>NC_091069.1:247935623-250435623 GCF_032405125.1 Capricornis sumatraensis | reverse complement strand
GCAGTGACTGGGGACCACGGTGGGCCTCCTGGGATAGACAGGGCTCTAGGATGTCCTTCCCAGAAGCCCTCTGTCAGATCCCTGAGAACTAAGATGTGTCTGAGCACAGACTCACCCTTAGCAAGTTCAGGGGCGTTTGTGGAAAACAGGATGCAATGATCTGTTTGCAGTAAGAACCACAACTTCCAAATTTAGGGGGACGTCTTTACGTTAGCAGACCCTGCTGGCACCTGAGCTGGAGTCGGGGAAGAAGCCTGTGACCTCACAGCCAGTGTCCTCAAGTTTTCGCCTCCAGGGGGCGCTGCAGACTTTTAGGGACCGGCCACAAGTTTAGGGCTGTTCCTCTATTTCAACCTCTTCCAAGTGAACGACTTTTGCACCCATGTTCAGAGCTTCGCTGTTCACTCTTGTTGCCCAGGTGTCCACAGACAGATGAATGTAGTCCATTCTTACAGTAGAATATTGTTCAGCCTCAAAAAAGGACATCCTGACATCTGACTGCACGGAAGGACAAATACTTTGTGATCTACTTACCCGAAGTCCCTGGAGAAGTCAGATCCATAGGGACAGGAAGTAGATGATGGGGGCCAGAGGCTGGGGGAGGGGGTGGGGAGCGAGTGTTTCCTGGGGACAGAGGTTCAGTCTGGAAGATGGAGAAATTCTGGAGATGGATGTTTTGATGGTTGCATGTCAGTGTGAAGGTACCCAGTGCCACTAAGCTTAATGTCCATTTTAAAAATGAATAAAATAGAAAGTTTTGTGTTATGTGTATTTTATTACAATTAATTTTTTTAAGTTTAAAAAGTGAACAACTAATTTGCATTTCCCTGGAACAGACCAACCGGTTGTATGACTGAGGAAACTGCTCCTCCTTCTGTGGATTTTGGTGGTGGGACCTAGCCCCCTGAATCCTGAGATTAGGGGGAGAACCAGCCCCCAAGTGCCCAGGCAGCATCTCCAGGTCCTAATTCTGCTCACTTGCTCCCACAGTGCTCTGGACTGGGAGTTCTTCTCAGTGGGAGAAGATTATTTCCTGGTGGTTGCAAACTCCTTCGATGGAAATACCTTCTCGGTAAACAGTATTATTTACAGGTAAAGGCCATGCCCCTGCTAGATACCTCGGTTCAGCTGGGTGGGCCCACCTTCCCCATGAATGACCACAGGCTCAGAGCAAGTCACAGGTCATGCAGCCCTGTGGGTCACCTGGCACTTGATGTATCTGAGCATGGGCTGAGTCTGGGTCAGGCCCCCGGGTCAGCTAGGTGACCTCTAGCCCTGCTGACACTCACAACTTTGGGTTCTGGCTGGAGATGCAGTGAGAGGCTACACTAATGTGAGAGTTATTAGTGTATTATCCTATTACATGTTTCCATCCAAGGCTGTGGTAGATCTCTCTGTTTTTCACATGTCCTTCAGTAAAATTTTACACGTCGTCTTAGAGGCACCATGGCATTCTCGCAACCTTCCCTTCCAGGAGTTTTCCAAGTATTGTAAGCACATGACCATTTTCATCTGTGTATCACAATTAATTGTTGTGTCTGGTCATGCAACCACAGTATCTTGTTAGTTTTAATCGTTTTCTAAAGAAATGTCTCATGGGAGTTCTAGAAGTACAACTATGTCTGCAAATAAAAGTGCCTTTGCTTCTGTATTTCTAATGTTTTTAGCCGATCTAAGTTTCTCAGTTATCTGAAAACTTCAGGATGATCTTGAATCGTCTTGGACGGGGCAGGTCCCCCCTTTCCAGGCCTGTTTTCCTCTCTACAGGCTAAGGCCCCTCCTGGCCCAGCTCCTCACGATTGGAAGCTGGGGAGGTTTGGGGGCTGGGATGCATGGCCCCTCATGCTGTGAGGGGTGGGAGAGGCAGATGGGACCCTGGTGAGGGTCAGGGAGGGGTGGGGTGGAAGCCCCGGCAAGAGAGAGCAGCCCAGACATTCACTCCTCTCGCTGGGGCTGGCGTCCCAGCCTGGAAACTGATGGCCTCTCTCCCCGCAGGTGGCAGGGGTATGAAGGCTTCGTGGCCGTGCACAGCCTCCCAACCTTCGGCTGCAGGGACTGGGAGGCCTTCCGCACAGCGGCCGGCTCCTACCTGGTCTACTCCAGCGCCAAGGAACCGCTGTCCCGGGTGCTGAAGCTGAGGACGGGGTGATGGGCTCAGAGCTCCAGGAGCTAGACCTGCGTGGCCACACCCCAGAACCCCACCAGGAACCCCCAAAACCTCTGGGGAGTGGGACAAGCCTAGGAGAAGCTGTGGCTCCCAGAGCCACCAACTCACTTTCTCTGGCCCTTGTCCAGCCACGACATTGTCACCTGGACAACCGTGGTGGCCGGATGGGTGGCTCTGTGAGCATCCAAGCTGAAGACCAGAGCTGCTTCTGCAATCTGCTGTCCTGCAGGGATTTTGCCTTAAAGGAAAAGTTCACACAAAGTTTTACCTCAAAAACAGCAGGGCCTGGTCACCTTCCCACAGCGTCCACCACGTGACCAGACACTCAGCTCTGGCTGGGGAGCCCCGACACAGGGACCGGCTTCGTGCTGCCTCACATATTTGTACCAGCTATTTATTGTGTTCTGTCTATACTGAAATATATTTATAATGCTTCTTACAAAAAGTACTGCTGTGTCTATGTGTTTCTGATGGGAACTAGACCCCCAGCGAGCGCAGCCAGGGGTCACTCACTTGGCCACCTCGGCCTGATGTGCCCTCGTGTCCCTGGTCACCAGCACGCCTCTCCTCAGCAGGAGCTTCTTCCTCCAGCTTCAGGTTTCCCACAAAACGGTGAGGTAGGGCCAGGTCAGGAATCCCAAGCATGCGTGGCGTGGGTCCAGTCTCCTCCCTGAGGCCACACCCGTGGGAGATGCCTGGCGGATGGACCCTCATGCCTCTGCATACAGGCAGGCCTCCCTGGTCTCCACATGGCCTTGTGGGTGTGCCAGATGGACTTGGAATGCCTCCTTGGGGCCAGCACTTGCCCAGCTCCTCCTGTGTCCAACTACTGACCCTCCATTGGGCGAGGGCTTCCAGCCTCCTGGAGATGGATGCCAGGTGTGACGTGGCAACACCCTGGGAACCTGGGGAGGAGGATGGAGGTGCCATCACCACCGGGAAGCCCCCTGGGTGGAAGGGAGATCCTGCATGCCGGGAGATTTGCTGGGAAGGCCCTTGAGGTCCAGACCACGGGGCGGTAGCCAAGCCAGGCCTATTCCATCAGCCAGGCCCACCTGCTCTAGGATGGGTTGTGGGAGCCAGGACCTCAGTGGCAGCAAGGCCCCTGCTTGGTTTAACGTTCTGTTACTTCCATCTCAAATTCTCATTGGTTCTTGCACAGGATCACACAGCCAATGGGAGTCCTGACTGCCTGTAGTCAGCTGCAGGGAAGAGCTGGGCCGGCCCAACCACCCAGAAAGGAATCTGTGTGCATCTGCTCCCCCTCCATCCAGGCCAGATTTGGAATCTCAGGACCGTAACTGGGACCCTCTTCATTTCCCAAAGCAGGGATTTTTCTAGAGATTCCTCCAGGCCAGCAGGTGAGCCACATGCCTTGGGGAGACGGAGGCTGACCTTGGTCAAGGATGTCTCCTGCCTGGGAGAATGGCAGAGTGGAGGGTGAGAAGGGGTGCACGCCAGGGGCCCTGTGTGAGACAGAAGTCCGGCGGCTAGGATGCCCCCAGGGTAATTCCACGGGCAAAGAACCCCCAGCCCTTATATACACTCAGTTCTTGGAGAAAGGGTGTGCCTGCATGCAAGTCAGGCTCTCCTCCTGCAGCCCCCGGGTCTCTGCTGGACCCACATCCTCTTGCTGTCACTGTCCCTAAGACCTGGCTTGGTCCCTGCCCTGGGCCGCTGGGGGCCTCATGGGCTGGGCAGGAGGGCTATGGATCTGCTGGTGCAGGCAGGTTGGGCCAACGGTACCAGAGAAAAGTGTAGGCTCCCCAGTTAAGCTTGAATTGCAGATAAACAATGAGGAAAACAACAGAATGGGAAAGACTAGAGATCTCTTCAAAAAAATTAGAGATACCAAGGGAACATTTCATGCAAAGATGGGCTCGATAAAGGACAGAAATGGTATGGACCTAACAGAAGCAGAAGATATTAAGAAGAGGTGGCAAGAATACACAGAAGAACTGTACAAAAAAGATCTTCATGACCCAGATAATCATGATGGTGTGATCACTCACCTAGAGCCAGACATCCTGGAATGTGAAGTCAAGTGGGCCTTAGGAAGCTTCACTACGAACTAGTGGAGGTGCTGGAATCCCAGTGGAGCTGTTTCAAATCCTGAAAGATGATGCTGTGAAAGTGCTGCACTCAATATACCAGCAAATTTGGAAAACTCAGCAGTGGCCACAGGACTGGAAAAAGGCAGTTTTCATTCCAATCCCAAAGAAAGGCAATGCCAAAGAATGCTCAAACTACCTCACAATTGCACTCATCTCACATGCTAGTAAAGTAATGCTCAAAATTCTCCAAGCCAGGCTTCAGCAATACATGAACCATGAACTTCCAGATGTTCAAGCTGGTTTTAGAAAAGGCAGAGGAACCAGAGATCAAATTGCCAACATCTGCTGGATCATGGAAAAAGCAAGAGAGTTCCAGAAAAACATCTATTTCGGCTTTATTGACTATGCCAAAGCCTTTGACTGTGTGGATCACAATAAACTGTGGAGAATTCTGAAAGACATGGGAATACCAGACCACCTGACCTGCCTCTTGAGAAACCTATATGCAGGTCAGGAAGCAACAGTTAGAACTGGACATGGAACAACAGACTGGTTCCAAATAGGAAAAGGAGTACATCAAGGCAGTATATTGTCACCCTGCTTATTTAACTAATATGCAGAGTACATCATGAGAAACGCGAGGCTGGAAGAAGCATAAGCTGGAATCAAGATTGCCAGGAGAAATATCAATAACCTGATATGCAGATGACACCACCCTTATGGCAGAACGTGAAGAGGAACTAAAAAGCCTCTTGATGAAAGTGAAAGAGGAGAGTGAAAAAGTTGGCTTAAAGCTCAACATTCAGAAAAACTAAGATCGTGGCATCTGGTCCCATCACTTCATGGGAGTAGATGGGGAAACAGTGGAAACAGTGTCAGACTTTATTTTTTTGGGCTCCAAAATCACTGCAGATGATGGTTGCAGCCATGAAATTAAAAGACGCTTACTCCTTGGAAGAAAAGTTATGACCAACCTAGATAGCATATTGAAAAGCAGAGATATTACTTTGCCAACAAAGGTCCATCTAGTCAAGGCTATGGTTTTTCCAGTGGTCATGTATGGATGTGAGAGTTGGACTGTGAAGAAGGCTGAACGCCAAAGAATTGATGCTTTTGAACTGTGGTGTTGGAGAAGATTCTTGAGAGTCCCTTGGACTGCAAGGAGATCCAACCAGTCCATCCTAAAGGAGACCAGTCCTGGGTGTTCATTGGAAGGACTGATGCTAAAGCTGAAACTCCAATACTTTGGCTACCTCATGAGAAAAGGGTCTTTTCCTCATTGGAAAAGACCCTGATTCTGGGAGGGATTAGGGGCAGGAGGAGAAGGGGACGACAGAGGATGAGATGGCTGGATGGCATCACTGACTTGATGCACATGAGTTTGGGTGAACTCCAGGAGTTGGTGATGGACAGGGAGGCCTGGCGTGCTGCGATTCATGGGGTCACAAACAGTTGGATGCCACTGAGCAACTGAACTGAACTGAACTGAATGAATGCTTTTTTAAAAATTACGTAACCCTAATACTGCATAGAACATTTAGTAAAGGGGTATTTGGCGTTTATCTGAGGTTCAGATTCAAGTGGGCATCCTGTTTTGGTTCTGACACTCAATCGCCCACCCTCCCTGAGAGGGGTGTGGGGTCTGCTGAGGGTTCTGATTTTCACTGGATCTGAGGTCAGGCCTGAGCAGCTGTGAGAGGGAAGGGCAGGGTCCAGGGCTTGGAGGCGTGCAGCCGCAGGCAGGGTCGGCTGGGGGCTGGGGGCTGGGGTCCATGGTATGTCATGTCAAGTGCTCATTCTGCAGGTGTGCCCCAGGAGTGCCCCAGAGGCAGGCAACCCTCACAGGAGAGGGGAGGTCCTCTGGGCCAGGAGCTCAGCGGGCCTCTGAGACCCATCTCCATGCCTGGGATGATTGGCTTTTGTGTGTCTGGTGACATGAACATTAAATCCATGGGCTCTGGGTAAAGGAATCACGCTCTGTGGTGTGGGGGCCTCCCTGAGCACGAGGTCTTCCTAGGAGGCCACACTAGACCTGGCACTGCCCATTGGCTACCTGGGTTTTCACCAGGCCCGCCTCCCTGCAGATCTGGGGCTCAGCAGCCTCCACAATCCCCTGACCAATCCTGCCAGCATCTTCTCTCTACACATGGTTTCCCTGGAGAGCCCCCCACCAGCCCCCCAAGAACAAAATGCCCAAATGGGCCAAAGTGCCCAGGAGTCAGGACAGCTGTGTTTGCTCCCATTCCCGGATTTGTCCATTGGAGGGGGGCCCACTGGGCACTGTCCACACTCCCCAAGCACCCACCTACGCAGCTTCTCTCCCCCTGGGGTGATCCAGATGTCCAGCTGGTGCCTGGGGAAGAAGGAGGCCACTGATGTCACCAGCATACCAGCAACACGGAGGAAGCAACCGCCTCCTGTCCCTACTCGGGGTTTTGTCCTGCCCAAGCAGTGCCACCGTGGCTCCGACAATATATTATCTCTGCCCTGGTGGGTGGAAACAGAACGCACCAATCAAGATCTCTTTGAGTTATAAGTGCAAACCACAGGGGGAGTGACTGCAGAGAGCATGCCAGTATTTATATCTTTTCAAGTCAGCTCTCAAGCGTCTGTCCCATTGATAAACATTCCCAAGGCGCGTGCGGCTCCCAGGAGTTAGCATGCTCTGTGATGCGTCCACAATCCTTGTCATTTTGACAACCATGTTACATCCTTCACAGGAACAACCAGGAATTTGCTGGACTGATCATCTTTTGTTAAACCACAGAGATCAACAGACTTTTCTGTGATAAACACAAGAACTTCTTTGCACAAATTGCTTTTCTTTGCAGCTCCTTCCTCAGGGTCATGGTTTCCTGGAGAAATACTGTCAGCGGCAGTTTTTACACCTTCTCCTTGCCTTCAGGGCTCCCCTCCCCGAAACCCGATCCAGCAGAAGGGTGGCCAGGTGTGTGACTCGAACCTCTTCCATCAGCCCCACCGGACCGGACTCTACCTACTTCTCCACCTGTCAGGGCAGAACTTCTGGAAAACTTTCTTGTTTTCACCATTGTCAGCAGACCTGCCTTGGGGTTGCTGGACGTTTCCTGTAGGCACTAATGTCCTTAATCTCACCACCAACATAGCCCCAGCCTCTGCCACACACACACACCCACACACATCCCCACACGTTCACACATCCCCCACACATGCTGACACACTCACAAGCTCCTACACAAGTGCACACACACGCACATCCCAGGAGCCGTGTCTGGGCAATTCAGGCTCAGAGCTGAAGCTTGGTGCTGCCTGAGGGTCTGGGCGGCTGTGGCATCTGCTCACACTCGAAGTGTCCACTGTGCACCAGCTGCCCGGGCCGGAGCCGCACACGTGACCACACAGTCCCGGCCACGCTTAAACCCTCCAGTGGCTAGAACCCAGAGTCCCAGGTGACCTCCAGGCTCTGCACGACTGCCTGGCTGCCACCCCTGTCCCGCCCAGCCCATTCCTTCCCCAGGCTGACCTGCCTGTCCTTAGCTCCACCACCCCTCAGAGAGACCTCCCAGGCTCATGACCAGAGCGGGTCTGCCACACCCTACGCAGTGCACAGAACGCTCCTTCGCTCTCCACCTGCACACCTCACTGAGCAGCCTCTGCAGAAATGCAGATGCTCATGTTTGTTAACTCATTCGTATCCACTCCTCCTCTGGAACTTCAGAGCAGGTGCTCCAGGGGCTCCCAGGCCCCTCCCCCCTCCATGGAGCAGGGGCTCTGAGCCCCTCCCCCATCCAAGGAGCAGGTGCTCCAGGGGCTCTCACCCCCCACCCAGAGCAGGGCTCCAGGTGTGCACTGCTGAGAAGACCCAGTCCAGCAGGATTGTGAAGAGAACGGCTTTCCTGTCAGACTGAGAGGAGTTACCACCCCAGTTCTTTCATTCACAGTTTTAACTTAGCCAGTTACTGAATCCCCTCAACCTTGGTCCCTGGAGGACCCACCTCCCTCAGGCCATGCCTGGGCAATGTGACGTGGGAGTCCTGTGGCCCCAGCACAGCTCCTGGACCCATGAGCAGACAGCAGCAGCCCCGCATCCTTGTCATCTGCCCCCAAGTTTTCCTGAACAAAGTTGGACATAACATCCCATGGGAAAGAAAATGCTGAGCCTGTCGCATTTTTGATGGTAGATTTACTGATTTAAACCACATGCTAGTGAATCAAAGTCGTCCGTTAACACATAATACCCAAAGATGGTTTCTCCTCTGACAGAATCAATATTAGGAGAGCCCTTGAAACCATCTGCTATGCCAGCAGCATGAGAGCAAACCCAGAGGAAAAAAAAGGGCATCTCAGAGTCTGTGGCTCTTTTCATAACTCGAATGTTATTTTAAAAGGCCCTTATCTTTGCTTAATTTTGATTTATTTAATTTTATTTAATTAAAAATGCACCAACCTTAAGCGTTCTATTCAGTGAGTTTTGCTAATTGTACACATATGTGGAACCACCCTCAACAAAGCCAGGAGCATTTCCACCCCCCAGGAGTCTCCTGTGCCCCTTCCGGTCACCCCCTCACACACACACACATACACACGATCTGCTTCCTGTCTCCAGAAACCCTGCCTGCCTCAGGCATCCCTCCCATGGCACCATGAAGAGCCCTGTCTGTGTCCCTCTCTCAACTTAGTGTTTCTGACACTCATCCGAGCTGTCGCACCTGCAGGCTGTCTGCTCTCATTGCTGCTCTTTGCCATTTGCTTGTGGCTTCAGTCCGTCGTATCAATAGCCCATCGCCCTTCCTATGTATCTGCTCTGGGGTTGTTTCTGTTTGGGGCTGCTATAAACAGCACTGGATAATTTGTGTGCACAGGTGTTTATTTCCCTTGGTAAACATCTGGGAGCAGGGGCCATTGGGTAAGTGATGGCTTCGCTTTGTAACAAACGTCCAAGCGGTTCTCCAGTTTGGGGACCCGCTTCCACGTCTATAATTCCCATAATAACAAAGAAGCTCTCAGACCAGCTGCCAACGGGGTATTTACCACGGGACCCTCGAGCCCTCAAATTATAATCATGGATGTGCCCAGCAGCCTGGTGGCACCACTGTTTGTGTATCAAAGTCCAGCGTGTCCTGGCCTCTGTGGTGAGAGCAAAGGGCAGAGAGACAGGACGTGAGAAAGACAAAGGGTGATGCCCCGTGGACAGTCTCTCCGCTGATAGAACCTACTAGAATCAGCATGAGAACTTTGTGAGCTCATTTGACCATTAAAGGAGTATAAGAATCTGAGCCCACCCTACCTGTCTTACTTCATTTCCGTGGACAGAGGACAGCAGACCAGCACCACTTGTGTGTTTACAAAACCACAGAAGCCCCCGCCTTAGACTTGTGTCTCTGGGACAGAATTATCACACACTTGGTGGCTTAAAACAACAGGGACTGCACTGCCTCGCAGTCCTGCAGTCAGGGGTCCCACCCAGGTGTCATTGGGCCAAAGTCAGGTGGGGGCAGAGCTGGTTCCTTCTGGGGCTCCAGGAGTGAATGTTCCCTCCTCTTCCAGCTTCTAGAAGCGCCCACATCCTGGATCTCAGTACTTCCTTCACCTCCAAGACCACAGTGGGCCGTGGAGTCTTCTTCACCTGCCCTCTCTCTGAATTGCTCCCTGTGCCTTCCCTTCCACCAAACGGTGCAAAACAGACAAACTGGTGAGTCACACCCACAGCACCTCTAGCCAGCGTCACAGCCGCAGGCACTCCAGGGCCGGCTGTGGTGACCAGGACCTGCACGGGTCCTTCTCCTTCTCCTGGGGCTGCCAAACAGTAAAAATCTGAGCGAAGCCATTCTGTTTACAAGTTACTGGTGTGGAAAACCTCAGTCTTGACGTCCTGATCACTGTGACACCCAGACTGACTGGCTCTGATTCCAAGGTGACTTCTCAGCCCGGGGCAAGGTCGGGAGGTTGGTGCTTGATCCAGTGGTCCCTGGGAGAATGCTACACCCAGGGAGCCTGGCGGGGAACTGGACCCATCTGACTGTATGCAGGGCTGCCCTCTGGCAGCACCGCTCTCCACGGCTGGTGACCATCTTGCAGGGACAGCAGGACCCAGGACTTCCAGCCAAGCAAAGTCCACCCTGGCTGAGGTGGGTGCAGGGGGATGCCAGCTGAGCCGAGACAGCGGGGTCCTAAGTGCTCTCGGGAGCAGAACGGTGGGTGCCCACCCAAGGGGACCCCTTCCAGCTCCCCCATGTGGGTGAAGGGGCTGCCTTGGAAGGGCCTGGCAGGAGCAGCAGCTCGGAGCTGTGCCGAGGGGCCTGAGTGCCCACCCTGCACACCATCTCGGAAGACGGGCCCCTGAGAGAATTTCAGCACAGAGGTTACCCTGCCCAGAGAAGTCTCCGGGCCTCATTGCTAACCTGCTGAAGGTCTGAGTGAGTGTGGGGTGGGGCAGCGTGAAGCAGGGAGGATACAAAGACAGGGTGAGCATTCTCGTGGGGTCCCTGCCCCAGGCTGACCAGGTGCTGGGAGCCTGTGTGACTTGATGAGATAAGGGACTCTCAACAGGTGACAGACAGCTCAGCGTCCTCTGTTCTGAGAGCTACATACCTGCTACAACCATAAGTCTGGCAACTGTGGTCATCGAGTCTTGACATAAATGCATTCTCCCTTCAGGGTTTTCTCGGCATCTTAACTGCTCCCATGTCACTGCCTGGCTGTGGAGGCTTCATAGGCGTCTCCTGGATGTCTCTCTGCCATCCACTGCTGCCCGGCAACCTGGTCACAGCCCCGCTGGGTGTTCAGCAGCTCGACAGCCTTGGGAAAGTCCTTTCAGTGCTCCAGGCCTTGGCTGCCCCCTCCGTTAGGGAGGGTCGGTTGCTAACGTGGGCTCCTGAGTCAGCATCCCAGCCCAGCGGCCCTTCTCTCTGCATCTCTCTCTCCTGCTTCTGCTGCCCTTCTTCCAAAGGCCCCTCTCCTCCAAGAGCTGCTGGGCTCACAGGGGAGGTCAGCCATGGGCTTGTCTCTCTGGGGAACTGTCTCCCCATCTCCCTTTGCACACAACCCCAGATGGGCACAGGGCTGCTTCTGACTGCAGAGCCACCCCGACAACACCCTCTGTGGCCAGTGCTATCGCCATGGGTACAGATGTAGACCCTGGCAGGCCTGGCTCCCAGCAGGGGCTTCCCCTCTCCTGGCCAGTGCAGCTGCCAGCAGGGAGGGGACCTGCGAGGCCGCTGACTCTGGCCCTTCTCCAAACCAGGGAGAAACCCAGGACTCGCTTCTTTGTTTTGACAACACTCCAGGGCCCAAGTGAGAACTTCCAGGCCTGAGTGTCAGAAGGCCTGGATTCCAGCTCCACTCTGCCCACAAGCCAACTCCTGTGTCTGTCATTTCTTCCCCTGGACCTTGGAGTCTTGGGTTTCTTGTCTGAAAATAGAAGTATTACCGACCGTGCCAGGGCCTGTTGGGAATTCCCTGAGGCATCCTGCCTGGCAGTACCCGCCGCCCACATGCCTTTGCAGCCACTGCCCCCTCCCAGCAGGCAGCCTGCCCAGGGTGCCCTCTGGGGCCTGAGTGCTGATTCCTACACATGGTTCCTACAAGGCTGTGTGGCTCGGCCACTGCTAAGACCAGACCTCACCCCGTCAGTCAGCACGTCCTCCGTAGTGGCCCCTCCATGTACAGCCCCCCATGCCCGGCCTACCTTCACACACTCTGGACTGGGCGCCCACCCAGAGGCCCTTCCTCCAAGCTGGGTCCGAGCTGCTGCCCCCTGAAGAGCCTTCCCTCCTGACACACGGCCTCCTCCTCCTGACCCCACCCCTACCCCCAGCCTGTACTCGGGAAGCCCCCATATCTGCCCCCAGGGCTCCAGGTTAGGGGCTGACAAGTCCTCCCCAGCATGTGTTCAGGAGTGTGTGTGCACGTTTGCACAGTGTAGGGGTATGGTGTGCACGTGTGTGGTGGCGGGGGCCCATGGAGGCTGGCAGACTCTGACTTCCCACCTCACTGCAGCCCCCCAACTTAGGCCCTTCATCTGGAGAGTGTCTTCTGGCCAACGTGTGAGGTGAGTTCCTGAAGTCACTCCTGGCCACTTGGCCAAGGCAGGGAGCACGCACTGACCCCAAGGGCCAGGGCTCATTGAGGATGAGTAGGGTGGCCACAGGGCAAGGCTGGCCGTCTGCTCTGGGCACGCTGGCCGCTCTCAAACTGGGGAGACTGAGAAGCTGCTGTAACAAAGGACCCACATTCAGCAGCTTAAACAGCATGAATTTGTTTTCTCAAAATTCTGGAGGTCAGAGGCTGACATGGGTCTTCCTGGGCTAAACCAAGGTATGTGGGGCCGCTTCCTCCCAGAGGCTCCAGAGAACACCCTGTCCCAGCCTCTCCCAGCCTCCTGGGCACCTGCATCCCCTGCAGTCCTCGCTGCTGCCCATCCCCGATCTTCACAGGCTCCCAGAACCAGGGCCTGGATGTCTTTAGGGGCCACTGTTCCCTCAGAACCAGCCTGAAGCAGGGACGATATGAAAGGAGAACCCGCTTGCCGGGTGCCCGTGGTGCTCCCGAGGGACCCCAGAAGCAATGCCAACAGCCTCCCTGGGCAGGAGGGAGGATCCTGACTGTAGCTGCTGTCAAGGGCCTTGAAGCAGACTCCTGTAGGCAACCTCAAGCCTCCATCATGACGTCAGCTGGCTCACAAAATTCCTAAAGCATGACAACTGGCCATCACAAGCCGGTCCAGCCATCCAGGCAGGCCCAGCACCCGCCACTCCCCATCCTGACCCGGCTCTTCCAGCCCTCAGCTCGTGGGGCTGGCGGCTCCAGGACTTTGCGAGGTCGGCGTGAGGGCAGGTCAGACCTGGTTTGGTCACCGAGCTGCAACAACAGAGTCCACTCCAGCGGACATGAGCTCAGAGGTTTATTGAGGGTTCAAAGACAATGGGGAGGACAATGAGTGGAATTGGGTTTGGGGCCAAGCTTCCAGGTAACCACCGCAGGCTCCTGCCAAGAGTCCAGACCATCCCACCTCCTCCATGGTCCGCCGGGCCTGCTCTCCGGAACTCAGGCTAGGATCCTGGAGAACCCGCTGCAAGGGAGCCTGGGGAGTGCCGGGCAGGCAGGTGGCCAGTAGGGCGGGTGCACTGTGCCGCCCCAGGACGGTGCTCTGGGAGTGCCCCCGGCCTGTGCCCACTGTTGCTGCTGTGCCCACCGGAGGTCCCGGGAAGGTGGCTCCATGCCAGGGACAGCCTGTGTCCCAGTGGCTCTGCTGGGGGTTCACAATACACCTGCTCATTCCCCACTGCTGGACCACCTGAGAGAGCCTGGGGTCCCAAAGTCCAAAGAGGACTGTCAGGGCTTGTCAGGAGGCTGAAAGTGTGGGGATCCCTGCCTACGGTCAGGGTCAAGGTCAAGGGTGGGACTCTGGTTTCCAAGGGGACCGTCCATGCTGAGGCCGGGGACCAAGCCAGCACGAAGTTCCACCCCAGCCCAGAGTGGTGGGCAAGCAGACCAGGCTCCTAGGGGGCTGCCCCTCCCCTTTCCTCTGCCCTTAGGCCTCCCAGAATCGAGACCCCAACTCCTGTGAGAAGAAAGACAGGCACAGCTGAGGTGGCTGTCAGGCCAGTCTGCTCATGCCACCCCTCAGCCCCATAAACTCCCCCAAAATCATCCTGCCCTGACCCCCAGACCCTGTGAAGAGCTGCCTCCCAAGGAAGGAGGGGCTCGGTGGGCAGGGCTGAGCAGGGCTGCAGGCAGACGGCTCTTTGTGGACTGACTGTGACAAGAGCTGGGGTCCACCCACGCCCCACAAGGGCTGCTGCCTCCCTGCCACCCGACTGAGGCCCCTCTTTGCCACGTCCCCACCGTCAATGCCAGTCCCCTTGACTGGGCTGGCTGGACCCTGGGGTCTGCAGAACTAGGAGGCAGGCAGATGCTCACTCAGGGTGCTGAGGTGGGAGGCCAGTTCGAGGGCCCATGGAGGTGGTGGGGTGTCCAGGCTCACACATGGCACCAAGAGACACTGGGTGTCATCTGCAGGAGTCCCTTAAGGAGGGGAGGGACAGACAGAGAAACGAGGGGGCAAGGGGCTAGGGGAGGGCTGGGTTTCCAGGAGGGCCCAGGGCCGACGGGGGCTCCAGCGAGCAGGAAGGAGTTTCTGCTCCTGGGGGTGGGATCCTGGGGGTCTTGGGAGGGTGGTACCCACTGCCAGGAGACTACACGAAGGCTGAGAAGCCCAGAAAGGCCAGGAGGGCCTGGTAGCCCCCTGCTGCTGGGCTCAGGACAAGAGGGAGAGGGCCCTTCTGGGGCGCTCTGGGGTCCTGGCCCACTTCCTCTTTCCAGCTGTGTGGACCAGAGCCAGCAGGCCCGCACCTGGGGGAAAGCTGGCAGGGCACTGGGCGCCGGGCGGCAGCTAAGGGTGAGGGAAAGCCCTGCGTGTGCCCCGTGTGTCCCCGGAAGAGCAGCTGGGGGCATGAAGCTCTGGGCTGATTCCGGGTAAGAGCAGCGAGGAGAGGCCCTGGAGGTGCCCAGGCTGACTGGCCCCTGCAGGACCTGAGCCAAGGCAGCAGGACCCTAGCGTCTGTCCCCACCTCCATCCAGGCCTCAATTCCCTCTCTCCCCCTGACCCAGGGACTCAGGGTCACATCCACAAACCTGTGGGGTGACGAGCTCCTTGTGTGGCAGGCCCCCTCCCTGCTGTGTGCACCCCGGGATGGATACGAGAGAGGGCCCGACTCACCCACGGAGCCTGTGTCCCCCTGTCAGTCAGCCCACACTCACCTACACCCATGGTGTCTGTCCCACAAGTGGACTGGCACCCAGGCTGGCTGCCCGGCTTTAGCGGTCACTGGAAGGGTGGGCAGGCCATCAGTTTCCTGAGGACTGGGGTCATTCAGAGCATCGTCTGAGCCCTGCCCTCCACCCCCGCACCCTAGCGGGCAGCGGGCAGAGAGGTGCCCACCCCACGCTCAGCACGGAGCCCCCTGTTCACAGGGTGCTCTCTGTGCCCCCAGCAAGGCAGGCGGGGCACTGGGGCGTGGATGAGGGTTGGCATCTGCTGGTCATTTTCTCTTTAACGCCACGACTGAAAAGTCATGATCTTGCTCAGATGTGCTTTTCAGGTTTCTGCTGCCGCTTCTGGTCCCTCAGCTGCAGGCACTGCGTCTCTGCATCCGCGCATAAATGTGCTTCCCGTGGCCGGTCATGCGACGCTTTCCCAGTACAGACCTTTGCCCCTCCTGTCCTTTATACCTCAGGTCCATGAGCAGTGTACCCCTAGTTTGCTCCCCCTCGAAATATCTGAAGTAGTTTAAAATATAAACACTCATACAAAAAGGCTGTTAAAAAATAAAACTGGAAAGACACAGTTGGGGTACGTAGGTGGAGGTAAGGTCTACCCTGAACATGAATTAGACAGGAAAACCGAGCAGTAAAGTCGCTCTGAGATTCCCGGCAGCAAAGCTGAGAAGGAGAGAGAGAGCTCCTGCTCCTGGAGAGAGGAAGCAGCCCGCCTTGAAGCATCAGACGTTGGTCCTCCCTTTGGCTCTCGACCACTGGAAAGGAGCTGCCTCGGTGAATAGAAAAGCAAGGCACGTGGCGACCCGATGATGGGCTTCCTGGTGGGACACAGCCCGAGGGGCGGGAGTCGGGCAGGGCTACCCTTGTCTGGCTGCTGACACGGCTTCCCATGAGCCTCACTGGATCAGTCTCAGGTTCTCTCCGTGGTTTAATTATTTTCTGGGGTTTTGATTTTTTTTTTTTCCTTCTCGCTAGACTGAAATTTGGTACGTGTTACTCTTAACAAACACTCTGAGAATAAACAAGAATTGTTCAAAGGTTACACGTTCCACTTACCTCTCTAGAAAAACCTGCTCTCTACCACTTGGCTCTGCAGGGAGCCTGTGGTCAGATGCGTCTGGGACATACTGGGAAAGCAGAGGCGAACCAGCTCCACAGTGTAGATGACCTGTAGCTTCAGCTGACGAGCTGCACCCCACCTCCTTGGGGAGCCTCACTCACGGGCAGGCACTCTTTTGTCCCTGAATGCTTGTCCACCCTATGGGCACCCCGTGGGACAGGCTCCCAGAGTGGAAGGAACACATCAGATGGACTGTCTGGCTTTACGTCCTGAATGGACCACTTCCTGCCCCAGACCTCCCATTTCTCTGAGCCCGTTTCCCCATCCATCAGTGGGTCAGATGGATAAACTGCTGGACCTGAAGGAAAATGCTCTGTGAGAGTGGAGCACTGGGCAGAAGCAGCCACGTCACCAGCTCCCTGAGGGACACCAGGGGCAGAGCCAGTCCCATCTGCCATGGCAGCAGAGGGAAGCAGGTGGGCACTAGGGCGCAGGGCTGGTGGGGTCCTTGGACACAGGGGTGCTGGGCAGGGACTTGAGGTACTCCAGGTGCCTCCTGGCATCCTCCTGGTTCTGTCGCACGTAGTACACAACGTAGGTGATCACCATGGCGAACCAGCCGAACATGGTGACCAGCATGGCCACATCAGTGGTCTTGTGGTGGACGCTGCAGAAGCTGACGCCAGAGTCGAGGGCCTGGATCAGTGGCTTCCCCACGTACTCCTCCTGCACCGAGGTGTGGCAGGCGATCTCGTCCACTGAGTCGGGGTCCAGCTTCAGCTCCCACAGGGCCTCTTGCAGGGCACACTCGCAGTGCAGCGGGTTGTGCGCCAGGCGGATCTTGGCGCTAAGCTTGCCCAGTGCGTCCTTGGGGATCCTCCGGAGGCGGTTGTGAGATAGGTCCAGCAGCCGCAGGCCCCCGGCTAGGCCTGAGAAGGCGGCAGGGCCGATGGTCTCGATGGCGTTCTGCGACAGGTCCAGCTCTCTCAGCTGGTGCAGATGCTGGAAGGCCCCATTGGGGATGCGGGCGATCTTGTTGGCATTGAGCTTCAGGAGCACAGTGTCTGCGGGGATGTCCTTGGGGACCTCCTGCAGGCCCCTCGCGCTGCAGTGGACAGCCACCGCCCCCGCGTGGTCAGGGCACTGGCAGTTTTGTGGGCAAGAGGCACCTAGCCTCAGGCAGAAGAGCAGGAGCAGGCAGGGCCCTCCTGCAGGGACCGGCAGGGAGGAGGGGCTTTGTCTGCCCGTTGGGCCCATGCTGACCATCTGGGTACAGACAGGATGCTGCTGTCACTCAGGGCTGCAGGTTACATGCTGCCCCACGGCCTGGTCGTCGCTGCGCAAGGACCATCGCGTAGATGTGAACTCTCCTCCCTCACATGCCCGGTGTCCTCTTTTGGCTCTAAAAGAGAGGAGCGGTCAGCACTGCTGGCCGTGGTTTGGCTGGGGACCTGAGGGCACACTCTGACTTCCAGACACTCTTGACCAGAGGGGGTCTCTGTGATTTACTGCCTCCACCCTGCCCTGGACACACCCACCGCACACCCTGGGGGGTCAATGGCTTGGACGGCACCGGGTAAAGGGAGTCCACCCCTTTCTAGCAGCTCAAGGCTGGAAAGCAGGAAGACTGGGGCTGCAGGGTTTTCTTAAGAAACTGGAATGTAGGGGTGATGGTTGGCGGCGCCTGAAACCAGGCGGGCAGTCTCATCGCCTTGGGGCTAGGCTGCTGTCAGAAGCTCAGCACTTTGCTAATCGTGACAATTCCTTTGACAATTATTAATATTAAAGCTCTTCTCTGTCGGTCCTATTGGGAACGACTACCCGCACGGGCGCCTTTTATTTCAATTATGTTTGAAAAAGAGAAAATAAGAAAAGAGAAAAGCCAAGCCCTGGGCGCGCGGCCCGCGCTGGGCGTGGAGTTGCGGGGCCGCGCGGGGCCTGGGCAGGCGGGGCTCGGGCCCCGGGGACCCCGGATATCGGAAATAGGGACCCCGGGGCCCCAGATCCTAGGGACCCCCGGGATTCCAGGGAGGAGGATGGACGGGGGCAGGGTGTCCACGCTCTGGGGTAGGGCGGGGCCTTTACCTGCGCCGCCGCGACAGGAGACTGCTGTGCTTGAGGATCCCTGCCGCTCGGAGCCCGACCCGGCGCCACGCCCGAGAGCGGCCGCTATCCCGAGGCCTGAGCCCACGTCCGCGGCCGCTCGGGAGACACGCGGCTCGGCCTGAGCTCGTGGGGCGGTGCCTGCGGGCGAGAGGCGGGGCGGGGCGGGCCTGGGCGGGGTCTGGGGGCGGAGCTGTGGTACGGGGCGGGGCCTGAACGACGCAGGGCTTGAGACTTAGGGGCGGGGCATAGGCGGAGCCTGTGTGCAGGACGCGGCCTGGACAACGCGAGTCGTAAAGACGAGGGGCGGAGCCTTGGGAGGGGCCGTAGAGGCTGCACGGGGCGGGGCCTGGGGGCGGGGCCTGTGGGAAGGCGTGGAACGGACCTGGGAGCAGGATTTTAGATGGGAGTGTGTCTCTTAGGATGTGGGCGGGGCCTTGGGGGTGATAGAGCCCCGCCCCTACCCAAGTCCAATCCTGCCCCTGGCCCCCACGTTGGGGACCATGAAGGCGATGGAAGGGATAAGGTGATGGGGAATGGAGGTGCCAGCAGGGAGACTGGAGACCCTTGGGTCAGTGCGAAGACCCTGCTGAGCCTCCCTCTCAGGTCTGGTGCCAGCGGCAGCCAAAGCGTTAATGGGGTTAGGTCTCCGTCCCCCTGAGTCTCTTCCTGCCTACCCCCCATATCCCCACTCCCACCCCTCCATCCGGCGTCTTAGGGCCCTTGCATGGGCATTCCGAGGAGCGTAGGGAATGTGGGGACAGAACCTTTTAAACTCGACCTGAGCCATTCTTAGGGTTTTTTTTTTTTTAAATGACAACTTGATTGTGGTGTAATTGTTATACGATCAAACACATATTCAAATTTGATGTTTTGACGTTTGTATACACCCGTGAAACCATCACCACAAAATCCTTCAAAGTTCCACCTTTTCAATCCATGCCCTCTGATGCCCACCACCAGGCAAGCGCAGACCCACTGTCACTAGATCGGTTTGCATTTCCTGTGATTTATATAAGTGGAATCACAGATATGTACGTTTTGTCTAGCTTCTCTCACTCAGAGTGATTACTTTGGGTTCACCCGGCGCTGGTGCGTTTATCAATGGTTATTCCTTTTAGTGCTGAGTAATGAGGCATTGCATGAGTGTTCCACAGTTTGTATATCCACTCACCTGCTTGTGGAGATCTGGGTTGTTTCCAGTTGTCTGCTATTACAACCAGAGCTGATATGAACATTGTGTACAATCTTTGTTTGGGCAAATACTCTTGATTTCTCAGATAAATATCTAGGAATGGATTGGCTGGCTCTCATGGTGGCTTATGTTTAACTTCTAAGAAACTGCCAAAGTGATTGTACAATTTAACATTCCTGTTCTGTGTATGCTCCAGAGCAGCACCAGGACTTGGTTGGTCACTGTTTTTAATTTTAGAGATTCTAATAAGTGTGTAGGAGTACATTTCATTGTGGTTTTAATTTGTATTTCACTCAGAACTTGAATGTCTTTATCTGTTTGTTTGCGGTCTATCTTCTTTAAGGAAGTGTTTTGTTCAAATCTTATACCCTCTTTTAATTGAGTTGTTTTCTTATTGTTGAGTTTTGAGAATTCCTTATATATTCTGGATACAAATCCTTTACCAGACATGTGATTTGTATATATTCCTCTGATTCTGTGGATTGTCTTTTCACTTTGTTAAAAGTTTTTCAAAGAGAAATTTTTAATTCTGATGAAGTTCAATGTATCAGTGTTTTCATTTTTATGGCTCATCCTTCTGGTATAATAAGTAACAAATCTTACATATTGCACTTACATTTTACATTTGGTGTGAGATACGATTTGAAGTTTATTTTTTGTACAAATAGATGTCTAGTTTTCCAGGACTGTTTTTTTTTTTTTAATGATCCCTTTTCTACTGAATTATCTCTGCATCTTTGTTGAAAATCAGAGGTCTGTATTTGTATGAGTCTATTCTGTACTTTCTATATTCAGTTGGTCTATTTGTCTATTTTTATGCAAATGTTCCAAGCTGTCTTCATTACTGAAGCTTTACAGTAATTCTTGAAGCCAAGTAATATAAATCTTCTAACTTTGTTTTTTCCTAAAGTTCTTTTGGTCATCCAGGACCCTTTGCTTTGCCTCATGAATTTTAGAATCAGCTTGACAAATTCTACCAAAAGAGTTTAGTGGGATTTTGTTTGGGATTGCATTGCATCTACAGATCAGTTTAAGAGAATTAACATCTTGACAATATTGAGTATTCCATTCTATGAACATGGTATATCTTCTCATTTAGAGCTTCTTTTATTTCTTTCATATGTGTTTTGTAGTTTTTGGTTTCACACATCTTTTGTCAGATTTATCTAATTTTTTAATGTTATTGTAAATGGTATTTTAAGTTCAATGTATCTTTGTTAAAAGCTAATATATAGAAATAAAATTGGCACTTGCATACTGATCTGGATTTTACTAAACTCACTTATTAGTTACTAGAACTAATGAGTAGACACCCTTTTAGTAGACACCTAAAGATTTTCTGCATACATTAACACAATTGTGTTATCTATAAGTAAAAAGAGTATTACAGTTTTCTCCCAGTCTGAATGTCTTTTACTTCATTTTCATGCCTAATTGCACTGGCTAGAGCCCTAGTTCAGTAATGAAAAGGAGGAGTAAGAGCAGATATCTTGTTCCTCTGGACCCTAGGGGGGAACATTCAATCTTTCACCATTAAGAATAATGTTGACTGTAGGGTTTTGTAGCTGTCCTTATCAGTATAAGGAAGCTTCCTTCAATTACTAGTGATTACTTATTTTCCTAACAGAAGCAGAAGATATTAAGAAGAGGTGGCAAGAATACACAGAAGAACTGTACAAAAAAGATCTTCACGACCCAGATACTCACGATGGTGTGATCACTCATCTAGAGCCAGACATCCTGGAATGTGAAGTCAAGTGGGCCTTAGAAAGCATCACTATGAACAAAGCTAGTGGAGGTGATGGAATTCCAGTGGAGCTATTTCAAATCCTGAAAGATGATGCTGTGAAAGTGCTGCACTCAATATGCCAGCAAAGTTGGAAAACTCAGCAGTGGCCACAGGACTGGAAAAAGGCAGTTTTCATTCCAATCCCAAAGAAAGGCAATGCCAAAGAATGCTCAAACTACCGCACAATTGCACTCATCTCACATGCTAGTAAAGTAATGCTCAAAATTCTCCAAGCCAGACTTCAGCAATACGTGAACCGTGAACTTCCTGATGTTCAAGCTGGTTTTAGAAAAGGCAGAGGAACCAGAGATCAAATTGCCAACATCCGCTGGATCATCAAAAAAGCAAGAGAGTTCCAGAAAAACATCTATTTCTGCTTTATTGACTATGCCAAAGCCTTTGACTGTGTGGTT
Organism: Capricornis sumatraensis; assembly: GCF_032405125.1. Taxonomy (NCBI): domain Eukaryota; kingdom Metazoa; phylum Chordata; class Mammalia; order Artiodactyla; family Bovidae; genus Capricornis; species Capricornis sumatraensis. The sequence goes on along the minus strand of NC_091069.1, from coordinate 250,414,084 downwards.
CACAATAAACTGTGGAGAATTCTGAAAGAGATGGGAATACCAGACCACCTAACCTACCTCTTGAGAAATCTGTATGCAGGTCAGGAAGCAACAGTTAGAGCTGGACATGGAACAACAGACTGGTTCCAAATAGGAAAAGGAGTATGTCAAGGTTGTATATTGTCACCCTGCTTATTTAACTTAAATGCAGAGTACATCATGAGAAACGCTGGACTGGAAGAAACACAAGCTGGAATCAAGATTGCCGGGAGAAATATCAATCACCTCAGATATGCAGATGACCCCACCCTTATGGCAGAAAGTGAAGAGGAACTAAAAAGCCTCTTGATGAAAGTGAAAGAGGAGAGTGAAAAAGTTGGCTGAAAGCTCAACATTCAGAAAACAAAGATCATGGCATCTGGTCCCATCATTTCATGGGAAATAGATGGGGAAACAGTAGAAACAGTGGCAGACTTTTTTTTGGGGGGGAGCTCCAAAATCACTGCAGATGGTGATTGCAGCCATGAAATTAAGACGCTTACTCCTTGGAAGAAAAGTTACAACCAACCTAGATAGCATATTCAAAAGTAGAGACATTACTTTGCCAACAAAGTTCCATCTAGTCAAGGCTATGGTTTTTCCTGTGGTCATGTATGGATGTGAGAGTTGGACTGTGACAAAGGTTGAGCGCTGAAGAATTGATGCTTTTGAACTGTGGTGTTGGAGAAGACTCTTGAGAGTCCCTTGGACTGCAAGGAAATCCAACCAGTCCATTCTGAAGGAGATCAGCCCTGGGATTTCTTTGGAAGGACCGATGCTGAAGCTGAAACTCCAGTACTTTGGCCACCTCATGTGAAGAGTTGACTCATTGGAAAAGACTCTGATGCTGGGAGGGATTGGGAGCAGGAGGAGAAGGGGACGACAGAGGATGAGATGGCTGGATGGCATCACTGACTTGATGAACGCAAGTCTGAGTGAACTCCGGGGGTTGGTGATGGACAGGGAGGCCTGGCGTGCTGCGATTCATGGGGTCACAAAGAGTTGGACACGACTGAGTGACTGAACTGAACTGAACTTATTTTCCATCTACTTGCTACTTAATAACTGAGAGAGGTGTACTGAGGTTCCTGAGATCTGTCTGTTACTCCTTGAAGTTCTATCAGGTTTTTGTTTCATGCATTTTGAAGCTTTATATTCAGATTAGTATGTCCTCTTGATTAATTGACCACTTTATCATTATGAAAAGAGCCTCCTTATCCCCAGATTCTTTGCCCTTAATTCTACTTTTCTGGCATTAGTAGCCACTCCAACTCTCTTTTTTGATGGATTAACATCAAAAGATGAGTTACCTTCCTCCACTCTTTTTGCTTTTAACTTTCTGTGTCTTTTTTTAAAAAAAATTTATTGGAGTGTGGTTGATTTACAATGCTGTGTTGGTTTCAAGTATACAAGCAAAGTGAATCAGTTATACATATACTTATGTCTTTTTTTTTTTAAGAATTCTTTTCCTGTATAGGCCATGGCAGAGAATTGAGTAGAGTTCCCTGTGCTGATTAAATTGGGAGATTAGGATAAAATAGGTAACTAAATGTGCTGAGGGGATGACAGAGGATAAGAAATTTGGAATGCATCACCAACTCAATGGATCTGAGTTTGAGTGAGCTCCAGGAGATGGTGAAGGACAGGAAAGCCTGGCATGCTGCAGTCCATGGGGTAACAAAGAGTTGGAAGTGACTGAGCGACTGAACAACAACCTGTGCTGTACCGCAGGTTCTTATGAGTTATCTATTTTATATATTATAGTGTATATCTGCATAGTTACCTATTTTATCCTAATCTCCCAATTTATCCCTCCTCCCTCCTATGTCTTTATATTTAGTTTCCTTAAAGATTTCCATAGAATCAAAGTATCATCCTCAATATATTTATGAACTGAGAAGGGAGAAATAATAGATTTACAGTGAAGAAACACAGCAGAAACTACCTCATGTATGTGACTAAGGTTAATATCATCAGTAACAAGACAGGCTGGCATCATGTAGATCCTGATGCATAGACTGAGAAAGACGCAGCATCACTTCTGTGGTTTTCTTGCCAAAAAGGCACAATCTCTTTCCAGTCATAAGAACACACCAGACACACCCAAATTGAAAGGCATTTTACAAAGTGACTGATCAGTTCCAAAATGGAAAGATGATAAAAGATGAGAAAAGACTGACTCACTGTTGCAAAATGGAAAAGACTAAGGAAAAATAGCAATGAATGGAATGTGGGGTCCTGGAATAGACCTGGGCACAGTGGGAAATGGGGTCACACTAAGTGGTGGTGTAGGTGACATCCTGGCTCTGGCCACACACACCCTCGGGGTGATGAGCTCCCGTCTGTCCCATTTCTGCCCCATTTGCCCCTCAGCTCTGTCCCCTTTTCCTCTTTTCCTACCTTCTTTTGGACTGAGTATTTTATGAGCCCATTTTCTCTGTGTAGTTAACTCTTAGGTGGGACTCTGCTCTGTCATTAGTTGCTTTAGGGTGTGGTATCAACTATCATTTCTCATCACAGTCCCCAGGGGTCACGTCAAGTGACCTCCCGAGTAGGGTGGGAGTCCTGAGGGCATGTTCTCCCCTGGCCGTGTAGTGGCCATGCAGTGGATGTCTACATGTGTAGGAGCCCCTCAAATCTTTCTGTCAAGTGTCTTTTAAGAGATTAAAGTAAGATGAGCTATGAAACTGCGGCAATGTTTTTATTATATAGTAGATTGAAGAGAGGAGCCCCCAAATTATGAATATGTTAAATATTTAAGTTAAACAAATCAGTGTGATTACCACCCAAAACTACAGAGTGGGTGTGGATACATCCTGACATTATTATGCAGTAGGGGAAGGGCCAAACACTCAGGGTTCCCTCTGTGACTTCTCTTTATGGAAAGTTCCAGAATAGGCAACACGCCTCGGTGGCAGGCGGGAAGGGGAAGGGGCTCGAGGGGGGTTCTGGGCCTGGGTGTTCTGTGTCGTGATCTGAGTGCTGGTCATCAACATCAGTGAAAAACCCTCCAAGCTGCTAGGCTTCAGATGTGTGCAGGTAACTGAGGGCATGTAATTCCTCAGTAAAAGAAAGCAGGGATGTGCTGGCTATGTGTGTGTGTTCACAGGTGGTCACACATGTGGGTGGTGAACACAGCAATGGATGGATGGGTGGATGGACCCATTTAGGGCATGATGCTGTCCTCCTGGTCTTCATGGGCTGGAACCTCACTGGATGATGACATCAGAGTCCCTGCAGGAGTTGATGGCAGCCAGCCAGGCCCAGGCCACAGGGCCCTGTGAGAGCCTGGCTCACTGTCCACTCTGGACCACAAGTCTGCTCTCAGAAACACCAGCAGCCTTCCGATGCCATCCTGGCCACGTGGTGCGCCCACTCACTGTAGCCACCCTCATAACTAATTGGGCTCCAGGTCGATTATCTCACCCATTTATCCACCCAGAATCCAGGCCTCCTGACCCAAGGGACAAAACACGAGGCTCCCACTGGTTAATTGCTTCCCCGTTTGGCAGGTTGTTTTGCTAGTGAGGGCTGAGTGTGTCTCCCTGGGGATGAGCCGGGAGGAGCTGCAGCCACAGTGCTGGGATGAACAAACATCCCAAGGTCCAGACGCTGCCTCCCCAGGCAGAGGCCTCAGAGCAGCCTGGGATGGGCCCTTCTGGGGTGCGGCCAGCTGGCTTAGTGTGTGCTGACACCTTGCTTTCCCACCTTCCCATCCACTGTGCCCACCTCCACACTCAGCAACCCTGGCCTCCACTCTGACCCCTGCTGGTCCCAGTTCCTGCCCTCTCCCAGCTGGGGGAACCCTAAGCCAGAACCCTTGGCTTGCAGCACACTGCTGACTGCAGCCTGCTCATGGGCAGGGGCTGGAACCACTCAAAGAGAGAAAACCTAGGACCCCCAGCAAAACCCGCTGCCCAGAACCACACAGGCAGGGCCTGAGCTTGCAAAGAGCCTCCATGGAGGGACTGCCAATGGTAAAACTATCCTCAGCAGCTTGGGCCATTCTCAGCTCCTTCTAAGCCCCCCAGATTCCTGGATCTCCCGGAATTCCTGGATTTCTGGGCCTGAGCAGCACCCCCCACCTACAGCCTATCCAGTAGATCTGGGAATTCCACGGCAGTCTCTCCTGCCCCGCACCAGTACACACACCCACTCCCCTGGTCTCTCACTCTTCCTCTTGTCCAAGTTCGGTTGATTTTGTTGCTCTTCTTCAAGAGTTGAGTTTTGAATATATTCACCACGCCAATTCTTAATTTTTCCCTCTTTGGTTACATCTGATTTAGTCCCTGTCTGAGCCCCTGTCTGAGCCCCTGAGCCTCTGTTGATTCTGTAGCTATTTTTTGAGCTTTTTGAGCCATAAACTCAGATAATTTACTTTCACTCTTGATTTTCAAATAAGTGCATCTAAGGTCTTAACTGTTCCTTTCTGAAACTTCCAGCCACATCCCTGAGGCTGTGACTGGGACCCTCTCACTGTCTTGTTCTAGCTGCCCCGGTGCGGGTCTCTGCCGAGGTGGAGGGCGTGGAAGCACGCACAGCCCCCCGCTCTGGGCATTCCCTAAGTGGCACTCAGCCCGCAGGTCTCCTTCGCTCTGAATCCTGGGCAGTGGGGTGCCCTGGAACTAGTGCTGACCGGAAACCCGGGGCCAGCGACTGCCCTGCCCCTGGAGACGCGGCCCCTCCCCGTTGGCCCTCTTGCCCAGGAAACAGGATCCAGAGTAAGGACAGAAGCCCCCCACCCACGAGGGGCTGAGGGCGGGGGTGGGGGCCAGTGTCCTGCCCTGGACACCACTTGGGCTCCCTCCCAGCCGGTCAGGGGACCAGTCAGCCACTCACGTCCCAGGCAGACACCTGGGCGCACTGAGGTATCTCCTGTCCTCTTCCGGTGCGTGGCCGCCTCTTAACAGTGCTCTTCCGGTGCTGGGGGTGGAGTGTGGCTGCAGTGACGGAGCTGCCTTGGGAAGTTGCTGAGACCCCCTTGGTGGTGTGATGGACGCTCACTGCTGTGAATATTCCGTGTCTGAGAACCACGTGTCACCTCTGGACCTTGTTTTTGGGGTGGGTACACAATCACCCACACACCATATAACGTGCGTACATAGATGTGCATATTATACATCCTTTATTATACAAACATGTATTATACATACTGTACCCAAATAAATATATTGCACACAATCTATAGATAGACAAATATGGGTGGAAGTGAGACCGAATGTACATGTATAACACGTATTTATATATTAATATGCACATGTATTTATAAATACACACCACCCTTAGGGCAGAAAGTGAAGAGGAGCTAAAAAGCCTCTTGATGACAGTGAAAGAGGAGAGTGAAAAAGTTGGCTTAAAGCTCAACATTCAGAAAATGAAGATCATGGCATCTGGTCCCATCACTTCATGGGAAATAGATGGGGAAACAGTGGAAACAGTGGCAGACTTTATTTTGGGGGGCTCCAAAATCACTGCAGATGGTGATTGCAGCCATGAAATTAAAAGACACTTACTCCTTGGAAGAAAAGTTATGACCAACCGAGATAGCATATTGAAAAAAGCAGAGATATTACTTTGCCAACAAAGGTCCATCTAGTCAAGGCTATGGTTTTTCCAATGGTCATGTATGGATGTGAGAGTTGGACTGTGAAGAAAGCTGAACGCCAAAGAGTTGATGCTTTTGAACTGTGGTGTTGGAGAAGACTCTTGAGAGTCCCTTGGACTGCAAGGAGATCCAACCAGTCCATCCTAAAGGAGATCAGTCCTGGGTGTTCATTGGAAGGACCGATGCTGAAGCTGAAACTCCAGTACTTTGGCTACCTCATGCGAACAGTTGACTCATTGGAAAAGATTCTGATGCTGGGAGGGATTGAGGGCAGGAGGAGAAGGGGACGACAGAGGACGAGATGGCTGGATGGCATCACCGACTTGATGGACATGAGTTTGAGTGAACTCCGGGGGTTGGTGATGGACAGGGAGGCCTGGCGTGCTATGATTCATGGGGTCGCAAAGAGTCGGACACGACTGAACAACTGAACTGAACTGAACTGAACTGAAGCACATGTAATATGTAGGTAAGAGGCTTTCCTGGTGGCTCAGATAGTAAAGAATCTGCCTGCAATGCAGGACACCTGGGTTCAATCGCTATATCAGAAAGATCCCCTGGAGAAGCGAATGGCTATCCACTCCAGTATTCTTGCCTGGAGAATTCCATGGACAGAGGAGCCTGGCAAGCTACAGTCCACGTGGTCGAAAAGAGTCAGACATGACTGAGCAACTAACAGTTTCACAATATTTAGATAAACATGCTCACAAACACTGCATAGAATGACCTCAATCCTGTTGATTGCGTTATTCAAATTTTGCCCTATTTTTTGTTAGCTCCTTGATTTCTAAAAGAAAAATCTTAAACATTACTGTGAGTTTGCCCATTTCTCCTGGAATTTCTATCAGTTTTGCATTTCATATTTTAAAAGATATGATGCTAGATGGAAGTTTGTGTTCAGTTGAGTCTTGACTCTTGTGACCCCATGGACTATAGCCTGCCTGCCTCCTCTGTACATGGGTTCCCCAGGTAAGAATCCTGGAGTGGGTTGCCATTTCCCTCTCCAGGGGATCTTCCTGACCCAGGGATTGAACCCACTTCTCCTACATTGGCAGGCGGGGTCTTTACCACTGAGTCACCTGGGAAGATGGATAGCAGTTCACAAAACTGCTGCCTTCTTAATGGATTGGTACTTTTTCCTGCTCAAATTCCCATTTGTTCTTAGAAGGACAAACTCAGACCTTAAGTTCTGTCCTCTGCTGGACCTGCCCCCACACCTTTTCTTTGAGACTGTTTGGTAGGCTGACTCCCTACTATTGTCAGCTAAAACATGTCTCTTTGGGGTGATAGAGGAAAATATACAGAAAAGAAGAGAAATTTCTTGTTATCTTTTATCCCCATATGAGACTCCCACTTTGTGTGTGTCATAATTGCTAATACGTTTTGATTATTTCCTGCCATCTTATTCCATGTGAGGCATCTTCTACTGCTATTTTCTCTCTTTGACTAAGTTTCTGCTTGGTTCCTCTGGTGGTTTGATGTTATTCCTTTCTCTCCATCCTCTGGAGGTTACCTGGGCTGTGATATACATTTGCAGGTCTCCCTGCCTGCGTCCTTCCCCCAGAACTGTGATGGTCAGCATCTGTTTCTTCCTGTGACAAGAGGAGATCTTATCTCTACTTGTATTGGCTGCGTTCATTCCTCTGCCAGCTCCCAGGGACACAAGCTGGGATTTCTGCACGAATGATCATTAAAGTTTCTTTTTACATTATGCCTCAACAGTGGTAAAACTTAGCCCTACATTTAGTAGTTTCTTTGCTTCCATAGAGCTCAGTCTATGTGTGAAACAGGTCCTTCCCTCTCATGTTCTCTGCCTGCCTTTTGTCTGTAGAAAAACGTTAGCCATGAACAAGTTTAATCAGAGAAGTGAAAAAATAGAAAAGCAGAGGCAAACAGTCAAATGGGATAAAACAAAAATAGTCAGGAAGCTGAGTCAAGGACCTTTAATTCTTCCTCCAGTGCTATAGAGAATATTCTGAGCCATCTCCTGTGAGCTGTCCTGAAGATACTGAAACCCCTACCAGGTGGAGAAGTTAACTATTGATGCATAATGACCAGAGTGTAGCTATGACATAAGCTGCCACAGTTCCAAGAACTGGCCTCAAGGAAATGGGAACAAGCCGACCCTGGAACTGAAGATTCATGTACTTGAGACAATCAGGGTGACGCTGCTCAGACCACTGAAGACCAATCACCAGATGACAGTCAGAGCTGACTGCTGTTTCTGTGTGGAGTCCCTCCCTCTGTCCATAAACGCTCTTGCCACTGATTGTCAGTAACGTGGGGGAAGTCAGCTTTTGGACGGGTGTCCACCCTTCCCCCCACCCCTGTTGCTAGCATCCAAAATAAAACAAACTTTCCTTTCCACCAACCCGGCGTAAAACAAACTTTCCTTTCCACCAACCTGGCATCTTTATTGTTTTTTGAGCAGTGAGCAACTAGACCCCACTTTTGATTACGTGTGTGTGTGTGTGTGATAGACTAAATGTCTGTGTTGTTGTTTAGTTGCTAACTCACATCTAACTCTTTTGTGACCCCAACGGACTACAGCCCACCAGGCTCCTCCGCCTATGGCATTTCCCAGGCAGGAATACTGGAGTGAGCATTTCCTTCTCCAGGGGATCTTCCTGACGCAGGGATCAAGCCCACGTCTCCTGCACTGCAGGCAGATTCTTTACCATTGAGCCACCAGGGAAGCCAGATGTTTGTGTCCTGTTTGTGTTGGACACCTGTTTGTATCCCTTCCCCAAATCCCTATGTTGAAGCTCCAATCCCATGTGGCTGTATTTGGAGCAAGGGCCTCTAAGGAAGTAAGGTTAAATGAAGTCATAGGGTGGGGCCCAGACATAGCAGCATTAGTGCCCCTGTAAGAGGAGAACTAGAGACCCCTCGTTCCCCGCACACTCCGAGGAAAGACCACATGAGGAGGTGGAATGAGGCGGCCAGGGACAAGCCGAGGCAGAGGCTTCAGCAGGAACCACCCTACCCACACCTGACCTCCACTCCCAGCCTCTAGAACTGTGGGAAAGTGAGTGGTCCGGCTGTGGTCCTCTGTTACGCTGCCCAAGCTAACTAAGACAGTGCATTTCGCTTTTCTGTAATTCTACTTTGACAAGTTCTTTCGGAAAGGATGCATGAGAAGCACGTTTCAGACAGTAAAGAATCTGCCTGCAATGCGAGAGACCCGGGTTTGATCCCTGGGAGGGGAAAGATCCCCTGGAGAAGGGCATGGCCACCCACTCTCGTATTCTTGCCTGGAGAATTCCATGGATAGAGGAAGAGTGAGTTACAGTCCATGGGGTCACAGAGAGTCGGACATGACTGAGCGAGTAACTTTCTCTGTGAGTTTTAAATGTCTTTATTTGGTGCTGCCACTTAAGCGCTAGTTTGGCTGGATCTGTAATTCTAGATTTAAAAAAAACAAACAAACAAGTACCCCACAGTGCCTGAGCACCTGCAGGGTAGGGGCAGGGGAAGGCATGAGCGGCTGAGCCCCAGGTTGGAGGCTGGAGCTGGGGCCTAGGAAAATGAAGAAGAGGGAAGGGAGGGGTGTGTGTGTGTGTGTGTGTGTGTGTGTGTGTGTGTGTGTGTGTGTGTGTGTGTGTTGGGAAGGTTGTTGATTGGAGGAGCAGTCATGAGTTTGGACTGGGGGCTGTAGGGTGTCCACGGGAGATCCCCTTGGGCCCCGGGAAGCTTGGCTTTGGCTGGAAGAGGTCTTGTGACTCAGACACAATCCCCCACCACTGCTCGTGTCTGCAACTCCATCTGAGGGACAAACAAGGGACCAGTGACGCTGGCGGGGAGGGCGGGTTTGGTGCGGGGTTTGCACAGCATCCCAAGGCTGCAGACGGTCTGTGAGTTACTGATGCTAACCTGGGGGCCCCTCAGTCCACACCCATGACCCACTCCTCCCTGGAGGAGGGAGGACGGGGCACCACGTGCAGGAGAGGTCCTACCCCCGGTGCTTCTGCGTCCTCCCCGCCTGGACCCGGAGCAGCACACGGGCAGAGACCTCTGCAACTCAGGAGGAGGTGGGAGCTTGCCCTCCTGCCCCACCACGGGGCTCAGCCCTGACATGGGAACTGGAGTCCCAGGCTGCCCCAGGCCAGGTGAGGGTCCGAGTTCAGGCACAGTGGAGGCCCTCTTGGGGCCGTGGGCCTGAGGAGGAGGCCACAGGAAGCGCTGACTCTCCAGGGAGCGCTGGCCTGGGGCAGATGCACCGCTGGTGGTGGACGTGCTGCTCAGAGGATGTGGCCAGGAGGGCATCCACAGGCCACCAGCAGGCTCGGGAGAGGCAGTGTTGGCTGGCGGAGTTCCAGTGGCCACCTTGACCCTGAGGCCCTGCCTCATGGCCGGAGCCTGCCTGTGCCCTGCTCAACTCTCCTCCCAGAGTACCCCAATGCCTCCAGTTCATGAGCTGGCCATGAGGGGCAGACACTCCCAGTGGGCCGTAGATGGACCAGCCCCGCCGGCCCCCACAGGGCCACACAGGCTGCGTCTCCAGTCAGTAGTAGGCCCCGAACAAGGCGGCCACTTTCTGGAGGATGACCTTGTGGTTGTCACACAGGGAGATGCGCTCATCCACCACCTGCCAGCGAATGGCCATCCCCTCGTCACAGGAGTGCAGATGCTGCGGAAACAGAGGTGAGTCCTGAGTCCCTCCCGAGCGGCCCTGCCCTCACCCCACACCCCAAACCTGTAGATGGCAGGAGGGTGGTGGGGACCCCAAGGCCTGGCTCCCAGCCCTGCTGCAGACTGGCTAGTGACCGCTGCCTTTGTACTTCTCCTAAATGGTGCTAAGATCACCCCCTTCAGGCACAAATCAGAAAATGCTTGTGAAGCCCCGGAAACTTTCAAAAGCGTCGGGGGTGGGTGGGTACAGCCTTATTCTACGGTTTTCTGTCCTGCAGACAAGGCCTGGGTTTTGTTCCCTGGGACTTCCTGGCCCAGTTCCAGATTTGGGGTCTGTAGGGGGATCAAAGTACACAGGACGATATCCCCATAAGAGCGCATGAACCAGCCTCACCTGGGCACGAGCCTGGAGGCCCCAGGGTCCCCCTCTGCCCCACCCACCTGCTGCTGCCCTCTGGCCTCTCCTGGTTGCCCCCACGGACCCTCTGGTACAACTCAAACCCCACAGCCCCCTTCTCTGGTCCTGACCAGCTCTGGCCCCAGGCCAGGGAACCCCTCAGACCCCTCCCTGCAGGCCCCAGGGCCCCTCCAGAGCACCAATGACCCCAGCCCCTGTTCCTCCAAGCCTGAAACCCAGGCCACATACAGAGTTCAGCCTCTTGAGCTCCACATCACTTTGGTCTGGGAAGTGGATGCTCACGGCCACCGTCTCGATCCAGGCATTGTCCGTGTTCCTGGGGTCATCCATGTATCCTTTGTATACCTGGGAGATAGCAAAGGTGTGATGGACCTCCGATCCCCTGGTTTTCTCCCAGAGGGAGGGCCCCAAGCCTTTTCTGGGTCTGGGCCATTGTGAGCACAGCTGTCCACCATGCCCCAGCCCCACCTGGCCTCTCCCTGCCTTGTCCTTCTGCCCCCAGCACAGCCTTCAACTTGACTGACCCATCATAGGAGCCCACGGCCTCGCTCGTCACCCTCTTGGTCTTTGGCCTGGCATCCAGACCTGCCTCGACTGCGCTTGGAAGGATTAAAAAGGACGGGTGGACCTCCAGACAGTAGGCTAAGTGAAAGAAGCCAGATACCGAAGGCCGCACGCTAAATGATTCCACCGACAATAAATGTCCAGAACAGGCAAATCGACAGAGACAGAAGGCAGCCTCGTGGGCACCAGGGCTGGAGGGGGTGACTGCTCAAGGGTACGGGCTCCCTTTTGGGGGTGACAGCACATTCTTGAGCTAGACAGAGGTGGGGACCACACCAGACTATCTATGCACCAAACGCCACTGAACTGCTCACTTCAAAAAGGCTCATATGTGTTATTTAGATTTAACCTCAACAAATAAAGTTTAATTGTTTTTTACTAAGTAGAGAAAAGAGAGACGGCGATGCTCCCTCAGGGGCTGCAGCGGACAAACCACGCGGAACTGCTGGGTTTGTAGGTCAAGCCATAAATATCAGCAATTGCCTATTTCACCCTGAGATACAACAGAGGCAGAACCAATGACTCAGACACGCACTTGAAGGACTGCTTAAATAAATCATGGCACGGAATGCTCCGTGGTTGTGAAAAAGAGCACGGTGGATTCGGAAATACAGACCTAAAACTACGGCTTTTGCAGATTCACTGAAAAAGCAAGTTATGTGTTTGTGCCCAGCTGTGCTCAGGGCGAGAGTGAATGTGAGCCAGACACCAGGTCTGCCCTGGCCCAAGAGCCCTCCTTGATCTCGGGAGAAAGCCCAGACAGGGAAGGAAGGCGAGGGGCCCAGAGCCAGGCCACATGGTCCCAGTTCTCCCTCCAGGAGCTGTGGGCAGTGAGCTCGGTGCAGGCTCCCCACTCGGCTCCTGCAGCCTGCCCAGCAGCCAGCACGGCCACACACCCCGGGGCCCAGACGCACAGGTGAGAACAAAGTGGAAGAGCCACCTCACCTCCATGCCCTGAGTCAGGAGGCTCTCAAAGGAAGACCAGAATTCTCTTCGCAGGACCTGCTTTAGCTTCCGGGGCAGCATCTCTCCTGGCTCCCGGGAGCCCTGAGCAGAGAGGGAGGTGGGGGCAGGTGGGCAGGGCGGTTTGGGACCTGTGTCCTCTGGCCACCCACTCGGCATGGGCAGCAGGCCAGCCCCCTGGAGCCTCAGGCAGATGAGCCTCTGGCAGCAGCTGCCTCGGGGCCAGAGTGACATTGCCCAGAGCCCACCGTCCATATCAGCCCGTGAGGCCAGGTGTCACAGCCTTTGAGGGGTACTGGGCACTGTGAGGGAGCCAGTGCTCTGAACTCTGCCACCTGGCCGCCAGCCAGAGGGCTGCGTCTTGTGTGTGCGCATGCCCACCCCACCTCCAGCCTCGGCTCCAGCGCGCTGGGCTCCTGGCCACTCCTGACGCACCCTGCCCTGGACATGGGCCTGCACCTGTACTCCCCTCTGCACCCGTCTAGGGCGCCTCTCATCCACACCACATCTACTGCTCCAGCCTGGGAGACTCCCTGCCCTGCACTGCCTGGGGTGGCGGGAACTTCAGCTGTCCCTCAGGGGACACTGCTCGGAAGATGTCAAGAGAGACTGGAGAGGGAGGTTGAAGGGTGCTGAAGAATCCTCGGAGGGAGACGGCCCAGCCTGGGCTCACCTTCCCTCACCTGGAGGGCACGGCGGTTATGGCTGCAGGAGCCGGACCATCCAGAGCCCTGGAATCCTGGCTGGGGTCTGAAGACCCTCAGGGGGTCTGCCCCATGCACACTCATTAACTTGCTGACCCACCGGGTGGATGCCAGGAAAACCCAGCACCTTCGTGCTGAGCTGGGGTAGATTTTGGACTCCAGGGGCAGACTCAAGGGAGAGGCCCCTCAGAGCTGCACCAGGACACTGGGCTGGGGCCTGTGGGTGCACGGTCCTCCTGTCTGGACCGGCCTGTTCTGACCCCAGAGTAATGACAGGGTTTGGGAGAGCAAAAGGCAGATGGACGGGTCAGAATCCGAGTGGTTGGGTTGCTTGGACAGGACAGGCCCAGCAGAACACGTCCCAGTTATGTCACCATGAGCCCATCAGTCCTGCAAATGGCTGCTGCCCCGAGCTGAGGACACGTGTATGCCCTGCCCTGCCCCCAGCAACACTGTCCTGCCCTCGGGGCTCAGCTCAGGCCCCAGGGCCAGGGTAGGTGCGTGTCCAAGATGGCCCCCCCAACCCTGAGCTCTGCAGGGGCAGCCCCAGCCCTGAGCCTGGTGCCTGGACCCAGCAGGTGCTCAGTCAGTGCTTACGCTCCGAAGAGCGCCTGAACCCATCTTCACAACCACCAAATGAAGAGCCGGGAGAGAGCAGTCCTTCTAAGGCAAGGACCAGCCTTTGTCATTCAGAATGGGGACAGCTTCCAAGCTGTCCAGGGCAGCGACCACTGGTGGCTGGTGACCTGTCGGTGGCAGAGAATGCAAACGAGTGCAGGGCCTGGGACAGCAGGGGCCTCACCCCAGGCAACATCCAGTGCTCAGAGGGGCCACTTTTCACCACCAGCACCTCCAGCATCTTCTTGACGTTCTTCCTGCAGATGGCACCATCCAGGCTCCGCCTCCAGCTGCAGAAGGATGTGAGGGGAAGGGTCAGCCTGCCCCTGCACCTGCCCCCGCCTGGGAGGCCACCTGCTAGGCCACTAGCACCTGCTCCAGGGGAGAGGAACCATCTGTTCCCATAACCTCCAGTCTGACCAGAATGGGTCAGCCTTGTTGGACAGTATTTTTCTACCGAAAGCCTTAAAGAAGCCCATGCCCGGGACCCATTCCTTCCCGCTCTGTCACTCTGGAAGTGAAGGGTGAACTGGTATGGCTATTTGTCTGCATAGTGACAAAGTCCTCCCCAAGGGGCCTCTGAAGGAGGGGACACACAGGGAAGTGAGGCAGCCTGTGCGGAAGAAGGGTTTGGGCTCTCCTGGGGGCACCCACATTCATCCCCTGCCCCACCATGGGGTAGGGTGCTGGGCGACACTGTGCTCATCAGGGGCTACTCACCGGGTGAGCACAGGCTGCAGCGTGTGATTGGGGCCGAAGTAGCTGAGGTCCCCGCGGCCACGCAGTCCCGTGCGACCCATGGGGTTCCTGGGTAGAGAGGGGTCAGCTCAGCCCACTGTCAGTGGCTGGAGACCCCAGCCAGGGCAGCAGGCAGGGGCTCTGCAGGGGCTGTGTGCCAGCTCTACCCAAAGCTGCCCTGGCTCAGGGTTTTTGGAGCCCAGGTAGCTCCCCTGGACAGGACCAGGGAGGAGGCCCAGACCAGACCCCAGAGCCCATGGGCCCCTTGACCAGGCGGGGTGACTCTGCGTCATGCACTGGGCCTGTCCACTGCAAACCCTGTCCCTCGGGGGCTCCAGGGTGGGCGGCAGCTACCTTGGGATGGGCTGGAGAGGAAAGGGGCCTCTGGGAGCAGAAACCAGCCCCACCCAGACGTCCCCCCAAAGAGCGCCTGACTGACTCTGGCGCCGTGCCCGAGGGCCTCCGCCGCTTGTGAGCATCGACGGCCCCCTCCTCTGTCTGTGACTCTCGGCCCTGCTCTCTTCCTGCACACCGTATCCCCCCGCCCATCCCCTCCCCCGTTCAGGGCTGGAGACGCTCCTGGTCACCTCAGTTTCCCTGCCCCACTCATCTCTACCACCCCATCCCGCAGCTTCTACCCCAGTGGTCACCCCTCCCTGCTCCAGAACATTCCCAGAGGCCCACCACCCACCTCTTCCGCAGGCAGTTACCCTCAACGACCACCTGCTCCATGGGGTCTCCAAATCCCAGCTGACTGATCCCGTCCCCGGCCTCCGGCCTGGTGGTGCAGCCTCCCCAGTGACCCTCAGACCCCAGGCCAGCACACAGTAGGCATCCACCAAGCGCCTGCTGGGCCTGACGCCACGGGTCCCCTTTCATCTCTATGTTGATTCCACACCTGTGCAATGGGGCATACCGTCCCTACAGCACAGACCTGGGAATGTAAGCCCAGCAGCCCTTTAACATTGTCCCTGCTTTATTCTCACAATGGGGTCCACGTTTTACCCTGTTTCTACACCTCAGGAATGGAGGTCCTAAAGGTTGTGTCAGAGAACCAGGGCACAGTACCCAGGCCAGCAGGGCCAGCTCATAGTCCCCACCCCTCCACACGTGTCCAGGGAGACTGCCAAGCGTGGGCCTCCGGGGCTGGTAAGAAAGTACTTTATGCTGATGTTTCTTTCCTCCATACTTTGTTTTTATCAGAAAAATTTTAATCAACCCTGAAAGTTCATTGGAAGGACTGATGCTGAAGCCGAAGCTCTAATACTTTGGCCACTTGATGCAAAGAGCTTGAAAAGACCCTGATGCTGGGAAAGATCGAGGGAAGGAGGAGAAGGGAAGCAGAGGATGAGATGGTTGCATGGCATCAGTGACTCAATGGACATGAGTTTGGGCAAACTCCAGGAGATAATGAAGGACAGGGAAGCCTGGCATGCTGCAGTCCATGGGGTCTCAAAGAGTTGGACATGACTGAGAGACTGACCAACAAATCAGAAAAACACCAGCTTTGCTGGAGAGGAAGCCTGACCCCAGGAGGAAAACCACAGAGGTGGCTGAGGAGGGCTGGAGAAGGGCGGGGGGAGGGTACACTCACAGAGGGAGCCCGTCCCGCACTGCATAGACTCCATGGAAGCTGCGCCGGTCCAGTGGTCCGTCCACCGCATTGTAGCTGATCCTGGACAGAGGTTCCAGAGCACTGGAAGGGAGAGGAGAGGTCGTATCCCCAACAGAGACAGCAGGAGGCAGAGTGGCCACAGTGACCCCTTGTCCACACGGAGGTTCCTCCCCAGGCACAGGCGCCCCCAGCCACATGCCTCCCAGCATGTCCCAGCCCCCAGGGAGGATGGGGCGCCCACCCAGGCAGGAAGCAGGGTACTCACTCCCCCACGGGGTCCACCAGGTCCTTGTCCTTCCTGTCGGCCGTGTAGAAGGGCGGGTTGTACACGAGGAACTCCGTCTGCGGGACACAGGGACTCAGACGGTCACCACCCCAGGCTGGCCATCACCCAGGACAGCTGACTGCAGAGCCCTGGGAGGGCCCAGAGGACACGGAAGTCCGAGCTGGGCTGACCTAAGGACACACACACCTGGGCCAGCCGTGGTCAAGGGGGGTCTCCCCAGGCGGGAGGAAGGGGGGCTGGGCTGGGCTGGACTCCAGAGGGAGGAGTCCCCTGGCAGAGACTGGGGAGGAGTGACAGCCCGGGATGTGCCAGGAAAACCAGAGAGAAGGCCTGGGGTGGGGGGCACACCCCCAGGCCTCCTCCTTCGCTCCCTCTCACTCTCCACCTCCATCCTCCTCAGCATTCAGAAAGGGGATGGGGCTGTTCTCTGGGGACAGGGGCTTGAGGACAAGCGGGGCAGTGGGCCCTGTGTGGATAGCAGCCCCAGTGTCCAGGTTCATGGCCCAGCTTCACCCCTCGGGTCTCACGGACCACGCTTCCCTCTTCATCTGTCCCTCGTGGCCCTTCGGGGCTGTGGTGGGCTCAGCCACCCTGGGGCCCAGACCACTCCCCCCAGGACTCTGGGCCCCTGCAGCCTGGTGGGTGAGGCCAGGACAGGCACTCACTTCCCAGGGCACCTTCTCGTTGGGCACCGGGAATCTCAGGACAGAGCAACTCGGGTAGAGCAGGTGCCGGGCATTCACGTGGTAGGTGTCACCTGGGTCCTCTGCCTTCGATCCGCTGTCCAGCTCAGGGTCCCGCCCCACTGAGGCCTTCTGGGGTGCTGGGAATGGAGACAGGGACAGGGCCACCCTCTGAGGTCCTTTCCCCCAAACTTCCGGACCACCTCCACCTCCCTGAGCCCAGTTTGAAAGTCAGCCCCAAAGAGAGCACCCTCCCCAGGGTTCCCATCACTGCAGCCCAGGAGGACCAAGGCCTGGGCTCAGGCCCCCGTTGCCTGGGGCAGCTCCCAGCAGAGCTCTTAGTATTCAGCAGGATGCACAAGCCCTTCCAGAAGCCTGCCCGGATGAAAGGGCAGACGGCTCCTTCGGGGCCAGCAACAGCCCAGGAGGGTTGCTCGTGACCATTTCTTGGCCAGCTGCAAATCTGGGAGCAAAGATGTGCTGTCTGTCACCCAGTCAAAGTGACTGGGTCTCAGGTCTGCTGGACCTGATGCACACGGGGAGGTCAGGGGGCCTGGGCCAGGCTACCTCTGGAATTCCCCAGCCTGGTCAAGCCTTGGGACTTGGCCATGCTCAGCTCATGTAGCCGTGGGGTGGTTCAAGCATCCCAAGGTGCTGGGGCTGCTCCTCTCCACTCCACAGACACCCAGACACAAGAGAGCGCAGGTGGGTAGAGACCAGCCGCTGGCACAGCCACCCACTCACCCAGAGTGGGGACACCTTCTTCTGAGCCAAAGCCACTGTCCCTCAGGGCCTTCACAATCCA
The DNA here is from genome assembly GCF_032405125.1 of Capricornis sumatraensis. Taxonomy (NCBI): domain Eukaryota; kingdom Metazoa; phylum Chordata; class Mammalia; order Artiodactyla; family Bovidae; genus Capricornis; species Capricornis sumatraensis. The sequence goes on along the minus strand of NC_091069.1, from coordinate 250,396,435 downwards.
GTGCAATGCTGTGGCTGTCTGGGCCACCTGGAACGCATGTTCAAAGCAAGATTGGTCAATAGGTGCCCTCACACAGGATGCCCTGCTCCCCACCCCCTCTCCCCCAGGCAGCCACCTGACACCCAGGGCTTGGCCAGAAGGGCCATCGGAACCGTGCCCAGAAACAGAGGTCCCAGCCTGGAGCCCACCTGCTCCTCCAGGGAGGCCAGTCTCTGCTCCACGGCGCCCGACTGCTTCAGACGTGCCGTTTCCAGCAGGCGCACCATGGTGTCCACCCTGCAAGAGGACACAGCTGAGTCCCGCGGCCGGCCAGGGGTCTGGGCGTGAGTGGAGAGAGCCTGGTGCCCTTTGCAGGCAGGCAGCTTATCACATCCAGCAGCACAGGCTCCTTTGGCTCTAGTTTCAGGCCTCTTCCTCTTGATTTGAATGGATTAACACTCTACGGTTCCATAGAGAATGAGCACCGCCTAGTGGCCCAGGGGGAAGATGGGCCACCAGCGATGCCCCAGGCTCACAGGGCCACCTGACAGCCCAGGGGTGTGGCCAGACCAGAGGTGCAGGTGTGCAGAGCACACACACCTGGTTCCTCACCTCTATATGCCTACAGGCTGTCAGTCACAAACTCAGGAAGGACAGAGCGCCCTCTGGGCAGAGGAGGGGACGCTGCCTCCGGGCACCGGTGGGGACTTTGGAAGGAGGAGGGGACACTGTGGTTTGGGAAATGTTTGCTGGTTTTGGTCTTAGTTTGCTACAAGGTAGGAATTGCACCCAAGTGGGCCTGTGTTCATAGGAAGAACACTTCCACAGCCAAGCATCCATCCAAACACCCTGGTCTTTTCCCCCGGCGTTTCTAAGCCACTTTCTCCCAGAGCCTCCTGCTCCACAACAAAGTGACAGGCATTTCGGGGACCACAGGGCTGCAGCGTCAGCCCTGCCGAGATCCCCGGCCCCGTACTTGTCGCTGACGTCCTGGATCTTCTGCTCCGGCCTCTGCTTCTGCTGGAGCTGCTGTTCCTGCAGGTAGTTCTCCTTCAGGTAGATCTCCCAGGACAGGAGGGCCGCCTCCTCGTTCTTCTCTAGCTTGTTCTCTGCCCGGGGAGGGGAGCCTCTGACCCACTGGGGGCCCCGCAGGGAGGGGCGGAAGAGCCCATCCACGCCCAACCCCAGTGGGCTGGGGCAGTCCGGGGGCCTGAGTGGACTGCATGTCCCCTCCCCCACCCTGAGCTTCCAGGATGCCCAGAGGAGCTGCCCCCCAATCCCAGCTGCACCCCAGACACGGCTCTGGGGACGAGGGCGGGACAGCTTACTGAACTGCTTATGCCGCTTGGCAGGGATCTTCAGCACGACCCTCTTGATGAAGAGGTGCAGGTGGCTGAGGAGGATGAAGGGGGGCGGCGCGGGGGGCCTGCCCTGGTACTCCTCGATCAGGTCGTGGCGCTGGAACTTCCAGATCTGGTCCGTGTGCTCCTGCACCTGCTGGAAGGTGTAGCTGCGGGGCGCGGGGAGCACTGGTTACCGCGCGCACGGGCCACGCAAGCTGGGTTACGCACAGCTGTGTCACTGCCTGAGTGTGCGCCCTGACGGCCCACAAAGGCACACCAGGGAGGGCGACCCGGACACAGGAAAGGCAGCTGAGCACCCTGGGGGCCCAGAGGAGAATGAAGAAAGAAGACCTAGATTTTAGAGCCCATAAACCTCGCTAGAAAACGAAACAGACCCTTCATGTGTTGGGAGATGGATGGTGTCCTGCACTGGACCCGAAAAGGGTCTGATTTCCCTAAATCTGACAAACAGAAGGGACAGTGTCTTCAACAGGCCGACATGCTCATTCTCCACATCCTGTGTCTTGTGCGGGTACAGGTCAACTGGCCCGGATCCCTAACAGAGGTCCTCGGAGGTGGGGAGGGAGGCTGGGCAGGGCTGAGACATAGCCGCTGCCCGTCGGGCCTCTGGCCTCTGTCTATCATAGCCCAGCACCGGGGCAGGGTGTCTCACTGTTCAGAGCACACGGTAAGTCAGCAAGTGGTGACCTCATCACCCTAGCTGATGGAGAAACAGTGCCCAAACTGGCCACGGGCCCCAGGGGCTCTTCTGCAGAGGCCGGGAGGGGCCTGAGGGGGTGGCGATGCCCTGAGCCACAGGGCCGGCCTCCTGGGCACCACAGTCAGGGCCGGCCCTGTGCGCCTGCTTTATATGGAGAGCAAAGACAGGTTGTCTTGCCTCACAGGATTCTTAACAAGTGTGACATGCACGCCTCCACCACCAGAGATGACCTCAGCCAAATCGCTGCCCCTCATCCACCTCCCTCTGCTGGGCTGGGAAGAGTGAGACTTCAGCACCCCCGCCCATGGTCTCTGAGCACAGGGCCCGTGGGCTGCCCCCCAGCAGTAGTGCCCAGGTTGGATGCCACAGTCACCAGGTCAGCCCGGGCTGAGCCAGGTCCTGGGTCCCAGGCTCCATGCCATCCACACCACCCTGGGGTGGGGGGGCAGGCAGCGGGATGTGCACCCCGCACGTGGCACTCACTTGAACATGGCAATGAGCAGGTTGAGCAGCAGGATGTTGGCGAAGAGCAGGTAGAGGCAGAGCAGGAGGACAGTCAGCCACTCAGGGAACACGGGCTCCTGCCGCGCCTGGTCGATCTCGGGGCACTTGGGCTTGTAGGGGTCCGTGCCGTTGGGGCTGCACTGGTCTGGTCTGAAGTTCACACCTGGGTCGGAATGAGGGGGTAAGTGAGTCCAGAAAGCCACGTGGAGTCACAGGGGCCCTTGGGCAATGACCTCACAGGCCTGGAGCCCCGCACATCTGGGTGACCTCAGCTGTCAGCTCAAGCCCGAGGGAAGCCAGAAAGGGCTGACCATCTACACCAAGCATCCTTGCGGGCAGGAAGTCCCGCTGCCAGGAAAGCCCAAGAGCCAGACCTGCACTCCAGGCTGGCACATGCCTCCCTGGGATCCAGGCACCCCACCAGGGCACTTCCTGGGGATGTGTCATCTACAGGAGAAACTATGTCATCTAAGTCACAGGTCCTAACCCTGGGAGCAGAATGTGGCAGAAAAGACGTCAAAGAGAAAATGAACAACTGTCTTAAAGAAAAGGGAGACATCAGAAAGGAAAAGTGCTGCAGAGGCAACATAGAAACGTTGGAACATGTGACTACAAACCAAAACACAGCTCCACATTTGCAGAAAAGTAAAGGATGCATAATATTACAAAACACCTATATACTCAGTGCCTTTAAACATCTGTAAGATAAGGGCTTCCCTGGTGGTCCAGTGGTTAGTAATCTGCCTTGCAATGCAGGGGACATGGGTTCAATCCCTGGTCCAGAAAGATTCCACATGCCTCGGGACAACTAAGCCTGTGAACTAACACTACTGAAGCCCCCACATCCTAGAGCCCATGCTCCACAATGAAGGAAGCCAACACAGTGAGAAGCCCAAGACTGCAACCAAGGAGCACCCTCCACTCATTCTGTCTAGAGAAAGCCTCGTGCAGCGGGGAAGACCCAGCGCAACACTGAAGACCCAGCACAGCACTGAAGACCCAGCGCAGCACTGAAGACCCAGCGCAGCACTGAAGACCCACGCAGCCAAAATTAAGTACTTAAAAAAAGACATCCAGATGGGAAAGGAACAAGTATTTGCAGATGACATGATCATAGCAAATCCCCCAAAAGGCACCTAAAAACTATTAGAACTAATAAAGAAATCCATCAAGGTTTCAGAATACAAGTTCCATATACAAAATATAGTGTTTTTCTATACAGTAAACAATCCAATTCAGCATGAAAAAGAATAAAAACATTTAGGAATAAATTTAACAAAAGAAGCACAACTTACATACTGAAAAATAAAATATGCTATGGAAAGAAATTAAAGATCTAAATAAGTGGAAGAAACCCCACGTTTATAATCAAAATCCTGGGTGTCTTTTTCAGAGAAATTGATTAGATCACCTGAAAATTCATGTGGACCCAAGGGACCCAGAGGCCGAAACAATCATGACACGTCTTTGCTACTGAACAACACCATCAGCGACAGAGACAGTAGACGACAGGTCACCCGCGTTTGGGGGTGGTGGTGACTACTAAAGGGTGTGGGGTGACTTTTGGAACAAGCGTTCTAAAATTAGAGTCTGTACATATACTAAAAACCATGGAAGTGGCCACTTTTTACAGGCAAGTTTTATGGTATGTGAATCAATCTCAGTGAAGCCGTGGCAGAGAACAAACTCTATGTTCTCTCCACTCAGAAAAGGAAGACGTATGTCTGACTGCAGTGGGAGGAACAGAAGGAATCGGATGGCATTTAATGGGGGGGCGGTGTCAGCTGATGCCCCAGGCCACATCCCCGACCCACTTTGACCTCCCTGCAGCTGCAAGGTACAGCCCAGCTGCAGCCAGCTGATGCCTGTCCCAGTCAACTGATAGGCCCCCAAGTGCACCCATCTCTTCCTTCAGGAGCCACAGCCCCAGGCAGTGCTGAGCGAGTGGGATGTGCCCAGTCCTCCCCTCCTCCCACTTCTGGGACCCTGGAGGAGCCTCACAAGGGGGGCACCTCCTTTTCCACAGCTGTCAGGGCCCCTCCTACCGTCAATGTAGGTTGGGAGCTGCCCAAAGATGGTGAGATACGAGTGGTAGACGGCCCCCCGGAAGATCCACTCCACCCGCCTCTCGTTGTGGATGAGGATGGCCTGCTTGGCCACCCCGAAGGACACGACCCACACGGCCAGCAGGAAGAGGAAGAAGAAGACGTCCTTCATCTGTGGGAGGGGGGCACCAGTTGCAGCCACACCACCCCACACTGTCCCTGCCCACAGGAGGGTCCCCACGTGCCCTGCAGTGGACGAGACTCCATCAACCCTCACAGCATGGCTGCATGGAGCCAGGAGCTCCAGGGGACAGCCTAAAGGGGCGCTGGGCACCCCATGAGGAGTAGGAAGGGTCATGACCATGACCCAAGAACAGGGATCAGGAATGAGCTGTGGATATCAGGGAAGGCTGCCTGGACGAGGCAACATTCAGACAAGACCCGAGACAGGCACACTAGGGTGTGGAAGCAGTATTGACTTGGGGTCCTGTGGGGTGTGCTGTGCCCCGGGGCACCTCAGGCCCCCCTCACCATGGCTCCAGGGTGCCTCAGAGCCCCCCTTACCATCCACCCTGGAGTGCCTCGGGGCCCCCCTTACCATCCTCCCCAGGGTGCCTCGGGCCCCCCCTTACCATCCACTTCACAATGATGATCTTGGGCCCCCCCCACCATCCTCCCCAGGGTGCCTCGGGCCCCCCCTACCATCCGCTTCACGATGATGATCTTGGGCCCCAGCGTCTTGCTAATGGTGAAGATGTGCATGAGCCGCAGGCAGAACATGGTGAAGTCCAGGGAGAGGATGATGCGCCCGGTGTACAGCAGCGAGGGCACGAGTCTGCACGGGAGCAGGGCCTCAGCTGTCAGCCCCGGGCCTGGCCCCAGCCCCCTGCCCAGCTGCCCCGGCCCCGTGTACAGCCTGACGGGGACCAGGGCCTCAGCTGGCCACTCTGGGCCTGGCCCCAGCCCCCTGCCCAGCTGCCCTGGCCCCGTGTACAGCCTGACGGGGACCAGGGCCTCAGCTGGCCACCCCGGGCCTGGCCCCAGCCCCCTGCCCAGCTGCCTCGGCCCCGTGTACAGCCTGACGGGGACCAGGGCCTCAGCTGGCTGCCCCGGGCCTGGCCCCAGCCCCCTGCCCAGCTGCCCCGGCCCCATGTACAGCCTGACGAGGACCAGGGCCTCAGCTGGCTGCTCCAGGGCTGGCCCTAACCCCTGCCCAGCTGCCCTGGCCCCATGTACAGCCTGACGGGGACCAGGGCCTCAGCTGGCTGCTCCAGGGCTGGCCCCAGCCCCAGTGTGACCCCAGACCCCAAAGCACTAAAACTGGGTATAAGTTCAGGGGCAGAGCCTCCAGGAGGGCCCGGAAGCCCAGCCTCAGGCAGAGAACCTGGGCCTCGTGGGCACCCTGGGAAGCAGCAGGCTGGCCCAGCCCCTCCTGTTCATGAAGGGGTCACACAGGGCAGACATGTGGCTTTGATGGGCTGTGGAGATGTTAGGGCCCTCGGCTGGGACACGGGCACTCCCACCAGACAGCTCCCCATGGTGACAGAGCCCGCGTCTCTGCCCCGGCTCCTCCCTGTCTCCACGTGGGCAGGGCACCCTCGGCACAGACATATCCAGAGAGGTGCTGAAACCGCGAGGGGCCCCAGCTCCCAGCCTCACCCCAGCCCAGCCCTGTGGGGGCTGCTCCCTTGATAGGATGGGAGGGCCACCAGGAGGGGAGGCCGCTCACCGGCAGGTCAGCCCCGCAATGAAGAGCAGGATTGCGCACACGTCCAGCTTGTTCCAGAAGTCACTGAAGTACACGAGCACCGCCTTCCGCAGCCCGCTCCCGTCGGGGTCATAGAAGAGCTGGGGGCATGAGCACGGACATGCGGGGCTGTGGGTCATCCTTCTCAGTTCCCCACCAGCAAACCGGCGCCACTTCCTGGGCAGCTGAGAGTTGGGGAGAGGCTGCTGGCCAGAGAGGTGGCCCCCGCTGAGCCCAGCTCCCCTCCCAAGAGGGGACCCCCACATTTTGCAGTGTCCTTCACCGGGGAGCCAGGGACTCACAAAGTCCAGGACACCACTCAGTGATGCCACCCTTGGGGTGATAAGAGAGTTTCAAGCAAAAACCAATGCCTTGAGGGGATCGGGTGGAGGAGGAACAAGGGCGGAAGTGGCTAGCAGACCACAGGCCACACTTTCCAAGGGGACTCGCCCAGCTCTCAGCGCCCACGTGGGGCTCACTGTGCATGGCATGGGGCCGAGGGCCACCGTGAGAAAGTGACCGAGCCCAGGATGCTCCTGGGGGTAGGAGGGTCCGCGGGTGGAGTGGGAGCGGGCTGGCCCACCTGCCGCAGCTCCTCGCACACCAGGGAGAAGAGCCAGAGGTAAATGAGGCACTCGCAGCCGGAGGGCTGGGGCTGGAAGTCCACCATGAGCACGTAGGCAAACAGGCAGAGGAAGGCGAAGTAGGACAGGATGTTCATGTGGAAGACGACCACGGGCGCGCTGAAGAAGGCGCGGACGCGGGCCAGGCCCCCCTCCGCCTGCTGCCGCCTGTTCCTGCGGAAGACATGGGCAGGGGGGACCACGGCCGTGAAGGGCCAGCTCAGCCAGGGGTTGCACCACAGAAGGGAGGCCCAGGACTCGCGGCTGGCCACCCACCCTGCACGCATGGCTGTGGTAGGGGCTCAGCCACACAGCCCTGCAAAGAGGTCCCTGAAGGGCCCTCGGGTTCCTTTAGGGCTATCCAAAAATCCTCAGGCCATGGTGCGACTCGCCCCCGGTGGATACTGGGCGACGGCAGTTCTCAGCCCTCCCCAGCGTGAATGCCCTCCATCCTGGGACCGGTGGCAGCAGTGAAGACCCCCAGAGGGGCCATTTGGGAAGGGAGGTCTGGCCCCAAGCCCCAGTGGCCCCGCAGCCGGGCCGGCACCTGAAGGAGACGAGGCCAGCGTAGAGCAGTGGGAAGAATAACATGCACAGCACCACACGCCAGAGCCCATTGTCCACGCCGAGCTGGCCCCACCACACCTCGGTCAGGTAGGCCTGAGAACAGAGGGCAGGTTTCAGGGCGATGGGTCCCCCATCCGCCCTGACCCTGCACTCCCTGAGACTCCCAAGGAGGAGCGACTCTGCAGGCTCAAGCACGGCGCTCTGCTAGGCCCACAGGTGATGTGATGGGCAGCGCAGTGGGCAGCTCTGGTCTGGTCCTGAGTCTGCCAGCCCAGGAAGAGGCTCTGGGGGCAGGACTGGGCTCCCCGGAGCCGGGCTCTGTCCCCCTGCCCCACTCTCACCAGCTGGCCCCCTGAGCTCTCCCTGGGGGTGGGCAGTGTGGGCAGAACTCCTCCCCACCAAGCCCCTGGGATCCAGCATGGCCAACTCAGCATGTGGTGACGGGATGAGGCTGTGCCCCAAGGAAGCGCCAGGGCTCTGAGGGGCCCCCGGTGCTCTACCCATTTCATATCACCAAGGCAACGCCACAGCGTCCTGTGCTTGCTGCTCCAGGAGGATGCCCCGCCACCTCCATGTATCCCTCCTGAGACCCCAGGTAGCAGGGGTGAGGGGAGCTAAGGCCTGGCCCTGGAGGCCTGCTGGGGGCTCCCAGGTAGGGACGTCCATCCCATGCAGAGGTGAGCCACAGCCTTCACAACTAACCAGGCGCTCTCACTCAGCATCGGCTCTCTCCTTGGCAAACAGTGAGGAGAGGGTGTGCCTGTCTGCAGCAGGTGACCGATGGTCAGTGCCACCCGTGGGTCCCCACAGGACCTGACATAGTGACCTCTTGTGCTGTCCATGTGCACCAGAGGCTGCATCCACTCCTGCAGCACCAAGGCAGGTATTTCTGGAAGGGGGCCCCAAGAACATCACCTGGACGCCACCGTGAGACACGAACTTCATGTCCTTGGCCTCCAGGGCCAGCTGCAGGCAGGTGGTCCTGCCCCAGGCCTCCGACACGCGGACCAGCAGCTTCTGAGCCCTCTCCTCATCCTTCCGGTAGCACTCAGTGAAGACCCCTGGATGGGAGAAGGTCTCGTCACAGCAGCCGGATCCTCACCAGGGGGAGCTGCAGACAGCGGCAGAGCGCGGCCCCTCCAGACAGCACAGCGTGCACAGGGATGGGGCGAGGACCCCAGGGTCGCCCATGAGGGCCCGGGTCTGAGGCTGCAGCCCCAGAAGCTCACCAATGGCTCTCTGTTCATACTCCTCCGCGAGCGCCAGCATCTCCTCCAAGCTGTCCGTGTCCTCCTCCTCCTTGGACAACTCCTTTAGGATCTTGCTGCAGGCCAAGGCTGCAGCAATGCAGTCCTGGCTCTGGGTTCCAGGGGGAGCCACCATGAGGCTCTGGATGGTCCTGCCCTGGGACCCCCAACACGCCACCCAGGCTGATGAGAACAGAGGCCCTGAGACAGTACAGGCTGCGGGGTGAGGACTCAGTGTGGCTCCTCCCACATAAACCTCTGGGCTCACCCCAGGTCACACGCAAGCCCTGCAGGTGGTCAGGCTCCTGCACAGGCCAGGCAGCCCCCTTGCTCCCCAAGAACAGACTGGACACAGGCACTCAAACAGCTCTGCTGGTACAAGGCCCAGAGCTCTCCAGGCATCTGGTCAACCCCATGCAAGGAGCGCTCCCAAAGAGGAGAAACGAGGACCTGGCCATCACATGGCCCTGTCCAAGGCCAAAGGCCTCACCCTCGGTGGCACCCCCAGGCCCAGGCACCAGAGGGGGGCCAAGAGAATCTCACAGGAGGCTCTCAATACTCAACCCAGAGGCCCTGGCTCTGAGGGCAGCACTGGCCTGGGTGAGGGGTTGGTGTCAGAGCCTGGAAACCTGAGTTTGGTTTTTCTGGCCAATAAGCCCCACCAGGCATACTTGAGGCTACAGTCAGGCCGGCTCTGTCGCCCACCCTCTCCTCCAAGCACCTTGAGAGAGGGCATACTCCAAGAACCTTGATGAGGGTTGTGGGGGGGTGGTGTCACCACAGCCTTGCCAGGACCCTGAGGGAGCCGGCTCTGAGAGCAGCCTGGAAATGCTGACTCAGAAAAGCAAGGCCTCTCTGAGAAAAATTATGAAACTTTACTTTCCTATTAAGAGGAAAGCCAGCTTGAAATAAAGGAAAACCATGCGGGGAGTCCTGGCCTGCAGTGTTCTGCTTCTTAGGGAGCTGCCTAGCCAGTCCCCGCCATGGGTGATAAAGCCCCATGCGGGCCCAATGCCTAGTAGTCACCCAGCCAGTCCCCTTCATTGGTGATAAAGTCCCATGCAGGCCCAGTGACCAGGAGCTGCCCGGCCAGTCCCCTTCATTGAAAATGAAGCCATACTCAGGCCCAGTTACCAGGAGCCACCCAGCTGACTGGTGGGAGTTCCCAGACAGCCCAGCAACAGCCTCAGGTGACAGCATCTGGGAAGCACCCATTTTAGTAACAGATCATGCCTGAGCCCCCCAACCATCAATGGAAAGAGAAGCGGCCCCTCCAGGGGTGGAACGTGCCTACAGAGTCCACTGACCCGGGCAGCCATGGGGCTGGAGCCCTGTCACTGGTCCACTGATAGTTGCAGTCTGCTGACCTGTGCCCAGATGATTTCTGCCAGCTCCCGGCGGTTCTGCACGATGGCCCAAATGAGAAGATCCCGGACCGGATCTATGGTGAAGGTAGCTTGGCCTGATGAACGCTTGTACAAGGACTGGCGACTCACTCTCCGCACCTGTGATCAGCAGACAGTCAGCGCCCCCACCTGGCGGCGGGCGGGGGGGAGGGCATCTGTTGAGGGTGCAGGACCTGAGCTCGGCCCCACTATCCTTGGAGGATGAGCCCTGAGAGCCACTTTTCCAACAACACTCAGATGGTTCTCATGAACACTCATTCAAACTGGGGTTTCTTAAGCACCACTCTGGAGACGAAGAAACACCCAGAAAGTGCAACACTCAGTTACCACCTACATCGTTTGTAGACCCCTGCTACTCTCCAGGCATCCCAACATTCCTTAGTCTTATGTGATAGCATCTATGAAGTAAAATTCTAAGACAGTCTGTTAATAGATTAATGCTGTGACCTCTTCAAGGGAACTTGCAGTGTCTCCTGCAGAGAAGACCAGCAACAAGGACCAGACAGAGCCACGTGTGAGTGGGAGGCCCCTGGCCCCAGACACACGCAGTCTACAGTGATACAGTCTACAGTGATTCCAGGCTTCCTGGCCCATTGGTAAACAAACACATCCTTAGACAATTCCATCCTCTGGAAGCAATTCCCAGAGAACACATTTCCCACATCACACACAACACTACACTTTAAGTGATTTCAGAAATTGTCTGAAGGCTCATCTTTATGAAAAAAAAGAGAGAAAGAAAAATTAATTCATCTTCTTAAATTATAGACATGGTTCAATATGAGCTTCCACTTGGGACTTTCATAAGCACTTTCCAACTAGGCATCTTAAATATACTGGAATCAAGAAAACTAGAACCATGAATGTACAGAACCAAGCTGCAGCTGCTTCAGTCTCAGGGGTTCGGCACAGCTCACCTAGGACAATGCACGGATTTGCAAGCCTGAAGAAAGTACATAATTTTCTAACAGGAAGAAAACAAAATCACTGTGATCTGAGAAGAGACATAAAACCTAAACATCAGGACCATCAGGAAAGAAAAAGAGAAAGTTATCAGAATTACTACCCAAAAAGGCACTGGGCCCTGCTGGACTTCCAAGGGATTCTGCCAAGTGTGTAAGAGGCAGTGAACTCCAGCCACATAAACTGTCCCAGAGGGCAGAGAAAGAAGAAACTCTTCCCAATGTTCTTACAAAGCTAGCATAAAATTGATACCAGAACCTGACATATACAACTCTCCCCAAATAAAACTATAATTAAAGAAAGACAACATTCTGATGTGCTAAGTCCTTTCAGTCTTGTCTGATTCTTTGTGACCCCATGAACTGTAGCCTGCCAGGCTCCTCTGTCCATGGGATTTCCCAGGCAACAATACTAGAGTGGGTTGCCATGCCCTCCTCCAGGGGCTCTTCCAGATGCAGGGGTTGAACCAACGCTTCTTACATCTCCTGCTTTGGCCGGTGGGTTCTTTACCACTAGTACCACAGCAAACCCCTAAAAATGTTGGGAATCCAGCATCAGATTAAATGCATGTTACTCTGAAATCAAGTTAAGATTCAAAATAGGGATAAAAAATAATAATGACTTATAATTCACCAAATTCATATGAAAGAAGAAGAGCATTTCAACTTCTCAGAAGGCATCTGACAAAGTTCAGCCCTGAGGTGTCATTTGTAAAACCTTATTGAACCTTGAGAGGAGTTTCACTCACATAAATATACCACAGATGCCAGCATTACACTTAATGCTTAGAAACTGCAGGATCCCCATCAAATAAAGATTCAGACTAGAAAACCCCTCCTATTATTGCCACCCATGTGCGTCTCACGCAGACATAGATGAGCTATGCTGACCTAGCCACACAAACACCAATGGTGTGAGCAGGGCTCAGGGAAGGGGCACAGGGGACAGCATTTTCCTGCATAATTTTTTGTACTGTTGGAAGTTTTTGGAAAGGGAGCTCCCATACTGAATTGTGTCCACCACTTTCATATGCTGAAGCCCTAACCCTAGTGTGACTATATTTGGAGATGAGATTTTACACATGGGCTGGATGAAACACAGCTGGAATCAAGACTGCCAGGAGAAATACCAACAACCTCAGATATGCAGATAACATCACCCTTATGGCAGAAAGAGAACTAAAGAGCCTCTTGATGAAGATGAAAGAGGAGAGTGAAAAAGCCGGCTTAAAACCCAACATTCAGAAAACTAGGATCATGGCATTTGCTCCCATCACTTCATGGCAAATAGATAGTTTAATAATGGAAACAGTGACAGACTTTATTTTCTTGGGCTCTGAAATCACTGCAGACAGTGATTGCAGCCATGAAATTAAAAGATGCTTGCTTCTTGGAAGAAAAGCTATGACAAACCTAGACAGCTTATTAAAAAGCAGAGATGTTACTTTGCCGACAAAGGTACATGTAGTCAAAGCTATGGTTTTTTCAAGTAGTATGGATGTGGGAGCTGGACCATAAAGAAGATAGAGTGCCAAAGGACTGATGCTTTTGAACTGTGGTGTTGAAGACTCTTGAGAGTCCCTTGGACTGCAAGGAGATCAAACCAGTCAATCCTAAAGGAAATCAGTCCTGAATATTCATTGGAAGGACTGAGGCTGAAGCTTTCACTCCAATACTTTGGCCACCTGATATGAAGAGATGACTCATTGGAAAGACCCTACTGCTGGGAAAGATTGAGGGCAGTAGGAAAAGGGCACGACAGAGGACAAGATTGTTGGATGGTATTATCGACTCAATGGACAGGAGTTTGGGTAAGCTCCAACAGATGGTGAAGGACGGAGAAGCCTGGTGTGCTGCAGTCCATGGGGTTGCAAAGAATTGGACACAACTGAGCGACTGAACAACAACTTTATGCACATGGTTAGAGTTAAGGGAGGTCATAGAAGTGGGGCCCTGATCCAACAGGACCCTAGCCTTAGGGTGCCTAGGAGAAAAGGAAACCACACTGGACACCCTGAGGATGGAGCCAGAGAGTGCTTGGCCCTCTGCAGGCCAGGAGGAGAGGCCTCACCAGAAGCTCACCTGTCAGCACCAAGGCCAGGAGGAGAGGCCTCACCAGAAGCTCACCTGTCAGCACCAAGACCTTGACTTCCAGCCTCCAGAGAAGGGAAAAGAAGATGCCCGCCATGCAACCTGCCCCATCTGTGTAATGACAGCGAGAGACAACTTTCCCAATAACAATGAAAACTCGTGTTTCAGAGCTCCAAAGCTGGCCAGCACTCACACTGATTTTGACGCTGGGCACTGGGAGGAGGCGCTGCCGGTTGCTGGAGTGGGGCCGGGAGTACAGCGGCTGCGTGGAGTCCCCGAGGAGCTCCCGGAGCACCTGGGCCACATGCTGCAGGAGCACGCTGGGGTCCAGGCGCTCGGGCTCCCCAGCAAGCACCTTGTCCAGCTTGTAGTGGAACACGCAGGTGGGCTCCAGGTTCTGGTACAGGTAGAACAGGGTGGCCTGGGAGACGAACTCCTTCAGCTGCACCCCGTTCTCCAGGAAGAGCTTCACGAACTCCGGCTTGTTGGTGATGAGGGCAGCCACCATCATGGGGTATAGCTCTGAGGGCTAAGAGGGGGCCATGGGGGCCATGTACTTGGTCATCAGCCTTCGGGCCCCAATCTTGGTACCCCCAAGACAGGGATGCCATCGTCTCCCATTTTGGGAGGAGGAGGCATGCCGGTCGCCCTCACCAAGGACAGGGCCGGAGTCCGGACAAGCCCCAGCAAGGCCCCCTAGGGCAGCCCCCGGCAGTCTCACCTTCCACTGTCGCTCATTGGTGAAGATCTCACTCTGGGCAATGTCCACGCGGTTCCACGCCACCGCCAGCTTCAGCTGATGGTCCCAGTTCTCATGGCCAAAGTGGTTGAGGCTCCGAGAAGCTGTAGGTAGAAGCACATGCATTGGGGACTTCAATCTGGGCTTCAGAGCCACTTCAAAGCCCAGCAAAGTCAGGGTGGGGTCAGCAAGCGTCTCCATCATTTCAGCTGAATAGATAAGGTGCTCAGTCAGGAACCACACACCCCTCCCCGCCCCGCCACCATGCACATGCCTCCATACAATCACTTTTCCTTTCAGGGTACCATCTGACCATCTCTGGGTTTCCGTCTCCACTCTTGCTTACTCCCAGCCCTGGCCCCAGGTCCTGCCCAAGCCCCCCACCCTAAGTTTGGAGGAGACATGGTTCTCTGGAAGGCAGGCACCTTAACATTCGCTTTCAAAGCTTAGACCGCGGAAGCCAGCACATGTCCTTCTTTGCCTTGTTTGCAGAACCACCACCTTACCTAGGTTCTCAGTGCAACTATTTGCCCAGCTAGTTTCTGCTCTTTCTGGACTAACATTTTAAAACATGGGTTGTTATTTAGGGAAGAAGAGAAAAGAACTCTGACCTTTACCTCACAACACACAAAGAAAGTAACGTGACATGAATCACAAACCTACACGTAAAGGCTGTGGCTACCGAGGGAAGTATTAGCAACTGCAGGAAGGGAAAGATCTCTTGGGATGCGAAGAACATAAGTGATGAAGGGAAAATTGGTAAACTAGAATGTTACCAATAAGCTTTCTTTAGGACTTTCCTCGTGGTCCAGCGTTAAGACTTCAAACTTCCACTGCAGAGGGTTGTGGGTTTGATCCCAGTTGGGGAACTAAGATCCCACAGACCACCCGGTGTGGCAAAAAAATTGAATAGATACATGTATATCCCTTCTGTTCCCTAAAGAGCCCTTGGAGGACATATAAAAGCAGACCGCGAACCAAGAGAAAACATCCCAGCATATAGGTCCAACACAGGATTTGCACAAGGATATACCAAGAACTCTTAAATCTCCACAAAAGAGACAAATAACCAATTAAATGTGGACAAAAGATCTGACAGACACTTCATCCAGATGAAATGCAAATGGCCAACAAGCCCGGAGACACAAATTCAACCCACACAGCGGTCTGGCTTCACACCCACCAGGAGGGCTGCAGCTTCAAGGACTGACAGGACCAAGTGTGGGTGAGGGTGCAGAGCAGCCTGGACCCACACCCACAGCGTGGGGACCAGTGCACAGAAACAGTGAACGAGCTGACCCCCTACCATGAACGCTTCCCGCTCTGCCATCGCTGCTGGCCTGGGGCCGGCCTCCCTCCAGGATGAGGGGCCATTCAGCTCAGAACAAACGTTCCTGGGCACCAGGGATGTCATGACCTGGTTCATGCTTTCAGGAAGGACAGGGAAGCATGGGTCTTGCCCCAGAAGTGGGAGAGGAAGGAAGAGTGAAGGGCAGAAGTCAGACTAAGGGGTGGAAGCTGGCCAAGAGCGCTGCTGGTCTCGCGGATGCCTAAGTTTGGAGTCTGCCCTGCACCTGGACTCTGTCACTGGAGGGACAGGAGTTAGACAGGAGACAGAACGTGGGGGAGGCAGGGGCAGACTTCCGAGGCTCTTTCTTCCTACCCCAGAATTTTACGAGGAACTGTGATGACCATGAAGGGGTAAATCAGTACAGGCTGCACTCAGATTTCAGGTAAGAAGGTGAGCTGAGAAAGGCGCCTACACCCCCGCATCAGCGACTGGCACCACCTGCCCAGGGGGAGCGTGAGGTGGCCTGGCGAGGTCCAGCTGCTCTCTGACCAGCACGTCTGCGCATGGGTGGTATTTCTGGCTCCTCTGGGCGAGGACTCTGGCTCCTCCCCACATCCTCGCCTCACCTGACCCTCACCTTTCAGCAAGGCCTGCAGGATGGCCACGTCCACGTCCTGCTGGCCGTCCTTCCCTTCCCGGAACACAGTGAGCAGCTGCCGCCTCCGGACGATGTCTTGAATCTGCAACAGGCATTTTCCTCATGAGATTTCCCCCCACCTCTTCAAAGGGCACCTGCAGAACCAAGGGCCCGGACACAGAACCGGAGCCCCAGGCAGGAGTCCCGCCTGCCATGTGGCCAGGACCACCACCTCATCCCCATGCCGCTGGGGTGATGAAGGTGAAGATGATGATGAAGACGGTGATGAAGATGAAGATGCGTGAGGACCAAACACATGGTGTTTCCGAGTGGCCTTTGGGGTAGAGTCTCCACCTCACTGATCAGTGGTATCTGTTCAACACCCAGCGACGCTTAACTGAAGACCTCTCCCTGGGCCTTGCCTACCTACCTATCAATCACCAATCCATCTATCCTCTATTTCCTGTCCCCTTTCTATCTAGCTGTCATCCATCTCATCTACCTATCATCTCTGCTGCCAGAACTGCCACAGTTGGAGAAGACTCGAAAGTCCCTTGGACTGCAAGGTGATCAAACCAGTCAATCCTAAAGGAAATCAACCCTGAATGTTCACTGGAAGGACTGATGTTGAAGCTGAAGCTCCAATACTTTGGCTACCTGATGGGAAGAGCCAACTCATTGGAAAAGACCCTGATGCTGGGAAAGATTGAAGGCAGGAAGAAAGGGGATGACAGAGGATGAGACGGTTGGATGGAATCACTGACTCAATGGACATGAGTTTGAGCAAGCTCCAGGAGATGGTGAAGGACAGGGAAGCCTGGCGTGCTGCAGTCCATGGGGTCGCAAAGAGCTGGACATGACTGAACAACCAAATGACAAGACCTGCCACCAGTCACTGCTCCCTTGAACTTTCAGCCTGAGGCGGGGGTGGGCCTCAGCTGGTTCCTCACACCCCAAAGCTTCAGACTCCACTCCCAGCTCCCAGGCCACCATGCCCAGCCCCTCCTGCCTTCCCTGCCTTCCCCTCTTTCCCCCACCCCCTTCCCCTCAGCCTGGACACGGCTCTTGCCTCTGTACCCTCTATAAAGACTTCTCCCACCGAGAGGGCCCCTCATACACCCTGCCTCCACCTCTAAGACCCCAACCTTCCCCATCTCTCAGGATCCCGCTTTCCTGTCAACTCCAAAATGCCCAAAATGTCTCTCTTCCCAACCCCACCCCATCCTCCAGCCAAAACCTCTCCCGGATTTAACCCTACTCCTGATTCACAGGACAAAGTAGCTACTGCACGTGTGCATTGACCCGGTATTAAGTACTTTCCCAGGTGACCCTGCTCCATCCTCTGAGTCTAAGCCCCATCACCCCTGATCTGCAGACAAGAGAGCGGGACTTCTGAGAGAGGGCCAGCACTCCTCCTGACACCAGCGATGTGGTGCTGGCTGCAGGTCAGCAAGAAGACCCCCAGGGCAGATATCTGCATCCTCCTGGGGCTGCACCCATGTACCCACCATGGGGCAGAGCAGCCCCAAGGCCTGTGGAGTGAATCAATGATCACAGCTCTGGGGGACCCCTCCCCACTGAACAGGAGCCACCATCACGGGCAGCCCCCTGACTGAAGACTGGCATGTATGAAACACCATTTTCAGGCCTTGACTCAGCAATGGATTGATAACACAAGCTCCTTTAAACCTCAGCAGATTAGACCCACTTCTGAGAATCGCCTGAATAATTTACAAGCTAACTGAGGGAAGGCCAAAGGCCTGCCGGCCAATACCCACCAGCTCCATGAAGAGCTGACCTGACGTCCACGGTGAAAACATCTCCCAGAACCTTAAGAAGTCCACTGAGGCCACAAGAAGACAGACGAGAGAGGGTCGCTGTGCTGCCCGTGGAACCTGTCCTGCTCGCCCTGGGCTGCCTGCTGCCCTCCCCCCACCCAGCTCCCATCGGGGGCCCCAGCCCTCTGCTTGGTCTTTGGCTGGTGGGCACAGACCGTCCACAAGGCCTGAGATTGGACGTGGTTAGAACCAAGCTGCTCCACAGACTTGCCCTGAAAGAAGCATGTCAGGCACTTAAACTGTGAACCTCCAGGAGATTTAACAACCTGGTTTAGCATCTACGGAGTACATGACAGACACAGACCCCAGCTGCTTTGTCAGCCCCAACTCACTGTTGGGGAAACCGAGGGTCAGAGAGGCCCTGACTGCCTCCATCCCACAAAGAATCGTGCCAGGAAACAGGGGTCAGGGTACCTCAGGACAGGTGAGCCCAGGCCCCGGGGGCTCAGAGCACAGCCGGACTGCAGGGTTGGTAGGACCACCGGGGCTGGAGGGCGGTGGTGGGGGGCGGAGGCTCTCTACCAGCCAAAGGCTTCCTGGGTGTCAAGGGCTCACCTAGCCACTCTCCTTCACACCTTCTCCCTCTTTGGAGGCTGGGGCCAGGCCATGTGTCCCTCTGCAGAGCTCAACAGGACCCCCAAAATCTGCACTGGGGATTTGACCAATTCTGAGGCCCATTCCAAATGCCCCAGATGATCCAACTGACTCAAAGGATGTGAAAGAGAAGCTCCTTCTTTCCAGGACTTGGAGAGACGTCCCATTTACACTCCTGCACCACCTCCCCTCCCAGCCCAGCAAGAAGCCTGTCTGTAAGGTTTTCAGAATAAGCCTTGCAAGGTCTTCACCTGCCTGTACCCGGTGTCATCTCCCACTCTAGCCATGGAAGAGCAAATACCGATGCGTTTTACAGCAAAATTACTGAAATGCAGGGCAATCGTGGTCCTGGGCTATAACAGCCATGCTCTCCCCACGAGTCAGGAGAAGGGTCCCAGCCAGACCATTCGGGGTGGGGGCACCCATGAGGCTCACTGCTCAGGAGTTGAGGGGATGGGCAGAAAGCCATGTCCCAGAGACCCCCGCCCACTCCCTCGACCAGAGCAGCCCACTGTCATCCAGTTCATGTGGTAACGTTCCAGAAAAATCTTTGGAATCCAGTGGGCTAGCTAGAAAATGTCACACTAGAAAGAGAGAAAGAAAAGAGACAATGAAGACAACAGGCTGATGGTTCAGGTCCCAGCCATCCGGACAGCCCGAGTCTGGTGGACAGCGATGAACCAGAGCTGACTGCTCGGTTCCGGCCCCCCGGGCGGGGTTCACGCAGGGTACTAACAGCAGGGAGCTGTGAAGGTAAACAGAAACCCTCTACGACCTGTGCTCTTTCCCAAGAAGCTAAAATGGTCCCAAAACAAGGAGAGAGGACACGCAGGCACGTGAAGCAAGGCTGAGTCCTCTTTGAATGATCTGTCCCTGGACGTGTAGCCACAGGATCCTGTCCCCAGCTCCCTGTGCTTCCACTCAGCATCTCCTCCCATGGAGGGGTGGGGGTCCCCTCTTTGGGTGGAACTAGCTCCCTCCCAGAATTAGAGTCTCCACAACCACTGGCAACAGGATTCCCTCTGGAATGCTGGTCCTAGGACGGGCTGGGCCACGGAGGCCTCTATCTGGGGGTGCATGTGAAACCACCCCCAGATCACCACATGGTTCCCAGAGCCACTCGGGGGCCCCCATATGATACATCTACATGTCTCCTCACCTTGACAACCCCAGAAGGTGGACCCTGCTACCCACTGCCGTCACTTGCAGCACCCCAGCTGCCTGAATCTGGGCTCCCCACCCCTCTGCCACCCCCAGGGCCTCAGCACCAGCCTTGTGCCCACCCAGTGCACAGGGTCCTCCTTCCAGGATGGCTGTGCCTCGCGCCCTGTGTTACCTGCCCACCTGGAGTTCTACAGGCGGAGGCCCAGCACATCCTCCCTTGCAGGGCAGCCTGCTGCCTCAGCCAACAGCTCCCTGCCTGCCCGGCTCACAGCCCTCACCCCTGCAGATGGCTCCCATGCCCAGGTCGGCCAGGGCTCCTGAGTCTCGGTTATGTGTGCCCTGGTCCCACTGGCCAGGCTGACTGCGTCTAACCTATGGCTTCAGGTTCACACCTGGTGACTGACGCACCCATCAGTCTCACCTTTTTGGTCCACTCCACGATCTTAGTTTCAGTGAAGGTCTCAAACATCCCCTGGAAGAACATGCTCAGCTTCTGCTGAATCAGGGAGATTGTGATCTCAGAGATGGGCAGGCCGGCCACCTGCGCGATGACGTCAGCCACACGGCCCGAGCCCTCCACAACCACGCAGGGGGTGCCGTTGGTGATAGCATTGTAGATGGTCTGCAACACAGGGGCCAGTATGAGCCCACCCACACCCACCCCTCCGAAAGCAGAGGGTTCTCCGAGAGCCCTGCTGTCCGGCTACTGTGAAGGTTTGACTTATTGTTTTAGTCGCTCAGTCGTGGTCGGTTCTTTGTGACCCCGTGGACTGTAGCCTGCCAGGCTCCTCTGTCCATGGATTCTCCAGGCAAGGATACTGGAGTGGGTTGCCATTTCCTTCTCTAGGGGATCTGACCCAGGGATCAGACCTGCATCTCCTGCATTAGCAGGGGGATTCTTTACCACTGAGCCAGCAGGAAAGCCCCGCTGGGAAGTTTACTAAAGACATTTACTTGGTGCGTTCCTCTGCTCAGAGGGGCGGGCACTGATCCTGATCTACATGGGGTACACACCCGACATGCCACCTCTCTCAAGCCTGTCACTTGACTCCACTGTCATGAAAGACTGGGACGTTTCCACCCCCTTAACGTGTGGACACGAGAGCCATCCCCAGAAAGCAGGGGGCACTGCCTGGGCCAGAGTTCCACACCCTCCTTGAGACCCAGGGTGAGACAAGGACATGGAGGGAGACCCCCAGAGATCAGGGTGAGAGCACCGTGAGGAATGGGCACCACCACAGCAGGAAGGATGATCTGCTCTGGGCACTGCTGTGGGAGAGTCTCAGAGGGAATGGGGGACTCAGACACATTCTGCCCGCAGAGGTACCCCAGGACCTATGCTGACCCCCTGAGGTTACTAAACATAAACAGAATGTCATGCTCTGCCCCAATTCAAGACTTGTGCAGGGCCAGGCTCCCTCCAGCGGCTAGAAGCTGGACTGCCTGCCTCCTCCAGCTCTGGTGGATGCCACTTTCTTGCCTTGTGCCCACATCGCTGCAGCCTCTGCTCTTGGTCACGTGACCTCCTCCTCGTCTAGGGACACTTGCCATGGCGTTTAGGACCCGCCTGGATGGTCGGTGCTAAGATCCTTAGCTTCATCACGTGACCAAAGGCCATGTTTCCAGATGACAGAACATTCCCAGCCTCCAGGGTTTAGGGCCTGACATCTTGGCAGGGAGTATCACTTATCCCACCTGCTAGAGCACCCCTTCCTGGTGTGAAAGATGCAGAGCTGTCTGTCTGTCCCGCCCACCTCTCTCCATCCCCAGGGCGGCTTCCCTGCTGAGTACATCATGGATGAGGGAGGCCAAGGGCACCTGACCTGCCTGGACAGCAGCCACTCCCCCTCCATCCTTGTGGACGATGGGACCCACGGCCGCCGTCACGTGGCCAAGAGCAGAGGCTGCAGCGAGGCAGGCACAAGGCAAGAAAGTGGCATCCACCAGAGCTGGAGGAGGCAGGGAGTCCAGCTTCTCCAGGGCAATCCTGCAGCTGCAAGCACCCTACAGTCCTATGGCAGGGGTCAGTTTGGCTCGAGTTCCACGAGGCAGGCACATTCCCTGCTGGAGAGCGGGTCAGCATGAAGCTCCGTGGCCATGTGTCAAAGCCTGCTTTACATTCAGCTGCTAAATGTAAAGGGGCTGGGGGCGGGGGTTGCTGAGGGCTGTACTTTGAGGACCCCTCCTGGGAGCCTGAGTGCAGAGCTATAGAAGCCCCCCACAGGCTGTCCTGGGGTCCTGCAGGTGAGGGCTGCAGTCCCTCTGGAACCCCTCTTTGCTCTGTGCTGGTCAAGCCCCAGGGCTGACACTCCCATGGCAGAGCCTCTCAGAAGGCTCCGACCCACCCACCCAGAGAGACTGTGCATGGTGAACGCACCTCCCTCCGTCAGTGGACAGGCTCTCTGCCCCCTCTTGCCAACAGCCTCCCTGGGAGGCAGGTCACAGCACTCTGGGCAGTTACTCACCCACCACAGAACTTGACCCAAGAGGCCCATCCCCAGTAGGACTCACGTTCAGTGTGCCGGGGCCCCCTTCCAGCACCACACAGACAATCGGGATCTTGATAGCCACGCCTAGGACGAAGCAGAGAGCACAGTTGAGGACCGTGGGCTCCAAGCATTCCCTGGGGCCCTCCCCACTCCTGCCAGCTGCAGCCTAACAACACTCTGGGAACCCCAATATGCAGCAGAACTTGAAAACCTCAGCTCAAAGGTGTCCAACCAACCAGCAAAACACGTGCAGAACCCTGTGTTTTTGACCTCCCATCTCCCTAGGGTCCATCCCACCCCAGCCACAGAGGAAATGAGGTCAAAGCCTGAGCTTTGACTCCTTCACGCTCTGGTTTCCAAACTGAGATATGTGTGTAGTGAAGGGACCACAGGGTGCTCTGTGTCCTGAGTGCCTGCCTGGCCTTTCCTTCTGTTAAAGGGGCATGAGAAGATGACCCCCTGACCAAGTATACAGATGTCCAGGTGTATTCTGACGGCTGCCCCAGCACCCCATCCACCAAATGTCCTGGCTACAGCCAGCTGAGCCCCAGATCCCTGGACCAGCCTGCTCCCGTCTCCTCCAAGCGCCCTGGAAAGCGGGCCCCACTCACCTCCCCTCTCCTTGGTCTGCTGCGATATGAACTTCTCCAGGTTTGTCCTCAGGGGAATCTCGACCCCATAGCGGCCGTGGGTCCCGTCGTCCACAAGGATGAAGTGGGAATGATTGCTGTCCAGGCAGGTCAGGTGCCCTTGGCCTCCCTCATCCATGATGTACTCGGCAGGGAAGCCGCCCTGGGGATGGAGAGAGGTGGGCGGGACAGACAGACAGCTCTGCATCTTTCACGCCAGGAAGGGGTGCTCTAGCAGGTGGGATAAGTGATACTCCCTGCCAAGATGTCAGGCCCTAAACCCTGGAGGCTGGGAATGTTCTGTCATCTGGAAACACGGCCTTTGGTCACGTGATGAAGCTAAGGATCTTAGCACCGACCATCCAGGCGGGTCCTAAACGCCATGGCAAGTGTCCCTAGATGAGGAGGAGGTCACGACCAAGAGCAGAGGCTGCAGCGATGTGGGCACAAGGCAAGAAAGTGGCATCCACCAGAGCTGGAGGAGGCAGGCAGTTCAGCTTCTAGCCGCTGGAGGGAGCCTGGCCCTGCCCACGTCTCAATTCTGGCCAAGTGGTACTGGTGTCAGTCTTCTGGAGTTCAGAAATGCGAGAGGACACTTCGGTTGCTTTAAGCCATCAGTTCGGTGGTCACTTGGGACACAGGTCCAGGAGAGGCGGCTATGGACCCGTGCACACGGCCCCTGGATGCCACAGAGGAGGGCAGGTGGTGCCGCCGGAAGTCCTCTGAACTCAAGATGGGGAGAAAAGTGAAGCGTGATGTTGGAAGTCAGTCAGTATCTCTGGGCCTTAAATTTCCACTCTGTGTAACAACAGTCAAGACAGAGCCCATCCGGTCCACTAAGCACATCTGTGACGTGGACATGGAAGGACAGCAGCCGAGGGGCCGGCTGCCTGGTGACTAGCGTCTGCGACTGACATGAGGAGTCACTTTGCAGAGGACGCCCTCTCCAGGAAGTGAACGCACATCTCCCCCGCCCCAGGAAGGCCGGAGCCTCGTTCATCAGTCAAACCTCATGGGACAGTCGTCATCACACCTCCTCGGTGTGTCAAGGAGAATTTTATTTGGGGGCCAGCGTTTCCCTCCAAACTTCCGTGTGCTCATTATGCCAAATCTGCTGTGTCCTCAAAAAATCTTACTGGATGAATCAGTTCTCTTTTCCAATTCACATCCCTACATTTAAGCAATTGTTTCTCAGGCCTGCACCCAGGTGAATGGACGCAGGAAGGCTCTGTCTTCAAGCTCAGAAGAGAAGCTCACGGGAGGGGAATCAGGGAACCATTGAGCCCCGGGCTAAAAGGCCAGGCTCTGGGATCTGAAAACCCAGCTGCTGGTAGGCTGTATGCTCCCAGCCAAGCTACACCTTTGCAAAGTCCATTTCTCATCAGACTGGTGTTAAGAGGGCCCCCAGACCAGTGGCAGCTCTGGCAACTCTTATGTGGACCCATCCTGTGATCTCGAGGAAGGAAACCAGAGTCCCGGCAAGGCGCTTGCTCTCCTGGGGTCACCAGGGTCTGGGGGGTTGGGGGGATTTGAGCCTGGGTCTCCCACGTCCCTATCCAGCCACTTCCCGTGACACTGAACTTACCCTGGTGTCCAAGCGGTGGCCTGTTCCCTGAGCACTGGCTAAGATCCTACCCCCCCACCTCCCTCCTGTGCTCCAACCCACCCAGAAGCAGCCTCCAGCTCACCATGGGGTGGATCAGGCTCTCCCGGTTGTGCAGGGCGCCCCACGTGGCGATCCCGATGGTGACCACTTCCCTTTCGCAGAAGCTGCCACTCAGCTGCCGCACCGCCTCGCCCACCTGCTTCATCACGCCAGTGTGGGACCCCCCGGTGATGACCCAGGCCCCTGGGGAGGAGCAGAGGGACACCTGGTGCCGTGCAGACTCTGCTCCAAGGCTTTCAAACTCATTGTCAGGTGTGAGCCCCACCAGGATCAGGTCTTCCTGCGGCAGTCAGGACCCATGATGTCCCACAATGCTCAGTTAGGTGGGGGCAGGAAGGCGACCCCGTCTCTGACTGTAGGCCCTGCCCTCTCCCCCACCTCCCTGTTGCCTCCCTCTGTCCTGCTCTCAGGAACACGGCATCTCAGAACTTTCTCTAAATGCTTCTGTTTGGAAGCATCATTAGTGGGGAGCCAACCAGAGCTGTGTCTACACTGTGAGCAAGCCAGGTACAGTGGTCGGAAGTGGGTGAGTCTGATCAGACACTCCCCACCTGGCCCGGGCCTGGGCCCAACTCGGTGACCCACAAGGCCTGGCCAGTCCGAGGTCCTGACTCTGCCTTCCAGGGGTCCTCTCGCCTGCCCAGCACTCCCAGGCCTGAGCACCACCCATGGTCTGGGCCTCAGTCCCTCTGTCCCTGCTGTACCTGAGGTCTGGGCCACCTTGAGGAGTCCTCTTCGGAAAACGCTCTTTAGCCTGGGCTTCATGTTGAAGTCCTTGGCCCCGCCAGTCACGGAGATGAGCAGGTTGGGCGCATCCAGGCCCCACTGCTGGGTCATGAGCTGGTAAATCAGGCTGGAGGGAGTGTCCTGGGAGAGGCGGACGTACTGCAGGGAGGTCAGAAGACCCCGGGGGTCAGTGGGTGGCCAACCTAGGCCCCAGAGCCTGGCCACCCTGCCCCAGCCATGCCTGACAGCCCCAGGCAGGCAGGTGGACAGATGCTCACACTGGGTCCAGACGAAGCAAGAGTGGCTGCCCCCAAGCAGGTCACCAATTGAGAGAAAAGGGAGGCAAGCATTGAGACGTGAGGCTGCTGGTGGGGAGGAAGGGGAGCAGCCCCGGGGTCTCTCTGTTGAGGGTGCCCCAGCCTGAGCCCCACGGCCTGACTCCAGTCTCCCCATAAGGCAATGTGGTGATGCATCAACAGCGGCTCATGGAGGGGCGGGGCTTGGAGCTGGTGCTGAGGAAGGCAGCTCTGGGGCCAAGTTCACCTTGTACAACATGCTTTGTTTAGCCTCTTTGGCCAAGTGGGCAGCGACTCTGAGAAATCGAGGAGGAGGGTCATACCCAGCCAATAAGAGGCTGGGGTCCCAGAACTGCAGCACAGAAACAAGTGACCCCACCAGACCCCTCAGGGCAGAGCTATCCACAAGCTGTCTTGGAACCCTCCAGAAGGTGGGTTAAAGCCAGGGGGCTGGGACTCTGATTCAGCAGGGTGGGGGTAGGGCCCTCGTCTGCTTGGCAGTGCTGCTGGCCCAGTGACCACCCTGAGATTCGCAGCACCAGAGGGAGATGCTGGCCAGGCCTTGCCCCCCTGCTGTTCCCATCCGCACCCCCGTGCCCCCAGGCAGGCCTGGGGCCCTGACCCACCCTGCTCCACCACCTGCAGGGCTCTCACCTCTTCCACTGGCTCTCCCTGCCAGCCCTAAGGCCTCCCCACTGCCCATCACCCCCGCCGGCAGGCCGTGTGCTCCCCTGCTCCCTCCTGGCAGTGACAAAAGCTATTCAGGCCACCCCCTGAACTTGCCACTGTGCCCCGCCCACACCTCTCCTAGAGCCTTGGCAACAAATCCCCTGAGGGCACCATGTAGCTCTATTTGCCATGCAGAGCCCTCCACCCCACCCACAGCACTGGGCAGGTGGGTTCTGCAGCCTCTCACTCCCTCCCTAAGGAGGTCCGGCCACTGCAGTCACCTAGGGTGGGCTCTGGTCCATAGTAAGAACAATGGGGTTATGGAAACCAACCTTTCCCGCTTTCTGGCCCAAGCCCATGAAGACGATGTCACCGAAGGCGTCTGTTGGCATCTCTCTGACATGCTTTTTCGGGTCCCACTCCTGGCCCTGGAAGGTGTGGGGCCACGTGGCCTCCTCCAGGTGCTTCTCACGTGGGTAGCCGCACTCACACACCACCTTCCTGCAAAGGCCGCGGGGTCACCAGAGGCAACTGATGCCTGCGCCTCTCCTCGGCAGGGATAAAGGAGGCCCAGCGGAGTCGTGACTAGCACCCCAGCCACAGAGTCAGCGGAGACACATAATCGTCAAACTTCTAAAATCTAACGACAAAAATCTTGAAAGTCAGAAATGATACTTTACCTGTTGGAGGAAAATAATTGCACAACTGATTTTGAGTCAGAAGCCAGAAATCAGTGCCAAGGAAGAATCCACACAACATTTTTCTAAAGATGAAAACTACCAACCCAGACTTCTGCATCCAGCAAAAATATCTTTCCACATGAAAGGGATGTCAAGACACTCTCAGAGGAAAGAAAATCAGGGAACTGGTCAACAAACAAACGTCCCCAAAGAAGATGGCTAGAGGAAGTTCCCTAAACAAAGGACATGATAAAAGGAGGAATTCTGGAATATTAGCACGTTGTCAAGCAGGGGATTTTTTTTAGACACTAACGCATAGGCCGGCTGTTTGTTCTGTAAGTGAATATTGAAACATCTTTAGTCAACAGTGTTCAGGTGAGGAAAGATATGCTAAGATGTGCTGCTCTGTCTCCAGTCAATAACTTGTTGAAAACAAAGAAAGAAGAATGGAAAGAGTAAAACTGTGGGTGAGTGAATAAACGCATTTTCCTCCTCTTGAATTTTCTGAAGCATGTTTGACAGTTGAAGCAAAATTGCACCATGACCTAATTTGCATGTGGAGGAAATTTTGTAAACAGTTATAATATAAATGGGGAAGGGCAAAGCGTTGTAAAAGATGGGAATGTTTCTACATTTCCCACAAACTGGTGAATGTCAACACCGGGAGACTAGGATGAGTTCCCAATACACACAGATATCTCGAACCCAGGTCTCCTGCATTGCAGACAGACGCTTTACAGTCTGAGCCACTAGGGAAGCCCATATCAGTAATATGTGATAAGTTAAATATATATAATGTAGTACCTGGAACAACCACTAAAAAGCTATAAAAGAGATATAGGCAAAAATAGCATAGATAAACCAAATGGAACTCTAAGAAAAGTTCAAGTAACCCACAGAAAGGCAGGAAAAGAAAAATAAAGAAACATAAACAAACAAAAAAATACAATGGCAAACTTAAGTCCTCATATACCAATGAAAGGGAAAGTGCTGGTCACTCAGTCGTGTCCAGCTCTTTGCACCCTCATGGACTATAACCCACCAGGCTCCTCTGTCCATTCTCCAGGCAAGAATACTGGAGTGGGTTGTCATTTCCTCCTCCAGGGGATCTTCTTGACCCAGAGATCAAACCCACGTCTCCTGTGTCTCCTGCATTGCAGGGAGATTCTTTACCACTGAGCCACCAGGGAAGCCCCAGAAATTGGCGAAGTGGATAAAAAAATAATAAGATCCAATTATTTGTCATCTACCAGAACCTCCTACAAATACTGTGATCTAGGCTAGTTGGCTCCTCTGCAGCAAACAGGAGCCTAGGACCAACACACACAACTCGAACGGATCACAGAGGCATTCCACTGGGAGACAAAAGCCAGCCTTGACACATCACCTCGTGAAGGATTCCTCTTACATGACTTTCAGCACCTGAAACAGTTGCAGGAAGGAAGAGCAGATGAGTGATTGCCAGGGCTTATGGATGGTGGGGTAGAAGAAGTGACCGCTGGTGGGACCGTGGGGTCCATCTGCAGTATCTTTACAATTTCTTATAAATCTATAGTTATTTCAAAATAAAAAGGTCAAAAAAGCACACGGTATAGGCTCAAAGCAGAAACATCTAGATCTGGGACTAGAGGGATGCACATGGCCCCCCAAAGAGAACACCCCACCATCTCTTTTCAACTGCCACCTCCTCCCTTGCCTCCTTTGTCTTGGTGGGTTGAAATCGTTTTACTCCTTTAATGCCGTTCTTGGGAGGAGAGAGAGGAGACAGCAACTATGTTCTTCACAGCTTGTTAAATTGGAAATCCACACATTTTTTTAGAGTCCTACTTTAGCTAGTTACAGGTGACCTAGAAGACAAGATACAAATGAGACCAAATCAAAAAATCTGACACCAGGTGGGACCTGAGCCCAACGACACCAGGGGAAAACACGACGGGACCTAGAGAGAGAAAATGGGTTTCCCTGTAGTTTATGGAATGTGGCCTTAGGGGCTCCAACTCTCAACTTCTCAATCATTAAATGGGGGAAAAATATACATTCTCTAACCCTTCACCTGCAGAATTTGTGAGGGCCAAATAAGGTTCTAGATGAAAGATAACTTATAAAGTTTGTGCAGGTTAACTAACCGGGCAGAGGACCGAGGCTGGATCAAGAGGCCAAGGCCCACCCTGTGCTCTGCCTCCCGGGCTCCTGGGTTCAGTACCCCTGTCCCACTGCTCAGGCCGGGGCCTTCTCAGGCCAGGGAGCACTGGCCCAGCCACTAGGAACTCCAAGCCCACCTTCTTCTATGACTCCTTGTGTGTAGGCATGCTAAATTGTTTCAGTTGTGTCCAATTCCTTACAACCTTACAGACCATAGCCCGCCAGTTTCCTCTGCCCATGGGATTCTCCAGGCAAGAGTCCTGGAGTGGGTCGCCATGCCCTCCTCCAGGGGATCTTTCTGACGCAGGGATCGAAATTGCATCTCTCACGTCTCCTGCACTGGCAAATTGGTTGTTTACCACTACCGCTACCTGGGAAGCTCTCATGACCCTTTAGGGGACTCAAATCACTTCTAGACCTGTAGGGCGCCCCTGAGCACCACCCGTGAGCACCTCCATTCAGGTAGGAGGAAGCTGGGTCCAAGGTGGGGAAGGGGGCCACCAGGACAAGGACTCCATCTTGTGTCCTTGCCCAAGGCCACCCCAAACTTTCTCATAAATTGTAACAGCCTAGAATAGACCACACCCTCCCTCCTCTCTTTCAACCATCCCCCAATGAGATTAGGTCTTCAATCAACAGAGTGTTCCCAAGCCTGACACAGAGCAGGAAACTACAGATTGTTGACCCAGAAGCTGAATAATCAGAGAACTTTCACAGCACTCTTGGCCCATGTGGGTAAGTGGGGCTCCGCCCCCTTTCTCCTCCCCTCACCAGCACCTCGGGACATATGAGGAAGAAGCTGCCATGGGGAGTTATGCATACTCAAGTGACAGCCCGCCCCACCTCCCCCCACCCCTACACAGCCCCCATGGCTGTTCCTCGAACGGGTCCTGGTACCAAGAAAGGTGTTTCAGAAGTTTCAGAGCCAAACATATCCTGAGCGCCATTCCTTCAAAGAGGGACAGAAACACTGAACAAGGAAGTGGCCCCATTTCTGTCTCAGATACAAACTGTGCTCCAACCCTCACTGACCCCTGTGGATGTTTCTCTGCTATTTGTTCAGAATTCAGAGGACAGGAGGGGCCGAAGTTGGACAGATGGCACCCCTTGAACCTCTACCAACCAGACCCGCCCGGGCTCCACAATAACCTTCTTCAAAGGGTTTTGGAGCCAATGATTCCTGCAAGGAAACCTGGGGCTACTGTTGTACGCCTAAAAACTAAAATCGGAGACCTCAGTGCAAAGCCCTCTGCACATGGTCAGAGCAATCAGCCTAAACTTGAACTCTGATCACTACTGAATACAGCCTTGAGGCTGTCAGCTGGATCATGATGCCAAACTTCTCTGATGCGGGGGTCCCCCATGGCCTCCGAGAAGGAAGGGGGGCTGTCGTCTGAAGAGAACCCAAGCTGGAGGGTGAACCCCCAAATGGGGCACTTTTTGTGACAACATCCCGGGCACATCCCAGGAGGAACAGCATCATCGTCAGTGATCACGCACCTCTGGCTCCAGATTATCATCCTCTTCCTTCACCCAGACACGGCATGCCCCTCCCCTCTGTACTGTTCACAATCTGAGCTGGATGCTGGCTATCTGTCCAGTGGGGAAGTAATAAAGTGACTCAGCCACGGTCAGAGCTCAGAACTCATCCGAGAAAACCACAAAGCCACATAATAGCAGCACAGCAGCAAAGACAAATAGAGAGTGTGGTGGAGGGAGGGGTTACATCCTGGGTGTGGTCAAGGAGGGCTCCATGGTGGAGGTGGCATCACCAGGTGACAAA
The DNA here is from genome assembly GCF_032405125.1 of Capricornis sumatraensis. Classification (NCBI taxonomy): domain Eukaryota; kingdom Metazoa; phylum Chordata; class Mammalia; order Artiodactyla; family Bovidae; genus Capricornis; species Capricornis sumatraensis. The sequence continues at coordinate 250,365,857 of NC_091069.1, read as the reverse complement.
GGAGCGGAAGTGAGGCCTGTCTCCTGCTGAGTGAGGACTAGGGTGTATCTGGAGGGGAATGCTCCGAGCACCCCAGGCTGGAATATACACTGGAACTGTCCCCTGCTGAGGCTCGGTCAGCCCTGCCCTGGTCAGCTACCCCATGTGGGAACAGGGAAAGAAATGTGTTAGTCAGTCAGTCATGTCTGACTCTGTGACCCCATGGACTATAACCCACCAGGCTCCTCTGTCCTTGGAATTCTCCAGGCCAGCATACTGGAGTGGGTTACCACTCCCTTCTCCAGGGGATCTTCCCAACCCAAGGATCAAACCCGGGTCTCCTGCAATGCAGGCAGATTCTGTACTGTCTGAACCACCAGTGGGAACAGAACAAGCCACTCACCCAGCGTCAGACAGTTTGGAGCTTTCCACAAAGTATATGCATTCTTTCTTCTTAATGTTGTCAGGAATCCATGAACTCAGGTTTTCTTGCTGAGGGTAAAAAGGTCACTGAGAGATTCTCAGGCAGTTAGATCAGTGCCATTCCAAAAACCACACCCCACACCTCATTCAGGCCCACCCGTGCGCCCTGACACCCTTCAGGGTCTTCCTTCAGAGAGAGGACACCAAGCCGTCCCCCACCACCTGCCGGAGACCGTCAGATGCAGACCCCAGAGGGAGGAGGGAACCTGGGGAACTGCTCCTCCCAGGCCCCTGGGACTCCAGAGCCCTTTACAGTTTGTAGGTCAGCACTGCCTTTCTCAGGAACAGCAGTGTGATGCAAAGGTGACCACATCTGTGGGACCAGGCTGAGACGTGAGACACCATCTTCACACCCAACCAGTGGTGTGTGACATTCAAATGTCCCCAACACAAGCCTGCCTGGGGACCATTCAAAGGTCCCCAACCCAGGCCTCAGCTGGTGCCCGGGCCTTCCTTGTTGGGTGAAGGATGCAAAGGCATTGCACAATGAGGCGGATGGGTGCAGGGGCTTACCCAGCACTTTCCCAATTGGAACCAGGACAGGAAACAACCCAGGGGCACGGACCTGGGCCCCCAGTGCTCTCTCCAAGTCCCCCCTGCTGGGTTGTGGTCCCCTGCAAAACTAGGTGGTCACTGTGCCCCACCAGGGCCCTGGCGGACCCAGTGACCCCAGACCTACCTTTTCACAGCTGCTGAAGAGGCACTGCGGCCTCTTGCTCCTGCAGAGGCTGGTGCTGCTCTGCTGGAGGTTGGGGACCATGGCCAGGTTGGCCACCCTCCTGGGCTGCACCCCAAAGCCGTCTTCCTCCCTGGAGCTGCCCTGATCATGACGCCTCTTCGCCAGTGACTCCATCCTGATGCCTGGCTCAGGCTCCACAGGACGGGCTTGGTCCTGCTACCTCAAAATAAGCTTCTCTCTGGCTTTCGAAGCCAGGGGGCCTGGAAGTGAGGTAGGAGGTGGGTGGGCCCCAAGGTGAGAAATTAGACATTTTGAGGAAATTCTCCTTCTAACATCTCAAGGAGAAGTTACCTTGGCAGGAGCAGAGAGGAGCTAAGCTCTGATGGAATAAAAACAAGACAACCACAGTTTTCGTCCTTGAGGTTGAGGAGACTCCCCCCAACCCCTCTGCACAAGCACAGAAACGTTCGGTGGGGGTCCAAAAGGAAGGAGCGCTAGCCCATAATATGTCCTGTCAAGCTCTCAGCGACCCTCATGCTGGAATCCGTCTTGGCTAGAAGATGCACCTACACATAGCGGAGGGCCCTGAGTCGGCCCAGATATGGGCAGAACGTAGGATAATCGGCCAGAGGAAAACAAAGACCCAGAAAAAATGGCCCCATATAAGTGACCTAAGCTGCCCCCGCTGCACACAATTCTGTGAACCTGACCATGTGTCTATTTGCAAGTATTCTGTTCTTAATACACACTTTACTTGTCCCACTGCTTTTCATCTCTTTGCTGATTTCTTTCTTCAAAATAGTCGAGAACCGAACCACTAGCTACTGACTCTAGCCACTGGTCCCTGGTGGTCCAGTGGTTAGGATTCAGTGCACTCATCGTCACAGCCCAGGTTCCATTCCCGGTCAGGGAATGAGATCCCACTTGAAGCTGTCACACCCTGAGACCACTCAAGTTGAGAAGCCAGCCCCCGGGCTGCTGCAATGGGCCAGGGGGGATGAGTCAGGCGTTTCCTCCTGTGGGGCCCCATTGCCTTCTGGTTTGCACATTTTTCTGACTGCCCGAGCTCTGGCCTCATCAGGTGTGGGCAGTCTGGAGGCACGTGTACAGCCACGGGGCCCAGGAGCCCATTCATCCTCTTGGGTCACCAAGGGCCAGAGAAAGAGCACCATGCCCACCCCCACTGCTCCTGTATGCCCGGTGATGCCAGGAGCCCAAGACCAGGGGAGAAACCGCCCGGTCCTCACACACAGTGCTCACGATGGGGTCCCAGCCTCCTGCTTTCAGTCATGGGTCACTTCTTCTGTTTTTCCAGAAGAAGAAAAGCCCCCACTGCCCACAGAGCTCATTTTGGGAGTGGACTTGCACTCTGTGACACGGCCCCTCCAAGTAGAACAGATCCTGTTTTCTGAAACCCTTGCTCTGACCCGGTCTCCATCACTGGGGCCTCGGTAAGCAGTATAACTACTTCCCTCAGGTCACGAATGTAAAAATAAATACGTGCAGACTCCACGAGTTTCCCTGGAGACACGATGCCCACAGTGACATCTCATGACATCACCCATATCACCCAAGGTGTCATCCAGGGAGGGCCCCACTGCCACCGGCCACTCCAAGGGTGTGAACAGGGGCAGAGGACAGGTCAGGAGCTCTCCCTCCCTCTCCCACCCCAAAGCCCTTTCTGGCCACATCACCCTCCCCCATACAAGACGGTCACTGACGGTCACTGATAGTCCTTTCCCTGCCCATTGTGGTGTCCAGCATAGGTGGCCCCAAAATGTGCCTCAGAGACATACTGATTATTTTGAATTTAAAAATTTAAGAAGAACTGACTCATTGGAAAATACCCTTATGCTGGGAAAGACTGAAGGCAGGAGGAGAAGGGGATGACAGAGGATGAGATGGTTGGGTGACATCACTGACTCAATGGACATGAGTTTGAGCAAGTTCCAGGAGTTGGTGATGGACAGGGAAGCCTGGCATATTGCAGTCCATGGGGTCGTGAAGAGTCAGACACGACTGAGCAACTGAACTGAATGAATTTTAAGGATGAGATGTTAAATAGCATCACTGACTCAATGGACATGAACTTAAGCAAACTCCAGGAGATGGTGAAAGACAGGGAAGCCTGGTGTGCTGCAGTCTGTGGGGTCACAATGTTGGATGCTACTTAGCAACTGAACAATGGCAAAAATTCCTTAAGAGACAACCAACAAAAGAGGGCCACTCTTACCCTCCCTTCTGTCTCCTTGGGAGCAGGGCATAAACCTCTCCTGTGAGAGGTGCACCCCTGCACCCAGAGACAGAGGGACCCTATCACCAGAGATGCCGACTCGAGGCCAAGAAGCCTGTGTAAACCAACCTCGCGACTTCTTTCATTGACTAAAGCCCAAACTCTTTAGATCCTTCACTCACTGGGTGCCCCAAACTCAAGTTTCACTGCCCTGTCAATTCTTCACTGGTGTATTGTTTCTTTTTCTAAATAGTATAAAAGCTGCCTGCTTTGCCCACTTCTTAGGTCCCATTCCTATGGGACCTCCAGGTGCATGAAATTAAATGTTTCTTTTTCTCCTGCTAATCAGTCTTGTGTCAGTTTTACTATTATTATTAGTTCAGCCATAAGAACCCAAGACAGGCAGCGGACGAAGTTTCCCCTCCCAACACTTTTCATCTAGCTTTGACACGTGGTCACTGTGCTCTGGTGGAGGGGGGCTGGGATCTGCCAGGGAGCGAGGCACCTGCCATCACCTGGCCTCCCTGGTCCACCCTCTTCTGGGCCATTCAGTTCAGTGCTGGGCACTTGGGGCACTTGGGGTCAGGGTTCAGGCCACCTCTCACCTCTTTGTCCTCACTCCTTCCCCTGGGCAGCTCCTGCCCCCTTGCTTCCAGGCCAGGGTCACTCCCAGACGTGCCCATACCTGCAAAGAGGAAGGGAGCCAAACCTCCCTCCCGTGGAGGCACCACGACAACACAGGACATTGTTTCCAGGAGTGGGTGCTGATGCTACAGAAACCTACAGACGCCCAGGCAGCTTTGGAACTGAGCAACGTGCAGAGTGGAAGAGTTCAGAGGAGTGCTAGAAAAGGCCTCCATCACCACAGACAGACAGAATGAGTGCAGTGACAGCTCGGGACAGGGGAGCTGTAGGGAGTGCCCCAGCCTCCTTCAAGAAACCTACATGGTCACCAGCAGAGGTTAGTAGAAAGAGGGATGGGGAAGGCCATTCTGATGAGTCTCAGATGGAAACAGGAACCATGTTATTGCAAACTGAAGGAAAGGCAATCGTGTTATAAAGAGGTAAAGAGCTTGGTGAGCTGCTTCTTTCCTGATGTTTTGTGGGAGACATAACTTGTGAGTGATGAAATTTGACCAAGGAAACATGTAGGCAAAGTGTTGAAAGTGCAGCAAAGCTTCTCTTGAGTACTTACAGCAAAATGCAAGAAGAGAGAAATGACCTAAAGACAGACTTCTGATCACAAAGGATTCAGAGCTTAGAGAGTTGGGAGATGCTCAACCTATTGGCATGGAAAGGGTTGAGAAAGCTTATTCAGGGAAGAACACAGAGGGTATGGCTGGACTTGCTCGGGATGGAGGTGGGCTGGCTGTTTTCATCCAGCAGGGAGACTAGACAGCATCTCAACAGAGTCAACATAGGCTGGGATTTGCCTCCGTGACAAGGGAGGATGGGCCCCAAGGCATCTCACGGCTCAGGGGGCAGCACTCCCAGCACAGGCCCAGAGGGAAAGCGCACACAGGGCAGAATGCTCTCCTGGGGGCCCAGCTGCCCTGTGCCCCTCCCATCTTGGCCTTCTCAGCAGCCCCAGGGGTGGCCTGGTGTGGCACGGGGTGACCCTGTATGACGGCCTGCACTCTGACCAGTGCTGTCTCTGACCAGGGATGTGCACACACCCAGGGCTGGGGCAGGAGATTACACATGGCTACTTCCACTCAGAGTTGAAGGATGAAGATGCCCAAAGCCTGTGGCAGAGGGCAATGTGTTGGGGAGGGGCTGCCCCAGACCGGAAGTGCCCCTGGCCTGCAATTCCAGCCCGGGAGGGTGCAGTGGGCTCTGCACAGCAAAGCCTCGGGGCAGGACCATCCCCCAGTGGGCCTTAAGGCTTTGGGCTCACTTAGGACCTGTCACCCTGCCTTCTTTCCCACTTCCCCTTTCAGAATGGGAATATTCACCCTCTGCCTGGCCTTCCACTCTGTTCTGGAAGCACACAGCTTATTGCAACCAAGCAGGACCCTATAAGGGGGCCTTCCCAGGGCAGGTGTGTTGCCGACATCCTCTGTTGTACATTTCCTGAGTGGTTTTACACACGTGAAAGCCCCACTTCCACCAAATGGAAGATGTTAATTACTTGATGATCATAAGCATGTAGCCCCCAGACCTACTGGAGCCTGAGGACTGATGATGTTAGCCCCTGAGACCCTGCCCTGTTGCCATCAACCAGTGAGAGATCAGAGAGCCGTGCACGAGCTGATCACATACCCTGTGATCACTGCCCCCCTGCCCCAACGGCCTGGATTTTAAAAATGCTTTGCTGAAGCCTTCAGGGGTTCCAGATTTGGGGGGGCGCAAACTACCCATCTGTCCTTGTTCAGCCCTGCGGTAAACCTTTCTCTGCTCCAATGCCGACGTTTCAGTTCCTTTGGCCTCCTGTGTGTCCATCGAGCACATGAACTGGAGCTCAGTGCCACTGACTGTCTGGTTCCCCAGGCTCACGGCTGGAGAGGACTATGCCGCAGGGTGAATCCACCTCAGGTCTCCCCACATCTGATTTAGGGGAGACTTTGGAGTGGATGCTGGAGTGAGTTAAGATTTGGGGGCTGTTGAGATGGAGTGAGTATATTTTGCATGTGAGATGGCATAATTTTAGGGGGCCAGAATGGGATGGTCTGTGTTCCCCTAAAATTCCTATGGGGCATTTAGGAGGTGGTTGGGTCAGGAGGGTGGAACCTACATGAATGGGATCAATGCCCTTGTAAAAAAGACCCCCGAGAGCCCCCGGCCCCTTCCTTCACATGAGAACACAGGAGTCTGCTCCCAAAGTGGTCCTTCACTGACCACGCAGTCTTAGATATCCAGTCTCCAGAACCACCAACCACACAGTCTTGGATGGCCAGCCTCCAGAACTGTGAGAAATAAATGTCTGCTGCTCATGAGCCACTGAACGTGGTCTCATATAGCAGGCAGGATGCACTGAGACAGGCAGTGAGCGGCGCTGGCCTGGCGGTCCTCAGGAGCCACCTGGCGCACCACTCGTGGCAAAGGGGGCTTACGCTCGAGTGGCCTTTGCAGGGCCACCTGCTGTCCTAGCCGGCAGCTTGCCAGGCCTCACAATCAGTTTCTCAGGGGAGCAGATCAGCAGGGAATGTTTCAGGTGACAGAAGAGGAAAAGGCTCTGAGAATCTCACAACTAGGCAGCTAATCTGTAAGGGAACCGGGACTCTCCAGGGCTCAGTCCTGCAGCCAGGGTCCCCAGCCTCCAGGATCTCCTGCCTGATGATCAGAGGTGGAGCTGATGTAATAATAATAGAGACAGAGGGCACAATAAAAGTAATGCACTTGAATCATTCCAAAAACATTGCCCCATCCCGGTCCGTGGGGAAATTATCTTCCACGAAATCGGTCCCTGGTGCCAAAAGGTCGGGGACCACTGTTCTACGGGACAAGTGACAGAAGGAGCAATAAAGGACCTGGTCTCAAGAAACTCAAGTGCATTTGCCCAGATTCACAGTTTTCGGATTCACAGATGCCCATCTCAGCACACTCACTAGAGGCTTGTGCACATCTTCTCAATCCCAGCTGCCAACAGGTCCCTAGGAAACGTGTCAAACACCATTCTTTACACCCACCACTCATCAGATTTTGAAGGGCAAAGCCATGTGTAACCACTCCCATGCCCAGCTGCAGGGGGAGTCTGGCCTGACCCCCCCTTCCTCCCCTCCACACACACCCCCCACACCACTCCCAGACCCTTGCCCAACAGTCTAGGCCCTGGGAGAGTCCAGAAAACCAGGCTGACAATGAACTTACAACCCCCGCATCAAACCATCTCTGGGGTTCTTCTCCCCAGAATCAAACCATCAGTTGCTCTCTTCACATATCACCTAAAAGCAAATTTGGCCACCCTGTTTTATAGCAAAAACTCTCCATGAGCAATTAACAACCTCAGATATGCAGATGACACCATTCTAATGACAGACATTGAAAAGGAACTAAAGAGCATCTTGATGAGAGTGAAAGAGGAGAGTGGAAAAGCTGGCTTAAAATTCAACATTCAAAAAGCGAAGATCATGGCACCCAGTCCCATCACTTCATGGCAAATAGATGGGGAAACAATGGAAACAGTGACAGATTTTATTGTCTCAGGCTCCAAAATCACTGCAGACAGTGACTGCAGCTATGAAATTAAAGACACTTGTTCCTTGGAAGAAAAGCTATCACAAACCTAGACAGTGTATTAAAAAGCAGAGATACAACTTTGCCAACAAAGTTCCCTATGGTCAAAGCTATGATTTTTCTAGTAGTCATGAACAGATGTGAGAGTTGAACCACAAAGACGGCTGAGTGAGGAAGAATTGATGATTTTGAACTGTGATGTTCATCTATTTCTGCTTTATTGACTGTGCCAAAGCCTTTGACTGTGTGGATCACAATAAACTGTGGAAAATTCTGAAACAGATGGGAATACCAGACCACCTGACCTGCCTCTTGAGAAATCTGTATGCAGGTCAGGAAGCAACAGTTAGAACTGGACATGGAACAACAGACTGGTTTCAAATAGGAAAAGGAGTATGTCAAGGCTGTATATTGTCACCCTGCTTATTTAACTTCTATGCAGAGTACATCATGAGAAACGCTGGACTGGAAGAAACACAAGCTGGAATCAAGATTGCCGGGAGAAATATCAATCACCTCAGATATACAGATGACCCCACCCTTATGGCAGAAAGTGAAGAGGAACTAAAAAGCCTCTTGATGAAAGTGAAAGAGGAGAGTGAAAAAGTTGGCTTAAAGCTCAACATTCAGAAAACGAAGATCATGGCATCCGGTCCCATCACTTCATGGGAAATAGATGGGGAAACAGTGGAAACAGTGACAGACTTTTTTGGGGGGGCTCCAAAATCACCGCAGATGGTGATTGCAGCCATGAAATTAAAAGACGCTTACTCCTTGGAAGAAAAGTTATGAGCAACCTAGATAGCATATTCAAAAGCAGAGACATTACTTTGCCAACTAAGGTCTGTCTACTCAAGGCTATGGTTTTTCCTGTGGTCATGTATGAATGTGAGAGTTGGACTGTGAAGAAGGCTGAGCGCTGAAGAATTGATGCTTTTGAACTGTGGTGTTGGAGAAGACTCTTGAGAGTCCCTTGGACTGCAAGGAGATCCAACCAGTCCATTCTGAAGGAGATCAGCCCTGGGATTTCTTTGGAAGGAATGATGCTAAAGCTGAAGCTCCAGTACTTTGGACACCTCATGCGAAGAGTCGACTCATTGGAAAAGACTCTGATGCTGGGAGGAATTGGAGCCAGGAGGAGAAGAGGACGACAGAGGATGAGATGGCTGGATGGCATCACCGACTCGATGAATGTGAGTCTGAGAGAACTCTGGGAGTTGGGGATGGACAGGGAAGCCTGGTGTGCTGCAGTCCGTGGGGTCACAAAGAGTTGAACATGATTTAGGTTAGGGATGGAACAACAACAACATTTAACACAGGTATGTTGCTGCTGCTGCTGCTAAGTCACTTCAGTCATGTCTGACTCTGTGCCACCCCATAGACAGCAGCCCACCAGACTCTGCCGTCCCCGGGATTCTCCAGGCAAGAACACTGGAGTGGGTTGCCATTTCCTTCTCCAATGCATGAAAGTGAAAAGTGAACATGAAGTCGCTCAGTCATGTCTGACTCTTCGCGACCCCATGGACTTCAGCCTACCAGGCTCCTCCGTCCGTGGGATTTTCCAGGCAAGAGTACTGGAGTGGGGTGCCATTGCCTTCTCTGATGCCCGCTTATGAGATCTCCTGTAAAAACAGTACTGCCATACTGGAAAACAAACAAACAAACACCATCTACTCATCAGTCAGTTTATGGTATGTTCTGTACTCTTCTGACCTTCAGATTCAAAATATCTAGGAAGCCAAGGAAATTACAAACTACAGAGGCCCTAGATTTCTCTGGGCCTTTGCAACAGTGTTCCAGGAAGAATGTAAATTCTCATAATAAAATACAGTATTTTTAAGAAAAGTATCAGTTTCACTTTGAATTTGTTTTGTTTTGTTTTTGGAGGAACTGTATTAAAGCCAACTGAGTATATTATGCACACAGTTCAAAAATCACATGATTTAACATTAAACAATAGAGTCAGAATAAATCCACGGCTTGTAGCAGGCTACATTCAGCCACATAGGTGGAATGACTGTCCTTTTCTAAGAAAAAGTCTGAAGAGTACATGATTGGGCAACCCTCAGAGAGGACAAGTGAAAGTGGAATCGCTCAGTTGTGTCCCACTCCCTGCGACCCTGTGGACTGTAGCCTACCGGGCTCCTCTGTCCATGGGATTTTCCAGGCATAGGTACTGGAGTGGGGTGCCATTAAGAACCCCTTAAATGGGCTCTGAGCACAGTAAGATTTTCAATAATTCTTTCATAGTTTGGAGTTTGGGGGAATCTCTGGGCTTCTTAGGTGGCTAATTCAAATATAATTCACACTGTCCAAACGTTCAAGGAGGCTCCTGGAACACACCGCATTTCAGCAGTTCAGGTTTGTCAGCCCAGTGGAGAGAGGGCACCCACCTCACACAACAAATCTGCTCATTCTACATTAATCAACAGTTTTCTCATTGCATTCTGCATTTGTTTAGTGTAATGAATAAAACATTTAAATTGCTATTTAGAATATAAAACACTGTAGTTCTTACAAATGGTAAAGTTATGCTGGGCTGTAGTTTAAGGTACTAAGGCTGTTATTTACAGAATAAAATTCATTGCTGCTGCTGCTAAGTCGCTTCAGTCGTGTCCGACTCTGTGCTACCCCATAGACGGCAGCCCACCAGGCTCCGCTGTCATTATCACTACACAAATATTGAACAAGAATGATCTGTATTCAAAGATAAAGTTGCCACAGGGGACTGTTGATATAGGAAATATGGCTGGAGCGATAGAGCAATAGAGATATTAAAATTCATATATTGAAAAGGAAAAATGTACTTAACAGGGATATTTAATATTCCAAGAGCATCAACTAGAATTGTTAAGGTCGTATTTGCTGACATCTCAGTTATAACCCTCCATTTTCAGTGCCTTCAGTTCAATCCAAAAATTCTCTGCAGACCCCAATCTACTGCGCTTTACAAGGCCTCTGTTGACAAATGATTTTTTGGTAGTGTTCAACATATTGAAACTATTAGGAAAAAGACCAAAGGTCAGTTTGAGTATTTTCCCTCACAGGCCCAGCAAATTTTGAAATGAATAGTAGGGATTTAGAGAAAACTCTAAAAGTAAATGACTTCTGAGAAGAGAGAGAATCTGACCACTAGGCCTGAATATAGTAACAACACGCACATCTACAATTGTCATCCAGCACAGAACACTGACAAAACGTGAAGCTGTGGCCCTAGAGAGGAGTGGGGGGCTGACGGGAGCACGGGGTGAATGCTGCCATGAGGACTCACCCAGACGGGGCTCCTCCTGGTACCGCACCCTCCCCATCCCGGAAGACTCACCGGTAAACAGAACCACGTGTTGGTCTGGGCACACTGGCTGCGGCCCTGCGTGCGCCCCCTCTCCACTCCGCTAACCCTGTCCTCCAGCATCCTTTGAAATCCTGGCTGTGACAGCACTTCCAAGACTAAAAATAGCCACACGCGGGTGAGGGGCAAAGCAACCGCCAACCAGGGAACTGGGCCGGGAGGTCTTGGGGGCGGGGGTCAGAGGAAGAGCCTGAGATGGCCAAGTCCCAGATGTCCCCTAGTCGCGACACGGCGCCTCCGGACAGACCGCGCCCAGCCGTGTCGCAGCGCCTGCGCCCCGCGCCGCAGCGCAGCGGACACCCGCACCCGGCCAGTCGCCTGCCTGCCGCAGCAGTCCCGCACCCCGCAGCAGCCCCGCACCCCCGCTGCAGCCCCGCACCGCAGCCCGAGCCGCGCCCAGCCCTCTGCACCCCGGGGCACTCACACTTTGGAGCTTGCTGCAGTCTTCCCCGACCCCCAGCTCCCGCCCCCGCGCCCGGACCCAGCCGCATCCCTTTGCCCACGCACCCCAGCCTGGGCTCCGACCCTTGTGCCGGCCAACCCTCCCCCTGGATCCTGGGGCATCCTCCCCTTGATACGCGCCTCCGCAGCTCCTCGGTTCCCTCCACCCCGCGCCGGCGTGCGTACCCACCCGCTGAGAGAAGCCAGCGCTCCCACGTCACTCGCGCCGCCGCCGCCGCTGAGCAGGACCGCAGCCCTGGCCCCGCGGGGCCCCCGCAGCGTGCTCCGCGTCACGGCTCCGGAGAGCGCAGTCCGCTCGGTCCCGCACTCCAGACCAGAGCCCGGGAGGAGAGACTAGCCCTCAGGAGCGCTGTCCACCTCCCCAGACCCCCTCCCAAGAGGCTGGCGCTAAGGGTGAACCCGGAGGAAGCGATTCTCAAGTCCTAACCGCAGGGAGGTGGGGCGCAGGACTGGACGGGGTTTAGGGGCCGGAGACCGGGTGAACCACTTCCCCCTACTGGTCTGCTCCTGCCCTCCCCCATCTTCCCAGGGGCCCCAAGCCAGGAGCCCATTCCCTGTAAGGCAGGATCCAAGGCACCAGGAGGAGCTCAGCACAGGGTTCACCCCAGCAGCTGCTGCCCCAGACCCACAGGTGCCTCATCTCCACCCTGACTGCACCTTCCAGTCCCCCTGACTGGAGCACAGAGAGGACTGAATGCTGACTCCCGAAAAACTGATCGAAGCTTTTCCTACAACCCCAAATTCTCTCACCACAAATCTCTCACCCCACAGCAGCCCTCTGCCCTCTCCTTCCTGGCTGCCACCCCAATGCGGCCTCTTGATCTAGGGAAGTGAACAGGGTCCTGTGCCTCCTCTGATTGCAGGGCCAGTGGCTGCCAGCTGACCCTCATTTCCTCCTCTGGGTGCATGGACATAGTGTCCAGACTCCTGCCTAGAGCATCCTCCTCTGGAGGGCCTTTCACCCCCATCTGCCTCTGCCTCTCTGCAAAGCTGCCAGGTGCGTTGACCAAAGTGCCCCAGGTGCACTGGCCAATGGCTGGCCCCTGTCTCACTCGCCCGCCACCCAGAGGTTTCCAAGCAGCTTGGAGTTAAGTGTCAGAACCCATCAGAGCTCCTTGTACAGCACTCGATTGTTTTCTCAAGGTACTTTGAAGATGACTGGAGTCTCTCTTTCAAGGTGGTTGACACCAGCAATGATGGCTGTTACCCAACAGCTCTCGTCTGCAGGGCTGCCCCCTGCAGGGGCACAGCGCCTAGGCATCATGGCTGGTCCACAAGACTGCAGTTCTGGTCTGCAGGACTTCACACTGCGGGGGCACAGGCTCCACCCACCACAGCTGCATCCTCAGAGCAGCAGGAGCTCAGTGAGTGGCCATCACAGAAGTTATCCTGCTACATGGACAGCCACAAACCCTAAGAGGCATCTCAGACCCTAGTCAACAGGTGACGGAAGCGGAGACCCACCCGTGTCCACAGCTGCTTGTCAGCAGCTCTGTCCACACTCTCGCCCAGGGCTCCTTCCCCGATGCCCTCTGGCCCGAGAGTCATGTCACGTCTAAAGGCATACTAAAGGGAAGTTAATATTTCATGACACAGCAGTAACTGCAGAGCTGTCGGACAGGCTGGCTTTCATTTCCGTGTATCCCAGGGCCTCCGTGGGAACATCACTTAAGGCCGAGTATCTCATGAACCAGGCTTCTGACAAAACATTTGTGCCCATAGTGTCCCCTCTGGGGTTCCTTCCCTTCTAGAAAGCCACATATTTCACAAGCAGGTCATGCTCCATTGGGGCCAGATACCACTGCAAAAGCAATTATGAAACATCTTTCCCATAAAAATAAAAAGCCAGAACCGTAGAGTACAAGATCATCAAGTACTGATCCTGACTGAGGGGTGTTTCAAGTTCAGATAAAGGAAATGCAAGGTAGAGGACTTTGTTCCAGCACAGACATCATGCCGAAAACATAAAGCCCCTTCCTCTGCCAGCCAGAGAAAACCACAGTCACTGAAAAAGTTACTAGCATGGCATGTGCTTGTGAATAATACATTGAAATAGACATGCAAGGCTGTTGGCTCCTTGGAGGAGGAGCTGGGGAGGGTTGGCGGAGGAAGGCAGGGAGAGTCCGGGGTCTGGGAGTCCCAGCCCCTAGACCTGGTCTGTCTGTGCTGAGGCTTCATGAGAAGCCTAGAGAGGGGCTACAGACTTTTTTATAGGGGGCCAGATGGTAAATCATTAGGTTTTGCACCTCCATTTGAACTACTCAACTCTGTCCTTGCAGCCAGAGAGCAGCCATTGGCAAAACACAAGCAGGTAGGTCTGACTGTGTGCCAATAAAACTTTATTTACAAGAACAAGCAGAGGGCCTGGCTATGTGCCAATAAAACTTTATCTACAAAAACAGGCAGTGGCTGGATCTGGCCTGTGGGCTGTAGGTTGCTGAACCCTGGTCAAGGGAGAGGATGAAGAGTAGTGGGCCTAATGCTGGGGGACAACATTGTTTTCCTTCATCACTTCATCGATGAGGTCAACAGGTGGTCTCCACCCTAGAAATGTCTAATCAGAAAAGACTGCCCATGGAAGTAAGTGGGTGTAGTGTGCTGCCCAGGAGGGTAAAGACTGTGGACATCCTAGTGGCTGAGTGCCATTCCAGAAAGTTCTACCAGATTGCCCATACATTCTGCAGTGACAGTGATGAGAATGGAGGTAGAAATGACCCAGACAGTCAGGACATGGGATAAAATGAATAAACACAGGCCACTCTTCTCTCTACAAGTCCTTTCTGTGCTTTGCCACAGAGTCCATCTGTCCATCTCGATGGCTTTCTGCACTGGCCAGGGTCACTGTCAGCGGAGGAGGGCAGAAAGGCTCGATCACTCAGCCTGGGCCCCCCACACACTAAGCACCATGCTAAGTTCCCACATCTGTTTGCAGACTTTGTGATCCAGTGTGGGAGGAAATCTTTTCACCCTCAGTGGATGATGAGGGAGCAGTGACTTGGTACCTGCCAGAGCTGGCATCAAAGGCACCTGCAGACCCTGCATGCTCATCAGTCAGCCAGCCCATGGGCACCTCCGTAAGCCTTGCTACAGGGAGACCGTGTCTAGGTGCTGGCTCTCCAGGGAGAAGAGCCCAGGCCCATAGTCCAGGGGGGGAACAGCATAGAGCACAAGGGACATGAAAAACATTGAGGTCAGCAGGGCAGGAACTGGAGGTCACAGGGTTGGTGGAAGTAGCTGGGAAGGCCTTTCTCAGCAGGGTGGATAGAAGAAGTGATCCACTTTCTGAGGAAGTGTGGATCAAGCCACAACAATCAATGAAAGACATCTGGACCCAGGGAAGAGCTGGTGCAAAGGCCCTGAGGTGAACTCAAGTCATATGTTTGAGGACCATCAGGAAGTGCACCAGGGGAGTGTGGCTCAAGATGAGGGGAGAGGGTGGGGCGCATCACGCAGGGCCTTGGGGCCCCTGAAGTGGGTCCCCTGGTCTGATGCAATGTGTGGGACCGATCCTGTGCTGGTGGATCAAACCACAGTGAGCCCCAAGACTGTGGTACTGGCTGAGTCCCCACAGGCAGGAAGCTGAGCCCAGACCCGGAACGTGTCCACCCTGCTGGAGCACATCACTGCCCAGTCTCTCCGAGGGACGATGCCATATTCAGCCTCCATCCTAGCCACCATGGCCACACCGTCTCACCCACCAGCCAGCACCAGGCTGGTTGAGGAAAGAGACTGACGGCCATCAATGGGCTGTCTCCCTGCTGTCCAGTGCCTCATCCATGGTGGGTGCCCAGCGGCCTCACAGCGGGGTATGAGTATCTCCACCCAGCAGCCCACACCTACCACCCCTTCCAGACCTCCCTGCCCGTGATTCTCCATCTCTCTCCTTTTGGTTCCCCCACCACCAGAAGGTCAGGCCATCCCTACCTGTCTGTGAGTCCACGCACAATCCAACACCAGCACACTGCCCTCCACGCAGAGCAGAGGGACAGGCGCTCCACGTGGCGGCCAGGCCCCTGGACCTCTTGCTCACCTACAGGTCTTGCTGGTGTGCCACGGTGGCAAGGCTGTTTCATTGTTCCTACGCCTGGTAACCTTGAGACATGAGGGTCGTCACCCCGGACCAAGATGGGGACCCCTCACTACTGGCTGGAAAAGTGGTGGATCCACAGCCCCCTGATCCCTCTCAGTACCATGTGCGCCCACGGCACAGGCAGTGAGTATCCACGGAGCCCCTCAAGTCGCTCCTGTGAAATTCGGGCGTGGGGGCGCTGATGCATATGTGTCCGTGCCACGAGGAATAAACCGTCCTTTGCCTCTGACCCAGGAGTTGCAGTCTCCTGCCAGCACTCACAAAGGAGTAACAGGCTGACTCACTAGCCTGCTAGAGGGATCACGGGCTTCCCTGGCGACTCAGACGGTAAAGAATCTGCCTGCAGCGCATGAGACCACGTTCAATCCCTGGTTGGGAAGAAGGGACTGGCAACCCAGTCCAGTATTCTTGCCTGGAGAACCCCATGGACAGAGGAGCCCGGGGCAGGTTACAATCTATGGGGTCGCAAAGAGTCTGGACTGAGTGACTAACACCTTCAGCGGGATCAAACCAAATCCCAGGCCAGCGCCCTGCTCGGACTGCTTGCCTGTTGCAGGCATTGGCCTTCGTGAGTCTTTCGGGACCACCAGAGGGAGACATTCTGCAGCTAGCACCGAGCCAGCCATCCTTCACCAGCTGATCAGAGGAGCCCCCATGCGGCCACATGAGCTAGTAAACCAGGGCAGGTGGCATGTGGGTCCGGGACACCTGTACTCCAGCTAGCCGTGCTCTCTGCCTAAACCCCTCACACTGGTTCTACTCACTTAAGACTGTTGTTGGGCCCACCCACTGTACAGCAGAACCCAGGCGTGGATGAGAGGGCTTGGGCCAAGACTTGACTGGTAAACCCTTCACAACACCACATGTCCCTGCAAAATACAGCACACTGGACGAAATACAGGAAATGCAGCAGTTAAACTACTGTGGGGATGCTTTTCTCTTTTAGAATCCCCTGTATTGTCTTTATAATAAAACTAGCGGGGCTACAGCAAAATTCCACTCTTCCACGCTGAATCACGGCCCCTGGTTGTGCCAGGAGTCCCTCGTACAGGCAGGTCCTCCACCAGTCTCCAGGACCCTGGGCTTCCAATATTGCCGTGACACCTTGGCGAAGCCACCTCTGACCCTTGTGAAAGAAAAAAATTATCCTGACACTTGTTAAAAGGGTAAGGAAGACTTTATTCAAGACTATTGCACTTAGAGATAGACTGGGCTCAACTCCAAATTCAACAGGGACTAGGGGGATTTACAGAAAAGGAGCAATGAGGCACCAGTGGATGGAAAGTTACTAGGTGTCCAACCTAGAGAGCATATTAAAAAGCAGAGACTTTGCCAACAAAGGTCCATCTAGTCAAGGCTATGATTTTTCCAGTAGTCATGTATGGATGTGAGAGTTGGACTATAAAGAAATCTGAGAGCTGAAGAATTGATGCTTTTGAACTGTGGTGTTGGAGAAGACTCTTGAGAGTCCCTTGGACTGCAAGGAGAGCCAACCAGTCCATCCTAAAGGAAATCAGTCCTGAATGTTCATTGGAAGGATTGATGTTGAAGCTGAAACTCCAATACTTTGGCCACCTGATGTGAAGAGCTGACTCATTTTTTTTGTTTGTTTGTTTTTTTTATTTCTTGACATTTAATTGTCACTTTCTATTTATACTTTATAGGAACAAAATGAATACATCCACTCCACTCTATGCTTCAGGATATTAGTTTCTTGAAGTATAATAGATCAACTGACTCGAAAGTTAATCTTTTTAAGGTAATTACTGAGCTTATATAAATAATTTATTTCACAGAACACAACCCATCATTTTTGTTTTGTTTTAATTTGGTTTCTTGGAGTATGAAGCTAAAGATTCTGACTCAAATGTTTTTTTACAAGTCTGTTACTGTTTCATTGTTTACTCTAAGGAACATAAAGTAACTACATTTGAGGTTTTTGTCAAAGCTTTCATATTTAATTCTTTTTTTCATGATTCCAAGTCCTTTGGGATTCAAGGATAAACTATGTGAATGTTCACAACATATTTCTTTTACTAAAATATGAAGATTAGGAAAAAATCTAATAAACTTGTGAAACTGCAATTAGAATTTAGACCCAAATGCTAACATTCACAAATAAAATTTTCTATACATTCTAAAGATGTAGGAGACTTATTAATTTATATTATTCTATAAACATATACTCTATATTAAACTTGATTTAACCACATTCCAGGGGTTGAATTTGAGGGGTGTTTTAAAGTGTTGAGAGTTTAGTGTTTATTTTTGTAACCCAACAACTTTATCCAAAAATGCAGAAAATTTTTCTGGCTGGCCAGCAGGAAAACATTTCAGTGTTGATAAGTCCATTGACTGTAACAGCCCACGAAGCATGCTGCAGGTACAGTAGAAGAGATGCCCGTCTTTGTGTAGCTGCTTTGCCAATTCCAGTTGATGATTGTTCATCAACCTTTCATTTACAACCACTA
This sequence comes from Capricornis sumatraensis, assembly GCF_032405125.1. Lineage (NCBI taxonomy): Eukaryota > Metazoa > Chordata > Mammalia > Artiodactyla > Bovidae > Capricornis > Capricornis sumatraensis. The sequence continues at coordinate 250,347,935 of NC_091069.1, read as the reverse complement.
TAAGTGGCTTTCTTTTCTCCAAAGTCTCCAAACAGCTTCCTGCACCTGCGTGACTAATAACAAGACCTGCTTTCTGAAGGTCTTCCTTCAGTGAATCCTTATACCTGTAAACATCCAGAGTGAATGACTCAGTACTGAATGGTTCAGGTACCACCTTTCCTCTACCTATTTGTAGGACAAGTCGGTTGTAACTGAGGCTCTGGATTATTTGCAGACTGTCATGCGCTAATACACACGCAATGAGGTCGTCAAAGCTGGTGGTCCCTACAGTAACAAAAACCGAGCTGACTCATTTGAGAAGACCTTGATGCTGGGAAAGACTGAAGGCAGGAGGAGAAGGGGACAAGAGAGGATGAGATGGTTGGATGGCATCACTGACTCAATGGACATGAGTTTGAGTAAACTCTGGGAGTTGGTGATGGACAGGGAGGCCTGGTGTGCTGCAGTCCATAGGGTCGCAAAGAGTCGGACACGACTAAGCGACTGAACTGAACTAAACTGAGGAGACCTCAAGGGCAGAGGATCTTACAAACGACAGGCCAAGAATATTACATACCACTTGTGAGGGAGGGAAGAGGCACAAAATCAGACAATGAGGGTGCGCAGAGATCAGGGTGGGGATAACAACAGGATCTTTTCTGAGACTGGGCTGGACAAGCCAAACACAGGACCAGGGTCCAGTGGGAAAGGCGTCCGAGAGGAGGGTGAGTTTGGTCTTGTCACCTCTTAGGTCTGAGATCACGGACACCTGTTTTAAGGTACTTTGCAGCCCAAGCAACCCTTTGATTTCTAAAATGTTTGACTACTTGTGAGGGCTCTGTTACCTTTGACACCTGCCTTCTTTCCTTAAACGCTGAGAGGGAGAGGAATCAGAACTCTCCCTAGAACTCTTCTAGATTTCTCGTTTCAACACTTCAAATCTTCCTAATTCAAGGCAGTTAAGAGAGTTGGTGATGGACAGGGAGGCCTGGCGTGCAGCGGTTCATGGGGTAGCAAAGAGTCGGACACGACTGAGCGACTGAACTGAAAGAGACCATCACTTCTACCTCACCAGCCTCGGGGCCAGGACGGGGACCCGGGGTCGGAGTTCGGGGTTCGGGGTAGGGATGGAGACCCGGCTTAGGATCTGGGACCCGGGTGAGGTCTCTCGTAGCCGACTGGCGCCTCCAATCCGGTCGCTGCAGAGCTACGTCAGAGCCCTGCGTCACCATCACTGCGCACGCGCAGGACTGGGCGAGCGGCTCCAAGCGCTGGTCGGAGCAGGTGGGGGAGGACCCAAGACGCGAGGCGGAAGCCCAAGCGGCCCACTGCACTCGCGCCGGCCCGTCCCCTCAGAGAGGGCCAATGGGCTCTCAGGACGCGCACCTAGCGACGCGGGCTCCGCCCCTTGGAGACGCGCTCAGGCCTGGCCAACATCCGCCGAGGTAGCGAGATTTGAGAGCTTTACTCGGGTCTCGAGTCCTGGCGGCTCGCCGCCATGAAGCTGACGCGGAAGATGGTCCTGTCCCGGGCCAAGGCCTCGGAGCTTCACAGCGTGAGGAAGCTCAACTGCTGGTGAGGACCAGAGGCCAGAGCCCGTCCCCGCGCGTCCTCCCCGCTGCCCGGCAACCCTTCCCCGGACCCCCGCCCTGGGGCATGGCTAGGAAGAGCTTTCTAGAAATGAAGACCCCTGTCCAGAACCTCCGCCCTGGAGCGGGGACCCCTGCCCACCACCTCTTCTCTGGAGCGGGGCCTGCAAGGGCCTGCGGAGGATGCAGAGGGGTTCGGAATCTAGGAGGGGCACCTGGGCCTCACCTTCTTGGCTCATGTCTGGTCCGCCCAGCCTCTCGGAGGTGTTGTATAAGCTCAGGGGGCCTTTGGCAAGACCATTCCAGAATTTTCGTCCCTCCTGACCGGATGGTGTTTCACACACAACTCCAAACCTGCCCTCCTTGCACAGGACAATTGGAATTCCCTTGAAGATTGGCCCTTGGGCTTCTAGATGGCTGTGGTGGGGCAGACAGTCCTCTGTAGAGAGGTGTCTTTTCTGAAATTGCCAGCAGCCCTGGGAGCCAAGCCTGCTGATGAGATGGGAGATCAAGATGGTTAACACCCTTTCTAGGGCAAAGAAGGAAACTGAGGCTCCAAAGTGATGCTTCAGTAAACACTGTTGTAATTGAGCCCTGGGTAGGGATGCGTTGTCCCCAGGGGACTCACTGTCTAGGAGGTAATGGTTAGAGATACAGGTGTTGTGGGGTCAGTGCAGCCTCAAAGACAGGGCGGCCAGGGCTAGCTGAGACAAGGAAGGACCAGGAGTGCTTCTGGAACTCCTGAAAGGTCTGCCCGTGTTCACTGGAGACTCCAAGCAGGGTTCCGAGCGCCTCCGTGCCCTGGACAGTGTAGGTGGCACTCAGCTAGAAGCGGACAGTCCTCCTGCTGGTGTCAAGCAGATTGACTGCAGTGAGATCTGCCTGCTCATATTAGAAGCCTTTCTCTTTGCCCCGCACATCTGGTATTTTGGCCACAGCATTCCTGTCATTTGTTTTCAACAATGCATGCCTTTGTTCTCCCTGAGCAATAAGCCTTCCCCTCGGGAGGGAGGCACAACGACCGCATTTCAGACTTTCTGAAGTGTGTTTCATAAGTCATGAGTTCAGCCTTCGAACTTGTCCTGTTGCAGAGACTCCCTTGTTTATGGATGTTAGAGAATTATCCCTGGGCACAGCAGCCTTGAGAAGGAGTAAGTCTTTGTGTCCTTCAGATGGGGCAGCCTCTGCCACTGCTTAGTCTGAAGAGCAGCCACCGGCATCAAATCGTTTTGTCCAAGATCAACCACGAAATGATTTGGGGCAGCTTTGTCAGTTATCTGGGAAAGTTTTCTTTTACTTTGTCGTTGAAATCATAGACCTTTCTTTTTTTCTCACGTATAGATTCTTTTTTAAAAACTCAGGTATTTAATTTTTGGCTGCGCTGCGCCTTTGTTGCTACATGCAGGTTTTTTCTCTAGTTGTGGCAAGCGGGGGCCGTACACCAGTTGCAATACGCGGGCTTTTCTCATCGCGGGGCTTTCACTTGTTGCGAAGCACGAGCTGTAGGCGCATGGGCTGCAGCTCACAGGCTCTAAAGCACAGGCTCTTTAGTTTCGGTGCACAAGCTTAGTTACATGTGGAATCTTCCCGGACCAGGATGGAAGTCATGTCGCTGGCACTGGCAGGCGGATTCTTATCCACTGTACCACCAGGGGAGTCCAAAGTTGTAAACTCTTAAAGTTTGTAGACGTTTGTCGTTAATTTTTGTTTTTAGTTTTTTTATTCATCTTCGACAAACTAAAAGTACGTATGTCTTTTCTCTCTCCAGGGGCAGCCGTCTCACTGATGTAAGTACCATGCTGGTCATCTCCAAATGGTCCCTGATCCCTGGGAGGAGGGTTAAGTAGACAGACCCACACCCATCCCCATCCAGGCCCCCGTCCATTTGTTACTTTAGCAGCTTTAGTGAGGAAGAACCATGTGTGAAAAGAAGTTCTGTAACCCCAAGTTAATTCCGAAGTCCCTGCACACATCCTCCTGCGGATGAGTAGCAGGCCCCACGGAGGAGGGGGCTGATCCCGGATGCAGACCACTCTCACCTGAGGAAGGGCCCCACGGGCTTGGTTGACTTTAAGGAACAGTGCACTTGGCTTGGCGGAAGGGGTCTTTTTAAAAACTTTTTAATAGATTCTTGGACTTCATCTCCCTAAGGAGGTTCCTCACTTTAGCCCATTCCCTGGTCAGATCCATCTTCACTCCCTGTTCCCGTGGCAGGAAGAGATGAGGGCTGGGCAGGGGCAGAGAGAGGAGCTGGGCGGAGCTGAGTGTCTGTGACTCGGTTTCTTCCCAGTTCCACCCTCCACCCCACCCCTGAGTCCTGGGATGAATGTCTCCAGCTCACACAGAGTGGGGTCCCCAGCAGTTGGTTCTTATCAACTTCTGTTTTGGAACTTGAACTGTACCTATCCTGAAAAGCAAAGTTGGACATGCTGAGTGTCGGAGCCCTCCAGAAAAGCCTGTTGCGCCTGATTCTGTAGCAGCAAAAACACTACTCTGACAGAAAACAGATCCAGTGCAAATGTGAAGCATTCTGACCAGACAGCTTGTTGATGTCAGGAGCCCCCTCTGGCCCCATGCCCACTGTCTGGCAGACAGACAAAACATGTTCGGGGCTCCACTGCTCAACAGCCTTACAGGTTCCGGGTCTTCATGGACCAGTTTGTGCCCCACTGCCGCTTTCCCCTAAGTCAGTGTTAACGTGTTCTCAGGTCTAGTTTTGAGCCTGTCTCCGTATCAGAACAGCTCTGTTGGTAAGAAGGGGCTTCTGTCCTCTCCTTGGATGTCAGGGACAGTAGAGAGAAAGGCTTTCTGTCCATTGAGGTCTCCTCACTGAGGTCCTTTGAGGATATCTACAATTAGGAATGCCCCATCTCGATGGCTGGCAGCATTTGGTGGCCCTGTGTGTTCCTAGTCAGGGGAAGGGGAAGGCTCCTCCGCTTGGGCCCTTGTCAGGGGGTGGGCAGCAGCTCCCCCTGGGTTCTTTCGGCTGCTGGAGAGATGTGATGTCACATGCCAGCATCCTGTGATGTTTGCAGTCATGTTCTTTTCCTTCATAGATCTCCATATGCCGGGAAATGCCCAGCCTGGAAGTGATCACCCTCAGGTACCGAACCCTGGCTCGCCACCCCTCCTAAGTCACCGGGGCTGGAAGATGAGAGTGTCCAGATCAGGGCTCAATAACCTGAATAACTGATTATCCTTTGATAACTCCCAACCGTGGTCTGGGAGGCCTGCTTCTGCAGGCCACACCAAGGTAGCACCAGGGCTTGGCTACTCCTTAGCTCGGCCCTCCTTCCTGGAGAGCACCCAGGCCTCCCCCGGAGCTTGCCCCGCCCATCCCGGGGTCATGGGGAGCCACCCCAGGGTGGCTGTGTCTGTCCCAGCGCCCCCAGTGTCAGCCTTGTCTCCCTCCTGGTTCCGTCAGTGCCCGGAGCTCTGCCAACTCCCTGCACTGCATGGTCTGTCCTTGATAATAGTTACTTTTCCAGGGTGATACACCTTTTAACAGACTAAGGAAACCTTGAGTGAGCCAAATGCTGCCTTTGAGGCTCTGGGCTCTGGGTAGGGTGGGGGCATTTGGAAGGTGAGGGAAGGAGGAAGTCTCTCGCCACCTGAACTCTGACCCACCCACTCTGGGTCTGGGGAGGAGGCTGCCCCTGCAGATGTTGGAGTGCTTTCTGCAGGTCCCTATGTGTAAACCTTGTGGAGATTGAAGTGCTGCAATGAAGCCTAACTCCTTGCTTCAACAGCTCAGAAGGTCTCAGGACTCGCCCTGCATGTGAGGTTGTGTGGGGTCGCAGGCCCTGGGTCCCATGCAGGTCCTGAGACTTAACTTCCTCGTCACACTGGCCACCCTGTCCTTCCTGACCCGTCTGTTCTTTGTGCCTTCGGCAGTCACCCTGCGTGCCTTCTGCCACCCACCTTGTGCTCACCCACGCCCGGCCCTGACCCGACAGGCTGGGGCTGGCACCTGCTTGCAGGATAAAGGAATGAATGAAGGAGTGGGCCCGGAGCCCTCCTCCCTGCCTGGGCCCAGCTCGGCCCTTGTGCCTCAGCGTCCCCGGCTGTAAGACAGTGACTGTAGAGGTGGGGTCGAGGAGGAATGGATGCAGTGGGGAAGACGGAGCAGCCAGTGTGTGCAAGCGCCTGGCATCCGCTGTCACTTACCTGTCATGATCGTCAGTGAAGCTGTCAGGGGGATGTGCGTCTAGAAGGCCTTACCTGACAAAAAAGGCCTTACCTTTCAGTCCCCAAATAGTAGGAAACTTGGAGCAGGTGTGGACTTAACCGCATCTCTGCCGAGCGCTATCTGAGGGCTCTGGGGCAAGTCCCCAGCCTCTGAGCCCAAGGCCCCTCGTACTGCAGGGGTTCTCATCGCTGCGGCCCGAAGAGGGACGGTGCCCGGGGCTGTGGCCTGGGCTCCTAGCCTTTCTGGAACTGGGCCCCCCGCGGCTAAGCCACTGACCCCAGGCCGCTGGGTGGCAGTCCTGTGCAATGACATCGTTTTGGTTTGGTCTCAGTGCCTGTGGGTGGGAAGGCTTAGTCGGATCTGGCTGCTCTAACGGGATTTCACAGGTATTTGTCCCTCATAGTTCGGAGTCCACAAGCCCAAGGCCAGTGTCTGGTGAGGGCGCCCTGTGTCCTCACCTGGCAGAAGGTTCAGACAGCTCTGGGGGTCCGTTTCATAAGGGCGCTGGCCCCACTCATGGGGGCCCCGCCTCCTCACATCACCACACTGGGGGTCAGGATCTCAACATGTGGATCTGGGGACACAGTTGGTCTATAGCAATAGCAGCCACAGCCCAGTGGTCAAAGAGGGGTCTCTCGGCCCCTGCCAGCTCAAGCCCTCGACCTCAAGCCTCCACCCCAACAGCCTGTGTGGCTCCCCCATCGCGAGGATCCCAGAGCCTGGGTTCACTTGTGCTGAGACGGTGGCACCCTTGTCCCGCTGCTTCGGTGACAGTGTTGGGTGTGGTGGGAGTGACCCTCGGGATGAGTGAGGACGTCCCTGCCCTGCCCAGCCCAGCCCAGCATCCAACAGAGTGGTCCAGACAGTCTGGCAGGACGGGCAGGTCCCCCCCCTGGCCTGAGGCTTATGGTCAGCCACCCTCTCAAACTGAGCCTGCATTCATGGCTGGTCTATCTGGGTGTGCAGGAGGTGACCCTGCTCTGTAGGCTCAAACCTGCAGGTCTCTGCCTGGTGTCTGGATGATTTCCTCTTTCCGGTTCACTCAGTTTAATTCTGTAGTTAATTCTTTCGTGAACATGGGGTTTGGAAGTTCAGTGCTCAGGTCTTGGTCGTGTGGGGTTTGAGTGGGCTTGCTTAGGTTCATCGTGGGTTTTCCTGGCTACTGCCCATTTTGGGCTCACTGGTGTGTCCCATGGAGTCCTCAGTCCCTTGTCCTGTCAGGGGGAGGACTCCCACCCCGACATGGACTCCCACCCCAACATGGACTCCCACCCCGACATGGACTCCCACCCCGACATGGACTCCCACCCCGACATGGACACCTCGCAGCCTCAGCAGAGTAGGGGCTGCCGCTCCCACTGCAGCTGGAGGGTGAAACTTTCTCTTGGGCCTAGGGGCTTCCTTGTCCTCCACCCTAAGGCGAGGGCAGATGGGCACCAGCCGGCAGCGCTTGTCTGCATGGTGGGATGGGGGCCCCGGACCGGTGCTGACAGCCACATCCACACAGCGTCAACAGCATCTCCAGCCTGGAGCCCGTGAGCTGCTGCCGGCAGTTGAGCGAGCTGTACCTGCGCAAGAACCGCATCCCCAGCCTCGCAGAGCTCGTCCACCTGAAGGGCCTCCCGCGCCTGCGAGTGCTCTGGCTGGCCGAGAACCCCTGCTGTGGCACTTGCCCCCACCTCTACCGCATGACTGTCCTGCGCACCCTGCCGCAGCTGCAGAAGCTGGACAACCAGGGTGGGTGCCCTTACATCCCCCCACCCCATCACAGGTGCCCGAGAGGCCGGCCTCCTGAGGGCTGAGCCACCTCTCCGAAGGGGACCAGGCTGAGCCGAGGGGACAGCCAGGCTGGGCCGGGTGGGCTCATGTGCAGTGAGGCCACTGATGCTTCTGCACCACCCCCCAGCTGTGACAGAGGAAGAGGTGTCCCGGGCGCTGATGGAGGGAGAGGAGGTCACAGCCCCCAGCAGAGAGGACTTGGGGAACGGCCCACCCGAGCTGTCCTACACCCTGAGTGCTGTGGACGCCGCCACTGAGACAACACAGGATCCTCTGAGCCTCGGCGAGGGGGAGGCCAGGTGTGGTCCGTGGGCCTCCCCAGCCCTCCCGCGACTGCACTTCTGGGACTGGGGGTGGGGGTGGTGTGCTTGTTTCTGGTCTGGCTCTGGGCCCCAGCCTGGTGTCAGCCGCATGGCTGAGAGAAGGCCCAGGGCAGGGAGCTCGTGCCAAGGGCAAGACCAGCCCTCCTGGGGAGCAGTGGACTCGGGTGGTGGAGGTATGGGGCCAGCTGCGCGGGAGGGAAGCCCTGTGGCCCTGGCTACGTGAGCCACTGGTCACGAGTCCTGGGGATGGCAGGGCATGCAGGCCGGGGAAGGGCCCTTTCTGACCCACAGGGTACCTCAGCTGATGGATGTTTGAGGGCAGAAACTGGACGTAAGGAACATGGTGAAGACCATTGTTCTCAGTGGGGCCCAGGCCAGACATCCACCCGCAAATGAGGGCTACCTGCTGGCTCTCCCGCAGCATGGGAGGAGGGCACGTGGCTGTCCTGTGGCGTGGTGGGAGGGCGGCGTGGCTGTCCCTCGGCATGGGGAGAGAGCGCGTGGCTGTCCCGCTGCGTGGCGGGAGGGGCGTGGCTGTCGCCTGGCAGCGCCAGCTGCAGGCCCCCCTCCATGTGCGGGCTCTCATGTGGTGTGTGTCAGTGCCCCCATCCTGTGTGAGCTCCAGGGGGAGGGAGGTGACCCCGGGGCTGAGAGAAGTCGTGCTGCCCCACGCCCCTGTCCACTGCTCCGGGCCCCCAGAAGCAGAGTCTGGAGTGGCGGTTTCCCTGCAGATAGGTAGGGTCTGCTTTTAGGAGTCTTTTCCTCCCTGTGCCCTGGGGCGCCAGGCCCAGACCCACAGATGTGTGAATAGCGAGGGCTGGGCTCCAGTCGCCTCAGGTCTCATGCCCCGCTGTCTTCCTCCTGCCAGCAGTGACCAGGGGCAGCTTGGCCTGAAGCCCACCCCCCGGGACCGGTTTCCTCCGTTCTCACAGCGGGAGGCCGCAAGCAGTCGCACCAGCAGGGTGAGTGTGATGAGGCCGCCTGGTGGGAGGTGGCCCCGGTTCTCCCTCACCAGAGTGTGGACACTGGGGGCTGAGAGCTGAGGGACAGGGCTGGAGACACTGCAGTGAAGCACATAGCCAGGCCCCAGGGGGCGGGAAGCCGGCCATCCGGGTCCAGTGTCATGTCCAGATCTAAGCTGGCAGGACATGGCAAGCAGAGAGCGGGTGCCTGTGTGGGTGGTGGGGTCCCCAGCGCAGGGGCCTGTGCTGAGGGTGGTCCTGGTGGCTGGGAAGGTCACCGTGGCAGTGCTCAACCTGGAGAGATTGCTGCTTGGGAAGAGCCCTCCTGCCTGCTGTCGGAAGTGGGGATGTTCCAGCAGGGGCGGGGGCAGGGGCAGAGCAGTGTCCCTGTGTGGGGACCACGCAGCGGGCCCCCGGGCTCCACAGGCTTCCCTGTGAGGATCACGGGTGTTGGCTGAACACAGGTCACGTGGGCGGCGGGGGTACATCAGTGAAGACCAGCTCCTTCCAGGGTCTCCTCCATCTGCTGCTCGAGTCACTGTGGCTTGGGCCTGGGCTTGTCCCTGCTCATGGGCCACCCTACCCCCGAAGGGCGGAGCCATCTGTCCCTCTGTGTCCTCTGGCTGGCACAGCAGCTTCCCTGTGTGCCCCTTCCCGCCAGCAGGTTCGGAGTCATCCCCTGACCCGGTCTTTGGCAGGGAGAACTTGGAGGGGACCTCGCCACCTGGGCACAGGGGGAGGGAGCTGTCTGAACAGGACTGGGGTCTGTGGGGGTGGACGGGACCCCCTGGCACCTGCTCCAGCCTTTGATCGGCCTGACCCATGCCATAGGGTGCGGTGGGCTCACAAAGGCTGGCGCCACGTCCAAGCAGGGCTGCCCGAAGCCACAGCAGGGCCTCCCTCACTCATTTGTGCAGTGACAACTTGAAATGGGCGCAGAGTTCACCAGAGGTACAGAGGTGAACACACTGAGGCCCTGTCCCCACCAGAAGGCGTCCCCCAAAGGCTGCAGTAGGTGTGACTGCGGGCCGAAGGCCGGTCCAAAGAGCAGTCAGTGGGCCTGTGGCCAGTCTCCCTCACCCGGCCCCGCCCCAGTGGGCCACTGCCCCCTGGGACCACAGCCTGCTCTTCCGAGAGGTGGCTGTGTGGGACAGCTCCGGGTCCCTGCACACACCTTCCACACGTTTCAGGAGGAGCCCAAGGTGTGTACTGTCGTCGGTGGCAGGTCTGCCCAGCGGCTGGGCTGAGGCCAGGAGCTCCCACCCCACCCCCGTGGCAGGGCCTCTGCCGAGGAGAGTGGACCAGGGACTGAAGGTACTGGTTCAACTCCGTGCCTGCCACAGATACATACAAAAGACTATCACACCTGCTCAAACAAGATGCTTGCTCTGAAAGCAGAGGACAGAAGGGTCTGGCCCTGCTTCCAGGGGTCCCTGTGGTCACCCAGGCTGGGTGACCCTGAGGCATCCAGCCCCCCACAAGCTTCTGAGTGCAGGTGCTGGTGGCCAGGAAGACCTGGGGACACAGGGAGCTAGCGAGATTTGAGGGAGCAGGAGCCTTAGGGCGTTGCAGAGGCCAGGGGCCAGCATCCCAAGCGTGCCCACATGGGCCACGTGCTCTGGCTTGTGGCCATCCCTCCAGTCATCCCACAAGAAGGATCAGCTCAAGTAGCCCCTTCGTGTACAATCCTTCCCGGATTTTCCCAGTAGACATGGCGTTTCTCTGCTCAAATGCGGATGGGACTCGGGTGTGGTCGTGTGGACGTGTGTGCGCATCACACACTACGCATGCGCATTTGAACACACATTCCTGAGCACCTGCTTCTGGTCTCTGCTCCATCGGTGACCAGCTGTGTGATGAGGGCCCCTTACTCAGCCTCTCTGGGCCTCGGGGCTGTGAGCAGGAGGTGAGTCAGTTCGTAGGAAGTCCCTGCAGGCGGCGAGCGCTGTACAGCAGCCATGGCCACAGCTTCCATCCGCCCAGGTCTGTCTGGAAGGCTGCCCCCCGAAGGCTGTGCTCTGGGTGTGTGTCTGTGTCTCTGTGTCTGTGTGTGTGTATGTGTGTGTGTGTGCGCGTGCGTGTGTGTGTGGTGTGGGTGGCCCAGCGTCACAGGCATGGCGCTCAGGCAGTGACTCTCTGTCCCCAGAACAACATCCTGACGGCCATCCTGATGCTGCTGCGAGAGCTGGACGTTGAGGGACTAGAGGCCGTCCACCAGACTGTGGTCAGCCGGCTCCAGGCCCTGCACAAGCAGGAGTTGCAGGAGGACATGGAGTGACCCCAGTCCAGTGGGACCCTGCGCTGAAGCCCAATGTCTTCCCGAACCTGGAAAGGGGGCTCCCAGCCGCAGCCTCTGCAGGCCAACCCCAGGCTGAGCCCAGACACAGGGCTGCATCCTTGGGAAGCCGGGCTCTTGTTGCAGACGGCGCCCAGCAGGGGCAGGAAAGGCTGCCGGGCAGACTGCCCTGCGCCTCTGCTGGGAGGGTCGTGGCTGGGTGCCTCCTGTCTCCCAGGACCACCTTGGTGTGGCTCCTCCTCGGGGTGGGCTTTGCAGCCGTCCTAATAAATGCTCTCCCGAAGTCTGGTGTGGGAGCAGGCGTGTCCTCCATGACAGGTTCACTCTTGTTAAGGTGACGGCATTGCTCACGTGTTTTCTCCATGCCAGTTGTGACTCGGTCATGGGATGGATTTCTGTCAACCGCAGCGAACTTCCAGAATGAAGGCAGCCGTAGGGACAGGCCGCCTGCCACCTCCAGGACGTTTTGTCTGCAGAGCACTTTGTGCCCCTTGTCGAGAGCCCCACACGACGGGTCTGTGCTGCCCCTGCATGAGGGGCTGGACGACGGGGACCCAGTCAGAAGTAGCAGCTGTACGGGAAGGGACAGCTTCTGGAAACCATGCCTTAGGTTTTCTTCCGTTGGGAAGCGTCGCTGGCAGGGAAGCCGCAGTCCCGGGGGCTGTCCTGGGGCCACAGTGCAGGGGGAGGAGGGGCCATCTGAGCCGTTAGGGAGCACCTGCCTGTTCTTCCTGGGGTGGAAGTGGCAGGTGCTGGTGTCCAGTGGGAGCTAAGGGTGCACAGACCCAAGGGGGGCTGGCTGAGCACCTGGAAGACCCCTGACTCTGGGAAGAGGGAGCTGCACCCACTGAGGCTTTGTCTCCCCTGGGAGCCCCGGGGAAGGCGTGGTTTATCTGTGGGGCTCCCTGTAGTTCTCAGGGCAGGGGTGGGCTCTGGCCTTGGGAAGTGGGGACTCGCCACGTGGGGGCATCCAGAACGGATGGCCTCTGCTGTGCACGTGCCTTCTCCTGTAATTATGAGATGTTGGATGCTCCCAATAAAGTCCATCCTGGTGAGAACAAGCTGGGTGTGTTTGTGTGATATTAACACCCTCCCTCTCCCCACCCACTGGGCACCGCTCACACCCACCACCCCAGCCCCACGCCCTGGTACACCTCAGTCAGGGGCCCTTGACTTGCACCATGGTTGGAATGAATACCTGCCTCAGCCCCTTGACTCTTCATCACCCCCACATCCCACCTTCTCTGACTCCCTAGTCAGGGCTTCCCGTCAATTTACTGGGTCCCACTCACAGCCACCTGCCTACTCAGTGCCCTTTTGAAGCCCTCAGCCTGGACTGAGGACAAAGCGCTTTTACCCCTGGCCTGGACTCCAGGCCTCCGATCTGTAATGTTCACGTCACAGCCCCTACTCTGAGCTTGTCCCCAGGTGACACTGAGAGCAGGGTTTCTGAGCAAAGCAGGTGTTGGCATTACACCCTGTGTGTGTGTCCTGCGAGTCCCAGTTATGGAGGGGAGGGCTGAGACCCAAGAGGGCACGTTCATCTGAAGTGCTCGTCAGTGTCGCCGAAGGTCAGCCACGCACCACACGCTCCCTGTGAGCTGCTGCGCAGGAACGAGGGCAGTCACTATCTCAGACCCCACCTCGGGGTCCACCAAGCCAGTTGCTAGCATGCTGCATGGAGGGCCCAGCACTCATCTGGCAGGACCGCTGGGGCCTGGGCCTGACCTGGCTAAGGCACTGACTGGGCCAGGACACAGTGCAGCCAGAGCCAGGGGATGGCTGGTGTCCCCCCACCAAAGCCTCCCACGTGGAGGTGACCACATCTCAGACTGCCAGGTGGGCGGGGACCCCGAGAGCCCCTACAGCACAATTTTGAGCTGCAGCCCCTCCCTCTACCCTGCCCCACCCCCACAGTGAGTCAGAAGGGGAGCTCTGAGTTCTGGGGAGACACTCTCAGGGTGCCCTCTGATCGTGTTGACTGGGAGCTCCTTCCAGAAGGAGCAGGAGGGAACAAGCCTTCCAGGGGCCACTGACCCACCATGTCCCCAAGCCCAGGGCTGTTCTGTTTGCAGGAGGATGCTGGGCCACCCTCTGATAGTCATTCCCTGGGGCAGCATTCATGGATGCCTCCGTCCCTGAGCCTGTGGGATACTCACAGGTCCCATCTTGTCTGGGAAACCAGACAAGAAACAAGGGGCCCTGCTGCCAGCATCCTCCCAGGACAGTGGTTCTCCAGGGTGCTGTGAATGGACACGGGCTCCAGGGTGTTCCTGGGAAGCCTGTGGTTCCAAAGGGACCCGCCAAAGCCTGGGAGGACCTGGGTATGCCGTGCAGGCAAGATGTGACCGTGGCATCTCCTCGGGCCCAGAAGAGTGCCAGCCCAGCTGGGAGTGGCAGTGCACGGTGGCCTGGTTGAGTGAGGCCAACAGTACTGCCAGGATGAGAGTCGCGCCTGCCCTGTCCTCCTCAGCTGGGGCACATGGGCATGTGGGACCCCGAGCTGGGTTTGCACTCTGCTGTCACCGACCCGAGAGTCTTCATGCTTGTTCAACAAGGGGCCTGCTCCCTGGGAAGTCGGTGTCTTTCTGCTTCGGCACTTTTGACATTTAGGAAAAAGCACTGTTTCTGCATAAAGGCAAAACTGCCCATCACAGCATCATGCAAGAAAGGTGGGCGGCCACGGCTCGGCCTGAGGAGCCCCACAGATACCCCTCCCCCTCCTCAGGGACTGGTGGGTGGGGCAGGGTTGAAGAGACAAACCTGTGAACCTTGGCCAGGCCGGGGGTGTAGTGTCTGCATCAACACTTCCTCAAGATGTCAACAAGTAGGAAAGCCAAGACTGCCACTCACCGCCCCCACACACCCAGTGGGCAGGACTGCTGGACCCCGACGGGTGGGTACCCCAACTCCACCATCAGACCGAGACAGACACTGCCTGTGGCCTTGATGTCCCCTGGCCAGACTCTCTGGAGCCTGCAACAGAGTCTGAGGGCCTCCCCCGCCCCCTGCACTTAGGCCCTCAGAGGAGGTTCCTCCCAATGCCCCGTCAGAGTGCACCTGCACAGGAGCCTCTGGAACGATCATCCAGAAACACTCCAGCACCTGCTGAGCCTGCCACTGGCAGAATTACAGAGAAGGGCTCCAGTTAAACTTGCTGCACAAACGTCTACTTCGGTGGATGCTGTTCAAATTTCCATCACCCCCGCAAGAATGACTCATGGGCTGCCTTCCCTGGAAGCCTCGTGGAAATAGCAGGGTTTGGTAGGGCCTGAAATAATAGTCTTCACATCGTAAGAAAGAGCTCAAGACCGCTGAGAGAGAAAAACGATGCACTTGGAGTCCCGTGGGTCCCAGAGCCTTTCCTGGCTGCCTCCCCAGTGGGCACCAGGCTCAGGGAGGGGATGTGGCTTGTGGAGAGCTGCCCTGGGCCTGGGGGCAGCTGTCAGTGTTGAGAGGGGCTCTGGGTTCAAACGCTCCCCTCCCTTCCCAGCAGGGTGGCCCTAGACCAAGGGGGCTGAGCAGGAGTTGTGGGCACCAGGGGTTCAGGCTGCTTCCCAAGGCAGGTAGGGTGATTGCCCCTGCTCTCTGGACCACGTGGACACCTGCCCAGCACCTCTGTGTGCAGCAGACCTCACTCAGCCCCTCCCAGGCCCTTCCTCAGCCTCAGGCAGCCAGAGGGTGATGTGTGACCTCTGGCTCACCCTGCTCTTGGGCCCGCAGCTCCTCCATCAGCTGTGTCCCCTGCGGCGTGTCCTTGGCCGTACACACCACCCCACCCTGTTCTGAGAAACTGCAGCACACACACTCCCCTGCAAGTGAGGCCCATGCTTGTTGTCTGGGGGAGGGGGCTGGATTCTCCGGTGCCCCAAGGTCCTGACCCCTGGTGTGTCCACCAGACAAGACCCCACCCCTAAGTGGGAGGGCAGTCTGAGTGTGGATATGCTCCCTTATATGGCCGAGGTGAAGAGGTTCACAGCTGTAGTGAAGGCCCTCATCAGGTGAAAGTGAAAAGTGAGAGTTGCTCAGTCATGTCCAACTCTTTGTGACCCCATGGACTATACAGTCTATGGGATTCTCCAGGCCAGAATACTGGAGTGGGTAGCCTTTCCCTTCTCCAGGGGATCTTCTCAACCTGGGAATTAAAGCCAGGTCTCCTGCATTGCAGGCAGATTCTTTACCAGCTCAGCCACCAGGGAAGCTCCTCATCAGGTGACTCTGCCTTAATGAAAGGGAGTGTCCTGGTGGGCTTGCCCTGATCAGGTGACCTCAGTCCCCCTGACAGGCATCCTCAGATCAGGGCTAAGAAGGCTGTGGTCCCTCCCTCCCTGAGCTCAGGAGCAGTAAACACTGGAATTCTGTCAACAGGCAGCTCACTGAGGTCCTGGTGAGACCACACCTGGCCGAACAGGGAGGCCCCTTTGCTTGGGGAGCCCAGGGCTGGCTGAGAGGAGGAAAGTGGGTGACGGGGAGGAGCAGAGCAGGGTTGGGCCAGACCCCTAGGCTCTCCTGCAGCTGCTGCAGTCTCACTCTCTGCTTTCCGGCTGCACGTCAGGTGGCCGGTGGCACCGCTGACGTCCTTCAGCCTGGGAGGCAGCTCCCTATGTGCCTCGCACTGGCACGCCCCAGGGAGGGAGGCTGAGCAGCTCCAAGGAGGCAGGTGGCAGGCCTGGAGAAAGTGTCCTAGCTGGCAGAGGCCAGCATGGGGCCGGGTCCTCCCCTGCTGCTGAGGCAACTGCTGCCTGCCAAGACGCCACACTGGCCCAGGCACTGCCCAGTGTTAGCCTCACCTGCGCCCAGCTCCCCTTGACCCCTGCAGTGATAGGGGCCGGGCCACCCCAGGACACCCAGTGCCCAGTCTGGAGAAGTGAGAAAGAGCCTGTGAGGCCGATATTCCAGGGTTTTACCAGCATCTGCAGACTGCACATTTAAGCAAAACCAACCCGAAAACCCTGGAAAAACCCAGGGTCTGTGCGGACATGAAGGAACCAGAGAAGGTGGCCCGCAGCCTCGGCCTTAGAGCCAGTCAGCCAGTCGAGACCTGACCAGGAGGCTCCCCAACCCGGGGACTCCCAATTGGGCCTGTGGACCCTCCAAGATCAGTTCAGTTCAGTTCAGTCGCTCAGTCGTGTCTGACTCTTTGCGACCCCATGAATCGCAGCACACCAGGCCTCCCTGTCTATCACCAACTCCCGGAGTTCGCTCAGACTCACGTCCATCGAGTCGGTGATGCCATCCAGCCATCTCATCCTCGGTCGTCCCCTTCTCCTCCTGCCCCCAATCCCTCCCAGCATCAGAGTCTTTTCCAATGAGTCAACTCTTCACATGAGGTGGCCAAAGTACTGGAGTTTCAGCTTTAGCATCATTCCTTCCAAAGAAATCCCAGGGCTGATCTCTTTCAGAATGGACTAGTTGGATCTTCTTGCAGTCCAAGGGACTCTCAAGAGTCTTCTCCAACACCACAGTTCAAAAGCATAAATTCTTCGGCGCTCAGCCTTCTTCACAGTCCAACTCTCACATCCATACACGACTACTGGAAAAACCATAGCCTTGACTAGACGGACCTTAGTCGGCAAAGTAATGTCTCTGCTTTTGAATATGCTATCTAGGTTGCTCATAACTTTTCTTCCAAGGAGTAAGTGTCTTTTAATTTCATGGCTGCAACCATCATCTGCAGTGATTTTGGAGCCCCCAAAAATAAAGTCTGACACTGTTTCCACTGTTTCCCCATCTATTTCCCATGAAGTGATGGGACCGGATGCCATGATCTTCGTTTTCTGAATGTTGAGCTTTAAGCCAACTTTTTCACTCTCCTCTTTCACTTTCATCAAGAGGCTTTTTAGCTCCTCTTCACTTTCTGTCATGAGGGTGGTGTCATCTGCATATCTGAGGTTATTGATATTTCTCCAGGCAATCTTGATTCCAGCTTGTGCTTCTTCCAGTCCAGCGTTTCTCATGATGTACTCTGCATAGAAGTTAAATAAGCAGGGTGACAATA
The DNA here is from genome assembly GCF_032405125.1 of Capricornis sumatraensis. Lineage (NCBI taxonomy): Eukaryota > Metazoa > Chordata > Mammalia > Artiodactyla > Bovidae > Capricornis > Capricornis sumatraensis. The sequence goes on along the minus strand of NC_091069.1, from coordinate 250,330,820 downwards.
TACAGCCTTGACATACTCCTTTTCCTATTTGAAACCAGTCTGTTGTTCCATGTCCAGTTCTAACTGTTGCTTCCTGACCTGAATACAGATTTCTCAAGAGGCAGGTCAGATGGTCTGGTATTCCCATCTCTTTCAGCATTCTCCACAGTTTATTGTGATCCACACAGTCAAAGGCTTTGGCATGGTCAATAAAACAGAAATAGATGTTTTTCTGGAACTCTCTTGCTTTTTCATGATCCAGCAGATGTTGGCAGTTTGATCTCTGGTTCCTCTGCCTTTTCTAAAACCAGCTTGAACATCAGGAACTTCACGGTTCACGTATTGCTGAAGCCTAGCTTGGAGAATTTTGAGCATTACTTTATTAGCATGTGAGATGAGTACAATTGTGTGGTAGTTTGAGCATTCTTTGGCATTGCCTTTTTTTGGGATTGGAATGAAAACTGATTTTTCCAGTCCTGTGGCCACTGCTAAGTTTTCCAAATTTGCTGGCATATTGAGTGCAGCACTTGCACAGCATCATCTTTCAGGATTTGAAATCTAAAGAATAGTGAGGAGTAAATTGTGGATGGTGGATGCAGAAGAGTGAGAGGTGGTGGGCTTTGGGAATTGACTGGGGGATGGTGGAAAGGGATTGTGGATATTGGAAGATGAATTGTAGACTGTGGAATGTCAATGTTGATAACGTAAAAATTCTAGTTATAAGAACACATCCCAGGAACATAATCCGTCTTTGCACTAGATATACCAAAAAAGAATATTTATTACAGAATTACTTGTTATAGCAGAAACCTAGAAATGTTACTGAAGGTCCAAACACAAAGGGACGATTCAGTCAATTCAGAGGCAGGTTTAGGATGATGTTCTATGAGTAAGGGGGAGCAAGATGTCTTGGCGAGAGGGCCTGGGCACAAATGATGACTAGTGAAGCTGTTGTTATGGGAGACATTAAAGGGGCTCCTTGCGTTACTAAGCGTACACTCATATGTGTGTGTGCATGAAACATACTTGCCAAGCATGGCTGATGATGGAACCCTCCATGAACTGAGGATTATAATTTAGCCAATTCAGAGAAACGGTACTCACACCAGATGGATGATCCAGATGGATAGATGGTAGATATGGAGAGAGAGACAGGCACTAGATGCAAACACCAATACACATAAATGCATGTGTGTGGACATGTATAGATTTCTGTATTTCTTTATATAATAGTTAACAATAAAAATTTTAAATACCCTTTATAATATTATCTAAAAACATAAACTACTTAGATAAATTTAAGAAAAGTTGTGTGGGGCATATAGAGTAAAAAATATGAATCTAGTCAATGAACAAATACCTAATACATCAACTACAATAAACTGTAATGGCAACCCACTGCAGTATTCTTGCCTGGAGAATCCCATGGAAGAGGAGCCTGGCGGGACTACAGACCAGAGGGTGGCAGAGAGTCAGACACAACTGGGAGACTGAGCACAGAGAGACTGAGGTTATAAAATGGACCCACATTAATGGTCATCTACAGTATTTACATCATGAACTCCGTATTGCAAAATTCAGAATTAATTAAATTGAAGAACAGGGAAAACCTCTAGACCAGGTATGACAGAAATCAAGTCCCTTACGATTATACAGTGGAAGTGACAAATATATTCAATGGATTAGATCTGATAGATAGTGTCCTGAAGAACTATGGACAGAGGTTTGTAACATTGTACAGGAGGTGGTGATCCAAACCACCCCCAAGAAGAAGAAATGCAAAAAGGCAAAATGGTTGTCTGAGGAGGCCTCACAAATAAGAGAAAATAAGAGAAGTGAAAGGCAAAGAAGAAAAGGAAAGATATATCCATCTGAATGTAGAGTTCCAAAGAATAGCAAGGAAAGATAAGAAAGCCTTCCAAAGTGATCAATGCAATGAAATAGAAGAAAACAATGGAATGGGAAAGACAAGAGATCTCCTCCCGAAAACCAGAGATACCAAGGGAACATTTCATGCAAAGATGGACACAGTAAAGACAGAAATGGTACAAACTTAACCAAAGCAGAGGATATTAAGAAGAGGTGGCAAGAATACACAGAAAAACTATACAGAAAATATCTTAATGACGTGGATGACCACAATTGTGTGGTCACTCAGATACGTCCAGACATCCTCGAGTGTGAAGTGTAGTGGGCCTCAGGAACCATCAGTACAAACAAAGCTAGTAGAGGTGATGGAATTCCAGCTGAGCTATTGCAAACCCTAAAAGATAATGCTGTTAAAGTGCTGCACTCGATAGGCCAGCAAACTTGGAAAAGTCAGCAGTGGCAACAGGTCTAGAAAAGGTCAGTTTTCATTCCAATCCCAAAGAAAGGCAATGCCAAAGAATTTTCAAGCTACCAAGAATTGCACACATCTCACACACTAGCAAAGTAATGCTCAGAATTCTCCAAGCGAGGTTTTAACAGTATGTGAACTGAGAACTTCCAGATGTTCAAGCTGGATTTAGGAAAGGCAGAGGAACCGGAGATCAAATTACCAACCTCTGCTAGATAGTAGAAAAAGTAAGAGAATGCCAGAAAAACATCCATTTCCGTTTCATTGACTCTGCTAAAGCCTTTAGCTGTGTGGATCACAAGAAACTGTGGAAAATTCTTCAAGAGATGGGACTATCAGACCACCTTGTCTGCCTCCTGAGAAGTCTGTATGCAGATCAAGAATCAACAGAAGAGATGTGGAACAACAGACTGGTTCCTAATTGGGAAAGGAATACATCTAGGCTGTATACTGTCATGTTGCATATTTAATTTCTATGCAGAGTACCTCATGTGAAATTCTGGACTGGATGAATCACAAGCTGGAATTGAAATTGCTGGGAGAAATAGCAAAACCTCAGATACCCAGATGACACCACCCTTATGGTGGAAAGCAAAGAGGAACTAAAGAGCCTCTTGATGAAGGTGAAAGAGGAGAGTGAAAAAGCTGGCTTAAAACTCAACATTCAAAAAAGCTAAGATCATAGTATCCAGTCCCATCACTTCATGGCAAATAGATGGGGAAACCATGGAAACAGTGAGAGACTTTATTTTCTTGGGCTCCAAAATCACTGCAGATGGTGAGTGCAGCCATTAAACTGAAAGATGCTTGCTCCTTGGAAGAAAACCTATGACCAACCTAGACAGCATATTAAAAAGCAGAAACATTACTTTACCGATAAGGGTCCATATAGTTAAAGCTATGGTTTTTCCAGTCGTCTTGTATGGATGTGAGAGTTGGACCATAAAGAAAGCTGAGCACCTAAAAATCAATGCTTTTGAATTGTAGTGTTGGAGAAGACTCTTAAGAGTCCCTTGAACAGCAAGGAGATCAAACCAGTCAGTCCTAAAGGAAATTAACCCTGAATATTCATTGGAAGGACTTATGCTGAAGTGAAGCTGAAGCTCCAATACTTTGCCACCTGTTGTGAAGAACTAACTAATTGGAAAAGACCCTGATCTGAGAAAGACTGAACTCAGGAAGAGAAGGGTCAACAGAGGATGAGATGGTTGGATGGCATAACCGACCTGATGGACATGAGTTTTGGAACAAGCTCCAGGAGCCGATGAAGGACAGGGAAGCCTGGTGTGCTGCAGCCCATGGGGTCACAAAGAGTCGGACATGACTGAGCGACTGAACTTTAGAGTTTACAGGATTGGACACAACATTTTTATGATGTCGGTTTGCTTCAAATTTACCTGTAGAAGGAATGCCACCCTCAAGCACCAAACAAGCTTCTGAAAAATTGTATTAAATTCAAAATCCCTAGAATAGCCAATAGAATTTAATAAGGAACAAACCTGGAGAAATTATAATACATTAACTGACCTCCAGGTTTAATGCAAAGCTATGGTGGTAAAAACAGCACTGTGTTAGTTTAAAAGAACAGACAAAAAAAGGATCAACAGAATCAATAGAAACCAGAAATAAACCAAGCCATCTGCTGATCACAGAGACCAGGAGAGAAGTGAGTGTCCAAGGCCAGCTTCCCCAAGGACGACTATGCATCCCAGATTCCTAATGCTGCTCTGAGATGGGCTGTGTCCTCGGGACTATGTGGGTCCAGGGGAGGGCGGAGATTCTGGGAGGAAATCTTGGTTAGCTGACCTGCACATCTTCTACACCAGCTCTGCCAGGCTCCTCCTGCCTCCAGTCTGTTTGTGGCTGCCCTTGAGGAGAAATGTCCCTGCCCATCATTCCCCCTTCCTGCTCCATCATCTTCTAAAGATCATGTTATTCCTGCCTGGTCCCAAACTGAGGGTCTCCAGGGAGAAGTGAAAGGTCAGACCCAGACCAGAACCTGGGAATCAGGACCTGCTTGGCAACAAGCTCTCCAGGGGTCCCTGTGGCCTAAGGTGCAGGAAGCACTGCAGAGAACTCTAGCTCCTCCATCACTACCTAGCTCGGGCCAGCCCCTCCAGGGAGCCCTCCCTGAATCCTCCCTCCATTTCACTGCCCAGACAGGTGAAGAACCAGGCAGTTCCAGCAGTGAGGGTACAGGCCCACTCGAGAACACTTGGGTGCCTGGGTCTGTCTGCTCTGAGGCTGTGCAAGTGCAGGAGGAAGCCTGGTCCACCCTGAACCCTGAGGAGCGCCACACAGGCTGCACTCAGCGGGTAGGGGAACCCCCTCCAGAGGCCTTACCTGCATCCAGCCTCTGCTCCTACCCTGGGAGGCCCCGTGTGGGAGGTCCTGGGAGGTGAGACCTGATGGCAGGATGCGGGGTGGCAGGAGCCGCATGAGTCCAGATGGGCAGATCCAGCTCACTGTCCTCTGTCCCCAGGAAGAGCTCTCACGGGCCTTCCCTCCTTCTCCAGGGCTTCCCAAGGCCTCCCACAGACATGGTACTCGGGTTCCTTAGGGCCCGATAACAACAGGGTCCTTAGAAAGCTCTGGGTCATCCCGTTCCCCTCTGACACAACAAAGCCTGCTGGCCTCCTCTTCCATCCCGTGATGCCCACCCGAGGGCCACCCAGCAATTCCCTGCAGACCCAAGAGGGCTCTCTCCCCACTCCTGCCCCTACATTCCACTCTTTCCACCCCCATAGGGGTCTGCAGGGAACAGCCATCACCCCACTTCCCTCAACTCCCTGCCCGGGGCTGCCCCTCCATGGTGTGGTCTCAGCCCTAGAGGACCTGCCTGGGAGCGAGAGGCCCTGCCCCACCCCTAACCCAGGTCACCTTTGCCACATTTCCGGCCCCAGACACTGAATCACAGGCATTCCCATTCCTGCAGCCTGCCTGGGACACTGTGTCCCTGACTTCCAGGCAGACTTGCCCTGCCTCAGACGGAGAGCAGCACCAAAGTCCGATGGTGGGAGCTTGTCACCCCGCTGGGCAGCCGGTGGACGAGTCGGGGAACAGATGGGACCGTCTCTCCCCTGGTTCCTTTCCTCCTGAGAGCTAGACCCTTGGTCCCCTGGATCATGTACCTGGGTGACGTTTTTGTGCCCCGATCCAACACCCAGGACAGTGTTGGGGACACCGGAGGAGCCCAGGAATGTTAACTGAACAGACAGATGGATAAAGAACACCCGCAGCCAAACACACACTCTGATCCAGGACAGTGCATTGTGGGGCTCACTCCCCGCGCCACTCCCCTGGCGTCCACTGTGGCCTGGCCTGCCCCAAGGCTCCCCTCTGCCGGCACCAGCCAGGTCTAGGGCACCATCCACTGCTCCTGCATCAGTGTGGGGACAGCACCCAGGTGGGGGCCCTTTCCATGCTCCTGACAAGCCCCTCCCCAGATCAAGCCACACCTCTTCCCCTCCTCTCGCCATGCCCAGGGCAGGGACAGCTTCCCTGTTGAGCCCTGGAGGCCTGTCCTTGGTCCTTCCCTTCCTCCTGCCACCAGGAGGACACAGCCTCAGCTCAGGGTCTCATGCGCTCCAAGTGGGGAGCTATCCCGCTGGAACCTGCTCACGGTCTCAGGGAATCCACCCCTCCCTCTGCATACCCGAGATGGGCCTGATTTCTAGAAATGACACATGCGTCATCGATTCTTCCCAGACACATATTTATTTTAAATACTTTTTGAAAGTCTTCTTTTACATTTTTCAGGTACGTGACACACCGAACAGCGTCTAATACCTGTCTTGTGAAGTGTGTATGTGTGCGTGAGGATGGCATCAAAATAAAACTTGTGAATTTGAGTGCATATATTCAGAAAAGTTGAATGTAAATATGATCTTAAACAAAGCAACAAAGATTAAAAAGAAATTAGGCATGAAACAGCGGCTGCAAAATCTTAGCTTTTTCTAATCTGCGAAGTAGGAGTAAATTATGAGTTAAGACTAAACTAATACACATATAAGTAGTCTGCCAGGAGTTTGTTTTTCCTTACGGTTTTCTTGTTTTGTTTGCCTTCCTGCTTCTGTTTTAGAAACCAGTGAAAACTTATTCCGGTCAATTTTAGGCCTGGCCCCAGTCACAGAAGAGTTCTAATCACCTGAAACATTTCTATCAAGCCCACACAGAAGAGGCTCACGATCACAGTGGGCATCTCATTGAAACAAAACCACATGACTTATAGAATATACTTCTAAAGGCTCCCTGGGGGAATTTCGTCATCATAAGAAGTCATGATGGGATGTGGAGTCACTGGGGCGTCTGTTCAGTCATGGGAGCTGCGTGTGGAGAGGAAGGAAGATTCCTTCACAGACACACGTGGGTCTTGGGTGTGGTGCTGGCCATTAGGCTGGGTGCTGGAGCCGAGTCAAGACCTGCCTGCCTCCCGGGACCCCCGAGCCTGCCACTCCTAGGGGGTCCGATCAGCCAGGGAGCCTCTGGGCCAGTGGCTGGCGCTCCGGGTTCCGGGGGCAGGGCCGGGAGGGGGCCAGGTCAGCGGCCAGCTCCTGCCTGAGGCGCGCGTCGTAGCTCCTGAGCTCCTGGACCTTCCTCCAGGTCTTCTCGGCAGCCACCCAGCTCTCCCACACCATCCTCTCCTGGAAGAGGGTCTGCTTGCGATGGAAGGCGACGCTGACCTCCAGCTCACGGCCCAGGTGCTCGGCCATCTCGCGGTAGATGCGGGCCTCCTGCTGGGCGGCCATGTCCTCCAGCATGGCGGGCACCCTCCTCTCCAGCTCCAGGCAGCGCGTCTCCGCCTCCAGCTCCCTCTCCCGCAGCTCCGCCAAGAGCCGAGCGTGCTGTCCCGGCAGCACCTGCAGCTTGTGCTTCAGCAGCTGCACGTCGTGCTCCAGCTGAAAGGCCGCTCCCCACAGGGCCGCGTGCTCTCGCTGCAGACGCACCTTCTCCCCCATGAGCCTCGTGGAGCGCAGCTTTTCTTCCGGATCCTGCCTGGCTCTTCCCTGAGGCTGGGGCTCTGGGCCCGGGAGGGACACGCACAAGTCCCCACCAGCGCCCACCTTCTTCAGGACACCTTTTGGCTGCTGGACCGGGGTACGGCCAACCGGCTCGACGTCCCCGTCACCCCCCCGGCCCCCAAGGAGGTCGGGGACCGGGAAGACCCCCAGCAGTGGCTCAGCCAGGGCCCTGCCTGGCAGACCTGGGCGTCCAGCTCCTGCTGCCTCTGTGCGTTCGCCTCCCGCAGGCTCTCTTTCTCCTCCTCCTTCTCCTGGACTCTCTGCTTCCATCTCACAAGATCCTGGGCCAGCAGCCCTGGACGCTCGGCAACAAGAGTGTTTTCATTCAAATCGCTCACAGCTTTCGGGCAATGCTGCCCCTCACTCTTCTGGGATGTTCTGAGGCCGGGTCTGTCATCGGTCACTCGGGGGTGTTGAGGTTCCCGGCTCTCCAGTGCCTTTTCCACCAAGTCCCCGGTGTCCTGATGAAAGGAGCTGCTCAGGTGTGTGCTCAGTGCTGATGGGCACAGGGTGTGGCGCACGGGTGGGCCAGGTTCCCCGCCGGGCAGTCCAGGGGCTCCGTCGGCCTGTGCCGTGGGGGAACCGCCTGTCTCCCTACTTTGTCCACGGACCTCATCGCAGGCAGGACACCTCCTGCGCGGCATCTTCCCTCTGGGGACCACGTGCCATCTCCTCAGGACCCAAAGCAGCCAGACAACACAAACCAGGGCCCCCCAGGGCAACAGAGGGAGGCCTGGGACCCGGGGCAAGCTCTCAGAAGCCCGCAGCAGAGCGCCCCCTAGCGGCTCCAGGGTGAGCTGGCTGTGGGCCCCAGGCGCAGGCAGGGGGCCCTCCATGGCAGGGAGGGCTCCGCAGCTCTGCCTCCGAGGGCCAGTGTCCTCTGGGCCACGACCAACCGCTCAGAACCTTGGGGAGTGTTCTGTCTCCAAGGGAAATAGGTGCCTGACCCCCAGGGCTGGTCACTGAGGTGGGGGAGGGGAGGCCCGCCAGGTTGAAGAGACAGTTCTCAGGAGAGGCTCTGAATTAGAAAGGGATCGCTCGTGTCCAGGCTGGGGGAGATGGCCGTGGGGGAAGGCAGTGTGTCCCACCCAGGCTCGCAGCAAACCCTGGGTCAGGTACAGGCACTGGGGAGGTGACCAGAGGGCAGCCTTGGGGCAGAGCCACCTGCAAACGATCCCTACAGGTGTGTTGGAGTGAGCATTGCCCTGAGTATCCTGAATCCTGAGTTTATGTTTGGGCTGGGGGTGTTCGCTGTTATTTCCATCCGTCTGTTCAGTTAACCTCTTGGGGCTCCTCCAGTGTCCCCAGGATTGTCCTGGGTCTTGGATCCAAGGATGAAGAAGTCAGCCAGGTGCATGGTCCAGGGGACCCAGAGGTCCAGCTCTAGGGAGCGGAAGATCGGGTAACAGGAACCAGGGGAGAGATGGTCCCTTCTGCTCTGAGGACTCATCCACCAGCTGTCGGGTGGGCTGACAGGCTCCCGCCAGGACAGACACTGGTGCTGCTGTCTGAGGCAGGACGAGTCTGCCTGAAAGTCAGGGGCACAATGTCCCAGGCAGGACCCAGAGTGGGAATGCCTGTGATCCGAAATTTAGTCATGAAGTAAAGTATATGAGGAGACACTGTTCAAAATTATCCAAGCTAGGCGTCAACAGTATATAAATCGAGAACTCCTGTTGCTCAAGCTGGACTTAGAAAAGGCAGAGGAACCAGAGATCACATTGCCAACATCCGCTGGATCAGAGAAAAAGCAAGAGAGTTCCAGGAAAACATCTGCTTCATTGATGATGCTAAAGGCTTTCACTGTTTGGATCACACCAAACTGTGGAAAATCTTAAGGAGATGGGAATACCAGACCACCTTGCCTCCTGTGAAACCTGTATGAAGGTCAGAAAGCAACAGTTAGAACCGTGCCGGGGGCCAGCGTGAGGAACTCCGCCCATGGCAAAGGTCATGAGGAAGGAGGCTTGGCATACGCAAAGGCGTGATCAAGCCTCAGGAAACCCCCTGTTCCCGAGCATCTAACCCCAAAACCAGAGTCTGTTTTATGCTCTCACCTACACCTCTGACTTTACGGGGGGCTCTCCCCTATAACCGTTTCTCTCGGAGAAGGAATAAACGTGCAGCTCCAAGGCAATAAAAATTCTTGGGCGTGACAAGAGTGTTTCAGCTTATGGACTCCTCTGAAGGTTATCTAGCCCGCCTGTATAGGTTCGTCCAGCCACATGTGATTGTTTACAGCCTCCCAACCTAAGAGGCACGAGATGTTTTAGACTTACTAAAGGCAAATTCTTTTGGGCAGTTAGAAATTATTAGTATAGTGGGTTGGTTAGGAATTATATTGGTGAAGGGTTTTTCATTTGTTGTGTCAATAATTGCTGCTAATTCCCTGCTCTGGGTGGGACAAGGATGTCTCAGGTCAAACCTCTCTGCTGACAGACTAGCTTGTGTGACAGGATTATCCATACTCCTGCCACATGATTGTTTACTACCTCTCAACCATAAACAGCACAGAGAGTTTTGGAGTATTTTGAGAGTCTTAATTAGCATAGGGCTTTTTCTTCTTGTTGAGTCAATGATTGCCGCCAGGCCTCCATATACTTAGGCACCTGGGAATATATTAATCAATGTATTTGGAATACAGAAAAGGAAATATAGTAGTTTTTAAGGTTAGCAATACTAGACTTTTTGAGTTAATGAATTTTCTCTTTTGTAATAGATCACTGTACTTTGTTATAAATCACTGTGTCCTTGCTTTGTAAAAATGTAAGTTTATCACTATCTTAAGACTAAATAGATCTTAAGGGGAGCATTGGTGAAAGGATTTTCATTTGTTGGGCTGATGTTTGCTGCTAAATCTCCATGTTCCCTACCCTTATAATGAGTATAACTAGCATATAGGAGAAATAAGCATTAACCTTTAAGATTAATCATGTTAACCTTGGGTTAAATAAATTCCTTTCTTGATTGTAACTCACTACACCCTCACCCTATAGGAATGTAACTTTATTTGGAGGGTGGTGCCTGGTTTAAGAAAAAACACCCTTGGAAAAAATAAGCTTTTTGGTTATCAGAAAGAAAGGATCATAAAATCCCTAAGACCTTTTTATGTGAAGCACCTGATTTTGATAAAGGTCAGGACTGCTGACCCCCGCGTGACTCTGTATTCATCCCTATGTGTAACAAAAGGTATATAAGCAAACCTAAAAAATAAAGAAAATGGATCAGTTTCCGGAAAGACTGATTCCCCCATGTCACTTCTTTCTTGCTCCCATTTCTCTGGCTGAATTCCCATCTGGATTCAGCCTCCTTTTCTCCACTACACTCTCTCCTACTACACTATCCGTTTCTAATCTCTGTATATATCTGTAATTAAATATGTATTTTTCCAAAGACGCCGACGCCGTCCCCACCTTCAAATTCCCTGGATCCGCTGCGGCTGGACCCCGGCAGAACCGGACATTGAAAACTTTCAAAATCGGGAAAGCAGTACGTCAGGGCTATATCTTGTCATGCTGCTTATTTAACTTACATGTAGAGTACATCACGTGAAATGCTGAACTGGATGAAGCACAAGCTGGAATAAAGATTGCGGGGAGAAATATCAATAACCTCAGATATGTAGATGACACCACCCTCATGGGGCTTCCCTGGTAGCTCAAATGGTAAAGCATCAGCCTACAATGAGAGAGACCCAGGTTCGATCCCTGGGTCAGGAAGATCCCCTGGAGAAGGAAACGGCAACCCACTCCAATATTCATGCCTGGAAAATCCAATGGACCGAGGAGCCTGGTGGGCTACAATCCATGGGGTCGCAAAGAGTTGGACACAACTGAGCGACTTCACTTCACTTCACTTCCACCCTTATGACAGATAAGTGAAGAGGAACTCTAGAGCCTCTTGATGAAGGTGAAAGAGGAGGGTGAAAAAGCTGGCTTAAAACTCAACATTCAGATAACTAAGATCATGGCATCCGGTCCCTTCAGTTCAGTTCAGTCGCTTAGTTACATCCGACTCTTTGCGACCCCATGCAGCACGCCAGGCCTCCCTGTCTATCACTAACTCCCGGAGTTTACCCAAACTCATGTCCATCAAGTTGGTGATGCCATCCAGCCATCTCATCCTCTGTCATCCCCTTCTCCTCTTGCCCCCAATCCCTCCCAGCATCAGGGTTTTTCCAATGAGTCAACTCTTTGCATGAGGTGGCCAAAATATTAGAGTTTCAGCTTCAGCATCAGTCCTTCCAATGAACACCCAGGACTGATCTCCTTTAGGATGGACTGGTTGGATCTCCTTGCAGTCCAAGGGACTCTCAAGAGTCTTCTCCAACACCACAGTTCAAAAGCATCAATTCTGTGCTCAGGTTTCTCTATAGTCCAACTCTCACATCCATACATGACCACTGGAAAAACCATAGCCTTGACTAGATGGACCTTTGTTGGCAAAGTAACATCTCTGCTTTTTAATATGCTTTCTAGGTTGGTCATAGCTTTTCTTCCAAGGAGGAAACATCTTTTAATTTCATGGCTGCAGTCACCATCTGGAGTGATTTTGGAGCCCAAGAAGGTAAAGTCTGTCACTGTTTCCATTGTTTCTCCATCTATTTGCCATGGAGTGGTGGGACTGGATGCCATGATCTTAGTGTTTTGAATGTTGAGGTTTTGAGTTTCAAGCCCGTTTTTTCACTCTTGTGTATCAGTTGCCTATCAGTGTTGTTATGTCACCCCCCAGGCTCCTCTGTCCATGGAATTCTCAAGGCAAGAATACTGGAGTGGGTTGCCATTCCCTTCTCCAGTATGTATTTATGTGGTTTGAATAATTGTCAACTGAGAGTATTTTAAAAGAAATACAAATCCAGGAGATATTATTAATAAGTAAAATCTGGTGATCACAAAGAGATGAAAAGGAAGGATAGGCAAAGAGGATAAAAGATGCTGGAAAGCCAAAGAGAGGAAAGTGGGTTGTGAGCAGTCGAGGAGCACGGTGGAGTGGAGAAGGTAGAATGGACCGTGGGTGATGGTGGTGGCTGGCTGATGGTAGAAGGTGGATGAGGGGATGTAATAGGTCCATGGTGGACGGTGTGTGGTAGAAAGTGGCTGGTGAGGGTGGTGGAAAGTAGTGGTGTTTGACGGCAGGTGAATGGTGGAAGGTGGCAGGAGGCAGGTGGGTGGTCAAGTGTGGAAGGTGGAGGGCGATGGTGCAGGGTTGGTGGCAGGTATACAATGAGTGGTCACAGGTGGAAGGTGATTCTGCTGACTAAAGCTGAAAACTTATGTGGATGTGAGTAGTGGGTATCATGTGATGGACAGTGAAATATGGGTGTTGGAAGGTGGAAGATGGGCAATGGAAGGCTGAGATTGTAGGTGACAAGCAGAAGATGGATGGCTCAGGGTGAGTGGTGGCAGGTGGATAGATGGCTGGTGTACAGTGAGTTTTGGGTGGTGAGTGGTAGGTGCTGTGTGGTGGCTAGTGGGTGGTGAAAGGTGAGTGGACACTGGAGGACAGTGGAGGGTGAAAAATCAACAGTAGAAGGTGGCGAATGGGGATGGTAGGGAAGGGAAGATGGGGGGTGGAAAGAGAAGTAAGGGTGGAAGGGTGGTGGTGGGAGGAGGACAGCAGAGACTGGGATGTGAATCATGGCACATGATGGTGGGAAGGGGACAGTGGGAAACGGATGGTGAGGTTACAGGGTTTCAGGTGGATGACCTATTGTGGATAGAGGATGTTGGGTGGTAAATGAATGGTGGCTGTTGGGTGGTGGATGTGTGAGGTGAAAGGTGGGAAGTAACAGGTGGACTGTCAGAGGTGGACGGAGGCTGGCAGATGGTGTGTGGTGGGTTTTGGAGGGTGGGTGGGGGGTGGTAACTGGGGAAACGAGTGTGCTGGAGTGTGGAATGTTGAAAGTGGAAAGCAAATGGCCAGTGGTGGAGGATGGGATGAAGAAAGTGAATCATGGGTGATGGGTGGGAGGTGGTAAAAGCTGGAATGTTGATGGTGGAGAGCAGATGGTGGTGACTGATGGTTGCTAAAGAATAGTGAGGAGTAAATTGTGGATGGTGGATGTGGAAGAGTGAGAGGTGGTGGGCTTTGGGAATTGACTGGGGGATGGTGGAAAGGGATTGTGGGTATTGGAAGATGAATTGTAGACTGTGGAATGTCAATGTTGATAACGTAAAAATTCTAGTTATAAGAACACATCCCACGAACATAATCCCTCTTTGCACTAGATATACCAAAAAAGAATATTTATTACAGAATTACTTGTTATAGCAGAAACCTAGAAATGTTACTGAAGGTCCAAACACAAAGGGACGATTCAGTCAATTCAGAGGCAGGTTTAGGATGATGTTCTATGAGTAAGGGGGAGCAAGAGGTCTTGGGGAGAGGGCCTGGGCGCAAATGATGACTAGTGAAGCTGTTGTTATGGGAGACATTAAAGCGGCTTCCTGCGTTACTAAGCATACACTCATATGTGTGCGTGCATGAAACATACCTGCCAAGCATGGCTGATGATGGAACCCTCCATGAACTGAGGATTATAATTTAGCCAATTCAGAGAAATGGTACTCACACCAGATGGATGATCCAGATGGATAGATAGTAGATATGGAGAGAGAGACAGGCACTAGATGCAAACACCAATACACATAAATGTATGTATAGGTTTCTATATATTTTTATATAATAGTTAATAAAAATTTTAAATACCCTTTATTATCCAAAAACATAAAATACTAAGATAAATTTAAGATAAGTTGTGTAGGACATACAGAGTAAAAAATATAAATCTAGTAAATGAACAAATACCTAATACATTAACTACAATAAACTATAATGGCAACCCACTGCAGTATTCTTGCCTGGAGAATCCCCTGGAAGAGGAGCCTGGCGGGACTACAGACCAGAGGGTGGCAGAGAGTCAGACACAACTGGGAGACTGAGAGCAGAGAGACTGAGATTATAAAATGGAACGAAATTAATGGTTCAGTTCAGTCGCTCAGTCATGTCTGACTCTTTGCGACCCCATAAACTGCAGCACGCCAGGCCTCCCTGTCCATTACCAACTCCCGGAGTCCACCCAAACCCATGTCCATCGAGTCGGTGATGCCATCCATCTCATTCTTTGTCGTCCCCTTCTTCTCCTGCCCCCAATCCCTCCCAGCATCAGGGTCTTTTCCAATGAGTTAGTTCTTTGCATCAGGTGGCCAAAGTACTGGAGTTTCAGCTTCAATATCAGTGCTTCCAATGTACAGCCAGGACTGATCTCCTTTAGGATGGACTGGCTGGATCTCCCTGCAGTCCAAGGGACTCTCAAGAGTCTTCTCCAACACCACAGTTCAAAAGCATCAATTCTGCAGCGCTCAGCCTTCTTCACAGTCCAACTCTCACATCCATACATGACCACAGGAAAAACCATAGCCTTGACTAGATGGACCTTAGTTGGCAAAGTAATGTGCTTTTCAATATGCTTTCTAGGTTGGTCATAACTCTTCTTCCAAGGAGTAAGCGTCTTTTAATTTCATGGCTACAATCACCATCTGCAGTGATTTTGGAGCCCCCCCCCAAAAAAAGTCTGACACTGTTTCCACTGTTTCCCCACCTATTTCCCATGAAGTGATGGGACCAGATGCCATGATCTTCGTTTTCTGAATGTTGAGCTTTAAGCCAACTTTTTCAGTCTCCACTTTCACTTTCATCAAGAGGCTTTTTAGTTCCTCTTCACTTTCTGCCATAAGGGTGGTGTCATCTGCATATCTGAGGTGATTGATATTTCTCCCGGCAATCTTGATTCCAGCTTGTGTTTCTTCCAGTCCAGCGTTTCTCGTGATGTACTCTGCATAGAAGTTAAATAAGCAGGGTGACAATATACAGCCTTGATGTACTCCTTTTCCTATTTGGAACCAGTCTGTTGTTCCATGTCCAGTTCTAACTGTTGCTTCCTGACCTGCATACAGATTTCTCAAGAGGCAGGTCAGGTGGTCTGGTATTCCCATCTCTTTCAGAATTTCCCAAGGTTAGGGCCTCCCCAAAAAACCTCATCTGACCTCTGTGGGTGCCAAGGGCAAGAGTGCAGGCAGAGCAGCCCTGGATGAAGTGCCCAGGTGACCGCTGTGGAAGCATATGGATAGGCAGCCTGCTCAAAGGTGACAGGGACCCACCAAGCACAGCCGTGTGGTCCACATCCAGCTTGTCCTCCTGTTGGCACCTCGGTGCCGGCATCTGCTGTGGAGCCAGGCACTCCCGCAAGTCAGGGACTTCCAGGGGTCAGCCCACCCAGAGTCCCCAGTGGTGACAACTGTCTAGCTGCCTCTCAGCCCCCCAGACCCCCCACCAGTGTCTCCTGGGTGGTCCCTCCCACCACCACCTGTCCCAGGGTCCTTGGCTTTGCTTCTGAGACCCCAGCCCAGGCAGAGTCTGGGGAATGTTCCAGGTCAGACTCAGAAGTCCTCCCAAGACTGGCATGGGGGTCAGGTCACCACATAGACAGGGGTGAGGGGCTGTTGGTTCAGGGAAGGGGTGTGGCCCCAGAGGATGCATGTCCCTGAGACAGCCTCAGCCCAGGGGCCAAAGGAGGACCCCAGACTCATGCGTACACGTGGGGGGATGGCCAACGACCAGCCCGCCCAGCCTCCCCAGGTTTCCAGAGATTGACAGCACTCCACAATCAGGTGATTTTATTCCTAGAAAAGGTGACACGCTCTGCTCAGCCCCGGCGGCCAGTGCACACAGAAGCAGGAGCAGCAGCAGGGTCACGGTGAGGTCCACAGGGTATGCCCTCCCACCGCCGTGGGCCCAGGGCAGCTGAGGGTGCAGGGCCGCCGAGGAGAGAGGCTCCAGGCCACACGGGGTGCTGAGGCAGAGGGGCAGCCGTGTCCAAACACTGATGCCAGCACATGCCCCTGCACTGGAAGGGGGTGCCCAGGGTTCTCTGTCCCGGGAGACAGCCAAGAGGGTGGCAGGAAGGAAGTGGGGCAGTGAGAAGCCTGGAGCCTGCACGGCCCCGTGGCCCACAGCCCCTGCCCGCGCGCCCGCAGGGTCCAGCAGCCCGGCCCCGAGGAGCCGGGGGAGGCGGCTGCAGGGTGAGCGGGGCGTGGACGTGGCTTCAGAAGCCCGTCTCGATGCTGAGGGTGCGGCGGGTGACGTGCTCCAGCTCCCCGGACACGTAGTCGGCCATGCTGATGCGGTAGTGCGCCAGCATCTTCAGCATGAGCCGCAGGTTCAGCCACCACTGCTCCCGGGGCATGCGGTGCCTGGGGCGGGACAGGGTCAGTGTCAGAGGGCGGGGTCAGGGGTGGGACTGGCAGTGCCTGCAGCAGCCCAGGTCAGGGTCAGGGGGCGGAGGCAGGGGAGGGGCAGCTCCCAGGCGTGTCCCCTTGGGACACCTGGCTGCTGTGTTGGGGTCCTGTCCCTCTGGAGCCCACACCCAGCAGGGCTCAGCAGACCAAGTACACCCTCAGACCTGACCATCACTGACCTCTACCCTCTCACCCTCACCCTCTACCCTGTTGGTGGTGGACAGGGCAACCCTGTGGGGTCAGGGCTGAGTGTGGCCACACCCCTCTCCCAGCACATTCGCCCCAGGCAGGTCTGGGCCCTGCGGTCCACCCTCTCTTTGGAGGGACTCACTCAAAGTCGGTGTCCTTCTTGAGCTCGGTGACAGGGCTGAAGGCCACCACTTTCTTCTGCAGGCCAATCACGCAGGCCGAGTCAGGGGCGTTGGCGAACACCCGCCCTGTGGACATAGGCGCGTGATGACAGCCCCACACCAGGGATGCCAGTGGAGGGCAGGTTGGGCTGGCTGCTGCCTCCCCCACTTACCATTGCGATAGACTGCCCGCAGCTTCTCTGACATCCAGAGTATGGCTTTCACCCCAAGCTTGGTACCATAGTTCCGATCAAAGGGGGTGGGAGCTCCACCCTGGAAACACAGTGGGTGAGGCCAGGTTCTGGCCCTGGGGAGCCGTGGGGCCACAGGCAGCCCCAGCCCTGGCCTGAGCCCAGCATCCTGGCCTGGCCATGACCTACGTGAGCCCTCCCGGAGAGTTCTGACACCCCATCCCCTCGGCCTACAGCAACCCAGCCCCTTTCTCCATCCCATATCTGGCCCAAAAGCCACCTCCAGAGGCCGGGTAGTGGGTGGCCAACTCATCAACTGGGGGGCTTCTGTGGGCCCCTGCATCTAGCAGACAGGTCCCACCACTAGTGGGCAAAGACCCCTGGGGAAGGGGTGCCTTGTGGGTGCACACAGCTCTCACGTCTGGCTGGGAACCCACAGCATGGGTCTCACCAAGACACAGCCTGGGTCTCCTGCCTGTGCAGTGGGTGATGAGCACTCAGGTCAGGGGTGTGCAGATGAAGCGGCCCCTACAGCCTGGTGCCCCGTGAGGAGGGGCACAGAGAAGTGTCCTCGTTCTGCTGCAGCCCCCTGGGACCGTGGGCACAGGTGTCAGGGAGCAGCCTTCCGGAATCCACGTCCCCACCCCCCACACCTGCTGCAGGTGGCCCAGGACGTTGGTCCTGCAGTCAAACACGCCCTTGCCCTCGGAGGAGTAGAGGTTGTACAGGAACTCTGTGGTGTAGTGCTCGTGGCACTTCTCGTTCCTGGAAGAGGAATGTGGGACCTGAGTCTTGTGGGATGCTGAGCCCCTCTAGGCTGGCCCACAGGCTCGAAGGAAAGCTCCACCCCACCACCACTGCCCAAGCCCCCATCCTCTCTCTGCCCAGCTGCCCCTCAGCAACCCTGACCTGCAGCCCAGGGGTCAGGAAGCCCCCCGGCCCCGGGCCCTGTGGGCTCGCCCGCAGCCTCACCGGAGTACCAGGCCCCGCTGGATTTCTGTCTTCATCTTCTCGGTCATGTGCTCCACGTTGGCCTGCAGAGGGAGGACCAACCACAGTGAATGAGGTCGGTGCAGCAGCCACCACTGCCCACCCCCCCCAGCAAGGGCTGTCCAGGAAGGAACGTTCCAGAATACCCGACAGGCAGGGCCAACATGACCCAGGTCCGCCTGCGGGGGCAGGCCAGTCCTGCAGGCCCTGAAGGACTAGGAGGGCTGGTGCAGGTGTGGCCCGTGGCTGGACAGTGAGGCCGGGTGGGAGAGCCACAGGGCAGGGAAGGGGGGCTGCGTGCAGTGGGGGCGAGGGGGTGGGGGGGCTGCACAGAGTGGAGGTGAGGGGACCGCACTGTGGGGGAAGCAGTGCAGGGGATCATGGCCTGGGTCCCCTTGAAGGTGGTGAGTCCCCAGCCTGCTGGGCCGTGGCTCCTTGGCTGGAGTCCCAGCCCCTCCAAGTGGTCTGCAGCAGGAGAAGGGCAGGGGCTCCGCTCACCTTTAAGTCTTGGATGTTGAAGGGATCCTCGAAGACATAGGCAGCATCGGCCCCCACAGCGATGCCAGTCACGGTGGCCAGGTAGCCGCAGTAGCCACCCATGGTCTCCACGATGAACACACGGCGCTTGGTCCCCGAGGCCGACTGCTTGATGCGGTCACAACTCTGGGGGCCAGGGGGCAGTCAGAGACCTCCCTCCAGGCCGCAGGGACCCACGACGCTATAGGGACTCAGGTCTCTGGCCCAAGCTGAGGACCAAGGCTGAGGCAGGGAGGGGCTGGGACAGCGCCTGCCCTGTGTGCCAGGGTGCTGGCAGCCCTCATCATGAACCCTCCTCTTGGCCACACAGAATCGAATTCCCAGTCTGAGCAATTCTGTCCCCAGGACGAGGGGGCGGTCACTAGTGTGTGGTGGGTGGAGGCCAGGGGCGCTGCTAGGAGGCTCTCCCTGACGTCAGGCCAGGGACATACTGGGCCTTAATCTGGCAAAGGGGGAGACATGCCTGCCATGTCAGGTCATAAACAGGGGCCCAGACAACACATGAAGTAAGGGCTTTGCACACACTGACAATAACGTGACACCTGATAACAATCCTAGCTCTGAATGGTTCAAGGAAATTAGAGTATTGGATAAAGAACTGAGGAAAGAGAACCAAACAGATAAGTAAGTCCACTTGTGTTTTCTTCTTCATCTAATAACATGCAGCACACCCTCTTCCAGCCTCTGATCCCCCAAAGGGAGGTGCTGGACCCTCAGGGGAGCCGAGCTCATGAGCAGTAATAGGGTGGGAAATGTCTGCAGAGAGAGAGTCAGGGGGACGCCCTTGGGGAGCTCAGTGGGGCAAGGCTGCTGGGACCCTCCCCAACCCTGGAACAAGGCTCCCACCTCCCACGACCCAGCCAGAGCCCTGGGTACCCCCCCAAGCCACATGTGGCTGCTTCACCAGACAGAACCACGGCTGGGTGTCCACACCAGTACAGCAGCTCAGTTAGATCGGCTGCAACCCTACCCACCATCATCCTCACACCCTGTCACCCCACAGCCACTCCCCCCGAGGCCTCGGGGGGCAGCCGGGTCCTGCCCACTCCCCACACAGGCCACCAGCCTTGGTGGGGCCCCGCACCTGTCCCACCCGCTCGGCAGCCCCTCTGCGTGCTCCCCACTCCCAGCCAGCCCCTGCCCGCACCCAGCCCGCACCTCCATGGCGGCGTTGACGGCCGTGTCGGAGCCCAGGCTGAAGTCAGTGCCTGGCACGTTGTTGCTGATGGTGGCGGGGATGACGCACATGACGATGCACAGCTCCTCATAGCGCCCACGGGCCTCCACCAGCTGCAGCACTCCCTCGTAGGCCTGTGGGGGTGAGGGGCTCAGGCCCGGCCCTGGAGAGGCTGGCCAAGGCCAGAGAAGGGGCCCCTGGGTCCTGCTCCCCGCCGTGTGTGTGGGGCTGGGCACCTGAGCCCACCTGCCCCCACCCTCAGGGCTGAGACCAGGTGGGCCCCACCCAGGAGCTCTGCAGCCACCGTCCCCAGGGAAACTGGACTCCAAGGAGGGCAGGAAGGAGGCCAGCTGCCTTGACCCCGACCCACTCCACCCATTCTGCAGGCGCTCAGGTTTCTCCAGGAGAGGGTAGGAGTCGATGTCTGTCATGTAGGGGGGCTAACCGAGCACCAGCATCACACGGACGTGCCCCCACTACTCAGAGCTCCCCTGAGAGCCCTCTGGACTGGCCCCTCGCCAGCAGGAGACTGAGGCCCTCGGCCACTTGGTCCTCCTGCCCAGGCTGCCCCCGCACGCTCCCCTGCGGCCCCCTCACCTCAAAGCCCCCGATGACCAGCAGGGCGTGGATGTTGTGAAGGCGGATGCTTTCCACAATTTGCTCCATGTAGCCCTTGGGCAGCGTCCTGCAGAAGATAAATCAGATGGATACGCGAGTTTGCACAGAATGCCAGGCTGGAGGGACACAGGTCCACACAGTCTGACCCCTGGAGAAGGCGGGCCTGGGACCTGGTGATGCGATTATTCCCCATTAGAGGTGGAGGCAGAGGTGAGGCATGGGTGGGTGGGGGTGAAGGGACCACCAGCAGGACAGGTGGCCTGGCACCTGCCCTCCCCACACCTGGGCTGTAAGCCTCACTTCCTGCCCGAGGGAGTGCCTCCTGCAGGCTGGGTCACCTGAATAGCCATCCTCTACACCGGAGCCCTCAGGGAAGCCCCAGGCAGCAGGGTCTGTGTCCCACTCTGGACAGGCCACCAGCCAGGGAGGACCCAGCCTGTGGCCATGGGGTAGGTTTCCCTGACATCCGCCCCACTGCCCACGGTGGCCAGCTGCTCACCTCTTTGTCCCCAGCATGGAGCCACCACGCCCCAGCCAGCCGGCCACGTCATGCCAGCTCACTTCTTGCACCTGTCGGGGGAGGCACAGCTTCAGGGAGCAGGCCAGGCCACTTGCCCACTTCTCTACAGATGACAGGCCTGTGCTCAGAAGTGCACTTCCTTGGGCGGATAGAGGCCAGGCCAGGGACTGCCCCTCCAGCCGCAGGTCGGAGCAGGGTCTCGGGGACTGGTCTAGGCTGAGGTGGATCCAGCTGTGGCCCCTCCAGCCGGGGAGCAGGCCCAGTCTTTCCCTTGTGCCCACATCGTGAGTCCTTCGGTCCTTGTGTGTTTTTAAGTCAGCCGGGGACGTAGCCTAAGCTGACCAAAGGCAAACAGGCCCACCACCACAGGCTGGGTCCCCGCCCAGCCTTGGGCATGGCCGCACCTACCTGATTCTTGGCCAGGCCTTCAAAGCCATCGTGCACGACATATACCGTGTGGCCCTGGGAGATGCCAGAACGCACCGCTGAGCGCACGGCCGCGTTCATGCCGGCTGCTGGGGCCCCCACGTTCAGGATGGCCAGGGAAAAGTTGGTCTTCAGAAAAGAGGGAGAGACAAACACGTGAGCACAGGGCTGGGGGGACCGCTGACCCAGACGGAAGTCAGCAGGCAGCAGCTTCCAGAGAAGGGGCCCCGGTCCTCGGGCCAGCCTGGACACCGTCCAGGGACTGGACTCCCCTGGGCATGACGAACACCTGTCCTCCTGGTGCCATAACAGGAGGGTCTGTGTCCCGCTGATGCCTCCTGATGCTTAGCTCAAGACCACCTGAGCTACCGTGCAAGCCCCACCTACAACCCGCACAGTCCTGGGCCAAAGGCAGGTGCAGGACTCCAGCCCCTGTCAGCCAAGTGCAGCTCGGATCACAGTCAGCGCCTGCCAGTGGCAGTCACCCCGCACTCAGGGCTCAGCGCCCCAGAATATCCTTGGTGAGCAGCACGGGTACACGGAGAGAAGGGGGCCACCGCAGCCACAACAAAGTGCAAAGAAGCAGGCAACGCCAATTTCGTATTAATGGTGGTGTAGTCGCTAAGTCATGTCTGACTCTCTGCAACCGCATGGACCGTAGCCTGCCAGGCTTGTCTGTCCATGCGATTTCCCAGGCAAGAATACTGGAGTGGGTTACCATTTCCTTCTCCAGGGGATCTTCCTGACCCAAGAATCGAACCTGAGTCTCCTGCATTGCAGGCGGATTCTTTACCAACTGAGCCACCACGGAAGCCCTTTAATATTAATAATAGTAATACAATGGTTGCTTTAACCTGATAGAACCAATGTGTCATTGCCTCAACTCGGAAACAATGTAAGAAATCGGATCTTTCACACCCATTTCCCCTGCTGCTCCTCAGACCCTACACCTGTGGGGCACGCAGGCACCCCACTAGGGACAGCCACGTTCCCAGCACTCAGCAGCCATGTGTGGCCACTGGCTCTGCTGGGCTGTGTGGCTCTGGTGGGTCCCAATAACACCAGCCTGATGCCCCAGAGGTGGTCATGACCCAGAGGGTTCTGGAAGGAGATATGGACACCACTCGGCCTTGCCTGGGAATGCTGCCCACCCCCAACCAGCTCTTGGGATAAGTTGGGGCGGGGGGGGCGGGGGAGTGGAGCACAGGACCCCACCGTCCAAGATTGTCTTGGTGTGACCCTTTCTTTGTCCCATGATTTCAGAGATGGGTCCTCCTGTTGTCCTTATTTGGAAGAGAGGCCATTTCCTGAAGTTTTTAGCTGTTTGGGAACATGTCTTAATACTCTTCAGAGTCCCTTGGACAGCAAGATCAAACCAGTCAATTCTAAAGAAAATCAGTCCTGAACATTCATTGGAAGGACTGATGCTGAAGCTGAAGCTCTAATACTTTGGCCACCTGATACAAAGAGCTGACTCACTGGAAAAGACTCTGATGCCGGGAAAGACTGAAGGCAAAAGTGAAGGGGGCGGCAGAGAATGAGATGGTTGGATGTCATCACCAACTCAATAGACATGAATCTGAGCAAACTCCAGGAGATGGTGGAAGACAGGGAAGCCTGGAGTGCTACTGTCCATAGGATCTCAAAGAGTCAGACACAACTGAGCAACTGAACAACAATGTTAACACTGGAGCCCTGCTCTCCAAGGTAAACCTGTGGGCCTGACTTAACCTTCAGCCATTTGATAAGTGACAGGCCAGTGTGATCCCCGGGCCCAGACACAGGCTATTGGGACCTACTGGTCAAGCACAGGCTGAGTCTGCCCTCTCAGCCCGCAGTTCAGACCCCAGATAGGAGGGTGTGTCCCAGTTCCCTGAGCAGGGGCGGCTCCCTACTCCCTGAGCCGGGTTGGGGGGTAGCTGGCAGGTGGAGGCCGCAGGCACAGCCAGGCATGGGCTCCGCAGCCCACTCTCACCTTCTCCTTGGAGATCTTCTGGTGGGCAAGCAGCTTGTAAATGTTCCAGTTGTTCTCAAAGCTCCTGGAAAGGAACCGGGTCATGCACGGCGCAGCCACAACCGAGCAGCCTGGCCCAGCACAGCCACAGCCCAGCCCAGCACACAGCCTCCAAGGGCCAAACTCAGGCATGGCCCACTTCCCCACTCTTGTCGCCACGGAGCCTGGCTGGGTGCCATTGCCGGGCGGCAGAGACCCCTCTAAACACGCGCTCCCAATGCCCCCTCAGCAAAGCAAGTCCCGCGTTCAGCTGGCATGGTCTCTGCAGCTCCAAGGCCAAGGGACCCGGAGGAAACAGACCTGTGAGTCCAGTTGACCTGGCCCCAGGCCCGCCCCCACGCTTCCTGCTGCGGTCTCCCCTTCCCCTGACCCCTCCCCAGGCCCCTTCCTGACTCTACCTGTGCTGTGTTCCACACCCCCCCCAGCCTTGCAGGCTGCCTGCCTGCTTCCTGGCCACAGGGACCGTCACGCCCCATCTGCATGATGCACACCCTAGAAGGGGGGCTCAGAGCGCCACCTCTGCAGGTCCATGTGTCAGGGGCAGGGGGTGACCATGGACAAGCCACTCAGAGTCTGCTGGGGGCCCCACAGAACAGACCACTGCCCAGTGTGGGGCCCGCCAGGCCCTCACCTGCCTCGGAGCTGGATGGCCTCGTCAAACCTCTTCTCGTCCATGGCCTTCTGCACCTCCTTGGTCTTAAAGCAAACAAGAAGCACAGGCTGGAGGCAGGGGTCTGGCACACCCAGCTGAGAGGGGCCTGGCCCAGACTTGCCGGGCAGCCGTCATTGCTAGCAATCGGGAGGTCTAAGGGCAAGGGGACCCCACCCGACCTGCTGGGTCTTCCCCTCCCTGGAAGGGGCACCTGGGCCTCGCTCCTCGCCAGCCAGGGTCTAGGAACGAAAGGCGAGGCAGTTCTGGCCCCCAGGCTCACACCACCGATGACCAGCCTGCCCCAAAGTGAGGCCTCATGAGGTCACTGCAGGAGAGTGTTCCAGGAGAAGCTCAGGAGCAGCCCCTCTCTGCCTCCAGCCTGCCTCCCCTGGGTGGGCCCCACCCCGCCCCCAGCTGCAGAAGGGGAGCCAGCACCCACATTTCCACCAGCCTCCCAGCCTCTCTCTGCCCTCACCTCCCGCGCCCCCTCCCGCAGTGGCCCCTTCTCTGACAACACAAGATGTCCCAGTGGTTTGGGCCTCTCACTTCCCCTTCACCCTCTCATCCCTACCCTGCCCAGTGCAAGACCTGTCCCAGGCCACTGGCTTAGGGAGGCTAAGTGACCTTGGCTCCCCCCACGGTCGTGCAAACTCCAGCTCACCAGACCCCCACAGGCTCCCCGGCTCCCTGCAGCCCCCACGCCTCTCTTGGGACTTGTCTCACCTGAGGCACCAGCCAACACCTCCCTCCCCCTGGATGACTGCAGGCCTTGGACACCTTGAGGCCTGCTGAGGTGAGTAGCAACGCACCGGGGTGGGCACACCAGGAGGTGGTGCTGCGTGAACCGCCTGCTCCCTGGCACACACGTGGAGGAACAGCAGGACCCCGAGAGGGACGGGCTGGGGGCCCTCACAGCAGGCCTGCTGGCTGGGCCCTGAAAGGCCTGGAAGGGCAGGCAGCTCCGGGTTGTGGTGGGGAGCACAGCAGAGCCCAGCAAAGCACGAAGGCCCCGGGCACTCCTCACCCTGGGCACCTTGGGCACCCTGGGCAGGCCAGTGCTCACCATCTGCACACACTCCATGAGGGGCAGCCGCACGGACTGGTTCCCTGAGAGGCTGACCACGCAGGCCGGCGTGTCGGGTGTGGCCTCCAGCAGCGCCATCACTGCCTCCATGCCCATTTTGCTGCTCTGAACGGGGAGAGGGTGGTAAAGCTCAGGCAGGTGCAGCCGGGAGGGAGCCAGCCCCACGCCACACACATCCCTCGGCAGACCCACAAGGCCTCAGCCCTCAGAGCCTGCCCACCACACACACACACACGCCTGCATGCACATGTGTACTAGAAGCTTCTAGAATAAGTGGCACCATTTATTCTAGAAACGCTGACCCCTATGGTCATCTTTCACCTCCACCGGCGCCATTTCTCGGGTCTCAGCAGCCCTGCTAGAGGCTGTGGGCCCTGCACTCCAGGTTACAGCGGCAAGGCTGGACCTGGGTTTCTGGGGTTCTTTCCACTATGATGAGGTTTCTCATTTCCAGCTCGTTTGTCAAAGCTGTTCTGATGTGGGTGCAAACGGGGGCGTGGTCTGGCGGGCTGGACCAGCTAAAACAGGTAAGGACTGCCCTCCGTGGGGACAAACCACAAACTTGGGTCCCAGCACAGACAGCGGGAACACACAAGTGTGTGGGGAGCAAGGCCTGTGGCTCCACTGGGTGAAACAGCATGTCCCTGCGTGCACCACGCCAGGCCTCCCACACTGGCCGGGTGAGTGTCAGGAATAGCCTCGGAGGAAAGGCCCCGCATCCCTCGGGAGCACTGCAAGCCGGCCCCCCTGCTGTAACCCGCTGTGGGCCTGAGCTCGGGGACCAGCACTAAGCTGCTCCTCCTTTGGCTCCCTCCCAGGCATCCTGTGTCTCCACCAGCATCCACAGAACCGGAGGCCCAGGCACAGCTCCCACCTGCCCTGCAGCCTCCAGCCTCTCCCCAGGGTGACCAGGGCCTCACAGGCAGGTGCTTTACCACCCAGGGGCCTCCCTGACTGAGTCCCTGTCCCCCTGTGGCAGCAGCAGGGTTCCCGCCCTGTAGAGGGTGAGGCAGGACCAGCAACGATCAGGACACCGATGACCCTTGGGGCAGGACCCAGCGCCTGAGCCCTGGGGCTGAGGCACCCAGGCCACTGGCCAGACTCAGAACAACCAGACATCAGACCCGCTGCTCCCCCAGCCCTCCTCCCCAAGGTCCCATCAAAGTCATCGCCAGGAGGCTGGGCTGCCAGGCCTCGGTCTCACTGTGAACACTGGCAGCAGTGAAAACACATGCACCCGTGCATGCACACACACCATGCCACCCGTGTGCACACACCCAGCACCAGGGTGATGCCCCACCTACCAGGATGCGGTCGAACGCCGAGGGGGTCCCTCCCCTCTGCACGTGGCCCAGCACAGTCACACGTGTGTCGAAGCCCAGCCTCTGGACCACCAGCTGCTCGTGGGGACAGAGAAGTAGGGGCCCTTGGATTTGCCACACCTTCCCCACTGGACAGGGCCACCGCATGGCCCCCAGTGCTCTTCCCTCCCCCGCCCCCCACCTGCCTCAGGGATTTCAGGGTGTCAGAACCCCAGCCACCCTACGGAGCTGGCCCCGGGCTCACTCCTACAGCCTGAGTGTGCAGGGGGCTGTTTCCATGTGTGTGTGTGGATGCATGCTCCTGTGTGTGTGGGTGTGTCTCTGTGTCACCGTGGGGGCGTGTGTCTGTGTCACCGTGCAGGCATGTCTCCGTGTCACCATGGGGGGGCGTGTGTCTCCGTGTCACTGTGCGGGCGTGTGTCTGTGTCACCATGGGGGGGCGTGTGTCTCCGTGTCACCATGCGGGCATGTGTCTCCATGTCACCATGGCCGTGTGTGTCTCTGTGTCACCGTGTGAGCATGTCTCCATGTAACCATGGCTGTGTCTCCATGCCACCATGGCTGTGTGTGTCTCTGTGTCACTGTGCAGGCGTGTGTCTCCGTGTCACCATGGGGGCATGTGTCTCCATGTCACCATGGCTGTGTCTCCATGTCACCATGGGGGCATGTCTCCGTGTCACCATGGCTGTGTGTGTCTCTGTGTCACCATGTGGGCATGCTTCTCTGTGTCACCATGGGGGCATGTGTCTCCGTGTCACTGTGCAGGCGTGTGTCTCTGTGTCACCATGGCTGTGTCTCCATGTCACCATGGGGGCGTGTCTCCATGTCATCATGGCTGTGTGTGTCTCTATGTCACCGTGTGGGCGTGTCTCTGTGTCACTGTGCAGGCGTGTGTCTCCGTGTCACCATGGCTGTATCTCTGTGTCACTGTGTGGGCGTGTCTCTGTGTCACCATGACTGTGTGTGTCTCCGTGTCACCATGTGGGCATGCTTCTCCATGTCACCATGGCTGTGTCTCCATGTCACCATGGCTGTGTCTCCATGTCACCATGGCTGTGTGTGTCTCCATGTCACCATGTGGGCGTGTCTCTATGTCACCATGGCTGTGTCTCCATGTCACCATGGGGGCATGTCTCCATGTCACCATGGCTGTGTGTGTCTCCATGTCACCATGCGGGCGTGTCTCTATGTCACCATGGCTGTGTCTCCATGTCACTATGGGGGGGGCATGTGTCTCCGTGTCACTGTGGGGGCGTGTGTCTCTGTGTCACTGTGCGAGCGTGTCTCCATGTCACCATGGCTGTGTGTGTCTCCATGTCACCATGCGGGCGTGTCTCTGTGTCGCCATGAGGGTATGTGTCTGTGTCACCACGGCTGTGTGTGTCTCCATGTCACCATGGGGGGTGTGTGTCTATGTCACCATGGGGGCGTGTATCTCAGTGTCACCATGGCTGTGTGTGTCTCCATGTCACCATGTGGGCATGCTTCTCCATGTCACCAAGGCTGTATCTCTGTGTCACCATGGGGGCATGTGTCTCTGTGTCACCATGGCTGTGTCTCCATGTCACCATGGGGCCGTGTCTCCATGTCACCCTGGCTGTGTCCCCGTGTCACCGTGTGGGCGTGTCTCCATGTCACCATGGCTGTGTCTCCATGTCACCATGGGGGGGCGTGTCTCCATGTCACCATGGCTGTGTGTGTCTCCGTGTCACCGTGTGGGCGTGTCTCTGTGTCACTGTGCAGGCGTGTGTCTCCATGTCACCACGGGGGCGTGTGTCTCCATGTCACCATGGCTGTGTCTCTGTGTCACCATGGCTGTGTGTGTCTCTGTGTCACCGTGTGGGCATGTCTCCATGTCACCATGACTGTTTGTGTCTCCGTGTCACCGTGCAGGCGTGTGTCTCCGTATCACTGTGCAGGCGTGTGTCTCCGTGTTACCACGGGGGCATGTGTCTCCATGTCACCATGGCTGTGTCTCCGTGTCACCACGGGGGCATGTGTCTCCATGTCACCATGGCTGTGTCTCCGTGTCACCATGGCTGTGTGTGTCTCTGTGTCACCGTGTGGGCATGTATCCATGTCACCATGACTGTGTGTGTCTCTGTGTCACCGTGCAGGCATGTCTCCGTGTCACCATGACTGTGTCTCCATGTCACCGTGCAGGCATGTGTCTCCATGTCACCGTGCAGGCATGTGTCTCCGTGTCACCATGGGGGCGTGTCTCCATGTCGCCATGGGGGCGTGTCTCCATGTCGCCATGGGGGCGTGTCTCCATGTCGCCATGACTGTGTGTGTCTCCGTGTCACCGTGCAGGCGTGTGTCTCTGTGTCACCATGGCTGTGTCTCCATGTCACCATGGCTGTGTGTGTCTCCGTGTCACTGTGCAGGTGTGTGTCTCTGTGTCACCATGGGGGCGTGTCTCCATGTCACCAATGGCTGTGTCTCCATGTCACCATGGGGGAGTGTCTCCATGTCACCATGGCTGTGTCTCCATGTCACCATGGGGGCGTGTCTCCATGTCGCCATGACTGTGTGTGTCTCCGTGTCACCGTGCAGGCGTGTGTCTCTGTGTCACCATGGCTGTGTCTCCATGTCACCATGGCTGTGTGTGTCTCCGTGTCACTGTGCAGGTGTGTGTCTCCGTGTCACCATGGGGGCGTGTCTCCATGTCACCATGGCTGTGTCTCCATGTCACCATGGGGGCGTGTCTCCGTGTCGCCATGACTGTGTGTGTCTCCATGTCACCGTGCAGGCATGTGTCTCCGTGTCACCATAGGGGCGTGTCTCCATGTCACCATGGCTGTGTCTCCATGTCACCATGGGGGCGTGTCTCCGTGTCGCCATGACTGTGTGTGTCTCCGTGTCACCATGGCGGCGTGTCTCCATGTCACCATGGGGGCGTGTCTCCGTGTCGCCATGACTGTGTGTGTCTCCGTGTCACCGTGCAGGCATGTGTCTCCGTGTCACCATGGGGGCGTGTCTCTATGTCACCATGGCTGTGTCTCCATGTCACCATGGGGGCGTGTCTCCATGTCGCCATGACTGTGTGTGTCTCCGTGTCACCGTGCAGGCGCGTGTCTCTGTGTCACCATGGCTGTGTGTGTCTCCGTGTCACCATGTGGGCATGCTTCTCCGTGTCACCATGGCTGTATCTCTGTGTCACCATGGGGGCGTGTGTCTCCATGTCACCATGGCTGTGTCTCCATGTCGCCATGGGGCCGTGTCTCCATGTCACCCTGGCTGTCTCCGTGTCACCGTGTGGGCGTGTCTCCATGTCACCATGGGGGGGGCGTGTCTCCATGTCACCATGGCTGTGTGTGTCTCCGTGTCACCGTGTGGGCGTGTCTCCGTGTCACCACGGGGGCGTGTGTCTCCATGTCACCATGGCTGTGTCTCCGTGTCACCATGGCTGTGTGTGTCTCCGTGTCACCGTGTGGGCATGTCTCCATGTCACCATGACTGTTTGTGTCTCCGTGTCACCGTGCAGGCGTGTGTCTCCGTATCACTGTGCAGGCGTGTGTCTCCGTGTCACCACAGGGGCATGTGTCTCCATGTCACCATGGCTGTGTCTCCGTGTCACCATGGCTGTGTGTGTCTCTGTGTCACTGTGTGGGCATGTCTCCATGTCACCATAACTGTGTGTGTCTCTGTGTCACCGTGTGGGCATGTCTCCGTGTCACCATGACTGTGTGTGTCTCCGTGTCACCGTGCAGGCGTGTGTCTCCGTGTCACCATTGGGGCGTGTCTCCATGTCACCATGGCTGTGTCTCCATGTCACCATGGGGGCGTGTCTCCATGTCGCCATGACTGTGTGTGTCTCTGTGTCACTGTGCAGGCATGTGTCTCTGTGTCACCATGTCTCTGTGTCACCATGGCTGTGTCTCCATGTCACCATGGCTGTGTGTGTCTCCGTGTCACTGTGCAGGCGTGTGGCTCCGTGTCACCATGGGGGCGTGTCTCCATGTCACCATGGCTGTGTCTCCATGTCACCATGGGGGAGTGTCTCTGTGTCACCATGACTGTGTGTGTCTCCGTGTCACCGTGCAGGCGCGTGTCTCTGTGTCACCATGGCTGTGTGTGTCTCTGTGCGTTCCCATGGCTGTGTATGTCTCTGTGCGTTCCCGCACGCATGCCGGGTTGTAGGAGTTCGTCATGGCCTCCAGCCCCTGTGGGTCAGGCCCTGTCAGACACTAGCGGGAAGCACAGAGCACACTGAAGTGGCAGACGGATCAGTTCCCGGCAGCACCTGACTGGGGACTTGAGGACAGGGTGGGTGGCCAAAGTGAGGGGCGTGGAGGCTCCAGGGGCTGTGCCCCACTGGAGCATGGGGGCCCAGGGCCCTGGGGTAGAACCAGGCAGGTGGGTGCGGATCACAGGTAGGAAGGATTCCCCAAGGCCCAAGCTGTTCTGTTATGAATCTGATATGGATGGGCGGTGGGCACCCTGTCACTAAGGGGCTGGCAGGGGCTGGACTCAGCCACCAGGACCCTGTTGGGGGATGGACGGGGCTCCTAGGATGAGGGGCTGTGCTGAATGAAGACTGGAAGCCAGAAGGTGCAGGGCTCCCAGGTGGGGCCACACTTCAGCCTGGGGTCCCAGGGCTTCTCAGGGGGTCTCAGCCATGCCCACCCCACATCTAACAATCACTGAGGCCGAGGACACTCCCTCCAGGGGCCGGGGTTGGGGCCCCAGCAAGAGTACGTGGGGACTGGAGATAAAGGGGAGCCCCCCGCCCGAGGCCCTGCCGATCCCACATGACCCAGGGGTTCACTCACGTCCTTCACGTAGCGGGATGAGATGGACTTCCCGTTGCGGTCGATGGCACCCTCAGCAATGATGATGATGTTCAGGCGGGATCCTCGGCTCCGAGTCTGGGTCAGAGACACTGCAGGGCTCAGCCACCAGCCTGCAGACACCTGTCCCCAGACACCTGGAACCCTCCTTGGGGTCCATGCCTCAGGGTTCATGTGGGCAAACCAGGACCCTGCTGTCCCACCTGGGGTTGGGGGTCAGGGAGGAGGAGCTTGCAGGGGGCTGGACTGGAGGATTCCTGCCCACCTCCCACTCCCCAGGCTGAGGGAAGCCTTCCTGCCTCAGCTGGTGAGGATGAATTAGCATCACTCATTGTTGCAAAAGAGAGTGTCTTGGGGGATTTAAAAGTGCTTTTCACCTATTTCCTCAACAAACATTTGTAAGAGTCACTCTGATCCACCAGCCCCTGTTGGCCCCATAGCACTAGAAGAAAGTGACAAAGACAGGATCGGAGTAGCTCCTGCGAGGCATAGGTGCAGAGGGGACGTGGAGCCAGGCATGGAGGGCTGCCCGGAGGTGGTGGCGGTGCCGTGACGTGAAGCCGCCAGAAGGGCCCACACCTCCCCGCTTCACTCACTGCAGCCCAGGAGGTGGGCAGGGCAGAGGGTGACACCTGTATGTAACAGGTAGGGAAACTGAGGCTCAGGGAAGCCCTGGGGGATGGGGCTGGGGTGAGGCTGAGGGCGTTACTCAGCAGGAAACCAGCAGGGTGTGTGAGCCTGAGTCCAGGCCACTTCCAGGAAGACCAGCTCCCAGTTCTCAGCGAGTAGGTCAAGGGCAAGGCTAAGGTCAGCCAGGGACCATCACCCCCAGAGCCGTGCTCCACCCATCGAGACTATACGGCCACTTGGGGGTATAAGGACTCCACCCAAGGAGAGGACACTGGCCTCTGTCCAGCCTCACTGCCAGGCTCAGTTCAGTCCCACCCTTGCCATCCCTGGGGAAGGTTCCAGAAGGCAGTCATGACCCTCAGCCCCACCCACTGTCCTGGGCAGGGACACAAAGCCTTGGGTGGTGGGGTGGCGGGGCGGGGGAGTATTCACCAGTGGATGGGAATGAGGCCGCCTCCTTGGTCACATGGGGACAGGGACACGTGGGAAGCATAGGGCCTGGCTCTGACCGCCCCCAGGAAGCCGGAACAGCAGGCCCAGCCCCGGGCAGCCTCCACGCTCGTCCTGCCCTTGGGCCAGTTTGCAGAGGACATTGTGGGTGGACACAGCCCGTTAGGGCCCCAGACAGGGCCTGAGCGTGAACTTGGGAGCACAGTCTCAGGGACTCCCCGGCTTTGAACCCAGACCACAACCCTTGAGCACCACCTCATGGAAGGGCACCTCCCACCCCTGTCCTAGCCCTCCTGTCCACCACTGAGCCCTGGCCTAGCCAAGCAGCCAGCTTATCCCAGTTGGGGGTCCCTACCTAGGCCAGAGTATCTGCCTGTTCTGTGCCAGAGGCCCCAACTTCATCTTGAGGGGCCAGAGAGCTGCGTCTGGGCACCCCAGCTCAGGCGCCCCTGCTCACCCCTCCTGGATGAGGCCTCCGCCCCGCTGCTCCCACCCCCATGAGCCCCTGCCGCACGTCCCTGTGCGCCGTCTTCACAAGGCTGTGCCCCCAGCTCGGGCTCAGCAGTCAGGGCCTCCAGGAAGCCAGCTTGACCATGTCCCTGCTCCTGCTGTGCTCACAGCAGGGACCCTGGGAGAAAACCCTCAGCTGCTCACCTCGCCGAGCCGCTCACACATGAAGTTCTCCCAGCCGTCCTCAGGTGGCGCCTCGGGGATGAACAGCCAGTCGGCCCCTGAGGCCAGGGCAGACACCAGGGCCAGGTACCTGCACGGGCAGGAGGGCGAGGGGCTGCAGTGGGTGGACCCCCACCCAGCATCCCGGACCCTGGGCCTGGGGTTACAGGGCAGGTACAGCTCCGAGAGGCAGCCAGCCCCAGAGTCAGGGCTCCCCGGCCCCACCCCGGCTCTCACACCCAGAGCGTCGAGGGAGCACCCGCCATGGGCAGGGCACCGAGGAGGCCTCGCGTCCCACTCCCGCTCCCCAGGAGCCCCAGACCCCCGCTGACCGGGACCGCCCCTTACCCACAGTGCCGTCCCATCACCTCCAGCACGAAGGTCCTCTGGTGGCTGTGGACACAGAGAGGACAGAGGGTATCAGTGCCGAGGCTCGTGGAGCAGCCTGGACTCCTGTGTCCCGCCACCCACAGCCCCAGCTCAGCCAAGAGCACGCCTGGGAGACACAGAGGACGCGGGGGCAGCCCAAGGACAGACAGCCTTTGTCTTCCCCAGGGCAGCCAAGTCTGCACTGAGTCACCTCTGTCGGGCTCACGCCCGGTGTCAGACAGGTTTTCACTGACCTTCTGTTCCTGAGGCTAAAGGCCATTTGCCTGGCCTGGGCTTGGCTATCTTAGCCAGCAGCTGAGGACCCCTGCGGGATGCACCATCGCCCAGGGCCACAGGAGCCCTATATGAGCCACGGCCCACCCAGGGCTCAAGGGAACCTGGAGGGGTAGGGACCAGACCCAAAGGCCTTTTTGCTCACCCCACTGTGAATCTCCCTCCAACTGGGGGCTGAGGGCAGCCAGCACAGACCCCTAGGGACGGAATCACACTGACAAGCCGTTGATTCTGCAGAGCGGCCACCTCAACCCCTGGCTGGGGGACGGGATCCCGAGCTTGCCTGCCTGGTGGCCTGGCCGGGTGGAGGCCTCGCTCACCTCTGGGCGGTGGTGGTGATGGCGTCGATGACTTCCATGATGCGGTGCAGCGCTGAGTCTGTGCCGATGGTCATGTCGGTGCCGCAGAAGTCGTTGTCGATGGAGCCCACCAGCCCCGCGATGTTCAGGTGCGAATAGGTCTGAGCCGTGCCCTCTGAGATCTTGCCTGGGAAGAAGGGGCCAGTCCGGCTGCAGCCTCTGTGCCTCCACCCAGCTCCCGTGGCCACAACATGGGGCTCAGACCCTGATCCCTATCACCTCCCTCAGCCCACCTGCAGTGCAACCTGATCAGCCCCTCAGGCTCGGCTTCCCCCTCCCCAGGTCCTACAGCAGGGGTCCCATGTGCGGGGAGGGGAGCAGTGGCTGGACCACTAGAGTCGAGTACAGACTCATCCCCTACCCAGAGACCCTCAGGGAAATCCTGGAATGTGCACCCCTCACCTCCATGTCCCCATGAGCAGCACAGAACCAACAGAGCTCCAATAGGCCACTTTCCAATCAGGGATCCCCAGGACTTAACATCTTATGTTACCAGATTTTAACTACCATGCTTCTGCAAACTAGCACAAGCCCATAACCAACATCCAGGAACAAACCTCAAAGCGCAAGTAAGTCAGCCTGGGAACTGCCGTCCAGCCCCAGGAGGCCTCACTACTGGCCAAACTCGGAGCATCCCCACCCTGGCCCGCACCTCCAGGAGCGTCCAGGCCCCTCTTCCCGGCCAGCAGCCAGGTGGCCTCTCACCTCCTCTGGTCCTGCCCACTCCCTGCCCTTGAGCTGCTGTGTCCGGGCTGGGCTGCAACCCACCTTCGCTCACCAGCTCCTCCAGGAGGCTGCCCCACTCGCTGCGGAAGATGTTGGCACCAGTGAGGCTGCCGTCCCCACCAATGACGCACAGGTTGGTGATGCCGCGCTGGACCAGGTTGTAGGCGGCCGCCCGGCGCCCCTCCCGTGTGGTGAAGGCCTTGCAGCGGGCACTGCCGATGACGGTGCCACCCTGCACGGAGGAGGGGGAGCCTGAGCCAATGGGGCATGACGGGAGCCTGGGCACTGGGCAGGGGAACTGGGGACCCCAAAGAACTGAGAGGGCTGAGGCCAGGGGCCCCTCAGAAGCCTGGGCAAGTGTCCCCCTGCTCCCTGGCATGTCTCCTCATGTGTGCGAGGAGGCTGTCCACCACCAGGCTCAGGGAGCTCGACAAGGCAACGGGTGAGCAGGCTCCGAGATCTGTAAGGTGCACACAGACACACACGTGCACACACGCATGCGCACATGTGCACCATGCACACTCACACACACATGCGTGTACTCTGGTGGATATGTGGGGAGCCAACACAGGGACCTGCCTGGGCAGCTCACGCCAACATCCACGTGGCCCCTCCCTGCTCAGCCTTGGCCGTGGCTCCCCAGACTGTCCCACGAGAACACCTGTGGATCCCCTGCTCTCAGCCAGGTGGAGAGGACAATGTGCCCGGGCCACGCCATGCTGCTCCCAAGACCATGAGGCGGGTTTCAGACTTTGTGGAAAATGCGAGTCAGTGGCCCCTTCCCCTTGCTCCCACCCCCCCCACCCCCACCCCCTGTGCTCTGTGCAGCTCCTCACTCCTCCCCAAATACCAGCTCCTCCCACATCCTTAGTGCCCACCTTTCATGCAGCTTCACTTCCCAGCTAACACTTGGCCTAACACCCCTTCCCTGGGTGCTCTCTCAGGACAGAAGGACGGCCATCCTCAGACACAGGGTTGGAGCAGAGCAACAGCTGCACCCAGGCCTGAAGCAGGACGGCTGTCCTTCTTGGACCCCTGGGGTGGAGGACGAGGTACCCAGGCCGCCACAGCCCCACCCATGATGGGGTCAGGGAGCACGGCTCCAGAGCAGGGGAACAGGGGACAGGGGTCTGACGAGGCCCAAGAACAGGGCTTGTCTGTGCCCCGCTGGACCCACCAGACCTCGATAAACCAGCTCATTCCCAAGGGTGCCTACAGAGCACAGTCCCCTGGGAATGTCCACCCTGGGCAGGAGGGGTGGGGAGCACCTCAGGGTGGCCATGCCTGGATGACCCTGGGTCCAGGCCCATCACCCACTGCTCTGCTGACCCATGTGAGGCTCGTGATGACAGCACATCAATAAGCAGGTGTCAGCTGGTGGCCCAGGATACAGAGGTGACAGGCGCCCCACGAAGGTCCCTGCTCTTTAGGAAGACTAGGGTCTCCCCATAGACCCCTGGTCCAAAGACCCCCTTGCCTAGGAATCCCTGACCCCAGGGGGGCGTTGAGCTGCTCAACCCCCGCCCTCACTAAGGATGATGATGAAGGGGAAGGCGGAGGAGGCACCGAGAGGCTGAGGGCGTGTAAGCCTCCTCCAGGGGGCTCTCTTCAGCCCGCAGCTGGAAGCTGAGACATCTGAGGCCATCCCACCACTGTGCTCTCTTAAACCCATGACCTCCCACCCCTGCGAGCCCAAGGCGACTGGATGGCACAGTCAGCCTGGAGCCAATCCCCTGAAGGATGTGTGTAGCCTGTGTTCCTAAGTGTGCATGTCCCCCTGTGTGCCTATGTGTCTCTGTGTCTGTCTCTGTGTGTGTCTGTGTGTGTCTGTGTGTGTCTGTGTCTCTGTGTGTGTCTGTCTGTGTGTCTCTGTGTGTGTCTGTGTCTGTGTGTGTCTGTCTCTGTGTGTCTCTGTGTGTGTCTGTGTCTGTGTGTGTCTCTGTGTCTCTGCATGTGTCTGTCTCTGTGTGTGTCTGTCTCTATGCACCTGTGTATCCCCCTGTGTGTGGCTGTGTGTCTCTGTGTGTGTCTGTCTCTGTGTGTGTCTGTCTCTGTGTGTGTCTGTGTGTGCACCTGTGTATCCCATGTGTGTCTGTCTCTGTGTGTGTCTGTCCCTGTGTGTGTCTGTCCCTGTGTGTGTCTGTCTCTGTGTGTGTGTGTGTGTGTGCACCTGTGTATCCCGTGTGTGTGGCTGTGTGTCTCTGTGTGTGTCTGTCTCTGTGTGTCTGTCTCTGTGTGTGTCTGTGTGTGTGCACCTGTGTATCCCGTGTGTGTCTGTCTCTGTGTGTGTCTGTCCCTGTGTGTGTCTGTCTCTGTGTGTGTGTGTGTGCACCTGTGTATCCCGTGTGTGTCTGTCTCTGTGTGTGTCTGTCCCTGTGTGTGTCTGTCCCTGTGTGTGTCTGTCTCTGTGTGTGTCTGTGTGTGCACCTGTGTATCCCCCTGTGTGTGGCTGTGTGTCTCTGTGTGTGTCTGTCTCTGTGTGTGTCTGTGTGTGTGCACCTGTGTATCCCGTGTGTGTCTGTCTCTGTGTGTGTCTGTCCCTGTGTGTGTCTGTCCCTGTGTGTGTCTGTCTCTGTGTGTGTGTGTGCACCTGTGTATCCCGTGTGTGTGGCTGTGTGTCTCTGTGTGTGTCTGTCTCTGTGTGTGTCTGTCCCTGTGTGTGTCTGTCTCTGTGTGTGTCTGTGTGTGCACCTGTGTATCCCCCTGTGTGTGGCTGTGTCTCTGTGTGTGTCTATCTCTGTGTGTGTCTGTCTCTGTGTGTGTCTCTGTGTGTGTCTATGTGTCTTTGTGTGTGTCTGTGTGTGTGCACCTGTGTATCTCCTTATTGTTCCTCCATGTGCCTGTGTGCATGTCCCGGCGTGCACATGCGCTCACAGCAGGGAGGGTCACAGGCTCACCAGCTGGATGATGTTGGAGACGCTGAGCCAGTTGGCCTGCCTGATGTTCTCGCCTCCCTCCACGAGGCCTTCATAGCCCTGAAAGTAAGGGGATAGGCATGAGATGGGTGCCCATGGCCGCAGAGAACACTGCCCACAGGAGCAAGACGCATGGAACCTCGGCCAAAACCCCATCTGGCAGGAAGCAGGCCCAGGGGTCCTGACTGCAGAGGCCCCTCCACTCCCAGGGCCTTGGGGGATGAAGCTGAGTTGGCTGGGGTCAGGGGTGTTATGGGACAAAGCTGGGGTTGGCAGCACCCTCTGCAGGGCCTGCAGGCTGGCGTATTACAGAGCGTGACTCACTCGGCAAAGTGCTCCTGTCACAGGGACACCTTCTGATGCGTGTCCATGA
Source organism: Capricornis sumatraensis (assembly GCF_032405125.1). Classification (NCBI taxonomy): domain Eukaryota; kingdom Metazoa; phylum Chordata; class Mammalia; order Artiodactyla; family Bovidae; genus Capricornis; species Capricornis sumatraensis. The sequence continues at coordinate 250,292,724 of NC_091069.1, read as the reverse complement.
GCTGCACCTGGGTCACACACTTGGGTCAGAACCAGAACCAGTCAGCACCCTGTGGCCCCTCTGCCCTGCCAGGACACTCTCCTCCAGAGGTACCCACCGCCGTGCCTCCCAGGGGTGCCAACTAGATTCAGAAATGACAGGCACAGCGTCCACTCTGTCTGGTCTCCTTCTCTCGGCTGGGTGACTGTGTGGCCCCACAGGACCATGTGCAGCTGTGACTGTGCTCACTGCTGTGCGGGAGTCCCCCGAGCAGGCCCACAGTGTATGACCTGTTCACCGTTTGTGGACCTCCGGAGGGATCCGGTTTGGGACTATTGGACATAATGCTGCTAAGAACATGTTTGCCTATCACTAGGTGTGCGGCCAGCCTCTGACGGCACTGCTACACAACGCCCCACGTGCTGTGGCCACCTCGTCTGTCAGCAACATGGACAGGGCGGGCCTCTGAGTGCCTCTCCCCCAGTGCCAAACTGTGCTGGTCTCCATCCCGGATGCTGCATGTGGCCCCTGACGTGGGTTCTCCCCTGAGCTCTGCTGACAAACCCGCTGACGAACCATGTTATTTCTCATAAGCCACTGGCCGCCTGGACAGTCGGCCCTTCTCATTAGCAGGAGCTCTATACAGTCGGGACCAGGCCACGTGCTTTCACAAATGGTGAGAAGACAAAGCACCACCAAGCACCATGTGTACAGCCTCCGGGAGCCTGGCCTTGGACCCACCCCACCCTGATTGGAGAGCACTTGTCCACAAAACTCGGCCACTCCCTGAAGAGTCTCACCCTGCTCTTTGGAAGGTTCTAGATCATTATCAGGGCGTGGATCCCACCCGCCCAGCTCCTGAGGCCACGGGTCCCTGACACTCTGAGGAGATGTCTCCCCAGGCATGACTGAAGACTTTGAGGACTCCGGCCATCTGAGGCTGGTCTGAGGGTCCGGATCCCGCAGGAGGGACGGGCCTGCAGAAGTGCCTGCCCATGTGTCCATTCAAATGGCCCCATACAGCCAAGGCTGGGAAGTCACGCCTGACCTGGGTCAGGGCGAAGGGACAGGGACGCAGATAGGCCCAAGGTAGGAGGAGGAAGCTCTGGGGAGAGCAGAGCAGCCAGGGGTTCCTGCATCCTAGTAAAGAGTGAAAACAAAGTAACACGGTGTGAGGGAATTCCAGGGCTGCCCACATGTGTCTGTGTCTCTGAAACGGGGTCTTAGGGGGATAGGAATGGGGAGGGTGGAACAAAGGGGAGCCCCAGCTTCTGCCAGAGCAAAGGAGAACAATGATTCTCTGTTGCTTTGCACAGGGAGGCTGTTTGCTAGGGTGACTCAAGCTCAGGTCAGGCAAGGAGAGTGCAGGAGAGCTGGGGGTCAGAGGACGGTGGGGTGAGGTCCTGGCCTCAGAGGAGGACCACAGCTTCATGCCCTCCTCTCTCTCAAAGGACACACCCGCGCCCAAGAACCCAGCCTGAAGGCAGGCTCCCCACCCACAGCTCAGAGCCGGGGCCCCCCCCATCCACTGTCCTGACCAGCCTCTCTCTGGGCCTGGCCCTCAGAGGCTGAACAAGGACCAGTGACCCTGACAGAGCAGGGTTCTGCATCCCTCCTCCCTTCCCCCTCCGCACAATGTTCCCTGCCCGCCAGAGCACAGGGCCCACCCACCAGAGTTTGAGGCGAGGAACCCTGCACCTTACCTCGTAGATGAGGAAGACCTTGGCCCCCACGTAAATGCCCATACGAGTCACGGCTCTGACAGCGGCATTCATGCCTGCAAGGGGTCAGGGAGACGCCTATCAGTGGAGACACAGAGTGTGGGGGAACCCGGGACCACCCCTCCCCACATCTCAGGGAGCCCAGCCAAGCATCTGAGTCCAGCCCGGGGTGAACCGCTAAGGTTGTTTCAGCTTCGCATCTGGAAGTATGCCACCCCCAGAGTTACACCGGGAAGGCCCCCAGCGGGCCAGCTCCTGAGCCTGCACTCCTGACTGCATGGGCACCTGCAGACCAGCCACATCTTTCTGGCCGCATCCTCACCCAGTGCTCACCTGCAGCCTCTGCTGCTCGGCACAGCCCTCTCCCTGGCCCTCAAGGCTCTGACCTGCGGGAATCTCAGCAGACTGGGGACTTGGCCCCAAGATGAAAGAAGGGGCTGGTGGGACAGAAGACAACCACCTTTCAAACTCTGTCATCCTCTGCCAGGGTCTCAGACCACCACACCAAGCTCCGTGCCTGTGGCCCTGGGACCGTGAGGCCCATAGGGGCCTCTGTGAGCCAGGAGAGGCGGGCAGTGCCCCTGAGAGTCAAGGTCTGGCTATTGGGGGTCTGGGGGGCCTCAGGCAGTGTAGCTGACTCGGCTGATGCCCCTGCCCCCAACCTGCACTGCACACCGGGGCCACCAGGCTGGGCGGATCACCTCTCTTCCCTGTCCCCCAGGCCCAACCCCCCAGTCTCCCATCCCCTCACCCCCGTCTACAGCAGCTACCCTGCAGCACCGACTTCGTGGAAAGACATCCCAGATGTTCATGGGGAGGAGGAGCAGACAGCTCGTAGGAAATGCTCAGAGGATCTCAGAGGAACCCCGGTCCCCTTCCCTCATGGTCAGTCCTGAGACTGAGACCCACAGAAGGCAAAGGGGTCTCTGAGGTCCCTGTGGGGGATCATCGTGTCCCAAGGTTCTTCCTTGGAGGACCGCTCACTGTCTTCCTGGGGTCTCATACACAGTCAGGTTCACTAGCACGACTTGAGGGAGCCCCTGAGAGGCTCGAGCACCAGCAGTGGCCCCAGGTGGTGGCCCTGCTGCTGTCTGAGGGTGGGACGCGGCCCCGCCCAGGGAGCAGGCCTCCAAGTGGCCCAGTGGCAGGGCTGCAGCTGTTGCAGGCCTGGACAGGTCAGGTCAGGTACCGGGTCCGTGGCCCTGTGGCAGGCACCCGGGGAGGGCCCAGCCCCCACACTGACTGCCACCTGGCGGGTAGCCAGGGCTGGGGCACACAGACAGCTGAGGGGCTCTGCACTCGGGGCTCGGGAGCAGGAGCCTGGAATCAGTGGCTGTAGGCAATTTGCCTCAAACCTTCTTGCCCGTCACAAAAGATATCAGCATTGGGAACAGGCGGGGTGGCCCCACGTCCTTGGAGAGGAAGAAAATTGGCCAGTCACCTGCCCTGGGTTCCAGCCTGTGACACTGGGTCTGGGGACCGGGTCACAAAGGTGACGCCGGGTCTGACCCCAGGACCACCCCTGCTTCCCCGGCCTTCTTCCTGGTGGTCCTGGCTCAGAGCACATGTACATCCCGTGATCTGTCCCTAGGCTGTGAAAGCTTTTTCCTGGAAAGGCGGGGCACCAGCTGGAATGTGACCGAGGGCCCAGGAGCCCTGCCTTCCAGGCCCAAGAGCTGGTGGAGGGGCAGTGCCCATCAGCTTGGGAATCCTGTGGGAGGACCATGAGGCTTAGACAGCATACAGTACCTCAGGAAGTGCCTGGCACTGGGCTCGGAGGAGGTCAGCACAAAGGTCACTCTCCAGACGGTAAGCTGGGGTCCCAGAGGAAGGGAGGGGGACTGCTGGGACCCTTGCTGGTGCGGGCAGTGCCTGGAGACACCCTGTAACCCCCACCTTGGGCACAGCAAGCTGCCCCATCCCCACCCAGCTGCTGAGGCTTCTGCTATCTGATGACCGGAGGGACTCCCCAGGCAGGGGTGCCTGGACATCACAGCCGGCAGGGCACAGAGGCCAGGCAGCCCTGAACCAGCCACACTCATGGTTTACACACCTGCCTTTATCAAGAGAACTCCGTTTCTAAAGAAATCGTAAGTCACACTTTCCAGTAATGTATGGAAGTGGGGTGACAGTGAAGTTAGCAATAGGAGCCCAGGGAGCGTAGCCCCCCACCACACACACACACCCAGGCTACTCCAGGAACCGGATCTGAAGGCCAACAGGCCTGCTGCTGGAGGCCAAGGGCTTCGAGCTGTGGGGCTGGTGGACGTGGGGAGGGAGCTGAGACAGCTGCAAAGCTGCCCCGCCTGCCCCCAGCAGGCCCTAGGTCCTGCAGAAGCGCTTGGCCGCCTCTGGGGCCTCAGCCAGCCCAGGCTTTCCACTCTCAGGCATCTGCCTCCCTGGTCACCCCTGCTGGGGTGAGCCCACTGTGGCCTCGCTGCAGGCTCAAGGTCCAAGCCCCACCTCTGGTGGCAGGAGGGAGACCAGCAGTTCTGGATTGATGCTGGGGGGAGGGCAGTGGCTAGAAACCAGGCCACCATCCAACTCAGAGGTCATGGGCATCTCCCTAGCCAGCCTGATGGGCTTATCTGCACCCCCAGGGACTGCAAAGGACCCCATTCTTAGAGTATTGTTCTCAGTCTTGCAGAGGAGAACAAATGACCTATTACAGGAAAACTCTTGACTCTTCAAATGGGATTGTGCCAGCTGCCATGGAGACGGAGGCCTAAGGGTGTGGGCTTCCCTGTAAACTTCACAGTAAACTGCCTTCCTAAGAGGGCCTTTTTAATTGCCCTTTAAGCTGCTTTTCTTTCTCAAAATAAACCAAGGATGGCAGCCACGAGCCCCAGGGTCAGAGAAGCAAGGAGAGCAGCTGCATCCACTGCTGATGAGCCAGCCCTGGACCCTTGCTTGACCTTTCACCCCAACCTCCCCCACCCTCCACCCTAGAGTGGGCCAGGGAGACTGCTACCGATCACTTCCTATTGGAGGAAATGGACACCAACCAAACTGATGTCAGAAGTGAAAGCATCTGTCCCAAAGGTGACTTTTCATCATAATTAGCTTCCAGAAAAACAAAATGTACAAGAAAGAGGTGATCTGATCCTGGGGGAACACGGGGCCCAGCAGACCCATGTTTATTCATCAGTCGATGTGAGGATAAGGAGCTGGACTGGACAGCTGAGGGAAACTGAGGCCCCAGGGTCGGGCTCGGGTCAAGTCACAGAGCTGGTCAAGGCTGGCTCCCCATCGCAAGGCTGGCTTCCATTCACCCCAACAAGAGCAGACTTAAGCGTTTTGGAGTCAAATGCAAGTCAGGGTGGAGGCCCGTTCTCCACATGGCTGTCAGCCCCAACTCACACGGGAGGGCACGTGGGGAGGGCCAAGTGACACCATCAGGTCCCCAGAGGTCAGCCTCTGTTCAGAAGGCAGTGGTAGGGGTCCCCAAGGGAAAACTGAGGAGCCACTGCCTAGAGCCAGTTCTCTGGAGCAGCGCTAGCGAGAAGGAGCAGCCTCAGGCAGACAGCCCTGGGCGGGCTCCCAGAACTTACAGAGCAGAAAGGCTCTGCCCCGCAGAGAGCCAGCTGGCCCACATCCTCCCCCGGGCATCAGCCTGAGCCCTAATCAGGGAAGTCTGCGGAAAGCCCTCTTGCAGCCTCAACCATAAAACCATGTCACAGCAAGGGGTCTAGCAGAGTGAGGACAGGGCATGAGGTGAGGGGCCGACGGTCAGCCTGACCAGCGGCACATGGGTGGCTACACTCCAGGGCATTCAGGGAGCACTCCCCGTTACATGTGGGGCACCAGGGCTGGACTGGCCAAGAGGAGACCTTCAGTCAAACAGGCTTTGCCCTCAGTCGGCCTGCCTGCCAGGGCCAGCAGCACCCTTCTGCCAGGGTCCTTTCCTTCCAGCCCAGCGTCCTATTTTGTCTGTGCAGCCGCCGAGCTCAGCTCCCCTGCCTAAGTGTACCTCATTTATCCTCCCGAGCCCTCCCTGCAGTGCCGCTGTCACCACGGTGCAACAGGAGCCTGGGTGGAGACCCCCGCACCGGCACCAGACCTCACAGAGGAAGGGTCAGCCCTCTGGCGATGTGTCTGCCCTCCACACACCTGGCCCTTCCTGTGGTCCAGTCTCACAGGATGATGCTTCCCCAAGACCACCCTCCAAGCCCACTCTCCTGCCCGGCCCCGGCCCACCAGCCTTGCTCTAAGAGGGCGCCAGCTGCCACTGCCCAGCAACAGGCAACCGCTCTGGCCACGCAGGGCTGCAGACGTGCAGCAGAGCACACTGCCCGCCACCAGTTCAGAAACGGAGGGCTCAGCCAAACCCGCGGAAGGCCTGTGCAGGCGGGGGTGCAGACAGCCGCTGATCCCTCTGGCGACCTGGTCTGGCTCCCTCATGAAAGGCCCCTCCTCCCCTCCTCCGTGCTCTCCCCTTCGTCTGTCTGACGGGGGAGCCAGGAGTCAGGGGTCTGAGGCAGAGACAAATTGTCTAGACTTTCTGATCCGGAAGGAGGCACACCAGGCTCACTGTGCAGCCTGAAGGTGCTGGCTCCATCCCTCCCGCTTCCTGGGCCACTTAAAGTCTCTCCTGGGGTTCAAGGTGTGTGGTGTGGCCAAGTGGCCAAGCCCCACAGGTGCTGACACTAGCCATCCCAAGCCATTGGTCCTGCAGAGCAGCGGTCAGGACAGGACCAGGGTGCCAAGAGGGGGCGGCCAAGACAGACCCCCAGGAAGGGCAATAGCCTGGCTCTGCCAGGTCCTGGCTGCGGGACGCTGGGCAGGTCCCCCAGGAAGGCCACCGTCTTAGATACGCGGCGTTGAGGACAGGCCTGCACTAAAGAAATGCCCCAGACCCGCCCAGAAGGTGGTATCTGGGGGAAGCGCTGAGCCCTCGGGTCGTGTTTCAGAACCAGGAAGAGACGGGTTCTCCAGGCCTGCGGTGACTGCCCTGCCCTCGGCGGCATCCGCTCAGCGTGCATTCCAGGAAATGGGGCTCCTGACACACGTGAACGGGAAGGGGTGCCGGGACCGCCTGGGGCGGAGAGAGCCGGGAGAGCTCCGGGTCGCCGGCCACAGCCGGCCGCGCAGACACGCCCCCGGGGGCGGGGGCAGGCGGGTGGGGCGCAGATGCCGTGGTGGGCGGCACGTACGCGGGTACCCGGCGCGCCGGGGCAGATCCAGGACAGGGACAGGGATCTGGTCTGGGGGGACCTGCCGACCGCGCGCCGCAGATCCGGGCCGAGGGTGGCGGGCACGCCGCAGGGACCCGGGGACAGCAGAATCCCCGCCCGCCAGCGACCCGCCGTGGGCCCGCGCCCACCTTGCGCATCGCCGCCGCTGGTCAGCACGCCGATGGCCTTGCCGGCCCCGGTGGTCCGCAGCTTCTCCAGATCCACGCTGGCCATGGTGGCGCCGACTCTGCCGCGCTCACTCTCCTGCCCCGCGCCGCCGCTGTCGCCGAGCCCGCCCCGCGCCCTGCGCTCCGCCCCGCGCCGTGTGAGGTCACCGCAGTCCACGCCGGGGCCGGCCGGGGAGGGGGGCGGGGCGGTCGAGGCGGGGGCGGGGCGGTCGAGGCGGGGGCGGGGCGGTCGAGGCGGGGGCGGGGCCGACGTGCCCGTGCGGATGTCTCCGGTCGGGGCGGTCGAGGCGGGGGCGGGGCCGACGTGCCAGTGCGGATGTCTCCGGTCCCGCCGCTCCCGGCGCGCACGGCACCACCCCACCCCGCTCCCGGGCGGAGGGACGGGCGTCTTTTCCGATCAAGTTTTAAACCTGTTCAGTCTAACACGGAGCGCGTTTATTGAGGGGGGCGGACGGGGGGCGGACGGTGGCCGTCCAGATCTGTTGCTCACCACCTGCGGCAAAGCTGGTCAAGCACGTTGAGGGAAGCCCCACGTGTCCTTTTGCTAATCGCTGCCTGCCCTGCTTCTCACAGGAATTTGTAATTCTGGGCGCCCGTCTGTTTCAAGTTTGTTCGTTGCAGGAGTCAAGAGAGTCCTACCCCGCCTAAGGGCACGCCCCTACTTGGAGGGGAACAAGTCTAAGGCACGAAGAATTAAGAGGAAAACCTGCCAGCGTTCATTCATTCACCTATCCAGTTACAGGAAATGTTAGCTGGACCCTTGGAAAACTTGCACCCCAGGCAGCACTTTCATGGATCAGGACAGTGGACTCCACCTTGGGAGCCACGAAGCCCCTCCCCTGATCCAGCCTTTCCCCCCAGGGTGGGGATCCAGCCAGTCACCAGAACAGACTGGACCCCTGCCCTCAGGAGGCCAGGTCACTGGTCCTGAACTGGCCCAGACTGGTTGTCCGCACCCCTAGACCCTGGCCCATCAACCACGGGGACACCCGGGGCTCCCACCACAAGCCTTGTCTGCCTGCTCCAGGCTCATGGTCTGTGGGCCCAGGTCACACAGGTGCTGAACATGAGGTACAGAGTTGGAAAGAGAGGTGGGGGGGGCACTGCCCTGGAGAGGTGTGGGGGGGGTCTGCTCCAGAAGGTGGGGGGCACTGCCCCTGGAGATGAGGGGGTCACTGCCCCAAGGAGGTGGAGAGGGCAGTGCTCTGGGAAGTGGAGGGGGGCACTGGGGAGCACTGCCCTGGGAGATGAGGGGGCACTGCCCTTGGGAGGTGGTGGGGGCCCTGCCCTGGGGAGGTGGGGGTGTCTGCCCCAGAAGGGAGGGCTGCCCTGGGAGGTGAGGGGGTGCTGCTCCAGGAGGTGAGGGGGCCGCCGCCCTGGGAGGTGAGGGGGTCACTGCCCTGGGGAGGTGGTGGGGCATTGACTGTGAATGCTCAGGTTGGCTCCTCCAGGCACGGAGGCAGGGCAGACCTGGCTGGAGCAGAGTAAGTGTTCCAATCATCCCTTGGCATCTAGGGAGAGCCTCCAAGGTCTGTGGTCTGGGTTTTGTTGGCTTGCTCTTCCATTTTGCTGTGGAGGATCCAAGCGTGCCCCTGGGTTGAGAGAGCAGTAAGATGGTCCCAAGCCCCTCTCTCCAGCCCCTCCCCCTCCAAGGGTCCATTCAGGACAGTGTCCACACTTCAGAAAAAATGACTCTGGGTGGAAGATGGAAGGAGGGGAGTGTCTAGGGGCCAGAGCAGTGACGGCTATTCCAGTAGAGAGGGGACCGGTCTGTGAGGTGTCTGGGGAGGGAGGGTGGTTCAGCAGGAGAGTTTGGGCATGGGTGGGGCTGAGGAGGGGGTTGCAGAATGGAGGGGCAGCCAGGGCTGGAGATCCTCTTCCCCGGGTCGCTCTGCCCTCCAGGCACCCCTTTTGCTCTGGCAGCACGCTACTCCTCCTGTCGCATCCCAGGGCTGCCCTCAATCACCCCTCAAAGTAATGTCCGCTGCCCTGGGATGACAGCTGTTCACAGGGAACAAGGCCCCAGGAGCTCTGCCTCCATAGGAGAGAGCGCTGCCCTTCAACACATGGGAGGAGGAAGCCCTTGGGTTTCATGCATCCACTGGGCAGGGATCCGTGGAGCCAGAGCTGAGCAGCCTGGGCTCAGGGCGGCGGCGGGAGGCCTGGGGGGCCACTACCCAGTCACAGAGAGCACAGCCTGGCCACCTGTAGCACCAGCCCATGTAGGTTGGGACGCGAGGACACACGGGGAGCGGCTGTGCCTTTTGTAAATCGTACTTTTTAAGTTATCTAAAAATTAATCAGGGTGACAGGATAGTTTACAAAGGAAAAATCTCTATACTCGCACTTTCACGCAACTGTCTCCATCTTTTCAGTTTCATCTTCCAGCGTTTCCCTCTATACACACACGTGTCTGTATCTATGCACATATGTACACACATACATACACACATCTAAATACGTATACTCTGGGCCTCCAGGCCGGGAGGCAATGGGGCTGAGTCGGGACCTGAACACTGACCAAGAGCAGGGATGATGAAGTGTCTGGTGCTGGTTCGAGCCCCATGTTGGGGGGGCGTGAACTTGCTCTCCAGCAACTTCAGCTTCCCGGAGTTGCTCACTCGGAAGGTGGAGGAGCAGCACCAGAGGCCGGGGGGCCGCCCAGGCCCACAGTAGCAACCGAAACAGCCGACCACCACCAACAGGCCTGGGGATCCGAAGAGGAAGTGAGGCCCGGGCCCTACACTCAGCTTCGTGGGCAAGCACAGAGATGGGGACAAACTAGCCCTCAAGACAGGAAGAGCGGATGTCCCTGGTGGCGCAGTGGATAAGAGTCCACCTGCCAGTGTAGGAGGCAGGGGTTCAATCCCTGGTCCAGGAAGATCCCACAGGCCGAGGATCAGCTATGCCCGTATGCCACAACCACTGAGCCCCTGAGCTACAACTACTGAAGCCTGCTCGCCTTAGAGCCCGTGCTCAGCGACAAGAGAAGCCACCACAATGAGAAGCCGCACACCTCAACTGGAGAGTAGCCCCCGCTCAACGCAACTAGAGAAAGCCTGCGTGCAGCCACAGAGACCTAGCACAGCCAAAAATATAATATAGCAGTGTGTACATGTCAAAAAAATTTTTTTAATCTGGGGGCAGTAGCCAAGAAGTAGAAGACGGAAGATGAGGTATTAACATGTAGAGGTGAAGCCTGGGCCAAGTGCATGGCAGAGGCAATAAAGTACAAAGTCCACCAGTGCACCAGTGTGGCAACGAGGGTAAGTGATCGGCCCCTGGCGAAGGGACCCCCTCCCTGCCTGGTGCAGTGGCAGCCCAAGGACTTATTCACAGAAGGAAACCGCGATGCTCCCTGAAGCTGCGGACAGTTCTCCAGGTCTCTTTCTTACCCTGAGCACTGGCCTCCTGAGACTTCACAGAACAGTGGTTTACTGTCCCCTCCCTTCCCATCACCTCCCTCTGTCTGTCTTCCTCTTCTTGCCCTCTCCTTCCTCCTTTTAGCCATCAAACTAATGGAACCAAAGAAGTAAAGAATCTGACTTAGCGCTGGGAAAAAATAAATATGTACATATAGTATATTTTGGGGGGGCTTTCCTGGTGGCTCAGATGGTAAAGAATCCACCGGCTATACAGGAGACCTGAGTTTGATCCATGGGTTGGGGAGATGCCCTGGAGGAGGGCATGTCAACCCACTCCACTATTCTTGCCTGGAGAATCCCATGGACAGAGGAGCCTGGCAGGCTACAGTCCACAGGGTCACAAAGAGTCAGACACGACTGAGCGACTAAGCACAGCACATAGTGTCTTTTTATATATATCCTGTCTGTCTATGTATAAGTATACACTTTTTAAATGTACGTGTATATACAGGTGACCCTTGAAAACATCCATTTAATCCACCTATATGCAGATTTTTTTCAATAAATATATTGAAAAACTGTTTTGGAGATTTTTGACATTTAAAAAACTTGCAGAACCATGTAGCCTAGAAACAGAAAAAAAAAAAAAGCAAAGGGTATGTATGAATGCATAAAATATATATAGGCATACATAGAACATACAAAATACAAACTAACCAACTGTTTATATTATCAGTAAGACTTCTGATCTACCGTAGATCTAAGACTTCTGATCTACAGTAGTAATTAAGTTTTAAGGAAGTCAAAAGCTATGCTCAGATTTTCCACTGAGTTGTTCAAGGATCAACTGTACATAATCTGTAGCTAGTTAGCTGAACAGACAACACTCCAAATACGCACTAAATACACACTAAATACTAAATAAATATACACATTATGTGTATATATGTATATAAGAGATAGGGAGGTAGTTTGACAAAGAATGCTGTGCTGTGCTTAGTCGCTCAGTTGTATCTGACTCTTTGCGACCCCATGGACTGTAGCCCGCCAGGCTCCTCTGTCCATGGAATTTTCTGGGCAAGAATACTGGAGTGGGTTGCCATTTCCTACTTCAGCAGATCTTCCAGACTCAGGGATCAAACTCATATCTCTTGCATCAGCAGGGAGATTCTTTACCACTAGCACCACCTGGGAAGCTGTCTCTCTCTCTATATTCCCTGGTGGCTCAGAGGGTGAAGAGTCTGCCTGCAATGTGGGAGACCCAGGTTTGATCCCTAGGTAGGGAAGATCCCCTGGAGAAGGAAATGGCAACCCTCTCCAGTGTTCTTGCCTGGAGAAACCCCATGGACAGAGGAGCCTGGCAGGCTACAGTCCATGGGGCTGCGAAGAGTCAGCTGCAACTGAGCAACTTCATTTTCACTTTCATATATATATATATACACTCTGTGTATATATAGATTTTATATTTATCAGTCCAGTTCAGTTCAGTCGCTCAGTCGTGTCCGACTGTTTGTTACCCCATGAATCGCAGCACACCAGGCCTCCCTGTCCATCACCAACTCCTGGAGTTCACTCAAACTCAAGTCCATCGAGTCGATGATGCCATCCAGCCATCTCATCCTCTGTCGTCCCTTTCTCCTCTTGCCCTCAATCCCTCCCAGCATCAGGCTCTTTTCCAATGAGTCAACTCTTCACATGAGGTGGCCAAAGTACTGGAGTTTCAGCCTCAGCATCAGTCCTTCCAATGAACACCCAGGACTAATCTCCTTCAGAATGGATCAGTTGGATCTCCTTGTAGTCCAAGGGACTTGCAAGAGTCTTCTCCAACACCACAGTTCAAAAGCATCAATTCTTTGGAGCTCAGCTTTCTTCACAGTCCAACTCTCACATCCATACATGACCACTGGAAAAACCATAGCCTTGACTAGACGAACCTCAGTCGGCAAAGTAATGTCTCTGCTTTTTAATATGCTATCTAGGTCAGTCATAACTTTCCTTCCAAGGAGTAAGCATCTTTTAATTTCATGGCTGCAGTCACCATCTGCAGTGATTTTGGAGCCCCCCAAAATAAAGTCTGACACTGTTTCCACTGTTTCCCCATCTATTTCCCATGAAGTGATGGGCAGATGCCATGATCTTCGGTTTCTGAATGTTGAGCTTTAAGCCAACTTTTTCACTCTCCTTTCACTTTCATCAAGAGGCTTTTTAGTTCCTCTTCACTTTCTGCCATAAGGGTGGTGTCATCTGCATATCTGAGATTATTGAGATTTCTCCCAGCAATCTTGATTCCAGCTTGTGCTTCTTCCAGCCCACTATTTCTTATGATGTACTCTACATATAAGTTAAATAAGCAGGGTGACAATACACTGCCTTGACGTACTCCTTTCCCTATTTGGAACCAGTCTGTTGTTTCATGTCCAGTTCTAACTGTTGCTTCCTGACCTGCATATAGGTTTCTCAAGAGGCAGGTCAGGTGGTCTGGTATTCCCATCTCTTGAGGAATTTTCCACAGTTTATTGTGATTCACAGTCAAAGACTTTGGCATAGTCAAGAAAGCAGAAATAGATGTTTTTCTGGAACTCTCTTGCTTTTTCAATGATCCAGCAGATGTTGGCAATTTGATCTCTGGTTCCTCTGCCTTTTCTAAATCCACCTTGAACATCTGGAAATTCATGGTTCACGTATTGCTGAAGCCTGGGTTGGAGAATTTTGAGCATTACTTTACTAGTGTGTGAGAAGAGTGCAATTGTGTGGTAGTTTGAACATTCTTTGGCATTGCCTTTCTTTGGGATTGGAACGAAAACTGCCCTTTTCCAGTCCTGTGGCCACTGCTGAGTTTTCCAAATGTGCTGGCATATTGAGTGCAGCACTTTCACAGCATCATCTTTCAGGATTTGAAACAGCTCAACTGGAATTTCATCACCTCCACTAGCTTTGTTCGTAGCGATGCTTTTTAAGGCCCACTTGACTTGACCTTCCAGGATGTCTGGCTCTAGGTGAGTGATCACACCATCATGATTATCTTGGTCGTGAAGATCTTTTTTGTACAGTTCTTCGGTGTATTTTTGCCACCTCTTCTTAATATCTTCTGCTTCTGTTAGGTCCATACCATTTCTGTCCTTTATCGAGCCCATCTTTGCATGAAGTGTTCCCTTGGTGTCTCTAGTTTTAAATATAACTTAATACACCTCAGTTCACCCACTGGGCTTGTGTTTATCATTCTTATTGTCTGGATAGCATCCCAACCTCTGACATTGTTTCTCCATGGTTACTGAACGTTTAGTTCATTTTCAGAGTTGGATTCACTCACTTTGAGCACTGACCAGCATGGGCTCTGTGCAGACCTGCCCCTGGCACACACAGCGTGGAGGGGACAGTCAGAGAGCAAGTGACCAGACAAAGGGGCCTATGCCCTGAAGGTGTGGAGACAGGCTATGGCGAGAACAAGGGGCTTCCCTGAGGCTGGGGTGCATGGTGCTCAGGACGGGCGTCCTATAGTGGGTGGTCTCTGTTGGAGGGCTGGGGGGCTTCAGTGGGGCTGCATGGAGTGCATTGCTGTGGACATCTGTTATCCGGTTAGAGCCAGGCTGCAGAAGCTGCAGGTGGAGACCAAGTGGCCGTCAGAGACCCCTGGGGCCTGGGCCCCACTAGTACCTGTCCCCAGGACCCCTGTGAGACCCCCACCTTCAGTACCACCACTCAGCTCCCAGATGGCCTCCAAGTCCCTAGAGAATCAATGGAAGTGAGACAACTGTTCTGGGAGCTCCAGGGTGACATCAGATGATGGAGCTCGGGGCACAGGGGGTGACAGAGATTGCGTCCAGTCCAGTTCAGCCCACGAGCCAAGAGCTCAGCCCACTTGCTTATCCTGAGTTCTGACTGTCCAGAGCACTGTGTTCTCCCAAGCCCACCAAGCCCCGATGTGTTCACCTGCACCAGGCTCTTCACCACTTGTTGGCAGTGACCCCTGACCCTGTCCAGGGCCCGGCACAACATGAAATTCAGACTCCTTATTCACAAATAGTTAACAATTTCTGAACAGTGACAGCTGAGCCTCCAACCAAGGGTGGATCAACAAGACCTCTGACAGCCTCATGTGGATGAAAAGAGTAATGTCGTGGCCAAATCCTGCCCATGTTACAGGAAAAGGAGCCCATAACACTTGCTAAGGTGCTAAAGGCCTTCCCAGGTGGCACTAGAGGTAAAGAACCCCCCTGCCAAAGTAGGAGACACAAGAGAGGCGGGTTAGATCCCTGCATCAGGAAGATCCCCTGGAGAGGAAGACGGAAACCTACTCCAGTGTTCTTGCCTGGAGAATCCCATGCACAGGGGAGCCTGACGGGCTAGTCCGTGAAGTTGCAGAGTCAGACAGGACTGAAGTGACTTGGCCAGGGACTACACTTGGTGCGGGGGGAGACCTCTGCAGTGGGGTTTGCAGGAGGGGAAGAGAGGTCCAGCTCAACTCTGAATACAACCTGGAAAGTGGGGGTTTACAGCCAAGGAGCAAGGTAGGGCCAGTGGATGGAGATTTCGAAGAGCAAACACTGGGGCCTGGGGATATGGCTAAGCCCCTCGACAGGACCCTTACTGAGGGCAGGCCAGGTGATCAGTATGAAGGCTGAAGAAGAGAAAGAGATCAGATGTTCAGAGAGCTCAGAGTCCAAGGAAGGGGGTTCCCCCAAACTGACTTGGACTTGTAAGGGTCAAAGACAGAGGCCAAGGTCAGAGGCCAAGGTTGTTTGAGCTGCCTGGTCTATGGCACTTTGTCACAGTTGCCCAGGAAAGGAGTCCAGAAACAGGATGTACAAATGTAGCCGCTGGCCGGTGCTGCTCACCCACTGGGCAGACACATGCTGCAGCGGGTTATGTAGCCGGCCGCCACTCACTGCCAGATGAACAAGACCAACTTCCAGCCCCACAGGAAGATGGACAGGAGCAGCAGATGGACAGCAGCCTCTGAAGAGCAAAGCACAGGGGCTGCAGAAGGGCAGGGCCCACTCCCGATGGTCGTTCTCTCCTGTCCTCTAAGCATAAATCACTGTATGAACACAGTGCCACCAACCCAGGCTTCTGACAGCAGGAACGGCCCCTCCCCACCTCCTCCTTCTCACGAGCTCCCTGCATGCACACCATGGACGGACAGACAGACAACATTTGGCATTGCTGTGTGTCCCTCACCGCACCCTACCCTGTGCTTAAGTTCGGAGTGACATTTCCTGAACTTGAGGAAAATGACACGGGTGCAGTGAAGGCCACCAGGCCACCAATGGGAGCACCAAGCCCCCAAGGGAGGGTCTTCATGGACCTGTCCACAGAGGGATTCTGATGAGGCGGGGGTCTCCAGAGCCCAGGATGAGACCCAGTGGCAGGGGGGCTGCAGTGGGCGGAGAGGAGGGCTGGTCACGTCCATGCTCAGCAGCTGCGGGGGTCCTTGGAGGATGTGGACCATGATGGGCAGGGTGTCTGTGACATCTGGGTCCACCCTGGTCAGTTCCCTGGCATGTCCCTCCACCACTGCCACTGTCCCCACTGTGTCAAACCCACCGTGCCACCCCCACTGGCTTTTGCAGCCTTCATCCAGCCCTGCTTCATCCTATGGGTGGGGAACAGGGGCAGGGACGGCAGCTGGGCTCCACGGGGAAGAGACAGCTCTCAGACAAGCAGGGCACCCCTACTAGTCAGAAAGCCCTCGCTCCATCCCGCCCCTGGTCCATTCCATGCCCCGCCACGGGCCTTGCTCACTCCTCCCCCCATCAGCCACCCACGCCTGGTCTCTAGTCCCTCCTCCACTGGGTCTTTCTCTGTCCACAAATGTGATCCAGTCTCCAGCTGGGCCGCTCCACATGTGGCCGCGGCCTGGCATCACTGTCCACTGCCATCTGTCCCGCTACTGCCCGCCCAGCCTGGCTGCCCTGGAACAGCTGCCCACTCGCTCATGTGACACTAGCGTCCTCCTCAGCGGCTCCCTGTGTGAATAAACAACTTCACCCTGTGACCTGGGGCAGCTACCCCCTACACCAGAGGGTGTCCGCCAGCCCCTCCCCAGTGCTGTCCCAGGTCAGCTACTTCCAGCCCCACCCCCACAGAGGCTGCCTAATGTGTGCCCAGGACAGAGGGGCTCCGGAGAGGCTCAGTGAGCCGCTAAACCCCCCAAAGTCCAGAGGTTGTGAGTCCCATGCTGGGACCCCCATTCCTGTTAGATAGGCAGACTGCTCCCTGCCTGCCCAACCCCGGGTGGCGACACAACCCACGAGTCCCAAGTCCACACACACCGACTGCTGCCCGCCACTCACAGGGCACAGCAGGCCTGCAGCCACCCCCTTCCTCCCCAGGGCTCTGACCCTCATCAGGGCTTCTACCGAGGGGTCCCTGCAGGTGAAGGGTATGACAGCCCTGCCATCTCCTTGCAGTAGCAGTGACCCAGCAGCTGTGCCAGGGCCTGGGGACGAATGTGGCTGAGAACTAGAGTGCCAGGTCCCCAGGGGCTGCTCTAGAGGGGAGACAGAGACCACCAGGAAAGATCTCCATTCTGACAGGCTCTCTTCCGGTGGCAGGTGCGGTGAGCAGGATACCCAGTGCCATCCCCCACAGCCTGCAGCACCCCCACCCCTGGCCTGGCGTCTGTCCCAGATGCGCCAGCTCCTGGTCCCGCCCCCCCCCCCCGGCCCGCCACACGCTGGCCCCCAGGCCCGGTCTTGTGTCCTGCTTCTAAGGTCACCCTCCTCTTGTGAACGACCTGCCACCAGAATATTCCCTAGTGCTCAGCCTATAGAAGAGTCACAATAAGGGTTTCCCGAATAAATGACCCTCTGAATGAAAGAATGAGGAGGTGGCTTTGGAGCTGAGACCTCCCATGGGTGAGAAAAGAGACAGGCGAAGTAGCAAGGGGAACCCGGAGCCGAGGGAGCAGCCCGTGCAAAGGCCCTGAGGTGGGGATGGGCTGGGCCCTTTGAGGGGCAGAGGTTGCGGGGGGCAGGCAGAGGTGGGCAGAGCCAGACCAGTGGGGCAGGGGCTGTGCCGGGGGCTCCCGCAGAGGTGGAGCAGAGGGACTCCTGCACCCAGCGGCATTCTGGCACCCTCTTTTCCATACAGCCAGCTCAGTCTGCACGATGGGCACCAGAAACAAACCCTCCAAAACAAACACACTGCACTGGAAGTCATGTCAAGCACACAGAAGTGACTTTACTTTCAGACAGGGTGCTGATCAGCCGAGTGTTGATGCCATGTGGAACATCTCAGATCCTGGCCCTAACCTTCCCCTCGATCCCTTTCAGAGCTGGTGGTTGCAAGTGTGAAGTCTGCTCTGCCAGAGTCCACAGGTGTCCCCCCTCTCCTTCTCATGCTGCCTGCAGCCCAGTCTGGGTCAGCCCAGCATCCAGATCAGGAGGGGAAGGTGGGTGCCTCGGCCAGTGGGCGGGACATGCTCTGGATGGCCCACTGCAGGATGCCGTCAAAGGAGTGCTGCAGAAACAGAGAGCGGGCTCAGGGCCCGGCTGGAGCCTCAGCGGGCAGGTGTGCCTGCCTGGCCCACAGCCCGTCCCGCCCTGGCCTTCAGGGCCACCTGAGTCATCAACATCCAACCCAGCCATCCTACTCAGAGGACGTTGAGGCCTGAGGCCCCACCGTACACGTCCACTCCTCTGAGCATCCCTTAAGCCTGGGCATGGCCACCACAGCTGTTCAGCTCCTCGTGGCTTCTTCCCAGGTGACCGGCAGAGCCAGCTCCTTCCCTCCCTCCGCTCAGCTCTTTGCAGGACCTCCCTGGTGCTCCTGCAGGACCTCCCTGGTGCTCCAGCAGGACTGGAGGAGCCTCGGGAATGCCCAATATTCCAACAGAACAAGGTGATCTGCTCCAGAAGGGCCTGTGCATCTGCCCCCTATGTTTTCATATATCAGCGCCTCGGGTCACCCCAGCCTCCTGGGGCCCTGGGCTCTCTAAAGACACCTGTAGTGTCTGGGACCTGCCCGTGCCCAGCCCATCACATAAGGCAGGGACTCCATGGTCAGCTGGGATCCCCAAGTGCCAAACCAGGGTCCTGAGGAGGACACAGGCTGGCCAGCTGAGGCCTGGAGGTGGCTAGAGAAATTTGATCTTTCCTAAAAGCCACCTTTTCTTCCCAGTTATTCTAGCTGCTCATCATCAGGTGGAGAAGCCTGCATTGAGAGCAGTGAGTGAGGGATCTGCAGAGTCCAGAGTGCCCAGCCCCCACCCACACCTGGGGAAAGTCTCAGCCTCCACGTCAGGCTTCAGCGGCCCTGGTGCCAGATTCTGCACCACCAGCCTTTCAGGGTCCCGAGCCTGGGACCTCCAGTAAGGCTGGGAAGCGGGCAGCTCGGGGCCCCCTCCGGCTTGTTTGTGCATGGAGAGGCCAGCACCATCTGGCAATGGGGGCCCGTGGAATGCCATGGGCCCAGAACAGGGGTGCTGACTGCTTCAGAGGCGAGAAAGGGGAGGAGGGGAGGAGGAGGGGGCTGGGTGACACGTTACCTCACTCAGGAGGGACTCCAGGTCGTCCCTGTGCAGAACCGGCTCATGACCAGCAGAATCGTCCCCCACCTGGATGCCAGAAAGATAGGAGGTCAACCCAACTTCCACACCCCTGCTGGGGTCATCACCACAGAAACAGGACTCTCTACAGAGGGGGCAGGGCTGGGGGCAGTGGTCAGGCCAGGGCAGCGCGTGCTGTGTACTTCTCCAGGTGGGACCCTGGGAACTGAATTCTAATATCCAGCTCCTGGGGGCAGGGCAGAGATGGAGTGGGCATGAGTGAGGTGGGGGCTGCCCCCCCAGGGCCCTGCCACCCCTCTGAAGTGGCTGCCCAAGGCCCCGGGGGCCCGCCTGCCTCCACAGCTCTGGGGGAAGGAGCAGCTGGCAGGATTCCTGTCACCAATGAGAATCCTGAGGCCCAGAGGGGAAGGGTCTGATCCCAAGCCAGCCCTTCAGTGACCAACAGTCACGCATTCCCTGCCCTGCTCCTGGGCGAGGGGCCAGAGCAGGAGATGAGGCACACTCCCCCATCACAGGTTAGGAGGGGGACAGGCCATACTAAGTGGAACCATAAGACAATGCCCGTTTTGCAGCTGCAAACAGCCACTTGTTCTGGCCCCTGAAGGGGCCACCAGCCTGGTGTGGCTCAGCATGGACAGCAGACGGCTGGGGGTGAGGTGAGACTTCCAGAAGGAACGGGGCACCAGCAGGCGGGGGCCCTCTGTGCCCAGTGTCCCAGAGCCCCGTCACCCACAGAGTGTAAGGAGGGAAGAGATGGAGGCAGGGCTGGGAGGTGGGATGGACCATGGATAGGGGTAGGACATCACCACCCGGGGCCCCCCAAGGATTCTTCCGGGGCAGGGATGGGGTTAGGAAGTCCCTGCTGGGGGCTAGAGGCTTCTGATCAGGAAAAACTTGTGGTGGTGGTGGTGTTGGGGTGGGGGTGGGGGGTCCCCAGGTTCTGAAAGAGCCCTGGGAAGTAAGGTTCAATGAGGCTAGAGTTACTCCTCCCAAGGTCCCGGGGTCCCAGGCTGCTGGAGGACTGTGGCGATGACACGGGGGCGGGGGGAGTCACATTGCCCACCTGTGTGTGCCTGCTTGCTCATTCCTGGCTGGGAGCCTCCTTCCTGCTCTCCCTGCCCCACCCCCACCCCAGGATGGCGCTCCTGGTACAGGGCACTCGTGGGGTCGAGGGGTCAGGGATGGGCTCAGGGAAGCTGGGGGTCGGGTGCTGGGGGTTAGGGGAGCCCTGAGCCTGGGTTAATCGTGAGCCAGGCCTGCAACCAACCAGTGACTTCATAGCCACTGTTGCTCAGGAGGGTTTCCTTTTTTTAAAAAAAGTATTTATTTGGCTGTGCTAGGTCTTAATTTCCACATCCAGTCCCCTGACCAGGGATGGAGCTCTGGCCCCTGCCTTGGAAGCACAGCGTCTTAGCCACTGGACCACCAGGGAAGTCCCAGAAGGGTTTCCTTTTTAGGTAGATTTAAGTTAAGCAGGAATCGATTTAAACAAAAATATCATCCATACATAACCGTCAGGCGGTTTGGTGCTCACTGCCAAACTGTCCCCCGGGCCTCCCCTGGCGATGTGCCCACCACCCCCAGCCCCCGGCGTCTCTCCCCTCACCTGCGCCCCGGGGCCGACCGCGCCGGCGGTGAGCTTGGGGGTCGCGGAAGCCGGGCGGGCGGGGCTCGCGGCGGGCGCCCCCTCCCCAGGGGCCGGGGCGGCGTCTCCGGAGCAGGCTCTGCAGCGCAGGGCGGCCCTGGCGAGGGGAGGAGAGGCTTCGGGCTGCCCGGCTGGGGCCAGGCTGGGAGCGCCCTCTGGGGACCCAGGTCTCGCAGAGCCTTGGTGGGGGATGCCGGTCCTCCCCCTCCCCATCCCGAGCCCCGCACTCACCCGGGCCGAGCGGCGCCGCCGGGGAAGTGGCAGCGCCAGTGGAAGGCGGCCGCGCAGTGCGAGCACCGCAGCGCATCCGCGCCGTCCCCGCACACCCCGCAGCGCGCGCCGGGCACCGGGCCCTGTGGACCGACAGACCACGGCGGGGTGACCGAGGACCCGGGCGAGGCAGGGGTGGGGTAGGCGGGGTGGGGAAGTGGCGGTGGCCTGAGCGTCTCGTGTTCAGGACCGCCGGGACCCCGCCGAGGCTGAACGGCTGGGAGGGGCGCACGGGGTGGCGGAGCGGGTCCGAAGTTTCGGGATCCAGACCAGGAGAGGTCAAGGGCACCCCAGCACCTCTGGGCTGCAGCTTGGAGAAACCAGGTGCCCCATCTCCATCCTCCTTGGTGGGCCCAGGCCCCCTCCAGGGCTGGTCAAGAGGTCCCCGGAGGCCCGGCTCCAGAGGATGCAGGAGGGACTGGGAGACCTGGGACTACCAGGCCCCAGGTTCCAGGTAGACTGCGAACTACCTGCTTCATTGTTCTGCCCTGGTGGGGCGCAGGGGTGGGGCGCGGTGGGGGATGGCGCTTGGTTTCAAGAGCAAGGAGAGAATGGTCGCCCCGGCTGGAATCCCTCCAGGAACCCCCTTCCCCCCACCCTCTCCCAAGAACCCCCACCTTGTTCTGGGTGATCTCACAGCCCCCACAGCCTCTGCACCTCCCTTCAGCCTCTTCCCACCTGCCCTCCCAGTGGCCCGCCTGGCTGCTCCTGAAAGCGCCACACCCACCCATCTGACTCCTACCTCCTTACCCCTGCTTGCCCATCACTGTCCTATTTCAGGTTCGCCTGGCTGCCCCAGGGGGCCCTGGGCTCCCTGACCCCAGCACCCCTCACCTGCTGCCCCTCAGGGCCCACGCACAGTAGAGGGCGCAGGGCAGAGGGGTCAGGCACCGGCAGGGGAGCTGCAGAGGGCGGGGCCAGCAGGTGCTTGTAGGTGACAGCAGCGTCCGTCCCAGGGGGCAGCTCCCTGGGCAGTGCCCTCACCTCTTCCCCTGACCTCAGACCCAGGAAGGCCTGGAAGCAGAGGGTCAGCTCTCAGAGGGGCTGCAGGGGGCTTGCCTAGAACCACCCTGGGGTTCATGAGCATGGGGAGCCTGGGGCCCACACTGGGTGGGAAAAGTTGAGGCACGGTTCCGGGGTCTATGGCCCCTGGCCCTCTCCCAACCAGAAGGCACTGCCCTGTGACCCTCGGAGGCTGTAAGAGTAAACACTCTGGGGCGCGTGTCATGTCCTTCATGCCTTTGTGGCGACAGAACGCTTACACCGTTTTGGAGAATGTTATCTGTGATCGAGGTGTGTCCCCTGTGTGGGCTGGCAGCTGAGGGCCCAGAATCAGTGTATTGAGAAACCAGTCCTCATAAGGGCCACTTCCCAATGGGCTGCACCCCCGTGGCCCCACAGGAAGGAGAAAGTCGGACTGATGGGGCCAGGCCAGGGTAGGGGGGCTTGGCTTTATGGCTGGGGCAGGTCCAACCCACAAGAGTGGCTGGGAGGCAGGGAGTAAGTAGACAGAGGGGCCAGGAATGGTCTGGGCATACCGGGGTCTCGGCGGGCAGCTCCTGGGGCCGGGGCTGCTCTGCCCGAGGCAGGTCCCGCTGGGCTGTTGTCCCCTGGACGCAGCTGGAGCACCTCCAGGTCCCGCTGACCGGCCAGGGACATGCAGGGCAGGACAGAGGGGACAGTAGATTCCCATACTGGCAGCGCGGGGGAGGCCTGACAGCTCCTCCAGGTCACCCACCCTCATGGTCCCCAGAGGGGGAACCCAGGCCCAGCAGGAAAGTGGGTGGAGACCAGGGCAAGGGCCCGCCCACTCGTCAGCAGGAAGGCCCGGGGGGGCCAGGATCGCTGGCCCTGGTGGCCTTCACCAGCATGGCACGTCCCCTGAGTGCTTCTCGTATGAGCCCCGAGAATTCCTGACACCTGGGAACCAGCAGTGGCCTTTGCCTGTGTTTGGCTCCCATGGACCCTGCTTTGCAGGCGGGACCTCCGAGGCTGGCGTAGTTGCACTCTTGGGACTCTCCCCCAATTCCCTGGGGGGACGGTGCCCAGCAGAAAGGGAGCCGGCCAGGGGCAGGAAGGAAGAGAATGGAAGGGCAGTGTTGAGCTGAGCCAAGGGATGACCCCAGCCAGAGATGTAACCTGGTCAAGGTCATGCGGTCAGTTGGGCAGGGCCGGGTGGAGAATGCCAACCCCATGCTCCTCCCCACAGAGCGGGCTGCCCTGACCTATGCGAGCTGGTGGCAGAGGGAAGCACTCTCCCTGTGGGCCACGACAGGGGGCCCTGCACCAGGCACAGGATGGGGAACCCCCTGGCCCTTGGGGAGCAGCTCTGTGGCCTCCGTACTTCCCAACCTGACTTAGAGTCAGATTCTGCCTAGGGCTCGAGTGAGGTCAGCTGCTCAGGGGAGCTGACCTCCTTGCCTTGGGTCTCTGGGCCCCATAGGCCAGGCTGGAGGGACAGCATGGCCACACAGGGAGGTGGGGTGGGAAGATCCCAGGCCCCAGAGCCACCACTCAGAGACCTGAACCAAGGCCCCTCCCAGGCTGGCCTCACCATCCACTGGTGGAGTGATGGGACTTCTGGGGGGGGAGTGGGGGGAGAAGGGGGGGCAGAGGCTCACCTGGGGATCTCGCTGAGCGGCGGGGTCAAGCAAGCCAGGTGGAAGGCACGGGGGCAGCCATCACAACAGAGCAGCTCCCCGCCGTCCCGGCAGGCCGCGCACTCGTCCTCATTCTTCTGACAAGAGACACGTGTGTCTGGAAGACCCAGGATGGGGCGGCCCTCCCAGAGACCCCCACCCACACAATAGTCCCCAGGGGCACCCAAGTCCCCTGGCCCACTCCCAACTGAAATCCTGCCCTGACTGCCTGCTCCCTGGGGTGCCCCACGACCCCACCATCTCTGGGACTCTAGCCCCCAGCACCCTCTCTTGGGAAGAAAGAACAGTCTTTAAGAAAGTCTGGCTTCCCATGGGTGCCTGGGCTCCAGGGCCCTGAGGCTGCAGGCCCATCCCCATGCAGCCCCTTCCTCACAGGGCAGTGGAGGGCAGGCCCAACCGTGTTCCCCTGGGCCCTGGGCACCCGCTGTCCCCTCCGCCTGAGGCTTGCTGGCACTCTTGGCTGGATGCGCCCACCGTGCCTCCTTGGGTGTCATCTCCTTCGGAAATCCCCCTCCCCTGCCCCGGGATGACAGGGCTGCGATGAACACACTGACCGTAGTAATGCCCCACCCCCGGGCCCCACCAGCCCCGGAGCTCCTGGGAGCAGGGACAGCACCGGGTGGAGGTGTCGGGTTCTAGAGCTGGTTCCACCTTGTTCAGAACCAGTGTGAGGAACCCAAGAGCTTCTATGGCTTCCAATAGGGGCCACCGTCCCATCTAAGGGCCCAACTACAAGCGCGGGACAGTGGGCACCTGGGCCCAGGAGGACTCACTTGCTCTGACTTATGTGACTTTTTACAGTTGTGTATTATCAGAAAATATATATATATATACTATTAAAATAAAGAACTCCACACTGAGAGCAGAAGTTTGGCTCTCATCCCCCAGTCCCTGGACGAGTGACAGAAACCACTGCCCCCTCAGATCCTGGAATGCTTTGGTCTCTACCTGGTGCAGGTGGGGCTCGCTGGGGAGGGCAGGAGGGGCTGGGGCCCTGTCCCGTGGGCCAGCCCTGGAGTCACCTCCACCCTGCGGGAAGATGTGGGCGGGTCAGCAACAGGACAGAGGAGGCAGGAGGGGCCGACCCCAGCCCCCAGCAGAGCTCCTGACCCAAGGTGACGCCACTGTCCCTCGAGTGCTGGGGGAGGGGACTGAAGGCCAGGCTTCCCCGGGGTGGTCCCTGCAGTGCTTACAGGCGCAGGGGCCTGGGTCCCCTTGGCTCGGACCAGGGTCTTCAGGCTGCTGCTGCGGGTCTTGTTCTTTCCCCCAGAGGGGTCTTCAAACTTGTTGGGCGTGTAAAACTCCCCCCCAACCTGGATGCACTTCTTGGAGCCACCTGGGGGGAGGTGGGGGAGCCTGGCAGGGAGGCTCTACAGTGTGCTGTTCCTCCCCCAACCCCACCCCCAGGCAGCTCTGGGGCCAGGGTCCTGGGCACAGGTAGGGTTCTCTGTTGGGGGAAGGAAGCGTGTCTCCCAAATTCACATCCACTTGGAACCTCAGAAGCAACCTTATTTGGAAGTCGGGTCTTTGCAGATGTTAAGCTGGGCTCACACTGGACCCTACGTCCAAGGATAGGGTTCTTCTGAGAAGAGAAGGCAGAGACACAGGGAGGAGGCAGAGGCTGGAGTGATGACACCACCAGCCGGGGCGCAGGGTTGGGGCGGCCCCTCCAGGAGCTGCAGGAGCTGGGAAGATCTGCCGTAGAGCCTTGTGAGGGGGCAAGTGTGGTCCTGTCTGTACGGCGGTTTTAGAGTTGCTTGAAGCCACCCCGTTTGTGGCGATTTGTCACAACAGCCCTAGGAATCTACTGCAAAGACCATCCCTGGAGCCTGGTGAGGCTGGAGCCTGCGTCAGCTCCCAGGGTCCCCGCGTGCCCCGCGGGTGCCCGGCACAGAGAGTGGGGGAAGGAGGCGATGCAGTGGTGTGTCACGCAGGGCGGGGGTCGCGCTCATCCCCCTTAGAGTCCAAGAGTCCCCCCCTGCCCAGACCGTCCCCTCCAGAGACAGCAGGCCCACTGGGGGAGCAGGGCATGCCGGCTGCCTTGCCCACGTCCCGGCTGCTCCAGAGCCTCCAGGGAGCTTCGTGGGGACATGGATGCGCTGGCAGCCTCTCCCAGTGCCGTCTACCTGACTCAAACACTTGCTGGATAAGGATCCCCTCCACGGCCCCGCGGGCTCCTGGGACGTCCCCAGAGGACACAGCCATAGCTCTCTGGACTGAAGTGGACATGGTCTGAATTCCTAGGAAAGTGAGCATCGAAGTGGGCGGTGGGGGGGGACAGTCATCAGTTGGGTGATGAGCCCTGAGAACAGGCAGTGGGGAGCTGAGGGGTCTGGGCAACAGAATCCTTCCTTCTTTCCACCCAGGGCAGGCCAGACTCAGACAGACAGACAGCCTGCCTGTCAGTGCAGAGATGGCCGTGATGTGTGTGTGTACATGTACGTGGTATGGCCTGGTGTATGGTGTGAGCTGGCTGAAGACAGCAGGCAGGAATGAACAGGGACCCTGGGACATGTCCCTGGACAGTGCTGGGAGGGGGAAGGGTCCCCAGGACCTGACCACAGGTTGGCACCAGCTGGCCCACAGGTTGGCACCAGCCGGCCATGGGAGGTCTCTAGGGTCCCAGGTTGTGTCCAGCCAAGGGACAAGGAGGATTCTCTGGAGGAAGCAGAGTCCAAGCTGGCCCTGATGGTCGGGGCATTCGGATGGGCACAGGTGGGGTGACCCCAGGCCAGCATGGTCCCAGCTCCCAGGATGGCCCCTGACCCCAGGACCTCGGGCCTGGCTCACCATTGCCCAGTGGGAGACGCTGTGGTTCTGCGTTGCTCTCAGGCTTCTTGGCGGGCTTGGCCTTGGTTTGGGAGCCTGTGTTGGCCGGGGAGAACCGACAGTCTGGCCCTCTTGCCTCTGCTAGGCCAAGGCTGGGGGGCAGGTGGGAGAGCGGCAGCAGGGGACTCCCAAACTCTGGTGGATCCCCTTGCTTTATCCAGCTCTGGTGTCCACATCAGGAGAAGGAAGAACACCCGTCTGCCTACCCAGGGGGCTCAGGAGGCAGCATGGACTGCCGGGCTCACCCAGGTGTCTGTGTCCCTGGAGGGACCTCTGCCAGGCTGGTCAAGTAGGAGGGACAGATGCTCTCGGAGCTGGTTGGGAGGGGGTGGTCAGGGAGCGGTACAGTCTGGGGGCAGGGTGTGTGGAACTCCCCAGGGGATCTGTGACCCCACCAGCTCCTCAAATGGGGTACCTGGACTGGAGGTGCCCCTTGGGGATGGGGCTGCTGGTGGGGCAGTCCGCGGTTCCTCGAGTGCCTTCCTCTTGGTGGGGGGCCTGGGCAGCAGCACAGTGGCCTTGGGACCAGCCGGGGGCCTCCTCCCCTTCCGGGACTGGCTGAGGTCCACATCTGCGGGGCACGTGCAGGGCCGAGGGCCGAGCTCAAGCCCAGAACTGACGCTTCGTTCAGGGAAGTGAGGCCTGCCCCTTGGTCTCTTAGAACCCAAGACGGTCTAGGCAACATCAGGGGCTCCCTAAACACCCCATCCCTTCCCTCTTACAGTCCAGTTGGGGCCCAGAAGCCGACTTCAGCTGCCCCAGCCCCTCTGAGGGAGGCTGAGCCGGCCAGGACCCCAGCCCTCGGTGCCCCCCACCTTTGGGGAAAGTGTCCAGGATAGACTGCAGCCGGACGTATCTCTCCAGGTTGTAGTCCTTGAAGAGAACCCTCCAGAAGTCCAGGATGGCGCCGGCGTCCTGGGTCAGGAGCCACGAGAGGAGCGCGTGGAAGGCCTGTGGACAGCCCTCCTTCTCCTTCAGGCGCAGGGTCTCCTGGAGCAAAGGTGGGAGTGGGAGCCCTGCCCTGCCGCGTCCAGGCCCCACTTCCTGCCACCTCCACTGCGGGTCGAGGGCGAATGCTGACCCCGAGGAGGCAGCTGTGTCCATCCCCTAGGCTTGGGCAGGTATGGGGATGGAGTGGGGGTGCTGGGATGACGTGGGGGCCAGCTGGGTTTCATCTTACGGGACTGTGCTCAGGGGGCGCAGTAACTTGCCCTGGAGACCACGCCCTCCGTTGGTGAGTGGGGCGTGGTCAGGCTGTGGCGTTAGGAGCTGGGATCCTTTGGCTCTGCGGCTCCGGGGAGCGGAGGGGTGTTGAGAGCGGACAGTGGGGCGGGGCGGGGGAGGTCCCTCTGGAACGCGTCTTCCGAGACCCTGCCCGCTCCAGGGACCGGCGTTGGGGCAAGTCTCCCGCGCGTAGCGGCTCTGGGTCGCGGCCCACCTGGAACTTGTCCTCGGGGACCACGTCGTGGTCGGCCAGCGCGTGCAGCAGCGGGAAGGCGCTGTCCACGGCCACCGCGATCTCCGTGCGATGCAGCCTCAGCAGGCGGCGCAGCGCCGCGTCCCCACCGGCCCGGGCCTCGCCCGCCATCGCGGGGTCCGGGGACGCGGCGCTGGGGGCCCCCTCTCCCCGCCTGGGGTCTCGGGGCCTCAGGGCGCCGCTGGCCTTGTGGGGTGTCCGGGCCGTGTCTGCCTCCTGGTGCTCGCACTCACTCCGCCTGCGCCGGGAACTCCTGGGCGGGCTCACCTGCTCGGGGAGAGGGAGCCCTGAGAGCTTCTCCGGCCTCCTCCTCGGGGCCAGAGTCTGTTATACCCGCGTCTCCTGAGAGAGAGCAAGGGCCGCTCCGCCAATCAGGGCCCAGGCAGCTTCCTCGGGGTCCAGAAACTTCCCCGTGACTGAGTTCCCCAAGGTCCCAGCCACCTGCCAGCGCCCTTGAACACCTCCGGCAGGCCGCTGACTTTTCTTTCCGTGGTCATCTAGACTCAATTTCCCAAACGTGGTTCCGGCCAGCATCCCACGGGACACTGTTCAAATAGGGGAAAGCAGTGCTGGGTGTCCTTCACGCAGCTGCTCTAGCAGCTGCCAGGGGCCAGCGCAGGAAGCCTCCAGGGAGCTGAGCCGGGGCAGGGAGTGGGCACTGCTGCCTCCGCAGCTGCTGCTCAGAATCCTTAGTCCGGGGCTGTAGGAAGGGTCCAATGAGGGGTGCCCTGGGATATGACTTAGTGTCTCAGTGGGTTCAGTGCTGGGCATCACCTGGAAGCTGGGTGATGTGGGGTAAGTGTCTCTCCTTCTCTCATCTTTAAATGGACACTTTCCACTGGGAGTCCCCAGGGTCGATCCATCCTCTATCTCCTCCGGGTGTGTTGGGAAGTAAAGCTTCTAGGAAGGTGACTAACCCTGTGGACAGACATGTCTGAGCATTAGCCCTGGGAGCCCCTGTCTGGCTGGCTCTCAGTCCAGGGAGAGACACCCCAGGGGTCTTCCTGGGATGGGGGACAGAAGCTTCTGGGGGAAGTGAGGAAGGCTCCCTGGAGGACCGCAGCAAGGGTCCCTGGTCCATGAGATGGGAACAGCGTACCAGCAATGGGTGGGCAGGGGCAGAGGACTAGGGTATCCATGGACCCTGAGCCCATGGTGGCCCAGCTAGCATGGTCTGGGTGGGGAGCAGGGACATGAGACATGGTGGGAAGGCCCGTCCATGTGGTCAGGCTGCAGAGCCCAGGAGGCTTGTGGAGGAAGGCATCTGGCCAACTTGTGTTAGGGAGAAGAGCTGGCCACCTGGGGACAGGTGAGTGGGGGGAAGCCTGGGGTCAGGGCCAGCACTGGGGTGGGACCTGCCACATGAGGCAGTGGGGAGACTCATGACCAGTTGGCTGGTGGTGTCCCCAAGACTTCTTACATGTGTCAGCCTTCATGGTTTATACTGAGGTGAGGGTCAGGGTGGGAGGATTGTGGGGCCCCTCCTCCTGATGCAGGAGCCCTGCCTTGGTGTTCTTATCTCCAAGTCCTGGGCCTTCGGGCTGCTCCAAGCCTGGGGAGTGGGTGTCAGAGGTGAGCTCCAACAGCCTGGGGTCAGGGGCGGGAGGCCATGGTGAGGGCAGAGGCTGTTGTCATCTCAGGGGCCAGAACTTGAGGGTGGCTCTCTTGGGCCAGCTCTCCTGTAGGATGTTCTGGGACCTGACCTGGGAGCAGGGCCCTGGTGCTGCCTACCTCCGGGGGCACTGAGCCCAGTGGCTGCTGTGGGTGCGCACATGGAGGTGTGGAGCTTGGGTTCCCTGTCCTAGGTGAAGGTGAAGTCACTCAGTCGTGTCCGACTCTTTGCGACCCCATGGACTGTAACCTACTAGGCTTCTCCATCCATGGGATTCTCCAGGCAAGAATACTGGAGTGGATTGCCATTTCCTTCTCCAAGGGATCTTCCCGACCCAGGGATCGAACCCGGGTCTCCCTGTCCTAAGTTGCCCCCAAATTCACACACAGAGGCACCAGGATGCCAGTGAGCCATGGTTGTGGCCTTGGGGTGATCGGCCCAGAGGGCCTCCCCTTTCAGCATCGTGGTCTTCCATTATCACTTTGCACCTGGTGGATTTTCTCCTTGGGGGGCTGAGTGGTCATCGGGGGATGCCTTAGCCACAAGCCAGCTGTTCAAGGGAGATTTACACACTGCCAAGAAGACCGAAGTCTTCGCTTCACTTTTTAAAGCCCCGACACCCTTGCAGGTGGCTCTGCGTCGTCAGGCTGGCCTGGCCGCTTTGGGCGTTGCCTGGCTGCTGGCTTGGAGGTTAGCTCACAGGCTCCTGTAGAGTTTTGGACTTTCCACTGCGCCGGGAGTTTCCACAGCAGCCCCTTACCTGCCAGCAACCCAGAGCAACCTGGGGTGTATGGAGGCGGCCTGCGCAACCACAGAAGGGCCCAGTGAGGGCCTGTCCTGCCTTCAGCCAGGTCACTGCCCCGGAGGCCTGAGCCTCAGCTCATCCTCCAGGCAGTGGCCCAGCGACTTGCCTGCCCCCTCGTAACACATCTCTGAGCCTCTGTCCTCACCTGTGAGGGACCAAGCTCAGGAGCTCTTCCTGCATCTGGGTGATGCTACATAACAGACACCCCAGCCCCACTGTGCACTGGCCCTGATCTGAGTGCCTGGCACCTGCCCTCACCTAATCTCAGAACTGCTGTGTTCAATCAGCATTGTTATCAGCCCCCATTCCATAGACTGGGAGACTGAGGCACAGAGAAGTTAACCAGCTGTATACTCAGTCGT
Organism: Capricornis sumatraensis; assembly: GCF_032405125.1. Lineage (NCBI taxonomy): Eukaryota > Metazoa > Chordata > Mammalia > Artiodactyla > Bovidae > Capricornis > Capricornis sumatraensis. Next base: position 250,262,128 of record NC_091069.1, on the reverse strand, counting down.
GTTCAACTCAGTGACCCCGTGGACGGTAGCCCACCAGGCTCTTCTGTCCATGGAATTCTTCAGGCAAGAATACTGGAGTGGGCTGCCATGCCCTCCTCCATGGGACCCTCCCGACCCAGGGATTGATCCCAGGGAATGTGACCAAAGTCATGCAACTAGTAGATGGCCTTGGGTGGATGGTGTCCAGCACTCAGGACTCAGCGTCCACTCAGGACTCAGCACTCAGGACACTAGTTGGGTGCCCAGGTCATGCCAGGCCCTCCCAGTGCCCAAGGAGGAGGAAGTGCTCCCTGTGTGACATGCCCAGAAGTCGGGGAGAAGGAGGTCCCATTGGTGGGATGGGGACAGGAGGGGCCCCTGCCCCTGGCTGCTTGGTCTTGGCCCCTCAAGCAAGCCTGGACACTGCAATCTTCTCCTCTTGCCCCAGACAGAAGCTTCAGTCTGTGTGTGTGTTAGTCGCTCAGTCATGTCTGACTCTTTGAGATCCCATGGACTGTAGCCTACCAGGCTCCTTGGTCCATGAGATTTTCCAGGCAAGAATACTAGAGTCGGTTGCTATTTCCTTCTCCAGGGGATCTTCCCAACCCAGGGATCGAACCTGGGTCTTCTGCACTGCAGGCAGATTCTTTACCATCTGAGCCACCAGAGAAGTCTGTGTGGCTCCTCAAAAAGGGATGGGGTCCCAGAGGTCAGGAATCCTGAGCTGGAATGATCTCAGGGGACCTCAGAATGCCAGCCCAGGCTCAGCTGGAGGATCAGTGCAGGAGGGGCCCTGGGCCTGCTCCCTGAGAACTTCCTGGCTGGTGGGGCACTGGGTGGTGTGTCTCCTGCTGACTCTCTACCAGGACTTTAGCACCTTCTTGTCCTCCAGCTAGCTGTGTGACCTTGTCCAGGCATGTCTTCCTGAGAAAAGCTGTTCAACATTGTTACTCGTTACAAAAATGCACATTAAAGCCAAGTGAGATACCGCTTCACCTCCACAGGGATGGCTAGTATCAAAACAGACAACAGCAAATGTTAGGGAAGATGTGGAGAAACTGGAGCGCTCACACTTTCACGGTGGGAGTGTAAAATGGTACAGCCACTCTGGAAGTACCTTTAGCGTCTTCTTAATGAGTCCAGGGTTTCCCCAGTGGCTCAGATGGTAAAGAATCTGCAATACATGAGACCTGGATTCGCTCCCTGGATCGGGAAGGTCCCCTAGTGAAGCAAATGGCTACTTACTTCAGTATTCTTGCCTGGAGAATTCTGTGGACAGAGGAGCCTGGTGGGCTATAGTCCTTGGAGTTGCCAAGAGTTGGACATGACTGAGTAACTAATGCTTTCCTTTCTAATGAGTTCAACATAGCACTACTGTATGACCCAGAAATTCCACTCCTAGGTGTACACCCAAAACAGTTAAAAACAGATACTCAAACAAAATGCTGTACACAAATGTTTATAATAGCGCTATTCACAACAGCCGAAGTACGGAAACAACCCAGATGTCCATCTACAGAAGAATGGATAAAGTAGAGTTCATTCATACAATAAAATATTCACGCAACATGCATGAACTTTGAGAATGCTACACTAAGTGAAATAAGCCAGATGGAGGAGGCCACGTAGTGTGTGATTTCACGCATGTGAAATACGTAGAAGAGACAGTAAGCAGATTTCTAGGGGGTGGCGGTGGGGGTAGTGAAATGTTGTTGCTGAACCTCAAAAAGACACAGATTCTTTGCCTCCAGAGGAGAAGAATTCAATCCAGGGCCAGAGACAAGGCTTGATCACTCAGAGCTTTTGTGTAATAAAGTTAATAAAGTATAAAGGAGATAGAGAAAGCATCTGACATAGGCATCAGAAGGGGGCAGAATGAGTTAGTGTTAGCAATGGAGTAATATACTCTCCAATGAACCCAAAGAATGTCTGGAGGCTGTAAGTTCAGTTCAGTACAGTTCAGTCGCTCAGTCGTGTCCGACTCTTTGCCACCCCGTGAACTGCACCATGCCAGGCCTCCCTGTCCATCACCAACTCCCAGAGATCACTCAAACTCAAGTCCATCGAGTTGGTGATGCCATCCAGCCATCTCATCCTGTCATCCCCTTCTCCTCCTGCCCCTGATCCCTCCCAGCATCAGAGTCTTTTCCAATGAGTCAGCTCTTCAAATGAGGTGGCAAAAGTACTGGAGTTTCAGCTTTAACATCAGTCCTTCCAAAGAACACCCAGGACTGATCTCCTTCAGAATGGACTGATTGGATCTCCTTGCAGTCCAAGGGACTTGCAAGAGTCTTCTCCAGCACCACAGTTCAAAAGCATCAATTCTTTGGCACTCAGCTTTCTTCACAGTCCAACTCTCACATCCATACATAACCGCTGAAAAAATCATAGCCTTGACTAGATGGGCCTTTGTTGACAAAGTAATGTCTCTGCTTTTGAATATGCTGTCTAGGTTGGCCATAACTTTTCTTCCAAGGAGTAAGCGTCTTTTAATTTCATGGCTGCAATCATCATCTACAGTGCTTTTGGAGCTCCCAAAATAAAGTCTGACACTGTTTCCACTGTTTCCCCATCTATTTCCCATGAAGTGATGGGACCAGATGCCATGATCTTTGTTTTCTGAATGTTGAGCTTTAAGTCAACTTTTTCACTCTCCTCTTTCACTTTCATCAAGAGGCTTCTTAGTTCCTCTTTACTTTCTGCCATAAGGGTGGTGTCATCTGCATATCTGAGGTTATTGATATTTCTCCTGGCAATCTTGATTCCAGCTTGTGCTTCTTCCAGCCCAACGTTTCTCATGATGTACTCTGCATAGAAGTTAAATAAGCAGGGTGACAATATACAGCCTTGACGTACTCCTTTTCCTATTTGGAACCAGTCTGTTGTTCCATGTCCAGTTCTAACTGTTGCTTCCTGACCTGCATATAGGTCTCTCAAGAGGCAGGTCAGGTGGTCTGGTATTTCCATCTCTTTCGGAATTTTCCACAGTATATTGTGATCCACACAGTCAAAGGCTTGGCATAGTCAATAAAGCAGAAATAGATGTTTTTTTGGAACTCTCTTGCTTTTTCCATGATCCAGCAGATGTTGGCAATTTGATCTCTGGTTCCTTTGCCTTTTCTAAATCCACCTTGAACATCTGGAAGTTCACAGTTCACATATTGCTGAGGCCTGGCTTAGAGAATTTTGAGCATTACTTTACTAGTGTGTGAGAAGAGTGTAATTGTGCGGTAGTTTGAACATTCTTTGGCATTGCCTTTCTTTGGGATTGGAATGAACACTGCCCTTTTCCAGTCCTGTGGCCACTGCTGAGTTTTCCAAATGTGCTGGCATATTGAGTGCAGCACTTTCACAGCATCATCTTTCAGGGTTTGAAACAGCTCAACTGGAATTCCATCACCTCTACTAGCTTTGTTCGTAGTGATGCTTGCTAAGGCCCACTTGACTTGACCTTCCAGGATGTCTGGCTCTAGGTGAGTGATCACACCATCGTGATTATCTGGGTTGTGAAGATCTGTGTATTTTTGCCACCTCTTCTTAGTATCTTCTGCTTCTCTTAGGTCCATTCCATTTCTGTCCTTTATCGAGCCCATCTTTGCATGAAATGTTCCCTCGGTATCTCTAATTTTCTTGAACAGATCTCTAGTCTTTCCCATTCTATTGTTTTCCTCTATTTCTTTGCACTGATCACTGAAGAAAGCTTTTCTTATTTCTTCTTGCTGTTCTTTGGAACTCTGCATTCAAATGGGAATATCTTTCCTTTTCTCCTTTGCTTTTCACCTCTCTTCTTTTCACAGCTATTTGTAAGGCCTCCCCAGACAGCCATTTTGCTTTTTTGCATTTCTTTTCCATGGGGATGGTCTTGATCCCAGTCTCCTGTACAATGTCACGAACCTCAGTCCATAGTTCATCAGGCACTCTGTCTATCAGATCTAGGCCCTAAAATCTATTTCTCACTTCCACTGTATAATCATAAGGGATTTGATTTAGGTCATGCCTGAATGGTCTAGTGGTTTTCCCCACTTTCTTCAATTTAAGTCTGAATTTGGCAATAAGGAGTTCATGATCTGAGCCACAGTCAGCTCCTGGTCTTGTTTTTGCTAACTGTATTGAGCTTCTCCATCTTTGGCTGCAAAGAATATAATCAATCTGATTTTGGTGTTGACCATCTGGTGATGTCCATGTGTAGAGTCTTCTCTTGTGTTGTTGGAAGAGGGTGTTTGCTGTGACCAGTGCATTTTCTTGGCAAAACTCTATTAGTCTTTGCCCTGCTTCATTCTGCATTCCAAGGCCAAATTTGCCTGTTACTCCAGGTGTTTCTTGACTTCCTACTTTTGCATTCCAGTCCCCTATAATGAAAAAGACACCTTTTTTGGGTGTTAGTTCTAAAAGGTCTTGTAGGTCTTCATAGAACCATTCAGCTTCAGCTTCTTCAGCATTACTGGTTGGGGCATAGACTTGGATTACTGTGATATTGAATGGTTGGAGACGAACAGAGATCATTTTGTTGGTTTTGAGATTGCATCTAAGTACTGCATTTTGGACTCTTTTGTTGACCATGATGGCTACTCCATTTCTTCTGAGGGATTCCTGCCCGCAGTAGTAGATATAATGGTCATCTGAGTTAAATTCACCCATTCCAGTCCATTTTAGTTCTCTGATTCCTAGAATGTTGACGTTCACTCTTACCATCTCCTGTTTGACCACTTCCAATTTGCCTTGATTCATGGACCTGACATTCCAGGTTCCTATGCAATATTGCTCTTTATAGCATTGGACCTTGCTTCTATCAGCACACACACAACTGGGTATTGTTTTTGCTTTGGCTCCATCCCTTCATTCTTTCTGGAGTTATTTCTCCACTGATCTCCAGTAGCATGTTGGGCACCTACTGACCTGAGGAGTTCCTCTTTCGGTATCCTATCATTTTGCCTTTTCATACTGTTCATGGGGTTCTCAAGGCAAGAATACTGAAGTGGCTTGCCATTTCCTTCTCCAGTGGACCACATTCTGTCAGACCTCTCCACCATGACCCGCCCGTCTTGGGTGGTGCCACAGGGGATGGTTTAGTTTCATTGAGTTAGACAAGGCTGTGGTCCTAGTGTGATTAGATTGACTAATCAATTGTCCAAGGAGCAGTGGATGCACAAGTGCAGGAGGCCTAGAGGAGCCACTCCACGTTCAAAGTCAGGAAGGGTGGCTGCCTTTGTTGGGGCAGCTGTGAAGAGATACCCCACGTCCAAGGTAAGAGAAACCCAAGTAAGACAGTAGGTGTTGCAAGAAGACATCAGAGGGCAGACACACTGAAATCTTAACTGGAGGTTGTAAAGACCTCACCAGACCTGCTCCCATAATTTACATTTTAAGATAACAGAATTAGCCAGAAGGTTTAATCCAGAGTCTGTCCTCAGGCAGGATACATTATTGTTATATAATCCTAAGGAATGTAGAGGGAAAAAAAAGTTTGTCCTTTCTTCCTCCTTGAGAATTCCAGAACCCCTCTCCTTTGGGACCCCTAGACTTCTTATCAACTTGCCTAGGAAATGACTCTCTCAGTAGGAAGGAAGACTAAAGCTTAATAATATGCAGTTTCTATTTTCAGTGATGAAAAAGTTCTGGAAATAGATAATGGTGATGATTAATACAACACTGTGATATATTATGGAGAAGCTCTATATAGTCAGCAAAAACAGGACGGGGAGCTGACTGTGGCTCAGATCATGAACTCCTTATTGCCAAATTCAGACTTAAATTGAAGAAAGTGGGGAAAACCACTAGACCATTCAGGTATGATCTAAATCAAATCCCTTATGATTATACAGTGGAAGTGAGAAATAGATTTTAGGGCCTAGATCTGATAGATAGAGTGCCTGATGAACTATGGACTGAGGTTCGTGACATTGTACAGGAGACTGGGATCAAGACCATCCCCATGGAAAAGAAATGCAAAAAAGCAAAATGGCTGTCTGGGGAGGCCTTACAAATAGCTGTGAGAAGAAGAGAAGTGAAAAGCAGAGAAGAAAAGGAAAGATATTCCCATCTGAATGCAGAGTTCCAAAGAATAGCAAGGAGAGATAGGAAAGCCTTCCTCAGTGATCAGTGCAAAGAAATAGAGGAAAACAATAGAATGGGAAAGACTAGAGATCTGTTCAAGAAAATGAGAGATACCAAGGGAACATTTCATGCAAAGATGGGCTCGATAAAGGACAGAAATGTTATGGACCTAACAGAAGCAGATGTTAAGAAGAGGTGGCAAGAATACACAAAAGAACTATATAAAAGCCAGACATTCTGGAATGGAAGTCAAGTGGGCCTTGGCAAGCATCACTACGAACAAAGCTAGTGGAGGTGATGAAATTCCAGTAGAGCTCTTTCAAATCCTGAAAGATGATGCTGTGAAAGTGCTGCACTCAATATGCCAGCACATTTGGAAAACTCAGCAGTGGCCACAGGACTGGAAAAGGGCAGTGTTCATTCCAATCCCAAAGAAAGTCAATGCCAAAGAATGGTCAAACTACCGCACAGTTGCACTCATCTCACATGCTATGAAGGTAATGCTGAAAATTCTCCAAGCTAGGCTTCAGCAGTAAATGAACTGAAAACTTCCAGATGTTCAAGCTGGATTTAGAAAAGGCAGAGGAACCAGAGATCACATTGCCAACATCCATTGGATCATAGAAAAAGCAGAATTCCAGAAAAATATCTACTTCTGCTTCATTGACTATGCTAAAGCCTTTGACTATGTGGATCACAACAAACTGTGGAAAATTCTGCAAGAGATGGGAATACCAGACCACCTTACCTGCCTCCTGAGAAATCTATATGCAGGTCAAGAAGTAGCAGTTAGAACTGAACATGGAACAACAGACTGGTTCCAAATTGGGAAAGAAGTAGAACAAGGCTATATATTGTCACCCTGCTTATTTAACTTATATGCAGAGTACATCATGTGAAATGTCAGGCTGGATGAAGCACAAGCTGGAATCAAGATTGCCGGGAGATATATCAATAACCTCAGATATGCAGATGATGCCACCCTTATGGCAAAAAGTAAAGAGGAACTGAAGAGCGTCTTGATGAAAGTGAAAGAGGAGAGTGAAAAATCTGGCTTAAAACTCAACATTCAAAAAACATGGCATCCAGTCCCATCCCTTCATGGTAAATAGATGGGGAAACAATGGAAACAGTGACAGACTTTATTTCCTTGGTCTCCAAAATCACTGCAGATGGTGACCGCAGCCATGAAATTAAAAGATGCTTGCTTCTTGGAAGAAAAGCTATGACAAACCTAGACAGCATATTAAAAAGCAGAGATATTACTTTGCCAGCAAAGGTCCATCTAGTCAAAGCTATGGTTTTTCCAATAGTCATGTATGGATGTGAGAGTTGGACTGTGAAGAAAGCTAAGTGCTGAAGAATTGATGCTTTTGAACTGTGGTGTTGGAGAAGACTCTTGAGAGTCCCTTGGACTGCAAGGAGATCAAACCAGTCAGTCCTAAAAGGAGTCAGTCCTGAATATTCATTGGAAAGTCTGATGTTGAAGCTGAAGCTGAAGCTCCAATGATGTGAAGAACTGACTCAGTGGAAAAGACCCTGATGCTGGGAAAGATTGAAGGCAGGAGGAGAAGGGGATGACAGAGGAAGAGATGGTTGGATGGCGTCACTGCCTCAATGCACATGAGTTTGAGCAAGCTCTGGGAGTTGATAATGGACTAGGAAGTCTGGCGTGCTGCAGTCCTCGGGGTCACAGAGTTGCACACAACTGAGTGACTGAAGTGAACTTACTGTAACTATTAATATACAATAAATCTTGAAAGCCAGTAGACCGACTCCTCCAATTGTATTCTTTTTCAAAATAGTTTTAGCTATTCTCTAGTTTCTTGGATTTTCCATGTAAGTTTTAGAATAATCTTGTCTCTATCTACAAAATTCTTGCTGGGATGTTGGTAGAAATTACAGTTTGGGGGAAACTGATATACTTATTGAGTCTTCCAATTCATGTATGCCTGTTTCTCCATTTATTCAGGACTTCATTAATTTCTTTCATCAGTGTTTTGTACTTTTCAAAATCTTTCAAAAATTTGTAGTTTCAAAAATTTTATACCCATTTTGTTATATTTACACCTAAGATTTAATTTTTTTGAGCAAGCATACATAGATTTGTGCTTTTAATTTTAATGTTTGTGTTTCTATATTCATTGTTAGTATTTAGAAATACCAGTGATTTCTTTTTTTTGCATGTTTTTCTCATATCCTACAGGCTTGCTGGATTCATTTGTTCTAGGAGTGTTTTGTTTTGTTACTGAATCTTTGAGATTTTCTACAAAGAGAACTGTGTCATCTGTAAACAGGAACCATTTGATGTCTTCCTTCCCAGGCTGTACGCCTTTTGCTCCCTTTTTTTTTTGTCTCACTGCCCAGGCCAGAACTTCCAGCATGATGCTGAAGAAAGATCAGGACAGTAGATGTCCTTGCCTCGTTCCCAACCCTAAAGGGAAAGCTGTAGGTTATTTATGATGTTCTTTATCATGTTCAGGAAGTCCCTTCCATTCCTATGTTTATGAAAGTTTTTTTTTTTTTAATCATGAATGAGTATTAAGTTTTGTTAAGTGCCTTTTTGGCACTGATTGATATGACCAGATGATTTTTCATCATCAGCCTGTTAATATGGCAAATTACATTGATTGATGTTTTTGAACTTTGAACCACCCTTGAATCCCTGGGATAGACTCCGTTTGGCCATAGTATATCTTATTGAATCTAATTTTCCAAACTTTATTTTAAGGATTTTTGTATTTATATTCACAAAGTATTAATATATTGACCTATAGTTTTCTTTTTGTGACTGTTTGGTTTTGGCATTAGGATGTTGTTAACTTCATACAATGAATCAGGGAATATTCCATCCTTATTTTTCTGGAAGACATATGTAGAATTCGTGTTAATACTTTTTAAACTATTTGATAGAAACCCCAATGAAACCATCTGGGTCTAGAGATTTAGGGGAAGGGATAAATTAAGAAGTTAATCTCCTTAATAGTTACAGGCTGTTCCAATTATTTTCTACAGGTAAGTTGTGGCAGGTTGTGCTTTTTTAGGAATTGGTTCATTTCATGTAAGTTGTCAAATTTACGAATGCACAGTTGCTGGGAGCCAGCTGAGGAACTCCGCCCGTGGCAAAGGTCATGAGGAAGGAGGCTCAGCATATGCAAAGGCAGGATCAAGCCTCAGGAGACCCCCTGTTCCCGAGGATCTACCTCCAAAACCAGAGTCTGCCTACTTTACTGCTCTATGCTCTCACCTACACCTCTGACTTTATGGGGGGCTTTCCCCCACCTCTCTCTTGGAGAAGGAATTAACTTACAGCTCCAGTTAATAATTCCTGGGCATGACAAGAGTGTTTCAACTTACAAACTCCTCTGAAGGTTCTCTAGCCTGCCTGAACAGGTTCGTCTGGCCACATGTGGTTGTTCACAGCCTCCCAACCGTGAGAGGCACAAGATGCTTTAAGCTTTCTAAATACAGATTCTTTTGAGAAGTTAGAAAATTATTAGTATAGTATAGTGGGTTGATTAGGAATTATATTGGTGAAGGGTTTTTCATTTGTTGGGCCAATATTTGCTGCCAAGTCTCCATATTCCCTGCCCTTATACACATACATGAATATAACTAGCATATAGGAGAAATAAGTATTAACCTTTAAGATTAATCATGTTAAACCTTAGGCTAAGTAAATTCCTTTCTTAATTATAACCCACTGCACCTTCACCCTATAGGAATGCAACTTTATCTGGTGCCTTCAGAGGGTGGCGCCTGGTTTAAGAAAATTTACCCCTGGAAAAAATAGGTTTTCTGGTTGACTGACTATTATCAGAAAGAAAGGGTCATAAAATGTCAGCAGGCCTCATGGCCAGAAGATGATGTAAAGCCACCTAAGACCTTTTGTATACATTTATATGAAGCACCTGATTTTGATAAAGGTCAGGTCTGCTGACCCCGCATGACTCTGTATTCATCCCTATGTATAACAAAAAGTATATAAGCAAACCTGGAAAATAAAGAAAACGGATCAGTTCCTGGAAAGACTGGTCTCCTCATGTCGTTCTTTCTCTCATTTTCTGGCTGAATTCCCATCTGGAGTGGGGATGCCCGCCAAGCCTGCTAATTATGCCTGGGCTTCTAAGATCTGACCTGGGAGGCCTTAGTGTCTCCTCTCCTTCCGGAGAACGGGAGGACGCCTGCGGCCTACGTAGGTGGTGCAAACCTCGTCTCGAGGTTTTATTGGTATTCCACGTAAACCAAGTTATTCAGCCCCTTTTCTCCACTAATATCTTTATATCTGTAATTAAATAAGTTCTTTCCTAGGATGCTGACTCCGTCCCCCCTTCGAATTCCCTGGATCCACCAGGGCTGGACCCCGGCACACAGTTGTTCCCCTCATTTCCCTTTTGAAGTCCTTAGGGTCTGTAGTGACACTTTCTGTGTCAGTTTTAAGACTGGAAATTTATGTCTTCTCTATCTCTTTTTTTGGTCAGTTTTTCTGGAAGTTTGTTGGTTTAAAAAAAAAAAATCCCAAAGAACTAGCTCGTTATTTCATTGGTTTTCCCTGTTGTTTTTCCATTTTCAATTTGATTGATTTCTGCTCTTATCTTTACCATGCTATCCCTTCTGCTTGCATTGGGTTCATTCTGCTCTCCTTCTTACAGGTTCTTGAGGTGGGTGCTAAATTACACCCTTCTTTTCTTCTTCATTATTTTAAGAATAAACATATAGTCCAACAAAGCCAAGTTTATTGTGTCAGTGAAGCCAGGAAGGACTCTCTGAATAACTACACATCTCTTGGGGCTGGAGAGAAGGCACGTGACACAGCTGTTTTCAAGTTTGTGTTGAGCGCATGCTTGTCCAGCCTGTGCCTCCCTGCTCAGGTGGTGTTGCCACGACAGAAGGGTCTAGGGTTTCTTCATGTCTTCCTTTGAATAAAAGGTGTCAGCGAGAGGACAGCAGGCACACCCTTCCCCCTATCCCAGAGGTGCAGGTGGGGGCAGGTGTAAGGGGAGCAGGTGGACAAGGGCCAGGCAGACACGCCCAGCTTGACCCATGCCCACGGCAGCCGGAACATGAAAGAGCCCCGTGAGTGATGTGAATGTGACTCCTTGACCCACAGGAAGCATTTATTTAGCACCTCCTGTGTGCTAGCCAGTGTCCCAGGAGAACAAAACAGCCCAAGCTCCCTGCCCAAGAAGATCCTAGTCTACTGGGAGGAGACTGACAACCCAGAGAAGAGAAAAGAGGCCTGAGTGAGCCAGAGGGGAAAGTGCAGATGAGAAAGCAGGGCAGGAAGGAAGAGGGCAGGTAGGCTGGGGCTGGGGGTCGGGCTCTGCAGCGAGAGGAGGGGAGGCAGCCTGCGAGAAGGACCCTGAACTGAGACCCTGCAGATGTGCTCTCGGGGGGCGGGGGCAAAGCCCTGCGGGGTGCCAGCCTGGCGTGGAGCCCAGTGTGTCTGAGCAGCGGTGTGTGCAGGAGGGAGCAGGGGGAGAGGCAGGTGATGAGAGCTGTGGACCTGGGCCTGGGATTCTGACACCCCTCAGTGTGAAACCAGACTGGGAGGCTCAACAGGAAGTCACCCCAGTGACCAGGGAGCCACGGTGGCCTGGCCCAGGTGGAGGAGGGGCTCATGGTCCGATGCTGGGTATGTCTGGGGGTGGATTTGCTGAAAGTAGAAAACATTCTTACGGTTGCCAAGGGGATAAGGGGTGGAGGGATAAATTGGGAGATTGAGACTGACATAAACACACTACCATACAAAAAATAGATACCTAATAAGAACCTATTGTATAGCACAGGGAACCCTGAGGAGGGTCCAGAAACCTATGGTTCCACAAAGCCTTTGGGAGTGGAAGACAAGGCTGGGTGCTGAAGCTGGAGAGGGGGCTCCGAGCCTGGGAGGGAACAGCCAGGAAAGGCATCAGCGGGGACCCTCTCTTGTCCCAATGTTAGATCCCTGGTTCTATAAAACCCACTCTGACTTTAGGTAGAAATTCCAGAGCACCACAGCCGTGACGAGATGAGTCTGCAGGCTCCTTTCATGGGTGTGTCCTGTTTTGCCTTTCATCAGTTCAGTTGCTCAGTCGTGTCCGACCCTTTGTGACCCCATGGACTGCAGCACACCAGGCTTCCCTGTCCATCACCAACCCCCAGAGCTTGCTCAAACTCATGTCCATAGAGTCAGTGATGCCATCCAACCATCTCATTCTCTGTTGTCCCCTTCTCCTCCTGCCTTCAACCTTTCCCAGCATCAGGGTCTTTTCCAATGAGTCAGTTCTTCACATCAAGTGGTCAAAGTATTGGAGCTTCAGCTTCAGTATCAGTCCTTCCAATGAATACTCAGGACTGATTTCCTTTAGGATTGACTGGTTTGATCTTCTTGAAGTCCAAGGGATTCTCGAGTTTTCTCCAACTCCACAATTCAAAACCATCCATTCTTCAGCACTCAGCTTTCTTTATGGTCCAGCTCTCACATCCATACATGACTACTGGAAAAACCATAGCTTTGATTGGACAGACCTTTGTCAGCAAAATAAAGTCTCTGCTTTTTAATATGCTGTTGAGAGAGTCATTTCTTAGGCAGGTTGATAAGAAGGCTAGAGGTCCCCAAGGAGAGGGGGGTCTGGAATTCTCAAGGAGGAAGAAAGGACAAATCTTTTTTCCTTCTCTACATTCCTTAGGACTATATGACAACAATGTATTCTGCCTGAGGACAGTCTCTGGATTAAACCTTCTGGCTAATTCTGTAAATTATGGGAGGAGACCTGCTCTTTACAAGGATTATATAACAACAATGTATTCTGTCTGAGGACAGTCTCTGGATTAAACCTTCTGGCTAATTCCGTTATCTTAAAATGTAAATTATGGGAGTAGGTCTGGTGAGGTCTTTACAACCTCCAGACATTCTTTGGATTCACTGGAGAGTATATAACTTCATTGCTAACACTAACAAGCAGGTACTCTTTCTACCCCCTTCTGATGCCTATGTCAGAAGCTTTCTCTATCTCCTTTATACTTTAATAAAACTTTATTACACAAAAGCTCTGAGTGATCAAGCCTTATCTCTGGCCCCGGATTGAATTCTTCTCCTCTGGGGGCCAAGAATCCGGGCATCATGATTCAACAACAACCTTTCACTGTCTAGGTTGGTCATAGCTTTTCTCCCAAAGAACAAGTATCTTAATTTCATGGCTGCAGTCACCATCTGCAGTGATTTCGGAGCCCAGGGAAAGTCTGTCACTGTTTCCATTGTTTCCCATCTATTTACCACAAAGTAATGGGCCAGATGCCATGATCTTAGTTTTCTGAATGTTGAGCTTTAAGCTAGTTTTTTTCACTCTTCTCTTTCACTTTCATCAAGAAGCTCTTTAGTTTCTCTTGCTTTCTGCCATAAGGGTGGTATCATCTGCATATCTGAGGTTATTGAGATTTCTCCCGGCAATCTTGATTTCAGCTTGTGCATCATCCAGCCTGGCATTTCACATAAGGTATAATTTCTGCTGTGATGTGCATAGATCTGAGTGCCTGTCTGAGATGGCCCCCTCACCCACCCCATGCAACTCATACCCCGTCACCAGACGGAACATGTCCATCTCCCCACAAAGCTCCCTGGTGCCACCTCCTGGAAGTAACCTCTGACCTAGTTTGGGTCACTGTGGGTTCATTGTGCCTGTTCTGGAACTTTCTACAAAGGGAGCCATCTGGTCCAAACCCTCCATGGGTTCGACTTCTTTTACTCCAGGTACGTCTGGGCTCCTCTGTGAGGCCGCGGGCACTGATACTTCATTCCGGTACTACCTGGACCCCTGAGCTGGTTCATCTGCTCACCTGTTGGAGGGCATCTGGGCTGATGTGAACCTTCTCATCCAAGTTCTTGTTGGGCCAAGGTTTTCATTTCTCGTGGGTAAGTTATTAGCCAGAAGAGGAATTCCTGGGCCTTAGTGTCACTGTGCAGAGAAGGCGATGGCACCCCACTCCAGTACTCTTGCCTGGAAAATCCCATAGGCGGAGGAGCCTGGTGGGCTGCAGCCCATGGGGTCGCTGAGAGTTGGACACGACTGAGTGACTTCACTTTCACTTTTCACTTGCATGCACTGGAGAAGGAAATGGCAACCCACTCCAGTGTTCTTGCCTGGAGAATCTCTGGGACGGGGGAGCCTGGTGGGCTACCGTCTATGGGGTCTCACAGAGTGGGACACGACTGAAGTGACTTAGCAGCAGCAGCAGCAGTGTCACTGTGGATTCAGGGACACAGTTTCCCGAAGTGACCGCACCATTTTTTGTTCCCACCAGCAACACTTGAGGGTTCCAGTTGCTTCATGACCTCAGAACACCTGCTGACGTCTGGTTACAACCATGTTGCTCCGTGAGTGGTGGCGTATCACTGTGGCTTTGATTCACGTTTCCCTGATGACTGATGTTCTTATGCGAATTGGCCATCGGCATATCTTTCTGCGCCAAATATCTGTCCAAGTCTCTTGCCTATTTTAAAAAACTGGTTAGTTTGCATCATTGATTTGTAATTCTTTACATACTCTAGACACAAATTTTTTCAACTTTTTATTTTGTATTGAGGTATAGAGGATTGACAATGTTGTTTCAGGTAAACAGGGAGGGGACTCAGCCATTCACATACATGCATCCATTCTCCCCTAAACTTCTCTCCATCCAGGCTGCCATATGGCATTGAACAGAGTTCTCCGTGCTGTACAGTAGGTCCTTGGTGGTTACCCATTTTAAATATAGCAGTGTGGACACAAAGTTTTGTCAGATGTTGCCAAAGGGTTTTGCATTTTTTCTCTGGGAGTGGCCAGCTCATCTTAGATTTTAGAATCTCCTGGCCACAGGCTGCAGCCCTTCCCAGCCCCCAACCAGGCCCATCCTCTGCAGGTTCAGGACATGTTGAGTGGACAAGAGGTTGAGTCCCCTGCTTTCTGGGGACAAGGGAGCCAGACAGGGAAGTGCCAATGGCCTGGCACTGGGAAGAGTGTGATCCTGGAATAACAGGATGGGGACCTGGCCCCCACAGTGCAGGAGCAGAAAGCATGAAGTGAGCTTCCAGGTCAAAGGGCTTGTGGTGGGCACCCCCACACCAGGGTCTTCAGCCTCCCCCTGTGGCCCCAAGTCCCCCAGGCAGACACAAACCACTCTCTGGCTTCTCTGGGAGTCTGGCGGGCTGGGACCCAGGCCCAAGTGGGCAGGGAAAGTGCACTGATAGTTCTCTGGGGACATCCCTTCTGGAAGGTCCCCAGCAGTTCCTGTCCCCCTGAGTGTGCAGGGAACAAAGCAGAAAGGTCACCTGCTCCAGGGTCTGACGGGAGTCCCCCGAGGATTGTGTGTGAAGGTGAAGGAAGGAAAAGCCCCAAAATGTCCCTCAGTGGAGACCTGCGAGCATCAAGGCCACCCCTCTGTAATGGGCAAACCAGGGGTGGGGTGAGCCCAGGCTCACACCGTGTTTACTGTCTGCTGCAAACAGCGGTGCGGTGTGTGCAGGTGACTCAGTTATTGTGAAGCAAACAAGAGAAGGAAAAAGAAAATGTCTCCCTCTGGGAGGAGCCTTAGCAGGTGTGAGCCCTGGGCGGGGGGCAGGGGGACAGTGAGAGGGACTTTGGGACTTAATCCATACACTTAAATATGGTTTGTCTGCACAGGTTTGTTTTTACATGAAAAGTAAGAAATAGAATGCCATGGGAAATATCCACAATACCAACCAAAGTATCAGGTAGTTGGGAATAAAGATAGAACTGTGCTGTACCCACATTTCATTTATTTTTATTATTTATTTGCTTGTATCTTTTTAGTAAGGTGTGATTGGCATATATAATATTTTTTAAAGAAGAAAGAAACAGAAAGATGCACCATGTACCTGGATTTAATTTCCTAATTGCATTTTAAAAGGCAATTCTTCATGTCTACAAAACAGAAGCAGACTCACAGACATCGAGAGGAGACTTGTGGTTGCCAAGAGGGAGGTGGGGTGGGACAGGGAGGGACTGGGAGGCTGGGGTGAGCAGATGCAAACTGTTCCATATAGACTGGAGAAACAACCAGGACCTACTGTATAGCACAGGCAACTATAGTCAATATCCTAGGATAAGCCATAATGAAAAAGAATATGAAAAAGAATGTATATAGAGAAAGAATACGTATAAAGGATATATATATGGAAAACGAAATGTATAACAGAATCACTTTACAGCAGAAATTAACACAACATTTTAAATCAACTATACCTCAGTAAAAAATTACTTTGAAAAGTGGCCCGTAATCTCAAAAACGAATACATTTCCAATCAAATTACTAAAGGGAGTTTAGAACTTGAGTCTCCTGTTCTTTTGGCACATGAGTGAACCAGAGACAAGACTCTTTTGAAGAGGATCAAGCTGCCCAGACAAAACATTAAAAAGCTGCAGAGAGAAGGACAGGAGGGCTGGTGCACAGATGCAGATGGCTGGAGTGAATGGCAAAGCCCAGAGCGAGACCCAAACATACCTGCGAATTATGGATGATAACTGCATCGCCTGGAACACATAGTAGGCAGGGGTAGATGGACCCCTCGATAAATCTGTCAGACCAGCTAATCAGTGCAAAACTCCTATCAAACACCAAAAAAATATCCTGAAATAAAATGCTAAAACAAAGATTGAATGCTAACATCACTTTGGAGTGGAGAAGAATTTTTTAAGTATGATAGGAAAAGTGAAAACCATTACAGAAGAGACAAAAATATTTGTGTGTTAAAATATTTTTAAAAAATTTAAATCGATAGAGCAAGGCACAGAAAATATTGGTGAAAAATCCTCGTATCACATATATGAGGATTAGCTAAGAGTTAATATCTCTCTTATAGAGAGTTCTCACATCAGTAAGAAAAAGACAAATACTCAAGAGTTTTAAAAGAAAAGAGATTGACCTTCAAGTTTTATTCCATAGCCCAGTAGCAATAAGGGATCGGACTCCAGCACCATTTCATTGTCTACTTTGGAACTTCTTTAAAAATTAATTTTTTTTAAATTGGAGAATAATTGCTTTACAATATTGTGTTGGTTTCTGCCATACATCAACATGAATCAGTCATAGATATACATATGTCCCCTCCCTCTTGAGCCTCCCCCGCACCCCCCACCCTTCTAGGTTGTCACCAGGTTTGAGCTCCCTGCATCATACAGCAAATTCCCACTGGTTGTCCATTTTTCATGTGGTAAAATGTTTCAAAGCTACTATTTGAAAACTTTGAGACCTTTGGATATTGGTCTATTAAAACATACAGCCTGTGCACAGAAAATATAACTAGTGTTCTCCATGTAGTATTTACAAATGTACCGTGAGAGGACTGTCTGTGTAAGGGAGCTTGGAGGAACAGCAGGTTAAACCCAGTAAGCGGGCAGTCATAGCCATGCCCTCGGGGATGCCACCTTGAGTGGGTCTGGACGCAGCTCTGCACCCAAGCCTCCCTGAGGCAGGTGGCGGCTCCAGATGGGGTGCCACTGGGGAGCGGAGGTGCAGGGACTGGGCATCTTAGGGCGCCTTGTGCAGCAGCAGGGAAGACGCGCAGTCACAGTTTTGGCCAGGAGAGGGGGATGCCTGGTCACTTTTGGGGATAGTGAAGGCCCTTGCTTTTGTGCTCACAGCGACTAGGATGGGCTTGCTTCTTTTCCACTCCCCTCATCAGGGCACCGATTGGCAGGCCCTCGGTTCTGCTCTGTGTGGCTGCAGGCGTCCACCAGGAGCACCAGGAGTCAAAGCTGTTGGCTGCAAACCCCACCCTAGTCAAGCTGTCCACGGGTCTCCTCTCTCTGCGTATGGAAAGCATCACTAATGGCCAAGACAGGCTTCCCTGGTGGCTCAGGCAGTAAACAATCTGCCTGCTATTCAGGAGATGCAGGTTTGGTCCCTGAGTCAGGAAGATCCCCTGAAGAAGGGAATGGCAACCTACTCCAGTATTTTTGCCTGGAGAATTCCATGGACAGAGGAGGCTGGCAGGCTACAGCCCATAGGGTCATGAAGAGTCAGACACGACTGAGTGACTAACACTTTAATGGTTAAGACAACTGCAGGCTGGAGGGCGGAGGAGGGGTGCATGGGCACATGGGCCAGAGCCTGAGCACCAGCCTCAGGCCGGCAGCCGGCCCCTTCTCCCTCCTTTCAGAAGCGTGCACATGGGCAGCCTGGGGAACAGGATGGGTCTGGGTCTGGCTGTGTACCACCCCCTGCTTAGAACTTCACAGTTTCCATCACTGCATAAAGGTCTGAGAACCCCTGCAGGATGAAGTCCTGCCCATGTAATCCTCCACTTCCCCCAACCCTGTTTGCACAGAGACTATTTTCTTCTCAGGACATTTAAAAACACTTATGTGTGAAGCACGAGTTAGGGAATCAGCTTCTGATACGTGACATGACTGCTCCCAGGACATCTTCCCAGAAACCTGTCTCCCTGAGCCCATTTCCCCAGGAGTTTTGTCTAGTGAAAGCACAAAGGTCTGGACTCAGCAAGCCCACGCTGTGGTGGGGGGTCAGCACTGGGCTCCTATCTCCTCCCCCTCATCCAGGCCCATAGTCTGGGAGAGACGGTCTCTGCATCGCCTCCTGAATGACCTATGAGTGGCCAGGAGCCTGCACCTGGCACCTGAGACAAAGGAGAAGCCCTGAACCCTAGTCCTTGATGGATGCTCACACGACTGTTGCTACCCTGATGCAGGACAGCAGTCCTGTCAGCAACCCCTGGTCAGCGTGCACTCCAGGAAAAGTGAGGCTACACCTCTGCCAGGCCTCCTCTCTGTTTCACGTGCCTGAAAATCCTCTCCAGATGCCTGCTGTGTGCCCTGAGCCCCTGCTGCTCTGGGGGCCTCGCAGGACAATATGAGGCCAGCAGAGTGGGGTCCCTCCCCTTTCCCAGGAAACCTGGTCAGTGCCCTGTCACTGGGACAAGATCCCCCCAGGCTGTATGCCCCCCCTCATCCCCGCACTTGGACCAGCCTTGGGTGCAGGGCCGAGCCTGACTGGAGTCAGGTGCCATTCAGGATGCCCTTGGGCCCCAAAGCCTCTGAACTAAACTGGGAGCAAGCTGTGGGTCATCCTATCTGGCCAGCATTCAGAGAGTGACCACCAGGCCAGGCAGGACCTACCAACCAGAGGCCCACTGCGGCTCGGAGGGGTAGGGGCTCCGTGCAGGGGTGTCAGCAGGCCCTCACTGCATCCATGCCAGCCTCACAGATATCATAACTGGGGAAAGCAGGATGTCAGGCCACTTGGGCTGGGCTGGGCGAGGCTGGGATTCACCCAGGAATCTTCAGAACCACCCCAGCAGGGCCCATCCACTGCTGGGTGTGAGGCCATGGAGAGAGGTGCAGCTGGCACTTGGTCCTCTTGGAGATGGAGACCTGCGCTGTGTCCTGCCCTTTGCTCCCACATGCATGATCTTCAGGCTTCCTGGGGTGTCCACGGGTGAGGACAGTGTGCCCTTGACCAGCAGAGGGACCTGGCGTGTCAGGGTCTGAGGCTAGTGGTGGCCTCAGGGACTGGGCTGGTCACCCACAGGCCAGCTCCTCTGAGGCCTGTTTCCAACCCACTAGACTCCCCACTACCCCATGCTCCCCTCCAGACGGCACTGTCTCTGCCAAGCTGCCTCAGGGTGCATGGTGACCCAATGCCCTGAGAGAAAAGCACCTGTGCAGGAGTGTCCTGGGCCCGCACCTGCACCTGTCCACACACTCTGGGTGGAAACTTCCAGCAGCCTCTGCTCCACACTGCTAGGTCAGGTGCTCTTGCCCCCAGGATGCCCTCCCTGCTGTTCAGGTCTAACAACAAGAAGTTTGTCCCTTCCATAGAGCTAGAATGGGCCCCTGGAATTCCCACATTCCCCTTTTGCCACAGGAACAACACAGACAGGGCAGACTGGGGAGCAGGGGTGTGTGGTCAGGTGACAGGTCTACACCCCAATCCCTTCTGGCCCTTATAATCTTTTAAAATCTGGTGTCCCAGTTTAAGAATTGAAAATAAATAAAAGGGGGAGAAAGCAATAAAGACAGTGTACTCGGACACATGGGAAATTATCTCATCATCATTGTCAGTTTCATCATTTTCTTCCCTCCACTAAAAAATAGTCTTAATAAACTCTTTTTTTTAAATTTATTTATTTTAATTGGAGGCTAATTACTTTACAATATTGTAGTGGTTTTTGCATACATCGACATGAATTAGCCACGGGTGTACATGTGTTCCCAATCCAGAACCCCCTCCCACCTCCCTCCCCATCCCATCCCCCAGGGTCATCGCCATGCACCAGCCCTGAGCACCCTGTCTCATGCATGGAACCTGGACCAGCAATCCGCTTCACATATGATAATATACATGTTTCAACGCTATCCTCTCAAATCATCCCACCCTCGCCTTCTCCCATAGAGTCCAAAAGACTGTTCTTTACATCTGTGTCTCTTTTGCTGTCTTGTATATAGGGTCATCGTTACCATCTTTCTAAATTCCATATATATGCGTTAATATACTGTATTGGTGTTAAAAAATAATTATTTTTAATTGGAGGATAATTGCTTTTCAATGTTGTGTTGGTTTCTGCCATACAGAAATGTGAATCAGCCATAAGTATATGTATGTCCCCTTCCTCTTGAAGCTCCATCCCACCCCTCTAGGTTGTCACAGAGCCCTGGTTTGAGCTCCCCGAGTCACACAGCAAATGCCCACTGGCTATCTGTTTTACATATGGTAGAGTATATGTTTCCGTGCAACTCTCTCCATTTGTCCCAGGCTCTCCTTCCCCCACCATGTCCATAAGTCCATTCTCTATGTCTGTGTCTAGTCCTGCCCTGCAAATAGGTTCATCTGTACCATTTTTCTAGATTCCATAAATGTGCATTAATATATGATTTTATTTTTCTTATGGTCTTCCCTGGTTGGCTCAGACAGTAAAGAATCTGTCTGTAATGCAGGAGACCTGGGTTCGATCCCTGGGTTGGGAAGATCCCCTGATGAAGAGAATGGTTATCTACTCCAGTATTCTTGCCTGGAAAATCCCACGGACAGAGAAGCCTGCCAGGCTACAGTCCATGGGGTCACAAAGAGTCAGACATGATGGAGTGACTAACACTTTCACTTTCTGATCTAGGAAGTGGTACTGTTAAAAGATGCCCAGGTGATTTCAATGTGCAACTACATTTAAGAATCAGTGCTTTACCTATGGGACTCCCAGGTGGCATAGCGGCAATGAATCTGACTGCCAATGCAGGAGACATAGGAGACACAGGTTCGATTCCTGGGTCCAGAAGATTCCCTGGAGGAGGAAATGGAAACTCACTCCAGTATTCTTGTAGGGAAAAATCTCACGGACAGAGGAACCCGGCGGGCCACAGCCCATGGGGTTGCCAAGAGTCAGATATGGTGGAGCGCACACACACATGACCTTATCTATAGCAATTATAATGTTTAAAAAAAAGAGTGAAATGGAGGATGAATCTATGACACTTAAGAAACATGTTACTGCAACTAACACAACATTGTAGATCAACCCTACTCCAATAAAACTTAAAAACAAATCTCTACACAATCCAAGCAATATGGGTGCATGCTGAGTTGGTCACGCATCTCACTCTTTGCAATCCCCCAGACTGCAGCCCGCCAGGCCCCCCCGTCCGTGGCATCTTCCAGGCAAAAATACCGGAGTGGATTGTCACCTCCTCCTCCAGGAGATCCTACCGACCCAGGGATCGAACCCATATCTGCACTGGCAGGGGATTCCCACCGCTGAGCCACCCAGGAAGCCCCTCCAAGGAAAATATTTTGTATTAAAAATGTGGTATTAATTGAAATATGACTGGAGATATTCAGATAAAAATAAACAATCTATTAAGAATTCTCATAGAATTTTAAAATTATCAAAGAAATCCATAAAAACATATACATGAAATGATATGTATATATAATAAACTACATTTATAAATACAATTTTTAAAGTTTGAAACACACACACAAAAAGAAACATGTTAAGCAATCACAGTGCATGGCCTTTGCTTAGATCCTAATTCAGTAAACAAAGAGTAAAAATTAAAAAAAGAATCAATGATATTAAAAAACAGTCCCCAGAATACCTCAAAAAGTTAAACACATTGTTTCGATATGACCCAACAATTCTACTCCTAGGTACATACCCAAGTGAACTGAAAATGAAAGTTTACACAAAAAGTTGTATATGAATATTCATAGCAGCATTGTTCAAAGTAGCCCCAAAGTGGAAACAATCCATCTGTCCACCAACTGACGAGTGGAAAAACAAATTAAAATAGTTATGGCATATCCATATAATGGAATATTACTTAGCCGTGAGAAGGAAGGACATATGTTACAACATGTATGAACTTTTAAAATATTACAGTCAGTGAAAACAGCCAGATGCAGAAGACTATATTTTATGACTATACCGTATGATTCCCTTTATATGACATATCCAGAATGAGCAAATTCATAGAGGTAGAAAGCACATTAGTGGTTTCCAGGGGCTGGTGTGAGGGGCGATGGAGAGTGATTGTTAATGGGTACAGTGTTGTGTTTGGGGGTGATGAAAATATTTTGGAACTAGATAGAGGTTGTAGTTGCAAATATTGTAAACATACTAACTGCCACTGAATTATTCACTTTAAAATAGCTAAAATGGCAAATTTTACGTTATGTGAATTTTATCTCACTTAAAAAAAAAAAAAGAATCAGTGACCTATACAATTTCCTGATAGAGTTGAAGAAATCCGGAAAATCTGGATGTGAGGGGAATTAGTTCATTCAGAATAAGCCCTAAGATAGGGTCATATTTACCCTCCCCATGGTCTATTTTTTTTTGGGGGGGGGTTCTTTTTTAAATGGAGGACAATTTCTTTACAATGTTGTGTTGGTTTCTGCTGCACAACAACGTGAATCAGCTGTAAGTATACATCTATCCCCTGCCCCTTTCCCACTATCCCACCCGTCTAAAGCGTCACAGAGCATGGAGCTGAGCCCCATGTGTTATACAGCAGCTTCCCACTAGCTATCCCTTTTATACATGGTAGTGTACATATGTCAAAAGCTACTCTCTCAATTCATCCCACCCTCTTCCTCCCCTACCGTGTCCACAAGTCCATTCTCTATGATTCCCAGTGGTCTTTGACCCTCTGCTAGAGGAGAGAGTGAATGGTTTTTGGAAGCTTGATTGCTTGCTTTTGGAGTAGATATGATCAGATCCCTGTGACCAAGGGCAAAGAAGCTAGTTTTCATCTGTCAGTTGAAGCTGTATTGATTTGAGTTTGCTCGCAGAATCTGGGAAGCTCAGGCTGTTTTTACATTCAAAGGCTGATGGAGAAAGTGACGGCTGAGATGAGTTCTCTTCAAGTGTGGGACTTCTTTAATGTGAATATGAACAGAAGGGTGATCCACACAGCTGCAGGTTTAGGGATGCGCAGCAAATTGACAATTAAGTCACACTGATGCAGCCACATGTCTGGAGGGGAGACAGAGCACCCAACCTCCAGAAGGGGAGGTCACGGGGAGGTCATGACCCCATGCCCTCAGTCAGATGGACACCGCAGGGAGGGCTGCTAGGGAGAGAAGTTGTACAGAGATCTCTTTTCTGGAAATTCCACCTGTATATATACTTTTTAATTTTTTGGTTTATTGTCTGTCTTCCTTGTTGTTGTTCAGCTAAGTCGTGTCTGACTCTTTGCAACCCCAAGGACTACAACATTCCAGGCTTCCCTGTCCTTCACCAACTCCTGCAGTTTGTGCAAACTCATGTCCACTGAATTGGTGATAACATCCAACCATCTCCTCCTCTGTCGTCCCCTTCTCCTCCCGCCTTCACTCTTTCCCAGCATTAGGGTCTTTTCTAATGAGTAAGCTCTTCGCATCATGTGGCCAAAGTATTGGAGTTTCAGCTTCAACATCAGTCCTTCCAATGAACATTCAGGGTTGATTTCCTTTAGGATTGACTGGTTTGATCTCCATGCAGTCCAAGGGACTCTCAAGAGTCTTCTCTAACACCACAGTTCAAAAGCATCAATTCTTCAGCACTCAGCCTTCTTTATGGTCCAACTCTCACATCCATACCTGACCACTGGAAAAACCATCCCGATGTTTGTCAGCTAAGTGATGGCTCTGTTTTTTAATACGCTGTCTTGGTTTGTCATAGCTTTTCTTCCAAGATGTGGATGGCAGTCACCATCCACAGTGATTTTGGAGCCCAAGAAAAAAAAGTCTGTCACTGTTTTCATTGTTTCCCCATCTAATTGCCATGAAGTGATGGGACCGGATGCCATGATCTTAGTTTTTTGAATGTTGACTGTTAAGCCAGTTTTTTCACTCTCCTCTTTCACCTTCATCAAGAGGCTCTTTAATTCCTCTTTGCTTTCTGTCATAAAGGTGGAAAGTGAAAGTGAAGTAGCTCAGTCGTGTCTGACTCTTTGCGACCCCGTGAACTGTGTAGCCCACCAGGCTCCTCTGTCCATGGAATTTTTCAGGCAAGAAAACTGGAGTGGGTTGCCATTTCCTTCTCCAGGGTTAATAAACTCTTTTAGAATAAACATTCTAAAATATTGAGAAATATATGCATATGAGTTGAAAGAACTAATATTATTAAAGTGGTAATATTATCCAAAATAATCTATAGATTTGACAAAACCACTATCAAAATTCCAATGGCATGTTTCAGAGAAAGAGAAAAAATAAATCCTAGAATTTGTGTGGAACCACAAAGACCTCAAATTGCCAAAGCAATCTTGAGAAAGAACAAAGCTAGAGGTATCACACATCCTAATTTCAAACTATGTTACAAAGCTACTCTAATTAAAATAGTATGGTGCTGACACAAAAACAGACACATAGATCAATAGAACAGAATAAAAAGCCCAGAAGTAAATCCACATATATATATGTACAATATATGTACAATTAATTTATGACAAAGAAGCCAGGTATATACAATGGGGAAAGAACAGTCTCTTTAATTAATGGTTCTGGGAAAACTGGACAGTCACATGCAAAAGAATGAAACTGGACCTCTGTCTTACAGCATACACAAAAATTAACTCAAAATGGATTTAAGACTTGATCAGATAACCTGAAACCATAAACCCCTAGGAGAGAATATAGGTAGTAAGCTCCTTGATGTGGGTCTTGGCAATGCTTTTTTGGATTTGATGCCAAAAGCAAAAGCAATGAAGGCAAAAACAAACAGATGAGACTATATTCACACTAAAAATCTTTACTACAAAAGAAACCATTAACAAAATGAAAAGGCAACATGCTGAGTGAGGGGAAATATTTGACAATCATATATCTAATAAAAGCTTAATATCCAAAATATATAAAGAATTTATACAACTCAATAGCAAAACAAAAGACAACTTGGTGTAAAATCTAGGCAAGGAATCTAAATAGATGTTTTCCAAAGAAGACACATGGATGTTTTCTGTACGTCTTCCAACAAACAGGTACATGAAAATATGCTCTACATCACAAATCACCAGGGAAATGCAAATCAAAGCCACAGCAAGTTAGCACCTCACACCTGTCAGAATGGCTGTTATCAAAAATGCAAGAGTAACAAATGGCAAGGATGTGGAGAAAAGGAAACCCTTGTGCCCTGTTGTGAGAATGTAAATTGGTGCAGCTGCCATGGAAAACACTAAGGAGCTTTCTCAAAAAATAAAAAATTGAACTACCACACAATCCAGCAAAACCATTTCTGGGTATGCATCCAACAACAATGAAAACACTAATTTGAGAAGATATCTGCACCCTCATATTCATTGCAGCATTACTTACAATATCCAAGGCATAAACCAAGTGCCCATCAATGGGTGAATGCATCAAGAAAATACAATGTATATATACAATGGAATGCTACTTTGTCATAAAACAGGAATGAAATTTTGCCATTTGTGACAACATGAGGGCATTATGCCAAGTGAAATACACCAGACAAAGACAGATACCATATGACCTTACTTAGATGTGGGATTAAAAACAAACAAAAAATCCAAACTCACAGATACAGAGAAGGTGGCTGCCAAAGGTGGAGACTGAGCAGTGGATAAATGGGTCTGGCTCTCCCACCTTGCAGCTTGACACTTTCCCCTCTGAGCCACCAGGGAGGCCAGATAAATGGATGAAGAATGTCAAAAGGTGTAAACTTTCAGTCAAAGATAAATAACTCACACATAGAGATATAGAGTATTGCATGATGGCTACAGTCAATAATTTGTTGTTGTTTAGTTTCTAAGTTGTGTCTGACTGTTTGCAACCCACTGGACTGTAGCCTGCCAAGCTCCTCTGTCCATAGGATTTTCCAGGCAAGAATACTGGAGTGGGTTGTTATTTCCTTCTCAAGGGGATATTTCCTACTCAGGGAATAAACTCTCATTTCCTGCCCTGGCAGAGGATTCTTTACCTCTGAGCCACCTGGGGAGTTTAGTCAATACAGTGTGGTTAAAAAAGAAAGTACTTTAGAATACTTTGTATCTATAGAAAATCTCTGAAGCTAGGACAGAGCTCCCACAAACCCATACCCCTGTGATTAACATCTTGCTTCAGTGTGATACAATTGTAACAATTAGTGAATCACTACTGATACAAGCACAAGCTGGAATCAAGATTGCCAGGAGAAATCTCAATAACCTCAGATATGCAGATGACACCACCCTTATGGCAGAAAGTGAAGAGGAACTAAAAAGCCTCTTGATGAAAGCGAAAGAGGAGAGTAAAAAAGTTGGCTTAAAGCTCAACATTCAGAAAACGAAGATCATGGCATCTGATCCCATCACTTCATGGGAAATAGATGGGGAAACAGTGGAAACAGTGGCAGACTTTACTTTGGGGGGCTCCAAAATCACTGCAGATGGTGACTGCAGCCATGAAATTAAAAGATGCTTACTCCTTGGAAGGAAAGTTATGACCAACCTAGATAGCATATTGAAAAACAGAGACATTACTTTGTCAACAAAGGTCCGTCTAGTCAAGGCTATGATTTTTCCAGTGGTCATGTATGGATGTGAGAGTTGAACTGTGAAGAAAGCTGAGCACCAAAGAATTGTTGCTTTTGAACTGTGGTGTTGGAGAAGACTCTTGAGAGTCCCTTGGACTGCAAGGAGATCCAACCAGTCCATTCTGAAGGAGACCAGTCCTCAGTGTTCATTGGAAGGACTGATGCTGAAGCTGAAACTCCAATACTTTGGCCACCTCATGCGAAGAGTTGACTCATTGGAAAAGACTCTGATGCTGGGAGGGACTGGGGGCAGGAGGAGAAGGGGACGACAGAGGATGAGATGGCTGGATGGCATCACCGACTCAATGAACGTGAGTTTGAGTGAACTCCGGGAGTTGGTGATGGACAGAGAGGCCTGGTGTGCTGCAATTCATGGGGTGGCAAAGAGTCGGACACAACTGAGCAACTGAACTGAACTGAACTGAACTGATACAATATTCTCGAGGCTAATGAGCCATAGTTTACTAGATGTCCTTGGTTTTCCTCTAAGGTTGTTTTTCTGTCCCATTTAGTCTGATCGTCACGCTTCCTTAGGCTCCTCTTGGGCGTGGCAGTTTCTCGGATTTTTTCTGATGAGCGACACAGTTGTGAAGAGCCCCAGGCAGGTGTGTTGCAGGCTGTCCTGCCCCTGGCATCTTCCGGTGCTTCTCTCATGGGTGGGGGCTGAGTCACAGGTGGGGAGGGAGCCCACAGAGGTGGCACACCATCCTCGTCTCTCCCTATCAGGAGCAGTACTGTCCACTCCACTGACCACTCTGCTGTCAACCTTGACCTTGGCAGGTTTCTCCCTCCAGAGCTACTGCCTGACATCCTGCTGAGGTTTCTATATATATATAATTTATTCATTTGGCTACATCAGGTCTTAGTTGGGGCATGTGGGATCTAGTTCTGTGACCAGGGATAGAACCTGGGCCCCTGCATTGGGAGCCTGGAATCGTAGCGGCTGGATCACTAGGGAAGCACTCATTGAACTTTACACAAGTAAGTCAGGCCACCCAGACCACACCCAAGCAGAAAGGAGGGAACCATGAGCCCTCTCTGAGCCAACTGAGCTTCCTCCCCACTAATTGCCCCTTGGCCCCTCCCACCGCGGCAAACGCCCCCACTCCCGACCATTTATCCCACCCAGAACCTTCACCCTCATTAGGCACCACACCCCTTAGATCCCTAAACCCCACTGAACTCCCTCCCAGCCCTTGCTGCCCCCCTGTGCCCGCCCCCAGCAGAGAATCCTGAGAGCCCTATGCCCCGCCCCTGAGTCCCCCACCCCCGCACTCAGGCCCCATCACTGAGCCTCCTCACTCCGCCCCTCTGAACCCTCCTCTCCCACACGGGTCTTCTCATCCCTCCCCACTGTGAGGATTCTCCTTCCCCTCCCCCTCCCGGGATTCCCTAATCCCCCACCCAGCAGGAGCACCCTCACAGGAGCCCTCCACCCTTCCACCCAACACCCAGTGGCACTGAGGGGTCCCCGCCCTCCCCCGCCCTCCCCCGCCCTCATCCGTACGTCATCCTACGCGCCCCCACCCCAGGAGTCCAGCACCCCGGTTTCCTGCTGATTCTGGAAGAGGTCCCTTCCCAGATTCCATGGCCCTCTCCTCCCCGGGGACGCTGAACCTGGAGACTGTGGATGGCTCGGACCCTGACCCAGCCCTGCTGCCGGATAGGGAGCAATGGCCCCCGCCCTGTGAAATCCGTGAGGCCCTTTTTTCTTCTCAGGAGCCCCCCTGCCTTCAAGAGTTCTTGGAAGAGACCAAAGCTGGATGGGGTCTGGGAGACCCTGGGGTGGCAGGAACATGGGGTGGCTGAGGGGCCCACAGCTGGGGGGGTGCAGACTGAGGAGGTGCCACGGAGGACGTCGGGCCCTGTGAGACCCAAGTGGCCCACCTGATGGGCAACCCCTGAATTCCCCCTCGAGGCTGGTACTCACCACTGACATTCCTGCCCCTCAACACCATCCCCGCCCTGGGTTGGGAGGAGTGAGTGTCACTGTGGGGGGTGGGTAGGGGCTGAATGAGGATTCCAAGATTCCAGGGCTCTGAGATGGAGGCTGATGGGGCACCTTCTCACTCTCTGCTGTCTGTCCTGTCTCCTGGTTTGGTGGCCCCTTGGCTGCTACCCTAGTCCTGGACCCAGAGGCGGAGCACAGTCTGGACATCATCCTAGTGGGTTCCAGCGAACTGTCATCCCCACCATCACCTGGGCCTCGCAGAGGTGAGGGTTCATTTGAGTACTGGGCCCATCACTTGGGATGCCAACTCGAGGCCTGAGCACTGTCCAGGGTTCCCAGCTTCTGGAATAATCAGGCCTCACTCAGGAGCAGGAGGGTCCCACTCCAAGCCTCCCCTACCCCAGCAATCAGCTTGGATGTTTAAATGTCAATTTGAAAGGTAGAGGGGGGAGGGTGGTGCTGGTCCTCTGTGACCTCAAAAGATCGACT
Organism: Capricornis sumatraensis; assembly: GCF_032405125.1. NCBI lineage: Eukaryota > Metazoa > Chordata > Mammalia > Artiodactyla > Bovidae > Capricornis > Capricornis sumatraensis. The sequence continues at coordinate 250,232,648 of NC_091069.1, read as the reverse complement.
TTGAGGCTCCTCTCTTGACCTGTTTGATGTGGGAGACAGGCAGAGGCAGGGACTATGTCTTTTCTTTTCCAGATTTTATTGCATATGAAGTCAAAGTCAACCAGCGAGACATAGAAGGTGAGTGCCACACACCTGGCCAGGCGAAAGGATGTCAGCCCACTCAAGAAGGTTGTCCATCCCTGGAGGAGGGCAGTGGATGCCACTGGTGCCCAGCTTGTATGCCCTCCACCTGCCCTAAAGACCCTGACCTATCACTGAAGGTGTACGCTTCAGTGTCTTAGTATAATCATACATAATGTGCCACCGCCACTGCAGTCTAACTTTGGGGCGTTTTCATCACCTGCACAAGAAACTGTGACTCCACAGTAACTCTTTCTGTATCCCTCCCCTCTTTCAACTCTAGGCAACCACAAATCTACTTTTTTTCTCTATGGATTTGCCTAGCCTGGATCCCCTGCATTTACACATGGATTTTTGGATCAGGCTAGCAATTTCTGCAAAAAAAAAAAAAAGGAAAAAAAAAGCCCAGCTGGAATTTTGAGAGAGATCTGTAGACCAATTTGGGGAGGCTTGCCATTTTAATGGGCTTCCCTGGGTAGCTCAGTGGTAAAGAATCTGCCTGCTAATGCAGGAGATGTGGGTTTGCTCTGTGGGTCAGGAAGATCCCCTGGAGAAGGAAATGGCAACCCACTCCAGTATTCTTGCCTGGGAAATCCCATGGACAGAGGAGCCTGGTGGGTTAGTCTGTGGGGTCGCAAAGACTCGGATATGACTGAGACACACAGCATTTTAACACTCATTAGTCTTCTGATCCACAGACATGGGATGCCCTCCCATCTGAGCTTTCTTTCAAGAGCAGTTTGTGGCTTTCAGGGTACAGGCCTTGCACTTTTTCTGTTGTTGCTAAGTCTGTTGCTCTGTCTGGCGGTGTCATGACGCACATTGACTGTGGGTTTCTGCCTCAGACGTGTGTATCTGCTGTGGAAGTCTCCAGGTGCACACACAGCACCCTCTGTTTGAGGGGGGGATGTGTGCTCCGTGCAAGGTAAGCAGGGAGGCGAGGGTGGCTTCGTGGTGGCCTCAGGGCAGCGTGGGCAGCCTGGCTTTGCCCTCACCAAGGACAAGTTCCTGGACTGCCTCTTCCTGTATGACGACGACGGGTACCAGTCTTACTGCTCCATCTGCTGCGCCGGGGAGACGCTGCTCATCTGCGAGAATCCCGACTGCACCCGGTGAGGCCAGGGGTGTGTGGGATCGGGTCATGAAGGATTGCTGCCCATAAACCTGGGGAACGCCCATCCTTCTGGGCTCTGCATCCCGGAGTGCAAGGGACTTTCCCACCCCACCCCCCCTTCCCCAAAGGATGACTTTCTCCAAAGCTTTCAATTTCCATCTCAAATATTTCATTTGCTGAAGAGCCTTGACCTATGGGAGGGGCTTCCCAGGTGGCGCTAGTAATAAAGAGCCTACCTTCCTGTGAAAGAGAAATAAGAGATGCTGGTTCGATCCCTGGATGGGGAAGATCCTCTGGAGAAGGGCATGGCAACCCACTCCAGTATACTTGCCTGCAGAATCCCACACACAGTGGAGCCTGGCAGGCTATGATCTGTGGGGCCACAAAGAGTCGGACACGACTGAAGTGATTTAGCATGCATGTACGCTTGACCTATGGGAGGGGGTGTCAAAAGCCGTGTGCTTGTGATTTTTCTTTCTGTTTTTATCTCCAAGGCATAGCTGCTCCCTGGATGGTTAAGTAGGACAGTGACAGGACACTCACATGGCCAGGGCCAGGCGGGTGCCTTCGTTCTCCCCTGCTGTGTGCCCAGCTGAGCCTTACTTGCAGTCCGTCCCTCCAGCCCTTCTGGGCCATCCTTGTACTTAAGCTCCCCAACCCCAAACCTGCCCCCCTGTCCCCTCAGTGGGTGCCCCTGCACTTGAGTTCATGGGGAGATCTCACCTGCTTTCTTAGATGCTGAAGTTGGGAGGCGGAGAACAGCTGGCGTAGGGGAGTCTTGAAAACCTGCCACTGTCCGCAGGTCCCCCTGTCCTCTGCGGATGACTGGGGCCCTGTGGCTCTAGGTCCCCCTCCCTCAGCCGCAGCCTTGCCTTGCCTCCCCACCCTGCTGGCTTTGTCTTTCCACCTGTCTTTTCACTCACTCCAGAACAAGGAGCAGGCTCTCTGCTGCCTACTGGGCCACTGGGGTTTCACCTGGCGAGGAGGCAGCATCATTTCTGCCGCTGTGGTTTTCTGTTTGACTCCAGATGCTACTGTTTCGAGTGCGTCGACACCCTGGTTGGCCCCGGGACCTCGGGGAAGGTTCACGCCATGAGCTACTGGGTCTGCTTCCTTTGCCTGCCCTTCCCCCGGAGTGGGCTGCTGCAGAGAAGGAGGAAGTGGCGGACGTGGCTGAAGGCCTTCTATGACCGGGAGGCGGTGAGTGGCAGCTGGGGCTGGAGAATAGAACGGGCGAACAGCCAGCCCTAACTTGGCTCGTTTCCTCCGGCGACTGGTTGCAAAACGCCCATCCGCTCTGCTTATGTGATGAAGTTAAAGGCTTTTGAGCAAATGCACTTTCCTCATCTTCCTCTTTGATAGCAGTGTCCACTAGGTGTCTGTCTCCCACCAGTCCCCTTAGCGCAGCAGCTTTGTTTCTCCCAAGCCTGGGAACCAGGCATTTGTAGGAGGGAGGAGAGGGCCCAGCAAACGTGGGCCTCTGGGCTCAGCAAGTGGGAGCAAATGCCCGGGTGGGATCTCCAAGTCCAGCCCGGACAGCTGGCACAGACATGGGTCCTCTCTGGAATCAAGGCCGGGGCCATGAGCTAAGCAGGAGTGTGGGCTCATCGTAGTAGTTTGAGCTCTGTTCCTCAAACATACACCCAAGTCCTAACCTCCGGTACCTGTGAACATGACCTATTTTGGAAATAAGGTCTTTGCAGATGCAGTTTAGAGAAGGATCTTGAGGTGAGGTCATCCTGGATTGGGGTGACATGAAATGCAGTGATTGGTGTCATCTACCAGGAAGGAGTGGGATAGAGACACACGAAGAGGGGGTGGGGGCTGAGTGACAGGGCAGGGTGGGCACTGACCGGGGCGGCCTGGAGCCTCAGGTTCCTTCTCTGCTCTTCGAGGCTGGCCGGTTCTGGGGAGTCGCTGCACACCTGGCGTTGCTAGGCCAACCATGGGGGCACGTGGTGGCCCCACCACCCTGCACTCCCTGACACTGGATGGAGCAAGTGCCTTCAAGGTGCTTTTCTAAACTAGGCACCTGCCCTCCCCGTAGAGCCTTCTTCAGGTCCATCTTGTGGCAGAAGCCGCCCATCTCTGTGTAAAAGACCCCGAGCCAGCAAACTGCAGGAGGGGTTTCTCACCCAAGGGGTAAGGGGTAGATACTCTGAACCACTGTTACTGCCCCAGGGGAGCAAGGGGAAGGAGGCACGGCTCCTGCAGCTGCCACAGGGAACCAGGACGTGCGTCCCCAAGTGTCTGTCAGGGCTGCGCCTGCACCAGACATGCCCTGCCTTCTCCATGCCCCCAAGAAGCCCAGGACCGCCTGCCCTCTCCCATTGCTTCACTTTTTGCCTGCCTTGGGTGCCGTCCACGTGCTCCAGTCCTGGGCTCAGGGTCTCCTGGGACCCCCACCATCCACTACTTGCAGGCAGCACCACTGCTCAGGCCCGGTTATCCATCCACAGCGCAATGTTATGCTCATAGGAGGCCAAGAAGCCTCCTGGGGGTCGGGGGCTCAGGAGTGCTTGTTTGCTGGATAGATCCACCGCATTCTGCCAGCTGGTGCCCTGCATGGGAGAGAGGGTGTCACTGGACGCCTTCTCGGCTCCTGTCCTCAGCCTGGCCCCTTCGCGCGGAGACACGGCTGCTGGCTTAGGCCTGGCTGGGAGAGGCCCTGCGCTGGTGGCCTTCACGGGTGGTGCCGGTTTACTTCGGGCCTGGGTTCAGAGCCTGCAGAGGGGACAGAGAGGAATCCGGTGTCTCCCACGGCCATGGGCGTTTGGAGTGCCCCAGGTCAGAGACTCTTCCCAAGAAGTACAGGGAAGTGGTTTCTCTAGGGACAGAGTTATCTCCTTTCCCAAGAAATGAGGTCCCGAGCATCTGCCTGCCCTTTGCTGGAGATGCGGTTGGCGGGGGAGGGCAGGAGCCTTGGCCTGGGGGACGGGCCGGATCTTCATGAAGGCCTGGCGGTCAGTGCAGTCAAGGCGGGGCCAGCCCCCTCAGCAGGTGTGCAAGGCCAGAAAGAACTTGTCTTGACACTCATGGGCTCTATGACCAGGCAGTCATCAGAATGTTCTGTTGTTTTTTTTTTTTTTTTTAATAGGAGAATCCCCTTGAGATGTACAAAACTGTGCCTGTGTGGAAGAGAGAGCCCGTCCGGGTGCTATCCCTTTTTGGGGACATCAAGAAAGGTGGGTGCAGTGACACCTGAGGATTCATGCTAGAGGAGGGGTCTGCTTGGAGCGAGACCCACAGGGGACCCAGGTGTGTGTAACGAGGGTGGGGGTGCAAAGGTCCCCAGCGTCACACTCACTGCATGTCTGGGACTGGGGGCCGTTTCCAGGAAGCGAGGGGTGTGCTGTGCAGGAGCACCTGGGGCTCCTTCCTTCAGCTGGGCTGCCTTGGAAAGAAAATTCACATAGCAAGACGGTGGGTGTGAAATGCCACAGTGAGGGCCGTAGGGCCAGCTCTCTGCTAGGACAGCCCTGCCCAGAGCCACTGAGCCTCACACACCTCCACACACCTGGCTCCCTTACTTGCCCCACCCCTTGCCGGGCTCCCTGCACTCTCCGTCTCTACCCAGACTCCCCCATCACCCAGGCAGTCACATGCTGCATTCTAGCCTTGCCTGGGTGTCCTGCTCCTGCGGACCTCCAGCAGACCCCCGCCTGCCGGTACTTTTGGAAACTCTGTGGATTCCTGTGGGCCTAGCAGATGTAAAAGGGATCAGTGAAAATATGTCTGTTAGTCTCTGGCCAAGTGGAATGGGGCCATCTGCCCCGCTCCTGACGCTTGCCAAGGGCCTGGTAGTGTGATCCCGGTGGCCCCGTGTACATCCGTGTTAAGGATCTGGGGGCCGAGACACACAGAGCGCGCATGGCTTCCCTGAAGGAACCCAGGAGTCATGGCCCATGGCCACTCAGCCTTCCAGTCCCTGCCCAGACAGTGCGTTATTTAATTCACAAGATCCTTTCTGGGCTCACCTTCCAGTGGCTCGGCTGCACGCTCTCCGGCAGCCCAGGTGTGTCTCCCGGCCTGACCGGGTGATGTCAGCATGCATCGCCACCACCCAGTGGTTCCCTAACCCAGAGAGTGGCACTGCAGCCTGTAACACATAGCTTGACTTTCTGAAATTAGTGCTTGCTCACCCCATCATGTCGCTGGAAAGATAAAGTCTGCTCGCCATACGATAGCCATACTTTCTGATCAGCCGTTGGCCTTTGATTCCACGTCGGGTCAAAACCCAACGCCAGCCCTCTTATGTCCTCTCGGCTCCCCACCCAGAGCTGACGAGTCTGGGCTTTTTGGAAGATGGTTCTAAGCCGGGAAGATTGAAACATTTGGATGACGTCACCAACGTAGTGAGGAGGGACGTAAGTACTGCCGGCTCCTCCAGGTCCCCGGTGAGGGCAGACTCAGCTCCTCCAGGCCCTTGGTGAGAGCAGACTCGGGGGAAGGGGACAGGGGACCAGGCAGAAAGAGGGGGAGGGGCAGCCCCCTGCAGGGCTGACCTGGGGGGGTCTCACGGGGATCACCCCCACAACAGGGGAGATGAGAGGAGCATGTTTGTGGCCCCCACGCTGCCTGTTCTTGCTGTCCTGAATGTGGCCTGGAAGGGAGGGCCTAAAAGTGACTCAGCCAGCTTGGTCAAGAGCATCCTGGGGTGGGAAAGGGATGGGAAGCCTCCTCTGGGAGCCTCTGCAGGAGGATCTGGGCCCTCGCCGGAGGCCCACACAGCCCCTCACATCGGATTAAGCCTGAGGGGGCAGAGCGCTGGCCACTGCAGGTGGCAGCAAGGAGTCCACTCTGCCCCCAGGGTGCCAGCCAGAGCCTTACAGCTCCGTTCCGCCCCCATCTTGGTCTGACCCAAGGGTGTGTCCAGGGGCCAGCCCTCCTCTCTGGCTGAGCCTGGAGACGCCCCCGCCACCGGTCCATCCCCCTGGGGTCTGCCCTGCCTTGAAGCCCAAAACAGTGTCTGTCTTCTCGCCCCACTGGTCCCATCAGATGTGCCACCAGGGAGCATTTCTGGTCATCATACTTGTCCTAGGCTCCCCAGGCGGGGTCCTGCCTTGAAGGGCAGATGGTCCAGGTGGGGCTGGACAGTGATATGAGGCCTCCCCCCTCAAGCCGCAGAGCTGCAGGACAGAGCAGACGTGGAGGGGCTCTTGCTGGTGCAGTGGAGGGTCTAGATCCCTCCCATGATGAGCTCTGAGTCTCACTGGTGACAGTGACTCCCATGTGTATCGTCATCGCTCGGTCCTGCCAGCGTCCAGTCCTTTTCATGAGGATCGTGACCCAGGCCTTCCTGTAGTGCCACCACCCTGGAGATGGGGCATCCGGCTGCCACTCGCTCCCATGTCTGCACAGTGACATCTGGCTGTCCATGTCTGTGGGTTTCAGGGGATTCAGAGTGCTCGCTGGCGGATTCTTGGGAACAAGGAAGACCTTGCTTCCTTCATGGCATTTCCTTCGTCACAGCAGCCACCAGCCTGCAGACCCTGGCCCCCCAGCTCAAGCTCGCCTCCTCCAGCCCCCTTGCCTCCTCCCTATCCAGACCCCACTCTGTACTCACCCCAGCCTGCAGCCTGCAGTGGAGCCCTGGGATAGAGCCCCTGCTATAGTTGTGCACCTGGTCAGGGGCAGGAGCAGGGGCAGAGCTGGCTGCAGCAGGGCACGTGAGGTGGGGAGCTGGCGTCTGGTGCAGGCTTCTGTCCACTGGTTTGGTGAGGGTCCAGGGAAGCCAAGTCTGCTCTGCACGGGTTGCTGTCACAGAACCAGGCATCCAGTGTTTGGGTCTCATTTATTTTAAGAATGACTTGGGCCGGTGTCTCTGACCCGGGCCCTTGGTCACATGGGAGGGGCACTTGAGCCCCTGGTGGGCTCCACTCAGGAGGGGTTGGGAGGCCTCGGGGTGGGGGTGTTGCTGCAGCGGCCGGAGCAGCTCATGCTCCCACTGTCCACTGACCCATCAGGGGCTCGATGTGTATTTTCCAGCAACACAGGAAATACGCATGAATCTGGGGGCCTGTGTGTCAACCTCCCGGGAGGGTCTTTGAAGGCATGGTACTCAGATTCCCAGGGCCGCCTCCTCCAGATGGAGGAAGTGAGTTGCCCACACCCCCTGACTTACAGAGGGTCTGACCCAGTGGGTTTCACTGCCCTGCCACCCCTTCCATGAGGGTCAGCTTGAATCACATGATTAGACAAACGAGGTGCCCAACCCAGGGGACCGCTTTGCCCTCCTGAGCCACCCCTGTTCTCCTGCAGATAGATGAGTGGGGCCCCTTCGACCTCACCTATGGCTCCACGCCCGCCCTGGGCCACACCTGCGACCATCCCCCAGGTAAGAAACTGCCATCTGCTGGGACTCCAGGGCCTCTTGTCCCCCACTGTCTCCCACACACCCCAGCACTCTTCCGGGAGGGCAGGAATTGCAAACTGTCTGCAACTTTAAAAAAAAAAAACAGCTTTGTTGGAGCATCAGAGTCATGTATCAGTGTCCGTATTCAGTGAGCATGTCCCAGTGGGTCTTGTGTACCCTGTGAAGCCATCACGACAACCACAACGTAAGCCGGTCTGTCACCCCAGGGCGGCCTGGCGCCCCTCCCACCCCGTCTGCTCGGCTGTGTGTCCCTCAGGGGTGGTACCCAGCCCCTCGCACCTGTGCTGTCTTGGTGTCAGGCACATCTTGGCCCTCCAGGCTGTTGGGGGGCAGGCGGCCACAAGGCAGCTGAGGTCTCCCCTCCCCTCTCCCACCGGAGCCCCGCTCTCCTGTCCCGGGCCCCTCCCAGTGGGTGGAGCCCAGACACACCTGCCCGCTCCCTCCACAGGGTGGTACGTGTACCAGTTCCACCGCATCCTGCAGTACGCGAGGCCCCTGCCTGGCAGCCCCCAGCCCTTCTTCTGGATGTTCGTGGACAACCTGGTGCTCACGGAGGAGGACCTGGATGTGGCCACTCGCTTCCTGGAGGTACGTGCAGGTCAGGGCCTCTGCAGGGGACACTAAGGCCCCTTGGTGGGGGCACCACTTAGGTCCCGGCCCTGAGGACTGGTTTCTCAGAATTCATGGGGCCCACGAGGGCTGTCATACCACTGAGGCCCCATCGGTGCCTTCTCGATGCTTTGCTCTGGATTCAGGAAGCTACCATGTCTTTCTCCCCCTACCCAGCTCCGTCTGCACATACACACTCACACACATGTGCACACACTCACACTCACACCCACCCTGGGGAACCAACAGCCTTGCTCTTTCTGTCCTCAGACCCAAGTCCTGGCCTTTAGGCCACTTCTGGACTCAGTGACCTTCTATCCAGGCCTGAGCCGCCCCATGCTTCCCAGCTCGTTTCGCCCCCAGCACAGGGCGGCCCCAGGCCAGGCTGGATGTCCCCTCATCCCAGGACGTCCCCCTGCTGTGCTCCGGTGTTTATAAATTGACAGCAGATGTCTCCCGGACGCCCACTCCCCCCACTCCCGCTGCATTTGCCTTCAGACCCCTCGTCACCTCCAGGACATCTCCACAAACTTGCAAACCTGCCCACAGGCTTTTCTCACTCACCTGTTACCCTGGAAATCGTTCTGCCGGGAAAGTGCCTTTCTCCTTCTTTGTTTTAATTTATGTGTTTTTGTTTTGTTCTATTTGTATGGACATAAAAAATTGCCTTCAACCTGTTTCCAGAAACACACAGTTGGGTGGTTTCTAATCTCTTCCTCTTAAAAACATTGCTACGAGGGGGGATGTCAGTAGGGGTGGATTCCGGAAGAGAGGTTGCGGGATCCATGGGCCGTTTTCAGAGATGCTGCCCCCCACCCCCAGGATGTCTGCATAGCCCCTCTGAAGGCAGAGCTGCTCTTTCCCCTGCCCGCCCACAGGGTGTCCCCAGCTCTCTGCCTTCCTTCCTTGGCTCCAAGTGTCCTTCTGCTCGTCTTTCCTCCTACAAAGCTGGGATTTTTCCAGTCTGTATCTTACTGGTTTTGATTTGTATTCAAGAAACTATCGATCCATCTCGATTGATTTGGCTCCTGTCACCTTATTGGACTACTTTGTGGAGGACAGTGGTTTGCAGTTGATTCAGGTAGACTTCCTAGGCATTTGAGCAGATTATCTGCAAGCTGTGACAGGTTTTTCTTTCCGATTCTGTACCTCGAATTTCACTGTTCCCGCATTTCTCTGGTTTCACGTTGGATCACAGTAGTGGCAGGACATGCCTGCCTGACTCCTAACGTTCACGGAAATGTTCCCAGTGTTTCTCTCCTAGGCTGATGCTGATTTTGAGGTCACAGTTGATAAATTTCACTATCTTAAGGAAATTTCTAGTCATTTCCCTTGATTTCTATTTTTTTGATCCATTTTAATTAAGGATAATTGTGGGATTCTGTCAAATGTTCTTTATGTTCATGGAGATAATTGAATTTATTCTTTAGATCTGTTGTGAAAGTGTTAGTCGCTCAGTTGTATCCAACTCTTTTGACGGATTGCTGAATTCTGGTGAACTGCTTTTCATGTAGGATTTTTGCTTTGACAAGCGCAAGAGAGGTGCGTGTGAGGTTTTTATTGGCTTTGTGCTATTTTTATTGGTTTGGATGCCAATGTTAAGCTTGCTTTGTAAAAATATTTAAAGATTTGACAACGGTGAAATTGTCTGGATTGGTCATTGTCGCCCAGGTTTTAAATGGGAGCAATTCTTGTGTCGGAGAAGGCAATGGCACCCCACTCCAGTACTCTTACCTGGAAAATCCCTTGGATGGAGGAGCCTGGTGGGCTGCAGTCCATGGGGTCGCTAAGAGTCGGACATGACTGAGCGACTTCATTTTCACTTTTCACTTTCATGCATTGGAGAAGGAAATGGCAACCCACTCCAGTGTTCTTGCCTGGAGAATCCCAGGGACAGGGGAGCCTGGAGGGCTGCCGTCTATGGGATCACACAGAGTCGGACATGGCTGAAGCGACTTAGCAGAATTCTTCTGTAGAAACTAATCTGTTAAGATTTCCAATCTTTTCTGAGATCACTTTGGTAAGTTATGTTTTCCCAGAATGCCATCCATTTAAGTAAACTTTAAAATCATTTTCATAGAGTTGAGCAAAGTGTCCTCATGATTCTCTTACTTTCTTCTGCCATCTGTGGTTATTTCTCCTTTTTAGGGAACCTGGAATTTTAAAATACTGGCATGTTACCACATACGAGCAGTCAGGACCAGGCTTGTAAGGTTCCTTGATTATTGAAAAGTCTGTGAATATGTGATCCTGAGTCCAGCCAAAGCCAGCCTGCAAACCTAAGCAGCAGCTGTCAGCAGACGTGGAGGACAGCAAAGATGCTGTCTCTTGACCGTTTTGTGAGCACATTTGGTTGCTCAGTATCAGTCCCGAATCGAAAGTAGGCAGCAAAGAGAACTCACTGTGTGTCCTGTGACTGTTCCCACTTTCCTGTACATCCACATTTCTGCTGATGGCAGGGAACAACTAGACGTGCCAAACCCAGGACTGCCTGTCTCTGCCCTGTACCTAATGGTACATCCTGCTGTGAGCTCTGCTCCCCGCCACGGGTGTGGACACGGGAGAGGCTGACATGCCCAGAAAGGTTCTGCCACCCCGGCTGAGTCTGAGGAGGTGGAGTCCAGGCCGCCGGGGTGCGTGTCGGGAATTGGATGGTCTCTCAGCCCCGTTTCTCCGGCCATGGCTCCCCCAGCCCCTCCTCCCCTGACCTTTCGAGGGAGACTGTGGCCCCAGGATCCAGGTGCTCCCTTGAATCATGAGGCATCAGCCTTTTTGGAAGTCTGCTGTCTGCCCACAAAGCTTCTTATCTGCCGGAGATGACACAGCTCTTGGCTCAGAGATCAAGGAATTCTTTGTCCTTCACGGAATCCACCTCTGCGTGGAGCAGCCGGGGAGTCCCTGGGCATGTGACCTTTGGAAATGAAAAATCTGCTGGTTAAAAGGTCTAAAATAGTAACTCAGTTTTATCCTCATAAGGTGATTTATAAGAAAACAGACGTGCCATGTGAACAGTCTCGACTGGGAGACAGCTTCCGTCCAGGAGGGCTGAGACTGCTCTGGGCGCCTGTGGTGGCTGAGGCCTGTGGGTGCCCCCGGCTCACAGCCCGTGTTCCCATCCCTCAGACTGACCCGGTGACCATCCAGGATGTCCGCGGCAGGACTGTCCAGAACGCCGTGCGCGTGTGGAGCAACATCCCTGCTGTGAAGAGGTACTCCCTGTGCACGTGAGGTCCCTGGAGGCCTGGAAGCACACCGGCTGTGGGCATGTCACCAGGGAACCCAGGGTGGCTGAGGGAGCCGTGCCCAGGCAGCCTCTGTGGCCAGCTTGGGGCTCCCCACAAATTCTGGACAAGCTCAAGGCCAGCGGGCCCCCTTTTCACTTCAGGGACCTCCTCCCCGCTTTCACACTGGTCCTTTCTGAGCAATTCGCCTCTGGACAAACTCCTGGTCGTGAGCCGCCCGGCATGTGTGCCCCAGTCCCCTGTCCCCAAGTTCCGGGCACCTGCCTCGCCCTGCACACCCCCACACCCATGTGAACACACCCAGTCTCTCATAAGCTCACACTCGTCATTCACACACAGAGCACATACTCACACAGGCCCACATTCTCACTCATGTTTCGCCATGCACTTTTGGGCCACACTGAGCTGCTTCTAGCCCCTCAAACAGGTCTGGTTAGGGCCTTCACACACACGCACGTGGACACACACACACACGCCCACACACACGTGCTCATGAAGACACACACAGCCCCCTCTCTGCTCCCGGAACATCCTCAGTACTGTTGATCCCCAGGAACAGCCCCTCGCTGCCCCTGCACACCCCTAGCCCTGGCCCAGCCACCCCACTGCTCCAAGGACACTGCCCTCCCCTCCTGACCCTGCCGCATGCCCTCTCCAGGCCCTAAGGAGAAGGCCATCTCCTCCCCCAAACCTCGTGCATCTGGCCTTTGCCCTTGTCTTGCCTGCATCTTCCAGGGCAGTAAGTCATGTGCCCTCCTCCTGACAGTTTCTGGAAACTTCTCTTTGCCACCTCCCATGCCAGCCTTCTCTCTGCTCACATTGTGGTGCCCACCAGGCCCCCACCCAGGACTGTAGTGGGGGGAGGTGGGCAGCAAGGTGGAGCAGGTTCTTAAAACACTGTCTTTTTGAAGACTTGAGGGTCACCCAGCCTCATCTATGGCATCTCCCCCCACTTCTGGCCCCTGGAGGGAGGTGGTAGGGCCTGGAGGCACACCTGGGCCCCAGAAACACAGCGGGTGCTTCCCCTCAGACCCGTGTTGCCTCAGTAGTGAGCAAGACCTGCCTCACTGGATGTAAGTCCCTGCTGAGTGGCCTCTGGCCAGGCAGTCCAGGGCCTGCAGGTGGCCGTGGTCAGCTTGGGTGCAGTCGAACCCACGGGGAGGCCACGGAATGCTGCTGGACCGGCCTTGCCCACCACCCACCCCCCGCCTCGGTGGGTCTGCTCCACGGTGGCCTTTCCACACGCAAACTGGGACCTGCTGAGCTGGGCCAGTAGTCTGTCCTTGGGAACCCTCTGTGCCCCCGTCTCCAGGGACAGGCTCCTCCCTGGGGGAGGTGGGAGGTGTGGGGGCCATTGTCCCCTACTGCCCAGGACACACCTGTTACCCACCCCCCCACTGGGTGAAACAGTCACAGAGGTTGGGGGCTCTTATAAGCGTGTTTATCTCAGAGACCTCAGGGAGCCTGGCGAGGCTGTACCCCTGGCTTCCAAGGTGTCTGTGGGGTCCCCGGTTGGGCACCGAGCCCCTTTCTCCTTCACAGCAGGCACTCGGCTCTGGTGTCCCAGGAGGAACTCTCCCTACTGGCTCAGGACAGGCAGCGAGTGAAGCCCCTTGCCCAGGGCCCGGCCACGCTGGTGAAGAATTGCTTTCTCCCCCTGAGAGAGTATTTCAAGTATTTTTCAACAGAACTCACTTCCTCTTTATGAATGAGTCATTATACTGTGAAAAAAAAAAAAAAAGACTTTTCCTAGAACAAAGGCAACTTTCCTTACATTGTCTTTATTTTCCTTTTTCAAATTATTATTTTAGTTGCTTAACTTTGGGTTTCCCATGGTTGCTAAAGACCCACCATCACCCTTTGGATCTGGTGGTCCTGCCCCCACTGTGACCTTTGGTGGGAGGAGGTGAAGCCCAGGGTCTAATGGTGGACGAGACCCAGACGTTGTCATGCACCTGTGCTGCCGGAAGCATTTCTGTCCAGCTGAGAAGTTACAAATATATTTATTATGATCGTTACAGGTCTTTTTTTCGTGTTTTTGTGTGTGGTGCTAAGTCGCTCAGTCATGTCTGACTCTTTGTGATCCTATGGACTGTAGCCTGCCGGGCTCCCCTGTCCATGGGCTTCTCCAGGCAAGAATACTGGAGCAGATTTCCATGTCCTTCAAGAGATCTTCTGACCCAGGGATCAAACTCACGTCTCTTATGTCTCCTGCATTGGCACGTGGGTTCTTTACCACTAGCGCCACTTTATCCTGTAGAACGTGGGACGTGTGTGTAAGATGAGCAGGACACGTGCCTATAAGCCCCCGCTGCACCTGTGTTATTCTTACACATAGCCAATGCCTTCATAACTGCCATGTGCCGTGATGGTTAAAACCACCCATCCTGGTGAGAGGCACATGAAACATTCCAAACCTTAGCAAAGCGTGGAATATTTGCTTGGTCAGCAAAGGGAGGACAGGCTGAAGGGAAGCAGTGGAGGCCGAGGCCAGGTCCACTCATGAAGTGTGTGACCTCTGTCCTCCTTAACCCAGAGGGATTTGCTTGTGGAGGCAGGGTCCCTGTCTGCCCTGGGCTCTGGTGAGGACTTTGCAGTCCTGACACAGCTGGCTCCAAACCACATGTGATAAACCCACAAGGGATCTTTCCAGACTAACCAGAAAACCCCCCAAAGAGACCTAGACTCAGATAAGCATGCAGGTTCCGCTTGTCCCAGGGGTCACCCTGCGACTAGGGGCATGCTCGGGATCAGCTGGTGCTGATCAGCTCGGGATCAAGCTGGTGGCTTTTCGAAGAAAGGGGGAGGGCTAAAACGGACTTCTGAAGGGTGTTTTTAAAATATTTTTAAATAGAATGGAAATTGTGATAGTTAATTTCAGTGTTGACTTGGCTACAGCACCCAGACATTTGTTCAGACGTTAACCTGGAGGTTTCTGTGAAAGGATTTCTGGGTTAGGTTGACACTGGTGGACTTTGAGTAAAGCAGGCAGTTCTTCACAAGGCAGGTGGGCATTGTGGTCTGAATGTCTGTGACCCATAATTCACTGTTGACCCTAACCCAAGTTGGCCTCCAAGGTGATGGTGTTAGGAGGTGGGGCCTTTGAGAGGTGACCCTAAGATGGGATTAGTGATGTGAAGTTGCTCAGTGATGTACAACTCTTTGAGACCCTATGGACTGCAGCTCGCCAGGCTCCTCCATCCATGGGATTTTCCAGGCAAGGAAACTAGAGTGAGTTGCCATTTCCTTCTCCAGGGGATCTTCCTGACCCAGGGATCCAACTCAGGTCTCTTGCATTGCAGGCAGACTCTTCTCAGTCTGAGCTACCAGGGAATCCCCCAAGATGGGGTTAGTGCCCTTACAAAAGAGGCCCCAGGGAGCTCTCTCACCCACCGCTGCCCGTGTGACTAAGAAGTGTGTGACCAGGGAAAAGGCCCTCACCTGACCCTCCAGGTACCTGATCCACCACTTCCAGCCCCCAGCACTGTGAGCAGGATGTTTGTGTTGTTTGCAAGCTGCCCAGTATGTGGGATTTCACCATAGTGGCCCCATCAGACTGGGACAAGGGGCGACTCCTGAGCCATCAAAAGCCTAACATCCCCTGAGCAAGAAGGCTGGCCAGCTCACCCTGCAGAATGAGGGTTCATCAGGCCTTCATAATTACAGGAGCCAATTCCTTGAAATCAATTCTCTCTCTCTCTCTCTCTCTACACACACACACACACACACACACACACACACACACACACACACACACACACACACACAGCCCTAGCTGACACAGACATCCTCATCTTCATGAAGACCTTCTCTCCAAGCTGGCAGGAGGACAATCCTGGACTCTGATGTCACAGGTCTCCTGTTCAGGGGCTAAAGATTTGTAATGAAACTAAGGTCATGCAGGCCCAGAAAACACGGAGGGCCAGTAGGGACAGGAGCATCGAGCACAGGTGAGACACTTGGGGAGGCCAAGCTCTGGGTCCAAGCCAGGACAGGTCTGGTGACAGCTGTTTGCCAGCAGGCTGACTCCAGCTGCTTCCACCCAAAGCAGCCGGTGCTGAGAGAGCTGACCTGCCAGTGTCTGCTCTCCTCCTGCTGCCAGGCAGGGGCCCAGAGCCTCTCAAAGCAGCTTTACATCTTTGGCTTTTTCTCAAACACCTTAAAATTCTAAAAATATTTAATCCCAATTACAGGGGCCCCTTGTGACCGCCCTGTGGTCAGCTGAACAATGACCTGCAAAAGATGTCCCTGTCTGAAAGCCCAGAACCTGTGAATATCAACTTATATGGCAAAAGGGGACTTGGCCGAGGTGAGGAGGTGGAGACAGGGAGATCAGGCTGAATTGTGTGTGATCCTGAAGGTCCTGGTTAGGGGAGGCAGAAGAGACCTGATCCCGTTCAGAGGACAAGGCTGTGGCCCCGGGGGCAGAGCGAGCTGAGAGCCCAATGGGCCCGGAGCCCCTCAAGGATGACTGGTTCGGGCAACCAGCCCCCAGAACTGGATAGGAGGCTGCATTTCTGTTGTTTTATGCCCCCACTTGGTGGAAGTGGGGTCCTGCTTCCGAGTCTGCCCCCAGAGCCTCGGATCCTTCTTGGTTCCTATGCCTAGACAACCTTATGGGGGCTTCTCTCTCCAACCCCTGACTCCCACCCCAAATGCCTGAGAAACAGTCACAGTGAAGGGGAAGAGAGGAAAACCTTACCTCCCCTACAGGAAGCCTCCTGAGGGCCGTTTGTGTGTGTCCGTTTGTCTTGAAATCCTCCGTGCAAAACCCACGTGTGGGTCCTGGTGTGTATGCTCTGTGTGTTCATTCACGATTCCTCAAGGCTATCCCCACCTCACAAATGGGAATCACAGGCACAGTGGATTTAAGTAACTTGCCGAACATCACTCTGCTCCTGAGGAGCACTTGCCAGTCTGAGGTTCCTGGGACTGGTCTTTTGCCCACTCCAGGGGCGCCCCTGCCCCACTGCCCTGAGAAGCTTAGATGCCCCCTTCCAACCTGGCTGCACTCCCTACCCTTGTCTCCCTGCTCAACCAACAGCGCGTTCCTTCGGCCTGGGGTCCCCACACTCTGGTGGGCCTGGCAGCAACACTTGGTCTTCTGGGGTCTGGCATGGAGGGCTGCCAGAGCCTGCCACCAGTGCCCAGCAGCTGCCAACTCGAGGGTGTCAGCCCCTTGAAGCCCACTGTGTTTCCTCCTCCGCAGCCCTGGGGCAGTAAACGGGAGGCATTGAAGGGCTGCGCTCCAGACACCGACTGGGCACCTTCGCTTCCCGGGTCCACGTGAGCAGGCACCCTCCGAGGGAGACTATAACCGAGGGGGGCTTGACCTGGTGCTCTCCAACAATCTGAGGTTGCAGTGGGGTCCACCGCTCCCGCTCCTGCTCCCGCTCCCTGCGGGTAGAGGCAGCATCCTACTGGGAGCCAGGTAGTGGGAGGAGAACCCAGCCGTCAGCCAATCAGTGCAGCGCAGCCCTCCGCCTGTCCAATCAGAGAGAGCCCCGGGATTTGCGGGCGGGGTTGGACCCGGGAAGGTGGGAAGCAGCGCCGCAGACGGTCCGTTGTCTCTTCCTCCTCACCCGTGGGTGATGCTGGGGCTGGCTTTCCGCAAACGCTGTTCTCCTTTACCAGCTGTTGGGGGAGAGGATCAAAGGCCACCGATATCATGCCCCCCCACCCAGCCGCACTAGGCCTGACGCGGTGCTCACTCCCATCATCAAGTGTCCCGCTAAGTGTGTTGTAGAGGCAGCGCTGGTTTTCTGGCTCTGACAATGGAAAGCGTCCTGAGACCCTGTTTCTGATTTGATTCATGCCCACGGCCAGCTCTCCTGGCCAAATCTTACCTTTCCTCCTGGCTCCCATTTTCAGCCCCTTCAGGACGTCCCCCACCCAGGTTCAGACTGTCTGTGCCCTCACTGGACACCTGACCAGGAGCCCTGGCCAGGACCCCTGTCCCTTCTTTGCTCCTGACCACAGAAAAGGGAGGGTGAATCTTCCTTGGCCTCTTTAAATCCTCCACCCCAGTCTCCCAGCCTGACCTGGGAGGAGTGAAGCCCCTGGGCTCTAGGCCTGCAGGCCTCTCTCCCTGGCCACCTGCAACCCCCACCCTCTCATCCCACCTCCCAGCCCATCTCTTTTACTTCTTTGTCTTGTTTGTTCTTGTCTCCAGAGAAGTGATCGCTTCCACCAGGCAGAGATTCTCTTGTTTTAAGCTTTTACCGTTAGTGCTTACACAGGCCATGGTAGGTGGGCCTTACACCCTCCCTCTCCTACCCCCCTCCAAAGGCAAGCCTCAGCATCCGCATCAGGCCTAGTGCGGCTGGAGGGGGCATGATATCCTGCAGCCAGGGCAGCAGGACACACCCCTCCTTCCTGCTCCATCCAAGACATGACCCTCTGGACCTGAGGCAGGTGCCTAGGAGCTCAGGTCCTTCCAGGGATGCCCAGCAGAGAGGGAACCTGTTCCCTCATGGCTTCATCCCCTCACCTCATTGGCATCTACCTGCCCTGTGCAGAAGGAGAGAGAGGGAGCACTGACTCAGCTGGGACTCCCAGAGGGAGGCCAAGTTGACTGGGAGGGGTGAGGAAGGAATAAACAGAGTGTTTGTCCTTAGCACGGGGCTCTGGGGCTCCCCCAGTGTTACCAGAAAACAAGAGCATCAAGTCCCACAGGCTTGGAGGAGCAAAGACTGAACAACTTTCCACAAGGTGGGCTTCTCAGAGTCTTTAATGTGTAAACATGCAAAGTCTTTAATTCAGACTTAAATTGAAAAAAGTAGAGAAAACCACTAAAGCATTCAGGTATGACCTAAATCAAATCCCTTACAATTATACAGTGGAAATGACAAATAATTCAAGGGATTAGATCTGCTATATAGAGTGCCTGAAGAACTATGGATGGAGGTTCATAACATTGTACAGGAGTGCAAGATGAAAACCATCCCCAAGGGAAAAAAATGCAAAAAGGTAAAATGGCTGTCTGAGGAGGTCTTTCAAATAGCTGAGAAAAGAAGAGAAGTGAAAGGCAAAGAAGTAAAGGAAAGATATATCCATCTGAATGCAGAGTTCCAAAGAATAGCAAGGAGAGATAAGAAACCCTTTCTAAATGATCAATGGAAAGAAATAGAGGAAAGCAATAGAATGGGAAAGACTAGAGATCTCTTCAAGAAAATTAAAGATAGCAAGGAAACATTTCATGCTAAATGGGCTTACTAAAGGACAGAAATGGTATGAACCTAACAGAAGCAGGATATAAGAAGAGGTGTCAAGATATTAAGAACAATACAAGAAATATCTTAATGACCCAGATAACCACCATCAATCACCTAGAACCAGACTTCCTGGAGCCTTGGGAAGCATCACTATGAACAAAGCTAGTGGAGGTGATGGGATTCCAGCTGAGCTATTTCAAATCCTAAAAGATGATGCTGTGAAAGTGCTGCACTCAATATGCCAGCAAACTTGGAAAATTCAGCAGTGGCCACAGGACTGGAAAAGGTCAGTTTTCATTCCAATCCCAAAGAATGCTCAAACTACCACACAATTGCACTCATCTCATATCTAGCAAAGTAATGCTCAAAATTCTCCAAGCCAGGCGTCAGCAGTACGTGAACTGAGACTTTCAGATGTTCAAGCTGGATTTAGGAAAGGCAGAGGAACCAGAGATCAAATTGCCAACATCCACAGAAGCAAGAGAGTTCCAGAAAAACATCTATTTCTGCTTCGTTGACTATGCTAAATAAAACCTTTGACTGTGTGGATCACAAAAAACTGGGGAAAATTCTTCAAGAGATTGGAATACCAGACCACCTTACCTGCCTCCTGAGAAATTTGTATGCAGGTCAAGAAGCAAGAGTTAGAACTGGACATGGAACAACGGGCTGGTTCCAAATTGAGAAAGGAGTATAACAAGGCTGTATATTGTCACCCTGCTTATTTGACTTCTATGCAGAGTACATCAAGTGAAATGCCAAGCTGAATAGAGCACAAGTTGGAATCAAGATTGCTGGGGGAAATATCAATAACCTCAGATATACAGATGACACCACCTTTACAGCAGAAAGTGAAAAGGAACTAAAGAGCCTCTTGATGAAAGTGAAAGCTGGCTGAAAACTCAACATTCAAAAAACTAAGATCATGGCATCTGGTCCCATCACTTCATGGCAAATATGGGGATACAGGGAGAGACTTTATTTCCTTGGTCTCCAAAATCACTGCAGATGGTGACTGCAGCTATGAAATTAAAAGATGCTTGCTTCTTGGAAGAAAAGCTATGACAAATCTAGACAGCATATTAAAAAGCAGAGATATTACTTTACCGACAAAGGTCTGTATAGTCAAAGCTATGGTTTTCCCAATAGTCATGTGTGGATGTGAGAGTTGGACCATAAAGAAAGCTGAGTGCTGAAGAATTGGTACTTTTGAACTGTGGAGTCGAAGAAGACTCTTGAGAATCCCTTGGACAGCAAGTGGATAAAACCAGTCAATTCTAAAGGAAATCAGTCCTGAATATTCATTGGAAGGACTGATGGTGAAGCTGAAGCTCCAATACTTTGACCACCTGATAGGAAGAGCTGACTCATTAGAAAAGACCCTGATGCTGGGAAAGATTGAAGGCAGGAGGAGAAGGGGACGACAAATGATGAGATGGTTGGATGCCATCACCGACTCGATGGACATGAGTTTGAGCAAGCTCCAGGAGTTGGTGATGGACAGGGAAGCCTGGTGTGCTACAGTCCATGGGATCGCAAAGGGTCAGACAAGACTGAGCGACTGAACTGAACTGAGTGCTGCGGCAGGTGGCCCAGGATGGAGGAAGGACAGAGGAGCCAGACTGGGAGGCGGGGCAGGGGGTGACCCAGGACTGGGCTGGAAGAGGAGCCTGCCAGCCTGCCTTCTGCCTTCCGGCCACTCGTTCATTCGTTCCTGAGCAGTCGTGGAGCTGTCACTTCACCTCGCCCTGGAGGAGCTGACTGGGTTCCGAGAGGGGGAAGGAGGGCGGGAGACTGACACCCAGGCCCCCCGCCAGGCCCTCAGGGCGCAGGGGTGGGGCAGCCGGCGTGCGCCGGCGGAAGCTGGGCGCTTGGGGGCGCGGACGTTCTGTGCGAGTTGGGGGACAGCATTTAGCCTCCCTTCAGCCAGGCAAGTGCTCCCACAGCGGCCTTGGCCGCCCTCCTCCATGGGGCCTTCCCTGTCCTCAACTTGCCGGGCCTGGAGCCCCCGGCCTGCTACCCTCGGGGCCCGACTTGCACTGTTGCCTGGGAAGGGCTTAACTTTCGTGAGTCAGTGTCCACGCTTCGGTTCCCACAGCTCCGGGCAGACACAGTGGGAGGGGCCAAGGGCGGGGCCAAGGGCGGGGCCAGGCTGATCTCTGGCTGGCGCTCAGCCCCCGACCCGCTCAGCTCCCAGAGCCTCAGAGGCGCGGCGGGAGCTCGGCTGGTGTTGGCCGGCCGCTCCGAGGGCTCCCGCGGCCCGAGGTCGCCCGTGCTCGGAGTTCTCCCGCCGCCCGAGACCTCCCTCTGGCTGCGGTCTCTAGCGCCCCGAGATCTCCGGGGCGGGCCGGGGTCTCCGCCCCCACCATGCGGCCGAGGAGGTGAGTGTGTGCGCGGCCGCGTCCTGTAGGTTCGCGGGACGGAGTGGAGGCGCGGCGCCGGGAAACGAAGTTCTCGCCGGCGACCGGTCGCCTGGCGGGGCAGCGGAGGCGGAGCGGCCTCGGGCTGGGCCGTGGCAGGTGCGGTTACGTGCGGGCGGGAGGGCGGCGAAGGACGGTGGCCTTGCGCGGGTGTGTGCTCCGGCCGGGTCCCCGTCGAGGGAGGGAGAGCAGAGAGCTGAGAAGACGCAGCGACCCACGCTCACTTCCCCCCTTGCCCTCCCCTGTCCCAGCGGTTACCCAGAGGAAAGAAGGGCGTGACCGCGCTGTGCCAAAGTCACTCATTTACTTCCAATGCGGGCTGGTGCCCACCGCCCCCGAAGCCCCCCACTATCCGCCGCCTGCTCCCAACTCCCCCTCCACTTTTGGCCAAAACGCTGCCTTCAGGGAAGTCTTAGGATGGGCAGCCTGTGCCCTACTTGATGAGATGGTGCTGTACCCCATCCCCAGGTGTCCCATCACACAACCCAGAAGCACCCCCCCTTCTCCCACCCCCTTCCCCCCTCTGTCCCGTCGGTCCCACCACTTAGTCTCCCTAGTCAGAAATGCAGGTAAAGACTATTCCCTCAAGAAAGGAACATAAAAGTACTGGGATGTCACAGCCACCAGCCACCATGCCCCTGGGCAGGTAGCCCCGTGTGTGCTTTCTCCTATCTGACCCAGGGAGCTGTGGGCTGGGGCAGGGGCAGGGAGGTGTCAGGTGAGGCAGGGGGCACAGCTGGGGTGTGCAGGGTGCAGAGGCTCCCAGACTGGAGGTGTCAGGAGCCTGGGAGCGCTGAGACGCATCTGCTGGCCCCCAGGGCTGAGCTGCCCACAGACTGGGGTGGAGCCACCAGATCTGGTTCCAGATTGACTGTGTTCCTTCAGAAGGTTGTCCTGGGGCTGCTCTGACCTTGGCTTGAGGCAAGCATCTTACATCCTGTCTTTCAAATTTCAAATGCTGGGAAAGTGTTTTTTTTTTCTGATTTTATACAGTTTCTTGGACCCCATCCGTGCAAAGCCACACTACCAAGGGTCTGGTGACCCCTCTCAATACCCTTTATCACACTCTCAAAATTGCTGTTAACACAGAGCTGGTCCCTGGCAGGGCCTTGCTGTGCTGGGCAGGGCGGCTGCGGTCCTGGCCCCTCTTCCTGAGTTCCTGGCTGCCCCAGGGACCCTGGGCTGATGGGCTGGCTGGTTGTGGATGTATTCCCATTTGGATGATGTGGGTAACCAGCTCTTGCCTAGTCTGGAAGAAGCGGGACTCACCTGGCTTTCTGGTTGTTTCTTCCCAGTCCTGGACTGTTTCTGCTGCTGCTCTGGGGCCTGCAAGCCGGTAAGTGCAGGAGGCACTCTTGGGGAGGCTTTCACGCCCTTCAGCGCTGAGCAGTAGGACCCGGGGCGGAGGCAGGTGTCAGTGGGGCCCTCCTCACAGGGCTGCCTGCTTTTCCAGGGGTCCTTATGAGAAAGCTAGGCCCTCAAGCCTGGGTGAATGTGTGGGACTGACAGCCACCAAGGGGAGCACTCCACCAGCCCCCAAGGTTTTTCGTTTCATGCTTGGGGCAAGCACAGTGCAGTTCCACCCAAGTGTTTCAGAACCTCCACTTCCCAGAGGAGCCAGGGGCTGATCTTCCTGTTTCTTGCAGCCCCTGTGCTCCCCAAAGCCACCAACATCCAGGAGAGCATGAAATGAGGTGCGGCACCACAGTGGAGATCGAGGCCTTGTCTGGCCCTCCAGCCCACAGAGGAATGGGCCAGGGCGCACAGCCACTCTCCCTGCTGGCATTCCTATGGCTGGAACACCCCAGAGCCTCGCTGGGCCTGCACTGATGGAGCACGGGCAGCACCACAGTGATGCTGAGAAGCTTATGCTTTCTTTCAAAACGTCTAAATTTTTTTTTAAACCTTTTTATTTTGAATTCGTTATAAAAATCCCAAGAAGTAGCAGAAACCGTGAGGAGCAGTTCCAGTGCCCTAGGGCCTGATCCTCCCAAGGCTGGCCTTCCGCTTGATCACAGGAAATCAGCCCTGTTCCTCCACTGGGGCAGTTCACCGCCAGGGTCCGAATGTTAAAAATACTTTGGCTTCCCTATGTGCTTCTTATTAACACATTCCTTTGCTACTGACATGAGTCACAATTGGAGTTTGAGTCTTGCAACTCAGCAGCTCCCCCCACCCCGCCACCCCCCATAGGGTGACGTCAAAGTTGGGGGTCAGGTGCGGAAGATGACTTCTGTTCTCTGTGGGTGGTTGCAGAGAGTCAAGAAGAAGTCCGAGCGATGGTGGGCAGCGATGTCCGGCTCCGCTGCATTTACCCTGAAGGAAACAGCTTTGATTTAAACGATCTTTACGTTTACTGGCAAATCAGCATGGCGGGCAAAGGGAATGCCGACTCCGTGGTGACCTACCACCTATCCGGAAACAGCTCTGCCAGCCACGGTGACAACCACTACAAGGACCGGGCTCGGCTGTCCTTGGACAGCATGAAGCGGGGCGACTTCTCTCTGCATCTGCGCAACGTCACCCCCCAGGATGAGCAGAAGTTCAACTGCCTGGTGTTTCGGAAATCCTTGGAATTAGAAAAGATTTTGGAAGTTGCGGTCACGCTGCATGTGGCAGGTAAGACAGAGGAAGCGGCCAAGCCGATTTCATCGCAGACTTATGTCCAGGAAGAAGTGTCAGTAAGACCCGTTTCCTGTGGCTCTTTCACCTGTGTGTTCCCTTAAAGAAAACCCCGATCCCTCTGTGATCTGGTGTTTAACTGTGTGTACAGCTAAGGGGAGCAAAGATCATTCAACTCCTGAGACTGTTTTCCAGTATCCGAGGCTGCCTGCTTCCATACGGGAGCTCCCCATCTTGCTGTCTTTGCTTTGAACTCTCCAACTCAACCCAATCTAGACTCTTTTGCATAATTCACTTATTTTATTTTTGGCTGCACTAGGTCTTCATTGCTGCATGTGAGCTTTCTGTAGTTGTGGCAAACAGAGGGTCCTCTCTAGCTGTGCTGTGCGGCCTCTCATTGTGGCGGCTTCTCTTGTTGTGGAGCACGGGTTCTAGGGCATGTGGGCCCAGTAGCTGCAGCTCAGTGATGGGCTCAGTAGTTGAGGCTCCAAACTCAACAGCACAGGCTTAGTAGTTGTGGTTCACAGGCTAAGTTGCTGTGTAGCATGTGGGATCCTCCCTGATCAGGGATCAAACCTGCGAAATGGCAGGCAGATTCTTTACCACTGAGCCACCAAGGAAGCCCCCCAAACTAGGTTTTTTGATGAAATAAGAAACCAGTGCTGCAAGGCACTAAATGAGGTCAGGAGAGTCAGAAAATGAAAGTGTCTCCAGTAGGCTGCTCGGGGCATCATTCGGTGGACACAGGATCACCAGCTGTCCATGTCACTAGACTCAAATGAGGCCAGCCCCACTGGGGCAGGAAGTGGGCACTGGTCACTGCTCACCAGACTCAGTAGCCTCCTTACTGACCTGGGAGGTGGCTCTTGGGCAGAACGGAGCCTGTGCTGCTGACAAGACCACAGTTTTGGTCCTGCCCCGGCTCTAGCATCACGGGCTCAATGGCTGCCTCCCCTCTGCCCTGGCCCTTGGCATGTGTGCCCCCTTTCCTGACCTTCAGGACCTGGCACCCCTCAGCCCATTTCCCTCCCTGCAGCAAACTACAGCATGCCCGTGGTCAGTGGCCCGTCCCAGGATGAGGAGCTCACCTTCACGTGCACGTCCACCAACGGCTACCCGCGGCCAAACGTGTACTGGATCAACAAGACGGACAACAGCGTGCTGGATGGCGCCCTGCAGAACAGCACGGTGTCCCTGAACGCGCGGGGCCTGTATGATGTGGTCAGTGTCCTGAGGATCGGGCGAACCCCCCACGTCAACGTGGGCTGCTGCATTGAGAATGTGCTGCTACACCAGAACCTGACGAGCGGCCAGACAGGTGAGGTTCCAGGGGACCCCCCGGCACTGCATGCTGACCCCAACCCAAGGCCGGGCTGGAGGTGATTGGGCAGGAGACAAAGCCCCTATGAGGAGACTGGGCAGCAGCATCAGAGGTGGGGCAGGGAGGGGAGGTGAGAGTGTCACCATGCTGAGGGCAGGAGCTGGCTGGTGCTCGGGGGTCAGTTTTAGTGACCCATTTCACAGATGGGGGACTGAGGCTCTGAAAATCTCAGAAGCCACAGAACGAGGCAGCAGCAGCACTGGGATGGAAGCCCCGTTCAGCACAGCCCCCTTCCACACTCTTTGGACATGTGCCCCCTAAGAAGCCAGAACAACTCGTCCACCAGCGGGTCCAGCTGGGCCCAGCCACTGCCCAAGGCCCCCCGTAGAAGGGTGCAGGCAGGTGACTCCTTCGTAGAAGCCATAGGCTCTCTGGGTCTGTGAGTCGCTGTCAGCAGGGTTGAGATGCTGGAGAAGGAGGGCGGGAGCTGGGGGATGGGGGCTGCCAGGAGTGTCTGGCCCGGGCATTCTCCTGGAATACGGGTGCAGCCCTGTGGCTCAGCAGTCACAGTCCTCTGGCTGCACTAAAGGCCTCCTCTGACTCTGCGTCCCAGCAGGATAGTCCAAGGCAGGGGAGGGGGGATGGGAGGAGAGCAGGAGGGTCTCCTGGGGTCGTGGTCTCAGACTGGCTGCTCTGGGGAACAACTGGGAACCCCTGTCCCCCCTCATCGCGTGCCCACACTCTCTGAATCAGAACCTCTGGAATGTGTTGAAAAGCTTCCGGGGGGTTCTAAGGCACTTGCGGGGCCTCACCACAGTCTGGTTTGTAGTTTCTCCAGGTTTGGGGAAACATGGGGCACTTGTCACAAGCCTCCCGGAGAGGGTGTTGCCTGTCTGCCCCTGAGAACCACTCCCCAAGAGGCACCATGGTGGGGCACTTGGACGGGGGGCTGGCCCCCTCCTGCACTTCCAACAGATTCGGGGTGGCGCAGCTGCCATGGAAAACGGTCTGCTTGTTCCTTTAAAAGCTAAACAGGATCAGCAGTGACCCAGCAGGTCCACACAGCTGGGTGTGTGGCCAAGGGCTCTGGAAGCAAGACTCAGACAAACACCTGTACGTAAATGTTCACAGCAGCTTATTCACAGTAACCAAAAGGTGGGGACGCCCAAGAGTCCATAGGTGGACGAAGGGGTGAGCACAGTGTCCATCCACAAGGTATAGCGTTACTCAGCCACGAAAAGGAGCGAAGCTCTGAGCATGCTGCAGCGTGGATGAGCCATGCAAAAGATGTTCAGTGGGAGAAGCCAGACAAAACAGTCCTCAGCGTATGACTCCACTGATACAAAATGTCCAGAATAGGTAAACCCAAACAGACAGGAAGTAGATTAGAGTTTGCCAGAGGGCTGGGGGAGGGAAGGGCTTCCCAGGTGGTGCAGTGGTAAATCCAGGAGACCCAGAAAACTCGGGTTCGATCCCTGGGACGGGAAGATCCCCTGGAGAAGGGAATGGCAACCCACTCCAGTATTCTTGCCTGGAGAATTTCACGGACAGAGGAGCCTGCAGGCTGTAGTCCATGGGGTTGCAAAAAGTCAGACACGACTTATTGACTGAACTCGCATGCATGCCTGGGGGAGGGGGTGGGGAGTGACTGCTGGTGGGCAGAGGGTTTCCCTTTGTGGCATGAAAAGTTCTGGAATCAGGTAACAGTCATGGCTGCATGAACTTGTAAATTAGTAAACACCACTGAATGGTTATAAAACGGTTAATTTTGTTCTGTGACTTTCACCATTTTTTTTTTAAAGCCAGCAATTAAGCTAGAAAGAATTAAAGTTTAAAAAGCCAGGAAGACTTATGCTTCCTTCCATGCCATCCCCAGGTGTGAACCTCTAGGAAGCACTGGGGTTACAGGTCTCACCGGTGGGCTGAGGAGAAGGGGCATCCCAAGAAGAGATGAAGGCTCACCTGAAAGAGGAAATCCTTGTCTCCGTCAGCTTTATAGCTTAAAAACCACCCAGTGCCTCTAGCAAGTCTTGTTGGATCAGTGCTTCTCTTAGCGCCCAGTCCTTCAGGATGAAAAAAAACCGCTTTTCTTCCCTGTCTATAAGCCCTGCATGGTTTTCCTCTCCTGCAGAAACGTTCACAGGAACCAAGGACAGCATCACAGAGGACCCAGTCGATGGCAGCCCCAGCGGGGAACACCAGCCGATTCTTAGCGTCCTTGTCGTGCTGGCCGTGATCGTGTCCCTGGCTGTCGCCACAGGCTGGCTGTGCAGGAGCAGGTGTCAGCCCAGAAGCTACACAGGTATGGGGACGCCTGTGCTGTGGACAGCGCACTTTTGTGTTGTTGGGGTGTGGGGCCGCCTTCCCCAAGATGTTTACAAGCTCTGAGAGGTGTCGCTTGCACGGGATACTCAGTTTAACCGTGCTAACGAGCGTGAGCGTAGTAGCTGCAGCATGCTGCTGGGTGTGATCTCAGCCTCCAAGATCCTGACACTGCCCACCCCCAAAGGGAAGGCCAGTCTCCTGGGTTTGGGGGAGGATGGAGGACTCTACTAATGTGGAGGTCAGGCCGCAGTGCCCCTGTGGAGGCTGAGCTGCCTTCTAGTCCCTTCAAGGCCTTCTGTCCAGTTCTGGCCAAACTCAGACAGATACAGAAAGTCTGGGGTTTGGCTACGTGAAACGAAGAAGCAGGGCTCACAGTGGGAGCAGGAAAGCCAAGAGTGTGGACCCTGGAAGCACCCAGGGGTCAGCGAGAAGGGCTGAGGGCTGGCTTGGGCCCAGCACAGTCTTCCCAGGTCAGCCTGGAGGTGGAGGTCAGCGGGCATCCCCAGAGGTCCTATTAACAGAGTCAGGACCCACTGAGATGCCCCCAGAGAGTGAGAAAGGGGAGCGTGGCTGGACTTAGGACCCAGCTCATGGTGGGAGGCCCCCCTGATGAGAGGGTTTCCACCTGTGACCCTGGGGTGTCCCCCTGGCTGCCAGCTTCCACCTCCTAGAGACGTCGCCTGGCGCCCTGGAACCCAAGCCGTGAAAGCCCTCAAGCCTCTCCAGGTGCTTCCCACCTGACCTCCTACAAAGTCTCGTCCTGGGACTCAGGGTGGCCTGAGAAGCCCCTCACCTGAGCAGGAAGCCAGAGGAGGGTTGAGTGGGGGGAGGGTACTGAGCATGGGGCCCTTGGGGTCTTCAGAGAGGCCTTGCTTCACTACCCTACCCTGAGCATTTACGCTTAATTCCCGCAGGTGCCCAGGTGGAAAGGCCGGACCTGGCGCTCGCAGGTGAGTTTGCCGGGAGGGAAGGAGATGTGTGGAGGAAGCTCGGATCACTCAGGCAGGGTGGCTGGGTGCTTGTCTCTCTGCAGAAGCATGGCTCAATGACCAGGAAATAGGTGCTTCCAGTGCACAGCTGGTGAAACCCTGAGTGGAGGCCTTCCCTCCTGGCTTGCTGCCCTGTCCTCTGCTGACTCTGGGATTTTCCAAATGTTCGCAGGAGCAGAGAGCCTGGAGCATGAGGCCCCCCCTCCACACCCTGTCTCCATTCCCCTGGTCTCCCTCCATCACAGCCCTCGGGGTGGGGCTCTCCAGCAAGTCCAGACCCTTTGTGCAGACAAGCACCTCAGAGTGCCCACACAAACGTCACGTGACTCCTGCCCTGCTCTGGGAAAGTATCACACACAGAGCCTTTGGTTTCGGTTTCCCACTGACAGGTGCCTCGGGCTGCCAGGGCCTCTGGGGTCCTGCCAGCCGGCTCCATGCCTGAAGCCAGTGGCCTCACCTCTCTGAACCCCATTCCCCGCCAAACGCCCTTGAGAAGGGTTGTCAGGGAAGGATGAGCACGACCCACGCGACATGCCTGCCCACCTGTTCACCCAGGTGATCCCCAGCCCGCGGCTGCCTGGTGCCACAACAGATTCACTCCCGAGGCCTGTCCCCGAGGCCCATCCTGGAGGATGCGACACAGCTTGCTAAGGAATCCGGGCCCACAGACCTGAGAGTCTAGTGTGCACTGCCTGCAGGCGTTCTCAACCCTGTTTTCACTGTACTGGGCCCTGAGAAGACCAGTCTCTGCCACCAAAATGAGAATAAGTGGACTCCAGGCTCACGCTGTCTCCCCTCTTTCCTTCCAAGGGCACGTGTGATGAGGGACCCCCCCAGGACGAGGCCATGGCTCCCAGGAGATGCCGTCAGCTGGGACATCAGATGGCAGCTCGAGAACTGACTCGGACCGGCCAGGCAGAGGGGACCATCTGCGCCAGAAGCTCGGGGCTGCATGGACACTGGCCTCCTGGCATCGAGGGGATGTGAAAGGCACCCTTGGAAGGACCACAGTGATCCCGGGAGCATGTGTCAGCTACTGCCCCGATCCCAATGAACCTTTCAAAAGTTTGGCATGGTGACTCCCCAGGGCTACACATGCCCCCAAGTAGGTGGGCCCCCGACCTTTGCCACCAAACACAGAACAAGAGAAGGGCCGTGACAACTGCTTCCTGCTACCAGCCCCGGACCCAGCTCGCTGTGGGATGAACTACTGAAGCTGGAGGAAGAAAGTCTGGTTCAGGAAGAGGCGTGCAGGAGCCCTCTCTTCCGAATGATCCGTGCTGGGCAGTGGTCGCTCCAGGTGCAGCGGCCACTCTCTGGGTCTGCATGTGAGGCTCCCACCCCACCTCCAGCCCAAAGGCCCCGTGTCTGTGTGCATGTCCTGAAGCACAAAACAGGGAACACTGGAAAGCCCCCCTGAATTCACGTCTCTCCAGGATGCTCACTGGGAGGAAAACTCGACCTCCTTTGTTTTGGTCAGAGGCTAGGTTTCCCTCCTCAAAAGCACATGGAATTTTAGGAGAAGCTCTGTGCTGGGCTGAGCAGCTGGACAGGGCAGCCAAGGGCTTGGACTCTACTGTAGGGGACATGTGGGCAGGTCTGGGACAAGCATTTCCAGTGGACACCAGTGTGGACCATCATGGTCCTTCACAGTGGGGCCATGGGTGGACAGAGGCTGACCTCCCGGCCATGGCAGCTTTTCTTCAAACACAGCAGACATTCCCTCAAATCTCGCTGGGCAGCCCCTGCCAGCCCCACACTGTGGCCTGTGCCCCCACCTGCCTCCCCTGAGGACCTGCAGGGTCACAGCAGCAACCTTGCCTCACCCAGGGGGTCCCTGGAGCCCACTAGGCCCGCTGGGTGACCGGAGTGGAGCTGTGGCCAAGTCCGGGGGCAGGTGGCCCGATGCCCTGCCCCCACCCAGGTGGTTTCCACGTTAATTCCAGGACTGCATCCAGCAGCTCAGTGTTCCCAGCAACAGAGTCTGCCGGGTCGCCTGGTGGGCGGCGCACCCCCCCCCCCCACCCCAGGAAACGGGCCTGTCGCCCTGTGGTCATTCAGCACCCATGGGCATGTGAGACCTGCACCTCCCAGACCCAGACTTGCAGCAAACTCAACATGGCGGCTTGGCGTGGATCCTGAGTCAACAGTGTTTCAAGAATCCTGCGTATGTTTGTACCAAAAACCCTCACATGGCCTGTACATGAGTGTGCTGTGGGATCCACACAGACTTTTAATATGAAAACATTAGAAGGCATGTGTGGTTCCTCAGAGAATGACAGAAGGGTGACTCATGGCACCTCGAGCAAGAAGGCCGAGCAGCAGGTGGGGCCGGGCAGGTGGGAGCAGCCAAGTGGATACGGGCAGGTGGGCGTGGCCCGTCCACAGTGACTATGCTGTGACGCCAGGACAGGTACCCAGGAGGGCTGCTCCGCCACCCCGCTGGAGGCCCTGCCTGCAGACCCTGAGCAGCCTCTGGTGGGGGTAGGGTGGGGAGGGGGCATCTCAGCCTGGCAGGATGGCGCAGCTGCAGGGAGACCGAGTCTGATTCCAGCTTTCCAATCAGAAGCAGTTTCCTTCTCGGGGAAGCAGCAGGGCTGGCTCTCTGGCTCAGGCCCCCTTGACATCCTGGCCCAGGAGGGCCCCTAGGGGCTCTCTCCCACTTGCTTGTGGGCTCTGCCTTGGCCCTGGCCTTCCCGAAGCTGCGGCCACGCCCTCCAGGCTCCGTGCCAGAGTCGTCATCTTCCTGCTGGGCTCCGACCGACCCTCCTGGCTGCCTCCGGGCCTCTGGGGCCGCAGCAGTGCCCACTCTGTCCAGCTCGCACAGGTCACCCCCAGCCAGTTCACCCTGGGGCCTCTGCTTGCGTCTCAAGCTGTGTTATGGATAGCATGTGAGTGCCGAGTTTTGACATTTTTGGAAGCCTGGTTCCAGAGAATATAAGCTATTGGCATGCCTGGGTCCAGACACTTTGGTCAGCATGCGGACCAACTCAGTCCTCTTGGCCAGCCCTGATTGCTGTGGGGGACCCGGGCCCTGCCCCTCCAGAGTGGCCCCGTCTCCCGGGGGACATGGGTCAGCGTGGAGGCATTTGGTCACTCTTGGGGATTTCTACTGATGGTGGGGGGGCACTTCTCAATGTCCCACACAGGTGGGGTCCTGCCCAGAGGTCAGTAGCCAAGACTGAGGATCCCCATGTCACCTTTCCCCGCAGGGCAGGGCAGCAGAGCTGCTGTCGGGGTCCCCATCTGCATGGGGTACGGGAGAGGTGACTGATAGTTCACCAGGGAACATTCCAGGTCAGGGGTTGGGCACGAGTCCAGGGTGCTGGCATTGCCATGGGTGGAGGCCACAGGCTGCAGGAGTCTGGTCTCTGGGAGCCTGTGGCCCCTGCCCCTTCTGCCCTGCACACAGCAGGTATGCAGTGAACACCTGTCAGGGAGGTGGAGCCTGCTGGCAGGGGGAGGCTCGTCGAGAAGGCAGGGGGCAGAAGGGAAGCCACGTGACCAGCACACCCCAGTTTCCTTTCCCACAAGGCAGGCAGCTGGAGCCTGGTTCTGTCTCCCCGGGCCCTGCAGCTTGGACACTCCCCATGACTGCAGCCCCCACCCTGGGGAGGGCAGCTGTGGCATTGGAGACCCTCAGGAGAGGGCCACCCTGCTCTGCCAGTGCCCGTGAGGCCCCGGTGCTGTGACAATGGTCGCTGGTTGGGCCGGAAGCCGGCAGGCGGCTCAGAACAGTGCCTGGGCCAAGCAGGCATATCCTGTCTGCATCTCCTTCCAAGCCCCGGCTTCTCAGAAGGAGGCCGTTTCCAGTCAGAAGGCACTGACCTGGCACCATTCTGTCCTTGGTGACTGGCGCCCCATCCCCGCACTGGCCCAGCCCAAAGATGGTACCCCCCCAATGTGGCCTGCCCTGTGTTCCCCACCCTCATCAGGCCCACCGGGCACCGCTAACCACCCCTCTGCTGCATTCCTGAATGTTCTCCAGCCCTGACTCAGCACCCGCCCCCACACCATCCCCAGCTGCCCAGGGCTCCTTCCTGACTCCTGACTCCCATGGGGAGAGCCTCCTTCATTACTAGTAAACACGTCATACTTTCCTCGAATCCGTGTTGATCTTGCCGTCGTCGTCAGAGAGAAGTGAGAAACTGGGCTTTTGTCACAGGGGCAGGGTAGGACAGCTCCAGGGGCTGAAGATCTGGGGAAGGCTGGACCTTGTCCAGGGGCTTTAATGTCAGGAATTTGGGGGCTTGTCTCAGTGACCCCTGGGCTCAGCCTGAGCTCCGGGGAGGGGGCTTCTGCCACTGCTGCTGTTGGGGGGGCACAGTGCACACTTCCTGGGGGGTGGGGGCTTGAGTCCCCACGAGACCCCCATGAACAGGCTCCAACGCCCAGGAGCTGTGCAGGCTCTGGCCGGCCACCCCGTGTCAGAACAGAACCACGGCCATATCACCTTCCAAGTCTCCTAAGGACCCAGATAGGTCTGGGTCTTGGGGGTGTGACCCCAAGGGCAGGAACTGGCCAGGATCCTCCTCCCCTCTCCTGCCCACCCCTCCTCACCGTGCGCCAGTCCCCATGCCCTCACAGTGTCCTGGGGCTTGAGCTCACCCTGCCCCCGCCCCCTGAGGGTGATTCATCCCCAGGTTGCACGTGCCCGAGGCTGCTGCGAGTGGGCCGACCAGGAAAGGAGGACACTGCCACACCAGGGCCCAGGCTGGGGGAGGAAGTGGTCTCCCCAAGGCAGGGGGCTGTGATCAGAAAGGCAGGAGAGGACCCGGGGCACGGCCGACCCACGGAGAAGAGGGTCTGGAGAGCGCGGCTGTGCACGTGTGTGGTTCAGGTACCCCGTGCACTTCCCCATGGGCTCCCGGCAGATCCAGGGCAGGACCCCTCACCCAAACCCAGAAAGTGACACAGCGGTTTGGCTAAAATGCAGCCTGAGAGGGCTGCTGGCCCCAGACCCAGGGGCCACGACAGGCAGGACCTCTACGCGGGGTCTGTCTCCTCTGGGGCGAGCGTGGTGGGACTCACCCAAGCTGTGAGGCAGTGAGCTCCCGGGAGGGGCCCCAGGCGTCTTAAACAGCAGATGTCCGCTCTCTCTGGGTCTAGAGGTCAGAGTCCAAGATGAAGGCATGGGCAGATGAAGGCGTTCCCTGACCTCTCTGCATCTCCTGCAGCTTCCAGAGCCTGCAGGTGACCCCGACACAGCCCACAGCCCTGTCTCTGGTGCTCTCCTCTCCTTACATGGACACGGGTGACTGCATTAAGGACCACCCTATCCAGGGTGACCCCATCTTCACTAGTGACATCAGCTGAGACCATTTCCCAGTGAGGTTCCCTGACATGAATTTGGGGGACCCTGTGCGACTCCAGGGAAGATCCCCTGGGGGAGGGCACGGCAACCTTCTCCAGTATTCTTGCCTGGAATGTCCCATGGACAGAGGAGCCTGACGGACTACAGTCCATGGGGTCACAGAGTCAGACACCACTGAGGCAACTGCTCATTTCCAAGCAACTCACTACGGGAGGAGGAGAGAGAAAGATGGAGCAATGGGGAGGGGACCCCAGAGGGGTCGGGAGAGGGCAGAGACTGAGCAGAGGGGAGGGCTGAGCTCCGAGCCAGTGGCCGCCGCCCTTTCCCCTGTGATGACCGCACCCAGTATGGCCTTCTTCACGCCTCCCCTGCAAGGAGCACCTGCAGGAGCTGGGCCCAGTGGGTGAACACCGGCCCCCACTCTTGTGCCGATTGGAGTTCTGTCCCTGCAGGAGCACCTCATAGGTGCCACAGGGGGGCCCACAAGTCCCTCTGCAGGGCGCTGGCCCTGGTGCCCCATGTTCTCCTCGCCAAGATCCCCATCCTGGCCGGTGTCCAGCTCTGGACCTCAGGTCAGCCTGCAGTCAGCACCGAGCCCATAGGGCAGCTAAAGAGGCCGTGCGGCCAGGGGAGGGACAGGCCCCCACCTTGTTCTGAGCCTTCCCTGGGACCCATGCCCCCTGCCCGCTGGGTCAGAGCCCTTTGGAGGCGTGGGCACCACCCCTCCCCGAGTATGTGTACTCAGATATGGCCTGCTACAAGGGATGCTGGGAATTGCAGTCTTGGGTCTCAGGAGGCCATGCGGACTGGGCCAAGGCTGGAAGCCAAGCCAGCAAGGAGGTCCTTGGGAGGAGAAGCAGCTGACCCTGGAGGAGGGACAGGACAGACGCAGCTGTGGCCAAGGCTGCAGGGGAGGGGCCGTGAGAGCGACGGGGCTCAGGCTCAGGAGGACGAGGTCCAGCAGACCCCATTTAACCCTGAATGCCAGGCACCGCCTCCCCACTGTCTCCCACCCCTCCCCACTTGGCCAGGTGCAGGGTCACTGCAGACCGCCCACACTACAAGTCCTGGTGCCCAGGGAGGCCAGCCCCTACGCTGACTCAGGTGGAAACACCAGCATTGGAATTTTCACTCCAGATGCCAAATCCAAGAGGCTTCACAGCCACACTTCAGTTTTTTAAGGTAAGAATTACTTAAAAAATAAAAACCAAAACCACTTCCTAAAAAACAGGAGTGGATGGGAAATGCCAAACCTGGACTCTAACCAAGTTCAACTGCTCAGTCCTGTCTGACTCTCTGTGACCCCATGGACTGCAGCACACCAGGCTTCCCTGTCCCTCACCAACTCCTGGAGCTAGGGTTTTTCAGCTTGCTCCTTGGAAGAAAAGCTATGACCAACCTAGAGAGCATATTAAAAAGCAAAGACATTACTTTGCCAACAAAGTCCATCTAGTCAAAGCCATGGTTTTCCAGTGGTCATGTATGGATGTGAGAGTTGGACTATAAAGAAAGCTGAGCACTGAAGAATTGATGCTTTTGAACTGTGGTGTTAGAGAAGACTCTTGAGAGTCCCTTGGACTGCAAGGAGATGCAACCAGTCAGTCCTAAAGGAGATCAGTCCTTTATAGTCATTGGAAGGACTCTAAGCAAATGTTCACTCAGTTGTGAGTGAAGCATGGCGGGGGTGGGGGCGGGGTGAGAGGAGGCGTAGCTAGCGGTCAGGAGAGGCCGGCCTCGCAGAGCGCACCGGGGTTGGTGTGTCCAGACCTGGATGACATGGGGGAGCCCCACCCTCACCAACGCTCGAGGGCCACTCCCGCAGGACTGGGACAGCCCGGCGTGACGCAGGACAGAGCACCGTATGGCCGGCGCACAGGAAGGCACGGGTCCCGACAGCTCAGCCGCCGGGCGCCTCGCACCTGAGTCGCCAGGGACTTTCCACCTCTGCCCTCAACCGCTGGACATGCAGGGCTGTGTGCACGGAGGCGTGAAGCACCTGACCCGCAGAGCCGTTTTCCGTTTACACCCGTGTCTGCGAGCATCCTCTTAGAACCTTATACTTTAGTTAACTGATTGGGTTCCCTGTTAATCTTCCAATGAAACCTGCAGATTAGAAAATGAAACTTCATTTCTGGGAGTCTAAGCAGACCCCCCAACCCCCGCCCTGCCCCGTTTGGGAAGGAAGAGGCTTCATGTCACCAAGTGGATTTCGTGGATGGATCCCCAGGGGTTGAGGCAGGTGGGAAAAGTCACTGAAGGGGATTAGGGGGTTGGGCTGGCCAGGGTCAGGGGCTGATGATGGGAAAACCTGAAGTTTAGCTTCAGAGGACAGTAAAATCTCCCCAGCTTTCAAGGGCTATTTATAAACCTTTATTTAATGATGGGATAAACCCGGGAATCCCTCACCTTCTATAATAAAATAAAGCTAAAAGTAGAACTGTGACAAAGGGCACGGAAAAAGCTGTCAACTACAAAGACCCAGGTCTGGAAAGGGCTCCTGGCTGTAGACAAGAGGCCCACAGTCGGGGGCACCCCACAGCCAGAGGGAAGCCCCAGGGCAGAAGGACACCCTAAGGTTAGAGGGGACCCTCCAGACACTGAGGACGGGGTGACTCTGGACACAGAAACAGAATGAGTGACTGTGACTTCAGCAGGACGCTCCTGGAAGGACTCTGTGGAGCAGCTGCTCACCGGTGCCCTGGCCTGGCAGTGCATTTGCTGCTGTTTTTCTCGGGGACAGTCGTCCTGTCCATGGGGGGCATGGGTGCCATGAGGGTGTCTGCTCTGGGCAGAGCCTGGGCATTGGGATTGACAGATGGGGGGTCACGAGGGTGGCTCTGCACCTACTTTAACCATCGGGCACACCTGCAGGAGCCAGAGGCATCCCTGATGATCACGGGCCCACAGGCTGGGAGAATCGCAGTACAGCTCAGCTGGGGGAGAGGCGAAGCAAAGAACTCACTTAAGATCACCTCCCAAACTTCCTGTCTGCCTTTAGGGCCTAAAAAAGGAAGTGACACTTTTGTAGTCAAGAAGCCAAATCAGAAAGAAGCCTCTTACGCTTGGAGGGCTCCCAAAGCAAGCCTGGCACTCCTCCCAGAGCCAGGAGGACGGCAGGCCTGGTCCCCCCCCAAGATGTGAGGGCCGCTAGGAGGTCACGGTGCCGGCCTGGGGCTGAGATGGGCCGGCCAGGCCCCTCCGCGGGGGATGGCGCCGTGCTCTGCCTCACCCCCACATCCTCCCCACCCCATCCTCCCCCGCACATACCGCCCCCACCCACGGCTCTGCGAGGACCAAGGAGAGAGGGCTTGCGATGTTCCGGGAAGGGACAGGATGTGGTTAGGATGCCAGATCTGCTTTTGTGACTGTCGGGGTGGCCTGCCTATGGGGGACAGGATTGGCAGATGCTGGGGCGGGGGAGAAGGAGCCTGTCCGTCCCAGGGCCCAGCTGTCCTTGGGCTGGACTGTGACAGCCCCCAACCTGGTGGAGGGACCTCCAGGCCCAGCCACAGGGGCAGATCCTCTGGTCAGAGCTGGGGGTGGCCTGTCTGCCGGGTAGGCTCACTCACACAGGTGTGGCTCAGTGCTGCCTGAATCCTGTGCCCAGACCTGCCGGTTCCAGCTCTAAGCTGCTCAGCTCCCCCTTGATGTCTCTCCTGGAGGATGCAAGGTGTATGATGAGGAGGTGGACCATGAGATTGAGGGAAGGGGTGGCTCATTCCTCCCAGACTCCCACTGAGGTCCTTCAGAGGAGGTGGATCTGGCCCAAGGGACTGCCCATCAGGTCATGCAGCCTGGAATGCTCCAGGGTCCACCCCTCAAGCCACAAGGTCCCGGGAGCCCTGGGCATGTTGGCAGGGATGGGTCACTGATCAACTCAGATGTGTGTCCCTAGGCAGATAGGTCAGGGAAGCATGTACAGGTATGAAAGAGACACGGAGATTAAGGTGTAGAGGGAAGTGACAGTGGACAGAAGGAGGTGATCAGATGCATACACAGACTAGGTCTATCCATTTTTAGCAGGGGGAGCTGTGCCGCAGAGCCCGTAGGATCTTAGTCCTCGGACCAGGGATCAAGCCCATTCCCTGCGGTGGAAGTCCTAACCCCTGGACCACCAGGGCGTTCCCTACACACAAACTGCTTTTAAATTGTTTGTGTCAAATTCCAAAACCCCTTCAGTTTTTTTCTGAAACAGTTCCAGACTAGCTGGACTCCCTCCACTAGACTCTCGAGCTGACCTCCTGGTCTCACCACGTAAAGAAGAGATCGAGGGCTTCCCAGTTGGCTCAGTGGTTAAGAATCTGCCTGCCAATGCAGGAGATCGGGCTCCTTTGCTCAGACAAGAGCACACAGGAGGGGCCCCGGGCCATGGGACCATGAAGGAGCTCTTCCCTCCCCGTGGGTTCAGCCCGTAGAGGTGGGGGCAGGCAGGAGAGCAGCAGGACGGGCTGCTGCCCCAGCTCCCTCCTGAGAGGGCAGGCTACCCGGGGTCCAAGCCTCCATCAGGGCGGTGGCCACTCTGCAGGTGCGCACCCGCTGGGCAGAGCCGGTCATGCTCTGTCACCTGTGTACACCACCCCCGGCCTGTGTCTTCCTAAAGCCACGCCGTGACTCGCGAGCATTTGCATGGCCGGAAGTCACTGCTTCCTAACAACATTGTCACGCAGGTGGGACACGCGTGATTGCCACTTCCCGGGGGGAGGGGCTGAGCGTGACCCACTGCCCATCTCAGTGCTGACGGCAGAATCTTCCAAGGCCAGATTCCAGCCTCCTCCTGCCATGCCCAAGATGCCACTGCCCTACCACCTGGGCTGTTGGGTGTTCCCCAGCGCTTACACCTCGGGTGCACACCCCGGGTTCCGTTAGGGCTGTCTGAGAGTATTCAGCAAAATTCCAAAGTGGGCCGATTGCTGGGAATCCTGCAGCTGGTGTCCGGGGAGCCCGGCCCCTGGGATGGGGGAACAGGGCTGGTCACGGCCACAGCCGCAGAACAAGCTCATGTCTCCTGATTTTACAGAAAGAAGCCAAAGCCCAGGGGGTTGTGGCCAAGGCGGTGACTGAGTTGGACCCAGGACCACGGCTGCCTGCGGTCCAGACAGGCAAGGCACTTGAGACACAAAGACAAAGGCGGGCTCACCCACAAGCCAAGGCTGTACACTTGAACCTGTACATACCTTCCTCCTGAAGCTGAACCCTCTGGGCACCATGGACCCCAAGCAGTGGGAAACAGCCACTAAATATTCAGGAAATTTGCAGCCCGTCTCACAGGGCTGGTAACTTGCACCCACAAGAAGGCTCGGTTGGGGTAGGTTCCCTCTTCTCTGGTGCCTGCTATAAGCTCAGGACCCTCCCCAAATGATCCGGGTCCTTGCATTTTTTGTCCTAACATCCTACCCAGCGAAGTTCTGCTCTGTACAAAGGAATCCCCAGTACAAACCGGCCGAGGGCCCTTTCCCTAAGTAACAGTCCTGGGCGAGGAACCCATCATTTACTCCCCAAATCTGGGAACAAATGTCGGTGTCTTTGCTTTGTTAATGACTGTTGAGTGACTGCTTGTCACAGGACCCCATCTGAACACAGACCCTTGCTCACAGCCTCTCCCTGGGAAGTCCCCAGAGATGGTGTTCTTTGCTCAAGAAATAGTCCTCAGCCCCTGGACATCACTTTTGTGGCTTGCTATGCAGCAGCTCCTTTTGATAAAGGGAATTTCCATCTGTTCGTTAAAAACACTTTTTTTAACGGCCTCTATTTTTAACACTGAGGTTTCTCAGCTGAGGTCCCGCGTCTGTCTGGTGGGGTCTGCAATCCCAGACATTTCCCTTCTCGGGCAACTGGTCCCCTGCAGCGCTGTGCACGTCGGGCAGGCACTGGTTCCGTTCACTTACTTGTCCATCCAGCGGTCACTGATTCCGCCCCCACCCCTGCCCCCACCCCCAGGAGGGGTGTGCTCACAGAGAGCCAGGTGGGGGTTGGGAACTGGCAGGCATCAGGTCACAGGTGAGACACACAGAAGTCAGGTGAACATGATGACGTGGAGAAAGCAGGGCTCGGGGGAATAAGAGAAGGGGGGTTGGGGGGACCCTGTCTTCACGTTCTGCAGAGGTTTTGGAGGGGTTGACATGTGTCCAAACCTATCCTCTGTCTCCATCACTCATTCACTCATTCTGGGCCCCCTGACATGTCCCTCACCGAGGAGCAGTGACCCCCTGAGAGGTGACAGTTATCAATCATCTCCTAAAGGGGTGACCCAGGCTGATGGAGAAATCAGGGATGTTCTTCCCATGGTGGTTGGCGAGGCCTGTGGAGAGGGGACTTTGGAGAGGTGGGCAGCAGCCCTGGGGCTACTCTTGCCCAGGGGTTAGCAGGGGCCCCACTGACCCCTTCCCCAAGATAAAGGATGTTGGGTCTTGTCTAGAGACTGGCGAGTTTCTTTTGAGGAATTGGGGATGCTCAGTCATGGATGTGGAGAACACTCCTGCCCCCCACCTTGTGCTCCCAGTGGCGAACACTCCTGCCCCCTTCTCCGTGCTCCCAGTTCAAACCCACAGAGGGCTGTCCCTGTAGGGACAGGCAAGGGACAGGCAGGGTCCTGTGTCATCCGGTCACCAGACTGGGCACATCACGTTGCCTGACCATCCCCACTGCTTATTGTTGCCCCACCCCAGCACGATCTGTCTGCAGGGGCTCCAAGTCTTGGGAATTCTGGCACTAGTGGGTAGGGTGAGGGCTGCATAAGTGTCCCGAGGGTGCTGCAGGGCGAGCAGGGTGCCTGCCCTCTCCTGACACCCTGGCCCGCCGCTGGAAGTGTCTCAGATCTCAGGTCCCTACCCCTGGAGAGGCCTGCCCGCTGCCTCCGAGAGGGTTAGGGTTAACCTGGTTAACAACTGCTGGCAGGGGCGGGCTATTAGCACAGCTCTGAGTCAGTGATGAGGGTGGAGGGAGGAGGGAGCTCTGAGGCTCTCCAGGCTGCTCAGGAGCTTGGGGAACCTTCTTCCAGACTCTGCTCCCAGGGGGTGACTCATGAGATGGCTGATGCCCCTGTGCTTCAGGGAAAGAAAAGCCTGGAAATGACCCAAAGTGTGCCCCTGGCTTTCAGAAGTCCCAGTGGCCACCTCAGGTGTCCATGTGAAAGTAGCGTGGTCCTGCTCCGCAGTTCTTATCCCCCTCAGGACCCTGCTCTGTGGTCCTGACATCCCCCCAGGGCCCTGCTCGCTCTGTGTTCCTAACCCTAGCCACAGAGCCCAGCTCCATAGTGATGGACAGCCTAGACCTTTACCCTCTGATCTGGAGGCCTATGAGAAAGCAAGATTCAGAATAAGGAGCCCAGGATGACCCCTTCAGAACAGTTCCCCCATGGGCCCAGGGGACTTGCACCCGTGGGAGCAGATGGGAGGGACGTGTGGATAAACGTCCTTGAGGGACACGGTCCAGGTCAGCCCCCGAGCCTGGGCCTTCATCCCTGCCTCCCGGGCTCAGCTTCACACGTCTTCCAGCCACACAACTATGAGCATGCCTGCTAAGTCCCTTCAGTTGTGTCCAGCTCTTTTTTGACCCCATGAACTGTAGCTCACCAGACCTCCCTGTCCATGGGGTTCTCCGGGCAAGAATGCTGGAGGGGGTTGCCATGCCTTCCTCCAGGGGATCTTCCCAACCCAGGGAATGAACTCGAGTTTCCTGCATCTCCTGCACTGTAGGTGAACTCTTTACCACTGAACCACCTGGGAAGCCCTATGTTATGAGCCCCCATCCCAAACCTGCAGGGCTCCGTCCCCCTGCCCACTCAGCTCACAGGCCCCATCTCCCATCAGGGCCTTCCCCACAGCTCCAGTGGGATCTGACATGACGGGAGGAAGAACAGCCATTTGGGGCCCTTGGTCACCCAGGCCTGGTACCCCTGTGGAGCTCTGACCAATCTGGGCTGCACCCGATGACAGGGGTGCTGACACCTTTGCCCTCTGTAGTCTCCTTGGAGGCTGTGCATCCCAGGAGGGAGGGCAGGAGGTCCCCAGAGGGGCTGGGAGCTGTGTCTGCAAGGGAGGAGGAGGCACACTCGGACAGCAGGCCCACAGTGGGGGTT
Source organism: Capricornis sumatraensis (assembly GCF_032405125.1). Lineage (NCBI taxonomy): Eukaryota > Metazoa > Chordata > Mammalia > Artiodactyla > Bovidae > Capricornis > Capricornis sumatraensis. The sequence continues at coordinate 250,190,905 of NC_091069.1, read as the reverse complement.
GCGAAGAGAGAACAGCAGAGCCCTGGAAGGGGACACGCTACCAGGCCACCACAGCACAGACCGGGCAACAGACACAAGACAGACCCAGTCCAAGGAATTCAGCAAGCTCTTGTCCTGAGCAGACCTCACACTCGGCAGCCTGGACCTCTGGGGCCATGTCACTCTGTCCTGGGCCTTGAGGGGTGCCGAGGGGCATCCTGACCCTGCGCATAGCTCACCAGCAGTGCTGGCCTGGCGGTGACATCCCAAAATGTCTGCAGACATTGCAGGTCAAAGTCACACCAGGGGAGAACTCTGTTGTCGACAGACAGAGCCACATCCCCCAACAATGACCATGTCTGAGCCGCCTGCCCCCGAGGATCCGAGTCAGTGGTCGGGCCCCTGGTGGGGGTGATGCTAGTTGCTCCCTGCGTGGAGCAGACACACTGCCTCCCCGATCCAGTGACCTGGTCGGGGACAAGCGCGCGGTGAACGAAGGAGTGGAAGAAGAAGGAACAGAGGGAGCAGAGGAGATGCTGTGTCACTCCGTCCCCCGCCTCCCTGCCTGGCAGGTGAGGTCGCCATCCGCTTCGGAAAACCCCTCCAGAAAAACCTAGGGCAAGAGCAGGTGCGCGTTCACGCTCGGGAGGACCCGGAAACAAGGGTGACGCATTCACGCTTGGGTAGCCATCTGCAGGCGGTGGTGGAGCGAGAGGACCGTTCTCTGCTCCGGTGGGGTGCTCAGAGCCTGGTGCCCGGGGTGCTGTGCTGGACAGCCGAGTCCCCAGGCCTGCAGCTGGGGCGTGAGTGGGGCGAGCCCAGAACAGAGCCAGCCTCAGGAGTGGGCAGAGGTCACCTGCAGGTCCCCGTGGCCCACATAGCCATCCTGAGCCCAGCCTGCCACCGACGCCCACTGGAGTTACGATTACCACCTTTATTGTTGTCCATGCCTTTATGGATTTCAACAACCTGGGCTGGGGAGCTGGCACGTGGGTGGGAGGGGCAGAAGGAGGGGAGCAGATGCGGCCAGACAAGGGTGTGCAGATGGAAGTGGTTGGAGGCGGCTGCGGCCTGCTTGGTCTGGGCTGACCAGCTGCAGCAGCCCCATGCTGCCACGGAGGCCGCTCAGGGGACACAGAGCCTCTGGGTTCTGGCCGGGAACACAGACCTGCCGTCAGCCCTGATGCTGGTGCAGCCCGAGGACCCCCTCCCCAACCTCACCTGCCAGGTTGCCTGGTCAGGAGGCCAGCCCGTCTCACCAAGCCAGCTCGTGATGCCTGTCCCAGCTGGTTCCTGAGGCTCTCATGTGTTTCCTCCTCAGGGCCCCACATCCGGGCCCTCACCAGACCCCAGCAGACCCCAGAAGGTCCTGTCCTTCTGGTTCCAAAGCTGATGTGCCTTCTAGGGTTCAAGCCACTTTTTCTTAGCTTTTTATTTTCTTCAATCGCAAGGGTATCATGGGGCAGATGCTCAGGAGAACAGCCAAGGGATTCATTTTACAACCAGAAGCTTCTATTTTGCCATCCTAAAATCACTCATGTGAGAAGATCATCCTCAAAAAGAAGTAAAATCAGGGCTCTTGAGCAGATAAAAAATGAATGCATGTTAAAGATTTTATTGAACTCAGTTTAGTGAGGGAGCTGGTAAGATGTTCCAGCCAATTCAGAGGACGGTGAAAAAGCATCAGTTTACAGGGAGTGAAAGAGAGAATAGAGCTGGATGGTCCACAGGTGTGGCTGAGGGAAGTCGATTGTCTCTGATTGTTCGCTGGTGTTTCTCCGGGGCAAGATCAGCAGCTTAAACAGCGGAGGCTTCCTCTCTCTTGGTTCCAGAGACCAGAGTCCTGTAAAGGTGTCGCAGGGTCAATTCCTCCTGAAGGCTCCGCCCCTCTTCCAGCATCTGATGGTTACCATGGTTACCAGTAATCCCTGGCATCCCTTGTCCTGTAAATACTCCAGTCTCTGCTTCCACCTCCCCGTGGCTTCCTCCCCTGTGTTCAAATCTCCTTTCCTTTCTCTCAGAAGGACCCCAGTGGTGGCACATAGCATGTGTGCGTGCTAAGTCGCTTCAGTCGTGTCCAACTTCATACAGCCCCATGGAATTTAGCCCACCAGGCTCCTCCATCCATGGGATTCTCCAGACAAGAATACTGGAGTGGGTTGCCAAGCCCTCCTCCAGGGGATCTTCCTGACCCAGAGATCAAACCCAGGTCTCCTGCATTACAGGCAGATTCTTTACCAACTAAGCCAGCAGTTATCTGATTTTATAGTGTGTGGAAGTGCTCAGAGGCAGTAAGAGTATATCTAGGAACCCCAGAGAAGTCCTTGCCCCTTGTCTCTGAATGTTGTTGTTCAGTCACTCAGTTGTGTCCGACTCTGTGACCCCATGGACTGCAGCACACCAAGCTTCCCTGTCCTTCACCATCTCCTGGAGCTTGTTCAAACTCATGTTCATTGAGTTGGTGATGCCATCCAACCATCTCATCCTCTGTCGTCCCCTTCTCCTCCTGCCTTCAATCTTTCCCAGCATCAGGGTCTTTTCCAATGAGTCACCTCATATCAGGTGGCCAAAGTACTGGAGCTTCAGCTTCCAATGAATATTCAGGACTGATTTCCTTTAGGATGGACTGGTTTGATCTCCTTGCAGTCAAAGGAAGTCTCAAGAGTCTTCTCCAAAACCACAGTTCAAAAGCCTCAATTCTTCAGTACTCAGCCTTCCTTGGACTGTTGGACTCAGGTCCAACTTGTTCTAATTTCCTTTCACTTGATTCTCAGAAATGATTTCTAGGCTCCCAGAAGGACAGGTGGGTCTAAAAGGCAGCAGCCCCATGATACCCTTTGGGCATCAGGAGCCTGGGGGACCTGATAAGCTGTGATGTGGACAGGGGGTCTGAGGGGCCAGGGAACACACCTTGAAAACCCAAACCACCACAGTTGCAGCCCTGATCTTCCATCCTTCCCCCCTCCCCACAGGGCCTTCAGGAGGCAGAGGGCACCTGCCTCGGGGTCTTTGCCCCTGCTGCTTCCACTCCTCAGGGGTCTCAGGCACATCTCCCTTACTTTAGTTGTTTAGGCTCAGAGAGGCCCACTTACTCTCCCCCATAGCACCCAGGGCCATTGGCTCTGCACTGGCCTCAGGCCCAGGCTCCGAGACTCTGTCCTCTCCACTCCGAGTCCCCAGTGCCTAGAAGAGTGCCTGTCCCATAGCCATCACCATGAATACCTGTCAAAGGATGAGGGGCCACCCTTTCTCTCAGCCTGGGAGGGGGAGAGGCCCCCTCCCTACCTCCCCTACCTCCATCCTGGGTCCATCTCAAAGGCAGAACCGCCTAGCCTCCTGCCCCTTCCAGGATGGCCAGCTCACCCTGGTGAGCAAACCACTGCCCACTTATCCCTCTGGAGTGTCTTCTGAGGGCTGCTCCACACCAGCCTGGGGGCACAGGAGGCAGACAGGACAAAGTCTCCAACCTCCTGCAGTGGCCCACCACTCCCCTCCTCCAGGGACACCCCTTAAACAGCGGGGCTCTGGGAACAGAAGCAGGTACAGACAACACCTGCAGGACCTTAGCCGGAGGGAGGGCGAGCTTCCGGGAGCATCTGATGCAAGAGTGGATATGCAGGAGCCCGGGGGTCTGGGTGGAGGGGGGGCAGGGTGGGAGGAGGAGGGGAGTGGACAGCCTCGGGAGACACGCAGGACGCAGCCCCTGTCAGCAGGTGGGCAGGGGGCAGAAGCCCAGGGGTGGAGCCACACAGGTAGAGGAGGAGCCGAGGGAGGACCTGCTCACACTAAGAGGTGGGGAGGAGGGTCTGCAAGGGTCAGCACAGGGCAGGGCTGGCCAAGAGAGCGACCCCTTCCTCTCTGTGCTCAGCATGTATTTATGTGCAGCCTGCCTGGCTCCCTGGAAGAGGGACCTGCTTGAGTGTTCCTCAGCTGCAGACTCATCCTGCTCTTTCTTCTTCCTGACGTGTCCTAGTGTTTTGAAAATCCTCACTAGTTTTGACCTCCTGTGCTGTGGGGAGAAGGTTTGTCCAATTTTGCCAAAGTGTTAAGGGAACCCAGGGCACAGCCCCAAGGGACAGGAGACACTCAGTGGACTCGGGCACAACCCACCTCCTTGCCAGGGATCTTCACTCCCAGACCCCAGACCCCAAGCTCCCCAAGTGGGCTGTAGGGAGCAGGGAGATGACAGTCCTGGCCTGGGGGCAGGTGGCTGTCTCAGAAGCAAAATGAACTCGGGACACAGTCTGTCTTCATTCTGGAAGTTAGAGGCCCCCAACATGAGGTCAGTACACCCCCCCCCCACCCAGATGAAAAGGTACATCTCTTTCTTGGAGAGAAGACAACCAAGGGTCACCTGGTGGCATAAAGGAGTGACCAAGATAAAGAGGGAAATAAGGATGCTGAGGGCAATAGGTGAGTCCTGGAAGGAGGAGGACTTAGCGCAATAGAGCATCCCTGCCATTCACATCCTGAGGAGACCCTGCCTCTGCAAACCAGGACTGAGCACAAGAAAATCTTCTAAAATATTCATATAAAAGCACTACTGAAAATTCAAGAAGTTAATAAAGAGATAAAGATGAAGAAGCCTCCCTGAAAGCAGAAAAAGCAGGCAGGAACTAAGAAAGGACAGGAGACAGGGAGGATGCACAGAAGGGGTCAGATGTATGACAATCAAGAATTCTAGGGAGAGAAACCAGAGAAAACGGGAGTGAGGAAGTAGTCAGATGTAAAAGGAGAGCTTCTCCAACTGAAGAAACATGAGTTTTCAGGCGGCAAGAATCCCCTTGAGTGTCCAAAAAATGAACAATAATCATAAACCTCCATTATATGCACTATTGTGAGTTATCGAATTTCAAGGGGGAAAGAAGATCCTGAAAGATTTTCATGAAACAGAATACAAGTCACCCACAGAAAGCAAGGATGGACTGTCTGCAGCTCGAGATGCTGGAAGGCAGCTGGGAGGTTCCTCCAGACGCTGGCAGGAGTTATCCTTGCTGAGAATTCGTTCACTGACCAAGGGTGAACCATCAAGTGTGAGAGTGGATGAAGCTGTTTTTAGGTATGTACTGCCCGTGCACCCTTTGGTAGGATACTCCTTGAGGACATACTTCAACAAAATGAAGAGACAAATCAAGAAAGAAGACACAGGTCCCTAAAACAGTCTCTCCAACTCATGGGGACAGTGTTGGGGAGTTAAAGATGGCCTTTTCAGCAGGTCTGGAGAGCAGCTAGCCCAACATGGAGCAGGCTCGGGAAGCTAGAAGGAAATCTCTGGGGAGTGATAGGGTACCCAAGAAGCTGGGCAGTGTCCCCTAGAGAGATGTATGTAAGTCCTAACCTCTGGTATGTGAAACTGTGACTTTATTTGAAGATAGGGTCTTTGCAGATATGGTCAAATTAAGTGCTCAGAAGGTAAAAAAATCTGCCTGCAGTGCAGAAGACCTGGGTTTGATCCCTGGGTCAGGAAGATCCACTGGAGAAAGGAATGGCAACCCACTCCAGTATTCTTGCCTGGAGAATCCCATGGACAGAGAAGCCTGGTGGGCTTAAGTCTGTGGGGTCACAAAGAGTCAGACAAAACTGAATGACTGCTGCTGCTGCTAAGTCGCTTCAGTCGTGTCCGACTCTGTGCGACCCCAGAGACGGCAGCCCACCAGGCTCCCCCGTCCCTGGGATTCTCCAGGCAAGAACACTGGAGTGGGTTGCCATTTCCTTCTCCAATGCATGAAAGTGAAAAGTGAAAATGAAGTCGCTTAGTTGTGCCCGACTCTTAGCAACCCCATGGACTGCAGCCTACCAGCCTCCTTCGTCCATGGGATTTTCCAGGCAAGAGTGCTGAATGACTAACACTTACAAAAAGAGGAGAGACAAACGACACAGAGAGGATGCCATGTGACCACAAAGGCAGAGATTGAAGTAATGTGGCTTCAGGCCAAGTAATTCCAAGAAATGTCAGCAACCGTCCGAAGCTGCAAGAGGCAAGGAGGGATCCTCCCCAGAGCCTTCACAGAGGGAGCACCATGCTGCCAACACTTTGATCTTGGACTTTTGACCTCCTCAACTGTAAGAGAATAAGTTTCTGTTGTGTTAAGCCACCTGGTTTGTGGACTTTGTTTCAATACCACAGGGAACTAACACATATGACATAATGGAAAGCAGAAAAAAATTAAAAAATGAGGCTAGGATTAAAACAGTATGGCAGAAAAAAATAAAGGCATGTAAAAAGGCCTGGAAAATCATAAAGCAGCATGAGAAAAGATTATACTACACCACTGGCTTTTGCTATAAGCAACATTTATCCAGCAAAATCACATAAACATTGTTTATTGATCAAAAATCATGACATTGAGAGGATGAGGAGAGAAATTAGGGTGCACAAGGGCTAAGATATAATCGTACAGAGCAGGAAGCCCACAAATCAGTCTGAAATGATGAGCTAAGGAGTAATCCTGTGAACCCGGGTTCCCCTCTCTGCTGTGATGGTGCCTTCTCTTCTCCCCTCCTCTCCCCATCGTATTGACTGGCAGGATGGGCTGTGCGTGGCTGACCCTCTGGGGTCCCCAAAGTCAAAGAAGCATACCATAGAAAATGACCTTGACTCTCTCAGGCCATAAATAAGGCATTTACACCACTTCTTCAATGAACTGATAGGAGCACACAGCCCAGCTTTATGTCTGTGTGACCAGCAAGAGAAACAGTTCCATAGAAGCGTGTAAAAGACCATGGTGCTGGGAAAGATTGAAGGTAGGAGAAGAAGGGGACAACAGAGGATGAGATGGTTGGATGGCATCACTTACTCAATGGACATGAGTTTGAGCAAGCTCCAGAAGCTGGTGAAGGACAGGGAAGCCTGGCATGCTGCAGTCCATGGGGTAGCAAAGAGTCGGACATGACTGAGCAACTGAACTGAACTGAAAAGCATGTACATGGATTCTTCTTGACAGAGACATTTTATAGAAAAGAAAAAAGACGGTTGATGATTGCTGTTAGACTAAGTTTTAAAGAAAAAAGTGTTAGTTGCTCAGTTGTGTCCAACTCTTTGCAACCCCAAGGACTATAGCCCACCAGACTCCTGTCCGTGGGATTCTCCAGGAAAGAATACTGGAGTGGGTTCCTATTTCCTTCTCCAAGGGGTCTTCCCAACCCAGGGATCAAACCCAGGTCTCCTGCATTGTAGGCAGATTCCTTACCATCTGAACCACCAAGGAAGCCCAAGTTTTAATAAATATGAACATAAAACCCTCCACGAAGTTGAGGGTCCTTCGGTTCCAGGAGAAACCAATGATTTGGACAGAGTGAATCTGACTTCTCAGAGGGGGTCTCCAGCCCATCAGAACCACCCAGAAATGTGCCCAAGCACTTGGTCAGGAGCTCCAAGCTCTCCGTAGAAGAGACCCGAAGGTCATCTCACAAAGTAACTTTCTGCCCCAGACCAGGTCTGGGAGCATCTTCTTTCTCAACAGTCTACGTGAGATTTTTATATTTGTTTTAGAAACCAAGGTAGATGATCTTTTTTTTTCTTGTAAGAAGCAGCAGGAATGGTAACAATTAAACCCAGTGTCACCACAAAGAACAGCATTCCAAGGGAATTTCATATTCTGAAAAAAAAAGAGTAGACCTCTTGTTTACTTTGCTTCATCCCACAAACAGCCTCAGGCCTCGGTGCTGACGGGATCGCTCCCGGCTGTGCCTGTCCTGCTGGCGCGTCCCAGGGCACCTCAGTGATGGGGTTCTTGCGAAGTTTAGAATGAGAATGTGATGGATCTGGGTGCCTCTTCCAGGGGTCAACTCCAGTGGCTCAGACTTTGGGTGCAGAGCAGCCTGCGTCGTGCTGGTTTCATTTGGGGGGGGGGCTCCCCAAACCCCAGTGTTGCGGGGACAGATGGGAAGGAAAGTGAAGTTTCTCCCCTTTCCCATCCCCCCGCCCTGACTGGCCCCAGCCTCTGCCTGGAGTGACCTGGACCGCCACAGCAGAAGCCAGCTGGGGCCCATCTTCCTGTGACACTTGGAAGCCAGCTGCCTGGGTCTGGATAGATGTTTTGTGCTGCGATCGTCGGCAAAACACAATGATGAAACCTCTCTAACAAGGCAACTGAAACGAGAGTCATCTGACTCTCTTAAGTGGCAAAATAAACATCAGTGTCAACATTCTGGACCAAGGCCACTCTGTTTATTAAGATGTATTTGCAGCTGTTTATTATTATTAAATAATCATGTCTCATTTTCAACTTGGCTTTTCTTAAATGTAGTCTTGTTATGCGAGTTTCTGTTAACCACTACACAAGTGTCTACATTCTCATGTGCTTAATCAGGTTCTCTGGGTATTTTGAATAACAAGAGTATCTTAGCTTCCTAATAAACTGCCACCACTAAGTGGCGTGAATTTATCATCTTGCATATTTGGGGGTCAGAAGTCAACCTCACTGGGCTGAATGGATGTGTGGAGGGCTGGCATGCCTCCTGGGTGGGGGACACAGGGGACAGTCATTTCCTGCCTTATCCAGCTCCCCGAGGCTCCTGCAATCCTTGGCGCGTGATCTCCTTCTCCATCTGTGAAGAAGCAGCATCGCACCCACTGGCCTCCCTGGCCTCCGCTCCCATCTCCACTTCTCTCTCTGACCTCTCTGCCTCCTTGTACGAATACTCTCCCTTCTCAAGACCCTTCATTTAACCCCACCTGCCAGCCGCTCTGGCCCTGAAAGGTGACACTCACAGGTTCTGCATGCTAGGATGTGGGCGCCTCTGGGTACTTCAACTAGTTTCTGTGCAAGTTTGCAGCAAGGCTGTCCAGTTAAATAGGACAGTATTTGAAGACAGAAAAACACAAAGAACAGCAGAGATGACCTCAGAGAAGAGTGAGACGTGGTCTGTCAGGGAGCCAGTCCCAGTGTGGAGGGGGTGGGAACACAGAGTGTGTTTTTATATTCCGCATTTGTTTTAGTAAATGCAGTTATTATAAAATAATACTTCTTCAATTTCAAAGAAAAGAATGCTACGATCCCCTTCCCCCAGGATGCTGGCAGTCAGAGGAGACGCGCGTACCTGTGCTGCACTGAGGTCCAGGGGACTGTGCGGTACAGGAGGTGGTGCCCAGGGTCAGGTGAGCCCCAGAACAAGCAGCCAGGGCTGAGGGAGCTCTCTCGGCCGATGGCCTTCAAACTGGAGGCACAAAAGTGCCAAACACTTTCCCAGGGAGACTGCTGAAGCTTTGATGCCCCTGTGTTCCCTCCCAGAGCCACCTGCCTGTGGTGTCACTGGTGGCCTGCACATGCCCCCATAGGCTCTGGGACATTTCCAAGGCCCAGAGTGAGGGGGCTGGAGGGGAGGAGATGCTCTGGTCCTCCCAACTGTGGTCAAGAAGCCAGGCCCTTGGGGGGCCCCAACACAGAGGTGCCCACCTTCTCGACTGCTCTCAGCGCCCCTCCGAGGGTGTAACACAGGTGTGGGGAGGAGTAGGTCCCAGACACTGGTGGTTCAGGCTAAGGCTCTGACCTGCAGTGGCTGCAGTTTTTCTCCAGGCCACCTTAAACGGAAGCAGCATGTCCTCATCCCCCCAACAGAGTGAGCTGCCTCCAGCACATCCCCACCACTGCAGGCAAAAGCTGACCTCAGGGCTGATGGAGCCAGGTGTGCTGAGTCCACCGGGTTCTTATTTGATAACTGAGGCCATGGAGTCAGTTCACTGCCAGCGCACACACAGGTGTACACACACACACACACATGCACACGCGCACTCATTCATGGGCTCTCACACACAAACCTAAAGCCGACACTTCCTCAAGCATGTACACGCACATGCACACTCATTCATGGGCTCACACACACACCTCACCAGGAACACCAGCTCCTCCTTCACAGAGAGCCCACCCTCTAACCACGTGTGACCTGGAATTACTGAGACACGGTGACAAGACAGGGCATGCAGGCTCTCTGTGTTCATGATCCATTGAAGAGCAAGTTCAGCCTCCGTGACACTCGTCCTGCTTCATACTGTGCACGCTGGGACTCGTCTAAACGAATGACCTCATTACTATTGTCTCAGCATCGATTTCCACAATATGTCAGAACCTCCCACTTAAACTTTTGTTGTTGTTTAGTTGCTAAGCCATATCTGACTCTTTGCGACCCCATGGACTGCAGCAAACCAGCCTTCCCCATCCTTCACTATTTCCTGAAGTTTTCTCAAACTCATGTCCATGGAGTCGGTGATGGCATCCAACCATCTCTCTCTGTCTTCCCCTTCTCTTCCTGCCTTCAATCTTTCCCAGCATCAGGGTCTTTTCCAATGAGTCAGCTCTTTGTATCAGGTGGCCAAAGGATTGGAGCTTCAGCATCCTTCCAGTGAAAGTCAGGACTTATTTCCTTTAGGATTGATTGGTTTCATCTGCTTGCTCTCGAAGGCACTCTCAAGAGTCTTCTCCAGCACCACCACTTAAACTAAGGATGTGAAATTTTAGTTGTGTGAGACTGAAGTTACACATGGACCATGGCCAGCCCGCATAAAAGGTGAAACTCTGACCCACAACCTGCAGCCACCTGCCCGACGACAGAACTGCCATATCCAGGACCAGCTGGGTAGCCTGTGAGTCACGGCGGCTCAGGGCCAGACCACTGTCATCTATGTGCCCAGGAAGCAAAACAGCAACCAGTTACCATCAGCTGAGAACAGATAGGACTTGGCCAGTGACCGCCAGCTTCCCCAACTCCTCTCCTTGCTTCCAGCTCAGGAGCAATGGTGTGCTCCTGAGCCAGACACCCAGCCTCTGGATCACCCCCTCCCCCTACATCCTTGGCCCACCCAGGGTCCCAGGCACCCCCTCCCACCACCAGACCGCCCCTCCACTGCCTGCCTGACTGCCAGTCCCCGCTCAACACATTGGATGAAAGCCCTCTGGATTTGGTGGTCGTTGAATATTTCTACAGTTGTTGACTTAAAAATGTACTGGGGGCCACAAGATTTCTCAAGATTCCTTTAGGGTTTGTAAACTGGCCTGGGAAAGAGGGGGAGGGGCAGTGCCAGCTGGGGAGGGGCCTGGAGGCCTGAGACCATGTGGGTGGGGGCAGCATGGTGGGGGGCAGCACTGGACAGCTGGGGGCAGGTGATCCGCAGCTCCATGGACACCCTGGTCAACCTCAGCACCCAAATGTTACCCCATGTGCGCTGTCTGGGACCGAGGGGCTCAGAGAAAAGGTGACAGGTAGGTGTCTGCAGAGAATCTGCTGGCCGCTGATGGGCCCAAACCTCCCTGCGGACACAGGAGGCAGCCACCTGCTGAGATAGGGGCTTGTGTCTCACTTTATAGCCCCCAGGCTCACTTTAGGCCAGCCAGGCAGGTATCCTGTCCCCAGGGAAACAGGTGCCTAAGGTTTAACCCAAGGCAAGTCTGTGTCTTACCTGGTCAGACTCCAGTCCAGGCCGGCTACTCCACGCAGCCCTTCAGGGACCCAGGCTCCCCGCCTCTCAAGGCTCTGCCCTCCTCCCACCCAGGCAGAGGAGGAGCTGGGGGCTCAGGCCGGAACATTCTTTAGGGCCAGGCAGGGGCTGCACTGGTCACTTCTGCCCAAATGCCAGCAGCCTGCACTCAGGCCTACTCTTGACCATTCCGAAGGCTGGGGCGGGGATCAGCTCTGTTCCCAGGAGGACTAGCCTCAAGCATGTGGGGGCCGTGAGGGTCACAGGTAAGACAGAGGACATTCCTCCACCTCCAGCCCTGCCCCCTGGAGCTTCCTCCAGGCCGGGCTCAGATGCCTCGTTGCCTCCAGAACCGCCTCCCGAGTGTTCTCACGGGTCATCTGAGTTGGATTCTGCGTCTTCTCCGTTCACCACGTCACTGAGCACTCCTCATTTATTTCAAGGCCTCTGTCATGTGACAGGTCCATATCCTCTCTCAAAATAAATTTAGCATCTCAAATTCTACCCTTAGCTTTTCTTTCCTTTGACCTATTGTATTAGTCAGCATTTCTGCAGTAACAAACAGCCCCAGTAGCTCAGAGGCTTACAGCACCAAATGTGTGTTTCTGGCTTACTTTACCTGATGTGAAGACTGAGTCCACAGCAGCAGAGGGTTTGGCTAGCTCCATGCCACCGCTTGTTCTGGATCATCTGGGCCCTCTTTTCTCATTGTGGATGAGAGCAAGAGGGGAGGAACTGAACACGTGGATGATTTTGGCTCAGCTGCACACACATCCTCTGGCCACAGCAAGTCATGTGGTCAACTCAGTGTCCGTGGTGTCAGGGAGGCCCGGCAGGCAGGGGAACACTGCCCACTGCGGGTGAGGGGTCACCAGCCATGTTCCCCCATCCACCTTCCTTCAAGCCATGTCCACTTCTCCCACAGCAGCGGGTGGATGACTGTGTTGGTCACCCCTCCCTGCCTGCTGCCTAGCAGAAAAGCACCAATGGGATGCACAGTATCAGACCAAGGAGCAGAATGGGGACAGATGGGGACAGGGAGGTGAAGTCCCAAGTAAGAATGTCTGGCCACACCACGTGCTGCAGGACTGAACTGGGCCGAGCCAGTGAGGACCCACCTGGAGGGACCCACTGTGGATGTACAGCTGGGCCTGTCCCACCATCCGAGAAGCGGGTCCAGGTGGAGCCCCCTGAACAGGCCACTGGTCCAGCTGTGTGGCTAAGCCCCTGGGACACAAAGATCCCATGAGGAGATGAGGGAGACCCCTTGCCCCAGGGAAGTCCAGTCTCCAGACCCCACAGACTGCAGCATGCCAGGCCTCTCTGTCCTTCACCGTCTCCCAGAGCTTGCTCAAATTAGTGTCCATTGAGTCAGTGATGCCATCCAACCATCTCATCCTCTGTTGTCCCCTTCTCCTCTTGCCTTCAATCTTTCCCAGCATCAGGGTCTTTTCCAATGAGTCAGCTCTTTACATCAGGGGGCCAAATTATTGGTGCTTCAGCTTTAGCATCAGTCCTTCCAATGAATATTCAGGGTTGGTTTCCTTTAGGATCGACTGGTTTGATCTCCTTGCAGTCCAAGGGACTCTCAAGAATCTTCTCCAACACCACAGTTCAAAAGCATCAGTTCTTCAGCACTCAGCCTTCTTTATGCTCCAAGTCTCACATCCATACATGACTACCGGAAAAACCATAGCTTTGACTACACGGACCTTTTGTTGGTAAAGTAATGTCTCTGCTTTTTAATACGCTGTGACATCATAGCAAATGTTGAGGGAGAGGCCCTTTTAGCCTCTTTCATGTCCAGGGAGGCAGAGGCTCCTCCCATTACAGAGGCTTCCTCCCTGGCATCTCCTGGCCCCCAGACAACAGAAGGTGCCTGCCCCCACCCCCCAGATCCCCAGACAGTGCTCCAGCCTAGAGTATACCAAGTTGTGCCTCGTGCAGCCATCCTGGGTAACAAATAAGACCAAGAATGACCTGTTATCAGGAGATCAGTGACCTGACCAGACAGCCCAGCACAGACTGGCCCGGGCATGCAGCCAAGCGAGAAGAGGAGCGTCAGCAGGTCCAAGGGACTGACTGGCGTGAGTCTCATGGCAAAGAGACACCCAAGTCCTTGAGGAGGAAGAGAAAACAGAAGCATCATTTAGAATCTGCTGGTGGGCTTTCTGGCTCATCAAGCCTTGGCCCTCGTACCTGGACAGTGAGCTGCCTGTGACTCTCAGCCCTTCTCAACAAACCACTTCCCTCTCCCTCTGCTTCTGGCTCGGGAGGAGCTAGGCATAAGAGGGCCGTGGGGCAGCCACAGGGAGAACAAGGCCAGAATCCACACCCAGCCTTCCCACGGCCATGGAGGAAGCTGGGAGCTGATCCAGCGGCAAGATGCTGTCCGATTTCCATCCATGTGTGCATGTTCGTTGTTTTTGGCTGAGACTCATCAAGTGGTTTGGGAGGTCTGGGTCCACTTCTCTGTTTACTTGCAAACCCAAGCCAAGATTGAGCAACTGGTCTGAATCAACGTTCCAGCTGTACCAGCCCCACAACCTGTCAAAAACATAGCCAGAGGCAACACAAAACTAGAATTCAGGAGACTCTCCAGTGAAAAAGGCTAAACATCCTGAAGAAGTCAGTGACGTATCCACGTGCAAGAGTGAAGTGGACCCTCACCTCATACCATATATACACAAACCAACTCAAACCAAACCAAACCGCTAAATGCAGGACTGAAGCTATGAAACTCCCAAATGAAGCAAGAGGAAAAGCTTCATGACACTGGACGGGTGTCTTGCTTTCATGACAACAGTTTCTGGGATCTGACATCAAAGGCACAAAGCAACAAAGGAAAAAATAGAGAAATCAGATTACATCAAAATTAAAAACTCTTGTGCATCCAAGGACAGAAGTGAAAGGCAAAACACAGAAGGAAAGAGATATTTGCAGTCATACATCTGATACGGGACTACTATTCAAAACATATAAAGAACTTCTAAAACAACAAGAAAACCCAAAGAACTCTGGCTTGAAAATGGGCAAAGGACTTCAATAGAAATTCCAACAAAGAATATTTTAATAATTGGCAAGAAGCACATGAAAAGATGCTCAGTATCACTAAACACTGGGAAACGCAAATCAAAATCACACAAGAGCTATCACTTTGTCCCCAGTAGGACAGTTCAGTTCAGTTCAGTCGCTCAGTTGTGTCCGACTCTTTGCTACCCCAAGAATCGCAGCACGCCAGGCCTCCCTGTCCATCACCATCTCCCGGAGTTCACTCAAACTCATTTCCATCGAGTCAGTGATGCCATCCAGCCATCTCATCCTTGGTCGTCCCCTTCTCCTCCTGCCCCCAATCCCTCCCAGCATCAGAGTCTTTTCCAATGAGTCAACTCTTTGCATGAGGTGGCCAAAGTACTGGAGTTTCAGCTTTAGCATCATTCCCTCCAAAGAAATCCCAGGGTTGATCTCCTTCAGAATGGACTGGTTGGATCTCCTTGCAGTCCAAGGGACTCTCAAGAGTCTTCTCCAACACCACAGTTCAAAAGCATCAATTCTTCAGTGCTCAGCCTTCTTCACAGTCCAACTCTCACATCCATACATGACCACTGGAAAAACCATAGCCTTGACTAGACGAACCTCAGTCGGCAAAGTAATGTCTCTGCTTTTGAATATACTACCTAGGTTGGTCATAATTTTTCTTCCAAGGAGTAAGTGTCTTTTCATTTCATGGCTGCAGTCACCATCTGCAGTGATTTTGGAGCCCAGAAAAATTAAGTCTGACACTGTTTCCACTGTTTCCCCATCTATTTCCCATGAAGTGATGGGACCAGATGCCATGATCTTCGTTTTCTGAATGTTGAGCTTTCAGCCAACTTTTTCAGTCTCCACTTTCACTTTCATCAAGAGGCTTTTTAGTTCCTCTTCACTTTCTGCCATAAGGGTGGTGTCATCTGCATATCTGAGGTTATGGATATTTCTCCCGGCAATCTTGATTCCAGCTTGTGTTTCTTCCAGTCCAGCGTTTCTCATGATGTACTCTGCATAGAAGTTAAATAAGCAGGGTGACAATATACAGCCTTGATGCACTCCTTTTCCTATTTGAAACCAGTCTGTTGTTCCATGTCCGGTTCTAACTGTTGCTTCCTGACCTGCATACAGATTTCTCAAGAGGCAGGTCAGGTGGTCTGGTATTCCCATCTCTTTCAGAATTCTCCACAGTATATTGTGATCCACACAGTCAAAGGCTTTGGCATAGTCAATAAAGCAGAAATAGATGTTTTTCTGGAACTCTCTTGCTTTTTCCATGATCCAGCGGATGTTGGCAATTTAATCTCTGGTTCCTCTGCCTTTTCTAAAACCAGCTTGAACATCAGAGAGTTCACAGTTCATGTATTGCTGAAGCCTGGCTTGGAGAATTTTGAGCATTACTTTACTAGCATGTGAGATGAGTGCAATTGTGTGGTAGTTTGAGCATTCTTTGGCATTGCCTTTCTTTGGGATTGGAATGAAAACTGCACTTTTCCAGTCCTGTGGCCACTGCTGAGTTTTCCAAATTTGCTGTCATATTGAGTGCAGCATTTTCACAGCATCATCTTTCAGGATTTGAAACAGCTCAACTGGAATTCCATCACCTCCAATAGCTTTGTTCATAGTGATGCTTTCCAAGGCCCACTTGACTTCACATTCCAAGATGTCTGGCTCTAGATGAGTGATCACATCATCGTGATTGTGAAGATCTTTTTTGTACAGTTCTTCCATGTATTCTTGCCACCTCTTCTTAATATCTTCTGCTTCTGTTAGGTCCATACCATTTCTGTCCTTTATCAAGCCCATCTTTGCATGAAATCTTCCCTTGGTATCTCTAGTTTTCTTAAAGAGATCTCTAGTCTTTCCCATTCTGTTGTTTTCCTCTATTTCTTTGCATTGATTGCTGAGGAAGGCTTCCTTATCTCTCTTTGGTATTCTTTGGAACTCTGCATTCAGATGCTTATATCTTTCCTTTTCTCCTTTGCTTTTCGCCTCTCTTCTTTTCACAGCTATTTGTAAGGCCTCCTCAGACAGCCATTTTGTTTTTTTGCATTTCTTTTCCATGGGGATGGTCTTGATCCCTGTCTCCTGTACAATGTCACGAACCTCAGTCCATAGTTCATCAGGCACTCTATCTATCAGATCTAGGCCCTTAAATCTATTTCTCACTTCCACTGTATAATCATAAGGGATTTGATTTAGGTCATACCTGAATGGTCTAACGGTTTTCCCTATTTTCTTCAATTTGAGTCTGAATCTGGTAATAAGGTGTTCATGATCTGAGCCACAGTCAGCTCCTGGTCTCGTTTTTGTTGACTGTATAGAGCTTCTCCATCTTTGGCTGCAAAGAATATAATCAATCTGATTTTGGTGTTGACCATCTGGTGATGTCCATGTGTAGAGTCTTCTCTTGTGTTGTTGGAAGAGGGTGTTTGCTATGACCAGTGCATTTTCTTGGCAAAACTCTATTAGTCTTTGCCCTGCTTCATTCCACATTCCAAGGCCAAATTTGCCTGTTACTCCAGGTGTTTCTTGACTTCCTACTTTTGCATTCCAGCCCCCTATAATGAAAAGGACATCTTTTTTTGGGTGTTAGTTCTAAAAGTCTTGTAGGTCTTCATAGAACCGTTCAGCTTCAGTTTCTTCAGCATTACTGGTTGGGGCATAGACTTGGATAACTGTGATATTGAATGGTTTGCCTTGGAGACGAACAGAGATCATTCTGTTGGTTTTGAAATTGCATCCAAGTACTGCATTTTGGACTCTTTTGTTGACCATGATGGCTACTCCATTTCTTCTGAGAGATTCCTGCCTGCAGTAGTAGATGTAAGGGTCATCTGAGTTAAATTCACCCATTCCAGTCCATTTTCATTCGCTGATTCCTAGAATGTCGACATTCACCCTTGCCATCTCTTGTTTGACCACTTCCAATTTGCCTTGGTTCATGGACCTGACATTCCAGGTTCCTATGCAATATTGCTCTTTACAGCATCGGATCTTGCTTCTATCACCAGTCACATCCACAACTGGGTATTGTTTTTGCTTTGGCTCCATCCGTTCCTTCTTTCTGGAGTTATTTCTCCACTGATCTCCAGTAGCATATTGGGCACCTAATGACCTGGGGAGTTCCTCTTTCGGTATCCTATCATTTTGCCTTTTCATACTGTTCATGGGGTTCTCAAGGTAAGAATACTGAAGTGGCTTGCCATTCCCTTCTCCAGTGGACCACATTCTGTCAGACCTCTCCACCATGACCCAACCGTCAACATACAAAACAAAACAAAACAAAGTGTGGGCAAGGATGTGGAGAAAGTGGAACCTTTGTGCTCCATTGGTGAGAATGTAAAATGTTGTAGCTGCCGTTGAACACTGCTTTGATTCTTCAAAATGTTAAAGAGTTACCATTACCGTATCATCCAGGAATTCCACTCTGGGTTTATACCCAGAAGACGTGAAAGCAGAGACTTGAATAAATATTTGCACAACCAAGTTCTTAGCAGGTTATTTACAATAGCAAAAGATGGAAGGCAAACAAACCACACACACATCAGTGGGTGATGGGTAAACCAAACATGGTCCAGCCACACAAAAAAGGAAGGAGGTTCTGACACATGCTGCAACGTGGCTTAAAACTCAACATTTGAAAAACTAAGATCATGGCATCCGATCCAATCACTTCATGGCAAATAGGTGGGGAAACAAAGGAAACAGTGACAGACTTTACTTCCTTGGGCTCCAAAATCACTGCAGATGGTGGCTGCAGCCATGAAATTAAGACACTTGCTTTTTAGAAGAAAAGCTATGCGCAACCTAGGCAGCACATTAAAAAGCAGAGATATTACTTTGTCGACAAAGTCCGTCTAGTCAAAGCTGTGGTTTTTCCAGTAGTCATGTATGGTTGTGAGAGCTGGACCATAAAGAAGGCTGAGTGCCGAAGAATCAATGCTTTTGTGCTGTGGTATTGGAGAAGACTCTTGAGAGTCCCTTGGACTGCAAGGGGATCAAACTAGCCAATCCTAAAGGAAATCAACCCTGAATATTCATCAGAAGGACTGATGCTGAAGTTGAAGTTCCAACACTTTGGGCCACCTGATGCAAAGAGCTGATTCATTCGAAAAGACGCAGGTGCTGGAAAAGATTGAGGGCAGGAGGAGAAGGGGACAACAGAGGATGAGATGGTTATGGTTGGATGGCATCACCCACTGGATGGACATGAGTTTGAGCAAGCTCTGGGAGATGGTGATGTACAGGGAAGCCTGGAGTGCTGCAGTCCATGGGGTCGCAAAGAATCAAACACGACTGAACAGCTGAACAACCACAGACAATGTGGATGAACCTTGAGGACGTGATGCTCAGTGACCGAGGCCAAACACAAAAGGGACACAAACTCTATGATCCACTTACTTGAGGTTCCTAGAGAAGTCAGATTCATGGAGATAGAAAGTGGTTTCCAGGGACTGGGGGTGAATTATTTAACAGGTATAGGTTAAGTTTTGCAACAGGAAAAAGTCCTGGAGATGGACAATGATGATGGTTACACAACAGTGCAAATGTAGTTAATGTCACTGAATGGTACATTTAAATTGGTTAAAATGGTGAATTTCATATAGTATATATGGGCTTCCCTAGTAGCTCAGACCGTAAAGCATCTGCCTGCAATACAGCAGACCCAGGTTTGATCCCTGGGTCAGGAAGATCCCTTGGGGGAAGGAAATGGCAACCCATTCCAGTATTCTTGCCTGGAGGATTCCATGGGCAGAGGAGCCTGGTGGGCTACAGTCCATGGGGTCACAGAGTCAGACACGACTGAGTGACTAACACACACAAGACACACACACATATGTTGTATATATTGTATCATAATTTTTAAAAATAAAGAAGCTAAACACAATTACATATATATTTTGTTAATAAAATTTTAAACTCTACAGATCACTAAATTCTTTATAGATGTATCAGTTAGCATTAAGCTATAATGTATTGAAACAACAACAAATTTAAAAGAAATAATGCACTATATCAATGTTTTTGTATTAGTTATCTTTAAAATTAATCTTAGGAATGATCTATTATTTCTATTAGAGTTGTGATTTTTAAGCTGAGAGCATTCATTTAAGCATGTGAAACAGTATTAGAATGTGTATGTGAGCTTGATCTGTTATAAGCTCAATTTATTACATAAATAAGAATAATTTAAGTGTTTGAGAGGTTTTGGTGTATTTGCATGTAAATGCTTCTTGTCAGTGTTTAAAAAGAGAAAGGAATGCTTTCAATTACAATAGAATTTAAGACTTTAAGGGGAATTTGACCTTAATAAAAAGTGGCGAATAACAACGAGTGTTTAAAAGGCATGAACTAAGCATTGGGAAGCCTGGAGATTACCCAAGCTTTTGGGTCCTGAACTTGATCAACCTGTTTTCAAACAATAAGATAGTATCTGGTGAAGACTGTTCCCAACTGGTGTGAGTAGGAATGGCATTTCCTGATTAAGAAGGCAACCCTGAGAATAACACCCTTCTCACGTCTCCCTATCTGGAGAAGGCAATGGCACCCCACTCCAGTGCTCTTGCCTGGAAAATCCCATGGATGGAGGAGGCTGATAGGCTGCAGTCCACGGGGTCACTAGGAATCCGACACGACTGAGTGACTTCACTTTCACTTTTCACTTTCATGCATTGGAGAAGGAAATGGCAACCCACTCCAGTGTTCGTGCCTGGGTGGGCTGCCGTCTCTGGGGTCGCACAGAGTCGGACACGACTGAAGCGACTTAGCAGTGTCAGGCGAGTGTATGTGCCTCGGTTTTTGTCTCGTCACAACAGAGATTTGGAGTGACGGACGTTAAAGCCCCCTTGGCGTGTCACAGCTCTCGGGTCTTGGACAGACCGTGTTATGTTATAGCTCTCAGGTCTCGAACGGACCGTGTTATAGCTCTTAGACCAATCAGTGTTACAGCTCTATTTTATTTAGAAGATAGCAGGAGAATCCATCTTCAAGGCGTGAGGGCACGTCGATCCAAAGACGTGAAGATAAGAGGACCCCAGAGCCCGGGAGAGAGAGAGAGCGAGCCCTTTGGCTCCTCTTTTTATATGTCTCCCCTCCGCCCGGGCCTGTCTTGTGTAAACTGGGCGAGCCGGGAGTGTTGTTTGTTTTCCCTGAGGTCCTCACTCCGCTCCTCGGCCCTTCCTTTGCTCTATTTTCGCGGGCTTTGCCTTTCCTTGTCTTTTAGCCACTGCCATTCTGGACTCCTTTTCCCCATTCTACCTACCTAACAGCAGCATGTCTCCCTAAAATGTCTGTTATTGCCACCGTCATTTGCTTCCAAACTGAGAGTGTCCTATCTCTCAGCACAGCCACGTGGCAACCTGCCATAACCCAGATGGCCCCCGGCCACTGCCTGGCCCCTGCCCAGTGGTGGTAGAAGGGTGGGCAGGGAATAGGGGCTGGGCAGCGAGACCTGGGCTGTAACGAAGGCAGTCAAGCCCATTCCAAGAACATACACGGGAAATGGGTGCCTTTCTAGTAAAATAGAAATTACCAAACTCAGTCCTAGAAGAATTGTGACATTTTTAAAGTCCAGCTTCCATAGAAAAAATTTAAAAAGTGAATAAAGTGAACAAAGCTAGTGGAGGTAATGGAATTCCAGCTGAGTTATTTAAAATCCTAAAAGGTGCTGCTGCTGCAAAAGTGCTGCACTCAACGTGCCAACAAACTGAGCTGGAAAACTCAGCGAAGGGCACGGGACTGGAAAAAGTCAGTTTTCATTCCAATCCCAAAGAACAGCAATGCCAAAGAATCTTCAGACTACCACACAATGCACTCATTTCACATACTAGCAAAGTAATGCTCAAAATCCTTCAAGCTAAGCTTCAACAGTACATGAACCAAGAACTTCCAGATGTTCAAGCTGGATTTAGAAAAGGCAGAGGAATCAGAGATCAAATTACCAACATCTGTTGGATCATGAAAAAAGCAAGAGAGTTCCAGAAAAACATCTGCTTCATTGACTACACTAAAGCCTTTGACAGTGTGGGTCACAACAAACTGTGGAAAATTCTTCAAGAGATGAGAACATCAAACCACCTTACCTGCCTCCTGAGAAATCTGTATGCAGGCAAGAATTAACAGAACCAAACATGGAACAACGAACTGGTTCCAAATTGGGAAAGTAGTATGACAAGGCTGTATATTGTCACCCTGCTTATTTAACTTACATGCAGAGTATGTCATGTGAAATACCAAGCTGGATGAGTCACCAGGTGGAATCAAGACTGCCAGGAGAAGTATCAATAACCTCAGGTAAGCAAATGACACCACCCTTATGGCAAAAGGGAAGAAGAACCAAAGAGCCTCTGGATGAAAGTGAAAGAGGAGAGTGAAAAACCTGGCTTAAAGCTCAACATTCAGAAAACTAAGATCATGGCATCCATTCCCATCACTTCATGGCAAATAGATGGGAAACAATGGAAACAGTGAGAGACTTTATTTTCCTGGGCTCCAAAATCACTGCAGATGGTGACCGCAAGCATGAAATTAAAAGATCTTTGCTGCTCGGAAGAAAAGCTATGACCAACTGAGACAGCGTATTGCAAAGCAGAGACATCAGTTTGCAAACAAAGGTCCATCTAGTCAAATCTATGGTTTTTCCAGTAGTCATGCATGGATGTGAGAGTTGAACCATATAAAAGCTAAGGGCTGAAGAACTGATGCTTCTGAATTGTGGTGCTGGGGAAGATGCCTGAGAGTCCTTCAGACTCCAAGGAGATCAAATGAGTCAGTCCTAAAGGAAATTAATATTTCTGAATATGCTGGAAGGACTGGTGCTGAAGCTAAAGCTCCAATACTTTGGCCACCTGATGCAAAAAGCCAACTCACTGGAAAAGGCCCTGATGCTGGGAAAGATTGAGGGCAGTGTAAGGTGAGTGTAGAGAAAAAGAGAACGAGCTGGGGAGTCAGGCAAGAAAGGGGAAATTTATTAGAGGGAAAAGAGAGGGTGACTGGCCCTTAAGGAGAAGCAGCATCCTCCCTTTCTGAGAGGGTCTTTCTTATACCCCACTAATGAAACTTCTCTGAAGGGATGATTAATTTTTAGCCTGTAGTTGAGTCCTGTGGTCATGTAGCCGGAGGTCTGGAATCTGGTGGTCTTTCAGCTTTGAGAAGGTAGGCGCCAGTGAGAAAACAGAATGTCATTTGGGCAATTTGGTCATTTTCAAATTTCACTGTGATTTTATTCTTGGTTTGTGAGGTCAACATAATGAGCCATCTTAACAATGTGGGCGGTATCAGTCAGGAGGATAAGGAAGTGACAGAGGACGAGATGGTTGGATGGCATCATCGACTCAATGGACGTGAGTTTGAGCAAGCTCTGGGAGTTGGTGAAGGACAGGGAAGCCTGGCGTGCTGTAGTCCATGGGGTCACAGAGAGTCAGATACGACTGAGTGAACAACAACAACGGACTGGGATTAGTTAGTTCATCTGGCTGAATTCATCTGGGGGACTCAACCATGTCTGGCCAAGCGCTCCTCTCAGACTTTCCAGCGAAGATTGTGAGGTCATCTGGGCACATGGCCAGAGCGAGGATGAGCACAGTGGCCTGCTCTTGGAGAGCATGCCAGCACCCTGCCTGCAGGGTTTTTTGTGGACAGAGGGGCTAGTCCCACCCTGTGGTGCCTGGACTGAGCCACCCCCCAATCTGAGAACATGTCACTCTCAGTCCGGGTGTCATGGGTGAGTGGTTGTAGCCGCAGCTTCATACTCCTGAGGGAGGGGTCTGATGGGCCTCCTGGGCCCGTCACCCACCCTGGGCAGAGGGCAGCGCCAAGCTATCCATGGAAAGAGTTCAGACAGGAGCTCAGCAGGTCACAGAGACCGCCCATACCCGCTCACTCTCCCCGCCCCTCTAAGGAGGCCAGCAAGCAGCAGGCCAGGCAGGCTGGGCTGATAGCACATCATCCAAGTTTGTGCTGGGGCTTCCACGGGGACGGAGGGGTTTACATCCTTGTGTGGCCAACACAGCAACAGTGTGAATAAGCAAAGCAGCTCTTCTTAACCTTCCCGCTCTCCTGCCGGAGGGGTGCCGTGACTGCCTGGAAGTTACCAATGGGAAAATGGAGGCAGGGAGTGGTTAGAGAGCTTGCCCATGGCCAGATACCTCGCCAGCAGGTGAGCAGACTCCGTTTGGACTCCTGGCCCCTCACCTGCCTGTGTTAGTGTGACGGCTGAGGACCACACAGTGCGTTTGGGGAGGACCACTGCGTCCCTGGGCCAAGGCTCTCTGCCGCACCTTCACCTGCGTGTCTGTGGGATCTGGCCTCTCCTGGGCCTGTGGGGCCCTGGAGGAGGGGCGGGAGTGCTGGGTGGGCGAGGAGCCTGTGTCTGGGGGCTGCCCCCGCTTCAGGTCCCGAAGTCCTGGGACAAGTGGCTGGGGGCAGACAGGTGTGAGCAGTTCGGGGGCAGACAGGTGTGAGCAGTTCAGGGGCACTTGGGGAGCTGCTGACAGCAACGAGAGCTCTGTTCCAGTCCCCCCAGGCTTGCCTGGGTGGGTGCAAAGGCCTCCAAAGGGCAGACACACCTCATGGCCCGCTGAGCCAGAGCACCTGAGCACACCATTGGCTGAAACCCAGGCGTGGTCGGCCTGCACATGGAAAGCCTCCTCGGGGCCTCCTGACACTGGTGCCAACTGGTTGTTTCAAAGGATGATGATAGTAACTGGAGGAGAGGCGTCGGGGATCCCAGAGCCCCCGGTGTGGAGTCTGAGCCACAAGGGCAGCCAGGACCCATGTGGGGACCTCAGCACTCTGGGCACAGGCAGTTGAGCAGGAAGCTCATGGTGGAGCCAGGCAGCAAAGCCCTTCCCAGACCCACCAGGGACAGCTCCTGGAGAGGATGGGCTGGGTCTGTGCCCGTGGGGCCAGAAGGCTGGGCACAGGCTGCCTGATGGAGCAGGGTGCAGGCCATGCAGAGGACCTTCTGCCCCAAGTAGAAGACGGAGCCTGCAGGGCCTGGCCCACATCAGGCTTCAGTCCATACAACAGAGAACCATGGAATTTCCCAGGGCCTCTCCTCCACTCTGCCTCCAGCAGCTGCAGACACCACCCACGAAGTGACCGCAGGAACCAGGAACGCACCACCAGACACAAAGGGAGGAGAGTCAGGAAGACCCACTCCCACTGTGTCGGGGGAATCTCCAGCCTCTGTGAGGAGTAAAAAGAAAAATGAAATTAGCACAGAACCGTTCACTGTTCTGTTCCATGAACTCAGGAAAGGGCAGCACGTACTTGGGAAAGAAATTCTGAAGGAAGTATAATAAATCCAGGCTGCTTTTTTCCACTCCATTTAAGAAAATTCCTAGGTAGGAAATAAAGGCTGAGATGCAGATGAAACGGACTGAAATTGAGCGGAAATTGGTGGGTAAACGGATGTCCACTGAGATGAGAGCACATGATGTAGGGGGAAAGTGTGGAATAAAAACACAGTCTTGGAACTTCCCTCGTGGTTCAGTGGCTGGGACTCTGTGTTCCTGACGCAGGGGCCCCAGTTCAGTCCCAGGGAACTGAATCCCATGTGTCGAAACTAAAGACTCCATGTGCTGCAGCTAAGACGTGGTGGAGCCAAATGCAGCTTAAAAAAAAAAAAACTCTTAAAAAAAAATCACAATAGTAAGTTGAAAGGACACTCAAAAGCTAGAGCCTCGCCAAGTGCTTTTCCATAGGAAGAAATTTAACAAACAGAAAAAAGACAATAATCAAAGATACAGTAGAAGAAAGTTTCTTAAACTGAAGGCCAATAACAATTTATTTAACAAAAAGTCTCGTTGGGTACCAGCCCAAAGTAATGGCAGTCTGGTAAAAAGCTTTCAGGTATAAAACATCAGACAAGCGCACACAAAGACACTCAGAGTAGTCTAGAGAGTTGTGTACAAAGTGAAAGTGAAAGTGAAGTCGCTCAGTTGTGTCCAACTCTCTGTGACCCCATGGACTGTAGCCTACCAGGCTCCTCCGTCCATCCGTGGAATTCTCCAGGTAAGAGTACTGGAGTGGGTTGCCATTTCCTTCTCCAAGTTGTGCACAAATAGGTACAGAAGTCAGGGTTTGCAGCCGTGGCATCAAGGCTGTATTTGCCTAGTTGTGTACAAATGCCAGGCAAATAAACACAGCCTGATGCCACAGCTGCAAACCCTGACTTGTGTACCTAGCCAGGTCACGGTGGGGTGACGTTCTACATGTGTGCAGGCGACAGAAAGGAAAGATCTTAGGTACAAGGGGCTCAAAAATTGTACTAAGAACATTCCATTCCTGAAAAGCCAACTCAAAAAACTATCCAGGCAAACAAGAGGTGACTCAAAATAAAGATCCTACAAACAGAGAAAGCCAGGTTGGAAAGGGTGAGCGGGGGAATCAAGGTGGTTGAACTTGGAGTGAAGTTCAAGTAGAATCTATGAAGAAAATCTAAAAATTACAAAAGAACTATTGCTAAAGCTAAAACGTTCAGCTTGCAAGGAATGGTGGTTCTTTGGGGTCTCTCTTCATAGCAGACGAGTTTAGCACGGTAGGTAGCACCTGGGAGAGGTGTGTATGCTGTGACGTTCACAGCCAGCACCAGAGTCTCAGGGTCCCCTGCTCACCCAGAGCCCTTTGGCGCAGGACATAGAAGAAGGCACACCAGCCCCATCCCACCCCCATAACTTGCACCCTTAGCCTAGGCACCTCCTTCCTTCCAGGTCCTTCCACACCTTCCTGTGGATTTCCAACTTCTTGCAACATTCGGTTTACCCATTTCTCTTGTGTCCGAGTCAGAGTTCTCCAGAGAAACAGAACCAATAGGGGATATATCCATATTCATATCCACATTGGTATAGAGCTATGGAGAGAGAGGAAGAGAGGAAATTATATTCAGGAATTGGCTCATGTGCTTGTGGAGGCTGTGTGCTTAGTCGTTCAGCCATGTCTGACTCTTTGCAACCCCATGGACTGTAGCCTGCCAGGCTCCTCTGTCCATGGGATTCTTCAGGCAATACTGGAGTGGGTAGCCATGCCCTTCTCAAGGGGATCTTCCTGACCCAGGGATTGAGTCTCCCACATTGCAGGCAGATTCTTTAACATCTCAGCCACCAGGGAAGCCTGCGTGTGGAGGCTGGCAAGTGCAAAGTCTGCAGGGCAGGCTGGAGTCCTGGGAAGAGTTGCTGCTGTTGCAGCTCAAGTCTGAAGGTCGTCTGGAGGCAGAGTTCCTTCCTCCTTATGGGACCTCAGTTGTGCTTTCTCTTACGGCCTTCCACTGATTAGATGAGGCCCACCCATGTTTTAGAGGGCAATCTGCTTCACTCAAAGTCTGCTGATTTAATGTTAATCTCATCTTTTTAAAACAAACAAACGAAAAACCTTCATGGCAATATCCAGATGTGTTTGACCAAATACCTGAGCATTGTGACCCAGTCAAGTTGACACACAAAATTAATCATCCCTTGTCAATCATTTAAAAATTACATTTTGGGAGAAACTATAAGGAGAGGAAAATATCCTCCTTTTTGAAGAGTGAATCACCTAATCTTCCCTCACACAACATGAATTATTTCTACCATATATGTGCATATTTATTTTTATACTTCAAAAACAAACTTTTATTCCTAATTACATAGGTGGGGCAAGGGTGAGGGATCTCTAAAGGCATTAGTCTAACCATTAATAATATTTGCACATTTTCTTTCTACTTACTTTATTAACAGTGAAGACTTTTCCAGTAAACCACAGATGTCGTGCCATTCCTCCCCAAAATCTCTGTTTGCCTGTCTTAAAAAGACAAATATTTCTCCCCTAAACAAATATCATCACCACCACCATCACAAAATCAGGACAAATTTTTTCATAATGTCCAACCCCCAGTTCATGCTCTGATTTCTCAAACTGCCCCAAAATATGCTCCACAGCTGGCCTCTCTCAAAGAGGACTGAATCCAGGCTGCACATGGTTTGTTCCAGTCCCGGATGTGGCGTTCCCAGACCACATGCCGTTTCCACAACATGGACATGGAGACCTGGGCTGGCGTCCTGGAGAGCATCCACTCCTGGATTTGCCTGGTGGCTGCTTGTCTTGTCATTCCTGCAGCTGGAAGTTCGCTCTGAAGGCCTGTTAGACTTGAGTTAATTGTTTGGGCGACAGTGCCCTGTAGCTGATGTCTGTGGACTTGCATCACAGGAAGAGACGCAAAATCCAGGCATCACCCTGTCGTGGAGCCAAGATTGACTCAGGTTCAGGCTTCAGCCAGCGATGCTGGCTCACCCAGCAGAGCAGCCACAGTGCCTGGCCCACCTGCCCACCCATCTAGAGACTACTCGCAGCCATTGTTCAGGAGCCCACGGGGCCATCTCAAAGCGGCAAGGCAGGTTCACGTGGAAGCTGGGGGCTGGCTGCCACCCTTGCTGTTGCCAACTTTGTTGTGCTGCCCCCACCGCCCGCTGTGGAGTGGGCAGTCCAGCTCCCAAGCAAGTGCGCTGCTGGGCCTTGGCCCCACCCGGGTAAGCAGGGCAGGAGGGCACCATGGCCAGGGGCACTTCTGTTGTTCGGTCACTCAGTTGTGTTTGCCTCTTTGCGACCTCATGGACTGAAGCACGCCAGGCTTCCCTATGTGCCAGAGTTTGTTTAAACTCGTGTCCATTGATTAGCTGATGGAATCCACCGAGGCCCCCAGTGCCTCACGGGGTCCCCACCCCCATACCCTGTGACCGTGTGGGCCCAGTAAGAGCTTCTTTCGCTGAATTACATTTCGGAAAGTAGCCTCTTCCTGTGGGGACGGCTATAACCCGGCAGGGACTTGCATCCGTGGCCTGTTTCTCCAGGTGGCTGCTCCTGCCTCTCGCTTTCCCCACACGGCCCTCTTCGTGTGACCACGTCCATCCCGCCCTGGGGTCACGGAGCAGCAGCTCCAAACTCACCCCCTGAGGCCAGCACAGCCTGTCCACATCCATCCAGCCTACGGGGGGGAGGTGGACAGAGGCCCTTCCCCCGGTGGGGGTTGGAGAGAACCAACAGGCTCTACAGGCTGGGCCACCCCAGGAACCAAATGCCTCTCCTGGGAGAAAAGGCCTGACTTTCAGTACCTGCCTCTGTCCACAGCATGAACACCCCACCCGGCAGGCTGGGTGACAGCCAGGTCCGACCGCCGTCCAGGGACCAGGGCCCCAGGAGACCTCGCAGGCTGAAAGCAGAGACCACATCCAGGGAGATATGGGCATACTGCCCCTAAAAGCTGACCTCCCGTCTTCACAGTGTGACTGTCGGCTAGGTTTTGCTCACCCACTTCTCTGTAACAATACCCCAAACTCAGTCTACTTAACTCATGGGTAGAATGTGGCAGGGCTCCCTTGGCCAGTCTGCCTCTTCTCCATGGGTACCAATGGGTGACACCAGGAGGCTGGGGCTGGAATCCCCTGCAGGCTGAGCTCAGACCTGGGGGAATGGGCTGCCAGCTGCCAGATGCATCCAGGAAATGCCACATAAGATGGTACACACTCTGCTCCAGGGCTGGAGGACGGCTGCTCAGACCGGGGGTGGGGTCCTGCCCTAGGAAGTGGGTGGGTGCCCTTGGCTGGCACAGAGCCCATGGGGCCACTGGGGACTCAAGGCCCTTAGTCTTTCTGTCCAAATTGCATAGCCCATGCCAGCCGCACGTGTAACCAGCATGTGTGGCTGTTGATGGCCAGGCTGCTGCCTTCGATTAACTGATGGCATTCGGCAGAGGCAGGCTCAGCGGCCTCCTGGGGCCTGAGCTTGGCCGTCAGAATTCTCATGCTGAACCTGATCCAGAAGCAGGCCGTCTGGGTGGTGCATGTGCAGTGGGTGGCCCCAGCCCGGGCTCTTCCCGCCTCCTCACCGACCCCAGAGTCCCGTGAGGCCTCCCCCAGGGCTGTGCAGAAAGAGCCTCCACTGCCTGCACGGAAGAGCCCTGAGGGGTGCCCATTGCTTCTCAATAAAATGGGGCTTGAGGGAGAAGCCTGAGTGGCACAGGAGATGTGGTTCAAAAGGGGGAGAAGCAGAAAGATGCTCATGCGACCAGACTCTGCGGCCAAGATGGAGCAGCACAGAGGCACCGAATCAGGAGCAGCGCAGAGAAGAGGAGAAGCTGGGGCCTCCCACTTCCCCAGGAGCCCTCATGGAGCCCCAGCTCCCCCAGGACCACACTGCCCACAGGCCTCGGTCTGCAGGTCTGCACCCGTGCGCATCCCAGGCTCCTGGACGCCACCTGGGTCTCGCCCTCCTCGAGGGGCAGGTGGGCAGATGTTGGGGATTGCAGGGTCCACGTGGGCTAATTACCAGCTAACTGCTGCTCTGACCTGCCCAGCAGCTTTGTCACGGCTGGACACACCGCCAGCACTATTCTGCCACCCAGGGGTCTGTGAGAGACTGCACGGGCTGCAGTGCACACACACACAAGCACACACACACTTGCACATACAGTACAGACACTCGCAGATAGAAGCACACACACACACAGAGTCTTGAGCACAGCAATTGCGGGCAGAGCCACAGTCTGACCAGGGCAGCACGGAGCTCAGCTGGGGAGGACAGGGGGACCTGTCAGCCTCCATGGTGGGGTCGGATAGCACCCATGGGGAGGAGGTGACACGGGGCTTGGTTCTAGACTTGCTGCTCATGAGCATGGACAGTGGCCCAGCACCATGGGAGCGTGACCCCAGATCTCCAAGCTCCCCTGGGTTTCACAGGCGTTCGTGACTCGGACGCAGTCACTCCCGAGTTCTGGAAAGATGGGACTCAGGCTGAAAGGACAGCAAGACGACCCCAGTGCTCTGTCTGCATTGGGAGTCTTAACCCCACACCGCCCCTGTGGCCATGGACACTTGGCAAAGAGATTGGAGCCTGTGATTTCATCATGAACCCTTGACCACCCCAGGGGAGGATCAAGGGGTCCTGAAGGCACAGCCCTCTGAAAGCAGAGAGTTGTCCCCACTGGAGTCGATGAGCCGAAGCTGCCTGGGAGACTGAGGGCCACCAGGAGAGGACCTAGTACATCATCCAGGCCAGGGAGCTGCCCCCACCCAACAGCCAGCAAGAAAACAGGTCTCTCAGCTTTGCTACTGCAGGGCCCTGCGTTCTGCCCACAGTGCAGTGAGCATGGAAGAGGCCCTGTGCTTCGACTCAGCCCTGCCAGCATGGGCCTTGACGGCGACCTTGAGCAGGACCCAGGCCCACCGGCTGCACTTCCAACCTACAGACTGAGCTGACAAGTGCTGACGGGATCTCCCGTGTACTTCTTTATTTTTATTGTGGTAAAGTACACACCACAAGAAATTTACAGTTTTATCTCTACATCGAGCTGCACTAAGTACTTCATAGAACTGCACGGCCATTGCTTCTGTCTCAGAACCTCATCTTCCCAGGCATACCAGGTGGACAGACCCCAAGTTCATATCTTTGAAGACGTACTTGGAGAAAGTGCGGGCCTTGGTCAGAAGCCAGAAGAGCCATGGGAAGCCCCAGCCTGGCCCCTGGGGCGGCTCATTTCCTCCTGGGCAAGCCCCACTCTGTTTACTTTCTCTGAGCTGCCTTCCCACTGGGGAAACTCCATGCCCAGCACATGGAGACCAGCTCCCAGGAGAACATTCCACCCCCTGCAAGCTGGGGCGCAGCGAGGAAGTGGGCGAACACTCTTCTGGGTGCTACCTGGTGGGAAAGAGGAAGGCATCTGCCCACTCTTGACCTTGGGCGCCGGGACAGTGGGCCCCCTTCCTCCGGACTTCCTGGCATCCCACTGGCACCTGCAGCCTGGGATTTCTGCAGGAGAGTGGGGGGAGGGGTTGGTTTGCACGTGGCCCCCTAGGCAGCCCCTCTGCACAACCACTGCAGGTTCGTTCAAGGCAAGAAATCTGCGAGAGGCTGCCTCCCCATCCTCTCCAAGCCCCATTGCCTCAGTTATGTCTGGTCTCCTGGTCCCACGACAGGTTCCAAATGTAGCACCTCTCTGAGTGGACATGAACACACACACGCGCAGGTGTACAAGCTCCTATGTACAAATGCACACGGGCCTCAGAGTCCAGGGGTCAGGAGGGCCCAGGCACCTTTCGGAGGCCACCTTCCTCCCCAGGAGCAGACAGGCATGGGGTGGACAGGGCGTCTCGGTTCCTCTCTTAACCTGAGCATGGCGCGTCAAAAGAGGAGCTGACATTCCTGTCCTCGCATCTACTTTCTGCTCAGCAAATTGGAAATTACTTTGGAATAACTCCTCCTCCAGTCCCCCAGCTTCAGCTTTTTTATTTAGAAGTTTTCCTTTTTGCAGGAAGCCCGCATGCAGGCAGGAGGGGCCTGGCTGAGTGTGGGTGCCTCTTCTGGTGGTTTCCACAGAGGGTACTGTGAGCGGACAGATGCCCGGCCACTCCGCCAGGGCTTAGGAAACTACTTGCCACTCACACACCCGCAGAGAGGCTGTGTGCCCAGCATGGAAGACACGCTGGACATGAGCACTCGATGCATGAACCAGGTCCCGTGTACAGAGACGTGTCTGCTCCCGTGAGGTCATGTCACAAACATGGATGTGTGCAGCTTCAGGACACACCTTCCCACAGCTGTAGGGATGCATGGCATGCTTTCTGATGCACTTCGTGGGGAATTTGGAAAGTACAGAAGAACTCGGAGAAGAACCCGAAAATCACCCAGTTTGTGGCCAGCCACCGCCCAGGATGTTTAAGTCACGGGGGGTGGGTGGGGGTGGTCATATTAAATGATATGACCAAGTCGCCCACAGTGGCAGTGAGGACGGAAGTCTGTTAAATACAACAGGACATCCGTGCTCACATCCAGCCCCTGATCTGCCCCAGCAGCAGAGCGAGCATACAGCCAGAACAGGCGGGGGTCCCTGACTGAGGAGTGGGGCAGGCCAAGTCCCTGGAGGGTGGGGACAGATGTAGGATCATGCCTGGTGGCCCTCTCTGTGGCTGACGGTGGGGATGGGCTGGGGGTGGCAGCTGGCAGTTCAGTTGCCTGCTCTAAGCGAAGGCCCCTCCTGAAGTCCTGGACCCCCGTCCTCACCCCAGGGTCCTGCTGTCCCAGGAGCAGCTTCCCAGACCCCAGAATGCACCTTCAGGACCCTTGGGTGGGGTTCCACTAGGATAAGCTGGCCAATCTCCTAGAGGCTTGGCCCCTCCTTGACTGCCCCAGAGCAGGAATGAGAAAGCATTCCCCGAAACCATCCTCTCGGTCAGACCTGGGCACCAGCCAGCATGGAGATCTGGTGGAAAGGGCTCCCTGCCAGCCGGAACCTCTGCCTCCCCAGCCTGGTCACCTAGCAGCTCTCTCCATCAGACTGTGACCCCAGGACTGCACTTGCCCGCAAGGCAGCCTCCATGCTCCCGGCCCACCAGCAGCCCCCAGAGTCCCTCATCCAGGTCCTGTGTCCCAGCCTTTCTGGCTCACAACTCCCTTCACTATTTTGCCACTTTTAATAAAGACATGAGTTTAGGGTTAAAAAAAGGTTAATTTTCTATCTGTAGCTTATTACAGATTTATTTAATAGATTGAAAGTGAAAGTGATAGTCACTTGTCATATCCAACTCTTTGTGAGGCATGGACTATACCCCACCAGGCTCCTCTGTCCATGGGATTCTCCCGGCAAGGATACTGGAGTGGGTTGTCATTCATTTCTCCAGGGGATCTTCCTGACCCAGGGACTTAACATGGGTCTCCTGCATTGCAGGCAGATTCTTGACTATCTGAGCCCCCAGGGAAGCCCCAGTAAAATTTAAACTAAATATAAGAAAGACCAATGTCAACCTCCACTCATCCACCTTTGTAAGAAGAACACACATTTTTCTGAGTGATAACATGTTTAATGCACCACAAAGTGCTTGATTTGGCAGAAAACCTGCGCCAGAACATAGATGGCATCTAGCTTCCTGTCCTGGCCGCACGCCCGGGCACACCATCCTCAGAGGGGACTGTCACAGGGAAGTCAGCTGCCAGCTTTCATCGCATCCAAGCCATCTCCAGGAGAAGAGCTTGATGCTGCAGGCCACTTGGGTATGCTTCTTGTCAGAAAGGAAGGCAGGACTTCTGGCCCAGAAAGCAGCCTGTGGACCACACCAGGCATGGACCCACGGCACTGGTTCTGGTTCATGGGCAGCCAGGTGCGGCAGGTACCTCAACCTGCCGAACCACCCAGTTCCCGAGTCCCATCAACTACAGGTGAAAGTGAGCCCCATCCTGAGCCCACGGCCTCTGCAAAGAAGGAGGTAGAAATACCCAATGCTTCTCAGTGAGGCTGGATGTGTGTGATACACACATCCTACAAAGCTGAGTTGGACACAGATCCCAGGACTGAACCACCTGGAGAGATGGGCCCGAGGCCCTGTGGGGTCAGGGTTGGGCAGGTGGACGCAGGCGAGAACTCGACCTCCAGCCACCTTTGGGGCATATGGGGGTCCCCAGATGGCCTGTCTTCTGTCCCAATTCCTTGGCAGGTTGCTCTTTATACAGAAATCAGGCAGATGCTGCCCTAGGAACGACAGGCCTCTGTCCTGGCCCCGCAGGAATGTGGCCCCCGAGGAGGCTGGCTGTCCTCTTGTCATGCCCACTGCCCCCTGGACCTGCCCCTCCCTCGCCTAAGGCTCCAGGACGGTACAGCACAGCTGCCTGGCTGCCTTCACCCAGGGACATGATGTCCACTACCCCGGGGCCAGGACATCGGCCTGCCTGCCAGTCTACCCCCACCTTTCCAGCTGCAAGATGTGGTGTGGATGCTGGGCACCCTGCTGCTGGGCGAGTGGGGAGCAGCAGGCACTCCCCACAGCAGGAAAGTGCCAGGGGCCCTGGGCACAGGAGCCATGAGGGCCTGTGTGGATGGAGCCCCAGGGGTGTGAAGGCTGCAGTTTCTACTGGAGGAAACAAAGACCTGGCCAGATGGAGGGGCCATCCTGTTCCCCGATGTCAGGAGAGGGGAGCCCAGGCTGCTAGCTTGGCCTCTGAACATGTCCCCCTTTTAACAACTGCCTTCCAGCTTCACTGACTCCAAGCTCCAGTTCAGGGACTCCCCAGTCCTGCAGCAACATCGCCCTCAGCACATGGGCTCCCGGCCAGCTGGGAGCTGAGGAGGTGGGCAGGGTGCCAGGGCACATAGCTGGCAGGAGTGCCTGCCCCGCCCACCCAGTGCCATGCCCGCCTGAGGCTCTGGGAGAGGGCTCACTTCCTCCCACTGCCTGTCTCAGGGTCCAGCTCCCACGTGAAAGAACGAAACATCAGGGCAAGTCCCCCGGCTACTTCCCAGGAAAGTCCCAACCGAGTCCCGCTCCCTTGACACTTTCAAGGCTTATTTTAGCCCAGGAGGAAAGGGGATTTCTCTCTCCTGTGTCTGACAGGCATTCTGGGCCCCTCATATGTCCCAACCCGGCCCTGACAGTCACCAGCTCCTGCTGCAGCCACGGAGCCTGAAGTTTCCCGAAGGCTGATGAGGCTGCACCCACACAGGTGGTGAGGAGCCCCCAGGCCAGTGCCCATTGCACCCAAAGGATTGGGGAACAGATCGTCCCCCAGGTCAGTGCCCACCACACCCCCAGGACTAAGGACAGATATATCCCCAGGCCAGTGCCTACCACAATCCCCAGGACTGGGGACAGATTACTCCCCTGTCCAGCACCCACAGCAACCCCAGGACTGGGAACAGATTACTCCCCTGTCCAGTACCCAACACATCCCCCAGGATTGGGGTCAGACCACCCCCCTAGGCCAGAACCCAACACACCCCCCAGGATTGGGGTCAGACCACCCCCCTAGGCCAGTACCCATCACACCCCCAAGGACTGGGGACAGACCATCCCCAGACCATCATTCACTGCGTCCAGGACTGGGGGCACTAAAAGCACCGTCACAAGGCGCTTCCCCTCAGCAGCTCACATCATGCCTTTCCAGGCCTTTCTTGGGCCACAGATTCTGCAACCACCTGATTAGGGATACCCCCCCACCAAGCAGGGTCGTGGCCTCTTCCCATCAATGGGGCTCTGGCTGCAGTTATGAGTGGGGTGAGAGGAGGGGAACCTCTTCTCAGCAGGGTGTCCCGTGGTACAGAAGTGTGGGGCCCTGGGGAACGTGGTGAGGGACAGTGGCCCAGAGGAGGTGGACACGGCTACAGGAGACGTGCTCAGGCCCTCCTCCCTCTCACCCACCGGCAACCTTGACCTCATAGGGCCTCCTGAGCCTCAGTGTGCCTCCTTGAGCTGCCTGGTCCCAGCCCTTATTCCAGCCTTCTAAGAACTGGGACCACGCACACTTGCCGCGGTCCTGACACCCTGCCCCTCTGGTCTCTGTTCTCTCCCCGCAAACCCGAGGGGTCTGTACGTTGGTCACTGACTTTTACCCAAGCCTGGACACGTGTCCACTCTCTGCCAGCTCTCCCTGGGCCTGGGGTGAGTGCAACTTGGAAAGGAGCCCTCCAAGCGAGAGGAATAGCCTGTGCAAAGGCCCCGGGGCGGAGGTGCCTGGAGAGAGCTGAGCTTGGAGAGGTCGGGGATCAGGGCGGGCCTGGGTGCAGCCTGGCAAGCCGGCACTCAGGGTGTGGGCTGGGGGAGTGGGTGCCGACTCCCACCCCTCTGACCCGGGCGAGGCTGCCCAGGATACTGGCCAGCCAGCCCTCTCTCATGCCGTCAGCTGACCTGGTGACTCCACTTTCACCTGGGGTTTCCCCGCGAGTGTCTCCGTGGCAGGGAGACTGGCCAGGAAAGTCCCAGACCACAGGCGACGAGGGAAAGTAGGCTCCCGGCCAAACTGGGCAAGGCCAGGCCAGTGGTGCCTGGAGGACTCCCGAGGGCCAGAGTTCAGGCTCCAGTTCCTCCAAGGGGCCGTGCGGACCCCAAAGGGCCTGCAAGGAGACCCCTGACAGGCCTTGGCCTGTGTCCGCGCCGGCCTCTCGGTCTCTGCTCTGCCCTCAGCCCTGAGGCCACAGCCATCTGTGGGCGTGGCCCACGGACCTCAGGGCCTGAGAGCTGATTGCCCTCTGGGAAGTAACCCCGATGCTGGGGAGTGGGGGTGGCCAAGAGCAGGGGTGCGGTGGGTGTGGGGTCTGGGGGATGAGGACCCCAATCTCAGGTAGAGGGGGCAGGTTCAAATGTGCGGGGCTGAGCGGCCACAGCAGGGGGGCTCTGGGCTCAGTGGGGGATGTGGTGGAGGAGATCTGAGAATCCAGAGTGAAAGGAGCCCCGAGAGGACATGACAGGGTGGAGGGGCGGCCGGGGATGTGCGGAAGTGCTTTCATGCCAGGAGGTCCTGCCCCTTCCAGTGCAGCCCCAGAGGTCAGAGGTCAAGCATGTGGACAGTTGCTGGGCTGTGTGGGGGGGGCTCCAGGGCTGCAATAACAGGGCACAGTAGGGGTCATGCCCCAATAGAGAGGGACAGTGGGGGTGTCCTGGGCCTGAGCTGCCCACCTCCTCCCAGGGTGCAAGAGCACATGTAGTGAGGGGGGCCCCAGAGGTACCCTGTTCCCACTGGGGTTCCTGGGAAGCAGGTGGCCGGTGGAGGTCACAGTCCTGAAGGTAGGGAGGAGAGGCCCCCACCCGCTGAGGGAGATAGCCCAGGCCTCACCATCACCCCTAAACGCCATGGCCAGCACGTACACGGAGTCCCTCTCCTCCTCACCTGTCCTTCTCTGTCCCTGCGCTGGGGACCAGGGTCCCCTGAGAGTGTACAGCCCACAGGGAGCACACGCGGGTTCTCCCAAAGGGACCCCACTAGCCAGAGTCCATTCAATGACGGACCTCGCTCCACCCTGCCAGTCTCAGCACCCTCTCCTTCCGGTCCTGAGACAGCTGGCGTCCTGTCTGACCCCCCCACCCCGTGCCTCCAGGATTTGCACCCCCGCCTGCTCAGACCAGCCGCTCTCCCCCGTGGCAGCCAGCTCTCTCCTAATCCTTCTCCAGGAAAAGGTCCAAGCCCGGGTTCCTGTCTGTGGACGGACAGGCTGTGACTCTCCCTGGGCCCTGACGTCGTCTTGGCTGTGCCTTGTCAAGAACCCAGCCCCTGTCACCCTGGAACCAGTGCCCGAGTCCCGACTTCCACTGATTGGACTTCTTGGCCCCACTGACCATCACTGGCCCACTCGCTGCTCCTTATCTTGACCGTCCAGGCCCTCCTAAGGCAGCCAGGTGACCCTCTAGAAGCCGTTTCCAGCATGCCTCTCCTCTGACTCCCAGGGGCACACCAAAGGCACCGACAGCCCATTCAAGTCGGCCGACAGTCCTGTGCTGCCGCCTGAACACGCACCCCAGCCCAGGACAGCTTGCACGCCCGCTGTCCCTCCAGCCTGTGTCCTCGGCTCCATCTGCACACCGCTGGGTGCACCCCTGCCCCAGGGCTGGCGTCCTCTTGTGAGCAGTGGTGGGAGATACCGGCCACGTTTGGATGTGAGCAAACCCTGACCCACCCCATGGAGTCCACTCCCCGCTGGCCTGGCCACATCCTCACGTGCCAGGGTCCACGGCTGGATGCATCCATGCCCCTCGCCTGCAGTGCCCACCTGGCTCCCCACAACCCTCAAGCACCTCAGGAAGCAGCTCCTTATTCTCCCCATTTCACAGGTGAGGAAGTTGAGGCCCAGAGAGTTAGGCGGCTCACCCCAGGCCACAAAGTGCAGAGGACGGAGCTTGTTCAGAGAGAAGGGGCCCTGCCCACGCCCACGGCAGCCACACCTCAGGCTTGCGGCGGGGAAGCCCCTGGAGGGAGCGTGCAGCTGCAAGGACAGGGCTCTAGCACCGGACACTTCAGACATCAAAACAGTTTCAAGAGTGGAAGAAGTCTGTGTGCAGAGCACTGCTTTGGGTATTTGAGGAAACGGGGTTGAATGTCACACTTTCTCCACACTGACAGCACTTCCGTCGGGGAAGTCAGTGCAGGCGGCTCGGAGCCCTGGCCTCAGGAAACAGCCCGTCAGGGCCTGCGCTGAGCCCCAAGGACCACGAGGAAACCCGCACCTTCCTCGGAGCCGGAGACAGAGGCCGAGATGTGAAACCCGGGTCTCGTGAGTCATATCACGAAGTTCTTAGAAACCGAGAGTTTCAGGGCAAGGGGGAGGTGGCACAGACAACCACACGGCCGAGCCTCCCGATGTCGCGTGAGCAGCCACGCTGCCGTGCGTGTCCACCTGTGTGTGTGTTTACCCTGCGCTCCACATCCTAGCTAGCTTGATGCAATGATCTGGAGACAGGGACACCTGAGGCCACTGATTGAGCCTGGGCCTCGGTCTCAAATCCCCCTCCCTTCGGAAAGGAACCAGGAAGGAGGTGGGTGCAAACCCGCGAAGGGGGGTGGAGGGGGGCGCAGGTGCGGCCAGGAGGCACTCGCCACCTGGGACTGTGGGTTGGGGGGAGGCCGGCGGCCACACTATGGACACTTTGAGGGTCAGAGTAACGGCTGTGACCCACTGAAACACTCTGAATGAGTAAAAATCCATAAATCCAGAGAGATACTTTTAAAAACTCTAAGGCTAAATCTAAATGAAGACAGCAAGAGACTGGAGACAGAGGGAAAGGGAACTCGATAGTGGGGAAGCGAAAGCACCCCCACCTGCCACCCCCTGAGAGCCGCAGGGCTGATCAGCTGGGCTCTGCAATTGCTCAGTACCACCCCCACCTCCTGGGACAGAGGCAGAGGGGGGCCACCAGCTGAAGGGTCCCCGGGGACCAGGTATCTCTTGGGGTGAAGAGGGGTCCCCAGTGACTTAGGAGTTGCCCGGGGTGTGGGCCTGCCTGCGGAGAGGTCACAGGCGCCCCTTGTTGGCTGCCCTGGCAGAGGAGCAAGCTCTTGGCAGCGCTCGCTGCAAGGACCTGGCAAGAGGTGTCTGAGCTGGAGCTCAGCAGCTTCCAGACCAGGGGTCCTCACCCTGAGGCTGCTGAGCTCTGGGGGGACAGCTCTGTGTGGTGGGGGCTGCCCTGCACGGTGCAGGGTGTTGAACTGTGCTGCCATCCCTGGGAGTGACTGCCCTGAATGTCTCTGAGTGTTGGTGACTATCTCCTGGGGGCAAAGTTAAGGATGACCACTCTGGACCCTGGTTTCCTCCAGGTAACAGGAAACCAGGCAAGGGACTTGTGGGCAAGCCAGAGACTGCAGGCGACAGTGAGACGGATCCAGACTGTGGACTGACTGCAGCCAAGTA
The DNA here is from genome assembly GCF_032405125.1 of Capricornis sumatraensis. Taxonomy (NCBI): domain Eukaryota; kingdom Metazoa; phylum Chordata; class Mammalia; order Artiodactyla; family Bovidae; genus Capricornis; species Capricornis sumatraensis. Next base: position 250,151,351 of record NC_091069.1, on the reverse strand, counting down.
GTGTCATCAACGAGAGAGTGTGGCCCGAGGCGGGCTGTGACCTGGAGTGCAGGCTGGTGGGCATCTGGGAGACAGGGGCAGGGAGGGAGATGGAGGTGGGCAGTGAGGAGCTACGGATATCCTGAGGGCAGAGAGGTCATTGTGGTGACCTCTCCTTATCCCAGAAGTTGGCTCAGGGATCCAGTGTCCAATGTCTACGACTCACTTTAAGTGGAATATCCAAAAACAACATATATGCTGATATCAGAAGAGGTGGAGTGAACTTGCTAACTGCTTTCCTGGGATACAGGATGTGGGTGAGGTCCTCAAACTTCCTAGACACTTAGCAGTTTTCACAATACACCCCCATTGAGATGACTGTGATGTAGAAACAAAGAAACAGGAACCCAAGTGTTGGTGACGATGAGCCTGTAAGGCGGTGCAACTGCCAGGGTGCAACCACAGGATGGTGGTTCCTCAACCAGTGAGAAATAGAATTTCCATATGACTCACTTCTAGGCATAGACACCAAGGAATTGAAAGCAGGGCCTCAGACAGGTCTTTTGAGATGTATTAGCACATCTGTGTTCATAGCAGCATTACTGACAACTGCTAAGGGGTGGACACCACTCAAGGGCACGTGCGTGGATGGATGGATGGATGGACAAAACGTGGTCCATCCGCACAAGGTCCATCTTCCAGCCTTGAAAAGGAAGGAGGCCCTGACACCTGCTACACATGGATGAACCTTGAGGACACGATGCTCAGGGACCCCAGCCAGACACAAGACGAATACTGTGTGATCCACTCACCTGAGGTTCCTGGCGGGGTCAGATCCATAGAGACAGGAAGGAGATGGTGAGGGCCAGGGGCTGGGGTGGGGGAGGGGGACTGTTTCCTGGGGATGGAGGTTCAGTTTGGAAGATGGGAAGTCCTGGAGATGATGGTGGCAATGCTTGCACAACACGAGTGTACTTAACGCCACTGAGCTGCGCACTTAAAAATGGTTATGGTGGCAAGTTTTACATTATATATATATTTCCTACAATTTTATAGAAGGAAATACTGGTTTCAAAAAAGTTTTCACAACAAAGCACTGGAGAAAACTTCCCTCAGACCCCAGGGTCCTTTCTGGAGAGAAGGCCCGCTCACGTCAGCCTGCTCACGTCAGCCCAGCTTGGTGGCTGCAGCTGGTGAGTGGGGGCGGGGGCTGGGAGAGAGGGGAACAGGGCCCTGGCAGCTCCAGTCGCTGGGCCACCGCGGGGGTTGGGGTGGACTTCCGCTCTACCTTCCTGAGTCTGACAACTGCCCACTCAGTGGTCCTAAAATTCAGGCCTCCGCACCGCCCACCAACCTCCAGCACTTCCCCAATATTTCCCGAGACCGCAGCCTGACCCCCTGCTCTGAGGGAAGCCAGCACTGTGGCTGGAACACACGCAGCTGGCCGCCCCCACCTGGGGGTTCCTGGATTTCTCCCCACTTCCTCCACGGGTAGCTTCCTTGTCTACCCCTGTCCTGTAGCGCACACTGTTCACCCTTCACTTGTCCCAAACCTGGAGGGGCCTGTGGGGCTGGGCAGGTGGCAGTCATGGGACCAGGAACTGGCTCCCATCTGCAGCCACTCCTGGGCACCTGGGGAGAATGTGGGGGGGTCACCGGGGCGGACACTCTAATCGGCATCACAGGCCCCCCGGCCTCCAGTCGAGTCCCCCACACGGCTGCTCTCTTGGCACAGGCTGGCCTCCTCCTGGAAGTGGGGGTACCCTTCTGAGGTTGAGGAGAAGTTTCCATAAAGCAGCTCAGCCATGGGGACCCCCCGCGCCACCCACTTGCCCCCCAGACCTCATCCCTGTTCCAGAGGGACGTCCCCTCCCCTCTGGAGGTGACCCCTGCAGGTGACCAAATGGCACTTCTGGGGCTGGAGGTGGACAGGGAGGAATAAGGCTGCGGCTGGGCTGGTGTTGGCTGGAGGCTAGGGGTCACGGGTCAGAGGGCACCCAGTGCCAAGGAGGGTGCCCAGATACACAGGGACCTGGGGCAGTTGGGTGTGGGGGAGGAGATTATCAGAAGAGGCCAACACAGAGCTGGACCTGGGAACTGGGATCCTGGCCCCCTCCCCTGGCTGGTGGGGGCCAAGGTCCAAGCCCCATGGCCTCAGCCCGGGGCCCCACTACAGGGAGGCCAGGGGTCCTGGGAGAGGGCAGCCCTGAGGCTGGTGCTCCAGGGCAGTCTGGCCACCAGCTTCCTAGTGAGTCACCACATGGCTCGGAGGACACTGTCCTGGTCAGGCTGTCACACCACAGAGACGGCACTGGTGTGACCCCTGGGATCCTTCCAAAACCCTTCAGACCAGGGGCGTTTCCCTGCCTCTGGGTCTTCCTCAGGTCACTGTGGGCAGGTGGACAGATGGAGCGGCCACCCCTGTGCCAAGTGGGTGCCTGAGGCCACCGGCTCTGAGCCCAGGGGTGGGGGGGCACACCAGGGTGTGGTGCCACCTCCCTGCACCACTAGGGTCTCCTCCGCGGTTAACTCCAGGCTGGAATGCGGACGCTCAGGGCCCATACCTGAAGCTCCATGCGATGGCCGCACCGAGGGTCAGGGTCAGGCACTGCTCTCACCAGCTGGGCTCCCCCAGCGTCTGGCCCTGGAGGGTTGACGGCACTCGGTTAGGCGTTTGTTTCGCAACAGAGGACACCCTGAGGTCCAAGTTCAACAGCCTGGGCAGGCGGGAGGTCTGGACTGAGGTCAGTGAGAGGAACTGACTGGGAGGGGAGGGGATGGCTCCCTGGGCAGTGGGGCTGAGGCCCACCTGGGGTAGACAGTGATCGCACTGCAAACCCCAGCTGACACCCTGGCTGGCAGACAGGCCCCCACATGGCGCCCCCGCTCTTCCTCAGGCCTCTCCTGACCTAGGACCCCACGGACCCCAGGAGAGGAAGCTGACTTCGGAGCTGCCCACCTTGCTGGCTACAGCGGGCACCCACCTCCTTCTCCGACCTGAGTCACAGTTTCCAGGTCAGGCCCCGGCCTTCCTCCTTTTCAGCAGGAGGCCGAGGATTCCGTGCCCAGCCGCGGGTGCGGTGGGCTGCTTGGTGAGAACCTGGGAATCACCTTGAGGGAGTGGCCACGTCCACTCTAAGAGGGGCGGCCCCCACCCTCATTCGCCATCGTATCACTCCCTGGAGCTGCTGTAAGCACAGACATGGGCCTTCAGGCAACAGAGATCCAACCCCTCATGTTCCCAAGGCTAGGGTTGGAAACCCAGGTGTCTGCAGGGTTGTTCCCTCCTGGAGACTCAGGGAGGCCCTGCTCCAGCCTTGTCTCCAGCTCCAGGGGCTCCACGTGTCCTCCGCTCATGGCCACATCATGCCATCACTACACAGCCTCCTCCTCTCACCGTGTTTCCTGTAGGGACACCTGTCCCTGGACTTAGGGCTGACCCTAGTAACCAGAACCATCTCATCTCAGGATCCTCAATGTAATCACCTTTGCAAAGACCTCGCTTCCAGGAAAGGGGTCCAGGTGGAAGCATCTTTGGGGCGGGCATGATTCAACCCTCTATAGGATCTGGACCAGTATACTCCTTCCCAGAAAAGCAGCCGTGTCCAGACCATGTCCACATGTGCTCTGCAGACCAGCACCTTGGGGACGCAGGGTCCTGGACAGCACCCCCAGTGGGATTACAGACGAGGGGTAGGGGGGTTGTTTATGATGCCAACGCCTTTAGTCCAGGTCCCAGGAAGGAGTTCCTCAGGGCAGGGCCCCACAGCATGACTGGAGCAAGATACAAGCAAAGAAGGTTGGTGGGGTCCGTGGGGTCAGCAGGGTCCGTGACTCTGTGAGGTGCGCCCCTGGGAGGTATGTGCAGGACCCAAGATGTTCTCCCTTAAAGACGCTGGTTTGGTTCAGTTCCATTTAACCTGCTGTTTTCCTATACAGGAAAGGCCACCCACCCAGATGGATGCTGGACACCAGGCCCCCTCCCCCTGCAAAAGAGGCTGGGCCATGGGCCTGGCCCTCCCAGGACCTGGGATGGTGCCCAGACAGAGGGCCTGCCCTCGCTGCACCCCCTCCACAGGCTCTCCATCGTCCTCCGCCACCCCTGGGGCTCCAGAAGGCCCTTGGGAGTGAGCTGGAAACCAGGGCCAGCTGCTGGGCTCAGGACAGAAGCCTAGGAAAAGACTTGGGGTCAGGGTCACCTGGAAACCCAGGCTGGGCAGCGGTTACTTAAACCCAGAGCCCCGGCCCAGTCTGGAGGGAGCTTCAGAGGAAAAAAGCCATGTGACAACCCTTAACATGAGAAGGAGACACTCAGGGGCCTCGGCTCAGCCTGAGTACCGGGGTGACGAAGGGGGCTGGCTGCTCGGAGATCCCGGGGCTGACAGGACTCCTGCTGAGGGTGAGTAGGTGATCAGATGGCTCTGGGGACCAGAGGGTGACGAGTCTCATATAGAGGGTGGGGCTGGGGGGTCCCAGCGGAGAGGGAGGTGCGCAGAGGAGCCTGACTGGTGCCTCCGCCCCAGGCTCTAGGTCAGCATGAACGGGAAGGGGCGCATCTGGCCTGGGACAAAGGCTGTGGCTGGACGGTGGCGGGGGGCGGGGGTGAGGAGACCAGAGAGGAGAGAGGGGGAGGGGCAGCATGGTGGGGGGCAGGGGGCTGAACCTTCCTTTCCATGTCCTTCCCATGATTTGCCGAAGGTTCCAGGAGAAAGTCTCAGGGGAGAGGTGACCTTGAGGGCCAGGCTGGGGGCAGCCAGCGGACCCCTAGAGCCCCAAGCCCCACACGTGCTCTGACCTGCCTGGAGCCTGCGGTGACAGTGGGCCAGGGGGCCGGGAGCGGGGCCCTGGCCCATGGTCCTGAGCAGCCCCACCTGCCCTTGGATCCTGCCTGGAAGCTCCGCCTTCACCTCCTGACCCACTGCCCGCCCACCTGCACGTGCAGACGTCGAGTGTGCTCAGAACACGGCTCCTCTCAGACCAGCTACACAGACAGCGGGGCCTCCACCTGTCAGCCAGCGACCCCGTGAGCCCCGGACCAGGCTGTGGGGTTGCCATTCCCTCCTCCAGGGGATCTTCCCAACAGGAATTGAATCAAGGTCTCCCGCATTGCAGGTGGATTCTTTACCAGCTGAGCCATGAGGGAAGCCTGTGGGAATGCCCAGCACAAGCCAGGAGCACACGCATAGTGGAGGGACCTAACACGGGATTCCTGGGAGAAGGGCGTCTCTGCAGCAGCCCCAGGGGAGGCCTGGGGAGCCCCCTGCCCAGCCCGAGGACACCCAGCCCCTCCACCAGGACCCCGGTGGCCCCAGTCCTGGCCCGTCACGTTGGGAACGTCCCTTGAAGGGCAGCTCCCGCCGTGGGAACCTCCCCTACTGCAGCTCAGCTGTGCCTGTTCACAACCTCGGTCCTGTAACCTGCTTCTGAGAAAATACTCCGAGGAAAAAGCCTTAGAGGCCAAACTGTTCTTGCCAATGTTACTTGCATCAGGAAAAATCGCAAACAACCCCAATGTGGGTCACAGTAATGGGAAGAGGAGGGAGTTTTATGTAAAGGCCCCGTGGAGAAAACAGCACGGCCACTTGGAGGCCCCAGGTCCTGGCAGGGATGTCGGAAAGGCCGTGAGACCCAGGGCTTGTCAAACAGGCTGCAGGGCGCACGTTGAGTGTGCATGCCCCAAACATACCAACGACAACATGCCGCTGCTTCGGGGCCCCTCCCCGGCATGACACCACCGTGGAGGCAACTCAGCAGCCAGAGGAGCCCCTGGACAGCCCTCCCTCAGCTTCCCACACTGGCCGGCCCTGCTTTGCCGGGTGCGGGGGAATAAAAGGCTTTTCCACGGGAAGGGCCGCCTCCATGTCCATCGGGGCAAAGGGCGGCATGGCCACCTCTGGACAGGCACCGGCCTCGGCTGTGCTGCCCACTGTCCCCCTCCACCCCGCTCAGCCTCCGGGAGCCTGAGGCGGACAGCAGCCCCACATCATGTGTCAGGCGAGCCCTTTGTCAGCACAGCAGCCGTGAGCCAGTGAGGGGGTAGCCCCAGGTCTGGGCTGGGGGCTCCCAGCGTGCCGGTGTCTGCTCTGGTTTCCTATTGGCTTTACTGGGATTGCTGGGGAGGAAGGCAGGGTCCACCAAGTCAGACCCTCCCAGAAGCACCCCAAGATGCAGGTAACACATGAACTGGGCCAGGGGCCAGGCGGGGAGGCCCTGCTGCCCGCCCTCGCTCAGGAGCCCACAGGACTGAGCCCCAGCGGGCACAGCATGGACCTGAGTGGCTGGGCTTTAAGCTCTAAGGTGACTCACTTGCTAAGGACTGACCTTTCAGAGCCACATAGCGCCCCCATAAAAGCTGGTGCCTAAATAGAACTCCCCTCCCCCACACAAAACCCCCACGGGCTCCAGAAACCAATTTCCTCCTCTGGACGGAGCTGAAGGTTGTGCCACTGGCTGCCACCTGCCCAGCTCCAGACCTGTGCCAGCCCTGCCCTGCAGAAGCAGTCAGGCAGGTGAAGGGACAAGTAAGTCCTGCCCAGGACATCACGGGCCCAGAGCTGGTGGGGGACCATGCTCACTCTCACAGATCCTCTCCCAGCTCCTCCATCCTTCTGTGCCCTCATCCCAGCCTGCCCATGGTGGGCACTCGGGGCAGTGGGCTCCAGGAACCAGTCCTGAAGTCCCTACCCAGGCAGAGGCACCTGGGAACCCATGTCCCGGGCCTGACGGATGGGGCAGGGGCAATGGGAGCCCCACCCACCTTGCCGGCTGGAATCTCGAAGCTAACTCACCCTCTGGGGCCCAGGATCCACCTTGAGCCTGCCATGCTCGCCCCTGTCTGCCCATGTTCACGCCCCTCCTCCATCCTCCATAAACCCCTTGACCCCCCGCCCCAGGCGGCTTCTAGAGTGCTGGTCTGAGGCAGCCTGTGGGAGCCCTGGCTGAGCAGAGGGAGGCCCTGTGGGCACCGTGGGGTCACGTCCCAGCCCTGGGGCGGCCAGAAGAGGGTGGGCTCTGGGGAGAAAGCGGCTGTCAGGACTTCCTCGGACCCCCTTGGTGCTGGGGCCCCGCTGCTGTGCTCACAGACTGGTGGAGAGAGGCAAACAGGCTCGGGGCGCGGCCGAGGCTTCAGCATTGCCGCGAAGAGCTAGGGTCTGACACCCAAGGGGCCTCTTAATTTTTCCTCTGAGCATGTCCAGATCCAAAATCCATGTCCACCTTGAGCTGACAAGTCCCGTATCCAGGGTGATGAGGCAGAGTGCCTGGAACTGACTCTGCTGGCAGGCTTATGGCATCAGGATTGTCCTTGTCAACCACAGAACCATCTGCTTTAATATAGCTAAAATGGTGACAGCTAAAAACAACCTGTGCTCACCCTGGAAAGTCCATGGACCAGGAGTGGGGTGGGGGAGTGGGGGCCAGTGCCCTCATCCTGGGTTGTGTCGGGGCCAGCTGTTGGCAGGGGCCCTGCAAGCCTGTTCACCCTGTCCAAGAGGGTCCACCCAGAATGAGCTCTGCTGTCAGATGGGCACTGCCTGACCCCAGGTGGTTAACAGCCTCACCATCAGCCTCTGTACTGACTTTAAAAAAAGATGGCTTTACGAGTTGACTGGTGTCCTTCAAAATCTGTATGTTGGAGCCCCGGCCCCCAGCACTGGAAACGTGACGTGTGGAGGTGAGGCCTCCAGACGTGACTGTGTTATAGGGAGGTCACCGGAGCTGGTGCAATTCAACCTGGCCAGCGTCCTTCCGACCAGGGGAGATCAGATATAAACAAGGGACAAGCGTGGGAGACACGGGGCGGGGATGGCTGTCACACGCGTAGGAGGAGGCATCAGAGGGATCCTGCTGACTCCCTGGTCTCAGGCCTCCAGCCTCGACTGAGAAAGAACAAACTTCTGCTGTGAAAGCCGCCCCATCCATGGTTTCGGATATGACAGCCTGAGAGGACTGGGTTCCAAGCTTCCCCGCAAGGACCTCAGTGCCTGCAAAGCTCTGGTGTCATCCCCAGGTCAGGGCCGGGCCTTTCGGGCTGAGGGCCCCGCATCCCCGAAGGACCCCCAGCCAGGGCCACCGAACCCGCGGTGGACGTGGAGACTTCCAGCAGCAAGTCTCAGGGAACTTGCTGTTTGGGGCCAGATCAGAGCACCATGAGACATTTGATGAGAAATATTTTAGTACTTCTGCTATTTGACCTCAGCCCAAACCAGGAAGTGCAGGGATGCATGCCACGGAGATAGAAAGTAAAGATAACATTTTCAAAAGGAGCCACGGGTTATGATGTCTGAATTCCATAAATTCTTCCTGAGTCCCCCACTGTGTTCCTGGCCCTCAGTCCCTTCAGGAATGCCCTTCTGGAACCAAGAGGTCAGGCTGCACATGTGAGGGGGCTGGGGGTGGGGCCTGAGGGGCTGCAGTGTTGGCCAGAAAGGCCAGGGCGGCCGCTGTCTCCACATGGGAACCGTGCACAGGGATCAGCAGTGGAGCTCCAAACCAAGCACTGCGAGGCCCCAAGGCCCACAGTCCCCAGGCCAAGGCAGGAGGCTGGGCCCCGCAGGCTGGGTCAGGCCCCACCACAGCAGGAGAAAGTCACTGACCTCTGCTTTAAAAGCAGCGCCCCTCCCCGCCCAACCCTGTGGGGTCAGGACACTTCTGGCTTCCTGTTTCAGCACACCAGCCCCTGAGTCACCCTCCCCTCCAGGCAGAGGTGGGGACCCACACAGCCAGGCCCTCAGGAGCTGCGAAAGCCTTTCTTGGGGGCGGGGCCCTGGGCTGCTGTTGTCATAGCAACAGGGGCAGCTGGGCCCTGAGGTCAGAAGTGACGTCCCACCGCTGCCCCTGGCAGTGAGGTCCTGGGCTCGAGTGACTGAGTGGTGGTTGTTTCTTATGGCTGCTGCGGTTTTCTAAGAAGGTAACTCATGCTATGTAATAGTAACAAAAATAATCATTACTGTTCATGCAAACTGGCATCTCTCTGACTACTCTAGACGCTGGCATACATGCACACATTAATGCGCACAACACACACACGTGCACACACCAACACGCGTGTATCAGCACCACACAGAACCACACATGCCTATTCACCTGCGCACTCACATGACACACCAACATGCATGTACACGCCTATCTGCACACACTTGTGCACATATACCCTGTACACACATGCACACACTTACACACATATACCCTATACATGCATGCACACTTGTGCACATACACTCAACCACACACAGCCCAAGTCCTCAAAAGCCCCCATGAGCAGGCGCTGTCACCTCCATTTCTCTGTGGCCTCAGCACTCACGAGATTTGCCTGTGGTCACGCAGGAGAAGGGATCAAGGTGCAGACCAAACACTGTTCTTTGCCCAGCAGTGCCCTGGGTCGGGGGGAGGGGTGGTGCTGCTGGTGGTCATAGGACTCATGTGCCCACAGCACAGAGAGGCCAGCAAGGACCTCCCTCTGGCAGCTCCAGTGGACTTGGGGCACCTGGACTCCTCCAGCACTCAAGCTCATGCCAAACGTCTACCCTCCTGGAAATCCAAAACACCCAACCTCGGTTCCCTGAGGACTGGCGTGGGGCCACGGGACCTGACTGCAGAGCATCCGGGGAGCCGGGCCTGCCTCGCTGGGTAGGCCTGTTCTAGAAACATCTGTTGCCCGCTGGGGAGCTCCAGTCCACACATGGATGAGCTCCCAGCACACACAACACCTCGGGTATTTCTTCCCTGTGAGACTGTTCTGTTTCTCTCTTGGATGAACAATGGCTTTGGATTTTTACATCTGTGACTCCTGAAGCCCCTCACCACTCCTTTCACTGTAGACTCACCAAGCAACCCGGCTGCAGGGCCCTCTGCCCGGTGAGCCCCCTTCTCCGGATCCTCAGAGCCCAGGCCTGCAGGCACGCATACAGCATAGCTGGTTGGGGGGACTCTGGTGAGTTGGGCCAGCGCTGGGTCAGTGTGACCCTCAGGACTTGAGCTGCTAACTCGAGACCCTTCCCAGTAGGGCAGTCGAGGGCACAGGAGTCCCTGGTATCAGGAGACACCAGCCACACAGGGCTGATGAGGAAAAGGGACTTGACCATTGGCGACTTCACCTGAGGCCAGCTCATTCCCAGAATTCTCCAGGGCAAGCTCAGGAACCCCTCCCCTGTGTAAGCCCGTGTGTGTGGGTCTCGGTTTTGGAATTGACCATTCTGAATCCAAATGCCCCTACTTTTGAAATTCATCTTCAATTCACATCAAGGCAGAATTTACTTAGCTATTAAAAGGCCAAGGGGGGCTTTCCTGGTGGTCCAGTGGTTTGTTCAGCTCAGTTCAGTTGCTCTGTCATGTCTGACTCTTTGTGACCCCATGGACTGCAGCACGCCATGCTTCCCTGTCCATTACCAACTCCCGGAGTTTGCTCAGACTCTCGTCCTTCACGTCGGTAATGCCATCCAACCATCTCATCCTCTGTCATCCCCTTCTCCTCCTGCTTTTACTCTTTCCCAGCATCAGGGTCTTTTCCAATAAGTAAGTTCTTCACATCAGGTGGCCAAAGTATTGGAGCTTCAGCTTCAGCATCAGTCCCTCCAATGAATATTCAGGACTGACTTCCTTTAGGATTGACTGGTTTGATCTCCTTGCAAACCAAGGGACTCTCAAGAGTCTTCTCCAACACCACAGTTCAAAAGCATCAATTCTTCAGCACTTAGCTTTCTTTATGATCCAAAGCTCACATCCATACATGACTACTGGAAAAACCATAGCTTTGACTAGGTGAACCTTTGTCAGCAAAGTAATGGCTCTGCTTTTGAATATGCTGTCTAGGCTGGTCATAGCTTTTCTTCCAATGAGCAAGCATCTTTTAATTTCATGGCTGCAGTCACCATCTGCAGTGATTTTGGAGCCCAAGAAAATAAAGTCTGTCACTGTTTCCATTGTTTCCCCATCTATTTGCCATGAAGTGATGGGACCGGATGCCATGATCTTCGTTTTTGAATGTTGAGTTTTAAGCCAGGTTTTTCACTCTCCTCTTTCACTTTCATCAAGAAGTCTTTAGTTCCTCCTCACTTTCTGCCTTAACGATGGTCATCTGCGTATCTGTGGTTATCGATGTTTCTCTCAGCAATCTTGATTCCAGCCTGTGCTTCATCCAGCCCAGCATTTCTCATGACGTACTCTGCATATAAATTAAACAAGAAGGGTGACAATATACAGCCTTGATGTACTCTTTTCCCAATATGGAACCAGTCCGTTGTTTCATGTCCAGTTCTAACTGTTGCTTCGTAATCTGCACACAGGTTTCTCAGGAGGCAGGTAAGGTGGTCTGGTATTCCCATCTCTTGAAAAATTTTCCAGTTTGTTGTGATCCACAGTCAAAGGCTTTAGCATAGTCAATAAAGCAGAAGTAGATGTTTTTCTGGAACTCTCTTGCTTTTTGTATTATCCAACAAATACTGGCAATTTGATCTCTGGTTCCTCTGCTTTTTCTCAGTCCAGCTTGAACATCTGGAAGTTATCAGTTCACGTACTGTTGAAGCCTAGCTTGGAGAATTTTGAGCATTACTTTGCTAGTGTGTGAGATGAGTGCAACTGTATAATAGTTTGAGCGTTCTTTGCCGTTGCCTTTCTTTGGGATTGGATTGAAAGCTGCCCTTTTCTAGTCCCGTAGTCACTGCTGAGTTTTCCAAATCTGCTGGGATGTTGAGTGCAGCACTTGCACAGCATCGTCTTTTAGGATTTGAAACCGCTCAGCTGTACACACAATGTACAGCACAAACATTTCTGCTCTACAAAGACACGATCAGGAGAATGAGAAGAGCCACAGATTGAGATAATTACAGAAGACTTATCTGAGAAAGGGCTGTTATCCAAAACATACCAAGAGGTCTTAAATCGTAACAAAAAGTAAATGAACAACAGATTTTGAAGTGGACAGAAGATCTGAAAACATACTTTACTGAAGATACACAGATGGCAAATGAGCCTGTGAAAAGATTCGCCACGTCACACGTTATCAGGAGGAAAATGGAAACAGCAGTGAGCTGCTCCTAAGCACCCCTTGTGGGGCCAAAACCCCACGCCTGACACACCCAAGGCCAGGGAGGATGTGGTGCCCTGCCTCACTGCTCGAGGGAGTGCAGAGAGGTACAGCCATCGTGAGGGACACACTGTGGTCTCTTTCAAACTGAACGTACTCCCACCATACAATCCAGCAGCTGTGCTCCTGGGGTTTACCCAAAGGAGCTAAAAACTATCCACACAAAAACCCGCGCACACACATCTACGGCAGCTTTTTTCCACAACCACCAAAACTTGGGAGCAAACAAGATGCCCCTCAGTAGGTAAAGGGATAAACAACGGGTCCATTCTGACAACGGAGTATCGTTTCAGCACCAAGAAGAAATGAGCCATCAAGTCAAGGCCTGGAGGAACCTTAACGAATACAGTAAGTGAAAGAAGCCGGTCTGAAAAGGCTACAGACTGCTTCCAACTGCACAGCATTCTGGAAAAGGCCAAACTATGGAGACAGTAAGATCAGAGGCTGCCAGGAGAAGGGCTGGGAGGGCTGCCCAGGTGGAGCTGTTTTAGAGCACACCCGTCTGTATGATACCACCATGGTATCACTGTCATTACACACGTCATGGTATCACATGTCGTTACACGTGCATCTCGACACACGGGCTGTCCAACACCAGGAGTGACCCCCGGGTACACTGTGGACTCGGGCGGGTGAGGCATCGGTGCAGGCCTCTCAGCTGTAGCAGCTCCACATCTGGTGGGGTTGCTGACAGCAGGGGAGGTTGTGTGCATGGAGGTGGGAACCCTGTACCTTCCCATCAACCTTCCTGCAAACGTAAGACTGCGCTAAAAAATAAAGTCTGTGTAAGACAGAGAACCATGTTATCACAGGAAGTCCTGCAGGAAGAGGAAGCTGTGGAAAAGCAGGTCTGTCAAGCAGCAGGGCCACAGGGCACGCCTGGGGCAGGCTGAGGCCCCAGCCCGGCCGGCAAGCTACGCAGCTTCCGGTGCCCACTAGTAAACTCACAGCCTGGTCCTGGGGAGACCGAGGAGCAGTCCAGTATCCTCTCTTTCGGAGCTCTGAATCCTCAAGGATAGGACCAGTGACAAGTCAGTGATGAGAACGTGCACCTGCGTGTGCACAGGCACACACACACACACACACACACACACACACACACACACACACGTCACAAACCAAGAGTTCAAGGCAGCAAACCAGGGGGTACCGCCTCAGCCAGACAGCATGGCAAGCCCTCAGCAGGGTGACAGTGGGGCAGGGAGCTGAGGGCCGAGGGGGTGGTAGTCCAGAAGCAGGCTTTCCAGGTGGAAGGGACTGGAGAGGTCGTGAGGAGGTGTCCATGAAGGGGCCCAGACAGGGGGACAGGGAGGGACAGCGGGGGCCAGGAGGGCCTTGGGGAGAAATGAAAAGCCCTGCCCCCTGGGTGCAGGAGGCGGCAGCTTGGGGAGGCTGCCCACCTGGGCTGGGTCAACCCTGGAGCCTGCACCAGGCCTGAGGATGACTCTGCAGCGCCCCTGGTGGCCACCTCCTGTCAAGAAGCCTCCAGGGACCCAGAGCCCTGAGGCACCAGTGCCTCCCACCATCGGTGCCACGCTGTCCTTGACCCCAGGACCCCTGCTGGGCACCTGCATGCCACTCCTGCCAGGACCACGCTTCACACACAGCCACCTGCTCGCTCTGCTGTTGACCCTGCTCAGATGGTGACCATCCCCTCCCTGATGGCCCTCTTGCCCCCTGTGTCCCTGCCCCTTGCACCCCAGCCCGGGGACACTGCCTGGCATGAGGCAGGCACTCAGTCCTTGTCAACTGGACTCGTGCCTGGACTCCCTCTGGCTCTGGTCTGCTGGTCCCTCCGGGGCTTCTGAACATCTCAGATGTGTTTCCAGAGCCATGTTCTTTGCTGGTCCTGCTGCCTAACCTGGGCCCCTAGCTGAGGACCCCTCCTAGGGCTGGCACCAGGGCTAAGCGGGCAGGTGCACAGTCCGCAGGACAGCGCGATGGCTGGCACCTAGACCTGACACCCAGGTGCTTTGTGTGGAAGAGTCCAGGGCAGACAACAGGGAACCATGTGATGATACCAAGTGACCACACCAACGTCCTTGGGGGGCTTTCTCATGAGCTCTCCCTGCTCTCCCTGGTCACCTGCACTCTGGCCAGTTCACGGCAGGTGGCAGCAGAGGAGGTGAAATCCAGGGGCCCCACCCCTTGGACACCGAAGCCCCACAGGCCACAGGCCTCACCTCCAGTCGTGGGATGAACCCGAGCAAGCGGGGGCCCTGGTGGCCTCATGGTGATGGTTCTTGGGCCGCCACACCATGCTCTGATCCGCAGGCATGGCCCCGGGATTTCTGGAAGAGAAGGATGGAATGCAGAGCAGAGGGTTCCAGACCAACCACTGACCTAACACAGAGGCAGAGTAACAGCGGACCCAGGTTTCTGTGGAAGCACGGGAGAGCGCGACTTCCTTCCAGGGGAGAAAGCTCTTCCACAAAAGGACAGAAACGCAGGCAGCAAGGGGAGGTGCACACCTGTGACTCTGCACACTGCCACCTGCACATGCAGGCACTCACGGGCACACACACATTTGTAGTGAACTTGTCTGTGAACAAGCTCCTTAGGAGGAGCTGTCACCCTCAGCTCCCTGACCTCCGCAGGCTCTGCAAGCCCTCTGCAGCCGCCCGGGGCAGGATGGTCCTGGCCAGCCAGGTTGGTGCCCCCAAGGGGGCCCAGGAGCTTGTGTCCCAGGGGACCCAGCCTCGTGGGAGGACAACAGGCCACCAGAGAACGAGTTCTTGGGGAGGAAAGAACAGCAGACACGAGACACCGGGACGCTGAGGGAACTGGGTGGGTGTGGACTCAGGTTCTACTGGGCCTTCCGCAGGCCCCTGCCCCACCCACGGTACCCAAGAACCCAGACAGCCACTAGAAGGGCGTCGTTGTACCTGATGTGGGGCAGGGGGCAGTGTGGGGGACCTGTCCAGGCCCCTGCCCAGAACACCCAGACACAGCTCAGTGTGGACTGGGTCCAGCAGCCTTCTCGGGACCAGGCATGGACGCGGCAGCACTGAGCAGCAGGTCCCTGAGGACGGGCGGGCAGGGCTGTGCTGTGACGCGCAGAGCCCTGTCTGTCCCGGGACAGACACCGCCCTGGCTCAGAGGAGGGCGCCGGTCAGCACCACTCAGACTTCACAGCTCCGCCCTCACGTCCTGGTCCCCTTGACCCCCTGCTCAGAGCCCGACCCCCAGGGCCCACCCTCCCTTCCTGACATGAGCAGACCTGAGCCCAAGGTGAGGAGCTCACATGGGCTGCCCCTTGTTTGCGGGCTCAGGAGGCCTGGATGGGGTGCCCTTGTCTGTCTCGGACACAAGTTTACCCGCCCAGCCGATGGCCTGCCGCTCTAGAAAAGCCTCAGGTCATTCTAATTAGGACACGTCTACTCCAGGTGAGAGAATCTTTAATTACCGATGAGATGATATTTTGGTCTCCTAACTATGAGATTTGTGAGCTTCAAGAACGTTGCCTTCCAAATACTACATAAGGTGCCAAGGCGAGCCCGACCTCAGCCTGGCGTCACCTCAACCTGCTGCTTGTGCTGAAGAGCCGACTCGAGCTGAAGCCTGAGCCCGCAGAGCAAGTAGCCAGCGCTCCTCAGAGCGCAGGCCCCGCCGTCCCCTCCCTCCTTGCTGGGGGAATATCTCACGTCAGCCTCCCGTCCGGAGTGTGTGCGAAGTGCCCTCCTTCCAAAGACGACGCCTACACGTTTAAGCAAGAGTCAGCCCCTGCAGGGTCCCAAGCCAACGGGAGGGTGGCTGTGCGGGGAGCTGGGCGGGCCTATGCCGAGGCCTCAGCGGCCAGCAAGCTCCAGCACCTTCTGCACCATGGCGCCGATGCCGTCGTGGATGTGGTGGAGAGCGGTGTCACACATGAAGGCCGGGGTCGTGACCACCTTGTTCTTCTGGTCCACGTGAGCCTCGTGCACACAGGTTATGGAAAAACACCCGCAGCCAGGACCAGGACGATCTGGTGTCCAGCGCCACCCTGCACCCCCAGGAGTGCATCCCCCTCCTGCCCCACAACAGCACTTGGAAGGGGCTTCTGGCACTGACTGTGCTGCCTCAGCAAAGACCCGAGACCAGCCAGCAAGCTGCTGAGACCCCACAAACAGAGCGCCGCTTCCTGACCCGCACCCCAGTGGCAAGCCACTGAGGGGCCAGCTGCAGGGCATCTCCACACCACACAGCCACAGCCACCACCACCCCCACCCCCGCCACGAGCCCAAAACCGTCTCCTTGGCCCACCCACGAAGCCCGAGTCTGGGGTGCGCTAAGATCAGTGGGCACCGCTGTGGGGACGTGGGAACAGAGCCACTGGGCAGAGAAAGCATCATCCTCACTGCCACACCCATCACTCAGGTGCCCTGGGCACCCCCGCCCTGCAGTGCCCCAGGGCAGCCCCGAGTGGCCAGAGGGGGTCCCCACGCTGCCCCAGCTGTTGGAAGGATATGGTCACGCCCATGACACAGTGCTTGGCGCCCAGAGCTTTGATGACCTCCGCGGTCCCGGCGTGCGGCCACTTGCCGCCTTCCTCCTGCTCGTGGCCCACAGTGACCTCGACGCCTCTGAGCACTTTGGCCGCAAGCACCGGAGCGATGCAGCACAAGCTGAAAGGGGACGAGAAGGGGTCAGCTCAGGATCACACGTGGCCACCCGGCCGGGGGCACAGTGAGGCCACCTGGGGAACACAGTGAGCCTCAGAAAGGAGTGTGACCTCTGTGCTGTGGGCTCTGCCGGTTCCAAGGGCTACAGTCTGACCCCGACCCTGGGCTGCCTGCCTGACTGACCTGCGGAGCGTGGGGCAGTGCAGGGCCCGGCGCCAGGCTGGGGAGCCTCGGGGGGCAGTCAGCTGAGGTCCCGGCTGCCACATGTGCAACAGGCGCCCGGCAGCGTCCCGGGTCCCAGGGAGTGGACCGTGCATGGCAGCACTGCCTCTGGCCAAGGCTTCTGGCCGGTTTGTCACACGACAGAGAAGCTGGACGGCACTGACTGGCTCCAACCCGACGTCCTTCTCTGGAGGGAGAGCAGGGGGCTGGGGGACGTGGTCCAACCAGCAGCCTTGCCTGGCCTGTCGAGTGGAGGCGAGGGCCCTGTCCTAGCAGCAGGCCGAGCCCACCCCTGCTCCCCACAGCAGACTGTCCCCAGAGGCGCCCAGCAGGTTCATGGGGACACCTGCCACGTGGGTGCCTGATCTGAGGTCCTGCTCTTCATCGAGGGGCTTCTGACCGGCAGCTCCTGAGCCCCTGGATCAGCAAACTTGAGTTCCACGGGAGCCAGGGCTGCACCAGTGCCCTGCTCCCCAAGACAGCACATGTGACACCCGCCACAGCGGCTCCGGGCCTGGCCGGCCCCACTCCCCTGGGGCCCAAACGCCAAGGGGCTGCGCCCCACCTCCCCCACCTGTTCATCTGGTCCTGAGCTGACCTTAAGACCAAGTGTGCACTCCCTGTCATAAAACGTCCTAAGAATGTAATCTTCACACTAATTGGTACCACAGGATCTGGGGACAAGATAAATCCTGGACCAGGTGAGCATCATCGGAACCAGCGCCCTGGGGGCCTGTCGTGTCGCCAGGCCACAAGCACCCAACTCAGCAGGCGATGCCCAGAGGTGCAGGCTGCCAGGGGCTCCTGCAGTGTGGGGACGAACGCAGAGGCCTGGCACAAAGCCTGCTGCTCCCCTACGCCGTCCGTAATCCTGACAAGCAGGCCGAGGAGTGATGGGCGGGCAGCTTGGAAGGAGGATGTGAGAAGCCCTGACCTAGAAAGGGCGTTTTGCTTGTGGTCGAATGACACTGCCACTTGTATAAAGAAACAGGTGAGCTGGTGCAGGAGGCACTGAACAGAGCTGCCCAGAGTGACCTGACAGCCACCATAGGGCCATGTCCCCGCTCTGCGCCCTTCCCCCGGCTCCCATGCAGCTCGGCTGAGGCGTCCGCTCACTGGAGGAGTGTCCGCTGGGAGGCGGAGGAGCGCCCACCGGGAGGTGGTCAATCTGCTGGGCACCCACCCTGTTCATCATGCCGACGAACTCTTAGAGGAAGAGCGCGAGGCGCTTATCCACACACACAAGCCCTGCCTCAGCGAGGCACCACGGCTGATCAGCTGGGCTCTGCAATTGCTCGGAACTGCCTCCCACGGGCAGTCGGAGCATGGGATGGAGATGTTGTACGGGCACATGCCCTCTGGGGCTATGGCTGCTGCGGGATGTGTGTCCTGGACGTTGAACCCGTGGTAGGCTGTCCTCTCCAGCCTTAGCGCTCTACACCTCCTTCTCCAGTTGGCCGAGAGAAAGCAAGCAGCTGTGCGATGGAGGCCTGGCAAGTTTTGCTTTCAATGCGTCTGTGCGCCACTGTGCTCCTGGGAGGACTTCCCCAGTCAGGGATGACCCCAGAGCACGAGAACCATGTGCTCCAGCACTGCCATCTCAGTAAAGCAGGACTGAGGAGCCCCCGGGGGTGCTCGTGGACAGGACAGCCTGACGAGCAGGTCTGATGATGACGCGGCCATTTCTTGTCCTTGAGAGCCTCCTGGTGTGAGTTACAGCCAGTCTGTTGGGACCAGGACCAAGGACCAAGGACCGGGCAGTGAGGAGTGGCTGTGCCCTGAGTGTGGGCCCAGTGTGCGACCGCCACAGGATCTTGTCCCCAGGGAAGCTCAGCTGTGTCACAGGGGCCAGCATTGTGCTTACGCGGCTGTGGCTCCAGGAAGGACAGGCCAGCTAGCCTAGGGGCTGCCTGAGCCGGGAGCGAGTAGAGGCCTGGCAAAGGCTAGGGCCAGAGCAGGACCAGGGAACCTTCTAGACATGGACAGACTCACCCTCTCCCCTCCCTGTTATGTCACCCAGAAACATTAATGTAACCACACAACTTCAGAATTCTCAGAGCTGGAAGGCTTTGTGAACTCACACAAAACCCCCTGAGTTACAGTGAGGAAAGGGCCTAGAGTTTCCAAAACCACACAGCTCCAAGCCCAGCTCCTGGCTGGGGGACCCGGCGTGACCACGCTGCGGGATCCACCATGGCCCTCCCACCACCGGGCTACAGCCGCCCCTCCCAGCTGCACCTACCCAATGGGCTTTCCGGCCTGGTGGAACTCCTTCAGCACGCGCTCTACGTCTCTGTTGACCTTGCAGGTGCCCCCATCCACGGCAAATGTGCTCCTGCCACGAGAAGAGGGCTCCTCAGACCTCAGGGCTTCACTCCGCCGGCCTGGGGAGCACCCCCTCCTGGATCCCGAGTGCTCCGTCAGCTTCTCAGCAGCTGAAGGAAGTGACACGTGTGCAAACACATGTGGGCGCTCAGCTGTCTACTCGGTCAGCCCTGGAGCAGCAGGAAGCGCCGCTGGCCTGAAACCCATGACGGAGCCTGTGTATCACTAACAGGGATGAGAGTCAAGTCAAACAAGACCCGTCTTCTTCACAAGACAAGAGCACCGAGGGTCTGGATGGTCCCCCTCCATTGGGTGGGCTCAGACCCAGCGACACCACAGCACTCTCTGCCACGAGCCCCTTCTTGGCTCCCTCAGTCAAGGCCTCTGCCCCGGTAGGCTCTCAGGCTGTGTGAGAGCCTCAAAACGGGTCAGACTTTACACTTTAACCACACGCACATCAGCTAAATCCTCACAAGTGATGAAGATTCCTGGAGTCTCGTTAGCCCCATGTCACTACATGATGGTATCTGCATGCGCGGCCGCCCGTTAATGGACAAGTCGCAGCTTTAACTGAAAAATACAAAGTGCAGAACAAGAGGCTCCCATCTTACTGGATTTTTAAGACATGTGTGTGAATCTCGCGGAAATCAGAGTTGGCAACGGTACTGGAGAGGGGTCCTGGGGTCCTGTGCAGGAAGAACTGGGGTTCCACAGGGAACAGGTCACGCTGAGCTCGCCTGCTGCCCCATGTGCATCGCACAGACCACTGGGAAGAAGCTGGCCTTTCTTCTGGAAAGGTCAGAGAGAGAGCTCCCTGGGGGTCTGTGAGCTCACGGACAAGGATGCTGACCCAAGGCCCCGCTTCCTCACGACCGCTAAGTCACATGAGGCAGGTCGTGAGCCACACCAGAGATACAACCCCAACCCCCTCCCCACCACACACACAACGACACAGTGGTGCCACTGCCCTCAGACTGGGCAACGTCTAGGGACTGGGGCAGGCTCTGTGAATCCAGCTCATCCTTCAGAGACAGAAGCCTGGTCCCGCCAGGGGGACGAGCCCAGCTGACACAGACGAGACCTGCTGCCTCCCGCCAAGAGGCTCGGGGGCATGGAGACAGTGGAGAGCAGCCCAAGGCTGGCCGTGAGAGAGGCAGTGGGCACAAGGTGTGGCAGGAGTGCGGGGAAGGACTGTGGAAACCGCTGGCAATGTAAGAGAGGAGGCTCTCTGGGGACGCCCGCGAGCAGAGGGGAGCCTGGAGGTGAAGGGCCAGGGGTAGGGATGGACTCAGAATGGAAGCACCTCTGCCCTTGCTCCCGGGGGCATGGCACCCGGGCAGACAGAGCGCCAGCTGGGAGGCCATCATGCTGCAGCAGAACCACCACCAGTGAATGGCTCAACGGAGGAGAATGGTGGTGTTGGGCACACCACACCGTGCTGGAGCCCCAGAGCCGTGGGCATGGCTGTCTGGTGCCTCCTGGCATAGCCCCAGCTGCAGCGAGCCCCTCCACCACGGGAGCAGCAGCCCTGTGCAAGGCGGAAGGGATGTGCTGGGCCCGCGAGGCCAGCGTAAGGGGACGTCCATGAAACGTGGAGAAGAGAGTTAACGGAACGGAGAACAGAAAGAGGATCTGAAAGCCAAAACACGTCACGGCTGCGGTCATGACGGCCTCCCGGCTAGAGGTCCAGTTACCCTCCGGTTCCCACAGGGCAGAAAGAACAGGGCGCCTGGCCTCATCAGGACCGTGGCCAAATGGCCCCACTGGGAAGGAAGGACTGTTGCCCCCCTGCAAGGTCCACAAGAGGGCGGGTGTCTGCGGGGAACAGCTCCGGGGAGCGACCCCCCAACTCCACGCCTGATGGATGGCCTGGTCCGGGAGCCTCCTCCCTTCGGGGTCCCGTCCTGAGGCAGCTACATCGTCACTGTCCCCCAACAGCTGCTCCTGTCATCATCGTGTCCCCACCTGACGCCCCGGGGGAAAAGGAGGAGAGCCCAAGCAGCAACACATACAGGTTTTTGGCGGCCCCAAAGCCCCCAGGGAAGATGGCCGCGTCATGGTTGACGGCAGTGAGCTTGGCCAGGTCGGTGATCTTGCCTCGCGCGATCCTCGCCGACTCAGTCAGAACGTTCCTGGGGATGAGCAGAGGCCCCAAAGGGTCAGTGCAGACAGTCCATCCCTCAGCACGGACAGGGGCGGGGTGGAGCTGCCCTGACACAAGAGGACCCATCCTCCCAGCTCACAGGCCGCACAGTGACAGGGACCCCAGCAGGTCTACACTTAGTCTCCGGACCCTATCAAACGGCGCTCAGAACCACCACACCTGGTCACTCAGATGCCAGCGTAAGGTAGGGCCACCAGGTGGCGTTCAGTGAAGAGAGCAGATGGGACGGAACTGTGGGTGGAGCGTCAAGAGGCGACTTTGAAGGACCAGCCGCAGCGGGAACTTCTCTCCGCCCTGTGGGCAGCCCAGGCCAGGGTCCTCACTGGGGGCCCTCAGTCCCCGGACAGGGCACCATGCTTCCTTCCCACCACCCCGTCCCTCACTTTCCGCACCCTGGCCTGAGGGCCCCTAGGAAACAGCCTCCAGGGGCTGTCACCCCATAGCCCAGGCAGGACGGAATCTGAGGGCAGGGCTGCACACCCTCAGAACAGAAATGCTGGTGGGAGTTGCTCACAGATATCTGGGGCCCAGGCAGGTGGATGAGGTTCAAGGCCAAAGGAACGCACACGCCTTCGGTCAGAAGGCAGGTATGAGAGCTCACTGGGGAGACCCGCCTTCTTGTTCCTGTAGTGTGGGAAGCGAGAGCACCCTGAGGCCCGGGACAAGCCCAGGACCACGGCTGTGAAGTCCACCTGAACACGGGCTCGGCTCACAGCTAAGACGAAGCAACTGTGGGCGGGCTCTCGGGGAGTTTCAGCCCGCCCCGTCCACACTGAGGGATGAGGCAGAGGGCTCGTACCTGGTCTCGCCCTCGGAAGGCTGTCCCTTGATGTGGTCAATCACGTGCATCTGAGGGACATCAGGGGCGAAGATCTGGACCTCGGCCCCCCCGCGGCTCAGGTGGACCAGGATCCTGCATGGGGGGAACCAGACCAGACTGACCTGTGCCCAGCCCACCCTTTCCTGCCCACAGACGCTTATAAACACAGGGTTTCAGCTGACGGACAGGCACACACTCCTCACACAGGTTAAGCCTCCTTGCTCTGAAAACAGTTATAGCTGGCTCGCTAACAACCCAAATGCCCTCCATGTGAGTCGCCGTCACTGATCTGGAGGAGACCAGTCAGCGCCCAAGCTCCTTCTACAAACCAGGGTATGGGGACGGGTGACCAGCTGCGGTCATAGTCTGGATGTCTAGGTTCCCAGGCGGCCTCTGGGCACTTGTCCTCCCGCAGGCCAGCTGACAATGGCCTCGAGGGTTTGAGGAGGGCTTCTGGTGGGTCTAGTCCCCTCAACCTTCCCCTCATGGGGGTGGGAAGCAGGAAGACACGTAGGCATTCCAGGAGCTGCCGATGATAGGAGCGTTGCCCAGGGCTGCTTGGTGCCAGCCCGAGTCCAAACACTGGCATGTGATCCATCCCTGGCAGGGCTGTCACCACTCCCTTCCAGGGAAGGAGGTGATATGAGAGCATGACCCCAAGAGAGATCACAGCCATCTCCTGGCAGGGCTGGAAACCCCTGGTTCTGGTCTCTGCTCCTTAAACCTCATGTACATTCGACCCATGAAATCCACTCCCTGTCCAGCCAACACCAACAGACGCTGGCCACCCGCAATGGGAGGGTTCAGTGTCAGAGTCCTCGGGGGGTGGGGGGGGGGATGTTCCCTAACCACTACCTAACTCTGCTGTCCCACGAGCTTTGAATCTCACAGCCTCTTCAGTCCTGCTCACAGTAACTTCTCAAATAAATGAAAAGCCAAAATATAAACTACTTGGTAATAAGTGACAGGCTACACCAGTAACACCTGTCTACAGTGAGGTCATTGCACCACCCTTCACAATCACACTGTAAACATGGGATAGAGCTCGATCTCCAAAACACAGGATCTGGTGATTCCAACGTGTGTAACACAGGTGTGTGGAGAAACAGGAGGGCAGAGAGTGTTTACTGCTGGGTGACATCAGAGGCGACGCTAAAATGCTTATTTTGTGCCTCCCTGTATTTCATATGCATGACTTCAAATGTTTTCCTTCGCGTCCACCATGGTCTCTGCCTTTCTAACCAGCAGGAAGGTTTCTCCAGACGGTTCAGGAAAAGGGGAACCGGCCCTCCCGAGGGTGAGCCGCCCGGGGGCTTACGATGAGGCCTCGTGGAGCTCGGTTCCATCGTAGACCCCGCATCCAGACAGCACCTGCGGGGATAGAGGGCCGGTCACCAGAGTCAAGGGGTCCGCCGGACAGCCGATCGCCTCCAACGGGGGGAGAGACAGACTTCGGGGGCGGGGAAGGGCTGGGGAGCCGAGGGAGGGCGTGGGTGAAGAAGGCGGGCCTCGGCGCTCGGCCCCCACGGCCCCAGGTTCCCATCTCCCCAGGTGACAGCGTCCGCTCACCACTGCAACCCTGGGCCCGGGGCGCGGGGCGGAGGCGTGGAGGGCCGCGCGCGAGGAGGGCGCCGGTCCGCCGAAGGGCAGCGGCCACAGGCCGGGACGCGGCGCGAATCCGGCGGTCACCGCCAGCCTTGACGCCGCCAGAGCCCTGAACGCCGCCATGCTGCGCAAGGAGAACAGGGTCACAGGTCACGGTGGGCGGGGCCGCGCCTGCGCCGTAGCCCGGGAGTCGGGCTCCGCCCCGCGAGCGCAGGTGGTCCCGCAGTGATCTGCGCGGCCTCGCGCGCAGTCGCCGCTCCGCGCCGGTTTCCCCGGGGCGGGACGACGCAGGGTCGCAGCCCCCTAGAAGCACTGTGCTGAGATACTGGTTCCGGAAAGTTAACTTTCAGTGTCGCCATAAGGCCTCAACGTGACTGGCGACACCGAGTGGCCGGCGCCCGCTTGTCCAGCTCTCATCCACGGCCCCTTTCCGGTTCGCTGAGTTGGGACGGAGTGAGGGTCCCGACTATAGCGGCCTGGCGACCTTACCCCACCCCCATCCCCCCCACCCTCGCCGCCGTTCCCCAACCCCCACCCGAGTTTCCATTGACCCAGTTGTGCAAGGGGAAGGTCAGGTAGAGGCCAGGTCTTTGCGGAGCAAAGGCTTTATCACGGGGCCAGGCAAGGACCAGGGGGTGAAGCTCAGATGTGTGTACCTGAGGGCTTCGGAGGGGCTGTTTATGCGGAAGTAAGAAGCCAGAAGGGAAGGGTGGGATTGATGGAAAGCAGCCTTATGGAGAGCTCTGCGCTGGGGCAGTGGCGGCACTTCATGCCTCTTCCCAGGTCCATGTGCAGACTGGGAGTAGGACACGGTGGGTCTTCGGCCCTCGATGACTAAAGTTCACAATCCTTCATTCTTGTCTTTCATGTGCCCACGTGATTCTTGGTCAGAGGGACTGTCAGCAAGCTGTTTCCCTGTTCAGTTGGTTGGTTGTGTTTGACTCTTTGCGACCCCATGGACTGCAGCACACCGGGCTTCCCTGTGCTTCACCATCCCCGGAGCTTGCTCAAACTCATTCTATCGAGTCAGTGATGCCATCCAATCATCCCATCCTCTGTCATCCCCTTCTCCTCCTGCCCTCAATCTTTCCCAACATCAGGGTCTTTACCAATAAGTCAGCTCTTCGCATCAGGTGGCCAAAGTATTGGAGCTTCAGCTTCAGCTTCAGTCCTTCCAGTGAATATTCAGGGCTGACTGCCTTTAGGATTGACTGGTTTGATCTTGCAGTCCAAGGGATGCTCCAAAGCCTTCTCCAACACCACAGTTCAAAATCATCAATTCTTCGACCTCAGCCTTTGTGGTCCAAGTCTCACTTCCATACTTGACTACTGAAAAAACCATAGCTTTTACTAGATGCCCCTTTGTTGGCAAAGTAATGGCTCTGCTTTTTAATATACTGTCTAGGTAGGTCATAGCGTTTCTTTCCAAGGAGCAAACATCTTTTAATTTCATAGCTGCAGTCACCATCTGCAGTAGTTTTAGAGTCCAAGAAAATAAAGTTTGTCATCATTTCCATTGTTTCCCCATCTATTTGCCATGAAGTAATGGGACCGGATGCCATCATCTTCATTGTTTGAATGTTGAATTTTAAGCCAGCTTTTCACTCTCCCACTTTCATCAAGAGGCTCTTTAGCTCCTCTTTGCTTTCTGCCATAAAGGTAGAGTCATCTGCATATCTGAGGTTATTGATATTTCTC
Source organism: Capricornis sumatraensis (assembly GCF_032405125.1). Lineage (NCBI taxonomy): Eukaryota > Metazoa > Chordata > Mammalia > Artiodactyla > Bovidae > Capricornis > Capricornis sumatraensis. Next base: position 250,125,855 of record NC_091069.1, on the reverse strand, counting down.
CCGGCAATCTTGATTCCAGCTTGTGCTTCATCCAGGCTGGCATTTCTCATGCTATACTCTGCATATAAGTTAAATAAACAGGGTGACACTGTACAGCCTTGATGTACTCCTTTCTCAATATGGAACCAGTCTGTTGTTTCATGTCTGAGTTTAATTGTTGTTTCTTGACCTGCACACAGGTTTCTCAGGAGGCAGGTAAGGTGATCTGGTATTTCCATCTCTTTAAGAATTTTCCACAGTTTGTTGTGATCCAGTCACCCCTGCAAACAGGCTTGGTTTTCTCTGTATCATTTCCTACCTCATGGGCCTTGTAACTTACAGGGGTGGTTTTAGTCCATGCCTGTCTTTGGGTCATTCCTCAGTCTTGAGGGATGGAGGCAACCACTGCTTTAGCTGCCTCCTGTTGCTAAGGGGCATAGGCCTAGCAAGGGCTTGGGGAATAAAACAGTTTGACAATGGAGCTATACACACTCTCGGGTATGCAAACTGGATGGTTGGAGGGACTGCTATCTACCGGCTCAGGGTTGACACAGGGGTTGACAAAGAGGAATAATCTGGTTGCCTGTGGCCTTAGGGAGACAAACTTGACATGAAAGTTAAGAATTACAGGCCCAAACAGAGGAATCAATCGTGCTGTAACTAAAGAAGTACCAGCGGATAAAGCCAATTTTACTCAAACTTACAGGAAGGTCCTTTATAGAACCCCATGCCTCCAGGACAGAATCAGCAGGGCTGTGTCCCCAGCTGCCCCGTTGGTATAGTTCCTTTCTGTCACAGCCACTCATTGGGTGGTGGCCATGCGCAGCAGCAGGTGTGGCAGCCACACAGACACCTTGTTCTGCCAGGAGAGAACTGAGGGCTGCTCTATTCATCACCATGCTGTCTACACAGCTCTCCACGGTCTGTAGTCTAACCAGAGGCTGGTGTTTCAGCCGGTTCCTCCACTGAGGTGGGTAGATCTCTGATAGGCCCCCTTCCCATGGTGAGCTCGTCCTGGGCTAAGCTGGCACCCGTGATCATCAACCCTGAGGCCTGCTCTGCCGGGGTCCAGCCCCAGTGGATCCAGGGTAATTCGAAGACTGGATGGAGTCAGCATCTAGGAAGGAACTTATTATAAAGAGAGATTAGAAGACAGTAGGAAAATTAGTGGAGAAAAGAGGCTGATATTCCTTGGTTTACACGGAAAGCTAATAAAGTCTCAAGACAAGAAACTTGCACCATCTACGTTAGGCCACAGGCGCCCGCTTGAATAGCGGAGGGTGCCCCGCCTTGGGCTCCCTCTTGTGTGGGTCTTAGAAGCCCGGGCAAATAAGTAGACACGGAGAGCCTCTGCGTTCCAAGGGATCGGCCTGAAAAAGGGAGGGAGGGAGAGGGAGAAAGAGAGAGAGTCGACATGGGGGGAGCCAGATTTCTGAGAAACTGGTCCGAGAAACTGGTCCATCCTTTATTTTCCAGGAAAGCTCTTTATCTTTTGGTTGTACATAGAGATCAATGGATAATACAAAGTCATGCAGGGTCGGCAGCCCTGACCCTTATCGAGACCAGGCTTTCTCTCTGCATACCTAGTTGTATACATAGGTCTTAGGTGATTTACATCATCTTCTGGCCAGGAGGCCATTAGCATTTTAATGGCCCTTTTCTGATAAGGGTCCGTCAACCAGAAAACTTATTTGCCCTAAAAGTGTTGTTCTTACTAAAGTCTGGTGCCACTCTCAGAAAGCACTAATTAAGGTTACATTCTTACATAGCAAGGACACAACAATTTATAACAAGGAAAGAGGAGTACAGTGATTTAAAACAAAGAGAAAATTCATTAACTCAAAAGTCTAGTATTGCTAACATCAAAACTACTATATTCTTTTTCTACATCCCAATTACATTGATTAATATCCTCCAGGTGCCTAAAAGATAAAGGATATGGAGGCCTGGCGACAGTCATTAACACAACAATGAAAACCTACACCGATATAATTTTTAGCTCTTTAAAAAGGGGCTCTATAAGATGCTTTACGCTTTGTGCCTCTCGCGGTTGGGGGGCTATAAACAATCACATGCATAGCTGTAAAAATCTGGGTAAGCCTGTCAGGCAAGTTAGAGAGCCATCAAAGGGGTTTGATCTGAGACACTCCTTTTATATGCAGAAGACTGTTAACTGGAGCTCTAAGTTTTCCAGAGAAAGGTGGTAAGGGATAGCCCCTGTTAATGTCAGAAATATAGGTGAAAGGCATAATGCAGCAAGGCAGGCAGACTCTGGTTTTTGGGGCAGATGCATGAGCAGACCCAGTGATGCTCCCTTAAGGCCCGACTCGCCTGCCTGGCCCCTTAACCTCATGACCTTTGCCACGGGCGGGACTCCTTGTGCTGGCTCCCGGCACTGCTCCCTTTTTATCTGCTCTCCTGGGTGAAAAATACTTGTCTTGGAATGACATGTTACAACCCTTGTGAGCTGGGCGCCACCTTCTGCTCGCTGTCACTCATGCCAGTAGATGGAGACCAAGTTCAGTTCAGAAGCAAAGGGAAACTTTATTCTGTAATGATGAAGAGTGAGCAGTGTGAGCACATACCAGAGCGCACAGGCTCGGCCCTGAAAGGCTGTAGGTGACGCTGCTTTACAGGCTGCTCCCAGAGGGAGGGTTGGAGTTGTGGGTCAGGCTGGTCGAGGTGTCAGGCACAGTGACTTTACACTGGGAACTCTTTAAGTAATTCCTGTCTGGGGACCTGTTACACTTATTTTACTTGAACCCATGCTTCATACTCAATGGGCTCTTGGTAGCCAGCATGTTCTAAGGCTGCCCAGACAAGTTAGGAGCACCCTGGAAGGCTTGTCCATCTTTGATTTGGGTCAGTTCCTTTGCTGACTCATTTTGGATCCCCCTGTGGAATAGATAACAAGCTGTAAGGTTAGTTTGCGGCTGGCACCCAATTGCTAGGGTGTCCTGGGTTGCGGATAATGGCAGGTCCGAGCTCTGTAGGGAGGCATTTAAGTACATCGTTAAGGGACCTGTCTGGTGGTGTGCAGGCTTTCCTAGTGGCTCTGGTGCAGAATCTGCCTGACAATGAGGGAAACATGGGTTCAATCACTGGTCCGGGAGGATCCCACTTGTCAGGGAGAAAGTAAGCCCACATGCCCGAACTACTGAGCCTGCCTGCCTAGAGCTCGTGCTCTGCAGTAAGACAAGCCACCACAGTGAGAAGCCTGTGCACAAGGAAGAGTGGCCCCGCTTGCCACTAGAGAAAGCCCACCTGCAATGAAGACCCAGTGCTGCCAAAAATAAACATACAAAAATCTGTAAAGACAAGAACTGTATAGCTGCATGTAATGGGCAAGTCAAATTAACACAGGAATTTTGTTTCAGGAGTGATGTTGGGGCAGCCTCTAGAGGAAAGTCAAGGTTACATTACTCAGTCCTCTTCTGATTATTAGTGGGGGAGCCTGACCCCAAGATGGGCGTGGGAAGACAGACCCTACAACCGCTCTTCACCGCCTGCTGCCGTAGTGGCTTTTGACAGTAGATTCAGAGTATTTGTGTCCCAATCTTGGTGGGTGACAACCAGCAGCAGGGAGAGGGGAGAAAAAGGTCTGTCCGAATTCTTTTTAGGACCATGGGGATAGCTTACAGATGAGTTATCTGTGTCTGAACATACACAACCATCCATGTGTTTATTTTATAGCTTAAGACCCAGTGATGGAAGAGGATCTGATAGATATTATATTTACAGAACACACACGTTTCACAAGCAGATAGGAGAGCCCCGCAAGGTGACACACCCGACAAGCAGGAGCCTGCCTGCTGCTCTTCCCAGTAACGTCCAGTGACTCCTGGCCATACCTCTGGAGACCTGCAGGCTGGGGCCTGTGTCCCGACCCTGGAGGCTGTCACTGCTGAGAGACCAGGCGCCTGGCTGTGGTCTGGACCACCCTCGTGGTGACCCTTCCTAACGGGCCTCGCGGGATGGAGTCCTCCTTGGAGCTGGCAAGCAGGTCCGACAAGTCTCCCTGGGAAGCCCATCCAGGCCCAGCCTTGGGGCTCCCAGGCCATCTCCAAACTCAGAGTCCAGCGATGCTCCTTGCTCCAACCCTGGGCAGGGAGATGGGGCTGGTGGCCAGGCTACCTGGCCAGCTCACCTGTTCGCTGGCATGGAGGTGCCAGCACGACAGTCACACCCAGGATGCGTTACAAGCACTTTAAATTCAGAGATCAGGCTTAATACATATGTTTTAGAAATACATGTCTTTTTCATCCCTAAAATTATCAAAACTTTATATAAAAAATATAAAAATCCTCATACAAAGTTTGCATCTACACACGTTGGCACACTAGCCTCTCTGCAAGGTGTTTTCAACGGCAGCCGCTCCCGGGCCCTGAGTGCTCAGCCATGCCTGCCGGGAACCCAACCCCGCGGCGGTGTTTGGTGCCTGCCGCGGAGCGAGTCCCAGGCCTGGGGCTCTGGCTCTCGGGACGGCTGCCCCCCGCGGTGGCGGCCCCTCCTCGCCCAGTGTCCCAACCAGAGCTGTGGGGTGCGGCCCTAGGCCAGTGGCCCGTCCGCGTGCCCAGGCCCTCCCCCGAGCAGGTGCAGACTGTCGTCGTCGTCCTCGGACGCGTCTGCCTCCTCCTCACTGCCCGGTGGCTCTGAGGGCCGCTTCAGGCCCCGCTGCTTTGAGATGGCCAGCGCGTACTGCAGGTTGTAGCGGTTCCAGTCACAGCTGTGAGGACACATGGGACTCGTGTCAGTGAGACCGACACGGGGGCCCTTTGAGCCCAGGTCTGACAACACGGGGAGTGACCCTGGCTGGACCAGCTGGCGACAGTGAAAGCCCCCTTGCTCCCTCCCACCGGGAGACATCACATACAGTTTGGAGACATCATCCAAGTGGCGCTGGATGTTCTTCTGAAGGAACTGAACCACTGGCAGCAGCGTCCCCACTCTGGAAAAAGACGTTCCTCAGCGTGGGCTGCCACCCGAGGCCCCCGGGACCCACTCCACGCCGTCCCCGGGTAAAGGCTGCCGCCCCCATCCCAGCCAGCGGCCCCAGTGATGGGAGTCCACGGTGAGTGGGCAGGGTGTACCTGGATTTCAGCTTCTGTCCGTGCACCATGAGCAGTTTCTGAGTCCATATGAGGTAGAATTCTAAATGGCGAGATACTTCAAAGGATGAAGCTAAAAACTCCAGCACCTTCTCAACGTACAAGTCAGGCAGGGAGGAGCTTATGACCTCGACTGTGAGGGAAGGACAGCCACACTCAGCCCACAAAGACCCCGTCAGGAGAGATGTGCTCACAGCTTGTGGCCTCTGCACATGCAGAACCGGCCAGCATGTGTGAACGCAGGCCCCTGGGGGCCCCCCGCTCCTCTGGCCCAGGCTCACTCTCATCCCAGGGCACCGCCTCCAGGGTCTCCTGCAGCAGCTTCTTCTCGTTGAGCCGGAAGGCTAGGAGGATGGCCCTGGTGAAGTCCCGCTGGCGCAGCGCTGCCCGGATCCGCACAGGGGTGACGCTGGTGTCCAGCTCGAACGGGTCAAAGAGCATCTGGGCATCCAAGGAGTAAATCAGGAGCCCCTCGGTGGTGGTGGCCGCCCAGCAGCGCCCTGCAACAAAAAGCAGACTTGAGAAAAGCTTCCTGAACATTTATTTCCACTTTTCCCCTTTTTTTGAAGCACAGGTCCTGAACACATCTGGGACCCCAAGTGAAAGTGTGGAGGGAGCCTGGGGATGCTGGCCCCTCAGGAAGGGGTGCCTGGGCCTCTGTTATGGCCCCTGTGAACCCCAGCCACTAAGACCCTGTCCTGTCCCCGCCAGACACTCCAGGGGTTGGGGCGGCCGGGGGATGAGGCCCAAGGACGACACCACTGTGGGGGGGTGGGGGAGCCGCCTGCCTCCATGCCCCCACGCCAGGCATGTCTACAGCCACATCTGCCCTCCAGCAAGGACACAGATGACATCTGACCCCAGGGGGACTGTGGTGCCCAGAGCTGGCCCCGGGAGCAGGGTGACAGGCCCAGAAGCCCATCGGGACCAAGCCCACCTCTCCCACCCTGATGACCCGAAGCCCAGGGCTCACCGGTGGGGGAGAAGCGGAGCGAAGTCACCCTGATCTCAGGTTTGAAGTGCCGGGAGCTCATGTCACCTGGGAATAGAGATCCCCCTACTCAGAGGGCTGCACACACCTCAGCACCCCCCCACAGAGGGAGGTCCACGGTGCAGGGCCTCAGGTGCTACTTCGCGGGTGCTGGCGGCCTCCACAGGCAAGCCCTCAGTGTAGACACTCCCGTGGGCTAGGGCCCAGCCTAGAGCAGCCCCCCTGCGCCTAGGGAAAGCCCCGCCCAGCCCAGGGCTGCCAGGCAGGGGAGGCCCTGCACTCCTGACACAAGGCTTTTTCTCTGGCCACATGGGGGCAGGTACTAGGAGCAAGGCACAGGGCTGGGCGCCAGCCAGACATCCAGCTGCTCACAGGGGGGCCCACCCAGGCCAGGTTCCTGGACATCAATCGCTATAGCCTCAACAAGGGAGCAAAGCTGCTATTACCCAGGAAAGTGGCCAGGGAGCAGGACAGCCCGCCATGGCCTGGCTGCGGGACACGAGAGAACCCCCTGCTCACCTTTCTTCACACCCGGCAATGGTATGACAACCCCGCCCTCCTCCGCAGCATCTTGGTCAATGAGTGCCAGGTTGCCAAACTCCGTCATTTTCCTTCGGTTCAAAAATTCCTGAAGGGCGAAACCCAGACATCTCACTGTGGGAGGTGGGAAGGTGCACTCATCTGCCCCACCTCCCCCTGCATCACCAACACGGGGCCCAGTTCTGCCCGGAACCCACACGGGACACAGCGAGCCCGAGACAAGACAGCCCGGGGCCCACAGTCAGGCCTGAAGAGGGCGGGTTCTCGTAACTCAACGTCTGAACAGAGGGTGCGCGAGAGCCTGCAAGGGAGACGCACGTGGGGAGCCTCTGCTGCCACTTGCCTCAGCCTGTCCTATGGACATGATGAGAATATCCCAGCCCCAACACCTCGGAGGGGTGGGCTGCGGCCACACAGAGAAGCCCCTCACCCTGGCACGAGGGCCAGGACAGGTGAACCCAGGCGAGCACACCTGTCTGGAGGGTCCCCCAGGTTGCCTGTAGGGCTAGGGTGTGAGGAGGCCTCCAGGTGAGGCCGGACAGCTCTGGGGACCACGGAGCCCTGCAGCGCCCCCAAAACTCACACACCTCCATGGCGTCCAATGACAGGTTGCAGGAGATCTCGAACTTCTTCCTGAGAATCTGCTCCCTGACGTGATAGATGCACACGAACTTGGACATCCCTCCCGCCAGGATGCTCTGGCCATCCGCGGAGTAGCACAGAGTGGTGAAGGCCCTGGGCAGAGGGCATGCGGGCTTAGTCACCATCCAGAGGGCAAATGGCATGCGCCCCTGCCCCCTCCAGGGCTCCAGCCCAAACCCTGCAGCCCCGTCACCCGGCTCCCCGCGGGCAGCACGACCCCTGGAGGAGGTCAAGGACCGCAGCGCTGCGTCAGGGCGCTTCCAACTGAAGTCAGCACGGAGACGGGTCAGCCCGCCCACCACCCCCACAGCAGCCGCAGACAGGACCAGAGCTCAGGCCTGCGCTGCCCTGGCTGGCTCCCAGGACTTGAGACTACAACCTGGGGTTTGGCAAAGGATTCTTAGATATGACACAAAGAGCTCCAGTGACCAAAAAAAACAAGTGGGGCTTTGTCACAGTTAAAATCGTTTGTGCTTCACATTAAAATCCTTGAGAGAAAGTGGAGACGAGCGACTGGGGGAGGAGGTATCTGCAGATTGTGTATTTGATGAGGCCTCGTATCTCGAGTCTGCAGAGAGCCCTTGCAACTCGGCACCACAGACACACACCCATTAAGACAGCCCACACATGATGGCCTGTCAGCTGATGATCAGATGCCCAGGAACACCAGCGCACGGGGGACGCCAAGCCCCAGGCATGGCTACACCGCCCCGCCCCCCACAGCGCAGCTGTGACTGTAAACCAGAGTAAAGAGCACTGCTCATGACGTGGGGAGACTAGAAGCCGCTGCCCTGGACGGGCGTAAATGGTGCAGGCTCTGAAAGATGGCCTGCAGGGCAGCAGACTGCCAGGGATGCACCCTGGACCTGATAACAGGACCCAAAAACACTTATCCTCAGGGTGTGAGAACATGGACACCTGTTAACCCACATGGACCCCAGGACAACCTGCTCCCTCTGAGGTCCCAGCCACGGAGCCCCCAGGCTTCAGGACACACCCCACTGGGCACTCACTTCCCCTTGGCTGAGTGCTTGGCGGTGATCTTGTCCAGCTCTTTCCGGCCCGTCTTGAGGTCATGCCTGCCCTCGATGGAGCCCGTCTGTACTGCATTCTCGGGGTCCCAGAAGGTGATCTGTGCGTTCAGTGTGGCCACGGCCAGTTCAGCACCATCAGGGCGAAAGGTCACGGCCAGAGCTAAGAAGAGATGTGTAATCAGGGCCGGGGAAAACCCTGGGCTCCAGCCATTGGGCAACTCTGCCCTGCCCTCATCCTGGCACCCTGAGGGTCTGGGGGCTGCAGGACCCACACAAGCATGACCAAGCTGGGCAGCCTGGTGACAGAGTCTGGGCAGGAGGTGCCACGCGGAGGCCGTGAGCAGGCTAGAAACAGACTAGCTGGAGGCAGGGTCAGTACAGAGGCCCCGAGAAGATGCAGGGCCCAACAGCTAAAAGCCTGAATCAGACCCGTGTTGGGTAGCAGATAGCCTAGACCACCACAGAGACTGAGAGCCCCAGGCCGACGACTGGGTTCTGTGAAGGCTGGGCATGGGCAGGCGGCAGGGTAGGGCCTCGCTCCCAGGAACAGGAGGGAAGTCAGCTGCAGCAGGGCCCTCACTCGCTCGCTCTGCTGGGGAGCCCGATGCCAAGCCACACGGCTGTGCTGCCAACCCCCACAGCCCACGAAACTCTGGGGCCACCAGTCCTGACAGCCCATGCGCTCAGGACCCTGGGTTTACCCAAGCATGTGACTAAGACAGGGCCTTTCCCCTGGGTGCCACTCACCGTCAGAAGTGAGGGCCAGCGTCTCTGTGGTCCTCCAGCTGTCCGCCATGTCCCACAGACGCACCGTCCTGTCCCAGGAGGCGCTGGCCAGGACCGACTTCATGGGGTTGAAACACAGTCCGCTGATGGGCCCCTCGTGGCCAGACAAAACCTGTGGCCATTCAGAAGAGAGCTCTGAGGACCTGAGACCCTCAGGGGCCCTCCACCCCGGGGCTGAGCTTGCCTGCTGGATGCTGGTGTGTAGAGGCCACAGGCCCTGGGCTGGGGGTGAAGGAACCCCACCTTGGTTGGGCCAGGGAGTGGAGCCTGCCAGGAAATGTATGTAAACGGTGCCACCTCTGCTGGACGTGACCCCTATCCCCACTCTTCTCGCGTCAGCTAGGCCCCCTCCCCACACCCTGGCTCCTCCCAGACTTGTGGCCCTTACATCAAGCAGCCGGCCCGTCTGCATGGACCAGATGAAGACCTCGAAAGAGTCCTGTGCTCCAGCAGAGACGATCTCCCCGCTCGAGTCCACAGCCACGCAGGAGAACTGGGTGGGGCGTGGGGATGTGAAGGTGCGGAAGTTCCGGTACCTGTGGGCGGACAGCCCAGTTGGGACAGTTCTGGGGCCACATGCCCTCAGTCGTGTCTTCCTGACAAGCCCGACCCCTTGACCTTGCTCTCACAGCCCAGAGCTCAGGGGGACCCTGAAGAGCCAAGGTCCCCGCAGGAAGTCACCTGTGAAGATCAAAGGCGCGCACAGTCCCGTCCATGGAGGAGGTCACGATGACGTAGCCAGTGGTGGTGAAGGTCACGCCGGTGACCCCACTTGAGTGCTCCGTGAAAGTGACAAAGCAGAAGCCGCTGAGGGTGTTCCACACCTTGACCTGAGCAGGGAGGCCACGGCTCAGGACAGCCCACGTGGGTGCCCTGGTGAGTGAGGACTAGGGGCTGCGGGGGGCCTCCCGTGTCAGAGCAGCTGCCGGCAGCACGGACCCGAGCCACGTACGGAAAATCAAGTCAGGAAGGGAAACACGGTACAAGGCTCTTCGTTCCGACACCGGCGAGCCTGTGAACGGCTTCTTAGGAGCCCGGGGGGTTCCTTGCTATCAGGGCAGACCACCAGTGTGGCACCCCCCAGCCGGTCAGCAGAACAGAGACAGGAGGGGGGCCCCCCGGACGCGACACAGCCAGCCCACCTTGCCGTCGTCCCCGCCGGTCACGATGTGCTGCCCGTCGGGGGAGTAGGCCAGGGACACCATGCTGTTGAAGTGGCCCTGCTGCTTCAGCACGTAGGACTCGCTCTGCCACTCCCACACCAGCAGCTGGCCCAGGCCTGCGGGGCGCACAGGACTGCGCGTGACCCCCGCGTCCTTCCCGGGCCTGAACACGGGGGCCCAGAGCGGAGATGCTGCCTCCCACATCGCCCCCAGAGGCCGGGGCCACAGGCTAAGCATTTCAGGTGGCAACGGGACTCAGACTCGGAGGAGCCTTTGTTCTCAAGGTTTCATCAGCTGCGTCTTCACAGTGAGCCAGCGGCCTGCCAGCCTGGCCCCGGAGCCTTGGGAGCGAGGTGGGGCAGGGCAGGCTTCCCAGGGAGGAGGAGCTCCACTCGGGTCACCTCACAAACCCAGGCACCAACCTGAGCACCCAAAGGCGATCCAGTCCCCAGAGCTGTTGATGGCGACGGATGCAACCCTCTGATCCGAGATGCTGGGGAGACACACGGGACCCGGTCAGCACAGCAAGGCCTCCATCCCCACCCCAGGGTGGCTGCACAAGCCAGGACGGGGCCAGGTCTGCTGGCTGGCGGCACCCACCTCCTCCCCACCCAGTTACTGTGTTTACTTCACTCAGAACAACAGAAAACCCAGAGCTTCTGCACCCCATGTTCAAAAACTCAGAGCTTGTGGCTTCATGAAACCAACACTTCGGTTTCCTCTATACTCCGAAGATACAGGAGGGAAAATGAAAACGGAAGATAAGAACGACAAGACCCGCACACACCTCCCCGTGACTAGGGGTGGGAGTGGCACGTCTGAGATGGAGGGTGGCACAGCACCCTAAGCCCCTCAACCCAGGACAGAGGTGAAGATGGGTGTTTGGGAAGCCAACCATGCAGCCGGTCGGGCCTCCTGATCCCTCCATGGCCCTCAGTCCTGGCAGCCATGGTGTGGCTTCCACCCACCCTGCCTGGCTGGTGGACGGAGAGCTCACATGTACACACGACCACCCACACAGGTACATGACTGTACACACACATGTGTACACAACAGCACACACAGGTACATGACTGCACACACACGCATGTACACAACAACACACACAGGTACACGACTGCACACACACAGGTACACGACGGCACACACAGGTACATGACCACACACACACAGGTACACGACCACACACACAAAGGTACACGACAGCACACACAGGTACATGACCACACACACAGGTACATGACTGTACACACAGGTACATGGCTGTACACACATGCATGTACACAACAACACACACAGGTACACGACCGCACACACACAGGTACATGACCACACACACACAGGTACATGACCACACACACAGGTACATGACCGCACACACAGGTACATGACTGTACACACACAGGTACATGGCTGTACACACAGGTACATGGCTGTACACACAGGTACATGGCTGTACACACATGCATGTACACAACAACACACACAGGTACACGACTGCACACACACAGGTACACGGCGGCACACACAGGTACATGACCACACACGCAGGTACACGACAGCACATACAGGTACACGACAGCACACACAGGTACATGACCACACACACACAGGTACATGACCACACACACAGGTACACGACAGCACACACAGGTACACGACAGCACACATAGGTACATGACCACACACACAGGTACATGACTGTACACACAGGTACATGGCTGTACACACACATGTGTACACAACAGCACACACAGGTACATGGCTGTACACACATGCATGTACACAACAACACACACAGGTACACGACTGCACACACACAGGTACATGACGGCACACACAGGTACATGACTGTACACACAGGTACATGGCTGTACACACATGCATGTACACAACAACACACACAGGTACACGACCGCACACACACAGGTACATGACGGCACACACAGGTACATGACCGTACACACAGGTACATGGCTGTACACACATGCATGTACACAACAACACACACAGGTACATGACCGCACACACACAGGTACACAACGGCACACACAGGTACATGACCACACACACACAGGTACATGACCACACACACAGGTACATGACGGCACACACAGGTACATGACCGTACACACAGGTACATGGCTGTACACACATGCATGTACACAACAACACACACAGGTACATGACCACACACACACAGGTACATGACCACACACACAGGTACATGACGGCACACACAGGTACATGACCGTACACACAGGTACATGGCTGTACACACATGCATGTACACAACAACACACACAGGTACATGACCGCACACACACAGGTACACAACGGCACACACAGGTACATTACGGCACACACAGGTACATGGCTGTACACACAGGTACATGGCTGTACACATACGCATGTACACAACAACACACACAGGTACACGACAGCACACACAGGTACCTGACACCACACACAGGTACATGACCACACACACAGGTGTACACAACTGCCCACACACAGCAGAGGTGCTGACCTCAGTGAGTGGATAAGGTTGAACTCTGGGAGCTCGTGAAGGTGGAAGATTCCAGAAGCAAAACCAGTGACCAAGAGGTGGACCTTCTTGTGATATGCAGCAGCCGTCAGATTGTTAAAATCTCCTTCTTTGTTGAAAAAGTACCTAAACAGACAGGGACACAAGAACTGTGGGAGAGGGACCAGAGAGCCTGGCTGGTCCCACACCCTCACCCCAGCCTCCGCCCTGGCCCCCCGGGGCAGGTGGTGACCCCGGCCCCCAAGGGCAGGCGGGGGACAGCAGGTTGGTGCTGCCCTGCAGTGCCCCCGGTCCTCATCCCCCGCCCCGGTGCAGGATGGGCACCTACTTGGCCAGCCGCGAGTACTTCACTTTCCCTTGCTGCTCCTCGGCGGCCGGCGTGGCCTTCCCGCGGATGGTGGTCTCCCTCTCTGCCCCTTCCTCCTCCTCCTCCTCCTCCTCCTCCTCCCTCCGCAGCAGGTCTGCCTTCCAGCCTGCGGGGGCCTTCAGCCTCAGGCCCTCAGGAAGGGTGTCACACTGCCACACGCACAGGGCGCCGTCCTGGCTGAGCGTGTACAGCTACAGAGGAAGACGTGTGAGCCCGGGTGGGTTCCCCAACCCCCAGCCCACACCCACCCAGGCTGTGGGGACTAGAACATGGGCTGGTGCAGCTGAAGCCTGCCTGGCCCTCACGGCCCCCGCGTCCCCAGGGGAGGGGCTGCGATGGGGACGTACGTCCAGGCTGCTGGCCTCGAAGAAGCAGGCCACGATGGCATCCTTGTGTCCCCCCAGCGCGTAGTAGATGAGGTTGTCCCAGCGCTCGGCCCCAAACACCCACGTGGACATGTCTCTGCTCCCGACTGCAAAGCACCTGGGGACAGGGGGCCACAGCTCGGCCTGGGTTCGCGGGCGTCCACCTTCCAGCGTCCCGGGGCACGGGGGTGACGCCCGAGGTCGGCTCGGGTCTGCGTCCGCCCTGGGTGGGGGCTGGGTCCACCTGCGGTTCTCCCAGGGCCAGGAGTCTCACTGCACGTGTGTCGCTGCCCCTCGTTGCAAAACAGTCTCTCCCCTTGGCCCACGGGGGCCCAGGACCGACCCCTGAGCCCAACGGAGGGCCGCCTGGGGGACCCTGTGCCTCCCATCTCCCTGACCCCAGTTGGAGCCAACTGTGCGCTTGGCAGGAGGAAAGCCAGATGTGGGCCCAGGCCATGCAGAAGGGCACGACTTCTTGGCTGTGGCAGCCCACAGACCACCAGCATCTCCCACAGACACAGTGTGAGCCTGGGGCTATTCCTGCACTGCGGCCCAGAGAACGTGGGAAGAGTTGGCCTGGCCTAGAAAGTGGCAGCCACCTCCAGCCGCGCCCCCCAGTTCCCTCCCCTTGCCCCCTGAACGCAGGACAGCAGACACAGCCCCAGGACGCCTTTGGGACAGTTGCCCAGAGCACTGCCTGGGCAGCCAGACTGGGAGACGCTGCCAGCGCTCCTGCCGCCCACGGCTGCCATGGAGGCTGGGCCGCAGCGCGCTGGCTCGGGCCGTCCTCGCCCTGGGCCATGCTTCGCTCTACTCTCCAGTGACCAGGGTCAGCAGACCTGACTCAGACTCAAGAGCCAGGCCTGCGTCCAACCCACACGAGAGGCTTGTGACAGGCCATTTGAAAAAGAGCTGGGGACGTGACAAGTCACCCCACGTGATCAGACACTTCACAGGTGCCCCTTCAGGCCCCTCCTATGTCCAGCACCCCTGCCTCACCGGGAGTCGTCTGTCCAGTCAATGCATGTGGTCTCATCATATGGCCCAAAATAGGTTTTGTCCAGGACGAATGCGTTGAATTCCCGCTTCCTCCCAGGGGCATGGTACATCTGAGCAATGTTGCCTTTGGTGACGACGAATTTCCTGCCGTAGAAACGGTGTCGTCAACATCGGACACCAGGGCAGGTCCTGAGCCCGAGGCCAGCTTCCCACAGGAGGCAAACCTGGGTGGGGCCCTAAGCCTCACCCTGCCTCTCACGGGCCCCAAGTTCCCTCTCCGCTGGGTGGCCAGTTGGGGAAGAAGTGGACGGACTCTAGGTCACGCCACACTTTTGCCCTGGAGCAGACACCCCTTCAGGCCCTCCCACCAGTCTGGGAGATGGTCGCCAAGGGTAGGGCAAACTCGGACAGCCCCGGTCCAGAACGCCCTCTACTGTGTTTCAGAGTGTGGACACGGAGCTGGGGCTCACAGCTGACCACTGGAGCGCCTCCTCCCCGACACGGCCAGGCTGGCCCAGGTGTGAGCAACCTGAGATCGAGCCCCCTTTCCTGCAGTCCAAGAACAGGCCAGGTCTGGCCCCGTTGTCCTCATGGTGGATATCGGGGCCAGGGGCCTGTGCCACCCAACACCAAGGCTCCCTCATGGCTCAGGGGCTGTCTGTGGCTCGGATCATGGGCCATCTGAGCCCAGCACATGAGTAATGCAGCTCCACGGCTCCCACCCCGTCCACAGACGCGTACCTGCCATCGGGGGAGAAGGAGACGCTGTGCACAGCACCCTTGAAGTGGAAGCGGTGCAGCACAGACCTGCAGACCAGGCTGACCAGCAGCGCATCGCCCCCTGTGGGAAAGGGGAGCAGACTGAGGGCCAGGCTGCCAGCAGCGCATTGCCCCCTGTGGGAAGGGGGAGCAGACTGAGGGCCAGGCTGCCAGCAGCGCACCGCCCCCTGTGGGGAGGGAGCAGACTGAGGGCCAGGCTGCCAGCAGTGCACCGCCCCCTGTGGGGAGGGAGCAGACTGAGGGCCAGGCTGACCAGCAGCGCATTGCCCCCTGTGGGAAGGGGGAGCAGACTGAGGGCCAGGCTGCCAGCAGCGCACCGCCCTCTGTGGAAAGGGAGAGCAGACTGAGGCCCTGCACACGGCGTGCACACACTAGGCCTTGAAGGCGGGCCCTGGGCCCTGCACTGTGGGCAGCACACTGCCAGGAAGGATGCCTCACATGCCCACCCGAGGCCCACCCAGGCCCAGATACAGAAGCAGCCGGGGCAGTGGAGGGACTGTGTGGGCCTCGACCCCCAAGGGTCTCAGTGTTGGCCTCTAGTCATCTGGACACCACCACACCTGGCCCCCTGTCGAGGTGGTTACCTTCGTCAACAATGATGGCCAGGCGGCCGTCCGGGGACAGCCCCACACACTTGATGTTGTAGCGAGTGGCCAGGGGCAGGGTGTTGGACTTGTTGCTGGGAGACAAAAACCAAAACTGAGCCACTACACTCACGTCATCGGGGGTGGGGGGGCGGGCGGGGGCAGGCCAGCCTGCACCAGCAACCCTCACCCCTGCACAAAACACATAAAAACCTTACAAATGCGTTTTGAACATGTCAGTTCTGCTTCTAGGGCCTCATACCAAGAGGACCTGCAAATATACAGTCAGGAAACCAGAAATGACCAAGCTGCCCAGTAAGAGGGTAAGCCCAGGGACAGCACGCCCAGTAAGGCCTTCTGCAGGAGTGAGAAAAATGTGGAGCCGTGGAAAACTAAGTAAAGATAAGTAGCCACTGGGCCACACTCTAATTCTGCCCTTTATCGTATCACTTTCCATTGCTTCTTCAGCAGCCATGGGGCCTCGACCTTGGAGTGCCCCTGCCACACATCACTTAAACAGTTGACACCAGCAATGACCTGCCAGGAACTGGCCCTGGGTGCACCCTGCACTTCAGGAAACAACTCACAAGCACAGCAGGTACTGTGGCCCCATCTTATTGATGAAAAAACTGAGGCCTGCAGAGATCCAAGCAGCCTCTGCAACAGGAGGGTCTCACCCAGGTCACACGTCTGAGCCAAGTGAGTGCTCAGTGGAGACAGTGAACCTGAGCATGCTGGCCAGGCAGCAGTCTAGGGCTGGTCTCATACCCAGGCATCCTCTACCAGATATTTCAGCCAAGTGATACAACCTCAAGACACAGGGTCCAGTGGAGAGGTTAGAAGGGAGAAACCAGGACCCCTACAGCCAGTCCCGCTGCTGATCCATTGGCACTGTGTGAATCTGCAGGCCCCTCTTGGGCTGTCTTAAGTAAAAGCTGTGCTTTAGACAGGTGAGGAAAAAGCTGTTTTTACAAGGATGACTATTGCTAAGATCATTTTAGCATACTTACTTTTCCTTTTTTTTTTTTTAGTTTTTTATTTTTTTAATTTTAAAATCTTTAATTGTTAGCATACTTACTTTTTCAAGTCGAACACAGTAACTCTGTTTCCCACAGGGCTGATAACTGAATTCCCATCACAGGTAAAATTTAAGTTTCCACACTGATAGACTGTCCCCAGCAAATTTGAAAACTGAAAAGAAAACAAAACTGTCTCTATAATATAAAGAAAATACAACTCTTGAAAACGACGAAGCGAGGCTTCTGGTCAAGGAGATGGTGCAGACTCTCGCAGGCTCCCTGATTATTCCCAGGGTCCCTCGAGCCACCCTCCTCCTCCCAGGACAGTTTCTGGGCACCTCTCAGTCCAGCCCTGAACAAGACAGAATACATAAGCCCAGTTCCCAGGGGTTGTGAGCTTCCGCTGGGGTAGACAAAGGGCAGGGTCAGCGCAGGGAAGCCTCCAGACAAGAGGCGTCTGCTGGAGGGAGGGGGGGACAGGACCCGTGCTGCAGGAAGAGAACTGCTGATGGAACAGCTTTCCGACTGCAGGTGGGGTTCAAGGCTTCCTGAACAGGGTAATCTGCCAGCAGCCGATCCGTTCAATCATTCATTCAACCATCAACCACCTGCAGGTCCCACGACCTGCGTGTGGGCCACTGAGACAGGAAGGATCGCCAAGGAGCATCTGGAGCTGCAGGCGGCAGGGCCCTGGGAACCCCAAGAGGCTACAGGAGACTGGAGAGCCGGGGATGGACGGCACACCGAAAGGAGCTGGATAGGGGAGGTTGGGGTCACAGTGGGGGAGCATTCTGAGCTGGAAGACCAGAATGGGTAGGGGCAGCCTGGGTGTGGGGTGGACCTGAGGAAGCTCCCGCTGAGGACGTGAGGAGCTGGGACCTGACAGAGACAGAAAGGCTGGAAACGACGAACCTGCGGAGGAACAGCCTTCAGGGCAGTGGCAGCAGCAGGCAGGGCCGCGCAAACGCTCACGGCTCCAGACACACAGGTGGCCCGCTGTGCCAAGGGGATCGAGACGCGGGGACGATGCAGAAGCGCGTCCAGTGAGCTCGGCACCCGGCTCCCGCCCGCTGCCCCCGCGTCCTCCCCACGTCGCGAGCTGCGGAGCCTGGGAACCAGGACTTCCGTCCGGGCTGGCCTCCGCTGCCCCGCTCGGATCTCGGCGTGACCCGCCCTTAGCGCTCCTGCTCTTTTTTCGTCCGCGCGCGCCGCTCCGTCCCAGTCCGGGGCTCTGCGGCCCCGGGCCGGGCCTGTCTCAGGCTGCCGGGTGAGGAGCCGGTCGGTGGTGCCGGAGCCAGTCAACCCAGGCTCGGCTCCCTGACCCTGAGGGAGCAGTCTAGAGGAAAGACTCCATCCGGACCCCGAGTTAAGAACCCCTCACCACCCCTGGCCCGCGCTCACCCTGTAAGCGAACTTCATCCCGGCAGCCACACGTGCGTCGCTTGCAGTCTCTGCGCCCCGCCCCTCGGCTCTCAGCAAGTACTTCCGGGATGGGAGCGCGGCCACGCGCCACAGCGCCCCCTGGAGGCCTGGAGGAGCGGCGCGGCCCGAGGTGGGGTCCCTGCCGGCCGACCGCACCCCCAAGGGTGGTTTCCCGGCTGCCGGTCCAGCCCCGGAGGCGAAACCCAACCCAGCGGCCTCTCCCCAAAGCGCGGGTTCTTTGCAGCCAGTACAGTCCCAAGGCGCAGCCCCAGCCCCCTGCTCCGCACCCCGCAGGTCAGGCTCAGGTCCTCTTGGGCTTGGGGTGGCTTGCACGGCTGCTTTGACAAACCATTCCAGCACCATGGAGGGCGAGATCTGATCAGATCGTCCGATCCGTCGCTTATTTGTTTAAAAGCTCTAGGTTAAGTGGGGGGGCAAAACACCAAGACTAAGTAAATGGAAAACCTTTTCCGAAGAAAAGAAATTGTATTTGTGAAGATACCAAATGTGACTGAGGCAGCTACCTTGTCAGACTGTTGTTCAGGGGCTAAGTGGTGTCCAACTGTCTGCAACCCACTGGACTGTAGCCTGCTAGGCTCCTCTGTCCTCCACTACCTCCCAGAAATTGCTCAAATTCATGTCCATTGAATCGGTGATGCTATCTAACCGTCTCTTCCTCCGCCACCCCTTCTCCTGCCCTCAACCTTTCCCAGCATCAGGGTCTTTTCCATGGGTCAGCTCTTCACAAAAGGAGGCCAAAACACTGGAGCTTCAGCTTCAGCATCAGTCCTTACAATGAATATTCAGGGTTGATTCCCTTTAGGATCGACTGCATCGATCTTGCAGTCTAAGATGTCAAACTGTAGGATGGCAAATATGTCTACAAAAAACCTCAAAAACTCTCTAGACTCAGATGTCTTACTTCTAGTGTGCTATTGGGCAGCAAGGGGCTTCCCTGGTGGCTCAGCAGTCAAGAATCTACCTGCCACTGCAGGAGAGAGAGGCTCCATCCCTGAGTCGGGAAGATCTCCTAGAGGAGGAAATGGCAACCTACTCTAGTATTCCTCCCTAAAAAATCCCAGGGACAGAGGGGCCTGACAGGTTATATAGTCCACAGGGTCGCAAGGGTCAGAAACGACCTAGCAGCTAAACAACAAATGGGCAGTAAGTTGTGAAAAACAATCCCTAATGCTACCCCCAAAAGAATTAATGTCTAGTCGTCAGGAACAAGGATTAGGGAAAGAAAACAAGAATATTTCTTTTTTTACACACTCAATTTTCACACGCCACAGGATAGAATGAAGTCCAAGACAGCAGTTTTCTTCTTAAAATGTGTATTTTCAGAATTATAATGCTTACATTTTAAACAGTCTTAATACAATGGCTTTAGTCTAACAATATATTACAGAATAATATGAAAAATGACTTTCATAGTAAACTATGAAAATGGAGTTAATACCTGCAGTATCAAAGTCACCAACTTGTCACCTTTTCCAGCCGCAGAACGCCAGCAAACCATCTTGACCACACTCTCAGGTCTTACAGCCTGGTGCACAGGGTGAATACATTTAGAGAAAGGGGCATTTTCATGAAAAGTCAGATTTTAAAATCACATAGGATTTCTTTTAAAGATTACAGTTGACAATAAAACATTTAGATCAGGTAAGTTTGTTGTTTTATAAAAAGTAGTACAAGTTTTCATTTCATATACACACACCTGGAGTGTTTAACTTCATTTTGAAACTCAGTTTTATTTTAAACACTACTGGAATTGACTAGAAGCCTGTGTGTCTTTTCTCCACCAACTCTGGGATACCCAGACCCCATCACCTAAGACCAGTATGGGAACCTGGCCCACGAGAGGCTGAGCTGATGATGGAGTTGCAGGTAGAAGTCATTTTCAGATTAAATACAAGAATTTCCACATTAAAACAAGAAGAGTTATAATTTTTCCAGTCATAGGAGACCCTATGAAATTCACCAAAATTATAACTTATTTCCTTTTCTACTTGCTAGTATTTACATCTTCCACAGATATCTGTAAAATGGCTGCATACTGTTTCTCAGGATGCACATTCGATACCTGGCTTTACAATTGTTTAACAGCTGCTACATTTTTACCTACAAAATCAGCTTGTCTCAAACACATAAGCCTTATTTTAAACACAACAAAAATTCAGTTACAGCCTTTTAGACTAAAAAAAAAAAAAAGTTTGAGGTGACACTCTTCATTTATGTTAAAAAAAATAACAGAGGTACCCACGTAACTTAGATTGAAAAGATCTTCTTGGGTAATCAAGGAAAAAAATAAACCTGTGATTAAATTTCATGTCAGTCAGTTTTCAGACATAAGAAACCACCATGGACACTTTGTACTTCCACTTCATTTTTTCCCTTCTGAATATGTATGTAATTAGAGAATTTCATAGTGGAATCAGAACCCAGTGCAAAAGTCAACTGGGTATCGGGAAGCACGGACCCATATCCCCCTCCGGAAGGTCACACATGGAGGGTGCCGCCCTAGACTCCTGAGGCTCACCATGCAGATGGGTGAGAGGCTTTTCCAACACAATCAAGTCTCAAAGATCTCTTCATTCACTGGGCTTGGCGGATCTGTAGGGCAATCACCAATTTTTCAATAAAGCAAACTCATGTTAGAAACTGTTAACTACCATTAGATTCTGAGCTTCTGATCTGCTTAGTTTATTAGCTTTAAACTGCACATAAAGAAGGTAAATTTCTAAAAAATTTAATTAAATGTACCGGTATTTATCTTCTTTGTACATTTCTCTAGTTTCTATAAATGAAAACCAGGGGAGCAAGGATCACCACCTTTATTTGTTAAACAAGCTGGAAGACCATATACTGAAGAGACTGTGATGCTCTGCTTTCTGTTCATTTTGCCCTGTGCCTTCTTGCCCCCAGGCCACCAGGAGGTGACAGCCAGGGACAGTGGTGGCTGCAGAAGCCTCCTTTTTCTCTAAGGCTCACACATTTGAGGTTATTCGTGAGGTCCCACCCTCTGCTGGACCAACTACACTCACTTGCATTAATCTGGTCAGGTTCAATTCCAAGCACACTTTCCCAATGAATTAAGAGTTCTCTATTTCATATGTACAAAAATACATCGCTTTGGAGAGCTGGAAAAGGTTTAATACATACAACACTTATTTACAAGCTGTGACTTTCACACCAATAAAAACAAACACACATTTATTTTGTCCTTGATTTTTGGTGCAACTTATACATAAACATCAGTTAGTATGTACTTTTAAAAATAATAAATCAACCATATGTACAATTAAATGTACAACCTAAAGCAAATTAACCCATTTGTATGGTACGACTGCCATGTCGTAGGGAGGAGAGTAATAGTCCAAGACTCTCACCCTCATACAACCAGACCAGAAATAAGCTGAGAAGACCCCTCTAATCGTCATTTAAATGGAACCTCTTAATTTCTGAGACTTAAGGTGCAAAAGAAAAATACTGATTATACAGTAACAATTAAATGTAAAGACTCGAAAGGTGAGAGAAAAACACAACATATTAACCCCACATATAAAATGATAATTAAAATAAATATATATTTAATTCCAAGTGCCTATGATACCTAATCCACATGGGGGGAGAGGGGAGGAAGGGCTCCAGAAACATTTATGCCTAAATCATCTCAGTGCTGAGTGGTTTCTCATGCCCTGGCCTAGTCTTTAAGTACCTTTAACACGGCTACAGCTGTCGGATGCTCCAGGCCCTCCCAGTCTGACGTCCCAAGGCACAGAAGGGGTTTTTATTCCCTCCTCACCCCCAACCCCCCTGCCCAGAGAGGGAGTTATTCTAGAAAAGCGCAACTAGATGACCTGGGGTAAAGGGCTGTGCTTTCCTCCTGAGGAGACACACAAGCCCGCCTGGCCCAGAAACTGGGCCAGCCATGTGGCAGAAAGGCATACATGTCACTAACAAGCCCACAGGGCCTGTGTGTCCACCTGAAAGACACTTGGACTTCAGGTGAAGACTGGCAGATGACAGGCTGCTCAGGCGAGTGGGCTCCAGAAAGCTCTCCAGGGAGCAGGGAGGAGGAGGGAAGTGGCGGGGCTCTGGGCAAACCTGGAGGACATCACGGGGCAGGGGGAGGAAGTTAACAGCCTCTGACACCCCGGGTGATATGAACAACCAGCTGAGCACGGGGACTTCTCTGACGCTCCCACGGCCAGGCAGAGTCCACACAAGGCAGGTTAGAGCGAGAAGGCTACCATCGAGTCAGGATCCTTCCGGCGCACACATGCCCGGCCCGGGGACTGTGTGAGCCCTGTGCGTCATGTGACGCTGACTTCGAGGACGTGGTCGTCTTTGCTGGGAATGACCAGGACCTGCGTGCCCGCACTCGAGTTGAAGGCCTGGCCGGGGGGCAGTGCTCGGAGCCGGGGCATCGGCAGGCCTTTGTGCTCGCTGCTGGCAGCTGAGTGCACACTGCCCCTGCTCTTGACGCTGCCGCTATCCAGCTGGTCATCCACGTGCTTGTCCACCGACAGGCTGTCATTTTCTATCCAGCTATCTGCAAAACAAACAGGAAGTGAGACAGAGGCTGCCCTGCGGTGGCCTCTCCCCACCCCGCGGAGCTGCCCGCTTCCCAAGCCGCCCTTCAAAGCACAAGGATGTCAACAGCCACCACGCCTTTGGAGAGATCCCAGTACACAGGTCCCGGGTGGATCACCCTCGGGAACAGGGGCCCAGGACAAGTGACCCTGACCAAGTGTTTGGTATTAGAGCACCCTGGTTCCGAGTGTGGGGCTGCTGAACAGCACAGAGCTGCCACACACCCTGCGCCGAGGGCGTGCTGCGTCCATTACCAGGGTCCCTACCCGCGTCCAGCTGTGAGGACTGTGCAGAGTGGTGGGGGAGGTACTTGAATAGCCTGACGTCGGGGAGCGGCAGGTAGCCCGCAAAGAGCGGCATCACCTCCATGTGGACTCGGTGCGTGGCCTGGGCCGTCACGGGCATGGAGATGACTCCGGAGCTCTTCCCGCACACTGCCCAGTTGCTGCTGTTGTCCACAACTGAAACAAAGAGGCAAAGCGCCATGTTTACCCGGAAAGGGCCTCCAGGGTTCACACAAAAGAGGCGGCGGCCAGTCCACGCTCCAGAGTGACGTCCAGAAGTGGGGGCCTGTCCCATATCTTGGTGCCCTGGAGCTGCATCTCAAAGTAGAACACCTCTGACCGAGAAAGGAAGCTGCAGGCTGGCTACACGGGGGAAGATGGCTTCTTTCTCCTCACATTCGTCAGTGAGCAGAGTCAAAGCTGCCTTGAAAGCCCCTTGAAAATGTGGTGTAACCTGCCACCCAGCACCGCGAAGGCGGCACCAGGAGTGAGGACAGGGTCGGGCGCTGGTTCCGCCGTTATGCGTGGTACTGGCCAGCGCATCTGATCCCACCTCTGCTGCTCACATCAGCCCCCAGTGGTTTGGGAAGAAAAGGTACACGTGAAGCACAGAGCTCCTCTTCGGGAACCATGGGGAGGCCGCACACACGGCAGGTGCTGCTAGGGACGCTATGAGACCATGACTGTGATGTAACTCAGTGCGAGTCAAACACTGGACTGAGCAGTCACCCACCGGCAAGGAGGGCAGGATCCTCGTCGGCTCAACAAAGGCCGATGAGGAAGGAGGGGCAGCAGAGGGCAAGCTGCCCGCAGCTGAGGCCGTGCAGAGGCCAAAGCGGCACCGGGGAGGGACATACTGGAGCAACGGTTCACAGAGCTGGCCCTCAGGGCGCCCCTGAGGGCGCCTGTCCGTTCCTCACTGTGCTGGCGTGCCCTCTGGTGGGAAGCCCGCAGGCCTGAGCGCTGGCCGGGCCACTGGCGCTTGGAGCAGAGGCGCCGTGTCCCCCACCGCTACAGACTGCAGAGGAGAAACTGCTGCTGTCAGTCACAGATGCTCTGCACGCAACAGTCAAAATCCAGTCAATTCAACCCTTTCGGACACGTCCTTTTTTTACTTTAATTCTGAGATGATGACACACTCACAAGAAGCTGCAAAATAGTAGTGAGACGTCCACGCACCCACCACCCGGCCTCCTGTGCCAGGGGACACAGGCCCAGGCCCAGCACAGGTCACTGGGCACTGGGCACTGGGCTGGCAGCCCACGGCAGCGAGCTCCTTAGTCTCAGGTATTGAGCAGATGCCTTCTTAAAAATCAATGGCACAAGCCTGGTGTGGAAGAGGCTGCCCGTGGTACAGTTTGAAACTGACCAAAACTCAGCATTCTGGGAAACATGCATTTGCCACTGTGAGCTTGGTAGAGTCCCAACTCAGAGTGGTGTGATGAGCCCAGAACCAGTGTGAACGCGTGACTGTCAACAGCAAGAAGGGCTGACGTGCAGTGGATCCGCACGACTCAGCAACCATGTTTCACAGACGCCCGAGGTGTGAGGGGAGGAGCAGCGCCTGGCTGAGCCTTTCCACATGCAGGACGGGGAAGAGCACCAGCTGAGCTGCTCACGTGACCTCAGACTCCAGCCGGAGCTGGCCTGTGAGAGAATGCCAGAGGAGTGGCCCAGTCCTCTGAAGGCCGTAACAAGAGCGCTCCTTTACCAGCTGCGACTCTACTCGGGATGGGCGGCTCCCAGGCCCTTCACCAGACTGAACGCAGCAGATGGGAACCGCGCAGGCACCTTCTGGGAGGCGGGCGCTGAAGAGATGTGAGGACAGCAAAACACAGTTCTTCTGTGTTCACTGCTCCGGAAACCAGTCCTTTCTCAAGAGCACTGTCATGTACTGGCTTTCCTAATACCTTAAAGAAAGTCAATGGAGACCTGCCTCCCTAGCCATTTTTAGAGCATAAAGGGCCTGACACCAAAACCTGAGAATCCTACAGAAGCGGCCCAGGCCCCAGAGGAGGAGGGCTGTCGAGGGGCGTCTGGGAGGCCGGGAGGAGGAGGGGCCAGGGTCTGGGTAGAGGGGTGGAAGGGGGGAAAGGAGGCTGGAGGGAGAGGGCGGGAGCGTGAGCACAGGACACCTGGCCTGCTGAGCGAGGGGGGCCCCTGACTCACGGGCAGAGGACAGAGCAGCTCCAGGCACCACTGTGCCCCAGCCCCGAGCCCCACAGCCACTCCAACACCTCTCAGAGAAACCGCTCTGCAGTAACCAGGCTCAAAACCCTCTGAGCCCAGGGCCACATCACACAGTGGGACATTCAAACGTGCTCTTTCAATTCTAGAATGTTCTCTCTTCAGATGAGGAGTATTGCACGTTGTGAGCGACAGGGCCGAGCACAGCAGTCAGGGGCAAGAAGCCTCCAGACCCACCTTCATACATCAGCTTTGTTGAAAAATACTCGTCAGATTCCGTCAGGGCTTCATCCTTATCCACCTCCAGGAGGTCCGAGAGCCGCGTGATGGTCACGTCCAGGGAGCAGAGTGAGCCCGTCCTACAGTGCTCTGTGCCTGGAGGGGGCGATATCTCTGCTCTCACGTTGTACAAGGTCTGGGCCAGAAAGAAGAGAGGGCAAAGGAGAGAGTCAACAATCTGAACTGACGGCTCTCTGAGGCCACTGTGGTGCTGCCTGCAGACTCGAAATTCCGAGAATGGACCAGAGGAGCAGCTGTGTGTTCACGCCCTCTGACCAACTGAGTCCCCGTGGAGACGCCCTCGGGAAGCCCCACCCCAAGAGCCTTAAACTCTTCTTAACATGAACATGGTCAAGCCTCTCAGGAGGAGGGAGGCTGGCCCGGCGACTCCGCACAGGCCTGTCACCAGGTCCCAGGCCAGCGTCACGCTTCACGAGCCTCCTCTCCCACCAGCACACACTGCCTCATCTGCCAGGGCTGCTGTAAAGCAGGCTCCGGGCCTGTCACGGCACCCTGGACACCTCAGACGGGCCACTAAAAGACACAACGCCATTACCTAACCAGCAAAATGAGCGGAGTTCCTTGGAACCACCCCATATTAAGTCCATCCTGAATCTTCTCCACGATGTTCCCTTCTCTGTGACCTCCCTACCTGACAGTCACACCTGCTCACACTTGCCCACCACCCAGGACAAAGGCCCCAAACACGCACAGGGGATGAGAGCCTGCCCCTCCACATGCTGGCAGCCCCACTGCCACAGGAGAGGTGAAGGGCACACCAGTGGGGCGGAGGGAAGAGGCCCGGCCTGGGAAGCCCACGGCTGGAGGCCAGCCGCAACAAAGGACAGAGTCCTGACACGCTCTCCAAGATGAACGAACGCTGGAAACATCATGTCACGTCAAAGCCAGCAGTCTCGAAACGATCACACTGAATGCGACTGTCCTTGCACAGGCAAGGCTCAGGCACCCTGCTCTAGAGCGGAGTAGCTCAGGGCTGAGAACAGGAGTCGGGAGTGTGAATGGGCACAGGCTTTCTTCTTGGAAGAATGAATACCATCGTGGTGCTGATGGCCCAGCTCTTTCAATACACTAACTTCAATGAAGCGAACGCCCCAAACAGTCAACTTCATGGTGAAAGTGAAAGTGCTAGTCGCTCAGTCGTGTCTGACTCTTCGTGATCCATCCGCGGTATGGCCCAGGCAAGAACACTAGAGTGGGTTGCCATTTCCCTCTCCAGGGGATCTTCCCGACCCAGGGATCAAACCCAGGTCTCCTGCATTGCAGGCAGATTGTTTACCATCTGCACCACCAGGGAACTACATGGTACAGAAATGAGACTTAAAAAAAAAAAAATTCTGTATTTCTGGTCCTCAGAATACCAGTTTTAAAGAGAGCAATCCACCAAGTATTTTTCTCTGGCTTTTTTACTAAGCTTGTACAGGTCTAAACGAAAATTTTTCCTATGCTCAATTTGAAAAGGAAGCAAAAAAGACAAAAAAGTACCAGTGGAATCTGCTAATGAGTTCGTTGTCACTGGCAGTAAGCAAACCACATTAAGTTTCTGCAGACTCTTCACCGTGTGAATAATCTAACGTTCAACAGCTATCACCACATCAAAGGGGCATCTGCTTGTCCAACAAAACGATGAACTACACTAGTGGCTGTGTTTAACTCTAAGGCCAATACGGAACGCTCAAGAAAACAGGTGGGTTTAAATAGTCTTTTGGTCAGAAGGAGGTATTAAAAAAATTGCTCATATCAAGAGCTATGCACACAAACACCTTCTAAAATAAAGTGTTGCTTGACAGTCTCCGTTGTTAAGAGAAGAAAACACCACAAAGCTGTGTGTCCACGTTCTAGTTTGCCTAACGCCAAACCCAAGCACCACACAGTGACCCTGACTCACCCAGCTCCGGGCTGCTGTTAGCTCTACACCTAACATGCACGTTAAAGAAAATCTGCTTTCTTTTAAAAAACTGGAGATGTAGCAGCTAACGCTCAAGGTGAAAGGAACAGGTGCAGGACATGACTAAGTCAGTGTAAGGAAGACAACAGGGAGGAGAGCTGGAGTCCTTTCCCTGGAGATGGTCATGCTCAGCGGGGGTCACGCAGGAGGGCCCAAGGGGCAGACATGCCACTGACAGGACCAGGGCTCTAACCACAGCTGG
This sequence comes from Capricornis sumatraensis, assembly GCF_032405125.1. NCBI lineage: Eukaryota > Metazoa > Chordata > Mammalia > Artiodactyla > Bovidae > Capricornis > Capricornis sumatraensis. The sequence goes on along the minus strand of NC_091069.1, from coordinate 250,098,014 downwards.
TGGCTGCCCCCATGCCCCTAGCGCTGGCTCTTTTCCATGACAGGTTGCTTCATTATATTGAAAGATTTTGTCTGTTTGATTTTTAGAAAGTAAAGAATATGACATCACCTTCCATGCTTCCACCCCAGAACCCCACCAAAGAAATAAGGAGATACATACAAAAAAATTTTCCACTTGAAATTCATAGGTGTAGGGCTTTAAGGAGATAGACAGCTGTTCTTCGGAAGCTGGGGAGAATCCGATGGAGAAGCGGCAGTGCAGAGATGGGGGAGGCTCCTGTGTCCACTTCAGCTCCCAGACAAAGAACACGGCCTGCCTGCTGTGGATGCACTGCAAGAGAGTCGGCTGTCACTGCACACACCATGCACACGCAGGTACGCACACACACCAGATGCTCAGGGTAAGGGGTGTGTGCCCCCACCAGGCAAGCGGGAGGGAGCTGGGAGGCTGTCCCCAGGCCCGCTTCTTGACACCCCGCGTGTGCTGCCCCGGCCCTGCCTCCCAGCACCTCCAGAGGCCCTGCCTGCAAAGACTGTCTGGAACTGGTCAAAGGGCTTGATTTCTCATGATTCCGTAAGCTCAACAGCACAGGGGCAAAGAATATTTCTTAGTACACAGTATCCCATACGTTTCCAAAGTGGGAAATGTCATCAAACAATTACAGGGACACCTTTACACCATGACAGTCACTATGACCTACCACTAAGTGAAGTGGGGAAAAGAACTGGTGCCACCTCAGGGATCACGTCCGCATCTGCAAGTGTGGACAGACTCAGGAAGCACTGAAGTGGGCCAAATGGGGGGAAAGTCCTTTGAAAATGCTAGACATCAGAAACCCTTAAGAAAACCTTTGATCTTCTAAACACTCAGCAGTGACTGTCTAAAAACATATGCAACAAATAAACAGAAAGGCGGGGCCAGGATTCAGCCAGGCAGCACAAACACGAACATGACTCCTTTATGAAGCTACCCTGACAACCAAGAGCCCGCCACTGGCAAGGCAGCATGTGACTGTGGGCAGGACGCAGCAGCCACTGTTGCTGGGGTGATGGCGTCTATGCACCACCATGAGACTCGAGGAAGAGCTTAGAGTAAACCTGTGTGGAGTCTGACAAGCAGAAGATTTAATTTTTCTAAAAACACAATCTGTTTCCTGCTCTGCACTGTGCCCCTTGGCCCACAGAGAACCCTGAGCGGGCATGTCAGGGCGCTCCTCCCTGGGCACGCGCGCCCCACTACTGCCTGCGTGGTTGCTCTCTGTACACAGTCAGCTCCGTTACGCCAGCACACTCTTCTCACTCTGCATTCTGCTGAGAGGTTACCTGTTCAGATTCCGTGTTCAACGGTATTAGTCGCAGGTCAGTACTATCATGGGTGTCTACAAGACGACTATCTGACAGTTGAAAGTCAAGTTCTGACAAATTCTGGACACACACTTGAACATATTTCCTAAAAGAGAAAAAAAGATCCTGATGTTTGAGAACTTTATTAAATGCACTTTGGCTGTGCTAAGAAGACACTGGGGCACTTTCCTGGTGGTCCAGTGGTTAAGATTCTACCTTCTAATGCGGGGGTGGGGTGGGGGGGTGGCTACGATCCCACATGCCTTATGCCAAAAAACCAAAACATAAAAGAGAAGCAAAACTGTAACAAACTCAACTAGGTAAGCAGAATTCACTTGAATTTCTGTTATACGTAAGATAAATTTTGAAAAATCAGTCTCAAATGCAGCAACTCAGATTCTCTGTAGAGTCACAGGTGTTTTTAACCATTAGTATCTACAGAATTGCTGACTCATTAACATCTGTAGAACTGTTGGTGTTTTTTTGTTTTTTTCTAATTACTTTTGGGCCGCACTGGGTCTTCACTGCTTTGTTGAGGCTTTCTCGAGTTGTGGAGAGCAGGGGCTACTCTTTCTAGCTGCGGTGCATGGGCTTCTCATTGCGGCGGCTTCCCTTGTTGCAGAGCATGGGCTTTAGGGCAAGTGCGCTCAGCAGTTGTGGTTCCCAGGCTCCAGAGCATGGGCTCAGCGGTGGTGGCGCATGCTTAGTTGCTTCGAGGCATGTGGGATCTTCCCAGACCAGCGATGAAACCTGTGTCCCCTACACTGGCACCACCTGGGAAGTCTACTGCTGGTGTTTTCAAGCACCAGATACTGCGTCTCCCAATGCCCAGACAGATGAAGTGTGGGACGACACCCGCAGACTTCCTTGTTCAGACACTGAATCTGAACTCGGTCAAGCCTCCAAAGCAGCGGCTCTCTCAACTGGAGGCAATGTCTAGAGACATCTGTGGTTCTCACACTGGGGGTAGGGAGGTTGAGGAGTGCCCCTGGCAAAAAGTGGAGGAGCTAGGGGTGCTGCCATTCACCCACCACGTGGGGTTACCTAAGGGAGTGTCAGACGAGCTGAAGTTGAAAACCCCACCTTTGAGGTAAGACACAGCAGCTGACAGGGAACTAGTTACACAAACCCATGATGATGTGATCAGTGGAATCCAGGATGGCAGGTGACCCTGGTCTGTCAATGGGCCAGTGGCTTGAAAATAGGGAAGGAGGGATAAAAAGGGATCTCAGAACAGAGGAGATGTGTCTGAATCCCACATCCTACAAACCAGCTGTGCAAACTCACTCCTGAGAGAGCTGGGGAAATCTGAGTAGAGCCTGTGCACTCAGGATCCAGGGAATGACTCTGAATTAGACAGGTGGACCGCAGCATTATGGCTGTGATAAAACATGCTCAGTGTCACCAAAGTCAAGCTCTGAGCGATAGGGCCTGCGTATGGGGGAGAGTGGGAAAGAAGCAGGGCCTGTGGTCCTTTACCGTGTCCCGGACGACAGCAGGGAGTGCGTGGTCCTGAAGGGCACGCTGAATGTGAGCGCGATGACGGTGGAGTAGATGGACCATGGGCAATCGATGGACACCTGAGGAGAAACAGGGAACAGGTCTTCAGACCACTTGTCACAGGGACAGCCACTGCCAACCCTAGCCAGCCAGATCTGTGGTGGCTGCCAATTTCCTAGACAGTTAGTGTGTTTACCATTCCTTATTCAGAAAGAAAACCCCACTGAACATAGCACAAAGGAAGGGGACAAAAGTGAGTCACCGGCACAGTTTCAATGGCTCCCAAGCAGACACCGCAGCTGAAAGTGCAGACACCACCCCCCCAAACATACACACGCTATTCTCACATACACGTGGCCACAACACTAAATGTGTTCTTTAACATGCAGGAGGATATGACAAAGTGCTTTTAGTCACATATGTGCAGATGACGCTAATCAATCATTAACTATTATAAAATTAAATAAATTGTTCAAACTCTTAATCCACATGACACCGACCACATAAACCAACCAATCTGAGGGCATCGTGGAGACCAAGCTACTAACGTCCTTAAGGGCAGAAACCAGGTCTCAAACTTCTGTTTATTTCCCTCACGGAACAAATGCATATACTGAGTAAAGAGCGTGCACATATTGATGGAAGTCTCATCTCTGCTTCCTGAACTCTGCATCAGGTAAGGAGGGAAGAAATTCCAAGGACTGAAAATTAAAACATTGCCCTTCAGCTGCTGCCCTGTCTGACATTTAATGCCACAATCCTTCTGAAATGACTGCATTTATTAGCCTTTTATCTTACTGCTTTTGTGCATATACTTCTTTTTGCACAAGTAACAAAAAAAATTCATCCCTTTTTCTCAATCCCTCCTCCATATCTCATGCAGCCACCAACCTATTCTCTGTCTATGAGCTTTTCTTTATTTTCCAGATTCCACATATAAGTTAGATCACATGGTATATGCCTTTCTCTGACTTATTTCACTCGGCATAATGCCCTAGATCCATCCTCCACCCATGCTATCACAAATGGTAAGATTTCCTTCTTCTTTATGGCTGAATAATATTCCTGTGTGTGCGTGTTCATCTTTAATTCATTCACTGGTGGGCGCTTTAGCTTGCTTCCGTGTCTTGGCCACTATTAGCGATGCTGCAGTGAACATGGGCTGCAGATAGCTCTTTGAGTTAGTGTTTCTGTAGTCTTCAGAAAAATACCAAGGAGTAGAATTGTGAGGTTGTATGGCAGATCGATTTTTAATTTTTTGAGGAAATTCCATAGTGTTTTCTACAGTGGCTGCACCACTTTACATCCCCCACCAATAATATGGAGGGGTACCTTTCTGCCAACACTTGCTATCTGTTGTCTTTCTGAGAACAGCCATTCTGACAGGTGTAAGACGTGATCTCATTGTGGCTTTGATTAAACTTCCCTGATGATCAGTGATGTTGAGCATTTCTTTAATGAATTTGTTGGCCTTTTGTATGTCTTCTTTGGGAAAATGTCTGTTCAGATCTTCTGCCCATTTTTATATTGGATTGTCTTTTTTTGCTATTAAGTTGTATGAGTTCTTTATATACAGACACTTATCACATATATGATCCGGGAATACTGTCCACCACTCAGCAGGCTGCCTTTTCATCTCGTTGACAGTTTCTTTGCTGGGGAGAGGCGTCTTGGTTTGATAGAGCCCCATTTGTTTAATTTTGCTTTTACCGTTTTTGGTGTCAGACTGAAAAAAGCATCACCAAGGCCTATGTCAAGAACTTACTACCTGTGCTTTCCTCCAGGAGTTTTACTGTTTCAGGCCTTAGTTTCAAGTCTTTAATTCATTTTGAGTTCATTTTTGTGCACAGTGTAAACTCCAGTTTCATTCCTTTGCATGTGGCTCTCCAGTTTTACCAACATCTTTTACTGAGTGTCCTTTCTCCAATATATATTCTTGTATCCTTTATTATAAATTAATTGACCATATATGCAAAGATTTATTTAAAGGCTGTCTATTCTGTTCCACTGATTTATGTGTCTATTTTCATGCCAGTATCATAAACACTGTTTGAATTACTATAGCTTGGTAATGTAATTTGAAATCAGAGAGCATGTTATTCCCAGCTTTGTACCTCTTTCTCAAGACTGCTTTGGCTATTTGGAGACTTTTGTGGTTCTGCACAAACTTTACGATTATTTCTTCTATTTCCGTGAAAAATGCCATTGGAATTTTGAAAAAGGCTGCACTGAATCTGTACATTGCCTTGGGGAGTATGGACACTTGAACAGCAGTAATTTTTCCAACACATAAGCATGCAATATCTTTCCATTTATTTGTGTCTTCTCCCATTTCTTTCATTAATGTCTTCTCAGTTTCAACATACAAGTCTCTTACCTTCTTCATTAAATTTATTCCTAGGTGTTTTATTTTTTGATGCAATTGAAAACAGGATTTTCTTAATGTCTCTGACAGCTCATTATTAGTGTAAAGAAATGCAACAGATTTCTACATATTGATTTTGTATCCTGCAACTGCATGAAATTTGTTTACTAGTTCAAATAGTTTTTTGTTGGAATCTTTAGATTTTTCTATGTATAAAAAGGTGCTTCCTGGTAGCTCAGCTGGTAAAGAATCCACCCGCAATGCTGGAGACCTGGGTTTGATCCCTGGGTTGGGAAGATTCCCTGGAGGAGGGCATGGCAACCCACTTCAGTATTCTTGCTTGGAGAATTCCCATGGACAGAGAAGCCTGGCGGGCTACAGTCTATGGGGTCACAAAGAGTTGGACACGACTGAGACTAAGCAAACAATAGTTTTTTGTTGGAATCTTTAGGTTTTTCAATATATATAATATCATGTCATCTTCAAATAGTTTTATTTCTTCCTTTCCAACAGGGATGACTTTTATTTTTCTTGCCTAGTTGTTCTAAGATTTCCAATACGATATTAAGTAAAAGCGGTGAGTGTCCTTGTCTTTTTCCTGATCTCAGAAGAAGAGCTTTCAGCTTTTCACCATTGAGTACGATATTGGCTGTGGGCCCATCATATACGGCCTTTATTATGCTGAGGTACATTTCCTCTATTCTGACTTGGTTGATAATTTTATCATAAATGGATGTTGAATTTTGATAGGCCTTTTCTGTATCTATCAACAAGATCATATGATCCCATTTGATCACGGTGCATCATACATGTTGAATTTGGTTTGCTAGTATTTGGTGCAGGATTTTTGTACCTATGTTCATCAGAGATATTGGTCTGTAATTTTCTTTTCTTGCGGTATCCTTATCTGGTTTTGGTATCTGGGTAATGCTGGCCTGATAAAATGAGTTTGGAAGAGTTCCCTCCTCTTCTATTTCTGGGAAGAGGTTGAGAGGACTGGTACTTGAATGTTTAGTAGAACCACCAGTGACGCCATCTGGTCTTGGACTTTTGTTGGGGGTTTTCTGATTTCTGATCCAATTTCCTTATTAGTAATCAGTCCATTCAGATTTTCTATTTCATCATGATTCAGTCTTGGTAGGTTGTATGATCCAACAGATGTTGGCAATTTGATCTCTGGTTCCTCTGCCTTTTCTAAATCCAGTTTGAACATCTAGAAGTTCTTAGTTCACATACTGTTGAAGCCTGGCTTGGAGAATTTTAAGCATTACTTTGCTAGTGTGTGAGATGAGTGCAACTCTGTATTATACTGTTTGAACATTCTTTGGCACTGTCTTCCTTTGGAATTGGAAAGAAAACTGACCTTTTCCAGCCCTGTGGCTACTGCTGAGTTTTCCAAATTTGCAAGCATATTGAGTGCAGCACTTTTACACCATCATTTTTCAGGATTTGAAATAGCTCAACTGGAATTCCATCACCTCCACTAGCTTTGTTCATAGTGATGCTTCCTAAGATCCACTTGACTCTGTGTTCCAGGATGTCTGGCTTTAGGTGAGTGATCACATCATCTGAGTGGTTATCTGGGTCATGAAGACCTTTTTTGTACAGTCCTTCTGTGTATTCTTGCCACCTCTTAATATCTTACGCTTCTGTCCTTTATTGTGCCCATCTTGGCATGAAATGTTCCCTTAGTATCTCTAATTTTCTTGAAGAGATCTCTCTAGTCTTTCTATTTCTTTGCACTTTCTATTTCTCACCCTGCTATTCTTTGGAACTCTGCATTCATAGTCACCTCTTAAGACACTGTATTTCTGTGAGGTCAGCTGTAACATCTCTCTCCTTTCTGATTTTGAGTTCTCTCTTTTGTTCCTGGTGAGTCTGGCTAAAGGTTGGTCACTTTTATCTTGTCAAAGAACCAGCTCTTAGTTTCACTGATCTTTCCTACTGTCTTTTCAGTTTCTATTTCATCTGTTTCTCCTATGAGCATCTATAATTTCCTTCCTTCTGTTAAATCTGGGCTTTGCTCTTCTTTTCCTAGTTCCCTAAGGTCTAAAGTTGTTTGAGACTTTATTTCTTGAGGAAAGCATGTATTGCTACGACTTTCCCTCTCAGAACTGCTTACAATGCATCCCAGAAATTCCGCTATGTTACATTTCCATGTGCATTTGTCTCAAAGTAAGTTTTTATTTCTCTTTTGGTTTCTTCTTTGACCCACTGTTCAACAGCACATTGTTTAATCTCTAGATATGTGTGCATTTTGCAGTTGTCTTCACGTAATTAATTTCATTTTATACCACTGTGGCTAGAAAAGATGCTTGATATGATTTCCATCCAGTTAAGTTTACTAAGGCTTGTGTTGCAGCCCAATATGCTCTACCTTGGAAAATATTTCATGTGTAATTCAGAAGAATGTGTATTTTGTTGTTTCTTGATGGTACATTCTGTAAATGTCATGTTAAATCCATCTAGCCTAACTACACTTAAGGCCAATGTGTCCTTATTCATTTTCTGTCTGAGGGATCTGTCCATTTATATAAGTGGAGTATCAAAGCCCCCTACTATTACTATATTGCTATTTCTGTGTTTAAGTATAATATGTGCTTTATACTTTAGGTACTCCTATGTTTGGTGCATAAATACTTACATATGATATCTTCTTAATGGACTGACCCCTTTATCATTACCTAACACCCTGCCTTTTCTTTTATTAATAGTCTTAAAGTCTACTTTGTCTGATATAAGTGTAGCTACTCCTTTTCATTTGCATGAAATAGCTTTTTCCATCCCTTTACTCTCAGTTTGTGTGTGCTTACATCTAAAGTGAGTCTCTTGTAGGCAAGTTAAAGATGGGTCTATTTATTTTTATTTATTTATTGTTCATTTGGCTGTGTGAGGTCTTCGTTGCGGTTACGTGGGATTTTTATTTGCAGCGCAGGAACTCTTAGTTGTGGCGCGTGGGATCCAGTTCCCTGACCAGGGATCAAACCCGGGCCATTATCATAATCAGCACTGGGAGCGCAGAGTCCTTGCCACTGAACCACCAGGGAAGTCCCAGATCTTGGCTTTTTAATTCATACAGCTACTCTGTCTTCTAAGTGGAGAACTTAGTCCACTTATATTTAAAGTAATTAGTGATAGGTGTATGCTTACTGTCATTCTGTTAATTCTTTTCTGGCTGTTTTTAAAGTTCGTCTTTGTTCCCATCTTCTTCTCTTGCTTGCTTCCTTTGTGGTCTGATGCCTTTCTTTAGTGGTGTGTTTATATTCCTTTATCTCTTGTACCCTTACTATAGGTTTTTGCTCTGTGATTATCATGATGCTTATTTATAACAAATTATATTTATAATAGTCTATTTTAAGTTGATTAACAACTTAAGTTTGATCTCATTCTAAAACTCAACATTTTAACTCCCTCCTCCAATGTTTGCTTTTGAGATAATCATATTTTACATCTTTTTATCTTGTGTATCCATTCCTCTTAACTAATAATTGTAATCATAGCTATTTTCACTTTTTAAAAAACCCTTCATACTAGCTTTATAAGTGAGTAATCCATCTCCAGTACTTTGGCCACCTCATGCGAAGAGTTGACTCACTGGAAAAGACTCTGATGCTGGGAGGGATTGGGGACAGGAGGAGAAGGGGACGACCCATGATGAGATGGCTGGATGGCATCATGGACTCGATGGATGTGAGTCTGAGTGAACTCCGGGAGTTGGTGATGGACAGGGAGGCCTGGCGTGCTGCGATTCATGGGGTCGCAAAGAGTCGGACACGACTGAGCGACTGAACTGAACTGAACTGAACTGAATCCATTATCTTTATCAAATCCATTACCTTTTCATTGTGTTTCTGTTACTATAATTAGCAGTATCTTTTCATCTTAAAGAAATCTCTTTAACATTTTTTAGATGGCCAGTTTAGTGGTGATAAACTCCTTTAATTTTTACTTTCTATCTTTCCTTCAATTCTGAATAACAACTTTGCCACATATTCTTGGTTGGAAGTTTTTTTCTCCCCAGCATTTTAATATATTGTGCCCTCCCTTCTGGCATCTAGTCTGCTGCTGAACCCCTCTAGTGTATTTTTCAGTTCATCTATTGTACCCTTCAGCTCTGAGGCTTTTATTTGGTACTTTCTTATGTCTCTCTCTTTCTATTAAAGTTCTTGCTGTTTTTGTCCATTTTTCTCCCAGTCCGATGAGCATCTTTCAGACCCCACTGTGAACTGTCTATCAGATGAATCACTGATCTCTGTCTCACTAAGGTCTCTGCAGAGGCGGTACCTTGCTCTGTCATTCTGGAACACGCTCCTCCGCTCCTCTGTTTTGCCTGGCTCTGTGTCCGTGTCTACACAGCAGATGAAGCAACCACCTCTCCCAGTCCTGACGGAGGCCTCACGCAGGAGACAAACGGTCTGCTTCGCCCCAGCTCTTGGTTGTCTCTGTGCTTGCCCAAGATGCCTATTATATTTTCAATGGCTCCAGAAGCTGAGGATGCACCAAGACCTGTCACTGTCCCAAATGGGAGGATCTCAGCAACTACATTCAGGCTGTTAGGAAGCTAGACCCTCAGGCAGCAGCTTTTAAAAGTATGCCAGAAAGAGTCCCGTGGGAACACAAGTACACACTTCAACCCCTGGGTTGTTCAAAAGCCCTCAGAATGGATATCTGTGTTACGAGACATGGACAAAATCAGAGTAAGCATGATGCTAGTGCAGGTTCTGTGAGCTGATGGACTGTGGACTTAGGACTAAAGTTATGAATCTCTCAAATAACAATCAATAAATACCCATCTCAAAGGATAAAATGATAGCACGTCTTCCTTGCTAAGTACGATGTGATGTTTCGGGGAACAAAAAGTGAAGCACACCGAGACACAGAACTCCATCTAGCCTAATCACCAGGACAAATGGACCACAGAGGCAAACTACTGCCCTCTAAACAAAACCTGTATCTCTTACAGTAAACTGTCCTTCCTCAAGGTGGGACAGAAAAGTTAACAGCCTGTCTGTCTGTCTTTGAAAGATGTACCCCTTATCTAAGGAAGGCTGATTCACAGATATAAATGCTAAACTCAACCAGAAACTGTGGTGTTAGGAACTTGGCAATCTGCCCCCTCAACAGAAATCATTTTGAATGTGCTGTCTTCAAATCTAGGAGGACAGGCAGAAGCTGCCCCCACAGGTTGCACAGCTCCAGTCCCTCCTTACTTTGTGGTCCGTGGTAGCCATGCAGTGGCCAGTCTTCTGCTTGTCCTTATGCTTCCCGTGGGGCTCTGTCACCCCCAGCAAGGTGCTCTCCCCTCCTGCTGCTGGAGCCGAAGGTAAAGAGAGAACTTCCAGCTCAAATTCGATCAGGTGGTATGTGGGTGCAGCTGGCAGACTGATGCTTGTGACCTTGTCAGACGACTGAACCCAGAGCAGCGCGTCAGAAACCTTTTCTAGGAAAGAGAAAAAGTCACCTTTAACACAGTGCCTCCGTTTCCTTGCTCCTTTCTCCTCTTGTAGATGACAGTCCCGTAGTGAAGTTCCAGCCCAGCTCCTGCTGCGTGTGCACATGTGCAAGAGTGTAACCAGGAAGGATTTCAGAGGAAGAGAGACAGGAAAATCAGGGACAGAATCCCGAGACAAAGCAGCATTGCGTGAAAGCTGTCTGGTAGAGCTGGGCTCAGAGAACGGTCACTGTGCTCAGTCTGAAGACAGAAAAGAGACCCTCCCTCACAGCCCACCTGAGAGGGCCTGTGTCCCAGCGTGATGTGGCCCCACCCCATCCCACCACCAGACCAGCCCCCACTCAGGAAGAGTGCTGAATCCTTCTGGCTCCAACCTCAAGGCTGGGGACTGCAGGAGATGGGATTTTTTTTAGGGCTTCCAACCAGTGCCTTCAAAGGTTGATTTGCTTTTGCTTTTGCAGAGGAAAGTTGAAGGGGGTGGAAAGAGGCTACAGGCCACCAAAGCATCGCCAGGGAGCACGAGCCAGGCGGTAATGCTGCATCACAGACTTGTAGCAAGGCCCACACCGCCTGGCTGCAGGGCACGGCACAGTTCTATGTCTATCCCCTCAGATGTCACGCCACGTCTAGGGGCAGGGTTACTGTCCACCCACAGGCGGAACACTGCCAGGAGAGAGCTGCAAGGAGACAGGTCCTTGGATGCTGCCCGAGGATGCGCGGATGACAGAGCCTTAGAGCCTGATGGTGCGCACCAAGGCCAAAGGCCTGCCTTCGCCCGTGAGTGCCCTTTACCTCTTGCGTTAGAGTAGATCACGGCTCTGTTCTCCTCAGGACACAGGATAAGCATTGAGTCTATGTTGCTGAGCTGGAGGCTGTCCCCATTTTTTACTGTATAATGGCCAGTAGTGACAGTGAACTTGACCTTCTGAGGAATACCAGCCAAAAGGCTATCTAAAGGGAAAAAGACGGCAATCAGCATTGCTATCAACCAAGAGGACCAATGGAAGGCCTACTGTAAGTTAGAAGAGTGTGTTTTCTCTTCTAGAAAAGATCTGTTCACTCTAAATACTCCATCCATTCACTCAGTGTCCACCCGTCCCACCCTCACTTCTCATCTCAATTACACAGACTGCAGAGCTGAGGGACCCTCGCTTGGAATAAGAGAATCTGTGCGCCTGGGGGAACCTCATCACCACCTCGGTTCAGAAAGCTAGGGGTCATGGTGGCAACCATGTCTATGAGGGTCTCAAAATGTACCTGCTTGTCAGTTACTAAGAGAGAATCAGATAATAACGACACTAAAGAAAAAAACTGATGAAATTGCATGTGCTGCGGCTATTCAGATTTTCCTCTGGCTTTTTCAGGTCAGGCCTCTTCCAGATCTTTGGTTCAGAAGCAGCTGGGCAGAAGACACAGCTACCTTTTCTCCTGGATGGAAATGGAGGGGAGGGAATGGGCTGAGGTTTCTGAGAATCAGCTCCAGGGAAGGCCGAAGGAAGAAGCGAGACGAGACACAAGGAGGAGGAACAGCTGACAAGAACCGGGGGTGGGGGTGGGGGGCGGCGTGGGGGTGGGGAGAGGTGGTGAGGGAGTCGGGGCCCGGAGGAGGGTGGAGGCGCAAGCCAGCACCTCCCAGCCACTCGGCCCAGCCTCTCACGAAAGGTTCCCTGATGAAGAATCATTTGTGAGACTCTGTGCTCCACACTCGAGGGCCTTTCCAGGAAGTCAAGGGAGTAGTTTCAAAGCATAAAAATGGGGAGTTTGGAGAGATTTAACAGCAAAAAAGGTTTCCTTGATTTTTTTCCACAAATGGAAGAAATGAGCAAATAAATACACTGCTCCCAGCCATTAACTGAGACACTTAATCGTTAGTGTTTTACTAAAGTGCTATGTCGTCTTCAATAATTCGTTTATACCAAGTCCTCCTAATTTGAGAACTTAACAAAAAGGACAGCAGCACTGAATTCTCAAATGCCACGCCAGGGGTCAAGGTTAATCAACACTTTCAGTGGAAAAGACTTTTGATCACAGTATAGATCATAACTAAATCTAGCATTTAGCCTTTGGAATTCTAAGCAGTAAACTGTAATATTTACTGATTAAATTCTCTGCAGCAGACATCAGCTGATTTAGCCAACTTTTCTCTTATTTTTCGTATTTTCAGATACAGAATGTTTAGTAAACATGAAAGTAACAATTACAGAGAAGCAAATATTCAGATGAACAAAAGAGCCACAGTACCCAGGCAAAATCTCCACGATGCTCCCAACAGTGTCACCTAGAGAGGACATGGTCGCAGAGGGCTGGAATGTGATGCAGGAGAAAGCCTCCTCCTGTGTGCCTCCCTCCAGTAAAGGAGCAAAGCACAGCCCAGACACCTGCACAGCGCCTTGCCCGCCGCGGGCCCCGCCCACCCCGGGCCCTCAGACATCTGCACAGCGCCCCGCCCACCCCAGGCCCCCTCACCAGCCAGCGGTTCCACAAGCAGCTGCGGCTCCTGTGAATACACGTCGTACTGCACCAGCGGGTAGATGTGAGGAAGTACAAACCACACTGGGCCCAGCGAGGCGCACAACTGCCGCAGCGTGTACGTTCCCGGCTCCCTGGCCTACGGGTGAGACAAGCGTTGGCACAGTCGTCCCCACTTGTGACGACGAGCTTCTCAAGGGCAAGCTGAGCCATAACCTCCGAAGGGACCGCTATTCTCACCCTCTTCATCCTGCCGCCCTGTGCTAACACGTCTACATTCGGGCTCTTCAAAAGATGCCTCAGAATCTCCTAGTTGAGGTCTGGGTGAGTAACTGATGGTTAAGTTTGACTTGATGCTTCTAACAGTGCTTTCTCAATTTAATAAGCTTTATCTGTGGCATTCTCTTCTGGAAAAGGTAGTCAATGGAGACACGGAGCATGAAATTTAAGACTTGCTCCAGGACTAGACTGAAAACACATGTGGCAAACAGCGGTACCTTCCACCAACCTAGCCTCTGTGCAGGCTCAGAGGCACCAACAGAATGCGCTGCGGTGGCTGGGGGGGTGGGGGGAGAATTGTATCGAGCGGACGGAAGAGACTGTTCTGACATCCATTTCAACAAATGAGGATGCATTTTAATATAAAGGGAAAAAGTCTAAATCCAGTGAGAACACAAATAATTATCTACGCTAAGAACTTTATGCACAACTCATCGACTGCCTTACAACTCTGCAAGTATAGAAGATTTTTTTCAAAACACCCATCTATTTTTCTGTAAGGATAAACCAGAGGCAGGCTAATGGTGCAGAGGCCACCACTGGACTCTCAGCTTCTCCAGATGGTGCTTGCAAGCGCCACCGTTCTGACCGCCCTAAAGCCAGCTCCTGCTCGGCACATACCTGCGTCTTGAACATGATGGTGTTGGGCCCTGGCTGCAGGGTCACGCCGGCACACCTCAGCACATGGGCCCCGTCCTCCAGAGCCAGGCCCGAGGATGCCTCCAGAGACGTGCTGCTCTCCTGCCTCCGCAGGAGCATGTGGACGTTCTTGCAAATGATCCCTGTGGTGTTCAAGGAGTTGTCGGAAGGACTCCTCTCAAACATCTCGTACAGCTCCAGCGCAGGGAGGCTGCTCTGGGATGTGGGAAAGGGTGAGGCCTCCGCCGGGAAGTTAATAACCCCGTTGGCTGTCTTGTGCTTGGTGAGCCACTCGGCAGTCTTCCGGTAATTGTTCTTATCGATGCTGAAGTGGACGTGGATGGCAATCTGCTCCACGTGGATGGGCACGGGCATCTGACTGCACACAGTTATCTCCACAGACAGGACGCCACCCACGTGGACCACGGCGTTGGCAGGGGTGAAGCGGAGATCGCGCAGCTGTGCGAAGGAGTGCATGGGGAGGGCGACCCTGTGACCTGTGGATGCACAGTACACGTTTCACTCCCCAGTCACACTGTCTGAGGCTCAGAGTCACGTCAGCCGGAAGCAGTGAAGGGGGACAGAGACAGTTTAGACCCTTCCGACCCCACGCCACCTTCACACACCAAAAGGAGTTACTCTGTCAAAAGTAGTTACTTTGTAAAAAGCAGAACAGGAGCACATGCCCAGATACCTCCTGGAAATCATAAAACCTGAAGAAATTTAAGGTTTCTCACTCCCGTTTTGGCAAACCCAAGGTAAATACAGGTCAACTAACTCCTCAATTTCAAAATGAGATTTGTAAGTCCAAGTCCTAGAGCTGTTTCAGGAAGTCCACCACCCTCCCAACCCACACAAGAAGTTCTCTAGTGAAGATGCCGGAGTTTCCCCCTACATCTGGAAATAAGTAAGTCCAGGTGTGTGCCACCCTGGGAGCTCAGCCAAGGATGCGGGGAGTCGGGAGGGCAGTGAGTCCCAGCCCTCGGGCACCAAAGGGGCAAATCCACTGCACCCTCCACCAGCACTGTGCGTCAAGAGAACCCACCAGGCCGCTGGGCTGACCAGGAGGGGTTCATAAACACCCAGTAACTGAAGGCTGGGCTGAGATTGACGGTATAAAACCACAAGAAAACAGGGACAAGCACAGCAGAGTTTCTTCACGGAGAGGCCACGGAACGGCGGAAAGTGGGAGTCCACGGTCTCACACACTGGAGACGTGGCACACAGCCCTGTGATGCCAGTATGGGCACCCTGAAGAAACTAACACGCAGACCAAGGCCACGCTGGCCCTGAGAACCTCCAGATGGCTGTGTGTGAGGGGCGCCCGGCAGTCAAGGACCACATCAACCGGAGGCCCAAACCTCTGGACACACCGACTTCCCAGCAGTCAGCACCGGCTGTGGACAGCATGTGACCCCCGCAGGGTGATGGTGACTGGAAGTGGCTCCCGGGGGAAGTTAGTTAGGGTTGGGTGAGGTCAGGGATGGTCACGCCCTTACAGGAGGATGCACCAGAGAGCGCCATCTGTCTCTGAATCTGTCCGTCTCTCTCCTGTCTCGTCTCTCCTCCTGCACCCCCGGTCATGAGAGGAAAAGTCAGGGAGAGAGGAGGCCTCGTCAGGAGCCAGCCGAGGGGCGTGGGCCCTCGGTGGTCAGCCTCCAGAAGCCACTCGGTCTGCGGCATCTTGTCACGGCCGCCGAGACACACTGACGGAGACAGTGACTGTTTAAAATAAACCCTCATCTTGATGAACTGAATGTGAGAAGCTGGATATTACCATAAACCTAAACGTACCACACAGCGATGTGTATAAAGTATATTTGCTAAGACACTCAGAAGCAAAGTCTTTCCGATCTACTGTCCTGCTGGACACGCCCACAAGGAAACAACAAACTTCAGAAGGTGAGATGGTCTGTGAGACACCTGGCTCGACTTTGAAAAGCCAGTGTCTTTCAACCCACAACTGCTGAGGGGCTGAGTGTGGTCCATCCACCCAACGGAATGGTATTCGGCCATGAAAGGGAATGAAGTGCTGACACACGTGGCAACACAGGCGGACCCTCATCGTGTGCTGTGTGAAACAAGCTGGTCACAAAACCCACACACTGTGTGGTTCCATTTACGTGAAATACCCATAACACATATCCTCAGAGATGGAAGGCAGGCTAGTGACTCCCAGGAACTTGGAGGGGTACGGGGTGTGAGAGAAGGTGGGGGTGGGAGAAGGTTGGGAGGAAATGAGTACGGAGCGGGCTGCTTTTGAGGGAAAAAGTGTTCTAAACTTTACGGTGGTGATGGCTGCACATACCTGTGACTAGAGTAAAAACCACTAGGCTACACACTGCAAATGGGGCATGACATGATATGTGAATTCTATCTCAGTGAAACTTATAGTTTAAAAGGTCAGTGTTTGGAAAAAAAAAGATGGGAAGATGGTAAAGGAGAATTGAGATGTAACAATCAAATGCAGTATGTGACCCATGATTGGATTAGTACAGGCCAGTGATTTTTAATATAAAATAATCGTAAAAACACTGTTTGAAACAACGAGGGAGACCTGAAGAGGGCTAAGTGGAAGCCCGAGCCAGAATACCGTCCTTCTGTGGGCAGGGAGTTTAGGGGACCACTCTTGTTTTCAGAAGACGTGACACTGTCCCAAGGTGGAGTGGCCCTTGTGGTCTGGAGTGGCTCTGAAGTTCAGCAAAAAGAAAAAAGTAGGAAGACAGACACACATGGGTGCTGCACAGCAAAATGTTAGCAACTGCGGAATCTAGGCGGTCAGTATACATCACCTATCATATACAGTGTTATTCTTTTTGCTTTTCTAGGGTATTTGACATTTTTCACAATAAAGTTTTTTTAAGCCTTTATTGAATTTGTTACAACACTGCTTCTGTTTTAAGGTTTGGGTTTTCTGGCCGAGTGCCATGTGAGATCTTACTTTCCATATCAAGACTGAACCCAAAGCCCCTGCACTGGAGGGTGAAGTCTTAACCACTGGACCACCAGGGATGTTCCTGTAACAAAGTTTCAGGAATGAGTCTCACCCAGGCTGTTCGTCTGCTGGCTGGCGAAGCTGAGGATCTCTCTGCAGAAGTACTCCCGCTCGTCTGTGGTCAGGTGCTGGTCGCTGGCCAGGAGGCTGCTGGTCTGAAGGTAGCTGGGTACAGAGTCAAGGGGCCGGAGAGGGCCGCGTGGTGGGGCACCGCACACACAGCCCCCAGTCCCGGGGGTGCAGCCGGCAGGCACACCCCTTCCTCGAGGGCCCTCGGGACTGGCACAGAAGTCAGGTAGGCAGACCCCTGACCAGCCTCTACCCAACAGGGGCGCACGTCAAGGCAGGCTTCCCTCTCCTAATTACCAGGCACCTATGGACTTGCAACTGTGGGCACTGCTGCTGTACAGACAGACAGCAATGCTCCTATTCCGTGAGTGTACTCAACTTAAAGGATACTTCTCAATCTGTCCAAGGCGCTTCTGACATTCGGCGAGCTGCTTCCTTGTGTGTGTGATTGGCAGCGCCCAGCCCTCAGCCAGGTAATTTTTCAAGGCTCCTTGAAGGTACATCTCTGCCTTCTGAGGAGACTTCTTCCTCCTTGCAAATCAACAAACAGAAGCTTTCATAATGGGTCACGATAATCAACAAACTCAGACCTTTCATAGCTTGCTCCCTACCCTTGGTGATCTCGGCGACACCACGACACTGGTGCCATCCAGAGTCCTCCTCTGACCACTGCCCCCCACCCAGCCCTCGAGGTGAGAAAGAACACAAAATCAGGAACACATAACCAGACCTGGGAAATGTGCCAGGCTGGTAACCCCACACATGCTGTTTGTCCAGCATCCTACACTAGCTGAAGGGCCTTCAGAGTTCAGTCTCTGGATAAGAGTGTGAGGGCATCACTTATGACTTCAAGCTGCTGTGAGGCCGCCAAGCATGAAGGAAGGGGAAGGATCTGCCTACCGGCACAGAAGCAGGTATGAAGGAAGCTAGAAACCTAGGCTTGGAGCCACCCTAGCTCCTGAAGACAGACCAAAACAGAATGGTTTCCATGAACCAACCAATGGGAGCTTGGGCCAACTCCAAAACGCAGGCCAACGCTCTGAGCAGGTTTCAAAGATTTACAGAGAACTATGAAGGATTCAAATAGCAACACATATCACATAAAAGCACATCTTCCCAGGCCGAAGATATTCAGAACAAACCAAAGTTTAAAATACGATTAGTGAAGCTTGCCCGAGCTTCAGTGACAAAACGGATGCCCTGGCGTTTCCCAGAGGGCTTGGGACTGCTGATCTTGCAGGATAAAGGCCAACAATGAACAAGCATCTGCTCTCCTGGCATCTTGGGAAAACATCTTAGTCCTCAGGACCTTACTCTGAAACAGTAAGAGTTCCCAAATTCTCAAATTTCAAGCCTATTGAATTACATATGCCAGTTTTTCTAGACTTTTCTGGTCCTCTCTCATCCTGTCATTTAAAGGCTCCAGAACCTTCCATACTTCTTCAGTTAGTATCTCCAGCCAATGATTTGTACATTGTAGTGAAGAATGGGAGACCACTGCCACTCAGCCCCCAGAGACACAGGCCGAGGGTCACCCAGCTGGCTAGTGCATGGTGACACCAGAACCAGGACCCAAGTCTCCCGTTAGCAGGCCAGCATCACCCCACCACAGTACCAGCCTCAAGGGGCTGAGCTCATAGCATCTGAGGACATGGCTTCTCTGTTCCACTAACCAATAATAACTCACTCCTCAGGACACCAGATGGAGACTCAAGAGACCCCACCTCAGCTCTGTGACTGCTGGCTGCTCCAACCACACCTAAAACATCAGGACGTTCCCTTAGATGATCTACTAACCCGTTCCCTGCCTACTCAACCAGTTACAATACACTATTCTTTCCTGTTTCATCTAATAAAATGACAAACTGTATATATCCAGATACCACTTCAAACACATATTTCTTTTGAGAAAACAACCATCTTTTCCCTCATAACGTGTATCTTTTCCAGTGCTTTGAATTAGCAGCTGCATTCCCAGCCAGGGTTCTTCTCTTTGATAGGTTATTTACCAAATACATATGAAATATACCAGGTTTTGAGTCTTTTCTCTGGAATCCAACTCGGAAGCTGGGGCCAGACGAGAAACGTTCACCGTCTCTGTGCACTCCGGCTCCCGGGCACTCACAGCTCAGCCCTCTCTCGTGGAGGTGACACATGCATGTACCCCACGTCACTGACCTCGGGGGACACGCACGAGCAAGCAGGGAAAACAACGTAGCACACACACCATATACTGCATACAACAGGGCACACATTATCTACATACGTGTAACATTTATGTAACAGTTCACAAAATTAATTAAAGAAACACAAAGATCAGTAACAATTACTATGGTTAATAAACTAAACTCTGATATTCAGAAGGAATCGTCTGGAAAAATGATGTTTGGTTAACAGTTTACATTTTCATTCTACAAAGTTAGGTACACTTCATATTAACTCCTACATAACAAACCTCTTACTACACATGGGAGATGTCTGAAATTCAGAGAAAAGTTCAAAATCAATTACATGTAAAACTCTGCCAGATCCTTTCCAACAAGCTTAGCAGATCGAATCCTCCCAATACTCGTGAACATTTCGATGGTGGCGTGGGACAAGTCCTGTGGAAAAGCAAAGACCGAGTAACTCTGTACTTCAAATTTAATGCTATACAGACCCGACATTCACTTACCCAAAGCTGAAGCAAAGGACTTCCTTATTAATATAACAATTTTTTACTCTGAATCTTTTTCTGTTATTTGCGTTTTTATAAAACAGTGATTTATGCAAAGTCATCAACTTGTATATAAACTATGAAGTATAATAAGAAAGAAACATAAACTCAGCAGGCATAGAATAACTTTTTCCAGTGTATTTTCCACAAGCAGGTAACATTTTTAGCGTTTTTTCACTCTCTGAGTAACAGAGGCAACTGTCAGATGCTCTTCAATTAACCGTGACTTGGGAACGCAGGTGGTCCACTGAACTTCTACTGCACTGCTTTCTAAGACTGCCCAAATTTAAGTCCTTTAAAATCAAGTACAATAAGCCCTGTTCAGGTTCAAACTGTTCCTCTGTATACAGAAAATCAATCACTAGCCTTACAGCACCCCACTCCAGTACTCTTGTCTGGAAAATCCCATGGACAGAGGAGCCTGGAAGGCTACAGTCCATGGGGTCACTGAAGGTCGGACAAGATTGAGTGCCTTCACTTTCACTTTTCACTTTCATGCACTGGAGAAGGAAATGGCAACCCACTCCAGTGTTCTTGCCCGGAGAATCCCAAGGACAGGGGGAGCCTGGTGGGCTGCCATCTATGGGGTCACACAGAGTCGGACACAACTGAAGTGACTTAGCAGCAGCAGCAGCAGCAACTTTTCTTACAGTTTTTGCTCTACTGAATGAGCAACCCCATGGAGAACAGAACAATCAACATCCAAGGGTGCTTCTCTGCCTAACTATGGCACTGTGGGTACCGACCCACCAACTACTCCAGGTGCATCCACAACTCCCTAGGAAACTGAGGAAACTCAACAGGCCAGCAAGGAGGAGGTCCGTGACACCAGCTCACTCCCACTCCGAAATGCTACAAAGGTAGCAAAGTCTCAGAGACAGGCCCTCTGCCACCAGTGGACAGGGAGCACTTGAAATACTTACTAAGTAGTGCTTTTCAAAAGCTTCTACTGATGATAACGCTTCTTTGAGTTTCTTATAAGGACTCTGAGCTGTGTTGGCTTAAACAGAAAGAAATAAGAATCCTTATTCATCTTCATTACATCCAGTCATGACTTTACGTTCAGCCTCAAACGTCACAGGTACAGGACTTTGTGTGACGCTTGCGGAAACTACCAACACACCCATGTCAGCTGAAACCACACTACTGCTCACGTTCTTGTCCAGTTAATATACTCATGCAATAGTCTAAACACTTCGCGCAACGCTTTTATCTTTAACTAAGGCTAGAAGTCGTTAAGCATGTATTACAAATCCTACGGTGAACTGAATCACTTTTCGAATGCTGTGAAGTGGTCTCAGGTTGAAACAGAGCAATACACACATCATGCGCTCTCCCTGAGGAACTGATCGGAGCCAGTGGAGTCCCCTCAGGTCACCAGGTGCACTTCAGTCAGCACCAGCCCCGCTAACTCGCACTCACCATTAAGCTAAAAGGATCAGCAATGCTCCTTTCAAAGTGCTCTATCACCTAGGAGCAATTGACTCAATAATTAAGGACTTATCTGGCCATATTATCAGAAAAATAAATCTTTCTTAAACTATTTCTGACATCTCTTTATGTGATTAAAGGGTAAAATATCCTGTGTCTTAATCTGCTCAGCTAATAATGAGTGTTATGTCCCAAATGGTGAGTAGTTCTATTGCCAGAATCTGAGTTATATGTGCCAGGCACAGCCCACATTCTCGGTGCTTTTGGGTACATTTCAAAAAGTACCTGTCTCAGGCCGCTCGGCTCCCAAACCCGCCAAAAGATCCACGGTCCTATTGAGGTCCTCTGAGTTAGGTCCCTTTTCTGACACAAGTCCACACAGATAGCCCAGGGACTTCAGCTGTTGAGACAGACCCCGAATATCAATTAATCTGTTGTAAGAACGAGTAAAGAATTTACAAATTTAAAGTTAACATCCATCTAAATGCAAGAAATTTAGCTTTCCTACCCAAAAGATTCTTATCTGGATATAAAAACACATCTTGCTATGATCCTTCCAAACTGAAACCTTCTACACGATCATCCCGGGAGTGCCTCTGACTCTGGTCATTCCCAAGCTGCAAGGCCCCCACTCTGCACTGCCACCAAGCTTTCCTGCTGCCACACGGGACCACTGTGCTCATCTGATTTCTGCACGGGCTTCACGCTCACCCTCTTTGTCTCCACCACCCTCATTCCTGGAGCAAAAGTCCACCTTTAGCACGAGCACAGTAAATGTCTGACGTCTACTGGAGTCAGAAACTGGCAGGGACCCACCGCGTCCATGTTGCTACTGGACGCCCCTGAAGCAGCCAAAGCCACAAGGAGGGACCGTGTGTGCAGCACTTCCCCAACAGTGAACTCCATCCCCACCCTGGGGGCACAGCCCAGACAGGCTCCCTCTGCACTCTGCAGCTACCTTCTCCGTGGCATAGCTCCACAAGCCCACGGTGTGGGCAATGTTCGAGTCTATCTGCGCCCGGTCACAGCACCCTTCTATCCTCTGCAGCACCTCCAGGCAGCTCAGGAACACCCAGCAGTCCAGGGCACCGGGCGGCACGGAGACCTGGGGGCACAGGTGTGGGCGGTGAGGAGGGCACTCGGGGAAGCCCCTCCTATCAGCCACCAAGACTCTGCACAACCACAGGGAAGAGAAAGGGGCATAACGACAAGGGCAGTGGCTCAGCTACAGGAGGAAGGGCCATCTGTGCCCAAAAGCATTCAGTGGCTCACACTCCCGATGATATGGATGGGCTCAGCAGGGGTTTGATCTCAGCAATGTACTCAAAAGCTTATTAAAGATGCCTGCAAGAAGGCCGACTGTCAGCACGTACTCTAGGCTTGGAAACTGGTCATTTCTCCGTTTAAAGAGCCACACAGTGTGAAGGTGGGAAGCTAAGACGTCAGAGGACCACTGGAAAACAGTTCAGATCATATATCAACACAGAAATCTGAGTATTAAGTAGATATTTGATGGCATTTGAGAACTGCTATTAATTTTTTAGGTGTAATTATGTTTGTAAAAATGGATGCCTGTTGCTTGGGGATATAATAAACATTATACTGTCAGATATTCAGAAGTATCTACTGTATGTGATCGGTTCTAAGGTGGGCTTTCCTCTACACTTCAGGGTCTTTGAAACAGGAGTGTCTCACAATTGACAGTACCTTCATGCCCACACCTGGCAGTGCAGACTGCCTTTCTGGGGGGCACTGACGTCATGAGGTGTCTCACAGCTGGGGCCCCAGCTCTGGTGAGACCCACCAGGTGGTCCTAGTCACAATGGGGACTAAGAAGTGATACCACATCAGCTGACAGGGGAGGAGCTGCACAAGCTGACAAAACCAACTTCTGTAAGAAACTTCTTCAACACACCCTGAGCATACATGGAAGGACCTGACACCAGCTGGGAAGACCCAGAGAACGCTATTAAATGCTCCCACACATGCTCAATTGCCCAGTCTTTGAAAAATGAGACAAACTACTTAGATCCTTTAAATGAGACATCAGTATGGAAAATAACGACATGATCAGAAGCAACTTTCATAAGGTGATAAAGTGGTATGACTCTTGTCCAGACAAGGGACCAACCTCAAAGGGATGCAGAGAGCTGGCCGGTGGGATGCAGTTCAGGGACCCTGTCCAGAGCACATACGCCCCCCCGAGTCGAACTGCGGTGCTCCACAGGGGGCGAGGCTGAGGAGTACAAATGGCCCACAGGGGTCTCACCCAAAAGCCACATACCTTTAGACAGTGGCAGGCTGACTTCCTCTGACAGCCACCGCCCCCCCTTCAGTGCCCCACGGCCTGACAAAGAGCAAGCCCTGTCTCCCACAAGGGACAAGCCCTAAGCAAGCTCAAGGCTCCGCCAGTCCACCTGGAGCCCAGCAGCATTCTCGCCATCTAGACACTTCATGCACTCTAACAAGAAAGACACTGAGTGCCTTCCCATAGACTTCGGGGCCCTCTGGATAAACTCCTTTGTGAACAACAGACTTTTTAAAACTAATTTCTTCATAAACATTCTTTACCTTTCTTCAAACCTCTCTCCTTTCCTGATATCAGTATTATTGGTCATGGCAAGAGCTGTCTTACCATTTTCCAAGCATAAAATTAAAGACATTCTTTTGTCTTTACTAAACCTATGTTTTAAAACATAATGCAAATGCTAAAAACCCCAGTGTCCTATATGGACCACAATGGGGCCATGCCCACCACACACCTCCCAACACACCACTGGTGCCTCCTTGTGAACTTGTACACACGCAGGCACATCTTGGGTCTGACTCCTCCAGCTCGACTCTGTGTCCACAGCTTTGGCCACTCCAAGTTCAGATTTCTGCGGCCACACCCATCTGCTGTCCGCGCAGACAGCAGTGACTGCTTCCCTCGTATAGGATGGACATTTGGGTTATTTCCAGGGTCTGGCAGTTACGGTAAGGCCACCATGAGCGTCCCTGTACTGCCTCCTGGACAGAGCAGGAGGAACAAATCACCGGCTCACGGGCAGCACAGGTTTGGCTCTAGCAGATGCTGCCAAACAGCTTTCCTAAGATGGGTGCCCATTCCTACTCTTCTTGTCAAGGAAAGAACTCCAGGTGCTCTCTGCTCTCACCAACACTGATCAAGCCCTTCCACTTTAGCCACTTGAGGGGGGGTGGTAGATTTCACTGTTATTTTAGTTTGCATTTCTCTATAATGAATGAGACTGAGCACCTTTTCATCTGCTTACTAGCCAACTGGATATCTTCATTTGCCTACTTTCTATTGATTTTTCAGTCTTTTAAGCTGATTTGTAGGGGTTCTTCCCCTACTCTGGGTAAGAGTCCTTCTTAACTATATAGACTATGGACCTTTGTCCCCTCCTGGCTGCCCTGTCACCCCCTCTCCATGGTGCTGATTGATGATGAGAGGCTCTGATTTCCAGGCTGCCCATTTTCCACACTCTTCCCTCCTGGCCCAAGCCTTTCTGTCCTACTTAAGCAACATTTGCTAATCTCAAGGTCATAAAGATACTTCCCCACATTATCTTTCAGAAGCCTTGCTTTATCTTTCATAAATAATAATTATTTGTGGGTGGTATGAGATTCAGTTGACTCAGACCCATTTATTCACTGAATCCATTTACATTCCATTTATTCGAAGTCTACCCCAGTGCCTTTGCTCCGCCTCATGTTTCTCCCCAGGTCTCAGCCGAGTCTCCAACTCTTTTCCGCATCTCCTCCTAACCGGGAGCCTCTCTCTGCCCTCACCTCTCAGAGCACCCCAGCTTTCAACCCAAGGGTGGCTCCCCACTAGTTGTAGAATAAAAGCCAACTCTCAAGGTGATGTATGCTTTCAAACCTGGCTTCCAAGACCTCTGGAGCCTCACCTCCATGTCCTGCCTCAGCCCTAAGTTCTACCAAGACTAAGCTCCTCAAGAGTTCCTTCTCAACAGTGAGTTCTCTGCCTGGAACTCACCCTGCTCGCCACCCAGGCCATGTCCACCTGGTGGGTCCGGACTCAACTCACGGGGTGAGGAGGGGTGATGTTGGTCTGTCATGCTCGCTGCTAAAAACATAGCTCCTAGAGTGAGTGCTTGGCCAGCACAAAACAGGTGCTCAACGAGTAACTGCAGAATGAATGAAACTTTAAAACCCAGCTCACACAAGATCACCTCTTGACCC
Organism: Capricornis sumatraensis; assembly: GCF_032405125.1. Lineage (NCBI taxonomy): Eukaryota > Metazoa > Chordata > Mammalia > Artiodactyla > Bovidae > Capricornis > Capricornis sumatraensis. The sequence goes on along the minus strand of NC_091069.1, from coordinate 250,072,550 downwards.
CCACCCCTAGACACGTCAGGCAGTGTCCATGCGCCCATACAACCTGCCCCTCTCTCCTCGATTCCACACCCTCCCACCCACCCCACCCTGGAACAGCTTGCTCTGATGGCCCGGCAGCTCTGGGCTCTGACAGCCCACTCACACAGCTGGCTCTGTGCACAAACTGTGGGTTTCCTGAGGTCAAGCAGGACTCGTTTGTTCCTCATGTGTGGGCCCTCTCTCCCCTTACCACTGTGTGTAGTCAGCTGCTTTCTGAATGGTGCTGGGCAGTTTCTTCTCTAACCCTTTCTCCCTCTTCCTGAGGCTCATCGGCTCTTATCGACATCAGCGCCTTCCCCGGTTTCCTCCTGCTCCATCCACTCCCACTCCTCTCACAGTTCGGGTCCTCCCTCAGGGCTCAAGGTCACATGATGAGCAAGTACTCGAGGACCCTGAGGTTCACTCCTCTGCAAAGCCTCTGCTCTGTCCTCTGTGGGGCCTGAACCCAGGAATGCCAACACCAGCTGGCAGGCCTGGATGGCAGGCCTTGTCCATCCTGGTCAGCCTGCAGCTTCTCCCACACACAGTCTGGGCGTGGGCTTCTCATGCACAGCACTGGCCAGGCTCTAGATCCTGAAGAGTCCTGATCCCTCTTGGCCAGCCCTGTCCGTGAACATAATCAGAACCTATGCTGATAAAAGACAAGCCGGTACTGAGAAAAACACATTAACACAGAAATCCTTTGGGTAGTCATTGTAACAAACATAAAACGACATTCTAGAAAATATCCTCCTTATATTGTTCTCACTTTCCAATCTGGTAAAGATGAAAATATATGCACATATTACTTTTTTTCTTACCAAAGATGCAGGAAAAGAGTATTACTAGTGCAACAAAAAACGGGACGATCTTTCTAGAAGCCAATTCGATGATGGACACTAAAAGCGTTAAAGACAAGTGCAGTCTTGAACTAGCCATCCTATGTGTGAATGCACTGAATAAGGGGGACGGACAAGGATACACACTCCTGCAACGGCAGACACTGCTGAACAATCCCAAAGTCCAAACAGTCCTTCTACACACAGAAAGGCCACAGACCAAAAAGAGAACCTCTTACTTTAGAATACGCAATGACATTTTCTTCTGCAGATCTGTCTGTATTTTCCAAATTTATGCAGGGAATACACTACACTTTTGGTAAACGGGTGGAAGGGGGGTTAAATGTCTAGACAACAAAGAGATACTCTGTGACGGAGTCATCTGAGCCCCCACAGACCTGACGCAACTTTAGGGCTATTGCTCCTGACGCCAGCAGCGTGGTGGGCAGGCACCCTTTCCACGTTCACACACTGCCAAGCCGGGAGCTGGCCCCCCGCCTCAGCAGGCACCGCCGGGGGTGACAATCCCAGGCCACACCGCAGAGGTGGCATCTGGCCACCTCAGCGTCCCCTACTCTCAGAGAAGATACTATAAATCAACTGATGCACCAACAAGGAAGTCACCATGACTTGCTTTACAAACCACAAAGAGCAAACACAGGCATTTTCTGCAAAAGAAACATCACAATAAGAAATGCACAAAATGGTTGCAATACATACGCTTTTGGCTTAAAAAGGATAAATGACCAAACCTAACCCTGGAAGCACCACATACTGGCCCAGCCTGCAAGTGGCCTGAGGACTGGCTCTGCAGTGGCAGTTCTGCCCAGCTCTGTGTGGGGGAACCCAAGGCCCTACGCTGGCCTCTGGCCATGGACATGACTGTCAACAGCAATCACCAGGAAGAAAGCTAGCAGACACAGGAAATGAGTTCTAGTTTTGAGAGCGGAATCAAATCTGCAGAAAAAATAAATAATTTTGAGTCTTGAATTTTCATTGTCTCCATAAAAATTTAAAGAAATTCTAAGAATAAAACTCATCTACTTTATTGCCAACCACAAAACTTCCTTAAGATATAAGGACCACTCCCAGCTCCCAAAACAACCTAGAGAGAGAATCTCAGATGAGAGAGTAGAGAGAGGAGTTCTGTGCCTGACGCCCCACATGCCCTCTCCAGTGAGAACACCATCACTAAGTCCTGAAGAGCCCTCCTGGGCGACCCCAATTTGAAGGTGCCAAGGCTGGACTGCTTGGGCTCTTAATACACTCCCCTGTTTTCCCCTGATCCACTAACAAGAGAAAAGCTCTCAGTCAGTAAACCTCTAGGCCCCATGAACACAGGCGGCCCTGTCCCATTAGTGAGGCAGCCCCCTCAGCCCTGGAGTCTGTACAACTAGAGTGGAACGGCCAAAGGAGATTATCTCAACCTACTCGGTGGCAGGTGGCCACAAGAACATCACCTCAAGGTGCAAACTGTTCTTTTTTCCTCGTGTGCTCAATTAGATGTCCAAAGAAGAAAAATAATTTGATAAAAAGTCTTAAATTCTCAAGTTTGTGACTCAGCTAGGCTAGGCATCTCTTCTTTAGAAATTAGCAAAACAGTTTATCTTATTGAGTCTGTTATGTAGCTTTTTAGGGAACATAAAACAGAAATGTCGGTGATATGAAAACTACCCCTACCACCAGTGCCCTGGGTCTTCATTAACTGTGCCCCCAGAGCCCTGGTGTGGAGCCCAACAGAAAGGACTGCAGCCTGCCAGGAGGATCTGAGTCTGTGACGAGTTAATTATGTTACCTGTAAGTCACCTAACCACTCCCACACCCACTTTCCTCCTTTATAAAATGGAATTAGACCACCCTCTCACTTCTTCACCAGGGAGTGGGAGTGGGTGCCTAAGAATCCTCTGAAAGTGTATGTAACATTTGGAGTGTGTATATGTGCAGTTACCCACGTAAAGAGGTCACTAAAACAAAAAAGGTGAGAACCCCCGGAATGGACAGTCAGTCATTAGAGCTCCCCTACCTCACTAAAATGCTTACAATGCTACAGGCAGGAAAAGTGTCCAGAGCCCCGGGGGATATTAATCTAGAAAAACAAGTGTTTCACTACAAATGAACACCTTCAAGCTAACTGTGTTCCTTCATACACGCATGCACACGTGTGTTTATAACGTACCTCCATTAAACTGTGAGCTACTGGTTAACGTGCACAGCGTGCTGTGTGTCACTCACATTGTTACTGGCGTGCTCGTGTGCAAATTCATGTATCTGAAAGGATAGCTCTGAAAGAAAACAATCACTACCTGTGAAACCTGGTTCTGCGTGTCCCCCAGGTGAGTGATCTCAATCAGTGAGGCCCAGCTCCCACAGAGCAAGCCAGGCTTACCGTAAAAATTATATTGAGAAACTGATCTAGGAGGCTCACTGTGGGCCAGTGTGAACTGCACTGTGTTGAGAGCAGAAGTTGTATTTTCTAGCAATTACTTAATCAGTTTCTACGCCAACAGTCAGGAAGCGGGTAAATGGGGAAAAGAGACGACTCACTTCCAAGAGCTTCAGCTCCTGCACACAGCTGTGCAGCAGTTCTAGGGCGCGCTGAGCCACCTCCCACGGCCTCTGCAGGAAGAGGAGCAGGGTGCACTGGCGAGAGAACAGGTAACTGCGCAGATCTAACAGGGTGGCTTCTTGCCTCTGTATCAATTCGCGCTTCTCCATATCTATGGGCTTTCGGAGGATCAATCCATTCCAGCTCTTCACCGGCTGGCAGAAAAAAGTCAGCCAGTTGGCACCATCTAAACAAACACACATCGTGAAAGGCGCTGACTGCAGATTCCTTCACCTCACTGCGTGGGACTGTGAGCCCTAGGAGACCGATGGGCGGCCCAACTGCTGTTCGGCCCAAAGCACCAGCCCCCCCTTGAGGCTGTGGGGAACCCAGCAAGGGACATAGGACAGGGTGCTCACTACAAGGACACCCACTTGGCAGCTGGCATGGGGCGACAGGACGGAGGCCACAAGGCAAAACACCATTCCAGGCCCCAAAGGTCGTGAACAAGTCAGGATGTGACCAGGCCGCCGGGCCGAGGGTCGGGGACACCTCAGGCTCCACCGTCAGTCACCTGGGAGGAGGCGTGAGGCCCAGGCGGGAGCGTGCTATCAGGTTCCTCCCTACCGTGTGCGGGGGAGCAGCCTGGCCACGGGACAGTCTTTATCTTCTTTCATCTCCACACTCTTCCTGACGTGTTTAAGCCTCCTGCCTGTCCGCCACTCAACCCTGTCAACACCCGAGTCCAGCTCCCAGAGGAGGGGCCCGCAGGCACGAGGAAGATGTAGCAGCGGGAAGCAGAGGGAACCTCCTCTAACGGTCAGAGATTTCCAACAAGGCTCCCCGATTCTAACAGCCCAGAGACTCAAATATGGTTTTAAATTAAACACAAGCGTCTACAATAACAGGGTCATTCAGTCTAATGGAAAAACACGTTTTAGTCTACCTTCCTCTCTCACAGCCACCTCCCTGGAAGTCCACATCTACACGGGCACGGTGGCACTGCTTCATGGCTGCAGGGCCAGCAACGGCAACAGCCTCCCTCACTGACCTGAGCTGAGACTCAGCGGCTCACTGCCCATAAAGTGACGGCCCCCTGCCGTCAGGCCCTTCCTCAGCAGATCCCTCCGCTGGGGCCCCATCTCCAGCACTTTCCTGGCTCCCCCGTTTGGTCAGGCCTCTCTGAGAGGGCCTCTCAGGCCCCCATCTGACACTAACCAGCCTCACCGCCACCGCCCCCCATACCTGCATCTTCTGCCCAGCCTGCACTTGCTACCCTCACTACCTGACTCTAGGTGACATACTTGTTTTTCCATATGTCTCCCTTTCATGTAAACTCTATCAAAGAAGGAATTTTGCTGTGTTCCCTACTGTATTTAGAACAGGGAGGGCTCTCAAGAAGTATGTGTATGAATGAACAAAAATGAACCACCTAATCATTTCACTGTAAAAGCTGGTCCGGGCTTACTTTTGGATTTTAAATTGCCCCAGGTTTATTTTAAAACTGAGAGAACAAAGAAACTATGTGAAATATAATGTAAGAAACATGTAAGCTATTTGAGACACACACACACACACATATATATATATATACACACATATATATATGTATAATATGGGTATGTAAGATATAAGAAATGTAATTTAACTCCCTTTAAGTTTTCAAAATCTAACTAGTAAATTGCTGTAGTTATATGCTTTTGTCTGTGTCTCAGCAAAGTTAGAGATCCAAAGCTGAACTGCATGAAAACTGCCTGGAAGTGGGCCTCAGTGGGTGACATCGCATCACTCTGAGAACCACGGCGGGGCCCACAGGCCAGGGGGGCGGCCCCTGCACCTCACTCCCTACAGGTCTCCTAGTAGACACGACAATGGCTCCTGGGGATCACGCCTCTCTTCAGACACCGTGACAAAGGTTCTCAAAAGATGTCTATTATGGCACTGCTTGTGGTAGCAAGAGCGGAGACAACCCAAATGCCCAGCACCAGGGGTGGCTGAATCAAGTCTAAGGAATCCACACTGTGAAGCACTCTGCAGCTACTGTAGAAACAGCTTAGCGCCTGACCCATCAGCCTGAAGAGATGCCTGCGATGGACTGCTAGTAAGAACAAGCTACAGACAAATGTCATGATACTGTGATGCCATTTCTACCAAAATAAATACCAAGCAAAGAACAGTGAGCACAATCACAAACTTTTTTCTTTGTACATGGGTCACTGTGCTAATTTCGTATTTTTAGAAAACTTTAAGACATCGTTAAAAAGATGAACACCCTTTACAATGGTGTCATGTAAGACTCACTGTAGTGAACACTCAAATATTACACAGACAACTTCTTAACCAAAGAAAAAGATCCCCCACACTATGTTAGGAAGGATGCACAGAATCGGGAGCATCCCTAGACAGTTCAAGCTATAAAAATGACACTTTATATCTGAAAACAACTCCTTCAACACTTTCATTCCTCAAGATTCTTCCACAAGTGTGACTAACACCTAACTCTCATTTCATTCCCTATAGCAACCATGAGAATATATCCTGCATAATCTGTTTTTCAAAAAAACACAGAAGATGATTTAATCATTAGGTAAATAACAGCAGCTTCCATATGAGTTAAAAGTGGGGAAAGCTATGGTGAGAAAATAACTTGTTTCTAAAACTTCACTACTCACCCCCAGCACCAAAGTTGACAACATACTGAGAAAACAAGGCGTCCAGTTCATCGTACTGCACCAGAGCGTCTTCAAACTGCTGCAGCATCTCAAAGACAAAGGCAAGCTCCTCCTAGTCACCCAAAAAAAGTTTAAAAAGGAAAACACAAAATTATAAATCAATGTTTTGAAACAAGAAGCCACGAAAGATCGCAACAGAGAAAAGCAAGCAGCATTCTGAATAATGTTTATGCTAAGAAAAAGAAACTCAAGTTAATGACCATGCACAGACAGAAGCAGGAAAAGGCCAGCATGACTCCTGGAGTCCCTCTGTGACATGCCAGGCCTGAGTGCTCAGCCTCTCGTCCTTGGTACTTCCCTTGCCTCCCCAGACACACACTCTCTAATTAGAATTCTGCTCTATGGAACAGCGGAATCTTCTCCTTCATTTACTTATTAAACCCACTACTTATTTATATCTGTGGAGACACAAGGATACTAATTCTGTCCCACAGGGTGACCCTCTGGTCTGTCATTACTCATTTTCTGCACACACTGCTCCTGCTTTGGGTGTCAGGAGGCCCCTGGAGGTGGTGTGTGTGCTCCTTTGACAGACCTTCACCTTTTTCTTGAGCACCTGCTTACTTTCTGCTTCTAGAAAATATTGTATTTTCCCTAATTAGCCCTGGAACCAATCATGTCCACAAGGAGCCCTGGCAACTTTTATTGGAGAATGCAGTTTAGAAACCAAGATCTTAGCACTAAGTCTGCTCACTGCTACTGAGGCGTCATTTTTTCCAGACCCCATCAGAGGAGAGAGCAAAGCAATATTTACATGCACACGTATTAACCCTCCCTCACACATACATCAATATTTCTGAATCTATCTATCCAGCCATCCAGTTATCCAACCACAAGTTCACACTGATTCTAAACCAATACCACTGTGTTCATTTGGACTCTTCTCTTTCCTTGTCACTTACTCTTAGGAAATAAGTTTAATAAGATTGAAGGGTAAAGAGATAGGGTAATCTGAAAGTTCTGTCACAGTCAGTCATACAGGGAATTATGAACACGTTCAAACTCCCTTATGTTACGCAAATCACCCAAATATCACCATGATAGAAGCATCAGAATTAAGAGACAAACTTCAAAATTTCTAATTAGGGTCTTTTATTGATTCAAGGTGCAGTATTTCTTCAGTAATTAATATACAAGTGATATTTAAATATGAAAATTATGAAATATGAAAATCATGCTTTTCCAGGCAAAACATGGTGAACAAAGAACAAGGACCCTAAGAGCAACACTCTTATCCCGCTGCAGTGCAAGGAGGGTCTCCTCCCCCAAGCTCCTCTGTTTCACATCACTTTGTTCACTTAACACACTCTTCCTCTTAAAGAAGAGAACTGATTATAGACCACAATTTTTGGAAAGCTAAACACTTTTGTAAGCTAGAATAAAGAAACCAGCTTAAGACAATCTTTCATTGGAACCCAAAGTTATAAAACTATGAGGAAACATACTTGGGACTCAGCACCAGGCAGGCAGTAGACATCTCATCATCACGGTCATCACCAGGAGACAACCAGGAGGCCCGAGACACTAACAAAACCAGAACTGCTCTGAGGACAAGATCATTTCATAAAAGGCTAGATGCCAAGCTCTGAAGCAGCGAGGCAGCTGACACAGGAATTACTCAGGAGACCATCTCCGATCTTCCTTAATAAGCCAAGAGAATGAAGCTGGCCACTACACTGTCATTTGGTCTTATAGGAAAGGAAAGTCACTCAGTCGTGTCCGACTCTTTGCGACCCCATGGACTGTAGCCTATCAGGCTTCTCAGTCCATGGGATTTTCCAGGCAAGAGTACTGGAGTGGGTTGCCATTTCCTTCTCCAGGGGATCTTCCTGACCCAGGGATTGAACCCGGGTCTCCCTCATTGTAGGCAGACGCTTTACCCACTGAGCCACCAGGAATATGTCCATATCAATGACCTAAGAGAGCTGCCTTATTCACAAGAATGAAGAGGGAGGGAAAGAGAAGGAAGCAGTCTCACTCTATGTAATCACTCAGGTACCTGCACCATGAAGTATTCACAGAAACTCCAGCCTGGCTCGGTTCTCTTCTCCCTCAAGGTTCTCATGTCATCCTCAAACTTGCCTAGGTTTTTTGTAAAAGACATAAGTAGTAATGTCCTGAGTTTGGTCAGGAAGGCATTCCAGGATTCCTGAGTTCGGGAGGAGTCCTTCAAGGGATCGGAGAGCACGACACACCTGTGAAGACATGAACAGACTATGCAGAAAACACTCCAGGACAGAACCACTGCCCAACAGCGACCACGTTCTTGGGATGCAAACTGGCTTCCTCCCTCCTCTTCCTTTCTTCCCTCTAGAACTGGTGAAAAACATCAGGCAGGTGATGAGACATCAGATGAGGAAATGGTTTCATCGTGAGCTGGTCTAAGGCCATGTAAGCAGTCAGTGAGTGCTGTTACGAGAGAGGTGCTGTGGGATGGATGGGGGGGTTATGATGAGTCACAAGACTCAGACCCTGTCTACAGGGTGCACTGGAAAATAAGGTGATTGCGCCTCAGTTCCCAAACCCCAGGTGCCCTGCCCACTTCAAAAACTTCTTTGGGTTCCCTGTGACTGACAGACTAAAATGCAGGTGTTTAACATGGTACCTGAGGACCATGACAACATGGACCAGCCCGGTTGTCTAGTTCTGATTCCTATTCTCTCCAGTTCAAGCACACTCAGCTTCTCAGGCTCTCCTGTCTTTCTACCAACACCTTCGTACTCACCTGCTCAGCTGACACATCCTCACTGACCCTCTCCCCAGCCCTCGCCCCAGCTGCTCCGAGCTCAGCCCCACCGACTCCATGACCAGTGCGGTCAGTGGCCCTTGGAAACACTTTTCCTAGACACCTCAAGACACTCTCCCAGCAGCCTGAGCTCAAGAGTAGTGTCAATAAACAATAAATAAAGGCTTAGAAGGATGGGGCTTAACTTCTGGCACTTCCCTGGTGGCTCATACAGTAGAATCCACCTGCAGTGCTAGAGACTCAGGTTCGATCCCTGGGACAGGAAGATCCCCTGGAGAAGGAAATGGCAGCCCACTCCAGTATTCTTGCCTGGAGAATCCCAGGGACAGAGGAGCCTGGTGGGCTACAGACATAGGGTTGCAGACTCAGAGAGGACTGAGTGACTGAACAACAACAACAAAGGTAGGATACAATTTCGCTACAAGAAACTCTGTATCCATGGTGTACAAATCTCAAAGCATACAGTTACATGTTTCCAGTGGATCTGGAAAAGATAACGTGTTCATCCAACAGGTTGGAAAAGGTAACTTTCTCTATCCTTGAAAACAATATAGAGAGATGAGTAAATCTGAACTCAGAAATAACTTCTAAATATTGATGCTATGAATTTCAACATTTCTCCTCTATAAATATTTCACCTGAATTACCAGCAAGTGGCAAAATGAACAGATTTTTAGTTTCATTCCCTTTTGGCCCCACCATCCCCGCTGCAGGAAGGACTGATTCTATGGATTATCGACCAGAGGACAAAGGGTCAAACAGCCATAATCTAGATGGCCCACCAGATGAGTAATCAGCACCAAGAAGGAAATTTTAAAACTGGTAGCTGGCCTTAATTTCAGTCACCCCACCCCCCTCACTCCACCCCATTAGATACTGTTTCTTTCCCTGAAAGATAAAGGGGTCCAGGCAGCGCACTCCTAAGCCCCCTCCCCGGTGGGAGTAATATGCATTTGTTCACTGTATGAGCTGCTAGGGTCTACTGGCCCAGTAGTTTCTCCTTAAGGCCCTAAGGATTGCAATCATCCACGTTTATTTCCGACCAGATGCAGAGTTCTCTACTACAGGGGTGGATGAAAAAAGAAACCTACATGAACAGCAACCACCGAAACAGTATTTTCCTTCAGTGCTTATCAACCAGACAATACATCCGTTACACTCTCCATCCCTCATTAAGACCTTCAACGTTTACTGTTTCCAGATCTTCTCCTTATTAATTAAAGCAACAAACAAACTAAGCTTCAGAAATTCCCATCAAGTGTTGTTAACTCAGAAAAGGAGAACCCAAAGCAGCAGATGAAGTCAGGGCTGGTGGGGGCCGATCTGAGCAGAGCAGCGTCCACAGAGCAGGCACCGGCGTGGCAAGGAGCTCCGGGCAGGGCCCTCCCTGTCACTGGGACGCCGCTGCAAAGACAACATGTGACCCTGGGTCAGCAATACTCACCAACAGCCTGGAAATGCACAAAAACTTCTACCCAATTTTTCTTTTAGGGACTCGATTAAGGAGACAATTAGGGAGGGGCCTGGTCTCCTCTGCTGCATCCGCCACGTGCTCAAGCACCAGGCGCAGGGCAGGCGTTCGCAGAGCAAATACTTACAATCACCTGGGAGCCAGTAAACTATTGCACCTAGACGTCAGCCCAATGAGGTTAACCACAATCACACACGTACCTGTCACTCTGTTTATTACAGAAATCATTTCTTATTTTGTCCACAATGGAAGTTCGAGGAAGTATGTTGGTTTTGTTTTTTTTCTTGGCATCATTTTCAACCACCACAATTAACCAGTCCACGGAGCTATAAGCTTTCAGAACATTCTGCCACTTGGTGAGGTCATCCTTTACCGTAGCTTTATATACTTCAGTATCCTGAAAATAAATGAGTCACCGTGAACGCAGATTTATCAACACCCTGTAGTTTATTCAGCAAAAGAGCCTGATAACAGAGAAGGCAGCACGCTTTTCTGCTCTGGGACACACACACTCCATGGAAAGTCCGTGGCCGGTCCCAGCTACGGGCGCTCAGGGCAGGCTCCCACCACGTCCCAGGTGCACGTTGTCCCTGAGCCCAAGGGCACCAAGAGGAGGTCCTCCAACGTTACGAGGAAGAACTGGAAAGGCAGAGGGCTGAGCACACTGCCCACCAAGACACACTCTGCTAAGAAGGCTGGGATTTTAAAACCCAGGTCTGCAGGGCTAGGGCCCTGGGCCCAAACACAGCAGGGTCCCCTCCCGTCATGGCCCCGCCATGACAGGAAAGGGGAGCAGCCGGTCCGACTGCAGGCCCACTGCCATCTGGGGGTGGGGGCCTCCCCATGGTCTCCTCCAGAGCCCCATGGCACTCCAGGAGCCCCCAGAACCACTCCAATCTCAATGCCACTCGCAGGCCATGTCAGAGACAAGGCAGCTGTAGAGGTGACCCAGTCAAAGAGGACAATCCAGGACTTTTGGAAATGTTTCTCATTCCCATGGCCTCAACAGGGGAGCCAACATGGGACTGGAAATCAAGGCTACTCCTGACTTGGGGCCTAAACGCCAGCCTGCTGGAGACAGTAGTCCTTCTGCCCCGATAATCAACAAGCCCAGCCTCGGCTCTCCTCCAGAGAGAAGCAGGGAGACACAAATTCTCCTTGCTTTGTAACTGTTTACAACTGATCTTATGGTCCATGAATCCACTCAGCAGATTAAGAGCGAAAATTGAAACCAAGATGCTTAACTCATTTCAGTATCAGGTATTTAAAAACCTTTGGAATCTATAATTAATAGCTACTGTCTAAATATATTCTTTCCTTCTTTGAAGAGAAGGATTCCTTATTATTCTGCCCACCCATATTTTCTCTGGATTTCCTTAGTCTCTTTTGAATAATACTCATGTGACTGATCCATGAATGAGTTAAATCTCAAATTCTGTATCAAGTACCTCCCTTTCATTTAATCAGTAAGTGAAAAGTTTCAAAAGGCAGTACTTAAAAACGTTAAAAACTGCTATGTCCTCAGTGTAACTCTGAAACAACTACAATCTGAAAAAGAACTTCTGGCTAAAAAGAAAACCATCCCGCAAAATTCTGACTTCTGTGAATTAACATCCAACAGTAACACACTCACATACTGCTTATTTTCCACACAATGGCAGTGCTTAGGACCAGAAGTTTTACAAGGTTGGTGTTCTGTCAAAACCCAACTTGACCCCTGGAAAGTGAAACCAGAAGGCCAGGGGGCGGCAGCCCTGGATCCGGGAGTTCCAAAATCAAAGCACAGATGCAGATCCCAAGGCCCACCAGACAGGGAGAGGTGAGGCAACATGACAAGCTCCAAGGAGGCCTTCCCAGGCGCCCTTCGCCAGAACCCACCGCAAGGGGGGCAGTCACACCCCAAGGGGACACCAGCCCCTCTCCTGGGGACGCTGTGGGTGGCAGCCTGCAGGGACTCTCAGAAGAGGCCTCACTGAGCAGCAGGCAGGACAGAGTCCCCCAAAGTCCTAGAGGAATCAGGACAGAGGCCAGCCCATGGCTCACGATGGTGAGCAAACAACAAACGTTCCAAGAGAGGCTCGGTGACTCTGCAGAAGAGGAACCCAAGCTGAACCCGTGGGGCTAAGGGTCTCTCAGGAAACCACAGTGAAGAGAGGAAAACCCCATCATGGAGGAGACTGCCTGGCTTCTCCAGCTGGAGAAAGTCACATACACAGACAGGGAAGGAATGAGGACTGACCCTGTGTGCTGCACTGGGCTGTGTGTGTGCACACGTTCACATGCATGGGCACAGAGAGTTACGTATGGAGGTAAACACCTGTGTAAACACACATGTGGGGGACACATACACATATACACACATATATCCTCCAACCTAGTGCTGTTCTTAGTCGCTCAGCCTTGTCTGAGCCTTTGCGACCTCACGGACTGCAGCCCACTTAGGCTCCAATCTAGACAGTGTATTAAAAATCAGAGACATCACTTTGTCGACAAAGGTCCATATAGTCAAAGCTATGGTTTTTCCAATAGTCATGTATGGATGTGGGAGTTGGACCACAAAGTAAGCTGAGCACCAAAGAAGATGCTTTCAAATTATGGTGCTGGAGAAGATTCTTGAGAGTCCTTTGGACTACAAGGAGATCAAATCAGTCAATCCTAGTGGAAATCAACCCTGAACATTCACTGGAAGGACTGATGCTGAAGCTAAAGCCCCAATACTTTGGCCACCTGAGGCAAAGAATCAACTCATTGGAAAAGACCCTGATGCTGGGAAAGATTGAGGGCAGGAGGAGAAAGCGGTGACAGAGGATAAGATGGTTGGACGGCATCACTGACTCAATGGACATGAGTTTGAGCAAGCTCCAGGAGATAGTGAAGGATAGGGAAGCCTGGTGAGGCTGCAGCTCATGGGGTTGCAAAGAGTCGGACACAGCTTGGCGTTTGAACAATAACGACAACAACAATAAAAAGGATCAAATTTAAAAGTAACTTAAATAAAGCACCAGAAAATTTCTGGGATTACATAAAATAACATCACCAAACAAGATAAAATTCACAATGACTAGCATCCAATAAAAAACTGCCAGGCAGGTAAAGAAATAAGAATATAAAATCTATAAAAAGCAGAAAAATCGCTCAAAAGAAACAGACTCAGTAAATACAGATAACAGAGTCAGTAGACAAGGCCATTAAAATAGCTACTGCTGCCATATTTCATATGTTCATGAAGGCAGAGAAAGACTGATGCTAAGCAGAGACAGGAAAGATATTTTTAAAGAAGGAGAATACCTCTGAGGAACTCAAAGAGATGAAAAGCAATGTCTAAACTGCAAAATACACTGGGTAGGACTAACAGCAGATTAGACACTGAAGAAGAAACAATCAGTTAACGTGAAGGCACAGGAACAGAAATTATCCAAATGAAACACACAGAGAAAAAGACTGATGAAACAGCCACAGTGCAGTGACTTGGGAGACATCAAGTGACCTCATACAGAGGTAACTGGAGTCCCCACAGGAGGGAAGAGGATCAGAAAAAATATTTGAAGAAAAAATGACCAAAAATGTTCCAAATTTGATCAAAATTATAAATCCCAAAAGTAAAAAAGCAAAAACAAAAACCCAAAATCCAAGCACAAGAAATGAAGCTCCACCATGGCATACCATAATCAAACTGCTTAAAATCACTGATAAAGAAAAAGAATCTTAAAACAACAAAGGAGGGCTTCTCTGGTCGTCCAGTGGTTAAGAATCCACCTGCCAATGCAGGGAACACTAGCTCCATCCCTGATAAGAGAAGATACCACATGCCAGGGGACAACTGGGCCTACGTACCACAACTGCTGAGGCTGCGCTCTAGAGCCCACGAGCCACAACTACTAGGGCTGTGCACCTCAGAGCCTGTGCTCCACGAGAGAAGCCACCACAATAAGAAACCCACGCGCCACAACTAGAGCGTAGCTCTCACTTGCCACAACTAGAGAAAGCCCATAGGCAGCAACCAAGACCCAGTGCAGGCATAAATCAATCGATCAATCTGGGGGAAAAAAAACAAAGGAAAGACATTTTACGTACAAAATAACAGTCAAAAATCAAAGATGTTTCATGGGTAACAATGGAAACCAAAGACAGTGAAGCAACATCTTCTAGGTGCCGAAAGCGGGGGTGGGGGGGGGGGGGTGCGGGGAGAACCTTCCAACAAGACCTCTCTATCAGGGAAATATTTTCCAAAAATAAAGACAATATAAATAGCTCCTCAAATATTTAACGGCTGAGAAGAACTCATCACCAATGGACCTGTACTATACAGAAATTGAAAGAAGTCCTTCAGGCAGAAAAAATTAATACCAACTGAAAATCTGGATCCACACACGGAAGGGGATGCACTGGAAATGATAAACATGCAGGCAAATATGAAAGACACACTTTCCCAGGTTTATTTTCTTAAAATCATGCTTGATGGTTTACAGCAAAAACAACAACAATGTACTGTGGGGCCTACCACACACGTAAGACTGAGTGTAACCCAAGGCAGGGGCATGAAAGGCAGTGCTGTGCCTGTCGTATACTGTCTCAAGCAGCCCAACAGATGTGAAGGAAGGAGGTGTCGCTTACAGTGTGGACTGTAAACCCAAAAGCAACCACTAAAATAACACAACGGAATTTTACTTCTAAATCTAAAATCCTAAACGTTGTCAACTTGTTCCAGGAATTTTTCTTAATAAAAGGAAAAGTGAAAGTGAAGTCACTCAGTCATGACTGACTCTTTGGGACCCTACAGACTGTAGCCCACCAGGCTCCTCTGTCCGTGGGATTTTCTAGGCAAGAATACTGGAGTGGGTTGCCATTTCCTTCTCCAGGGGATCTTCCCAACCCAGGGATCAAACTCAGGTCTCCGACATTGCAGGCAGACTCTTTACCGTCTGAGCCACCAGGGAATCCCATGGTGGGATTCTCCACCCGTGGAAATTTTCTTAATAGATGATAACCAAAACTAAAACAGAAAAATAAAAAACTCCACAGGATTCCTACTAGGAAATGTAAGTTTAAGAAGGAAAAAAATCATCTATAATGTCCACCTGATGCAAAGAGCCAAATCATTGGAAAATACCCTGATGCTGGGGAAGACTGAAGGTAGGAAGAAAAGGGGACAAGAGAGGATGAGATGGCTGGATGGCATCACTGACTTAACGGACACGAGTCTGAGCAAGCTCTGGGTAGTGACGAACAGGAAAGCCTGGCGTGCTGTAGTCCATGGGGTCGCAACGAGTCGGACCTGACTGAGTGACTGAACAACAACATAATGTCCATAAACACTAAATACATCTTGCAGTAAAAATGTAAGACTTTTATGAAAAACATAACAACAACACAGTACAAAAGAACATAAAGAGGCCATAAAGAATGGTTCCCAGAGGAGAAGATTCATCATCATTAAAATTCTCAGATGAATGTATAAACGATTTCAAGGCAATCCCAATCAAAACACTTCCAGTCCTCTGCTTTTCTCTTTTCAATCAGTTATCTATGACTTTGTAACAAACCACTAAGAACAGAGTGGCCCAGAAGACTGACTGCTCCCAAGTCTACAGCTCGCCTGCTCCACCTGGTGTCAGCTGTGGCCCTGGGATATATTTAAAGTCACATCTTTAAAGATCTATATCACTAAAAATTTAAGAATGAAGATAAATGTATTTCCAACTCAAAACCACTAGGAAAAGAACAAAGTAAACTATAAGAAAACAAAAGGAAGGAGACAGTAAAAAAAAAAAAAGTGAAAGCAGAAATTAATGAGATAGAAAACGTACCAACTGTGTATCAGACTAACAAATGAAAATCCTGGTTCTGGAGGAAAGGGGAGAATCAAGCTAGCTAATTTCATCAAGAAAGAAAAAAAAAACACACCAATATACAAATAAGACATAACAATGGAGAAGTAACTACTGACAGAGCACATTTTAAAAGTCGAAAAGATACTACTTCATACATCTCAATGGAAAGAGATTTTAAATTTTAACTGAAATGTAAAATTTGTAAGAATAACACAGTTTATCAAAGTAGACAAATGGTTAAAACAGACCAACTTCCATGGAAGGGACACAGAATATAATCAAGAAACTATCCCATGAGAGTGCCGGGCCCAGATGGTTCCTCAGGAGAACTCTGTCAAGTTATGAATCAAGCATGACATTGATAGCTAAACCTTATAAACACAATACACAAAAAGTTAAAGACCAAGCACTTGTGAATGCAGATGCAAAAACTCCTAAATAAAATGAACAGACACCAATGTCACATTAAGAAAATAATACTCTGACCAAGTGGAATATACCAGGAATACGAGTATGGTTCAAAAATACCCATTACCAGTAATGTAATTCAACGTGCTTTATTGACTATGCCAAAGCCTTTGACTGTGTGGATCACAATAAACTGTGAAAAATTCTGAAAGAGATGGGAATACCAGACCACCTAACCTGCCTCTTGAGAAATCTGTATGCAGGTCAGGAAGCAACAGTTAGAACTGGACATGGAACAACAGACTCATTCCAAATAGGAAAAGGAGTATGTCAAAGCTGTATATTGTCACCCTGCTTATTTAACTTCTATGCAGAGTACATCATGAGAAACGCTGGACTGGAAGAAACACAAGCTGGAATCAAGATTGCCGGGAGAAATCTCAATAACCTCAGATATGCAGATGACACCACCCTTATGGCAGAAAGTGAAAAGGAACTAAAAAGCCTCTTGATGAAAGTGAAAGAGGAGAGAGAAAAAGTTGGCTTAAAGCTCAACATTCAGAAAACGAAGATCATGGCATCTGGTCCCATCACTTCATGGGAAATAGATGGGGAAACAGTGGAAACAGTGTCTGACTTTATTTTTTGGGGCTCCAAAATCACTGCAGATGGTGACTGCAGCCATGAAATTAAAAGACGCTTACTCCTTGGTCATAAATATATACCTAGATACTATACCTAGATAGTATATTCAAAAGCTGAGACATTACTTTGCCGACTAAGGTCCGTCTAGTCAAGGCTATGGTTTTTCCTATGGTCATGTATGGATGTGAGAGTTGGACTGTGAAGAAGGCTGAGTGCTGAAGAATTGATGCTTTTGAACTGTGGTACTGGAGAAGACTCTTGAGAGTCCCTTGGACTGCAAGGAGATCCAACTAGTCCATTCTGAAGGAGATCAGCCCTGGGATTTCTTTGGAAGGAATGATGCTAAAGCTGAAACTCCAGTACTTTGGCCACTTCATGTGAAGAGTTGACTCATTGGAAAAGACTCTGATGCTGGGAGGGATTGGGGGCAGGAGGAGAAGGGGACGACCCAGGATGAGATGGCTGGATGGCATCACGGACTCGATGGATGTGAGTCTGAGTGAACTCTGGGAGATGGTGATGGACAGGGAGGCCTGGCATGCTGCGATTCATGGGGTCGCAAAGAGTCGGACACGACTGAGCGATTGAACTGAACTGAACTGAACTGAAGTGAGAAAAATCATATGATTATCTCCACCAGGTATGACAAAGCCTTTAACAGAATTCAACAGTGTATTCCTAATTTTAAAAACTCTCAAGAAAATAGGAATGGATGGAAGTTCCTTCACACACTGACTCAAATCCACCTGATTCCCACAGCCATCGCCCTACTTACTGGGGGGTACCAATCACAGGCATTCCCACTGAATCAGGAACAAGGAAAAGATACTCACTGTCTCCACCACTAATAGACCATGTCCTAGACCAGGAAAGTACTCTGAGACATAAGAACTGAAAAGGAAACAGTAAGACTCTCTGCAGGTGGCATCATAGGATGACTGGAAAACCCCAGACTTTGGGGCCTGCAGACACTGGTTTTGAGAACCAATGACAAAACAAACTCAAACAATAAAAAAAATTCAGCAAGGTTAACATGAAAAAAAAAAAAACCAACAGTCTCCATATACACAAAAAATCACCAACTGGAAGATATTATAATGTGAGAAAAAAATCCCACTGACCATAGCAACAAAAAAGGTAAAATACTTAGAAAAGGAATTTAATACTAAGGTTCATATGAAAAAATAAACATGCCAGGGCAACTAGGCAAACACTGAAAAGAATGACCCCGAGAGTGACCAGCGCAACCAGGTCTGAACGTGGACTGTCAGGCCAGGGAAAGCACGCACTGCACACAAGCTCCAAACTCTTCTTAGCCAGTCTGTTTCAGGCTGTCGTGTGGGTATGGCAACTCTGAAACTATACTATGCACACTGCAGCCCTGAGCAGGTAAGTGAATGTGCCCATGTTGTCAGGCCAGGGTGGATACAAACACAGAACAGGTTAAGGCAAGAAAGCGCCCTGGGGTGAGGCTAAAACCAGAGGCATCAGTATTGAGTCATGATTTCTAAGACACGTGCTTTCAGAGCCCTGTGGAGTCCACTGGCGCAGTAGCAGGGCCACTCCCGCCATGCCAGGGGATCAAGGCCTTGAGAAAAGACGGCTGATTCCAACACAGGGGTAGCAAAGGGACAAGAACCCAGAATATTGTCATGCCGAAAGTTAGAAAGTGCTCAGAAGGCCACAGGAGCCAGTCTGAAGTGACTCTCACTGGCCAAACCTGAGACAACTTGAACATCAAAATAAGGATAATGAACTGTAAAGCACTGAAAGAGAAACCCACACGGATTTCTGATAACTTGGGAAGGTGTGCAGGCTGTGGTGATGTCTGGCTCAGCAAGAGTCAGCCTTGGGCTAAATCCAATCTGGATGTTGGAGGATTCCCGTCACTGTGCCACAGGAGTGCCTCCCTGCACACACACTGCGTCCATCACATGGCTTGTGCTGACCTCTGTGCTCCCCAGGAGTTCAGAGTACTGCTACGTGCCAGGCAGAGGCTACCTATGTGCCTGGTCCAATAAAACCCCAGGCGTCGCATCTCTAACGAGGCCCCCTGGTGGACAACACCTCACATAAGCTAGCCTAAGAGTTCCCAGGGAAGAAGCCTGTCCCATGGGACTTCACGGGGAAAGGCTACAAAGTCAGCAACGTCAAAAGCACGTGGGGTGAAGGGAGCCCAGGCGTGAGCTTCCAGCCCTTTCTCATTAGAACTACAAAAACTACTCTGGCATCCTCAGATCCAGGTTAAAACGTCACAATGTGTAATGATTCATGTACTCTGTACACTGCTAAATGCTTATTTTGTTAGAGTTGAAACAGATAGAACAAATGATCCACAGAATTTTCTATTCGTTCATGAAAGAAGAATTCAGGTTCATGACTACAGAACTGCCAAGTACGAGTAAAGGCCAGGGTGCCCACAGCAGCAGTGTCTGCTCTCTCAACAGGCATCACAGAGCACCTCCTGCACCAGACTCGGGGGGTGAGTTAGGAGACAGCTCCCTGCCCACAGAGAACCTGCCAACCAGCACCAGAGACAGGCAAGGATTCTCAAGGAGAATAACAGCCATGTGGTGACTACAGGGTGCGAGGAAAACAAAGCTGAAAGGAAATGTTAGAAATAGCTAGTGCCCACCAGGACACAGGGAGACGGCTCACAAGAACTGGAAACATAGGCAGTAACGTGGCAACTGTACTTGGTGATTACGATGCGAACACTGCACTGCGCCAGAGCAGAAATAAGCCGTGGCAAAGTCACACACTGAAGAACGGAGAAAAGAGAATACCAAAAAATTAAAACAGTAAACTTTAAAAAGTACAGCTGTCTCAGCAAAACCCAGACCCGTGAGTTCTCAACCCATTATAACATTCCCCGGAATGAATACTCACACAGCACTCTGTCCAGTAAATGTGCAGGAAGGGGAAGGTCAGCAGGGCTTTGTTCCCTTCTTTGGGCAGCAGCTCCTCTTTGAACTGAACAAAGTTAGACTCCAGGTGGATCATCTTTGGAGCCCGGCCATAGGACCTATTAACAATTGTGAACGAGTCAGAGAAACGTGAGAGCGTTCAGCAGAAGGAAAAGGGGAAAAAAGACAACAATCCAATCATATCTGTGCGTTCAGAAGTGCACAGGTGATACTAACCCTGAGTTTTAACTAGTATATGTTCCATTTGAAAAGATGCTATAAATCACTTTAAACACAGTTCATGTGTCAAAGCTCTTCATAACTCCATTTGCAACAATACAGACTTCTGAGAAAAATACATGTCAGTATACAGTCACCATAAAAGAAGCAGAGTGTTTCCCAAATGTCAAAAGTGCAGTCTGAAACTACCAAAGCTTTAAACTGCTCTCGTATTTTTGCAACAAACTGCATTATCCAAAAAAGAGAACTGTCTGGTGAAAAAGAACAGGTTTCTATTTGCACAGCATAAACAGTGGTAACCACCCATCCTTCAATTTTTTTAAAAGACATCTCAAGAAAACTTTTTAAAACAACTTTTGAATTTATTGTCGGCTGCGCGGGGTCTTTGCTGCTTTCGTGGGCTCTCTCTAGCTGCAGCGAATGGGGGCTACCCCCCGTTGCAGGGCCTGGGCTCCAGGCACGCAGGCTTCAGCAGCTGCGGAGCGTGGGCCCCCGTTGCAGGGCCTGGGCCCCGGGCACGCAGGCTTCAGCAGTTGCGGTGCGTGGGCTCGCAGCTGCTGGGCTCTAGAGCGCAGGCTCAGTGGCTATGGGTCACGGGCTTATTGTTCTGTGGCACGTAGGATCTTCCTGGAACAGGGACCAAACCTACATTGGAAGGCAGATTCTTACCCACTGCATCACCAGGGATGTCCCGTCCTCCAATTTTCCTCAATCCAAGAACAAAGATCCCACAAGCTACACGCATCTAATTGATGGCTATCATAGAGTATGGACACTGTTTAATTATACTTCTAAAAATAAATTAGACTACATACATCTCTTTTGCACACCTCTATTTTCCACCTCTAGTGAGTTGTGTCTCTTTTAAATATCTACAGGTGGATTTTATTCTTTTTGTCTAACCTAAGGAGTCTCCATGATGAATAAACTGAAAACAACCATACTGAATGTTATTATACTTTAACTTGTGGATTTTCTATTTCACGCTAGTTTTTTTCTATCCTTGGTGAGATTAATCAAGTTTTCTTTTTCCTTCCTTTTTCTCTGTTACCTTGAAAGTTTAAGCTTCTATTTCTTTTCTGTTATTATTTACATTTTAATATTTAAATGCATAAACTTTAATTTCCCTTTCAAAAAGTACAGTTAAGTGTCTATCTCTTCTTGAACGGGACAAAGATATTACAGTTTTCTTTCTGCTTTCTTCCACATTCTGAAATTTTATATTTTTAATTTTTAAAAGCATTGACACCATAAAATAGTGAAATATTTGTTATGACTTGCTTTCAGGCAGCTGCTCCCTTCACTCTGTGAATTCAGGGTTCATGTTCCTGACACATGTGTTTTCCTTGGGACACATTCCTTAATTACTTCAGAGACAGCAGTACAGCTTCTGATCATACACATCTGAAGATGTTCCTGTTGACAGCATGTTTCCAGCTATTTCCATGCTGTGGCGGCAGCGAATGTAAGACGGGAGCAGGGCTCTGGAGAGCACGGTGTGGTGGTGTGCAGACACCCCGGGCCCAGCCGGTACCCTGTCTCAAGGCCTGGGGGAGGCTGAGACCGTCTTCCTGCTGCGTGACTGTGAATAATACACAACTCTAGAGTCAAGGTGGGGCTTCTCAGAGCTCAACTCTCAGTCTCCTTAGAACTCAAGTCAAAGCGGGGCTTCCCCTGTGGCTCAGCTGGTAAAGAATCTGCCTGCAATGCGGGAGACCCGGGTTTAATCCCTGGGTTGGGAAGATCCCCTGGAGAAGGGAAAAGCTACTCACTCCAGTATTCTGACCTGGAGAACTCCATGGACTGCATGGGGTCGCAAAGAGTCGGACACAACCAAGAGTCAAGGGACAGCCTTCGAGTCAGGGTGCTCCTCTTCAATGCTCTATCTTAGGCTGCATTTTAATTGCTGTTAGAGACTGCAGACTCGGTTTTTCTTTTCTCCCTGTTTCCTGATGTGGCTTTTTGTTCGCTTGGTTTTGTTTTCATTCTGCTTCACATCCAGCAACCCCCGAAATCTCTGAACTCACTTCTGGGAAAACCTGGACACCGGTTCCTCAAGCAGGGCCGGTCTCTCCACCCGCTCCACAGTCACTTCTGAAATACCTACTACAGAGACATGGAAATCTATGGACTTAGCCTTCACGGCTCAGCTTTCCTCTCGGACCTCCATTTCTGGCTCTCAGCTCTCAACTCCAGAGTTCCCAAGTGCAATCTCCCAATTCATCACTCTGTTCTTCAGCTACACAGAAGTTCAGTGCATGAAGTCAAGTTTCTGCTTCAACTTTGTTTCCCAATATCTAATCAATTACATTTTTGCCAAAGTGAAATATACATACTTTAACATGTCAAACAGTACTAAAGAGCCACACACACACACACACACACACACACACACCCCTCTGCACTTGGTCTTGGTCTTGGCCTTTTCTCCCAAAGTCCTGGGCCCTGTCACCTGTCAGGGACCTGTCTGCTTCTCAGGGTGTCCCCTCTGCAGACACACAGAGGGCTTTCCCTCCCATTCCTCTGTCCATCCTTCTGCTCCCAGAAAGATAACCAGGTCTCCGCTGCTGCCTCCTCTGCCTTCTCTGTCCTTAAACATTTAGGCTTTTCCAGTACTCTTCTCTCAATTAGTTTTCAAGAAGGTGAAGAAAAGAATATGCTTATTAAATCTATGCAGGGTCTCGATTCCATTTTTTCCTCATAAGCCCATTTCTCATTTCTTTTATCTTTCTGAATGTTTGAATAATGTATACTTGTTTGAAATCCTTTCCAGATCACTCCATTTCTTCAGATATTATTAAATTCTTCCATTTGCTGAATTGTTTTCTCTCATTCACAGCACTGGGCCTCCTCAATAGTTGAATAATTTTCCTGTAAGAGAATTCTCCCAGTTCTGTACATTCTTTATATTACATTTTGGTAAATAAATACATTCCTTGCAACACTAAGCAGGCACAAAGATTAGACTAGACTCAACAGAGACCCTGGTAAAGTCATCCAGAATGTTAATTCTTCACGTCAGGAGGGTAAAAACTGGTGGTCAGAAAGGAATAATGTAGCAAGAAACAGAATTACATGAGCATGAATAACAACAGGAAATTTTTCATTCACCTTGGTTAAAATCAGACTGCCAGTATTAACAGGTATTTTAATATTATTAATAAACAGTGTTAACAATCCAAACATTTTCTACAAATAACATCTACCAGAAGTTAGTTTTTCAGTGAAATAATTAAAAGTCAGTTAAGGTAAGGTAAGGTAAGTTGCTCAGTCGTGTCCGACTCTTTGCGACCCCATGGACTGTAGCCTACCAGGTTCCTCCATCCGTGGGATTCTCCAGGCAAGAATACTGGAGTGGGTTGCCATTTCCTTCTCCAGAAGATCTTCCCAACCCAGGGATCGAACCCGGGTCTCCCGCGTTGTAGGCAGACGCTTTACCATCTGAGCCACCAGGGAAGTCAAAAGTCAGTTATTTCCTCAGAACAAGTCATTAGAGGAACAATTACAAACAACAGGGCCAACGGGAGGACTGATCTGATGGCACTCCTAATTTTAAAGACCATCCTCTGTCCAGTTTCTCATCCTTAAGAGAAGAGCCCAGGCACTCAGGGTGACAAAGCCCTGGTTAAGACGCAGAGGCACCAGCTCTACTGAGGAATATGGGTGCACATCTCCTTAACAGAATGCCACCAGGAGTCAGAAGTCACCTCTATACAAGGGGCCTGCGGCTCCAAAGACGTGTCCCATTTCTATCATCCTAGGTCTTGTTCAGAAAACAAGCCTTAAAACAGGCTCACAGATTACGGGGCCTTCTTCTCAGTCTCCTTAGAACTCAGGCTCTCACTTTGACTGCTTCACTCACTCACACAAACGCCTACAAAACAAGGAGGGAGATGCCATACCTCCTCCATTCCATTGGTTCTCTTGGAAGCTGCTGGGAAAGTGTCGGGTAAATGGAGGTAAATAAATTCTGATCTCCAGCACCTACAACAGGAATGAACAACTGTTAGGTAAATATAGGGAAAATGGGCTCTAAAACGTATTAATTGGTATTTTTAGACAATTTAATAATTTAGCAAAATGACATCACAAAACAGGTTGTTTTGTATCTTTAAAGAAGTGGTCTCTAGAAAAGCCAGCACTTGATCTAACTTCGCCCCCACCTGGCCTCCCTGAGGAGATAAATTCTCCCCAAGAGTAAGAAGAAGAGGAAGAGGTCCGACAGCTAAGGAGGGCGGAGCTGGACCAACCCTGCCCAGCCGTGTACCTGTGTCGGCTCCTACAGCCACTTCTTCAACTTGGGTAAAACAGCCATGAAACTCCAGGCAGAAAAGGAAGCCAGGACAAGTGGATGTGAGTTTCTTCACCAAATTACAGCAGGCGCCAAGACACACAGGCTGCTCTCTGGTACCCAGGACACCAAACACACCTGCTCTCACTCGTTCTCATGGGAGCCCTGGAAGCAGATCCGACCACACACCGAGGAGAGAGCTGCAAGGGCCCGGCGCTCAGAGTGCACAGCTTGCTGGTGGCAGAGACCAGCAAGGAACTCGGGAGTCTCTGACTTCACAGCTCAGCTGTTAACTCAGCTCTTTCATCCCAGCCTTAACAGAACTGGAAAATCCACTTGGCTCTCCTAAAATGACAGTACAGCCACATCCTGCTTCAGCCTAGAAAGAGCCTTTCAATACCAGTGGCTCCGTCTCACACTCAGGAACCTCTACCGTTACGCGAAACCTTTTTCCAAGCTGCATTTATATTGATGGTAAAGAAATCATTGGGAAGTGATGTGGGCCACTGACATACTTACCTATTTTGCTACCACAAGCCTAAAAAAAAAAGAAAACAAAAACAAGACAAACAAAACGGAACCTTTCCCAAACCACATAACAATGTCAAGTCACTACAGAGAGGAATGATGTTTTTGGGCAACTGAGCTGATCCTCAGAGAAGCAGTGAGGCATGGGGACTGGACACAGATGCTGGAAGGTTGACCACCTGGGTCCCTTCTGAGCTCCACCACCTACTAGCCGAATACGCTTGGGAAGACCATGTATCCTTTCTGTGCCTCAGGGACCATCTGTGAAATGGGAAAATAAGAATAGCTTCCAACAGGGCTATTGTGAGACTGAGTCAACACAATAACCTTGAACAAGGCCCAACACAAAGTAAATCGTTAATAAGGGTTACTATTAATAATTTATTGTTACCATAAAAACAGCTTTTAGGTTTTAACTCATCAGTTTTTATTGCATTCATGTCTTTGGTAATTGTCTTAGAAATCATTACAGTAAGAAAACCTTTAGTTAGCTTCTAATTTCTTATCTTTGAGTGCCAACTCCTGCTGCCTCTTGAAAAGGTTCTAGAATTAACATATTAAAAAAAAAATCACTACTCTCTGCTAAAAAGAAATTAGGGCAACCACAGGGAAGCTTTCTTCTCTTTCACTTGGTTTTTTATATATATGCTCCTTGCAATAAAGTCTCACATAAAGGTACAAGTAACCTCTGCAACAGGGTAAACAAATGAAGTGCCTCCTACACACCCCCTTCTCAAGTGTCTCCCACAGGAAATCCTGTTATACAAGATAAAACTTGTCCAACTGGAGGCTGTAAAGTACCAATTTTTCTTACATTCAATCATGAAATAAACCTTTAATCTGTGTCCTAAATTTAATTTTAAAAGATTACAGGTCAATTAACCCATCTGTCAAGGGCAGAGACATCCTCTGATAATAACTGGGCACTGAACATGTGACCATTTGATCTCAGCCCCTGTTAAGGAGCTGAACTGTGTCCCAGCAAAACTCATACACTGAAACCCTAACCCCTCAGCACCTCTGTTATGTGACTGTATCTGAAAGAGATGATTAGGTGAGAACAAGGGCTTTTGAATGGGCCCTGATTAAATCCCTTCAGAAAGAAAGTGAAGTCGCTCAGTCATGTCTGACTCTTTGCAACCCCATGGACTGTAGCCTACCAGGCTCCTCCATCCACGGAATTTTCCAGGCAAGAGTACTGGAGTGGGTTGCCATTTCCTTCTCCAGGGGATCTTCCCGACCCAGGGATCGAACCCGGGTCTCCCACATTGCAGCCAGACACTTTACCATCTGAACCAACAGGGAAGTCGATTAAATCCCTCAGGCATCCTTACAAGAGAAGATGTGGACACACGGTCATGGGGGCAGGAAGGACCACGTGAGGATGCAGCAAGAAGACATGGCCCCCGACAAGCCCCCAAATGAGGCCTCACGGCCAGCCCTGCCGACACCCTGACCTCGCCTCCAGCCTCCAGACAGCGAGGAATAAAGCTCTGCTGTTTCAGCTCCCCCACCCCCAGCCTGGAGGGTTACCCCGAGCACCCGAGCAAACTGACACAGCACCTGCTTTTCATTCCTACCCACTGAAACCCTATGCTGACTGCACGTGAAGAAAAGCCACCATGATTTTCTCAGAATACACGGCTATTATTAATGATAATACTCGCAAGTTTTTATACTGAGTATTATGGAAAACAGAGGGAAGTATCTTTGAAAATGAGCTAGAAAGAGCCATATAAGACAGACAGGAAAGAGCTTATATGTAAAACCTCAGAAGAATAAAATCTCCATTCACTTGACAGGTAATTAAATTAACAATGTGTATTAATACTTTGTAGTGCCCCAAAACAGCCCAACCAGTTAGTAGAAAAGCCACTGGAGTGCTGAGGCCTGAACTGTAAGAGCAACTTCGTTTTGATCCCCTGGGCTGCACAGGGGCATGAGAACAGGGGCTCAGCTGTCAGAATACAGCCACTAGAAGCAAAAATGAGGCTTAAGACAACGTGTTGAGAGAACTTTGTTGAGAAAACTACTGTGTTTATTTTTCTTTCTCAAGAGGGCTACTAAGATTCACTTGGACTCCCCTGGTGGGCCAGTAGTTAAGAATCCGCTTCCAATGCAGGAGACACAGGTGTGATCCCTGGTTATGGAACTATGATCCCACACACATGCTGCGAGGTAACTAAGCCCCATGTTCCACAACAGGAGATGTCTGAGAGAAAGGCAGGCAGAACCCTGGGTTCCTGACTACCTACGCCTCTCTTCTGTCTACCATTTGTGATCAGACTCTGGTCCACACACTCAGATATCTGAGGCAGACCTTCACTATTTTCTGAATTAGGACTGCATTCTCTGAGATTTTTAGAAGCATATATTTATGTATTAGTCACATAATTTTAAACTTTTTATTTTAAAAGCAGGTAAGAACTAATTAAATATGGCCAGTGTGTGTGTGGTGGTGAGGGGGAGGTGGTTTTAAAAACAGATGATTTCAGTGACTTAAGTATATATGGGTCACATTTCAATAAACTCAGCTGAACATTTTCTTAAAATTTTAAAAACAGAAGGACTTGGGAACTCAATTATAAAATAGTTGACTTTCACCAGCATTGAAAAGACACTGACACATGTCCAACAGAATGCAAGTAAATACAGACAAAGATGTGTCGTTTTGATTTTCACGTGCTAGCAAGGTAACGCTCAAAATCCTTCAAGCTAGGCTTCAACAGCACCAGATGTACAAGCTGGATTTAGAAAAGGCAGAGGAACCAGAGATCCAATTGCCAGCATCCACTGGATCACAGAAAAAGGAAGGGAAAAAGAAAAAAGAAAAAGCAAGGGAATTCCAAAAACATATCTACTTCTGCTTCACTGACTAAGCTAAAGCCTTTTTGACTGTGTGGATCACAACAAACTGTGGGAAATTCTTAAAGAGATAGGAATACCAAATAGGAGACTTATCTGTCTCCTGAGAAACATGTATACAGGACAAAAAGCAACAAGTAGAACCAGACATGGAACAATGAACTGGTTCAAAACTGGGAAAGGAGTATGTCAAGGCTGTATACTGTCATCCTGTTTGTTTAATTTATATGCAGAGTACATCATGCATGAATGCATCATTCATGGATGAAGCATTAGCTGGAGTCAAAACTGGGAAAGGAGTACATCAGGGAGAAATATCAACAACCTCAGGTATGTGGATGATACCACTATAACGGCAGAAAGTGAAGACCTCAAGAGCCTCTTGATGAGGGTGAAAGAGGACAAGGAAAACACTGGCTTAAAGCTCAACATTAAAAAAACTATGATCACGGCATCCAGTCCCATCACTTCATGGCAAACAGATGGGGAAAAGTGAAAACAGTGGCAGCTTTTCTCTTTTGGGCTCCAGAATCAATGTGGACAGTGACTGCAGCCATGAAATCAAAAGACACTTCCTCCCTGGAAGAAAAGTGAAAGTGAAAGTCGCTCAGTGGTATCCAACTCTTTGTGACCCCATGGACTATACAGTCCATGAACTCTCCAGGCCAGAATACTGGAGTGGGTAGCCTTTCCCTTCTCCAGAGGATCTTCCCAACCCAGGGATTGAACCCAGGTCTCCCACATTGCAGGCCGATTCTTTACCAGGTGAGCCACAATGGAAGCCCAAGAATATCTGAGTGAATACTGGAAGAAAAGCTATGACAAACCTAGACAGTGTATTAAAAAGCAGAGATATCACTTTGCCGATAAAGGTCTGTGTAGTCAAAGCTATGGTCTTTCCAATAATCATGTAGAGATGTGGGAGTTGAACCATAAAGAAGGCTGAGTGCTGAAGAATTAATGCTTTCGAACTGTGATGCCGGAGAAGACTCCCGAGAGTCCCCTGGACTCTCCTGGACAGCAAGAAGATCAAACCGGTAAATTCTAAAGGAAATCAATCCTAATATTCGTTGGAAGGACTGATGCTGAAGCTGAAGCTCCAATACTTTCGCCACCTGATGCAAAGAGCCGACTCACTGGAAAAGACCCTGACGCTGGGAAATATTGAGGGCAGGAGAAGAAGGGAGGCAGAGGATGAGATGGTTGGATGGCATCACTGACTCAATGGACATGAGTTTGAGCAAGCTCTGGGAGATGGTGAAGGACAGGCAAGCCTGGTGTCCCTGGGGTCGCAAAGAGTTGTAAACAACCTAGCGAATGAACAACAAAAAGAGACAGTAAGAAATTGGCTATTTTTGAAACAACTCTAATTTTCAAAGAAGTCAATTATAACTAAAAATAGAAACCTGTAGGCCAGACAGTCTTTTAGACCCAATACACCATCACTAAGATCAGAGTCTAAGCAGAGCCAAGTAACATGTCCAGACCAAGCCCAGGAGGGCACAGCAGACCCGCCCAGCCGCACTCAGGGCCACTCACAGCTGAGGTCAGTCACACAGCATCAGCTGCACCCTCCAGCAACATAAGCAGCAATGGAAACTTTCACTTTCAATCATTTTTCTGCACAAAACTTTTAGGATCCACTAGAACTGCAATGTCACAAGGTTATTTAGTGTCAAAACATTTTAAAATCCTGATTTTCAGTTAACAGTCAACTGCGACCAGAACAAAATCAGTCTTATGCTGATACTTAAAGAGCAGAGGCTGAGTCCAGGGTCCTGTTCTGCATGAAAGAGCCTCCAGCAGAGGAAAGGCACATGAAGCTCAACCCTGCGGGAATCAACATCCAACCAAACCATGTGAACTGGCTCCGTATGGGGTGGAGGTTAGAGAGAGATTCCCATCTGCATCTCAGCAACACTGCATGTCTAGACTAGGCTAACATAAAGGCACCTGTTCTCTTAATTGAGAAGAAAATATTTGTATCTCTGTTCAAAAAGCTATACGTTTGTTGTTGCTAATATAGCTGCAATATTTATGGTTATCCACTCCAGTGTTCTTGCCTGGAAAATCCCAGGGACGGGGGAGCCTGGTGGGCTCCCATCTATGGGGTCACACAGAGTCGGACACGACTGAAGTGACTTAGCAGCAGCAGCAATATGCAGTATTTATGTATATGTAATATTTATGCAATCATTTTTTTTTAATTTTAAGATTTGATGATGACATAAGACTGCATTTAGCACTAAGCCATCTACAGAAAGGGCAGCGCAAATGAACAAACGTGGTGCGAGTGCTCCAAAGCTACCAGTCATGCCTCATGGGGAACAAAAGGTTAAACAGAAGAGCCACCTATTTGTTGGGAAGGACACAGGGCTTTCATACTTATAGAATCAGACATGTGTCAAGGGCATTCAGAAATTGACAGAATCGTCCTGCTCCCCTGGGGCCTGTGAACATGTTACATTACACAGTAAGGAAGAATCAAGGTTGCAGATGGATTAAAGCTGCTAGTCAGCTGACCTTAAAATAAAGAGATGATCCTGGCTTATCCGGACAGGCCCACTGTGCTCCCAAGGGTCCTTACATGGGGAAGTGCCACAAGCACAGAGATGGCATCACGAGAAAGACCGAACTGGGGCCCAGAGAGAGAGTCAAGGGAGCAGGCGCCTCCAGCTGCTGGAAAGGGGATTCTCCCCTGGAGCCCTCAGAAGAAGCAGCCCTACCCACATCTCAGTCCAGAGAGAACCATGTCAGAATTCTGAATTCCATGACTCTGAGAAAATACCTCTGTGTTACTTTTAGGCACAAAGTCTACGTAATTTTTTACAACAGTCACAAGAAACTGACACAACCATGAAAAGTGAAGTCATGGGACTGATTTAAAGCAAAGAAGGAAAAGCATTTGAGTTGCCATTCCCCGTCCCTCCCCCCAATCTATGTACTACTCCCAATCTGATGATCCGGGAGGACTTGCTATTAGCACTAGAGGGTTTGGCCCCAGGTGAGAACTAGCTGACAGAAGTCAGAGGAGGGACCACTCGTTTACTGCGCAGTTGCTCACGCACTGTAAGCACGCTGCTCAGTCCCCCGGAGTCCTCCCAGCAGCCCGAGGGCCACCCCACACAGGGAAGCCCGGGCACCCACGGCTCCCCACCCAGGTGAGTCAAGCAGCTCGTCAGCGTAAAGCTGCCCACTCTGGACTCAACATTATGCACTGCTGCTGCAAGACGCTTCTCTCATTTTATTGTTTCCTGGGCTTCCTGGGTGGTTCACTGGTAAAGAATCAGCCTGCAATGCAGGAGATGTGGGCTTGATCCCTGGGTTGGGAGGATCCCCTGGAGAAGGAAATGGCAACCCACTCCAGTGTTCTTAAATCACAACCCGGCCCATCCTGCCATCTCAGCACTGGCTTTCCTGACAGGTCTGGTCACCAGCTTCCGCAGCCTGCCGGTGACAGACACCTGCTCACTCTCCCCGAGCAGCTTCCCTTGCTCCTACACCCAGTTACGCAGCCAGCACCACCCTACCCGCAGGCGTGGCCAAAGGGATGAAGTGCACTGAAGGTTAACCGAGTTCCAGGCTGGGAGTTTGCAGAAAAGAAACTACAGCCGACGAAGAGGCCGCCCGAGACAGAAAGTCCCAAAGTCTCCCTTTTTAAAGAAGAAAGACAAGATAGTAATGACCTTCTCTAGCACTCAGAGACCACATTAGACCCCAAACCCAGGAATTTACCAGAAAAAGAAAGACTGGATAAGTGCATCTATATATAAGAAGACCCGAGAATCAGCCTTTGAAAGTTTACGTATTTTTAAAATACAGGGAATGCAGTCAAGCTGCAGCCGTTTGAATCACGGCATTTGCGATTCAGGAGGACATCTTGCTCGCTCCAGGCACACCTGGACCGGAGGCTTCTCCCAAACCGCTCTTTCCCTGGATTTCCCTCACCTCCTCAAAAGTCCGTTCGAAGATCACTCACTTTCTCAATGGGGTCTCACTATCATTTTCAAAAGCAGCACCGTTTTGAAGGGGGATTTAAACTAGCAAAACTGTGTTTACCACAGCCCCAGCAATCCTCACAGTGATAGACCCCAAAAGATACATGGGGAAAATACATTTGATTGCAAGACTGTGTCAAACAGCAAAAGATGAAACCATTCAAATTCCACTGATGGAGGGCCAGAGTGAACCATGGCATGCCGACATGACAGGGCTCTAGGGACTGTAAACAGGAGAGTAACCACCTCTACACTCTCTTCTCCCAGAAATCTTTGGGGAAAGCAAAGTCGGGAAAGTGTGTGCAGCCTGCGATCTCTTATCTAAGAAAGGGGAATACTAATAACAACATGTATGACTGTTTCCTACAGGAGACGCTTCAGGTCAGGGAGGGGCAGGGCAGAGAGGACAAGGCTACACACGCGATTGCTGCACTGCTGGTGGCAGTCACAGGCCTATCAGAGGCTGTGTAAGGTGACTGAGGAGGGCCCGGGACCCACAGCACCCGGATCACCTGGGCATCTGCGAGAGGGCCTCACTCCCAGCCCCCACCCCATCCTGCTCCATCAGAAACTCTGGCCCTCCACGAGCACTCCACGGGACTCTGATCCTGTCTGAGGACCTTGTTCTATCATCCCCAAGCATGCTTGAAACTGGAAGAAAAAATACACGAGAGAGAGAGAGAGCGCAGGGAGAAAGCACATACAGAGGACAGAGCAGTTAAATAAAGCCCTAAAGTCCTGAATTTGAACTGAAAAGATCAGAGTGAATTTAGAGCCCAGCTCTTCCCCCTATAAAGGCCCAGCAGCACCTAGAAGCCCAAGCACACAGACTGGGATCTCCAAATACCACCTCCCACCAGAAGGAATCGGGGCTCCCTGAAGAAGGGCTGATTCCAGGGCCAGAGCAGGAAATGCACAAAGTGAGTCTGGAACATCATGTCACACCAGAGAGCAAAGAAACTAAAGATTCCTACAAGGATTCCTACACCTCAGAAGCCAGCTGGCAAAGAGACACAAGGCACACCCTAGACTCTTCAACAAGCGATAAGGAACCACGGAGGGTGAAAGGGAGACTAAGATTTCGAGACAGAATGAAAACATCAATCTAAAAACCTATCGACACTGAATAATTTAAAGAATTTTTTGAAAAAAGACATTTCAGACACACTGGAAATGTAAACACTCAATATTCGATACTAAGGAATTGTATTTTTAGACGTGATAAAGATTTTGCGGTCATATTTTTTAAAGTCCTTATCTTTCAGGGCTACAGGCCGTCTTAGCTCAGGCTGCCATGACAGAATACCCCAGGTGGAGTGGCTTAAACAATACATACAACCGTTTCCCTCCTCGTTCTGGAGGCTGAAGACCAAGGTGCCTCCTTGTGGCTTCCCAGGGAGGGCTCCCCCCTTGCTGACTTGCTCTCCCAGCCTCTCCTCCTCTTATGAGGCCGATGACGAGGTCACCACCCATGTGATCCAAGCCAATCCTAATTATCTCCCAGAAGGTCCCGTCTGCAAATACGACCACATTAGTGGTCTGGGCTTCAGTGTAGGAATTTGGGTGGGGCATACAAATCTGCAGTCCACAACACATACACGTACTGATAAATGTTCCATGCCTGAGATTTGCTTCAAAATAACAACAGGACTGGAAGGAATGGGCAGGGGTATAAAAAAGCAAGACTGTCCACTTTGTTGTTGAAACTGAGTGACAGACTTGAAGGGGTTCTTCATACTAGTTTTTTTTTAATACAAGTTTTCAAGCTTCTATAATAAAACGTTTGAGATGTTAACAATTCTCTCATTTCTCTTACCCGTTTCTCTTTCTCCTTTCTTCCTAGCATACATTACCTATTACATGATATCATTTATCCTGTATGCACACAATCTACGCTCTCGCTGGAACATAAGCTCTAAGACGGCCAGGAACAGATGCTGAGGACGTGCTCTGATGGTGAATCCAGGGCCTAGTTCTACACTAAACAACACAGGGCCCCCAAAGGCCAGGATATCCTACAGCAGATGGAGTGATGGCACTGGCTGTCAAGTTCTCAGAAGATGAATTTAATTTTAGAATCAGTAAGATTACACTAAAAACTGCCAGTACGGCTAGCCTACTCAGTTCTTCAACTGCTGAACTAAAGAAAGTGATGTTTCGATTCTACTTAGCTCTATGACTAAGGCTTTCTCTCAGGGATAACTTAAGAGACAATCCCCTTTCTGTGTGGGCAGACGGAGTCTGATTCCCCCACCACTTGGCAAGGTTGCGGTGGACGAGGAGTCGGCCACCTTGGGCCTGGTCCTCGTTGCATCACTAAATACTGAGGGGCCTTGGTCAGGCACAGAAACTGGCCCTCAGGTCTTCAGCCTCAAAATGACCTACCTGCTGGCCCTTCCCGCTGTTCACCTCAGTGCTTAAGGAACTTTCAAGCTGACCTAGCCAGACTAAGAGTGCCTACACATGGTGAGCTGTGAATGTAGTAAAAATTGTTACCACAGGCGTTACTGTTAGTTCTAAGACTCTACCTAAAATTGCAGCTCTGAAATGTATGCAACTACGTCTAAACACTAAACAGATCTGTTGAAAAAAGGAAAAATTTCCAAACACGTGACATGACACTCCCTGGTGAAAGCAAGGTATAAGCCTGTTGTAGTTTCTTCATAATTTTTCTGTTCACTGTTTTTAAAAAATAATTTACTGATGCAGTCATTCATGTATTTTATTTCTGGCTGTGCTGGGTCTTCGCTGTTGCACAGGTTTTTCTCCCATGGCGGAGAGGGGGCTTCTCATCGTGGGGGCTCCTCTCGTGGTGGAGCACAGGCTCCAGGGGGCACGGGCTTCCGCAGCGGAGGCACGTGGCTCAGCAGGTGCAGCTCGCGGGCTCTAGGGCACAGGCTCAGAAGTTGTGGCACACGGGCTCAGCTGCTTCATGGCCTATGGGATCTTCCTGGATTAGGGACTGAACCCATGTCTCTTGCATTGGCAGGCAGATTCTTAACCTCTGAGCCAACAGGGAAGCCCTCCCTGCTCACTTCTTTAAAATATTTGGCAAATGAGGGCCTAAAACAACATTGAGGAATGAAACATCATGTAACATGTGTGCAGGAAGCCAAATAAAAACATTTATTTTCTTGGGGGGAAAAAAAGGAAAGAGAGATTCTATAACAGGTTCATCTTTTCTTAAGAGATCATCCCACCTTGAGTCAACATCTCAAGCCCAAAATTCCAGATACCATGGACTTGCTCAGGGGTCAGGAGCACAGTAAGGACATGCCTCTAGACGGAGAAAGTGCTATAAAACCAAAGACACATGAGGGATGCTGCCAACATGCACCTGGATGCCAGTGCAGACGCCATAATCAAGGAGCTGACCAGCACCCCTAGACGGTTTGTCCACATCCTGACCCCCCGCCCCAGGGCCTGGGAATGAACCTTATTTGAAAAAAGGGGTCTTTATAGATATGAGTAAGTTCAAGCTCTCAAATAAGATCATTCCGTATCATATACAGATGGGCCCTACATCCAATGACAAGAGGTCACTTGTCAGGTCAGATAAGAGGCAGAAGGGAAAACACAGGGAGAGAGAAGGCCATGTGAAGACAGGGCAGAGACTGGAGTGATGTACCTACAAGTCAAGGAACAGCAAGGATTTCCGGGTGCTGGAAAGAGGCGAGAAAGGACCACCTCCATCCCCAAGGCCTCAGAAGAAGCACAGCCTTGCTGACACTTTGAGTTTCAACTTCCAGTCTCCAGAACTGTGAGAAAATAAATTTCAGTTGTTTTAAGCCACTCAGTTTCTGATAATTTGTTACAGCTATCCTAGAAAACTAATACATGTGGTGTAAAATACAAAAATCAAACGCACATCTTCCCTAGTGCTCTTCCAGTCCATCTTTTAGATATGTTTTTGGCCACACCACTTATATGTTGAAATAAACACAGATGAACAAGAAATTCTCAAGAGGTACAAGCATGAAGAACCACATAAAAAGAACCTTACTAATCATCAGGTGTATGACACCAAAACTATGATAGAAGATGGCCTTGGGCTGGTCAAAGAGTTCTTAGATACGATATTAAAAGTATAAGAGAAAAAAATGGGTAACTGGACTTAAAACATTTAAAATGTTTGCACTTCTGAAGACAGATTAACTAAAAGACAACCAAAGAATAGGAGAAAATATCTGCAAATCACATATCTGATAAAGGAGTCCACACACTGGAATACTAGACAGCAAGAAAAGGAG
Organism: Capricornis sumatraensis; assembly: GCF_032405125.1. Classification (NCBI taxonomy): domain Eukaryota; kingdom Metazoa; phylum Chordata; class Mammalia; order Artiodactyla; family Bovidae; genus Capricornis; species Capricornis sumatraensis. The sequence goes on along the minus strand of NC_091069.1, from coordinate 250,036,237 downwards.
GGGCCAACTGTAGTTGGTGCAACACGAACGAACCTCAGAAACACTGCAGAGCGAGAGAAGCCAGATAGAAGACTGCACGCTACACGACTCACTTCTGTGCGACGTCTAGAAAACGCCAGTCTATAGAGACAGAAAGCAGATCAGTGGTGCCTACGCCTAGGGGCAGAGATTAACTGCTAACAAGCTCTTGGGGTGATGGAAATGTTCTAGAACTGAACTATGGTGACGGCTGCACAACTGTAAACGTTTACTAACCGTCTGAAAAGTGTACACGTACAACGGATATTCATTTTATAATATGTAGACTAAAGCTCAATAAAGCTGCTCAGAAAAAGAAAAAACAAAAAACTATAACCTGTCCACTAGACTGGCAAAAATTAAAAAGATATCTCCAACGCAATAGGGCAGAGTATAACTCGGAGGGCAGCTTTTTCACAAGGCGATTCGGGCTCTCCCCTTCTGACCCAACAATTATACTTCTAGATTCCATTCTTCATAATGAAAATGTATTCCTGCTTTATTTATATACTTTTAAGGTTAAAGTTTCATTTCTAAAAGTTACAGCTATATCTTTTTCAAAGGCTTCACCCAAATGCCAGGTTGACAGTCCCTCAATCCTAAATGCTCCAGAGCAGAAGCTGAACCACAGACCTGAGAATGCTTCGGTTTGTTCATACATTTGTCCTGACTTGAAGCAAAGAAACCATATCTGAACACAACTCAGAAGGACTATTTCCAACATTATGGGCCATGGAACTTTTCTTCTACTGGGTTAATATGTATTTCCTCAATTCAAAAACCCCAAAGAGAAAATGCTCCGGCACCAAAACACAAAGAGCCACCTAAGTGCATAGCAGTTTACCTGAAACCAAGTCTCAGCGGCCAGGACTCAAACTCTCCAAACATTTTCCTACAAAGCTATCTAATCTTGACAAAGACATGTATTTAAAGAAAGTAACTACACCATTAAAAGCTCCTACCTTACATATAACACAGTTCCCCCTTTAGAGTAATGTTTACTCACTTATTAATTTCCTCTACAAATATTTACTGAGCACCAACTATGTGCCCAGCACCATCCAGGTGCCACAAATACAGCAGTGAACACAGCAGATGAAGTTCTGAACCTCACATTCTATTCCAGGGCAGGCTGGGTTGTGGTGGAGAGCAACAACCACAGGAAAAAAAAAAATTTGTCAGGGTGCTGAGCCAGAAGACTGAGCAAAGTCCAAGAGATGCCAAAGGCTCACAGGCCTGGGAGGTGGCACATGAGCAGCCCCAGTGAGAACGGGAAACACCGAGGGGATCAGGAGAGCGACAGGACAGGGGCTGCTGCGCCGTGTGGTGTGTGAGGCCCGGCCAGGAGGCCAGCTGGGAGTGGAGATGGGGGACGTGGACAGAGGGTCTCAGAGCCCACAGGAAGCCCTGAGAATACTATCCTGAGAAGGTGGGTGGCCCCTGGAGAGGCGGAAGCCAAGGAATTATGTGCCAACTTCTCTCTTGGAGGGACTGCCCCCAACCCCAGAGAGAATCAGCTTCAAGGGTAAGGCCAGAAATGAGCCGGGCAGCTGGAAGGCTGCAGGGGTCCCACGGAGAGGTGAAGGGGGCCGGGGTTTGGGGGAGCAGCAGTGAAGGCAGAGAAAAGGGGCTGAATCCTAGATCAATTTCAAAGATAAAATGGTATTTGCTAGTAGACAATGTTGGCTATGAGGGAAAGAGAGAAGTCAGAATGACTCCAAGGTCATCAATTTTAAATTTAAAAACCAAGTATTCTCAAAGAGCAAAATACTGCGAATACACTTAAAAGTCACATTAAGCACAGTCCCACCGGGACGACCTGATTGAAAGTGGGGAATGAGGGGAGTAAAGGCAGAAGGGAAGGTGAGGTGAAGGAAGGGGTGACAGGGAGGATCTGTGGGGGCCCGTGTCCGTCATCCAGACCCCCCAGGCCAGGGCAGAGGGAGGGAGGGCCATCAGGGAGCCCTGGGGGACAAGGCACCAGCACGCCGTCAACTGGCAAAAATCTGTTTTTAGACAAGAAATTCTCAGGTAAGTCACTTGCCTTTTCAAGTAAAGGTGACCAAGGCCCTTCCTACCTCTCGCGTGGACCAGCCAACTAGCTGTCTGCTCCCCTCCAGCCCAAGACTGCCTCCTGCATGGTGTGTGCCATGTTTATTTCAAAGAGCTTAAAAAAACTCAGACCCTGAGTCTTATTGCACAAACCAAACTTCACTGGAAACTCTTCAGGAACACATCTTACAAATCAAGCCCATGAGCTGAAGTTCAAATGGAAAAGGAAGTTTTTCGCATCTAAATGACTGATTCAGATCCACCCTAGAGTTGGGCTAACATACTAGTAACATCGGTTCCCCAGGTGCCCCAGGGACCGCAGCAAACCCACAGAGGCCCAAAGGATGTCCCAAATCTACAAGGGGAACAGCAGTACCAAGCCATCCCAGGCCCCAGGAGAGTCAGTTTCAGTACTACATCAGCTGTATTTCTTTCAGTGACATCATTATCATCACAAAACAGGGTAGCTGTTGTGATGAAAGGCAAATACCACCCCACCCCCACCCCAAGTAAAGCGAGCCACTGTGTCCAATCTGATCCCCTGGTTACAGAGGTTGTGCAGTGCCCAACAGGTGCAACCATCCCAATAGTATGCTACTGTGGTTATCTAAGAAAGAAGTAAAAACTTTTCTTCCAATTTATGTGTATTTTTTTTCAAATAACTTCTGTTAAGACATAATACTTAATAAAATTACTTGAATCTACTTAATAAATGGAATTACTAAGTGCTCTTCTGAGTCTAGAAGTGCCATGAAAACACCACTGAAGACACCAAAGCCACCATGGAGAGAGAAACTGAGGAATCTCTGCTGAGAAGCTAACATTTTTTGCACATTCGTCATTCTTCTGAGTACTTTACACATACTCATTCAAGCCCCTATCAACTCTCTGTGACTGGCACCGTCCCTGACCCTGGGTCACAGGTGAGGAAGTCATCACACAATAAACCGTGCCTGCTTTTACCTGCGCACAGATGGCAGCGCCTTCTAAAGCCAGGGAGCACAGGCAGTAACTCCTCCAACCATGGCCCAAGGAACTGCGGTCTCCTGAGGAGACACATTCCCCCCTCTTCTCAACTGTTACTTCTCTGCTGACTTAAGAATGCACTGTGGACCAAGACCTGCATTTAAGTGTATCAGTTTAAAAAGAGGACATTTTAAGTTACTTTTCCAACAGTGAAACTGAGAGTGGTTAAATCACAAACGCCACACTTTTATGCTTGGTAGAAAATCACAACCGTGCGAATTTAAAACCTTTAACCCACAGGGAGAGAAAAACAAACTCCAGCCAGGTACAAAGTGTTACAGATCTACTCATTTTTTCATCTTTTCCCCCACTATGAAAATTCATAATGTCATATCCAGAATTCTAAATATAGAGACTGAGAAAAATTAAAGCGGCAACATCCAGTGCAACTGGGTGAGAACAGATCATCATTTGGATGGAACACTGCTATTTTTCAGATACTACACAATCTCTTGTTGATGCTTTCGAACTGTAAGGCTGGAGAAGACTCTTGAGAGTCCCTTGGACCGCAAGGAGAACTAACCAATCAATCCTAACAGAAATGAACCCTGAATATTTATTGGAAGGACTAATGCTGAAGCTGAAGCCCCAGTATTTTGGCCACCTTTTTCAAAGAGTGGACTCACTGGAAAAGAAGGGGGGCAGCACAGGATAAGATGGTTAGATAGCATCACTGACTCAATGGACATGAATCTGAGCAAACTCCAGGAGAAAGTGGAGGACAGGGGAGCCTGTTGTATCACAGTCCATGGAGTCACAGAGTCGGACACAACTGTTCAGTTAGCAACTGAACAACAATTCTGGGTAGGATACCAACAAATCAGTGAAATTACCATAGCTTTGCCTGCTAAACGAGACAGCTGGAAAGGAAACACCTCTTTCCTAACGTATCCTTAGATCAGAAACCCCAGTCTTTATTCCAAAGCAGAGAACTGATCCAGTGGCTGAAAGAAAAAAATCGAAGCTCCAACTTAAATTTAGACTGAATGGATCTGCTGAATTGGTTTCAGTTTCAGGGTACATCTTTCATGATTAGTAAATTATGCTATACATGTTCAAATTGCTACGGACAGGTGATTTATCACCCAATGTCATCACACCAGCAGCACCCCTGAGAGCTCGGAGGACAACCTGGGCATTTCAGACACATCTTCCAACACTGACACGTTTCTGAAACTTCCCAACCCTGGAAGTCTAAGCAAATCCTCGACTAAGGTGGTCACTCTGCACCAGAGGCAGTTGGGCAGTGGCTCTGGAAAATTTTAATTATGAACTGAAAGTTATTAAAACTTCTAGATAGCTTCAGAATATTATTAAAATAATTTAACAAGGTTTTCAAGTAATGATGTATCCTGTTTACTCCTAATCTCTGGGGACTTTCCCCTCTTCTCACAGTTGCAAATAAATAGTTCTTAAATTTATCTGAACCAGTAACATTCTACATTCTTCTCAGAAAGGCTGATGCACAATTCATTCAAAGTAAAATGTTCTAAATTCTATGAAAAAAAAATCTGAAACTGAGTTATCAACTCGGCTGTCATTTTTACAATGAACAAACACAGACTTCCTGAGGGTGCAATGGCTGGAAAAAGTATTAAACAGACTTTTGAAAATTAAAATGCTGCTAAGGAGGCTATGTACACAACAGCCAAGCCTCCAGATGGACTTTTAAAGCAGTTTTTCTGCTACCTTTATCTACACTGCTTAGACTAGGGGCTCCCATCAAACGTGTGCTGCAGAAGGAATGGAACAAAATGAAGAAAATATGACGAAAAACCAGGACAGCAAGTGCTTACTGGAGCTCCAGTCCAGACACACCAAAATGGAATTTCAAGTGTGAACTATGAAGTCAGCTTTTCTAAAAGTTAAAAAAACTTTAAATTTAAAAAGATCTTTTTTATTTTTCAAGCTAACTTTCTCTGAAAGTTTACTGAAGCCGCTAATGAATGAATGGTTGTGCCTTTGAAAACAGAGATACCAGTACAGACAACAGCTTTAAACACCGGAAAAACCTCCACCAGTGTAGCTTTTACAGTAAATCTGTAGGAAAGGAAACTTTCCCAGAGTTGTCTGTCATGTATGTGAAATGAAACTAAACATGTCACACGTATCTCTAACACCATGAGGACAACAATCTCCCCACTGAGTCAATGCTGAACCAAGAGCTTTAGGAACCTTCTCTTCAAATATGTATTTACACAATGCCTACAGAAACACGGCTAGAAAAATGGAAGCTAAAGGCTATGAGGTATAATGAGAGATCTAGATGTCTCCACAAGTAATACTGATCCAGCACTCAGAGCATGGAGGGCACTTAGGGAGAAGTCCCCAGGATCTGGGAGACACTGAACCCGAACACGAGCACCACCCAAGTTTGGCTCCTCTTCCCTCAGGATACAGAAAGCACCTGGGGATTAACTGCAGGGCCTCCAGATGACCACCTGCTCCCTCAGACTGAAGGTGCAGTTCTGAGTAAGACTTTCAGTTGGTAAGTGTCCTGGTGAAAAGGGAAAACCTGGCTGAATTATGCAAGTGTCTAAATTCAGATGTGACAACAATCCATTTTCCTAAGAAAGTTTATCAGCTAAACATAAAGCAAAAAAATCCGACTTTAAATATACAGTTTCTCAGCAATATGACAAGAGGAAACACACAAGGAGAGTATCCATTAATCAGAAAAAAAAGTGAAAAAGAATGAGAGAGAGAAACTTTAACTTTTAAAAGGATCTTCTACCTACAGAACTGTCTAGTATGGCCTAAGCGCCTGCCCCCGGATGTTGCTATAAAAAGAGCGCTTCCTTTCAAAGTATAGAAGACCATCAAAAAAAAATAAACTGACGACAAAAGCACTGTCAAAAGTTAAAACTCCTAACAGCCTGAAATATCTCTGCAAGTCAGCAAAACGTCAGCCAACATTTCAACACTTTCCATAAACTCACTGCTTTTGAAAGTACTGAATTCTGAGGTCACGACTGTAAATATTAGAGGGAATTTTGTAACAGAAAAACAGTTCTTTGTGGGTGCATAAATGTGGCACCAAAAAAAAAAAAAAACTAACTTGACAGCCAAAACGTCGAGACACCGGTCCAGAGCGCTGAGAGCTCGCCGAACCTTTACACGTCATCTGTGAAATGGGTCTCTGCTCTGTGCCGGCGTCGCGGGCGGGGAAGTCCTGGCCCGCGGTCCCAGCCAGGCAGGGCCGGCTGTGCACGGCTCTGCCGGGCGTCCTGCGTCTCAGACCCACCACTTAATACGTTCCTGAAGTGCACACCCCGTCTCCTAACAGCACAGCCGCACGCAAACTTCGTCCACGCTGGTGACCGAGCGCCGGCAGACCCGCTGCGGGGTCGGAAGGAACAGTATGCCCGGAGGAGACAGTCTCCGCCGCGAAGGACGGGCCGCGAGGGGCAAGCTGCCGACCCTGTGGCCGGACGGGGCTCAAGGCGGGGGCCCCTCGGGGCGCACCTCAGTCCGGGCCGCCCCGCCTCCCCGGCGCTATCAACTGCAGCCGAACAACCTGGAGGGCGTCCCCGGTGAGGTCAGAGGTCGCCTCCAGGAGAGCTAGGAGATCGGACCCGGGGAGGTCGGAGGTCGCCCGCGGGGTTAGAGCTCCGCCGCAGCCGCCGCCCCGGCCACACCTCTATTCCAGGAAGTGGCCGGGCCGGAGCGCGGGGCCCAGGAGCCGGCGACCTGGGCCGCGCTACCAGCCACGACCGCCGCCCCCTCCCGCGCCGCCGGGCACTCACAGGTGACGATGGGCTTGTTCTCCATGGTGTAGATCACCGGCGGCAGCGGCTCCTCAGGGGCGTCCATGGGCGTCCGGAGTCACCGGCCCGGCCCCTCGCGCCCCATGGGCAGCCCGAGGCCGCGCCGGGCCAGCTCAAGCCTGAGCGGCGCCGCAGCCGCCACAGCGACGTCCGCCCGGCAGCGCTAAGCAGCTCCAGAGCCGGCCGCCCGCCGCCGCCGCCGCCCGCCGGCCGTATCCACTTCCGGTGCCGGCGCGCGGCGGGTACCGCTTCCGGGGCGCGCTCTTTAAAGGGGAGGCCTTTCCGGCGTGCGGGCATAGCCCTCCAACGGAATGGTGGCTGGGGCTGCGCGAGGATTGGTGGAGCGCTCCTCTGCGCCTGGGGGCCGAAGCACCCATGAGCCGGCCGTGGGCAGTTGTGAGTCCCTCCTGGGCCCCTGCCGTAGAGGCTGGACGGCCGAGAGCCGCCACCCCAAGCCGGCGCCCTCGGGCAGACGGGGCTGGCTTGGAAAGGGCCGCCCAAACTCGCCGCCGTGGAGCGCCCAGGATCATCGCCCCCACCCTGCCCCCACGCCGCGTGCCCGACGGCGAGGACCGACTCAGGGGTCGCTGACAGCCGCTTGCGGACACGGAAGCCACCTGGGGGTCAGTAACACTGACACATGGACCCGGGAGTCACCAAGAACAGCAAGTGGGCATGGGCATCCAGTTTCTCACCGGTGTGGGGCTGTGGCCCATAACCTAGCATTGTTATCTTTACCAAAGACCTGATGCCTGGGGGGGATCAGTTAAGACACCGGGTTAATTCCCACCACTGAGCAAATGGCAGTTACCCCTTGCAAAACTCTTGGTCTTGTGTTTCTTGTTATTCTGGTTTTATGAAGTAATATTGCTGCCGTGAAGTAGAGCAAGATTATATACCTTCTCGATACAACCTGAACCCTTCAGCACCATCTCCTCAGGGTGTACCTGGGAGGTCGATCCCCACAAATCCTCTCCCTCTGGTTGAAAGCAACCATCTCTGAATTTCCACAACTCTGGTTTCCTGTCTCCATGGCACTGAGAAGTTCTTACAGTAGGGGTTGCCTTTCACTTTTGTCCCCAATCCGCTCCCCTCTCCATACCCACCAGGGCCTTCCATGGCTTGTGCACCTTTGGGGAATGCACAAAATAAAACCTTACTTTAACTGCATGTACATTTCTTATGAAAGGGAAGTAGGTTTGGGATACCTTTCACAAAAGCAACAAATGTATGTGAAACAGTTTGAGTGTGAACACAGTTGCTAAACGTGTGTGCGTAGCGTGTGCTCTGTGGCTGGGTGAGTAGGCAGAGGGCAGAATCCTGGACAGTTGGAGCCTGTGAGGCAGAGCACCGATCTCAGGATGGGGAATGAGAAGTCTCTGTGGGGGTACCTTCTATGTGCCCCATGCCAGCTGGCCTCAGCATTTTCTGGATGAGATTCCAAGAGACCCACTGAGAAGAGAGTGAGAAGAGGGCAGAAGTCCACAAACTTGATGATAAATGTTGACTTACAGATTCAGAAACTCAGGACAACTTCAGTAGGGTACCTGCAAATAAAGTTGATAGGGACAGAATGAAGGGACAAAATAGGTGATTAAATAGTTAATCCCACTAGTAGATTGTAAGTAAAAAGAACATGGTTGACCCCTGTAAGTTAATGATTACTGGAGAAAGCAGGTTTGCTTAACAACAAAATCCTGCAACAGAAACACGAGACACACCCCCAAACAACAAAACAATGGTAACATGAAACCACATCCCACCCAGTGAGCTGAGTGAGTTAGTAGCCCCCGAAACATGTTCTTTGGCCCCTAAAACAAGTTTTTTACACAATGCCCACAGAAAGATAAAACAACAGTAGAAAATGGGGCCTGCACCCTGCCCAATGGTGTCAACCGGTCAGTGACCCCGAACCAAGCTCTATGCACACAGAAAACGATCATTTATGGGAAGGTGACTTCAAAATGAAACACCTTCATTGTACTGAGACCTGAAAATATTTTTCCAAAGTGCTATGACAGTCCTGGCCTGACCATCTAGGGAGGGACAGGTAAACTCCCCTGCCGCACCTGGGGAGGAACTGATGACGGAAACATGGCGTCTACTTGAGAAAGACAGAGTTCTCTCCTCCCCACTTTTCCTTTGATGAGAAAACTGTGTCCGCTAACTTATCAGGGTGTGGCATTTCTCGTGCGCCTGCTTGTAAGTCTCACAGTGTCCTGTTCTAATAAATTACTTCTCATCTACCACTTTGCTGTCACTGTATTCTTCTCTGCAGAGACATAAAGAACTGTGGTCCCGGAGCTCTTCAGAGCACCCCCTGAAATGACACCAAGTGGTCTCAAAATCATACCTAGTCACACTGTGGTCAAACTGATGAAAATCGTAAAGAAAAAAGTCTTGAAAGCATCCAGCCAAGAAAAATAAGTTACTTTCAGGGGGAAAATGATAAGAATTTCCACCGACTTTGCACCACACAAAAAACCACTGTATAAACCTCTAAAGGGCCGAATTTTAAAAACTCAGCCAAAAACTATATGTCCAGCAAAAAAACAAACAAACAAACAAACTGTAAAAAAAGAGAACAGATAAAGCTATTTCCTGATAAAATTAAAAGAATCTGTGGCCAGCAGGTAGAGACTACAAGAAATGCTTTCCGTTCAGTTCAGTCGCTCAGTCGTGTCCGACTCTGTGCGACCCCATAAATCGCATCACGCTGGGCCTCCCTGTCCATCACCAACTCCCATAGTTCACTCAAGCTCACGTCCATCGAGTCGGTGATGCCATCCAGACATCTCATCCTCTTGTCATCCCTTTCTCCTCCTGCCCCCAATCCCTCCCAGCATCAGTCTTTTCCAATGAGTCAACTCTTTGCATGAAGTCATCAAAGTACGGGAGCTTCAGCTTTAGCATCATTCCCTCCAAAGAACACCCAGGGTTGATCTCCTTCAGAATGGACTGGTTGGATCTCCTTGCAGTCCAAGGGACTCTCAGGAGTCTCCTCCAACACCACAGTTCAAAAGCATCAATTCTTCAGCCCTCAGCTTTCTTCATAGTCCAACTCTCACATCTATATATGACCACTGGAAAAACCATAGCCTTGACTAGACAGACCTTTGTTGGCAAAGTAATGTCTCTGCTTTTCAATATGCTATCTAGGTTGGTCATAACTTTTCTTCCAAAAGTAAGCATCTTTTAATTTCATGGCTGCAGTCACCATCTGCAGTGATTTTGGAGCCCCCAAAATAAAGTCTGACACTATTTCCACTGTTTCTCCATCTATTTCCCATGAAGTGATGAGACCAGATGCCATGATCTTCATTTTCTGAATGTTGAGCTTTAAGCCAACTTTTTCACTCTCCTCTTTCACTTTCGCTTTAGGATATTATTTTTTTTGGTGGGGGGGGGTGGGGCGAAATTCCCACTTTAGGATGCTCTTGAGAGTGAAAAAGACTATATCAATAATACATTGGAAACTTAGATGTATGGGAAGGAAAGGATAGCCCTGGAAATAATCAACAAACGGGCAAACATAAATTATGCTTTTTTTCTTCTTCCCATAGGTTCCTTAACAGACAACTGACTGTTGAAAGCATGCTTGATAACTTTGTGTGATGGTTTTAAAGTATATGTAGAAGTAGATGCGGGACTTCCCTCATGGTCCAGTGGCTAAGACTGTGCTCCCAGTGCAAGGGGCATGGGTTCAATCCCTGGTCAGGAAGCTGGATCCCACACGCCACAGCTAAGACCCGGCACAGCCAAACAAATAAATACTTAAAAAAAAAAAAAGAGTAAATGATATGACAATGACAGTACAAAGGATGGGTGGATAAAGGACATCACACATTTGTGAATGGGTTACATTGTGAAGTGAGAAATTTCAAGTGTGAGGTGATAAGTGGGAGATGAGAAATGTGTATATGAAGAGGTGTGTGTGTGTGTGTATGTGTGTGTGTGTGCTCTGTCATGTCCGACTCTTTACACCCCCCTGGACTGTAGCCCACCAGGCTCCTCTGTCCATGGGATTTCCCAGGCAAGAATACTGGAGTGGGTTGCCATTTCCTTCTCCAGAGGAAATAAAATGGAAGAATAAAAAATATTTGTCCAATCCAAAACGAGGCAGGAAAGGAACAGCAGAAGAAGAAAAATCAGGGAACTGAGATTCTGCAAGTCTTGCAGCATGACCAAAACTTTAAAAAAATGAAAGAGATTCAACACAAAGAGCCAATTATCACATGAAAAGATGCCCAACATCCTTTAGGTATCAGGGAAATGCAAATTAAAGTGACAACGTATCACTTCACATCTACTCAAATAAGAATCGTAAAAATGAAATGAAACGAAGGATACCAAATGTAGACTCCAAGGCCAGTTCTCCACCTCTTAATCTATTCTAACAGAGAAGGAAGTGCCGAGACTCTGAAAAGACAGACACTAAAAATTCTTCCTTCATGGCAATGCTGTGTCCTGGCCTCACCGGCCAACCCTTGTTTGGAAGAATTTTCTTTCTGGAGGGAAGGGGAGGTCAAAGTTCTTCCAAACTCTACCAGGCAACACTCCAGCTCATGGGTGGTAAGTGAGCTGTTTTTCCCCTAAGCAGACCTATCAGAGGTTTTATTTTTCACGTGGGAATTTAGAAAACGCTTGAATTTAGCACACATTCTGGTTTAGTGATCCCTTTTAATACTAGTGAAAATGATGCTATTCCTATTAGTTGATGTCCGCTGAATGTTTTTGTTTTTTCCCTGGATCCTTTTCTCCTGAGATAGCATTTGCTTTTTCAAAGGTTGCTGGAACTGGAGCCCAAACAGTCTTTCCTGGTAGCCCATTACGCCGTCTCCAGGCTGCAGAGAGCCTGATCAATTATGTATTGGGATTTTGCAGATGCTTCGTCTAAAGGGAGGCCTCACAAAGTTTGCTCTGCCCCACCACTCAGGCCCTCACCACAGAGGACTGCACCAAAACCGAAGGCCAGGCAGCAGCTGCTCACAGCAGGTTTATTCCTAGTAGCTGAAAACTGGAAACCACCCAGGTGTCCTTTGATGGGTGACTAGTCTGACAATGTGTGGTCCATTGGCACCGCGGAAGGCTATGCAGCAAAAAGACTAAGATGTTGATATACACAACCACCTGGCTGGATTTTGACAGAATTATGCTGAATGAAAGAACTCCAGTCCCCAAAGGCTATATATCATAGAATTCCACTTCTGGAACACTTGAGAATGACAATATTATAGACATGGAGAAGAGTTTAGTGGCTGCTGAGGGTTAAGGAGAGGTGGGGTAGGGAGGGAGTGGATGTGCCTACAGAAGGGCGGGAGGGCCCTGTGGGCACCAATGTCCTGGGTCTGGACAGCACTGGTGTCAGCTCCCTGCTGTGATGCTGTGCTAGAGTTTTACAAGACACCACCATTGGCGGAAACTCGGGAAAGTTTACCCAATCCAGGCTTGCACTACATACCGCTCAACAAGCCAATAAATCGAGAGACCAGCAGAAAGCCAGCAGACAGGACAGGGTGGACTAGTGTCCCAGAGAACCATCTTGCCCAGCTTTATCTTTTTTTTTTTTTTAATATTTACTTATTTATTTGACTGTGCCAGGTCTTAGTTGGGGCACTCGGGATCTTTGATTGTAGTTTCAGGGTGTAGGATCTAGTTTCCTGACCAGGGATTGAACCCGGCACCCCCCTCATCTCCCGCCCCCGTGGCATTTGGAGCACGGAGTCCTAGCCACTGGACCACCAGGGAAGTCCCATTGCCCAGGTTTAGATGCTAGTTTCTTTCACAGAGCAAAATGGGGAGGCAGGGAAGAAAAGATTAAAAAAAAGAAAAAAAGGCCCTAAGTTGTTGCAACTACTTCCGCCTTCCAGCCAGACTCCCATTTCTTCTTTCCTGCAGCCTTTTACAGGTGGTCCTGGTCAGGGTCTTTCCTGTGAGCTGAAAAAAAAAGGTATTTCAGTTTAACCTCAGGCATGGGAGGCAGGGCTCCTGGAGTTGGGCGACAATGTGTACTTCAAGCAATAGGCAGCATCCCTTTAGTGACTAACACAGGTTAAAGTAAAAGATCCGGCAGAGAGTCAGCTTGGGCTTCCCTATTATGTAAAGGGTGTGTGGGACCTCTCTACAACAGCATATGAATCTACAGGATCTCAAAGTGGAATTTTAATAAACTCACCTGACTCTGGAGCTGTAACATATAGAGAACCCAGCCAGTGAACACTGCGATTTCGTGGCACTCCGGCGCTTCTCCCTGCGCTTCCTTCCCTCACCTGGAGTGCAGGAACACTGTCGCCTGTAGCGCTCTGAGGAGTGAGGCAGGGTGGTCCTAACCTCAGGACAAGTGTTTCCTTATACTTAATCCAGACTTCCGTGAAAGGTAGCCTCAGGGGAGCACATGGTCCACAGAGGGAAATAGACGTAGAAAAGCTATGACAAACCTAGACAGCATAATGCAGAAACATCACTCTGTCAACAAAGGTCCATAGAGTCAAAGCTATGGTTTTCCCAGTAGTCAAGTACAGATGTGAGTGTTGGATCATAAAGAAGGCCGAGTGTCAAAGAACTGATGCTTTTGAATTATGGTGCTGGAGAAGACTCTTGAGAGTTGTTTGGACTGCAAGGATATCAAACCAATCAATGCTAAAGGAAATCAACTCTGGATATTCATTGGAAGAACAAGAAACATCAATGTACTCTTGCCTGGAAAATCCCATGAACGGAAAATGCTAAAGGAAATCAACTCTGGATATTCATTGGAAGGACAAGAAACATCAATGTACTCTTGCCTGGAAAATCCCATGGACGGAGAAGCCTGGTAGGCTGCAGTCCATGGGGTCGCTGAGTCAGGTACAACTGAGCGACTTCACTTTCACTTTTCACTTTAATGCATTGGAGAAGGAAATGGCAACCCACTCCAGTGTTCTTACCTGGAGAATCCCAGGGACGGGGGAGCCTGGTGGGCTGCCGTCTATGGGGTCGCACAGAGTCGGACACGACTGAAGCGACTTAGCAGCAGCAGTAGCCAGGGAAGACTCTTGAGAGTCGCTTGGACTGCAAGGAGATCAAACCAGTCAATCCTAAAGGAAATCAACTCTGAATATTCATTGGAAGGACAAAAAACATCAATGGCTGTTATGTAATTTATGTAACAATTACGCTATGTTTATTGATGAACTATAATGTCACCATCAAAATAGTGTTTAGAAAGGGTTTGTGATAGTCTGGAAAGTCTTAAAATGTTCATTGTTAAAGTGGATTCCCAGATCATAAAACTTTCCCCCTTGCCATGACGGTGATTGCTACTTGTACTGTCTTTCTCCTCCTTTTTGGAGTGGTACCTTTGATGAAGTAGGCTAAAGTCAGAGGAATTCATCACCCCCTAACTAGAAGAATTGTGGAGGTACAGAACTGAGCTAGTTGAGATGAGGCTTAAGCAACAGGAAAACCAACAGTCAGAACTGCCTGTCATCTAATCTGAAACCTGGCTATCTTTAGGCCTTTGAATCTTTTCAAAGTCTCTTGAGCATTTTATTTATCTTATTATTTTTGGTCACACCACATGGTATGCAGGATATTACTTCCCTGGCCAGGGGTTGAATCCAGGCCCCATGAAGTGGAAGCACAGGGTCATAACCACTGGACCACCAGGGAAGTCTTCCCTGAGCATTTAAAAAATGAGTCAACGTGAAGGAGTGATATGATCACAACTACATAAAAGTTTTTAAAAAAATTTTTTAAAGAGAGTGACTCTGGAGAAGGCAATGGCAACCTACTCCAGTATTCTTGCCCATGGACAGAGGAGCCTGGCGGGCTACAGTCTAGGAGGTCACAAAGAGTCGGACATGACTTAGTGACTAAACAACAGGGCCTTCAAAGCATGAAGGAATCTTCATCTTTTATTTCTCAGAACCAAAATCACAGGATATAGAGACCATTTTTTGTGATAAAGGTACAAGGGAGGTACCTGCCGCTTGGGTTGAAGAGTGCGGAAGAGAAGGTGATGGGGCCTCTCATTTCTCTTTTTTTTTTTTTGCCTCTGATTTCTCTTGAGGTGAGTCTTCGTGCTGGGCCTGGGCCATCTCCACCCTCACAGCCTCCCCAGCACCACCACTGATGTAAGGGACCCCCCCCCCCCAATACTGCACTCCGTAACTGTCAGTACCACACCTAAAAGATCCACTATCCTGCATGCCACAACTAAGAACAGGTGCAGCCAAGTAAAAGATATAAAGAAGTGCCGGGGTCCAGCCCCAGTGGATCCAGGGTAATTCGAAGGGGAGATGCAGTAGGCGTCCTAGGAAAGAACTTATTTAGTTACAGATATAAAGAGAGATTAGAAAAGAATAGTGTAGTAGGAAAATTAGTGGAGAAAAAGAGGCTGAATAACTTGGTTTACATGGAATACCAATAAAACTTCGAGACAAGAATCTTGCACCACCTATGTAGGCCACAGGCGTCTTTCCGTCCTCCCGAAGGAGAGGAGGCACTGAGGCCTCCCCAGTCCGATCTTAGAAGCCCAGGCAAAATTAGCAGGCTTGGTGAGTACCCATGCTCCAGATGGGAATTCAGCCAGAAGGGGAAAGAAACAACACGGGGGAATCAGTCTTTCCAGAAACTGATCCGATTTCTTTATTTTCAGGTTTGCTTATATACTTTTTGTTATACATAGGGATGAATACAGAGTCATGCAGGGTCAGCAGACCTGACCCTTGCCAAAATCAGGTGCTTCATATAAAATTATACAAAGGTCTTAGGGGTTTTACATCATCTTCTGGCCATGAGGCCTGCTGACATTTTATGGCCCTTTCTGATAACGGTCAGTCAACCAGAAAACTTATTTTTTCCAGGGGTGATTTTTTATTAAACTAGGCACCACCCTCCAAATAAAGTTGCATTCCTATAGGGTGAGGGTGTAGTGGGTTACAATCAAGAAAGGAATTTACTTAGCCTAAAGTTTAACATGATTAATCTTAAAGGTTAATACTTATTTCTCCTATGTGCTAGTTATATTCATTATAAGGGCAGGGAATATGGAGATTTAGCAACAAATATTGGCTCAACAAATGAAAAACCCTTCACCAATATAATTTCTAATCAACCCTCTATACTATACTAATAATTTTCTAACTTCTCAAAAGAGTCTGTATTTAGAAAGTTTAAAGCATCTCGTGCCTCTCACGGTTGAAAGGCTGTAAACAAGCACATGTGGCCGGACGAACCTGCTCAGGCAAGCTAGAGAAACTTCAGAGGAGTTTGTAAGTTGAAACACTCTTGTCACGCCCAGGAATTTTTATTAACTGGAGCTGCAAGTTAACTCCTTCTCCGAGAGAGGTGGTGGGGGGTCAGCCCCCCGTAAAGTCAGTGGTATAGGTGAGAGTATAAAACAGTAAAGTAGGCACTCTGGTTTTGGGGGTAGATGCTCGGGAACAGGGGGTTTCCTGAGGCTCAATCCTGCCTTTGCGTATGCCGAAGCCTCCTTCCTCATGACCTTTGCCATGGGCAGAGTTCCTCACGCTGGCTCCTGGCAAAGAAGTATTTTAAAAATTGTCAGTTATGGCAATGAAAACACTTCATTCCCAAACAACCATTCATCAATAATAATAATAATTGATAATATAATACAATGGAGGAATAACCTGTTTGAACCAATATGTATCATATATGTTATTTGGCTTTTATGAGACAATAAACTATTGGAAGAAAAAAAAACAGAGATTGGAAGGAAATGCATCAGAATGCCAAGGGTGACTGTCTTGGACGAGCGGTGACTGCTCCCCCTGGGTCTCAGTAACGTTCACTGTTACTGTCTCAGTGCAGTACTTTCTGCATTCTTTTGTACAGAAACAGTATCCTCTCCCCGGGCTTTATTCTGCATACTGTGACTTAAATAATTAGCAGTAATGAATCAAACCTGGTGCTGTGGTTGGCATTTCCGGACATTCTGTTCAGCGCTCCTATTTTCAGCTCTGCTGCCTTTTTCCTTGGCTTTCTGACAGCCTGGATTCTTGCTCTCCCCTTTCAAGCTGAAGTTGTCCACCAAGAGTCCTTTCCATGCCCAAACCACCTGTCCCTCACCTGGGGTCCTGCCGGATGTGTTGCGACCACCCTGCACTGCAGGTGACCCTCATAAGCCCTCCATCCGCCTGCTTGGGCTGTTTTTCTAGCCCAGGAGACCACCTTCCCTGGGGGCAGAAGCTAGCTCAGGCCTAGTGCCTCTGGTGTCAGCACCCAGCACATCTAATATCCGGTTCAGGGGCAGAAGAGAGAGATGGGAGGGAAGGGCGTGTTCTGGGCTGAGCTGCCCAGAATGCCGACCTCCAAAGGTCCCAGAGTGCCGTGGGCACAAACAGAAGGCGAGGTGGTCAGCTAACCCCGATCTTGTGTGTCTCTTCCCCCCAGCTGCCTGGTCACAGTGGCCTGCTTGGTGACCCAGACTCCAGCAGACACACAGGGTACCCCAGATCCCGTGCCAGCAGCTCACTCTGATCAGCTGCTGCTGGGCGGCTGGGCACTGGCAGGGTCCCACCTCCAGGACCCGCTGGGGGCTCCGGAGCAGGCAAGTAAGATGTGGTGGGGCGTGGACACCACTGGCCCCCGCCTCAGTGAGTGGTGGGATCACACCCCAGAGTGTGGGATGCACAGAAGCCCTGCGGAGACAGCCAGTTCAGTGACGGTCACGGTCGCACTCCTCATCCTCCCCCACCTCACCCTCCCTCACGTCCTTCCTGCTCTTTTTGGGACCGACAAAATATCCCATCTGCACCCAAGTCTTGCACACGCCTGTCCTAAGAAGCAGCCTGATCAGTATCACACAGGAGGTATGCTGCCCTCAAGTCTAAAATAGACACACCCACGGCCTGGCCTCTGAAAGTCAGTGACTCGATGATTACTTAGATGCTATATGTTTAGTATGCTGACCAGGAACTTGGCCAGCACACGTAATAAATGCTTTCTTTTTGAACTTTACTTTCTGGGGGGAGGGGGAAGGTCACACCAAGCGGCAAGTCGGATCTTAGTTCCCCTACCAGGGCCCCCGCAGTGGAAGCGACGATTCCTAGCCACTGGACAGCCAGGGAAGTCCCCGAATGCTTTGTTTTGAACACCAAGAGTATTTCAGTCAGTCAGTTCAGTTCAGTCACTCAGTCATGTCCGACTCTTTGCGACCCCCTGAACCGCAGCACGCCAGGCCTCCCTGTCCATCACCAACTGCCGGAGTTCACTCAAACCCACCTCCATTGTGTCAGTGAAGCCATCCAACCATCTCATCCTCTGTTGTCCCCTTCTCCTCCTGCCCTCAATCTTTCCTAGCATCAGGGTCTTTTCAAATGAGACAGCTCTTTGCTTCAGGTGGCCAAAGTATTGGAGTTTCAGCTTCAACATCAGTCCCTCCAGTGAACACCCAGGACTGACCTCCTTCAGAATGGACTGGTTGGATCTCCTTGCAGTCCAAGGGATTCTCAAGAGTCTTCTCCAACACCACAGTTCAAAAGCATCAATTCTTCGGCGCTCAGCTTTCTTCACAGTCCAACTCTCATATCCATACATGACCATTGGAAAAACAATATCCTTGACTAGATGGACCTTTGTTGGCAAAGTAATGTCTCTGCTTTTGAATATGCTGTCTAGGTTGGTCATAACTTTCCTTCCAAGGAGCAAGCATCTTTTAATCTCATGGCTGCGGTCACCATCCACAGAGCCCAAAAAAATAAAGCCAGCCACTGTTTCCACTGTTTCCCCATCTATTTGCCATGAAGTGATGGGACCGGATGACATGATCTTAGTTTTCTGAATGTTGAACCTTAAGCCAACTTTTTCACTCTCTTCTTTTACTTTCTACTTACTAAATAGGAAACTCATTTTCTCCCTGAATCTTTTAACGAATGTTTGAGGACCATGACCCTGAAGGAGGCCTGGCTGCCCAGAGGCCTCGGCCAGCTGTCACTGACTGGCCAGGCCAGGAGCCCCAGATCGACACTGACAGAAGGCAACAGAGCTGGGCCCACCTGGGGCAGGAGGCAAGCTTGCCAGTGTCGCTCTTCCCTGCTCTGGCCACAGCTGGCACAGAGGCCCCGGGTGAGCGAGGGGCTCACCACTATCTCTGGTCTGGCCCCCGGGGCTGCTTCTCCAGGCCCAGCAGCCCCTTCTGGCCCCAGGCTCCTCCTTGCCCCTACCCTCCCTTTGCAGAGAGTTCTACAGACTCGGGCAGCCTGACAAGATGGCAAGGGTTGGGGGAAGATATGCCATCCTCCCAGAAAGCTCAGACAGAGCATGTTTTCTTTGAGGCCACTGTGTGGAGTGTCGGGAGCCGCGTTAGGCATTACTGACAAAATAGAGGCACAGCTCTAAACCCCCTCCCTTTGTTCCATAGGCATGGACCTGGGATGAAGGAGTAATGTTTTGTGATTCTGACTTGTTTTTTTCCTTTCCTTGCCTGGGTTGACTGAAGAGACTATTAAGGTGCTTATTGTTTTTGAGAGGAGCAGGAGAAGGCATAAAGCCTTCTGCAGCTGTGCTCAAAGAATAATTCATAAAGTTAATCACTGACATTTGTTCAAGGACTTTTACAAAAAAGTGTTTCAGGGTGAGCACAGAGGCCGCAGCTTGAGACCATGGGAGGGATTCCTATCTGAAGCCTATTTGTGAGAAAAGTGTTTATGGCAAAGGAGCTTGCTGAATTTAGGGCTTAGGAATAATTAAAATAGTTAGAAGCTAAAGATTTAAGGATTGCTGTAATGTTACAATATTCTACTATAGCTTATAAAAGTTAGGGACTTTAGAGATATTATTAGCTAGAAGCCCTTTCTAAGAAATAGTAAGCTTAGGATACTAGGGGCAAACAGGACTTAGAAAGATAAGAAATAAACTGAGGAATGCGGTATGCAGCCCAAACATTAGCATGAGTTACAGTGTATTCACAAGGACACAGGAGAAGAAGTAGATAAGAGAATCGCTGAGGAAGGAACTCCTTTTGAGGGGCAACAATGATTTTTGGAGAAAAATAAACCTGGGTCAATGGGAACTAAAAATATCAAACCTCTGACCTAATGCTTTTGTAAAAGTATAAAAGAGAATCATAAGCTTGAAATAAACAGGCAGTCCAAGAAAACTGAGAGGCTGCCTCAGTTTCTCTCGCCGACACCGCCCACCCCTTCAGGTTGAATCCCTGGCTGCTGGAGCTGGACTCCGGCAGTGGAGGAAAGGAATGGACATTGTTTGAGACACATGCTTGCGCCAGGAGACACAGAGAGAAAGCTGGCCCTTTGGTAAGAGGGGCCTTTACTCTCCTCCGCGTCCACAGCAGAACCGGCACTAAAGAAACTGTATGCACAGCCCAGCAAGATGACCAGAAGGTGGAGACGTTGCCAGTGCCATCTCAGGGACGGCACTGCCTCTCCACGTGGCCCTGGAACATTCTTGGACGTTGACAACACGTTGAGCCACAGAGTTTCAATAATTTCCAAACTATAGGAAAACACGAGATTTTCTGATCATAATGCAATAATACCAGAAATTGATTGGCTTCCCAAGTGGCACTGGTGGTAAAGAACCTGCAAGCCAACGCAGGAGACGTTAGGAGACATGAGTCTGATCCCTGGGTTGGGGAGATCCCCTGGAGGAGAAAATGGCTACCCACTCCAGTACTCTTGCCTGGGAAATCCCATGGACAGAGGAGCCTGGCAGGCTACGGTCCATGGCGTCACAAAGAGTCGGAAACAACCGAAGCAACTTAAGCACACACGCACCAGAAATTGATGACAAAATAAGGAAACAGAAACCACAGCAATTGCTGCACACCAGCCTTTCTCCAGCAGCTGTCACTAACTGCTGTAACTTCCTGGAGGGTCCTGGGCCAACGGGCCCCTCTGTCTCCAAATTCCTCGTCAGCCAGTTTGCTCAGGGCTCTCTTCCTGTGGACAGAGGAGCCTGGAGGGCTGCTGTCCATAGAGTCGCACGGAGTTGGACACGACTGAAGCGACTTAGCATGCATGCATGCACTGGAGAAGAAAATGGCAACCCACTCCAGTATTCTTGCCTGGAGAATCCAAGGGACAGAGGAGCCTGGTGGGCTGCCGTCTATGGAGTCGCACAGAATCAGACACGACTAAAGCGACTTAGCAGCAGCAGCAGCAGCACTTCCACAAGTGGAGGTTCAGCCCTGGGCCGCTGGGCTCTTAAAGCTCCCTCAGGACAGCTGTCCTGAGAACACAGGTGCTAGGAGGCCATGCACATTGCGAAGACAGCCAGCTGACACCCCAGGGCCTGTCACGGCCTCTGCCGTGGATGCTGCCAGGCCAGGCATGCTCAGACCCAGCCACCCTCCAGCCTGGGCTGGCTGCACAGACAACATACTGGCGCTGACCTCGTCAAGCTGCAGAGCAGGTCAGCATGGACCTGGCTCTATTTTGGCATGGGTAAACAACTGACTCTGGTTTAGGGCACTGTTAGCAGGGTCCTGATCACTTGCAGCTAATGCCATGAGTCACAGACCCTGGAGTGGGATGACTAAGTACTCAGACAAAGTGCCACCCACTGGGCTTGAGTGCAGAGCCTGGCTCACTGGTGCCCCGAGGTGACATAAGGGCACTCCGGGCCATGCTGGTCACTGCAAAGTCCTGCAAGAGAGGCTGGACTCAGATCAGAGGGGCCTTCAGATCTGAAGGCAGAGACAGCACTTCCTGGGAGGAGCCTCCCTCCTGGCCGGGGAGCTGCAGCCCAAATCCATAATCTAGTGCCTTGCTGGGTTGCCAGAACCAGATCCTGCGGCCTGAGCAAGGCTGGGAGATGCTTAGAGCCGTGGGGGACAGGGGACGAGAAACCCACCCATGGGGGTTATTGATCCTCTGGTGCCTTTGCGTGGGAAATGGGCCACTCAGCAGCCTTGGCCCTCGCAGCCTGAGGTCCGTCCTGATGTCGTGAACATGCGCAGTCTCTGAACTGCCTGGGCAGAGAACCATGAGACAAGAGAAGCTGGTGACAAAGCTCAGGGCATCAGTTTTTGCCCCAGGAGGGGTGAGTGGGGGGCAAAGGGAAGGTGGGTGGGAGGTGAAGCTGATGCTGGTTCCAGGGCCCCGGGACCCTGCAGGAAAGACTCAGGATCAATCTTCCCAGTGCTACCCAGGACCTGGCCGGAGCCGAGGTCATACATTTTTAAGTGGCCATTAGTCTAGGCCACTCTCTAAGTGAGTTGTGTGGCCACAGAGGCTCCAGCCGGGCGGCAGAAAGGCCCTGGGGTGGCTGCAGGGGGTGGCGACCCGTCCACCCACGAAAGCCTGCAGGCAGGGTCCCGGTGTGCCCACCAAGAGCTGGCCACTGTGCTCATCCTTGCCCTGGCTATGTCCCCAGACAACCCCTCAATCTTCGCTGGAAAGTCTGAGAGGAGCGCTGGGCAGGTTGAATCCCCCAGATGAATTCAGCCTCAGTCCCTGAACTAACTAGTCTCGCTTCCTGTACCTTTGTTAATTCTTTTCTTTTCCTCTTTTTTCTTTTTTATGTTTTAAATTATGTAAGTATGATAACACACTTACAGGAGACTTGGAAAATACAGAACAAAGTTACATATGGCTCCACTATACATTACTACATTTGTTCATTCTTAATTCTGCATTTTTGAAGTAAATGAAACCACCTATTGCTTACCCTTGGGGCCCTCAATTCCCCTTGACTGAACCTAGTATTAGTTATGAGATAGTTTCCTGATTTAAATGACCACAGTTCCAGTGCCCCGAACTGTGCCCTCAGCAAGGGTCTCAGTCACCGGTAATCGGCCTGTCCTGAATTGGACTCAGGATCTGACTGTAAGCAGGTGACCAACTCTGGGAGACAAAAGGGCTTGGGTCCGAGGCCATGGGACTTTCAGGACAGTCTCAGGCTCACGGGGATGGCCAGTCACACAGAGGAGGCAGAGCCATAGGCATTCTGGCCATGGACCGGGCCACATGACAAGTTTGCTGTGCTGAAGACTAGGCACGGGGTGGGGATGGACCTTGAGACCTGGGAGGGAAACTCTTACTAGACCAGCCCGCAAACCTTGAGCTAATGCCCCCCCAGCTCTGGGCCAGCAGAGCAGCCTCCCTCGCACGTAGAAGGGGAGCATCCCCTTTTCCCTGGAGACCTACAGGGGCCCCACATGGGTCAGGTGTCACAGATGACACCAGCCCCTCATTCCAGAACAGTCAGGAGAGAGCCAGGCCTGAGCATAGCCAGAGCAAAGGAACGTGGGCCCTGTTCACTTTAGTGCAGGGTCTGGCTCCTAAGAGGGCTTCCCAGGTGGTGCTAGTGGTAAAGAGCCCGCCTGCCAATGCAGGAAATGTAAGAGACGCAAGTCAGATCCCTGGGTGGGGAAGATCCCCTGGAGGAGGGCATAACCCACTCCAGTATCCTTGCCTGGAGAATCCCATGGACAGAGGAGCCTGGGGACTAAGATCCTGGGGTAGGGTTGCATAGAATCAGATATGACTGAAGCGACTTAGCATGACTGGCTCCTAGGAAGGCACGGTCTTTGGGGGACTGGATAGTAGGGGGCAGATGGTGGTACAGAGTGTAAGGCCGGGCAAGGAAGAGGGTGTGATCCTGGGCACTGTGCCGCAGACTCGGGATCCCTAATACGCTGGGCGGGTGTCTGGGTGACCCTGATGAGCAGTGAAGGGGCCGGCCAGGGGGCATGGCCACGGTGACTCCCTGTAGCCCATGGAGATGCCGGGACTGCCTGGCCAGGGTGAGGAGGAGAGGTGAGAGGCTCAGGGGGCGGAGACTTGCAGCAGATGCACCTGTGTGGTCGGAGAGTCCTCCGTCTGACCAGTGTCCTAGGAAAGCCAGAAGTCCCCCGCTCTCCACTATGCGGAGGGCGGGCACCAGCGGGGCACCGCCACTGCACAGGCACTCCGGCGGCCACTCTCCACGGCCAGGCCGTGGTCCAGGATGTGGACGCCAAGCTGGGCTCCCCGGGGATAGCGGGAAGGGCCCCCCTGGGTTGTAGTGTGATGCCAGTCCTTCTGGCTCAGGGTACCAGACACTGTTCCAGTTTCTGGGCCCTGGCAGGTCCTGAGGACTCAGCACCGACGTTGGGCGTGACTGGAACTGCTCCTCCTGAGCTAGGGGCTCGCAAACCACTGTCATAATGTTGGGAGGGTGCAACAGCTGCTGTCCTGGGATGGAAATGGTACATTTGGGTTCAAGCCCAGGGACAAGAAAGTTACCCAGACTGTGGTCCAGACCTTCCTGTCACAGCTGTCACCCTGACACCTCCCCCTCAGTCTCACCTTGGCCACGTGGGGGTGTCCCCTAAGTCCTAAGACATTACTAGGGGGGCAGCCTAGATCTGATTCGTGAGTGGCTCAGCCTGACATGATAGTGCAGAGGAACATACATATGGCTGCACCCCAGCCACACAGGTGGCCCTGAGGGCCAGTGAGCAGAGATTACGGAGGTCATGGTGCCCTGCCTTTGGATGGAGGGAGAGGTGGCTTGAGGGCATGCCACGAGAGGACTTCTGGACAGCAGCGAACGGCCTCGGAGCACCAGATTGGAACCAGAACCGGAAGGTCTAGGGGGAAGGCCTTGGTAGGCTGCCTTAGGGAACATGGATGGGTCTAAGGGGGTGGCCCAAAGTGTGTGCATCTTTGTGTCCCGCCTCCGTCCACAGAGAGCATCTGCACAGAGGACAACAGGGGGCCAGATGGCCCAGGGGCAGGTGTCAGCACCTCACTCCCCGGCCACTGCAAGGCGACTCCCACACCAGCTCTCCAAGGGTGATGTGGCCGAATGTGCAAGCTGCCCGCAGAAGGCTGTGCTGCTGAGTCTGCGACAAGAGTTCCTTTCTCAAGGAGCTCAACCAGCCAGCTAGGGGCAGACTGGTGAGCGGAGACCCCCATCCTCACTGGAGGGGGAAGCAAGTCATCACCACCAGAGGTGATGTCAGCTCCAGCCCGGGGCTTGCTCCCTGGACCCCAGGACCTGAGCCCACACTGGTCTCCAAGGGTCCTTGCAGCCCCCAGTCCATGCTCAGGAGACCTCACACATCACAGCCTCAGATCGGGGACTCACGTCATAGCAGAAGAGCTGTGGCCACAGAGACCACCGCTCTGTCACTGGTTCCCCACACTGCTGGGAGCCCAGCCTCACAAACCGACTGGGGCCAAGGCTCAGTGTCCTCGGGGGTGGGGTGTTAGCTCCAGGACACTGGCTATGTGTTTAGCCAACAGAGAATGTACAGTAATATCCCCTCATAATCAGACTCCCCATGGGGAATGGTGGAGTTGGCTCCTCTCCCCATTAACTCCAGGATCCACCTGCAAAGTGTGTGCTTCTCATGCCTGCAAACTTAGATCCTGTTGGACTGGCGGCTCTGGTTTGGGGAAAATGTAGGGGATGCTCCATGGGGGATACACTAAGTTCTGCACAGAAATAAAGCTATGGACACCTCCGACCACTTTGCGCCCCTTATGCCAACGGCCTCGTAATCCAAGAAAGGAGGTACCTCCCTGGAGAGCTACTTGGCCCTGACTGTGCTGGGTGAGGAGGAGTATTTCTAGGACTGAAGACTCTTTGGGGCTTAGCCATTCATGGTTTTGTGCATCCGGAATATTTCAAGTGCTGAAAGGGAATCAAAAGCATGGGGCAGGAACGTGATACTATGTGGAAAAAAGGAGGGATGTGCTTTTTTAAAAGCATAGTGATAAAAATGTAAAATTTAAGATTAAGACTCAGTGGATGGGCACACTTCCCTGGTGGTCCAGTGGTTAAGAATTGGTCTGCCAATGCAGGGGGCACCAGTTCAACCCCTGGTCCAGGAAGATCCCCCATGCCATGGAGCAAAAAGCTCATGTGCCATAGCTACTGAAGCCCACTCTAGAGCCTGTGCTCAGCAAGAAGAGAAGCCACTGCAATGAAAAGCCCTTGCTCACCGCAACCAGAGAAAACCTGCATGCAGCATCGAAGACCCAGTGCAACCAAAAATGAATAAATAAACAATTTAAGAAAAAGACTTAATGGACAGTTTAGAGGGCAGATTAGATGTGGCTGCTGACAGAATGTGTCAGCTGGCAGATGGACAGAATTGGCCATAACGCCGTGCAGAGAGACACAGAGGTGGGGCACAGGAAAGAGGGTGTGAGGCCTGGGGATGGGGTTATAGAGGGAACACAGGAAGGAACAGGGCAAAGACAAAATGCGAGGCACAATGATGGCTGAGCAATTGCTAGAACTGATGAAAGACTGTATTCTCAGAGGCACGGGGGGCAAATCAGACCTCAAGCCAGATAAAAATAAATTCACGCTCAGACATTCTAGTGTGGCTGCGGACAGCGAAGACAAACAGAAGGAAGGATTTCTGAACAGGCAGAGAGAAAGGACGTGTTCACAACCAGGCATGAGATCCTGTCCATAGACCTCCGAGCAAGAGGAGTGGAAATTGTCTGAAAATGCTGAGAGAAAGCAATGATGGCTTGTAACTAGTCACACAGCCAAACTTCATTTCAAAACCAGGACAAGACAAAGACATTTGCAGAAAAGCTAAAGTTGTTTACCGCCAACAGACCCACTCGAGGAAGTTCCCAAAGGTTTGGTCTGAGAACAATGAGCCTAGCAGGGGGCGGTTCTAAGATGGAAGACAGCTATCAAACCCAGAAGTTCAGACATGGGGAATCCAGGCAAACAGGAACTCTCTGTGAAAATAGCAATAGTGACATTGGGGGTAAAAATGAGAAAGAATTGCAGGTGCTGGGAAATATTTGGGGGTGGTCGGGAGTCGGGGACACAGATGTGAACACTGCCCTAGGCACACGGACTGTAGGAAGGAAAGTGAAAAATGTCCGTGATCTCAGGGGTTGTTACTATAAGAAAGGATGTTGATGGAAGCAACTTACATATCCACCAACAGATGAATAGATTAAGATGTGGTGCAGATAAACAATGGAATATTACTCAGCCGTCCAAAAGGATGAAACAGTGCCATTTGCAGCAATATGGCTGAAGCTAGAGATTATCTTACCAAGTAAGTCAGAAGGAGAAGGACGAATATCATCTGATACCACTAACATGCACGCTGAGTCACTTCAGTCACGTCCAGCTCTTTGTGACCTCATGGACTGTAGACCATAGACTGCTCTGTCCATGTGATTCTCCAGGCAAGAATACTGGAGCAGGTTGCCACTTCCTCCTCCAGGGGTATCTTCCTGATCCAAGGAGCAAACCTATGTCTCCTATGTCTTCTGTACTGGCAGGTGGATTCTTTACCACTAGTGCCACCTGGGAATATTAGTTCAGTTCAGTTGCTCAGTCGTGTCCGACTCTTTGCGACCCCATGAATTGCAGCACACCAGGCCTCCCGGTCCGTCGCCAATTCCCGGAGTTCACTCAGACTCACGTCCATCGAGTCAGTGATGCCATCCAGACATCTCATCCTCGGTCGTCCCCTTCTCCTCCTGCCCCCAATCTCTCCCAGCATCAGAGTCTTTTCCAATGAGTCAACTCTTCGTATGAGGTGGCCAAAGTACTGGAGTTTCAGCTTTAGCACCATTCCTTCCAAAGAAATCCCAGGGCTGATCTCCTTTAGAATGGACTGGTTGGATCTCCTTGCAGTCCAAGGGACTCTCAGGAGTCTCCTCCAACACCACAGTTCAAAAGCATCAATTCTTCAGTGCCCAGCTTTCTTCACAGTCCAACTCTCATATCCATACATGACCACAGGAAAAACCATAGCCTTGACTAAACAGACCTTTGTTGGCAAAATAATGTCTCTGCTTCTGAATATGCTGTCTAGGTTGGTCATAACTTTCCTTCCAAGGAGTAAGCGTCTTTTAATTTCATGGCTGCAATCACCATCTGCAGTGATTTTGGAGCCCCCCAAAATAAAGTCTGACACTGTTTCCACTGTTTCCACTGTTTCCCCATCTATTTCCCAGGAAGTGATGGGACCAGATGCCATGATCTTTGTTTTCTGAATGTTGAGATTTAAGCCAACTTTTTCACTCTCCTCTTTCACTTTCATCAAGAGGCTTTTTAGTTCCTCTTCACTTTCTGCCATAAGGGTGGTGTCATCTGCATATCTGAGGTTATTGATATTTTTCCTGGCAATCCTGATTCCAGCTTGTGCTTCTTCCAGCCCAGTGTTTCTCATGATGTACTCTGCATACAAGTTAAATAAGCAGGGAGACAATATACAGCCTTGATGTACTCCTTTTCCTATTTGGAACCAGTCTATTGTTCCATGTCCAGTTCTAACTGTTGCTTCCTGATCTGCATATAGGTTTCTCAAGAAGCAGGTCAGGTGATCTGGTATTCCCATCTCTTTCAGAATTTTCCACAGTTTATTGTGATCCACACAGTCAAAGGCTTTGACACAGTCAACAAAGCAGAAATAGATGTTTTTATGGAACTCTCTTGCTTTTTCCATGATCCAGCAGATGTTGGCAATTTGCTTTCTGGTTCCTCTGCCTTTTCTAAAACTAGCTTGAACATCTGGAAGTTCATGGTTCATGTATTGCTGTAGCTTGGCTTGGAGAATTTTGAGCATTACTTTATTAGCGTGTGAGAAGAGTGCAATTGTGTGGTAGTTTGAGCATTCTTTGGCATTGCCTTTCTTTGGGATTGGAATGAAAACTGACCTTTTCCAGTCCTATGGCCACTGCTGAGTTTTCCAAATTTGCTGGCATATTAAGTGCAGCACTTTCACAGCATCATCTTTCAGGATTTGAAATAGCTCCACTGGAATTCCATCACCTCCACTAGCTTTGTTCGTAGTGATTCTTTCTAAGGCCCACTTGACTTCACATTCCAGGATGTCTGGCTGTAGGTGAGTGTTCACACCATCGTGATTATCTGGGTCGTGAAGATCTTTTTTGTACAGTTCTTCTGTGTATTCTTGCCACCTCTTATTAATATCTTCTGCTTCTGTTAGGTCCATATCATTTCTGTCCTTTATCGAGCCCATCTTTGCATGAAATGTTCCCTTGGTATCTCTAATTTTCTTGACGAGATCTCTAGTCTTTCCCATTCTGTTGTTTTCCTCTATTTCTTTGCATTGATCGCTGAAGAAGGCTTTCTTATCTCTTCTTGCTATTCTTTGGAACTCTGCATTCAGATGCTTATATCTTTCCTTTTCTGCTTTGCTTTTCACTTCTCTTCTTTTCACAGCTATTTGTAAGGCCTCTCCAGACAGCCATTTTGCTTTTTTGCATTTCTTTTCCATGGGGATGGTCTTGATCCCTGTCTCCTGTACAATGTCATGAACCTCTGTCCTTAGTTCATCAGGCACTCTGTCTATCAGATCTAGTCGCTTAAATCTATTTCTCACTTCCACTGTATAATCATAAGGGATTTGATTTAGGTCATACCTGAATGGTCTAGTGGTTTTCCCCACTTTCTTCAATTTAAGTCTGAATTTGACAATAAGGAGTTCATGATCTAAGCCACAGTCAGCTCCTGGTCTTGTTTTTGCTGACTGTATAGAGCTTCTCCATCTTTTGGCTGCAAAGAATATAATCAGTCTGATTTCAGTGTTGACCATCTGATGATGTCCATGTGTAGAGTCTTCTGTTGTGTTGTTGGAAGAGGGTGTTTGCTATGACCAGTGCTATGACCTGGGAATATAGGTGAAATCTAAAATATGACACAAGTGGGGGACTTTCCTGGTGGTCCAGTGGTTAAGAATCTGCCTTGTAATGCAGGGGATAGGGATTTGACCCCTGGTTGGGGAACCAAGATCCCACATGCTGAAGAGCAGCTAAATCTGTGTGACAGAATCAAGGAGCCCCAACAAAAGGTCCAGCATGAAGCAACCCACTGAAGCAGCCAAATCAATGCAGTCAATAAATATTTAAAATAAAATAAAACACAGCACAAATGGACTTATCTTCAAAACAGAAACAGACTCACAGATACAGAGAACAGACTTGTGGTGGCCAAGGGTTGGGGAGTAGGGAAGAAGTGGACTGGAGTTTGAAGTTAGTAGATGATACTATTATACAGAGAACAGATTAACAAGGTCCTACAGTACAGCACAGGGTTGGTACAAAAGTAGCTGCAGTTTCAGATCCCGAATTTTAAATCATTATAACTCGGCTCAAACACATCTTTACTAATAAAAATAGGAACCATTCTCAGTTTGTGTATGGCTGAAGCCTAGATTGAAGGATTTTGAGCATTACCTTGTTAGCACATGAAATAAGCACAATTCTATGGTAGTTTGAGCAGATAGAAATAACTAAGGATATAGAGGTTTGGTCCATCTAGTCAAGGCTATGGTTTTTTCAGTAGTCATGTATGGATGTGAGAATTGGACTATAAAGAAAGCTGAGCACCAAAGAATTGATGCTTTTGAAACTGTGGTGTTGGAGAAGACTCTTGAGAGTCCCTTGGACTGCAAGAAGATCCAACCAGCCCATCCTAAAGGAGATCAGTCCTGGGTGTTCATTGGAAGGACTGATGTTGAAGCTGAAATGCTAATACTTTGGCCACCTGATGCGGAGAGCTGACTCATTTGAAAAGACCCTGATGCTGGGAAAGATTGAGGGCGGGAGGAGAAGGGGATAACAGAGAATGAGATGGTTGGATGGTATCACTGACACAATGGACGTGGGTTTGGGTGGAACCCGGCAGTTGGTGATGGACAGGGAGGTCTGGCATGCTGCAGTTCATGGGGTCACAGAGTCGGACATGACTGAGTGACTGAACTGAACTGATAGAGGTTTGGAAAAATTGAAGTAGGGTTAGTGTTAGGATTAGCTTGATTTAACGCAACACAGAAGGATCTAAGCCCAGAATGGGTGGCTGGTACTTATGGGCAGATACATATAATCTATAAGGAAAAAAATCATAAAACTTTATTGCAAGACATGAAAAAGGATTATATGAGAGGAGGAATGGGATGTTACACACAGGAAGAATCAATATTAGAAATGGCCAGTTCAGCTCAGTCACTCAGTCGTGTCTGACTCTGCAACTCCAAGAACTGCAATACCAGGCTTCCTGTCCCTCACCAACTCCCGGAGCTTGCTCAAACTCATGTCCATCGAGTTGGTGATGCCATCCAACCGCCTCACCCTCTGTCGTCCCCTTCTCCTCCTGCCTTCAATCTTTCCCAGCTTCAGGGTCTTTTCTGATGAGTCAACTCTTCGCATCAGGTGGCCAAAGTATTGGAGCTTCAGCATCAGTCCTTATCTGGTTAGGTTATGGATATTTCTCCTTGCAATCTTGATTCCAGCTTGTGCTTCATCCAGCCTGGCATTTTGCATGATGTACTCTGCATATAAGTTAAATAAGCAGGGTGACAATATACAGCCTTGATGTACTCCTTTCCCAGTTGGGAACCAGTCCGTTGTTCCATGTCTGGTACTAACTATTGCTTCTTGACCTGCGTGCAGGTTTCTCAGGAGGCACGTAAGGTGGTCTGGTATTCCCATGTCTGGAAGAATTTTCCAGTTTGTGGTGATCCACACAGGCAAAGGCTTTAGTGTAGTCAATGAAACAGAAGTAGATGTTTTTCTGGAACTCTGTTACTTTTTTGATGATCCAGTGGATGTTGGCAATTTGATCTCTGGTTTCTTTGCCTTTTCTCAATCCACCTTGAACATCTGGAATTTCACAGTTCACGTACTGTTGAAGCCTGGCTTGGAGAATTTTTAGCATTACTTTGCTAGCGTGTGAGATGAGTGCAACTCTGCAGTAGTTTGAACATTCTTTGGCATTGCCTTTCTTTGGGATTGGAATGAAAACTGACCTTTTCCAGTCCTGTGGCCACTGCTGAGTTCTCCAAATTTGCTGGCATATTGATTTGCTGCAGCACTCTCACAGCATCATCTTTTAGGGTTTGAAATAGCTCAGCTGGAATTCCATCACCTCCACTAGCGCTGTTCATAGTGATGCCTCCTAAGGGCCACTTAACTTCGCATTCCAGGATGTCTGACTCTAGGTGAGTGATCACACCATAATGGCTATTTGAGTCGTGAAGACTTTTTTTGTACAGTTCTTCTGTGTATTCTTGCCACCTCTTCTTAATATCTTCTGCTTCTGTTAGGTCCATTCCATTTCTGTCCTTTATTGTGCCCATCTTTGCATGAAATGTTCCCTTGGTACCTCTAATTTTATTGGAGAGATCTCTAGTCTTCCCCATTCTGTTTTTTTCTCTCTATTTCTTCGCATTCATCACTTATTTAGGAAGGCTTTCTTATCTCTCCCTGCTATTCTCTGGAACTCTGCATTCAGATGCGTCTATCTTTCCTTTTCTGCTTTGCCTTTAGCTTCTTTTCTTTTCTCAGCTATTTGTAAGGCCTTCTCGGACGACCATTTTGCCTTTTTGCATTTCTTTTTCTTGGGGATGGTTTTGATCACCACCTCGTATACAATGTTACGAACTTCCATCTAATGGAGAAGGGAATGGCAAATCACTTCAGTATTCTTGCCTTGCTGCTGCTGCTGCTAAGTCGCTTCAGTCGTGTCCAACTCTGTGCGACCCCATAGACGGCAGCCCACCAGGCTCCCCCGCCCTTGGGATTCTCCAGGCAAGAACACTGGAGTGGGTTGCCATTTCCTTCTCCAATGCATGAAAGTGAAAAGTGAAAGTGAAGTCGCTTAGTCATGTCCGACTCTTCACAACCCCATGGACTGTAGCCTACCAGGCTCCTCCATCCATGGGATTTTCCAGGCAAGAGTACTGGAGTGGGGTGCCATTGCCTTCTCCGATTCTTGCCTTGAGAACCCCATAAACAGAATGAAAAGGCAAAAAGATATGACTCTTCTGGTTAGCGGTAGCTTGTTAGTTCCGTGATCCTTACTAGCACTTCCAGTCATAAAATAACTCATACAAATGGTTACTATGGTGTCTGGCCAGGGTGGGCGCTTTCAGCCAGTGTGCTTCCATCTCTTCATATCTAGAAAAGCACTAAATCCCTTCTTGGTGACATCGGCTCCTGGTGACTAGCAGAGAACCTTTTGTAAAGTAAGTGCTTGATTGCACTGAACTCTCCCTTCGGCACAGTCTTATATACTGACCTTCCCCCCTCCCTCCTTCTATTGACCTTTGCCACTCCCTCTTTGGAGCAGTGTCTCAGAGCTCTCTGAGGTGCTGTCTCCCGGGCTACAGTCCTCATTTGGTCCCAAGTGAAACTCCACTCGCAGCTCTCATGCTGTACATTTTCTGGTTGACAGTTGCTCTGTTGGTGGTGCTATGCTTTCACTTAAGCTCTTTTTCCTTTGAAGAGTTCATCTTGGGACTTCCTTTCCAAACAACTCCGTCGCTCCCTTACCACCCACTCCCATTGCCTTCAGGCCTCAGAGAGAAGAACCCCGGGGCGGGTGACAGTTCTGATCAAGTGCTGCCTGGAGACTTCCAGTGTCACCACAGGACTGCCCTTGGAAATTCCCTGCCGCCCCCCATTCGGCCTTGACCTTCCCAAGTTCCTTCCAGCAGCTTCTGTGCAGGTTGGCTTTCCTTTGCTCTCCAGTTCTCATGACCCTTGCTGCAGAAACTCCAGGCTCCTCCAGGCCACACCAGGGGAGAGCCAGCATAATGGCCAGGGGATGAGGGCAGGGAGGTTGGCCCTTGTCCCCTTTCTGCAGGGTGCTGAGAACCATCCAGACCTTTCACTGAGACTGATCTGATTCTGGCACCTGCTGACAGCTCGGGGCCCTGCCCTGGGACAAAGTTGAAAGTGTCAGTTGTTCAGTCATGTCTGACTCTCTGCGACCCGATTGACTGTAGCCTGCCAGGCTCCACCGTCTATGGGATTTTCCAGGCAAGAATACTAGAGTGGGTTGCCAATTCCTTCTCCAGAGGCTCTTCCCGACTCAGGGATCTTCCTGACCCAGGGATCGAACCTGTGTCTCCCACATTGCAGGCAGATGCTTTGTCATCTGAACTACCAATGAAGGGCAACAACCCCACCTTAAAATGCTCAGCTCCGCCAGGAGAATGTCCTGCCAGTTCCAGCTCCACCCGGTGCTAGACAGGTGACTCCTGGAGCCCCCTCAGAGCAGTTTGCTTAGGCAAATCCTCCTCCACCCTTAAATGTAAACCTCCCCTGCCCAAAGGACCAGGGAGCAAATGTTCAGTGAGCCTCTCCATTCTTCCTGCCCTGTACCCAGGGAGGTTAGGGCCTACCACTGTGAAATGAAGTATTTTCCTGCCATATCAGTAAACGAGGATGTCACAGCCATCAGTGACTTCAGGCCTCCAAATGTGAATTACTGAGCCCAGAGGATGCGCAAATGAGAGGACAATGCCTGCGATCCAGCAACTGTCAGCTGCCGCCCCCTCCCTTCAGTGAACCGACTGGTGAACCAGAAACTAAGTTGTTGTTCCATTAAGTTGTGTCTGATTCTTTGCGATCCCATGGACTGTATCCCACCAGGCTTCTCTGTCCATGGGATTCTTCAGCCAAGAATACTGGAGTGGGTTGCCATTTCCTCCTCCAGGGGATCTTCCTGGACCAAGGGTGGAAGCTGGATCTCCTGCATTACAGGCAGACTCTTATGTCTGAGCCGCCAGGGAAGCATGAACAAGGAGCTAAGGAAGTAATAAAATCAAGAAACAGAATGCTGGTCCCAGATAGATGAAGTATATAAGAAACACATGATTTCAGTAAGCCTGCTGCTGCTGCTGCTAAGTCGCTTCCAGGCTCCTCCATCCATGGGATTTTCCAGGCAAGAGTACTGGAGTGGGGTGCCATTGCCTTATGCTTGCAAAGATGGGCTTGATAAAGGACAGAAATGGTATGGACCTAACAGAAGCAGAAGATATTAAGAAGAGGTGGCAAGAATACACAGAAGAACTATACAAAAAAGATCTTCATAACCCAGATAATCACGATGGTATGATCACTCACCTAGGGTCAGACATCCTGAAATGCAAAGTCAGGTGGGCCTTAGGAAGCATCACTATGAACAAAGCTAGTGGAGGTGATGGAATTCCAGCTGAGCTATTTCAAATCCTAAAAGATGATGCTGTGAGAGTGCTATACTCAATATGTCAGCAAATTTGGAAAACTCAGCAGAGGCCACAGGACTGGAAAAGGTCAGTTTTCATTTCAATCACAAAGAAAAGCAATGCCAAAGAATGCTCAAACTACTGCAGTTGCACTCATCTCACACGCTAGCAAAGTAATGCTAAAAATTCTCCAAGCCAGGCTTCAACAGTACGTGAACTGTGAACTTCCAGATGTTCAAGCTGGATTGAGAAAAGGCAGAAGAACCAGAGATCAAATTGCCAACATCCATTGGATTATTGAAAAAGCAAGATAGCTCCAGAAAAACATCTATTTCTGCTTTATTGACTATGCCAAAACCTTTGACTGTGTGGATCACAATAAACTGTGGAAAATTCTTCCAGACATGGAAATACCAGACCATCTGATCTGCCTCTTGAGAAATCTGTACACAGGTCAGGAAGCAACAGTTAGAACTGGACATGGAACAACAGACTGTTTCCCAATTGGGAAAGGAGTACATCAAGGCTGTATATTGTCACTTGTTTATTTAACTTATATACAGAGTACATCATGAGAAATGCCAGGCTGGATGAAATACAAGCTGGAATTAAGACAGCAGGGAAAAATATCAATAACCTCAGATATTCAGGTGACACCACCCTTATGGCAGAAAGTGAAGAACTAAAAAGCCTCTTGATGAATGTAAAAGAGGACAGTGAAAAAGTTGCCTTAAAGCTCAACATTCAGAAAACTAAGATCATGGCATCCGGTCCCATCACTTCATGGCAAATAGATGGGGAAACAGTGGAAACAGTGACAGACTTTATTTTGGGGGGCTCTAAAATCACTGCAGATGGTGACTGCAGCCATGAAATTAAAAGACACTTGCTCCTTGGAAGAAAAGTTATGACCAACCTAGATAGCATATTCAAAAGCAGAGATATTACTTTGCCAACAAAGGTCCATCTAGTCAAAGCTATGGTTTTTCCTGTGGTCATGTAAGGATGTGAGAGTTGATCTATAAAGAAAGCTGAGTGTCAAAGAACAGATGCTTTTGAACTGTGGTGTTGGAGAAGACTCCTGAGAGTCCCTTGGACTGCAAGAAGATCCAAGGAAATCAGTTGTGGATATTCATTGGAAAGACTGATGTTGAAGCTGAAACTCCAATACTTTGGCCACCTGATGTGAAGAACTGACTCATTAGAAAAGCCCCTGATGCTGGGAATGATTGAAGGCAGGAGGAGAAGGGGATGACAGAGGATGAGATGGTTGGATGGCATCACCAATTCAATGCATGAGTTTGAGCAAACTCCGGGAGTTGGTGATGGACAGGGAGGCCTGGCGTGCTGCAGTCCATGGGGTCGCAAAGAGTCGGGCACAACTGAGCTACTGAACCAAACTGAGCTGAGATGCTTGCATCTTCCAATACGTAGAAAAGCACTACTAAATTCCTTAACTTGATGTATCTGGTTTTCCTTAATTAAAATAGCCTCTTATATTCAGATTGCCTGCCCCGCTTTGTTGCAAGCTTCTGTATAATCTGACTCTTTCCTCCGCCTCCTTGGAGCAGTTTCTTGGGACTACTTTAGACCTGTCTCCCAGGCTTGAAGCCCTAAACATTCCCATAAATAAAATGTAACTCTAAGTTTTTAAGCTGTGACTTTTTTAGTAGATACCTCTGGGCCCCTTGCTCCAATGTACACACCACCTCCTGTCCTCGGGGGGCTTTGGCATGTCCAGTTAGCTCACCCTGGTGGCCTGGCCACAGCATGCACCCCTGCCCTCTGCCCTTCCTTCAGGGCACCCAGGCTTCCAGAGCCCCTGCCTTGGCAAGGGGATTAGGGCTCAAGCCTCCCTGGCTCTCCTCCCTCCTACAGCAGGAAAACCTGCCTTTGACAGGTGACCAGCCTTTTTTTACCCATCCTAACTGGGTGAGCCAGCCTCTGTCTCTCCCTCTGGGAGGGATCTGACAGCACGGGACTCGGCAGGTGTGCCCAGTGCAAGGTCAGCTCTCTTGCTTCTCGGGGCACTGGTGGGCATGGGGAGGGGTGGCCAGCTGAGCTCAGCAGGCCTGGAGGACCTGGCTGAGACCCCAGGTCCACCTCCCAGTTCCTCACTTCCCCTGTCTCTGGAGACCTGGCTGTCCGGCCGAGAGGCATCCACTCTGCTGGCTGCTGTCCAGAGGGATGGAGTCCTTCGATCTTCAGCCTGCTCTCCAGTGCCAGCCTGGGTATTCTGGGTGCTCATTCTGGGATGAAGCACAAGCAGTGATGCCTCCTGGGTCACTTGCATCTACCAGTGGGAGGAGTCTTCTGGGAGTCTCCTGAGGAGATTCCACAAGCTGACATGGTTGTGACAACAGACCCAGCCGTCAGGACTCTGAGCTCTCACAGCCGAGGGCCCGGGTTCAATCCAAGCTCGGGGAACTAAGACCCCACCAGCCAGTGCAGGAAAAAAAAAAAAAGTCAAAGTGGGAGCAGCGTTCACAATAGTAAAATGAGTTTCCCCTCACTGGGGACAGGACACGGGAATACCGCAAGGGGCAGCTCAGCTTCAGTGGCCACGCTGGGCTTTGCGGCCCGTCTGCCGCGTGGCCTGGCAGGAATGTGCATACATGTGCCTTCGCCTCCCACCCACAGCAACCCTGCGCTCATCAGATCCTGGGGTGTGCAGGAAACTGAGCTGCTGGGAAGAAATAGTTCTCGCCAGCGCATTGCTCACAGCTGTCCCGACTCAGCACAGTGAGCGCTCACCCTCGTGCCGAGGACACCACAGATGTGCTGGGCTGTCCCCAGGAGACAGGCCAGCGAGGCCAAGGAGGGGTGTCTGGACTATGTACCTCCCACACTGGAAGGTGGGCGTCTCTCCAACCCCCTGAGCCCGGGAGCAGCTCCGTGCAGGGCACACTCCCCCAGACCTTGAGCTTTACCAGGATGCACAGCATCCACCTCCCTCTGCACCAAGTCTCTCACTGAAGAGGGGCAAAAAGCAGGTTGGTCTCAGCCTCTGTTCTGGTTGGAAGCCACAGAAAAGGGTTTGAGCAGGAGGAGGGGCCGACAACTCCCACCTGCCCGGCTGGCTTTAGGCACTGAAGGGCCTAAAGTTGCACAGCTCCGTGTGGCATCCAGAAGGCAGGGGCCTGAGGCGGCAGCTCCCATCCTGCCATTCTATAGTGTTGACGGCACATCCATGGCCGTGGGTTGGCCCAGTGGGTCAGGTTTTCTTACATAGTCCTGGGCAGGAGGGACCGATCGTTTAATCAGAGATGTCACTAAAGTCCTTTACCAGTAAGTGGTAACATTTTAGCACAGTCTGTGGGGACTATGATCCAGAGCTTCCTAGTCCTGAGTGGTGACCCAGACCCCAGGGGAGGTGGAGAGCCCTCAGGGCAGGTGTGCTGTGCCTTCCCAGACAGCGTTCCCCTCCCCGGGGTTCTCAGACCCACAGCACCCAGAGTCCCTCTAAGTCTCCAAGCCCTGGCAGGAGGTCTGGCTCCTATAAGTGGAACACCCTGCCAGTCGGTGGAACTGGAGCCCAGAGACAGCCCGTCTTCGCCCCCTTCCTCCAAGCTACCACAGGACACTTCCAACTCCCCACTGAGGTTTCAGCCTCTAGGGAGCACTTTCAAACCCTCACCTGTGCAACTGCCTGGCCCAGGCTGTGCTCAGGCTCCGTGCAGGGAGGAGACACGGGGCAGGGGAGCCCCCAGGGCAGGCTTAGGGTTTCATCCCTTTTCCTAATGGGGCTGTTCCTACATGACCACCTCAAGCTCTCCCCTTGCTATCTGGGATATGTGTGTACCTGTGTGTGTGTATGTGTGTGTGTGCACGCGTGCACCAGTACACATGTGTATGGGGGGGCCTGTAGGCATGTGCTGGTCCACACATGCTCTAAGTTTAGGATATACTTGCAAAGCCAAGTCATGGGTAGACACGTGTGGGTCAGGAGAACCTAGTGGAGCCTGGCTTTCCCAGGTCCCAGGGTGGATGCCCACTGCTGGCACTGGCCCCAGAGCAGAGAGGCATGTCTTCAGGGGCCTTGCCCAGAGCATAAGTGACACCATGAGTCTTTTAGTTCAATTTATTTTCACAAGACAGACAAATCAGACCCTGGAATAGCTCTTGGTTCTGACAAGAGTTTTTTTCTTTATAAAGAAGGGTTCCTGGGTTTTCTCCACAGAGTGAATTTGCTTATACAAAAAAATAGTTTTTGATATATACATGCCTACTTTGGAAACCCTTTTGTCCTAGATGGCTTTTCAGACTGGTTTTTAGGCAGAGGGGTCAGTGAGCATGCTTTAGGCACCAGCTGATCTTTCTGCCTTGCTTTCGCCTGACCATCGCTCTGCCTGAGTTCCCTTCCAAAAGCAACTTTCACAAGATGGAGAGGCTCAGAGAGTGTCATCACAGGATGGTCTCAAGAAACAGTCCAAGCCTCAGGGTGCCTGCAGGCAGGGAACCCAAGGGCCAGGAAGTGCCCAGGGAAAACCCTCCGCGGGCCAGCAGCACAGAAACAGGAGGAGGCAGGCAGTCACTGTCTCAGAGTGTGGATATTTTATCCCTCTCTTTCACAGCAGCAATTTTAATAAACAAGCATGACACCCACAGCATTCTATCTAGAAAATACTGCCATTCAGGCAGGCTGGAGCACACCCGAGTACAAAGCGACCTTTGCAGCACACGGCAAGTGCAGCCAGTTCTCGCAGGATACAGGCGTTTAGAGTCGAAGTTAGCTCCCACCCCCACCCCCCACCCCCGACAGGCTCCCATAGACCAAAAATACCCACTCTCCTCCACTACACAAAGCTGTAGCAAAATTGTAAAAACGAAGTGTACAAAAGGAAGCATTCATATAATACATTTGCACCCTGTATACAATTTATCACCCTTTGAAGCTGGCCAACGGTCAGGTACGGCAGAGGATCAATAATGGAAAAAGAACGCTGACATCTGTCCCACACATTTCGGTCGATGGTTTGTGTTGTTTTCCAAAGAGAGAGATTTTCATTTACAGTTACAGTACTTGCTGACGATCGTTATGATTCAGAAGCCAGTTGAATTTCCTGGTATGTAGGCAAGTAACATTTGATTGTCACCACGTACAATTCTGAGACAATAAATACAAGCAGATCAGATGCATTTCTTCATGGCATCAAGTAACTCCAGTTTAACACAATTTAGTGCATTTCAGTATCTCATTCACAGTTCAACTTCTGTCCTAAATACTTTTGCAAACAAAAAGTTAAGAAACTGAAAAGTTTATAGGAAAAGAAAACTCCAAGTAAACTTGTCATCACAAAGCTTCAAATTTTAAAGCAATTCAATTGTCTTTGAAAGGAGGGTGCGACTGCTGCCAGCCTGACTGGAGTCAACTGCCCTGAGTTCCTGGGTTCCCCCGAGGGCTCTTATTTCCTTCCCGTACGTTTGTGGGAATGCCTCTATTGCACTGAATTAGCTAGTAGCCAGTGCTGGGGGTGAACTCAACTCATGCATGTCCACCCCTGCATCAAGCAGAAGGCAGTGTGACATCACCTACCCAAAAAAGGTCCCAGTGTATTTGTGTCCTGGCCCTGACATGCAAGGATGTGGAACCCACAGGAAAGTCTGCCTGCCTGCAGCACCACTCATGGCCCAGGACAAGTCCGGGGGTGTCAGGGGTGTGGCTGGCCCCAAGGGCACTGGGGAGAGGCTTGCCTTTGCTTGGGAGATAACTTGTTAGAAAGGGGCAGGCACGTGGAGGGGGACATGCTGTCTTGAGAGGGAAGCAGGTGGGCATGTTGGGCTGATGGTTTTAACCCCTACGCCTGGTTACACTGCCAGGGGAAACCAAAAGGCACCACTACCTGCCATGCATGCCAGGGCTGCATGCCACGGTGCATGCCAGGGCTGCGTGCAGCTGTGGTGAGAAACTCACAGCACATGGTACACAAGGGTCGGTCAGCTCAGCTGAAAATCAGCCGGGCTCCGAAGACTCTGTGTGGCTTGTTTCTAGGTGTCTCAGGCAGAGACAAAGCAACGTGCAGAGGGACTTGTTCTTCAAACCTGACACGAACGGGGGTCACACGGGTGTGGACAGCTTGGAGACAGCACCTGACCTGTACGTAACTGCGTGCACCACTCTTCTGCAGGTGGATGTCGGTGCTCAGCAACTGAGAGTGAGAAAGAGCTCAGGCCATGGCGCACACAGGGGTCGGGGGTGACAGGGCAAACAAGGCGGAGACTCCAAACTGCCCTGGCAGGCGGTCACGCCTGCGTCACCTTCACAAGCAAGTACTACTCATGTCGCTGATTCAAGTCAAGTCATGACTGAGCAGTTCATACAGAGACCATCTCTTCAATCTGACTCTGCTGCTCAGCGGGGGGCTGTGGCTCAGACAGGGCTGTGCATCCAGCACACTGTCACCAAGGAGCTGATGACCAGGGTCACTTCTTTGGGGTTAAAAGTCCCTGAGCAGGTAAGCCTTTCCCCAGCGTCTGCTCACCTGCTCCAGGGCTGTCACAGGACCTTGAGGGGCGCCTGTCACAAGGTCACAGTGCTGCAGGCACCCTAGAAGCCCCTGGAGCCCCCCAGAGGGACGGCTGGACACACAAGGAGGGCCCAGGACCCAGACTCTACTTGCCAGGCGGCACCAGGACACGTGTGCCGAGTTCTGAGTCCAGGCCGCTGGGGCCTGAGCTGAGAAATACACCATCCAGCGGCCTGGACTCAGAACTTGGCCTTCATCAGGCACCCATGGGAGGGACCCAAGGCCTGGAGCTGCTGCCTTTCGTCTCTCCAGAGGGAGTGGGGCTGGCTCTGGAAGCTGCTGCAGCAACAGAGCTACACCCCCAGAGGCTCAGCAAACCCCTCCCCTGGCAGAGCGGTCAGCCAACGCCGTGGATTCCTGGTCCCACCCGAGCCGACCTGGGGCCACGTGTGTTGAATCTGGAGTACACCTTCCCTGGTTGTGACCAGGAGGACCGTCCCAACACTCAGCCTGATTTGGGACAATGAGAACATCAGTAACAAAGGAGTTAAAGGAAAAGAAATAAGAAAAGCACTGTTCTGAGATTTATTAGTTTAGAAAAACTAAAGGAGCCTCCCCCTCTTCCCTCTGAAGTGGATGAAAAGCAAAATCCACCCCTCCAAAAAAAAAAAAAAGCAAACATTCATGGTGTAATTTTTATTGCTCTCAAAGGGCTTGGTATTCAAATGCACAAGCTAATCTTCGTTAAATCAGAAGGAAGTCGCTGGGATTTAAAACCTACACATGGTCTCAATCTCCATTCACCCAGGAGTCTTCACAGCTGGTTACTGACTCAGTATAGAATTGACATATTGTGTATCAATTTCAAGGGGAGGGAACTTAGCTGGGAAGCAAGAACTATTAATTAAACGGTAAAAGATCTAAATTTGCACTTTCCAGGTAATGTAGCTTCACAGTAGTGCCCTTCAACTTCTTTCTTTAAGGTCTTCAGGGATGAGTGGATTAGCAAATCACACACACACACACACACACACACACACACACACACACACACACACACAGGTGAGCAGCATGTTGTGTGAAGAAAAACAAGATCTACGGGAGCCGCTCACCCAAGTGGAAGTGGCCTTACTGCGTGTCAGGCTCCACGCCCGAAGGGAAGCGGGAGGCAAGCTTTGTGGCAGAGGGTAGCTCCCTTCCACACTGTCTCAGTGCCCAGTCTTGAGAGGACGTGTGTGCCTTCACAGCACTGTGAGGGAGCACAGAACTGTGGGTCACACCCCTGC
The DNA here is from genome assembly GCF_032405125.1 of Capricornis sumatraensis. Taxonomy (NCBI): domain Eukaryota; kingdom Metazoa; phylum Chordata; class Mammalia; order Artiodactyla; family Bovidae; genus Capricornis; species Capricornis sumatraensis. Next base: position 249,993,702 of record NC_091069.1, on the reverse strand, counting down.
GACCTTGGTGCCATCACCAAGGTCACCGACCCAGAATTCAATAGTATCACTGTAAAGGCAATCTGCTGTTTCCACAGGTCTCCCCAGAATTCAGACTTAGGGCCAATGCATAATTATTTTTTCCAGTTTGGTTTATAATTTTGCCCATTCTTCTTTTGTTTTTTTTCCCCCCCTAGAAAATTCAACCTGCCTCTATTCTGAATGCTGGTTACAGGACAGCAGAGATAACACCCATTTTTTTCTTTCCCTTGCTAAAAAAGATGAGGGGAGTGTGACTTTAAAAAAGCAAGTTGAAAGTTTAAGAAGAAAGTCGGATGCAGGAGGGTGGCGGAGCTGAAGGGGCGGCCCACGCCCACCCTGCTGGGCAACCCCAAGGCTTCCAGTCCCGCCAGGCCAAGAGGCCCGAGAGTGCACGAAACACCTCCCTTTGGCTGCAGGCTGGAGAGGATGCTGCCCGGACTCTAGGGACTCCCCTGCCTCCCCCAAAGGCCAGCATCCTCCAGGACACACGCACCTGCTTGGAAGGGAGGTGACGGAGTGGGGAAGGCTCCCCACCTCTGGTTTCCATCAGGTCAACTGTGAAAACAAAACCTCTAAAAAGCTCCGAGTGAACAGTCTCCAATCACCTTTAGAAGACAGGGTGATGTTGCACCGCCTTTTCAAAGTATCTGCCAGCCCTGCATAGCGCCCCTGGCGCACCGGCCCTGCCGGGGGTGGGGGGCCGGCCCCCTGCGGCCCTGCCCCCGGTGGGATGAAAGGCCGCTGTCCGCTGGGAGCAAGGGGGACCGGAGCTAAGCTCCGGGCGTGGGCAGAATTCGACATCTCACCACGTTTTCGCTGGCTCCACTCGCTTTAAAACGGATTCAAGGTGTCAGCAGGCAGGTTTAGGTAGGCGCTCCGGGGGAGGGGGCGTGTCCCGTCGCAGCCCCGCCCAGTGTGCTTTTCGCCAGGCCACGTCCCCGCCGCCCGGAGGCCGGGTGCGGGCTGGTAGCGGCCGGTAGGTGCTCTGGGGGCCTGGGGACCCAGGCACACAGTTCTCAGCGGGAGCAGGGTGGAGAGTCCGCAGGGGGTGCAGGGGAAGAGGCGAGGGCCGGGGGAAATTCCCAAGAAAATTGATAAAAACCGAAAACGGGATCTAAGCGCGAGAAGAGAACGTTTCCAAAGCCTCCCTCGGGCCAGGTGAGCCCCCGGATCCCTGGGGGCGGGAACGGCCGCCCCCCCGGAGCAGGCGCCCAGCCCGGCTCTCCTGCGCAGGGGCGAGGCTGGCGTCTCCATCTGCAGGTCTGCCGACCGCTTTACTCTTGGCTCAAGTTTTATTGGTCAATATTAGTCACCAGTTAATAAGAAAAATAGTTTCTAAGTGTCTTTTTGTCCCGCTATAGATGTGGTGTTTTTAATTGAGTTAATTGGATACCACCGTCAGGTTCTGTGTGTTCAATCACAGCCATTAATTATTCCTTTTTCTTAAATTCTTGGTTTCCATAGCTGGAGCCTTTTTCTATTTCAGTCACTCCTATTAGTCGGCGGACTCCAAAGGAAGCTTTAAAACAGGAAAAAGGCTAGGTTAGCTGATCGCCGTGCCATCAAGCTGGAAAAGTCGTTTTGGGTGGGTGGGTGGGGGGCTGCCTTTGACCTCAGACTTTCCTGGGGGCGAGGCGCGGGTCCTCTGCCCTTCTCCCACCCAGTCAGACTGTGGGGTTGGGTAGCGGGGAGCAGCGGTAGGTGTGGGCCCACTGAGGCCTGCAGCGCCCTACACGTAGTGCCCCTGAGTCTGCTACAGCGCGAGCGATGGCAGTGTCCTGGGGAACCTCGGCCCAGCATGCCAGCCCACGCCCCCAACTGCCCAAGTGCAAACCCAGTGGCCAGGACCCTCCCCACGCAGCTCTTGGCCCAAGATGCCAGGCAGGTGGCAGGCCGGCTGGCCAGCTTTCTGGAGAGATGGCCCTGTGGCTCAATGGTCAGAGCTGCTCTCTGAGGCTGGCAAGGCTCGGGCTGGACCCCGGCTGCCGGGTGACCGTCTCCAGGCCTGGGCATGGCCACCAGCACACCGAAGGCTCCCACCCTTGAGCCGCGCCATCATTCCCCTTCATTACCTGCCCCGACAAACCCCAGGAACGTCAGGATCAGGAGGGGGGATCCGCTGGCAAAGACGCCCAAGACGAAACTGAAGAGAGGAGACAGGAGGAGCGTGGCCCAGGAGAGGAAGTTGAGGAGCGTCCACGGCCGGCGGGCGGGCTTGAACTGCTGCCCCGGAAACACACCCTTCTGGTTATATATCTCCTGCAGTGCATCCTGAAAGAGTCAACCGGACAGTGGCCTTCATGTGCGGCTGTCCTAACCCAAAAGCGAGAAATGACTCTACCTGAAGTGGATGGGCCACATGACACAGGCCACGGGATGAAGCTGACATGACCTTCATCTGTGGTTGGCTTCTATCAAAAGCTTGAGAAACATAAACCCTCCGATCAGGCAAGTTTCCTAGGAAAATGATCAGCCCGTGCCTGGCACACAGTAGGCACCTCCAAGCCCCAGGACTGCAGCGTCTCTGGCGACACCTCCAGAGCAAGGGTGGCAGCCACCGCTGCTGGGAGTCCATGGCCCGCCAGCTGTGTCATGCACAGAAAACTGCTTAACCTCTCCTTCCTTCGTGTCCTGGCGGCTAATGATGGCAGGACAGGGAGCAGGTGAGGACGTGAAAGCATCCTCGACAGGGAGATGGGGCCACGCTAAACATCGAGCGGCAGCTGCCTGATTGAGCAGCCGAGATGCCGAGATAGACTTCTCTGCGGCTGTGACACATCACGTGCCAGCAAGCACATACACTCACGATAGTCTGGGTTTCTGAAGAACCTAAGTGCCATACAATTCCATATAAATAAAAACATGTATGACGAGGCATGTGTCTGGGACCAAGTCTGGAAAGAACACCCACATGATCTTCATCACCTCAGGGGCTTGGGTCTCACCTCTCACCTTTTTCTTTTTTATTTTCTGCATTTAGCTTCTTCAGCTGTGTTTGGCATTTCATTAAAAACAGGGCAGGGGTCTTGACAAATACCCAGTGTCACAGCCTCTTCCAATGTGTGGTCAGACACCAGCTGCCCCTGCCAACCCAGGGGGCATGGGGCGGGCGCCATAGGCCTGAGAGCTCAGGAGCAGCTGCGACCCTTACATCTATGAGGATACCTCAGGGTGCCCACATGTGCCCCCCCCACCCCAAAGGCCCTTCCCGTGGGGTTCCAGAACATTTTCAAGCCCATTCGTTCAGCCCGCTCCACTCTGCCCGCCTGCCCCTAAGCAGACGATGCAGATGGTGGTAGTCTCTCCCGTCCCGACCTGTCAGCCATTCCTCACACACCCAAAGGCCAGTGTGCTCTCCTTCCCCAGGAGGATTTATGCCTGCACCCCGTGCATGGGCACCTCTATGACAGTGTCTGGGACCGCTCCTGTGCCGTGTGCTTTTCTGTGAGTAGCATCACACCACACGCCTACCGCAGTCTGCTTTTCATACACCTGCTTTCTCAAGATTCAGTTAGACTAAGAATATGCATGCAGTTCATTCATTTTAACTGTATCCCAGCAAATGACTAAACATAATGTATCTATTTTCTAATAATGCACTTTTAGATTATTTCTCACTTCCTGCTAAATAAGCAAATACTGTTGCTGGGAGATATCACTCTTTGTAAGAGGTTCCAACTTTTAAAAACTAACCCTGATCCAGAGACACACTCTCCTTTGCACCCTCATGCACACGTCTTTCTGCCCATCCACCATGGGACGGGCACACGCCGTATTCCTTCTCTCTTTTAATTGGTCAGCCTTGCCCAAGGTTTTCCATTTTATTAATAGGTTTAAAGAAAATCTTTTGGTGCACTGGATTCCTCTTTTGTAGCTTTGTTTTCTGCTTAAATAGTTTATGCTGTTATTATTTTCTTTGTTCTCTGTTTATTCTATTTCATGTATATTTGTGTGCATGTGTACACATATGTATGTACATACATTATTTTAATCTATCCCATCCCTGACTTGTGTTTCTTGAACCTGACAAAACCCATGTTCTTCAACTCTGGAGGTTTTATGGTTATCCCTGACAACTGCTCTTCATCGCTGTTCCCACCTTATCCTCTGGATGCTCTAATTGTTACATTCTGGACATCTTTTTAGTCCCTGGATCTTTTAACTTTCCTTTTATGTGTTCACTTCCCCTGTGATATGTGCTGAGTAATTTCCTCAAAACCTTTGTTGTTGTTATTTGCTAAGTTGTATCCACCTGTTTGGGACCTCGCGGACTGCAGCATACCAGGCTTCTCCGTCCTTCACTATCTCCTGGAGTTTCCTCTCATGTCCATTGAGTCGGTAGTACTATCTAGCCATCTCATCCTCTGCCACCCTCTTCTCCTTTTGTCTTCAGTCTTTCCCAGCATCAGGGTCTTTTCCAATGAGTTGGCTCTTCGCATCAGGTGGCCAAAGTATTGGAGTTTCAGCTTCAGCACCAGTCCTTCCAATGAATAGTCAGGACTGATCTCCTTTAGGATGGACTGGTTGGATCTCCTTGCTGTCCCAGGGACTCTTCAAGGGGTCTTCTGCAGCACCACAACTCGAAAGTATCAGTTCTTCATGCACAGCCTTCTTTATGGTCCGACTTTCACATCCTTACATGACTACTGGAAAAACTGTAGCTTTGACTATATGGACCTTTGTCGGCCAAGTGACGTCTCTGCATTGTCTAGGTTTTTCATAGCCTTCTTTTCAAGGAGCAAGCGTCTTTTAATTTCATGGCTGCAGTCACCACCTGCAGTGATTTGGGAGCCCAAGAAAATAAAGTCTGACACTGCTTCCACTTTCCTGCCTTCTATATGCTATGAACTGATGAGACTAAATGCCATGATGTTAATTTTTTAAATGTTGAATTTCAAGCCAGCTTTTTCACTCTCTTCTTTCATCAAGAGGTTCTTTAGTCCCTTTTCACTTTCTGCCATGAGGGTGGTGTTATCCGCATATCTGGGTTGTTGATATTTCTCCCAGCAGTCTTGATTCCAGCTTCTAATTCTCTCTTCAGCTGTATCAAATCTTCTATCTAATCTGTTAACTAAGATTTTACTGTCAATTACTAGATTTCTCATGCCTGTATATCTTACTTGGTTTTTCCTCAAATCTGTTCCATTTTTGATCGGTCTTACTCTTTTGTTTTCAATCCCTTCTTCTTTTAAAAAAATATTTGTTAATTTTTATTTTTGGCTGTGCTGGGTCTTTGCTGTTGCACGCGGCCTTTCGCTGGTTGAGGTGAGTGGGGGCGACTCTGGTTGTGGTGTGCGGGCTTCTCATTGCAGTGGCTTCTCTTGTTGCAGAGCATGGGCCCTAGGGTGCACAGGCTTCAGTCGTTGTGGCATATGAGCTCAGTAGCGGCACATGGGCTTAGCGGCCCCAAGGCACATGGAATCTTCTTGAACCACGATTGAACTCATGACCCCTGCATTGGCAGGCGGATTCTTCCCCCCTGGACCGCCAGGGAAGTCCTCAATCCCTTCCTTTTTGCTTAGTCATTTCAAGCAAGCTGACCTGAGTCTCTGCCTGGTGGTAGTTCCATAGCTGAAGCTTCGGGAGGGTTTAATTTTCTGTCTGCTTGTTGTGCTCATGCGTGGCGGGTCCCGGTTACGAGCGTGTCTCCAGCAGAAGTCTCAGCAGCTGAGCCTGGAGTCGTGCTCGTCTAGCTTTACGTGCGCTTCTCTCAGGGACTCTGGAGAGATTCACCTGGAGCCACTTTTTTATGCCGATATTTTAATTTTGTTCTTGAACTATGTTGTTAGTATGACGTCAATCCCCCGCATGTTTAAGGACAGCGCTGTGATTATGAATCACCAGGGAGATGTTTCGAGACTCAGAGGGGAAAGGTAAGCTTCAGAGTCACTCCCTGAGCTGGCAGGTTCATTTTCCAGTTTAGCCTCCATGAGGATGAAAGTCCAACAGGGTCCCAGCTTCATAAGGGTCTTCAGTTCTAACTTCCAGCCCCGAGTGAGGTCAAATCCATGTCTTTTGTTTCCATAAAACCACAGGGTGGGCAGACCAACAGACTCCGCGAGCTTCCACTCACAGCCTTCCCAGCTGACTCCTGGTCCCACGTCCTCTTTCGCTCCTGAGAGAGGTCCCTTACTCTTTTTTAGCACTTGTCAGTGCATTTAAAAGGATATGCATTTTATTTTTTAGTTTTAAAAGTTTGCTTAAATTCCTCTGAAGGTTTATGTTTCATACATTACTTGGTTGCTGCTGCACATGGGCTCAGTCATGTCTGACTCTCTGCGACACCAGGAACCCACCAGGCTCCTCTGTCCATGGGATTCTCCAGGCAAGAAGACATGAGTGGGCTGCATTTCCTACTCCAGGGGATCTTCCCGACCCAGGGGTGGAACCTGTGTCTCTTGCATTGGCAGGTGGACTCTCTGCCCTTGCACCACCTGGGAAGCTCCTGTTACTTGGTAAAAATCCTTATAAAAGGGTATGCATTTTATACTAGAAAGGCTTTCTGATTATCTAGGCCTCTCTGTTGCTGAAGATGAGAACCTAGTGCCCTGTATGTTTGTGTGTATGAAACAAACCGAAGAGTCAGGGGTGAGACATGTCAGGGGAATGGAGGAGGGGCTGGGTGGGGTCACCAAGAAGGCTGTCCTGTCATCTATAGTGTGTCTTTTACATATTAAATCATATGTATACACACACACACATATAATGTGTGTTGCATACCTACAATTTCTGTTACACACACAAAATGAAACAAATGTGGTATTATTGGCAATGGTTATACAAGCACTGTGATATCCAGTATACTTTTCTCCAGTTTGTTAATTTCTTGAAAGTTAGGAAAAATGAAAGGTGCAGAAAAGGATTGGAAAGAAGAATTTGAGAGTGGCACAGCATGCCTGTCTCTAGAGGCAGTCGGCGCGCTACCTGCCTGCCCTGTTAGCTGCCCCTTTGGGAACCTCTGTGAGACCCCAGGGGTAGGGTAGGGGTGGAGGTGGGGGGAGCTGGGTGCCTTTACCTTCTCCTGGTACAGTTTATGAAGCCACTGAGCTGCTTCCTTCTCATCCAGTGGAATCTCTTCCAGAGGAAATCTCCTGTTTCATTAAGAAGATTGAAAGCGAAGTAAATTACCAGATGATATCAAACTGGAACAGGGAAAAGTAACTTCTTGTGCATCAGGAACTTCTGTGAGACCCCTTTACCTTCTCCTGGTACAGTTTATGAAGTCCTGCCTTTTCTATTCAAAGTCCTGCCTTTTCTATTCAAATCTGACTCTCAATTTCTAAGAACACACAAACGTCAAAGTAACTTTCCCTCGAGCAGTGTCCCGTGCCTCGGAGGACTGTGGGGGATCATGATGGGCCCCAGCAGGCGCTTCAAATGTCCAGGAGCGCTGAAGCATTGCACGGGAACACTTCAGGAGTGTCCCCATGGACAGGAGCAGTTAGCTCCACTGGGCAGGCTGACTGTTCACTAGCCTCAGCAGGAGGTTTGGTCTTGCAGTTCATCTTTGGATGTGATCATCGCTGAGAGTGTCTTTCATGAGGCAAAGAAAACTTCATCTTTCACAAATGAAATCTACTTGCCTGAAAAGCTGAAGAGAGTTTGAAAATTTAATCTCACCTAACAAACTGCTGACTTCAACTGGGACAGTGGCTTATGTGTAAACCGGATCACCAGCTGAATTACCAGCCCCAGGATGGGAGGTGTCTACCTGTTAAGACCAGGATCTCTTTCCAGGGCACTGCAATACCTCAGGATCGCCAGCAGGGGCCGCCAAGCGCACTTAACCAGCGGACCGCTGCTGGGCCTGACTGCCTATGTCGGAGGGCCCAGGGTGAGAGAAGAGAGGAGAAATTTCAGCCAGAGGCAAATCTCCTATGTTGAAGGAATATCAACTTTTTTTTTTTTTTTTCTCTAAAAGTTGAGAACTTTGTGGGTTGTACTTATCCATTTTACCATATTCAAAATGTAAACAGGATTTTTACAAGCACACGCAATCGGACGTCTGAGCACACATCACGCAGCCTCCAGGAGACTCTGCTGTGCACTCAGAGGACAGAAGAAGACTGCTAACCCCCTAGTAAACAAAACGGTTTAGCTCTGTGGACCCGGAAGGTGTGGGGCACTGCAGGAGTCCCCAGACCCACACCGAGAGAGGTGCCACTTGAAGGACTCGTCACAGGCACCACCTCGGGACAGAAAGGAAGTCAGGAGAGGTTTGTCTGCAGAGAGGTGACTGCCCACAGCGTCAAACTCAACCGACTGTTCTCCCCTAATTGCACAGATACCACATACGGATTCTGTTGTGTGTCTGCTGTATGAAGCATGAAGTATGTAAGAGTTTTAAATGATGAGACAAATATGAATACTATCTCCTAGAGTCGACTCAAGCCACTTTGAGGATGGTGGCCCCAACAGCCAGCCATGGACACAGGAGAGCCTCAAGGCACCATCCCCATGGCCGTGGCCCTGCCTAATCACAGGCCCCTGGGGCATCTTCTTCAGTAGGGGATGGGAAAATGAAGCAAAACTCCACTGGGTCATGTGAACCTTGACTTATTTGATTACAGATATGTTCTGGACTCATTGGAATACTGCTTTTGCCCAAAACACCCAAAACGGTACACAATACAAAGCAGTAAGTTGAAACTTTCCAAAATTCTAAGAATATATCTATTAAGACACTGAATACAGCCCCTCGTTTTCTGCAACAAAGGAGAAAAAGAGCAGATGACAGCACCAGTCCTCTCCCACTGGAGCTGAATGTCCACGCGGAGGGCAGTGCAGCTTGGGGGCAGGCGAGAGCACCAGCCTGGAGCTGGACCAGGTAGGTCCCCCCTCCACCAGCTGCTTTTCCACCCGCCGGCTCTGACCATGGGCATCTGGGATGCCCAGAGCCCCTTACTACCCAGGGGCTAGACTAAGATCTGCCTCTCGAGGGCTCCCTGAGGAGGACGGGGACCTGCAGGGCCCCGGAAAAATCACCAACCGCTGGCGGCCACTACTGTGTGTCCACCACCACCCCCCGCCAGACTTTGTGGGTGTTTGTTTTCTCTTCCTGAGGCAGAGAAATGTGGAGGCCAGAGTGTGGCTGTGAGACAGGAAGGCCTCGCACACAACTCTAGTCCCCGGCCTTGGACTTTTGTTACAGACATGGATCCCACCATCCCAAGCAGCCCTGTGTTACCCAGCTTGATGTGCCCCCGTATTGGCTGCCTCGAAGCCAAGGGGGTTCAGGCTGGCTAGGATAGAGCCTGCCGACTCAGCGAGGACACGGCCCTGACCCCACCATCACTCCCAGGTGGTCTAGATGGCCGTACACCATGAAAAGGGGACCACATGGGCATGCCGCTGAGGATGGGACAGCTCGTCCTTCTGCCTATGAAAAGTCTACTCACTGCCCAAGGTTTAGCTCTCTAAAGCCTCTTCCCAAAAGCCTCTGCTCCCTCCAAGGGGAGGGATCACGCCTCCCTTGGAGCTTCTGGAACCTTCTGCCTGTACCTCACGCAGCCTCCTTTGCTCTGTACGGGCCCCACCATGCGCGGGTCCTAGAGGGTGGAATGCCCCAGCACCTCCACGTGGGGGCATCCGGGAGAGGGGAGGAGCCGAGCAGAAGGTGCACGCTGGCTTGGTCCCGGCCCCGCCCCGTCGGCCCTGGCCCCGCCCCCGCCAGCCCCGGCCCGGTGGCAGTAGCTGACCTGACACACATGTCCGCCTCGTACTTCTTCCCATAGAGGATCCCCAGCAGAGACGGGTTCTTGTTTCCTCGGAAATTCAGCGTGACGTCGTACACAGCTGTGACTGCAGGGAGGGCGCAGAGGGTGACAGGTGACATCCGGCAGCTTGGCCCACCGTGGCTCTCCACCTGGATGCCCGTTGTGAGGGTTCCCATCTCTCATTGGGGCATTTAGTTGAGTCACTTGTGTTTAAAGTTACTGTCTGGCTGTTTCCTATCCATCCTGTGCTTTGTCCCTTTCTTTGATTTTGCCATCCTTTTGGATTAATTGGATATATATTTTTTTCCTTTATAAGGTTTTCAGGTATATACTTTTTTTAAAATTATCACTTTAGTTGTTTTCCATTAACTAGTATTTTATCACCTCAAAAAATGACATGAGAATCTTACAACATGTAAATCCACGAACTCAGATCTCCTTTTAATGCCACTGGCATTCTGTATTTTACACAGAACTCACTGATTTGGTTTCTGGCAAATCACTGATTTCATTTCTCACTTTGCCGGGAGTCTGGGCTGGTGGTGGTCAGGGCAGGCAGCTCTTACCTGTCCCGCGGAGGCACTGGACCGCGGTGGTGAAGCCTTTGGTCCGAGGCAGCAGGTGGTACTTGAGGACGGGCAGCCCCTTGGAAGCGGCCACCTCCATGCTGACGCGGTGCTTCTTCTCCGTGAAGCGTGTGCCCTCACAGTACAGGAGGAACTAGGACATGGTGGGGGACAGAGGCCAGTTAGAGATGCTGCAGTCACATCTGTACACAGATGGTGGCAGCACTGCGCCTACTCCCAGGGAGTGAAAAGACACGTCCTGGGGAGAAGTGAGACTCGCTGTCCCTGGGCGCCAGCCTCCGGGTGGCTTGTGGAAAACAAAATCTTCCAGCCCTCTGCCTCAATGTGAGTTACAGACACCGAATGCATAAACAGCCGGTTCACAAATAATTGCCGTCAGAGACCAGAAAGAAGAATCAGAAAGAACTGATTTCAAACTGATTGATACCGATCATTTCAGATGGCTGTTCGTCAAACTCCAACCAAGGGGTCAGAAAGGACCCACCAGGCCCTGCTCTGCCCTTGAAGGGTGGCTGCTTTAAGTGCAGTGCAAACCTTCTAGGAATTGAAGTCCACGTTGACCCACAGGACTGTGGGTCACAGGGCTTGCCCTGACATCTGACTCCACAGAACAGCCTGGGTGCCTGGGCAGACTCTCCGCTAACATTCCAGGGGTGCTCCCAACTCAGCCCAGCAGGATCTCCTCTGTGTGGGCCCAGATGTGCGGGGCCCATCTGGGGCAGGTGGAAGCAGGTGGTCTAAGAGCGGTTCCCATGCCCGCAGGTGCATGGGGCGGGGCCGTGGCCCTGGAGCTCAGAGGCTCTTGTTGGCTTTACAACTAATAACCTGGGCTGCATTCCTGATGCCCAAGGTAACACAGCTTGTGTGGCCTTGCCCCGCTGTCTCACTCACCCACATGTATTCGGGGTAGTTGGCCAAGGACTTCAGGCCTTTGATGACGGTGTCCCGGTCTTCCTCCCACTTCCGTTTGCAGAACACAATCTCCAGAAAGTACCACGTCCAGCCAATGAGGGGCACGTAGAGCAGTTCCCTTTTCGCCAGGACTTTGGAACTCTGGAGGGAGGGGGAGCAGCTGGTGCATCATGGCCACGAAGTCCCCACGGGCAGCACCCTGCAGGCAGCCCTCAGCACTGGCTGTCATCGGGAGACCCTGACACTGAGCATGATGCCACTGGGATGGGCAGGGCCCCAGAGTGCAGGTGCCACTAGATGAGAATCCATGGGCAGATCTGCCCAATGCTGGCAGGCGGGTGCGTGGGCAGGAGGGGAGCCTAGAGGGTGCCCGATGCTGGTAGGCGTGTGCGTGGGCAGGATAGGTGCATAGAGGGTATACTGGGTCTTCAGGGCTGCTCTGGCTGCCAGGCTGGGGGCTTGCTGAGGATGATGCCAGGGCTACCACTCACTGGGCTTCCCTGCAGGGGACCCCTCAGCCTTTCTCATTTGAGGCAGCTGAGCCAACAGGGAAGGATTGCAAAGGAAATCTCAGGAGGGAGCCCTGGGGCAGCCTGCAGTCCCAGAACCCATGTGGTCAGCCATGCTCACACGCCTAGCTCAGAGGGACCAGGGGCTAAACACAGAGCAAACAAAAACTCAGAGCCCTGGAGACTTCAGACCCCCCAGGGAGCCATGCCAGCCCCTCCTTGGGACCCCATGTCGCTCACCCCACACCCTCCTTGGGACCCCTACGTTGCTTACCCCCAGCACACCGAAGCGCTCGCACATGGTCCACCCACAGAGGAAGTCGATTTCAAAGTTGTGGTTGAGGATGATGACTGCGTGCTCCTTTCCAAAGCTGTCCACCGTGGCCTGGTCGGTGAACAGGGTGCACTCCGTGCACGACCACCACTCCAGGAGCATGACCAGCTCTGTGGACACACGCAGGACGTCAGCCAGGTGCAGACTGCCACGCTCCGGGCCAGCCCTCCCTCCCTGCTCCCCGACGTGGGCGGGGCTTGCACAGTATCACCCAGATTGGGATTTTCTGCTGGAAATGAGTTTTGATGGTTTGTGTGTAATAAATTAAGTTTTCTAAACCTATAATTATCTCTCTAAGCAAAAGTCAGGGGAGAAGTCAAATGGAAGCAGAAAAAATGGGGGATTTCCCTGGTGGTCTAGTGGTTAGAAATCCACCTTGCAATGCAGAGGACATGCCCCTGGCACATGGTAACTAGAGGAAGCCCGTGTGCCACAGCGAGGACCCAGAGCAGCCAAAAAAAAAGAAAAAAAGCCAGAAGAAATGGAAGAGGAAACCCATTTTAGGTGGACTTTTTTTTGTAATCAACATATCTAAAGGACTTAATTTAAAATATATATTTTTAAAAATCAGATCTTCACTTTTCTTAAAAATCAAATAACCCATTGGATGAGATGGTGAACAAGACATTCACTTATTAAGAGAATACAGCACCATAATTATATTATTATTATTTCATTATAAGGTATTGAATACCAACTGTATACCAGGCACTCTGCCTATAAATGACATCAGATTCTAGCAGACAACTTGAGTTATTGTTATTATTATTCCCAAAGCTCAGAGAAAAAGTGGTGGAGTTCCAATCTCAGCCCCCCAAAACTAAGTCCGGGGCTCTGTGGAAAGTTTCAGAGGAAGCTCCAAAATACAGAAGTAAGTGAATAAAACCGGAGTTCCCCTCTGGGGGGGTCTTCGGTTGAGATGTATTAAGCACTGTTACTCTTATCCACGCTACTCTTTACAAAGGGTTGAGGTGGATACCTGTATCATCATGTACGACTATGGTCTTCACACGTGCTCTGGACCCATGGGGCGGCACACATTCTGTCCCCAGATGAGGCGGCTGGGGAGGTGTTGGGCACCCAGCCAGGCAGTGTCACACCCACCAAGGCCAGGCATCCTAAGAAGGGTGGCCTCAGACCACGAAGTGTAGCTCCCAGGCTCAGGATGGATTTCAGAGGGCCTGTCCTTTCCATGCTGGACACCAACCCATCGGTTTTCAGAGAGGACCAGCCCTGGGAAGCCTGAAGAGGCAGGACTGCCCAGCACTTCGCCAGTGGGCTCTCGGCCTGCTTCCCCTGTTGGCAGGAGACAACTGTGGCTTCCTCAGAGGCTGCCGGGGGGCAGGATGGGACTTGGCACGGGGGCTGGCTTCTCCTTCCCAATGAAGGTCCCCACCAGCCCAGGCAGAAGTGGGGAGACACACAGCTCCCTGCATGTACTGGGGTCTCAAATTCCTCTTTTACATGAGGTGGGACTGGATGGAAGGCCAGTTCTGAGATGACGCCTGCACACTCTCAAACCATGGAGAGGAAGGGCCATGAAGGGGTCAGCTCCAGGACACACTCGCCATAAGCTCCATCAAGGGACCAGGGCCCTGAGGAGATGGAGGCCCACCAACAGGGGCAAACTATGCCCCTGGGATAGCCCGGCCACTTCCATCCAACATTCAAGTTGCGAATAAAGGAACAGAAAGACAAGAGGTCCTCAACAGATACTGTTCAAGGGTGATTTATAGATGGCCAACACGAGAAGGTGCTTGGGATCTCTGGTCACCAGGAAAGTGCAGGCCAAAGCCACAGGCAGGCACTGCGTCACACTCACAGGATGGCTGTCATCCAATAGATGGACAACGTATAGCACGTGCCAGCGAGGATCAGAGGCCCTGGGACGCCCAGTGCTGCAGGTGGAGGTGTCAGCTAAACAGGGCAGCTGCGTCTATGCTCCAAACAGAGTAACCAGATGACCCAGCAATTCCACCACCAGGGAGATGCCCAGTAGAAATGAGAACAGATGTCGGTGTAGAAACTTGAACACGGATGTTCGTGGCAGTGTTATTCACAAAGCCAGAGAGTGGAAACAGCCCAGAAGGGCGACAACTGATGAAGAAACGGGCAGTGCACGTCCATACAGGGCAGCATCGTTCAGCCGAAGTGGGAACATGGGCCTGACACACAGCAGGACACAGATGAACCCAGGAAACATGGAGCCCTGAGTGTGGGGAGTCAGACAACGCCCACGCAGTGCATGATTCCATCACGTGAACCACACAAAACAGGCAAAGCCATGCGGACAGGAAGTAGACCAGTGACTGTGGGGCTTGGTAGGGGAGAGATGGCAGGGGGTGGGGGGAACATGGGGAAAGCTTCTCCACACTCTAAGTGGGTGAATTTCACTTCCTTATTGCTATTTAAGAAAAAAGAGGCCCAATGCTAGGCTGACCTGTCCCTCTGAAAGCACAGGTGGCTGCCGGGGACTTGCCAACGCCCCCACTCACACCCCCTCCCCAAGTGGCAGGGCCCCAGGGCTGGGACAGACCCACGAGCAGCCTGGTGATGGCCTGCTCCTGCGCCTCCTCGGCTTCCTTCTGGGAAGCCTCCATGTGTCAGCTGGTCAAGGAAGAGCCGGTGGCTAAGGCTGTTGCCTCTAGAGCAATTTGCTTGGGAACGAGGAAACGTCCTTCCTTATCACAGTAAGGACATTCAACCTGAGGCCTCCCTCTGCGCAGATATCCAAGTGCACAGTGCGGTCCTGTTAACTGTGGGTTCCAGGCCCTAAGCGGGCTCTAGAACTCACTCCTCTTGGGTAACAGACACTTCCCACCCATCTGACCGCAGCTCACCACTGCCCCTCCCCCAGCCCTGGCCACCACCGTTCTCTGCTCCGCTTCCCTGAGCCTGGCCATGTGGATCCCTCGAAGGAGGAATCAGGCAGTGTTGGTCCTTCTGCGACTGCCTGGTTTCCCTCTGTGTCATCCCCTCCAGGTTCATCCATATTGTTATAAACAGCAGGATTTCCTTCCTCTTGAGTAGTACTCCATTGTCCATATGGACAGCATTTTGCTTGTCCGTTGGTCTGTTGATGGACATGGATGCCATCTCCACATCCTGGCTATTGTGAACAAGCCACGGTGAGTGCACACCCTCACCTGGCAGCGCTCAGGACCCGGGCCTTTCTGGCCAGAACAAGAGGTCTGGCCCAGGTGGGGGCCGCAAGGAGGAACCAGCTTTTAGACAGACAGACACAGGCAGCCCTCTGCAGATGTTCCAAGCCCCCTGGGGCAGAGCCAGCTGTGGGAAGGCGGTGTGTTGAGGAGGCTCTGTCCCACCAATGGCCAGCATGGCCTGAGGGTGGCTTGGCCTGTTTCGAGATATATCGTCTCCCCGTGGATGGCAGGTGACTACATGTGCAGACAGGACTGACGGCATGATTCTTCTGCTCATGGTCAAGTTGGACAATTTTTTATTTTTAGCTGTGCCATGGGGCTTAAAAAATCTATTTCCTCAACCAGGGATTGAACCTGGGGCACAGCAGTTAAAGTGCTGAGTCCTTACCACTGAACTTTCCCTTCAGGAAAATTCTCAGCCACCATCTCCTCCAACAGTGCTTCTCCTTATTCACTCCTCAGGGACAGGAGTCCAACACCCGTTTCATAAACCTGCGTGCTCTCCTTACCTGCTTTAGCTCCTGTTTCCTAGTCTTCACCTTGCCATTCTACTGCAGGCTGTGAGCGCTTCATATTATTGTCCAGTTCACCCACTTGCTCACTAGCTGTGTCTAATCTGATGTAAGATTCACTAAGTTTTTTTCTTAAAAAAAATTATTATAATTACAATTTTCATGCTTAGAAGTGCTCCTTGGTTCTTCTTCAAATCTGGGGACTTTGGGTAGTCTTTTGTCTAAATCTTCCGTTGTATATTTATTGTCTTGAGTTCATATATGACTTGTTTCAATCTATGTGATTCTACTGAATTAGAGACTAATTCAGGCCAAACGCACATTTCTGTTTGCCTCTGTTGACCCCCATGGGCACTGCCAGTCTGCTCATTTCGGCAAATTTTACGGTCCTGGCTGAGACCCAGCCCGTCTCTGGGAGCTGCCAAGGCGGGGCCCTGGGAAGCAGTGCTCATACTCCATCTTAGCATCCTCTTCTGCGGAGAGGCGGGGGTGTGGCTGAGGGATTTCCTTTATTTACAGCCTTAAAAAAGCCAGCTTTACTCAGAGTCTGGCTGTGCAGAAGTGCTTTGACTTCAGAATGCTACTGTCAGTGGAGGCTGTGACTTTCACAAGTCAGCATTTGCCCTGCAGGCGTGTACCCATCTGCCCTGGCGACGCTGGTATGTGCTCTGCGTGGTAGTATTTCTAATTCTCCTTCTCACACACGGGAAGGCGGCCTTTTATTTTGGAAAAAAGCAGCTGGGAACTGAAACCTTCACCTGTTTATGGCTGGAAGCATGGGCGGGGCTGCTGTGCCCTGGTTGGGGCACGCACACCTGGACTTGGACACCTCACTGCCTGCTCAGCTGCCCTCCTACACTGGGGAGGGGGAGGTCTTGGGGCAAGTGCACAGACTCACCACTTCCCATAGGACATAAAATGGGTACTACCTGCTCTCCATTGTAAAAGAAAGGTGTTCTTATGCTAAGTAAATTGCACACGGTATGGAAAAAGCAGCAAGAGTCCCTCCCACCCCCACTCCCGGGACAGCCACATTTTCTGTTCTGACTTCTACACTTTCTAAGGAGGGACAGCTACACGCCAGTGCAGACATATCACACGTGTCTTTAAAAGTAAATCATGGTAGCACCTCTATACTTTGTTTTTTTAGCTTCTGTTTTCACCTAAAAATGTATCTTGAACTTGGTTCTCTATACCAGGAAAGAGAGACCCCCTGCTGGTCTTAGAGGCCGTGTGGGCCTCCATCCAGTGGATACACCACAGTTACTGGGCATTTTGGCTGCTCATTTTTATATTAGTTAATATAAAACTGGAAAAATGAATATATCTGTGCATATACATACTTTTATAGATATCTTTCTAGGTTACATTCTTATTTGGTGGAATAATTGGGTCAAAAAATAGAACTGTTTAAGTTGCTGATTGTTACGGGTCCAAAGAAGTGCCTGGGAACCCCAACCCGCAGTGTGTTCCCTCGCCAGCGGCGGGTCATCACCGTGCTTGCTAGTCTCTGACAGCTGAGGGTGACTCCACACACAAATGCACACACATCACCAGTGCACACAGGTAACACCTGTGCATGCCTGAACATTTAGTTAAGAGACAGGTAGGTCCAGAGAGAGATGCTGAAGTATTATTTGCACGTGATAACAGGCCACTCGAGGGGAGTGCTCCAGGGCTGGGGTTTGGAGGCCTGTGACTGGCCGCATGCTGGCAGGTGTCGGGCATAGTAGTGGTGCGCTGACACGGTGCTTGTTTTCAGGTGTCCAGGGTACCGTGTGAGACCACACGGAGCCACCGTCTCTGTGGGTCCAGAGGCTTGGGTACTGGGACATCGCATGGTTCAGCCCAGTGAAGGGCTCAGGCTGAGCACCCCCTACATTCCTCACGGCCAGGAGAGGCCCCCTAGTTCCAGACTGCGGAGCCCACGGCCATCTTGTCTCATCGTCACAAGCACTAACCCCCACGGGCCCCTGTGCCGGCTTGTTTGTGGCTGTCCTTGTCCCAGACCCCTCCCCGCGCCATGCCATGCCCAGCGCAGGCAGTACTCACGGCTCCAGAGCGAGTAGGCGAGGCGGCAGTTCAGCCGGCGGTACAGCTGCTTGTTGACGGGCCAGAGGACCAGCGTGCAGAGCTGGATGGAGTTGATGACCAGCCCGCTCACCACGAAGACGAAGCCGATGAGGAGGTGCACGACGAACTGGGTCTTCAGGAAGGCAAGCAGGCCCATGGCCACAGCTCAGTAGCGAGTGCAGGGTCCTTCACTGAGAATCGCCGTCCTGCAAAGAGAGGGCAGCGGTCAGCAGGGCGCAGGAACCCCAGGGTGAGGGGTGGCGAGTGGAGAAGAGGTCCACAGTGGTCCTGCCGGAGCCCAGATCCGTGGCTCCCACAGCACCCTCAGGCCCTTCCCTCCTGAGAGTGACGGATGGACATGTGGGGCAGAGGGGGAGCTGATACATGGTGCACACAGGCACCACACACACCACATACACACACCCCATGTATACACGCACCAACACCAGGTACACATTCCACATACACACACACACCATGCACACACACACACACCATGCACATACCACATATATACACAACATGTATGTACACACACACCACGTACACACACCACGCACACACACGATGTACACACCATGCACATACCACATGCACACACACCACATACACACCATGTACACACACATCACATACACACCATACACACATGTATAAACACACCATGCACACACCACATATACACACACACCACGTATACACACACAATGTACATACACACATGTATACACCCACACAGCACACAGCACACACCACATACACACACACCATGTACATACATACCATGCACACACACACACACCATGCACATACCACATATATACACAACATGTATGTACACACACACCACGTACACACACCACGCACACACACGATGTACACACCATGCACATACCACATGCACACACACCACATACACACCATGTACACACACATCACATACACACCATACACACATGTATACACACACCATGCACACACCACATATACACACACACCACGTATACACACACAATGCACATACACACATGTATACACCCACACAGCACACACCACACACCACATACACACACACACCATGTACATACATACCATGCACACACACACATGTACACACACACATACCAAATACACACACACCATGTCACACACATCACACACACACACACACCTCACACACATACCATGCACACAGCACATATACACACACCACATGTACACACACCTACCATGTACATATACACATATGTACACACAAACACCACATATACACACACCGTGTACACACACACACCACATACACACACACCACACATACTAAATATACACACACCATGTACACACACATACCATGTACACACCATGTATACACACACACACCACATACACAAACACCATGCACACAAATACCATGTATACACCATATATACACACCACACACACACACCCCAAATACACACACCATGTACACACACATCACATACACACACCTCATACACATACCATGCATACACCATATACACATACCACATACACACACACCATGCACACACCCTCATATATACAAGAAAGAAAAGACTAGAAAAATGCATACAAATATCAATAGCGATTGGCTTCCCAGGTGGCACTAGTGGGAAAGAACCCGCCTGCCAACACAGGAGATGTAAGAGACACAGGTTCAATCCCTGGGTCAGGAACCTGCTCCAGTTACTCTTGTCTGGAGATCTGCACGGACAGAGAAGCCTGGCGAGCTACCGTCCATGAGGCCACAAAGAGCTGGACGCAGCTGAGACGACTGAGTGCAGCACAGCGCAGCATGTTATCTCTAGCTAAAGGCATGACGGGTAATTTTTCTTTTCTTGTTTTAGCATCTTATTTAAAAAATAAAAACTACACATGAAATCACTATAAAACATTCAACTAATGCCTTTTAACTCACAAGCTATTGTGGACTTTTTTAGCTGAAAAGCCTTTGTTTTGGTCTAAGGCAGACAGGGTAACTCCCAGGGACCCAGTTAGCTTCTCCCTCCCTTCCCTTCAACACCAGTTTGGTTTCTTGGTTTCAAACGTGAAGCCAGAAGCTCACATTTTATGGCTGTACTTGTTCTGTGAGTGGCCCTGAAATCCTGCTGTGGACAGAAACAACAGAGCTGGGCACAGGACAGCCTGGCAGCCGCTGGCCGCCGCTCTACGTCCTCCAGAGAGGTGCCCACACTCTGGGGTGAGGGTGGAGCAGGCTCGGGAAGCCTCCAGGGTGGGCCATGCCAGGCTCTCCAGGGCACAAGCGGCCCCACTGCTGAATGGGAGACCAGGCCACATGACTCTAGAAGGTGCCCTCCGTCTGCCCTTGGGTGCCAAGTGGCTGCATGGGGGTATGGGGGGGTGAAGTCTGCGGCCACGTGCAGGACGCTAGGAGGACAAGGAAGGAGCCGAGGCCGGACACCGCCTTCTCCAACGCCCCCTTCCCCGTCAACGCTCCCCCACTCCTGCGAGGACCTCTTGGCATTCAGGCACTGGATCAACCTTCCTTTTCTAAAGGTTCACATAGAGAGGCTCACATGGTATCCATCTGTGGGCCCAGTCCGGCTGCCGTCCAGCCTCTGGTGGGAGCACCATCTCCAGTTTCTCCGCTCACCCATGCACCTGCTCACGGCAGCAGGTGTGCAGTCTCTGGCCCCACACTTTCCCTACAAGCCTCTGTGTGGACACAGCCCTCTGCTCAGGAATCCATTTAACACCTGCCAGTCCCAGTCCAGCCCCTGAATCTCTGGTCAAGGACGGCCATCCACAGAGGCCCTATGAGCCACACCTTTTTCTTGGACCGGCTGCTGCAAGTACGCACCCCCGTCTGGAATGGCTGCCCACCCCTGCCCAGGATTTCTGGTTGCCGTTGACTGTTCCCCCTGCTGCTGGCCACTGGCCTAGATTGTCAGCCTGTCCCCAGTGCCCGGATGTGGGCCAGACCTGTTCTAAGGAGCATTAGCAGTTGCAGTTCAGGCCCCCCACTTATCCACCCCCCATGAGAGCACACAGTGGCCACCATCTGTTTAGGCATCCCTGCCTCTCGCCCACCACCTCTGGGCCACCCGGGCCTGAATGCTTTAATAACACATCAGTCACAGATGCTAACTTGGGGGCCCTTCAATGACAGTGGGCTTACCAGCCCTGCCCCCTGCAGAAGAAACCCTGCTGCCCATTCAGCTCACATCCTCCCCAGCTCCCCCCAAGGCCTACAGACCAGCAAGGGGGAAAGCATCAACTCAGCAGCTCCCAAGGGCACTGGCTTGTGCCTACCCCTTGAAAATATTTTCAAAACTATATAATATCACAAGACTTCCGTGGTGATCCGGTGGTTAAGACTTCCTTCCAATGAAGGGGGTGCAGGTTCGATCCCTGATCAAGGAGTTAAGACCCCACATGACTCACGGTCGAAAAACCAAAACATAAGCCAGAAACAATGTTGTAACAAATTCAATAAAGACTTTAAAAATGCTCCACAGCAAAAATCTTAAATAAAAAAAATATATCACCAGACAAATTGTAAGTCAATTTCTACATTTTTAAACCCAAGTTTAAATATGCAAGGGGTATAAATTCTGGTATATTGTGAAGTTTCACTTTTTAAATATACAGATCTGGACTTCCCTGGTGGTCCAGTGGCTAAGAATCCTCCTGCCAATGCAGGGGACTCAGGCTCGATCCCTGGTCCGGGAAGATCCCGCACGGCGTGAGGCAACTAAGCCCACAGGCCACAACTACTGAAGCCTGTGGGCCTAGAGCCCGTGCTCCACAACAAGAGAAGCCCGCACGAAGGGAAGCCTGCACACCGCAACTAGCGCGGAGGCCCTGCTCGCCACAAGCCCACATGCAGCAACAAAGACCCGGCACAGCCAGATGAATAAATAAACAAATACACTTAAAGGAAAGCCTAAATATATAGAACTTCCTTAACTTACAACAGGATTACATTTCAATAAACCCACCATAAGTTGAAAATATCATTAAGTTGTTGCTGCTGCTGCTAAGTCGCTTCAGTCGTGTCCGACTCTGTGTGACCCCATAGACGGCAGCCCACCAGGCTCCCCCGTCCCTGGGATTCTCCAGGCAAGAACACTGGAGTAGGTTGCCATTTCCTTCTCCAATGCATGAAAGTGAAAAGTGAAAGTGAAGTCACTTAGTCATGTCTGACTCTTAGCAATCCCATGGACTGCAGCCTACCAGGCTTCCCTGTCCATGGATTTTCCAGGCAAGAGTACTGGAGTGGGGTGCCATTGCCTTCTCCGTCATTAAGTTGAAATATGTTTAATACACCTAACTTCCCAAACATCACAGCTGAGCCCCACCCACCTCAACATTCGCCTACAGTGGGCCAAATCACCTGACACAAAGCCTATTTTATAACAAAGTGCTGAATATTTCTTTTAATGTACTGAATACTGTACTAAAAGTAAAAAAACAGGATGGCATCTGGGTCCAGCACGGGTTGTTCACCCTCGTGATGGTGGGGCTGACGGGGCTGTGGCCACCACTGTCCAGCATCAGAGAGAGGACTTGACTGCACACCACCAGCCTAGGAGAAGGTTAAAATTCACAATCTGAAGTATGATTTTCACCGAATGTGTATTGGAAAGTCCAAAAATCATGATCTGAATCACCATAAGTCAGGGACGTTTTTCTCTTAAGTGTAGACGGTGGGATCTAAATGCCGCCGTGACTTGATAGCCACCACCACCATCCATTTTCAAAATACAAAAACAGTAAGCTTTTCTTTAAAAGTCAAGAAATGCATTCCATTTTCTCCTTGATTTTGTATTTCCACTGTACCTCCTCTACAGAAGCTTATTAGAATATAATTTATTATGATTGAAAGTCTTCTACCAATCACATTAACCTAACATTATATAACAAAAATACATATGAATATTTAAATTTAATTTTTATATTTCATGTTTATGGGCTAAATTTAAAATTTTCTTCTGGAATATTTGATGAAAATGCACTCTGAAATAGTTCAGCCTATGTCTCCTCAGAATCTGGGCATTTGACTGACCGTAAAATACCATGATCGTATCTGAGAAATTTAACCCCGACATAAGCATATTGTTGAATATCCCATCTGTAGTCCAGTTTCACCCACTGTCCCCAAACAAACTGTACTGCTTCTTTCCATCCAGGCCCTAGTTGAGGGGCGGCGTGGTGGTCAACCACACACTCCCCCTGTTCTCTGACCTAACACCCTTGCCCACCCACTTGAGAGCCCAGGCCAGCGGTCCTGATGTCTACAGGACATCCCTCTACCGGATGTCTGGCTCTTCTCTCGTGACTGATTCAGGTCCAGAGTGTCGTTGGGGGCTTCTGGCTGCACCGCCTGGCACACTGCACCTTGTCCCGTCCCTGCCACCACGTGGTAAAGCTGGGGCCGCTAGGAGTCTGCGGGTAGAAGTTCAGCTTGCTGGGCTGAGCCCACCATCTGAGGGCAGATGCTGAGTTAATATCCATCTCCAACCGCCTCTGACCCCACAGTTTCAGTCAACGCCTCCTCCTGCCTAGCTCTCATGTCATGGGCGCAGCTTGTTCTGATCCAGAACCGCCCCCTGTAATGGATGCTGTAGGGATCACGCCTGCCTATGTGATGTACTTAGCCTAATGACACAAACGAGATGCTTCAAAACCACAGCAATGCACAGCTCTTTCACTGAGGCTGGTACGTGCTTTTAGAAAACACACGGTATGTCCTGGAATAAAAGAATGCATGTAAGGTAGAGCTCATGAGGCATAATAGGTATCCACTCATCCCCTAATGGCCCCAGAAAGAAAGAAAGTCAAGTCGCTCAGTTGTGTCTGACTCTTTTTGACCCCACAGACTGTAGCCTACCAGGCTCCTCCATCCACAGGATTTTCCAGGCAGGAGTACTGGAGTGGGGTGCAATTTCCTTCTGCAGCAGATCTTCCCGACCAAGGTAACCACTGTTATTCCATAACATTTTAAGATAAACAATAGTGGGAGGTGGGAGGGAGGTTCAAGAGAGAGGGGACATATGTATACCTATGGCCAAGTCACACTGATGTATGGCAGAGACCAACACAACATTGTAAAGCAATTATCCTCCAATTAAAAATAAAATATATTGGCACCTTTTCATTAATTCTCAGATGCTGTTGCTGAGCTGGAGAAGAAACCTGAGCCTAAGTCCTTCACTGGATAAGAGTTCAGATTGCTCCAGAAACCTGGCACCTGCACAGCCCAGTCCTGAGGGGTTTGTGGTCCCGTACAAGCTGCTGGGACCCCACTTTCTCAGGGCAGGGGAGGGGCTGCATTCATGCTTCCCAACGGGGAGACACAGGGTGGTATTGCCCCTCACTCGGGAGAAGAGGCGCAGAGCAGAGGTGGCCAGGTGGGGAGGGGGCGGGGCCAGGGGCTCAGCGGGGCTGCGCTCACATGGTTCCAGGGCAGGTGAATCCCAGACAGACGCTGACCCCGGCCGCCCGGGAGCCGCCGGAGCTCTGATACAGCGGGGAGGGCTGGGAGCCAAACCAGTCTCTCCTCCTAGCCCCTGCCCCGCCCCAGGCCCCTGGCTTACAAGCAGGCACCTTGTGCTTCTGACACCACCCCTCCAGGGTTGTCCCACTATTTCTGAGCCTGGGGTTCCCATGGCCACGTTGCTCGGGGCTCAGGGTGGTGAGAGTGAGAGCCAGAGCCAGGAGCACTGGGATCGGCTCGCCACCGTGCCCAGAAGGGCCCAGCCCGCTGACCACTGGCCAGCCCTGACCCCGGCACTCTCTTACAAGTGAACTGCATCCCCTCACAAGGCTGTGTTGGGGGCCTAACTGCCCCCAAGCACCCCAGCGAGTGGCTGTGTTTGGAAATATGGTCTCAACAAAGGCAGTCAAGTTAAGTGAGGTCACTAGGGCGGGTCCTAGTCCAATCTGACCGGCATCCTTATGAGGAGGAGGACCACAAGAGGACATGGGGGAGGCAGCCTCCAACACCCTGGCCTTGGCCTTCCAGCCTCCAGGGTGGGAGAGTTGATGACTGCTGTTTAAGCCCCTGGCCTGTGGTGTGTGTCATGGTCCCCCCAGCAGAGGAACACACCCATGACAAACATTCAGGCCTCATTCTCAGATCCTGCAATGCCCATGCCCTGCTGCCCAGGAGGCCCAGCCTCACCCTGCTCACACCCCCTGCACCAGCCTCAGGTACCACCAGATGCTCGTCAGGCTGGTATTGGTCCCTTTGTCTCTCTTCCTCATGAACTAGCCTTCAGATTTTCCTCCCAGGCACACCCCCCCGTCCCCCTCCCATCTTTACAACAAACCCTTCCCACAGAAACTGAAGTTGAAGTCCAGGGCCTGCTCTCTCCCACACCACCCAGACAGCTGCTCTGCCCTGTGCAGGGAGGTGAATGCCTCTCTGCATGTGGATGACCACTTTTCTACTCACACACAGGGCCCACGTCAGCCCTCCAGCCTCTGCCAATGCAGTCTACTCAGACAGTTTGAAGAGCAGTGCCCAATAGGAAACTGCACCCCCAGCCTCAAACATCCAGTGCTGCCCCACGGGCAGGCATCTGGCTCTGTGTGGGGGCAGGAACTGGCCAGCGCTGGGGGCACCACTTCAGCTGCCCTGCTGCCCCATTCCTGAAAGCCACCCTGGACCAACTACCCCTCGGAGCTGCGGTCAAAGGCTGGCAGCCTCATCCTGCCCTGCTGGGGCAGTCTGTCCTGAGCAGGGCTGACCCTAAGCACAGTGGTTAGGAAAGGGAAAAGACATTAAACACTCCAAAAGTGCCTCATTTCTGTGGTTCTAGATAGGAAGTCTGGATTACAGGATTAAAAAGAGCTGTTTAGTTATATGCAATCCAAATTCAAAGCCCACGATGAAAGGGAACCAAGGCTGTTACCTTCCCTTCTCCCTTCTTTCTCTTCCTCTGTCCCATCCACTCACTTACCATCTACCCACTCACTCCCTCACCCATCTATCCATTATCCATCCATTCACTCATCCCTTCACCCATCAATCCACCCATCCATCCACCCACCCAGTCATCCACCCATCCACCTATCCATCTATCCACCATCCATCCCTCCATCCAACATCCATCTACCCATCCAGCCATCCACCCACCCATTCACCCATCCATCCACCTACTTATCCATCTACCAATCCATCCACCAACCACTCATCCATCCATCATCCATCCACCCATCCACTCATTCATCCATCCATCCACCCACTCATTCATCCACCCACCCATCTACCAATCCATCCACCCACTCATCCATCCACCCACCCATCTACCAATCCATCCACCCACCCACCCATCCACCCACCCTGCCATCCATCCATCCATCCATCCACCAACCCATCCCCCTACCTTGCAATCCACCTACACACTCATCCATCCATCATCCATCCACCCATCTACCCATCTAGCCATCCACCCATCCATCCACCTACCCACTCTGCCATCCACCTGTCCATCTACCCAGCCATCCACCTACCCAGCCATTCATCATCCATCCACCCACCCACCTATCCATCCATTCATCCACCCTACCATCCACCCACCCATCCATCCATCCAGCCAGCCAGCCAGCCATCCATCTACCCTGCAATCCACCCACCCATCCATCCATCCATCCATCAATCCATCCACCTACCCAGCCATCAGCCTACCCACTCATCCATCCATCTTCCATCCACCCATCTACCCACCCACTCATCCACCCATCCATCTACCCACCCTGCCATCCACCCATCCATCCATCTACCAAGCCATCCATCCATTCACCTGTCCATTGGTCCCACATTTGAGTGCCTATATGCACAGCAAGCAGAGCAGACCTGGTCTGCTATGAGGCTGCAGGGCAGAAAGGCCATGCTGGCTGACTGCATGGGGGGTGGGTTATGCTGGGGCAAGTCTTACATTTTTGTTTAGCATGTTGATAGTTCTGTTGTTTCCAGTCAGGAAATACTGGAGGGAAAAGTCTATGAACTGGACTGACTATTTGAAAGAGAGGACAGTAGAGGGATATCATCTCAGATATTTTTAAGTTATCTTAAGATAATTTAGGTGGCAAATTTGCCAACTAATTTTATCTTAACTTGGCAAATAATCTCAGTGATTTACTGTTCTGAACACAACCAAAACCAAGAATAAACCCCATTGCTTTCTTTGCAGCTGGCCAGGGTACCAGGGAGCCAGAACCCTCACTCACAACAGACGCCCTAGCTCCTGGATGGGCTCCTCCTCACTCTCGCTTTTAACACAGCTCGGACACACAGGACTGGGTGGTCTCCTGGCCCATAGCCAAGCCGAAGTGCCAGATGAGAAAAGGAGGGGCAGGGGGCACTGGGGGCAGGCATCCTGCTGGCAGCAGCACAAGGGCAAAGGCAAGCCCGTGACCTGAGACGGCACACCTCGGAGGGCGTCAGGTGCTGGGCCAGCTCACAGACCCAGCAGACCCATGGTGACCTCACAGATGAGAACACAGTGCAGCAAAGGTTGTCCACGGTGACCTGGCCCTGGCGCTGGGGGCTGAGTCGTGGTCACCAGGGCACTGAAGGCAGCTGGGGATCAGAGGAGGCACTTCCACAAGCCCAGCAAAAATTTTAGATTAGTCCTAGTTTTGAGATTTAAGGGGGCTGGTTCCAGTTCTTGGGTAAATTCACTTACAGGGACCACCTTATGTTTCAGTAACGCTGAGAAAGTCGACGTATTTCTTTGCTAATAATCATCTGCTGCGGTCCGACCCTCATCAGGATATGAAATCAAGACACCTAAGAACTGAAAAGGAGGAGTGAGACCAGCAGTGTCTGAAGGTGGAAGGGGTATGCTGTGTAGACTCGAGAGAACCCACTGTAACCAAAGTGTTGCTGGAACCAATCAGTGGTTACGGTCACGCTGAAAGGAAGAAACCAATACAATGCCAGCAATCAATGTTCTACTGATAATAGTGTTCAATAACCTGCTATAACTGAAGTAATTAAGAGGCCCAGGACAGAAGTTTGTTTATTTCTGACTTAACAGATTTCAGGCCACTGGTCCCAGATGGTCATTTGGGACAATGGAGCAACCTAGGAAGCCATGCACTGAAGATGCAGCCCGGCAGCTCCAACCCTGTGGTCATCCAGGCCCAGGGAGCCTGGCAGCTCCTCCCCACAAGGTCATCTGGGGCCCGGGGAGTCTGGCAGCTCCACCCCCCAAGGTCATCTGGGTCCCAGGCAGCCTGGCAGCTCCACCCCCTGAGGTCATCTGGGTCCCAGGCAGCCTGGCAGCTCCACCCCCTGAGGTCATCTGGGGTCCAGGGAGCCTGGCAGCTCCACCCCTTGTGATCATCCAGGGCCTAGGTAGCCTGGCAGCTCCACCCCAGTGGTCATCTAGGGCTCAGGGAGCCTGGCAGCTCCGCCCACTGTGGTCATCCAGGGCCTAGGTAGCCTGGCAGCTCCGCCCACTGTGGTCATCTGGGGCCCAGGCTGTTGGGAGCTCTGCCATCTTCAATGGATACCTGTCTGGGCTGCTCTGTGGTTCCTCTCTAGCAGAAAGGAATAAAATTGGAATTCCAGTACCAGGGATTCTGTCTAAAGCAAGATGGGGTAGCAACAAGTGCTCAGTGACCAGAAAGACACAGAGCCCTGCTGTACGTCCAGGCTGCCAGAGAGCATGGCCCAGTGGGCACACCTCCAGGTGAACACACAAAAACAGAAGACACAGTGGAGAAGGCCCTGGACCTTTGTGATAAAAAAAGATGAAAAAAAAAAAAAAAGATGAAAATACCTACTCACAAACTTCAGAAGAAATAAACAGAGCTCATACGTATAAACCATAGGACCAGAAGGAGACGAAAGCAAAACTAAGCAAATGGGAAGACACCATGCAGTAGGGACAACAGTGCCCCTGTGCTCACAGCCCAGTAAACCAGCACTGCTCCCCCATCAAGATGTAGGGGTCTGCTCCCTGGCCCCTGGAGCCTGGGCTGGCTGCAAGGCTCACCCCTAAGTAGAATGGGGTGGCATCCCTTCAGAGGCCTTGCAGCTTCCCCTGCACCCTCCAGGCACTGGGGGAAGAGACTTCATCTAGCCAGCTGGAAGGTGGGCCCACAGGGAGCAAAGATGGACCCACGACCCCAGGCAGGCTGCCAGCTGACTGCAGCCACACATGAGACCCCAGGTGAGACCAGCAGAAAACCACCCGGCTGGGCACAGCCCAAAGTGCTGGCCCACAGAATTGTGAGATAAGAAAATGGTGGTTGTTTTCAATCACGACTTTTTGAGGTGGTTTGTTAGATGTTAACACACAAATAATACACAAGCCATGCTTTCTAAGTTAATTTATAGATGTAATCGAACCCTAAATAAAATACCAAGAGGTCCTCTCTCCCTCAGCCCTGGAACTGGAAATGCTGACTCTACGGTCCACATGGGAAAACAAACAGGAAAGAAAACCAAACCACCATGAAACAGAACCTGAAACAGCCGCAAGATACCATCACATATGACGCCGCCTCTGCTCTTAAGGGTGTGTTCCTGGCCTGTGACCAGACATGCAGGCAATGACACAGACCAACAGTCTGCGGTGGACAGTGGGCTAACAAGGAGGGGGCCTCCTGGAGTCTCTAGGCAGCTGGACCAGGTGACCCTGCAGCTGCCAGGGGAAGACCAGACAGTCGAGGGTCCTGAGTGTTGCTACCAACTAAGCAGATGACACAGGACATGTCTCACGTGACATCTCACATGGCAGACTTCCTTTGCACTTGCCTTTAGGCAAACTGACACTTCTGCTGCGTGTACGAGAAAGAGGATACAAAGTTAACCTAAAACCATCACTGGGCTCATGACACTCTTGGTATTCCGTATCTCTCAACCAAAGGGGTAAGAAAAGCATCACGAAAGAATATACTGAATGGCTCATTCAGGCTTCCATAACAATCCTCCCCAACCCGAGAGAGCTCTGCCGTGGCAGCAGCGCCAATCCTTGGGCCCAGGAGGGGACCCCCAGCCCCAGATCTAAGCCGTAAAGGTAACCTCACCCCCAGCTCAAGCGACTGCTCCGGGGATGGGCATGAGGCCATCTCAGGAGCATGAAGGGATCCACGTGAGGGGGAAGGCCCCATGCTGTGGGCAGTGGCACCGGCGAGCAGCTGAGACTCTGCCAGCAGCTGCCATTCCAAGAGGCAGAGCAGACACGAGTCACAAGCATTTCAGTGGGCATTCCTGTGACCCAAACCCCTGTGGGCGCACCCTCACCACGTCCATTCCTGCTGTGCACGCAGGTCTGTCATACAACACGCAGTGCTCCAGCAAGGCTGGCTCAGGGACGCCCGTGTTTATTACGTGCATGTGTGACGTGCGGCAGCATGACTCCTGAAGCTCGCACCACTCACATGTCATTACAAGCCGCCTCAGGAAAAGCTTCCTGAAAGAACAACGTTATGGGAGAGCCGATGAAGCCCTTCTCCTGACAGTCTCATCGGAGACCCTCAACACCCTGCCACACTCTGGATGGCTGGGTGCTGCTGGCTGGGGAGGAGCTGTGCAGGCTGGAGGGCGAGGGCTTGGGATGCAGGACAGGGGAACTGCCATGTTTGCAGCCCCCAGGGAGATGCAGCCCTGCATCACTGCAGCTGGTGAAGGCTGGACAGACAACTCTGGCTGCCCAGGACGGAGGCAGGCACCCTGCACAGCCAGCATCCCTCCTGACCACAGGCCGGAGGAACCACATGGACTAAAGGGCCCCTGTGCCCCTGGGCCACCGCTGACAGAGGCCAGAAGCTCCCGCCAGGCCCTAGAAGAAGGGCCTGCAAACCACACTCCAAGGACCAGGTGGGGGTTGGGGGGAGAGTGCTGTCATGTCCCCGGGGGGCTTCCACTGTGGAAACAGTGCCCCCAGGCAGGAAGCATGGTGGCTAGCTGAGGAGAGAGGCTGGGACAGATGCCCAGGGACAGAGGCCTGAGAGGGACCTCCGGGCCACCCTACACCCCACCTACCCTACTCTTTGACCTCCAGAATCGATTGTCTTTCCTAGGGTGTCCTGATGGACTTACTGGTCTGGGCAGTGGTGACTTTTGGGGCAGGAGGTGGGAGGGAGGTGAAGAGCTCCCAGCTTGATGACTGCACAATAGGCCTGTGACAAACCTCTGGGCCTAAGGACACTGCAGGCACCCCGCACACCAAGGCAGCTGTCCACCTGCATGCACACACACACACACGCACACACGCACACACACAAAACAGGCGAAGCCACCTTGGATATCACTTTGTGACGATGATCTGCCCCTTATAGTAATGACATTTTGCTCTTAGAGAAACAGGTGTTTGCTTTATAATTATTGTGACCCCATGTCCTATACAGTCCATGGAATTCTCCAGGCCAGAATACTGGAGTGGATAGCCTTTCCCTTCTCCAGGGGATCTTCCCAACCCAGGGATCAAACCCAGGTCTCCCGCACTGCAGGCGATTCTTTACCAGCTGAGCCACAAAGGAAGCCCTTTATACAATGAATTGGTTGTTAATTCACTTTTCTACATGGACAATATGTTTCAGAATTTTAAAAGTTATATGGAGTCTTGGTGTCCCATTAGGAATGCAGAGAGCTCGTCACTCCCACCCTGCCACAAGATAATGCCAGAAAAACGGCAAATTCATGACTTTTCCTGACCCCATCAGAGATGTGAGGCTATAGGACAACCAATTAACAAAAAGTGGGGAGCGAGGTGGGTGCCTGCCAGGGGCAGGACTGAGACCCAGCCCCCGGGGCAGACATGGGAGGAGTTGTCAGCAAAGGCAGCTCAGCTGGGGAGTGTGGGAAGGTCTCCCCTCCTGCAGACTTTTCCTCCATGACCCCCAATGAACCCCATGCAGCAAGCCTGGAAAAGCTTCTCCTACACACTCTAGAGTCTGCAGGTCATTAATAAGAGATTTTTAGTAAGCAGAACACAAACCTCAAAGGATGAACAAGGTCATTTACAAAGATAAAAAATCCTGTCACATTTCCCATTAAAGACACATCGTGACTCCAACAAGGGGTAAACGCAATGGGTTTCAAATGTCCATCTGGGCCTCTGTCCAGGGCAGTGGAAAGCGCAGCCCAGATCCAGGATGGTTTGGAAAAGGCCAGACTCACCCCAAGTCAGAGGAGGAGGGCCACCTATCACTCAGCAGCTGCCTCTTACTTGAGTTTCCTGCCTGAACACCAACTCAAGAGCATCTCAGATACACACATGCTTCAAAGGACATAACCACACCCATGAAGCGTTAGGTAGAAAGTGAAACAGAGACTGCCATAAGCACTGCCCACCTACTTCCCGTGGGGGGTTGGTGCCCTGAGGTGCCTCCTGGGCTGGTACAGAGCCAAGGTGCCACCCTGGGACGTTAGGACCCTGGAGGGCAAGCCGTACACTGCTCCTCTCTTTCCTACCAGTAGCCTGACTGGAAAATGGTAAGAGAGGTGTGGGCGGGGGTGGACACGCTACCCACCCCCAAGGCGGCTCCATCCCACTGCATTGCTGGGGTTGGGGTTTCAAGGACAGCAGCCCCACTGGGATGATCCGGTGACAAGTGGCTGTCAAGGGGAGGGCTGAGGGCACTGGATGCTGGGGAGACCTCTCCTGTGTGTGCATGTTGGGGGGGCAGGTACTGAGAACCGATGCCCGTCCCCTCCTTGCTGTACCCCTACAACGAGCTTCTCACCCTAAAGTCACTTTTCCAGTAAGATGTGAAATGCTTGTGGAGTTTGATGAGATTTTATGGGGGGGGGGGTCCCACCTCTGCTGGCTTTGTCTTCCTCGTTTTCCTCAAATCCACCTAGGTTTACACCACACCCCTTTGGTCTCCAGTTTACCCCTAAGGATGCCTCTCTGTAGCCTGCAAGATCGACAGCAGTGTCCAAGGATGGGTTCACGACACTGGTGCCCATGACAGGCACAACCTTGGGGGGAAGGAGACTCCAAGACCTTGGATGAGATGCCATTAGAGGCTTGCTGGGCACTCCAGAAAGAGCAGGGCTGTGTCTGAGGAACAGGCCTTGCTTTCTGTTCTTTTGGGGGAATCAAGCTCTTTCTGTGATCCCTTTAAGATCATCCTGCTTAGGGAGGGCAGGTCAGGGGCTGAGGGAGGCACTGCCTCCAGGGCAGACCTTGTTCCACAACGTCCTTCCCTGAACGTCGGGGCAAACCAGAGGCAGCAGCCTGACTGCCCCGTCCCCATTGTGCACCCAGCACTCAGTGGAAATGGCACAGGAACTGACAACCAATCCAGCAGGTGAAGGCACCAGCCACATCTCCTACTGACAGCCCCATTATGTGAGCAACATCTGCTTCCAAAGATGCATGATGTAACAACACCTGCTTACATTTAAAAGGCATGCTAGACAAGCATTTCCTGGGTTAACTGTTAATATAGCTGTGGACGGAGTGCCCAGGGAGTCTGGTGGGCAGTACAGATCTGTCCAGCAGTGACAGAGTTAACACTGACGCCTGGACAAGAGGGCACGTGATGAGCTCTCTAGCTCTTTCTAGCGCTGGACTTTTCTCCTTTTTCAGTAGATGCTTACGAAGCACCTGCTGTGGACAGTCACTGTTTCGGTTTCCTAAGAGGCGATGTCACAGACCACCGATGTTCAGGACGCTACGCTCTACTTGACATAAAGACCAAGTAGCAAAACAGAAAAATGAACTGAGTGGAAGGAAAGAAAATTAAACTCATGAAATGGCAAAGATTCACTAAGGATTAATTTAATCTGCTAAGTGATCTCTATTACAGTGGCAATGCTTTCACAACATTTAAAATGTCAAATTGCTTACGAATTTTTAGCCTCTTCTGGTCCGCATAGAAACTCCAAGTCCTCTACATGTAGCACTGCCGATGGAAAGTCCTGATGGGGTTGGAACGCTCCCCACCTCTCATGAATGGCCCCCACACTCTGTCCTGTTTCCTTTGGGGAAAGGACCAGGAATGATTATCCTCTCTGAATTGCTCTTTCTTCTTCCCTGCATGACTCTCTCACTCCTAGTCTACGGATTTTTCTAAATTGTAACATATAGACCAAGGATGGGTCTATTGACTAAACCAAGAAATAGTAATGCATTCGTACTACAGATGCTTTATTTTCATATTAAACGTGCTGAAATGGTCACCTCACTGCCAGTAGCATTCTCTTCCTGAGTGCTTTCAGGCTGAAACCTGTATTAAGGTCAATAGCTGTAGAACACAACAGGTGTTTCCTCCAGGATTTGAAGCTTAAGCACAATCCAAAATGTGGTCACTTTACAAATTTCACAGAATTTGAACCCTGGGACCAAGAACAGCAAAATTTAATTCCATGAGTCTCCTTCTTCTGTTCCCTGGGCCATTTACTCCCCCAACCCCTGCACACACACAGAAAAGGCAGAAAAAAGTCCTACTATTTGCAAGAACTTGTTAACTCAAGCTATTTTTAACCTCCTTATTGCTTTCCTTAATCTCTGCCTACACTTTTGTAAACACCCCCTTTACTAATCCTGGCTTCACACACTTGTTTTCTAGTGGGATGCTGACTCATACAAAGAATGAAGACAAAGATTATGGTAACCTCATGACAGGCAAGATTTCAGAAAACTTAACCTCTACTCATCCTTTGTGAAAAGACTACTTGAAGATGTAGTCCAGCAAAACAAGAAGGAATCTAACGAAAATTCCTTTTTTAAAGAAAAAGAAAAAACAGACCAGTTACGCAATGAAAAGAAATGCCAGGATAACACCTTGATAGATGGCCTGGAAAGAAATTGGTCAAAATTAACATAGGAAATCTTTCAAGAAGAAAATAGAATTTATTCAACAAAGAATATAATTAAGGAGCTGGAAGTTTTGGGTATTGAAGAAGGAATGTTTCTTTTCTCAAAAAAAAAAAAAAAGCAATTAAGATTTTCAAGTAATAAAAAATGCTGTGCAAGGCAACTGTTACCCAAATGTAAATCAAATTAACAGGGGGCACGATTTCCCACAATCACTTCATGAGGTACCTAAAACTTCCTCCTCCAAGCAGCAAAGACTTAATGGCTTAGATTTCTAGTTTCTGCTTTGTGGCACTTGCAGGAACAAAAAACTTTTTAAAATTTTACTGTGAATTCTATTTCTGGACCTTTAATATTTATAATCAACCCATAAAAGAAACATGGAGAATTTAATTGCAATTATACAATAGAATATGAACATCCTAAACCCAAATTTTGTACATAATGGAGGTCAAGAGATTTCTAAGTTGATCCAACAAAAAGTGGTAAGTTGAGTACATAGGGGTAAGTTGAGTATATTCCAGTTTTAAGGAACAGTAAAATAACTAAAAATAACAGTATAGCTAACAAAACTCAGTGACAGCAATGGACGGAAGACAGGAGGCGTGTAAGCTGACGAAATCCCTCATCACTCGGAGCGAGGACTGGACAGGTCCTGCTGCTGAGAGTGGGGCGTGATCTGTCTTACACACTGAGAAGCAGAAGTCTCGAACAGCGCCTGGGACACGGTGGGTACTCAGTGGAAATCTGCCGGAGCGCTGAATGACATTTAAGTGAAGAAACAGTCACACGCAGACTGTGGAGTAAGCCCCAGGACTCAGTCTCGGGGCTCCTCTTCTGAGCAGCAGAGCTGCCAGGAGGCAGCTGGAGAACCACCCGTCCTTTCAGTCATTTCTGCTGCTTGATTTCTTTTAAACCAATGTACATTGCTATTCTTATCATCATAAAAAAGTAACGAAATCTCAGTGCCTAAATTAACATTGACTATTGGGGTCGAAAAGAGTCGGATACGACTGAATGACTGAACAATAATGAAATGATAACATCTTTAAAGATGAAAAACAGATCCTCTTGGCACTTTGTCAGGCAAAAAGGACCTGAAGAAAGTTTCAATCCCATCAGTGTCTCAGTGTCCACCCTCAGCACCCAGGACCCCACACACCTGCTGAGGTTTCTCCACCAAAACAGAGGAGCCTGTGCTGGTGGCCAGTGTTCTGGGCCAGGGGCTCCTGACACTGGACTCTTGCCCCCTGTCTCCCCTGTCTGTGGCCTTGGCACATGACGTGGTCATTTTGAATGTCAGTTTCTGGTCTGAAGATGAGAATAAGGCAACCTTTAGCCCAGTAGCATATGGTGTCTCTGAGGGTTGAGAAGGGTCCCTCTCATGCTTATAAATAGCTGAGATCCGAAAGATCCTTTGTAAGCCAAGTTGTAAAGGGTATTCAGGTTCCCAGGTGAGCAAACAAAGGTGCTATTTTCCCTACAAACGGCAGGTATTTGAATCATTTTGAGCATTTGTAAAACCGCATACTTCAACTGCTAATCCAAAGAAATGGCTTGTACAACAGGGTCTCACTGTCACATTACTTTGGGAAAGTCTGTGTGCCCCACTCCCTCTGGAAGGTAACTGATATGCACTCTGAGGAGCTGGGCAGGGAAGAAATGGTCTGGCCAGTTACTTCTCCTTGTGCCTTCAATCTTTCTCTGCATCAGGGTCTTTTCACTCTACATTAGTGGGGTTTTAATTATTATTTACACATTTCATTTCAAAGAGTATGGTTGGAATCTGATTATTTGACTTGGTTATAAATCACCAACATGAAAAACAACTTCTGTTATAAGCTCAAACAAGGTTTTTGGTGCTAGCATTTTTCCTCTCTGAAACACCCCCAAAACCCCAGAGCGATAACCACACTTCAACTAAGATGGCAAGGAGGGAAACTTACCACCAAGCCAGGTTTAGGAGGCTTCCAACTACACTTGTCCAGACGGGACCAGTGGGATTGTGGGACTGAGCACAGGAAGTGAGATTTCCGCCAGGGCAACCACTCTGAGTCTGAATATGCTATACACGAGATGCTAAAATGTCTTTCTCCTCTTAGGGTGTTTCTCAGTGGCAGGAATTTTTTCTTTAACAATGAGGAAAATTCCTGAGCTGATGGATCAAACAGTTTTCGCAGTAAGGTCAAGGAACTCACGAAATATTTTCAATATGAGAGAAGGGCAACACAGTCTTCCTATTTTCCTCTGAAGACGAGGTTGCCCCCACCTCTGCCTCCACCAGAACCTCCCTGCTCCCGCGGTGTCCCCTGCGTGACCCACTCCTGGGCAGTGGGACACAGTCTAAATGGATTCACCTGGCTGACCCAGCATTTTCTTATACATTGTAGTGGGGTCCTGGGATCTTCCCCCTGGGTCTGAAGCAAGGCTCCCTGAGAAAAGCAGGCTCCATCCTGGCCACAAAGCCCAGACGTGGCAACTGTCCCCCACCTCACTCCCCAGTCAGAGGTCCCATGTAGCGCTTCCCACGACAGCGCTGTGCGGCCAGACCATACTCCCCTCATAAAGGGGCCCCCTCGCGGGGTGAGGGCCCCTTCTGCCCGAGACCCTGCTGGCCCCATCCAGAGCCCCTGTCAGTGATAGGCTCACACCCAGCTCGAGTCAGAGCCCGCTACAACCAGAGTCCCAGCCCATGGAGAGGATGAGATGAGGCGAGGCCTCCGTCCTGGGCGCTGGGATGCGGCAGGGCCGTTGTGACTGCACCACCTGGGTCCCGCCAGGGGCAGGGCCTCTCTCTGGACTCCTTGTGCTGTTCCCAGGAGAGGCCTGAGATGAGCACGGAGGCCACCACCCTGTCCTTGGAGATTGCACCCACCCACAAAGATGCAGCGCCCTCTCGCCGAGCGGGACCCCCTCCCCAACACCCTCTGACACAGAGCTGAGCTGTGTCTGTCTGAACAGTGAGCTGTGGGCCCCAGTCGCCCTTCTGCAGGGGGCCTGAGCCAGTGCCCGCCTGGAGCAGGACGCAAGGTCACTGGGGAGAACAGCCAAAGAAAAGGCAGCGCTCCCGTCCAGTACTGACCAGGGAGGGCAGTTCCGCAGACCCTGAGAAGGAAAACCTTGACATCCTTCTCAGTTCTGAGCCTCAGGGACTCACTGGGGGCTGTCAGACTCTCTGGTCAGATCACTGCTGCTTCAGGAATGTTCCTGGAACAGTGTCTCTGCCTGTTTATGGATCAAGCGTCGTTTTGGTGGCCAGGAGAAGCGTCAGAGGAGGAAAGGTCAGAGGACAAACCAGACTAGAAGGCAGCCCACTCCTCCCCTGCCCGTGCAGCCCGTGACCAGGGCAGCCACCAACCCGCACCCCCAGCCCAGTCCCATGCCCAGCAGGCCTGCAGCCTCGGAGCCCGCATTGGCTGCCCCGGCCCTACCTGGACTCACCATTGACCACCACGGGGTGACAGACACCCCCACCGCCACCCCTGGGGCACGAGGACGGCCCACACAGAGGCTCCCTGGGCAGTGGTACTGCACGCCTATGCTGTGGTTCTTCACCCTCAAGTGTCCCGGAGTCTGTGATAAAGTAGGTGGCCGCTGCTCCTACGGGGGCCACTCCAGACCAGCGACTGCTGCCACTCACCCTCAAAGAGGCCAGAAACCCATTTAATAAGGGACACAAGTCTAACAAGGAATTAGGGTTAATTCCTCCCCACACTAATGTGTTTATCTTTTGGTTCCCTGTAATCCTCACCTGTAAACAGCACCAGCCCTGTCTGCAGAAGCTCTGAGTGCAAACACTTCCATGCATGAATTCACCCTAAGTTTGGGAGAGAAGGGCTGGGGTCACGCCTACCTGGCCGCAGGCCAGGCCCCTTCTCCTCCTCGGAAACAGAAGCAGCACTAATCGGATCTACAGGAAAGAGACCTTCCAGACCAGGAAACTCAATTCCAAACCAGACCACGGGTGTCCTGAGGAAACCAACCCGGGATGGAACCTTCAGAGGGGCAACATCTCTTCATGGGGTGTTACCCCATTCTCAGACCTAGCACGTAAAGTTAGCTCTGGATCTAGGGTCTGGCCTTCCGCACAGCCACCCTGACGGCTCCCACCATCAGGCGAGTGCTGTCCTGTGTGGGTCGCTCCCCCACGGAGGTGCCATTACCATCAGCCCTGTGCAGTATGAGGTCGTCGCCTGGAGGGACGGGACATCAGTGTGTACTGTCTCTACAGACAGAAACGGGGCTTGCAGCTCCCAGGCCCCCAGCCTTGTGAGGGGCCAGACTGGAAGGGGGCACCCAGAACCTCCCTGTGTTCACCACAAGAACTGGTGGGCATGCCCGTTGCAGCTGTGCCCAGGGTGTAGGTGATCCGCCATAAATCAGCTCAACATTTATGCCTGCAACAAGTGGCGTCCCTTTGATGGAAACCATGGTTTTCCCACTGAATTTACAGACCACGTGTGCATAGCTCCCACCTCAGGGAGACACTCTGCCGACTTGCTTCCCTTTGTTTGCCGTGAGGGACCGCTTGTCAGTCTGGAGAACAGAGCGTGCAGAGCCACAAGAAAGCAGAAAAGAGTGGCCCCCCATCCCCCGCCCTGACAGCCCAGCCCGGGCATCAGCCATGCTCACCAGTAGAAGTAGTAGGCCAGAGCCACGGCCAGCAGGGCGG
Organism: Capricornis sumatraensis; assembly: GCF_032405125.1. Classification (NCBI taxonomy): domain Eukaryota; kingdom Metazoa; phylum Chordata; class Mammalia; order Artiodactyla; family Bovidae; genus Capricornis; species Capricornis sumatraensis. The sequence continues at coordinate 249,954,430 of NC_091069.1, read as the reverse complement.
TGCAGACGCCCCAGAACAGGCAGGCCGAGTAGCTGGCCAGCATCTTCGGGTCCTTCTTGAGAGTTGGTGAGAGGAGCCTGGCAGCCGGAGTGGGTCAGCCTCCGACCCAAGGTTAACTGGAGGGATCACGGCCAGGACCACTCTGCTGGGCTCTGTCGGGCTGTGGCCACCGGGACCATTTGCCCAGCAAAGACCCAGCTTCTGGGTCCCGCCGTCCACAACAGCCTGCAGGTCTCAGCGGCCAACTCAGAGACAAACTGGAGCTGCGTGGAAAACTCGGGCCTCTCCTTGGCCACCGCAGGGGTTTGTGGGCACCCACTAATCCAGTAAGCGGCTTGCAACCTGGAGCCACGGTAAGCAGGTGGTGTCACGGGGCTCGGCCAGGAGACAGGTCAGTGGTCCCCATCTAGCCCCCATCTGGACTGTGGATGGAGGGCACATGCAGGAACCCCACTGGCACAACAGCCCCAACCCTACTCAGCCTGGGGCAGGTAGTGCGGTGAGCTCACTGGTCAGGCTTGGCCCTCGGGCTGATGTCCTCTGTGTGGGGCCGAGTCCTGAACTCCAGGCAGGGCCCAGAGACCACACGCACTGCCCAGTGTCAAGCCCGGGTGCTGGGTGGGCATGGCTGCTCCAGCGCCGCTGTGGGCACAGGTCCCCATAAAGAACCATGAGGGAAGATGCCCCTCTTATCCTTGGGAGGGGTGCAGAATGAACCTGACCCCTGAACAAGCAAATGTGGGGGCCTGTCTTCTGATGCTGACACCTCCCCAGCCTGAGACGTCTGAACCTGTTGCGAGTGGCCAAGGTGAGATGGGGTGACCCAGGGACAGAGGTGGCCCTGCAACACAGGGCCTGCACAGACAGGGGCACATGAGACATGGAAGAGAGGTTTCCAGAGGGCTCTTCACGCTGTGTTGGGATGGAAGGACAGTCATCGCTTTCCACATCTTTGCGGCACTCAGCATAAAAGACCATCTCCTGAACCAGCCGTTGTCCCAGCCGCTCTGGCTGCCTGCCTGGCCCCCTCGCAGCCCTGTGTCCTGCTTGGTAAATACACAGCTGGAGAAGCCTGATCGGTCCGAGCACCACTGTGAGGCTTCGGGGTGTGGACGGCCCCATGGTGAACCAAGGTGGCTGTCCTAGGCCTCTGGACGGGCTACTGTACGGCTCCTTCTAGCTGCATGGTTCTGCCAGACCAGCCCTGGGCTCCTGGCCCAAGGAGCTTCAGGGGAGAAAGCGGTCATCACTCGTCCGCTGAGCACATGGGCGGGGCTGCAAGCTTTGCTCAGCACCATCCCCACTGGCTAAGGCTTTCCAGCCCTTAATCCCCACCAAGGCAGAGGAACCGCTGACCTGGGAGGCTGGCTCCTCGGGAGACACTTGGAGCCTCAGGAGAGGACACAGCCGCTGCCCGCCTGATGAGGAATGACCCAGCCCCCACCCTCCCCCAGAGCTGTGCACTGACCTATGGCCACAGAGCAAGCCCCCAGCATCTGGCAGGGTCCCCCGTGCATCTGCTTGTGTGATTGTGACCCATCACTGAGCTGAGGCCTCCCTCAGACCTCCAGAAGGGAGCAGACAGCCCTGCCTTGACCCTTGACCAGCAGCACCTGGATTTGACCTTTGCTCTAAAGCCTGTTCTCATTTAAAAAGCTATTTGTCAGGACCTTCTGAGCCTCAGTTGGTTCTGCCCTGCTCCAGAAAGGCTCCCCAGGCCTCTCCACGCACAGCCAGAACTAACCATGCGTCTGAAGCACAAATCAGGCCGTGGCCCCCAAATCACCACTGCCAGCATCCCAAGGGTCACCTTCGACTCCAGGCCTTGGAGACACTCCCAAGTCCTGTGCTGTCCCCAGCCTCCTGCCGCAGTCACAGGGCTGGAGCCAAGCTCGGAGGGTGGGTGGGCAGCTGAGGCGGGGGGTGGTGTCCCTGAACACCCGGGGTCTGGCAGCGTCCCCAAGCATGGCTGCAGGGCCCACAAGGATGGCCACAGGGCCCACGAGGCAGGAGGTGAGACAGAGCCCTCGCGAGAGTTGGGCCCCTTCCCCGGCATCCACAAGCCCATGGGCTTCCACCCTGGAAACCAGGAGCCAAGAGTCAAGCGGGAAGTGGATGCACGGAGACACGTGGTGGCGAGGGGTCATGCTAAGTGCTGGGCCCTGTACAGGTATTACTTACTGAAGGACCAGCATGCTGCTGCCGACTCCACAGAACACTCTCCCAGGGCTCCATGTTACTGGCAGAGCCAGGATTGGAAATCAGTTTGGCTAACACAGCCTCTGAGCCAGTCGCTGTCCCCAGCTGCTGGCTGTACTCCAGATGCCCAGAGAGGAGTTGAGCTTGTCCTGTCCAGCAGTCCCCAGGGGCCGGGTGTCCTGGAGCTGGTCCACACAGCTCCGCGCCTCAGACACTTATGAAATCTCAGCCCACCACCCTCTACCCTGGTTCCCCAAAGACACTGTCAACCCTGGTGCCCTGCGCTCAGGGCAGTGGGCAACAACAGGCGTTGGTCTCGGAGGAGAGGCGCTCCGGGTTCTCTGCCCCGCCTCCAGTTCTCAGCTATCCAGACACCTCTGCCCCAGGAGGGCCTCTTGCTCACCGAGTGGCTGCATTTATTGGGTTAACGGCTTGAGGAGAGGCTGCCCGCCCGCTGGGGAGGCCTGGCTGTTTATAAACAGCAGCCTGTTTATCCAGTGAGCTCAGCACCAGAGCTAGGGGAGCACCCTCAACAAGGGACGCGTTGCCAGAAGTGCTCACCCACGACTGCCCGGCCCCGAAGGCCTCTCTGGGCTCCCTCCTCACAGGGTGCCCTAACCTGCACCTCATTCCCCACCCAGGGCGACCTCCCCTCTGACCGCTTAGACACGGAGCTCCTGGTGCTTTCCTGCAGCACGAAACTGGAAAGGGTGTGAGTTTCTGGGGCCTTCTCCACGGGTCCTGGAGGAAGCAGGGAGGGGTGGCGTCAGCAGCCCCAGCAGCCCCAGAGAGGATGCTCTCACCAGCTCTGGTCTGCGTGCCCGGAGGGCCCAGGGCCGCGTTCTGCTGGGAACCAGCCTCGGACACACAGGGTGGCACCAGTGGCAGGCCACCTCCCACCCGCACACCTGGAGATTTTGTGTTTCACTCTTCAACCTGATCCGCCCTCCCGCAGCTTTAAATACGTGAATAAATACGTAAATAACAAAAATAACCCCCACACATGAAAAGCTCCCAGGTAAACAAGCCAGCGGTGGCAGAGGCCCCAGGAAGGAGGCCAGCGCTCTCGGGGACCAGCTGACACAACGTCCTTCCAAACCACACGGGGACCTTGGAGAACACAAGTTACTATGCAAACCAAACATGAGCAAACAGCCTGAGGCACAAGCCCAGGAAAACCCATGGCCAAGTCTCCAGGGCCTCGGAGGAGCCTGGGACGCCTACCGCCTGCCTCCCGGGACCTCCACCAGCGCCGTCCGCACAGTGGCAGTGACCCAGCGGTGTCTGTACAGGCTGATCAGGTGAACACGGGCAGAGAGGCAAGCACAGTAGGTAGCCCGGGATAACATGGGATCCACCTGCAAAGCCTTCCAAAGACTTGGGACCAGGCTCTCTGGCAGCCCCTGGCCACCTCGGGCATTCAGACAATGAGAACACACTTATTTTTTGGGGGGACTATTGGTCAGGCCTTCAAGAAGCACTTAAGAGTCCAGTGCTTGGAAGCGCCTGTAAAACTACCTGCTGGTCCTTGAAGCAAGATGACAGCACAGGATAAAAGGAAACTGGCACGTGGACAACTTCAGTTCATTAGGAGAACTTTAAGCAGCCCAGTATTCTGCATGGAGTTGAAATACACGTGCACACCCCTCTCAGTGAATCTCTTGGTTTCCAGGAACTAGCAACACCCACTGGACACTCACCCAGAAAGAGAGCTCCTAGGATGAAGGCGATTTTTAAACAAAAGATAGTTTCAATCATGACATCTGTTTGAACAATTATCATGATTTTTAAAAACTCATATGAATCAGCTTGCTTTGTTCCTAACCATTTCAACTAAAACCCGCTGTTAACATTTCTAACCTTCAGCTAAGTGACTGCCACATGTACACCGCAGCCATTCCCAGGCGGGCATGTACACGCCCCTCACTTTGGTCTTCGTGATCTCCTGATGCAAGAAAACAGACATGGGAGGCTGTGAAAGCCACGAGGCCATGAGCATCAAGGCTCTTCCTGTGATACTTATGGATGTCGGAGCACAGAAAGAAGCCAGGTGTCTACACCAAGGACCTGCCCAGGTGACCGAATAGTTTGCAACCATTCAGGGCAGCAGCTGGGCAGGGCTTGCTCACCCCTGGGTGTGCTGAGCGAGAGCAGAGCAAGCACGTGATAGCACCGCACAGACGCACTGCTCCTCGAGGCAGGATGTCCGCCCCGGGGCAGGGCAGGGTCCCATAGGAAGAGGAGGAGAGTGCCATGTTGGACCTGGACCTCCCACCTCCCCAGGCAGCACCAGGGGCTGGAAACCCAGTGGGGAGGGAACCAGGAAGTGGGTTCTCACCAGACACCGAACCTGCCGGCACCGTGATCTTGAACTTCCAGCCTCTAGAACTGTGAGATATGAAGGCCTGCTTGTGTCCGCCCCCAGGCTCAGGGAGTCTGTGGCAGCAGCCTGGGTGGCCTGAGCATGGTAGCAGGAGACTCTCGGGTCAGTACAAACCTCTCCTCTTCTTCAAAAGCAGCAGAGACCGAAGACGGCACCATCTGGGTTCAAGCCTAGTCTTGTCACCACTGCACTGCGTGCCCCTGAGAAGCACACGTGCCTCCCTGGGCCTCCGTGCCTTCATTTATACAGTGGGGATGGCAGTTCCTAAGTCACCAGGTTTCGAGGGTGAAAAGTGCAAAGCACTTCGACTGGGGAGGTGGCAGGGGTGGGGTGGGGGTGGGGAGCCCCGGGCCCAGTACTGCTGGCGTCAGCATCACTGCGTTCAGTCTGGTAAAGTCAGCTGCAGGGTATTTCATTGTACAGATGCGGTAACCACGTCACCCTTCTCCTCCTGAGGACACTTGGGTCACCTCCGACATCTCTCCTTTACCAGCAATGCTACATTGAGCCTCCTTATGCAGATCCTGGAGCCCTTGTTGAATACTTTGGTTAGATAGAGTCCCCAGAAAAAAAGGCCGGTCAAAGCGTAAACAGAGTTTATATTTTAAAAGGTACTGCCATCTTAGTCCTCAAAAAAGCTGCAGCAGTTCCTACTCAGCCCAGTTGCGGACAGTGCTTTAATCACTTGACACGTGCCTTCCAAGGGGGTGTCTAATGGGACAAGGGAAACTGCCTTCGAACACACTTCTGTGCGCTCACAACCTGGTCTCTGGGAGATGTGGGCCCTCGGTGAGACTAGGTGTCCCCGCGGGCTGCGGTCACACTGGCCACAGAGCCCGGCCTGCACTTGCTCAGTTGCCAGTGTGCCCAGGACGTCCGTGCACTCCTGTGACTCTCAGCTCTCTCCCCAGCCCTGGCGGATGGAGAGCCTGAGGCACCCCGCTGCTGGGGCACCTGCCTGTCTCTGGCCCGAATCCGCTCCTGTTTAAGTCCCGCAGGCTGTCCCAGGCTCAGTTTACTGCCCTCTTCCCGGAGCCCTGCGGTTGACGGTGTGATGGCAAGCTGGCCTGCATCCCCCCTGCCAGCCTGACTCTCATCGGCCAACCAAGTGTGGCAACAGTGGAGCCTCATCCTTCACTGGGGGCGTGTGAACATCACCTTCACCGGGGGCGTGTGAACACAGCCAGACCGGCCTGGCTCCTCCTGGGAAAGGACAGGCTTCCACAGTTCCGAGGGCGTGACCCCACCTCCTGCACCACATCATGTGTTAGCCTCCAGGCTGTGGATGAACCGTTCCCGCCACCACCTAGGGGCATAGCAGGTAGAAGGACACTGATGAGCAGGCTCGTCCCTGCCTGCTTCCTGGGATGCCAGGCTACTAGGGGCCTTCTCTTGGGGACCTTCCTGCCCGTCTGTGGTCAAAAGACGTCTTCGCCAATGGGCACACACATAAAGCTAACTACCCCCTCCCCAGTTTCTGGGGCTCATATAGGAGCCCTCTGGTTCCCACCTGGATGCCCCTAACTGTGGGGCCACCCTGGTGTCTGCTGATCTAATGGTCAGGCTCTGGGGCCCTGTGCAGTTGAACCTGCATTTTTTGTTTGTTTAAAAAAAGCTTTTATTCATTTTTGATCAGGGAAAGGACAACAATCTCAATGTCAACTTGTCACCTAATCATATACTTGAACTTACAAGATTTACTGCCTAAAGACACTGCACCTACTGACTTGACAACATAACTTAAAATGAAAATCTCCTTTCTGTCCCCTAAAGTTGCATGTTGAAAGAATAAACAATCCCTTGCAATAGCCAACACTGGCACTTGGCTTAGGTTTAAGATCAAATAGCAAAACAGGAGCAAAACAAGGCCAAAAGCATTATAACTTGATAGCCCATCAAGTACAAACATCACTGGAATAAAAGAAAGTTGCAGGCACCAAAGAAAACAAGGGGCAGGTTCATTAGCATAAAAAAATTTACACTTGGTTGAAGGTGAGGCGAACTATTCCACAAGTAAACATGTATGCCAATCCTAATGGCGAACACGAAACCAAAGCAACAAGACCGAAAACATTAAACTCAGTTAACTACACTGAATGTAAAATTCAAAACCTGAACTTATCTAGGATATCCGCCCAAATCTAGAGAGAAAAGGTTTTCTTTTTAATGCACCAGGAAGATCTGTTGTAATGACATGACTTGATCACACTTAAGACTTGCATTTACATAAGAATCAAGGGCTATCCTTCTCCATTATTCTTTCATGTCTGAATGTGAATATGCTCAACTACTCAGCTCCTGCACTAACCGCATGAAAAAAATGACTGAAACCTACTACCCATGCCTTCTAAGAACTCACACCATCTAACAGTTAACACCCAGTACAGCTTCCTAACAATGCCCCAAGAGAAAACATTTTGTTCAGTTTGGTGCTTGCTGTGACATAAAACCAACGGAAGAGAATACAATTAATTTACTCAGCTACTACTTCAAATCTTTTAATCTAACTTTTGTTCAAACTTTTAATAACTTCATACCTATTTGCCCAAATTGTTGTGTAAAATCTAACTATATCTGATATTCTTAACCTGTAGCTCCTATAACACAGTTTTAGCCCCCCTCCCCCCCACCCTGTAATGGGTATATCTGGACATTTTAATCAAGAAAACAAAGTTATGATATTATGATCAGTCAAAGCTCTTTCTAGCAGACCACTGAATAAAACAAACCATTAAAAAATGCCTTTCTGGAGACAAGAATAAAGCAAAACATTTTCTTCATAAAAGGAGCTACCAGCATGCTTTGTCCCATTAAAAATTTACTTTTCAAAATATAACCAAAGATTCCTGGTCTACTAGAAAGCTCCCACTCATCACAACAGTATAACTATGCCACAGAAACTTTCATGACAATGTCTCCAGATAGGCAGAGAGGAAACATTAAAGGTTATGATGGAAGCCTCGGTTAGAGGAAAACGAAGGCTTAAGAGCACAGAATCCATCTAACAGACAAGGGGACAGAGCAGACACTGTAGCTGGCTATTCACAAAGGACCAGCTCTCTCTTCCTATGGAGCAAGACTCCCTACAAAATAAACTGTGCATTAATTATTGCTGATTTAAAATTACACTTTTACAGAGCTATTTAGTACCTGACGCAGAAAAACAGTCACATAAGGAAGCATTTATTTGAGGTTTAACATGTAATCATACAAATAAAGTCTGTATAAACACAGATCGACACAGTCATAACACAGAGAGCAAAAGACAAAGTAAAAACAAAGAAAACTAACTGGCGGCTATATACAGTTGGACACAAATTGTGTCTGGCACACTAGCAAGTCTGTTACAAAATAATCATCTTAGATCAGCAGAAGACCAATCTCCAATGTCCTCCCGCAAGATGGCTACTTGAGCAATCTCCTCCTGTTTCCTGCAGTGTCCCCTTTAATACGGCTGGTAATTGTTTTGGTGATTGCCACCCTCTCGGGATGCCTTGCCATAAGTGCTCTGTTGCCCACTGTAGTCTGCGTATCCCTGCCCATGTCCATAGTTCCCATAGTTATACCCAGTATAACCATAGCCACCATAGCCACTATAGTTTTGATCACCACCACAGGCACTACTGTAATTTCCATATCCTTGATCATAATACTTATTAAATCCTTGGTTCCAGTTCTGGCCCTGACCTCGGCCTCGCCCCCTAGTACCACCTCGCCCACCAGCTGCAGCACCTCTTCCTCCCTGTCTATATACCCCGTTGGGTTGTGCAACTTTGATTTCACACTTCCCAGAACCAATCTGATGATATCTGCTTTCTCACAATGTCTTTACTGGCTCCTCGTCTGGATGTGTAATAAAGCAAAATCCTCTTCTTTCATTTGGTTTTGTATCCATAGGAAGTTCAATATTTTCAATCTCTCCAAAGGCTCCAAAATTTTCTTTAATTTGTTCCTCCGAAGTATCTGGGCTCAACCCACCCACGAAAACCTTTTTGGGAGGTTCCTTCCCGTTTAAAGCTGTGGCCCTTTTAGGGTCTATCAATTTGCCACCCAGTTTGTGTTCTTTCAGTTCCAAAACCTTATCAACACTAGCAGCGACCTTGAAAAGCACAAATCCAACTTCTTGCGATCTTCCAGTAACAGGATCTGTTTTAACCGTGCAGTCCACAACTTCCCCAAATCGAGACAAATATTCAGTTAGATCTTTCTTGCTTGTATCCCAGCTCAAGCCTCCAATAAACATTTTACCGTCATCCTGCTGGTTCTTGCTCGCGTTGATCCTGGATCCCTCTGCGAATTCCTCTATGTTGCTGCATGTTCATGTCTTCCGCAGCGGCGGAGTGGTCGGCGGAAGGTGCTGCCGCGCAGACTGAGTCGCTGCGGCGGCGGCGGCGGCGGCGGCGGCGGCGGCGGCTTGTATGGAGATGGATTTAAAATGGCGGCGGAAGAGCTGAACTTGCATTTTTTGACCACTGGGAGAACATGCCAGGCCCTCCGGCCGCTCCCATCCCCTTGTCCTCTGAGCACGAGTGGTCTGGTGTCAGCCTCTCCTTCCCGCCCTGACCTGCAGACTGCCCGCCCGAGTGTCCTGGGGTGGCCCTGCCCTACAGTGGGGGGCTGCAGTCGCCCATTGCTGGTGGGCAAGCCTGGGGCTTAGAATCAGGAAGTCCAGCTTTGTAGGACACCTAAGTCACGTTCAACAGATCAGTGACACGGCTGTCACTCTGACCTCCCCTGGTTCCACACCAGGCGGGGAAACGGACTGCCACTCGTAAGCCACTAATGAACACCAGTTCTCGCTTCACAGTGTCTTGTCTCATCGTGATGGGAGCTACAGTCTCATCCTGCCCTGGGCACCCAGACACAGTGCATGTTTTCTAGACTTTGCAAGCTGGCTCACAGAACCAGCTCCATCAGGAGAAAGCTCTGACTCCAAACGCACACTTCACGTGCTCAGTGTTGGATTTCTCAAATGACCCTGACCTTGACGCAGACTCACGCTGTTTGTGCGTCTGGGAGTATTGGCCTCCAGGGGCACCTCCACAGCCCAAGCCTTGGCCCTCCCCACGGCTGGCACCTAGAGAGGCTGGGTACCTGGAAGAGCGCACCACTCCTCAAAACAATCAGATCAGGAAGTCATGGGCGCTGAGGCCAGGGGGAGTTCACAGGGGTGGACAACAAGATGCCCCAGCCAACACTCACCTCTACCTGGTCCATCCCACCAATTTCAGCTCCAGGGAAACTCAGCCACCAGCAAGACCACCCAGAATGCTTGTCTCAACTTTCTCTTCTTTTATAGCACAAAACCCACCACACCTAAGTACTTACTGGTCCAGGTTTATCCTCTCCACACCACAGCCCCTAGGCAGGGACCCACCCTCTGGCATCTGCCTGCTTCACACCTCTGATTCTGCCATGAACACACCCTCACCCTTCAGAACCCTTCCTCCAGCCCTTGCATATTAACCTGACATAATCCCCAAGATATGGCTGTAGAGAAAGCGAAGGCAGAAGCGACAGCCAATCACCGCCCCCCCAACTCCAACCCCGCCCTCCCCTGCAGACTCAGAGTCTGTCCCAGGCAAATCGGGGAGGCGGCACCCCAGCAGGCTGCCACAGGGTGATACCATGAGCCTGGGGGGATCTTAAACTGCATTTAAAAAGGGAAAGGGAAAGTTCACTTTAGTGATGTATTCTATTTAACCCAGGGCAGTCAGAATGTCATCATTTGAACAGGCAATCATATTAAGAAGGCAGCAATGAGACGTCTGTGCCCTCATCCAAGTCTGCAAAGTCTGTGTGCTTTTACCTCTCAGGGATACTTAGTTTTCAAGGTCTGAGGCATCGCACGTTGGACCATCAGCTCTGCTGTTCGGTTACGTGTGTAATGTTCGCGGCAGATGAAAGCTTCTGATCACTCTGACTGGCAGACGCTACAGACCCAGGAACCACTCAGCCGTGACAGCCTGATGGAAGCAGGGTCAAGTGTGGTGCGCTGGAGGCGGGCACAGGATGGGTGAACACAAGACCTCTGGGTCTCTGGTCCTTGCCTGTCTTTTGAAGCTCAGGGTGAGGACAGACAAACCACAGAAAACTTCGGCACGTTAAAGAGGAGCAAGTTCTCAAAAGTGGAGGCCAGCAGAGGCAGGGAAGGGTCCCTGGACAGACCACTGACCCAGCCCCCTCTCCTGCAGCTGGAGCTCAGGGAGAGGCGAGCCCACAGAGGGTGCACACTTGGAGTCCTGAGGAGCATGGCCCTGACCTCCTGTCCCCTCTCCCCAGGAGGTCTTGGGGCCTCTTCCAGAGGGAAGGAGGGAGGCCCTGTGGGGAGCAGCTCCCAGCCACCCTTACCTGGGCTCTGGGCGCCAGCCTGCAGGACAAGTCCCAAAGGCCCTGAAGTCCCACGAGGTGGCTTTTATCCTGCCCTCAGCCCCGCCCCGTTGGCGAGGAAGGAGCTTCTAGGAAGATGGGAAAAAAGATCCTGCCTCCTGCCTGTGGCCAGAGATGGGGGCTTTTCACTCATGACTCAGACTCTGTGCGAGCCAGGAAGGCAGAAGCAGCCAGGAGAGCGGCCTGGGGCGGCTGCCACAGGGCCCAGGGGAGAGTGCGCTGCTGCCCACGGCTGCTGGCCTGGCCCCAAGTGCGGAGAGGAGCCAGAGACTGTGGCTGCCTCCTTCTTTTTCTTATTTTCAGAGACTGGAAGCTGGGACTTGACCAGCCCCCACATTGAAAGGAGAAGTGCAAGTCCACGGTGAAGAGCCACCCACGTGGAGAGCAGTGAGGAGGGAGGACAAAGAGTCCAAATTCAGGCCAAGGGTCAAGGACACACACGGTTCCTGGAAAATGACTACTCTGCCAAGTGGCAGAAGGAGCTGCTTCTGTACCAACTGGACAGACATCCTGTCCACGGGCACAGGCCCAGCCAGGAAGGAGAGGGGACCAGTGGGAACCCCATGTCTGGCCAGGAAGAGGGAGGTGGAGGCCACTGAGGGGAACTTGGGGAGAGCCCTTTAAAAGGAAACGGCCCAGATATGCACTCTTCCTTCCTACCTGGAATGAAGATGAAATGGCAAGGGGGGAGCAGCCTTCTTGAGACCACTGGGAGGACAGAAGCTGTGGACTGAGGAGTCAGAGTCCTGAGTCCCTGTGGCTCCACGGAGCTACCACCCCTGCCGTGGACTGTCTTACTGTTAACAGGAGAAACACTGACCTGTGCTGATTTCTTAGAGCACCTACGCAGAGGCTTAACCTGCTCCCAGCAGATGTGGAAGTCTGGGGCAAAGGTGATTAAAGGGCAGATCTTGAAACTGTTACAAATTAACCTGAGTGGTTTAGGACTCGCCAGTGGTTCATAAATGTGGCTCCGGCTCTGCATTCCCATTGCAATCCTGTCGACACTGGAACAGGGAGCTGTGGAGGCCGTGCCCAGCATGCACCGGGTTCTCAACCCTACCCTTCCGAGCACACACACCCGGGTTCTCTTGGCCTCACTTGTCCTTTCGCAGCATAAATGCCCAATGACAGCCAGTCCTCTTGGGGACAGTTGCATCATGGGTCCTGATGCCCTCACAGTGTAGGGAGGAGAGCACAGGCTTGTGGTTGGAACAGACGAGCTCACCCACCAGGGCCCAGCTAGGTGCACAGCACCCTGGTCCCACTCATGCCAACCAGGCCTGGGATCCATCCACAGCTGGAGGCTGGTCACCCAAGAAACTGCCTCCGCATCCCCTCACTGGAGCCCCAGGGCCACCCTTCACCCTGCAACCCCACTCCCAAGGACAGGAGCCCCCAGCTACAGTCTCTGGGCAACACTTTACAACTTCTACCAGTTGCATAGATTTTTGATTCTAAAAAGTCAAATGCAAGAAAACAATGTCTCAGACACCCTTGAACCCACATTGCCAGGTAGCAGTGTGGGGTCTGAGACAGACCCCAAATCCTAAAGGGCAGCTCCAGGGAGACAAACTGTCAGCCTCGGACAGGCTACCGCATACACAGACACATGTGCACATGCAGACACGCGTGCACATGCAGACACGCACACTCAGCCTCCAGCTCCTCATCTGCAGGAGGATGGCTGGTGCGGCGCCCCCGAGGCCCCGACCCCAGAGCCTGTGACCCCCCTACCAGGGTCACAGATGGTATCTGAAGACAGGGTTGAGAGAAGAGGCTCCTGCCAGGCCAAACCCAATCCTGGTGAAACACAACCGCCCTGGGCCACCATCCAGGCACCGGACATGTTCCCACACATTCCAGCTCGGAGCACAAGGCAGGATCAGCACTGTGCCCTCCCCACATCTCCCACGGCTCGCACCTGGGGATGGGGGCTGGCGCACCGCACACCTGCCTCCCGCCCTCCCTCCTCCCCCCCACATACATGTGCACCACATGCACGCCCACAGATACATCCCACACGTCTGTACCATGTGCATCCCACACCCACACGCACATGTGCACCCCATGCACCCCCCACACATGTGTGTACCACACATGTGCGCATGCACGTGGGTGAACCACACCCACCCACATGTGCACCCCCCACACACGTGTGCCACACGCATGTGCACCACACATGCACTCACCCCCCTGCAAGCCAAGCTGCTCTCTGCCCAGTGCTGCCACCCAGCTCACCCTCTCCCGACCTTCACTCGAGTCCCCCGGCAGCCTGAGTCGGCTGGGGCCTCCCTGTCCGGCAAAGGCCGTGACCATGCTGGGCATCTGCTGTGGGCCCCGCTGAACCAAGAACAAATCCCCCACCCCCTGGCTGCTGGGCCTGCCGTCCACACACCCCCCTGCTCCCCACTGGCTGCACTGCGTCCACCCAGCTGTCCCTCCATCTGTCTGACCCTCCTCCAGCCCACGCCTGCTGCCCCCCTGGGAGGGGCTGTCTGCTCTCCCACATCATCCACCCCACCTGCCACCCTGCCACACCCCCAGTCAGGCTCCTGTCAGCAATTGTCACCTGGCATTTTGGTGTTCATCTGTTTATTACTGTCGCCTCAGCCTCCATCCCACCACTGCCCACCGGAATGCAGCCCGGAAGCCGGGAAGGGCCCCTAGGAACTGGCAAAGGACAGAGGGTCCCAATGTGGGTCTTTAGCACGTTTCATGTTTCTGTGTCACCTCCCCCAGGAGCCTCTGACTGCCCAGGAGCCCCTGAGCCCCCAGGAGCCTCTGCCCTCACCAAACAGAGGTCTGCAGGCACCTCACCCACCCCTGACCCAAGCAGCACATGGGACGTGGCTGGCCCTTCCCTGCAGTTAGTGAGTGTTGAATAAGATCTCAGCTGAACCTGTTTCCAGGCTCAGTGCTTCACTCTCCCCACTGGGCGCCTGACCTCTGGCTGGGACGGCCCGTCCGAGGGGGCCTGGGCAGGTCCACGGTCATGGTGGCCAGGTCCTCTCCAAGCCGACAAACCCCAGTGGACACTGAGGGCCCATAGCCACAGAGCAGCAGACCCTCCCAGCAGCCACGGGAGCCCGGACCAGGGCCTGTTCCGCAACCACTGAGGGGTAGGTTCTTTATGAGCAACCTGACTTCTAAGACAGACAACACGTGTCACTGGTTACAGCATTTTTCCAGTGCGAATGACACAAAGTACCTGCAGCAGAGAGAAAACATGCAAACGGTCCTCCCTGGCCCCCAGCCCGCCGGCCCCAGCCCCCAGTGCTCCCTCCTTCCTCAGGCTTCAGCTCCTCACACCCAGGTCCTGGCGGGAGGATTCTGGTTTCACCCCAAACAAAGAAGCCTACTTTCTCACAATGACCCACCAAGTGTTCGTTAAACCTTCACGAGAGTGGCATCAGCACACAGAGGTATCCTCACACCTGCACCTCCTGCTGACCTCCCAAGATGTCCCCCCCACCCCGCCCCGTGCTCCTGAGACGTTCCCCACCACATCCACCCAGCACTGTGGCTGTGGGACGTGCCCACCTTCCCCGACACCCACTGGCCCATCCTGAGACTCCAGAGGTCGGGAAACGATAGGCAAGACTCACTCAGAGAACCAAGCACCTGGGGCCGATTACTGATAAACAGAAGCACAACCAACCACTGAAAACAAGCTGTCAAGGTGCCAAATAATGGAGCTCCTGCAAGGTCCTTCACTGCCCCGATAAAGCCAAGTTCCTGGTGTCCCCAGCATCCCTGAGCCCCTCCCTCACAGAGGAAGACACACACACATAAGCCAGTGCAGGAGCTGCCCCAGGAAGGGCCCTTTGCTCAGGGGTGTGGGAGGCAGGAGTGTGGTGGCTGTGGTTGGTGACCAGCATGGACTTAAGCACCCGCTGGGCTAAGAACTACTGTGATAAGAACTGTCACCATCTATGGCAGAGAAGGAAGGAGATAAAAAGGCCAGCTGACGGTCCTGGAAGGCCAGAGGCGGGGAGTGAGGAGCAGGTGGGGAGCGCCACAGCTGGGGCCCATGCGCCCTGCTGCCCACTCCAGTGTCACCCTCGGGGCTCCCTGTCCCTCATTTGCAGACGGTGCCCAGAGCCTGTCTGGTCACAGCAGGGACTCTGAGAGAGCACAAGGGCAAACACCTGCACGGTACTGCCCGTGCCCAGAGAGCAGGGCATGAAAACACCGTGTGCCCAAACCCTGGTCCTCAGGTTTTCACATTATTTTAGGCGTGAATACACTCTGCCTCCGTCTGAGGCATCCCAGGGTCAGAAGGGTGGGCACCACAGGGAGGAGTGAGTGAACACGTTCAACACGCTAAGTTCAAGAGCAGGCGGGAAAGCAAAGGAGAAGGATGGTAACGAGATGATTACGAGCAGGAAGTCCAAGCTCGTCAGTGGTCGCGACAAGCATACACGGCAGTCTACAGGTCCAGTCGCATGCTAGACCACAGGAGACAAGCCAAGCTAAGACACAGTACCACAGAAAGACAGAAACTACAGGCAAAGGAAAGACACACAAACACCCACGGGAAGAACGCTGGCCTGAGAGACTAAGATCGAGACACAGACTTGGAGCCGAGAGGTCCTGGAGCCCTGAAGAGGGTTGGCACGTGGGGACAAGTGGCTCTGTGCCCATACCTGTGCCTGTGACAGGACTGCAGGACACGCCTGGGCCACCAGAAGGCCCAGCGAGGAGTTCTGATGTGCTGCAGGGGACAGAGGGGTCCAAGCACAGGAGGCTGACCCGACAAGACACGCTGTGCGCTCAACAAGCTGGCAGGGCGGGGGAGGGTGTGGAAGAGGCGTGGTGGGACCCCATCACTCCACTCCACGAGCAGCAGCAGGTACACCGAGGGGGCCCCGGGTGTGCAGGGCTGTCCGGAGCAGGTGCCCGGGAAGGGAATGGCGCGGGGAGGGAGGCCACAGGGCCTCTTACTGTTGCTCTTAGGAGAAAAACAACAGACATTATCTGAAAGGGGGGGACTCAGGATCTGACGTAAATCTGCTCATACCAGGTAACCACTAAGGCCAAGCACACTTTCCTGACTGTTGGGTCAGCATCACCAAACACAAAACAAGATACCAGAAAGGCCAAGAACAGACACCACAAAGAGAACAGCGGAGTGTGTCTGCGTATGGGTACCATTCTATCCGTACTCACCCCCCAAATACACAGAATACTGACAGCATTAATCCAAAGACACGGATCAGGTCAGTACAAACGGATGAAGAACACGTACACAATGGGAAGCACTTTCATACGGGCTTGTGAGGAGCACTGAATCATACATATTGCCATTTGGAACTTGCTGTATGAAGCAGGGAACCCAAATCTGGTGCTCTGCGACAATTTAGAGGAGTGGGATGGGGAGGGGGGCTCAAGAGGGAGGAGACACACATATACCTATGGCTGACTCATGTTGATGTATGGCAGAAACTAACACAATGTTGAAATTATTCTCCAATTAAAAATAAAATAAAAATTTTCAAACATTCAGCTCTGCTAGGTATAAGAGAATAGCTCAACCAAAACAGTTCAGCAAGACTGAAAACGAACAAATATACACGAGGAATGCTCAAAAAATAGGGTCCATTTTGATATTGGAGAAGAAAATGTCAGGCAAGTGAAGTTAAATGACACAAAGCAGGACTATTTATAATGCTAGAAACTAAAATTCTCAAGGAAGACGTAAGTTTAGAGCTACACACCAAGCAATGCAGCTTCACGTTTCAGGAAGCAGAAATCACGGGGATACCACGGAAACAAATCAAGGCATCTCCTAGTAATAGGAGATGTCAGTACTTTGCTCTGAATCCAGGAAAGAACAGTGGTCCAGAACTAAGAGAGACCTCAGATGATGCCGCCTGTTGAAGTGCAGCTGGAGGACAAGCAGCCAGGCCTGTGCTTGATGAGACAGGACGCACTTTCTCTCAGCTGCTCACAGAAGCGTTCACAAACAGTGTCCATGAATTAAGCAATGAAGAAATTTTCAACAAATCCGAAACAGGAAGTAAGATGCAAACAATATTGCCTAGAAATGAGTAACAAAATCAGGAATCAGAAAAGGCCTGCTTCCTTGCCGCAAAATGTCAGTGGTCTCCCCTGACAAGTTACTCTCCAGGGAAAAAAAAAGTAGAGACCCAAACTGCAAAATTCCTAGAAAACACAATGAAAACGAAACCAGTGCTTACAGGAAAATTTATCACACTAAATACTTTAAATCTTTAGAAATGAGGACAGGAAAATAAGAGAGTTAGGCCTCCAATTCAGAAAGTTGGAAGAAAATTTAAAAGTAACTGAAGGAATCAATAAAAGTAAAAGCAAAAATGAGTTAGGAAGAAAGTATTCTAATTAATGACTAAAGCTTAAAAGCTGGTTTTGGAAAAAAAATCAATAAAACAGGTAAGTTCCCTATAGCAAGAAAAATAAACTAAGGAAAGGCAGAATATGCAAAGAATACACAAAGTATACACAAAGTATGAGAGAATAGCTGTCAAAAGGAAATAAAGTTGTTTTAAAAATCATGGAAATAATTGTACATCTCTATGCAAATAAACTTGAAAACTTGGGTGAAATAGAGAATTTTCTAAGAGAAAAAAATTTTTTTTATAAAAACAGTGACCACAGAAAAGATAGAAAGTCTGAGCAGACCTAATTTTATAGAATTAAAAATTAATGAATGATACCAAACCCAGATGACTCACAAGAGAATTCTATCAACCCTGTAAGATCAGATTGTCTTAACATAATTTAACCTTCTCCAAACATAAGAAAGGAAGGAAATTTCCAAGTGCCTTTTTATGAAGGAAGTGTGACCCTGAATTTACTATGTGAGAATGAACACAGGAAAAAAGGAATTTGTCTAAACCAACGGTTCTCAGGAGTGATCTGGGAAGCCCAGGGGACCCTAAGACCCTGTCGTGGGATCAGACCCATCTGTTTTCCAAGCACATTCTTGGTAAAGTGGAGTTTTCATCACTAGCTCCACCACACTGCGCAGTAAAGCCAACTGAATGCAGAGGCAGATAGTTCGGTCCAGTTGCTCAGTCCTGTCTGGCTCGTTGTGACTCCATGGAGAGCAGCACACCAGGCCTCCCTGTCCTTCACCATCTGCAGATACTTCAGGGGTCTCCTATTGCATCATATGCTTGAGAGATTTACTACATTGTAGTAATATAAATTTACAAATAGCTGAGGAGAGAAGAGAAGCAAAAGGCAAAGGAGAAAGAAAAAGGTATACCCAACTGAACGCAGAGTTCCAGAGAATAGCAAGGAGAGATAAAAAGGCCTTCTTCAATGAACAATGCCTAAAAGAAGAAAACAATAGAATGGGAAAGACTAGAGATCTCTTCAAGAAAACTGGAGGCAACAAGGGAACATTTCATGCAAGGATGGGCCTGATAAAGGACGGGAACAGTAAGGACCTAATAGGAGCAGAAGCGGTTAAGAGAGGTGGCAAAAAATACACAGAGGAACTATACAAAAAAGGTCTTAATGACTCAAATAACCACGATGGTGTGATCATTCACCTAGAGCCAGACATCCTGAAGTGCGAAGTCAAGTGGGCCTTAGGGAGCAACACTACGAACAAAGCTAGTGGAGGTGATGGAATTCCGGCTGAGCTATTTCAAATCCTAAAAGATGATGCTGTGAAAGTGTTGCACTCAATATGCCAGCAAATTTGGAAAACTCAGCAGTGGCTACAGGACTGGAAAAGGTCAGTTTTCATTCCAATCTTGAAGAAGGGCAATGCCAAAGAATGTTCAAATTACCATACAATTGTGCTCATTTCACATGCTAGCAAACTAATACTCAAAATTCTCCATGCCAGGCTTCAACAGTATGAGAAACAAGAACTTCCAGATGTTCAAGCTGGATTTAGAAAAGGCAGAGAAACGAGAGATCAAATTGCCAACATCTGCTGGTTCATCGAAAAAGCAAGAGAATTCCAGAAAAACATCTACTTCTGCTTCACTGATTGTGCTAAAGCCTCTGGCTGTGTGGATCATAACAAACAGTAGAAAAATTTTAAAGGAAAGGGGCTTCCCTGGTGGCTCAGACTGTAAAGAGTCTGCCTGCAATGCGGGCGACTTGGGTTCGATCCCTGGGTCTGGAAGAGCCCCTGGAGAAGGAAATGGCAACCTGCTCCAGTACTTTTGCCTGGAAATTTTCACAGGAGAAGACTGGCAGGCTACAGTCCATGGGGTCACGAAGAGTCATACGCAACTGAGCGACTTCCTTTTGCCTGCCTCCTGAGAAACCTGTATGCAGGCCAAGAAGCAACACTGAGAACCAGACATGTTACAACGGACTGATTCAAAATTGGGAAAGGAGTACATCAAGGCGGTATGTTGTCACCCTGTTTATCTAACTTCTATGCAGAGTACATCATGAAAAATTGGGAAAGGAGTATGTCAAGGCTGTATGTTGTCACCCTGCTTATCTAACTTCTATGCAGAGTACATCATGTGAAATGCCACGCTGGATGAATCCCAAGCTGGAATCAAGATTGCTGGGGGAAATATCAGTAACTTTAGATGTGTAGAAAGTGAAAAGGAACTAAAGAGCCTTTTAATGAAAGTGAAAGAGGAGAGTGAAAAAAAAACTGGCTTAAAATCTAACATTCAAAAAACAGAGATCATGGCATCCAGTCCCATCACTTCATGGCAAAGAGAAGGGGAAAAAGTGGAAGCAGTGACAAGATTTTATTTTCTTGGGCTCCAAAATCTCTGTGAACAGTCACTGCAGCCATGAAATTAGAAGACCCTTGCTCCTTGGAAGGAAAGCTATGACAAACCTAGACAGCATATTAGAAAGCAGAGACATTGCTTTGCCAACAAAAGTCCATATAGTCAAAGTTATGGTTTTCCAGTAGTCATGTATGGATGTGAGAGTTGGATCATAAGGAAGGCTGAGTACTAAAGAATTGATACATTCAAATTGTGGTGCTGGAGAAAACTCTTGACAGTTCCCTGTACTGCAAGGAAATCAAACCAGTCAATCCTAAAGGAAATCAACCCTGAATATTCAGTAGAAGGATTGATGTGGAAGCTCCAATACTTTGGCCACCTGATGCAGAGTTGACTCACTGGAAAAGACCCTGATGCTGGGAAAGATTGAGGGCAGGAGGAGAAAAGGCCAACAGAAGATGAAATGGCTGGATTGCATCACTGACTCGATGGACATGGGTTTGAGCAAACTCCAGGAGATAGTAGAGGACACAGGAGGCTGGGGTGCTGCAGTCCACGGGGTCACAAAGAGTCAGACACAACTTAGTGACTGAACAACACCAACAACAAGGAATATATAAAATGATCTCTCTCTCCTCATTATATTTCTTTTCAGCTTTGGAAAATGTTGTTGTTGTTTTTCAGTGCCCAGCTCTTTGCGACCCCATAGACTGTGGCATACCAGGTTTCTTTGTCCTTCACTATCTCCTGGGTGTGGGAAGTCAAGAAACACCTGGAGTAACAGGCAAATTTGGCCTTGGAATGCGGAATGAAGCAGGGCAAAGACTAATAGAGTTTTGCCAAGAAAATGCAGTGGTCATAGCAAACACCCTCTTCCAACAACACAAAAGACTCTACACATGGACATCACCAGATGATCAACACTGAAATCAGATTGATTATATTCTTTGCAGCCAAAGATGGAGAAGCTCTATACAGTCAACAAAAACAAGACCAGGAGCTGACTGTGGCTTAGATCATGAACTCCTTATTACCAAATTCAGACTCAAATTAAAGAAAGTAGGGAAAACCACTACACCATTCAGGTATGATCTAAATCAAATCCTTTATGATTATATAGTGGAAGTAAGAAATAGATTTAAGGGCCTAGATCTGATAGATAGAGTGCCTGATGAACTATGGAATGAAGTTCATGACATTGTATAGGAGACAGGGATCAAGACCATCCCCATGGAAAAGAAATGCAAAAAAGCAAAATGGCTGTCTGGGGAGGCCTTACAAATAGCTGTGAAAAGAAGAGAGGTGAAAAGCAAAGCAGAAAAGGAAAGATATAAACATCTGAATGCAGAGTTCCAAAGAATAGCAAGAAGAGATAAGAAAGCCTTCCTCAGCGATCAATGTAAAGAAATAGAGAAAAACAACAGAATGGGAAAGACTAGAGATCTCTTCAAGAATATGAGAGGTACCAAGGGAACATTTCATGCAAAGATGGGCTCGATAAAGGACAGAAATGGTATGGACCTAACAGAAGCAGAAGATATTAAGAAGAGGTGGCAAGAATACACAGAAGAACTGTACAAAAAAGATCTTCACGACCCAGATAATCACGATGGTGTGATTACTCATCTAGAGCCAGACATCCTGGAATGTGAAGTCAAGTGGGCCTTAGAAAGAATCACTACAAACAAAGCTAGTGGAGGTGATGGAATTCCTATTGAGCTATTTAAAATCCTGGAAGATGATGCTGTGAAAGTGCTGCACTCAATATGCCAGCAAGTTTGGAAAACTCAGCAGTGGCCACAGGACTGGAAAAGTGAAGTTTTCATTCCAATCCCAAAGAAAGGCAATGCAAAGAATGCTCAAACTACTGCACAATTGCACTCATCTCACATGCTAGTAAAGTAATGCTCAAAAGTTTCCAAGCCAGGCTTCAGCAATACGTGAACCGTGAACTTCCTGATGTTCAAGCTGGTTTTAGAAAAGACAGAGGAACCAGAGATCAAATTGCCAACATCCGCTAGATCATCAAAAAAGCAAGAGAGTTCCAGAAAAACATCTATTTCTGCTTTATTGACTATGCCAAAGCCTTTGATTGTGTGAATCACAATAAACTGTGGAAAATTCCTCAAGAGATGGGAATACCAGACCACCTGACCTGCTTCTTGAGAAATCTGTATGCAGGTCAGGAAGCAACAGTTAGAACTAGACATGGAACAACAGACTGGTTTCAAATAGGAAAAGGAGTATGTCAAGGCTGTATATTGTCACCCTGCTTATTTAACTTATATGAAGAGTACATCATGAGAAATGTTGGACTGGAAGAAGCACAAGCTGGAATCAAGATTGCCAGGAGAAATATCAATAACCTCAGATATGCAGATGACACCACCCTTATGGCAGAAAGTGAAGAGGAACTAAAACGCCTCTTGGTGAAAGTGAAAGTGGAAAGTGAAAAAATCAGCTTAAAGCTCAACATTCAGAAAGCGAAGATCATGGCATCTGGACCCATCACTTCCTGGGAAATAGATGGGGAAACAGTGGAAACAGTGTCAGACTTTATTTTGGGGGGCTCCAAAATCACTGGAGATGGTGATTGCAGCCATGAAATTAAAAGACACTTACCCCTTGGAAGAAAAGTTATGAGCAACCTAGACAGCATATTCAAAAGCAGAGACATTACACTGCCAACAAAGGTCTGTCTAGTCAAGGCCATGGTTTTTCCAGTGCTCATGTATGGATGTGAGAGTTGGACTGTGAAGAAAGCTGAGCGCTGAAGGATTGATGCTTTTGAACTGTGGTGTTGGAGGAGACTCCTGAGAGTCCCTTGGACTGCAAGGAGATCCAACCAGTCCATTCTAAAGGAGATCAACCCTGGGATTTCTTTGGAAGGAATGATGCAAAAGCTGAAACTCCAGTACTTTGGCCACCTCATGCGAAGAGTTGACTCATTGGAAAAGACTCTGATGCTGGGAGGGATTGGGGGCAGGAGGAGAAGGGGACGACAGAGGATGAGATGGCTGGATGGCATCATGGACTCGATAGATGTGAGTCTGAGTGAACTCCGGGAGTTGGTGATGGACAGGGAGGCCTGGCGTGCTACAATTCATGGGGTCGCAAAGAGTCGGACACGACTGAGCAACTAAACTGAACTGATCTCCTGGAGTTTGCTCAAATATAGTTTTTTACTAAAAAATATTCTTTATGTTAACACGCAATGGGTTTATTGCTGCTCTTTTGAGTGAATCATTAAATAAAATTTTTTAATGTTCTGTGTTACTGTGGCACTGCTGACATTTGGGACCTCTGTCGTAGGGCTGCTGTGGGGCTGTTCTGTGCATCACAGGACATCTGTCTTCTACCCACTAGACACCCGTAGAAACATCCCACACACCAGCTGTGTCAACCAAAAACCTCTCCTCACATCACCAAACGTACCCCTGTGTAGAAGAAGGATCACCCTCAGCTGAGAACAATGGAAGTCATACCTCACAAAAGCAAAAGCTTTATACAGTCCCCAATGATTTTTTAAGAGTGTAAAGAGACCAAAACTTTGAGAACCATTGCTCTTTACTTATGAAAATAAATACAAAACTTCCTTTAAAAATTAGCAAACAGAATCCAACAGCACATTAAAAAGACAATACGGCAGGACCAAGTGGGGTCTCCTCCATGAATGCAAGGATGGTGTGATGGTTTGCTGTTGTTATTCTGCTGCTAAGTTGTGTCCGATTCTTTGCAACCCCATGGACTGTAGGCTACCAGGCTCCTCTGTCCGTGACCCGTTACTTAAAAGGTCAATCAGATGTGTGAACACAGACATATGCAATACGTATATCTTAGCAAACTGATTTCATCACATAGTTAACGAAAACAAAACATCATGACCAAGTTTGGTTTATGGCAGGACACAGGAACGATCTACCACAGAAACTCAATTGATCTAATAATTGTCAATAGAGACTAAAAAAGAAAAAATATGATTATGTCATGAGATTCAGGAAAAGCAGCTGATGACAAGTGCCATCCATGACTGTTCAGGGACGTCCACCCTTGAGACCCCTAATCCTCAGAGAGCTCACTGCAGCCTCTGTGATGAGACAAGGAAATAACTAACAGAAATCAGGGTGAAAAAGAAGGAAACCAGCTTTCCTTCTTTTTAGACAATCAGAACCCGTAGGTGAAATGATTGTCTATAAAATCCAAGAAGCTCTTAAGGCAAGTTATCGGTGATAGCAAGGGATAGGTGGGCAGCTGGGCAGGGCCTCCGTTCCTCGGGTCCCCTCACAAGCCAGTGGTTCCCTTGAGAGAAGCTCACTTTGCTGGGGGACCAGGAGGACAGCAAAGCGGCGCTGAAGCTGAGAAGGGGCCACACGTGGACGATGGGA
Organism: Capricornis sumatraensis; assembly: GCF_032405125.1. Lineage (NCBI taxonomy): Eukaryota > Metazoa > Chordata > Mammalia > Artiodactyla > Bovidae > Capricornis > Capricornis sumatraensis. Next base: position 249,930,371 of record NC_091069.1, on the reverse strand, counting down.
CGGGCACTCACAGGGCGGCCTCTTTCTAGCACCCACCCGCCTCAGCCCTGGGGTCCCTGTGCTTCCACGGACATGCTTCTGAATGTAAATTAACACACAAGCCAGCAGGAGGCCACTTCAGGCAGGCCGGAACCGAGCGTGGGAAGGCGGCTCCAGACCGGATGCCCATCCCTGGGGCAGCCAGACCCCTTGGAGCAGAGTGAGCCGTGTGGGTGCTCAGGCTCTGCAAGGGCTCCAGAGGACTCTCTAGCCTCAGCTCTGTTCACCAGGAGACAAGGGGCCGTCAGGCAGATGGTGTGTCGGGGACACGGGGCCTCGTGGTGGAGCAGAGTCAGACCAAGGCCCCCGCCTGCTTGTGCTTCTGGCGTGCTTGCTCTTTACGTGCTTGAGGGACATGGCTCTGTTACTGGACTGATGACCAGCTGAACGTAACCACGTGTGCACATACCCTTACATGGGTCCCAACGAGAGGAACACAGTGTGGAATGTTCCAGAAAACAGACGCTCCTGGGTGGCAAGGGAATCCGGCCCAGGCCACTGTTCTTGTAGAGCCTAACCCACCCTACCCCACCCCCAACCTACAAACAGCACCAGCCAGGGGCTCTACACGGGCAGGGGGCAAAGTCTACCTTCCAGCAGGGGGGGACCTGGGGCCGGGCAGGGCCGCTCACACTGCCTCAGTGTCCGAGAGGGTGAGCCTTGCTCTCTGCCAATTGTCCCCACTGCGCTCACCCAACCCCCTCCACACAGCCCCTGAACAGGAGGATGAGCGTGCCAGTTACACTTTCTGAGAAGACACACATATCTCAAGTCATGAAAGCACACTCTGGGTCTAGGAAACTGAAAACCAGAACCAGGTATTGTGCTCTGGAATTATCAGCCAGACTTCTTACAAAGTTTGTGTGTACGTGTGTGCATGTGTGTACGTGTTTGTTTGTATACGTATGTCCAATCATGCTCTTTAGAACATACATAAAAGAGGAAGCTACGTCTTTTTAAACAAGGTAGGTTTGTGTATGTTAAAAGACCCCAAACAGGTTAAAATCAAGTCCTACAGACAGACGTCATGACACATAAACATTTTCAGAAACTGCATAAATGTTCTCATGTGTATGTTGACAAGTTCTGGAAGGATAAACCACAAACCATTTACAGAGGCAGTTCCCTCCAGAAAAAAAAAAAGGTGGGATTTGGGATGGAGGAAAGAATGAAATTTTGATGACTTATTAGGTTTGGTTTTGTGTTTAATTTTTACAAGCATACATCACTTCTTTAATTAAAATGTAAATATTAACAAAAAGTTACCTGCTGGCTTATAGAGCTCCAATCTTCTGTCTTTGCAACCATTACAAGGCCTAATCAATTAGGCTGAACCCGTATAAGATAGTGTTTAAGCGAAAAAGCTTGCCCTGCAGGACACCAGCTTCCTCCAAACACAACTTGGCTGGTCAAAGTCTGAGCCCTTTGTGAGTCCCCTCGTGTCTCATTTAGAACAAAGAGGACCTGTCCCCAAACATGGCCGAGTGGGGGGGCCTCCCACCTTATCTGCCCTCGCAGCCTCTCCTTCTGCACCCCCAACCCCCCACCCCCACCTCGGACTGAGCTCTGAGATCCACGTGGGCCACGGGGGCAGGCAGGGAACAGCACTGTTTCAGCATCAGTACCTAAGAAAGACTACGGAAAACCTTCTAATCACCTTAAAACTTGTAAGAAAAGCTAATGGAAAACTCGTGTGAGCTCAAATTGCAGTAAGCTATGTAGGAGAGATGTTTAGTTTGTTTTACCATTCATCAGTGGCGGGGGGTGGGGGGCTGGTGGTGCAGAGCCAGTGACCATCATTGTGCCTGGGGCCGTGTGGCAGGTGGGGTGCTTCTCATGAGCACTCAGGCCCCAGGGCCCGAGAATCCACGCAGCCAAGGTCTGAGCGTGTTCCCAGCTTCCCGCAGAGCTGGGGCAGGACGCCATGACCAGCACCAGAGTCCACCAGGGCTTGGGAGCCGGAGCGGCAGGGACAGGACCACATACCCCTGCCCTCAGGACAAAGGGAGCATCGTGAGCCTGTGTCCTCCTCAGAAAAACACAGGTAGGACTCACTGTTCACAGATGGGAAGAGAATTGAATGATGAGGGGTTTTATCAGTGCTCAGCTAGGAGCCGACTTGCAGAAAATCAGAGGTAAGCGTGCCTGATGAGCCCCCTGCTGCCACCCTTGTCCACCAGCCTCATCTCCACTCATCACACCAGCACACCGTGGTCTGTAACTTCCATTTCTCTGATGACTATGTCACACATCTTTTCAGATGTTTATTGTTATTAGACACTTGGGTATCTTTTGAGAGGTACCAGTTCAAGTCATAAGCAAACGATTTGCTTTAACTTTCAGTACTGATGACTACTAGCTTATTGTGGTGGTGGTAGGGTGGGGGCAGGTTGCTCTATCTTTCCTGTCTCTAAAAACTGTTCAGTTGTATACAGGTAACTGAACGCCGTTTCTTCTCGTAAACGTTGAGTTAATCTTGTTGGGTGCTTGGTCATCAGTCTGATCTGGGGATTGTCCAGTAGCTGAAGAGCCTCTGACTCGCTGCTCTCTTTCCGCTCCTGTTCTCAGCCCCCAAGGGCTACAGAACTTGAGGCCCCGTACCCTGAAAGAGGGAGACCAAACTGACTTCCACCTCTGACCTCCCCAGTTCTGTGCTTCCGGGAAAGGCCTGGCTGATGACCAGTGCCATTGGCCACTCTCCTCCAGAAACAAAGCAGTGCTGATAACACACAGCTGCCGTGCACAGAGCAATGTGCTTCGCTGATCAGAAGGCTCTTGGTGCCCCCCAGAGCCCTGCTGGACTCCTTTAGGAAAATCAACCAGCAATGCGTTAAGGCCCAACTGTGCCCACTCCATCCGTCCCTTCAGTGTCACTGAGGCTGGGCCAGCGAGCCTGGCTCTCCAAGCGAGGAACTTCCGTGTCTCCCAACGGAGCCAGGTTCAGAGGACTGGGGTGGGACCCTGTCTGGCTGGGACTGCTCCAGGTGACAGTAATAAACACACGCACACACACAACCGCACATGCGCACGCACACGCGGCTAAAGCATCAGGCACCTCCCTCTCTGGACTCACCGAGGCCCAGGGTCAGCAGGGAGCAGGAGAATCGTCCTTGGAGGTTTCTAACTTCAAGGCCTGAAAGTGAAAGACACAACACAGTGTAGTTAGGCAGGACTAGAAAAATACCAGCAAACGAACTACATGCTGTTACCCTGAAATCAAAAGAGTCTGCACATCAGGGAGGCGGACGGTTATGAGTGAACCTGATTTCCTGATGAACTGAACAGTCCGCTAGCTGAGGCAAACACCAAGGACACAGCCTCGCGGGGCCTTTCCGAGAGCTGCTACTGTCCTCCGCCTTCTAAGGAGGCCTGACAGATGGCCCATAAATGAACATACCCAGAGAGAGGCAGAGGGCACACCCCAGGAAGGGCTGCAAAGCAATTTCAACCTCTGTGGGGGGCTGGCAGGAGCAGCTGAAGGTGGGCTGCCTCCTGCCTCGGAAGAGGAGCAGAACAGCCTTCAGGTCTCTGGCCTCTGGGTGACGAGGCTCCAGCTCCCAGGACAATGACCGTGCTGACCTCAGCAGCTCTCACCTTCCTCCAGACCCACTAACCCTGCAGACAGGCTCGTCTCCAGGTCAGCCCAGCCCTCCTCCACTACAGCTTAGCTTGTGATCAGAAGCCAAAACCAGGCCTACTGGCTAAGTTTAGTCCTTGTTTTTGTGTGTTTGTTTTAAACCTCAGGTACGAGTCACCATTTAAATCATTGTGCTGTGTCCAGCTCGGTGGCCTTAAGAGCATTCACACCGCTGAGCTGTTGTCAGCACCATCCAATCACAGACCTTGTCCATCTTCCCACGCTGACCCTCGGCCCCATCACTCACTCACTCCCCTCCCCCTCCCCAGCCTCTGGCCCCGCCATCCTGCCTTCTGTCCCTGGGACTTGACTCCTCCAGGGGTCTCACATAAGTGGGTCACTCCAGCGTTTGTCCTTTTGTGTCTGACTCACGTCATGGAGCAGCCTGTCCTCAAGGTTCATTCATGCCATAGCATGTGTCAGAATTTTGTTTTATGCTGAGTTGCTTCAGTCATTTGTCCGACTCTTTGGCAGCCCCAAGGACAGTAGCCCGCCAGGCTCCTCTGTCCATCGGATTCTCCAGGCAAGAATACTGCAGTGGCATAGTTTTCTTCTGCTTGGGATTTGTGGATCTCCTTGAAAATCAGTTTTCATCAAATTTGCAAAATTTTAGCCATTTTTTTTCAAATATTTTCCATCACACATCCTTTTCAATTTCCTATTTATTATCCCTCTTCATGGTTACACTGATGATGTTGTTTTTTTTTTCCTGCCTCTTTCCTGTGTTTCATTTTTAGAAAGTTTCTGGTGCTATATCTTCAATAATACTGATCTCGTGTCTGCAGCGTCTGACCCACTATGAACCCATCCAGTGCAGGGCTTTCCTCTCTAGAAGACTTGGGTCTTTTTTTTACACCATTCATTTTCTCCTCACCTTGTGCATAGCTTCTCTGTGTCACTGAACACATGGGCCATATTTATAACAGACATTTTTAACATCCTTCTATCCTGATTCTATCATCTGGATAGCGTGGATCCACCTGGATCTGTTTCTAATTGATTTTTCTCAACTTCTGGGTTACATTTTCCCACCTGTTTGCGCGACAAATAATTTCTGCCTGGTTCCTGGACACTGTGAACGTGGCGTGTTGGGGGGTGAGTTTGTTGTCATCCCTCAAATATTGTCAGGCCTCATTAGTGGATGTTATTAACTTACTCAAGAGTTGTTCAACTCTCTCCAGGCTTCCTTCAAGCTTTGTGTCTATGGGTCTTGAGCAGGCTCACGTCTGGGGAGGAGACTACCGCCTTTGAGGACCCTCCTCAATGCCCTCTGAACTGTGAGGTCTTTTCACCTGGCTGCTGAGTATGCAACTTCACTCACAGCCCATGTGAACTGAGGAAATAATGATACCCACGCTCTTCCAGGTCCCCTGACCTTGGGGGCATCCCCCACACCTGCGATGGTCAACAGCGTCTCAGCGCGGGGCGGGGGTTCTGTGCTCAGCGCCCTAGAGCTCCTGATTCATGCACTCCTAGCCTCTCCAGCATTTCCCTCACAGATTCCAGCCTCCCTGGAGCCCTGGTCGCCGGGCTACACCTCCACCACCCTCCCTGTGCTCAGCTGGCAGGTGCAGGGGATGAGCTGAAGGGGGCACCCCTCCTGTGGGGTCACTGTCCAGCGCTCCTGCCGTGCGGTGTTTAACGTTGCAACCTCATATGCTTCTGTTTGGTTTTTCCTGCTGTTCAACGCGGGATGTGAGATCTGGTCCGGGTCACCCCGTCACGGCTAGAAGTGGATGTTGGGATCCCGCGTTTGCATTCCATTTCTCACTCATCTAAGTGGGCACCACTGCACTTAGCTGAGAGGCGCTGACCATATACGAGGCAGAGGCTGCGGCTGTACAGAATGGTGACGCTCATGACATCTGGAGAGATGACGGGTGATTCTCCTGCATGCAGGCAGATGGAGGGGTGGTCCAGGTGGGCGACAGCACAGGCAGGAGGGTGCGGTCAGAGCCGGCGGCAGGTGGCAGGACCTCCCCACTCACTGTCCCTGCTCGAGAGTATCACGGGCACTCAGGTACTGGCCGTACAGCCTCGCCAGAGCTCTTTCTACCTTCTAGTACAAGCCCCTAGGCAAATGAGTTATTCGCATATTTTCTCTCATCCTGTGGGTTGTCTTTTCACTTTCTTGATGGCATCCTTTGAAGCACAAAGACTTTTAATTTTGATGTTAAAAGCCAGAGAAAAAATCAGATTACCTGCAAAGAAGGGATGGCCTGACAATGGTCTGTTAGCAAACAAAGGATGTCAGAGGCCAGCACACAATGTCGCACTGAAAGGACCCAACAGCCAACCTGGATTCTACAACACGCAAGCCCATCTCCAGAGCAGCAAGGAAACCCAAACAAAAGTGGGGAAAGCTTGCCACCTCAGAACCTGATGAAAGGAATTTCTGATGCAGGTACACTTGAACAGGAAGAAGTGAGCTCAGATGGAATGCCAGAGATGCAAAAAGAATAAAGAGCAAAGAAAGAGGCAGGTACGCCTGCAAATCTAAACGAGACTAATGCTGAGGATAAAGCAGCAAAGGCTAGTGGGTTAAAAAAGTTGAATATACAAGAACACTTGGAAGGGGTAGTGGGGTGATCTCCGGTCCTTGGGTTCCCCCAAGAGTAAAGTGCAAGTTGGTTTTGGACATTTGATAAATAAGAATGTTGTAATTTCTGGAAAAGCATCAAAGGTGCAGAAAAAGTCTATAACTTCCTAGTGGTAGAGGTAAAAAAAAAAAAAAAAAAAAAAACTAAGAACGGATCAATAACCAACTCAAAAAAGAAAGGAGAAGGAAAGAAAAAAACATAGCACAGATAAAACAGTAAAATATAAGATGGTAGATTTAAACTCAAATCTATCTGAAATTACATTTACAATGGCTCTAAAATTCTTAATTGTCAGAATTTTTAAAAAAGAATATCAAACTTCAATTTAAAATACCATGTTAAAAAAAAACCACTTTAATTATATTGAGTTGGCCAGAAAGTTCGTTTGGGTTTTTCCGTAAGATGTTACAGAAAAACCCAAATGAACTTTCTGGCTGACCCAACATGTATATGTTTACAAGGTACATCTAAGACTTAAAAATAAAAAAGAGTTAAAAATAAAAGAACAGAAGGAGTACACAAGGCAAATACTACCCAGAGGCTCAGCTATATGAATCTCAGACAAAGCCAGCTTACAGGCAAGACACACTAGTGGAGACAGACGATTACTTCATACGACAGACATGTCATGCATGAAGAAGATACCACAATTTTAAACTGTGTCACTAATAACACAGCCCCAAACATATAAAACAAAAACTGATAGAATGCAAGAATTAGTAGGCAAATCCACAATGATAACTGGAGATTCTAACAGACCCGCTCTCTGTATTTGATAAAATAGATAAAATAAATGACTGAAGATACAAGAGTTGGCAAACATTTTTCTGGAAAGGGCCAAAGAGAAAATATTTTAGATTTTTCAGAGCAAATGAATAGAGACCACGGCAATACATAAACCAAGGACGTGGATGTGATCCCATAAGATTTATCTCTAGGGACTGCCCTGTAAGTCCAGTAGTTCAGACTCTGTGCTTCCACTGCAGAGGCCACAGGTTTGATTCCTGGTAATTAGGGAACCATGATCCCACATGCCATGTAGCATGACCAAAAAATAAAAGTTAAAATAACAAAAAAAAAAGAATTTATTTCTAGAAATAGGTGGCAAGCCAGATTAAGCCTATGGGCTCTATCTTTGCCAAGACCTAATATAGGAGGTTTAAACAACACGATTAATGAACCTACCAAAACTAATCTCACCAATCACAGAATACAGTCTTTTCAAAGATGCACAGAGCATTTATAAAGTGTGACTATAATGCTAGCCATTAAACAGGTCTCAACAAATTTCACAAGACAGGCATCAATCAGAGTATATTCTTTGACCAAAATTTACTGATGCAAAAGAAAAAGGTAACAAAAAAGACACTGGGAAAAATTCTCATACACTTAGACGGTCCATCAGCAGAACGGATGCTGAAGATGTGGTATTGACACACGATGGGATCTCAGCCACAAAAAGGAACAGGACTGTACAACCTGCAGAGACGTGGATGGACCTAGAGGTGGTCAGAGTGAAGGGAGTCAGAAAGAGAAAAACACTATCGTATCGCTTCTGGAATTTAGAAAAAAAGATACTGATGAACTTTTTTGCAAAGCAGAAATAGAGATGCAGATGCAGAGAATGGTCGCAGATGGATGTACGGATACCAAGGAAGGAAAGAGGGCGTGGGGTGAATTGGGAGACTGGGATTGATGCGATACACTATTGATATTATGTATAAAACAGAGAACTAATGAGAACCTCCTGTGAAGCACTGGGAACTCTACTCCGTGCTCTGTGGCGACCTAAATGGGAAGCAAACCGCAAAAAGAGGGGATATATGTATATGTATAACTGGTTCACTCTGCTGTCCAGCAGAAACTAATACAACACTGTAGAGCAACTGTACTCCAACAAAAATTAATTTTAAAAAAGTAATTAACAATTTAAAAATCAATTAAGATACTATACTAGAAAAATCTGTTGAATGAAATAGTAGCAAAAACATGTCATTTCGCAACTTTAGGCTGCAGCTAAAAGTTCTTAAAGGGATCAAAGGTTATACTTTAGGGGAGACATTTTCAGAAGGCTGAAAACAAATGACATAAAACATGTTAGAAAAACAAAGTAGATTAAGAGGAAGGAAGGAAATAACCTAGAAAGCAGAAATTAATGAAACGAAAAACATGCAGAAACCCACAAAAGTGAGTCTTTGAAAGGATGAGTAAACTTGGCTGTGTTTTGGCAAGAGAATCAGGACACAATGAGAGACTGCGTAGACAGCGTCAGGAGGTCGGGGAGGCACAAGCAGATGCTGAGGGATTTTCCCAGAGGGAATCAGGAGCCGCTTCTGAGCAGCTCCTGATGTGCAAACACAGCTAATGGGACAGATTCCAAGGAACAACAACTGACCACCACGTGCTGAAGGAGGTACAGAAAACCAAAAGTGCGCCATGATCTTTAAAGCCCTGAAGCGTCAGCCACAAGCCACCCCGGAACCCTGGACACCAGGACCCCTGCCTGTGCCCTCACCTGGAGGCACTGCCGCCCTCGCAGATGCCCGGCACCCCCGGGCTGGTCTGGTTGGAGCCTTCTTAAATTGGCTTGTGTGAGAAACTGGCCTCCACAAATGGAGAAGACATTTAACCGAAAGCGTTTACTTGAGAACCAAGTGTGACCTCAGAGAGGCAACCTGCGCACAGTGGAGACCGAGAGTGAGCGGGCTGTGCGTGAGCGTGTTGTCTGGACACCGGAAGCTCCGGCTTGGGTCTGAGCCCCACCGCATGGGGCCCCTCTGCGGGGGGTGCTGGGGGACACTGTCCAGACCCCAGTCCCGCTTCCATGCCCAGAACCGGGTCAGGACACATCCTTGATCTGAAGACCAGAGCTCCCATTCCAACAAGGTCTCTGGGGCTGAAGGTTATGTTTGTGAAGGCAACACAGAGCATCATTGTTAGCCAATTGTTAAGGGGCACAGGGGAGTCGGGGGAGGGACAAAAGAGTCAAAATGTACAAGCAGCTGCTGCTGATCCAGGCCAGGCCAGCACTCAAGGTCAGCCCTGGATGCCCCAGAGCTCAGCTCGGGCCCAGGTATGTGTGTCTCACACACACACACACACAGAGCAATAAATGAACCTGCTGAGACAGGAAGATGATCCCTTCTGAGCCCACTAGAAGGGAGAACAAAGCAGGACAGGCCCAGTTCACCCAAAACCAGAAACTGAACCCGCGGCATAGATAGCTCAGTTGGTAAAGAATCCATCTGCAATGCAGGAAACCCCAGTTTGATTCCAGGTCTGGAAGATCCTCTGGGGAAGGGATAGGCTACCCACTCCAGTATTCTTGGGCTTCCCTTGTGGCTCAGAGACTGAACTCGTGGCATAAACATTGGGGCCCCTGCAGAGCCCCCACTTGGTCTTGTCCCCAAGACACAGAAACACAGCTTCGTGCCCTGAGGAGCAGCCTTGGAGCCGCACAAGGACGGATGGGCGAGGCACCCTGCCTGCTCTGGGTGCACAGCCGGCAGGTGCCTCCCTGGGGCAGGCCGCCAGCACCTCTGATGCCCTCAGGGGCACTTTAGAGGGAAACAAAGCTCTGTGCCACGTGCTGAGCCATGAAAAAATCCAGCGCCAGGGTGAGGGGGGTTGTCAAGCTGGCACGGAAGCCAGCACTTCTGAGATGGACAGACCGGCATCCGGGCTGGCCACAGGCTAGTGGGCAGCGGCCTCGCCCATGTTCCAGAAAAGGGCCAAACACAGCAGGAAGTGGCTTCTGCAGAAACAAGACCCACCAGCCTCTTGCTTGGCATCTGAGGGGCAGAGGGGAGAAGCGTTGGGTGAGAGATGGTTGGGACCCTTGTCAGCCACCCAAGGACGCATGCGCCAGTTTGGGGAGGAGCTGGCGTGGGGCTCAGCTGTGTCCATCTCTGTACCCTCTGCAGGGCTCACGGCCCTGGGTCTCTTGGCCATGTGCCGTCATCCCTGGCAGCCCCGCCGGGACTCACCATCACCCCCTCATGAGGCATCGCTGCTCTGACACACATGTGGTGCCTCACGTGTGACACCACTTTACAAACTGTCTTCACACATGATGTTTTCTAACCCTCATGAGCCCCCGGGCTAGCAATGAAGAGCAGAGGGCCACTCCTGAGAAGTGTGAAGTCACTGGCTGAGGCCACTTAAGCCTGTGGCCCATCCCACACCTCCAAGGGGAAAATCAGTCTACCTGCCACCAATCTGCATTGTGTGTGCGCGTGTTTGTGTGTTAGCTGCTCAGTCGTGTCCAACTCTTTGCGACCCCATAAACTGTTCCTTCCAGGCTCCTCTGTCCATGGGATTCTCCAGGCAAGAATACTGGAGTAGGTTGCTATTCCCTTCTCCAGGGGATCTTCTTGACCCAGGGATGGAACCTGGGTCTCCTGCAGTGCAGGCAGATTCTTTACTGTCTGAGCCACCAGAGAAGCCCCGACTCGCACTGTGGACGTTAACAAACAGGGGACAGTGTGGGTTACGATGCTACCGATGTTCATCGTAGAGCAGGGACAAAGCCTCTGTTTGCTGGATTCAAAAACAGAAATAAAGTGGAAACAAAAGGCTACCAGGCACCCAGAATGGTGGTATTCTCTCCATCATTACTGGTGGGTGTGGAGACAGGTGTGGTCTCTTCACGGTAAGTCTGCTACGTGGGTCTGCAGTGTTGGGACGGGCAGGATGCACTCAGCGAGCCACCCAGGGGAATGTGGTGCCCACAGGACTCACCACAGGGAACAGAAAAAGCTCCAGGGCTGGCTGTTGACCTCACTGTTCACACCACAGGCCCAAGTGCAGCCCTGTGGTCTCTACCCAGGGGCGGAGCAGGCAGATGGTAAAGGTCAGCAGTGGGACGTGAAGTGAGGAAAGCAGCCCATAGACAGCCTGCACGATGTGAGGTGTGTGCGGGTGCATGTGTGTGTGTGTGTGTGTGTGTGTGTGCATGCATGTGAGCATCTGAGTGCATGTGTGTGCATACCAGCTGGGTCTCGGGCTGGGGAAGGTGTCCTGGCAAACTGACAGCTGGAGGATGAGCAAGAATCCACCAGGCAAAGGTCCAGGGTGCAGCCTCAGGGGAGAAGCCAAGACCGGGTTTTGAGGGGACAGTGAGGACCAAACAGAGGAGATGGCATCGTCTGAGCATCACCACCATCAGCAGGGGCTGGGGCAGGCAAGGGCAGGAACAGAACTGGGCTCACTGAGACAGAACCTCAACGGCCACAGGGAAGAGATCTGATGGGAGCGGGACTGGAGGCAGTCTTGGGTGAGGCAGGGGGGTGATGAGAAACACAGAGGAGGGGGTCGTGGGTGGGGCAGGGCCTGGCCTGGACACATCACCCCAGGAGGCATGTTCACGGGTATGGGAGAAACGGACAGGAGAGGACTGCTGAGGTTGGGGGTGCCTGGTCCAGGGACGCACAGGCTGCAGGGGACCCTGTGGGCCCAGGGTTTAAGAAGCAGAACTGAGAGGACAGTGAGCTGGGGTCACGGCCTCACAAGAAATTAAAACACAAGGGAGTCTTGGAGATCCACAGTGGACATGAACTCAGGCAGACCCCGCCCCACCAAGACAACATTCCAAGTGCCTGACAGTCTTTCCATTCATGTTTAATTTCTATCAATAGCTTTGAAATCTGACATGTTAGATTTACTAACCCCCTTTAAAAAATCATGCTCTTTCACCTTCACTGGTATATACCATACACTGCAGACGTATGGCAGTTTTTAGCTACCAGAAGCACTGTCTGGATGGTCTGCCTGTTCTAAGGCAACAGACACCACCTCCGTCGCATGGACAACAGAGAAGTCAATGGGAAGTTAAGTTCATTGAGGACAAAATCAGAGTCACGTTTTGCAACTGTGTCCCAAACTGAATAAAGCGCTTCACGGAGTGCAGGGAGCGAGGGCCTCCAACTTTCCGCATCCTGGACACTGCTCTTGTCCCTGGCGCGGCAGCCCTAGGCCAGGACAAAACCCCCCAGGTTAGCTGAGTCCCTCAGGGCTACTCCCACCATAGCTTTCCTTAACTCCCACAATCGCTTTATTCACCAGGATTTGTGTAGGTTCACCTTGGCAATCTCTTCAAGCTCTGAGTTCTGTTTAGGGGATCAAGTGCCTTCTCTGTCAATGACACCTTCAGAAGTCCCCTCTTATGAATCCAGGAAATAAAGCTATAATGGTTTATTTCTAGATCAGCCCCACTCCCGGGCTCCTGGGAGAAGCAGAGCCCCTCCAGGGAATCAAAGTCTCCTGAACACAAGATCACAGCCCAGGGTACAAAGCACATGAGAACTGAGTGTCAGGGAGTGAGAGGCAGCATAGCAAACGCTCAAGAAACTTAGACTCCAGTATTATTTCAGGGGCTTTTGTTGTGTTGGCAGTATTCTTTGCAGTATATAAAACAAGTAGGGCTTCCCAGGTGGCACTAGTCAAAAAGAATCTGCCTGCAATGCAGGAGACCTGAGTTTGATCCCTGGATTGGGAAGATTCCCTGAAGGAGGAAATGGCAACCCACTCTAGTATTCTTGCCTGGGAAATCCCATGGACAGAGAAACCTGGTGGGCCCACAAAGAGGTGGATGAAACTGAGCACACATATGAAATAAGTATGCTTAGAGATAAAAGAAGAACTTGGAACAAGTGCAAAGAAAAAAACACCAAGCAAGAGAAGAGGCAGGTTTGGAGAGAACTACCGAGGACATTTAAGAACGAGAAACAGGGACTTCCCTGATGGTATACTGGGTAAGACTGAAAAGACTCTGATGCTGGGAGGGATTGGGGGCAGGAGGAGAAGGGGACGACAGAGGATGAGATGGCTGGATGGCATCCCCGACTCGATGGACGTGAGTCTGAGTGAACTCTGGGAGATGGTGATGGACAGGGAGGCCTGGCGTGCTGTGGTTCATGGGGTCGCAAAGAGTCGGACACGACTGAGCGACTGAACTGAACTGAACTGAACTGAACTCCCGATGCAGGGGGCCCGGATTCAATCCCTGGTCGGGGAACTAGATCCCACTTGCTGCAACTAAAGATCTCACATGCCGCAGCTAAGACCCGGTCCAACCAAATAAATCAATGAATAAAGATAAAATATTTTTTTAAAAAGGAATGAAAACTAGGATCACTGAAATGAAGATCTTAATGTGCAGGTTAAGTAGCAGATTAGACAGAAGATACAGCTTGAAAACGAGAGGGGGAAAATGGAGGAATTCACCGAGAATGTGGTAATAAAAAAAAAAAAAAGACCAAAAGAGAAACATTAGCAAGAGTGTGCGGCTTGGAAACTGGTGTGAGAAAGTCAAGCATAAGGTGAGCTGAAGCAAAAGTCAACAGAAGAATGGCTGAAATTTTTCCAGAATTCCCGAGAGACACAAACCTTTCTCCTCAGGAAGCACATTGACTCCAAAGCAGGATAAATAAGAAGAAACCCACTCTAGAGATGCCACCATAAAAACAGAGAACACTGGATGTAAAAGGGGCCGCAAACACAGTGGAGAGGGGACCATCGCTCACCCAGGAAGGCCAAAGGGACCACCAGATGACCCCTGGAGACGGTAGGCAGTGACACGGTATGATCCATGTCTGTGCCCTCTGCCCACAAGCCTTCCGAGCTGAAATCAATAATAAATGTATAACCTAAAATCCCCACACACTTAGAAAATAAAAGTACCTTCCATATCACTCATGGGTCACAGAAGAGTAATGACAGATATTTAAACCCTCAGAAAAGGAGAAGAGGGTGCAGAGGACGAGATGGTTGATAGCATGATTCATTCAATGGACATGAACTTGGGCAGACTCCAGGAGATAGTGAGGAACAGGGAGGCCTTGCATGCTGCAGTCCACGGGGTCACAAAGAGTCAGACATGATCTGGCAACTGAACAACCAAAATGCTCAAGAACTGAACAATGATACTAAAGTGAAGTCAATCAGTTGTGTCCGACTCTTTGCGACCCCATGGACTGTAGCCAGCTAGGCTCCTCTGTCTGTGGAATTTTCCAGGCAAGAGTACTGGAGTGGGTTGCCATTTCCTTCTCCAGGGGATCTTCCAGACCCAGGGATCGAACCCAGGTCTCCTGCATTGCAGGCAGATGCTTTACCATCTGAGCCACCAGGGAAGCTGAACAGTGATACTGCTACACTCCAAAATATACCAGACACAGGACTATAGCACCAGGAAGAAACGTTTACCTTTAATTCTTATGATAGAAATAAAGCTTGAAAATTAAGAAACTGTGCTTACAAAGATAACAAAGAAGTTAAGCTTTCAACTCAATAACCTGTAAAGAGATCACCAGGGAAAAAACCCAGAAAGAGCAGAAAGAAATGATGACAATGGAAGGATAAATTAATGTCAGGAGAACCAAGAATGTGATGGACGTGAGAGCTGGCGGAGAGTCGGCTCTTTGTGAGCAGCAAGGAGACAGATGAACCTCTGCTGAGATAAACTGAGAGAAAAGAAAAACAAAAACAATGCTAGGAATGAAAGGTGGAGCTTAATGTCAAATCCATGGAGATTAAAAAATTAAGAAAATATTAAGACCTTTTTACCAAGAAATTGACAATGTATTAATGTGGACCCGGGGGTAGAGAGGTCTAAGATGACTTCAAGGTTCACACCTTTGAGGGTGGGCTGGACCTAGTGACTGGCTTTTGAGAAAAGTAGTGGAAGGTGGCCTCCAAGATGGGGTTTACAGCACTGAGTCTTCGACTAGCTGGCTCACACTCTCTCCCCATCTTGCTCTGATGGACAAACTGCCAGGATGGACAGAACAACTGGCAAAGACCTGAATCCTGTTGACAGTGTGAATGAACTTGAAGAAGGACCCTTGCCCTGTCTCGCCTTTAGATAAGACTGCAGCCTCGGTGACACTTGGTCACAGCCCATGAGAGACCTGGGCCCGAGGAACCAGCTAAGCTGAACCTGGATTCCTGGACCACAGAAACGGCGAGATGGAAAGTGTTGCTGAAAGCCAGGAAGTGTTGAGGTCACTTGTTACACAGCAACAATGCAGGTCACTCCTTAGAAAAATAACACCAAATCTTATTTTAAAGACTAGAAAAGCTGGACAGATCAGAAGCTAGTAAAAGAATCAATCAAAATGTAAAAATCTGTCGACACAAAAGCCAGGCCCAGGCCAAGAAACACATTACCTCAATCTCACGTGGAAGGCAACACCGCCCACTTGGATGATGAGATGAGTGTAACCCGGCCCCAAACCCATTGGGACAGGGCAAGAGAGGACAGTTACAAGCCATGCACACTTCTAAACAAAGGTGCAACAAATTCTAAACAAAATCTCAACACACCAAGTACGGTCATGGAATAAAACACATCACGGTTGAGATGGGGTATTTCCTGAAAAGCAGGAAAATCTACTCAAGTACTTTTACCACATTAACTGATAAAAGGAGAAAATTTTATATGATCAGCTCAACACATATGGAAAAAGTCTTTGATAAAGCAACATCTTCAGTCAAATATTCACAACATCTATCTGGAGAAAACCATAATTCAAAAAGATACAAGCACCTCAGTGTTCACAGCAGCACTATCACAATAGCCAGGACATGGAAGCAACCCAATTATTCATCAGCAGAGGAACAGATGAAGATAAAGGCACATATATGCCGTGGAACAGTACTCAGCCGCAAAAAGAATGAAATAAGGCCATTTGCAGCCACATGGATGGACCTAGAGACTGTCATACTTAGTGAAGTCAGTCAGAGACAAATACCATATGATATCGCCTGCATGTGGAATCTTAAAAAATGGTACAAATGGACTTATTTACAAAACAGGAATAGAGTTACAGATGTAGAAAACAGATGGTTACCAGAGGGGAAAGGGATAAATTGGAAGACTGGAATTTTGATATATGAACTATTATATATATATTAATAAAATAAATAACTAGTAACACCTACTATATAGCACAGGGAACTCTATGCAATATTCTGTAATGCCCTAAATGGGAAAAGAATTTTTTAAAGTGTGGAACTATGTGTAACTGACTCACTTTGCTGTACACCTGAAACCAACACAACATTGTAAGTCAGCTACACTCCAAAAGGAATTTTAAGAAGAAAGCAAGGGGAAAAAAGTATATATGGTTCCTATTTTTCAGAAAGAAGTCAAGTATTTGTATAAACAAGACAACTCTTTTAACTGGAAAGGGGAGTCTACAGAAAAATAAGCATTCTCTCTTTTATTTTTTGTAACTTGTTTTAAATGGGTAAGGTAATCTGAGGAGATACAGTAATACATTGTAACTCCTCCCAGCTGCACTATCCCACCCCTTGAAAGAAGTAACCATTTACCCCTTGAGTCTCTTCCCAGTATGTCCTCATTCCAACAGGACAAGAAATCTGGGAAGGGGTTCTTACCCACACACCCCCACTTCCATATAGTTGCCCGAAACCCTGCCGTCTCCCCAGCAGTGTCCCTGGGACACAGCACGCATGCTGCTGTGGCCATCCTGCCCATGTGGGACCACACACCAAGTGTGCCTAGATGTGGAGGCCGCTCTGCAGACATGGGCGTGCTTCTCTAACACCCCCCAGCTCACATTCACACCAGCGCACCTTGGCTCACGTCTGTGCCCACACCTGGCCCAGGCACTCTCTTTACATTTTGGCCACCCCGGTGGAGCAGGCCGGC
This sequence comes from Capricornis sumatraensis, assembly GCF_032405125.1. Taxonomy (NCBI): domain Eukaryota; kingdom Metazoa; phylum Chordata; class Mammalia; order Artiodactyla; family Bovidae; genus Capricornis; species Capricornis sumatraensis. The sequence goes on along the minus strand of NC_091069.1, from coordinate 249,913,423 downwards.
ATCTCACCAAGCTGTTATTTTTGCCATCTTCCTGATAACCAGTGAAGGTGAGTCTTGAATCGCTTCATCTCTTTATTTCCTCCCATCTGTTAGCTCCTTTGCTCCCAGGAGGAGCAAGAGGAAGATTCGGAACTAAGCAGCCTCCATACTTGTACCAACACCAAACGGGAAAACTGAGCAGATTCCCTGAAAACCCAGAATAATGACCAAAATGCCCCCATCACACTCGCATACAGTGCAGTCCTGTCTTGACAACCCTGGCCCAGGCAGCAAAACAGGATGGGACAATGCCAAAGGTGTAAGAAGGAAACAAACACTTTCTGTCCATGCAGAAATCCCCCAACTGGGCAAATTATAAGAAAAAGAGATTGGCGAGGTGCCTGGACAGCAATCAGTATCCAAAATCAACTCCCCTTCTGCTCAACACCAACGAGAGTTAGATTTTTTTTTTAAGTAAAAAAATAAATAAAATGTGAAAACACCATTTATAAAAGTAACAAAAATAAGGACACCTGGGAATAAATTGAACCACAAAGCATAAGATAGCGTGCAGAATAGGATGTAGAGAGCCCTAGTAAAACCATGTAAGAAGACTGACATTAATGGAAACACACCACCTCTACGGCAGGAAGACCTCATACCATAGACACGAAATCCACCCCCACCCCCACCCCCACCCCCCACCCCCCCGCTGATCTACAGAATGGGTGCAGTTTTGATCTAAATCCTTGACAAAGTTTTTCAGGAAACCTGACACACTGCTTTTAACACATACACAGGAAAACAAAGAGCAAGATCAGCCAGGTGCTCTAGAGACCCCGGGTGGCAGGGGGAGTGGGGCCCCTGCCCAGAGAGCAAGAGGGTCAGGTTGAGGGGCCACCCATGCAGACACATCGACCAGAGGGGCAGAGAACCCAGTGGAGGGAACTGGACACGTGACTGCCGTGGCCCCATGGGTCAACAGGGAAAGAGGGCCACCCGGCGGAGGCTGGTATCAGGACAATTGTACTCTGCATGGGGACAGAGCCCCTACCTGTCAGCACCCAGAAGCCACTCTCGAGGGATGGAGGGCTTCAGCGTGGAAAGCAAACAGTCCAACTTCTATAAGAAAACACAGGAGAACACACAAGTGACCTCAGGACTTCTCAACTGCATTCGAAAAGCTGAAAAGGTGGATAAACTCTATATTACATTAAGAATTTCTATTCATCAAAACAAAGTAAAAAGACCAGACCCACCTAAGCAAGATGCCTGAAGCACACATTAGGACAAAAGATTATTATCTTCAATGCACAAGGAAATACCTCATACAGAACCATATGCAAGGAATACATAAGGAAAACCCATCACCCAACAGGAAAACAGGTGAGGGGATTCACAGAGGAGGAAACGCATCCAGCAGTAAGTGCAGAGAGAGGCCCAACCCCATCTACCAGGAAACAAATCCAGGCCACCACTAGTCACGTTCTGTATCCGACCTATTGGCAAAACTCTCCCTATCTGGCACATGGGATCTTTAGTCGGGGCATGCAGGATCTAGTTCCCTGACCAGGGATGGAAACGCGTTCCCTGCCATCTTAGCCACTGGACCACCAGGGAAGTCCCTCCACTTGCAAAACTTAATGACAACTCCAGGTGCTGAAGAGCAGGTGGGTCCACGGAACACCCTGCAGGGGGCTGTGCAGTCAGAGTCTCTCCTATCTCTGCAAACAGCCCAGTGTAGGCATCACTGCCTGGACTTCCCCGCCCAGTGGTCCCCTTCAGAGAACGCTAGAGGGCTGCATGGCTCCACACATGTAACCAAGACGTGTGGACACAGAACATTCTATCAAAGTATAGAGCAAGATTGTACTTGCGGGATCATAGCTCAGTTGGTAAAGAATCCGCCTGCAAAGCAGGAGACCCCAGTTCGATTCCTGGGTCGGGAAGATCAGCTGGAGAAGGGATAGGCTATCCACTCCAGTATTCTTGGGCTGCCCTTGTGCCTCAGCTGGTAAAGAATCCACCTGCAACGTGGGAGACCTGGGTTTGATTCCTAGGTTGGAAAGATCCCCTGGAGAAGGCAAAGGCTACCCACTCCAGGATTCTGACCTGGAGAATTCCATGGACCGGATAAGTCCATGGGGTTGGAAAGAGTGGGACACAACTGAGCGACTTTCACTTTCAACACTTTCATAGAGCAAGATGAGGAGCGCCTTCCACTAAATGCATTTGGTATCAGTAAACATTACATTTTGCAGACTTCATCTTTACATGGACCTTGGGAGGGCCTCCTACAGGCACCCGGAGACACACAGAGCTCCTTTGTTCCCTGACTGACACCTCTCTGGGTACCAGCTTCTCCTTCCCTCCACCCATCCTCACGGACCCCAAACCTGTTTCCAGCAGCCATGCTTGAGATAGGAAAGACAGTTCTCCTGGTTTTCATCTGGACATGAAATCCTGGGGTCTTGTTTTTCATCTTTTTGTTTGTTTGCCTCTCTTGCCTGCATTTTGTCCTCGTTTAATTGGCTCACTGACTTTATTTTGAAAATTACACAAATATTTTAGACAAGAGGTTGTAAAAATAGTGGCCCACAGTCTAAATTCAGGCAGGAACATCTTCCATTTGCCTGCACAGCTTGTTAAAAATAAATAATTGCATATAAAGATCTAGGTTTCTGGCTGGTTTCAGCAGCCAAAGAGCTAGTGACTTGGTATCACAGCTGCATGGCATGTCTGCTGGGGGTCCGTGGCTGGGGGTCAGAGGCTAGGGGTCACTGGCTGCAGGTCAATGGGGTCAGTGGCTGGGGGTCAGGCAAGACACATCTGAGAGAAGAAGTGTACAGTCCTCATTCATGTTTGCATGGCCACCCTGGCCTAGCACTTGTCCCATCTGTGTTTAGAATTTTCACATATAGCTTTGTTTACCAAAATAGAAACATTTATACCTGATAACAGGCTTCTCTGGTGGCTCAGATGGTAAAGAATCAGCCTGCAATGCAGGAGACTTGCGTTCGATCCCTGGGTTGGGAAGATGCCCTGAAGGAGGGCATGGCAACCCACTCCAGTATTCTCACCTGGAGATTCCCCATGGACAGAGGAGCCTGGAGGGCCACAGTCCACCGGGTTGCAAAGAGTCAGACACAACTGAGCGACTAAGCGCAGCACATACCCAATAACTCATTAAAATTTAAAGAAGAGAAATGCCAGGTACAGAGCACTTGGGGCTCCAGGGAAACACCCTGCTGCCTTGGAGCTTGGAACTGAACCACAGGCCACCGATGCACTTTCTACCAAATGTTCTAGAACTTGAGTAACAGTAGTAAGTGCCCATCCTAGGAACCTGAACACACTGCCCCATGCTCACACATGTGTGCTCTGCCCTTTGTCATTTATCTGCAAGAGTCTGCTTCCTCTCATTGCTGGACACTCTCTTTTTGTATCAGTTCACCACAGCAGTCATGTATGGATGTGAGAGCTGGACCATAAAGAAGGCTGAGCACCGAAGAACTGATGCTTTTGAACTGTGGTGCTGGAGAAGATCTCTTGAGAGTCCCTTGGACTGCAAGGAGATCAAACCAGATCAAACCAAAGGAATTCATTCCTGAATATTCATTAGAAGGACTGATGCTAAAGCTGAAGGCTCCAATACTTTGGCCACCTCATTCAAAGAGCCAACTCATTGGAAAAGACCCTGATGCTGGGAAAGGTCGAAGGCAGGAGGAGAAAGGGATGACAGAGGGTGAGATGGTTGAATGGCATTACTGACTCAATAGACATAAGTTTGGGCAAGCTCCTAGAGACGGTGTAGGACGAGGGGCCTGGTGTGCTGCAGTTCATGGGGTCACAAAGAGTTGGACACAATTTAGCTGCTGAACAACAACAACACTACTTATAGTAAAGGAGCCAAAATAAACGCTCACGGAACCCAACAGACTATAGGGCTTTTCCTAAAACTAAACCAAAACTTTGCCCGGGCCAAGGGATCATTTTTACTGTCCTTCTACTTCTGTGGAGTCCAAGTCACTAAACTTTGTCTCTGAGGCTGTGACAGCACTTTGACACACAGAAGGCCCTTAAGACAGAACCTGCTTCCCGGGGTATGGGGGAGGGGTGCCTGCCATTCCTGGCTGCAAGACACAGGGTGGGGCTGAGGACCCCAGGCGGACCTTCTCAGAGCTGCGTCTGAGGCCCATCCTCCCAGTCCTCTGCCCTGTCTCCCACCCCACCCCACACAGGCCAGGCGCAGGATCACCCCTCCTCCCCTCCCTACAGCTTCCACAGCAGCCCCCCACAAACCTCCTGCACTTCCCACCTTGGCATCCTCCTCTCATGGAACCTGGACAGGTGAAGTCTTCATCCAACAATCTGACTTGTGTTAGTTTGGCGAAAATCGCTGCTAGTGAATCATATTTTGCAAGGTATACCATCAATTACTTTCTCTCTGAACCTAAGGATTAGATGACGTGTATCTTCCTAAGAAAAGGTGCATTCATTCATTCATTCACTCAACCAATCATTCCAGTTAGCCTGGAATAACAGTCTAATTAGAAACCAAAGTATGAAAAGCATTAACACAATCATCAACACATTCTCCACATTGAGGGTTGATACCCATGGGCTCACAGGCCACTCCCCTACCCCGGGGGTGCACCCCTGGGGCTCACAGGCCTCAGAAGAGCAGAACTGGTAAAGGCGTTCCTGCTGCAGCTCTTACTGCTGCTCCCAGCAGAACTCACTACTAACCTTCTTGCTGCTGGTTTCATTCCCCGCCCACTTTCAGAAAGGAACCGAGGAGCCACATCAATGATGCATGGCCTCCCCGGGCCACCTGGGGACAGGTCTCTGGGCTGCTGGCGGGCGGCTCCCACCATGAGCGCCCAGCTTCAGTTTTTAGTCCTGTGTGATGCCAAGTTCTCCTGCCTGGGAGAAGACTTCTGCCTGTCACAGTATCAAAGGACACATTTCTTTCAATTTGCTAACACCAGCATCTACAATGTATCCTATCCATGACCTTCTAGCTGCGCTTGGGAAAAGATGTGGCCAATTAAAGCACGGCGTCCAGGGCCAAAGGCCCCAGCCCTGCAGCGGGAACTTGGGCCAACTTTCCCCGCGGATCAGCTCCTCCACCTCCAAAAAGACACATAGGCACTGCCGCCCGATTATCTGTGTTTCAGTTTCTGGCACTTTGCTCGACACATAATCAGGGCATGGTGAATTCTTCTAAATAAATAAGAGTCTGTACGAGGCTGAACCAGTACTGTGTTTACTTAAAATCCAGCATTTTGAAACGAGCAATTTAAGGCTTCTTAGGTGGCTCAGAGGTGAAGAATCCACCAGCAATGCAAGAGACACGGGTTCAGCCTCTGGGTCAGAAAGATCCCCTGGAGAAGGAACTGTCACCCCACTCCAGTATTCCTGCCTGGAAAATCCCATAGATAGAGGAGTCTGGCGGGCTTCATACAGCCCATGGGGTCACAAAGAGTCAGCATGACTGAGCAAGTAAACAACAGCGGCAACAATTTAGGATTACTTTTAATCATTAGGAAGTGGTTTCAGAAACAACAGACTAAGTCCAAGTCATTTCACTTTACAACATGAAGCAACTTATTTAAAACCTCAAGCATTCCTTGGTTAACCAAAGTAAAATCTATGAAACTTCCAAGCAATCGTTTTACGAAATTTAGTCCAACCTTCCTGTAACTGTACATTTCTCGATGAGAAGATTGAGTAAAGATTCCATGTCATACAGTACAAATCATTAAGAAAGGAATAGATAAATGCAGCCAATTGCATCCAGTGCTTTGCTCTGGATTAATCAGCCACAACTTGTAACAGTGAGATATTAGAGTTTCTGATGAGGCCCAAGAGAGGAGAGAAAGACAGAAGCAGAAGCCACTACTTTTGCCCCAGGTGGACTCTGACGGGGTCAGGGCCTCACTGCTGAGAGCAGGGGATGGGAGTACTAACCTTCGCTGAAGCTGATCTCTGAGTCTGCGCCACTGGGTCAGGCTGAAGGCTGGTTGGAAGGTGTGTGGTTCGGAGTCAAATGTGATTGGACATGTCAACAACACCGTCCCCACGCCAGAAAACCCAGTAAATTCAACTCTTCTCAAACACAGTTTCTGGATTTCATTTCCCCTGTTTATAGGGATTTCAACATTTCCCTCCCATCTCTGATTTGACTAGAGATAAAAATGTTCACCAACTCAGAGCTGGACACGACTGAGCGACTGAACTGAACTGAACTGAACTGAAAAATGTTCACAGATGTTTAGCAGATTGATAGGGCTGAGAAGACGGCGTCCAAGGATCTCAGTTCAGATGCTGGTCATGCCGATCTGTGACCCACCCTTCAGGAGGTAACGAAACCTCTGGCTTTCCCCAGACCACTCTTCCCCAAGGCTGAAGTGCAATTCAGGGGTATCACATGTAAAGGCCTGATCCTGTATGTCAGGAACCACGCTAGCAAACGTGGGAAGCAGAAGTAAAAACAGACAGACAAGGGCCTTCCCTGCTGGTCTGGTGGGACTCTGCTTTGATGGCTGGTTAGGGCGCTAAGATCCCACATGTCATGGAACAACGTAGTCCACGTGTCGCAACTAAGATCTGAAGCACTCGGATCTTATATAAATGAATAAATAGTTCTAAAAAATCACTTTGGTGGATACACTTCTTCTAACTTCCAAAATGAACAACGTTCAGTCTGGCCCTGGCACCCAGACTTGTGACAGACACACAGAAAGTCAGCTGGCCCTCCCAGGCAGCGCAGAGTCCTTGCCGGAGGTGGCTCCTAGAACCCACACCCTGGCAACTCAAGTGTCCCCTGAGCCTCTTCCTTCATCTCCTGCCACTTTCCCTGCTCCTGCACTTTCTCTAGGCCACACTGCTCAACCTCAAACCTCCGGACAGAGATGCCTGGACAGGGCCCAGCACAGCCAGTCTGCATGCGCGTGGAACATGGAGGCACCTGTCCCCCTCCAAGGCCATGAGGGCCACGAGGCCCTGTCCGTGCTGAATCTCAGTCACACTTGCGTGCATTGTGGATGTCAGCCACACGGTGTGTGTGAATCTCAATCACATGTCCTCTTTTTTTATACAAGGTAATCAAGAAGGTTCCCTCAGGTCTGAGAAAAGGATACAGAAGTGAGTTGTAACAGGCCAACTCTGAAACTTTGAGGGAGAGGAGGAGTCGATTTAGGATGGTCTAGAAAAGGGGAAACGATCCAATTAGAAAAAGTTCAGAGTCTCCCTGAGACCCCCAGGAAGCTTTTCAACAGCAGAGGAAGTTGATTACCAGCCTGGGGATGACCACAACCAGCCTGCAGAGCTGTCATTTAGAGCCCCAGGGGGTCCCCGGCCTCTCCCACAGCACACAGCCACCACACACCACCTGGGATCTGGGGTCTCCGTGATTCCACCCTTAATATGGGTGTCAGTTATTCTAGTGAGACACAAGGCCAACAGCCCACCGTCATTTTTCCTTCTCATAAGATCGAATTTCCTACAGAAAGGAACCTAACTGCTCCAGTATTCTCTAAGAGGAGGTTTTATATTGTGCCTAAAAAAAGTCTGGGGAGCCATTTATAAAATCATTTTCCCTATTTCACCCAACTTCTTTCAAAGTTGGAAGAAAGGAAGAAAGAGAGGAGAGACAGAGAGGACCTGCACATTATTTGCAGGCAGCTTCATCTGCTAGTCATCCTCCCTTCCTGAGACCCTGGGAGGGCAGCATCAGGCGTCCCTGGGCCCTCTGGCCGGCCCTGGGGGTGAAGGTGGTTTTCCTCCCAAACAGCTCTTGGATCATTGACCGGCCCCATCACCTGACTGGAACCGTGGAAATTCACAGTCGGCCTTTGGTCCAAACGTCAAAGTCAAATCGGAACGCTCAGCCCCACAGCCTGCGGTCTCACCTGCAGCCCTCCCTCCCGGCCGAGCAAAAAGTGAAACTAACCCGTGGCCGCAGCGCGCAGGGTCGGGGGCGCGCGCGGGGTCCCCGTTGCCAGCTCCCCGAAACCCGGCGGGGGCGCGTGGCGTCCACCCAGAGCAGAGGGGCCCAAGGGAGTCCGCGGGGCGAGGGGCAGGGGTGTTGTTCCCTCGCCTAGCCCGGCTGCCCGCCCCTCCTAGGACGCCCCGGCCCCAGCCGCGCGCGCCCGGCTGCAGTGCCCCAGGCCGGCCGGCGAGGACGGGGACAGGCTTGGGCCTGGCCGGCCGAGGCCCCGGAGGCTGGGAGGGAACCCACGGCCCGCCGTCCCCAGTCCCGGCCCTCCAGTCCTCCCGCAGGCCCCGCTCCCGGCGGAGCGCAGCCGGCCTGCTGCGCCGCGGGGCCCGGGTGGGGGCGATCTGGGGAGGCAAGGGGGGCCGATCGCGGGCGGCGGGGAGGGGGCCGACCTCGGGGGCTGCGCCGCTCACCTGCAGCCGCCGCCACCTGCTCCTCGCGCGTGGCCCCGGCGTCGCCTCCGCTCCGGGCCGCTCGGTCGCTGCGCTCCGGCCCTGGGCGCGCCCGGCCCTGCGTCGGGCCTCAGCGAGTGCGGCGCCCGCCGCCCCCGGCCCCCATCCCGCCCCGCCCGGCCCGCCGCCCTCCGCCCTCGGCCGCGCCGCCCCGCCACTTCCTGTGCGCGGCGATCCCACAGTTCCGCCGGCGCGCGGGGCGGCGGGGACACGCGGGGGGGGGCATGGGACCTGCGGGGGGGACACGGGGCGGAGACCGGCCAGGGGGGCCGCGGGGAGGGATGCGAGGGGGAGCGGAGCGGGGACACGCGCGGGGGCCCGGGGGGGCGGCGGGCGAGCCAAGCGGACAGCGAGGTACCAGGGGACGGCGGGCGGAGCGCGGGGCGCAGACGGGGACAGGGGCACATGGGGTTGGCGGCCTGGCCGGGCGCCGGCTGTGAAGGGACGCCCGGGGTCCAGTAACGGACGCGGCTGGAGGACCCGGCGGTCCTGGGGCGGCGGAGCACGTGGGTGCGGAACCGGCGAGGTGGGTGGAGGGCGGGGACCCGCGGGGGGCACACAGGGCATGCGTGCGGGGTGGGCCTCACGGTGGGGGCGGGGCACACGGGGTCGGGGAGACAGGACCACGGACAGTGCTGACCGCGTGGACGCCCCTCCCCCCGGGGGCCCGGCCGGGCTCAGGGGTGTTACCAAGAATTAAATCCCCCCCGCCCCCTCTCCCCCGTCCACGGTTACCGCCGTGGGGGCGGGGGGGTCCCGGAGGCTGCACTGGGAAACGTCCTGGGAGCCACCGTTCCCACTGGTTTCAGACCCAAGTGGAGCCCCTCTGACTTATTTACAGTTGGCTCCCGGCTGGCACCGTTGTATATCTGTATCCGCTTTTGACAATGGAGGAAGCTTCCCTGAATGGGGGTGGCGTTTGCCAGGGGGGCCTCGGACCGGCCTTGCTAGCCCAACCCCTCCCCTGTGGTCACTGACACTGTCCTCTCTTGAGCAGTTGGACAGGGCTGCCTGCGTCCCCTCAGGCACCTGGCCCAAGGGAGCAGCCAGGCTGCACAGAGATAGAGGGTCGTTACCGCTGGGTCCGCCCCGCTCCATACCTCCATGTGGCCTGCCCTCTGCTTGAAGTCCCCACGTCCAAGGTGGACCTCCTGAGCTTGGAGGAGCTTCATTTGAAAACTGCTTACAATACCAGGTGCTGTTGCTGTCTGCTGTGCCTTATTTTAAGCCTCCTCAAATTATTTCAGAAAACACCAACTAAAATAAAATAAACAGACCTGCACCTGTTCTACTCACAGTCCCTTATCCTTGAAAAAGGGGAGATGTTTGCAATGTTCATGCGAATTTAATACCTGTGAAGGCTGGGTCCTTGCACTGCCACCTGGACACTACAGTGGAAGCTCCACAGGCTCCTGCAGATGTGTGTCCAGGAGGTTGTGACACAGCATATATTTACCAAAAAAAATAATAAACCTGAAACAACCAACAAGACACCTCATTAAAAAAAAAAAACAACTCTGAAATGTTCATTTAGCAATATTTTTCTTCTAAAACATTAAAATTGTGACTGGTTCTATACTTGCTGATAGTACCTGATCTCTGAGATTTAGACAAAATACAGAGCATTGAGTATCTGACCATCCCTTTTCTGTATCAAAAGCAATGGATGAATATACACATCCTAAAAACTTCTGGAAGGATAAACAGACTGTCGTTGGCTGTGCTGCAGAGAACTAGGTAGTGAATTTTAAATGTATCACACCCACACACTTTATAATTACTTTTTAAAAACTGAATAAAATGTACCTCATCATTTGGACATTTGTGCGTATGTGTGCTAAGTTGCTTCAGTCGTGTGCAACCCTATGGGCCGTAGCCTGCCAGGCTCTGCTGTTCATGGGATTCTCCAGGCAAGAATACTTGAGTGGGTTGCCATGCCCTCCTCCAGGGGATCTGCCCAACCCAGGGATCAAAGCGGCATCTCTTATGTCTCCTGCATTGGCAGGCAGGTTCTTTACCACTGGGGCCCCCTGGGAAGCCCTTAGACATTTAATGCCCCCTCAATAGTTACTCTGAGATTTTAGATCAACTCAAAACACCGTATTTGTCTCACCAGCATAAATTGTCAGCAATCTAATCTATATTCAATGAGAATCTATGATCACTCAGGCCCCAGCTGAGCAGAAATTTGCCTCTGGAAAAGCTCGGCTGAACACGTGAGCAGGGTAAACATACAAAAGGAACTTGAAAGTGAGCAGAGCAGACCTGAGCTCCTGCTCGTGTTACCAGGAGATGTGGTCACCACTACGGTTTACTGAGAGCTGTTATTTCACCTCCTTATCACAACAAGGCCACTGTTATCATCCCATTTTACAATTGCAAAACTGAGGCCCAGCCAAGCTGCATGGCTTTTCCACAGGTGCACAGCCAGCAGCAGAGCCAGCAGCCTGGCTCCAGGCCCCAACCCACCCACAGGGATGGAGCTTCTCAAGAGCGCAGTAAGGATGCTATCTTGCTAGGAAAGAAACTCAGGTCCCCAGCCTACTGAATTAAAATGGGGAAAGGATAAGTCTCACCTAGAATATTATTTGGCACAGGTATGTAGCGAGAGGGGGATGGATTTTTGCCATGAATAAGCTAAAAGAAAGTGGGGGCTGAGCGCTGAAAATGGGTATGAGCCAGGCTCTGGGAGAAGGACTATCCTGGTCATTATCTGTTCTAATTCTTAGATGAACTTGCTGGCATACCATGTCACAGAAAAGGAAACTGGAGCCTGAGAGGTGATCCCAAATCAAATGGCAGACGGCTGCTCACCCCAGGCCCAGAAGGGATCTTTCCAGCTCCGAGACAGTCTCACTGGGACCCTTCCAGTTAAGCCCAGCTCAGGAGCCAGGAGCAAAGGTGAGGGGCCAGGCGGGTCTGGAAATGGGCCATACTGCCTGACAGGTGTCTCCTAAAGTAGCTGGACAAACTGCTGGGGAAATGAGAGCCGAGGTCTGGACTATTAGTATTCTTTCTCTGTAAAACCAGGAGATCCACACCGGGACTTCCATGATCCTAAGAGTGTGCCAGGAGAGCCACAAGCCCTGGGGCTAATTCAAGCACTTTTGAAAGTCTGTAAGGCAAAGGACTTCCCTGGTGGTTCAGTGGCTAAGACACTGAGCTCTCAACGCAGGGGGCTTGGGTTCAATTCCTGGTCGGGGAACTAGATCCCACATGCTGCAACTCAGATCCAGTGCAGCTGAATAAATAAAGAAAATTAAACATAAATATTAAAAAAGAGTGTCTGGGCTTCCCTTGTGGCTCAGTGGTAAAGAATCTGCCTGCCAGTGCAGAAGACACAGGTTCAATCCCTGGTGTAGGAAGATCTCATCTGCCATGGAGCAACTAAGCCCATGTGCCATAGCCACTGAACTTGTTCTCTGAGGCCATGTGCCCCAGCTATTGAGCCCATGTGCCATAACTGCTGAAACCTGCACGCCCTGCAGTTCATACCCTGCAAGGAGAAACCACCACAGTGAGTATCCTGAGCACTGCAACTAATAGCAGCCCCTGCTCGCTGCAACTAGAGAAACGTCTGTGAAGCAACGAAGACCCAGCAAGGTCAAAAATAAGTAAATAATTTATTGTTTTATATAAAGAGTGTTGACAAGTGGGGAACGCAATGCAGAGGGGCTCCAGGGAGAAACCTGGCCTGATCAGCCCACAAGCCGAAGTCGAGGTCTCAAGAGTGGTGAAGCCAGTGCCCAGCCTGGACAGACCTCAGGCAAACCTCCAGCATACGGGGAAGCTGGCTGCAGTGGTGAAGCCCCAGGGTTGAACCTGGTCCCACGTTGTACTAGCTGCTCAGCCAAGTGGGGCTGACTGGCTTCTGTGTGTGGTCATTCTGTCCTGGGGACTGAGGCTCTGTGACTTGAGCACAGGACCTGCTGAGCTGCCTGCCATGGACTGTCATGGGCATCCTTGTAGCAAGTCCCACAGGAGAGTCAGGGCACCAGACGGAGGGCAACTGGACCAGAGAGTCAGTGTGAGCAGCCGGGGTGCCGGGGCAGGTCTGCTGGTGGCCAGACACCCCAAACAGGCCATCCAAGCCTCAGTCAGCAGCTCTGAGGTCTGAGGCTCCACCCCCTTTCACAGGTATTACAACGGCCCCCAAGCGCCTTGCACCCTAACCCTTCTCTTTGTTCTGCTTGGAGGCCCACCTGATACACAGACCTTGCCTGCACATTTTGCTTAGAAGCGCTTCTTACCTGGGGCACCCTCAGCGCCTGCACTCCAGCTCTGCAGACTGACTGGGGGATGGGGGAGCCATCTGGCTAATACAGAACTTGGCCTGGACTTTACGTGGGCTGGAACACCTGTTTATGGCCTGTCCAACCTGCCTGACACCTGCCTTAACCATTAAAGAAAACAACACATTGCCTAGAAGTAAGAATGTCCACTTTGAAAATGATGATAAAAGCTGATCCTCATTTGAAAAAAAGGTTCCCGTTCAGATGTCAAAGCTGTGCTGACTTGCTCTGTATATGCTACTGTGTCTCCTTTGAAACCTTAAAGGAGTATATTCCTGTCATGTCAAGGAGTATATCCTGGATGAAGGATCGAACCCATGTCTCCTGCCTTGGCAGACAGATTCTTTACCACCAAGCCATTCCTGTCATGTTTGATGTGTGTTCTCTGTTCTTACAAAGTCTAATGCTGCTAAAGACCATGCTTTTTAAGTATATATATATATTTATTTATATACAAGAGGATTTCTTATATATATATAAGACAGGATCTCTTAGTTGCAGCATACGGCATCTAGTTCCCTGACCAGAGATTGAACACAGAACCCTTGTGCTGGGAGCACAGACCCTTAGCCACTGGACCACCAGGAAGTCCTAAAGCTATGCTTTCTTCCTCGGTGGAGGTTACACTCCCTGGCTAGAATTCTTGACTTGAATAAAACTTTCTTCCATTCTTACTATAGACTGCTTATTTTTGTGTAGCTATCATTTATTTTTATTATGTCTTAATTTTGTTGAACTATAGCTTATTTAAAATATTATGTTTGTTTCAGGTGTACAGCAAAGTAATTCAGATACACACACACACATAAGAATATCTATATGCTTTTCAAGATTCTTTTCCATTGTAGCTTATTACAAGATATTGAGCAGAGTTCACTGTGCTATACAGGAAATCCTGATTGCTTATCCGTTTTATATATTTAGTGTATTTGGGTTAATCCCATGCTCCTAATTTATCCCTCCCCCTCTTTTCCCCTTCGGTAATAAGTTTGTTTTCCATGCCTGTGAGTCTGTTTCTGTTTTGTATACAGATTCATTTGTATTATTTTTAGATTTTACATAAAAGTGATATCATATATTTGTCTTATTCTGTCTGACTTTGCTTAGTATGATCATCTCTAGGCCCATCCATGTTGCTGGAAATGACATTACTTCATTCTTTTTTTATGGCTGAGTAATATTTCATTGTGTATGTACACTACATCTTCTTTATCCATTTATCTGTTGAGGGACACTTAGGTTGCGTCTGCATCTTAGCTATTGTAAATAGTGCTTCTGTGAAGTTTAGGTTGCATATATCTTTTCAAATTTTTGTTTTCTCTGGATATATGCCCAGGAGTGGGATTGCAGGATCAAATGGTAGCTCTGTTTTTAGTTTTTTAAGGAACCTCTGCACTGATCTCCATAGTGGCTGCACCAATTTACATTCCCACCAATGGTGCGGGAGGGTCGCATTTTCTCCACACCCTCTCCAGCATTTGTTGTTTCTAGACATTTTGATGATGGCCATTCTGACCTGTGTGAGGTGGTGCCTCACTGCAGTTTTGATTTGCATTTCTCTAATAATTAGTGATGTAGAAGTGCCTATTGGCCACACAGATTATTGATTTTTTTTTTTTTTTGAGACCAAGACAAAGGGGGCGTCCTGTGCACGCTCACGTCCTCCTGACCTGCAGCCATTGGCCTCCAGATCCACACAGAGCTAGGGGGGCTCCTTGTGAAGGTGGGAGCGGCTGCCTTGGTCAGGCTTGTCCACATGGTGGGTGGGCAGGGCCTCTCCAAGGAAGGTCAGTCTGCCCCTCACACCCACCCTTACCCAGATACACACCCTCAATCAAAAATTCTCATTTTTTTCTTTGCATCAAATTGTTTTCCAATTAGTTCTCTGAAGTTTGGTTTGTTTTTTTTTTTAAGTTCACGTTGTTTCTAAAAATTCACCTGTTCAGATTGGGTGTTTCTAACATACACAGAAAAACTAACTCATCTCACAGGCCCAGTATGCCACCTGATTCCTGAGAAGTAGGGGAATGGGCCACTTGAGTAATGTTTTGAGTGGGTTCAAGGAAATGCTTCCAGAAAAAGCCATCCACTGTCTTAATATAAGGGGAAGGGAACCTGGGTGGGTTTGGGGGAGTGGAATGCCTTCTGCACAGAGGTTTAGGCACACAAGTAAGATCATGGCATGATGTGACTAGGAACAAAACAGTCTAAAAACCCAGATATTCAGAATAACACAAGAGTTGTTTCTGGAAATAAGAAGAGAGGCCTGGATAGTGCCCTGGGCCCCAGGAAAGGAGTTGGTCTCTGCAGCACCCAGCGCATTGAGGACAAGCTCAGGGTCACTTCCTGGAAACGCATGGGAGGAAGTACCTGCCCTTTGGATGACTTGCTAACGTCATCAGTCACAAGATCTCAGCAAAAAAAAAAGCGCAGGGACTTCCCTGGGGTCCAGTGGCTAAGACCTCTCCTTCCAACGCAGGGGGTGTGGGTTAGATCCCTGAGGAGGAAGTTAAAATCTACATACTTCGAGGCCAAAACACAAAACATGAAACAAAAGCAATACTGTAACAAATTCAATAAATAATTTGAAGATGGTCCACATCCGCCCCCCAAAAAAGAAACTTGAAAAAAAAAATAAGCCCACTCTTTGCATCAGAATGGGTTGTAGCCTGGGAACCGAGTAATTACCAAATGCATGAGTTTATGTTCTTTGGCTTCAGGGGTGGGAGGCTTTGGGTGGTGTGGGGCAGGGTTGGGGGGGAATGAGTCGTCAGGTGCCCTGCCCTAGAAAACGGAGTGGCCTCTGTCAGAACCGGTGAGGAGGGGCATGGTGGTCCCGGGAGGACCTTGAGTCTGCTGTCACAGGGATGGCTCAGCTGGGGGACAGGGCCCAGCTCCAGCCACCATCTGGGCCTGGTCTGAGCGGACAGCTGCGAACCTGCTTCACGGTTGCGCAGCTGCGCAGCAGGCCCTCTCCGGAGACCTCAGGATGGGGGTCCACGGGGAGAAGCACTCTGTTCACTTCACATCTTGCCTGGGTTTGCTAGCGCTGCAGCGACACCACAGCCTCAGCAGCATAAACAACAGAAATGTGTCTTCTCGGGATTCCGTAAATGAGAGGCTGGAGGTCAGGCATGGGCCAGTTCTTCCCGAAGCCTGTCTCCTTGTCATGTGGATGGCTGTTTCCACCCCATGTCCCCATGTGGTCGTCCCTCCATGCATGTCTGCGTCCTCCTCTCCCGTCCTCATGGGACCCCTGTCATGCTGGATAAGGCCTACCCTTGTGACCTCTTTATACCTGAATCACCCCTTCAGAGACCCCAGACTGTCACATTCAGCATGTGTTGCATACATGCCTTCAATGTGTGAATTTGAGGGTGACATAGCCCCCTCAAACACTCAGCCCAAAATATAAATGTCCTCTCTTGCTTTATTTTTATTTTCTGCAATGAACATGTATCGCTTATATAATGCAGAAAGGCGTTTAAAAGTAACCCGTGTCTTACCCGATCAGAGATGCTGAGAGGAGATAAGCTGGACCTGGAGCTGGTGTTGTGAAAGCGGAAGCAGCTCTCCAGGAGAAACAGAGCTGCTTGCAGCCGGGTCAGGTCTTGCCTCCGCTCCATCGTGGCCTCCCCACGGTCCACTGCAGCCCGACTCCGCTGGGGCTGCTACCCTCTGGGGAACAGAATCCGGAGGGAGTTCGGAATCTGGAAGGAAAGTGAAGGCAGGAACATGAGTCAAGATGGTTTGAGCCCAAGGGCATCACTCTGACACTCTCCAGGGATCGCCCTCAACAGGAGAAGTCCCGGCCCCCCCACCCCGGCCCAGCTAGTCGGAGTCGGCCGAGAGGAATCAGAGCTGTGTCGTGATGGCAACGACGATGCTGATGGCAGGCCTCGCGCGCAGCACTGTGCTACGTGTTCTCCCTTTGTCCCCAACATCACCATGAGGCAGGGACTACTGTTCTCTGTTTTCATGGGAGGAAGGTGAGGCACAGAGTGGCTGAGTAACTTGCCTGAGGTCACACAGCTGCTAGCGTGGAAACCAGGTCCCCTTGGCTGGAGAGCTTGTTTGCTCAACCCCTGGTGGATAATTTGAATGAAAGGAGAAGGGACAGAACCTCCAGCCCTTGACAGAAAAACGTCCCCCAGTTAGAGCTGGCCGACCACTTGCTGATCACAGGGACTTCAGGCAGAGGGGATGGAAATAGAAGCCCCAGCTGCTGGGGAGTGGGGGGTCAGCCTGGATGTCTCAACGGCCCTCTCAGCCCCACAGCTCCAGACGGGATGCCTGCGGGGATGGGGTGTGGAAGCGTCACCCCCGTCTCTCCCAGGTGCAGGTTTCTGCCCTTCCCCCTGTGCCAGGACACCCGTTTCACAGCTGGGCATGTTTGACCTCTGGGGGGATGCAGGGTCGGAGTGGTCGTGAGAGTGAAGACCACTGGAAGTGTCCTGTGCTGTCACTGCCCAGAAACCCTAACAAATAGCAGCCCTACCCGCCCAGGCCGTCTGCAGAGGCAGACCCTCGGGAGACCAGCAGTCCCCAGGCGTGGATGACTGCCACTGGGACCGCCAGCCCAGCCAGGGCCACGTCGACACCAGCTGAGAGTCCAGCCATCTCTCAGCAAGCCCTGCGGTCCTTTGTTCTACAGCCTGTGTGTGTGTGTGTGTGTGTTGGGGGCGGGGGGGCGGTGGCCTTCAGGAAGATTAAGTCTGGAGTGTAAGACCCACTGGGGCCCAGCCACCTGCACTCACCAAATGCCTGCGCGTCTGCCGGCTCCCCAGACCAGGGAGCATGGAGCCTGCCCACGAGGGCGGGTACCCTCATCCCACACTCTGACCCCTGCCTGGGTGCCCAGGGCGGGTACCCTCATCCCACACTCTGACCCCTGCCTGGGCGCCCTGGTGGGTCTCTGCCCGGTGGCCGCCTCTGCCCCCTCCCCTTCCATCCACCCCAGCACGTGATGGCTTTGCCCTGCTCTGTGGCTGGTGTTCACCAAGTGCCTATGAAGCCACTACTCACAGCCAGGCTGGCGTACCCTGCCAGAGTCAGGCCAGCCAGTGGCACCCTGACCACTGTCTCGCTAGGCCTATTCCCCAGGACACTGGACCAGGGTCTATAACTCCAGCCACTGGAGCCAAGCGCCTGCCATCTACTGCCACTCCCCAGGGTCCCTGTTGCCCTGTCTCTATCAGACACAAGAGCCATGCTGAGCCACCTTTCCTCAGAAGTGACCCTCAGCTCCCTGGCCCACCCACCCCCTTGGGAACTGGCTGCACAGCCCCGCTTAGCACTGCTGTGGCCCCGCGGTAGCCCCTGTAAGGTTCAGCTCCTCCATGACCTCACGACCTTAAACCTGGGTTGCTCTTGAGATCTGTTTTGGCAGCAGGACTACAGCAAAGGCATGCAAGGTAACTGTCTCTAAACAATGCCACTGAACAAAAACTTAAAGAGGCTAAAATAAAATTAATGTTATGTGTGTTTTACTATAACTGAAAAGGAATAAAGTTTTTTAAAATGGCTTTAAGAGGACCTGCACATGCGGCTGGCTGTCTTGCTTCTCTCGGCATCCCTGTGGTCTCATCACATCAACGGCTGACCTGTGGGTGCCGAGGCGCAGCAGCCAAGTCACTCCCATCCCCCCAGGCGACCACCAGCCAACACCAGTCACGAGGCCACTGACCGTCAGCTGGCTTCAGATGCTGGTGAAACTCAGCCAAAACCGGCAGGAGAACCACCCAGCTGAGCCTAGACTAACTGCCAACCCACAGAATCATGGGCTAAATAAATGGTTAAGCCGCGAAATTTTGTGGTGGTTTGTTACACGGCTGTAGCTAATCGATAACCAGCTTATCACCCTATTTCTACTAGCTCACATCAGAGAGATCTCAACACGCTCTCCTTCCAAAATCAATGGAGAAGATATAACTACTGCTTATGTTTCCTTGTGACTTTACAGCTGTGATGAACTGATGTATTTCAAAGAGTTCTAAGCATCTGAGCTCCCATGATGTTGATCTAAAAGGACATGAAAACCAGTGGTGTTCATTTATCTTAACTCCACCGGGAGGCTGCCTGAGTCCTCACTTTGAGGATTGCAATTTTATGGAAACCCCCAACTGGGCTAGATTTTCAGAACTCACGGAACTAAATGACCATAACTCCCTTACAGCAGTGTACCAGTGAGAACAACATGGGGAATCGGGGTGGGGTTTCTAGTTCCTATAAAAGTAGCTGGGCCCCAGACTCCCTGCCAGCCCACACTGCCTCCGCCCCCACCGGTGGGAGACAGCCCCTGCTCGGTGAGATGGATGGAGCACTCCCTCAGTGGTCGTGTGCTGGCTACCCAGCACTGAGCCAGGAATTGTAAGAGGCAAACTCAACCT
The DNA here is from genome assembly GCF_032405125.1 of Capricornis sumatraensis. Lineage (NCBI taxonomy): Eukaryota > Metazoa > Chordata > Mammalia > Artiodactyla > Bovidae > Capricornis > Capricornis sumatraensis. The sequence goes on along the minus strand of NC_091069.1, from coordinate 249,894,309 downwards.
GCTTTCTGCCCCATGGAGGGTTGCAATCCCATCCAGGGCACATGCACCATCCATCCATACAGGAAGTGTGGAGAAGAGGGCACAGAGGAGAGACAGAGCAGGGCAGGACACCATCCACAGGGCAGAGAAGGTCTTGTCTTGTTGGGAAGGTGGCCTGTAAGAGGGCCGCGAAGGATGGCTGGAAATAAGCCAGGAGCAAAGGGTGGCCAACTCAGGGCCTCTCCATCACCCTGGCCCCAGCTGTCTGGCCTCCCTTACCCATGAACATCGCCCCCCAACCACGTGCACACACACACGCTGCTCTCTCAGTGGGGACCAGGGACATCCAAGGAACCAAAGCCCCAGGCCCCGTCCAGCTAGGATCCTCCCACCACACTGATGCTCACACCGCCAGCAACAGCTGCTGTTCCTGGAGCTGCTGAGACTGTGTCGGGTCCTGGGAGCCAGGCCAGCCCTGCCCTGCCTGCATCACGTCCATCTTCACGGGACTATGAGGACCGTATCACTAATCCCATTTCCCAGGTGAGGAAAGTTTAAGACCAGCAGAGGCTGACAGGCAGGCTCCTGTCCTTGCAGCTAAAGAGCTGGGTGTGAAGCTTCACGTGGAGTCAACACTCAGATGAAGAAGGAAGTAGAGGAAACATTGTCCCCCTGAGTCCAGCCCCTTTGAGAATTTGGAACTGAAACCTGTAGCCTCATTCTTGTTTTCTGATTTTTTTAAGACTGGAGGATAATTGGTTTACAATATTGTGATGGTTTCTGCCGTACGTAAGGCTGAATCAGCCACAGGGATGCATGTGTCCCCCACGTCCTGAACTCCCCCTCCCATCTTCCCGCATCCCACCCCTCTAGGTTGCCACAGGGCCATAATTTAAAAAGTCGCATGTACCCCAGTGCCCACTGGAGCACTTTTCACAATAGCTAGGACATGGAGACAACCCGGATGTCCACTGACAGGTGAACAGACACAGAGATCATGGTACATACACACAATGGAATATTACTCAGCCATAAAAAAAGAGCATGTTTGAGTGAGTCCTAGTGAAGTGAATGAACCTAGAGCTGATTATACAGAGTGAAGTAAGTCAGAAAGAGGAAGACAATATTGTATATTAACGTATATGTGGAATCTACAAAGATGGCACTGATGAGCCTCATTTTAAAATTATTATTTATAATTTTATTAAAATTATAAATTTAAAACATATGTTATATATCATACAGTTTTCACCATTTCAAACATGTAACTCGGTGGTTTTTTAAATAAATCTCCTGAGGCAGGCGACCTTCACAAGCGTCACTGTCCCCTCACCCCGGGGGTGTCCTTCTTGCCCACTGATTATCGACCATGTTGGTCCCCCTCAGCCACTGCTGCCTGGGCAACCTCTCACCTACTTTCCAGCTCCATAGATTTGCCTATTCCGGATGTTTCATACAAACCGCAGCCTCCGTTTTGCATCTGAAATCTCAGGCTCAGCTCTGAGCCAGGGACACTTCCATCCCCTTCATTCCTGGGAAGGGGGCATGTCTGCAGGAGGGGACTTGCCCCCACCTACTGGGCCAACCTCATAGGAATGAAAGAGAGCCAGGGCTGCCACCTGCTTTCCACATGGCTCACGTGATCCCCTCAGGCTTCAGGAGCTCGGCCTGAGTCCCACGGCCATTATGGCCTGAGCCAGCCTCCCCTGGCAGGCAGGGCTCCATGCCTGGACCACACAGCACTCGACCCCTGGAGGCTGGGATGGAGGGGGCCAGGCGCCTCCCCTGAGAAGGACCCATGACAGAGCGTGGTTCCAGGAACCACCCAAAGACCACAGGGCCACCTTACGTCTCCCACCATGTGAGGCACTACAGTCAAAGCTAGATTCAAATGTAAAGCTGCTGCTCACAAGGAGGGGCATCGTGAGCACTTTGATCTGCTTGAACTTTATCCACAGATAAGCTCTCACAGGGCTAATCACTTCTCCCAAAGACACAGCAAATGTGTTTTCTGCCACAGAGGACATGGGCAGATAGGGCGTAGCCAACAAGGATGGCCAGGCAGCCCAGCTGGAAGCGGGTCTGAGTTAAATGCACCCCTTGGGTCTGCTTCAGATCCATCACAGGACACTTCCCTCCAGAGTGTCGTCCCTCGTTCCCTCTTGCTGCTGTCGCTCCTGCCTGGTCCTGTAATGGTCATGGGGCCTCCTGTAGCTTCCATTTCAGCACGTTAGTGTCTGCTGCTGCTGGGTTCATCTTTACAAGGTGAAGGCTGGTTCCCTCCACTCACAAAAGCCCTGGCCCCTGGCCTGTGGGATTAGAGGTGAGCATGGCCAGCCTGGCCCGACTGGGGACAAGAGGAAACAGGGACACAGGCATACAGAGGGATGACCGTGCCAGGACACGGAGACAGGATGGCCATTCACGCAGCCAGGAGAGAGGCTTCAAGGGGGACAACCCTGAAACCCCTGGATCTCACACTTCCAGCCTCCAGACTATGACAGAATAAGCGTTACCTGTCTTAGTCTCCAGCCTGTGGTCCTTGGCCAGGAAGCCCGCCTCCCCACCCTCCCTGCCCCCAGCCTGGCAGGCAGCCCGCTGCCCCTCACTGTGCTCAGTGGGCAATGCCCTCGGCCTGCCCCCTCACTTCTCTGCTGAGCACCCACGGTGGACTGAACCCTGTGCAGGGGCCAAGAAGGTAAGGCCAGCACCCCAGTACAGGGTAGACAGAGGGACAGGCCAGGCCTGCCTCCTGGATCCTCGTTCTGTGACCTAAATGCTATGTGCCTAGTCTCTCAGCTGTGTCTGACTTTGTGATACTTTGGACTGTAGCCCACCAGGCTCCTCTGTCCATGGGATTTCCCAGGCAATAATACTGGAGTGGGTTGTCATTTCCTTCTTCAGGAGATCTTCCTGACCCCGGGATCAAACCAGTGTCCTGCATTGCAGGTGCACTGTTTACCCACTGACCCATGGGTCAGCCCCAAATGCCCCTAGCAGCTGAGCTCAGCCATTTCCTGTTCATGTTACAGCCCAGCACCAATGGTCCAGACTGAAGACTGGGGGTCCTGTCATCATTCACTGGGGTACTGGGCTGATTCCTTCTACTCTATACACACTTTTATGTACTTGTTGCAGAGTACTGCAAATTAATAGATTAATAGAGTAAGTAAAACTGCTGAGGGAATGTTTAAAATATTCGAGGACTATTTTGAAGCAATTTAGAAGCAATCTTCTCACAGAAATTTAAATGTTAATTATAAATAATTATGGTTTTTCCAGTAGTCATGTATGGATGTGAGAGTTGGACTGTGAAGAAGGCTGAGCGCTGAAGAATTGATGCTTTTGAACTGTGGTGTTGGAGAAGACTCTTGAGAGTCCCTTGGACTGCAAGGAGATCCAACTAGTCCATTCTGAAGGAGAGCAACCCTGGGATTTCTTTGGAAGGAATGATGCTAAAGCTGAAACTCCAGTACTTTGGCCACCTCATGCGAAGAGTTGACTCATTGGAAAAGACTCTGATGCTGGGAGGGATTGGGGGCAGGAGGAGAAGGGGACGACAGAGGATGAGATGGCTGGATGGCATCACTGACTCGATGGATGTGAGTCTGAGTGAACTCCGGGAGTTGGTGATAGACAGGGAGGCCTGGCGTGCTGCGATTCAAGGGGTGGCAAAGAGTCGGACACGACTGAGCGACTGAACTGAACTGAACTAAGATAATCAACACTGTTACACTGGTCTGAGCTTCTCTTGGCATCTGGAAAAAGAACATGGCACTCTCCAGCCACCCAGACAAGGGATGAGCCAGGCTCAAACTCAGACAGGCTTCTTCCCGCCCCTCCCAGCTACCTCTGCCCTCTGTCCTCTCCTCCCTCCTGGCTCCAGGGAGAATTAACTTGCACCATCTCTGAAATGTGCTCCCAAGTTTCTTGGGTTTGCATCCTGACTTGGTAACTTACAGCTACGTGACCTTAGGCGGGTGTCTTAAACTCTCTGTGCCTTAGTGTTCTCATTTCAGATGGGGATAATAAAAGTACCAGCCTTGTAGGAACGTTGTGAAGATTAGAAGACATCAGGCAATAGGGCCTTGCACAGTGCCTGGCATGGGGTAAGCGCCACACAAAATTAGTTTTGTGGAAGGCTCGGGGTGGGGCTGATGGCTGTTATCTGCCCTTCCCACCTCCATTCATTATGGAAAGTTCATGGGTCACTTTAAAAATATTTATTTATTTGTTTATTTTTGGCCGCACTGGGTCTTCGTTGCTATGTGGGCTGTTCTCTAGTGACAAGGGAGGGGCGACTCTTCGGTTGTGGTGCTTGGGCCTCTCGTTGCAGTGGCTTCTCTTGTTGTGGAGCAAAGACGCTACGCACTTGGGCTTCAGTGGTCTCAGCACGTGGACTCAGCAGTCGAGGCTTTCAGGCTCTAGAGCACGGGTTCAGAAGTTGCGGTACACCGGCTTGGTTGCTCTGCAGCGTGTGGGACTGTCCCAGATCAGGGATCAAACCCATGTCCCCTGCACTGGCAGACAGATTCTTAACCCCTGACCCACCAGGAAAGCCCCCAGAGATTTATTTTTATGATTTGAATAATTTGTGCATTGATCATTCTGAAAAGGTGGACCCTGAGCCCCAGCCCTGACAGCTAGACCAGGGCAGTAAGCAAGTCTTTGACGTGGTCCCAGCCCCGCTGAAGCAGAGACTCTGGGGTGGGACCTTGCCATCTGTGTTCCCACAAGCCTTCCAGGGAATCCGGTGCAAGCCTAAGTTCTGAGAGTTGCTGCTCTTACGGCTGTATATTAAAAAGTAAATAGAGATGAATTCAGTAACCTAGGTCACACAAGAAAACAGAAATGTCTGTCCTTTCTCCTACTACACTAAACACGATGATTTCTGTATTATCACAGATACCCACACTCAGCCTCACTCTGAGCCCGAGCCTCCAGCCCAGGGTACATGTCCTGCGGTGGCCCTGTCCGAGTTCCCGAGGGCCCAGAGACCGTGGAAGGTTACTCTCACAGTCTGCGTGTTGGAGTCCCAGGTCAAGGTGTCAGCAGTGTTGGCTCCGTCTGGAGTTTCTAGGGAAGGACCTGTCCCAATCTCTCTCAGCTTCTGGAGGTTGCTGGCAATTCTTGGGGCCACTTGGTTTGTCTGGGTGAGCACTCCTATCTCTGTCCAAATTCCCCTCTTCTATAAAGACGTCAGTTATGTTGGATCAGAGTCACCTACCCCGGCCTGACCTCACATTAACTCCTTACGTCTGCAATGACCATATTTCCAAAGGTCACCTTGTGAGGTACTGGGAGTCAGAACTTTAGCATGTGAGTTGTTGAAGGACACAGTTCAGCCAATAACTCCCAGCACCCACCCTTCAGACTGGTGTTGAGATGGAGACCTCGCATAGCTGTCTATTATTTTGCGAGCAAGTTTCCAGGATTCTGATTTGCAGGAGGGATCAGAGGCTGCTCATTTAGACTTTCTGCCCCTGGTGCTGAGTATGAGGAGCTGCCTGTTGAGAAAGGGCTTCGCTCCTGGGTCTGGGGCCCAAGCTGGGCTTGACGCCCCCTCGGCCCTGCGAAGGTACACCACCTGAGAACAACCTGAGCTCCGTGCACACCTGGTTCTCCTGTCAGCAGGGAACAGCTCGCCCGCCCATTTGCACTGCGGGCTGTTCCCTGAGTCAGCGCTGATCTGCCCTGACTTCTTGCCTCAAAGCTTCATGTGGGTGTTGCCTGTGAAGATGTTTGTCTCATTTTATTACAAAATCCAATGTGGAAATGGTGTTTGTTTTACAGAACTTACAACACAAACGACTTACAAATGGCTTTTAACTAAATAAAATGACAGATCTCTGCTAGATACCTGCTCTCACAAACATCATTGTGTTTAAAGTAATTAATGCTGCTTGTGAAACCAGAGGACTTGATACAAAGAGGTTGTGGTGCAAACTTTCTCTACAGTTGCACCACATCCAGGCTGGATAAAGAGAAGAGGCCAGGCTCTCACCTCCGTGTGTGTGTGTGTCTGTGTGTGTGTGCATGCAGGGGGGCATGCATGTGTGTATGTGTGTGTGTGCATGCATGTGTATGCACCAGGGCATCTGTGGACATGAGCTGCTGGAAGGACAGTGTTTGGAGGGAGTGAGGGCTCATGTCCTAGGGTGACCGGCCCAATGCCCCTTCAATGTCAGAGCAGCTCAGATATCCCGGGGCCATGTTGGGGTCATGGTCCTTTGGTCCCACCTAAGCCCCAAGAGGAGTTGAGCTGTGTGCTGCGCATGTGGTCTGTGTCAGGAAGGAAGAGGCCAGGGTTCCAGGCTCACGGGGGAGACAGTAAGGAAACCCCTTCCCCCGTCCAGGGCCAGGGTGCCCCCTCAACTAGGATGCGGCTTCTGGCAGAGGCCCGCTTGTCTCAGCTCCAAGTGGACACTGCCTCCCCTCCCCCACCTGCAGTCCACTTGTGTCCTCAGACCCCCCATCTCTGCAGTCTCTAGGAAATTTGGGGTGACATGGGCCCAAAGCACGCTCCCCTCAAGGCCAAGGAGAGTTTCCTAACAAAACACGTGTGACCCAGCTTGGTGCTGGGGGTCAGGACCCACCCCTCCACGGTGTAGACAAAGGGCTTGTCCCTTCCGCTAGACTCAGCCATACAGCACCAGCCTGCAAGGCAGCAGAAGTAGGATCCCTGAGTCTGCAGGGCCCAGGCCCGCTGACGATGGAGAAGGTCGCCAGCCAGGGGCCCAGCGGAGCCTAGCTGGCAAGGCAGGAAGGAGGCCTCTGCAGCTGAGTTCTTTCGGACATGAGTCCAAGTCTACACCACCGGCTGCCTGTTTCCTTGGCTGTCTCCAGTTCAGCCTCTTCCGACTCTGGTGTCCTTGAAGTAACAGGACAGGCTTACAGGATAAGCCCATCAGGTGCTTCAACATTCCCAGGAATGTTCAGGGCTGAGGGACAGCTGAGGAAATGCCAGAAAAGCCTTTCCCATGAGGCTGATCACCTGAGGTCTGAATCCCCTGGGGCAGCTGCAGCAAACACCAGTAGCTGGGGCTTAGGGTCATTCTGCCCAGTTCTGGGACCAAAGTTTGGAGCCACCGTGTCACAGGGCTGAAATCCACCAGGGGCTTTCCAAGGGCGGGGCTCCGGGCACCCCACGGCTCATGGCCGCATCGCTCCCAGGCTCACCTGCATTGTCATGTGGCCTCCCGCTGGGTCCACATCTTCTCCCGACCCTTTAAGGAGGTCCGTCTTGGATCAGGACCCACCCTGCCCCCCCTCATCTTAGCTAACATGCCTGCAATGGCCCAGTTTCCAAATAAGGCCACAGGCACGGGGACAGGGGTCAGGACCCAGCTTCTCAGGCACACAGTTCAACCTCCAGCACCTGGCAAGTGGCAGATGTCTCACCACATGACCCTCACCCCAGGCCTAGGCTTCCAGGGCCTCCAGGGCACATCTATGCTCATAGGTGACAACAAGCGCACACAGGACCCAGAGCCCCGGGGTGACAGCCTGCGAGGTCATTAGTCAGCAATCCCTCTGGCCCAGATGTCTGGCCAAGCATCTGAGGCAATCCTCCGCCAGGGGCAGGGCTGGCTGTGGCCCAGCAATTCAGACCCTTCTCCACGTGTCCCAGCACAGGGATGCCAAGTGAAGACACACAGGCCGCCGGCCCCCAGGATGGGGTGTGCTGAGCGTCCCTGGAGAGAGTGGTTCTCCCAGTCTCATCCTCTTATCCTCGCTGACCCCCCGCCCAGCACTGCCCCCCTGGGGTGAGAGGCTCCCCCTTCCCTCTCCTGGTCCAGCCCCCTCACCTGCGTCCTGCCCTCTCCTGGCCCAGCCCCTCACCTGCGTCCTGCACTCTCTCCTGGTCCAGCCCCTCACCTGCGTCCTGCCCTCTCCTGGTCCAGCCCCTCACCTGCGTCCTGCCCTCTCCTGGTCCAGCCCCTCACCTGCGTCCTGCACTCTCTCCTGGCCCAGCCCCTCACCTGTGTCCTGCACCCTCTCCTGGCCCAGCCCCTCACCTGCGTCCTGCACCCTCTCCTGGCCCAGCCCCTCACCTGTGTCCTGCACCCTCTCCTGGCCCAGCCCCTCACCTGCGTCCTGCACCCTCTCCTGGTCCAGCCCCTCACCTGCGTCCTGCACTCTCGGACGCCTCCTCAGCCGTCAGGTCTCTGACTCCAGCCCCCAGGTCCCCACCATGGCGAGTGTCAAGCCCTGGGCACCGCCTGTCTGCTCACAGTCCCTGGAGTCTGGGCCTCCCGGGTCACCCTGAGACGGGGTGAGGTGCGCAGAGCCGGCCAGCAGGTGCTCGCCCGGCAGCACCTGACTCGGGGCCCCAGGAGGGTCCCCCGCAGCAGAATGTGGACCCATGTTCACTCCTCGGGAACCATGGAGGCCCTCAAGTTCAACTTCAAGTTCACCGAGCACGTCGCCCTCCTCCCGATGCTTGTTTCCCTCGGACGTCTCGTTTAAGTTCAAGGAAAGCTCTTGCATTTAGGGACAGTGCTGGCCCTCCGAGTACGATCCCACAGGAATGCACACAGGGCAACAGACAAAATAGAAACGCTGGCTGGGTGACATCACCCTAGAGACGCGTCCATGCATGTGCTCAGGGACGGAGCGGCAGAAAGTCAGAAGAGAGCTCGACTCTGGGCTGAATCTGTCGGTGTCACTTCAGATATCATTTGGTATTTGACAGCTTAAGAGATCTCCAAGCATGGAGTTAAATAGGAAAGAAAAAAAACACAAATATCCAAATGATGGGTGTTATACAATGCCATTTATGGGTGAAAAAAGGTAGCCTGCAGAATACTGTATGTACTGTATGTATCCATCTTTCGTCAACTCTGAGAGAAAGACCTGGAAACATACACCCAAGCTCTCAAATAATGGAGTGGAGAGACCAGGACTGGGGGCCGATAGAAGAACTCTGCTTTGTAACTGTGGGTTTTTTTTTCATTTTTGTCACGTTATTGTTGTTGCTGTTCAGTTGCCAAGTTGTGTCTGACTCTTTGTGAGCCCATGGACTGCAGCACGCCAGGCTCCCCTGTCCTTCACCATCTCCTGGAGTTTGCTCAAACTCATGTCCATTGAGTCGGTGATGCCATCCAATCATCTCATCCTCTGTCGTCCCCTCCTCCTCCTGCCTTCAATCTTTCCCAGCATCAGAGTCTTGTCCAGTGAGTCGGCTCTTCGCATCAGGTGGCCAAAACATCGGAGCCTTCACCTTCAGCATCAGTCCTTCCAGTGAATATTCAGGGTTGATTTCATTTAGGATTGACTGGTTTGATCTCCTTGCTGTCCGAGGGACTCTCAAGAGTCTTCTCCAGCACTGCAATTCAAACCATCAATTCTCCGGTGTTCAGCCTTCATTGTAACCTTATTACAAAGGGCACAAAGGAGTAGCCAGATGAAAAGACACACAGGACGAGGTTTGAGTGCCCTGAGCGTAGAGTTCTGTGCCCAAGGAGACAACCTAGTCTCTCCCTGATCTGCCATTGTTCACTTATAAACTTTTACAAGGAGAACAAATTTCTGTACCACTTGGGTAATTTAAAAAATTACTTTTTTTGAAAAAGTCACATCATTTCCAACAGTGAAAATGCTACAACAACTGTAAAAAGGAAAAGAAAAAGTGCTAGAGAAACCATGTAAAGGAAGTGTTTCTAGTAAAGAAAGCCTAGGAGACCTGAGCTGAAGTAATTGGGCATTTTCCTTGGCTGGGCCTTTCCTGGCAGCTAAAACAGAAAGAGAAGCAGCGACAGCTGCATGGATTCTGCTTCCTAACTTCACAAGGGGAAACGGTACATCTAATGAGAAAAAATTCTCTCCTGGAATTGAATCAGCAGGAATTTATCTTGAGGGTCCTTGGAGGAAAGATGGATGTGATGCCGGGGGACCTCAGTCCTGCCTGTACTACACGCCGAGGACCCCCTCTCCACCAGTGCCTGTGACAAGCTGCTCCCTGGGTCCCACGTGCACTAACTTGTGACAGCAGGAGGCTGGGGAGGGGGTACTGGGGTCCCTCCCACAGCTCAGGGCCTGCCGCCCATGAGGACAGGACCGTGGATCCAGACACATCAAGCAGGGTGGACGTGAGCACACGCCTCTCACAGAAGCTCTGCGAGAAGCTATTACTTAGTAATTACTCTCATACTCCCATCTGGCAGCTGAGGAATCGGAGGCCAAAGCATGGACATACCTTGACTAACCTCTTGAAGCTAGTGAGTGCCACCACGGGAATCCTTTGAGCCCAGGCCTCTGATGCCAGGGCTCTGTGCTCTTCCCAGAGTACATTTTCCACAAGTACACACACCCACATGCCTCTCTCCTGTGCTCCTGGGGCCCTTGTAAACACGCAGCCCCTGGGGGTCAACCTCCCCCCACGGCCACCCCACCTCCGTCAGACTGGAGATGCAGGAAGGCGGGTCCTCATGGCTGTGTCTAGACCAGGGCCAGTTCACAGGGGGCGCTCCACACCAACGACCAGCATCCTGTTGGTGAAGGAAGAAGACCTTCTGCGCTCCAGGGAGAGCCCCAGGGGCAGCTGCAGGCAGTCCTCCAGGAGTGAGTCCACACCCAGGGGAAGGCTCTCAGGTGCAAAGGCTGGGTGAGGTCCCTGGGGTGGCTTTTTCTTAGGGAGAAAGAAATGCAGGGACCCCATGAGCTATTGTGAAAGCCAAGCTGTTCCAAGGGTTGTGGGGGGCAGGGTGGCAGTCCTGGGCACGGCCGTAAGCAGGGGTGAGGGCTCTTAGCACCCGGTTTGAGTGGATGGCTCTTGCCAAGAGTTCTTACCGCTCTCAACTCTAGGAAGGTAGAATTTTGTAAAATAACATGAGTCATCCCAAAATCAGCCCCTAAATGTGACCAATATAAAATATAATCTTGACACTGAGCCCTCAGACCTTTTAAGTGAAGTTTTGCTTGTGCTATTATGTCCTGGAACCTCCAGGATTTGTGTGTAGGTTTGATAATACCCTGTGGATTTTCCATGGCAATGCCTGTGGCCAGCAAAGAATATTCCTGTCTGAATATCCCATGACATGGACCAAATCCTGTGAATGGAGACCCGCTGGTTTGCTGCGGTTCTGTCCGTGTGGCTGAGCCTTTTACAGAGAAAAATCAGCCGTTCTCTGGAAGGTGGAGCCAGGCACCCCCTCTCGGGGAGAAGGTCTTCCCCGCCTGCAAGAGGACACAGGAGAGCCTGGGCCCAGCGGCAGCAGAGCCCGTCCAGGGACTGAGCCGGACAGGGCAGGATCATCGCTCCTGGGTCAGAGAGGCTGCAGCAGGGCAGAGTCTGGGCCAGACCCTGTGCCCCTTGGTTCCCCTCGGGGGTCACTGCTGCTAAGCTGGCCTGACGCCTGTGTGGTCCTGGCCAGGCTGCTGGCTGGGAGCACGCAGAGCACGTGCCACCTGGACTGAGGTCTGGATGTCTGCAGAGGGCTAACCCAAGACTGGCCGGTGCTGACACCAGAGCCAAGGGGCTCAGCTGTGGGGCAGACACCCAGAGACCATGTGGGATCTTGTCTGACCACATGTGTCACGACGATGCTGGGGACAGGACTGACCTCTGGGCTGACGAAGCCCCAGGATCTTGGGCGTGTCCAGTGGAGGGTTGGCGACAACACTAGGAAGGGCCACCGTCCTTCTGATGGGGACCGCCAGACTCCCATCCATGTCTCTCAGCACTCGCTTTGTGGCTCCCAACGTCATCAAGGCTTCTAGAATTTTCAGGTCAAAGTATAACGGCAATTAAACCTTGATTCTGGGGCCTCCCTGGTGGTCCAGTGGCTAAGACTTCATGCTCTCAGTGCAGGGGACATGGGTTCCATCCCTGGTCCAGGAACTAAGATCCACATGCAGAAACTGAAGATCCCGTGTGGCACAACTAAGACCTGGCACAATCAAATAAATATTTTAAAAAATAAATAAATAAAAATAAACCTGATTCCATGGCCCCACAGAAGCCCCGAGGTAACCTCCTCCCACTCTGAATTATCGAGGCCCAGTGACTGCCGCCCTGAGTCCAGTCGTTTTCCAGCCACCCTGGCCCAGGTCCTGCATGTCTCAGACCCCTGCCTAAGCTGGGGAGGCAGCGTCTCCAGGACCCCATACCCAGTCCTCGTGAAATCCCCCGATGGGCCAGAGCCCTGAGACCAGCCACTTCTCCCCTGCTCTCCTCTCCTGGGCAGGGCTGCAGGCTAGAGGTCTGTGCGCCCCCAGATTCACAGGATAACCCAGAGGCCCAGGGTGTTGGTGTCACACTGGGGCCTCTGGGGGTAACCAGGTCAGGAGGGTGGAGCTCTCAGGAATGGGGTCGGGGCCCTTATAAAAGAGACCCCGAGAGGCCCCTGCCCCTTCCTCCAGTGAAAACACAGAAGTCGGTCACCCACCAGGCAGAGCCCTGATCTTGGACTTGGCCTCTGGGACTGTGAGAAATAAGCGTCCACTGTTAGAGCTGCCCGGCTGTGTGCTCCGCTGCAGCAGCCAGGGCCAGCTGAGGTGCTTAGCCATCTGTTTCATGCCCACGGTCCTCAAGGCCAGCCTGGCTCTTGGGGCCCCTGAGGATTTCCTGGGTACCAGTGCCCGGGCCCTACCTCAAACCAGCTGCATCTGAATGCACTGGGACTTCTGGTCCTAGGAGCTCAGGAGCCCCAGCCTGGGGCCTCTGCCATCTCACATCAGGGACCCCAGATTTGCCCACCTGACATCCGGGATGTAAGGTGGGAGACAGCTTATCCACCCAGTGGGTCTGACCTGAGCTCAAGGGCCTTTGAATGCAAATGCAGAGACCAGAGCAGAGGAGTAGAGAAGGACAAGTGAGAAGGGTTTGAGGAAGGTCAGATGCTCTGTGTCTGTCTTTGAAGAGGGAGGACCACTCGGCAAAGAACTCGATAGCCAGCCCGAGAGGAGCTGAATTCCTTGTCAGTCGTGTGAGCTGGGAAGAAGGCCAGGCTCTGGGTGAGAAGGCAGCCAGTGGCCCCCTTCCTCCTGCCCAAAACTTCAAGGGCTGCATGAAACTCACGCCCAGGAAGGTTCGAGCACAGGGGGCTGTGTCCTCAGGGCCTGGGGACAGGGAAGAAGGGCTGATGCCAGGCAGGAAAGCACCTTCTGAACCTTAGATTAAACGATGGAGTGGGGGCATGGCTGGGAGGAATCATAAGCTCTATTTTCAGGGTTTTCCTGGTGGTCCAGTGTTTAAGACTCTGTGCTTGCACTGCAAGGGAAGCAGGTTCGAGCCCTGGTCTGGGAACTAAGATCCCACAGGAGTCAAGGTGCAGCTCCCTCCTCGCCAGATTTATGGCAGGACAACAGGAATACGATGATATGAAAAGGATTCTATTTTCTCTGCCACTGTTTAGGCAAGAGTCTGTTCTTGTACCTCGGTTGTAATCCAAATGGGACTCAGATTGGTTCCACCCCAGGAAGCCAGTTCCAGGGGGTCCCAGGGTCAATTCCATCTCAAGGACACCACAGTCCTGCTGTAAGGGCCAGGGTATAAGTCCGCACTTTGACCTCCTCTTCCTCAGACAGCCTGCATCTGAGGCCTGGCGTCATCTCCTTGGCTAGTGTGGGCTCCCAGGCCCACGTGGAAGGCGGGGACGGTAATAAACCCTACAGCCCTGAAAGTCTGAAACCCTTCCCTGCACCTGCTGTTTGGGTTTGTTTCTTCTTTATTATTGTGGTAAAACAACCTAACACGACTTTTACCATTCTATCTGCTCAGAGGTGTGTCCAGGCCAGCGGCATTAAGTCCATTTGCATTGTGGTGTGACCATCACTGCTGTCCACCTCTTCCCCAACAGACACTCTGCCCCCATGAAACAGTGATTCCCCATCCCACCCCCCAGCCCCTGGCACCCACCGTCCTGCTTCCCGTCTCTATGGATCTGAGTCCTCCAGGGACCTCAGGTGAGTGGATCACATAGTATTTGTCCTTTCATGTCTGGCCTATGTCACTGAGCATTGGGTCCTCAAGGCTCACCCTTGTCACAGCAGATGTCAGAACCTCCTTCTTCTTTACAGTGGAGACTATTCTCTCGTGAAGGTGGACCACATCTCTCTGTCCACCTGTCCTTTGATGGACACTGGGCTGTGCCCCCTGCTTGGCTGTTGAGAGTAGGGCTGCTGTGCACACGGGTATGCAAATATCTGTTTGAGGCTCCACTCTCACTTCTCCTGGGTTCTGCCCAGAAGTGGAATTGCTGGATCATATGGTATTTCTATGTTTAATTTTTTGAGGAACTGCCATACTGTTTCCTACAGGAGCTGTGATTCATTTCTGCTAACATGTTTCGAAAGATCTTTAAAAAGGAAATGAGACAGTAGGAAGTGAATTGTTTGGCCTGAAACACGTAAGGGAAACCAGTCCCTCAGATCCTACAGGGCCAAGCTGCAGTCCCTGGGCTCTGGCTGCAGCTAGTGTCCACACCTACCCCTCCTCTGCCCTGGAGGCCCCACGTCTGGGCAAGCAGGGGCTCTCTCCCTGCATGCAGGAGGTGGAAATCATGCAAGCCCCTGTCTACATACAAGCAGGACCCCACCCTCACGTTCAGTAAACCCCAACCAGCGCCTTCCTGGCTCTGAGCTGTGTTCCTACCAGCTGAGGAGCCTGCTCTGTTCTGCTCGGAAAACCTGGTCCTGCGAGGAACGAAACCCGAGCATGTGGAATGAAACTTCCCCCACCTCAGATCCAGCTGTGGCATCTTTAGTGTCCACCTCAGAACTTAATTCGGGGTGCGGGTCCATCCAGCCTCCGGGGATGACTGCCCAGGGCTTTTGCAGCAGGTCTGCTGGGCCCCTCCAGCTGGAGCTCGCGCTGGAGCACCTGGGTCCTCGTGTCCACAGGATGCCTTGAGACTGGGCTGTGCAGAGCCACACAGGGTGTTCCGAGCCATAGGCCTCGAATCCTCCACTTGCTTCTTTTACACCCAAGGTCGATTCCTGCATCATGTGTCCTAACTCCAGCCCATAAGAAGTGACAAGGAGCGGGACAGATCAGACCAGTCATTATGTCCCCACCTCAGCCCTGAGCCCACAGTATCTGCCAGCCCTTGGCAGCAGCAGACAGAGGTCAGCTGGAGGTCTACCGAGACCCTGCCGGGGGCAGATAACAAGCTCCTCAGATGCACTGTGACATTCCGTCTCTCCCTCAACTGCGGTCCTGACTGAGGGCCAGAGTCCAGGCCAGGCCCGTCCCAAGGCGACTGGCTCAGGACAAGCCATAAGGCACTGGGCACTGCTCTCTGTCCTGGGAGATCCCACAGGGGAACTTCACTCCTGTGGTGGCTGGGGGTCTGTAGGCTCTCCTGAGGTTCAAGTGACATTGGGATGATCCTGGTGGATAGAAGAGATTTGGTGGACTCTTTAACTCAGATCTTCCATTTTTATTCCATCTCCTATAATAGGACAGCTATATGGAAGATTGGATGTCAGAAACATGGGGGTGCTTCTAAGCTGTTCCCCCAAATTCCTGTGCAGCTCAGAAAAGTTTAACTAGTTTGTTAATTCCATGTGATGCTCCTTCGAGGGTAGCTGGGAAGGTGCTATTTAAATCCAAGCTTTAATTTTTATCCTTATCTGGAAAGGCAGCTGTGAACAGTACCTGCTCCACCAGGCTGCCATTAAATTTAATTGTCTCTTAGCTTGTGAGTTTTCCTGTAGTGAGGTTTGGTGCTGGTGACGGGGATGTAAGTAAACAGGTAAGCCCACCAGGATGTCAGGGGAAAGCAGAAGACTTCAATTATCGACACTTCCTTGGGGCCGGAACCTCAGATGTAGCTTCTCTTTGCCCTGTCCTGGCCTGGTCCCAGGGTAGTCCTGCTGCAGACTCCACTCCATGCTCCCTTTTGGTAGCCTGGAGCCCTGACTTCAGCACCACGGCCAGCTCTGGACTCTCCCCTTTGGGGAGACAGTTCCCGCTCCTCTCAGCTCAGATCTTTTGTTCTCTTCCCACATCTTCTGGACTGTCACAATTAGACAGGAGGTCAAATACCCCACAGAGTGAGGGGCTTTGGGACTAGGTTTGTTTAGGCAGGGCAGTGACTCAATCAGTCCCAGGGCCTTCACCATCTCTCTGGCACCTGGTCCTCAAGGAGCTTGTGTAGCAAACCCTGGACATCACTCTGACCTGCCCTCTGTCTTCAAATCACTAACCCCCCTCTTACTGTCTGAGACACTTATTCACTCTGCAGATTTCCTGAGCAAGCTCTGTCCTCACCACAGATGAGTTCAGGGACCAGGGATGAACAAGACAATCTCAGTAGATGCTGGAGTCTGGGGACAAGGCTGGCACCAATGGGGAGGTCCTGAGCCTCAGACCGCCCACAGCTGTGACCAAATGGGCGTGAGGGACAGAGAGGCAGCAGACACTCCCAGGACGGAGGTCATCATTCACGTACCACAGTAGCAAGGGGACTCAAGGTCAAACAGCTGGAACGCAGCAGGCAGGCTGGCAGTAGCAGACCACAGGGCTCTAGCGTCAGGCCCAGGGCCCAGGGTTGGCAGACAGGCTCCTGGAGGGGACGTCAGGATCAGGCCAGGCAGTCAAAGCCGGACTCTCTGAGCAAATCCATCTGCGATTCTACCTGGAGGTAATTATCAGTATCTCCAAAAAAATTTATACACAAAGATGTTTGTCAGAGAATTTAAATTGTAAACAGAATATCAAAAAGGAATAGTTTCATCAATTTAATAAAACATAGAGTCATTAGAATTATTAATATTGATGTGCTTACCATAAAAATCTCAAATGACAACAGAAGGCTAAAATTTGTAAACATAATTGCTTATGTGGTTGTTATTCAGTTGCTCCGTTGTGCCCAACTCCTTCTGACCCCCATGGACTGCAGCATGCCAGGCTTCCCTGTCCTTCACTATCTCCTGGAGTTTGTTTTCAAACTCATGTCCATTGAGCCGGTGATGCCACCCAACCATCTCATCCTCTGTCATCCCCTTCTCCTCCTGCCTTCAGTCTTCCCAGCATCAGGGTCTTTTCCAATGAGTCAGCTCTACACATCAGGTGGCCAAAGCGTTGGAGCTTCAGTTTCAGCATCAGTCCTTCTAATGAATATTCAGGGTTGATTTCCTTTAGGATTGACTTGTTTGATCTCCTTGCTGTCCAAGGGACTCTCAAGAGTCTTCTCCAGCACCACAATAATTTCTTACAACAATACAAAAAGAGTTCTACATATTTAGGGGAAAGATTGAAGGAGCATCAGCCCAAATACTCAGAATTATTGTCTTTATGTGGTCAGACTGATCTACCTTTTTTTTTTTTTAGTTTTCTGAATGTCTCCAACTTTATTCAATTAAAATTTTCTTTTTTAATCTAAAAATATGTGTCTGTGGCAGTTACCCTGTTTCTGAGAGGCAGCTCCTAACACATGATGAAATTAGCTTCCATCCACGATTCCAGTGACGTGCATGGGTGGTTCTGGGTCCACAGTGAAAGGATGATAATTATGTACCATTAAATAGGAAACGCAGTTATTAATATAGCCTCAGTGATTAATCCTCCATCCACCTCGCAGTTGTGCTGGTAAAAATCAAATGGAAGGTAGACAGGAAGGCACCCAGGAGGAAATTGAAGCCCAGCTCAAATGCCAGGAGCTCACGCTCTGGAGCAAAGCCTGATGCTCACTTGCTAAATCCTAAACAGGACAAGGAGGCTGCAGTTTTTACTTAACTAGACCAGATTTGCCTCTAACCCTGGAGAGCAGCTCTGCCATGGTGAGAAGTGACAGGCGTAGAGCAGGTCTGTTAGAACCTCCCCTGGAGCCTGTGAATGTCCCCTGTAAGGACCTGAGGTGGGTCCTTCAGCATCCTTCATTGCGGACAGAGGTCTGCAGTGGAGGAACCCCTGGTTTCAGGGAGCTCTGTGGCACGTACGGCCCTCAGTCTCCGTGTTCAGCGTCCTCTCACTCATCAGCTGTGCCCCCGTGCAGTATGAGTCCCGCAGCAGCGGGGACTGTGCTTCCAGCTCATTCCACCCCCCAGTGCCCAGCACCACAAACACTGGGCATTGTGCTCGGACATTTGTGATCACCACTGCCTTTGTTTGAAGGTGATTCGGGATATGTTTTAATGAGGGATGTTAAGACACACAGACACAGAAATGATGCCAGGAAGGAAGAGGTTTACACACACAGCTCCCTGGAATCAGGAGACATGTCAGAGCAGGCAGGGCCCCATGGAGGGGCACCAGGATCATCGGGAGATTGAAGGAGTAAGAGGAGAATGTGGGCAACAGCTAGTTATATGGCGTTTTCCACAGGAAGGAGCTGGCAAGGCTGGGTCAGCAGGCTTGGGACTAGCTGGCCTGAGTCACTCCAGCAGGTTCTGGGCCCAGTGGCTGTTCCCAGGTACTGGGTACCTGCCCTGTGTGACAAGGGACAGTGGCCCAGAGTGATGGTCCCATAGAGGAGGGGGTGGGGTGTGAGCTCTCTGATTGGTTGATCTACATATGAAAGAAGCGCTTGAAGGTAAGTGGTTCACTGTCTCTAGGAATCCGTTAACCTGGGCAGGGCCATCCCTCCAGGGTCAGCAAGGCCCCAACGTGATGAAGCATCAGACACAGGAAATAAACAGATGGGGCGACGCAGTCTCCATAGATGTGCATCTTATTGTCAGGGAGTCTGAGCTGTGGCTTGCTGTACATGTACTGGTTACACGCCTGTCTTGTGACTCCTGGGCCTTGGCGTTGGCTCCAATCCTTAAGACGTGTTCCAAATACTGCTTCTTTTCTGTGGGAGTCTTTGGCGCTACCTGCCAAGCAGCTCCATTTTCCCTCTGGGAGGGAACATGCAGTAGGATTGTACTCTGGCTTCCTGTAAACAGGGAGGGGAAAGGGACTGTCGTAGGGTTCTTACAGTACATGTGAAGCAGAATAAAAACGTTGGAAGGTGGAATGTGTGAGTTAAAGATATACAGTGTATACACATAGCAGCTTGGAGGATACGAGGGTGGGGGTCCAGGAAGAGTGAAACAGAGGAGGGTGAGGGGACCCCAGAGCATGGCCTGACTCTGCACCTCTGCGGCTTCCCCCAGCACCAACCATAGCTCCATCCCACAAGCCATGGCAGAGCCAGAGGTCTCCTGACAAGCAGCTTTGGTTCATAACCACTTCTGAAAAACACAAATTCTTTAGTGCTAGTGAATAAACTAGAGTCCAGACTCAAGCCTTACATATGACTGTAGGAAGGAAAAAACACCCCATGAAAAATTAATCTTGGATTAATTGATCTGAACATAAAATGAATGGCAGGTCCTTTGGGACACATTCCACATAAAAAGAAAGTGCTGAAAACACCACTGTTTTGCTCCAGCTTTTAGCCCATTCTGAATAAGATGGAAATCTACTGGCTTCCTTAATGAAACTATGGTCCCTCATTCCCAGGTTGGTGATGGGTTTCCCTCATTGTCATCAATTAAAAAAAAAAAAAAAAAACCACCAAATCTAGCAGCTGCCTTTGTTTTGTGTGCTGTGGGCTAAGTTTTGAGACATCCTTCTCCCAAAGGACAAGGTCCACCTGGGGTCAAGAGATGGACCTCCTGGGGATATGTTCCTTCCCAAGCAGCCTTGAGCACCAGGGTTTGATTTCATTAAAGGAGTCAGAAAAGGGTACCTTACAGACAGACCCTCACAGTCACCAAACTGGCAGCATGGTGGCCCAGCTACACTCTCATGGGCTCCCAGAATGACCATCATCCACCAGCGAGAAGACAGCATGGCCAAGAAGTGCCAGAAAGACCTACAACCTCTAGACACACAGCCACAGGCCATCACCTTCCCCAGGCCCCTTCCCCCAACTCCACAAGGCCAACCACTATTGATAGAGCTGAGAGCTAGCACCCAACAGCAGTTCTGGGCTATTGACAGGGAGAGCTGCCATGCATCAGAATTAGAGACAGGGAATATTTTAGCAGGAGTAGCTGCTTTCGGAATGGCTGAGTAAGGACTTCCAAAAAACTGTTCCTCCATAAAAGCAGTGAGAACAGTGGCCAAAAAAATTATGAAAATGAACTTTTTCAGAACTGTGGAAATTAACCAAAGGCTTGCAACAATCTGAGAAACATTTATTCAAGAAAACAGCTGAAGCTCAGAAAGAACAGTGAGCTTTGTGGCACTTCAGCTTGCCCTAGTCCCGTTCCCCCATTCATCTCCGCAGCATTGAAGACCTTCAAATTTTAAGTAGCCGTGAAAGGCAGAAGCCTAGCACCCCTTGGAGGGGTCAGATTGTGTTTGGGGCTCACCAAAAGTCCATCTCCTGACATGTCATTGGTTGCCCTGTGTGGTAGACCCTGGAAACCCCACTGATTGCTTGAAACAGTTAGTGGCAATTGTTTAATATGGCAGCTGTCTGAGACGGTGTTGGCAGTTGAGGCAAACAAGAAGTCAACCAACATATAAAAGGAAAAGTTTGAGAATGAGAGGTCCACAGGGCACTTTGAAAGGCTCTGGTAGAGTCCAGGGAATGTAGACATTAACCATCACTAACAGAAGGATATTTAGGAGATTCATAGATAGGTGGGAATTTAAAAGCTCACTCCTAAATCACCAACTGGTAAAAGGAGATACCATGAGATGAACTAGAAAATGTTTTGAGATGAATGAAAATGAAAATGCTAAAACTTATGAGATGTAGTGAAGTAGTGTTTATAGCATTAAATACCTACATTAGAAAGAAAATCTTAAATCAATGACCTAACTTTCCACCCTAAAAAGAGTAAACCAAAGCAAAAAGAAGGAAGAAAATAAGATTAGAGCAGAGATAAATGAAATAGTATGGAATGGAAAAAAATGCAGAGAAAATTAACAAAACCCAAAGTTGACTCTTTGAAAAGATCAATATTTTGACAAATTTTTAGCTAGAAAGAGAAAGAGAGAGAGAGAGGATTCAAATTACTAGAATCAGGAATGAACAAGGAGACATTGCTAATGACCTTGTAGCCCTAATAAAAGAGATTTATGAAATGCATGAACAATTGTATGCCACAAATTAGATAACTTAGAGGAAATGGATAATTACTAAAAAGGCACAAACTACCAAAACTGACTCAGGAAGAAATAGAAAATGTCAATACAAGTAGAGATAATGAATTAGTAATTTTTAAAAAAACTACCCACAAAGAGAAGCCAAGCCAAGATGGCTATACTGGGGACTTCCCTGGTGGTCCAGTGGCTAAGACTTGGCACTCTCAAGGCAGGGGCCCAAGTTCAATCCCTGGTCAGGGAGCTAGATCCCACACGTCACACCTAAGACCCAGCCCAGACAAATAAATAAATAAAAATATTCAAGGAAAGAATACTATTAGGGTGCAATGTAATTTTTCTCAGGCCACCCCTTGCAGCTTGTGGAATCTTAGTTCCTTGACCAGGAATTGGAAGCCCAGGAATTTAACACGGAGTCCTAACCACTGGGCCATCAGGGAATTAAATTAGTGTGTAATTTAGTTATATTTTTCTTGTATAGCTTTTTGTTCGGCCTTTATATTTACTTTTAAAAAAATTCTCTTATTGAAAAAGCGATATAACAACATTAAAAAGAAAAATGATGCTATCTTAATGTAACACTATTCTCACTTTTGTAATGACCTCCCAGATACTGCTTATATCAACACACATTTTAGAATTACCTGAGTGACACTATGTTTAAAGTGATGAATGGAAAGAACCTACAACCAAGAATACCCTACCCAGCAAGGCTCTCATTCAGATTCCACGGAGAAATCAAAAGCTTTACCAACAAGCAAAAGCTGAGAGATTACAGCACCAACGAGACCAGCTTTGCACCAAACGCTAAAGGAACATCTCTAAGTGGAAAAGAAAAGGCTTCAACTAGAAACAAGAACATTATGCGTGGAAAAGCTCACCGGTAAAGGCAAATACTCAGTCAAGCTGGGAAATCAGCCACACAAGTGCGGTGTCGAAACCAGCAGTCGTGAGGAGAGAATGCACAGGCAGGATGCCGGAAATGCATTTGACATTAAAAGACCAGAAACTTAAAGAGTCTTGTCTAAATACAGGGTGCAGTATTGAAACTTCATGGTAACCACAAGCTGAAAATCTACAATAGAAGCACACCTGAAAAAGAATGACCAATCGAAACACAGCACTAAAGCTAGTCATCAGATCACGGGGAAATACCATTACCTGTGTGAGAATTACTGATTTCTTGAGGTTGCAGGCCCACAAAGATTTTTTTCCTTTTCCATCGCTGTCTTCATGATGCTGATTTTGAACAGTGTTTGCCACAGTCTCCACCGTGCTGAAGAACTTTCACATACTAAATGACGATTTTTTGATAACTTTAGGTTATTTTAGATTTTGCCTCTCTTAATACCCTGCAAAGAATTTTCTTGTGCCAAAGGATTTTTACCTCAGTTAAACTCCCATGGAATTAATTTCCAGTCAAGGAAGAGAACCTCTAAAAGTGGTTTTGGTAATGTATTCTGTGTCTGTCATCTCATTTTTTTTTCTTTAATATTTTTGTAGAAAAAGTTCAAACCTCAACAGAAAAGTTGAAAGAATTACACACTGTGCACCCACCAGCTTGATTCCACAATGGACAATTCTCATAGTCGACCAGCTCCCTATCTATCTCATTTTTATGCATTTCAAAGTAAGCTACAAGTATCAGTGAATGTCTCTGCACAAAAGATTTCAGCATGCATTTTATTAACTAGAGTTTAAGCTCAATATTTATCTATGGTTATTCGGAAGTAAAACTTGCAATAAAATGCATGGATTTGCTTCTTTCTGGGAAATCCACACATCTGTGTCACCCAAGTGCTTATTAAGGTGCGGAATGTGAATGCTACTCCAGAAGTTTCCTTCATGCTCCCCCTCCACCCACCACCCACCCCCAGAAGGCACCTTTGTTCTGATTCTTCTCTACTGCAGCTCGATTTTGCCTTCTCAGAACTTCATGGGATAGTATAGTAGGCATACTTTTGGTTAAGCTGTAACAGGTTTTGGATTCATTAATGTTGCTGTGTGCATTAATAATTCTTTGCTTTTTATGGCTGAGTTGAATTCCATAGTGTGGATATAACACAGTTTATCCATCTTCTTGTCCGTGGACCCCTGGGCTTTTCCCACTCTGGAGCTATTATGAACAAAGCTGTGCTGTGGACTGAGTGTTACTGTACCCCCTCGGAGTTCGTATGGTGAAATCTAATCTCCAATGTGCTGGTGTGTGGAGATGGGACCCTTGGCAGGTGATGAGCTCCTTCCTCGTGAATGGATTCAACAAGAGGTCAGCCCTCCCAGAAGCGAGCCTGACCTCAGCCTCCCCGCCTGCAGAGCTGAGAAAAGAAAAAGGTCTATGGTCATGACCCCACATAATCCCTTCCCCGTCTTCGGTGTTTTCTTAAAGCAGCCTGAACTGGCAAGGACAAGCTGCTATGAAGATCTTTCAGGGGTCTTTCTGTGAACATCTTTTCCTGTTTTCCTTGGTAAAAAACCTAGGAGAGTGCTTCCCTGGTGGTACAGTGGATGGGAATCTGCCTGCCAATGCAGGGGCCCCAGTTCAATCCGCTCTGGGAATATTCCACATGCCACGGAGCAGCTAAACCCGTGCACCACAGCTACTGAGCCTGGAGCTGCAACTCCTGCAGCCAGTGCTCCGAGAGCCAGCACTCCACAACCAGAGGCACCACCGCAACAGGAAGCCTTGCCCACTCCCCACAGCCAGAGACAGCCTGCACACAGCATCAAAGAGGAGCCCCACCCCACCCGCCACAGCCAGAGACAGCCTGCACACAGCAAGCAAGACCCAGAATGGCCGAAAATAAAATTCAAAAAATCTTATAAAGAAATAAAATAAAAAGAGTGATTGCTGGATTATCAGTTCAGTTCAGTCGCTCAGTTGCGTCCAACTCTTTGTGATCCCATAGACGCCAGTCTTCCCTGTCCATCACCAACTCCCGGAGCTTGGTCAAACTCATGTCCATTGAGTTGGTGATGCCATCCAACCATCTCATTCTCTCTCGTCCCCTTCTCCTCCTGCTTTCAATCTTTCCCAGCATCAGGGTCTATTCTAATGAGTCAGCTCCTTACATCAGGTGACCAAAGTACTAGAGCTTCAGCTTCAACGTCAGTCCTTCCAATGAATATTCAGGATTGATTTCCTTTAGGATTGACTGGTTGGATCCCCTTGCTGTCCAAGGGACTCTAAAGAGTCTTCTCCAACACCACAGTTCAAAAGCATTAATTCTTTGGCATTCAACTTTCCTTATGGTCCAACTCTCACATCTGTACATAACTACTGGAAAAATCATAGTTTTGACTAGATGGACCTTTGTTGGCAAAGTAATGTCTCTGTTGGGTTATAGGGCAACTGTATATTCAGTTTTATAAGAAACTCCCAGCTCTCTGATCAAAAAGTTGTAGTGTTTACCCGGCTATCAGCAGTTGCTCTACATTGCTGCCTAAACTCCATCATGTTAGTTTTTAGCCATTCTTTTTTTTAATAGGTTTCTAAGTTTTTTTAAACACATACTTAACATGTGGTTTTTACTAATCTGAATATATTGCTGTCCTAAATTCACTCTGAGCCAATTTACTGAATCATATTCACTTTGGCATGTTTTTTTTTAAATTGGAGTATAATTGCTTGTTGTGTTAGTTTCTGCTGTACAACAAAGTGAATCAGCTATATGTATAATAAACCCCCTCCCTCTTGGACCTCCCTCACACCCCTGCCCCCCATCCCACCCCTCTAGGTCATCACAGGGCGCTGAGCTGAGCTCCTTTCACTCTACGGCAGCTCCCGCCACCTGTCTGCTTTAAGTGTGGCAGTATATATACGCTAATGCCGCGCTCCCAGTTCCTTCTACCCCCTTTCCCCTCCCTGTGTCTGCGCGTCTGTTCTTTACATCTGCATCTCTATTCCTGCCTGGAAAATAGGTTCATCTGTACTATTTTCCTAGATTCCACATGTATGCATTAATAAACAATATTTGCTTTTCTCTTTCTCACTTCACTCTGTATGACAGACTCTAGGTCCATCCCTGTCTCAACAAAGGACCAATTTTGTTCCTTTTTATGACTAATATGCTATTGTACCTATGTACCACATCTTATTTATCCATTCCTCTGTTGATGGGGCTTCCCTTGTGGCTGAGCTGGTAAAGAATCCACCTGCAATGTGGGAGACCTGGGTTCTATCCTTGGGTTGCGGAGATCCCCTGGAGAAGGGAAAGGCTACCCACTCCAGTATTCTGGCCTGGAGAGTTCCATGGACTGTATAGTCCAGAGGTCACAAAGAGTTGGACACCACTGAGCACCTTTCACTTTCACTTTCCTCTTGATGGACATTTAGGTTGCTTCCGTGTCAAGCCAGTACATTAATCGTTGTTTAGTCACTAAGTTGTGACCAACTCTTTGCTCATTAAGTTGTGACCCCATGGACAGTAGCCCACCAGGCTCCTCTGTTCATGGGATTTTCCAGGCAAGAATACTGGACTGGGTTGCCATTTCCTTCTTCGGGAGATCTTCCTGACTGAGGGATCAAACCTGCCTTCTGCTTGGCAGGTGGAATTTTTACCACTGAGCCACCTGGGAAGCTCCAAGACATTAATACTATTGTAGGAATACATAGTGCCACAAGTTGTAGCCATCCTGATGAGTGTTGTAACAGTAGCACATCGTGGTTTTTACCTTTATTTCCTTGATGTTTAATGATGCTTTTAATGAACACATTTTCATGTGTTTGTGGTCGTTTGTATGTCTTCTGTTGGGAAGTGTCTGTTCCAATTATTTGCCCATTTCTTAACTGAGTTGTCTTTTTATTCTTGAGGTGTAGGAGTTCTTTACATATTCTGGACCCCAGTGCTTAACAGATATGCATTTTTACACATATTTCCTCCCAGTCTGTGGCTTGCCTATTTACTTCTTTTTTAGATTATTTGTTTATTTGGCTGCACTGGGCCTTTGTTGCTACACGCAGGCTTTCTCTAGCTTTAGTGAGTCGGGGCTACTCTTCCTCGCAGCGCACAGGCTTCTCATTGCTGTGGCTTCTCTTGTTATGGAGCACAGGCCCTAGGCAGGCTGGCTTCAGTAGCTGCAGCACACAGGCTCAGCAGTTGTGTCTTTCAGGCTCTAGAGTGCAGGCTCAGTAGCTGTGGTGCATGGGCTCAGTTGCTTCAAATCATGTGCATCTTTCTGGACCAGGGATTGAATCCGTGTCCCCTGCATTGACAGGCGAATTCTTATCCACTGTTCTACCAGGGAAGTCCACCTGTTTATTTCATAATGAAGCATTTTGATGAGCAGAACTTCTTAATTTTAATGAAGTCAAATTTTCTTTTAGGGTTATTGTTTTCTCTGTACTTTGTAAGAAAGCTTTGCCTACCCCCAAGTCAAAAAGATATTTTCCTGTGTTTGCTCCTGGAAGGTTTATAGTTTTAGCTGTTATATTTATGTCTAGGATCCATCTCCATTTAATTTTGCACAAGATGTAAAGTAGGGACCTAGGTTCATTATTTTCCACATGGATATCTAGTCATTTAAGACTTTCTTATCTGTATGAGATCACTTTAGTGCCTCTGTTGGAAATCAGATGGTGGTGTTAGTGGGAATCTAGCGTCTCTATTTTGCCGCAAGATGTATCTGTCTACCGTTTGCCAAGATCTTGCTGTATGAATACTGGAGTTTTATGGTGAAACTTGAGACCCAGTAATGAGTCTTCCAGCTGTTCCTTTTTAGGAGAGCTTTGGCTAGCCTAGGTGTTTGCGTTTCCATATACGTTTGAAACTGGTTCATCAATCCCCAAATCTGCGGAATTAGGATGGGATTTTGTATTATAGCAATAGATCAATTTGGAAGGGACTGACCTCGTAACAGTACTGGGTCTTCCAAGTCATTGAACATGGTATATATTAGGTCTTGTTTAATTTCTCACACCATCTCATTGTATGTGTGTGTTACATGTGTGCAACTTATTCATTATTAAAATCACAAAGTTTCATTGTTAAAAAAATGGATGCTGTATATAACGCAGGGACCTGTGCTCACCCCTGTGTGGCAGCCTGGACAGGAGGAGAGTTTGGGGAAGAACGGACACACGTGTATGTAAGGCTGAGTTCCTTTGCTGTTCACCTGAAACTATCACACTGTTGAGTGGCTTTAGTCCAATTAAATTAAAAGTTTTTTTAAAAATCTAAAAATGGAAAGGACAGTAAAGTCAATATAATGAACAGAAAAGAAAATGCCCCACTGTCTGTGCTGTTGCTCAGAGACCCAGACTGTTAACAGTCCAGCGTATTTTCTCCCAGTCCTCTTTCTACGCAGTTTTTGTCTGTTTCGTGTGGCTGATAGTAGTGAATATAAAGTTGTGAGCTTTGCATTTACGACAAGCATGCCGTAGCAAACTCCGCTGGTGCCTGCCGCATGCCCTCAGTTTTCCCCGAAGATGGATCCAACACCTGTTTCTTGCCTCTCTGCCTGAGGGTGTGTGTCTCCAGCCCTGGAGACTGCTTGGATGGTGGTGCACGAAGCTGCCAGAAGCCCTGGGGAGCTGATGTAACAGGAACACTCCTCCAACAAGGAGACAGGATGCTGCATGGACCTCCATGGCGTGTTCCAGCGTCCCCGGCGGGATGGAGTTCCCAGCTCAGGAGGGCATTCTCCTCCCCTCCAGGTCCTCTCCCATCTCCCCCAAGGAGACCACCCCATGCCTTGGACCAGCTTTGGCAGGAATTCACACAAAGATGCCTAGACAGTGTATTAAAAAGCAAAGACATCACTTTACCAACAAAGGTCCATCTAGTCAAAGCTATGATTTTCCAGTAGTCACGAACAGATGTGAGAATTGGACCATAAAGAAGGCTGAGCGCCAAAGAAATGATGTTTTCAAACTGTGGTGCTGGAGAAGTCCCTTGGACGGCAAGGAGATCAAATCAGTCCAACCTAAAGGAAATCAATCCTGAATATTCATTGGAAGGACTGATGCTGAAGCTGAAGCTCCAATACTTTGGCCACCTGAATGGGAAGAGCCAACTCTTTGGAAAAGACCCTGATGCTGGGAAAGATTGAACTCAGGAGGAGAAGGGGATGACAGAGGATGAGACGGTTGGATGAAATCACCAGTTCAATAGATATGAACTTGGGCGAACTCTGGGAGGGACAGGACAGGTGAGAGACAGGGAGGCCTGGCGTGCTGCGGACAGTGGGGTCACAAAGAGTCAGACACAACTTGGTGACCAAACAACAATGACAACAACACACTAATCTGCATTTCCCTAGTGTCTTAATGCTCTTGGAAACATCAGCTCTAGTTGCCATGTAATATTCATCTGATATGTTTACCATTGTTTTCTCAACCCTTCCTTCCTTTTTGCTAAGATTTTCACTCTCAGGAGTTGTATGTGATGCTTTTTTTTGGTACCAAGAGTAATTTCCTTAGGATCGCTTCCTGGAACAGGAATTTTTTTAAGGCTCAAATTCATTCTGCCAAAATGCTCTTCTGAAAAACTGAAACCAATTTAAAGTCCTCCTAGTAGGATATAAAGGTGCCTGGTTTATCATATGCTAAGTGGCCCATATTTTTTAAAAGGAATTGGCATCTATTCCTAGTTTATGTATGTAATGGAAAGATTAAACACCTGAGTGGTTTTCTTCCATTTCAGGTGATTCAGGAAGAAAACAGACACAGTGTTGATTTTCACAGCTTCCTTCTGTGTTTCTCTCCTGTGCATGCATGCTAAGTTGTGTCCGACTCTGTGTGACCCTATGGACTGCAGCCTGCCGGGCTCCTCTGTCCATGGGATTCTCCAGGCAAGAGTACTGGAGTGGGTTGCCATGCCCTCCTCCAGGGGATCTCCCTGACCCAGGGATCGAACCTGCGTCTCTTATATCCACCTGCATTGACAGCAGCAAATGGCTATCGTGGCCACCAGGGAGTGCTGGCCAGAAGGCCCACTGGAGCAGAGGCAGCAGCATCCACAGCAGTAACAGTTTCTGGGCTTGGAGTCAGGTCTGTCCTACTTTGGAGCAACTCAAGGACCAGGTTTGGAGGAAAAAATTGATTTTTCATTTTTTAGATGCTTTTCATTTGGCTGAAGAAATGTAATAAGGTGAGAAGACATGTATAGCTGAGAAATGTGGTTTAGGAGAAAAAGATTATTAAAAACTAGCTCTTCATGGTCTCCAAAGAATTCCACTGGGGTCAGTGTCTTGGCATCGACCTTCTGGATAAGCAAGATCGACTTCACATTTAGCTGGTTTCCATGGTGAACAGAATGATGATCCGAAAGAGGTCCATGTTCTGATCCTCAGAACCTGAGAGTGTTACCTTATGAGGCAAAAGAAACTTTGCAGATGGGGCTAAAGATGGGAAGATGCCAAGGTGAGGGGGCCTCGATATAATCACGAGGGTCCTCTTGAGAGGGAGGCAGAGGGTCAAGGTCAGAGGAGACGAGATGCTACAAGCAGGTCAGGGCAGGCCCTGTGCAGCTGCCCCTGGGGGCAACGGAGCGGCCACGAGCCAGGAGGTAGTGCCTGTAGAAGCCGAAAGGCAAGAAAAGGCTTTTCCCCAGAGGGCCCAGGAGGAAAACAGCCTTGCCTAGACCTCGACCTTATGACTTCCGACACTTGAGCCGAAAGATAACACATCTGTATTGTTTCAAGCCGCTGCGCTTGGGGCCGTTTGCTCAGTAGCCACAGGAAACCAGGGCAGCTATGGTCTGCTCTCCTGGTCACCAAAGACCCTCACAAACTCATCGCTATGCTAAAGTCTCCCACACAAGCACCGCTGCCTTAAAATGTCCAGCAGAGTGAGAACGGCTTTAAAACACTCCAGCATGGATGGACCTAGAGGTTATTGTGTTAAGTGAAGTGAGTCAAACAGAGAGAGATAAATATATGATATCACTTAAATGTGGAATCTAAAAAAATGGTACAAATGAACTTATTTATGAAACAGAAATAGACTCACAGACATAGACAGCAAATCTATGGCTATCAAAGGGGAAAGTAGGCAGCGATAAATTAGGAGTTTGAATTAACAGATACACACTACTGTGTATGAAATAGGTAAACATCAAGGACCTACTGTACAGGACAGGGAACTCTACTCAATATCTTATAATAAACTGTATGGAAAAGAATCTGAAATAGAATATATATCAATGGGCTTCCCTGATGGTTCAGCAGTAAAGAATCCACCTGCAGGGCAGGAGACACAGTCAGCGTGAGTTCGATCCCTGAGTCAGGAAGAGCCCCTGAAGAAGGAAATGTCAACCCACTCCAGTATTGCCTGGGGAATCCCATGGACAGAGAATCCTAGCGGTTTACAGTCCAGGGGTCGCAAAGGGTCAGACACGACATAGCATACGTGTACAATACGTATAACTGAACCACTTTACACCACACTTGAAACTAACACACTGTAAGCCATTTATACTTCAGTTTAAAAAACAAAAACAAAAAAACCTCAACCAGCCTCCCAGAGGCAGCAACTCTGCAGAAGCTGCCCAAAGATCCATGACCGGGGATAAAGCATGTTGTGCATGGGAACCCAGGACCGTGTCCCCCAGCAACCCCTCTCTGTGCAAACACAGTGGGGGAAACGGTGTCAGATGGTACAAACTAGCAGTACATTTAGAAGGACAACTAATTCTACTACATATTAACGATAAAATGGGCATCTTTTCTCTAAGACAGGGCCGGCTGGTCCCCTTGCGGGGCCTCAGCTGTGAGAGCCTGCACCATGCCCTGGAGGGCGTGATGTAGACGCCCCCTCCTGCATCCCCCCAAGAGACGAACCTGCCTTTTCCCTTGGGAGATGGAGGGGGGACCAGGTCGTGCCTGTCATCCTTCCAGGGTCTCAGGGCTGCCTCATGTTCACGTGGTCGTGTTGTCAGGAGACCTCCATCCACAGTTTCAATTTGATTCCTTTCATTCAGTTCAGTCGCTCAGTAGTATCCGACTCTTTGTGACTCCATGAACTGCAGAACGCCAGGCCTCCCTGTCTATCACCAGCTCCCGGAGTCTACCCAAACTCATATCCATTAAGTTGGTGATGCCATCCAACCGTCTCATCCTCTGTCATCCCCTTCTCCTCCTGCTCTCAATCTTTCCCAGAATCAGGGTTTTTTCCAGTGAGTCAGCTCTTGGCCACATCAGGTGGCCAAAGGATTGGAGTTTCAGCTTCAACATCAGTCCTTCCGATGAGCACCCAGAACTGATCTCCTTTAGGATGGGCTGGTTGGATCTCCTTGCAGTCCAAGGGATTCTCAAGAGTCTTCTCCAACACCACAGTTCAAAAGCATCAATTCTTCTGTGCTCAGCTTTCTTTATAGTCCAAACGCTCACATCCACACACGACCACTGGAAAAACTGTAGCCTTGACTAGACGGACCTTTGTTGGCAAAGTAATGTCTGCTTTTTAATATGATTTCTTTAGCCAACCAAGAAAGTGACATTAAGCACCTACTGAGTACAAAGCCTGCTGGTCACTATTTCTGCCAGTGCAGGGCCATTTAGGGGAGACTGAAACACAAGTCATGCTGCCAATACCTTGACTTAATTTCTGTTCTATTTTTTTTTTACTTTCTTTAAAAATTGATTTTCATTGTAGTATATTAATGCTTGCTTTACAAAGTTGGGTTAGTTTCTGCTGTGCAACAAAATGAATTGGGTATTCGTTTACATATATCCACTCTTGTCCTTTTTTTTTTTAATAAGCTTTAAATTTCCTGAGGTCTGACCTGGTGCCCAGGTCTTTGTGGAAATGAACTCATCAGGTGGGAGGACGGAGCTGATGTTGTTAGTGGCCAGTTGGCTCGGTCATGACTCAAATATCGAGGCACAGCCACCTGGTCTGTGCGTGTCGCATTCCCCAGGCAGGCCCGTGGCTGTGGCGGGCTGGAGGAGGGGGGCCGATGCTCGGGGCCCTCGACCATTCGCACTGTTCGTCTCCCTGTGTCCCAGAGAAGCTAGGATCAGAGGGACGTGCCTGGGCCCCAGAGGTACCAATGGAGCACAGAGCCAGCAGAATGAGCACCTGGGAGGCGCTCAGATGCTGGGGAGGGGAATGGGGCCGCACACATTGAGTGCCGGCTGTGTGCCCTTGGTGAGTCACCTCCAAACCGTCCCTTTAAAATGATCCCCAAAGATAAGCCTTATTGTGCTAAGGTACTGTTATTCCCACTGCCCTGTGAGAACACTGGAATAGATTGGAGGATGGGGCTGGAAGACCCTTCCTCCCTAGAGCCAGGTGACTGCTCTGAGATAGAAATGACCGCAGGTGCGGGCCTGCAAAGGTGCTGAACCCAGGACATGCACGGCCCCCTGAGAGTGCAGACTGACGGGCTGCTATTACTAATACTATTACGACCTCCGTGCTCCAACTGCCTGTTTCACAAACTCTCAGGGCACAACTAAACACGTGGGATACAAGGGCAGGGATGCTGAATGTGAAGGGGTTTGTTTCTGAGCACTCAAAGTGCTTTGGCCTCCAGGGACGTGGCTGCAAATGGTCTGCCTTGAATCCGGGATGAGGGGGGATCTGGATGACCAGGCTGGCCAGAAATAGGCCCGCGCGGGCACGTGGGCTCAAGGAGGGGGACGCGGCCGGAGGTGAGTCATCCACAGCTCCTGGTGCCACCACTTCTAGAAACAGATGTTCCAGGGTCCTTTGGGACAGCAGTTTCCAAAGAGGGCTTTTGACCTGCCGTCGTTTACCCAGGACAGAGAGGAGAGACACTCAGGGCTGCCCCTGAGGTAGAGGGGAGGCAGGAAGGGGCAGAGCCCTCCTTCCCTCCTGGGGGCCGAGGGCCTGTGAGCCAGGCGGGGCCCTGGGGCAGAGGCTCCTTCCACAGCCACCTCAGGGCTCCCAACACAATTGAGAAAGGACCCCAAGGAAGAGGGGGACCTTACTGAGGATGTGCTTCTAAGGCTCCACATGGGGTCTCTGCAAGGGGCTTCACCACCCCCTCACCAGATCCCAGCATGTTGTCCAAGGTGAATCTGGCCGAGGTCACCGCAGGGCAGACCCACGGCCTGGAGGCCTCGGAGCAGGGGGTCCCCACCCTCCCTGTGGGCAGCAGACCCAGCTGGAGCAGAGTTGAGGAGCCAGAGCCAGGCACCCAGTCTCTCTGGGCCTTTTTCCTTATTTGCATAAAAGGAGCAGCAAGAGGAAGTTTGGAGGATTCTAGAAGATTCTAGCCACAAGACCCTCTGCACAGGGGCCGTGGAGCCTGACCCCTCAGGACTGAGCGCTCAGACCATTTATCATCTGAGAGCAAGTCACCTCTTGGCACCCACTTTCCAGACACCTGTCCCTGGAACAAAAGAGCTGATTCTGCCCAAAACAACCTGAAAACAGGTCAGCAGGGACAGGGATGCTGGGCAGTGCCCCTTCTGGAGCTTGACAGTCAAGAGAAAACTGCTTCTGGAGACATTCTTAGGCCTGAACACAACAGTGTGTGGGAAACGCCCACCACTGACCCCAAGCTGGGGCCTGTGGGCCTGGGCCTTTGAGAGAGGATGGGCTCCTTTGCCCCCAAGTCCTGGACATGTCAGAGGGTCCTAGGAGCCTGTGTTCTCATGGTAGAAACTGCCGTCAGGGGGCTGTCTACCCCGTTTCTGATGCCAGTGTTATCTTGCCCAGTGTGGACTCCCTGCAGTGTGGATTGGGTGGTCTATCGACTCAATGGACATGAGTTTGAGTAAGCTCCGGGAGTTGGTGAAGGACAGGGAAGCCTGGCGTGCTGCATGCTGTGGGGTTGCAAAGAGTCGGACATGACTGAGCAACCACTGGCAGGGTACATTCTTCATAAACAAACCCTGACTCCCAGGGTGATGGCATTAGGAGGGGGGACGCGGGGAGGAAGACAATGGCCTGCCCCTAACTGTTTGACAGGGCATCGGGGCCCCCGCCAGGGCACTCTGTCACCGCAGCCCATGCTGGAAAATGGGACAGTCTTGTGCCCCTCTGCCCTTGGTCCTGTCGCCCCGCCCCCGGCCTGGCTGCTATCCAAACAGCCGCTGCTTCTTGCCCTGTGACCATCTGCAGCTCTGCCCGGTGACAGAGGTTCTGCCGGGTCACCCCACACTTCTCTGCTGCCGCTGAGGCTCTCCAAGACTGAAGCTGCCCGCCTCCAAGCCGCGCACCCTCCCCATGTCTATCTGTCCCTTCCTAACTCCTGCCAGTCCACAGGCATCGCCCCTCCTCAGGGGCGCCTGCCCCTGCCCCTGCCCTGTGGAGTGGTCCTGGTAGCCTCTCCCTTTGACCCTTGCCCCAGGGTTTAGGACCCCACAGTCCCCATCAACCATGCCCCTGAGGAGGGGGCTTGCGTCCAGGCCCCAGCCTCCCCAGAGCCCAGCCCCGAGCCAGGTCAATGCTTAGACAGCAGGGGGACAACAGGCAATGAAGACAAAACGGACACGGCTATTTTTTTAGAATAGCAGTTACTCAAGAAATTGAGAAGAGATGGGGCTTCCCTGGTGGTCCAGTGGTTAAGACTCTTCGCTTCAAATTCAAGGGGCTCAGGTTCCATCTCTGGTTAGGAAACTAAGATCCCACAAGCTACACAGCGTGGCCAAAGGTAAAAATAAAGAAGAAGAAATAGAGGTGAGGATGGGTATTTTTATTAAGAAACATGGGTGAATTTACTAAAAAAAAAAAAAAAATTGACATTGACATTATTTGAAATGTGAAGTTCAGTTCTGTGACCAGACCAGTCTGAGCTGCAAGATGCAGGCTGCTTCCCTCCCACCCGCTCCTACTGAGGGCCATGCCCCCGCCACCCCAGGAGCATCCCGGCCTAAATGAGTCAGGAGTGATAAGCCCCCACTTTATTCCACAATCTCCTCCTTTACAGTCGTGGACACTTGAGCTACATAAACATTTTTACCACGAAGTATGAGTTTGCGATGATCTGTGGGTTTCAGGGAGCCCTGCTCTCCTTCACTCCAACTTCTAAGACCATGGAGACCGATCCCAGTTGGAAACCTGACCCAGTGTGGGGAGGGTGGGGCGTGTGCAGGGGCTGAGTAGGTGGGGTGCCGCCAGGACTCAGACCCACCCTCCAGGAAAGACTCACACTGCACTCCTCTGTGAGGCGGTCAGGGCCGGGGCCAGGATTCGGGGACAAGTCAGCCCAGCCCCCACTCTCAGGGAGCTTGTGTCCTTATGGGGAGACAGACAAAGCCCGTATTGCAGACTGTGGCTAGTGCCATGAACAAAACAAACAGGGGCTGAGATGAACAGAGCTTGGGGCACCTCCTTCAGTGTTCCAGCGAGGGTGCCTGCCCCTCACTGCCTGTCCACTCTCCATTCTCTCGGCCTCCCTTTTAACACGGCCCCAGTGTTGGTGGTGTGGCCGTGATTACAGCTCTCAAAATGCTTCTCAGCTCCCCTTGCAACAGGGTTTGCCAATGAGATAGAAGCTGAGACTTCCAGAAAAGTTCTTTAAAGGGGGCAGCTTCCACTGAGAAATGCTCTCTTCCCTGTTCCATTCTCTTTCTTCCTGCTTGGAATATGATTGTGATGGTTGGGGTTCCAGTGGCCATTTTGTGACATGAAGTGATCTTCCCAAATAGTATTTGGGAATCCAAAGTTTAAACAGAAGGTAAGTTCTAGAGCCAAGCACTGGACTTTTGATTCTAAAACCTATATTCTTCACCCCCTCCAAACCCTTTCCTTTCAACACACACACCTGAGATGGAAAATGTTTTAAGGGGAGCTTCTTGTGGGAAGGAAGAACCCTGTGAGTGCAGGGAATGTTTCTACTCGTGTGAGTTCAGCTTCAGGCAGAAGGAGCAGACAGATCAGATTGCAGCAGTTCTTGTTTTCCTGAGAGCTCTAAAATCAAACTCTCAGTTCTCCTCTGTGACTACAACCAGATAGAATTACATGGTGCCAGCAACTTATAAATAGAATGAAATAAATGGGGAGAAACGAGCAGATTAAGCCGCAAGCCACCAGGCAAAATCAGGAGGAGGAAGTTGCTTGGCTGCTTTTTCGCGCATCCCACGACACCGAGGCTGGAGTGCTCCACCTCAGCATCTGCGGCGTGGTCCCCTGTGCAGCTCTGGCTCCAGCCCCCTCTCATGTCTGCAGAACCTGAGGTGACAGTGCAGAACGCGGGGCTCGTCTGCACTCCTGGGTCTGCTGAGGCCCCTGAGTCGGAAGAGTGAGACACATCTCAGGAGACACATGTTCAGCGCGATAGTCTACGTTTGGTGGCTCCACAGTCCTGCAGGTGAGGGTCCCGCGGAGAGCAGCCCCAGGCAGATTCCAAGGCACACCGGCTCCAGGGCCAGGTCAGCCCAGGGATGCCTCCTCTTCCAGCATCTTCACCAGGAATCAGATGCTCACTTTGCAAACACGCCCAAAGTCCAACGTCCACATGAAACAAACTGAAGAGTAGACAAGATTAAAAGTAAGATAGGCAGTGCTTTGTCTCGGGAGCTGCCAAACTCCTGGGATGTGCAGCACAGGAGGGGCACAGCTGAGATCTGCTCTTGATAGTGGTGCCGCCACACAGCAGGCGATACTGAAACGCCTGAGATGTGCTGAGGGGCAGGAGCAGCTCAGCCTCCCTGCGACACCCCCCGCCCCCCACCCAAGCTCTGCCCAGAGAGACGTCTGCTAGGGCGAGTCTCGAGGAGCCCAGCCTGTGTCTCTGGCCTGCGAGTTTTCTTTTTTTCCTTCATGGAAGAATGAGGACTATTTTCCTCTCCCTTTTCCTTTCTTTTTCGTTTTTGGTCTGTGAGCTTCTAAGCATGACAGAGAGCCTGCCTCGTGGAAGCCTCGGGCACGGGTGCCAGGAAGATGTTCAGATACCCATGTGCAGTGACGCCTGTCCTGGTCCTTGCTGTCTGCTTTTTATTATTATTATTATCACATTTTAAATTTTGAGATGTGGTAGATTGACATGCAGTTGTAAGAAATAATACAGACTGTGCTTTTACTCCGCTCCCCCCGTGGTGACATGCTGCAAACGGCAGAGCCCCGTCACACCAGGATGGTGACAGGGATGCAGACACAGAGCCTCCCGTCCCCACGAGCTCCCTCCCGCTGCCCTCATCTCTCCACTCCCAACCCTCCAGCCCCACCAGCTGCCAACCTGTCCTCTCTTTCCGCAGTTTTGTCCTTTTAAGGAGGTTCTCTAAAAGGAATCGTATGTATGTAACCTTTGGGGCTCGGCTTTTGCTTCCTCAGCTTAATTTTCTGGAGATTCGTCCAGGGGACCATCTTTGCCAACAGTCTGTTCCTTTTTGTCACCAGCGTCTTTTGAATGGCCCATCTGTGTTTGGGGACACGCCAGGACAACACCTCTGTTTAGTGGCTGAGCCCTGGGTCTGGCTGCGCAGCTGTCATTGGAACAGAGGGCTTCGCCCCATGAGACCTCGTCTCATGGTGGGTCTAGCCCCTGGAGTCTCCTACTGGGCACCTTTCTCCTTTCTCTGCCATTCATCCCTCCCCTTGCACACTCACAGATATACACACTTGCACACCCAGGCTCACCATCACACTCACCCATATTTGCACTCTCACACTCACAAGCCCACATTTGGGGTCTGAGTTCACTTTCTGGGAGCTTTGTGCTCAAGAATGAGTGTGAGATCAGGGAAAAGAAAGCTGGCAGTCTGCCTGCTGTTTAACTGCTTCATTATCGTTCTTATGCTGCCCTGTGAGGCATCCGTTTGGTTCTTGTTTCGTTTTGATTTTACCTCTTAGGAAGTGAAACCAATGACGCTGGGCAGCCATCTGATGGCAGGAGGCACCACCCTTACCCTCCTCCAGTGGAGCTGGGGTGACTGCAGGCCTCTCCCCATCCACCCTGGGGGTCCAGACCCCACCGCAGGGTCCTCTCATCTTGCCCCTCCCATCCCACTAGGCCCAAGGCTTTGCCAGGTCACTCCAGATTAGATGTACAAAGGACAAGAACCCCCAGATGCTGCGGTGGGGGCAGGGGGCTGGCCTGGGTCCCCCAAGGTCAGGAGAGGGCCCAGGGATCCTGCGGGCAGGGCCAGCCAGGCAGGAGAGCCTTGCTCACTCAAGCAAAAGTATAAGCGGGTGCCCAAAACTCAGCAGCGGGATAAACAATATTTTAATAAATCAAAATGGATGCCCACTCCCGAAATTAACAATAAACAAAATATCAAAAGTTTAAGTAGGACATCTCAGTGGGGCAGTGGCTAAGAATCCGCCTGCCAATGCAGGGGACGTGGGTTCAATCTCTGGTCCGGGAGAATCCCACATGGTGAGGGACAACTAAGCCCCTGAACCACAGCTACTGAGCCTGCGCTCTAGAGCCCCGGACCCGCACCTGTGGGAGCCCCTGCACCCTACATACAGCCTGTGTGCTGAAACAGAGGAGCCGCCCCAGTGAGCGGCCCACGCACCCCAGCGAGGAGGAGTCCCCGTTTGTTGCAACTTGAGAAAAGCCCCCGCAGCAATGAAGATGCAGCCCAGCCGAAAGTAAATTAATTTTTAAATTTTTAAATAAAAGCAGAGTCTGGCCCTAGCTTCACCAACCTTTTCACTCACCTCTCCCGACCCCAGCCCCACTCATGGGCAGCTTGACCCCCAAAGCAGAAGAGGAAGGGTGGCTCAGGGGCCCGCATGTGGCTCAGGGCTCTCTGGGCTTTGCAGCTGGTCAGGTCCTCCTGTCACCCACGTGGCAGAGGGCTTTGAGAAGTGAGTTGGGGTCGTCCCCTGGAGTCCTACAGCCGTTGCTCTGGGCATCACCAACACAGATGCACATGTGTGCACACACACAAACATTCACATCCACACCTGAACACGTGTGCTCAACAGCCGGGCTCCAGGGAGCATGTGGGCCATGCTCACTGGCTGTGGGCTGGAGCAGTGGCTGCCGAGTCCTCATTAGCCAGAGCAGATTTTTTAATCCAGGTCAAAAGTCACGTAGTCTAGAACTGATGGAGGCCCAGGCCGCCCACGGGGCTTAGTCAATGACGCTCTCTGACTCAGGCGTCAGCTCTGCCTGGGCACTGACCTTCCAGCAGGGACACTTCTACATGTGTGTGTGTGCACGTGTAGGTGTGTGCTCAGCGTCTACTTCCCCGGCTGGACGTGATGCCCACAGGGCACAGCCTCTCATGCCACCCACCCCTCCACTCTGCAGCACAGAGTCTCTCACTCTGCTGGAGTGAGGGAAGGCATGACGTGGGCAGGGGGTCAGTGGGGGTGTGCCTTTCTGTGCAGTCCTTCCTGTGAAGCCCCCACATTGCAGGGGGGACTGTGGTCTACTGCCGGCTCTGCAAGACCTCCTGTCGACCTTGTGGCTCTTCAGGGCCAGGGGGACGGCAGGTGGGCTCGGGGCCAGAGGTGCGATTCCCACTGGCGCAGACAGCACCACCCGCACTGGCTGGGCTGGGAGCCCCATCTCGAGGCGGGAGCAAGGCAGAGGCAGGGCTCTGTCCTTGCTTCCCTTGCAGCCGTGGTCCTCCAGGCCTGACCCGACCCGTCATGCACATTCATTACCACTCTTCTAGCAGCTTCCAGCTCCGTCCACCCCACTGTTCATAGATGACTGTTTTGGAGACACAAATGGCCACTGTGGCTTGGCCTTTAAAATGCACTGAAGACACTGGGGTGAAACGTTTGCCGGCGGACTTGGAGTCTGGAGGGAGGGCAGTAAAACTGTCTCTCTTCAGTGCTGAGCGTCCTTTCACATCCCAAGAGGCTTCTCCAAAAACACAGCACATTTTAAATAAACCACCTGCTCCTCCTTCTTCTAACCCACCATCCATGGAAGAGAAGTGTCTCTTCCATTTATGGGTTTAGGAAGGTCCCGGCTATTCCCACGTGGCCCGAGTTTCCCAATTTCACAGCCTCTCCTTTGTCCTTGGAGGGCAACCTCTGTTCAGCACAAGCAGAGTGAAAAAAAAAGATTAAAAACCTTATCCACAACTTATCCATTATCCACAACTACTCTGGGCCCATGTGCCTCTGAGTACTTTACACGCTTCAGTTCACTGAATCCTCAGATGACCCTGAGCCGGCGCGTTGCCATTTCCCAGGTGAGAGACGGGAAACAGGGCTGGCTGTCAGTGCACCGCATCCTGAAGCTGCTCTGGGCTTGATGGTCCTGAGGTCCCCGGGGCCTGAGCCCTGCCTGCCCCCTCATTGCTCGTTAGGAGGCACCGGGGGCTGTGGGCTTCTGACCAGGTGAGTGTGTGAAGTGTAGGGGGTGAGGTGGGGAAGACCCCGTGTCCTGGGGGCTGCTCACCAGGGACGCTTTCATGAGCTTCCAGCCAAGCCATCCTAAGTGCCCACGAGACTGGCCCAGAGGCAGAGAGGGTCTCTGGGAGAGCCAGCTCACCTGACCTCTCAGCCAGCCCGTCACCCCAGGGTGAGGGGACCCCCCCCCCATCAGCGGGTCTCCCCCTCCCTTTGGGTTGCCGTGGCTGCCAGCTGCTGCCCCCACCTGCACTACTGGGTGGATCAGGCTGCCATCAGCCTGCTGAGCAGCTGGGCAGGTGGCGGGAGGGAAGCGTGGCTGCCGGAGACTCTCTAGCCCAAGGAAGTACTGAGCGGACCTCCCGAGGCTTGTGCCCCAGGCCTGCGGGGCCAGCGCCCAAGAAGCACAGGGAGACAGGCACCCTCGCCTGAGCAGGGCGTCGGCCTGTCTGCCTCCTGGAGACCATCACCCAGCCCTCTCCAGGAAGGAGCTGGCAGATACCCAGGCAGGAGACAGCAAGAGGGAAAGTCCAGTGAGACGAAGTCAGATGAGGACGGCAGAGCCATGTTGGCCGGGGAGCAGGGGCTACCTCCTCCCTCCAGAACAGACGGGCCAGCTTTCCTGTACACACACACGCGCCCATGCACATACATGCCACACCACACACACACACACACATTCACTCACATGCATACACTCACAGCACACACCACACACACACACACATTCACTCACATGCATACACTCACAGCACACACACACACACACATTCACTCACGTGCATACACTCACAGCACACACACACACATTCACTCACATGCATACACTCACAGCACACACACACACACATTCACTCACGTGCATACACTCACAGCACACACACACACACACATTCACTCACGTGCATACACTCACAGCACACACACACACACACATTCACTCACGTGCATACACTCACAGCACACACACACACATTCACTCATGTGCATACACTCACAGCACACACACACACACACATTCACTCACATGCATACACTCACAGCACACACCACACACACACACACATTCACTCACATGCATACACTCACAGCACACACACACACACACACATTCACTCACATGCCTACACTCACAGCACACACACACACACACATTCACTCATGTGCATACACTCACAGCACACACCACACACACACACACACACACACATTCACTCACATGCATACACTCACAGCACACACAGGCACACACATTCACTCACATGCCTATACTCACAGCACACACACACACACACACACACATTCACTCACATGCATACACTCACAGCACACACACACACACATTCCCTCACATGCATACACTCACAGCACACACACACCCCAGGTCCACACTTGTGTGCATACACACAACAGATACACACTCACACGTGCATGCATTCCCCTGACCTGAGCTGTGTGTGGTCCTGTGGACCCATGCCCACTATGAACACAAGAGTGCATGTGGACGTGGGTAACGCCCCGCCCCCACCATGGTCACACTGAGGACCTGGGACAGCAGCCCGGAGTCTGATAGGCCCTAGGGGGCCCCAAGCTGAGACGCTGATCACACACACACACACAACCGGCACTAGTCCAGTGAGAATGTGTCCCAGAGGTTCGTGGCAGTGCAGTCAGGGGTGTGGGCAGCCCAGGCCGTCCAGGGGACTTCCCAGGTGGGGAAGGGGATCCACGTGGCCATGAGCCATGGAGGAAGGGATGTCCCCACCGCACAGGGGAAGCCTCACAGTCAGTGTGGGAGTTAACAACGAAAGGGGGATGAAGTCCCTGCACAATGACGTATACGTGGACCCAACAGGCGGCCCTGCAGCGGAGGACCCACCGGCAAAGTCCAGGAGTGGACAACTGAGGTCAGAGAGAAAGAAAGGGATGGAAGAGGGGCTCTGGGTGAAGAGGTATAGGCATTTCAATCTAAAAACAAACGGGCAAGTCTGGCGGCTCTGCAGTGGTTAAACGGAGTTTAAATAGAATTGGAAAGAGGTGTTGTTCAGGACTTCCCCGGAGGCTCAGTGGTAAAGAACCTGCCTGCCAGTGCAGGAGACACAGGTTCCC
The DNA here is from genome assembly GCF_032405125.1 of Capricornis sumatraensis. Lineage (NCBI taxonomy): Eukaryota > Metazoa > Chordata > Mammalia > Artiodactyla > Bovidae > Capricornis > Capricornis sumatraensis. The sequence continues at coordinate 249,852,061 of NC_091069.1, read as the reverse complement.
TTCCTGGTCCAGGAAGATCCCACATGCTGCAGAGTATCTGGGCTCCCGCTCCAGCCACTGAGCCTGCGCTCCAGAGCCGGTGCTCCACGAGGGGAGGAGGCACTGCAGAGAGAAGCCCGCACATCACAACTAGAGAGGACCCCCGCTCCCCGCAGCCAGAGAAAAGACTGCGAGCGACAAAGAGGCAGCAGAGCCAAAATAAATATCTTCAAAAACTGCGTCAATAATCTAAAACAATAGACGTTCAAACAAAAACCTGTCCTCCCAGGAGAGGGACGAAGATGGACCTGCTCCCACGACCATGCCGAAATCACAGCTATTCACAGAGCAACTATTGGTGACAGAGGCTGGAAGCTGAGCAGGAAATACCCAGAGTAACACACCCACGGAGATAAGAGTAGCTTAGTGGGTGTCAGGGGCTGAGGCTGGGGTGGGGTGATAGGCTCCTTTGGGGTGACAGAATGTTCCAGAACTAGGCAAAGCAGAGGGTTGCAGCAGCCCGGGGATGTACAAAATGCTGCTGACAGTACATGTCATGTGATGTGTGTTTCACTGCAGTAAAAACTGCTTAAAACAAGAGCCAGACCAGAGTAAACTATTGGCTCTAAGGAAGCAAGCACACCTGGGCCGTGACCTGTTCAAACACACAGGCGGTGATAACTGTGATGAAACCAAGTTTGTAGGTGAAGGCAGGACAAGAAACATTAATCACGAGATCCTCTCTGTGTGTTTGTTTGGGCCTCTGCCTCACACATGAACCTGACCTCCTTCAAGGTGGGAAGTCCTGCACCCCACAAAGATAGATTCATTCTCTCCCTTCTGATGCTGGCGATGATGCTTCTTAGAGGAATGACTGTAGAAGGTCACAGTGGCCGGCCACGCTCTGCATACATGCTACCCGGACTCTCCACCCCTGGTGACCTTGAAGTAAAATGCCAGACCCTCATTTTGATGGATAATCCTTTGTCTCAAAAACATCCCTGAGCATACTTTCAACTCCTAGCAGGTGGTCAGTGCTCAGAATTTCTGAGAATCTGCTTCCCGGGTTAGACTCCTCAGTTTGGAGTAAAATTCCCTGTTTGATTCTTCCCATGGCCATGAACTGAATTTTCTTGGCCCATCATGAGAAGCTGGGATGGTGGTTACCTGTGTGGCTGGGTGTGGCGTGGGGGGAGGTTCTCGGGGCAGGATGGGGGGAGCTTCCGGTACTGCTGTCTGGCCTGGGTGGGCTCCCCTCATAAGCACATTTTTCGTGGTTTCTACATCTGGTTTCTAGGACTACAGGCTTTTGGATGCGACCTGATGGCTGTGAGCCTTATACAGGGCAGCTGCTTGTCCCCTCCAACACACACCTGCTGCCCCTCACCTGCTCCCATCCCATGGCTTCCCGAGGGCTTGCTCATCTATGTAAGCATCTGTGTAACCCCCAGAGGAACAGCCAGCTGGCTCCTCTGAGCCCACAGATGCCATTGGAAACAGGAGGAGGCAGGGCCAGCCCCTGCTCCCAGCCTCCTGTGTCCATGGGCACCTGTGGGCAGAGCCAGCAGGAAGCTGGCCAGTGAGGGACCAGCAGGGGTGGGGCGGTCCTTCAGAGAGACGCCTGTCCTGAGCTGAGGACACAGGCAGGGGGACAGCCAGGCTGAGCGGGGAGCACTGGTCCATGCCCAGAGCCTGGCCAGTTCCTCAGCACCCCTGCCCCGGGCTCCCACGTGGGTGTCGAGGTGGGAGGGCAGTCAGTGGAGGGGTCAGGGTGAGTGGTGGCTACGGAGGCCGTGACCGTGGTGCTAATACTGAGGGTGGGGTGACCTTGGTGAGCCGAGGAGGGAGCTAAGATGATTAAGCATGAACATGCACATACTTCTCTCCAGGTTAGGTCTGGAGGTGGCTGCTTGCCATGGTAGGTCCCTGTCACCCAGGGGACCCATCTGACCCATATCCCAGGAGGGCCTCCTGTGTAGACAGTGGGTTCGTAAGCAAGCAAGGGGCCAGCCCCACACAGGACATGGACTTTTTCATCTAGATTTAGGCTTTCTGTATATAAACCAGAACAGGAAGATTTAAATCAAAATGATTTTAATTTTACAACATAATATAACCAATTGATCAACTTTGTTTTCATGTAAATGCTTGGCTTTTTAAACACATCCCATTTCCAAAGGTGTCAATAAAAGAGAAATCATGAAAATGATGTTTTCCAAAGCTTTCTTTTACTTCTCACGGAGAAGCAGGTAACATCTCAAACAGATGAAAGAAGAAAGAAGCGTACAGTAAACCCCGATGACCTCAGTGTTTTCTCACTTGAACACTGCATGTGTCCTTGCCACAAGGATGCCTTCTCTGGTCAGCCTGGAGGTCAGGAGACACGGGGGCGGGTGGTGTCCAGCCTTTGCTCTCACTCAAGTCCTCTGGGGTCCTGTGATGTCCTTGGGATCAAATCGGGTTCCCTGAGATCGTCGCTCTTCCAGCATAGTCCCGGCAGCGTCTGTGTTTTCCTAGGGTGTTTACTGGCTTCATAGATTCGGTCTATAGACGGAGACCAGCTGGTGTCTCCATTCTGCTTCTATAGCACCCCATCCCCAACCCCACTTCTTTTCCTGTAGAGTTTCTGTAAAACCAGGCTGCTTGTCCTGTGGCATTTTCCCTGGACTAAGGACACATTTCTATAAACAGGTGTCTGCTCTGCAGACCTAATCCATCCTGGATTCCTCTTCTTTCTTTCTAGACTTCCTTGCAGGCAGGGGTAGGGTCTCTGCCAGGAGGCATTATGGCTACTTGTTTCTCCTTTGTGATGTCACACCCATTGGTATCCACCCCCCACACCCCTTAATTCATCAGGGGCTGACGATCCTTGGGTTCTATCCTCCTGTCTTTGTCTAACTCTCCGTAGTCATCTCTCGACTGCCCTCAGGCAGGGGAGTGTCTGGGGGGTCTGGACAGGAAGGGTGAGGTTGGCGTGGAATCCTCAGTGGGCCCCCAGTTCAGTTCAGTTCAGTCGCTCCTGACTCCATAGATTGCAGCATGCCAGGTTTCCCTGTCCATCACCATTTCCCGGAGCTTCCTCAAACTCATGTCCATCAAGTCACTGATGCCATCCAACCATCTCATCCTCTGTCATCCCCTTCTCCTCCTGACTTCTATCTTTCTCAGCATCAGAATCTTTCCTAATGAGTCAGTTCTTTGCATCAGGTGGCCAAAGGATTGGAGCTTCAGCTTCAACATCAGTCCTTCCAATGAATATTCAGGACTGATTTCCTTTAGGATTGACTGGTTTGATCTAGTTGCAGTCCAAGGGACTCTCAAAAGTCTTCTCCAACACCACAGTTCAAAAGTATCAATTCTTCAGCACTCAGCTTTCTTTATAGTCCAACTCTCACATCCATGCATGACTACTGGAAAAACCATAGCTTTGACTAGACAGACCTTTGTTGACAAAGTAATGTCTCTGTTTTGTAATATGCTTTCTCGGTTAGTCATAGCTTTTCTTCCAAGGAGCAAGTGTCTTTTAATTTCATGGCTGCAGTCACCATCTGCAGTGATTCTGGAGTCCAAGGAAATAGTCTCTCACTATTTCCATTGTTTCCCCATCTATTTGCCCTGAAGTGATGGGACGGCACTCTTATGGCAGAAAGTGAAGAGGAACTAAAACGCCTCTTGATGAAAGTGAAAGTGGAGAGTGAAAAAGTTGGCTTAAAGCTCAACATTCAGAAAACCAAGATCATGGCATCTGGTCCCATCACTTCATGGGAAATAGATGGGGAAACTGTCAGACTTTATTTTTGGGGGCTCCAAAATCACTGCAGATGGTGACTGCAGCCATGAAATTAAAAGACGCTTACTCCTTGGAAGAAAAGTTATGACCAACCTAGATAACATATTCAAAAGCAGAGACATTATTTGGCCAACAAAGGTCCGTCTAGTCAAGGCTATGGTTTTTCCAGTGGTCATGTATGGATGTGAGAGTTGGACTGTGAAGAAAGCTGAGCACTGAAGAATTGATGCTTTTGAACTGTGGTGTTGGAGAAGACTCTTGAGAGTCCCTTGGACTGCAAGGAGATTCAACCAGTCCATTCTGAAGGAGATCAGCCCTGGGATTTCTTTGGAGGGAATGATGCTAAAGCTGAAACTCCAGTACTTTGGCCACCTGATGCGAAGAGTTGACTCACTGGAAAAGACTCTGATGCTGGGCTGGATTGGGGGCAGGAGGAGAAGGGGATGGCCCAGGATGAGATGGCTGGATGGCATCACGGACTCAATGGACATGAGTCTGAGTGAACTCCGGGAGTTGGTGATGGACAGGGAGGCCTGGTGTGCTGTGATTCATGGGGTCGCAAAGACCTGGACACGACTGAGCGACTGAACTGAACTGAACTGATGGGACGGGATGCCATGATCTTCATTTTTTGAATGTTGAGTTTTAAGCCAGCTTTTTCACTCTCCTTTCACTTTCATCAAGAGGCTCTTTAGTTCCTCTTAGTTTTCTGACACTACAAAGGTAGTGTCATTTGCATATCTGAGATTATTGATATTTTCCCCAGCAATCCTGATAACAGCTTGTGCTTCATCCAGCCCAGTATTTGGCATGATGCATAGAAGTTAAATAAGCAGGGTGACAATATTCAGCCTTGACATACTCCTTTCCCAAGTTGGAAACAGTCCATTGTTCCATGTACGGTTTGAACTGCTGCTTCTTGACCTGCATACAGATTTCTCAGGAGGCAGGTAAGGTGGTCTAGTATTTCCATCTCTTGAAGAATTTTCCACAGTTTGTTGTGATCCACACAGTCAAAGGCTTTAGCATAGTCAATGAAGTAGAAGTAGATGTTTTTCTGGAATTCTCTTGCTTTTCTATGATCCAACAAATGTTGGCAATTTGATCTCTGGTTCTTCTGCTGTTTCTAAATCCAGCTTGAACGTCTGGAAGTTCTCGGTTTATGTACTGTTGAAGTCTAGCTTGGAGAATTTTGAGCATTACTTTGCTAGCATGTGATATGAGTGCAATTGTGAAGTAGTTTGAACATTATTTGGCATTGCCTTTCTTTGGGATTGGAGTGAAAACTGACCTTTCCCAGTCCTGTGGCCGCTGCTGAGTTTCAGCCCCATCCAAAGCCCACGGGTGTGTTTACACAGCCCCATCCACAGAGCTCACGTCTGACCTGTTAACCCAATGGCAGCTTCCATCCTGGTGGATCTTCTCCATCACCTCCCACCTTGTGCCATCAAGAGCTGGGTTTGTTAGTGACATGGCACCAAGAGCAGAAGGACACTGACACTACACTAGGGTCAGAGTTTGCACACTGGGCATGACCTCAGGCTCAGTGTGACAAAAATGGAGGGAGAATGAGTGGCAGGGCTGGGCAGGCTGAGGGACCGTCCCCTCCCCACTCTCCTTGCTGTGCTGACTTTGACACAAAGCTAGTGTCTGGCCCCATTTCATCTCATGCTGCCTATGCTGGGACACGGCTGTTGGGGGCTTTTGAAAAGCAGGGAGACTCTCCCCTCCTTCTACCTCATGCAAACACTGGCTGGTGTTTGGAAATAAAATCTGAGCTTGGCAGAGATTCAAACAGGGCATGCATTTCACAAGAGGCCTTGTGGTCTGGGGACACATGAGTTTCACAAAATAAACTGGCTTCTGTTTTCTGTTAGAATCTACAAGTGTCCGTCTGGTCCCTACCATGAAGGAAAGAAAAACAATCCTCAGAAGGATGTTGAGAAATACTTTAAGATTATCAATTATTTTCAAAATTCCTGCCAGGGCAGGAGAGACCCTCTCTCTCTTATTAAGGCTTGGTTACTGCACACCTCTGGGCACACTCCTTAGACACCAACAGCTGCCACCAGCTGAATGTGTCCCCCTCAATTCATGTGTTGACATCCTGACTCCCAGCATTTCAGAGTGTGACTCTGTGGAAAGAGGCGACTGAGGTCAGATGAGGTCACCAGGGTGGGTATTGACTCCAGATGAGTGTGTCCTTATGAGAAGGAGGTCAGGACATGGACAGGTACAGAGGGATGGCCTCACGAGGAACCAGCCCTGCACATACCATGGTCTTGGATGTCCAGCCTCCAGGCCGTGAGAAGATAAATTCCTGTCATCTGAGCCCCTGTCTGTGGTACTCGTTAAGGTGACCCCGTGACTGCCCACCTGTTATCACTCACCTCACCCTCCCGCCCTCTAGCCTCCTTGCTGTTCCACCAGCAGGCACACTCCCCATCAGGGTCTCTGCTCCTAATATCCACTCGACTCCTGGCTTTGCCCAAAGGCGACCTCAGAAGACCATCCTTTGCCCTCCACACCTGATCCTTCTCCTCCCTCTACTGTCTCCAGACCCGCGGTCTCTGCCTCTAGAGTGTGGTTCCGTGAGGACAGAGTCTGGTTGTAAGAGGAGCCCCATCTGGGGAGCCCACAGCTGTGATACCAGGATCCCTGGGGGCAGTGGGGCTGACTCCCTGCTGAAGCCTGGGTGGTCACTTGGGCCACTGGGTTCATGTCCTGTTTGAAATTCTGAATGATCATAAAGAGGGGCTGTACTCATTCACAATCTGCCCTACAGATTCATTCTTTAGACAGGATCCTGCAAACTGTGGGCCTTGGGGACCCCACCACATTCTAGACTCGTAGACTCCCAGAACCTTGAATGTTCTCATCAAGGTTGTACCCCAACTCCACGGTCAATGTTGGATTTGGGGGCCTCCCCCAGCCAGTTGGCCTGGCCTCAGGACAGTCCAACTCTGTAGCTGCCCTGCTCCAAGGCTCCCATGGAGCCAGGTGGGAGCAGGTCCCCAGCCAAACCAACGAGCAGCCGCTCCTTCCCAGCCCAGCCCACCTCCCTCCCTTCTCCCATCAGTCACACAGATGAGAAACCACCCCCAGCCATCAATGTCCCCCAGACCCCCTACAGATAAACTTGGGGTCCACATTCCCCTGGGCTGCATGTGCCCCAAGTTCATGCAGAAATGGGTGCTTTCACAGCTCCCAGAGACCTGGGTACACCCGCCTCAGTGCCTCAGGGACCCATCTGGCCTGAAGCTGGCTTCTGGCCAAGAGCCTTTTCTCCAGAGTCAGCTCACTGCCTCCTTCCTGGAACCTTCTGGAACGTGCTCAGACTCCACAGGGTCATTACTCGGAGGGAGGAAGGCAGGAACTTTGCTCTCATCTAGAGAGAAATGCGTGAATGTCACCAGGACTTTCTGAAAAGGAATTCTTTGAAAAGGAAAAATAACAACAAAATACTAAAATCTCACCAAGCCTCTCAGCTGCTTCCAGCCAGGAGAGGAAAACGCTCATGTCAAACAGGCAGGAGCTTGGCCGAGAAGGAGCAGGCCCCTGACTGATCACAGTCACCGCGCTGCCCACACGGTGAGGTGGGTGAGTCAGAAAACCCACCTGAGTCCTGGACCGGGGGCTTCGGGAGAGGGAGGGGCGGTCAGGCCTGAGGTGTCCTCACCGGTGCTCGGCTGCAGAGCTGGCGGGCCTGACTGCACTGCATTTCTTTGCTTTGTCCCGAGTCCCGGCCCTTAGAGAGGGAGCCGGCGGGTGTACTTCACTGCGCCCGCTCGATGCCTCCATCACCGCTGTGGCCCCAGAGGCTCTGCGGCCTGTGGGCATCAGGGTGAGGCCCTGCCTCTGGCTAGCGGAGGGTCAGGGCAGCGTGAGACTCGGGGCCTGGGCTGCGAGCTCGAGGCCTTCCCCAGTGCGGGGCCGTCAAGGGGATGGGAACCCTGGTATGAGGGGACACCAACCACACAAGTCTGAGGACAAAGAACTTGACCGTTGGTGACCTCACCTGAGGCCAGACAATTCCCAGAATCCTCAGGGGCAAGCCTGGGCACCCCTCCCCTGTATAAGCCCGCGTGTGTCTAGGTTCTGGAGTTAACACATTCTGAATCCAAAAGCCCCCCATTTCTGAAATTGAACCACATCTTCAATTCACATCAAGGTAGAATTTACTTAGTTATTAAAAGGACAGGGGCACTGCCCTGGTGGCCCAGTGGTTAGGACTCCGCACTTCCATCGCAGGAGGCGTGGGTTCACTCCCTGGTTGGGGAACTAAGATCCTGCATGCCACGTGGCATGCCACCAACCCTCCACCAAAAAGTAAAAGAACAGACACAGACTGCAATGCCAAAAGCCCAAAGCACAAACCCCTTGGCCTGAGAGCTGCTGAGGCCACTCTCCCTGGGGGAAGGGGCTGGAGGCAGAGGCCCAGACTTTGGACTGGGGTCCCGGTGAATCTGCTTGGCGCCAAGTCGAAGGAACTGTGAGAAAGTGAGAGCCGGCCGGGCTGACCTGCAAGGCTCGTTTCCTTAGAAACTGTGTAGCTGAGAGAAGTGCAGCCAAGCTGAGTGCCCTGGGCACAGAGAGCCACACGCCGATGGCTGCAGCAGAGTTAGGGTTTACTGCAGGCTCCAAGCCAGCGAGGGGAGACAAGCCGGGATCCACTTCCACCGGGTCTCTGGGTTGGGGGATGTGTTTAGGGGAAAAGCAGAGCAGCTGGGGTGAATCACTGTCTTGAGACCTTTCTGAGACGTGGTTTCAGGAGGCAGGACGTTTCGGGTGGTCCATGGCTCAGGGGTTCTGTGAGCTCATCTTGCCCTGGAGAAACTGCCTTGATGTGTACATTAAAGACCATGTTACAGTAGCAATTTAAGTACCTGCACGATGTTATCGCCAAGAGTATTCTCAGTCACCTGACTGGCTGACTAGGGTAGTTAGTGCAGGATTGCGGTCAGAGGGGACAGGAAGGGGGTAAAGTTTTGGATGAAAGGTGAATCATAAATTCAGTATGGGAACTTGGCTTTAGGGGACAGGGTTCCAGAAGAGGAACCAGGCCTGGAGGGTGAGGAGCCTGCTCTGGGGGCCTGTGCATGGACTGGGGCTCACGGAGCGCTTAGGCGAGAGCAAGAGCAGGACGTTCTGTCCTTACAGTGGGAGGGCTGTCAAGGTGGGCACCAGCCGGCCAGTCCCCCACCCCCTCCCTGAAGGGACTCGCCCCAAGGCAAGGCCCAGGCTGCTCAAGTGCCGGGAAGCACGCAGGGCACCTCCCCAGCACTGCGGTGTTCTCTAATCCTTTCACTCTCTGGCAAAGCTCCCAGGGCAAGCAGCTGTCCAGGGGCAGGAATCTTCTGCTCCTGGGTCAAGCTCTGAGGGTAAGACTCAGGAGAGAAAGAGGACATGGGGCCTATGGCATTGGATCTCAGGTGACCCAGGACACTACCCTGGTCGCGACCTCCTCCCCACCGCCCAGGGGTGTCCACACCTGCAGATACCCTCCCCCGAGCATGGTGGGCCTGACCTCATCAGATGAGCTGGTGCTCAGGACGAAGTCAGAGGGATTCAGAATGTGAGGCTTTCTCCTGCCGGCTGCCAGTACATGGCCGGGAACCGTGGGCCCACGGTCGGGAGCTGTGGGTGCGTGGCCAGGAGCTATGGGCAGTGGAGGAGCTCAGAGCCAGTCCGGCTGACAGCCAGCAAGAAAATGGGAAGGAACCTCAACCTCGATCTTGGGTGCAAAGGATTGAATTCTGCCAGCAAGAAGCGAGCTGGACAGGGCTTGGCAGCGCGGAGACCCCTGACCTACGAGGCTGCTGTTTTCATGCCACACTCGCAGTAATTCATGAGGGAGCATGGCTGTCTCGTGCAGGACTGAGTAAACATTTAGGCAGGAAAAGGGCAAGGGGACAGGGCAGGAAACAGGCAGGAGGGGAGGCTGTGGAGAGGGGTGGGGAGCCAGGCTGCCAGGGCACCTCAAAGCCTGGGGTCCAGCCAGGGAGCACAGCCCCCCAAAACACCGAACATCAAACCTGGAAATCACATAGCTTAGACCCCCCCCCCAAGTGAGGTGGAGGAGGGGAAAGGGCAATCTAGGTCACCAGGTGGCAGGCGGGTGCCGCACAGCCAAGGCCCTGGGGGCGGGGTGGCCACTTCACCCGAGAACCACTGTGCAGACCACCCACCTCCCATCCTCGGTGTGGCTCGGTGACCCGGCGCTGGAGCAGTTGCGCCACACTGACTAGCGTGACTGCCTCCTGGGAAAGGAGGACAGAGGGAAAGCTGGTTTCCATCACCTCCCCCCCAGGACCGGCCACAGTCCGCCAATCAGGGACGCTCTGTGAAGTCACCTGAGATCAGCAGCCCCATCCCGGTGCAGAGGACACAGGCCCAGAGCAGATGGGGACACTCCAGGGCAGACCAGGACCCAGGCTTGGCTGCTGGCGGGTCTGTCCCCAAGCCCACTCCATCCCACTGCAGCGGGGGTGGGGGTGGGGCGGGGGTGTGTGTGTGTCCCAAACCGCTCTGGCTGGTCCCTCCCCCGTGACATGCAGACCCCTCCTCATCCCCCCCATCCCCCCGCAGCCTTTAGACTCCCCGGGGCCGGAGCTCCCCACTGCTCGCTGCTCCTGTTGCAGTATTACTTTGCCTGGCTCCAGCTACAACCGAGAGAGTCTTGGGAGAGTTTGACGAGCAAGCCATGGGCTGATGTAAGCACTTTAAGAACTCTGGGCTGTTGTTTTGGACCCTCCTTAGCAGGCCGGGAGAATAGACTTCAATCCGGGTGAACCAGGGTGGGAGCTGAGAACCCACACGGCTGCCACCCTTGCCTAGCAGGACAAAGTTCCAGGTGGGCCCACACGTACCGACACACAAAGGGGCTCCCAGAGACACCACTAGTGAACATGCTCCAAAGCCTGTCCAGTCTCCCGAGAAGAGAACCATTAATGGAGCTCTTATAACCACAAAGCTGTAAAACACACTTGCCACCTGAAACTCTCAGGTCACTCAGACACAGGGCTGTTTGTTCTAGACCCCGGCTGCTCCAGAAAACTGTAAGTGAACTTCCTAGCCTGGTGATCAATAACAACCACTGGCCCCAAAGCCTCCCCAAGGGTAAGGAAACCCTGAGCACAGGGTTCCTTTGGGGGTCAATAAAGAAGTCCTGAGGGGCCGAGGTGATGATGCGCAACCTTATGAATATACTAAGGACTGCTGGATTGCACCCTTTAACTGGGTGGACTGAATGGCTATAAAAAAATGAAGTCGCTCACTCGTGTCCGACTCTTTGCGACCCTGTGGACTGTAGCCCACCAGGCTCCTCTGCCCATGGGATTCTCCAGGCAAGAGTACTGGAGTGGGTTGCCATTTCCTCCTCCCGGGGATCTTCCCAACCCAGGTCTCCTGCATCGTAGGCAGACGCTTTAACCTCTGAGCCACCAGGGAAGCCCCTGAATGGTTATAAAGTAAATCTCAATAAAAAAGAAGAGGCCAGTGTAGACCCTCATCCACAGCAGCTCCTCCCAGGGCTGGGGCTTCCTGTCAAACCAAGGGGTAGCGAGCGAGCGCCTGGGCAAGGGCCTCAGGAGCCGGCCTCAAGTTTCCCACTGGAGACTGAGCTGAGGATCAACATTCCTGACATCAACAGAGTACATATAATCCACTGGGTTAGACAGGAAACCATGAGCCCCTAACACAGGAGATCAGTGAGTAAGTAGCAGTTTGACGAGAAACAGTCCTGTAATTTCAGAGCCCCTCTACAACACTGTTAGCCCCAGGGGGAAGGCCACCTTCTCAAGATCCACCCCTCTACACACACACATGCACGCACACACGCAGGTGGAAACTCTGCAGACTGGACACACACACACACACACAGGTGGGTAGAAACTCTGCGGACTGGGCAGGATCTGGGATGCTCCCACCCGAGGGGGGATCTGCACAGAGGTATTTACTACTCCATCCCAAAGGGAATGAAGTTCTGACACACATCCCACTGTGAACAACAAAGACACTGCAGGAAGCCACACACTGAAGGATTCCCCCCATCTGAAAATCCAAAATGGAGAAATCAGCACAGGAAGTAGGTTGGGGTGGAGGGTGGGGACTGTGAGGGGACCAAGCGTCCTCAGGGGTGGAAATGTTTGATGGTGGGTTCATCACATCTCAATAAAGTGATTTTAAAAAATGATACATGGGGAAAATAAAAACAATGCCCTCTTTTGAACACAAGCTTTCCAGGGAACAACGGTTGGCATCTTTACCCATCTTGCCCAATGGGAACGTTTCCCAACACTGGAGAAAAACTGCCCTTCAGAAAGACAGCGACCCACCGCCCACCAGGGCCCACAGCGCGGTAACGCGGTTAAAGTTGAAGGATCCTGAAGACTCGGGAGGCGGTGGAACAGCTTGGCCTGGAACGGTGACAGGAGCAGGGTGCTGACGGAGTTACGGAGGGCCGGGGTTTGAGAACTGCAATCAGGCATGACGCTTTTTCTTCCCCCCCAGAAACTTCTGCAGGGATGATGGTTGCTTCCTTACTCTTTGATCAAAGGAATTCCACCAACCAGAGACCCATACCCACTCGCACCCACAAAACAGCGCCAAGAGCAGCAGGACCTCCCTCCCTCCCAGGGGCCCTGCTGAGGAGGAAGTGACGCCTGAGGGCACCAGCCAGGCCAGCCCCTTGGCCAGCCCTGCGGCCAGCGGCGTTGTCTCCTGAAGCTGCTCTGTGGAGATGGCAGAAACGTTCGCCCAGAGGTGAGGGGAGGGCACTCTGGCTTGCACAGGAGTTGACCTGCACCTTACGCTAACTGCAGCCGTCTGACAGTGGCCTATCCAACACACACCGTGACTGCGCTTTAATGACCGAAGAGAAAGGCACAGTCGCGAGAAGTAAAAACGAAAGATGAAGCACCTCTTTTCCTGGGACGCCAGTCCTCCCCTAAGACTCCTGCCCAGGTGCCAAGGCCGTGCTGACTCACTGTGCACCTGTGGGCCTGGTTCTGAAACTGTGAAGGAAAGTGTGCCTGACTTGTCAGGACTTTTCATTCTGACAAGACATAAACCTATGCGGAAGACTTTCCTGGTGGCCCGGTGGTTAGGACTCTGCGCTCCCAACACATAGGCCACAGGTTCAGTTCCTGGTCGGGGAAGACCCTGCAGGCCAAGGGCAGCCAAAAAAAAAAAACCAAATTGTGCTGAAAACCTCGCTTCTCTGGAGCAGGGCCTTGGCTCTCTGAGAGGCTGTCCTCTGGGTTCCAGTCCTGTCTGGCTCGGATAAAACTCTCTTCTATTCCTATCACAGACTGTTGACTACTTCTATCAACAGGGGAGAGAAGCACCGTAAACTCGGGGACTTAACACTCCCCTCCCCTCCCCTCCAATCTCCTCCTCCAGCCCCCACCTGGACTGGAAGGGGGCCCACTGGGGACCTTCTCCTGGGGGCACGAGCCTGCACACAGCTGGGCTCTGTAAACTGAGGTTCAGCTCCAGCCTCTACGGGCCCTCCCAAGGCCGGGCCTCTCGCTGGGCTCGGCCTCACACCTCGGCCCGGCAGAGCCAGCCCGGCTGGAGACGACACCCACCCGAAACCCAGGCAGCCCTCTGCGGCAGGCACAGCACCACCTGGAAGCCCCCCGAGCCCACCTGCACTGCATGCCGTTTCTCTTTCCTGTCTAGTCAGGGCTTGGGCCAGGAGCTGAACCCCGGGGGAAAGGAGGAGGGGCATGGCAGGCAGATGCCCACGGGACCTCAGGCCCAGCTCTGCGTCCAGGTCGCAGAGAAGGGGTGGGTGGGGAGCCGACCCCCTGCCCACATGACAGTGCTGGAGCAAAGCGCCAGTGCACTGTCAGCTCTCACCCGAGCTGATAAAGTACACGTGCAGACGACACTGTGAACACTTGGCATCACCTCCAAGGTCTGAGGAAGATGCAAACAGGCTCTGGAGGCACAACACCAAAACCGCCGGGCACCTGCCAGGCCACGCAACTGGACCTCCCGTGAAACCACACCAGGGCAGGACCAACGAGTAGGCGCCACGTGACACGTTTATTTATCGACACCCGTTGAGTGGCCAGTCTCCTGGCCAGGGAGGGTGTCTGTGGGGGCCTCCAGTCCCAGGGTTCGCCGGCCTGACCGAGGGACATGGGCACGAAGTGAGGGCCCGACCCCAAGTCCTGGCCTTGGCCACCTCTCCACACAGTAAGTTGGGGAGCAGTCAGTTTCTGGAGTCTTGGGGACCCGGCCCGACTGTCTTGTCCCCTCATTCTCCCAGGGGCCTGGGGGATGTCACTTCTGGCCCTCTGGGGTCCGCTTCCTTTTTGCCTTTGGCTCCTGGCAACCGGCCATCTTTGCTTTGGCCCCCACCTGAGGCCGCCGCTGCCTCCTGGGGGCCCCTCTCCCGCCATGGCCCCCTGGCCGCTCCCGGGGCACAGCAGGGTCACCGCCTGCTCTCCGCCGCCGCCTCCTCCTCGTGGATCCTGGGCTCAAGTCAGAACGTAAGGCCTCCTTTGCATGTCTCCCTGAAACACAAGGCTGAGTGAACGAAGCATCGAGAAGGTCGGCTCCGACTCCTGAGATTGCCTGGGGTGCTGGGCCCGGGTGGCAGGGACACAGTGTGCAGCACAACGGCCCTGGGAACGGACCCGAGTCAGCCACCCAGGGCTGCATCAGTGAGGGTTCAAGGCCCACAGCCACCAGGCGGGCACACAACCTGTGAGACTGACCAGGAGGTGGGCCTTCAGGACAACCAGAGTGAGGGCAGGACCGGAGAGAGGGACATGGGCGAAGACGAGAGGGACGGGGGCCCAGGCTCGGTATACGGGGGCGGGGGCTGCTGAGAAGGTAGGGCTGGAGCCCAGTCAACGTGACAGCTGTGAGTGGCATCCAGGGCCCAGCCTGGCGTGGGTGCGCAAGACGTCCAGACTGCAGAGCAGCCTGGCATAAATGGACCCGGACGGGACTGGCTGGGCTGGAGCAGGGGTGAATGGAGACCCTTCACAGGGCAGGTCACATTCCAGCCACTGGCCTGTGTACAAGCTCATGGGGAGGGGAGGAGGGAGGGGAAGGAGGAGGGGAGGGGAGCAGGAGGGGGAGGGGGAGGGAAAGGTGGGAAGGAGGGAGCACAGGGGAGGGGAGAGGAGCCTCTAAAATCAAGCAGGGCACGTGAGGCCAGGGGGTTCCTGAGGATGCTGCAGAGCAGGAAGGGGAGGCCCAGGGGGAGCAGGTCAAACCAAAGACGGAAAAGGGTCAGGAAGAGGCACCAGACCAAGCCACAGGGAAGGAGAACGGGGAGGACCGCGAGGGCGTCGGGGCCAGGGTGCCACATCTCCAGGACCCGTGGGCAGTGGGGGGTGGGGAGGGAGGCAGGGAGTCAGGTCTAGGGGGAGACAGGCCGCAGTCGCAGGTGACACGAGGGGAGCGGAAAAGCCAACACCGCCAGGCCTACCTGTCTTGCCCTGCAGCTGGGATCCGGACAAGCGCTTCTTCATTCTCACCCGCCTCCCGCCCCGCGGATTCCGGTACGCTTCTTCTGGGATGTCAGCTTCAGGGAAGAGGCCTGCGGACCGAGGCAGGCAGGTGGTCAGGAGGCCGCAGGCCAGGGTGTTTACGGTCCGTGCGTCCACCGCCTCCAGCACCCCACAAGCACCATGGCCATGAGCTTTCGGCAAGAAGCCCTGGTCTGATTCCCACATGGCCATGGGCAGCTCACGGGCACTGCCAGACACTGTCTGGAAGAGCCCACGTGGAGAGCTGGATGCGTCACGCTCTGCCTCACACACTTAGCTGGGGAGAGGCAGCAGACCCTTCAAAATACTGATGGGTTTTGGTCACACAAGCGTATGTCAGTCAAAACCCACCAGACGAACCCAACATTCACGTGCTCTGTTGTATGTTAACTTCACCTAGAGAGTACTAGCCCAGCATGAAGCATTTAGAAAGTATGCTCTGACTGAGGGGTGGGGGTAGATATATGATAAATCAAAGATGACAAAATGCCGATAGTAGAATCTAGGTACTCACCGTAGAATCCCTGAGACTTTGCGCATATTTAAAATTTTTCATAATGAAACGTTGGGGGGAAAACACACCTTCAGTCTTACGCTTTCTAGGAAACTGTCCTTCAGAACAAGCCATACCGGCTCCACCAGCCACACGCCGAGAAGCGGAGCCATACACTGCACCACAGGCCAGCAGAGTGGCCGGCCCGGGGAACTTGCTAGAAATTCAGGTTCTCGGGCCAGCCATCCCCCCACCCCTCACACTCAGCCCCGAGAACCCCTGGGCTTCACCAGGACGAGAGCTGCACAGCCCCACAGCAGCCTCCTGAGAGAAACACCATTGGCCTCCCCACAGCCACCGGTGTGGGGGGTGAGCACACGTGGCCCGATCCACTGTGGGGAGGAGAAGATGCTGTCGCGCCTGGCGCCCAGTGCTCACCTTCCGCGAGGGCCTGCAACCTGGAAGGACGAGAGAGTCACTCATCACACACCTGACCAGGAGGGGTCGCCCCCCTAGGGAAGGCCCTCCCAACGCGACCTCTGAAGATGGGCCACCATCTAAAGACGGGCGGAGCAGAGGGCCGGTGCACTCACTTCCGGACCACTTTGTAGAGGCGCTTCCGGTTCTGCGGAGGGGTATCCTGGCGACTGGCCATCTCAAACAGTCTGTCAGCAACAGCCTTGTAGTCGAACTGTTCAAAGGAGAGATGCCGCGTAGGCTGTCAGCCCCCAGGGGCTCCCAGAAGGAGGCCCAACAAGGAGCAAGCAGGAGGACCAACACTCAGCCGCCCGATGCCCCCGGCTGCGCCCCACACCCTACTCCACCCGGCAGAGGCCGGCCCCAGCGAACACGAGGGGCCGCACGGCGAGCCTCTGCACAACTGTAAGTCCTCTGGGAGCCATGTCAATACGAGCAGAGGATGGAACAAGTGAAATTAATCTGGTGAATTTAGCCCAAGACATCTAAAATCTTATTAACTCATCCAGTAATCAACATCTGACACTGCCTAGGAAGGCCCCTACGGGTCCAATCCACCTGAAGTCCCTGATCTTGTCTGCTGAGCTCAGGCTCCGATGGGGACCTGAAAGGCCCCCGCTCAGCACGCACCTCCCCAGTGGCCCCAGCGTCGAAGGGGCCGGGAGCAGAGGCAGGGTGACTGCCGAGCGGGGAAACCTGGATTCAGCCTCCCGGGACCCGGTCCCCAACTCCCCTTTCAACCAGTCTGTGTTCTACAGACAAGCCTCCAGGGTCCCTGCCTCCCACCCAGTCCCAGCCGGACAGATGCCACCCTGCTTGACGTCTGGAGCCGAGAGCTCAGCCAACAGGCCCAGCCACACACCTGGAGAACAGGGCTGGCGCTGTCCTCATCGTCATCTTCCGCCTGCTTGTCCAGGGGGCGCTGAGCCCTGCAGACCGAACCTAGAACAGAAGGGCCCCACGGACTTAGACACGCCTAGTACCATGGGAGTTACAGGCCCAACCTGGGGCCCAGGCACCCTGCCTGCCAGGGCCACAGCTGGGCTCAGGAGCCCACAGCGGGATGGCAGGAGCGCCGAGGGCCTTGTCCCAGGGCAGCAGTGCCCTACAGACCGGGAACCAAAGAGCCGTCCCAGAAGCGGGGGGCCTGTGAAACCAGGAGGGGGCACCTCAGGCAGGAATGGCGGGCCAGGAGCCCCAGGAGGAGGAGGAAGGGGGCTGTCCAGCCAGGGGGCGGCCTGGACTAAGAGGTGAGCAGGGAGAGCCTTTTCGGGTGAGGGAGCAGACACCAGACACTTGGGGCTCTGCCGTCTCCACCTCCAGAAGACAGCTTCGATCACCAGCTGGCCTGAGGGGCGAGCACGTGTGGCAAAGAATGACAATAGCAGGGCTGTGGGCAGGCCCCAGGCCACCATGGGCCCCTGGGTCCGTCTGCACTGGTCACTCAGGCTACTGAGGACAAGGAGGAGGGGAAGGAGGGCCAGGAAGGACGTCCAGGACGGCTGGGGAGTGTTGAGGGGGATGGCTGACCAACGAAAAAGCCAGAGGCGCCAGCAAGGGTGCCAGACTTAGAGGCTGCAGCAATCAACTCTTGCTCCTACCATCCAATGACCTCCCCAGGAGGTCCAGGGGTGAAAGGACAGTCCCTTCAACAAATGTGCCAGTACACCCGACATCAACACACAGAGAAAGAAGCTGGACCAAATTAACTCAACATGGACCAAAGACCTAAAGAAAGAACCAAAACAGTGAAACTCAGATGAAAACATAGGGCGAAAGCCTCAGGAGACTGGATCTGGCCATGATTTCATGGACTAAAGGCACAAGTAACATGGAAAATTAAGACAACCAGACTTGATGAGAACTTTCAAATCTGTACATCGACAGATTGTGAATACAGTTGAGAAGACCACCCATACAGCAGAAGACTCCTGCACACCATGACCTGGGGAGGAGTTACAACCAGAACACAGGAGAAAGCAAGTGTCCGACTGTTAGCGATCCCACGGACTGTAGCCTGCCAGGGCGTGTGTGCATGGGATTCCCCAGGCAAGAGTACTGGAGTGGGGTGCCATTTCCTTCTCCAGGGTCTCCTACGTTGCAGGCAAATTCTTTTACCCACTGAGCTACTAGGGAAGATGCCAGAACATATGCTGCTGCTGCTGCTAAGTCGCTTCAGTCGTGTCCGACTGTGCGATCCCTTAGACGGCAGCCCACCAGGCTCCCCTGTCCCTGGGATTCTCCAGGCAAGAATACTGGAGTGGGTTGCCATTTCCTTCTCCAGTGCATGAAAGGGAAAAGTGGAAGTGAAGTCGCTCAGTTGCGTCCGACTCTTGGCGACCCCATGGACTGCAGGTAGGCTCCTCAGTCCATGGGATTTTCCAGGCAAGCATACTGGAGTGGGGTGCCATTGCCTTCTCCACCAGAACATATGGAGACCTCCTAAAACACAATGAAAAAACAATGACTCAAAAAATGGGCCAAGGGCTTGAGTAAACATTCCTCCAAAAATACGTGAAGGGCCAAGAAGCACATGAAAAGGTGCCTGACACCAACAGTCACTAGGGAAACGCAAACCACAACCAGGGCGACAGCACGCGCATGCAGGAGGAGGGCCGCTATCAAAGAAGGCGAGAAACTGGGAGGACGCGCAGGAGCCACAGCCTCCCGCACTGCCAGCCGGAACGCACGCGAGGCTGCGCTGTGGGAACAGGGTGGCAGGTCCTAGAAAGTTAAACATGGATTACCCGAGGACCCAGCAATCCCACTTCTGGGCACAGACCAAAAAGAATTGAAAGCAGGGTCTCAAACAGATATTCGTACACCCGTGTTCATAATAGCATTAACCACAACAAAGAAACACGGAAGCAACCTCAAACTCCATCTACCAACGAAGAAAACATGAGCTACACATTCAACGCTGTGTCGCTCAGCCTCAAGCACTGCCACACACGCTGCAGCGTGGCTCAGGGAACTAAGCCAGACACAAAGACAGATACGTGTGAGCCCACTGCTGTCAACACAGACGCCGGCGGGCAGGCTCACAGGACTGACGGCAGGGCGGGTGCAGGAGCTGAGCTGGCAGAGGGAGGCACGCGGACAGCTTCGGTCTGGGAAGATGAGAAGTTCCAGAGACGGACAATGATGACAGCTGTCCAACGTGAACACACTTAGTGCCACTGAGCTGTGCGCTTACACACGGTTAAGCTAGTAGACCTCACATCACGTGTGTTCCGCAACAAAAGGCCAGGGTGGGAAAGTCTGCAGCTGGTGGAGGACACGCACCCTTAAAGGCACGAGGACCTACCACACAGTCCCCCCAAGGACACGGCCATGAGCCCAGCTGGCGCCCCCCGAGGACCCACCTAGCACAAGGTGGACAGGCTGGACCAGACACCGTCGATGCAGGCCCACAGGCCCCGCCTCCAAGGGGATGCTCACTCGAGCCGCCCGCTACTCTTCGTTCATACCCTCTCCCTCGTCCAGCTCGACCCAGCGGGCCCCGCTCCCAACACCAGGGACACACAGCTCCCATCCTGGTGGGTGGGGCCGGGCACCCGGTGCTGGGAGACAGGCCAGAAAGATGAACAAGTGACTTATGTAATTTTAAGTGATTTACTCCAAAAAGTGATCCACCATGGAAATGCCCATTGAGCAAGCTGGGTAGGGACTGGGAGGCTGGACTCTAAAAGGTGGGCAGGGCAGGGCAGGAGTGATGGAGGGCAGAGACCCCACAGGGGCGGGCCGGATACCCAGTGACAGGCACAGAGCCTGGGGCGTTGTGAGGAGGCGGGGGCCATGAAGTGGGCGCCGGGAGAGCGACCGGCAGGTGTGTTTGTTTCCAAGGTCAGCCCGGCTGCCGCACTGAGAACAGACTTCAGGGGCGAGAGCAGAAGCAAGGGGGTGGGACAGGAGAGGAAGGGGGGGGGGTCCACCGCAGGCGGGACCGGGACAGGCTGTCACCCTGCAGCGCGCAGTCCTCACCTTTAGGGGGCTCTCTGGACAGCACGCCCGGCTCCTGTGCCTCCTCCTCCTCCAAAACCTCCTCCTCTGACAGCGCCTCCTCCTCCGACAGCTCCTCCTCCTCCAGTTCATTCATGAGCTCTTCAATGGCCAGTGGGGCTTGCTCCACGATTGTTTCAAAGATGCCTTGAGCGATGTTGTGCAAAACCAGGGAGCTGAGGGGAAACACAGAGCCGCATTCAGGCTGGACCATGCTTGCGCTCGCCCCTCCCCATGCTGGCCTCTGGACCTCGCTGGACTGTCGTGAGCACACAGCGTCTTCCAAGGGCAGCTCCTCAGGGACTCAACGGGACAGAGGAGGCAGGCGGGAGACAGCACTCACTCCTGAGTCTGGGCAGCAATCGTGCAGAAGGGCCCGATGAGCCTGAGGTTCTGGTCCGCGGTCAACTGCAGGGAGAGGGCTGGGGCTCAGCTCCCGGGCCACAGGCGCCGAGCAGCCTGCTACTGCCCACCTCGCCCTGCCTGGCTGCCGACCACCTACCTCATGGGCGCCCACTTTGGTCAGCTCCTCCAGGAAGATCTCGATGAAGTGGCTCTTCACCCCGTTGGGGGCTTCACTGTCCGGGTGCAGGATCTCTGTCGTTAGCAGCTCCAGCAGCTGCTCGGTTTGTCTGGGGAAGAAGCGGCAAGTCAGGCAGCAACACCAGGGTGCTGTCCCTGGATCAGAAGCGACCCAGGCCGGGGCCGGAGACCTCTCCTCCAGGCTATGACACACACATACTTACCGAATGTCACCCTCAGCCTATTACATGCGTGAGAATGGAAAAGGGCCAGAAAAGCAGATGAACTAGCTGTTTACACAGGGTAACGGGAGGTTACCAGCTTCTTCATTAAGGATCTGAGGCTGAATTACCAGCAACAATGAGGATGGAACTACCTTCCTAACAGCACCCCCCAAGTTAACACAAGTAACACCATTGCTTCCACTGAGCCCGCTGCAAACCCTGCACCGCCCCCGCCCCTCAACCAAGACAGCAGAGCCCTAAATCCTGGCATGAGGGACACTGCCAGCCTCAGGGCTTCACAGGATTTTTAAGGATGAAAATCACTAAAAACCAGAGACAGCCTGACCCTAAACGTGGAGTCAAGTCACCCACAGCCATTCTCAACGTAGAAAAGCAGCTCAGTAACTACAGTCCAACTCCTGCTGATATTTTTATTGGCTGGACGTTAGGCCAAGGGTAAGACTTGAATTCTGTGATCCAGAAGATGGAAAAGTCCTACAGTGATGCGAGCCGTAAGCTGCCCTTTCCAGTCTGGCAGCTGTTTTGACATCTGGGTCCTAGATTTATTATCCTTATGCTTAAAAATAAATTGCTTTACCATCACTTTTTAAACACAAATTAATTCAAAATCTGCTGTTTCTAAGCCCTTTCCCCTAGCACCCGCCCTCCCCAAATTTGGTGGCGGCAGGACACTCACAGGTGGGATGTCTGGACACACTTTCAGTAAAATAAAAAAGCAGTCTCTATAAACTCCACACCCAATTCCATGGCCCTTTTGTACCAAGCACAGAACACCATCATATTTTAAAAGTAATTGTCAGAGAGTCCACTGGTGGCCTAGTGGATTCCGGGCTTTCACTGCCATGGCCGGGGTTCAAACTGGGGTTCAAACCCTGGTTGGGGAACTGAGGCCCCACAAGCCATGCAGCACAACCAAAAATAATTTTTTTAAGTACTTGTCTGCTGGAATTAAAATTGCTTTTCAATGCTTTTAAAAAGTTTTTCTTGGTTCTTTTTACTGAGCACACATCCCTCCTATCATTAAAAGAAAAGTTTAAAAAAAATTTTAATTTTAAAAACTTTAAAACGTGAATCTGCAGAAACTCACTTTATGTTGTGATGTCAGACTGCCCCCTGGAGGTTTGGAAACCTGCTGGCTGTCGGAACTTGGACGCAGGGCGGCGGGTGACAGACAGGTCCAGGCAGCAGTAGCCCCGCCCATCTGCCCAGGGAGCCCTGCCCACCTGTCTCCAGGAGGGACTAGCGGGGAGGGGTAAGACCAGCAGAGCCCTGCCCAGCCCCACTGGAGGACGCTACCCAGCTGCCAGTTGCCAGGGAGGCCTGAGGTGAGCCAGGAAACACAGACCCTCAGCCTGGAGGGTTACAGACCACCCAGCAACGGGTGTGAGCAGCACGCGCACAGGGGCACCCACCTCTCGTCCCATCCCTGCGTCTGCAGGGCCGTCAGGGCCTCGCGCAGGACCATCCGCATGAGCTGTGGCACAGGAGGAGACCCCGTGAGCAGACCAGCCCAGACCTCCCCGCTGCCCACCATCTGTGTGCCCACCATGCACCGCGGGCCCTCCAGAGCGGCGAGGGGCTGGGCCTGGATGCCAGCCTCCCGGGAGCAGCAGGATGGACTCTGGGGAGTGACCGCAGCACCAGGACTGATGGCTATGATGGATGTTCCCAGAGTGAAAATGACGAGGAGAAGCGCCTCTGCAGGAGGAGCCTCCAGACACACAGGGCTGCGCCACACGGTGCTCACCCCTCAGGGGCCTTGTCTTTGCCACTGTCGGGCAGGGGCGCCAAGACCAGGCGCCTGGATGCTGAGCCCGGCTCTGGGAGCGCTGTTCCCCAGCCCAGCACTGTGGGGCCCCTTGCAGGGAGCGGGCCACATCCTCACCATGTAAAACTTGTCCAGGCGCAGTCTGTCAATGCCCGGCCACTCACGGTTCATGGTCTGCCAGAAGGTCTGAAGGAACAGGTGCTCTGGGGGAGGAACGAGACCAGAAGAGTTGGGGGGGAGCAGCGGCCGCCCCCAGAGGGCAGGGGAGAGAGGAGACCATGAAGAAACCTGGTCAGGAGGTCCCACGGCAGTGGCCTTGGGGGCCCTCGGCCTGAGTGCGCTAAGAGCAGTGCTGCGGATCTGGCTTAAAAATGGGACTTTCAGGAACCTCAGAAGGAAAAGTACAGTCTAGCCACAAGCCTGAACCATAGCCGCATCCTCTGAACATCAAGCGTAAAGAGAAGGTGAGGCCTGGCAGGAGAGGCGCTGCCTAGGCCGCCCCTCCCCACACGGCCACTGCCCCCGCCCCAGCACCTACACCCCATCCCACCACTTACCCCACTGGATCCACCGACCTGATCAAACACAAAACCCTGCCAACAACAGGTATGTCAGGACCAGGGGGCTGCAGGTTCAACCAGGTCCCCCAAAGTCCTAATCCTCAACCCTCAGTATATAACTATACTTGGGAGACAAGTCTTTATAGAAGCGATGAAGAGAAAAGGCCTCTGGTGATTCAAGACACAGATATACACAGTCAGACGGCCCCGTGAGGACACAGGAAGAGGAGGCCATCCACACTCCCAGAGAAGAGGCCTGACGAGATCCTGGCCTGCTGATGCCCTGCCCTCAGGACACGAAGGCCACCACTAGCGCCTGCTGCAGAGCATCCCCAGAGAGAGGGCTGGTCGGACAGCCCAGTGAAGGATAGAACTGCGTCCATTACCTCACTCAAGTGTCACCAACGCTCTGCACCTGCCCTCATGCTGAGCACGGAAACGCTTCTGCACGTTCTTAAAAGGTGAAACTTACAGAGAATGGATTTCCTCTTTGGCTACTTAACCATAACCAAACTACACCTAACCACACAGCCAGGACACCACCAGCAATGGTCCCAGTGGTCCCAAGGTCCAGGCCAGGGAGACCACCTGGCCTTGGCTGCCCTTGGAGCAGGGTAGGGAGGTCACAGATGCTGGCACACGGGCCCCATCCCCACAGCTCGGCTCAACAGGACCAGGGTCTACATACACATCAGGATTTCTAAAGACACAAGGGATGCCAAAGGGCAGGCGACAGGGCTGAGGATCCCTGATGCTAGTCCGAAGAAGACTCAGGAAGATGCACAGCAGGGAGCTCACGCCGTCAGCTGCGGACACTCCACAGCTTCCACCGAGATTCTAAATGAAAGGCATTAGCCCTCCAGATCTCAGACAGCTCCAGACCTCTGTCCTGGGTGAGTGAGGAACACGTGCTGGAAAGCAGAGTAGCCTCTCCCGCACCAGCAAACGCTGGCTGGGATGGGGCCCTCGCTCCCACTCTCAGAACGCAGGCCTCGTGTTCAGGGGCTGGGTCTCTGCGGATCCAGCCTCACTGCTGGGGCTCACCGTGGCAAGGATACTTACGTGCCTCTGTGGTCTGGAAAGCATGGACAAGCTGGGAAATGGTCCGGCCAAGTTCCTCCTGCACAGGAAACAGGACAAACGCCCTCAGTCCCTGAACAAATGGGATCCTATGCAACAAGCAGCGGCAGGAAGAAACTCCACTGTCCTCACTCACCGTGGGGTCTGGCTCCACAGGGCCCTGCAGCCCAGCGAGCTTGGGGTCTGGAAGTCCCACACCACTAGAAGAGGCCTCCCCTGAAGGCCACGCCCACCTAGCCTCACAACAAGCAAGGGCAGGGACTGCCCTCCTGACCAAAGCCCCACACTCAGTAACGGAGCCTGACAGTCAAAGCGGGGAGGGGAGCAGGAGCCTGGGAGCACACAGCCACCTGAGAGGGGGGCTGAGGAGACCCCCAAGGTTACCAGCTGCCTGCCTGCCTCGGTGTACAAGTACCACCGAGTGCGCTGGGCCCCAGTGCAGCATCTGAACTTCATTAAGTACCCTCACTACGCAGAGTGCTCTGAAGCGCGAACAATTCCCACTGAGACACACCCCAAGAAAGGCGAGTACTTGAGGGCAGGGACACCATTCTAAGGTACACAACGATGGACACGCGCCATGATACACGTATCAGCCCACAGAGCACAACAGCGCAACCCTCATGGACCCTGGGTGCTGATGATGTGCTGGGTGGGTCCATGGATTCTGAGAAAGGGCCCACTCCCGTGGGGGTGTGGAGTACAGGGGTAGGTGGCATGTGAGAAGTCGCAATACCTTCTCTTTTCATGTTGCTGTGACCCTAAAACTGCTCTAAAACATAAAGCCTATTTTTATAAAAGACAATTAAGAAAAAAAGGCTAGGGACTTCCCTGGTGGTCCAGTGGCTAAGACCATTCCATGCTCCCAATGCAGGGGGCCCAGGTTTGATCCAGGTCGGGGAACTAGATCCCACATGCCGCAACTAAGACCCAGTGCGGCCAAACAAATAGATAAAAGGGAAAAATACTTGTCTCAGAAGACTTGGATGCTGTCCCCTGCTTTCCAGCATTTCAGCACTCAGCTCATCGTCTCTGACAAACACAAAACAGACAACCCAGGGGCTTCTCCAGCGGCCCAGTGGTTAGGACTCTAAGCTTCCACTGCAGGGCAATGGGTTCAACCCCTGGTCCTGGCAGGGTACTAAGAGCCCACAACCACTCCCACCCCGGGCCAAAAAAAGCCAGAAAACCCAGTTTTCAGCCACGATGTACCCTGGCATTCACCAGCATCGCTATGGTGCCCAACTCATCAAGTGTGAGAACCTCCCTAACCCAAGGCCATGGCCCTCCAGGCCTTAAGGAAAAAATAGCATCAAAGCTATAAAACTGCGCTCAGCATGTCTGCTGCAGTAAAACGAGGGCTGGCAACATGCTCGTCCACCCTCCCACTCATACTGTGGCCCCAGGGCCTTCTGCAGCCTCCTGGGCACTCACCTGCAGCAGCGGCTTGTCCTGCATCCACATGCAATAAAACAGCCCTTTCCACACCTTTAGCAGCTCATCATGAGTGAAACCACCTGCGTCAGAAACAGCACCATTCAGACTAAAGGAACCCCATCTTTTAGCGCCAGAACAGCCAGAGAACTGGGACGGCCTGAATCAGACCAAAGTCCTCTTACTGCACAGGTGCCTGGCCCTCGCTCTCAACCAATCCTCCCAACCCAGAACCTGCTGGGCCAGTGGCTGCAGGGTCTCCCGCAGGTAACTGCTGTTTGATTTTTTCAATAAATGTTTCCCGAGAAATCTCCAAGTATCAGAGACTGTGCTCCATTTTTCAGATTCAAAATTGAATGAGTCACCATCTTCCTGGGCTGGATGGTGGCTATGCAGGTGAATCTTGGCCACAGTTCACCCAGTGTTACACCTGGGCTTTACACACTTTTCAAATTTTAAAATTACACATTACCTCATTCAGGCTCATTATGACAACACTAGACAGCATACTGAAAATCACAGCTTTGCCGACATTACTTTGCCGACAAACATCCGTCTAGTCAAAGCTATGGTTTTTCCAGTAGTCATGTATGGATGTGAGAGTTGGACCATGAAGAAAGCTGAGCACCAAAGAATTGATGCTTTTGAACTGTGGTGTTGGAGAAGACTCTGAGAGTCCCTCAGACTGCAAGAAGATCAAACGAGTCAATCCTAAAGGAAATAAGTCCTGAATATTTATTGTAAGGACTCATGCTGAAGCTGAAGCTTCAATACCTTGACCACCTGATTAGAAGAACTGACTCATTGCAAAAGACCCTGATATTGTGAAAGATTGGAGGCAGGAGAAGGGGAAAACAGAGGATGAGATGGTTGGATGGCATCACTGACTCAACGGACATGAGTTTGAGCAAGCTCTGAGAGTTGGCCATGGGGTTACAAAGAGTTAGACACGACTGAGCAACTGAAGTGACTGACAAATATATAAACTGACTGATGAAGACAGTTATATAAAATCACCCAACAAGTATAGACTGAGGTCTTAACTATGTTCTGGCATCCTGATCCAGAGCAGTGGTTCTCAGACTTTATTAATAGCATGGCATCACCTGGAGGGTTTCTTTAAAGATTCCTGGGCTTCCCAGGTGGCATGAGTGATAAAGAACTTGCCCGCCAATGCAGGAGACATAAGAGACGTGGGCTCCATCCCTGTTGGTAAGATCCCCTGGAGGAGGAAATGGCAACCCACTCCAGTATTTTTGTCTGGAGAATCCCATGGACAGAGGAGCCTGGTGGGCTATGGCCCAGAGGGTCACAAAGAGTAGAAGATGGCTTACAAGGCTAAGCACATACACAGTCCATCTGCCAGAGCTTCTGATTCAGCAGGGCTGGGATGGGACTCACAAATTTACATTTCTAACACATGTCCAGGTGATGCGGAAGTTGCTGATGGGGCCACGTTCTGAGAACCACTAAGGAGCGTGATATCCGACAGGTGTATGCTGCATGAAACTCAGACGACAATCCAACAACTACACAAGAAAAAACTACCAACAGTCACAAATGCCGCTCTGAGAGAAAAAAAACATGGTGCCCAAACAGTGGCTAGCAGGGGTAGCGGGATATACGGGTTGACAGGATCCTGCTCCCAGAGTAGGCAAGTCTGAACTGGAAAGAGATTAGGGGCTTGGCTGAGGCCGGGGAGGTGGGGGGTGGTGGGGGGGGGGCGTGGAGAGGCACATATAGCGGCCGAGAACGAGGTGACGCCGCGCACCTTCAAATCAGTCAGCGTGGATAAGGGATCAGGGCCAAGCGTTCAGGCGGGAGCGTGACTGGTGGGGTGGGTGGGAGGATCGCCACGGCCCGACCAGGCTCCGCCCGGCCGGCCGGACCACGTGGAGGCTCCACGCGGTTGGAAAGTCTGCTAACTCGGGCCGCCGGCCCCCAACCCAGGCCCTCGAGCCCCCAGCCCGGCCCCGTTCGCGAGACGCCCCCGGCCCACATCCCGTCAACCCCGCGCCAACCTTCGGCCCGCTGAGTTCTGGCGACGATGTATTTCCGGAGCTTCCTCACCGCCCGGTCCCGGGTCACCTGCTCGTTACCCGCCAGCCGCTGCGCGAGCTGGATTTCGGGCGGGAGTTGTACTCGCGGACCCATGGAGACCGCGCCGAGACCCCACGATACCAGTTAACTTGCTGCTATGCCTGGGCGCGTTCCGTGACGTCACACGCCCGCGCCGGCCTCGATGGGATTCCGTGTGACGTCACGCTCCCGCGCCGGCCTCTCCAGCACATTGAGTGACGTCATGTGTCTGCGCCAGCTTCTCCCGGGTCGCACGCCTCCGCCTCCTAGTGGCACGGTGCCGTAATGACAAGTGCATGGGGCTCTGGCTCCAATCATTCTGCTGGTGCTGCTGCTAAGTCGCTTCAGTCGTGTCCGACTCTGTGCGAGCCCATAGACGGCAGCCCACCAGGCTCCCCTGTCCCTGGGATTCTCCAGGCAAGAACACTGGAGTGGGTTGCCATTTCCTTCTCCAATGCATGTAAGTGAAAAGTGAAAGTGAAGTCGCTCAGTCGTGTCTGACTCTTCGCGACCCCATGGACTGCAGCCTACCAGGCTCCTCCGTCCATGGGATTTTCCAGGCAAGGGTATTGGAGTGGGTTGCCACTGCCTTCTCCCCATTTATTCTCAGTTCAGTTCAGTCGCTCAGTCGTATCCAACTCTTTGCGACCCCATGAACCACGGCATGCCAGGCCTCCCTGTCCATCACCAACTCCCGGAGTTCACCCAAACCCATGCCCACTGAGTCGGTGATGCCATCCAACCGTCTCATCCTCTGTCGTCCCTTTTTCCTCCTGCCCTCAATCTTTCCCAGCATCAGGGTCTTTTCCAATGAGTCAGCTCTTCGCATCAGGTGGCCAAAGGATTGTAGTTTCAGCTTTAGCATCAGTCCTTCCAATGAACACCCAGGACTGATCTCCTTTAGGAGGACTGGTTCGATCTCCTTGTAGTCCGAGGGACTCTCAAGAGTCTTCTCCAACAGCACGGTTCAAAAGCATCAATTCTTCTGAACTCAGCTTTCTTCACAGTCCAACTCTCACATCCATACATGACCACTGGAAAAACTGTAGCCTTGACTAGATGGACCTTTGTTGGCAAAGCAATGTCTCTGCTTTTTAATATGTTGTCTAGGTTGGTTATAACTTTCCTTCCAAGGAGTAAGTGTCTTTTAATTTCATGGCTGCAATCACCATCTGCAGTGATTTTGGAGCCCAGAAAAATAAAGTCAGCCACTGTTTCTACTGTTTCCCCATCTATTTCCCATGAAGTGACAGGACCAGATGCCATGATGTTAGTTTTCTGAATGTTGATCTTTAAGCCAACTTTTTCACTCTCCACTTTCACTTTCATCAAGAGGCTCTTTAGTTCTTTTTCACTTTCTGCCATAAGGGTGGTGTCATCTGCATATCTGAGGTTATTGATATTTCTCCCGGCAATCTTGATTCCAGCTTGTGCTTCCTCCAGCCCAGTGTTTCTCATGATGTACTCTGCATATAAGTTAAATAAGCAGGGTAACAATATACTGCCTTGACGTACTCCTTTTCCTCTTTGGAACCAGTCTGTTGTTCCATGTCCAGTTCTAACTGTTGCTTCCTGACCTGCATACAGATTTTTCAAGAGGCAGGTCAGGTGGTCTGGTATTCCCATCTCTTTCAGAATTTTCCACAGTTTATTGTGATCCACACAGTCAAAGGCTTTGGCATAGTCAAGAAAGCAGAAATAGATGTTTTTCTGTAACTCTCTTGCTTTTTCAATGATCCAGCGGATGTTGGCAATTTGATCTCTGGTTCCTCTGTCTTTTCTAAAACCAGCTTGAACATCTGGAAGTTCATGGTTCATGTATTGCTGAAGCCTGGCTTGGAGAATTTTAAGCATTACTTTATTAGTGTGTGAGATGAGTGCAATTGTGCGGTAGTTTGAGCATTCTTTGGCATTGCCTTTCTTTGGGATTGGAATGAAAACTGACCTTTTCCAGTCCTGTGGCCACTGCTGAGTTTTCCAAATTTGCTGACATATTGAGTGCAGCACTCTCACAGCATCATCTTTAAGGATTTACTGACAAGTAAAAGTGCCGCGGCCAGCACAAGCAAGAGTCGCACCTGCAAGGGGAGAGAAACGGAGTGTCCCCGCGTGGAAAAATAAGAGAGAGAGAAAAGATGGGGTTGAGAGGATCAGACCCACTATGTCTGATGCCTTCCTTTATTAGGCCACGGTATTTATAGGGTAAAGTACGTGACTTAAGACATGTACAAGGTTATTCTTTAATCTCCAAATACTATCACCAGACCCCTACCAATGTATGCATAAGTAATCTATCTTCTAAGACATGTTGCAAGAGCCAGACCTCCTGGAGCAAGACGGCCTGGAGCCTTAAGGGCTGTAAAAATTCTTGAGGGTGGCGGGACAGGGAGCTTAGGTCAACGCCTAAGGCTCCGCATACCTGCGGAGCAGCTCCCAGGATTCGACCCTTCACGGGTCGTCCCCCGCATCTCCCCTCTCTTTATTTTTTAAAAGCTCCATAAGGTGTCGCTGTTGCAACATGTTTTTATGTATCAGAATTTTGACATGTAAAACTTCTTTAACAATACTACGAATAAGACAAGGAGCCAGACAAATCACGATTAGCACAACAGTCAAAACCGCGCCCACAGCAATTATGCTTCGCCATAGTGAATGCAAGCTAGGGAAATTAGAAAATAAATTTTGCACAAAATTGTTAACAGCATCAGCAATATTTAAAGTAGCTTTAGAAGAATTTTCAATATCAAGAATTTCATTATGTAATTGCAATAAATCTAAAGAAACATTAGTATTAAACCAAATTCCTTGTAGATGTTTTTTCACCTTATCCCAAGGAAAGTCAGATGCATTATAAGCCTTTTTTGTAACACAAATCCATTTATAATTAGCATGACATTGAATTTTCATGCGAAAGCTAATGCTCTGAACTTGTTCTCCTAGAACTCTAACCACATCATGTAAAGCTGATAATCTATCTTCTATTTTTTTTATCTATATCTTCTTGTGTTCCCATTACTTTAGTAACATTATATGACAAGGAATCTACAGTATGAGTCTCCTTTTGCAACACCTCTTATACAATTGGTAAGTATGCAATTAGAACAATTTAAATGATAAATATTTGATGACAATGTTATTTCCATAAGGCCTTGTATCAGCATGAATGGGTAAGGGACACAAGCTCGGGGATATAGAAACCCTGTAACTCCTACATTACCATATTTACTCCCACTGACATTGGGTTGCAAATATAGACTATTACCATGACCAAAAGCAGCCAAAAGTTTCCACAGTTCTGTTTGAAATATCTGAGCAGTGTTTACAGAGAGAATGGGTGGATGCTGTCCTCGATATTCAGGAAAATTAGGCTTTCCCCCAGGTGCCCAATCCCATAAAAAGGTGGTATTGGCATTGTTTATGTTGTACACCGACGCAACCCGGGCTCGACATAAAGTCCAAGGAATGTCTATTCCCATGCGGATGCTTAGATGTTTGTCACAAAACGGAATGTCGAGAGGTCCCGCCCCGTCACGGTGCGATCTTTTTCCGGTTTTCTCATCGATGCCAGAAATAGTCACTCGAGGATAGGATATATCAGCTGACACCTGTATACAGTGAGGATGTTGTAATTGATAAGAAAAGCACATAGGATATTGCATAGTAAGACCAAAAAAGGAAATATTAGCTTGCTGAGGGGAAATATGAGTATCGGATTTTCCTCCTAAAAGACTTGTGTCGTTGACATAGACAGGTACTATTTCTTTATCCCAGCCTAATGATTGAATCATAGGCGGGTCAGGGATGTATGCCCAAAAAGCCGTAGCCTCTCCGTATTGTATCCGCTGTAACAACAACAATAACATGAGCAAGATATTGGTAGGTGTTGCTGGAGGTTGTACATGAGCCTCATTCCAAGCATGTCGCATTAACGCTTCAATCTGCCTTTGGGTAGGCAGCTCACTCGCGGGCTCATCCAATGTCATGCGGTTCATTTGATATGTTAGGGAGTTCCTCCGTCGCGCGTACCAGCCTCTCCGGGATCCAGCGCGGCGCTTCGGCATTCTGTGGAAAAACACAAACATGTCCCCGTCCCCATATTAATACAGGGTCTGGCCCATACCACAGATTGGTAAGTGGATCCTTCCATCGTACAAGTGGTTTTTTGCAGGAGGGCCGTTCTCCCCAAAAACGTTGGGCTGCTGAATTGCCTTCTGCGTCTAAAGTTAAAAAGTTTAGAACAAAAAGAGCATGATTTAAGGCGTTATGCGGTGAGGGACTATACAGTTCATTCCCCTTTTTTTGTTTTAATAATTGATGTTTAAGGCGTTGATGGGCTCGTTCCACAATACCTTGTCCCTGTGGATTATATGGAATTCCTGTCTTATGATGAATTTGAAAAGAAAGACAAAAACGTTGGAAAGAACGGCTAGTATAACCGGGTCCATTATCAGTTTTAAGGGTGTGTGGGGTTCCTGAAATAGAAAAGCAAAAAAGCAAATGTTGAATACAATGACGAGTTGATTCTCCAGTATGAAGGGAGGCCATAAGAAAATGGGAAAAAGTGTCGATAGAGACATGAACATATTTGAGACGCCCGAATTGAGGAATGTGAGTGACATCTGTTTGCCAAAGGTGATTAGGGCGTAAACCTCGAGGGTTGATTCCATATTGAGGGAGAACAAAGAATTGAGGACAGGTAGAGCAAGATTTTACGATTTGTCGTGCAGCTTCACGGGAAATCTTAAATTGCAACCGTAAAGAATGACTATTTTGGTGATGTAAGTTATGAGATTTTTGAGCCGCATCGATAGCTGATTGAAAAAACACCTGTTTAGTAAGAACGTCCGCAATGTGATTGCCTTGTACCAGGGCACCAGGAAGGGTGGAATGTGCACGAATATGTCCAAAAAAACACGGGTATTGACGACGGTGAAGTGCCTGTTGAATTAATGTAAATAAGTTAAGAACGTCAGGAGAGGTTGTGCCAATAATTGGAACAGTTTCAATCATCTGTAAAGCACCGACCACATAGGAACTGTCTGTAAATAAATTGAAAGAAGTGGGTACAGTTAGTAATGCTTGATGGACTGCAAATAATTCTACAACCTGGGCAGAAGAGAAACTGGTATGCGTATAATAGGTTTGATGGTTAATAATTAAAGCTGCAGTACCATTAGAAGATCCATCTGTAAATATAAGTGTTGCTTTAGGAATGGGTTGTCGGCGAACTATTTTTGGAAAAATAAAGGCATGAAGGCTAGCAAATTGTAGCAATTTATCAGAAGGATAATGATGAGTAATCCGTCCCGGATAATTTGCGAAAGCTATAGGCCAATTATCTGAAAATTGAAAAAGCCAATCTTGTTGTTCCAAAGCATAAGGAATACAAACGAAAGGGGGTTCCATACCAAAATATTGGATGGCTTCATGACGTCCTTTTGCTACAACTTTTGCAACAAGCTCATAATAAGGAAGCAAATGTTTAGTTGGAGTAGCTGATAGATATATCCATCGCAAAGGCTTATCTTGATAAAGAACCCCTGTAGGTGCTCGTGGGGTGGAAAGTATATACAGACCCCATGATCGTTGGTAATCAAGATAAGTAATCTGTTGTTGTCTAATAGCTTCTTCTATTGATTGTAAGGCTGATCGTGCTTCTAAAGAAAGTGTTCGGGGTGACGCAGGGTCAGAGTCACCTTTAAGGATGTCAAATAATGGTTGTAAGGTGTAAGTGGGTAATTTTAAATAAGGGCGTATCCAATTAATATCTCCCAGGAGCTTTTGAAAATCGTTTAGAGTTTTTAAATGATCAGTCTGTAACTTGACTAATTGAGTACTATAAGCCCGAGGATATAGGGAGAAGCCCAAATAATTATAGGGAAAGTGAGTTTGAATTTTTTCATCAGCTATGACAAGACCATTAAGACTCAAGTGTTGTTTTAGAATAAAAAAGGCTTGATACAATAGATGTTCGTCAGCATGAGCTAATAATATATCATCCATATAATGCACTAAATATAACTGAGGAAAACGCTGACGAACAGGAGCTAACGCTGCAGCAACAAACTTTTGACACAGCGTAGGGCTATTAGCCATTCCTTGTGGAAGGACTCTCCATTGATAGCGTTGCATAGGCTCTCTAAAATTAACAGAGGGCAAACTAAAAGCAAATCTTTTACAATCTTGGGGTGCAAGAGGAATAGTGTAAAAGCAATCTTTTAAATCTATAATAATGATAAAAAATTTGTCAGGTATAGCAGAAGGAGTGGGTAGCCCAGGTTGTAGGGCTCCCATATGCATCATTGTTTCATTTACCTTACGAAGGTCTTGTAGTAATCTCCATTTTCCTGATTTCTTTTTAATAACAAAAATTGGGGAATTCCATGCAGAGGTAGAAGGTTCAATATGCCCAAGTCTCAGCTGTTCCTGCACCAGCTGTTGTGCGGCAGAAAGTTTTTCTTGTGTTAGGGGCCACTGATCAACCCATACCGGTTCCTCAGATTTCCAATCAATAGGATCGGCATGTGTCACAGGAGAATCAGAGGTCCCTAGGGAAAACACCCTAAGCCTTTTCGACTCTGATTAGATTTTAAATCAGGGGGTAAAATGATGCCTTGATGTTGTTTGCCTAAACCTTGGTTAGGGAGTAAACCCTGATCTAACATTAAATCTGTTACAGTGGGTGAAGGACTATATAAATATACACCCATTTTACTTAATATATCACGCCCCCACAGATTAACCGGAAGATGGGGCAGAATATAGGGTTTAAATTGGCCTGAATGGCCGTCTTTATCCTTCCAAGTAAGAAGGGACGAACTTTGTTCTGGATTAGTAGTTTGGCCAATACCTTGAAGAGTAGAAATGGCTATTTGTTTAGGCCATGTAGTGGGCCAGTGTTTATCAGAAATAACACTAATATCAGCCCCGGTATCAAGCACTCCGCGGAAAAGCTTACCATTGATGTGCAGTTCAAATTCTGGTCGTGCCTCGGTAACATTTTGCACCCAATAGGCGTCAGAGGACCCGAAACCTTTGTCCTGACGATCTCGGTTAATTGTTCTTCCTTGTATAACTAATGGAACTAAAAGGAGTTGAGCTATACGTTGTCCTGCATTAATTACAATAATTTTATGAGGAGCGGAGGCTAATATTTTTATCTCTCCGGTATAATCAGAGTCAATTATACCAGGATGAATAAGTATCCCTTTTAAAGACGCACTGCTACGCCCCAAAAGCAGTCCAGCAGTTCCTGGAGGTAAAGGCCCAAACACCCCTGTAGCAAGGGTTTGAACCCCCATCTCCGGAGTTAATACTGTGTAGGAGGTGGCACAGAGGTCCAATCCCGCGCTGCCTCTTGTGGCTCGATAGAGGTCTGCAATGGTTCTTTGGGAACCTGCAGTGTTGCCCCATAACATTGTTTCGGGGCCAGGGGCTGGCCCCTCACCCAGTTTCCCGAAAGCGGAGGTAAGGGATTACCTTGAACATCCGTCTTAGAACGACAATCTCGAGCCCAATGCTTTCCTTTTTTACATCGTGGACATGGAGTAGGAGGATTAGCAGGAGTTTGTTGCTGTTGTTTTTGGGGGCACATTACGGCCCGATGACCAAGTTGGCCGCAAACAAAACAACCTGAATTACCTGATTTTTGATATCCTTTCCTGTTTTTGGCTTGTTGCTGAAAAAGTACCTCTTTAATGCCTTTTCCTTGTAAAGCCGCTGCCATGGCAATGCCTTGCATGTAGGAAGGTCCAATGTCAGCACAAATGCGAATATAATCAGACAGATCTGCCTTCTTTCTATAAGGTCTTAAAGCAGCTTGACAGGCAGAGTTAGCGTTTTCAAAAGCCAATTGTTTTGCTAATACTATCCCAGCCTTTTCATCTGACATTATCTTACCTATAGTATCTAAGAGTCGTGCCACGAAGTCCTGATAAGGCTCATCAGGTCCCTGTCGGACTTTTGAAAGATCTTCTGTCTTAGTACCGGAGCTAGGAAGTTTTTTCCATGCCTGTCTGGCTGCGTTTGATATTTGTGGATATGCACCAGGCAAAAAATTAAGTTGAGTATTAGTAGCCTGGAAAGCGCCTTCACCAATTAACATTTCATAGGAGGTTTGTATACCTTGCTGCCGATTAATATCAGCTATGTGGGCACACTGTTCAAAATATTCAGATTTCCATAATAAATAATCTCCCCCTGAAAGACAAGCTCTAGCTATTTGTTTCCAATCATTTGGGGGTAGATTTTGAGTACCCAGATTTTCTATCATAGCAATAGTGAATGGAGCGGTAGGACCGTATTGTGAACAAGAGACCTTTAACTCTTTCAATTGCTTGAAAGGCAGTGCTTCATAGAAACGCTGGTTATTATTTTCAAAGACAGGAAAAGCAAGGGAAAAATCGGAGACAACCTCACCAAGTCGTTGTGCTTGTCTCAATGCCTTTTGTAGCGGAGACACCATCTCAGATGGAGGAGGAGGAGGAGGCCCCGGAGGGGGATCGAGACCAGCAACTACGGAAGGAGCATAGGCAGGAGGGAGAAGGGGAGCAGAAGGGGATTTTAAACTGTTACTAGGAAACTTAATTCCTAAGTTCTGCAAGGCAACAGTGAGATTTTTTATACATTCAACCAAATCATCTTTAGATGTTGACGCCCCCTTTTCTTGTGCCAAAAAACCCCAATCTTCTTGATGGTATTTAGCAGCCTCTTCATCTAATTCTGCCTCATCTGTGGAGGAAAGTGAATCATCATTATCTGGCGGACGCGACAAGTTACAAAAGGGAGGGTCACCTTTAATTCCCTTGGGAACAGCATACGTGGGCTCCGAATCAGGAACATGAAGAGGATTTTCTTCCTGTTTTAATAAATTTCCTAAACGTTTTAATTCATCATTATCAAAATCCAAGCAATCCCGAATTAGTGTCCAAAAAGATAAAGTTTCTACAGGAACCTTTTCAGGGCCATGTAAAGTATAATGAGCCCGAATTTGTTCCCCTACCTTTTTCCACGTCTCTAAGCTCACCGTGCCTTCTCTGGGGAACCAAGGACAAACTTCTTCAATAAATGAAAGAAAATTGGTTAATTTAGGTTTAGAAATAGTAATTCCCCGGTGTTTTAACATTACAGATAGCATATGTACAAAGAGTTGACGACTATGCGTCTGTCCCATATTTATACTCTCAACGATATACCTTACTGCTCCTTCCTTGATAGTCGCTAGTATACCTATATACTCACTCTTTTCGACTTAATATGAGCAGTGGCGAGGAGAAGCTGTCGATCTCGGGCCCCACGTTGGGCGCCACCTGCCGCGGCCAGCACAAGCAAGAGTCGCACCTGCAAGGGGAGAGAAACGGAGTGTCCCCGCGTGGAAAAATAAGAGAGAGAGAAAAGATGGGGTTGAGAGGATCAGACCCACTATGTCTGATGCCTTCCTTTATTAGGCCACGGTATTTATAGGGTAAAGTACGTGACTTAAGACATGTACAAGGTTATTCTTTAATCTCCAAATACTATCACCAGACCCCTACCAATGTATGCATAAGTAATCTATCTTCTAAGACATGTTGCAAGAGCCAGACCTCCTGGAGCAAGACGGCCTGGAGCCTTAAGGGCTGTAAAAATTCTTGAGGGTGGCGGGACAGGGAGCTTAGGTCAACGCCTAAGGCTCCGCATACCTGCGGAGCAGCTCCCAGGATTCGACCCTTCACGGGTCGTCCCCCGCATAAAAGGAAGCCAGCATTTGCCCGCCTTTTGGGAGGCGGAGAGGTGCTGTAGTTCACCCTTGGCTGCTGAGGGAAGGCTCTTCTTTAGCAAAGAATGCCAGTGAGCACAGACAGAGAAAAGGTGGAATTGTAGAAAGTCCACAATGAATCCAGTGAATGTTGGTTCAGGCCAAGGTCATCAGAAAATGCCACGATGCCAGGGGAGGGTAGTCACGGCGGGGTTTGCGGGAGTATCACCTATGCCCGCAGTGGCCTGCCACCCTGGAGGGCCCCCACGCTACAGCACTGTCACCCGTGGGGCACGCTGCACTGACCTCGTCCACCCTGTAGGTCCGAGACCGGCCTGGAACACAGAAAGGCAGAAGGCGGCACACAGAGCAGGGGGAGGCAGTCTCGAACCTGTTCCAGGACAGCGCCCCTCAGTAGCCTTTTTCAGTAATGAGTCATATGTCAGGGGGACCCAGGATCCCCAGATCCACTGATTCACTAGGAAGACTCTTGGCTGTGATTTATTATGGCAAAAGGATTCAAAGCACAGGGAAAAGGTTTAAAGAGCACGTGTTCCCCTAACTTCCGATCAAACAGCTATGGCAACCCATTGAATGTCAGAAGGAGCTTGTTAGAGATCAGAATCCGGAGCATTTAGGGGACTTTCCTGGTGGTCCCGTAGCCGACACTCTCCACTTCCACTGACGAGATCCCTGGTCTCCCGAATGACTCGAAACACCGCTAAGAAGTTAAAATAAAACAAAAAGCCCAGAGTTGTTATTATGAGCTGGTCACAGCTGCCTCTACCAGACACACCCGAACTCCAGACTCCCACAGGGAGGGCAGATGCCCAGCACCTGCTGTGTTGTTGCTCCAAACGCCTTAGGCCCATGAGTCACTCTTATCACAGTTAGGGTGCTGGGGTTGTTGTCATTCACTCACTAAGTGGAGTCTGACTTTTTCTGACCTCATAGACTGCAGCATGCCAGGCCTCCCTGTCCTTCACTATCTCCCGGAGTTAGCTCAAACTCATCTCTACTGAGTCGGATGCCATCCAACCATATTATCCTCTATCTCCCCCTTCTCCTCCTACCCTCAGTCTTTCCCAACATCAGGGTCTTTTCCAGTGAGTTGGCTGTTTGCATCAGGTGGCCAAAGGACTGGAGCTTCAGTTTCAGCATCAGTCCTTCCAAGGAATATTCAGGATTGATTTCCTTTAGGATTGACTGATTTCATCTCCTTGCAGTCCAAGGGAGTCCAAGACAAGAGTCTTCTCCAGCACCACAATTCAAAAGCATCAATTCTTCAGTGCTCAGCCCTCATTATGGCCCAACTCTCACATGCATATATGACCACTGGAAAAATCATAGTTCTGACTATACAGGCATATGTCAGCAAAATGATGTCTCTGCTTTTTAATACACTCTGTATGTTTGTCATAGTTTTACTTCCAAGGAGCAAGCGTCTTTTAATTTCCTGGTTGCAGCTGAAACAGAGCAGGACCCTATGGTCCTTGCTGCCTGCCTGCCCTGCATATCTTCTGCCTGCCTTTTGCATGTGGAAAACTTTAGTCAAAGAAAAAGTTTAATCAGAGAAATGAGACCATGTGAAAACAAAGAGAAACAGTCTAAGGAGACTAAGTGATAATAGTGTAGTCGTTAAGCATAGTCATGGACCTTTCGTTCTTTCTCAAGGGCTATAGATAACATTCTGATTCATGTCCTGTGAGCTGTCCTACAGATACCAAAACACCAGGTGGAGAATTTAACTACATGATGTCCAGGCTGTCCCCAGGACATGAGTTGCCACACATCCGAGAACTGGCTGCAAAGAGATGGGAACAAATGGACCCTGGAACTGAAGACTAACTGTACCTAAAACAACCAAGATGATGCTGGTCAGAGCACTGATGACCAATTTGAAGATGACTGTGCTCTTTCTGCTTTCCACCCCAACTCTGTCTATCAGTTCAGTTCAATTCAGTCACTCAGTCATGTCTGACTCTTTGCGACCCCATGAATCGCAGCACGCCAGGCCTCCCTGTCCATCACCAACTCCCGGAGTTCACTCAGACTCACGTCCATCAAGTCAGTGATGCCATCCAGCCATCCCATCCTTGGTCGTCCCCTTCTCCTTCTGCCCCTAATCCCTCCCAGCATCAGAGTCTTTTCCAATGAGTCAACTCTTCACATGAGGTGGCCAAAGTACTGGAGCTTCAGCTTTAGCATCATTCCTTCCAAAGAAATCCCAGGGTTGATCTCCTTTAGAATGGACTGGTTGGATCTCCTTGCAGTCCAAAGGACTCTCAAGAGTCTTCTCCAACACCACGGTTCAAATGCAATAATTCTTTGGCGCTCAGCCTTCTTCACAGTCCAACTCTCACATCCATACACGACCACTGGAAAAACCATAGCCTTGAATAGACGGACCTTAGTCGGCAAAGTAATGTCTCTGCTTTTGAATATACTGTTTAGGTTGATCATAACTTTTCTTCCAAGGAGTAAGTGTCTTTTAATTTCATGGCTGCAGTCACCATCTGCAGTGATTTTGGAGCCCCCCAAAATAAAGTCTGACACTGTTTCCACTGTTTCCCCATCTATTTCCCATGAAGTGATGGGACCAGGTGCCATGATCTTGGTTTTCTGAATGTTGAGCTTTAAGCCAACTTTTTCACTCTCCTCTTTCACTTTCATCAAGAAGGTTTTTAGCTCCTCTTCACTTTCTGCCATAAGGGTAGTATCATCTGCAACTCTGTCGATAAAAGCTCTCAATCCCTGCTTTTCAGGGAGTGGGAGTCAGCCTTGGACAGATGTCTGCCACCCTACCCCCCAGACAATTGTCAACATCTGAAATAAAGCAAACTCCCCTTTCCACCAACCTGGCCTGTGTATTGCCTTTTGAGTGGTAAGCAGCCCGACCCACACACTATTCAGAAGCATAGTGACCATCTTCAGTGATTTTGGAGCCTAAGAAAATAAAATCTGCCTTTACTTCCACTTTTCCCCCATCTATTTGCCATGACGTGATGGGCCTGGAGGCCATGACCTTAAGTTTTTGAATGTTGAGTTTTAAGGGAGATGAGAAAAATCCCCAAATCCAGGTTCCCAGCTAAGGGTCAAACTCATTTGCTGGACTCCCTAAGGATAACACTCTGGCCTAATATTAATGCTTTTCTGCACAGGCAAGGCAGTAAATATTTCCATCTCTGTGGGCCCAAACAACTGCTCCTTTGGTGCATAAAGCAGCTACAGGCAACATGTAAATGAATGGATGAGACTCTGATAAAAATTTATTTACAAAAATAAGTGATGGGCCAGGATTAGGCCCAGTGATTATAGTTTGCCAGCACATGGTGGAGAAGAATGCCTCAACTTTTAGGAAATAACGGTGACATGTTCGGTGAGAGTTAAATGTTGTGATGTCAATAAATGGATAAATGATGACATGCATGGAGTACACAAGGAAATATGGCAAAATGTTAACAAGGATTGACTCCAGGGCATGAATACAAGTGTTCATTGCCCTATTCATCCAACTTTTTCTGTTTGAAAAAGCTATTTAAGTTTTTCACCAGCAGTGGCACTGTTGAGCAGGACAAGATCCCTGCCTCACCAGCCAGGACTCAGCAGAGATACCAGGCAGTAAAGTAACAAATCCTTGCACTCCAGAGAGGACAGTGCTCTGGGAAAAGCCAAAACAGGAAAAGGGACAACAAAACTCAGAGGAAAGGGCAATTTTAATAGACATTCAGTGAACTTCCAACAAAGAATCTCACCAAAATAATATAATGAAATGGAGCAACATATACTTTAAAAATATTGGGTTGGCCAAAGAGTTCACTTGGGTTTTCCCCTAAGATGTTATGGAAAAAGCTAAATGAACTTTTTGTACAACTCAACATACTTGACAGTGTATACAGCTATTAGATGCTGATGGCCAATGAAGGGTTTCTTGCATATTCAATGGAACTAAAAAATACATGTCTTTGTTCAGACGAAATAAAATTTATATTTTAAGGCAGGATGAGAAAATGAAGCATAAAATTCTGTCCTTTCAGGCCTCCTTCTACCTTTGATGGCCAAGTGCATCCAAATTATACATTAACCAGACCTCCTCAAAAGTGAGAATGCCTGTTCAACCATAAAGATCATTTTTGTTTTGTTTTGTGTTTTCTGACGCTGGCAATGTGACTTCTTAGAAGACAGCATTCTTTCCCAACTTCGTAGGGGATCATGGTGACTGGACTATGTATCCTTGGTGAACTGTATCTAAAATGTCAGTGTGTCATTTTGATGGATGGTTCTTTGTCTCGAAAATGTATATGACCATGCCTTTGACTTCTAACAGCCAGAAGAGTCTTCAGAATTTTCTATAAGACTTTTTCCTGGCTTATAGTCCTCAATTTGGCTCAAATAAAGTTCTCTTTTTTTCTTCTTGTCAGCTGAATTTTCCTCGACAATTCTACCTGCCAAATTATCCTTCTTTAGGAGACTTTCCAAAATCTGCTGTGCATCGCAGGCAAGAACCACCCATGGATATTAATCAGTGGCAAAAGGGTGATGACAAACATGATATTCTTACAGCCTCAAAGGACTTATTGGTTAATGGGAAAATTAGTGACGTTACAGTGGAGAAACCCCGAAGACATGCCTTCACTCAAGATGGAGATCTGCGTCACCAGCGAGACGTATGGACGTCACATGCCCTCAAAGTGACGCACTGAAAGGACAACATCACTTTGGTGGTGTCCCTGCCCCAAACACACAGCCTCCACCTCATCAGGAGAAACATCAGACGAGCCCAAACTAGGACCATTCCTCGACACAGGCAATCCACCCTCTTTATATGTGTCAAGGGTATAAAAGGCGAGGGGCCGGGAACCTGTCCCGGGTTGATGTCTGCTCAGAGGACTTGACCAGGAAGGGCCAGGTGGAAGGAACGTGGGCCAGGAGGACTCTAGTGGGAGTGCAGTGAGACGGGCCTGGATTCTGGACACAGGCTCCTCCCAGGGCATCTCAAGGCTCACTTCCGGCTTTGGTAACTACTATGTTTAGGCTTGTGTGAGAGTTTAAGGGTGTCCCTGTTGGCTCAGATAGTAAAGAATCTGCCTGCAATACAGGTTTGATCCTTGGGGCAAATCCCCTGGTGAAGGGAATGGCAACCCATTCCAGTATTCTTGCCTGGAGGATTCCATGGACAGAGGAGCCTGCCGGGCCATAGTCCATGGGGTCGCAAAGAGTCTGATATGGCTGAGCAGCCAACACTTTAAGAGTTTAACATTTAGGGAAACCGGATAAAGAATTCACAAAAACCCTGTAGTATTTTTGCAGCCTAAAATTATTTCAATATAAAAAGTTAAAAAAAATTAAAGTTTAAAAAGAAAGGCAAGGGACTTCCCTGGTGGTCCAGGGGAAGACTCCCCGCTCCCAGTGCAGGGGGCCCACGTTTGATTCCTGGTCAGGGAACTAGATCCCATGTGCTGCAGTGAAGATCGAAGAGCCTGCATGCCACAACCAAGACACGGGGCAGCCAAACAGAGAAATGAAAATGAATATTTAAAAATTAGAAAAGCAAGAACAGAAAATCTGAGAAGACTTGGGAAAATGAGGTATTTTCCCATTTCTACAAGCATTATACACCCCCACCCCATCCTACCCCAAGGGCAGGGTTTTTCTGTGTCCTGCTTGTCTGTACCCAGGACGGTGCCTACGAGGTGACAGTGTGCAGAACAGATGTGAATAGCTCACTAGGTACAAATTAACAACAGAAGTGTGCTCGTGTATTCGA
Organism: Capricornis sumatraensis; assembly: GCF_032405125.1. Lineage (NCBI taxonomy): Eukaryota > Metazoa > Chordata > Mammalia > Artiodactyla > Bovidae > Capricornis > Capricornis sumatraensis. Next base: position 249,808,616 of record NC_091069.1, on the reverse strand, counting down.
CAAATAACAAAACCCAGCATCTCTCATATCCTGCAGCATCGTGGGGAGCCACTTCCGATTCTGAGGTTGCCCTGCTTGTGTTCGTTTTCTGGGACATGGAAAAAACCCCTGTTTGTAGATCTTGTGTGTCTTCCTACGTCATAGTCTTTCAACTCCAGACCAGCTTGGTGCAGACCGGAAGGGTGTGTGTGACACCTCTGAAGCACAATTTCATATCTGTGCTAGGAAGCGTGTGTGTTGAACCAGGGAGGGACTCCGTTCCCTGGAGAGGCTATAACAAAGTGGCAAAAACGGAGTGGCTTAGAACAATAGAAATGTATCATCTCCCAGCTCTGGAGGCCAGAAGCCTGAGATCAAAACTTCCGCAGGGCCACGCTTCCTCCGAAGGCCCCAGCGGAGGGTCCTCCCTGCGTCTTCCTGACGTGGGGGCCCCTGGTGCTCTTGGAGTGTGGCCGAGTCACCCCAGGCTCTGCCTCCATGCTCACATGGCCCCCTCCCCTGTGGCTCTGTCCTCATGCGCTGTGCTTCTTTCTGTCTCTCTGCATCCTCTCATTCTTATAAGCACACCAGCCACTGGATTTGGGGCCCACCCTCAGCCACTGTTAACCTCACCTTACCTCATTACATCTTCGAAGAGCTCATTTCCAAATTAAGGTTCCATTCTCAGGTTCTGGGTGGATGTGACTCTGAGGGGACACTATTGAACGCATTACAGAAGGGGCAAAGAAGACCACCTGACAGTCACTGCCAGCTAACGAGTGCCTGCCATGTGCGAGGACTGACTCATGAAGCATATAAAGCCTCTGTAAACTTTGAAAGAATCCTGCGAGGAAGGGATGGGTCTTGCACTTTTAAAATAAATATTCATTGACTTATTTGGCTGCACTGACTGTTCGTTGTGGTATGCAGGGTCTTCAGCTGTGGCATCTGAATCCAGGCCCCCTGCACTGGGAGGGCAGTCTTAGCCATGGGACTGCCAGAGAAGTCCTGACTTTTGCACTTTAGTAGGTGAGCAAGGGGGCTTACAGGGGATGCTCTTGCCCAGAGTCAGTAAAAGACAGGTGAAGGTAACACCCAGGCCAGCTTGCATGCCCACCACAGCTGTGGGTGCCCCAGGTGGGGGCCAGGACCGCTTCACAGGTGGCAGGTGGTGTGTGTGCCCAGTTAGCAGCATGGGCCTGAGCACAGGGGCTGTGCCCAGGGTGGCTCAGGCGCTGCCTTCCTGAGATCCTTGGTACTCTTAGAACAAGGGCCTGAAAACTCATTTTGTACGTGCATTAGACAGCCCGGCAGATACGGCTGTGGTCATGGCCCCGCCCTTCCTCCTGCTAGACTCCCCACCCCATGCCCCTGCCCCCTGCTGCTCCAGGACTCACACCCACTCACTCCATACAGGCTGCTTCTCCCCTCATATTCATCCCTCCGTTGTTATTATAGAAGATTAAGGAAATAGAAAAAGTTAGGGGAGGGAACCAACCATGGTCTCATGCGTGGGTGCTAAGTCACTTCAGTCAGGTCCAACTCTTTGGTGACCCCATGGACTGTAGCCTGCCTGGCTCTTCTGTCCTTGGGGTTTTCCAAGCAAGGATACTGGAGTGGGTTGCCCTGCTCTCCTCCAGGGGATCTTTCCAGCCCAGGGATCAAACCCATGTCTCTTCTGTCTCCTGCATTGGGAGATGGCAGGTTTGTTACCATTAGCACCATCTGAGAAGCCCATGGCCTCATGATCTAAAGGAAAACTTCTGACAGATCTGTTCTCTATTTTCTGTGCATAGGATTTTTATTAATTATATGTCAATTAAATAGAATCTATCAATTGTATTAACCACATTATATTGACTGTTTTGAAACTGCTTCTCAATAACACATCTAGCATTCTCCTATGATGTCATTTACTCCTCAAGAATGAACAGTATTCCAAAAGAAAACTTTTCTTTTTCTAAAAACAAAGAGTCCTGGGACTTCCCTGGTGGTCCAGTGGCTAAGACTCTGAGCGCCCAATGAAAGAGGGATGGGTTCGATCCCTGGTCAGAAAACTAGATCCCATATGCCATAACTAAGAGTTCACATGCCACATCTAAGACCTGGGACAGCCAAGTAAATAAATAAACATTTAATTTTAAAAAAGAGTCCTTTAGATAAAACTTTGGAAAAACACAGAAATTCACAGAGTGTTGTTAAATACCCATTCCCCACCTCTAGTGATGGCTACTGTTAGCATCGGTGAGTGTCCATCAATCCCACAGATGCCTGGGCCCCACCAAGCCCCAGGGACTTGGAATCTAAAGGGCTGGGAACTCAGGGTTACAGTAAGCACCCAGCGCTGCCAACAGCAGGGCCCTGGAAGACACAGTTCTATAGACACTTTTCTCCAACTAAACAGGGCTCCTGGCTGTGGACAGAGGCTGAGCAGTGAGGGGGCTTCTAAATTCTGGGATGGACATTTTTATACTAATAGGTAAATCTTCTGTCCCTCCATTAATTTTCCTTTAAAAAATTCCTAGCTTTGCCTGCTTTCATTGTGAAGTTTTATTTTTGCTTTACAGAAGTGTGTAACTGTAACTGAGCAAGTCCCCATGGGGCCTTCTCGGGACAATATGTATACATGTGCCCAGTCATGTCTGACTCTTTGTGACCATATGGACTGTAGCCTGCCAGGTTCCTCTGTCCATGGGATTTCCTGGGCAATAAAACTGGAGTGGGTTGCCATTTCCTCCTTCAAGAGAATCTTCCCAACCCAGGGATCAAACCTGGTCTCCTAGCTTCCCTGGTGGCTCAGAGGTTAAAGCGTCTGCCTCCAATGCGGGAGACCTGGGTTTGATCCCTGGGTCGGGAAGATCCCCTGGAGAAGGAAATGGTAACCCACTCCAGTATTCTTGCCTGGAGAATCCCTTGGATGAAGGAGCCTGGTAGTCCACGGGGTCGCAAAGAGTAAGACACGACTGAGCGACTTCACTCACTCACTCACTCCATTAGCAGGTGGATTCTTTACCACTGAGCCACCTGGGAAGCCCAGACTGTTCCCTTACCACCCTCTGCCCACTTCTTGTCTGTAGAAAAAACTTTAGCCAAAGAATAAATTTAATTAGAGGAGTAAGAACATGCAGAAGCAAAGGAAAGCAGTCAAACAAGACAAAATAGTAAGTTTAGCCATTAAAGACAAGGATCTTTGGGGAATACCCTGCCAGTCCAAAGATTAGGACTTGGCACTTTCACTGCTGAGGGTCTGGGTTCTATCCCTGGGCAGTGAACTAAGAGCCTGCCAGCCATGTGGTATGGCCAAAAAACAAAAAAAAAGACAAGGACCTTTATTTCCTCTTTAAAAATCTGTGATTAACATTCTGAGCCGTATCCTTTGAGCTATTTTAGAGATACTGAAACCCCCACCCAGTGGAAGAAGCTAACTTCATGATGACCAGGCTATAGCCATGATGTGAGCTGCTCCATCTTGCACAATTCTGAGAACTGGCCTCAAGGAAATGGGAACAAACCACCTCTGGAACTGAAGGTTAACTGTACACACAACGATCACGAGGATGCTGCTCGCACTAGCACATGGCCGGCTTCAAGACGACTGTCAACGGGAGCGCGCCCGACTCCAAGAGCCTGTCGGCGCTGACTGCAGCTCCCACACACGGCTCCCCCTCCGCCCCGGCCTCGCACCCCTGGAACTGCCCGTTGAAAGCTCCTGCCCCCTGATCAGCAAGGGGGAGTTGATTCTTTGGGACATAGGCCTACCTTCTCCCCCAGATTGCCGGCTTCTTCCTGACAGCCATCTTTCCTTTTACCCAACACTTGACGCCTAGCATTGGATTCCTGAGTGACAAGCAGCTGAACGTGAGTTCCGTAACATAAAGAGTCAAATGTTTATTCAATGCCTCCTTTGTGACAGGTATGGAGGTAGGAACAGTCCCCGTGCTGCCTGTCTGCTGGGGACCTGGACAAGCATCCGTACGTCATTAAGAGACACACACAGAACAGCTGGGTTGGCCCAGGACAGGTCAACAGGTGTACCCAGGGTGTCACCTGCCCCATGTGGGTCCCAGTCTTTCCCTTCTGATTCTTCTTAGGAAAGCTTTTGCCTACATTAGTTTATGGCAACAGCTCTTCACCATGTACATCTGCTTCCTCCCCGATTTCTGCACCTCCCTCCACCTTTCAGAGGGGGCTCAGGGCTGCCTCTGCTCGAGTCGGCTGCTTCAAGGGGCCTGGCTCAGAGGTACAGCTTCTCTCTGCTTTGCCTCCAGCTCACCTAGGCCACCAGGCCTGTGATGGGTCCTGATGCAGGAGGCGGAGCAGAGATGTGCCCACGTGGGGTACCAATTTTCAAGTTTATATCTGCTGATTCTCCCCTTGCTGCTGAAGATAAACAGGGAAATTTAATAAACGCTTAGTTGTTTTGATGTGTCATCTTTTTTTTCCCCTCCATCCTCCTCCTCCCCACTCCTGCCCTGTCAGAGGATTTCTGGGGCTAGAATTTTATTAGCAACAGACTCTGGGGCTGGAGTTTTTGCCTGATGGGACAGAAGCAGCTGAACAGAATGGGGCACAGGTGAGTGAGTTGCCCTCCTCAGCATGTCGACAGGGATGCACATAAGCTGGGGTGGGAGCGGAGCAGAAGACGCCCTTTTGGACTATTTTGCTGCTGCCGCTGCTGCTGCTGCTAAGTCGCTTCAGTTGTGTCCGACTCTGTGCGACCCCATAGACGGAAGCCCACCAGGCTTCCCCATCCCTGGGCTATTTTGACCTGAAGGCAATCAGGACCCAGTGGATCCAGAAAACATTATTACCTCTTCCTTAACTTTCCTGGTGACTCAAATGGTAAAGAATCTGCCTGCAATGCAGGAAACCTGGGTTTGACCCCTGGGTCGGGAAGATCCCCTGGCGAAGCTACCAATATTCTTGCCTGGAGACTTCTATAGACAGAGAAGCCTGGCGGGCTACAGTCCATGGGGTTTAAAAGAGTTGGACGTGACTAAAGTGTCTTAACAACGTAACAACCAGAAGACGAGCTATTATTAGAGATAACTTTTTTATCTGACTTACCTGCACAGCAAGGCAAGCACTGACCACCAACCTCGCTCTCTATATCTCCCTGTGAAGAGCCCTCCTCCCTCGGGGAGCCCCAGGCCCCCAACTTGTTCCTCAGCTCACGGTGTCATAGCAGCCTCAATTGCCAGACTCATCACCCTTGGTCTCAGATCTCTGGGGCTCCTGTATGTCAGAAATTAAATTTATATCTCTCCTGTTAATGTCTGGTGTCAATTTAATTATCAGTCCAGCCAAAGAATCCAGCAGGGAGGAAAGGACAATGTCTGCAGCTCTACAACTGTCTTGCTGCAGAAGAAGGGGCCATGAGACACTGAGGAAAAAGCCACCATGGCTTCTACTGACTCTGGGAAAATCAGAGATCACAAGGGAATCTTCAAAGTTGCTTGAATTTAAAACAATTTTTTGGCTTCACTGCACAGCAGGCACATGGAATCTTAGGTCCCCAACCAGAGCCTGAACCCATGCCCTGTGCAGTGGAAGCATGAAGTCTTAACCACTGGACTTCCTAGGAAGTCCCCTAAAATTTTGATCCTTCTGAATACAGATTTCAAGTTGAAGTGAATGGCCCCCGGGATCTATGTGAAGAGAGAGTCTCCAATAAGATGAGAAGCTGTGGCCTCAAGGAATGAGAGACATCAGCATTTTTCAGGGCCTTTGGCAGAAAAAGTAATGCTCATTATGGGTGAGATTTATGTTTGTTATTACACACAACGACAGTGATAACATTATCCATTCACCATAGGGCTCAGACACTGACCCAAGCATTTTATGTCCATTAACTCACCTGGTGCTTAAATTGGACACAGAGAGGCTCAGCAGTTACTCCCACGCCACACAGCAGGCACACGGAAGGGCTGGATCGGCATTAAACCATCTGACCTTATAGCCTTCCATGGCGGCTTGAAAACATGTCTGGACCCAAGCCTGCAGCAATAAGGCAACACTGACTCCATAAAGCAGCAGGAGAGACTGACTATGCTGCTGTTGCTGTATCGTCGCTCAGTCGTATCCAACTCTTTGTGTGTGTAATAAAGTTTTATTAAAATATAAAGGAGATAAAGAAAGCTTCTGACATAGGCATCAGAAGGGGGCAAAAAGAGTACCCCCCCTGCTAGTTTTTAGCTGGATGTTATATGGTCACTAGTAGTCTGTTAATCGTATCCAACTTTTTTATGACCCCATGGACTGTAGCCCACCAGGCTCCTCTGTCCATGGGATTTCCCAGGCAAGAATACTGGAGAGGGTTGCCATTTCCTCCTCCAGGGGATCTTCCTAACCCAAGGATTGAACCCACATCTCCTGCATTGGCAGGTGGATTCTTTACCACCAAGCCACCTGGGAAGCCTGGACACTGACTATACATACAGACAATGGCCAGACCCCGTACATGTAACTAGAGAACTCTAACCCACAAACTCTGTGACAGTCACCCAGAAGCCAGACCACAGCCTCTACAGCCACCAGCCAGGAATATCACAACTTAGCCATGACTGCCATCTTCCCTAACTTTTGCTCCTCCCCTTTCTAACCTAGGACAACCAGAGAAGGTCAAGAATGCCCCCAAAATCAATCACACAGGATCCTCAGCTTACAGCAAGCCTGTCCACAGCTTCTCCAGGCCTGGGGCACACCTAAGCTTTCCTCCTTTCTAGTACAAGCTGTGCCCTTCTCTGCCTGCCTGTGAGGCTCTGCCAAAACCCAAGTCAAAGTAGAGGACCCCTGCTACAGCCAACTCTAAAAACAGCTGTCCACAGGTGTGTTACCCTCCTACTTGTTTTTATTTTAAAAATAAAAAAATCCATTGCTGCATGGGCTTTCTCTGGTTGCGGCAAGTGGGGCTTACTCTCTCGTGGGCTTCTCACCGTGGTGGCTTCTCTTGTGGCAAAACACGGGTTGTAGAGAGTGCAGGCTTAGTAGTCGTGGCCTGGCCCACCAGCTTAGTTGCTCCACAGCATGTGGGATCTTCCTGGACCAGGGATCGAACTTGCGTTCCCTGCGTTGGCAGGCAGATTCTTACACTGAACCACCAGGGCAGTCCCCTCCTATTTGTAAAAGGTGAGCACCTGCAGACCAGTCCAGCAGGGAAAGAGGTCACGCACAGGGAGGCATCCCAAGGTGGGCCACTCCCCCCAACAACCCCCACCCCCCAGCTGTAGAATGACAAAAGCCACAGAACGGCTTTCCTTGCCCTTCTTGCTCATTATTTTCTGACGTTTTGTTTTCAACACAGAGTTTTCCATTTTTGTGGGGTCGAAACTGTCTCTCATTCATTTATTAAGAATTATAGGAGTCTTGAAATGGAGTCCTGTGACTTCAGAGTCATGCCCAGGTGTCTCTCTTATCTTGCCTGCTTGTCCTAGCCAGACCTGTTCCATCACATTCTGTCTAATCAATAAAGAGTAGTGAAGGTCAGGGGCCTGGCGCTAGTGTCCCAATCAGCATCACTGTTTGTGTGCTGCTCTGAGTCATCCTCCAGGTAAGATAACCTTTTACAGAGTACGCTGAGACAGCCCGGAGTCACAGACCACCAAATCAAAGACATCCAGGCCATAAATGATTAAGACAATAACCCCAGGGTCTTCCCTGGTGGTCCTGAGGCTAAGACTCCACACCCTGCAGAGGGCGTGGGTTCAACTTCTGATGGGGAAATTAAGATCCTAAGTGCCAGGCAATGCAGCAAAAAAAAAACAAAAAAAAGTTCCAATTCAAGGATACCACTTGTTTTTATTGGTAGGAGTTCTTTATCAGAGAAGGCAATGGCAACCCACTCCAGTGTTCTTGCCTGGAGAATCCCAGGGACGGGGGAGTCTGGTGGGCTGCCGTCTATGGGGTCGCACAGAGTCGGACATGACTGAAGCGACTTAGCAGCAGCAGCGGCAGCAGGAGTTCTTTATATATTCTTATCAGATATGTGTAATGAGAATGGTGAATTTATCCCAGTGAATGGTTCAGCTTTTTATTCTCAAAAAACCGTCCTTCAGTGAATAGTTCTTTCTTTCCATTAAATGCAAATGATCAGTTAAAAAATAAATAAAAACTGCTAACTCAGAGACTTCCCTGGCAGTCCAGTGGCTAAGACTTTGTCTTCCAATAAGAGGCTGCATGTTCAATCCCTGGTTGGGAAACAAAATCCCACATGCCTTGCAACCTAAAATACAAAACATAAAATAGAAGCGATATTGTAACAAACTCAATAAAGACTTAAAAAAAAAAACAACAACAACTGCTCACTCAGACAGAGGAGGGTGGACCTGAGGGTGTCTTCCCCTCCCTTGCTTTGCTGCAGCCCCTGCTGTCAAAGTGCAGCTCTCTGAGCTTGGGCCTTTGCTGGCTGTCAGTTTCTCCTTCCTACCTCCCCAGGGCTAAACGTCACCTGACCTCCCATGCTTCCCTGAATTTACAGACCAGGCTCTGCCCTGGCACGTCCCAGACAGGCTCCTCTCCCCACACACCTGTTCACCTGCCGCTCCCACTGAGGCTCCACGCTGGGCCCCCAGGAGGCAGGGCTGGCCTGCACCTGCAGAGTCAGCCCCCAGGGGTGGCAGAGGCGCAGCACCCACTGAGGGGCAGCTGGACCTTTCTGATAGGCCAGTCCTGTCCAGACAGCTCCCAGCACAGCCCCACCCTGCCCCAAAAAGGCAGGGACCCTTTCTTTCCTGGATATTACACGTACTCTAAATCCTAAGCGGAACGGCCAGAACCAAACCTTTACTAACGCCCTCCCCGTGACCTCCACCCAGGCCTGAGGCCACTGGACTCCTTTGTGCCTCTTCTGTACGTCCACGTCAGCCCTTCACCCTGTCCTCGGGTCACACGCCCATTGTGTGCACAGCAGACCAGCACAGGTAGGGCGCTGAGCCAGGCCTAGGGATGAGGGGCGCCGGGCAGGGGCTTCTATTCCCCTCGGCCCTGGGCAGCTCTCAGGGCCAGCTCCCCGCTCCTCTGCGAACCCAAACACCACTCATTTCAAGACCCATCACTGTCATTCTGTCATCGCAGACACCGGGTCAAAGTGTGGGCACCTGGAAGCCAACGCAGGAGAGAGGGTCTGGGGGCCCTGAGTGGTCCGGAAGGCAGGAAGGAGGCAGGCTGGACCACCTGCACCCCGCGTCCTGCCCAGCTCGGGACGCGGAAACCTAGACGAGACCCACAGCTCAGCGCCCACCCCCGCGGCGCGGGGACCACCCCTCTCCCCAGACCCTGCAGACCGCGCCCCGGCCCACACCCTCTGACTCAGCCGCCGGGAGGACGACACCAAACCCCGGGAGGGGGGACAGCCCTACAGCACACGACCCTTGGTCCCGAGACGGCGCCCATCGGGGGTCCCGGGCTGCGGCCGTGCTCCTGTCCCCCTCAGTCCGCACTGACCGGACGGCCCGCGCTCCATTTCCTTCCGGGACGCCCCGCACCCCATTTCCGGTCCCGGTTCCCCCCCGCCCGCCGCGCGCTGTGGTTTCGCCCGCACGGCACGTGACCGCCGCGCCAGGTCCGGGCGCTCGACTCGGCTCGACCACTCCCACGAGTGTCCGCTGCTCCGGGAGTGTCCGCTGCTCCCGCGTGACCGCCGCCCGGTGTCCACACGCTCCCGCCCCGCCTGCCGCCGAGATGATGTGCGGAGCGCCTTCCGCCACGCAGCCGGCCACGGCCGAGACCCAGGCTATCGCCGACAAGGTTCGGGCTGTGTGGGGCGGATGGGGTACTGGGGGCCGGGGGCGTCCGCAGGCATGGGACGGAGGCGCTGCGCCCGGGCGCATCCCGCCCTGAGTCGGGCTGGACGCAGGTGGATGCACCTCCCTGCCTGCGAGGTTCTCTGGCGCGGAGGTGTCCACTGGGTTAGGGGGCGCGAGTTGACAGGGAATAGCACTTAAAGAGCAAAGGATACGGCAGGCGGGGTGAGGTCCCCATGCGTGAGTCTGGGGTCCGGGTCCCAGGCGTCCGAGACTCGGGCTGGACTGAGTGTAGCCCTTTTTGTGAGTTTGAAGTGGTCTCCAATAAAAAGTTTAGAAACAGGAAGTAACTGGGTCGAGGAGGCAGAGCCCGGTTCAGACCCTGGTCAGCTGTCCAGCCCTGTTTCCAGAAACGCTGGAAGATCAGGTTGGGGTGGGATGAGCTGGGCCTGTCCTGCCTGTCATCACAAGTAGGGCCTAGGAGGCTCGAGTTCTGATAAGCAGAGACTGAAGACAAGCTTTTGTCCCTTAACCTTCCTCCCTGGCTGCTGCCTCCTAAACCTCGGCCATGAGCTCAGCCCTGTTCCCTCTCCCGCGGTTGGGACCATCTGACTGCGGTAAAGGAAGGGGCCGAGTCAGTCTCCTGAGACCTGTGAAAAGTAGGCATTTGCTGGGACTCCCAGGAGAGCCAGATAGGAGGAGAGTCCTAGCTTTTCCCCTGTGGCCACTCAGAGCGCCCAGCCCTCCCGGCCTCTTCCTGGGTCTCCAGGCTGGAGAATCCCTGCTGGTCACCTGAGCTTTGAATGAGTGTGAGTCCCCTCGGGAGACGAGAGTTTCGGTCACTATGGCCTGCATTTGGGGTCCGTCCCTTGAGAGTGGACCGTCCTCACTGCCCCTGGGAACAAGGAGGCCGCCCCTGTGCTGGGTGGGCTCTGTGAGGGGCAGGGGCACCATCCGGTGACCTTCTGTACTGAAGCTTTCATGAACACGTGAGAAGTGAGGCCAGAGACAGTGTACCCACCATATCCAGTCCTATCCTAGGGCCCTCCCTGGCCCTCTGCCCACCTGGTCACTCTGGTCTGGGAACTGACAGCTTCCTAGTGACCCGTGGCCTTCTGAGCTTTCCTTGGCTCCAGTCCAGCCCGTCTTTCTCCTGGTCGGAGCTGTGTCGGTGACCTGCCATCCTGCAGGCCTCCACCTCCGCTGCCCCACCACCTCCACCTGGGCTTCTCCCCAGTCCTTGCACAGGGTGGGGTTCTCCTGCCTCCACTCCTGAAACAGGTGATTCAATCCCAGACCCCCAGGAGGGTCTGCGGGTGTCACTCGCTGGTCAGGTAAACTGTCTGAGGGTCAATTCCCTGCACACCTAGCAGGAACAGGGGCTACACAGCTGAGTGTTCAGTCGAAGGTGGGCACTGGCCCAGGGGGCACACCCAGCTGATCACCTGAGGGCCCTGGCAAACTCAGAGGGAGCAGGCAGCCAGACTCTCACTGCCTGACCCTCTCTCTGATCCTTCCTTCCACTTCATTCACAGGGAGTGCCCCTCCCTGAAGGCCTTTGTCAAGTGACTCACTGGCATGTATGATGGTGATCCCCTCGGCTCTCCAAGCAGCACACTCCTGGTCTTAACTGAACTCCTCTGACCCCCACAACTGATCTGAGGATTCCAGCGCAGGCAGCAAGCTCCTGTGGCTGCCAGTGGTCCAGACAGCAGCCTGAGCACTCGGAAACTAGCTTAGGTTTTCAAGTCAAGACAAAACAACCTGCTCTCCCCTTCCTCCTCAAAAATTCTCACTTCCCCAAAGGCCAAGACCCTGTAAAACACGACTGATCTGAGAGTAAGATTAACATCTGACACCAAAGATCAGAAACAATCTCTGCCCAAAGGCCCTGCAACCTAGAGAGACCATCTAAAGATGGAGCAAAGCATTTTTTTCCTACAAAAGTGCTTTATCTGCGCATATTCTGCCACGGAAGAAACTGGGATTATGTAAGAGAATTAAGGCACATCAATAAGATGGAAGATTAAATTTAATATTAAATTTTAACATTCTTAAATGTTTTAGTTTTCAAAGAGTAATTAAAAACTATATACTCTTTCAAATGAAGGTTTGAGTGAAAATGGTAATGTACGAACTTATATACACTGTTGTAACCATGAGAATATAAACTATCCATGTCTGAAAAAAAAAGGGCTAATGATACAGGCAAATGATAGCATTGAAACCTCAGCAAAATTAAGGAACTGTTTTCTGTACTTGAAATTAGGGCAAGCATTTTAATGTCTGCTCAGCTGTGAAGAACAAACGTGCTCTAGAAAGTGTGTAGAATGTGGGCATTAGAGTTCAGCTGTAATATCTAATACAGGTGAGCTCACCTATCTCTCCCTTCCCCCCTTCCCCAGGTGAAGTCCCAGCTGGAGGAGAAGGAGAACAAGAAGTTCCCGGTGTTCAAGGCTCTGGAGTTCAAAAGCCAGTTGGTTGCTGGGAAGAACTACTTCATCAAGGTGGGGTGTCCCCCTCAAAGGAAGGTCGAGTCTGAAGTGGGAGCTCACAGGTGCCCAGGGCAGGAGTGCTCAGCAGGGTCCTGTGGCAGCCCTCAGCTTCAGGGGTTTGGTGGCTGTCTAAAATGAGCATGCCTGTGCAAGCATGTGTGTGTGCATGTGTGTGTGTGCACGTGCGTGCTGCGGCCTCCTTGGAGAAGAGGACCTAGCCTTTTGGGTGACCAAGGGCTCTGCTGGAGTGAGTGTGGGTGAGGGGTGCTGTCTGGGCACCAAGGGCATTCTTTGCACTTGAAGGAGGAGGGTGGGAATGTCCTCAGCCCAGTCTCTGGGGACACGAAAGGACACAGCCTCTGGGCATCCAGGGCCCTCCTGCCTGTCCAGCCAAGTCCAGCAGAGCAGGGGGACATGGGGTCAGAGGCCCCACCTGCCCCTCACTGGACTCTCCTTTCAGGTTCAAGTGGACGAGGACGACTTCATGCACATCCGAGTGTTTGAAAGCCTCCCGCACGAGAACAAGCCCGTGGCCTTGACCAGCTACCAGACCAACAAAGGCAGGCATGACGAGCTGACCTACTTCTAGGCCCGATTTTGCAGAGTCCATCGCCCACAGGGGTCTCTCCTCTGCAGACTTGTCTGGGACCAGACGCAGTGCCCCTCGGGGTGGTGGTGTCTCTGTTCCCTGCTTTCACTGTGTTCATTTTTTCCTCCCAATCCATGATTTTAACTAAATTTCTTTTGAGGGGGGCTTGTGTTATCCTGAAATAAACATGTGTTTTCTGTTTTCACAAATTGTCTCTGTTGGGGTTTTTCCTTCATGTGGAGCTATACTCACAGTAGGGAAGTGTCAGCAGGTGAGAGGTGTCCTGGGTGGAAGTTCCGCTGGGCCTCCTACCTCCTGAGCCCCCTTCCCTGAGGGGCTGAGGACGGGAGAGGGTGGCCCAGGTGACAGTGGGCAGGTGGAACACCCAGGGTTCAGGGAACATGTGCTCTAACCACAGCTCCCCACGCCATCATAGTGACTCTGTCGTGTCTCCAGGTCTCAGAACCCCCCACCCCACCCAGTACAGTAAGAGGGGTTGAGAAAATCTGACCCTAGAGCATTAGTTCTAGATGGACTCAGATACATTCACACATTTTTGCTCGGGTAGAGATGCATGGGTGTGTGCGGGGAGGCAGTGACCCGCAGGGCCCGCTGAATGCCATGTCCTGCGAGTCTGGCCCCAACTACCCACTGACCGCCCGGGGTATGCGCTGCGTCTGTCTCAAGGCTTCCTGGTTTCAGCAGCCAGTTACTACCGTTAGTGGTCAGTCCAGTGGTGTGTTTGCCGTGTGTGTGTGTTCGTGTGCAGTAGAATAGAAAATGCACCCTGCGTTGTAAGACTAAACGCTGGGGTCAGTTCTGTGTGGCTCAGGGTCCAGGTAGACAGCCTGTTCCTGAGGGTCAGCGTCTGTCCCCTTCCTGTCTCCACTTTGTCTCTGGGGCAGGTGGTGTTTTATGTCAGGCCTGTCACTGGAGGCTGGGGGGTCCAGGTCATGTGGGCCGAGTGCAGAGCAGGTAAACACTCCTTGGGGAGCAAACAGACCTGTGAGTGCAGGAGGAGACTCTGAGTCAGGAGCTGTGTGTGTCCTGCTCTCCTGAGCTCTAGGACAGAAAACTTGCATCTTGGGCTCTTGGTGTGGTGAAACAGAAGCCAGTGAGCACATTCACATTGACTTGAAATCAGCTGTATTTCCACCTGGAAACTTCAGGTGAAAGGTGGGCAATAAGGGATGCTATGTAGGTGCCTGGACAGGGCCGACAGCCCACAGCTCATAGCAGGAAACATCTCATAGCAGAGAGCATGGAGCACAGGGACAGAGGCAGTTCTGATCACCAGGTTCAGACAGAGGGTCCCCCAGCTGTGTGCTGAGGGTGACAAGGTTTTGACACTAGAAGAGGTGGTTGCACACCACTGTGAACACTCTAAACACCAGTGATGTGCACACTGTCAAATGGTAAGCTCTTGCTAGTCCACAGGTCGGACCCCACACTTCTACTGCGGAGGCCTTAGGTTTGATCCCTGGTCAGGGAACTAAGTTCCCGCATGTCACACACGGCTGCCAAAACTAATTTTTTTTTTAAAAAGAGGGAACCTACTTCAAAAAATAAATAGAATGAAAAGAGTAAATGAAACAGTAAAGTGTATGTTGTAAGAATTTAACCTCAGTTGAAAATTGACTCAGATGCAGACAGGACACCAGAGGCAGTTGGGGGACTGCCGGGGAAGCTCTGTCATTGCCCCCAGACCCAGTGTCCCCATCAGCCGTGGGTGCTAACCCAGTGGACACCTCTGCTCTTTGGCCTTTGTGGTCATAGACTTGACTCTGGTTTGGGAGGCATTTGCTGAGAGATCTGGAGATGCCGAAGCCTAGGAAAGTAGGCCAGGTGAAGACAGAGGGGGGATGGAGAGCTGTCTCTATGAGCCGAGGACCCCCACAGGACAGGGAGAGATGGGAGGGGCTTCCTGCTGAGCCTGGGAGGGAGCGTGGCCCTGCTGACACCTTGACTTGGGTCTCTGGCCTCCAGAACCGGGAGTAAGGATATTTCTGTTGCCTTACACCCCCAGTGTGTGGGGCTTTGTGCCAGCTGCCCCAGAAGACCCATCAGCAGTGGAGCTGGTGTGCTGGGTGGGTGGCATCTTCCCCTCGCCCGACTCATCCTTTCTCAGCAGCCCTAAGGGGGTTTCTTCCTCTTCTGTGGGTTCCTCTCTTAAGTTGATGATTAATCTCTCTATCTGAAACTTTATTCTTTTGGTGTTCTGCACCTGTTCCTCCTCAGGACAGAGGAGTATCAGAGAAAACGGGAGTCAGGATGGAGCAGAACCTTGGAGCAAACCCCCACAACCCGCCATCCAAATAGGAAAGCAAGCAGTTAACGATCAGATGGAGTCACAGACTCGGTGCCTGGTTCACATTCCTGAGCTGTATCACAGATGCCATGTTGCTGTTCAGTCGCTCAGTCCTGTCCGACTCTTTGCAACCCTTACCATCTCCTGCCCCTTACCATCTCCTGAAGTTTGCCCAAGTTCATGTCTGTAACATCGGTGATAACCATCCAACCATCTCATCCTCTGATGCCCCCTTCAACTTCTGCCCTCATTCTTTCCCAGCAGCAGAGACTTTTCCAGTGAGTCGGCTGTTTGCAGCATGTGACCAAAGTAGTAGAGCTTCCGTTTCAGCATCAGTCCTTCCAATGAGTATTCAGCGTTGATTTCCCTCAAGATTGCCTGGTTTTGATCTCTTCACTGTCCAAGGGAGTCTTCTACAGTGCCACAGTTTGAAGGCATCAATTCTATGGCTCTCTGCCTTCTTTATGGTCCAGTTCTCAAAACCGTGTGTGATCACTGGGAAGGCCATAACCTTGACTGTATGGACCATTGTTGGCAGAGTAATGTCTCTGCTTTTCAACACACCGTCTAGCTTTGTCATAGCTTTCCTGCCAGGAAGCAATCGTCTTCTGATTGCATGGCTGCCATCACTGCCCACATTTTGGAGCCCAAGAAGAGGAGATCTGTCACTGCTTCCACCTTTTGACCCTCTAATTTGCTGTAAAGTGATGGGGCCAGATGCCGTGATCTTAGTTTTCTTAATATTTGGTTTGAAGCTGGCTCTTTCACTCTCCTCCTTAATGCTCATCAAGAGGTTCTTTAGTTCCTCTTTGCTCTCTGCCATTAGAGTAGTAGTATCCACATTTCTGAGGCTGTTGTTTCTCCCACCTGTCCTGATTTAGCCTGTAACTCATCCAGCTCAGCATTTCTCAGGATGGGCTCCATCTCTTCTTGATCTCTTCAGTGTGTCTAAGTCTCTACCGTTTCTGTCCTTTATAGTGTCCATCTTTGGGCAAAATATTCCCTTGATATTTCCAGTTTTCCTGAAGAGATTTCTAGTCTTTCCCCTCCTGTTGTTTTGCTCTATTTACATACCCTGTTCATTGAAAAAGACCTTCTTGTCTCTCCCTGCTGTTCTTTAGAGTTCTGCATTTCTCCCTTGATTTTTGCTTCTCTTCTTTCTTCAGCTATTTATAAAGCCTCTTCAGATCCCCGCTTTGCCTTCTTGCATTTTGTCAGGCAAGTGTAGTCTCCTCGGTTCTGTCCCATCTCAACAAAAATTTGAAGCGATAGACATTAAAGCCCTTGGCACGTCACAGCTCTTGGACAGACCGTGTTATAGTTCTTAGACAGATCAGTGTTACAGCTCCGTGTTACAGCTCAGTTTTATTTAGAAAATGGCAGGAAAATTCATCCTCAAGGGGGGAGGGCATGCCGACCCAAAGACGTGAAGAGAAGGGAGAGAGAGAGAGTGTGCGCGAAGGAAAAAGAGAGACCTGGCCCTTTGGCTGCTCTTTTCATATGCTTGCTCCGGCCTCTTGGGCCTGCCCTGCATACAATGGGCCAGCCAGGAGTTCTGTTTGTTCTACCTGGGGTCCTCACTCCGGTCCTAGGACCTTCCTTTGCTCTATTTTTGCGGGCTTTTCCCTTCCTTGTCTTTTAGCCACTGCCATTCTGGATTCCTGTTTCCTATTCTAACTACCTAACATTCCCCCCTCAAGAGATAGGAGGCCCAATCCTCTGGGAATAGGGGTGTCGAGGTCTTCCTGGCTACTTCCTGCTGAACTGGGATGGCAAGGGGCATTGGGCCTCCCCCTCGTGCTGGTCTCAAGCCTCAGAGTCCTTATAGCAGTGTCCATCTAAGGGTGAGTGATACTTTCCGTGGTCGGCTGTAGTTTTATATATCTTTGTTGAACTGGCACCGCATGTTGTAGCTTGTTGACCTGGGCAGAGAGACAGAA
The DNA here is from genome assembly GCF_032405125.1 of Capricornis sumatraensis. Classification (NCBI taxonomy): domain Eukaryota; kingdom Metazoa; phylum Chordata; class Mammalia; order Artiodactyla; family Bovidae; genus Capricornis; species Capricornis sumatraensis. The sequence goes on along the minus strand of NC_091069.1, from coordinate 249,791,565 downwards.
CAGGTTGACAATTGATAATCCATGGAACAATCATAAGCAGCATCAATATGGCATAACAAGGGCTAGCAGGGGCATTAGCCAATTCCAAATTCCCATTACCAGGATGGCTCAAGTCCATCCTTGCTCAGGGATCAGAAGATCTATCTCCAGTCTCTTTTGGAGTACAGTCCCTACCAAGCTGTGTTGGCTCTTTAGAGTGGTCCTGAGAAATCTTATCTCCAGAAACTAGATTTTCTTTCATTAGAATGATGGTGTTTGTTTCATTAGAAGTATTTGTTTGATTCATTAGATTCATTTGATTCATTGATTCATTTGTTTCATTAGAATTAGGGTGTTCATTAGAATGGCACTCATTTGCAGTCCTGAATAGGCATCTGAGAGCTCCAGGTGCTCACAGGTATATTGAGTGTCCTCTTCTGTTTTCTTCCACGGCTTGACTCGTGAGTAGTGAATCCAGGAGTCGTGTCCTGGCACCTAGACTGCTGTGGGGGTAGAAAGTATTACAGGGTAGGGGCCCTTCCATGTGGGCTAGAGTTGAGCCTTTAGGGACCCATCTTTCCAGACTTTAATTAGGACTTGAGTCCCTGGAGCATATCGTGGTGACTCCTTAGAATCTTTTGGGTCCTGGTTTATACCCCACAAGCGTATATCCTGTTGGAATTGCCCAGTGGCCATGGTATAAGACTGGAGGGTCTGAGCCTCTGAATCTAGGAAGAGGTCACTGACATAAACAAAAGGTCTCCCATATAGCATCTCATAAGGAATAAGACCAAGCTGTTCCTTAGGGGAAATATGGGTGCAGAGGAGAGCTATTGGTAAAGCCTCTTTCCATCGGTTGGTTCTTTCTACTTTCCCTGAAGACTGAGGCCTCCAGGCACAATGGAGATAATAAGTAATGCTCAACGCTTTAGAGACCCCTTGGGTGACCGTAGAAGTAAATGATGTCCCATTGTCACTTTGTAATGACCTGGGCAGACCAAACCTCAGCATGATTTCATGAAGCAGTGTTTTTACCACCTCCTCAGCCTTCTCAGTCCGAGTGGGAAAGCCTTCAATCCACCCTGTGAATCTATCTATCATGACTAATAGGTATTTATACCCTTGAAAAACTGGCATCTGGGTGAAGTCCATCTGCCAGTCCTCTCCTGGGTAGGTCCCACATTGTTGGACAGGCTGGGCCAGCTGCAGTCTTAGAGCTCCTTGGGGGTTGTTTAATTGGCAAGTGGGACAAGAGGAGACCACTTGTCTTATAGTCATTTGGAGGCCTATTCTTCTGAAGGACCTTTCTAGTAGTCTTTGGAGGGCCTTTTCCCCTAAATGTGTGGTGGCATGTAAGGAGTTAACCAACTTCCATTGGAAGTTTCCAGGCAGAAAAAGGAGTCCCTCCTTATGGAACCACCCCATATGATCTTCTTGAAAGCCCTCATTCTTAGCTTTAAGAGTCTCACCTTCAGTATATGAAGGAGTTTCTGGCAAATTAGTCTATGGAACTAAGGTGGCAACCCCTACTGGGGCATTGTTCTGTGATGTTTTCTCTTAGCTGCCTGATCAGCTGCTTGGTTCTCTCGTGCCACTTCTGTGTCCCTTTTTGGTGTCCTTTACAGTGGGAGACTCAAACCTCGGTGGGCAGATGGACTGCCTCCAAGAGTCAAAGAATCTGATCACCATATTTGATTGGGGACCCTCGGGTGGTCAAGTGGCCCCTTTCTTTCCAAATAGCCGCATGTGCATGTAGCACCAGAAAGGCGTACTTGGAGTCAGTGTAAATGGCTACTCTTTTTCCTTTTCCAGCTCTAAAGCTCGAGTCAGGGCTATGAGCTCAGCTAATTGGGCTGAAGTACCTGATGGCAGAGGCTTAGCCTCTGCGGTCTCAAAATTGGAGACTACTGCATACCTGGCTCTTCTTTTTCCATCCAAGAGAAAGCTGGTTCCATCAGTGTACCAGATTTCCTCAGGATTGGTCAGAGGATCTTCTGACAGTCCCTCTCAGGGTTTTGTCCAGTGGTCCAAGGTTTCTAGACAAGAGTGAAAGGGGAGGGAGCCCTCGGGGGTAGGCAGGAGGGTGGCTGGGTTAAGAACATCACAAGGGGATCTACTGAGGCCTGAATTTTCCATCAGATTTACTTGATATCTGAGGATTTTTTGATCAGACATCCATAAATGGCCTCTCCCATTTAGGAGTTGTTTTACTTGGTGGCTGGTAAAAATAGTTAGTTTGCCCACAAAGGAGAATTTTAAAGCATGTTCTATCAGGATTGCGATAGCTGCAAGATTTCAAAGGCAGGAAGGCCAGCCTCGGGCTGTTGGGTCGAGCCTCTTGGATAAGTAAGCTACAAGCTGGGGCTCAGATCCCAACCTTTGAGTTAACACTCCCAAGCCTATTCCCTGTCTTTCGTGGACATAAAGTTGGAATGCGTTTTCTGGGTCTGGCAACCTCAAGGCAGGTGCCTGAGTTCAGGCCTGTTTTAGTGTAGCCTCTGCCTTCTTTTGAGGAGTTCCCCACATCAGTGGGATTGAATCGTCCTGTCCCTTTAAGCTTTCATATAAGGGCTGGGCAATTAGACCATAGTTGGGTATCCAGATTCTACAATACCAAGTTAGCCCCAGGAAAGCTCGCAACTGTTTTCGAGTCGTAGTGGAGGGCAACTGGAGGATTCCTTGTACCCGATCGGAGGACAGCCTCCTGGACCTGTGTGTAATCTGAACTCCCAGGTAAGTGACCTTTGTCTTGACCATCTGCGCCTTAGCACAGGAGATCTTCTATCCCCTTTCTGTCAAGAAATTTAGAATCTAAATTGCATGTTGTTGGGCATTTTTCTCACCTGGAGAGCAGATTAGTGGGTCATCTACATATTGTAATATCTTCCCATTCGGTCCCAGGTCTAGATCTAGGAGATCCCGGCTAAGGGCCTGTCCAAACAGGTGGGGGCTATCTCTGAACCCCTGAGGTGATGCTGTCCAAGTCATCTGATGGTGTTTTTCTGCTGGGGCCTCCCACTCAGAGGCAAAAAGATACTGGGATTCTTTAGCCAATGGTATGCAAAAAAAATGCATCTTTGAGATCCAAGACTGTAAACCACTTGGCCCTGGGTGGGGTTTCTCCCAAGATTACACAGGGATTGGGTGCTGTGGGATGGAGGGGGACTACAGCTCTTGATGAAAGTGAAAGAGGAGAGTGAAAAAGTTGGCTTAAAGCTCAACATTCAGAAAACTAACATCATGGCATCCGGTCCCATCACTTCATGGCAAATAGATAGGAAAACAGTAGAAACACTGGCTGACTTTATTTTTCTGGCTCCAAAATCACTGCAGATGGTGACTGCAGCCATGAAATTAAAAGACGCTTACTCCTTGGAAGGAAAGTTATGACCAACCAAGACAGCATATTAAAAAGCAGAGACATTACTTTACCAACAGAGGTCCATCTAGTCAAGGCTCTGGTTTTTTCAGTAGTCATGTATGGATGTGAGAGCTGGACTCTAAAGAAAGCTGAGCACTGAAGAATTGATGCGTTTGAACTGTGGTGTTGGAGAAGAGTCTTGAGAGTCCCTTGGACTGCAAGGAGACCCAACCAGTCCATCCTAAAGGAGATCATCCTGGGTGTTCATTGGAAGGACTGATGTTGAAGCTTAAACTCCAATCCTTTGGCTACCTGATGCAAAGGACTGACTCATTGGAAAAGACCCTGATGCTGGGAAAGATTGAGGGTAAGAGGAGAAGGCGACGACAGAGGTGAAACAGTTGGATGGCATCACTGACTCAATGGTCATGGGTTGAGGTGGATTCCAGGAGTTGGTGATGGCCAGGGAGGCCTGATGTGCTGCCGTTCATGGGATCACAAAGACTGAGCAATTGAACTGAACTGAACAGCTTCATTTATGATCCAGAGATTTTGGACCATTTGCCAGGTTCCGTCCTTTTTCTTTACTGAGCGGATTGGGGTGTTACATGGTGAATTGGTGGAGACCAATAGCCCACAAGCAAGGAATTTATTTACTAAAGGCTGTAGTCCCTCCTGAGCCTCTCTTTTGAGGGAATATTGTTTCCAGTCAGGAAATCTAGTAGGATCTTGGAGGACAATGATGTCTGGTTCAGATGCTTATATCTTTCCTTTTCTCCTTTGCTTTTCACCTCTCTTCTTTTCATAACTATTTGTAAGCCCTCCCCAGACAGCCATTTTGCTCTTTTGCATTTCTTTTCCATGGGGATGGTCTTGATCCCAGTCTCCTGTACAATGTCACGAACCTCATTCCATAGTTCATCAGGCACTCTATCTATCAGATCTAGACGCTTAAAACTATTTCTCACTTCCACTGTATAATCATAAGGGATTTGATTTAGGTCATATCTGAATGGTCTAGCGGTTTTCCCTACTTTCTTCAATTTAAATCTGAATTTGGCAATAAGGAGTTCATGATCTGAGGCACAGTCAGCTCCCTGTCTTGTTTTTGCTAACTGTATAGAGCTTCTCCATCTTTGGCTGCAAAGAATATAATCAATCTGATTTCGGTGTTGACCATCTGGTGATGTCCATGTGTAGAGTCTTCTCTTGTATTGTTGGAAGAGGGTGTTTGCTATGACCAGTGCATTTTCTTGGCAAAACTCTATTAGTCTTTGCCCTGCTTCATTCCGCATTCCAAGGCCAAATTTGCCTGTTACTCCAGGTGTTTCTTGACTTCCTACTTTTGCATTCCAGTCCCCTATAATGAAAAGGATATCTTTTTTGGGTGTTAGTTCTAAAAGATCTTGTAGGTCTTCATAAAACCATTCAACTTCAGTTTCTTCAGCGTTACTGGTTGGGGCATAGACTTGGATTACTGTGATATTGAATGGTTTGCCTTGGAGACGAACAGAGATCATTCTGTTGTTTTTGAGACTGCATCCAAGTACTGCATTTTGGACTCTTTTGTTGACCATGATGGCTACTCCATTTCTTCTGAGGGATTCCTGCCCGCAGTAGTAGATGTAACGGTCATCTGAGTTAAATTCACCCATTCCAGTCCATTTTCGTTCGCTGATTCCTAGAATGTTGATGTTCACCCTTGCCATCTTTTGTTTGACCACTTGCAATTTGCCTTGATTCATGGACCTGACATTCCAGGTTCCTATGCAATATTGCTCTTTACAGCATCGGATCTTGCTTTCATCACCAGTCACATCCACAACCGGGTATTGTTTTTGCTTTGGCTCCATCCCTTCATTCTTTCTGGAGTTATTTCTCCACTGATCTCCAGTAGCATATTGGGCACCTAATGACCTGGGGAGTTCCTCTTTTGGTATCCTATCATTTTTCCTTTTCATACTGTTCATGGGGTTCTCAAGGCAAGAGTACTGAAGTGGCTTGCCATTCCCTTCTCCAGTGGACCACATTCTGTCAGGCCTCTCCACCATGACCCGCCCGTCTTGGGTTGCCCCGCAGGCATGGCTTGGTTTCATTGAGTTAGACAAGGCTGTGGTCCTAGTGTGATTAGATTGACTAGTTTTCTGTGAGTATGGTTTCAGTGTGTCTGCCCTCTGATGCCCTCTTGCAACATCTGCCATCTTACTTGTGTTTCTCTTACCTTGGCATGGGGTATCTCTTCACGGCTGCTCCAGCAAAGCACAGCTGCTGTTCCTTACCTTAGACGAGGGGTATCTCCTTACCACCACGGTTCCTGACCTTCAACGTGGGATAGCTCCTCTAGGCCCTCCTGTGCCTGCACAGCCACCGCTCCTCGGGTTGCTCCTCCCGGCCACCAGCCCTGGCCTCGGGCGTGGGTGGCTCCTCAAGGTCACCACCCCTGGCCTTGGGCGCAAGGTGGCTTCTCCTGGCCATCCCTGACCTCGGACACGGGGTGTCTCCTCCCTGCCGCCACTGACCTTGGACGTGGGGTAGCTCCTCTGGGCCGCATTCCAGTTGAGCTGTTTCAAATCCTGAAAGATGATGCTGTGAGAGTGCTGCACTCAATATGCCAGCAAATTTGGAAAACTCAGCAGTGGCCACAGGACTGGAAAAGGTCAGTTTTCATTCCAATTCCAAAGAAAAGCAATGCCAAAGAATGCTCAAACTACCACACAATTGCACTCATCTCACATGCTAGTAAAGTAATGCTCAAAATTCTCCAAGCCAGGCTTCAGCAATATGTGAACCGTGAACTCCCTGATGTTCAAGCTGGTTTTAGAAAAGGCAGAGGAACCAGAGATCAAATTGCCAACATCCGCTGGATCATCAAAAAAGCAAGAGAGTTACAGAAAAACATCTATTTCTGCTTTCTTGACTATGCCAAAGCCTTTGACTGTGTGGATCACAATAAACTGTGGAAAACTCTGAAAGAGACGGAAATACCAGACCACCTGACCTGCCTCTTGAGAAATCTGTATGCAGGTCAGGAAGCAACAGTTAGAACTGGACATGGAACAACAGACTGGTTCCGAAGAGGAAAAGGAGTACGTCAAGGCAGTATATTGTCACCCTGCTTATTTAACTTCTATGCAGAGTACATCATGAGAAATGCTGGACTGGAAAAAACACAAGCTGGAATCAAGATTGCCGGGAGAAATATCAATAACCTCAGATATGCAGATGACACCACCCTTATGGCAGAAAGTGAAAAGGAACTAAAAAGCCTCTTGATGAAAGTGAAAGAGGAGAGTGAAAAAGTTGGCTTAAAGCTCAACATTCAGAAAACGGAGATCATGGCATCTGGTCCCATCACTTCATGGGAAATAGATGGGGAAACAGTGGAAACAGTGTCAGACTTTATTTTTTGGGCTCCAAAATCACTGCAGATGGTGACTGCAGCCATGAAATTAAAAGATGCTTACTCCTTAGAAGAAAAGTTATGAGCAACCTAGATAGCATATTCAAAAGCAGAGACATTACTTTGCCGACTAAGGTCCGTCTAGTCAAGGCTCTGGTTTTTCCAGCGGTCATGTATGGATGTGAGAGTTGGACTGTGAAGAAGGCTGAGTGCCAAAGAATTGATGCGTTTGAACTGTGGTGTTGGAGAAGAATCTTGAAAGTCCCTTGGACTGAAAGGAGATCCAACCAGTCCATTCTGAAGGAGATCAACCCTGGGATTTCTTTGGAAGGAATGATGCTAAAGCTGAAACTCCAGTACTTTGGCCACCTCATGCGAAGAGTTGACTCATTGGAAAAGACTGGGAGAGATTGGGGGCAGGAGGAGAAGGGGACGACTGAGGATGAGATGGCTGGATGGCATCACTGACTCTATGGACATGAGTCTGAGTGAACTCTGGGAGATGATGATGGACAGGGAGGCCTGGCATGCTGCGATTCATGGGGTCGCAAAGAGTCGGACACGACTGAGCGACTGAACTAAACTGATGATGTCTGGTTCAGCTTGGTGGGCTCATCTGGGAGTTCTCTGGTCCCACACCTGGGGGTTAATTTTGTCCTCCCATAGTTTTTGGTCCCATCTATTGGAGAGAGTGCAATGGGTTTTTCAGTAGTAACCAGGAGCTGCAGGGCTCTAGGAACTGAAAAGCTTCCCATCACAAGCGTGGTACCCAGTTCAGTGAGTATATCTCTTCGCAATAAGGGAGTAGGACCCTCAGGGACCACCAGGAACTGGTGGGAAAATATTTGTCCATCCCAGCAACAAAGAAGTGCTCGGGTGAATCTTTTAGTAGTTGTTTTCCCCAAAATGGTACAGGTTTGGGAGGAGAAGGCTCCGGAGTAGGAGATCAAGACAGAGTAGGTGGCCCCTGTGTCAACCAAGAAATTCTTGGACCTACCTGCCACATCCAGTTGCACCCTTGGCTCCAGCCCCGTGATGGTTATCTGTGACAGGCAGGCTGGCTGGAGTAGGCCGCTTCAGTCCTCTTGAACCATCATGAGGGAAGGCTTGGCGCTTGACCTTGAGGCTCTTGGGTCCCGAGGGCAGAGTGCTGCCCAGTGTCCCAGTTGATGAGACTTGTCACTGTTTGGAAACTCTTTGGCCCAATGCCCCGCCTGTCTACAGATTAGGCATTTGCCTCATGCTTTATCCTTCAAGGACTCGGGGTTTGCCACAGGGCTTCCCTGGAGGGCAGCCCACATCTGGACCTGCCTGGTCTCCTGGTCTTCTCTCCCACTCCCGGGCCTTGGCCTCCTCCTCCTCTTCTCTGTTATAAAAAGTATTGGTGGCTGTCTGGACCATCTCATCTAAAGAGGAAGCATGGTCCTGCTGCTGTAGCTGTTGTAACTCAATTCTGATATCTGATGCACACTGGGACAGGAATTTGTCCTTTCAAATCACCTGTCCCATATAAGAGTCTAAGTCCTGATTGGCAAACCTTGGCGGGCCTCTTTTAGCCTTTTCAGAAAGGCAATGGGGTTCTCGTTGGGCTCCTGAGTTATTGCTGAGACCCGGGCATAACTGATTACTTTTTGCTGGGCTGCTTTCAGTCCTGCCTTCACACGGATTAGAAAATGATCCCTTTCCCAGATGTGTTTGGGGTCATTATAATTCCAGTTAGGATCGGAGGAGGGGACTGCAGTTTTCCCTGCTGGGTATTTATCACTTGAGCTGTGAAGTCCCATTGCATACCCTTGGGCTTCCTAGTATGCTCAGGGTCAGATTAAGTTTGACTAAATACGACCATGATGTCCTTCACGTCAAGTCAAAGGCCAAGGTAATATGTTGGAATGTATCTATATATTTGCCTGGGTCATTTGTATAGCTTTCCAGGTCTTGTTTGATCTGTCTTAGTTCTAAGAGGGAGAAGGTCTTATGGACCTGGATTGGTCCAAATTCTCTTCCAGTTTCAACTAAGGGACATACTCGAGCTGGCTTTTGTGGAGGGGGTGCTCCTGGATATGGAGGCACGTTTGGATACAAGGAAGGAGCACCAGGCAACTCGGGAGCTGTGGGAGGCTCCAGTCTCTTTGGGGGCATGGGAGGTGAGCCCTCATGGGCGGTTCCTTCTCTTGGTTCCCTGTGCCTAACACCATCTCCCTAGCGGGCTCACTTTTAGGGCATAAACAATCCCGTACTTAAGCAGAGTTCCTTCTTATCTCTTAGTCGGAAGAAAATTTGGACATAGGGGATCTCTGTCTATTTCCCTTGTCTTTTCCAGAATAATTCTAGCTGCAGGAGGGTGTTGTAATTTAAACTCCCATCCTCAGGCCAGTGTTCCTAGTCCCCCACTGGATACTGTGGCCACGCAGTGGCGCAAAAGCATTTTAAGCGACTTCTCCTTAGAGTCAGAGGATCGAACAGCTTCCAGTTATCACAGATGTATCTCAAGGGCGTCTTCTGGGAAGTGGATTGGTTATTTCCCATCTGAAAGACAGTCATGACAGGGAGGAAAAGAAAAAGAAAAAACGAATAGGCCTGCTTCAGTTTCCATGGGTGGACTTCTTTAGGGGTGAGTCTTTCTGAAGCTTATCCTACCCAGTATTGTTGCAACCGGAAAGCCAGGCGTCCCCAGGTCAGGGTGCAGGTCCCCAGGCAGGCTGAGGCATGACAGCCTCCTGAAGATCAAATCCTTGGGCAGGTCAAGGCAGGTCGGCCTCCCAAGAATTGGGTGCCTGGGCAGGTTGAGACGTGACGACCTCCTGGGACTCCTGGACTGGCGGATCTCCGAACAGGTTGAAGTGTGACAAGTTTTCAAGGACCAGATCCCTAGTCGGATCAAGGCAGGTTGACCTCCTGGACCCCTGGACTGGAGTTGGGCGTCCCCAAGGTCTCCAGCATGACCAGTGCTGGGTAGGGTTGAGGGGTTTTAATCTTAACTCATTGCCAGTTTGTTCACTGCAGATGGGAATAGATACCCTGATGTAAAGCAATCCAAGCCTGTGCCTTGAGACTGGGAAACAGTGTAACAATCATAAGCCTTATCCTCTTACTGCTCTAAGGGATTTAAGTCATTGATTTCTTCCCCTATCCTCCGTAAGAGCAGGTTAGTGTGTCTCCGATGGGAAGAATTTTGTTGTCATAGACCCACTTTAGGTAATAAGAGAAGTAGTGAAAAAGGAGTCGGTTATCTGGCCCTGTTAGGGGCATTAAGGTATTTTAATAATAGACTGGGTGGAGCCTACAAGGGGGCAGGGTCTTGACTGTAGGAGTTAGTAATTGGCTTAAGAACAAGTTAGTTAAGAGGCAACAGACCAGATGTTCCATAAAAGTGGAGGGGAGATTTGATCCAGGGGTATGTTTGTAACTTTAGGAGAAGGGTGGTAAGGATTTGGGCCCAAACGGCCAGCAGAGCTAACTCCCAAAGTGGCAAACTTTATCCCTGGGAGCCCAGTCATCTTTGAAGGGATGCCAGCCAATGGACTTCCAGCAGGCATTGTGTGCCTGTCGCCCGCCCTAGCGGGTTCACTGGCAGATGCTGATGTTGTACATGTTGTAGGAAACATGGAAGCTGAAGGGCTGAATATCTAGAGGGACCGGATATTATACAGAATTTGCCTCCCAAGGGCCAGCTATTCTCTGGTTGTCCCTCCAGAAGATTGTAGAGGAAACATATGGGCCTGGACGGGGCTCAGGAAAGGAGCATGAAACAGTAGGGAAAGGGGCAGGGCACAACCTTTGAAAGCACAGCATAATGTAAACCAAATACAATCAGTTGGGTCCAAGATGACAAGTCAAATTCAAGTAAACCTTAATCCCCAGTCTGTAACCCGAAAGACACACCCAGAGATGGCAGGACAGCTCCAGGGCACTGTCAAAAGCCAGAGGACTGGGTGGTTCCCCAAAGGCTGGGATGATCCTCTCACCCATTATCATGTGAATTCACCCCACTAGCAAAACCTAGCCAGGCCTCATTCCGTGGCCTGAGCCCTTGCCCTCTGCAATGGCCCATACCCTGCAGAGTGTGTTTCTCTCTGAATCCTAACAAATCCACCTCTTACCTATCGCTTTGTCTCTCATTAAATTTTTGCAGTGAGACATCAGAGCCTGAGCTTCATGGGTTTTGGCCGGGCTCGAGGCCCGGGAGAGACAGTTGACGGACAGGAGGGAAAGGCAGTGGGAAAAACGTGCCAAGGAATCCCCTTCATAGCCTGCTATGAAAATCTGCTGAATACCTGACCTGTGCTCACAGTTTTCATTGGCCTGATCCTTGGAACAAAGAAGATTAAGGACAGAAGAACCCCCACTGGCTTGGGCAACAGCTACTGGGTCTCAGAAGAGAGTGGAGCCTTTGGGACATGCTGAGGAGTAACCTCTGCAGAGTCCCTCAGTTGCGCCCACTGCCACCCGCCTGTTCCCCGGGGGTTCGAGGAAATAAGAAACAAAAGATTGTAAATGAATTAAGATTTCATTAGGCGTATGTCCCTCCAGTCATAGGAGCGAGGACCTCCTGTCTTAAACGGAGGTCTTTTGGAATCTGAGACTGAGCCGCGTGAGCCTTCTGCTGAGTTTGTTTCTCGCTGTCCCGGTTTCTAGCGCACTGGGCTTCTTGTCACTTCCCCTGCGCTGGGTTTTCTTGGCGTTCTGCTTGTACTGCGGGAGCTTCACACAGTTGGGCTCCTGCTGTGCTTGGCCTCCTCCTGGTGGGGGCCGTGCAGAGGTTGTTTCAGCCAGGTTAAATCCGAGTCACGGCACCATAGATGTCAGGCGAATGTAGTCTCCTCGGTTCTGTCCTATCTCAACAACAATTTGAAGCGACAGACATTAAAGCCCTCGGCACGTCACAGCTCTTCGACAGATCGTGTTATAGCTCTTGGGTCTCAAACAGACCTTGTTATAGCTCTTAGATCAGTGTTACAGCTCCGTGTTACAGCTCAGTTTTCTTTGGAAAATAGCAAGAAAACACATCCTCAAGAGGTGAGGGCATGCCGACCCAAAGCCGTGAAGAGAGAGAGAGACATAGAGACAGAGAGTGTGCACGTGGGAAAAAGAGATAGACCTGGCCTCTCGGCTCCTCTTTTTATGATTTTTTCCTCCCTCCTTGGGCCTGCCCTGTGTAAACTGGGCTAGCCAGGGGTGCTGTTTGTGCTACCTAAGGTCCTCACTCTGGTCCTCGAGGCTTCCTTTGTTCTATTGTCGCGGGCTTTTCCCTTCCTTGTCTTTTAGCCACTGCCATTTTGGACTCCTCTTTCCTATTCAAACTACCTAACACATTTCTTTTTCTCTGGGATGGTTTTGTTTGCTTCCTCCTGTACAATATTATGGACCTCTGTACATAGTTCCGGAAAAGGCAATGGCACCCCACTCCAGTGCTCTTGCCTGGAAAATCCCATGGATGGAGAAATCTGGTCGGCTGCAGTCCATGGGGTCGCTAAGAGTCGGACACGACTGAGTGACTTCACTTTCACTTTTCACTTTCATGCATTGGAGAAGGAAATGGCAACCCACTCCAGTGTTCTTGCCTGGAGAATCCCAGGGACGGGGGAGCCTGGTGGGCTGCCGTCTATGGGGTTGCACAGAGTCGGACACGACTGAAGTGACTTAGCAGCAGCCGCAGCAGTACATAGTTCTTCAGTCACAATCTTTGCTAGATCTAATCCTTGGAATCTGTCACCTCCACTGCATATTCACAGGGAGTTTGATTTAGGCATACCTGGCTGGCCTAGAGGTTTTCCCCACTTTCCCCTTCTTCCCCACTCCCCACTTATTCCTGAGAGAGTAACAGGCAAGAAGGCCAGGGGTCTCCAAACGGAGGAAATAGGCTGCCAGTGTCAGACGATTTTTCTCCTCTCTCTTAAGCAGCAGGAGGAAACAAACTAGTGTTATATTTTTTCCCCTTCTCTACACAAATTTAAAAGAGGTTTCTCTTAAAACACTGTGTTGCCATAATGACACCTGGTTCCACCTGAACTTAACTTTTCTCAAATCTTGAGCTAATCAACACATTTTTCTTATGGAAAAGTTTGTCTTAAGCTATGTTAATGTACTATACATGTACCCTAGACTCCGTCTTCAAGTCAGTTCTGCCTGAGAGCTCAGATTTAGGCTCAGAACTGACTTGACAAACCAGTATGTTATACTCACACATTGTTCTCCTAATCTATGTAAACGAAACTATTTGTGTAGTAATCTGCCTTTCTTCAAGATTCAAGTCAATCATTTTATGCCTGAGATGACTCACTTGATGCCAAGATTATCTGAAAATGCATCTTGTGGGTGAGGGGCCTGGTGCCATTTTCTGAGTTTTGAGACATTTCTTTCTTTCATTAACAGACTGCTGGTAACTATATAATATCCAGCTAAAGACTAGCAGGCGGGCACTTTTTCTGCCCCCTTCTGATGTCTATGTCAGAAGCTTTCTCTGTCCCTTTTATACTTGAATAAAACTTGATTACACAAAAGCTCTGAGCGATCAAGCCTCGTCTCTGGCCGCGGATTGAATTCTTCTCCTCCAGAGGCCAAGAATCATGGTGTCTTCCACAGTTCAGCAACAACCTTTCATTCCCCTTAGTATAAGCATGAAATTTGCTATGAGAAGCTGCTGGTCTGAGCCACGGACATTTTCAGGTCTTGTTTTTGCTGACTGTGTATGGGTTCTCCATCTTCGGCTACAAAGAATGTAATGAACTTGATTTTGGTATTGACCACTTGGTGATGTCCACGTGGAAAGTCATCTCGTTTGCTGTTGAAAAAGGCTATTTCCTATGATCGTTACATTCTCTTGGCAGAATTCAGTTAGCCTTTGCCATGCCTCAGTTTTTCCCCCAAGGTCATACTTGCCTGTTACTCCAGGTATCTCTTGACTTTCCACTTTTGCATTCTAATCCCTAAAGATGAATAAAACATCTGTTTTAGGTGTTAGTTTGGGGAGGTCTTCTAGGTCTTCATAGAACCGATCGACTTCAGCTTCTTTGGCATTGGTGGTAGGGGCATAGACTTGGATTACTGTGATGTTGAATGGTTTGCCTTGGAAATGAACTGAGATTATTCTGTCAGTTTTGAGGCTGCACTCAAGTCCTGCGTTTTGGACTCTTTTGTCGACTATGAGGGCTACTCTGTTTCTTCTATGGGATTCCTGCCCACAGTAGTAGTTGTAATGGTCATCTGAATTAAATTCACCCATTGCAGTCCATTTTAGCTCACTAATTCCTTTGATGTTGATGTTTATTCTTCCCATCTTCTGCTTGAACATGTCCAATTTACCTTGACTTATGGTACTAACATTCCAGGTTCCTATGCTGTACTGTTCTATGCAGAACTGGATTTTACTTTCATGACCAGACAATCTGCAACTGAGCATCATTTCTGCTTTGGCCCAGCCACTTCATTCTTTCTGGGGCTATTAATATTCCTCCTCTGCTCTTCTTCAGTTGCTGATTGGACACCTTGATCAGTTCTATGAAGACCTAGAAGACCTCCGAGAACTAACACGTAAAACAGATGTTCTGTTCATCTTTGGGGATTGGAATGCAAAGGTAGAAAGATAAGAGATACCTGGGGAAACAGGTAACTTTGGCCTTGGAGAACAAAATGAGTCTTCTCCAACACCATAGTTCAAAAGCATCAGTTCTTTGGCGGTAAGCTTTCTTTAAGGTCCAACTCTCACATGCATATATGACTACATAGTTTTGCCTAGTCGGACCATAGTTGGCAAAGTAATGTTTCTGCTCTTTAACATGTTGTCTGGGTTGGTCATAGCTTTTCTTCCAAGGGGCAAGTGTCTTTTAATTTCATGGCTGCAGTCACCATCTGCAGTGATTTTGGAGATCAAGGAATGAAAGTCTGTCACTGTTTCCATTGTTTCCCCATCTATTTGCCATGAACTGATGGGACCGGATGCCATGATCTTTCTTCTGAAAGCTGACTTTTAAGGCAGCTTTTTCACTCTCCTCTCACTTTCATCAAGGGGCTCTTAGTTCCTCTTCACTTTCTGCCATAAGGGTGGTGTCATTATCATATCTGAGGTTATTGATATTTCTCCCAGCAATCTTGATTCCAGCTTGTGCTACTTCCAGCCCAGCATTTCACATGATGTACCCTGCATAGAAGTTAAATAAGCAGGGTGACAATATACAGCCTTGATGTACTCCTTTCCCAATTTGGAACCAGTCCATTGTTCCATGTCTGGTTTGAACTGTTGCTTCTTGACCTGCATACAGATTTCTCAGGAAGCAGGTCAGGTGGTCTGGTATTTCCATCTCTTGAGGAATTTTCCGCAGTTTGTTCGGATCCACGCAGTCAAAGATTTTAGTGTAGTGAATGAAGCAGAAGTAGATGTTTTTTTGGAATTCTCTTGCTTTTTCTATGATCCAATGGATGTTGACAATTTGATCTCTTGTTCCTCTGCCTTTTCTAAATCCAGCATGAACATCTGGAAGTTCTCGGTTCACGTCCTATTGAAGCCTAGCTTGGAGAATTTTGAGCATTACTTTGCTAGCATGTGAGATGAGTACAACTTTGTAGTAGTTTGATCATTCTTTGGCATTGACTTTCTTTGGGATTGGAATGAACCCTGACCTTTTCCAGTCCTGTGGCCACTGCTGAGTTTCCCAAATTTGCTGGCATATTGAGTGCAGCATTTTCACAGCCTCATCGTTCAGGATTTGAAATAGGTCACCTGGAATGCCATCACCTCCACTAGCTTTATTTGTAGTGATGCTTCCTGAGGCCCACTTGGCTTCACACTCCAAGATGTGTGATCACACCATTGTGGTTATCTGGGTCATTAAGATGTTTTTTGTAGAGTTTTTCTGTGGTATTTTTGCCACCTCTTCTTAATATCTTCTGCTTCTGTATGGTCCATACCATTTCTGTCCTTTACTAGGCCCATCTTTGCATGAAATGTTCCCTTGGTATCTCTGATTTTCTTGAAGAGATCTCTAGTCTTTCTCATTCTACTGTTTTCCTCTATGTCTTTGCACTGATCCCTTAGGATCGCTTTCCTATCTGTCCCTGCTGTTCTTTGGAAATCTGCGTTCAGATGGATATATCTTTCTTTTCTAATTTGTAGTTCACTTCTCTTCTTCCCTGGTGGCTCAGAGGTTAAAGCGTCTGCCTGCAATGTGAGAGACCTGGGTTTGATCCCTGGGTCAGGAAGATCCCCTGGAGAAGGAAACGGCAACCCACTCCGGTATTCTTGCCTGGAGAATCCCATGGAGGGAGGAGCCTGGTGGGCTGCAGTCCATGGGGTCGCGAAGAGTTGGACACGACTGAGGGACTTCACTTTCACTTTCTCTTCTTTTATCAGCCATTTGTAAGCCCTCCTCAGACAACAATTGCGCCTTTTCGCATTTCTTTTTCTTGGGGATGGTTTTGACCACAGCATCCTATACAATGTTAGAAATCTCATCCATTGTTCTTTGGGAACTCTATCAGATTTAATCCCTTGAATCTATTTGTCACTTCTACTGTTTCGTCATAAGGGATTTGAGTTAGGTCATACCAGAATGGTCTAGTGGTTGTCCCTGAGAGGGTAACAGGCAGGGAAGGCCAGGAGTCTCCAAACGGAGGAAATAGCTTGCAAGTGTCAGACATTTTTATCTCTCTTAAGAGGCAGGAGGAAACAAACTGACGATATTTTTTCCTTCTCAGCTTCCCTGGTGGCTCAGAGGTTAAAGTGTCTGCCTCTAATACGGGAGACCTGGGTTCGATCCCTGGGTCGGGAAGATCCCCTGGAGAAGGAAATGGCAACCCCCTCCAGTATTCTTGCCTGAAGAATCTCATGGACGGAGGAGCCTGGTGGGCTACAGTCCATGGGGTCGCAAAGAGTCGGACATGACTGAGCGACTTAACTTAATACAAATTTGAAAGGAGGTTTCTCTTAAAATTCTGTGTTGCCATGACAGCTGGTTTCACCTGAAGTTAACTATTCTCAAACCTAGAGATAACCAATGCCTTTTTCTTATGGAAATGTTTATCTTAAGCTATGTTAATGTACTATGCATTTACCCCAAACTCAGTCTTCAAGTCAGTTCTGACTTTTGGCTCAGAACCTACTTGATAAACTAGTATGTTATACTCAGATATTTTCCTCTAATCTATAGATGAAACCATTTGTATAGTGATCTGCCTTCTTCAAGATTCAAGTTAATCATTTTATGGCCCAAGATAAACCATTTGGTGCCAAGATTATCCTAAAATACATCTTATGGGTGAGGGGCCTAGTGCCATTCTGAGTTTTGAGACATTCCTTTCTTTCATCAACAGACCGCTAGTAGACTATATAACATCCAGCTGAAGACTAGCAGAGGGGTACTCTTTCTGCTCCCTTCTGATGTCTATGTCAGAAGCTTTCTCTATCTCCTTTATACTTGAATAAAACTTTATTACACAAAAGCTCTGAGCGATCAAGCCTCATCTCTGGCCCCAGATTGAATTCTTCTCCTCCAGGGGCCAAGAATCCCGGCGTCATGATTCAGCAACAAACTTCCATCCCTCCTTTCTCCAATTTAAGTCTGAATTTTGCAATAAGGACTTCATGATCTGAGTCACAGTCAGCTCCCAGAATTGTTTTTGCTGACTGTATAGAGCTTCTCCATCTTTGGCTGCAAAGATTATAATCAACCTGATTTCCACTCTGATTACGCAAGAATTATCTGAATAAATCTGTAGTGTCTCAGGGTGGGAGAGGGGACAGTATTTTTACAGAACCATTGCCTAAAACCTCCTCCCCCTCCCCCGCCAGTAAAAACACAATAATAAGCACTTGCCTGAGTTGTCTCAAAATAGGAGTTCCCTGTAAGGTGTGCGTTACTGAGAAGCTACTGCCGATATCTAACTGGAGACTTCTGGGGAGCCAGAAGAAGGCGGGTGAGGCCAGCCTACACTATGTCCTCCCAACTTCCCAGAAACCGTCTTGCCTGAGAGATGTGTGTGTCACCAGGAAGGGCCTCAGACCACACCTGGGCACAAGAAAGATGACTGACCGAAGACAACCTAGAAAGCTAACCCCGCCAATATCCAACCCAAGACTGGGCTGCCCACAGGGCAGAGCGGTTCTCCTGGGTTCCCCTGACTCTGCTGCCCACCTCCCAGGGGCCCCTTCCCCACCAAGGCCTCGGCCTTATTTCCCACTACATGTGTATCCTCGGGTAATCGGTTTCCCAGTGTCACACAAGAGCCCAGGCTTGGACCCTAGAAGATTGCCCCCGCCCCAGCCTGGGTAATAGTTGAACCTGCTCTAAATCTTATCCCACACCCATGAGAACCAAGTCCTAGGAACACCATCCGTCTGACCCCCATGCCTTCTGAGGCCCTGGAGTCATCGCCTCCCGCCCCTGAACTCCTCTGTGGCTCTTCTGTCCACCCACGTCAGCCCTTCCTGTGTCACCGGTCACATGTCCATGCCTGCACAGCAGCCCACAGGACAGGCCAGAAGGGGTGGGGTGCCGGGCCTGGCTGGGTGATGAGGGGCTCCAGGCGGGCACAGGCAGGTCGCACTGAGGCCCAGGCGGCCCCTGCCCCTCTCCTGCAGCTCCCCCAGGTTCTGAGCTGGTGGGGGCTTCCCTTCTCTCCACTCTTGGCAGCTCTCAGGTCCTGCTGCTCCCATGTCTCCAGACCCCTGCGGAACCCAAATGGTTGGTTACTCCCATCATCCTCCCACCCGAGTGGACCCCTCTCTCTGGAGATTCTGTCGGTGCTGCCCCCCACTACCACACCCATCCTGCAGGGAGCTCCCACCCCTGCCTTGTGACTCTGACACCCAGAGGAAGATACCGAAGTCCCACCCCAGCCGTGTCAGAGCATGTTCCTGAATGGGACCAGGACTTCCCCTCCCTGTTCCCTGTCCCTCAACCTAGGCACCTCTCCTGGCCCCACCCATGCATCACAGGACCATCCCTTCAAGTCTGCCAGTTTCCCATTAGCTCACTCATCCTGGGAGTGTCAGCAGCTCCTACAGCTCATCCGTCCTGCCTGCCGACTGCTGAGATGTGGGGGCCACAGGCCGGCGGGTTCTCAGATCCTCAGGCTGTCACAGCCGAGATCCAGGCCATCGCGGACCAGGTAGGGGTGCTGCGGGCAGAAGGGGTCCTGGGACCACGGTGGTCAGCAGTCATCACCTCTGGGCAAAGGCACTGCACCCTAGCACATCCCTTTCTCTCTTGAGATGAGAAAGCGGGCAGAGGAGTTGGAGGGGAGGCAAGGTGACTGTTGGGGAAAGCACACGGAGAGCAAGGGGCACAGCCTGGGGTGAGGTCATCATGAGTGAGGCAGGGTCCCAGGCCTCCTAGACTCAGGCTGTTATTCTAGCACTTTCGTGTAGGTTTGAAATGCTCTCCAGTGAAATATTTAGAAACTGAAAGCAGCTGGGTCAAGTAGGCAGAGCCTGGATCAGACCCTGGGCAGTGGTCCAGCCCCTTTTCAAGGAAAACTCTTGCACCCGAGGGTCATGTGGGGTTGGGGCCTTTCCCCCCATCCTACAAGGGAGACAAGTTCAGGGCCTGGGGCAGGGTATTCGACTTCTGATGAGAAGAGGAAACTCGAGACAGACGTCTGGGTCCCTTATCTTTCCTGCCCACCGCCGCCCCCCTCCCCGCTCCACTGCTGCCTCCTACATCCCAGGGCATGCGCTCCGCCGTGTCCTCAATCCTACCTTTGGGACCATCTGACAGCAGTCATGGAAGGGGTGAGTCAGTCTTGTGAGACCTTAGACACGGAGGGATCTGGGGGACAGCCAGTGAGAGCCAGGCAGAAGGGTGTTCCCTGTTCTCCCCCTTCATGGCCACTTAGCCCAGCCCTCCACGCCTCTTCCTGGGTCTCCAGGCCTGAGAATCCCCGCTGGCCACGTGAGCTTTGCGTGAGGGTGAGCTGCCTCGGGAGACAAGGGTTTCTGTCTCTGGGGGGCTGCACTTGGGGTCCATCCCTTGAGAGTCACGTGTCAGTGTACCGTCCTCACTGCCCCTGGGAGGGATTGGCCACCTGTGTGCCGGGTGGGCTCTGTGAGGGGCAGCGGCACCATCCGGTGGCCTTTTGTACTGAAGCTTTTGTGAACCTATAAGGAGAATTGAGGCCAGAAACAGCCACATCCAGCCATGCTTGCACAGAGCAGGGCTTTCCTGCTTCCATTCCTGAGACAGACAGAGAGATGATTTCACCCTAGGCCCCCGGGAGGGTCTGTGGGCATCACTCACCCCCGGGCTGGGTAAATGGTCTGAGGGTCAGTTCCCTACAGCTCCGTGAAGAAGGGTTGCACAGGTGAGTGTTGAGACGAGGGTGGGCACTGGCCAAGGGGGAACACACCTACACTGACCACCCTGAGAGCCGTGGCAGCCTCATGGAAGAGCAGGTGGCCCACCTTCTCACTACCTGACCCTCCCTCCTCCTGTCCTTTCCCCCACCTAAAGACCCGGATGCTGGGAAAACTCGAGGACAGGAGAAGGCATCAACAGAGGATGAGATCGTTAGATAGCATCACTGACTCAATAGAGATAAATCTGTGCCCCTCCCTGCAGGCCCTTGCCAGGTGACTCACTGGCATGCATAATGGTGATGCCCTTGGCTCCCCAAGCAGCAGGCGCTTGGGCTTCACCAAGCTCCTCTGGCCCCCAGAACTGGTCTGGGGACTTCAGCGCAATGAGTGCCTGTGGCTGCTGAGCACTCAGAAACCAGATTATATCTTAAAGTCAAGATAAAGCAACCTGCTCTCCCTTCCTCCATAACAAAGCTTAGTTTCCTAAAGGCCAAGACCCTAGAAAACCTGACTGATCCAAGGGTATCATTAACATCTGACACCAAAGATCAGAAACAGCCTCTGCCGAAAGGCCCTGCATCCTAGGGAGACCGTCTAAAATGGC
Organism: Capricornis sumatraensis; assembly: GCF_032405125.1. Lineage (NCBI taxonomy): Eukaryota > Metazoa > Chordata > Mammalia > Artiodactyla > Bovidae > Capricornis > Capricornis sumatraensis. The sequence goes on along the minus strand of NC_091069.1, from coordinate 249,770,933 downwards.
AGCAAAGGACTACCCTGGTGGCCCAGGGGAGAAGAACCCACATGCCAGTGCAGGGGACCTGAGATCCATCCCTGGTCCGGGATGATACCACATACGGATAAGCAAGGAAGCCCAAGTACCACAATTCTTGAGCCCAAGCTCTAGAGCCAGGGAGCTGAGACTGCTGAAGACCCCATGCCTAGAACCTGTGCTCTCAACAGAAGCCTCCACTCTTTCTTTGAAACTGGAGAAAGCTGGCATGCAGCCTCAAAGACCTAAGACAGCCAAAAAAAAAAAGAATAAGTAACTAAAAGTTAACAATGGAAAACCCAGAGTTATGGCACGTTTAAAAAATAAAAACTAAAAATAAATAAAAATTTAAAGTAGAGAAGCATTTTTTTTTAATTGTAATAGTGCTTTATCTGTCGCAGAAGAAACTGAGATTCTTAACAGAACCCTGGAAAAGAAATGACAACTCATTCCAGTATTCTTGCCTGGAGAATTCCATGAACAGAGGAGCCAGGCAGGCTCCATGGGGTCGCAAAGAGTTGGACACCACTGAGCGTCTAACATTGTCACTTTCACTTTTTTTCCCCAAGAGAATTAAGGCACCTCTATAAGACCAAACCAGTCCTAAAGGAAATCAACCCTGAATATTCACTGGAAGGACTGATGATGGAGCTGAAGCTCCAGTCCTTGGGCCACCTGCTGGGAAGAGCTGACTCATCAGAAAAGACCCTGATGCTGGGAAGACTCGAGGGCAGGAGGAGAAGGCATCAGCAGAGGATGAGATCGTTAGATAGCATCACTGACTCAATGGAGATGAATCTGAGCAAACTCTGGGAGGTTGGAGAACAGAGGAGCCTGGCGTGCCAAAATCTGTGGGGTCACAAAGAGTCAGACATGACTTAGCAATTGAACATTAACAACAGAAGATGGAAGACTGAATTTTTAACAAATATTTATTCATTTTACTTTGGCTGTGCCACTTAGTTACTTGCAGCAAGTGGATCTCCCTTGCAGCATGTAGGATACAGTCCACTGACCAGGAATCGAACCCGGGCCCCTTGCATTGTTGTCACTGAGTCTTACCCACTAGACCACTGAAGAAGTCCCTGGAAAATTATCTTTAACGTTCAGTTTAGTTTAATTCTTTAAAATATTTTAAGTTTCACTTTTAAAAGAGTAACTAAAAAATGGCATGTACTCTTTCGAAAGAACTAAGTAAAGGGAAAAACAGGGTGTGAACTTATACACATTGTCTTGATGGTGAAAATATCCTTGAGAAAGAAAAGAGAAATGATACAGAGAACATTTTTCTGTCCTTTATCATCAGAGTTGACAGTTGAGGGTGTCTGCTCAGCTGTAAAGGGCAGATGAGGTGTAGAAAGTGTGCGGTGTCCAGGCAAGAGAGTTCAGGGGTGACGTCCAATACAGGTGAGCTCACCTGTCTCTCCCTTCCCCCCTTCCCCAGGTGAAGTCCCAGCTGGAGGAGAAGGAGAACAAGAAGTTCCCGGTGTTCAAGGCTGTGGAATTCAGGAGCCAGGTGGTCGCCGGGATGAACTACTTGATCAAGGTGGGGTGTCAGCCTCTTGGGAGAGTCCGGCTGAAGTGGGAGCTCACAGGTGCCCAGGGCAGGAGTGCTCAGCAGGGTCCTGTGGCAGCCCTCAGCTTTAGGGGGTTGGTAGCTGTCTAAAATGAGCATGCGTGTGCAAGCATGTGTGTGTGCATGTGTGTGTGTGCACGTGCGTGCTACGGCCTCCTTGGAGAAGAGGACCTAGCCTTTTGGGTGACCAAGGGCTCTGCTGGAGTGAGTGTGGGTGAGGGGTGCTGGCTGGGCACCGAGGGCATCCCTTGCACTTGAAGGAGGAGGGTGGGAATGTCCTCAGCCCAGTCTCTGGGGACACGAAAGGACACAGCTTCCGGGCATCCAGGGCCCTCCTGCCTGTCCAGCCAAGTCCAGCAGAGCAGGGGGACTTGGGGTCAGAGGCCCCACCTGCCCCTCACTGGACTCTCCTTTCAGGTTCAAGTGGACGAGGACGACTTCGTGCACATCCGAGTGTTTGAAAGCCTCCCGCACGAGAACAAGCCCGTAGCTTTGACCAGCTACCAGACCAACAAAGGCAGGCATGACGAGCTGACCGTCTTCTAGGCCTGATTTTGCAGAGTCCGTTGCCCATGTGGATCTCTCCTCTGCAGACCTGTCTGGGACCAGACACGGTGCCCCTCGGGGTGGTGGTGTCTCTGTTCCCTGCTTTCACTGTGTTCATTTTTTTCTCCCAATCCATGATTTTAACTAAATTTCTTTCGAGGGGGGCTTGTGTTATCCTGAAATAAACATGTGTTTTCTGTTTTCACAAATTGTCTCTGTTGGGGTTTTTTTCTTCATCTGAAGCTATACTCACAGTAGAGAAGTGTCAGCAGGTGAGAGGTGTCCTGGGTGGAAGCCCCGCTGGGCCTCCTGCCACCTGAGCCCCCTTCCCTGAGGAGCCGAGGAGAGGAGAGGGTGGCCCAGGTGACAGTGGGCAGGTGGAACACCCAGGGGTCAGGGAACGTGTGTTCTAACCACAGCTTCCCACGCCGTCATGGTGACTCTGTTGTGTCTCCAGGTCTCAGAACCCTCCACCCCACCCAGTACAGTAAGAGGGGCTGAGAAAATCTGACCCTAAAGCATTAGTTCTAGATGGACTCAGATACATTCACGGATTTCTGCTCGGGTAGAGATGCATGGGTGTGTGCGGGGAGGCAGTGACCCACAGGGCCCGCTGAGTGCCATGTCCTGCGAGTCCGGCCCCAACTACCCACTGACCGCCCGGGGTATGTGCTGCGTCTGTCTCAAGGCTTCCTGGTTTCAGCAGCCGGTTACTACTGTTAGTGAAGTCAGTCCAGTGGTGTGTTTGCCGTGTGTGTGTGTTCGTGTGCAGTAGAATAGAAAATGCACCCTGCGTTGTAAGACTAAACGCTGGGGACAGTTCTATGTGGCTCAGGGTCCAGGTAGACAGCCTGTTCCTGAGGGTCAGCGTCTGTCCCCTTCCTGTCTCCACTTTGTTTTGTGTCAGGCCTGCTGCTGATGAATTGGAGGTGCAGGTCATGAGGGCTGAATGCGGAGCAGGTAAACACTCCTTGGGGAGCAAACAGACCTGTGAGTGCGGGAGGAGACTCTGAGTCAGGAGCTGTGTGTGTCCTGCTCTCTCCTGAGCTCTAGGACAGAAAACTTGCATCTTGGGCTCTTGTTCTGGGAAAACAGAAGCCAGTGAGCACATTTGCATCAACTTGAAGATCAGCTGTATTTCCACCTGGAAACTTCCAATGAAGCGGGGGAGGGATGGGGGATGCTATGTAGGTGCCTGGACAGGGCCGACAGCCCACATCTCACAGCGCGGAGCATGGAGCACAGGGATGGAGGCAGGTGTGACCACCGGGTTCAGACAGAGGGTCCCTCAGGTGTGTCCTGGAGGTGATAAGGTTTTGACACCAGAAGAGGTGGTGGCTGCAAACCATTGCGAATGCACTAGACATACTGAAGTGAACGCTGCCAAATGGTGAACAGACTTCGCTGCCAGTCCACAGGCTCAGACCCACACTTCTACTGTAGGGACCACAGGTTTGATCCCTGGTCAGAGAACTAAGCTCCTACATGTCACACAGGGCTGCCAAAACTAAGTCAATTAAATTTTTTTTTAAAAGAGGGAAGCTACTTTAAAAAATAAATAAAATAAAAAGAATAAATACTATGGTAAAGTGTATGTTGTGTGAGAAATAAATACAGCTGTAAAGTGTAGGTTGTGCGAATCACACCTCGGTAAGAAATCGACTAAAATGCCAACAGGACACCAGAGGCAGTCTGGGGCAGGGTGACAGTGGGTTTCAGGGACTGCTGGGGGTGCTCTCTCATTGCCCCCAGACCCAGTGCCCCCACCAGCCGTGGGTGCTGACCTAGTGGACACCCCTGCTCTCTGGCCCCCAGGGACACCTGGGCCCTGCCTGCTCCAAGGATATCCTCTCTAGCCAGTCTCTCATTCAGCCCCAGCCCCTAACGGTCCCACACTGGGAAGAGAATCTGCCCGGTCCCTCTCTGCACACTTGCAAAGGGCCCCACAGGTCATCCACCCTGAGGACCCTCTGTTTCCTGGACCAGACTGAGGTTTGTGCACCGGGGAGACACAGACACAGTGGCCCACCCCACTCTCACCAGCCAGTACCTCGGTCCTCAAGCTCTCCAGCCAGGGAGGAGCCCCTCTGGGTGGGCAGGCACCTTCCCCTCGCCCACCCCATCCTCTCTCAGCAGCACTTGGGGGCTTCTTCCTCCCCGTGCCCAGAATTTTGGGGCAATGCTTGGAGGTTCTGCCACCCAGGTCCCCAGACTGCTGAGTGGCCGGCCCCTATGTGATGTGGAGGTTGTGTCCCTGCTAGGGGGGTGGGCGGAGGGGAGTGTGGGGCCCTCCAGGCTCAGCTCAGAGAGAGCTGCCCGCTGGCACAAGCTCTCTGAGTGCCCTGGGAATGCGGGGTCCCCGCCGACAGATGAGGTCCAGCATGTATGGCTGCTGGGGCTTGTGCCCTGCAGATACCTGTGGCCGTGGCCATCTGCCTCATCCAGCCGGAGTGTCCAGGGGCCCCTAAGTGAGGGGCTCCAGGGCTTCAGAGCTTCCTGCTTCTCAACCCCCTCCACAGCACAAGCTGGTCAGGAGTCTTGTCTGGGCACAACTGTGAGGGACTCTGCCAAGCTGAGTGTTTGTGTGCCAGACCCCCTACTGGCAGGGGCAAGAGTGGACAGCAGGGAGATCGGGGCCTCTAAGGGAGCTTATGATGTCGTGGGTGACCAGACACTGATGGCTTCCCACCTAGATCCGACCTTCCCACCTGGCCTGAGGAAAGGGGGACTGTATAATTAGGACACATGAAAACCCACGCTTCCCAGACTCCTTTGCAGCAGGCGTGGTCACACAGCAGGTGGGACTCAGGCATGGCCTGATCAAGGGGCTGCCACAGGGCCAGAGTCTGCAGCAGCTGGCGTGCTTTCCCAGAACTCCTCTCCCAGGAAGCTCTGCATGACCACAGGGACTGGCATACAGGTCCACTGGGGTAGGGGGAGGTCCTGAGGGCCAACTAGAGGACACAGCTCCTCAGGAGCCTGGTGCCTGCCCTGGCGAGGCGGGTGGGGAGAGGCAGAATTGCTGGGCCCCTTTGGTGGAACGTCTGCTCTCCTTCTCCTCACTCTTCCCCATGTGAATGCTCACCTTTGCTGCCTTTAAGGATAAATCATCAAGGAGCACACAGGGGAAGGGCTGCCTGGTGGCTGGCCTGCCCAGGCCCTCAGGCCACATGTGGCCCTGAGCACTCAGAGAAGGAAGAATTGCAGCCCCACCCAGTACACAGCTGTCTGGATATGGTGGCCTCCTGGCCATCGAGCAAATATGCCAGGGTCTTGGGTGAGGGCATGATGGGCTTTGCCAGGGGAAGAAGGCCAGGGGCTCAGACACAACATATGCCCCCAGGAGCCCAGACCAGGCCCAGGCCAGGGCACTGCTGGGTGACCCACCAGCAGCCAGCTCAGCAGTCCTGGGCAGTGTTTGCCCCAGAAGGTCTCTGTTTGGACTGGAGTGGGGGCAGAGGTGGCAGGGTGAGGGGGCAGCCAGAGATTTAAGAGGGTGAAGCTTGGGGGATGAGCAGTCCGGCCACCTCCCTGGGTGGAGAGGCACAGCTTCTGTCTGGACTGGAGTGCTGTGGGAGGGGAGGGGGGCACTCAGCTAACTGTGCGGGTCGGGGTAGGACTGAGACCTGAAGGGCAGAGGGGTTGAGACCTGGCAGGGCCAGCCCTGGAGGCCCTGGAGGACACAGTCAGGTTGGAGCCGCGTACCTGGCCACGTGGCGGGGAGGCTGGGCTGCAGCCCTGACCCCTTTGCTTTGGGCCAGTGGCCAATCTGTTTCAGGGAGCCTCTCAGCAGAGCTGGGACCTTGGCTTATAGAGGCAGCTCTCCAGTCCCCACCTGTGTCTTCTCGTGGGCTTCTTCCCTGAGTCTGAGGTCTTAGGGCCCCCTATCCCAGGGTGACCTCATTCAACTGAACTGTATCTGCAAAGACCCTATTTCCAAATAAGGCTGCATTCACAGCCAGGGCAGGGGGCTGGGGCGGGGGGCAGCAATTAGGATAGACACTCTGGGGACACAATTCAACCCACAACTGAAGTCAGAGACGGCCCACATCAGCAGATGTTCTTCTGTTGTAGATAACGCATTGCACCCAGCCCTGTCTCCCACCCCGAGACTCCCACCCACCTGGTGCTCCCCGTGTTTTCTGGCACCCAGGAGCTGGTCCTGTGCTCCCAGGGCGTGTAGGGCCTTCCCAGCAGCCCAGGCTGTGCTTCCCTCTCCACTTGGCTGAAACCTGCCTGGAGACAGGCCTGGAGCAAAGGAGGCAGTGGAGGCCCACCTGAAAGGAACAAGCGTCAGCACCTGCCTCAGGTGTGTGACTGTTGCTTGGTCTCCAGATGAGGGAGCTAAGTTTCAGCAAAGGCAACGGTAGTGGTCTGCCGCAGCATGGGGCATCCGGATGAATTAGGGGTTGGGTTCAAGATCCTCAGGTGCATCCTTCAGGCATCCCTATCCCAGGCTTCAAGGCCCTCTGCTCCCCTAGGAGGACCCTACTTTCAATGCACCGGGCTTCCCAGGTGGCTCAGTGGTAAAGAACCTGCCTGCCAATGCAGGATATGAAGGAGATGCAGATTCAGTTCCTGGGTCAGGAAGATTCCCTGGCAAAGGAAACAACAACCCACTCCAGTATTCTTGCCTGGAGAATCCCATGGACAGAGGAGCCTGGTGGGCTACAGTCTATGGGGTTGCAGAGAGTCAGACATGACTGAGTGACTTAACAACAATCAACTTTCCATGCTATCCAACAACAATCGACTTCCCATGCAACCCAGTCTTAGTTTCCAGGGCTGCCAGGCCCTAGGTGTCCGCATCATGTGTTGCTTCCCTCAGCATCTCCTCAGGATACCAGGTACCAGACTGAGCCCCACCCTGCTGCAGTGTGACCTCATCTTAACTAGTACATCTGCAAAGACCGTTTCCAAATGTCACACTCTGAGGTTCTGGCGGACCTTTTTGGAGGACACCACTGAGCTGGGGGAGACAGCTATCAAAGCTAAACGTAAACATCCTTTTCAGGGTTGCTACTTTCATAACAAGACCCTGAATTCTACACTCAAAGTGGGCAAACTGAGATGTGAATTGATCTCCGTGAAACTTTAGGAAGGAAGGGGGGCGAGGGATGGATGGAGGGAGGGGAAAGTGCCTTCTCTTCTCTCCCTCCTCGCCCCTCCAAGGTCACACACAAGGGCCACACCCCAGGGAAAGCAGAGCAACAAGACAGAAGGGGCTGGGGCCAGCCTTGTGCTGGCTAAGACCCTGCTGCAGGGGCCAGCCTGAGTCTGCACCTCATGGGGAATTTATTCAATGCTGTAATTTAGGCAGAATTTCAGACAGGATGAGACTGTGTGGCTATGACCCCAGAGCCCTGGGAAAGCTCCCTGCAATGCACAACCTAGTACCTGAATCCTACGGATGTACCCTACACAGCAAAAGGGACTTTGCAGATGCGTCTTAAAATGAGGAGTTGGTCTTGGAGCAGCCAGGTGGGCCCAGCGTCATCACAGGGTCTCCATGAGAGGGAGGCAGGAAGGTTAGTGTGAGGGAGGCTGAAGAGACTACGCTGCTGGCTCTGAAGGTGGAGAAGGAGCCATGAGCCAAGGGGCGCAGGCACCTCTAGAAAGACGGAAAAGGCAAGTCAGAGATTCTCTCTGGATCCCCAAGAAGGAACCAGAGCCGCCCACCCATTTTCAGACATCTGACCTCCAGGCTATGAAAGGATAAATCTGCGTTGCTGTAAGCCCCTCAATTGGTAGGAATGTGTTACAGCAGCCACAGGATCGGTGTACCAGCACTGGGCTGGTAGAAGGGGATTTGAGAGGTGGAGTCAGAAGTGCTTCAGACAAGACCCCGCATCCTTGCCCACCTTCTCTCTGCCCATCCGATGGAGCCTGGTGCTGCCTAGAAATGACCCTCGGACTTATTTACAAAGGTTGTCAGTAGATGGCAGGGAGAGCAGGTACCGGCCAGGCTCACAAGACCAGTGCTGTCACCAACGAGACGTGAAGGAAGCCGGAAGGAGCGTGAGGCTTGGCCAGTGACCAGAGCTGCTCCTCAGAAGCAGGCAGGAGGGGTCAGGAAAGGGACCTGCACCCTCTGATCCCCAGCCCAATCCCGGGGGAAGCCCAAGGGCCTGGAGCCCACTGCCTGGACCATCCAAACAAGCCCCGCCCCCACTTCCCGGGCAGAAAACAGAGACGGTTAGATGGATAGGACATCTGGCCACAGGGGAACGAAGCTCCTCTGGGAAAAAGAAACCACACTTCAACAGCATCACCATGAAAATATTTATTTGTGATAATCATAAGTCAGTAAGACCAGAACAGACAGACACAGCCTCGACAGCGCTGCAAGGGGTTTATGTTTAAAACACATTCACAGGCGCACAGTAGGTGGGGCTGGCAAGTAGAGCACAGGGCTAGTGAAACCATCGCCGGAACCGCAGGGAGCCCCTCTGGTCCCAGGGTTGTATCATTTCCCCCAGATTCTGGAAGGACAGGGTCAGCACCAACTGGCCTGAGTCAGAGCCTCAGTCCTCCTGCGGGTCCAGGTTTGTAACCGTTGCGGGAAATCCCAAGTGAAATTCTAGTAGTATGCAGCTTTGAAGCCAAAAACATTCAACACACCACCCACACACGCTTTATCCCTCAGGGGCTGTGTGGAGTGAAGTAGGAATTCACTTCCACTCCCCAGCATCAACACTGACGGCTCCCATCACCAAGACAATGGTCCCAGGTATTCTGCAGAAATGCACAAATTGCCTCTATCCCCTCTTCACTCTTTGGGGCACACTGGGGGCACTGCTGCCAGGCTCATCCATTCCCTTCGTCTGTCCCTCCTCCATCCTGGTCATGACCCCACTCACCTTCCTTGTGCCAGAAGCTGGAGGCTGGGTGAGGAAGCAACAGTGGTCCAGAACCCACTGACCCAGCTCTGTATCCTTGGCTGCACAAGGACCAAGGCCCCTGTCTGGGGGGCTCCCGAGCAAAGGGCCCGAGGGCGGTGTGCCCCTTCTGTCTGGCTGATCATGCTGGGCGGAGGGCGGCTCTCGCAGGACAGCGCTGCCCCTGGTCAGGCTGAGTGGCCCATGACATGTCCTTCCAAGCATGTTTCCTGCTGCAGAAAATTGGGCTGCTAAGGGTCCAGGAGCATCCTTCACTGCAACCCTGGAGCTTAGGGCCCCTCCCTGAGCACAGGGCTCTGCTCAGCTCTGATAGTGGAGAGCTTTAAAAACACCTGTTTACTCTGCCAGGAGTTAAAAAGAAAATTCTTAAAAGAACTTTCCATTCATATAAAGTTTTAAAATATTCTCTAAGCCAGACCTAAAATTACTTGCCAAATGACCAAACGAACACACCCTGTTGTGAGCAAAGACCTCTAGTGAAAGGCAGGAATGTAGCTTGTAAGACAACGTTTCTTGATCGGTGTCTTTGCACATTAAGAACAAGACGTCTTGCACCGAGAATGAACTGCAGGAGTCCAGGGGAAGACAGGAGCTGAGGAGAGCTCAAGGTTTTAGGAACTGAGACCCTGGGCCATGTGGCAGACTCACTCAGGGCCCCCCTCCCCATGCAGCAAACAGATTACAAACCCTGGTTCTGATCGCAAGACAGGAGAGCCCCTGAATAAACATCCCTAGAAAGGTGGCAGCTGTGTTGTAGCACAGGGTGGGGGGGCGGAGGGAGTGTGCCGCAGGACCTGTGCCCTCACTGCCCCCTGCTGGCAGAGACCAGAAGCAAGGCAGGACTCAAACCACAGTGTTAAGTCGATTTAGTAGTGACTCTGTGCGACTCCATGGACTGCGACCCACCAGGCTCCTCTCTCCATGGGATTCTCCAGGCAAGAACACTGGAGTGGGTTGCCAAGCCCTTCTCCAGGGGATCTTCCCAACCCAGGGATCGAACCTGGGTCTCTTACATCTCCTGCACTGGCAGGCGGGCTATTTACCACTAGCGCCACCTGGGAAGCCCTCTGAAAACAGAGCTGTCTACAAAAGCAGGCTCCTGCTCAGGACGCTCATGGGGGCAGCAGCTGATACAGACTCAGGCGTGGCAGCTCTGCACAAGGCTGCAAGGCCACACGTGTGCAGGCGCTCAATCCCTGCTTGGTAGGGGACCAGCCTGACTGGCTCTCATGGGCAGACCTGGAGAACATTGCGGGAGGGGGCCGGATTCTTCTGGGGAGAAGACATGCATCCTGACCAAGCAGGCCCAAGTTCAAGGCTTCCTGGCCTCGAGCCACAGACCTGGGCTCCCAGAGGGAGAAGACCTGCCTTCCCTAGGGACAGGGGTCCCTCTGAGTGCCCCCGGGCACACCCGCCTGCCGCCTCCCTCAGGAGACACAGGAGTCAGCTCTCCAGGGAGTCTGGATGCAGACAGCTACTCGGGTTGATGAGAAGGGAAGCCCCCACCAGCCGGGCAGCGGGAGGTGGTGTGGACCCGAAATGGGTGGGCCTGGGATATCAGAACTGAGTCTGGGGGCCGCGTGGCTGCCACCCAGACTCAGAAAGCCAGGACCATGTGGCAGCGGCCCTGTGGGCACATAGCACTCTGCTCAACACACTCCCCTCCTTCTGGCCCAGGCAGGTGCTGGTGGTCCTGAGCAGACCCCTCCCCACCGCAGAGGGGGACCTGAGACCAGGCAGGCAGCCAGGGCGGGTTATTCTGGCATGGAGCACAGCCCAGTTCTGTGGTTACAGGCACAGGCCCAGCTACCCCAGTCAGGTGGTCCCAAGAGGGCGTGTGCACAGTGCGGTTCTGCAGACAGAACAGTGTCCCCTCCTCTACGGTGTGAAGTGATGAGCGAACAGGAGGTCCCAGTGATGAGAAGGTCAGGAGCCCCAAGAAAGGCTCAGCCACTGCGAACTTAAGCACACTCTGAAGACTGGGTCTGACAAATTTAAGGATAACAGAGCATCGTTTTCTACCATCGCTGACACTTCTCACAAAAATAGCGCAGACTAGCCTGGCTACCTCTGCAGGACTTGGCACTGATTCAAGGCCAGCTGAAGAAGGACCATGTTTTGTAATCTGTCTCTAAGGTCTCCAGGAGAAGGTTTGAAATCAACACCCTGGGAATAAGCAAGCCATTCAGGGCCAATATAGCTCTCATCTTAAATTACTATTTTCTATGTTACTCAACTAAAAAGGTTAATTCTAACTTGGACCCAAACTGTATCAGAACCCACTGCTGCCGGGCACAGGTAAGTTCTGGATGGGAAATTCTGAAGAGACAGCCAGGACCTCTGCTGTCGTCGTGACAGATGGAGTAGGTCCCCAGGGAAAGGCGCCTGCGATACACAGGTCCAGCAACATCACGACAAAGAGCGCAATTTGCTTGCGTGGGGAGGTTGGAGGTGGTTCTCCCAGAAGCTAAGGGTCTCTCTGTGGGTCCCAAGCACCCAGACACTCCCGGGAGCCCCAGTTTCCTTCTCCTAGTGCCCCGGCCTCTCCTCACAGCTGTGGCTTCATAGTTCAAGCAGACAGAAGAGCTCATGGTTTTACTGGTGGAACAGTTCTGATTGTTCTGTGCATGATACTGAGAATTAAGAGCTAAACCCACAGTGGGGGCCAGGACCAAGAAGCACACTGTTTGCCAAGTGCATTTTTCTTTAACTTCACGGTGCACACAAAACAAGCTGCTACCCCCAACACCATGTTTTCGGGGCAGGTTTTCACCATCTTGTTGAGATAATCAAGTTTCTTGCTTACAAGTGTAGGTCATCTTACACTTGCTCTCCCTAAGTTTTTTTTTAAAAAAACAGGAAACAGAAAGAAAGGAAAAAAAAAAGATTTCCCATGGGCTGGCGGTGTGGCCATCTCCGAGCTCTAGTTGGCAGGGACCGTCTTTTCCACGAAAGGCTCCGTGAAGGCCAGAGCCCTGTGGGACTATGGTGGGTCCCTGGCTGCCCTACTGGGGGGCTGTCCCTCGCCAGGTCTTCCTGCTCCTCCTAGGCCAGAGGGTGCTGCAGGGACCAGGAACCAGGACAGGGACACATGCCCTGACCCACTGACCCACTGGCCACTGCAGGGAGCTGAGAACCCTGACCCTGTACACAGAACTAATGCCCGAGTTACAACATTCAGAACATGAGTGGAGTCGGGGAGAAAGATGAGAGAGGGTACACAGTCCAGGGGAGACCAGCCTGCCTTCACCCGGGGGCATCTTCAACACAGGGAAGAAGGTGGCCCCTGAGGCAGTGAGCATCCTGGAGACACAGGCCCAGCCTCAGGAGGGGTCCTGCCTGTGGGGCCAGGGCTACCCTAGGAGAGCCTGCTTCCCCAGGGATGCCCATCTGGGCCCCGACATCCTGTGGTCTCCCTGCTTCCCTCCAGGCTGTGGGCTTCCGAGAGATGCAAACCCCACAGGCCCTGGAGTCGGGGGTGGGCTCTGAGCATGGGGACACCCTGCCAGGATCCACGCCGGGGGAGGGTCCTCAAAGTTCTGGGCGGGAGCCGGGGAGGCCACCCAAGCAGTGGACGACAGGACTGGTGTCAGGGCTTGCGGCCCACCCATAGTGGGGAGGGGCGGAGCTTCGCCTCGCTTCCTGGCACCCGGAGGGCACAGGAGGGCAGGGGGACAAGAGAACTGGGGGTGGGGTTGCACACACCAGCGGGGGGCGGCAAGTACACAGCATGTGACCGACCGGCTCGACCATAAGGAGCCTGAAGACCCACAGGCACCCTCAGCCACACACCAGCCTCTGTCCCGTGGGGGTGCCTAGGGACGCTGAGTTACACGGCAGCCCCCCTCCCTGAAACACGAGAGATGTGCAGATGTCTGGGGTCTTGGGAAGGTCCCCGCCAAAGTGACTGTGCAGCGTTTGTGCGACCGAGCTTCAGGAACTCCTTCATACCAAGAACAGAAGCGGAGACCCTGAAACCCCCAGGGGCTGCCCTGCAGCAAATCAAGAGGCAAAGCATTCTGAACAGGGAACACAGCAGGTGAGCTCAGAGCAAGGATAAAGACATTCACATCATTTTTCTGGACATGAACACTAACCCCTGACTCGCTGCGAGAGGCGGACCCTGCGGTCTCCCTGGGCCCCGCGCTCAGGAAGGGGACACGCCATGTGTCCCAAGCCAGCCCGGGGCCCAGAGACCTGAACATGGAGCTGGTTTTCCAGGAACCTTGGGGGAGGGGAGCTGGGGGTCCCAAATTACAAATCTCTGATCACTTTGTTATTTTTAAAAAGCACGACTGGCACATTTTCACAATTAAGACCAGTGAATGCTGGACACTCACAAAAGAAAAAAAATACCAAGTTTCAGTCACACCTCTAAGGCAGACATTACATTTTTCACAAGGGCGGAAACGGAGACACCTAACACTGGGCATGACGGAGGCGGGTTCACGCGGCTCTCACAGCACCGTGGCCTGGACAACGATCTCGGGGCTCTCAATGTCCTTCTTGCTCTGCACCATCCTCAGCTCCAGCTGGGCGGGGCTGGGCTTCACTCCTTCCCCAGACTTGGCTGCAGGACAAGCAGAGGATTGATGACAGGGCCGGGGCGGGGCGGGGGGAGAGTCATTCCGAACTTCTCTCTTCCTTCCCTTTGCCTTTGGGGTGAGCCCCCAGCGCTCATCCCTGAGTGTCCATCTCAGCAGGGATGGACATGCTGCTCCCCCATGCTGCCCCTCCCCAGCCCTGAAGGCCCCGGCCAGGGAGACAGTGGGAGCCTCGGCCCTGCATGACGCTGCCCCACACCTTGCCCTCCCGCCTGCCTGCCAGGCCTACCTTTTGCACACTTGATGGTCCGCTGCAGAACGTGGTGCATGGCTGACACGGTCTTCTCACAGGCTATCTGCAGGGAGGGGAGGACACTGAGCCCCGCCCACACGGGGCGCTCTGCCCCCAACCTCCATGCTGCCCGAATGGACACTGCCCAAGAGGGCACTGGCTCCACGATCACATGCTCCCCCACCAGGAGAGCCGAGCAGAGAGGACTGTGCGCTGAATAGGCCACAGGCAAGTGTCAGGACTGCCTGGCACGTAGTAGGTGCTTAATAAGCATTTCGGGAATAAATCTGTTATAAAGAACATACACAGGAAAGAGCTCCTGTCCCCAGGCTGGCCAGAGTCCCTGCGTGCCTGCCTTTCACAGTTAAAGACAGGGCTCAGCAGTGCCGGGCAGGCAAGCAGACTCCCTCCCTGACAGTGGGATCTGGGCTGAGCTGAACTCAGGCTCGGCAGAGGGCAGCCCCACGAGGCCTCGGTCTAGGCATCGGGCTTCCAGCGGGCCATGAGGCAGGTCTGAGCTCACCCTCTGCCCTCCAGGGAGGAAGGAGGAAGAGAAAAGAATGTTGGCTTGGAGTCACCGCACTCACCCAAGCCTTGCCGGTGATGGGATGGGCCCTGTCCCACCCTGCATTTCATAACACCAAGCGGGGCACCCAGCCATGCTGACCACCGGGGAGGGTGCATACATGCCCCCAGTGAAGGAGGGCAGTGCAGACGGAGGTCAAAGGACACAGTTGAGACGCCTCCGCCTGACCACACAGCACACAGCAAGGACGCCATTCCCCAGGTTACCAACCCAGTCTTGCAATTGTTCGCCTGGCCAGCACCCAGGGGCACTGTAGACATTCACACACCAAGTTGGGGGAGGGACAGACAGGGGACATTCCGTAGGAAGAGATGGGTCTCCAGCAGGTCTGACCGTAGGGACTGCGTTCTGGGATGCCCTGCCCCTGGATTTCCCTCCCCGGGATGCTTCTGGACCTTGAGTTGCTGAGGCCGCAGCTCCTGTGTCCCCACGAAGCCCTGAGATTTCACTGGGCTCAGGACCCCCTGTGAGTCGGCCTGGCCAACTCCAGCATCTTAAAGTGCTGTCCCCTTTGTGCCCTGCTGACCTTGAGGTTGTTGGGGTGCTTGTGTGTCCACGCCAAGAGCATGGCAGCGAAGAGGTCCCCGGTGCCCACGAAGACCGCGTCCACCTTGTGCATCTCCATGCGGATGCGCTGCGTCACCACAGAGCCATCGGGAGCCCCTGGGGGGAAGAGTCCAGTATCTGGGGCCCCAGATCCTCAGCCAGCAGAGGCCCCGCGGTGTGGCCTGGGAACTGGCCAGCCCGCCCCTGCACAGTGTCGGGGGCTCAGCCCGCCTGGATCCCCACGCTCCCCAACGACCGCCCATCCCAAGTGAGAAAGTGAGGGACTGGAGCCCCAGAGGGATACACCATTAGAGCGGCCTGTGGGGGACCGTGCACAGCCAGAAGACGAGGGGCCAGCACACGCCGGGCTGGTGCAGCAGGGGCCGCAGGGGATGTAGAGTTGTAGGGACCACGTGAACTGGCTGAAGTGGGGGTGCGTGTGCAGGCGTGTGTGCATGCACGTCTGTGAGTGCAAGTGTCCTTCTGCACAGACAGAAAGCCAAGCATGTGGGACTGCTCTCTGGGCCAGTGAGGTGACCACAGGCTTCTGTCATTTTACGCTGCGGCAGCCGCATAATTAAAATACCGACACGGCAGAGTGT
Organism: Capricornis sumatraensis; assembly: GCF_032405125.1. Lineage (NCBI taxonomy): Eukaryota > Metazoa > Chordata > Mammalia > Artiodactyla > Bovidae > Capricornis > Capricornis sumatraensis. Next base: position 249,755,333 of record NC_091069.1, on the reverse strand, counting down.
GAGATGAACTCCCAGTGATGTCAACACCAGGACCAGCTCCGAGGTCAGGTGGGGTGATGCCTGGTTTTCCTAGCAGCTGGGCTCCAGCTGGCTGGTCCCCGTGACCCTGGAGTCTGTAAAAGGGGACGCTATCCAATACTGTGCTACCAGCTTGGCAATGGACACGGAGCACTGCGTGGTGACCCTGGGGGAGCGGTCAGCACCCCACGCTCACTGGATCCCAATCACGGAAACCTCTCCTGATTCTGTTTCCCATCTGGTCTTGGGAGAAGAAAGGTGTTGGGAAGAGAAAGCTGGCCACTGCCGAGTCAGGCAGGATTTTCTTTCCACTGAACGCAGCCTCGGAAGCCTCCAGGGCCCTGCAGCAGGAGGGAGCGCAGCGCCGGGTGGGGACCTACGTGTCCTCTGGCTCCCCAGCGCCATCAGGTAGTCACTGCCCCTCGGGGACAGCAGGTCTGAACTGGTGATGACCACCGTGTCCGGGCCCATGGAGTGCAGCATGTCCATCACCTGCCGGACACAGGGAGCGCATTAGCCACGCCTCAGCCTCAGCCAGGGAGCTGCCCCCTCCGCCTCCTCATAGCCTTCAGACTTACAGAGTCTGGATGGGAGGGAGGCAGAGGCTGAGAATGTGCGAGCCACACCCTGGCCTCGCCCAATGCCCCCCACACCCCCGCCACCCAGCACTGACCGCTTGGCCAGGTTACAGCGGTATCCCAGTTCCCCACGCCCACCCTGAGCTTCAAGTCCAAGGGTGCACGCCTGTCAGCCCCCACCCTACACCCAACCTGTGCCCAAACCCTGGAGGAGGGAGGCAACCCTCCAGGCCATGGTCCTCCCGTTTTTCCTCACCAGGGCTCTGGGGTGGCAGGAGCCACGCCTGGCAACCCCCAGGCAACAAGAGATTCCACCCCGTCCATCCTGGGAAGCTTCGAACTCATCTTTTATTCATTCAACAGACACATACGCCCTTCTTCCCCAGCAGCACATGCACTGGAGGGCACCGTGCAGCAAGTGCCGCTAAGCCAGAGTGGATGGAGGGGAGCGGGCAGGGCTCATGACAGGTGGGAGGAGGCGACCACTACTGACCCAGCAGGGCCTGCGGCAGGGGAGGCCGCCAGCCAGAGGGTCGTGTCCTAATGAGGAATGAACATGCTGTCTTCCCCATGCCAATGCCTCAGTGCAGTGCGGGTTAGCCTGCGGGTGGGGGCCTGGCCGAGCAGACTCTGGGAGATGAGTCCTCTGCCACACACACACACCTGTGCACCCAGAGCACACCCATCTGCATGCACCTACACACTATACTCGCAGAAACACAATACATGCACATACCCCAAATGTATGCATACTCTCCCCATACACTACACGTACACACCCTGAAGGCACGCACAGAATCACAGCACCGCAAGGGGCCATGCCGTCAACACAGCACCCCTGCGCCGGGTACCAGAAACGTCCTCTAGTTCCCAAGGCGGGCCAGTGAAATGGGGTCATCCTGACACCCCTGGCCACTCAGAGCAAGACCCTCAAAGCAGCGAAGGGGTTCCTCCCGCCCTGCTCTCCTGCCCCAGCGAGCCCACTGCCTATCGGGGAAACACACACAGCCACGGGTCCAGGTGTGACCACCACTGGCCGCCACCAGCTCTGACCCAGGGCCCTGGCTCCTTAGAGCGTGTTTCCTGGGCTGTGAAGTGAGCACAGCCTCTGAAGAGGCCCAGACGTGAAAGGTGTGAGGCCCTGGAGGCCCTGGTGCTCTGTGTACTTAGCCCAGGGGTGGTAAGCCCCACCTAAGGCGGAATCCTGGCAGGAGACCTATGGACCTGAGCAAGTCCCGAGGGAAGGTTGAAAAGAACTCTGAAGAAATCTCACCCAGGGCTGCAGGGAGGCCCAGCCCCCACTTCCTGCCTGGACTCCCAACTGTGGACTCCAAAAACCCCAGCCAGCCCCCAAGGGACAAATCCACTCTGTGCAAAAAATCCTCACCCTCATTGTGTGCACACACCCCCACACACTCTCACAAGTGCACACAGATGGGACACACCCTGTAGATACACACAGACTGGGGTGATGCCCACAAGCCTGGGGACGCCGAAGACTGCTAGTCACCTCCAGAGGGTGGGGACAGGCTGGAAGGGGTTCTCCTGCAGAACAGACAGAACACGGCCAGCCCACCGTGTTCTTCTGACCCAGAAGTCAGACCAAACTTCTGTCCTTCTAAGGCACCCTTTCTGCAGCACTTCGGGATGGCTGCCCTGGACCCTGCTATGGGGACAGCTGTGATGAGCAGTGGAGGCACCCAGAGCCAGCAGGCACTAGGCTGCCCATGACCAACAAGTGGCTGAAACAGCATTTACAACGTGTCCCTGGCTGGCTGATGGGAAGTTGGATGCTGGCCATTAGGGCGCCAATCTCCTATGCCTGAGGGCACGTGGCTGTCCACCCCACCACAAGCAGGGCTATCCGTCCCATGCCAGGTTCAGGAGGTCTCCTTACCTCCAAGGCTTCTTCCTGGCTGTGGATCTTTCTCCCAGTCAGCAACCTGGAAGACAGGCAGGCACAGGTGAGCCACTGCTTTCCTGGAGCCCACCTGTAAGAGTTCAGGGCTCTGGCGCACTGGTGACCCCTCCTGCCCACTGGGAACTGACTTGGCATCTGCCAGCCATCATGGACCAGGTGGATACCATGTCTGGGGTTTGACTCATATTACTGAGTCAGCTTTAAAAGGGACTCATAAGTCACAGGGGGTGGTGAAATCCCAGATTATGGTTGATGATTGCATGTTAACAATGAGGAATGGCGGCCAGGCATGGTCACAGCAGAGTGCCCGTGAGGGTGGCCAGCGTCCACACAGTCAAACAGCTGTAACCTTGGTTTGCTACATTCACATGAGCCACCAACCACCAGGGATAGCTGGGCGACACGCCATCCCTCAGGATCGGCTGGTCCTGGTCAGGGAACCCCAGTCCCCAAGAATCCAGGAGCCCCAACCCTACTTTAAGGGGCGGTCTCGGAGCCCGAGGGGCTGTGGCTGATGGTTCAACAGAGCTGGACACTGTGGGAACCCACTCACTGAAGCGCTTAGCCAGCCCCACGGCCCAGGAGCCTACTTGTCACTCCCTGGGCACCTGGCTCCCCCAGTCATCGGGGGTGGCGGGGCTGGACATCCCAGGAAGACCCCTGGACACAGGACACTGGGCAGGGGGTCGGCACAGTCCTTTCAACCTCATGTAGAGATTTAGGACACGGGCTTCAAAGCTCCAGGGGGCGGCCTGCATCAGCTGCTGTGGGCTCTCCATCCCGCAGGCCGTTATCAGGCTCCTCAGGGCACCTCTGTCCCTTCCTGTCCCCAAGTGGCGCCCGCTGTTCGGGAACACGGCTGGAGGTCAGCATGACCTCAGGGAGTCGGGGTGAGAAGACTAACCACTGCTGCTGATGAGCGGCACCCGCCCTGGCACTCAGGTGGGCTGGTGGCTCCCCGACATGGGAGGACCTGCCCCACACACTGAGGCCGCTCCGGCTCGGTCCCTGTCACTCTCGCCAAGGGGTAGGGGCCTGATGGCCTCGGGCTGGTTCAGGGGACTTACTCAGCCTCGAACTGGTTGGGGGTGATGATGTCTGCGACGGGTACCACCTTCTCTCTGTAAACGGGGAGGAGGTCATCGGGGACGTACTGTGGGGAGAAGATGGAGCAGGCTGACCCGTGGGAGCAGGGGCAGGACCTGGGGCGAGGGGGGCAGGCTGACCCATGGGGGTGGGGGCAGGACAACTTAGGGGGGCTCGTGCTGTAGGGACCCCAAGGCAGGGCTGGGAGAGCCCTTCCATCCTGATGATCCAGGTCAGGTCCCCACCAGCAGCTGTCCATCCCATCTCCATGAGGACTCCACCCACTCTACCCCTGGTCAGGGGCCAGAGCCCAGGCCCATTGCCAGCTGGTGTGTCATTGGTGGGCTAAGAGTGACTTCTATGGTTTTAAATGGTTGTGGGGGGTGGCGGGGCGTCAAAAGGAAACCAGTACTTTGTGACTGAAGGCAAAAGAAGGGGGCAGCACAAGGTGAGATGATTAGACAGTGTTACTGACTCAATGGACACGAGTTTGAGCAAACTCCAGGAGATGGTAACGGACAGGGAAGCCTGGCATGCTGCAGTCCATAGGGTCACAAAGAGTCGGACGCAGCTTAGCGACTGAACAACATTTTGTGACCCATGAAAACTAGAGCACATTTAAGCTCAAGTGTCCACACCTAAAATCTGATTAGAAAACAGCCACGTTCATCCTTTGGCAAATTATCTGCGGCTGCTTGAGCTTCAACAGGACGCATGGCCCTAAACCCCTGCTCTCGGGCCTCCACAGAACCCCCTCTGCCAGCCCTGCTGCTCCTTCCTGACAGGGCAGCCTTCAGGTCTGTGAGCAGCATCTCGCCCAGGTAGACACCTAGAGGGCCCTGGTGCCCAGCCCCGCTGACCTCCCCTGAACACGCGAGGACGCACTAACCATGGCGCCTTCTCCGTTGCGCTGGTCTCCCATCACGGGGTCACACACTGTGGACACAAAAGTGCACCTTATCAGCAAAGCTGCGGCTGTCCAGAAGGGCCCCCAGGCTTGTTTGGTTAAGTCCCATGCACGCAGCTAAAACAGCAAAAGTGCACTTCCCTGGAGGCCCAGTGGTTAACAATCTGCCTGCCAGTGCAGGAGACATGGGTTCAACCCCTGGTCCAGGAAGATCCCACATGCTGTGGAGCAACTAAGCCTCTGCACCACAGCTACAGAGCCTGTGCTCCAGAGCCCGGGAGCCAAAGCTACTGAGCCCACGTGCCTCAGCTACTGAAGCCCAAGTGCCTTACCGCCCGTGCTCCACAACAGCACAAGCCCACCGCAATGAGAAGCCTGAACAGCGCAACCAACAGCCCCATTTGCTGCAACTAGAGGGAGCCTAGGAGCAGTGACGACCTGGCACTGCCAAAAATAAATACCTATTTTAAAAACTAAAACGGAAACAATATAGCACCCCCATCCTCATTTTCCTCCTTACCTGGCATTTTACATTTTCTGTCGGGGCCCCACCTGGGGAGTCTCTCATCCTAACCCCCCAGGGACAGGGTGGTCTCACATACACACCCAACCTGACACTGATCACAGCCTCTCTCACGCGCCCCAGACTGACACCACATTCACGGTGAAGATGCCTTTCAGGCTCCCGTCTCTGGAGGCCCAGCTGGGGGCACCCGGAAGGAAGAGGACCCCAGCACCTACCATACACGAGCCTAGGGTTCTGCTGCTTCAGCTCCTGCACGATGTCCACCACCATGGCCAGGAAGGACTTGTCTCGTGTGTAGCCTTAGGGAGGGACAGAGACTCTTGTCACCCAACCATGGCAGAGGAGACACAGCACCATCACACCTACCTGCCTGGAGAGTGGTGGGCAAAGCCCAGATCTGCCGCCGAGACAAGCGTCCCAACCGCAGGCACCCAGGGGACACGGGTCATTTCCTGGGAGACATGCTAATTTTTACGGGCGAGGAAGAAGCCATGGGTGAACGAGCAGCATTTTCCTTCCTCCCCTCCACTTTACAGAATAAGCATGTTCACATCTCACCACGTGTATAAATAAACGCAACTATGCGGGATTACACACCAGAGGCCAGCACGTCGCTCACAGGAGTGTTTTCGCCCCTGACCCTTTCCCAACACTGTACTTGTCCCCAGCCATGGGCACAGGGATCCCGGTGGGGAGATATGGCACAGCCAAGACCCCCAAGGTCACTACCCGGACGTCGCAGTCACAAGGGCCCCACTGAGCTCCTCCTGGAGGCACGACCATCCCTCCTCGCGGGTGGCAGGAGAGGGAGCAGCTGGGTTGGGGTGCCCTGGGTCTCCCCACCAGTCCACCTGGGCGGGAGGCAGGCCTGGTTCCCCGTCCATGCCCCTGGGCTCACCCGTGAGCACGTAGTCATACTGATTCACGCTGTTCAGCTTCAGCCCATCGTACAGCTCCTGGAGCTCGTCTGAGTTCAGCACTTGGCCCTTCCAGTGTGAGTAGCCTGGTGGGGGTGGGGTAGGGGGCAGAGCAGACCATGTGAGGCCCCGATGCTGCATGAGGTCACCCGGGCACAGAGACTCGGCGGGTACCCCTAAAGCACGTCCTGGGGTTGTCATCACTGAGTCGGGGGCCCACCTGCCCTTCCGGTGCAGTGAGGCCCACTCAGCAGCCCCTAAGGACACCTGTGCTGCCTGCGTTGCACTGACAGATGGGACGCAGGGCTGTGTGATTTCTGCCCGTCCTTCAGTGGGGCATCTGGGGGCGGCCCCACATGTCACGGTCCCCAGCTTTGCCAGACTCTGCTGTGTGCGTCTCCTATCCAGGCCAAGTGGCTTGAACAGTCCCCTGGGCACCCTGGCAGTCAGGACCTTCTCGCATCCCTGCTCCCATCCAAGGTGAGCTGAAACCTATCCAAGTCTCAGGCCAAATCCTGACCAAGAGCCAGACATGAACTGGAAAGAGGCTGCAGCCTAGGTTCTTGGCCTGACAGGCACCCAGGTGAAGCCCCTACCCAGGCAGGCAGTGGGCCCTCACCTGGTCATCCACCGAGGACATCCCGCAGTCCACCCATGGCAAGTTTGTCCCTGGCGGCCCTAATGCCAAGAGGTATCCCGTGAATGGATGAGTTTCTAAAGACATAAGGTAGAGCCTCAGGAGGCCTGATTTCTGCAAGAACAGAGTTGAGTACTGACCACAAGAGGCAGACCACAAGTACAGGACCAGCTGTGGGCCTGGCGAAGGGGCTGCAGGGCTCTAAGTGTGCGCGTGGGGTGAGGGCCTGGCCGCTGCAGAGCAGCCTCTGAAAAAGCACATGGGGCAACGCCCGACGACCCATCAGCTGTTCTCCAGGAAAGCACGGTCTCTGGTGGACACCCATTCACGGGTCAGGAGGGGAAGGAGCAGGGAGGGTCCTGAGGCAAGGTGACCCATCCCTCACCAGGCTGTCCCAAGAGCCAGCAGCCCTGGCTGGATCCTGACAGGTGTTGCTGCCACAAAATTCCATGGTCCAGATGGGAGGAACCACAGTCACTCCTGACCCGTGGTTTTCCGAACATCCTTCCGGACAGGGTGGGTTGTTTGCTGTGGTTCTCGTTGTGCAGATCTTGTGGGATCTCAGGTCCCAAACCAGGGACTGAACCCGGACACTTGGCAGTGAAAGCACGAATCCTAACCAGTGGACCACCAGGGAATTCCTGACATGGTGGGGCTTGACCCCACCGCATGTGTACCGCGTTCTTGTCCGAGGACTGCTGTGATCGAGAACCACAGGCCCCTGCGGTCCTCGAGGCCAGAGTGCAGGGTCGAGGTGTCGCAGGGCCGGCTCCTCCTGCATCCTCACGTGGTCATCCGTGTGTGTGTCTGTGTCCTGCATCCTCACGTGGTCATCCGTGTGTGTGTCTGTGTCCTGATCTCCTCTAAGGACACCAGTCGGATGGGAGCAGGGCCACCCCAGTGACCCCACTTAACCTTTAACTACCTCTTTAAAGGCCTCATCTCTAAACAGTCACATTTGAGGTTCCAGGAGTCAGGACCTTGACAGGTGAATTGAGAGGACACAGTGCAGTCCGTGACACGCAAGTCAGCCCTTGCAGGGTCTCAAACACCCCCCAGTCCCACCAGGTAGGCCAGCTTCCTAATGAGATGAGAAGGTTCGGGCTCACAACATTCAGAGCACATCCCTCCCGCCCTCCGCAACACCCCCTCCCGCCACAGCCCCTATTCCTCCTCTCCTAACTTAGGAGACCCTTCAGACCCTTCTGAAAGACAAGCACTGGGGTCCTCCATCCATCTCACTCAACTTACAATTTTCAAATGAAAGAAACCGCAGAGGCTGACCCCAAGGGTCCCAGCTCCTCCCTGAGCACCTGATCCTGCCCCCCCCAGGGGGGGACACCACCAGGCTGGCAGCGGATTACAACCACAATCACACTCTGAACTCTATGTGCTGGACGGCTGGCCTGCCTCACCCACCAACCTCCAGCCCCGTTCAGTTCCTTCCAGCTGGGATAGCGCATAACAGGAAACCCCTGCTGAAGGAGCAACCTGAGAATGCTGGCCGCAGGCAGGGGCTGCCCTGGAGGAGAGGCTTAAAGTCTAAGCCAAATTGGCTCCTTTACTTTAAAAACAAACAAAAAGAAAAAAGCAAAAAAGAGGGCGGTAAAACCTATAAGCTCTGGGGAGGTTCACTGGACTGACAACTTCTGGGGACGCATCCAAATGTCACTGTGCCCAGTACACTGGGGGAAGCAACGGCAGGAAAGGCTTTTTACTCAAAGCGGTATGTTCTCCATCTGAACCCGGCATGGTTCCTCCTCCACTGATGTCTGTTACCCCCTCCCGCCAAGAACCAGGCATCTTTCCGCATATCGGATGCTGGGCCACCTGCCAGAGCTTCTGGGACGTTCTGTGCTCCGAGATTCTGTCTGGGTTCATAGTAACTTCAAAGAAGGGACGTGGTGACATTTCCAAGAACTGAGAGGCTTTGTCCCTCTGACGCCATTAACTTAGGGCAGGGTGGCTCCGAGGCCACAGGGCCCTCACCTGACTTCTCAGGGGCTTTCCAAGGGCCGAGACCTCACGAACCCGAGCCAGCAACCCCACGGGCTGTCCTTGTGTCCCCGTACACAGAGACACACTCACACGGGCTCCCCGAGGTTCGGGCTCTTAATAGAGAAAGCCAGAATCTTCTCTCCTCCTAATACCATCGGGGCCCGGTGGAGTTCCTGGGCACAAGGCCTTTCGCTGCTCCCATCTCTTTGACTATAGAAAACACCCTTCACTCAGCCTCCATGACCTTCCGAGTTCCAATGGGCAGAGTCAAGCAGTTGTTCACATTAGGGAAGGGAGGAGATGCAAGACCAGGAAGAAACAGTCAAGAGCAGCCTTGGGCAAGGTCCTGTTTCTCCATCGCTGAGGACACACAACAATGTCTCCGAGCTGTTTTGCAGACACCAAAAGCCACTCCAGGTGGGAAAAGTTAGCGATTAACCGTGGTATGCTGCCCACAAGCATGCAGACCCCAGACCGGCTGCACCTGAAGGGTGATGATGGTGGCTCCTACTTACCTCACCACCCACCCCTCAGAAGAATGTCGAGCTGATTGCTCCCTCTTTTACTATGAAACTTGTCGCTGTCTTCCCCAAGTTGGGACACTGGGTTTTGAGGGCATGAGCCCACTGTGTGCCCCTTTGCCTGGCAAAGCAATAAAGCTCTCCTTTTCTACTTCACTCAGAACTATCTCTGAGATTTGATTCGGCACCGAGGTTCAGAGAAGCTGGGCTTGCGGCAGTGCTCCAGCCCACGGTGTCCCCCAGGTGGAGGGCTCCCCTGAGCAGGTGCCTGGATCACCAAGCTCAACTCAAGGAGGAAACTGGGGACCAGATGGCGTGTCACCCACCTGGGTCATCCAGCCACCAAACCAGCTGAGCTGATTTAAACATGGAGCTGGCAAACTCACCCCCCTCATGCTCTATTTCCTGTCTGTAAGATGAGGGGGGCAGCCCCCCGAATCTAAGGGACCACTTCCCATGCCCACACCCGGCTCTGCCAGGATGGCTGAGACCAATGCCTTACCTGTGTGGTTTGAAAACTGGACAGAGTTCACCGCATCGACCTCAAACCCCAAAACCTGCAAGATGGACAGAGAAGGAGCAGGCGTAAGAGAGCTGGTGGGCACGCACTGATACACAGCAGGTGCCTGACGCGGCCTGGGGCAGGCAGGAGGGTCTCCGACCTGGAGAACAGGAGGAGGGTCTCCCCAGGGCAGCCTCGGCACCCACAACTGCAGGGATGAGCATGGAGGTGATGGGGAGCATGGGGAGCAGCCAGCTCGAAAGGCTGAGGCTCAGAGGCCATGGCCCACCTGCTGGAACTGCCACCAAATGAAAACGCTCAGAGACCAGCACGGGATCCATCTGTTCAAACACAAAGAGGGCAGTCAAGCCCTCTCTGCTGAGGCCCCCACCAGGATGGGGGGACAAGGCCGAGGGCTTCCACTCCCTCCCCGGGAGCCTGGCTTGGAGCCCCTGCATTCTCGTAGGTCAGCTGCAGAGAAAGGCGCCCGGCTGGGACCCAAGATCCAGAGACAACTGCAGCCACAGACCTGCTCCCAGACAACAGGGACCCCACCCCACTGGGCCAGCCTCACTGGCCCCAGCTCAGGTCACCCAGCCACTGCTGGGGCTTGGACGCCCATCTGTGTCACCAGCCTCTCCAGAGCTCTGGGGGCACAGCGGTTAAGGGAGGCAAGGGTGGGCTCTGGTGCCTGGCACCCGCCCGCATAAGGTCACAGGGGCCACCTGTTCTGCCCGGAAGGTCCCTCCTCCTCTCCTGGACTCACCTGACCCCCCTCTATGCTCCCTACCTTCTATAGGAGGTCGAGATCCCCTGCTCCCTCCTCCTCTCCTGGACTCGCCTGACCCCCCTCTATGCCGCCCCCACACACAGGAGATCAAGACCCTGTGCAGCCTCCTCCTCTCCTGGGCTCGCCTGACCTCCCTCTATGCCTCCTCTCTCCCTACCCACCTTCTACAGGTGGTCGAGACCCCATGCTCTGGGGCTGGCAGCACAGAGCAGGGTCTGATAAGGGCACACCAGGCACACCACTCATGACACTCTCATGAGCTCCTCACTCTGCACCCCAGCCCCGGTCCCCAGTCCCTTCCCTATGCCCAGCCAGGTCTCAGCTGGGAGGTTCACTTCCACCAGCAACCCCAGCAAAGAAGCCACACTGTGGGGAGCGAGAAGATGGCGCCCTGCAGGGTGGGCAGTGTGGCAGACAGTGTGAGGGGCCCCGGGAGTCAGGTGCTTGTCCTTGAGCTCCACTGCTGATGGGGGAGGAGGTGCCACTGCTGACCAGGGGGGCGGAAAGATGAGGCTAGGGTTGGGGGAGGGAGCCTCAGGGACCCACTGCTGGGACCCCAGTTAGACATGGCCCCTGACCTTCGGGCATGCTCCTCTGCTGAAGATGAGAACAAAGGCCCCTTGCCATAACTGGTCCAGTGGACAGACAGTCCCTGGCTGTCCACCCTTCCTGTCCACCAGGAACTTACCAAACCCTCCCCCCTTGCCTTCACCTGAACACCAACAACTTCCGGGCATCACCTCAGTGTCCCCAAACAACCAAAGCTCTCTGGCCACAAGAGTATCTGTCTACTGCGGGTGTCTGGGCAGGACTGGGGGTCCCTAGGTGCGAATGTGGGCCACACCCCAGCTCTTCATGGGGGCTGTGGTTACCAGGCATGCTCCTTTTGTGAATTCATTGAGCTGTACACTTATGAAGTCTTTCTAAAAAGCCAGTATTACGAGTACTTAAATCAAGGAAAAATTCCACAGTCTTCTTAACCTAAAAAGTTAAAACTGGCAATTTGCGAATTTTCTTGCCAGATTTTAGGGCCTCCTAGACAGAGCTCACGGTATTTCAGATCCCTAAATTCTAATCAACTCCAAAGAAACAGATTTGAAGCAACTATGACACAAATCCTGAAAATCCTGCCAGAATACCTCGCTCCATTGCTTCTGGAAGCGTAGATAATTAGTCCTTCAGAGCCAGCACACGCGAAGCAGCTATTTTCTGGTTTTAAATGATAGCGCTAAGCGCCAGGCTGACATCTCCATTTCACACACCAGCAGCTTATTTGTCGGCACGGTAAGCTCGTGTGAGGGGCCCTGTAAAAGCCTCGTGCAGGGTTGGGCAAGTGCAGCAAAAAGCCAAGACACAGGCCTGGCTCCCTGATGGGAAACGGGGGGCCCCAGAGAAAGGAGGTGCCTGTTGTTAACACCGCGTCTTCTGCTCAAACCTCTGCTTCTGTGCTCAGCTCCGGGATCTGGGGCTGGGACCCTAGATGGTACATCTGTGCTCAGCCAGGGGCTTCTGATGGGACACGGCGGAGGTGGTAGTGGGGGGAGACCAGAGATGGAGGGTCCTGTCCCTGCTGCTCACCTTCCCCAGCACTGTTTTTCTTTACCCACAGAGGTGGGGTCCCCGGAAGCAGCTGAACCTACTCTGTGATCTTTCCATTGCTCCCAGCACCCTCATCACACAGCCCTAAACATCCCGTCTCCCTTAGCTTTAAGTCCCGACTGTAAGCAAACAGGGGAGGCGGTCCCTGGAGAAAGAACCAGGTGTGGCTTGTCTAACCGTCTGGTCTAAGCCATGTTGTGACCCAAGCCTGGTCACAGCGCTTGCCCTTGAACAGGTCTCGGTAATTAATGATCTTCAGAGAACGAAAGAATGCAGGACAGTTACTGAGCATCAGGAGTAACAACAGCAAAGGAAACCAGTCAGCTGTAAAGAGCCCCAGCTCCACTTCCCCTCACTCACCCCTCTCCCCTTGCTTGCCCTTACACAATCCCACTGAGAGTGGGCGGAGCCGCCAGGGAGTCCAGTCTACTCACACGCACCCTTAGGAGCAGAGTTCTCTTTCCCTAAGAGAAACAAAAGCAAAAATAAACAAATGGGACCTAGCTGAACTTGAATGCTTCTCCACAGCCAAGGAAACCATAAACAAACCAAAAAGACAATCTACGGGCTGGGAGAAAATACCTGCAAACAATGTCACCAACAGGTGGAAGACTCCCTGTCCTTCATATCTCCCAGAGTTTGTTCAAATTCATGTTCATAGAGTTGGTGATACTAATGAAACAGTACTCAGCCATAAACAGGGAATGAAATAATGCTATGTGCAGCAACAGGGATGGATGTAGAGATTATATACCAAGTCAAGTCAGACAAAGAAAGACAAATATTATGTGATATCACATATATATGGATCCTAAAAAATAATTCAAAGCCAGAAACAGACTCACAGACACAGAAAACAAACTTATGGGGAAAGGAAGCAGGGCAAGGGATCAGTTAGGAATATCGGGACATGTCAATACATCTAGAAGATAAACAGCAAGGATTTACTCTATCACATAGGAATTATATTCAGTATCTTATAATAAACTATCACAGAAAAGAACACACATGTATTAACTGGGTCACCGTGCTACATCCCTGAAACTAGCCCAGCATCGTAAATCAACTACTTTTCCACTTGAAAACAAGCCAAGCAAAGTTCTCTGACGGGCGGAAGAGGACGTGCATGTGTTCTGAAGGAGAGGACTCAGCGCCCTGCTGGCCCTGAGCACACGGCTGCGTAGGAAGCAAGGCCGCCGTGCAGCCGCGAAGCCCGCCCAGCTCCAGTGACCTGTACACTAGTAAGTCTGGTACCTGCCCCAGCTCCCACCCCGATCAGCCGCAGCCACATCCTTGGCTCCAGCGGCCACTCAGACTGTCTTCCAACCCAGACTGGCAGCTGGTGGTCAGCTGGCAGAATTACACCAGGGAAATCGGCCCTGCCCCACCCCCACCAGTTTTTCACCATTTACCAGCAATAAGACTCATTTTAAGAAAAAAGAGGAAGAATTGACTAGTTCAGCATGGGAAGCGGAGGGGAGGGAAGGGGAGGGCTTCAGACATCAGGAAGAGCACCATCTCGGGCCTAACCACCCCCCCTACCCACTGTCCCCAGCCCAGTGCAGCCAGGGGAAGGTGCTGCTGGAATTCTCAAGCGGGCCTGTTTCAAGTCCTAGCTCCCATCCAGGGAGCCTCTGTGCTGTCCTTCCCCTGCTACCCCAAAGCACCCTGCGGACACCGACCTTCGAGGGCTACCCGTGGGATGAGGCCCAGACCCCAGGCTATGCGTCCCACGGACTGTGAATTCCACACCACTCTCTGAACCCCCAAAGCCCTTCTGCCTCCGTGCCTCTGTGAGCCCCGCCAAGTCTGAAACAGGGACCCTTGGCTCCAAGACCTTGTTGGAAACCTTGTCTTCTCAGCCCCCACTAGAGCACCCAGGCTTTGCAGGCGGGTTAGGAGTTTGGGCTCCCTGCCACTGTGACCCCCTGGGATGAGTCCATCGCCCTGTGCACCTCTGAATGCAGGCTGGGGGCCAAAGCCGGGCTTCGGGCTCCACTTCAGAAAGAACTAGAGTCTCAGCCAAGAGGCTCCATGTCCAGCTGGTCTGCTGCCCACCGAGGTCGTGCCAGTTCAAGCTCACTCAGCTGCTGAGGAAAGCTGGCTCCACGGGACCACGTGAGCACACCTAACGCTGGGGACACAGTCTCAGACCCGGGATGGCCAACGAGGTGCACAGGCGAAACAGAGGCCCTTCGGGCATCAGACAGGGCCCGTTCCTCAACCCTGTGCTCCAGCTTCACACTTCTCTCCCAGGGCAGGGGTGACCCCAACGGCTGGCGTGCACGCCCACCTAGAAGAGCACATTCAGAAGCTCCAGGGGCATCCACCACAAAGAACAGTGACATCAAAGACAACATCCACGCAGTCCCCCACATCCCGGCAACGTGGACCTCAGTCCACCCGTTAGGCACAGCATCCCCCCTGAGGGCAGCTACACATGCTGGAGGCCTAACGCCACATCTGAGCCCCCCGTCCGTGCTCCTGCCTGGACGCTGAGTCATCAACCACTGCTGACAGCCAGGCACAGACAGCGAGAGCACGCAGAACACACAGCCGGAAGCCCAGGCCACCCAGCTTCCTCCACGGGAGGGTCAGGGGCTGGGCAGTGAGAAGGCTCACTTCACCATCTTCAAAACCTTCACTGAGGCTTGTTTTGCAAGACCTTTTCAGTCACTCTCCTAGGAAATCAGAATTAGCAAAGAGAGGACACAGGAAAGCCATGTGCCTGTGGTCCGACTGATCAGCCTTGGGTACTCCAGGGTCCCTTTCTCCACCCGCCCCTGGTCAGCCCGACCACTCAGCCCAACTCACAACCACCCGCCCCTTGTCTCCCACGGGAGCTCCAACGGGGAACAGCCCTGTGTTCCCCGAGCAGCGCTGCCACCCCCTCACCCCCACGCGGTTAGCCTTAAGTCCCAAGGCCACTTTCACCCCACGTGCGCCCTCGTCTCCTGGGCGGCTGGCCCTGGACCCCCTCACCCTGGCCCCAGCCCAGCTCCCAGCGCAGTGCACCCACCCCAGCCGCCAGGCCCCGCACACTCGCTGGTCAGGTTCAGCTGGGCACTGCCCTGAGAGAGGTGGTCTTGGCCCAAGCTTGCAGCAGCACTGGCTACAGACGGGGGACAGGGGGGCAGCTCTGGTCAGGGGACAGGAAGGGCTGCCCCTCCTCGGCAGAGCCCACAACTCTGTCCCAAGGCTGTGGCCCCACACATTCCTCTCTCCTGGACAAACTCCATCTACTCTACCCTTGGCGGCACTCTCCCAGAGCACTCTGAGCAGAGCTGGGTGCTCTTATTTCAAAAGCTCCATGTGGGTGAGCTCCAGGGACATCCAGGCCCACGAGCCACACGGCCAGGGGGTTCCTCTGTGTACGGTCACAGAAGCACCTGCTCGTGGACACCTGCTCAGGTTTCCAGGCAGGGGCCTCTCAGCACAGACCCTTCCAGGGAGGTCCCTGTGAAGGGTGGTCATGCCAGCATGAGGCATGGTGCCACACCACACAACTGCACACGCACGCCCACATGTACACACACACAACACACTCGCACACATGGGGATACCCCCACACCACAGAACAGTAAGTTCTTGCTTTTCTACATAACAGGCAAAGAGGAATGACAAAAATCTCAGCTCCGAACTAAGAAAGGGTTACAAAATCAAGGTATTGAGCAACTCTGGACATTCTTGGGAAAGTACAAAAGGCAAGAGAAATGCTGAAGCAACACCTAAGTTTCAGGGTTGGGACACACTGGATGAGACAGGGACTTCCAGAGGGAAGTAAGCAGAGCCCAGGCGTCCCAGGTCACTGGGTTCCAGCCCTGGTGCGCTCCCCTGGGAAGTGGCAGGGGGCCCGAGGCGGGGCGGGAAGAAGGTGTGCTGTTGGGCATTGACTCCCTGGCACTGTCTGCCAAGGCATGTGCCACCACGAAAACCTTAAAGGCAAACACTACGTCTTTTAAAAGGCAGGTGACATCCTTCCGGCATCTTTCAAACAGTCCTGACAGAAAAGGTCCTTTTTATCCAAGGAATTCTAAGCAAGAAGCATAAAGATTTTCCAAGGACCAGGTGTTTTAAGACGAATCAAGAGAGCCTCTGAACAAGGCCACTTTACAGCTCAGGAGGTTCTTAAAGGGGAGAGGTGGAAAATAAGCTGCTTATGGCCAGAAGCGTCCCCATCACCACCAGTCACAAGCCTCTAGGAGAGGCCGGGGTGAGATGTCCACACTTGCTTGCTGGGCAGCTCTGCAGCCTCTGCTCAGCTCCCGTGGCCCCATCACTAGGCAGGGAGGGTCTGAACCTAGGTTTCCAGTCCAGGGGCCTCTCTGCACAGTCGGCTGCCCCCCAGCCTACCTCTTCCTGCCAGGTGTCCAAGCTAGTCCACTGGCAAACAGGCCTGGCTTTGAGGCCCCTGCACAAGAAACCATCTCCAGCCCTGCTGGATGTCTCGGCTCTGCTTCTGCACCCAGGGGCCAGGAGAGTCAGAGAACGAGGTGGGTTTCTATAGGCCCCCAAATGAGACAACCCCTGACCCACCTTCCAGGGCCGCCTGTAGTCTAGGCAACACGGTACTGAAATGGGTTCTGAGCTAAGGTCCCAAATCAGATTCTCAAGGTCACAGGATTATTTGTGTGCCCCCCACCCCCTAGCATGGGCCTTCAAGGCTGCACCCTGGGCCTCCAGTGACCTCAGCAGAGGTCCTGCGTGCCCGAGGCTACTGTGCCAAACCAGACACGGCCTCAGAAGGAAGCGCACACCACACATCCGGCACGAGGCCAGCTACCACCTGCCTGGATACTCTCAGAAAGACTCATCTGCCCAGCAGAGTGGCTGTTGGCATCGCAAGTGCTGGCCGCCCTGGCAGGGGAAGTGCCTGGCGGCTGGAAGGAGACACAGGAGTCGTGGGTGAGACGGCAGCTTGACTCCCACCTGTGCTGTTCTTCCCAGAAAGGGCAGCTTTTGGATGCTGGGGCTTTAATTAAACACCCAATTTGTGTCGCTTTTAAATCTCTCTCAACAGGCTCCTTTTAACTCACAGTGAATTGAACAGCAGCCCCTGAAATACATACTGGCTGCGGATTCATGCACATACTGAACTGGAAATTGGGTCTGGCAAGATACAATCAAGTTACGCATCTCAAGCTAAGATGGCCCTGGATTATGTCAGTAGACCCCACACCCAATGAGAAAGGTGCTTATTTGAGACACACAGGAGCAAGCCATACAACAGCATGCACGTACTGGAGTGATGTTGCCACAAGCCAAGGATACCTGGAGCCCCCTAGAAGCTGCAAGAGGCTGGAAGGACCCTCCCCTCCAGCTTCTGGGGGCGGGATCACGGCCCAGTCAACATCCTGACTTCAGACTGCTGGCCTCTAGAACTATAGGAGAATAAATCCATGATTTTAAGCCCCTCTTTGCGGTACTCTGTTATGGCCGCCCCCCAGAAACCCATACATAGCTTAAGGCCTCATGCACCTGCTGCATTTTTGATTCTCTTTTTCTTTTTTTGACTGTACCACGTGGCATGCAGGATCTTACTTCCCAGACCAGGATCAAACCCAGGCCCCCTACATTGGGAAACCAGAGTCTTAGCCACTAGACAACCAGGGAAGACCTCTGCTGTGTTTTCACCAAAAAAACGGGAAGCAATAGGGCAGAAGTGGGGTTGTGGGGCTGGTGGACAATGGGAACGAAGTGGAAGTGTTAGTCGCTCAGTTGTGTCCAACTCTTTGCAACCCCATGGACTGTAGCCCACCAAGTTCCTCTGTCCATGGAATTCTCCAGGCAAGAATACTGGGGAGGGTAGCCATTCCCTTCTCCACAGGATCTTCAGATTCTTTACTGTCTGAGCCACCAAGAGGATGGGTGGGACCTATAAAAACACAGGAGGAGCTGCTGGACCAACAAGCCTATCTTCCCTTACACAGAGGGGGCTCAGAAGAAGTCCACTTCCAGCCAGGAAGAACATGAGGTTTTCTACTTCCAAGAGGAAAGCAGCCTGCAGAGTCCAGGGTGGGAGGAGGCCACACTGGGTCCATCCACCCCGTCCCTTTTCTCTCCCTAGAAGCAAGGTCAGAACAGTGAGAGGTCCCAGGGTCTGCCCAGGGAATGGGCCCCGGAAGCATCTTAGGCATGACACCCTTGACCTGTAGCCCCCAAACCTCCAGAGACAGGACAGAAAGGCACAAGCCCACCCTCTCACTTCCTTCGCTCACTGCCGATGTGGGATCACCCTGCCCACGGCTCTATCTGCTGTTGCTGGTCACAACAGCACATGCCCCTCAGCCACTAAAACAGACTATGAACTCAAGCCCAGAAACAAATCCAAAACCAGAGTCAAGGTTCTGGTCCTTTCTCTTCTGTGTTAACATTTTTCTCTGCCCACAGAAGGCAGCTGCCTACAGGCTACCCACCTGAGACCACCACTAGTGTGTTGTGGTATGAAGTGTTAATTGCTCAGTTGCATCTGACACTTTTCAACCCTTTGGACTGTAGCCTGTGAGTGACAGTCGCTCAATCATGTACAACTCTTTGCGACCCCATGGACTGTAGCCCACTAGGCTCCTCTGTTCATGGGATTCTCCAGGCAAGAATACTGGAGGGGGTTGCCATTTCCTTCTTCAGGAGATCTTTCCCACTCAGGGAACAAATCCGGGTCTCCTGCATTGCAGGCATATTCTATACCATCTGAGCCACCAGGGAAGCCTGTGGGGACCCGGCAAAAAGCAGTTTGAGAACCAGAACTCTGAAGCCCAGACATCTAGCTTGCAGACATCTAGCCAGGACAACCCTGGGAGTGGTGGGAGGTCCCTGGGCAGGGATCCACACTGCACCCCACCACAAGCAGAACCTGGGCGCTTGGCACCATGCGGTCACTAACAGGACCGTTCTCACTGTGCAGATGAGGCTGAGAATGTCTGGGGGGCACGGCCGGCCCCTGAGCCGTTTCTCCAAGATGCGGGCACCAGGTCAGCACCCCTCCACCAGCAGCCTCTCCACCCCGCACAAGTGCATATTCTGTCTCCCCAAGTTTGTGGGGCCCAGCCAGACCCCACCTTCTCCTGCCATTTCCAAGCTCTCTTCCCACAGTCAGCTGTGTGGGTAACCCCACCTGTGGTGTCTCCAGCTGTACAGCATCCATCAAAATTCAGAACATTTTCAGAACTCAGCACAGCTCTGTAGTCAGAGGACACCTGCTGGAATCATGCAAGGCATGGCCACTTCCAGGCTCGGCTCACCCCCAGCCCATCCTGCCCCATGCCCTGCCCCTCTGTGCTCCTACAGTGCTCACATGTTGGGTGGGAAGCAAAATGCCTGCAGGAGACCCCACGGAGCCTCCTGTAGCCCTTACAAGAACTCAGCAGCCTAGCCAAATTAAGCGTGTGCAGACTTATGGGGAATCTGGCCTCTGGACAAGGAAGCACTAAGTGGCCAAGGGGAGAAAGTGTACAGTGAGCTAAGAAAAATCTCTGGAAATTGTCCTCATATGGGCTGAACTGTGTATCCCAAGTGGGACCTCAAACGAGGACCGTGTGAGTGCTCACGTAGCTGAAACAAAGTTTATTATTCTGAGAGAGTCAATTCCTAGGCAGGTTGATAGGAAGTCTAGGGGTCCCCAAGGAGAGAGGGGTCTGGAATTCTCAAGAAAAAAGGACAAACTTTTTTTTCCCTCTACATTCCTTAGGATTACATAACAATAATGTATCCTGCTTGAGGGCAGTTTCTGGGACACCCCCCCAGAAACTTTTAATCCTGTTATCTTAAAATGTAAATTATGGAAGTGGGTCTAGTAAGGTCTTTACAACCTCCAGACATTCTTTTGATTCACTGTAATAACTAATTAAGGCAAGAACATTGGAGTGGTTTGCCATTTCCTTCTCCAGGGGATCTTCCTGACCCAGGGATCAAACCCAGGTCTCCCGCATTGCAGGCAGCCGCTTTAACCTCTGAGCCACCAGGGAAGCCCAATAACTAATTAGAAGTATATAACTCCATTGCTAACACTAGTGAAGGGGGCACTCTTTCTGCCCCCTTCTGATGTCTATATCAGAAGCTTTCTCTTTCTCCTTTATACTTTAATAAAACTTTATTACACAAAAGCTCTGAGCGATCAAGCCTTGTCTCTCGCCCTGGGTTGAATTCTTCTCCTCCGGAGGCCAAGAATCCTGGCGTCTTTCACGGTTCAGCAACAACCTTTCAATTCTCTCATAGCTCTGGAGGCTGAAGTACACCATCAAGGTGGGCTTGGTTTGGTGGAGCATGTTTTGAGACCCACCCTCTCTGCTTTCTCCCCCTCCTCAGCTTTTTCCACCCGCCCAAGACTACGTTAGGAAGGAAAAATGATTAGGGCAAAGGACACAGGTAAGGACGTGATCCAGGCCTGATGGAGGCCCTGGCCTCCCTTAGATGCTCCAGGCACATCTGGCTGCCCACTGGCCCTACTACCTCCCTGTCTGGTCTTTCTGCAGAGAGGACTAAGAAAAGCACCCTGGGCACTGGGGCCACCTCACTCAGCAGCCAGCACCTCCGAGGCACCTCCCAGGGATGGTCACCTTAATTGCATCCTTGGAGTCAGGCTCTATGCCCATTCCACAGATGAGGCAACTGGGTACTAGAGAGCTCAAGGTGGAAGGTAGCCTCTTCAAGTCCCCAGCTTAAGAATGAGCCTCCAGGGGAGTGTGAATAAAGAATAACAAAAGAGCCTGGCTCACTTCCAGTTCTACAAGGGTTAAGTCTAAGCCACAGTAGTGGCCCATCTGAGGAATTCAGGATAAAAAAAACAGGAGCAGGTACTCAGTGCTTTGGGTAAACAGATATTAGATGCATATCTCAGAAAGAATTTCAAATTCCTACATCTTTCCATACTTAGAATAACACTAAAATCAATAACTTAAGATATCTGTTCTTCGTGATTAGCAGTAATGTTTTATCCAGAAGTAAGCTTGAATGCAAGTATTTCCCAGCTCCCAAAACCTCATGTACAAACTGGCCTCTTCCTGACCTCTCTGGAGCAGTGGCCTGAGAGACTGTCTCCTGGGCTACAGGCCTCAGTAAGTCCATGACTAAAACTCACAACTCCCTTGCTGTGTGCTTTTCTTTAAGCAGACAAGAGGAAGTGCAGGGATGGATTAAGTCAGAGCCAAGTGTTACCCCCACCCTGGGGATACAGAAGGGGGATGGCACCCCCGACGTCTGTCCCTCAAGACCACAGGTAAGGACGCTGGACAGAGAGCAGGCCTCAGGTAAGAACCTAGGTTCAGTCCTTCAGAGGCCCTTCCCAAGGTGGGTGGTCTGGAGGAGCATCCCATCAAGTCATTGGCAAAGCACATGTTGGTCTGCAAGTTTAGGGTCAGTGCCTAGAAATCAAGGAGATCAGAGGAACAACCCAGGGAAAGATAAAGGAGCGGCAGCAGAGAGAGACAGAGGCCCAGGGAAGCAGCAGTCTACACACCTCTGCACACTTCTGCCAAGGGCGGCTCCTTCCAGGCAGGGTGCAGGCGGACCACTATCTGGTAAGGAACTTCCTGGTTCCACCTTCTGGGGCTGCCCCTGCTTCAGGGATCCTGCAGTTTAACCCCAGCACTGTCCCACCATAGAGGCCCTGCCCAAGCAATCAGTGGCCAAGAGCTGGGGCCTCAGGATCAGTCCTGGAGTGCACCCTGGCTGCCCCCATGGTCTGCACCCCCGCTGGTGGGAATGGGAGGGCCAAGGACCTCACATTATCTCCATGGGTGCCCACAGATCACAGGCAGATGGCCAGGCAGGTCGGTTGGACTTGAACCCTTGTACATTCCACCTTCAAGTCTTTGTTCCACTGCGTCCTCCTCAGGAGATGGGCGGGCCAGCCTCAGGTCGGCCCTCAAGCTCTACTGAAGGGTGCCAGCCAGCTGGCACCTACAGGCCATTGTGACTGGGGGGCCCTTTATGACCTTGAGGGTCCAGCACAGGGCCCTCATGTACAGCATGCACAGCAGGGGCCAGACACTAGCTCCATGTTCAAGGATAGGACCCAGGGACAATGGGCCAAAGGTGCATGGTCCAAGAGAGCCACCAGCCCGGACGCACAGCCTCCTGCTTAGCCCACAGGGCAAGGAAGTGACGGTGACTCCAAGGCTGACACCCCACTGCACCCAGGCCTCATCCTGACCCTCCAAAGGGGCCACCCAACCACAACCTTGGGGCGGAGACAGGAAGCAGTGGGTGCTCACTTATGAACCACAGAGAGACCCTGAGCCCCTCACGGAGCACAGGTGGAGGAAGCGGGAGGAAGCCCGTGGGCACCTTAGTAGGGAGAGGCTGACACATGTAGGAAGCTGCATCTAGAGCCGGACCCTGCACGGCCTGAACTGCCCTCTAGGCTTTACTTCTCCGGAGCCAACACCGGTAGGTAGGCCCCCTCTATCCCATCCCCTCCTGGCGACCGCCCCCCAACAGGCAGTCGCAGGGTGGAGCCCACCCTGGCCGCCCAGGGCCTCACGGCGAGCCTCCCGACCCGCAGGGGGCGGGGAACGGATGGGGACGGGTCGCCCACCAGGTAAGCAGTGCAGAGACCTGCTTGCCCAGCGCCCACCTTCGCTGGGTCTCCGGCCGCTGCTCCGCATTTTCCCTTCCCCAGGGTCGGGCCGGTGGGAAAGGGCGGGGGCTGGCGGGTGCTCACAGCACGCGCCTGGGGTCTCCATTCTAACCGAGCGTCCGCACCCCCTCCCCATTCCACCGCCTGGGTCCAAGTGCGGCCCCGCCCCCGCCGCTGAAAGTGCCCGCCTACCCCGCCCGCGTCTGGAACCCCGCGCTCCAGATCCTCCGGGCTGCCGGGCCAAGGTCACGCGGCCCGACGGCGGCCACCCCTTCGCTGGTCCGCACGGCCGGGCGCGGGGACACCTCCGGGTTACGTAAGCGTACCTGCAGCGGGAACGTGGCTGCCCGGTTGCCCACGTAGCCGCGGACGACGTGGCTCTGAATAGAGAGCACCCGGCACTCCTCCTCCATGCCGGGCCTGCCGCGGCGGCGCGGGGCCGGGGGGGTCAGCGTCTCCGCCGCGCGCTCAGCTCGGCTTCGGCCACGCTCGGGCTCCGCTCCGCCGCGGCCCGGATCGGCGCAGGCGCTCGGCTCGGACGACAGGCCGCCTCCTTCTGACCTCAGCGCGGCTAGGAACCCGCGGGTCCCGCGCTGCGCCGGGGCGGACCGGGGGCGGGGCATCCGCTTGTCCCCTCCCACTCCCGCCCCTCCCGGGCAAATCGTCTACCGCAACCCAGGCCCGGGCAACCCACCCACATCTCTGCGCTACCGGCACGTGGGCGGGCACCCTCCCAAACGCCGGCTTGCACTTTCAGTTTTACCCTGTGGGGCGCAGCAGGCTGCGCCAGCCTTCCTTCATTCAGCGGTTCCTCAAGTCCTTCATTCACTCCACACAGGCCCGCCCCCTGGCCTGCACCACGCCTCTAACCCTGGGGCCGCACACTGCCGGCGCGGCAGGACCAAGAGCCGGACCGACAAGGGCCCCGGCGGAGGGAGCGCAGGGCGAGGCGCCCCGGAAGTGGGCACGGACAGGGATGTCTGCAAGTGGGCTGTTGGGCTGGGAGTTACCGGAACCACCTTCTCCAGGGCCCTGTGGTGCGCAGTGCCTGGCCCCAATTCCAGGCCCTGCAAGGCCCAGGACCACCGCCCCTGCGGCCACCGCGCGGACCGGCGCCAGGACGCACGGGCCCTGCGACCCTCTGGCAGGACCAAGGATCCAGGCCCACCTTGCTAACCAGGCGCCCCTACCTAGGGCATGTACGCCTGATCCACAGCCAGGTTACCCTGCAGAGGCCTGGGGAGCAGACGCCTCCACTACCATGAGAACTTTGGAGACCCAAGGGCCCAGTTTCCCCACCTTGGACACATGACTGGCCTTCTCCTCAGGGTGTGCTGAGCCAAGCCATGTGGCCAGTGCCCACCCTACCCACCCTGGGCAATGTCCCCCATCAGAACCTATTGGCAGGGGCAAAACCATGTGGTGGGGGGCCCAGTCTGTTACCCAAGGCAAGTAAGATCATGTGTGCCACGCAGAGGGAAGTCAAACAAACCTATCCTAGTTTGGGCCAGAGACAGGTTGACTGCTGGACGGAGTCAGGAGAACAGAGTGGTGGTGGTGGTTTAATTGCTAAGTCCTGTCTGACTCTTGCAACCCCATGGACTATAGCCCACCAGGTTCCTCTGTTCATGGGATTCTCCAGGCAAGAATACTGGAGAGGGTTGCCATTTCTGGTACCCAAAACGCTCAACTCCTCCATGGTTTTTTCAACTAAAAAAAGATGCACAACTTGAGAGTTGTGAGTGAACTCACAACTTTTATTTGGGACAAAATGGGACTGCAGCCCAGGAGACAGCACCTCAGATAGCTCTGAGAGACTGTTCCAAAGAGGCAGTGCGAGAAGCTCAGTGTATACGATTTTGGTTCAATACAATTAAGTGCTTACTTTACATGAGTTTTCCACTAATCAGGAGGAGCTGCTGTCACCACGAAGGGATTCAGTTCTTTCTAGATATGAGGAGATGCAAGGTATGGGATCACAAAATCTGTTCCTGAAAATACGCAACTATCTAAAGACCTGTCCCACCATGTTCTCTGGAGCACAGGGTGCCTCTCCACCCTGATCTCCCTCAGAGGGTGTTGAAGGTCAGCAGCTGCAGCAACACAGGGTTCAGTCGCCACAGAATCCAGCTCAGTCTTTCAGTCGGGTCCGACTCTTTGTGACCCCACGGACTGCAGCACAAAGATTGTCACCCTGCTTATTTAACTTGTATGAAGAGTACATCGTGCGAAATGACAAGCTGGAATCAAGATTGCCAGGAGAAATACCAATAACCTCAGATATGCAGATGACACCACCCTTTTGGCAGAAAACGAAGAGGAGCTAAAGAGCCTCTTGATGAAAGTAAAAGAAGAGAGTGAAAAAGCTGGCCTAAAACTCAACATTCAGAAAACTAATATCGTGGCATCCAGTCCCATCACTTCATGGCAAATAGATGGGGAAACAATGGAAACAGTGACAGACTTTACTTTTTTGGGCTCCAAAGTCACTGCAGATAGTGCCTGCAGCCATGAAATTAAAAGATGCTTGCTCCTTGGAAGAAAAGCTATGACCAACTTAGACAGCATATTAAAAAGCAGAGACATTATTTTGCGAACAAAGGTCCATCTAGTCAAAGCTATGGTTTTTCTAGTAGTCCTGTATGGATGTGAGAGTTGGAGTGTAAAGAAAGCTGAGCACTGAACGATTTATGCTTTTGAACTGTGGTGTTGACCAAGACTCTTGAGAGTTCCTTGGACTGCAAGGAGATCAAACCAGTCAATCCTAAAGGAAAACAGTGCTGAATATTCATTGGAAGGACTGATGCTGAAGCTGAAACTCCAATGCTTTGGCCGCGTGATGCAAAGAACTGACTCATTGGAAAAGACCCTGATGCTGGGAAAGATGGAAGGTGGGAGGAGAAGGGGACAACAGAGGATGAGATGGTTGGATGGCATCACTGACTCGATGGACATGAGTTTGGGCAAGCTCTTGGAGCTGGTGATGGACAGGGAAACCTGGTGCGCAGCAGTCCATGGGGTCGAAAATAGTCAGACATGACTAAGCAACTGAAATGAAATGAACTGAAGTACTAAACACCCATATTTCATGGCTGCTCACCTTCTGAGATGGCTCACACTCTGTGGACTATGTTTCTCCCAAGGTCTTTCTTGCTTTTTGAGATGGGCTATGTATGAAATGCAGAGTACATCATGAGAAACACTGGGCTGGAAGAAGCACAAGTTGGAATCAAGATTGCTGGGAGAAATATCAATCACCTCAGATATGCAGATGACACCCCCCTTATGGCAGAAAGTGAGGAGGAACTAAAAAGCCTCTTGGTCAAAGTGAAAGAGGAGAGTGGAAAAGTTGGCTTAAAGCTCAACATTCAGGAAACGAAGATCATGGCATCTGGTCCCATCACTTCATGGGAAATAGATGGAGAAACAGTGGAAACAGGGTCAGACTTTATTTTTTTGGGCTCCAAAATCACTGCAGATGGTGACTGCAGCCATGAAATAAAAAGACGCTAACTCCTTGGAAGGAAAGTTATGACCAACCTAGATAGCATATTCAAAAGCAGAGATATTACTTTGCCAACAAAGGTCCATCTAGTCAAGGCTGTTTTTCCAGTAGTCATGTATGGATGTGAGAGTTGGACTGTGAAGAAA
Organism: Capricornis sumatraensis; assembly: GCF_032405125.1. Taxonomy (NCBI): domain Eukaryota; kingdom Metazoa; phylum Chordata; class Mammalia; order Artiodactyla; family Bovidae; genus Capricornis; species Capricornis sumatraensis. The sequence goes on along the minus strand of NC_091069.1, from coordinate 249,729,106 downwards.
GCTGAGTGCCGAAGAATTGATGGTTTTGAACTGTGGTGTTGGAGAAGACTCTTGAGAGTCCCTTGGACTGCAAGGAGATCCGACCAGTCCATTCTAAAGGAGATCAGTCCTGGGTGTTCTTTGGAAGGAATGATGCTAAAGCTGAAGCTCCAATACTTTGGCCACCTCATACGAAGAGTTGACTCATTAGAAAAGACTCTGATGTTGGGAGGGATTGGGGGCACGAGAAGGGGACAACAGAGAATGAGATGGCTGGATGGCATCACCTACTCAATGGATGTGAGTCTGAGTGAACTCCGGGAGTTGGTGATGGACAGGGAGGCCTGGCGTGCTGAAATTCATGGGGTTGCAGAGTTGGACACGACTGAGCGACTGAACTGACTGACTGATGTATGGAATATGTATCTCTCTAACTAAACCACTTCTTACCTCTCACTTTGTGTCTCCCTGAATTCTTTCTGGGACACGACATAAAGAACCTGAACTTTATTGACTCCTAACACCAGGTGGATCCAATCCCAGGACAGTGAGTTCAAGCCCCAATCTGGATTGTGTGGTTTCAGAGTCACACAGTCTGGGTTGGATTGCAGCTTCACTGATGGCCACAGCATTTCTCCGTGCAAGTCAGATCAACCCTTGGACTCAGTGTCCCCATTTCCTCAGGCAGAGATGTAATCTTAGTATCGAAATTCAAATAACATTTAAGGGCATTCAACGAATTGACCTGAGTCACCAGCTGAAGACATCCCCTGGCATGAGTGAGTGTTCAGTATGAGTTTCTTCTTCTCTGACACTAATCCCAGTTCCCCTGCCCTGCTGAAACAGAGGTTGGTGGAAAATTCCTCTTTTCTCGTGATTACTGGATTCCAGGTGCCATTTTTATGAATGAAGAATCTAGTTTGGAATCCTTCCATGCTTAAGAAGTTGCTCCATTGTTGAGGAACAGGCTTGGGATGTTTCCAGTTCCAGAATGTCTTTCTTAAGAGACAACAGCCAAACCTGAAACTTGGATTACCAGTTTTGTTTTTTAAGTAGGTTATTTATTTTTCCTTTATCTTGGAAATGTGTGTACGCTCAGTCACTCAGTCGTGTCCGAGTCTTTGCAGCCCCCTGGGCTGTAGCCCACCAGTCGCCTCTGTCCATGGGATTTCCCAGGCAAGAATACTGAAGTGGATTGCTATTTCCTCCTCCAGAGGATCTTCCTGACCCAGGGATTGAACCTGAGTCTCCTGTGTCTCCTGCATTGGCAGGTGGATTCTTTAGCAGCGTGCCACCTGGGAAGCCCTAATCTTGGGAACAGCCAAGATTTTCTGAACCTTGGAGATTCCCTGGTGGCTCAGAGGTTAAAGCATCTGCCTGGAATCCTGGAGACCTGGGTTCGATCCCTGGGTCGGGAAGATCCCCTGGAGAAGGAAATGGCAACCCACTCCAGTACTCTTGCCTGGAGAATCCCATGGAGGGAGGAGCCTGGTAGGCTACAGTCCATGGGGTCGCAGAGTCGGACACAACTGAGCGACTTCACACACAAAAATACTTTGGGGTCCTCTCTTGTGGTCCAGTGGTAAACAGTTTGTGTTACAATGAAGGAAACATGGGTTTGGTCCCTGCTCTGGGAACTAAGATCCCTTTTGCTGTGGGGCAACTAAGCCAGTGTGCAGTAACTAGAGAAAGCCCACATGCCACAAGCAAGATCCAGTTCAGCCAAAAAAAAAAAAAAAAAAAGGAAATAAATAGATAAACACTTTGGCCCACCAGAAAATGCCCTAGATTCTTTCCTGGGCTGTCAGTGTCAGTTGACATTTTAATCCTCAAACACGCTTGTCTGGTTTGAAACTCACCTTGCTGTGTTTGGGTCACTGAGCTGATCCTTGTGATAGCCTCTGAGGCTCCACTCAAAACAGCTGCAGGCCACTGGAGAGTTTTCAGCCAAGCATTCATGGACGTGTGCTCTGACCTCCAGTGCATGTCCCCGAAGGGCCGTCACCGCTCGGCGTCCCCACCCGCAGAAATAACCTCGAGCCTCACCCTCTGTTCCCAGCCCACCTTCACGCCAGTGTTCCCTCTCTCTCCAGTGATACTCGGATTAAGAACAGATTCACAATCTGGGCCAACAGCCAGGAATTTTAGACCCTCAAGGGGGGCTCTTGGAGTGAATGATTCACTAAGAAAGAGAAGAGAAAACGTGAGGGCATTCTCTTTCACTGAATCCATCTTCCGTGGGGCATGTGGATCACCCTGGTGTCTAACGGGGAGCAGGGTTTGCCATCCTCAGTGGTCTGACTTCGCTGTAGACTGCTTTTCTTTCCCTGCCCTGCGCCCCACAGAGGTTCTTAAACATCCTTCACCGAGTCTCTAGTTATAAGAGAAACGAGTGCTGTGGAAAGCTGGGGGAGGTTACAAACATTGGCAAGAAGAAAGCAGGAACTGGTCAGAGTCCCAGTGTCTCGAGGGTGTGCGGCTTTCTTCACTCTGTGCACATATGTCTGGTTTTACACCATACCTGGAAGGTATCTGATACATGGTCAGTGCTCATGAAATGTACTAATGTTTGACACATTAAACATTGGGATTTAATGTACTGTGTGTACACATAATATTGTATTTTCATACATTCAAAGTTGTCTCCAGCATTTCTCCGTGGTATTTCATGACAACATTATTTTCATCACATGGAGTTACAAGAATTTGTTTAATCATCTATTATTTGATAATCAGTCTGTCTCCAGCTTCTCAGTGTGAAGAATATTTCACTGGACTTGTTTTTGTCCTTGTTCAGTCTCCAAGTCATGTCCAACTCCTTGCTACCCCATAGACTGCAGCATGCCAGTCTTCCTTATCCTTCACCATCTCCTGGAACTTGCTCAAACTCATGTCCATATAGTTGGTAATGCCAACCAACCATCTCATTCTCTGTCATCTCATCCCCTTCTCCTCCTGCCTTCAATCTTTCCCAGCATCAGGGTCTTTTCCAATAAGTCAGTTCTTCGCATCAGGTGGCCAAAGTATTGGAGCTTCAGCTTCAGCATCAGTCCTTCCAATGAATATTCAGGGTTGATTTCCTTTAGGATAGACTGGTTTGACTTCCTTGCAGTCCAAGGGACTCTCAGGAGTCTTCTCCAGCAGCACAGTTTGAAAGCATTGATTCTTCGGTGCTCAGCTTTCTTTATGGTCCAACTCTCACATCCATACATAACTACTGAAAAAACCATAGCGTTGACTGTATGGACCTTTGTTAGCAAAGTAATGTCTCTGCTTTTTTAATATGCTGTCCAGGTTTGTCATAGGTTTCCTTCCCAAGAGAAAGCATCTTTTAATTAAAATTAAGAACCTGCTCTACCTGAATATATATTCTTTTTCATATTCTTTTCCATTATAGTTTGTCACAGTATTGAATATAGGCACCTGTGCTCTATAGTAGAAACTTGTTGTCTGGTTACTTTCTTATCATATATTATTTGAAGTGGAATAACAGACAAGAAGATAGTTTATCTTAGATTCCTAACATATATTGCCAAATTATACTCTAGGAAAGTGTGTACTTGGCACTCCTGTTAGTGACTAATATTTTTAGCACAGACTCATCAGGACTAAGTATCTTTTTAAAGGATGCTTGAAAACTGGAAAACAAAAAAATAGATTTTTTTTGGGTGCATTGCATGACATGCAGGATCTTAGTTCCCTGGTTAGCATCCAAATATATGCCCCCTGCAATGGAAACCTGGAATCCTAATCACTGGACCACCAGGGAATTCCCACAGGAGACATTTTTAGATAAGAACTTGTATAACTTCTCCCTAGAGTTTTATAGAAGCTATATATGCAAGTAAAAGGAATTGATCTAATTGTAGAAGCTGAATTTTTAGAATGCTAACCAAGTATTCCAAGAATGGATGTGTGGTTGAAATAAGGAGGCGTTTCTTTGGGCGTGGTAGGACTGCAGCCTGGGAGACACAGATTCAAGAAGCACTTGAATTGTGTCCTGCAGGACTGACTGTACAATGGGAGACTTAGAAAAGTAAAAAAAAAGTGCAAGATTACAAAAATTGTTTGCCAAGAACTGGGACTGGAGCTGGTGAAACTAAGGGTGCTTGTCAAATAAGAACTGGTTGGGGTTCGAAAGGATTATATAGTTGAGAAGTGGGGGCGGGAGCTTTGAAACCCCCATTGGCAGCTGCTGGGAAATACTGTTTTGGAAATGGTTTGCAGTGTCCCCAAGTCTGACACCGTTCAGAAAATACAGGTTCTTGGTGATGCAGGAATGTGTCTGAAGCCACATCCACCATGGCCACCCGGCTCCATCCTGCATGCCTGAACCAAATTACCCTATTTAGGCTTTTTAATGATTTTGAATGTGTCATCAAGAGGTATAAGGGGACTTATAACCTTATAAGTAACCACTGGACCGCCTGCCAATGCAGAGGACATGGGTTCAATCCCTGGTCTGGGAAGATTCTGCATGCTGAAGGGCAACTAAGCCTGTGTGCTATAAGTACTGAGCGCGAGTGCCCTGGAGCCCTGCTCCATGACCAAGAAGCCAGGAAAGTCAGAAGCTGGTGCACCACAACTAGAGTCGCCTCTGCTCGCCGCAAGTAGAGGAAGCTAGGGCACACCGCAAACTGAATGTATAAAAATTAATTAATTTTAAAAAAGATGTGTTGGTCTTCTGGGTGCTTCTGATAATCACACTAAACGAGCCAGTGCTGCTCAGCCCAGGGCTCACCCAGACCTGGTCATGCAGAAGGAGAGGCCACTGAGAGCTGCTGGCACACCCACTTAACGGTGCTTATTAAGGACTGTGCTGGCCAAGGCTCACCCTCAGCTCAGCAGCGCCTCATCTGGAAAACATGGGTAATAACAGCATCCCGAGGGCATATTTCCAGGGGAATCCCATTCACCAGAGCTTCCCTGGTATCTCAGACAGTAAACAATCTGCCTGCAATGCAGGAGACCTGGGTTTGATCCCTGGGTCTGGAAGATCCCCTGAGGAAGAGAACAGTTACTCACTCCAGTATTCTTGCCTGGAGAATCCCATGGACAGGACGCTGGTCCATGGTGTCACAAAGAGTGGGACACAACGGAAGCAACTGACACAACATAGTGACTGGTTTCCCAGGTGGCACTAGTGGTAAAGAACCCGCCTGCCAATACAACAGGAGATGTAAGAGACTCGGGTTCAGTCCCTGGGACGATCTTCTAGAGAAAGGAATGCCAACCCACTCCAGTATTCTTGCCTGGAGAATCCTATGGACAGAGGAGCCTGGCGGGCTACAGTCCATGGGGTCGCACAGAGTTGGACATGACGGAAGCAACTTAGCATGCATGCAAGCACATGAGATTATACACATGGGGCACAATAAACGCTGCTGGTTTGTAAAATCAGCTCTTCCCACTAGACTGTAACTCCATTAGGGCAGAGGCCAGGGCTAGCCTATACCCTGGCATCTGTACTGTGCCTGGCCAGTGGTAGTCAGGTGTTAGATGGAGGGAAGGGTGGGCAAATCAATCAGCTGGTAATAACAAATGCAAGTCTCAAAAAATTAAACATAGGATTACCAGATGACCCGCAAATCCATGTCTGGGTACATGCCCCCAAGAACTAAAAGCAGAGACTCAAACAGGTATTTGCACACTTATGTTCCATGCTGGCATTATTTACGATAGCCAAAAGGTGGAAAAGGTCCGACAAAGGTCCGTATAGCCAAAGCTATGGTTTTTCCAGTAGTCATGTACAGATGTGAGAGTTGGACCATAAAGAAGGATGAGCGCCAAAAAATTGATGCTGGAGAAGACTCTTGAGAGTCCCTTGGACTGCAAGGAGATCAAACTAGTCAATCCTGAAGGAAAAGAAAGTGAAAGTCACTCATTCGTGTCTGACTCTTTGCAACACCATGAATAGTCCATGGAATTCTCCAGGCCAGATTACTGGAATGGGTAGCCGTTCTCTTCTCTAGGGAATCTTCCCAACCCAGGGATCAAACCCAGGTCTCCCGCATTGCAGGCAGAGTCTTTCCCAGCTGAGCCACCAGGGAAGCCCACCCTATAGGGAATCAACCTTGAATATTCATTGGAAGGACTGATGCTGAAGCTGAAGCTCCAATACTCTGGCCACCTGATGGGAAGAGCCAACTTATTAGAAAAGACCCTGATGCTGGGAAAGATTGAGAGCAGGAGGAGAAGAGGGCAACAGAGGATGAGATGGTTGGATGGTATCACTGACTCTGGACATGAGTTTGAGAAAACGCTGTGAGATGGTGATGGACAGGGAAGCCTGGCATGCTGCAGTCCATGGGTCGCAAAGAATCAGACAGGACTTAGTGACTGAACAAAAACAAAACAGTGGAAACAGTGGAAAGATCCATGAAAGCATGACTGTATAAACTAAATGTGGTGTATACATAGAATGCAATATTATTCAGCCTTAAAAAGGAAGGGAATCCTGACATGTACAACGTGGACGAACCTCGAGAATATTATGCTCAGTATTTGTCACAAAAGGACAAATACTATATGAGTCCGCTTACATGAGGTACTGAGATTAGTCAAAATCGTAGAGACAGAAAGTGGATCGGTGGGTGCCAGGACCTATGTGGATGGGAACGGAGAGCTAGTATTTAATGGGTGTAGAGTTTCCAGTTTACAAAGTGAAAAGAATTGGGACTTCCCTAGTGGCCCCTGGATTAAGAATCTGCCTTCCAGGGCAGAGGACCTGGGTTTAATCCTTGGTTGGGGAACCAAGATCCCTCATGCCTTAGAGCAAATAAGCCAGTGTGCCACACCTAGAGCAAAGCCCTCCCACCTCAATGAAGAGATTCCCCCATGCTGCAAATGAGACTCTGCAGCCAAAAATTTAACACTGAAAAACAAAAGATGAAAAGAGGTATGGAGAGGAGCTGTGGTGATGTCTGCACAGCATTATGACTGTGTTTAATACCACTGAGTTGGACACTTACAAGTGGCAAATTTATATTTTGTATATTTTAACCATAGGAAGAAATGGGCAAGCAAGCTCAATGCATTATCAAACAGCATGAAGGCAAATTCCCTGCTCTAGGAGCTGAGACATCAGATTTTAGCAAAACAAACACAGTGACAAGCCAAGGGTGGTAAAACATAATGTTCACTAAGAACAAAACACACAACGAGAGGTGTGGCCAGCATTCTGGCTCACCCACGTGCTGGACAGGTGGAGTGGGGCCAGGACACCACACCAACCAGAAGCTCCCAGTTGAGGTGACCTGGTGCCTGAACCACACAAAGACATGCCTGCTCCTCTTGGGCAGCCAGTCCCCAGAGGGTCTCTCTGCTGTGAGGCCCCAGGATGGAGGGACACCCAGATGTCATCATGGGGGCTGCATCCCCAACCTCCTTCCCTTCAGCTTCCCCACCCTCTTCCCACCTCTCTCAGAGGATGCTTCAGCCTGGTCTCCGCCGGCCTTCCACCTTCCTCCTCTGACCTCTACTGACTCTCTTGCTGTCTGGCTCTCCAGGGAACCCTCACAGCTTCCTGGGCAGGCTGTTCTTATTAGCAGGCAGCACCTGGTGGTGCCCCTGTGACCCACATGTCTGTGAGCAGGACTCTCGGGTTTGGCTGGGCACTGTCCAGGAGGAACCAGGAGCTCAGCAGCCGTGTGCAAGCCATCATGCCTCTGGGTGAGGATCACGCCAAGACAGAGCTGGGCCAGCCAGGCCCTGCCCCGCAGAGCAGACCGAGAGTAGGTAGGCCCTGCCCCTCAGAGCAGACTGAGCAAGCAGGAAGCAGATGGTTTTGTTCCCCAGACAGCACCGGTGCCTGTCACTACGGGACTGCAGTCCTGTGAAACATCCAGAATGGGCAGATCTACAGGTCCTTAGAGACACCAAGCGGATGAGTGGTTGCTCACGGCTGGGGTTTGGGCGGAGAATGGGAGTGATGACAAATGAGGACAGGATTTTAGAGGGTTATGCCAAAAATTTCTAAAATTGAGTTATTCTAGGATTGCACGGTTCTGTGAATGCACTAAAAATTATCAAATGTGCATTTTAAATGGGTGAACTCAATCATGTGAATATTTCAATAATTGTTTTTAGAGACTTTACCAGAGGTCCAATGGCTAAGACTCTGTGCTGCCAGTGTAAGGGGCCTGGGTTCAGTCCTTGATCAAGGAACTAGATCCCACATGCTGCAACTGAGAAGATCCTGCACGCCACAGCTAAGACCCACAGCAGCCAAATAAATAAATAAATATTTTTAAAAATGAATAAAGTTGGTTTTTAAAAATTTTAAGAAAATGACATTCAAAGCAAAACAAAAAGAAGAAAACTGAATGCTTCAAAGAGAAATACAGAAGAAAATAGATACACAGGGGAGGTCATTCTTTTAAAACAATGTTTTCTTTCTCTTTTTTTTTTTTCCCTGAGCCTGCCTGACTGACAGGGAGGGCAGCCCCCCAACTTGCTGTCTCAGGTGAGAAGAGGAAGAAAAGATCCAGAAATGCTTCTGAGCTGACACCCAGGGAACTTCCCTTAACATTTCTTGGGCTTCCCTGGGGGCTCAGTGGTAAAGAATCCACCTGCCAGTGCAGGAGACACGTGTTTGATCCTCGATCTGGGAAGATCCCACATGCTGAGGTGCAATGGATTGCTAATCCATTGCTAAGCCAATGGATCATGACTGCTGAGCCTGTGCCCTAGAGCCTGTGTGCCCCAAGAGAAGCCACCTCAGTGAGAAGCCCGTGTGCCGCAACTGTACAGTAGCTCCTGGCTCGTTGCAGCTAGAGAGAAGCTCTCACAGCAAGGAAGACCCAGCATAGCCGAAAAGAAATGCATGCACAAATAAATAACATTTCATTTCACTCTCCTGTTCCCGCGGTTCCTGAGGACACTCGGATGTAATCCCGGTCCTTGCGCCTCTCTAGGTAAGGTGGTTTTTTCCTCTGTCCTCTTTTAAGGTTTTTTCTGTCTTTGACCTCCTGCAGTTTGAATATGATATGCCTGGGTATAGAGGTTTTTTGGCATTTAAACTGTTTGGTGTTCTCTTAGCTTCTTGGATCTATGGTTTGATGTCTTTGTGGATTTTAGAAAGTTATCAGCCACCGTTATTTCAGTCATTTCATCTGTTTCTTTCATCTCCTGGTATTTCCATATATGGGCTTTCCTCATAGCTCAGTCTGTAAAGAATCTGCCTGCAATGCAGGAGACCTGGACTCAATTTCTGGGTCAGGATGATCCCCTGGAGGAGGAAATGGCAGCCCACTCCAGTATTCTTTTCTGGAGAATTCTATAGACAGAGAAGACTGGCAGGCTACAGTCCATGGGGCCGCAAGAGTTGGACATGACTAAACCAACAATTTCCACAGTAGGTATGCAATTGTCCTACAGTTCTTGGCTCTTCTGTTCAGTGTTTTTCATTCCTTTTTCTCTATGCATTTGAGTCGGTCTCTGCTGACATATCTTCAAGTTCACTGAGTCCCTCCTTGGTCACATCAGTCTACTGATGTGGCTAGCACTATCGAAAACAACCTCTTGAAATGAAGACAGGAGCATCGTCTGTGTGCCCTGCAGGGCAGCTGTCTCTTTTTTGCAGCTCTGAGTAACAGAGTCCTGTCTTTCATTTGTCTGAGTGTCACTGTGTTGTGTCCCACCACCAAATAAAATCTTTACATCTTATAAAACACCAGCGTCCAAAGATAAAGAACCAGTGTCGAAAATACACAAAGAATTTTTGAAACTCAATAATAAGAAAATAAACACTCCAATTAAAAGTGGGTCAAAGATCTGAACAGACACCTCATCAAAGAAGATATGCAGATAAGCATGTGAAAATTTCTCAGCATTGTACATCATCAGGGACCACAAATGAAAACAATATCACCTATTAAGACAGCTAAAGCCCGGAAACTTGACAATACCAAGTGCTGATGAGGGTGTGGAGAATAGGAACTCGCTCATTGCTGGTGGGAATTAAAGTGGTATAGTCACTTTGGAACACAGTTTGGCTAATAAAGCTTAATGCTAAAGCTACATATAGTTTTACCATATAATGTACTAATCGCATTCCTTGATACTTACCTGCTGCTGCTGCTGCTGCTAAGTCACTTCAGTCGTGTCCAACTCTGTGCGACCCCATAGACGGCAGCCCACCAGGCTCCCCCCATCCCTAGGATTCTCCAGGCAAGAACACTAGAGTGGGTTGCCATTTCCTTCTCCAATGCGTGAAAGTGAAAAGTGAAAGTGAAGTCACTCAGTCGTGTCCTAGTAAGTGGAAAACTTACATTCACACAAAAACGTGTACACAGACATTCATAACAGCTTTATTCCAATTATTATTTCAGTTGTCAGCAATGGGAACAACCAAGACACCCACAGTAGGTGAATGGGTAAACAAAGTGAGGGCAGTCCACAGAGTGGGCTGTTATTCAGAAGTCAAAAAACATGGAGGAAACTTAAATGCACGTGGCTAAGTGGAAGGAGCCAATCTGAAAATCTACAAACTGCAAAATCTACAAACGATGTTCTGGCAATGGTAAAACTACAGGGTGGTAAGAGAAAGTTGGTGGTGGCCAAGGGTGGGAAGCGGGAGGGATGAATAGGCAGAATACAGGGCGGTTTTAGGGCAGGGAAAGTACTCCGTATGAGACTATCAGTGGTGTATCATCACAAATTTGTTGCAATCCACAGAATGTCCAACACCAAGAGTGAACCCTATTGTAAACCAAGAACGTAGTTAATAACAATGTTATAGCCCTGGTTCATTAATTGTAACAAAGTGCTACACTAATTCCAGAGGTTAATAATAGGGGAACCCTTGGTTTTTGCAGTGGTCATGTATGCATGTGAGAGTTGGACTATGAAGAAGGCTGAGCGCCAAAGAATTGATGCTTTGGAACTGTGGTGTTGGAGAAGACTCTTGAGAGTCCCTTGGACTGCAAGGAGATCCAACCAGTCTATCCTAAAGGAGACCAGTCCTGGGTGTTCATTGGAAGGACTGATGCTGAAGCTGAAACTCCAGTACTTTTGCTACCTCATGCGAAGAATTGACTCATTGGAAAAGACTCTGATGATGGGAGGAATCCGGGGCAGGAGGAGAAGGGACGACAGAGGATGAGATGGCTGGATGGCATCACCGACTCGATGCACATGAGTCTGGGTGAACTCCCGGAGTTGATGATGGACAGGGAGGCCTGGCATGCTGCGATTCATGGGGTTGCAGAGTGGGGCACAACTGAGTGACTGAACTGAACTGAACTGTATGTGCAAGGGAGTATGGAGAAATTCTCTCTACTGTCAGATCTAGTCTAAACAAGCAAGCTCTATGAATTAAAATAACAAGCTTATAAATAAAAATTGTGTGCAGTTCTATGACCCATTGATAATATTTTGATGTAAATCTAGAATTTTTTTTTCCTTTTTATTTTTATTTTTTAAGAGTAGAAGAGTCGGGGGATTCCCTGGTGGACTAGTGGTTAGGACCCTGCTCTCCCACTGCCAGGGGCCTGGCTTCAATCCCTGGTCAGGGACTAAAATCCCAAATGCCTTGTGGTGTGGCAAATAAATAAATTAATTAAATAAAGAGGGTAGAAGAGTCAGATCTCCTGTGCTATTACCTAAATATTTGTTTATTATTTTTGGCTGTGCCGGGTCTTAGTTTTGGCATGTGGGATATTTAGCTGCAGCATGTGAACCCTTAGCTGTGGCGTGTGGGATCCAGTTTCCTGACCAGGGATCCAACCTGGGCCTCTAGCACTGGGAGTGCAGAGTCTTCTTAGCCACCAGGGAAGTCCGTCTCAGGCTATTTTATACCTTGCCATTTTCACTAATGGTTCAGTCACTCAGTCGTGTTCAGCTCTTTGCGACCCCATGGACTGCAGCATGCCAGGCTTTCTTGTCCATCATCAACTCCCGGACCCTGCTCAAACTCATGTCTGGTGGTGTGCATCTTTCCATATCAATAATTATTTTATCTCATCATTTCTTATGACTATATTTTACTTGAATGGATGCATATTTTTTTTTCTTCAGCACATCCTTGTCTCAATTAATGAATGTTTAAGTTGTTACTGTTTCACCAGTTTAAGTTGTTACTGTTTCACAAGAATGGTTTTGTTTAAGCTGCTGCTGCAAGTTGCTTTCAGTCGTGTCGGACTCTGTGCGACCCTGCAGACGGCAGCCCACCAGGCTCCCCCATCCCAGGGATTCTCCAGGCAAGAACACTGGAGTGGGTTGCCATTTCCTTCTCCAATGCATCAAAGTGAAAAGTGAGAGTGAAGTCGCTCAGTCGTTGTTTAAGCACTTGTAGTTGAACTCATGTAGCTTTGTTTAAACTACAAGTGCTCAGCCAAAGAAAAGGGAGTGAAACCACCCATCAACAAAAGGAAAGGCAAGACATGGAAACAGCCTAAATGTCCATTGACAGATGAGTGGATAAAGAAAATGTGGCACAAAAATATAATGCAATATTTGCTGTTCAGTCATTAAGTTGTATCCAACTCTGTGATCCCATGGACTATAGCCCATCAGGTTCCTCTGTTCATGGGGTTCTCCAGGTAAGAATATGAGAGTGGGTTTCCATTTCCTACCCCAGGTGATCTTCCTGGAGCAGGGATTGAACCTGCATCTCCTGCACTGGCAGGTGGGTTCTTTACCGCTGAGCTACCAGGGAAGCCCAGTGGAATATGCTGTGCTGTGCTAACTCACTTCAGGGATGTCCCACTCTTTGCAACCCCATTGACTGGAGCCCACCAGGCTCCTCTGTCCATGGAATTCTCCAGGTAAGAATACTGGAGTGGGTTGCTATGCCCTCCTCCAGGAGATCTTTCTGACCCAGGGATTGAACCCATGTCTTCTTCATCTCCTGCTTTACAGGCAGATTCTTTACTGCTGAGCCACCGGGGAAGCCCCAAGGGGGCACTACTCAGCCATAATAATAATAATAATAATAATAATAATACTATTTGCAGCAACATGGATGGACCTAGAGATTATCATATTAAGTGAAATTAGAGAAAAACAAATATGACATGATATCACATAAATGTAGAATCTAAACTATGATGTAAATGAACACATCTATGAAGCAGCAACGGAATCACAGACATAGGGAAGAGATTTGTGGTTGCCAAGTGGGAGGGGGTGAGGGAGGGATGGACTTGGAGTTTGGCATTAGTAGATGCCCATTAGTATACATAGGATGGATAAACAAGGTCCTGCTGTATAGCACAGAGAACTATACTCAATATCCTGGAATAAACCATAATGAAGAAGAATTTATATATATATATATATACACATATATGGGCTTCCCTGATGGCTCAGAGGGTAAAGCGTCTACCTGCAATGCAGGAGACCTGGGTTCGATCCCTGGGTTGGGAAGATCCCCTGGAGAAGGGAAAGGCTACCCACTCCAGTATTCTGGCCTGGAGAATTCCATGGACATTATAGGCCATGGGGTCGCAAAGAGTTGGACACGACTGAGCGACTTTCACTTTCACATAGAATTAATTCTCTTTATATGTGTGAATCTGTATTAATCACTTTGTTGCACAGCAGAAATTAGCATGATAAATCAACTATCCCTCAGTAAAAAAGAAAGTGAAGGCAGTGGGTGTGGTCTGGGGTGGGGCTCGGTGCCACCCCCGACTCCCCAGCTCCTCACCTTCTGCCGTTTGCCCAAGGGGAGTACAGATGAACAGCCAGTCTCTCACAGAGACAATTTTTCTGAGCAACATGACCTGGAAACACAAGTCAGACATTTCTCTGGCCATCAGCCAGAGCACTAATGCCCCATTCCCAATGCTGGATGGACAGCCTTCATGGAAATCCCAGGCCAATTCTGGCTTCACCCAAGTTTCACCAGCATGGCAACTGTAGACTCAGCCTCTGCATGAGAACAGCTCTGCTGCTGCTGCTGCTAAGTCGCATCAGTCGTGTCTGACTCTGTGCGACCCCACAGATGGCAGCCCACCAGGCTCCTCTGTCCCTGAGATTCTCCAGGTGTGAATACTAGGAGGGCAAATTTGCACAGACTTTGCACATACTCCTAAGTATTATCTGATGTCAAATTTCTGGCAGTAAGATTTTGGGGTTAGAGGGCATGCATATGTCTGAGATTCTGGATGGATATTGCCACTCCACACTTGTATAAATGTGTGCCAAGGAAATGCCTACCAGCTATGTCTGACAATCTTGCAAAAAAAGGCAACATCTGAAATGAATTCAGCAATGGGTTTGTTGGGGGATTAGACGTGGGTAGGATGAATGAACTGAAGGGCACATTAGCAAGAAATGTCCAAGCCAAGCATACAGAGAAAATAGAGCTTTTTAAAAGGAGGAGGTTAAATGACATGTGGAAGGTAGTAAGAAGCCTAGCGCATGAGTTAAGAGTCCCACTTGGAGAGGAGGGAAGAGCTGAGAAGCTTCCAAAAGACAACAACTGATCAAGTGAAGAAACACGGTGATCCCCAGGCAGAACAAATAGGAACTATTCCTAGGTCCCCCCCTAGAAAAATCCTCCCCATCCCAGCCACCCCAACAGAAGGTCTTCTTTGACTTCCTGTGGACAGTGGTACTCAGCCCCATCTCGAGGGCTTCCACCTAGTAAAATGAAGTGTAGTCTCACACACACACACACACACAAGACCCTGGCACGTTTTCAAGTCTGCAAATTCCTTTTAATTTTGACCATAACCTAGATCCTGGGACTTCCCTGGTGCCTTAGCCGGTAAAGAATCCCCCTGCAATGCGGGAGTCCCCAGCTTGATTCCTGGGTCAGGAAGATCCGCTGGAGAAGGGATAGACTACCACTCCAGTATTCTTGGGCTTCCCTTGTGGCTCAGTTGGTAAAGAATCCGCCTGCAATGTGGGAGACCTGGCTTCAATCCCTGGGTCAGGAAGATCCCCTGGAGAAGGAAATGGCAGCCCACCCCAGTACTCTTGCCTGGAGAGTCCCATGGATGGAGGAGCCTGGTGGGCTGCAGCCATAGGATCTCAGAATTGGACACAGCTGAAGTGACTCAGTGCACACACACGTGCAACCTAGATCCTAAATGTGTTTTATATCTAAGCACAGCTGTGCACTGAACGGTGTCCCTCAGATCCATACGTGGAGGTGCTGAAACCCCAGTGTTCTGTATTCAGACTGAGTCAGTAAGATTAAATGAGATCATAAGGTGGGGCCCCTGATCCTATGGGATTAGTGTTCTTATCCCTGCTCCCTCTACCAGGAGAGGATACCTATCCACAAGCCAGGAGGAGGGGCTCACCCACCCAGAGCCTGTATGTGGCGGCATCCTGACCCTAGACATCCAGCCTCCAGAACTGCGAGATGCAAGCCTTTGTGGTTTAAGACACCCTGTTTGTGGTATTCTGTTCTGATTTCCCAAGCTGACCAATATAAACGTAGAGACATTTTTGCATTAGTTTCCAGGAGTGCAAGTGCTATGCAAATTGACAGAATACCACACTTTGCTTTGTTCTGACCTTTACCTAGAGCTGCTCACCGTTTCATAAGACCATGCTTCCAATGGCAACGTCAAATGGGACTTGTGTGGCCGATTCTGTGCATCCACGTCTCTGGGTTTTGTAATTATTATTGTTTGTTTTTATGTTTTGGTTGTGCTGAGTCTTTGTTGCTGCACGCAGGCTTCCTCTACTTGCGGCAAGCAGGGGCTACTCTTGGTTTCAGTACGCGAGATTCTTGTTGCGGTGGCTTCTCTTGTTGTGGGGGAGCGTGGGCTCTAGGCACATGGGCCTCAGTAATTGTAGCTCCAGGCTCAGTAGTTGTGGTGCATGAGCTCACTTGCTCCAAGGGATCTTCCGGGACCAGGGATGGAACTGGTGTTCCTTGTATTGCAAGGTGGCTTCTTAACCACGAGACCACCAGGGAAGCCCCATATAATAATTTGTTTTGATGGCTCTATGTGTCAGCCCAAGGCTGGCCCTCACCCAGGCATGCATGTGTTGAAAGAAGTTGATCTAATTATAAATGTATTTCTCCTTTATATTATAGTCAGGGCATAAAAAATATGTGAACGTTGCAGGTTCGTTTCCAGAAGGAGGTGTTCAGGTTTTGTCATAAAGAGGCCTTGGTCTGATGAGGGAGATATTTTATTCAGAAATAACTCCACATCAGACACAGGATCCTAAGAAGCTCTCCTCCTGAATTTGGCCCCATCCCAAATGCAATGCCATTTGTTCTGATACATTTCAGCAAATCTCCATTAAGACGGAATGCCAATAGACAGTTATGCCATAGTTTGGGTTCAAAACCAGCCACACCATCTAATAGCTTCTATCACCTCCTCTGCCTCAGTCTCCTCATTTGTAAAAGTGAGGTCTGTAGTTTTGCAGGCTGTTATGACAAAGTGCTACAAGCCAGGCGGCTGACAGCAGACATTTGCTCTCTCATAGTCTGGGGGCTGGATGTCCAGGTTCGAGGTGAGGGCAGGGTCGGTTCCTTCCGAGGACTCAGGGAGAATTTGTTCTAGGCTTCTGGTGTTGTGCTGGCAATCTTCAAGAGTTCTTTGGCGTCTAGAAGCATCACTGTGATCACTGCCTTTGTGTTTACACGGCACATGGTGTCTCCCCATGTGCCTTGTCTGGGTCCAAATGTCCCCTCTTTGTAAGGACATAGCCATGATGGAGTAGGGTCCATCCTAATGACTTCATCTTACCTTGATTGTTGGCAAAGACCTAGTTTCCACATCAGGTCACATACATGGGTGCTGGGGTCAGGACTTCAGCCTCGTTTTGGGGACACAATTCAATGTATAACATAGGGTTAATAATACAGGGGATGAAATGGAAGATCTGAATGCTGGACACATGCCCAGGCTAACTCCACGGGCTCTCAGGGCTCACAAATGTCATCTGAGATGCATCTATCTGAACAGTTTACAGGATGCTCAGCTGGGAGGTGCCCAGGTAGCTCACGGTACATTCCCATGTGATCCTGGGATTCAGAACTGGCCGGGAAGGGCGGGAAGTCTTTCTAGCCAAGGGATCCCCATGAGCCAGGTGGGTACAGAGCAGAGCATGTTTGGGGAACAGAAGGGAAGCTATGTGGTTAGAATAGGGTAGGCAGGGCTGTGATGGAAAGTGGGGAGGTCAACAGCTCTGAAGGCAAAGAAGGGGAATCTGTCCAGCACCTTGGGGAAAACTTGGGCACAACACCTAAGTCCTGTTGGGCCTCACCCCCATTCTCTGCCACAAATTTATTGCCAGATTTCAGCACGTCTTCACCCACCCATCATTTAAGATACAGTTGCCGGCTCTACTGTGTTAAAAATAAACTGCATCTCCAGAATTGCTCCAGTGTCTCCTCTCATGAACAGGAAGTCAGTTACTGGAGTAAGTCTGAGCTAGAATCTACTGCCTTTTCAACGTCACGGTCAGGATGAGCCTCGGTGCAGGACTTCGGTGCAGTGGAAGCATCAGCGACGCAGAAGGAAGGTGCCTGTAAAACAGGCCTGCAGCCCAGGAGCTGCCTGTTTCAACGTTTCTTCTTAAAACTGAGCTCAGGAAGTACTGATAGGAATTCCAGATGAAGCCTTAGTCAGCAGGCCGTGACTAAAGCCAGGACCAATTGCAGAGGCCGCGAGTCCTGGGAACAAAGGGCTGTTCGGGCGTCTGACAAACATGAGGCTGAACTGAGTCAGAACGCAGGCCCCTGTGTCACTCACATCCACGGGCTGAGCTCGGGCCTCAGCGAGAGCTGCTTCCTAAAAGGGACAAGGTACAGTCAGAACCGCAGAGGGGGCGTAGCTGAGTCAGCCAGAGTCCACCCCCACACAGCGCCCCGCCTGGAGCAAGCCACCCCCCCAACTTCCCCTGCAAGGCCCCAGTCCCTACCAGCCCCTAGGCAGCCAGGCCCGTCTGAGTGGGCAGCATGGGGATATCCCTCTCTGGGTGGCTGTGCCCAGAGGGGGTCAGAGGGCACCATGGTGCGTAAAAGGGGGCCGCTCTGGAGGCCCCTTGCCTGTCACTTCTCCTCTAGCCTGTCAACAAAAAATCAATTAGCTGATCTGAGAAAGAAATGGGAAATTTTATTTGAGCCAGATGTGAGGGTTGTAAGCTGGGAAGAGCATCTCGGTGTCAACTACAAATTGCACTTGCCATCTACAAGGGTTAAACCACGTGGTGCTGCAGCTGCTGACTTTCAACATCCCCTGAGAGGAGTTCAGGGTGGGGAGCAGAAGTGAGGCCCCCTGTGCTCTGGCAGGACTGATCTCAGATAGATATTTTTAGGAGCCACTTTTATAAGCCCAGTTCTTTTGTGTCCTCATATCTAGGAGAGCACTGAAATCCTTCATGGTGACGACTGTTCCTCGGGACCAGGAGAAACCTTCTGGAAAGGTGTGTGCTAGGTTGCGTGTACTCCCTCTTCACCAGAATCACACATATACTGACCTCCCCCCACCCCAGCCGCCCCTGCCTCTTTGGAGCAGTCTCTCAGAGCTATCTGAGGCGCTGTCTCCAGGCCTGCAGTCCCCTTCTTTTGCTCCAAATAAAACTGAACTCACAACTCTCATGTTGTGCATCTTTTAAAGTCAACATCAGAAATCGCCAAGGATGGCTGCACCAGCCAGAAGTCAAGGCATAGTTAGATACAGTTTTTGAGACAGAGGCTGCACATCAAGTGATGTATCATTGACAGATTAAAAGTCCAGGTCTGAGCGGCATCGCGGTGGGTCCTGTGACCCCTGACCAGATCCAGAAGGGATGTGATCTTTAAGGATTGTTCTGTGGATGCTGGGAGAATGTTGCTCTTCCTGGCTGAGCAGGTGTTCCTGCCAATGGGGAGGTTTGGTTGATGCCTAAAACAGGATGCACAGTGTTGGGGAGAGAGGAGGCTAGAGGGCAGAGAAGAACTTTTATGTTTAAATTTTTCTTGTCTTGCCATAAAATATGGATTTTTATCCCACAAAAGCTCCCAGGGTGACCTTGGGTCGGCTCCTCAGCCAGACTTGGAGCCAATGGTGCCCGGTTGAAAGGCCAATCCATTTTGTAAGTTCATATAAGGATAGGACTGCCTGCCACCTGGCTCCTAGTCCTCTGAGAAGGAAGGGAAAGGTGGTCCCAGTGGAGACAGAGGGTCCACCCCCTCTGCCATCTTCCGCAGGGCCCTTTCTTCAGTGAGAGAGCACTGCTTGGGGGAGTGGTGGCCCTCTCTCACCTGCCTGATCCCCCAGCGGGGTCACTACAGAAGGCTCATACCACCGTGTGCAGACCAAGCTCTGAAGGTTCAGAAAACACAGCCAAATCTCATCACTTCTCTGCATTCATATTGTGTTTCTGTTTCTTTTTTTCTCTTTTTTGGCCATGCTGTGTGGTCTATAAGATCTTAGTTCCCTGACCAGGGATTGAACCTGGACCCTCAGCAGTGAACATGTGGAGTCCTAACCACTAGACCACCAGGGAATTCCCCCACTGTGTCTTTTAAACAAAAATTTGACTTGACTTATGCTTCCTTTACAGGAAAGTGATATTCAGTCGGGGTGTTGGTAAAATAATCAAGTTTATTCCAGGGTTCTGTTGACTCCTTATACAACCCAGCCATGGCCAGGCCTTCTGCCCTCTGTGCTAAACCAGGATTCACAGACCTCTGAGGTCCTAGGTATGTCCACAGCTTAGAGATGCAAGTCAGATGATAATTTGTGTGTGAGAAGGCACCACCTCTTGGGGAGATAATGCCCTATTGATGTCTGCCATGTCCCCTGGGTGCCTGGCTCAGCACCTGGCCAGGTGAGAACCAGACTCCTTGGGTTATTTCCCCAGAGAGACAGGACCAGGCCAGACTCTGTGCCCGTACTGGGCTGCCCTTGGGCCCTGGTCTCAGAGAAAACAAGTCTGTGCTCTGGGCACAGTTGGGGGATTCACTCTTTCCTAGAATTGAAAATAAGGTACCTCTCTGTATCAGCTGGCTTCCCAGGTGACCCAGTGGTAGAAAACCAGCCTGCTAATGCAGGAGATGTAAGAGACGTGGGTTCAATCCCTGGGTCAGGAAGCTCCCCTTGAGGAGGGCATGGCAACCCACTTCAGTGTTCTTGCCTAGAGAATCCCCTGGACAGAGGATTCTGGTGGGCTTCAGTCCATAGTGTCATAGAGTGGGACACAACTGGATGGAGGTCACAGCAGCTAGCTCGCTGATTCCAGGCTTCATCTGGCTAGCAATGCCAGGGATGTCAGACTGCGGGTCTTCCCACCTTGGGGTCCTAAGACCAAGCAGAAAGGTCGCAACCCCTGCTAGGCCAACCCCAGGGTAATCACAGTCCCCGCCCCCCCCACCCCCCCGGGGCTTGCAGGTCAAGGTTAGGCACTCTTCCCAAATGCAATGTGATGAGAAAAAAGTGAGGAGATGCTGCAGTGCAAGAACCTTTATGACATAATAAGCCAAGGCCATGTGTGGTCATTGATTTCCCGGTTAGAAACAGCATGTGTGGGGGCAGTGAGGGGGAGTCTGGTCACAGATTTGTGTGAGAGAATGCTGGAGATCTCCTTCGGTCTGGGGACCGCGGCGATGTGCTTGACAAGATGCAAGCACATGATGATAAGTCATGTGACTGACAGTGTCAGTCTCTGGCAGAGCAGGCTGGAGAGCTTGGCTAAAATGTCACGTTGTCCATCACTTGAGAGGATTCTGTCCGAAAGAACATAAACCCGCAGCCAATGTCATTGTCAGTTCAGTCCAGACAGCAGATCTCGGGATGTCTGTAGGGCTGTTTGTTCTGCTCTAGTGTAACCCCCAGGTGGCGCTAGTGGTAAGGAACCCGCCTGCCAATGCAGGAGCGCGGGTTCCATCCCTGGGTCGGGAAGCTCCCCTGGAGGAGGGCATGGGAATCCCCTCCAGTATTCTTGCCTGGAGAATCCCACGGACAGAGGAGTCCGTGGGGCTGCAGCTCACGGGTTCACAAAAAAGTCAGACACGACTGAAGTGACTTAGCACTTCAGTGCCTGACTTCGGCAGCCAAAGTCAAAGGAGCTTTATCTCATGCAGCTCAGAAACTTAAAAGGCTGAAAGGAAGGCCGAGGATGCTGGCAGGATTTCTCCAGCCTGGACCTGGTGGACGCAGAGCTGAGGAAAACCGCTTTGCTTTTGTGGGTTTGCAGCCAGGGTCGACTCAGGTCAGTTTGTTGACCTTCTGCTTCGAGGGCCTGGAGCTGACGCTGCTCTTTGCCCAGTGCCTCCCGGTGAGCTCGAGCCCACTGGTGCTGACTCAGTGGGGCTGGAGTCTACGCTGTCGGGGCTTGGCGGTGTGGGGGACTGGATGGAACCACAGCTCTTCCGATGAGTGAACTGGGAGGAGACCCCTGCTCTGCACATGCGTCTCCGGGCCTTGCTTCCTTGTCTCTGATGGGGACTCATCATGGTGGACCTGCCGGGAAGCTGAGGACCAGAGCTTGCTAGGAGAGAGAGCCTCCAGGGAGTAGCTCCTACACCTGCTGGGGCTGGACAGAGACCAAGGCTTTTACACCAGGTGGCAGAGCCCCCTCTGAGTTTTAGAAGGTGTGACCCCCCAGAGCACCTACACCAGCCCTGGCCCTCCCTCTGCTCCCTGGAGCGTGGAAGCAGGAAGGTAAAACATTACCGCAGAATCTAGGAGGAAAAGCTCCTCCACTCCCAGTCCCAGCCAGCGGGGTGTATGTGCTCAGTTGTGTCTGACTCTGCAACCCAATTGACTGCAGCCCGCGAGGCTCCTCTGTCCACGGGATTACCCAGGCCAGAGTATTAGAGTGGGTTGCATTTCCTTCTCCAGGGGATCTTCCTGATCTAGGGATCAAACCTGTGTCTCCTGCATCTCCTGCATTAGCAGGCAGATTACTTATTTACCTCTAAGCCACATGGGCTACCATTGGGACATGCAGGGCGACTGCTGACCTAATGAAGCCAGCCCTCAAGGCATGGGTGGGGGGGGGGGAAGTCCAGCTCTAACACCACGGCCTCTGTTCTCACCAAGGTTCTGTATGTATTATCGAATAAACACTTCTCAGTTTGTCCGGAGCCCTTTGCTCAGTATCCAGGGACTCTGCATAGCTCTTGGCTGATTGTGACCGGCTTCTCAGGTCTGTCCTGAGAGTGGCTTCCCTGAGCTCCTAGCTCTCTGAATTCAGAGTCTGGCCAACTTTGGAAGATTGCTCTCCGAATTCACAAATGTGTTACCTTTTGGGCTTCCCTGGTAGTTGACATGGTAAAGACTCTGCCTGCAATTCGGGAAACCTGGGTTCAATCCCTGGGTTGTGAAGATCCCCTGGGGAGGGGGGATTCAGAGCTCTCTCTGAATTCAGAGAGCTAGGAGCTCAGGGAAACGAGACCTTTGTACCTGCTATTCCTTCTGTTGGCCACACTTTCTTCACCAACCATGGTTTCACATGCTCATCTCTTTTGTCCCTGTTCAAATATTACTTTCTTGTTAGCACAGTCAGGTAAAGGAAGAAAAACATTAAAAATTAAAACTCGGTTTCAACTTAACCTTTGCAATAGGTAATAATCAACTGCACGTAGACTGTCTTTTCATTTCTTTGCGTTTCAAGTTCAGCAGACACTTAAAAGGTCTACTTTTTGAGATCTTTTGAGAATTTGGAGAGCAATCTTCTAAAGTCGCTCAATTGTGTCGGACTCTTTGTGACCCCATGGACTGTAGCCCGCCAGGCTCCTCTGTCCACGGAGATTCTCCAGGCAAGAATAATGGAGTAGGTTGCCACGCCCTCCTCCAGGGGATCTTCCCAATGCATCCACTCCTGGTTTTATTTTTCCCACACGGAGCTCTTGTGCCCAGCTCATAGGCGTGCATCTTATCTGTCTGTTCACTCACTGCTGCTGCAGCAGAGCAGGGCCTGGCCCCAAGAAGGTACTCAGCATCTGCTGAACCAGTGATTGCTATGGAGAGCACAGTCAGTACTGGAGGGAAAAATATCCATTTTGCAGTCTTGGTTTTTTTTTGGCTGTGCCATATGGCAGTTTGCAGGATCCTGGTTCCCGGACCAGCTATGGAATCCTACCACTGGGCCACCAGGGAATTCTTGGTCTGTCTGCTAAGGAAGGCGGTCCCTGCAGGCCTGTTGTCTGCCACACAGGAGAGGGGAGACGGGGTGCTGAGCACCCAGGGGATTGGAAGGCGCTAAACAGATAAATCTTCGAGTGGGGGCACTGGCATGGGCTTGCAGCTCCAAGCTCAGAGCTATAGGCGAAGAGATGCTAAGAACCCCAGAAATCCCACTCTGAGAACTGCCGTTTTAAGCATGCCTTTAGGTTGTGGTGGCCAAGTGACAGAACCCTGCACCTTCAGGAATGGGACTGCTCCCTGGTGCCTGCAGCATCTTGGGGGTGTGTGGGCCAAGGCCAGGTCCTGTGCCCCACACTTGGGTGAAGGGATGGGAACAAAATGTGGGCAGAGGTGGACAGTCGGGCGCAGGTGTCCTGAGGACACAGACCCTGCATTCACCTCGGGGGTGCAGGGTAGGAGCCCTGACTGTTATCATCAAGCACAGCCTGGAAACCTTAGTCGAGGTCTGAGCTCCATGTATAACAGCAAGAGCCTGACTCCAAACCCCGGTCGCTGGAGGAATGGATGGACACAGGCATCTCGTAACAGAGTTCCAGGTGGTCTGGCTGCTGAGACAGGTCAGGAGCACGCATGAGGGGCGGGGGGCCTCACTGCTGTTTCAGGTGTTATTTTATGGGGTGAGTGACCCTCTGTGGACATGTCTGGGGTCCAAACCACGAGTGAGGAATCTGTTTGGGGAACATGTGTTCTGCTTGTCCAGGGCAGGCCATGCTGATCCCCAGAAGAGGGCCCGTGTGGAGAAAACAGACAGTGGAAGGCACTTCTCTGGGTGGAGCTGGGTGGGGGTACCCCCGGCCATCTTCACAGGTAGAGGCCCAAGGAGCGGACGCTTCAGGCCTGGCACCAAGGGCATCTGTGAGCAGTTGTGGGGCAAGGGGACTCGCCACGTACTCTCTCACTGGCCCTGGGCAGTGGATGCACAAAAAGAAGGAAGGACAGGTGCCCAAAGATACTTGTTTCCAAACGCCTACCTCTCATCCCATCAGCTAACCCCGGTCGCATTATGAGTCCCCAAAGATGTGTATTTGTACACAGGCTGACAGTGAAGATCAAGTATAAATTTGAGGGCAAAGACCACTTTTTTTTTTTAATTGGATTTGGCTTTGATGAGTACTGACAAACCCTGCGGACACAAATACAAAATGATTGTAAACAAACAGGCCTTGCCAGCAGAGTCAGGAAAGTCAGAGAAAACACACACACAAGTTGAGAGACAGAATCAGGTTCACGTTCTTTCCCACACTAGTGGCGGCTTTCCGGTTTTATGCTTTCCTTTGTGCTTTCACTTTAGTAGAAGTTAGAAAGGGTAACATGTTTGCAAAGTGAGATGCCAAACTGTACAAAACTGATCAATCCTGTGGGGTTCGAGGGAAGATGATCGTTTTACAAAATACTGAAAGATCACCAGCACTGATTTAAGTAATTTCCTTTTCTGGATGTTCAAGTCTCCCTCGCAATTTACCTAGGAAAATGACATGGACCCAATAGAAAACTGGCATTCAGAAGACATTTTCATCATGGATACATTCTTGTTAAATGTATGGAATGAGAATTTCTAAAAATTGTAGCCCAAATTTATGCATTAAATCTAAGCTGCAGTAAACCTACTGAGTTTACTCACAAAATGGAGTAAGTCAGAACAGGTTCAGAGAAAGACAGATGGAACCCGAGACACACTGTCACTCCTGGGCCCCGGTCCCCAGGACACTCTGCTGGGGCCTCAGGACAGACAGCTGACACACCACAGCGAAGAAGAAAAGTTCCTGCCCTCGACTGGAGGACAAACGAGCCATTTTTGCCATTGGATGCCTTGCTAAGACAAGTCTTAACATTGCAGGGTTAGACGGCCCATTTGGCTACATGACCCGTCTTTAACGCTGAAATAAGAACTGTTAGAAAAATAATTTGACCAAGATAATGAGACATTTTTTTAAAATAAAAAGTTAAAAATATCTGAGTGTTCAAATCTAACCTTTTCATACTATCAGTTTTGGTTTCGATAAGATTATATCAAAGGCAGCACACAAAAAACCATGCAACCACAAGGTGGCCTGGTGCGTGAGACCTGGCATCACAGCGCCTATTTAACCGCACAGCAGCAGTGGTTTCTTCCTCGTGGCCTGACGCGACACAGCTTTATCAGACAGCAGGCCGAGCAGAGTCCACATGTCCTCTCCTCCCCAGGGCCCCCTGGCCGGACCCGGGTCTTGGCAGAGGCCCTCTACTGATCACGTGATCGAGGAAACTGGTCACACCAGCCCTGCAGCCCCAGTGGGTCCCTGTCACCCCAAGGTTCTCTACTGGGGAGGGTGGAGATGCCCCGAGCTGAGACCTGAAAGTACGTCTTCCCCAGATTCTGCCCCCTCCTCTGAGAACTGTCAGGTCATGACGGGCCGGGAAGGCGGTGCCCAGGGGCTTTCCTAAGGTTTCAGATCAGCGTCCCGTCCATCACCCAGGCCCAAGGGGCAGATGCCGTTTCCCAGGGCTTGAACAACCACCTGGCCAGCACTGCTGTAAGCTGTGTTTCTGTTTTTCCAACTGAATTTTGAGCGTCTTCCACCCCGACTGTTGTAATTAACTAAAATTAGAACTTCATAAAAATCTGTAAGTGCAAGCTTCAACATCTGAAAAAAGGTAGCCACAAACAAATAAATAAGCACAGACAATTCTTAAAGGCTGATTCTTTGGCCTTCCAGTAGGAAGCCACACTTCAGCCACAGCGGCTACACTTCAGCCACGGCGGCTGCGCTTCAGAAGGAAGGAGCCGGGACTCAGGATGGGGGTGCTGCTGAGGGCCGCCAGCCGTGGGGGTCAAGGATGGGGGTGCTGCCGAGGGCTGCCAGCTGCGGGGGTCAAGGAGCACAGCTGGCATGAGGACCTGGACGCGGGCAGGTGTGCGGTGCCTGGGAGGACCCCCTAGGCTGGCTTAGAGGTAGGAAACCAGGGAGGAGACCAGGCCAAGGCAGAGGGAGGGAGGAAACAGCCAGCCCTGAGGGCAGAGGCTCTCCTCTCCTGCCCCCCATGCCCTACTTGCAGGGTCACCCCGCCGAGTGCGTGGAGAGAAAGCACAGCATTGCTGATGCAGCTATGTCATCTACCTAGGACTGCTGAATACCCACACAATGTGGGAATCGTGCTTCGAAAACCAAAAGACTCTTAAGACTACAAACCATCAGAAAACCAGCCTCGCTCGCAGCTGCACATGCAGGGGCTGGAGGCAACCTGAGCCCCAGATACCACCAGGCACAGCAGCAGTGCTGGGGCGCTGGCAGCGAGCTCCCAGCCACACGGCCTCGCGCCCACAGCCAGGACGGTGGAGAGTGGACGGCTCACGTGTGAACTCTGCCCGCAGCCCTGCAGACAGGGCCGGGGAGCAGAGCCGAGGCTCACCCAGAGCCCCATGCACACAACTCATGGGAATTTATAAAAACAATACAAAGGCCCCTGCCTTTTAAACGTTATAATTTATAGAACATTCTGTACAAAACAGTCTTTAAAAGAACTCTGACTATCTTAGAAGAAGTCCATAGCCGTTGGCCTTCTCTTTGGTGTGGCGGTCAGCGGCTTCTTGGGGCCCAGAGGGGTGCTGGCCGGCGAGCTGGTGGGGGTCTTCAGTACCCCATGGAGGGGCCTCTGCTCAGGGTTGAAGGCCACTCGGGAGGGGCCCGTGGGACTGACCAAGATGCTCTTGTCTGTCTTCTTGAACTCTGCCTCGGACGAAAGCCAGGCCACAGTTAACAGGGCACGACTCCTCTTGTCTGCTCACCGGCCCCACTGGTGCTGCCCCACCCCTTGCAGGCTCCCACAGGCCCTCAGCCCAGGAGGAGGGGCCGCCAGCGAGGCTCCTGCCCTCAGATGCCTCTCCTCCTCCATGGAAAATGCCCCGAGGCCACCTGGACGGGGCACTGGTGGGCCATGGGGTAGTTATGGAACACAGATGCTTGGTGAACCCCAAGTTTAAACAGTTTCAGGAGGAGCCTTTCCTTCGTGGCAGACTCACTCCTCCTGCTTTCTCTAGCTCTAAAAACCAGTTTCTCAGGTCCCTTCCAGATAGTCCCTCCCCTCTGCACACACACACCCTTACTTGTGGTCCCTAAACACAGCCAGGACCTAAACTCATTATGTACTCCTAAAAAGCTTGGTTTCCTCCTTTGAAGACACAAAACTAATCACATCTGTACTAAAAGCAGTCAGACAATCCCCCCCCAACCCTCCCCGACCCCAGACGGGGTGCCTGGACCAAGGCAGCCATGGTGACAGAGAGACCCACAGACAGACCTAACCCTAACCCACGCTCACCTGCTGTCATGTTCCTGTTCAACCCAAAGGTCACCTTCTTGGAGCTGGATGGGGTTCTGTGTGGCTATAGGAGAAAATGGCAGGGCAAGGAGTAAAAAGACAATGGCTAAGCCGTCCCCAGAACCCACGGTGTTTCCAGGCATGGCAGTGGCAGGCCAGCCCCACTCTGCACGGACCGCCTGTCCCGGGGTCCTAGGGAGAGGGAGCAGAGTGAGGACGGTTGACACCTCCGGGGAACACCTTGGTCCAGACCCCACAGGTCACCTCATGAGTTGAGTACTGGGCACCCTGTAAGAGAATCTAGCTTCTGTGGGCGACGGACATGCGTGTCCCAAAGTCCTGTGTCAAGGCCTCCGGAGGGGGACCCATTCTGCATTCTGAAGCACCCAGACAAGCTCCTTCTTAGAACACCATAGTTCTGTCCACCACTTTTGCTTTAACATCACCAACATTTTAGGACAGAAACTTGGCTTGCACAAGTCTTGAGTCACTGAACTAATATCCTTAAGACATCTTAAAAGAACACACAAATATTAACACAGGCAGTAGTCACTCTGCTGGTTCAAGAGGGTGCTTGTTAATTTTTCTGGCTATACCATGGGGCATGCAGGATCTTAGTTCCCTCTCCAGGGATCAAACCTGTGCCCCATGCATTGAGAATGAGAGTCGTAACCACTGGGTCACCAGGGAAGTCTCCGAGTGGGTGCTATTTAAACGTTCACTTGTTGTGGGTACCCTGGCAGGGCCAGCCGAGCACGCAAGCCCACCTTGACGGCTCCACCGGGACCCGTGTCTTCTGGAGGCAGACTGGACGCAGCCCAGCAGCCTGGCCTGGCCTTGCTCACTCCGAGGAGCACTCAGCAGAGCCGGCCCTGCTTTCCCGACCTGAGAACAGCCCCGGCCCCCTCCCACCACTGGGGGCCCTCCTACCTCCTCGCCTCATGTCCTGGGCACACCTACAGACCCAGGCTCTACAGAGTTTCTGACGTTCCCCCTCGTTGCCTATACGCGTGAATTCGAGGATGACCCCCATGTCCTGCTGATGTACAACAGCATCACTGACTGCACCTCAAGTTCCCTGGCCAAGCCCCTGGTCTGCCTCAGGCCAGCCTGACTCCCTGAACAGGGGCCTGCAGGCCACGGACAGCAGCAGAGGCTAGAGGTTGGCTGCAGACGGGTGCGGGCCTGGGGTGGGACTGTGTGGAGGGATAGCAGTGTGGGGCAAGTACCTGCAGGGTGGGGCCTGGTGAGGCAGCGGTGCTGCCCTTGGCCTTCCTGAAGAACAGGGGCTTCGGGGAGGACACAGCGTCGAACTGTACGAAGTCCTTCTCCGTCCTCAGCTTCTTCTTCAAAGGGCCATGCACCCCACCACTGCCCTGTGTGAGGGGGATGAGATGGGGTCACTCCTACTCATGCGTATGGGAAGGGAGCAGACAAAACAGAGGACCGACCCACCCACAGGCTCACCCCAGGCCCCTCAACAGCTCGCTTCTGAAGCAGACGTTGCAGAAACCCCTGCCTCCCCGTGCTGGCTCCGTGTCCGCAGCCAGGGGTCTCCTGTCTTCTCGGCCACAAGAACCCACTTTCACCCATCTACAAACCTGTGCCCATGTCAGAGGGTTTCTGGCTTTCAGAGACTGTGTGCTAAGTTGTAGCTCACTGTCTCATCCCACCGCCCATGGAGAGTCTGCACAGAGGTCGGGTGGGAAGCTGTCAGGTTCTGGGGGCCTGGGACAGGCAGGCACAGAACCTTCCCTGGGACTTTACAGTGATACCCGCCCACAGCAGAGCCTGCTCCTGTTCCAGAGCCTCAGGGGTCAGCAAAACCCAAGGTGGCCCCTGTCACACAATGGTTTTAGCAAGTCTCTGGTGTTCCTGACTCAGAAGTTTGCCACCTTCCTCTGGAGGGAACCTGGAGCTGCAGACCTGGGCCAGAATGCTGCCCCTTGTGGAGGAAGACCTCCCCAGACCCTGCAACCATCTCCAAGAGGGGCTGCCAGGGAAAAAAGAAAACTTCTCAGATGTTCTCAGTTAAGGAAGATGAGCAGCAATGACCAGTGGGTGACGGGCAGAGGCTGGAGAGCCCCGGGGACGTGACACAGGTGCTCCAGCGTCAGGGAAGGCCTGAGGTGGGAGTGGACTTCCTGGATCCCAGCTGAATGCGTTTCCCGCCCTCAGACCTCCCACTGACCCCTCAGGGGTCCTGTACTATGAGGCCTGGCACAAGTTGTGCCCGCGTCCTTGCAGGCTCCCTAAAGAAGGCCCTGGGGTCAGAAGTGCTGCAAAAAGCAGGAGCTGTGGGCACGCATGCTAGGCAGGGCAGCGAGCTGGCGCCGGGAGGCCCAGGGGGTCATGCATCCAGCCGCGCAGGCCGTGAGGACTGCCTCTGCAAGGAGTGGAAGCAGCCCAGGGAGATGATGGCTGCCCTGCATGGGCGCAGCCACATGCATGCATGAGGAGGGCGAGAGCTGCACACCCAGAGTCTGAGCCCTTCTATCTGCTCCAGAGAGCCAAGAGGAGCAAAGCCTCCAGTGAAGAAGAACAGGGCTAAGAGTCTGGGGCTTCTTCTCCTGCCAGTAGAGCCCAGGACTGGCCAGGAGCTGGAGGAACATGAGCTCCGCATGTGATGGGGGCACCCTGCCTGTTCACTCCATGGAGGTGGAGTGCCCGCTGGGCCACTGGGGCGATCCCCCAGCCTGATGCTGGCCCTGTCACACCTCTGATCACTGGGGGTGGGGGTGGGAGGGGAGGCACTGGACGCCTCAGAGAAAGGTCACTATTTACTCCTTGGTAGAGGGTGTTAGGAGCCATGACGGCTCCTGGTCCAGGGTCTGACTGCCCCCTGCCCTGGGGCCGAGGGGGCGGGGCCCTGACACTCCTGCCTGGGAGCCCCCCTCTGCCTTACCAGGGCCGGGATGAGCTTCATTCCTCTGGGCTCCACCGAGTTTGACATCTCCTTCATTTTCTTCCTCTTTTTCAAAATGGCAGCTTTCTGAGCGCACGAGTCATAAAGGTCAAGGCCGCTGGGCCCCCCACTCTTTTTCTTCAGTTTCCCACCCAGGGGCAGGGGGGTGGGGCAGTCCCTTCTGTCTGCTGGGTTGGCTGGAGGCCCTTCCCTCTGGGGTGGGGGCCAGGCCAGCACAGGCAGGCCACTGCCGTTGACCAGCAGGGCTCCCAGCTCCCGCCTCTTCTTCAGGACAGGGGCACCGCTGGCTGGGGAGGCCTGAGGGGCCACCCCCTCCAGAGGTGATGCTGTTGACTCCAGGCCCTCCACCTGGATCCTTGGGCTCCTCTTCCTGGGCCGTTTCCTCTTGTTGTGCGAGGAGGGCAGCTCCGAGCTGCTCTGCTCCTGGGTGCCAGGCATGGCCAAAATTCCCAGCTCAGCCCCACTCTCCTCTGGGGCTCTTTTGGGACTGGCCTCTGGCTCCTGGCTCCCATTCTGTACTGGGCGCGTGGCTTCCCCACTGGGCCCTGTGCATTCAGCCTGGAGTTGCTTCTTCTTCTTCTTTCTCCTCTTTTTCTTTGGAATGCCACCTTTGCTCTCTTCCTTGGCAGGGGAAAACGTGGTTCCTAGAGACACAAGTCAGTCAACAAGTGCCCAGTGCCCAGGGGACCTGCCAGGGTTGGGGGTACCCACAGCATGTCGCCAGTCCCTGCCAGGCCCTTCTCTGTGTCCTTGAATCCCACAAGCTTTCTCACTTCCCCATCTCCTCCCCTCCTCAACCATGCCCGGAAAACTTCCTGAGGCCTATTCTGATGTAAATAGATCTGAAATAGTATTCAGATTCCTACTTATTTTCAGGCCCATATCTGGTAATAAAACAAGTGCCCCGAAGGGCAACGTCCACCTGGGACGTCCACATCCCCACCCTCTTCCTGCATGGGGAGTCCGCTATGCTTCCACTCCAGCAAGGCTGGAGCACGGTCCCCAAGCAGCACAACAGCTGGAGAGACACTCTCTGTACATCTCGGCCCTTCAGAGTGTTGGCTCTCACTCTGCAGTGGCCTGTGTGGATGTGAAAGGTGCTCCCTGGGCCACACTGGCCCACCGCGTGCTGACTGAGAGCTCTGCAGCTCACCTTTCCCTCCTGCCATGTCTGTCTTCTCCAGAAGTTTATTCCCTTTCTTCCTATGTGTTCCTTGACTGTGGGTCTGGTCACCTTCGTCAGCAGTGGTATCCTCAGCAAAACTGAGGTGAGAGAGACTGCCTGCTGGACACCAAAGACAACGTCTGGTCAGCTTTCTGAGACAAGCATGGCCCTGCCCCCATGTGGGTAATTTCAACTCTTATTCCTGCCGAGTCCCTTATTGCTTCTCCACCCCCAACCTGAAAAGTTGCTGCTGCAGGAATTATAGACTACGCTCTGCAGGTTTCTCAGCTGAGGTGAGGTCAGGGACTGTAGACCCAGGGTGACAGCCTCTAGAGCTCACCCCACAGGGGTTCAGCTGTGCCCCCTCCACATCTCGGCAAGGCCTGTGGGGCCCCCATTCGAAGCATCCCAAATGCACAAGAGGCAGGGGCAGCAGACACACCCACCTGCTCAAATGTAACCCAGCTTCCAAGGAGCAGTTCCCCTCCCCGACCCCGGGGGGACTGGAGGGAAGGGATGGAGGCCGACTGATCCCAATGACAGAGACTCTGACATTGACCTTTTTTCTTCAGGAAGGCTCAAGCTGGAATCCGCCTGTTAATCCCCACCAGCCCCACCCCAACAAGAAGAATGGCGCCCAGCTCCATGGTGCCCATGTTCATTGAGAACATCACCAATTACAATCTTCTGATTTTCCTCACCTTCAGAGAGATCTTGGAATCTGAAAAAGAAAACAACAAAGTTTCCTAAAGAAACTGCATCTTCCTGCCCCCCATAAACACATGCACTAACCTTTTACGATATAAGATATGCTCTTCCTTAAAATCTTTATTGAGATATATAATCCACATACCAAACAATTCACCCATTTAAAGTGTACAATTCAATGCTCTATTATCAATATATATGTTTTTTCTTTTCCAATTTTCAACATATTTTTTATCAAAGTATAGATGATTTACAATGCTAATTTCTTTTGTATGGCACAGTGACTCAATTATACACATATAAGTTATTTTTCAAATTCTCCTCCATTATGGTGTATTGTAGGATATTGAACACAGTCCTCTGTGCTATAGGTTAGGACCTTGTCGTTTTCCACTCACTATGTAAGAAACTAACGTGTAAGTGACACCTGGAGTCTGTGAAGTCACTTTCCTTCCTCTCCAGAAAGGGTGGTAGAGAAGGAAGGAGGTGAGGTAAAGGCCAGAAACCAAGGACAAAACTGCCCTCAAGTATCACACGCATGACATGGAGATCTAAGGCTTTGTCCTGGCACATCCCAATGAGACTGGAGGTGGAAAAGCTTCCACGTCTACTTACATTCCAGTCCCTCTTTGCTACTGAGTGGAGATGGCCAGCAGTGTTTTGTTCTACATGACTGTGCTGAGTTAGAACAAAAGCAAGCGTGGAGGCGTGCGCCGGGTGGGGGCAGTGCCAGGGAGCAGAAAGGCTGAGTCCAGCCCCAGGTCTGGCAGCTGCAACCCCAGGCGATGGGTGGCCTCCTTGTACCCCTGTTACCTCAATCTGTCAAATGGGGCAAGCTGCCTTGTGGGCTCGCCTGAGTGTGAAATAATCTGTGTAAGTGCTCGGGACAGGGCAGCTCACAGAGCTCAATGGGGCTCAGCTGTTACCTGTCGTCAGTTGCAACAAGCCGCAGGACTTCGTGGTCACGAAGAACCACGCTTCCGGCACACTCCCGGGGAGGTGGGGAGGAGGTAGCTGAGCTGCTCTTTGACCCTTGCTGCTACGTCTTGACCTAAAGACCTCCTCCTCCATCTCTACCACATAGCTAGTGGGTGAGTGCAGCTGCCTGGCAGAGGGGAACTGGAGAGGCAAGAGCCTCTCCAGAACCTTCCAGTGAACGTGTGTGTAAGGTGAAGTGCAGAAGCATTCGAGGTGAGTGGGTGAGAGCTCCTGCCCAGAGTGAAACAGAAGGGCAGGGCTTGAATGCAGAGGACTGCCGGGTGAAACCTTCCTCCCCAGTCACTTACTTCTTGATGAGCTCGGAGAGACGTTTCCTGTTGAAGGGAGGGACATTTTTCCTGTTGGTCATTTCCAGGAGTCGGTCAGCAACCGCCTTGTAGTCAAACTAGGTGAGAAGAAACGCTACATGTCTGCCGAAGTACAGCCCCACCTGACCAGGAATCATGCCAACTGGAGACACGCAGCCCAGAGCGCTCCCTGCAGGACGTCCACACAACGTGTCGAAGGCTTGCCCACCAGGCGCCTAATAGCCACTGCCTTCGAAAACTTTCTTCTACTTATTCTTGGGGGAAGCTATTCTTTGTTTTACTTCTTCATGAAAAGTTAGGGGGCTGTGTTGTTCTCTAAACTTAACCTAGATGTTCAATTCGTAATTGGTAACACAGTAAACTCCCTTTATTGAAAAAGTACCATCGGGCTGGCTTAATTGTACAGAAGACAACAAATCTCAGTTAAAGCCAAAACGAAGACTGACATCTTTCAAAATGCCGTCGTACTTAAATCTGTCTTCAATAAGCTCATTATAAGAAAAGTGACACCAGTGACCCAGAGATTAAAACGAACCTTATGCATTAGGCCTGTGGTTTAATTATCTCTGATCCTAATTCCCCTTTAGTTAGGCAGCTCTCTACAAAGAGAGACAACTGCTACCGACCTGGAGAAGTGGCTCGGTGTCCTCCACACTTCCGCTGCCATCCTGTCCACCTTCCTGGCTGCCCTCCTCTTTTCCGGGGTGACATTTGCCTAGTGCTATCGAGAGACACATCCACAGACACAATTCAGATACATGGCCACGGCTGAGCCAGTGTCCAATTAGGTGTCTTTTGGTATTTTCAACCTCCAGACACTAAAAGACAAAAAAACAAACCTCATACATTTTGCCTTTTAATTACCTCACAGACAGAACTCCCCCCATGAACTGCAGTGGAGGTGGACAGCAAACTTGTGGGGCAGGGGCTCAAGCCAGAGGGAGGAGTGGGCGGTCTGTCCCGTTTCAGGAAAGCTGGGGCAGTGGTGAACTCCCCACAGCACGACGCTGACCCCCAGGGGCCACCTCAGGAAACACAAAGACCTAATGCTAACACGACTTTTAAAACTTTTTATTTTATATTGGATACAGCCAGTTGACAATGTTGTGACAGTTTCAGGTGGACAGCAAAGGGACTCAGCCATACATACACGTATATTCATGCTTCCCCAAAGTCCCCTCCCGTCCAGGCGGCCACAGAACACTGAGCAGAGTTCCTGGTGTGCACAGTAAGTCCTTCCCCTTCCTCCCGTTGCTCCTCCCTAAGTGTCCATCAAGAGAGGAGCTGATAAAGATGATGGTATATATACACACAGTGGAATATGACTGAGCCATTAAAAAAATGAAACAATACCAACTGTAGCAACATGGATGACTGAGAGATTGTCATACAGAGTGAAGTCAGTCAGACAGAGAAGGAGAAATATCACATAACATCCCTTCTATGTAGAATCTAAAAAGAAATGACACAAAGAAACTTACAAATCAGAAACAGACTCACAGACTTGGAAAATTCCTGACTGCCAGGGAGAAGAATAGGGGGGAAGGGATAGTTAGGAGTTTGGGATCAACATGTACACATTGCTATATTTAAAACGGATACGGCTTCCCTGGTGGTTCAGTGGTAAAGAATCTGCCTGCCGATGCAGGAGACACAGGTCTGATCCCTGGCCCGGGAAGATCCCACACACCGGGGAGCAACTAAGCCTGTGCACTGCAACTACTGATACTGAGCCTGCGCTCTAAAGCCTGGAAGCCACAACTAAGTCCACGTGCCACACCTGCTGAAGCCTGCACACCCTAGAGCCCATGCTCCGCACCAAGAGAGGCCACAGCAATGAAAAGCCTGTCACTAGAAGCCGAAACTAGAGAGACGCCCCCAGCTGCCGCACCTAGAGAAAAGCCTGAGCA
Source organism: Capricornis sumatraensis (assembly GCF_032405125.1). NCBI lineage: Eukaryota > Metazoa > Chordata > Mammalia > Artiodactyla > Bovidae > Capricornis > Capricornis sumatraensis. Next base: position 249,693,755 of record NC_091069.1, on the reverse strand, counting down.
GCAATGAAGACCCAGCACAGCCAAAAAATAAATTATTAAAAAACAAAACAAAACGGATAACCACCAAGTACAGCTAACGTGACTATCGCCATGTACTAAATAACTGAGCATCACAGCCATGGAGAAGCAGATGCCCGTTGCTACTGAGATCTCACAAGCGCTCACGGGTGTCCTGTCTCTGGCACGCTCTCAGCTCCTGAGTGGTGTGGCCTCAGGCAAAAGACTGGGCAGGTCCCCCAAGCATTTGATGGAGAACCTGGGAGGACATCTTGGAAGGCGCTTAGGGAAAGGGGGCGCTCTGGTTCAGGCAGAAACGTGGTGCCAGGAGAGGTCCAGAGACAACACAAAACGCGCTTGAGGCTGTTCAGCTAATGTTGTGAATTTAAAATGAGAATATCTTGTCTTTCTTAAAGATTTCTTTCCTTACTAAATAATAAAATAACATCATTGTAGAGGACTTAGAAAAACAGACAAAAGCACAAAGGAAAATAAGAGATCAGGCACAATTTTGCTATGCAGGCTAGCTCCTGCCACCTTACATACTCTTCCAGATACATGAATATTCAGGGTTGATTTCCTTTAGGATTGACTGGTTTGATCTCCTTGGCAGTACAAGGGATTTTTAAGAGTCTTCTCCAGCACAACTTGAAAGCAACAATTCTTCGGTGCTCAGCCTTCTTTATGGGTCTACTCTCACATCCGTATGTGAGTACTGAAAAAACCAAAGCTTTGACTATATGGACTTCTGTAAGCCAAGTGATACCTCTGCTTTTTAAAAATATTGTCTAGGTTTTTGTGTCTCGCTATAAAAAATCCTTCCCTGGCCGTTAATTTTTGAAAGCTTTCCTTTTAAATGACTCCAGGACATTTCAAAGGCATAGGTATATCTTGAACTAGCCCTTCACCTATCGCCAAGGCACTGAGATACTATCAAGCACAGGAAATTCTGACGAGGCTGCAATTTAAATCCCCATGTGAGTCCCATGGACATTTAACAGTGCTGAGAGCAAGGTGCATCCATGGTGGGTGTTTACACATCCTAAGAAAAAGAATCCTGGAAGAAGGCGGAGACAGAGAGGAGAGCTACAGAGCTACAGTTGCATTCCCAACACATCTGTAAACTGGGTCTCTGACAAGGGACCATGACAGGCATGAAGCCAGATTAAGATTTTTTTTTTTAAAGCTGCAACATCAAAAAACACATAGAACCCAAAACAACAGCAATGGAAATGATGAAACCCTGGAAGAAAGCCTCGTGACCTGGGAGACGCAGAAAAGTGTGTATGTGTATGTGTTTGCCCAGGGTGACTAGGCTCTGGACTGTGCAGGCGTCTTAACACAGCCGTGCTTCCCTCCACGGGTGGTGTCAAGGCAGAGGCCCCTCTGATCAACTCCAGGTGGTAGTCAGTGAGCTGCCAACAAATGCACTGAAAACTGCTCCTGTGACGTGAATTTTACCTAGGAAAGACCCTTCAAGTAAATTTCTCACCTGCTTTCTTTTTCCTGGCTGCTTTTCTCCAGGCCATCTCGTTCGTAGACACCTCTTCCTCTGAGAGGCCGCCGCCACCCGCTTGTGCTTTCTGCTCCTTGGCTGTCTCTTCAGGTGCAAAAGGAGACTGATCTACAATGGCTTCAAAAACACCCCTAGCTATAGTCTGTACCAAAGTCTGGCTGAGGGCGGAAGCACAGCAGAGAGAGCGTGTTAGCGGATGGCCTGCACTCTGTTCCCTCAAGGAGCTCAGGGGGCGAGACGCAGAGTGTCCCACTGCTCGCCCAGTCCAGCCCACCAGGGACCTGTGGGCCAGCGCTGCATTTCTAGCCACACCCTGTGCTGACGCACTGCAGCCATGATGGGCCATCAATGCTAAGCGCTGTGTGATGGAGTGGTGGGACCTGGGACAGAAGGAACGCAGGTGCAGGAGGGGCGCAGGGTGGCAGAGATTGGTGGAGCCCCTGGGGAACTCAGCTGGGAGAGCCCAGCCAGGACTCAGAGCTGACGGGAGTTAGAACTTGGTGCTTCTGAGTGCTGGCTGACGTGTGCGTCATATTTCACCTACAATTTTACCACCAGCCCCCATAAAGAAGTACCAACTGAAGTGGTAAAAGAAACACATGAATCACTTACTCCCTAGTCTTGGCAGCAATCTTGCAGAATGGATCAATAAACTTGAGATTTTGATCTGCCAAAAGCTGTAACAAAGGAAAAAAAAAACGAGGGGGAAAAGAAAAGAGTCTTTCAGATGTGCCCTTGAAAAAGGAACCACTGGTGTTTTTCAGACAGGTTGAATCAGACCCACACATCTCTCACAATGCCCAAAACGCACTCTGCTAAAAGTCATGGCCGCCATCCAAGCATCCAAGCATCTTAGCACAGTGGCCAGAGAGGAGCGCCCACCCCAACCGCCGGCACTGTTCCGTCCTACATTCCCGATAGACTCCCTCCTCCACGGAGACAGGACACTCCCAGACACCAAGGTGAAGGAATTAGAAAACAACAACATACACTTTCTTTTAATTATGAAACAAAGAAAAAACAGACACATGTTCACTGTAGACACTTGTGGAAAAAAAAAAAAGGAAATCACGACTCCTCATCCCCAACTCAGATAATCACTGGCTTGCTAAAAACTGTGTCATTTCCTTTCCAGACCTGTGTCTTCAACAAGCCATACCATTTGTGTAGCTTTGTCTACCTCTTCTTTCCCCTACTTTTTTATTTGGCCACGCCACACGGCATGCGGGATCTCAGTCCCCTGACTAGGGAGTAAACCCATGTTCCCTGAGGTGGAGGCAAGGAGTCCTAACCACTGGACAGTCAGTCAGGGAAGCTCCTCCATACTGCTATCTATCTATCCATCTCACACAATGCAGCTTTTGGGAATTTAGTTCCCTCACCAGGAAGTGAACTAGCGCCTGCTGCAGTGGAACTTCTAACCACTGGACTGCCAAGGAAGTCCCCTGACTTTTAAAAACTCAACCTCATGAATATCTCCTCGTGTTGCAGAATTCTTCAATGGACTATCTAAGTTGTTTTTGATTCTGGGTATCAGACTTCCATGTACCCTGTCAGCGCACAAATCTTTGTCCACATGACCTACTGCCTGCTTAGGACACGTTTCTAGATGAGGAATAACTATGTCAAAGGACAGGCTGACCCATTCATGTTGCTGCCGCCGATTTACCCCTGGGCTCTGCCAACAGCATTTTACCTCCAGCCCACGGAGCACTCAGAGCAGGGCCCAGGCCCTGCCGGTTCAGGGGCACCTTGGCCCCGTGCACTGTGGCAGGGTGCCTGCCCTGCTTACCTCCTTCCCGCCCACTTTGGACAGCTCGTCCAGGTAAATGTCGATGAAGAGAAATTTCACTCCATTTGGAGACCGACTCTCAGGATGCAGGACCTCCTTCATCAGGACGTCGAGGAAAAGCTTGATGCGGCTAAAGGAAAAACACACACACAGCTCTACAACCCCTGCTGCCAACATCCTCTCCATCCCCAGAGAGAATGTGACATTCTTGTGCCCAACTGCTAAACAAGCAATGCACGATGGAGAAAGTTCAACAATCACTGAAATGAGTATAAAGTGTTGTTGTGTATGCTCAGCTCTGCAGGATTTGAAGTTCTTCAGGCATGAGGATGCTGGGCTCTTGGTACTCAGAGTGGAAGGCATGGATCAGGTGACTCAGACTTACTAACTGAAACACTTAGAAAACCACGCCATTGCCTTAAAAGTTTTAAAGCCCCCAAATGCTAACCCAGAGGGTTCACCAACCTTTCTTCCCAGCTGTTTCGCTTCAGAACTTCGAAGGACTGCCTCAGGACCAGACGAATCAGCTAGAGACAGATAACTTTTGTTACAAAAAGGAAAATGACAAACACCCATCAGCTTAGCAGAACGACAGCTACAGCCTGGATCCTCAAAGTGGAAAGTTCCTACACTAACAGATTAGCTTCTAGATCAAACACTGTTAACTAAGGAGCCCCAGACTCTGACAGCTGGAAGAGAGAAAACTGATGTCTCTGAACACGTCCTCTGATGCCCCCTGCTGGTCACCTTATGCCGCACACAGCTGCCTCCCCGACCCCGAGCTGCACGTCAGGGGCTGTGGCCCCACCCTCACCATGTGGTATTTGTCCAGACGGAGCCTTTCGATGCCCGGCCACTCGCGATTCACGGTCTGCCAGAAGGTCTGGATGAACAAGTGCTCTGCAGGGAACAAGAGGCTCTGAGCGCTCCATTCGCAGGGTGCCGTGTCACCACAGAACAAGAAAGGTCATGAAGGGCAACAGACTAGGATTTCTCAAGGGTTCTTGGGCAGCTAGAAAATCTCGTTGGTAACTAAGAATGCTCGATAATTTTTTATATTTAAATAAAAGCTTATTTTGACAAGAAGTGGTAATATCTTAATGTTTGACTAGAAAGCTCTCTGGAGCATGTTTCATTATCCATTCTAAAGCCATGATTCTGTTAAAAATAAAAAAATGTCCTCAGCCACAGATACTGGTCCTTCTTGTCCAAATACACTGAACAATCCGCCCTAAGCCATCCATCTGATGGCACCTGGGGGACCCATGCAGAGAGTTAGCTTTCTGTTTTCATGTTCAGCGTCAGCTGAGTGAACTTTAATAAAACACTGTTTTTCTCTTCTGAGCCATGAAACCAGCACTTTTTATCCCAAAATGGCTTGTTTTTTGCTTTACTTCCTTTTGCACAATTTTCTCTTGATATATGAAAAGCTACAGTATATTCCATGTACAGAATTTTGATCCTTACGAGTCAGCTGGGAGCCTGCTAAAATCCAAAAAATCACTGAGAGTTAAAAAGGCCACTGGATGGTTCTGTTCTGAGGGCTGGGCAAAAGCAGTGAATTCTGCCTTCTCTGCTTCTGTAAGTAATCAAAGCTGAATGTCTCAGAAATATTAATGATTAACTTCTTCCTTTGTTTATTCGTTTTGGTCAAGAGGGGTTACTTTACAGTTTGTTACCAGTGATGACCTGAAATGGCTCTAGTCCCAAGGAGGACAACCGGCATCCAGAGGTAACCGTGGCACCACACAGTCACACACAGCTTCTGAGAGCATTAAAGTAACTCAGAATGTGGAAACTCTGGAGGACTGTTATTTTTTTAAGACTCTTGAAACGTCTGAGACGCCGAATGTGATGCCCTTTGTTCACCCTCTCACTGTGTATCTAGGCCTGACACAGGTTCTCCATGGGATGGTCTGTCACCTGACATTCACACTCCCGGTGCCCAGGCTCATGTGACGCTAGCCCCCCGCAAAATGGAAACTTTGAAGGAAGGAGAAGAAACAACATTGAGTAGCTTTCTTAGGCAAGTTACCAAATCTGATGAGCAGGTTTTGAAAGTCACGAAAATATCAGGACTTACGAGCCTCTGAGTTGTTAACAACATGGATGAGTTGGGAAATAGTGTTCGCTAGCTCCTCCTGCAAAGTGGGGTTGGGGAAAAACAGCGGGGTTATTACGTGGAACCATGAGAGGACAGCATCACGGCCTGTGGGAGGGGGTCAGCCCCTCCATTCTCACTGTCACCTCCACTAAGAAGGGTGTATCTGAACACCTGGATTGCATCACACTTGAAATGCTGTTTCAACGGACTATTGTGCCAACTCAACATGCCTTCAGAACTAGGCTGTGTGCTCACACACGCTATGCCTAGGGTGAGTTCAACTGATGCACCCAAGAAACATCAGCTCTCAACTCCTGGCTTTCAACATATAACTTGGGTTGAGATTCCATCCGAATCCCCCCAAATAATGGAAACGCAGATGCCAACTGCGACGAGGGGGCGTCGCTGGCAGTGAGATACCGGGACTGTCACTCCATGTGGCTCCTATTGGCTTGCTGGCAGACAGGCTGCAGCGGCAAGGCAGCAGAAAGCAAAAGAGCCATCCTACTGAGGTGCACAAGCTTGTCTAGGGGAGAACTCAGGCTCTGGGTCTATGAAGAAACCTGCCTCCGGGAGTGTCCACAGAAGAACAATAATCCTCACCGCTATCATGGGGCCTTCACTTAGACTCAAGTCTTTCTCACCCATGTTAAACGAACCCTGGACTTGAAAGTGATGTTCCCATTCATCTGTTTCCTTCCTCCACTAAAGCTGTTGGTTGTCACTTTGAATGTAACTTAAAAATATTTTGCTCTGCTGTCCTACTCAAAACATGTTCAGTGGAGTAAAGGCAGGAAATCAAAGTGAGTCACTACAGGGCTCAGGGGAAGCAGAATAACTGCAGGTAAAAGCCAGACAAGTAAAAACCCACCCTGGCATTCTGTACATCAGGGGGCTTCAAACAGTGCCCCCAAAGCTGACCCTCTCCTGCTACAAAGACAGGCCTGTTTCACACACCAGAAAAGAGCTCTTCAAGAGCTTAAACCACTTTCTCTGATAGTTCTGGCGGCAGGGCTTGGTGTGCTCGGCAGACAGGGGTTCAGGTGAGTGCACACACCTGGGCAGGTCTCCACTGCCATTGTGATGAGACCATCAGGTCCAGGATCACTGCTCATTCTACAAAGACTCTGCCCGACTTAACTGTGGCAGAGCTGGGCCCAGAGCCGGGTAGCTCTTAGACTAGCGTTTTGCTATTTATAAAGGAGGAAACAGAAACTTTATAATGTAAAACCTACCATGAAACCTATGAAACTGTGACAGAGAAATAACAAATCTAATTTATGTGTCTTTGTTTGTCTTTGAAAAGATTTCACTTCAATGCCTGCATCCCTTTCTCTATGGACAAGTGGTGGGAAAGTGAACCTTTGAAGCAATGGTTTTCCATCTGTTTCCGTACATCAGGGATGGATACAGCATAAAGCGGGCAGGTCTCTAATTCACTGGTGCCCCGCGTCCAGCAACATGACACCGGGAACTGTAGGTTACCTGCAGAAGTGGTTCATTCTGCACCCACATGCAATAGAACAGCCCTTTCCAGATTTTTAGAAGTTCTTCTTGGCTGAAACCTCCTAAAAGGCAAAAGACCAGAAAAGTCTTATTTCAGAACCTACACGTTTCCTCCGTAAGTTTAGAGCTGCCACAGAAGCAGTGAGAGTAATACTGAGTACATTTTCACTTTTACTTGTAAATGTCTTTTTTATTTGAAGCATACATTTTCTTGCTGTTACAAAACAAAGACATAAATGCTTTAGTTTTGTCAGCTATGGGGCAGGGCGGTGGTGGTAGAGTGTTCTCATGATCTGAGTAGCATAGGAAAGCAAACGTCATCCACACACAGAATTAACTAATTTAGTTCACGAGTCATTTAGGAGTTCCCTCAAGTGGTCCTCTGCCTGAAATTAGCACCTCCCCCCCAGCCCCCACCCACCGGCAACACCACCATTGTCACTGGTCTAGCCAAGTTAGACCGAAAATCCTGCAGATGGTCTGCCCAAGTCCTTACAACAGGCCCAGGGGAACAGGCCAAGCTTTGGGATATTTCTGCAAAGATGACTTTTTTGGGCTCTTGGCTGGGCTGGACCTTGACCCCTTCTTCCCCGCTTACGGTTTTCACCTACCAGGTACGTGCAGTTTTAAGTGGCATCATCCAGGTCAGCCTTGTTCTCATTATTCCAGCCTGCCTTTCTGTCTGAACCCCCTACAGCCAAGCCACAAGTTGTACACAGACTCCCGCCTCCTGGGTCGACCCTGCTGCTGCTGCTGCCTAGTCACTTCAGTCGTGTCTGACTCTGTGCGACCCCACAGACGGCAGCCCACCAGGTTACCCCGTCCCTGGGATTCTCCAAGCAAGAACACTGGAGTGGGTCGACCCTAGGCATCACTGAATGACTGCAGAGTAACCTAAGGACTCACGAGATCAGGTAAGCGCACATTCCTGAAGTCTCCAAGCATGTGGAGGACAGACAGAACCCTCAAGCCTGATGCCCGTTACAGTGGTCTTTATAATCCTTCACTAGAAGGGCCTGGGAAGAACCTTGTGGTGCAGCAAAGGACAGATGCTGTGAATATAAATAAGTACGTATTTAGAATCAATGTGATCTCAGGACTCTACAGGATTAGTTCTGAGTGATAAAGAGGTCCCTTCTTGACAGAATGAGTTTTACTTATTTTATTCGGAGGAAGCTGAAGAGCTGTATAAGGTACTGATCTCCAGGTTACTAAAGACCTTTCCCATGCCAACAACTCATCACGGTGCATTTTGATTCTTTGTGATAGGCTCTCATTTGCCAGAAACTATAGTGAAATTGGCTTATTAAAGTGCCTTTCCTTTAGGGGTCAAGCAAACTGGTTTTCCTTAACCTGCCTGTTACAAATAAGACATACCTCTTCCCACTGAGGACACAACTACATGTGAGTGGTGGATTCCACCAGAGCACACCTACTTAGTCAAGACTGCAGTACCTGTGGTGGGGTCTCCTGTGTTTACATCCAACCATATTCAAACTAATGAATCATGATGGATCTATCTGGGCAGGGTCATCAGTTCAGTTCAGTTCAGTTCAGTCGCTCAGTTGTGTCCGATTCTTTGCGACCCCATGAATCGCAGCATGCCAGGCCTCCCTGTCCATCACCAACTCCCGGAGCTCACTCAGACTCACGTCCATCGAGTCAGTGATGCCATCCAGCCATCTCATCCTGGGTCGTCCCCTTCTCCTCCTGCCCCCAATCCCTCACAGCATCAGAGTCTTTTCCAACGAGTCAACTCTTCTCATGAGGTGTCCAAAGTACTGGAGCTTCAGCTTTAGCATCATTCCTTCCAAAGAAATCCCAGGGTTGATCTCCTTCAGAATGGACTGGTTGGATCTCCTTGCAGTCCAAGGGACTCTCAAGAGTCTTCTCCAACACCACAGTTCAAACGCATCAATTCTTCAGCGCTCAGCCTTCTTCACAGTCCAACTCTCACATCCATACATGACCACAGGAAAAACCATAGCCTTGACTAGACGGACCTTAGTCGGCAAAGTAATGTCTCTGCTTTTGAATATACTATCTAGGTTGGTCATAACTTTTTTTCCAAGGAGTAAGTGTCTTTTAATTTCATGGCTGCAATCACCATCTGCAGTGATTTTGGAGCCCCCCAAAATAAAGTCTGACACTGTTTCTACTGTTTCCCCATCTATTTCCCATGAAGTGATGGGTCCAGACGCCATGATCTTCGCTTTCTGAACGTTGAGCTTTAAGCCAACTTTTTCACTCTCCTCTTTTACTTTCATCAAGAGGCTTTTTAGCTCCTCTTCACTTTTTGTCATAAGGGTGGTGTCATCTGCATATCTGAGGTGATTGATATTTCTCCCGGCAATCTTGATTCCAGCTTGTGTTTCCTCCAGTCCAGCGTTTCTCATGATGTACTCTGCATAGAAGTTAAATAAGCAGGGTGACGATATACAGCCTTGACGTACTCCTTTTCCTATTTGGAACCAGTTTGTTGTTCCATGTCCAGTTCTAACTGTTGCTTCCTGACCTGCACACAGATTTCTCAAGAGGCAGGTCAAGTGGTCTGGTATTCCCATCTCTTTCAGAATTTTCCACAGTTTATTGTGATCCACACAGTCAAAGGCTTTGATATAGTCAAGAAAGCAGAAATAGATGTTTTTCTGGAACTCTCTTGCTTTTTCCATGATCCAGCGGATGTTGGCAATTTGATCTCTGGTTCCTCTGCCTTTTCTAAAACCAGCTTGAACATCAGGGAGTTCACGGTTCACGTATTGCTGAAGCCTGGCTTGGAGAATTTTGAGCATTACTTCACTAGCATGTGAGATGAGTGCAACTGTGCGGTAGTTTGAGCATTCTTTGGCATTGTCTTTCTTTGGGATTGGAATGAAAACTGACCTTTTCCAGTCCTGTGGCCACTGCTGAGTTTTCCAAATTTGCTGGCATATTGAGTGCAGCACTTTCACAGCATCATCTTTCAGGATTTGAAACAGCTCAACTGGAATTCCATCACCTCCACTAGCTTTGTTCGTAGTGATGCTTTCTAAGGCCCACTTGACTTCACATTCCAAGAAGTCTGGCTCTAGATGAGTGATCACATCATCATGATTATCTGGGTCATGAAGATCTTTTTTGTACAGTTCTTCTGTGTATTCTTGCCACCTCTTCTTAACATCTTCTGCTTCTGTTAGGTCCAGACCATTTCTGTCCTTTATCGAGCCCATCTCTGCATGAAATGTTCCCTTGGTATCTCTGATTTTCTTGAGGAGATCTCTAGTCTTTCCCATTCTGTTCTTTCCCTCTATTTCTTTGCATTGATCGCTGAAGAAGGCTTTCTTATCTCTTCTTGCTATTCTCTGGAACTCTGCATTCAGATGCTTATATCTTTCCTTTTCTCCTTTGCTTTTCGCCTCTCTTCTTTTCATAACTATTTGTAAAGCCTCCCCAGACACCCATTTTGCTTTTTTGCATTTCTTTTCCATGGGGATGGTCTTGATCCCTGTCTCCTGTACAATGTCACGAACCTCATTCCATAGTTCATCAGGCACTCTGTCTATCAGATCTAGACCCTTAAATCTATTTCTCACTTCCACTGTATAATCATAAGGATTTGATTTAGGTCATACCTGAATGGTCTAGCGGTTTTCCCTACTTTCTTCAATTTAAGTCTGAATTTGATAATAAGGAGTTCATGATCTGAGCCACAGTCAGCTCCTGGTCTTGTTTTTGTTGACTGTATAGAGCTTCTCCATCTTTGGCTGCAAAGAATAGAATCAATCTGATTTTGGTGTTGACCATCTGGTGATGTCCATGTGTAGAGTCTTCTCCTGTGTTGTTGGAAGAGGGTGTTTGCTATGACCAGTGCATTTTCTTGGCAAAACTCTATTAGTCTTTGGCCTGCTTCATTCCGCATTCCAAGGCCAAATTTGCCTGTTACTCCAGGTGTTTCTTGACTTCCTACTTTTGCATTCCATCCCCCTATAATGAAAAGGACATCTTTTTTGGGATGACCATGATGGCTACTCCATTTCTTCTGAGGGATTCCTGCCTACAGTAGTAGGTGTAATGGTCATCTGAGTTAAATTCACCCATTCCAGCAGCTGTGCTTTGCTGGAGCAGCCATGAAGAGATACCTCACGCCAAGGTAAGAGAAACCCAAGTAAGATGGTAAGTGTTGCAATAGGGCATCAGAGGGCAGACACACTGAAACCATACTCACAGAAAACTAGTCAATCTTATCACACTAGGACCACAGCCTTGTCTAACTCAATGAAACCAAGCCATGCCTACAGGGCAACCCAAGATGGGCGGGTCATGGTGGAGAGGTCTGACAGAATGTGGTCCACTGGAGAAGGGAATGGCAAGCCACTTCAGTATTCTTGCCTTGAGAACCCCATGAACAGTATGAAAAGGCAAAATGACAGGATACCAAAAGTGGGCAGGGTCATCAATAGCATTGAAACAGCAGATGAAGGGCTAGTGATGGGTTTCACAGTGCATGCGTCAGACCAACAGCACCAAGCCTATTGGATGCCCCACGTGATGCAGCAGGAAGAACTGCTTGGTAAGTATTCTCACAAAAACAAACAACTGAACCTACACTGCTTCAAATGTTAACTTTTAATACCAGTTTGCAGGAACTATAGGAGACAGAAAAACAAATTAAATGAGACCATGGGATGCAATCAGCAAAACCCCAAATGGGGGTGGGGTCTCGATAGGACAAATGACCCAGTTCTTCCAACAAATAAGTTCAAGGAAAAGAAAAGCCGGATGAGAACTGTTAGAACTGAAGAGTCACTGTAGACGTGACAACCAAACGCTATGGGTGGGTCTCATGTGGATTCTGATTTGTCATTAAGAGTGTATGAAATGATGGGAATGCACAAGATTGATATTTCATATTAAGCAAAAATTTCTTAAAGGTGTGACAATGTGGTTACATTAGCACGGTTCGTATCTCAGAGGTACACACTTAGGTATCAGGAGGTGCAATGAGACACCAGGGGTTTGCTTCCCAAGAATCTCGTGGGAAGGAGGAAGTGGGCCGATCAGATGACCTGGCCAGGTAATTAATAAATACTGAAGCAAAGTACTTGTATTTGAAATACGTTTGAAATATTTCTTAAAGAAAAGGGAAAACAAGAACTGCATGAGAGTATCAAAATGAAAATGTTATCATGGGCTGTCCCCCCCCCCCTTTTTTTTTTTACTGTTTAGAAAAACTCATCATAATGAACCTTGAAAGGCACGAACACTGATAAACTAGGACTTAAACAACACCAGTTCCTGCACGAAGCTTGGGACTGGGCATCCTTGTTTCCGCTCGGCAGCTTCACTGTCTGCCCCCCTCCAGAGCTGCCCCCTTTCAAGGCAGGGCCTGGGAGGAGGGCAGGAGTCCCGGGGGCAGGGTGCTGGTGTGAGAATGGACAGAAGATCCCCTCTCGCGGGTCTCAGGAAGCACTCTCTTTACTCCCAGGAGACCTGAAGAGAAGACGAAGTTTGGAGCTGGCCACATGCCCGGGAGCCTGTCTAGAATGGGAGAACCTGGGGGCACAGAGCCGCCTGGAGAGGAGCAGGGCTCTGGCGACACCAGCGGAGCCCCAGCATGAAGCTGAGATTTGGTTTCTTCCCTGAAAACTAGTGGGGCCTGGACATTCTGTCAGGTTTCTACTGAAAAAGAATTCTAAGCAGTAAGAACACGTTTCTACTGCAAGAAAAATCAGACACTCTATCAAAGCATACACTGCTGCTGCGGCTAAGTCGCTTCAGTTGTGTCCGACTCTGTGCGACCCCAGAGACAGCAGCTCACCAGGCTCCCCTGTCCCCAGGATTCTCCAGGCAAGAACACTGGAGTGGGTTGCCACTTCCTTCTCCAATGCATGAAAGTGAAAAGTGAAAGTGAAGTTGCTCAGTCGTGTCCGACTCCCAGCAACTCCATGGACTGCAGCCTACCAGGCTCCTCCGTCCATGGGATTTTCCAGGCAAGAGTATTGGAGTGGGGTGCCATTGCCTTCTCCGAAGCATACACTAGAGAGTCCTTATTCACTGCCTCCTGAAGACAGTCCCTTCCCAGAGGGGCCTGCTTCCGGTCTGGTGGCATCTTTCTTGTGCACGGTTTTGCAACAATCATGTGTGACGCAGAAACACACTGCTGCGCGTGCTCGAGGCTCAGAAGCCTTTTCACTTAAAAAGGGCACAATGTGGGTTCCTCTCCGGGTGCTTTCTCCAGGAGAGCATCGTGTGGACCACTGCTCAGAGATCATGGCAGGCAGCTAGCAACTCCGGGTAACCCACCTGTGCTGGCGAGGACGCGCTAGAGACCTTAGCGAGGGAAAATAAGAGATATCCACAGAACAACCCGGGAGAGCAGATCGTGGAGTGCAGGTAGGAAAGCGAGCTGGGAGTGAAAACAGGTTCTGACTTTCATCCTATGTGAAGTGACCAAGGACAGGGAGGCCCCACGCTGCTCCTTACCGGTTGGGCCCTCCTGGAAAGACCTGTGACACACGTGAGGCTCACACTTGGGGTCAAGACTGAGTGCACAAGTGGGAGGCATGTGGCAGTCACACATTGCTGTCCCACATCCTCCACCACAGCCTAGTAGGCACAGCTCCCTGTAAAAACACCTGTTCCCAGTACAGGTATAGAAGTCCTTCGTCTTTGCTCAGGAACTTAACTGGGAAAAATAAGGCACCAATCTTTGAAGTACTTAAAGCCAAACAGAATGCTCGCCATCTGATGTCTTAGTGCTCTGCAGGTGAAGGACAACGTACCCTCGTCACACGAGGTGTGACGTTTGTATGTCACCCACACACAAACTGTCACAACGTTGATTTTAAAAGCAGACTCATCCCACAGCTGCTTCTGGATTGGTCTCTTCTGGGGGTTGAGCTTCTTAAACTTAATGCAACTACGTTTCTAACAACAATACAGGTTTCAGTTCACTCACTCGGTTGTGTCTGACTCTTTTACTTCAAAATGAATGAGATGAACATCAAAGTGAGACTTGGACACAGAAAATCCAACAGCTCCTCTCATGGGGAGATCAGCCCAGGAGCCTGCTGAGCCCCTAACACTCGACCCACATCTGTGTGGGAACAGCCTCAGCTTCAGTCAATAACGCTGGACCCCACATCTGTGTGGAAATAACCTCAGCTCCAGTCATTCTATTAAGCTCTGGGCCGAGAGACCGCAACCCTGCCAGTGTGAAGATGTACTCATTCCCTCATCACTGCCACTGACTCTAAGACACCAGGAACCACAAGATGCACTGTTATTTTACGTGCCACCAAAAGAGAAAGCAGAAATGCAACCAAATTGTCACATGTTGATTTTAAAACGTATCCCACTCTTAGAGGTTAAATGCTGAGTGAAAGTGAAAGTCGCTCTGTTGAGTCCGACTGTTTGTGACCCCGTGGACTATACAGTCCATGGAATTCTCCAGGCCAGAATACTGGAGTGGGTAGCCTTTCCTTTCTCCAAGGGATCGTCCCAACCCAGGGATCGAACCCAAGTTTCCTGCATTGCAGGTGGATTCTTCACCAGCTGAGCCACAGAGAAGCGCTAAAGGCTGACAGTTGCAGATAAAAAGAGGCAGAGATATTTATTCTGGTCACAGCTGCATTCCCAGCACCAAAAGCCGTGACCCAAACAGCAACAGCACACCTACAGTGGGCACCCAATGGGTGTGCGAACACACGAGTGAGTGAACAGGGACAAGTGAGCTCTTGTGAGCAAAACTGCGGTTATTCCACGGCTGTGAATGATCAACACTTAAAGCGGGTACAGCAACACTTAGTTGCTTTAAGTTCTACAAAGATTTTCAATTTGTTTTCAAACTAAGTTGCTAATGGACAGCAGAGTGACATCTCAGACTCTCTTTTCTATGCCTGAGACAAGACACAATTGACCGGATCAGTGAGGTTCCACCATCAGGCCAAGTTATTTCCGAAAGTGTGTTTCTATTCCGACAGGCACAGCTGTGGCAGAGACTATGTCCATTCTGTCCCGTCACCCCTGTCTACATGTGCACTTTACTGTCATTTTTCTGAAGGCCTGCTACACTCCCTGCATTGTGAGGAGCATAGGACAAGTAACTTAGACCACACCCGGGGGACTGCATGCCCCTGGGCATCCTGCCCTGGGGCCACCCTGACGTTTCAGACCCTGAGCCTGTTCACCAAAGGGGTTTGAACACCAGGCTCTGTCTGGTCGCCTCAACCCGTAGGCGCTGCATCTGGTCCTTCTTCTGTTCTGTACACAGGCTGGCCCTCGTGTGTCTGGATGCGCGCCCACTTCCAGCTAGGAAAACAGATGGAAGTTTACAGTGTTTTGGGGAGACAGTGACACACTGACTGATAATTAAGAAGCAGGGCAGCTAAGTGCCACAACAGAGACACATAGGGTATCCTGGGATCCTTGCGGGGCAGGGTGAGGTGAGACAGAAGGCATTTTGGAGCGAGTGATGCTGAACTGAGTACTGGGAGTTGGAGAAGTGCGGGGATCTTTTCAGAGAATGGGAGATGTGAAGGCAGAGGTGAGAATCGGTGTACTGAACACCAGGAACCAGTGTGGAGCAGTCACATGGGGAAGAGGGGATGAGGTGTGGAGAGAAAGGCAGAACAGACCGTGGTCCACAGACCTGGGACTCTGACCTGTCCAACTGTTTTAAGATGATGAGCCAGGCTGGTTCCAGAGCAGGGGGTTCACTGGGGGCAACTGGAGTTTAGATGAGCGAGGAAGCAAGCAACCACAGAAGTCTAGATGAGACAGGGGGTGGGCAGGGGCAGGGGGGTGCTCCAGGCAGGGGAGAGCAGTTCAGGAAATGAGACAGCTGAGACCAGAGGACACTGGATGCAGGGTGGGGGAGAGGAGGCCAGCTAGAGTCTGGGTGGGGAGGGGAACTAGCATCCAAAATGAAAGAGCAGGGGCAGCACAAGAGGTTTGGTGGTTGGGGGGCGGGGGGCGGGAAGAAAAATGAATCACGTTTGGACATTCTGGTCTGAGGACACACAGGTAGACACTGCCAGGTGAGTAGGGCATATCTGAGCTGAAAGCAGCAAAGATCTGGGTTAGAAGACCAGGGTTAGAAATCTCCAGCATATATGGGATGAGTAAATTAAATCTGCTGGGGAGACCCTGAACAGAGTCAAAGTCTTTCTAGCAGACTTCCCATGAAACGATACTTTCTTTCCCCTGGGTAGTCTCTTGTGGTTTCTCCTTAAAATAATACATTAACTAAGGAGGTCAGCACAAGGAGAGATAACATCAATTCTTTGAAAGAGGCTCTATGTACCAGAACTAACAATAAAAAAATCAGACTTATCTTGTATGCTCAGCCGCTCAGTCGTGTCTGAGACTTTGGGATTCCATGGGCTGTAGCCCGCCAGGCTCCTCTGTCCATAGGATTCTCCAGCCATGAATACTTGAGTGGGTTGCAATGCCTTTCTCCAGGAGGGTCTTCCTGACCCAGGGATTGAACCCAGGTCCCCCACATTAACGTCTGAGCCACCAGGGAAGCCCAGACTTATCTTAATGCCATACAAACCTCCACTGCACACTGTAGCTCATTCTTTCAGGAGTTTACAGATCAGTTAATGAAATCCTTCAACGGTACCCACTGCTGTTTAAACCCAAATCGTAAAGCCCGATGTGACTTGGCCGCTGCCTACTTGTTCAACTTCACCTTCCCTCACCTTCCCTAACCATCTCGCACTGCTAGCCCGCCTCCTCTCCGACCTGCTGAACGTCAACGGCCCATGTAGAGGATGGCTTTCTTTCCTTGGTTTTCGTTTCCGTTACTTTGCTTAAACGAGCTCTGTTTCAGGTATAAATTCCTCCCTAGACTTCCCGGGGCAACTCCCTCCAGGGTAGGGATTCTGTCTTCTCTTTCGCAATCCCAACTCCTAAACGTGTTGGTCAAGTGAAGGCGTGACTCAAAGAAGAGCACACCAGAATCTATCAGGTGAGCCCAGTGATCCGGCGTCCAGGCTCGGGGTTGGACAGAACGGGTCTATCCTAAGCTTCACCACCCACTGGGACTTTCAGCAGACCACCCGACATTGTCGGCCACAGCCCCTCAACCTTAGAACAGGACGAGACCCAGCAGAAAGCGGACACAAAAGCACACGCGGGAGTGCGACTCAGTGCCACACGCTCTTCCCGCTCCGCCCGCGGCTCCCCCGGCCAGTCCCCAGTGACGCACCTCCCGACCGGGCCCCCTTCCCACAACCCCCAGCCCGGCCCACCCCGGGCTCCCACGCCCGGCCGCCATGTGCGCGGCGGACCGCCGGCCGCCCACCTGTCTCCTTCTGCGTCTTCACGCTGATGTACTGGCGCAGCTTCTTCACCGCCCGGTCCCGGATGCCCTTCTCGTGGGACGCCAGCCGCTGAGCGAACTGTATCTCGGCCGGCTGCATGGCGGGGGCCATCGTGTCCGTTGGAGCATCCCCCGCCACAGCCCGCCGCCACAGAGCGCCCGCCGCCTCGCCGCCCCGGTCGCGACTGCGCAGAAGGCTGTGGCGCGTGCAGCGGCGCTCAGGCTGATGGCGTCACAAAGGCGCCGGCCGCCGCTCGCAGCGCGTTCTGGGAGCTAGCGCGGCTGCCAAGGCAGCCAGCTGAGCGGCTCGTCCCTGGTTAGCGGCGCGCCTCTCCGCCTCTGCCGTCTCTCGGTAGCCAAAGCTCGTGGCCGTTGACGGCGAGGTTAGCCGGCGTTGCGTGTTGGCCAGGAAGAGTCCGATAGCCAGTTTTATGTGGTCTAGAATCTTTGCGCCCACTCCACTAAATCCTGGTCCGATTGGAGCTGTTCCCCGGGAGACGCGACACCGAGTCTTGAATCGCTTTGGATTCCTCGGCCGCCAGGGCTGGGTGGAGGCTGGGGAGAGAGGCTGCCCTTGGGAATTTTGGTGGGATGTTGTGGGCAGCCCCCTCGAGGAACGCTCTGGTCTCAGCGACCAGCGACCCCCAGTGCCCGGGTCCCGGCCGCGAGGATTGAGAGCGTGAGCTTGAGGTCCGCCCGCGGGCCTGGAGGGCACGCACGCTGGGCACTTGGCCGTGTCAGCTCGCGGCCGGCTTCAGACAGGCAAAGTCCTAGTGGTATAGTAACTGGTACCTTTGAACGCATGGGCACTGTGCGAACTCAGTGGATGTGTAGGGGCAGCTGAATGGACGGGGCGATGTGTCCCAGCTTACGGTAGCCGTTTCAGTTACGTACCAGCGGACTGGACTAAGTCTCCCTATCGAGGGCAGACCTCCCGAGCAGTCTGTTGTCAGAAAGCTTTGGCCTTTGCTCATGGAGCTGGGAGCTGAGTGCGGGAGCCAGGCGGCCGGCTGCTGGTTCCTTTGAACCTGTCACCCCTTGGTCTGACATCCCTTGCCGAACAGGAAGGGCCTTATTCGATTTATTTCACCGGACACTTACGCGAGGGTCTCACTGTCCTTGTACTTTGCAGTTAACAAAGTTTACGAGTCTGGTTAAGCCAGAAGAGCCAACGCGGGATCCCGCCGACCCATTCTGGGTCTTTCAGCCGAGAATGCTTCGAAAACTGCGTGGCCTGAGCCTCGCGGCTCTCCGTACCTGACTCTTGGTGTGGACGCGTTCCCGCGCTTTCTGGCGTGAGGGTCAGAGGGCGCGCCGCCACACAGGCGCAGGAGCGAAGGCCGCGGCAGTCATGAACGAGGCTGGCGGCGCTGAGGAGGCCTGTCGGGTTAGTGTGGGCATCCAGGTCTCGGCCTGTGAGCTCTAGCTGTCGCCCTCCACTCCCCCACACCGCTCCTGGGTGCCGTCCAGTGTGTTCGGGAGGGCCCTGGGCGTCGTCCGCAGACAGCATGCCTTGGGTAGGGGATGGGAGGCGGCAACCCCTGCCTTGGAAAATTCTCCCAAATTCTCGGGTGTGCGGGTCCAGGGGGCCGCGCAGGGGGCGGTGGGCGTGCTCCTGTGACCCCCCGGGACAGGCCGGGCCTGGCCGCCCGCGAGGCCCTGGCTGCGTTGGACTTGTCAGCCTCAGGGGTGCCTAGCTGTCGAGTTCAGATCCAGGTTGTGTCCCCAGTCCTGGGATTCCCGAGACTCACCTGGCTTCTCTGTTTCCCGGTTTCCCAGGGTTGTGGTCGGTAAGGAGCAGGGCGGCCCGCAAAGGGCCTGGCGCACCCAGTACGCATTCACTCCGATGCCTTTCTCGCCTGATAGCTTCCTGCTGGAGCGTTAAGAAAAAGTTGCCCGCGATTTCTTTGGCGTTCTGGAATAGGGCCTTGTTTGCACTTTAAAAAAACTAGCTTACAGTGTGAAGGCTGGGGCTTGAGCTATCTGGATGTAATATACATAGAAAACAGTACATTAGGTAAAGACGAGCTTTGAAACTGTTTTGAGCACACGAGGCCTTATAAAGAAAAGGAAGCAAGCTGAGTTGGGCTGCTGGTTTTAGTCATCTGAGGAGACCTGTGATCTTGAGATCTGCTTGTTTTTCTAGCACATGGGAACTAAAGAAGAATTTGTTAAAGTCAGAAAGAAGGACCTGGAACGACTGACAACTGAAGTGATGCAAATACGGGACTTCTTACCCAGAATACTAAATGGGGAAGTACTGGAAACCTTCCAGAAATTAAAGATTGTAGAAAAAAGTGAGTCATACTTCATCTTCAGCAGTCACTGATGGTGACAGCAGTGTGTTTCAGCAGGTTTTCCTTATGTAAATAACTGGGAAGTGATTGTAAATAAACTTTAAGATACTGTTACAGACTTTGTAATTACCTTTGGAAAAGTCAGATAAGACATAAGAAGGGGAGGGGCCCACAAATGAGTAACTTGGCTTTGTGTAGGTTCCTGTTGGAGGAAGGGTTGCCAACTTTCTGAGTATCTGTTCCCAGCTCTTTACCTTTTATCTTTGGCAGAAGTATTTTATACTTTTATTATTTAAGAGCTCTGTTCTAAAAATTAAGTCCTTTCTTGTATAAATACATACAATCTTATACAAGATCCTCTTATGCAAAGGATCCTTTTTTGTAAAAGGAGCTTGCCATTTAGTAACCTTACATGGATTCAGGTGTGTCTGTAGAGATATGGTCTCTCTCCTGTTTATTATCCTGCCTGTTTATTCTCCCTTAGGAGTCTTCAGATGCACCCTCCCTGGCCTGTGGTGTGCTCTGTGAGGCGGGCTCCTGCAGATTGGGTGCCTCCTCCTTGCTGGTTGCCAGTGAGGACTCATTGAGAGAAGGAAGCCATGGGCAGGAGGAGTTGGGGGTGTTTCCTCATGCTCCCTCCACAGCTGTGACCCGTGCCCAGGGGCCTCCTCCACATTTCCAGCTCTCACCAGGCTGTAGGAACACTGTCCCCTCTCCTCCTTTCAGCTGGAGGGCTGCTGCCAGTCCCAGGTGCCTTACCATCCTTGTTGGGTCTCTGGCCCCTGCTCATCCTTTTGTAACTAGTCCTTTCCATAAAGTCCACAGCAGGGCTTCTTTGTTTTCCCCTGGGACATTGCCAGGTATGCCCCCATCACTGGTTACCATAGCTCCAGGTCACTGTCGACCTCACCTGCGTTCAGCAGCCTCAGAAGAGCAGTCAGTCATCTTGTGTGCCTGTGTCTTTAGGGAAGGAGAGTGCTGATGAGCAGCTGAGGATGTTAGCCTGCTGGGTAGGTATACTTCTCACTGCAGATTAACACACTGGCATTCTGGAAAACCCATCAGGAACTTCTCATGAGCTGGTTAGCATTTGGAGATTAATCCTCTGTCAAAATCAAACTAGTGACTACAAAAGTGAGGTCCATAACTGCATTTGTGGTGACGTGATCACAGGCAGACTTTAGGAGGTCTTGCCTCACAGCCCTTGGCCTCCCCAGCTGTGTCATCACCCCCTTTCCCATCGGTCTTCTCAGTCTGCTCTGCGGGTTCGTCCTCCTCTGCAGCAGCTGTCCAGCTAGGGGAAGCGCTCAGGCTCTTCTGCCCTTATCGCGTGGCCTCTCCAAGGGCAGTCTGCACATTGGTAGCTTCAGTTGCTGTCTTGATGCCAGTGGCTCCTAGGCTTTCCTCTAGCCTCACCTCTTCTCCAGGGTCAGGGTCCTGTTTCTGACTCCTACTTGGCATTTCTTCTTACTTGTTTCACATTCACTTCAGATTCTAAGTGTTTGTCTTAGTGTGATCGGCCTGTAGCCCTAGGAAGGACCTGTGTTCTGACGAGGTCAGGTTACTGGCTGGTTGCAGTGAGGAGGACCACTCACTGCAGCAGAGGAACTGTGGGCATCCTGCCACCAGAGGAAGAGACAAGTGTTGCTCTAGGATTTGGGATGGGGCGGAGTGTAGATAGCATGTGGGCGAGGCTGTGTGCTCATGGGCTCCACATGGAGTAGGGCTGTGTGTGAAGGGGTCAGCATCGGGTCTCACCACAGTGGCACCAAGTCCTGTTTCCTTGGAAACTGCAAAATGTAGATAGAAGAACATGAGGTCTAGGAACCTTTTATTTGAAGCCCTGCAGCCAGCTGGCTGTTCAGGCCGGGCTCCCTGTCATAGCAACTGCCATCCCACAGGCAAGTGCGTGTGTTTCTTCCTCCTCACCAGTATAAGTCCAAACAGCAGAAGTTCTGGTAGTCCGGGGTTTTACGGGATAAAACAAACCAGCAGCCACTGAAGGAGGGGTCATCATGACAGTTTCCTCTCGCAGTGTGTCCTTGGTAGAAATATTGTTTCCTGTTAACTTGGCAGCCAGCTTTCTGTGTCTGTTCTCCAAGCCCAGCAGATTGCAGGACAGATTTTCACTTTCTCAGAGTGAGGCAGTGTTACTTTCTCACATCTGACGCATGCTATCCCTCCCCCACCCCCCGGACACTGGACTTTCCCAGCCTCCCCAGGGCACTGCCATCCAGAGACCTGGGATCTTCCTTGTTGCCCACCTCTCTTCTCACTCTTCACTCCCCTTCTACTCGCTCCCTGTCTCCCGGTGAGTCTTGTACCTTTCTCCTCATGGATGCATCAAGAATTCCTCAGCTGCCTCCACTGTCACTGCCACCACCCATGGCCAGGCCCCTGTCATTTTGCCTGAATCGCTGCTTCCCGATAGCAGTCACTCATTGCCACTCGCCAGTCCACTCTGAATACTGTAGCCTGATTGGTTTTTGACAATTCAGTTCTATTTTGTCATTCCCCTTCTTACATTAGTTATCGGTGGCTTCTCCTTGCTCTTCAGATAAAGACCAAAAAAACAAACCCCTACCCAAAATCTCTCCCACCTTAAACCTTAACACTGTACCACAGCTTGAAAGGCTTTGTGTTATTGGACTTAACCTCCTACCCAGACTCACTTCTTATCTAACTGCCTAACCGTTATCTGTCTTCCTGTTAGGTGCTCTCATAATATCCTGTACTTTTCCATCAGACAGTATGGTTTTAGCCCCCTCTTACACTGTAAGTTCGTTTATTCTCTGATTCTGGCTGATTCCTTGAGGAATCACATGAGTTGGAGCTCTGAGAACAGGTCCCTCAGAGCCTGTCCAAGGATCGCAGGGCAGCAGCAGGAGCTGTGTAGCATGCGCTTATCCCCCGTCTCCCTGGCCTGTGGTCCAGGGTGTGCCTCCCATCTTAACCAGTGACAAGGGCAATGTGAAGATAGGAATGGGTGCCGGCAGGGAAGAAGGAGGGGGAAGCCACACACCTGACTTCAGGGCAGGTTTCTTCAGAGAACAGACGTGGGTGTTGGATGCTTTGATGGGCTCAGGCTGCACAGGCCAGCCAGGGGACTTAGGAGGGTGTGATGGGTGTCAGGTCTGCCTTTCGCATAGGAGCTTAGTTTCCTGGGGGAAACTGGGCAGGTAGCTGGTAGAGGCTGGAATAATCCTGCAAGGGTATTGCCTGAGAATCTTTAGGGAACAGATGAGCATCGAGGGCAGAGGCAACATTAGAAGGAAAAGGGGAAGACTTTTTAGGCTAGGATGTGGCATGTATGAAAGTCACAAATGGGAGTGAGCAGGGTTGGATATGAGGTACGCTCCTTTTCCTGCTTGACAGGTGGAATAGAGGTTGGGGTAGTGCAGATGTCAGATATGTGAGCAGTTTATAGAAGACAAAATGATGGATTAAGTTTGAAAGGAGAGGCAGTTGGAAATGAGCACATGGAAATGACATCTAAATAGTGATCAAAAGGACATTTTCAGGGGAATGATTTTGTATCTGAGTGTAGGACATGTTGAGGACTTGGTTGGCAGATGGAGAATTAACGTAGACTGCTCGTCAAGGAAGGTCTCAACTTTACGTGAGGGTATGGACTCTGCCTTGTGACAGGATGTGAGGGGAAGTGGTTGGTCCGAGAGTAGCTGGGGGCCAAGTGCAGCGGGAGGAATCCGAGGACGGAGTCCTCTGCAAGCTGCTGCTCGTGAACGTCTACAACGAGGGTGGCAGCGCTCACCTCGCTGCAGGTGTCGAGGTTGAAAGTGGCATCCTCTTTGGCACGTGCTTGACCTAGGCGTGCCTAGGACGCCCTCCCTCAGGTGGAGGGGTCCTGGCCGTCCACATGATGACTGCGGGGCTTCACAGTCCTCACCGCGGGTGTGGCGGCTGGCTGCAGAGTCGCGCTGAGGGTGGGGCAGGGTCAGCCCTTCTGACTCCCGCGTTGCTCAAGGTCAGCTGTGCACAGTGGAAGTGAGCTTACCCCTTCTCTCCATCCCTCCTGGGCTTATTCTTCCAGCGCTGAAGGAGTTACTACCACATCAATGTGTGTCAACAGTTTGTTTTAAACTGGGATAGGCCTCCTTTTTTTTGTTTAAATAAAAGTTTGTGTAGTATATGGTTGTTCAACCTGTAAAATAAATGGAGGGTGTATTTTGTGCATAATTATTTGAAAAATTCAGTTTCATATCACTTATTTTTAAAATCGGTGGGTACAATGAAGGTTTTTGATGAAAACAAAAGTGTACTATTAGAGATTTTGGAAGACAGTTGTAGTACTCAATGTCCTATTTCTATTTTCATGCTGGTTTTTTTTTTTTTAATCGCACTGTGCAGCTTGTGGGATTGTGGTTCCTGGTGAGTGAAAGCTCAGAGTCCTTGCCACTGGACTGCCAGGAAATTCTCTCCAGTTTCACTTTTAATTTTGGTTGTTAAGTAGCAAGAAAAAGACAAATCCCAGAGGTGAGTTGCAAATGAGAAAGCTTTTAAACAACTCACTTTGCAACATCAGGATGGTTTTCAATTAAACTGATCTTGAAGCTTGGAATCAGATACTGTGTTTCTCAATTAAGTCACAAAGTCTAATTTCTTGTCTTTCCTAGTTGACCTGTTCATTTTAGAGAGAGATGATGGAAAGGCCACTCAGCCTGTTGAAACTTCCATTGTCTTATAGAAAACACTCTCCAAATGCGTTATATTGCACTTGAGATGCTAAACAGTACACTCTGAGGACAACTTGCCGCCTTAGTGGTGGTCTGTCAGAGTCATCCGAATCATTGAATTTTACATGTTGACCCCAGACATAAACTGCCGTCTCACTGCTGACAGTTTAAAATTTGCAACATTAGTTTTAACTTTACAGACTTCCTTGTTTAAATAAGTATGTTTAAATGTCAGCACTGTGAACCAACTTGATTTGTACATTGACTCTCAGCAGTGACAACAAAGGAGTGCAGCCATGATATACTGAAGAGTTATTTGACTATAGTTTTTTTAGCAGTGGAAAAAATTATTCTGTATCATTTAAAATCTGTACAGCAGCTCCTTGCCTCTGTGAGCACAGTACAGTAGCACTTGCTGTGATGGGGGTGATGGTGTATCATTTGTGCTGTCTGGGTTTGTGTTGCAAATACCCACCAGCCATCTGTGCCAAACTGACCCAGTGCCATTTATCGGAAAGACAGTTTTTCCCTCCTGTGCTAGTGTCTTTTGTCACGGTGGCTATTTATGTACGTACGGGTCTGAGTCTCAGTTCTTTATTAGTTTTACGGTTTATTTTAAAATTATTTTTAGATGTTAGTATTTCTTAGTTTTTTGTATTGATTTTCTACTTGGTGATGTTTTTACTCTAGCTCCCTAATAAAACTCTCTTGTTGCTTGTTTCTGGAGCATACTGATCACAGTTATTTCAGAGTTTGAGTCTGATAAATCTACTCTCTGGATCACCTGTTGATCTGCTTATATTGTCTATTTTTCCTCTTGGTAGTCCTGGTAATTTTTATTATTATTATTGATTAATGGATTTTTTAAAAATGGAGTGTGTCGAGGCTCTGGAAAGTGATATTTTTCTCCAGTAAGGATTTTCCCCCCTGGCTTCTCTCAGGATGGAGTCCGAGTAGATCACTGTAACCGTCGGGTTGAGCTGGTTCACTGCTGGTTTCGGTCTTGGTTTGAGCTGGCCTGTTTCTAGTTCTTTCTCCCTCTTAGGGTTTTGGTTCTTCTAGGGGATCTATCTGAGAGCTTGAGTCGTTTCTCAGAGTCCTTCCGTCCAGGAGGCCCTGATCTTCAGTTCTGATCTCTCCAGTGCCATGAGACTGCTGATAGCTCTATGTGGCCTCCTGGGCTCTCTCCAACCCCTCCCCGCCCCAGCCCCTCACCCTCTCCAACACCACCACCACCCCCACCCCCCCCCCCCCCCCCCCAGCCTTCCTCTGTAGCCGCTCTACCCCTTACATGCTACTGAGTGCCTGTGCGGTCTCAGCTGTCTCACAGCTCTGTGCTCAATTGCCTCTGCCTGGCGAGAAGCTCTTCCTGGCCTTGCTGCTTCTGCCTGTGCTGCTTCTGAGTGTGCAGGTGCCTGGGGAAGAGCGGCTGGAAAGCTGGGCTTGCTCCTTCAGTGCACTCCCTCTCCTCTGGAGGGTCCTGGCTCTCAAGGCCTGTGTGGTGTGATGACTCAGATACTTTGAAACAGCTTTTTGTGGTTTGTTCAGATTCGACTTCCTTCTTGTTCTTGGAGGAAGATTGATCTGTTCAGTCACTATGCTAGCTGGAAATGGAAGTTCTTCCATGTATGTTGTTATGATTTTTTAATTGTTACAAATATATTGGGATGTCATACAGAAAATACAGGCTATGGAGACATTCTAAAGATACATGACAATTAAATGCAATACCTGAAGCTAGACTCGATGCTATACCTTGAAGGAAAAAAATGCTATAAAGGGCAGTCTTAGGTCAAATGACAAAATTCTAATGTTCATGGTAGATTAGATAAAGGTATTAATTTGTCTGAAGTTGACAACTGTTTATATTGGGTATCTTAGACAGTATCCCTATTGGAAAATATTCCCCAAGTATTCAGAAGTTAAGAACCATGCTAATGTAACTTACCCTAAACTGGCTGAAAAATATAGTGTGTATGTGCTTGTGTATGGTCCAAATGATGAGTGAATGTGGTGAAATGTTAACTGTAGGTAAGTCTGTGTAATGGGTACATGGATATTCCTTGTATTATTTTAATCCATGCAACATTTTGTAAGTTTGAAATTATTTCCAAATAAAACATTGTAAAAACATATAAAAAGGAAATACTAATTAAATGTTTACAGAACCATAAGCATTCCTGAGGTGCTTGGGTTCTTAGCAGTGGGGTTTGGAAAGCACTGCACTCCATGATTTCTAAAGCATTTATGGGGTTGTTTTGAGATTAATTTCCCAGGAGTTTGATATGAATGAGAGGGGGGACCTGTGTTTCTGCTCAGAGTAGAATTATTCTAGCCCAAAAAAGTATAAACTGCAGAGAGAATCGTTAGAGCATAGGATAATCATTAAAGAGTGAGTGCCGAGAAGAGATGTCTTGTTAGAGGTGTGATGACTTGTCACTGCTTTCTGTCTGGCTGTGCTGGGTCTTCACTGTGGCACGTGGGCTTCTCCAGGTGCAGTGTGCCAGCTTCTCTCGTTGTGTCCTGGGGGCTCCAGTGCAAGGCTCAGAAGCTGCCCCACAGCATGTGGGGTCCTCGTTCCCTGACCTGAGATCAAACCCAAGTCTGTTGCATTGGAAGGCAGACTCTTAACCACTAGATCAGTAGGGGAATCACCCCAAAAGAGATTTAATTTGATCAGAAGTGTATTATTAGCTTCCCTGATGGCTCAGCTGGTAAAGAACTTGCCTGCAATGTGGGAGTCCTGGGTTCAGTCCCTGGGTTGGGAAGATCCTCTGGAGAAGGCGACGGTAACCCACTCCAGTATTCTTGGCTGGAGAATCCCATAGACAGAGGCACCTGGTGACCTACAGTCCATGGGGTTGTAAAGAGTTGGACATGACCGATTGACCAACACTTTCCTTTATTGTGGTCCAGATGAAGTATTAGCAGAAGGTATCAAGTCCAAGTCCTTGCGGGAAACAGAAGACGTAAACAGAGTATTGTGAGGACAGACCAAGGCAGCCAGGTTTGGGGAACCAGCAGTTGGGAAGCAAAGGCCCAAGACCTGGAGGAGTGGGGCGCTATGGCTTCCCAGAGAGCAGGCAGGTTGGCAGGACGCTGGGTGCTCAGCACAGCCAAAGCCTCAGCTGCTTGAACCTGGCAGGGGCCATGTGGTGGGGAAGCAGATGTCCCAACCTGCCTCCTGTTCTCATTGCCTGGGGGAGGCCCACTTTCCAAATTCAACAGGAATCCATTAGCAAGGGAGGCTGGTTGCTATGGACGTTGACTTCAAGCCTCTTACCTGTTGGGCCAGAGCAGGTTGGAGAGATCTGAAGGGCATATGGGGACTGTCCAGAATACATGGGATGGAAAAGAAGAAAATTGACTGTTAGGGGCTTATGGGCTGAGGAGCAGATAGCTAGCCAAGGTGGAAGTGGTAGAGACATGTAGTTGTTCAGTTGCACAGTTATGTCTGACTCTGCAACCCCAGGGACGGCAGCATGCTAGGCTCCCTTGTCCTCCACTATCTCCCAGAGCTTGCTCACATTCTTGCCCATTGAGTTGGTGATGCCATCCAACCATCTCATCCTCTGTTGCCCCCTTTCTCCTCCTGCCCTTACTCTTTCCCAGCATCAGGGTCTTCTCCAGTTTCGTATCAGGTGGCCTC
The DNA here is from genome assembly GCF_032405125.1 of Capricornis sumatraensis. Lineage (NCBI taxonomy): Eukaryota > Metazoa > Chordata > Mammalia > Artiodactyla > Bovidae > Capricornis > Capricornis sumatraensis. Next base: position 249,665,894 of record NC_091069.1, on the reverse strand, counting down.
TGCATCAGTCCTTCCAATGAATATTCAGGGTTGATTTCCTTTAGGGTTGGCTGGTTTGATATGCTTGCTGTCCAAGGGACTCTCAAGAGTCTTTTCTAGCACCACAATTTGAAAGCATTCATTCTTCAGCAATCAGCTTTACTTATGGTCCAATTGTCACATCTGTATATGACTACTGGAGAAACCATCAGTTCAGTTCAGTCGCTCAGTCATGTCCGATTCTTTGCAACCCCATGAATCGCAGCACACCAGGCCTCCCTGTCCATCCCAACTCCCGGAGTTCACTCAAACTCATGTCTGTTGAGTTGGTGATGCCATCCAGCCATCTCATCCTCTGTCGTCCCCTTCCCCTCCTGCCCCCAGTCCCTCCCAGCATCAGGGTCTTTTCCAGTGAGTCAGTTCTTCGCCTGAGGTGGCCAAAGTATTAGAGTTTCAGCTTCAGCATCAGTCCTTCTAATGAACACCCAGGACTGATCTCCTTTAGGATGGAGTGGTTGGATCTCCTTGCAGTCCAACGGACTCTCAAGAGTCTTCTCCAACACCACAATTCAAAAGCATCAATTCTTCGGTGCTCAGCTTTCTTCACAGTCCAACTCTCACATCCATACATGACCACTGGAAATACCATAGCTTTGACTAGACGGACCTTTGTTGGCAAAGGAATGTCTCTGCTTTTGAATATGCTATCTAGGTTGGTCATAACTTTCCTTCCAAGGAGTAAGTGTCTTTTAATTTCATGGCTGCAGTCACCATCTGCAGTGATTTTGGAGCCCCCCCAAAATAAAGTCTGCCACTGTTTCCACTGTTTCCCCATCTATTTCCCATGAAGTGATGGGACCAGATGCCATGATCTTCGTTTTCTGAATGTTGAGCTTTAAGCCAACTTTTTCACTCTCTCACTTTCATCAAGAGGCTTTTTAGTTCCTCTTCACTTTCTGCCATAAGAGTGGTGTCACCTGCATATCTGAGGTTATTGATATTTCTCCTGGCATTCTTGATTCCAGGTTGTGCTTCTTCCAGCCCAGCGTTTCTCATGATGTACTCTGCATAGAAGTTAAATAAGCAGGGTGACAATATACTCCTTTTCCTATTTGGAACCAGTCTGTTGTTCCATGTCCAGTTCTAACTGGACAGTCCTGTGGCCACTGCTGAGTTTTCCAAATTTGTTGGCATATTGAGTGCAGCACTTTCAGTATTTGAAATAGCTCAACTGGAATTCCATCACCTCCACTAGCTTTGTTCATAGTGATGCTTCCTAAGGCCCACTTGACTTCACATTCCAGGATGTCTGGCTCTAGGTGAGTGATCACACCATCATGATTATCTGGGTCATGAAGCTCTTATTAGTACAGCTCTTCTGTGTATTCTTGCCACCTCTTAATATTTTCTGCTTCTGTTAGGTCCAGACCATTTCTGTCCTTTATTGAGCCCATCTTTGCATGAAATGTTCCCTTGGTATCTGTAATTTTCTTGAAGAGATTCTAGTCTTTCCCATTCTGTTGTTTTCCTCTATTTCTTTGCATTGATTGCTGAGGAAGGCTTCCTTATCTCTCTTTGGTATTCTTTGGAACTCTGCATTCAGATGCTTATATCTTTCCTTTTCTCCTTTGCTTTTCACTTCTCTTCTTTTCACAGCGATTTGTAAGGCCTCCTCAGACACCCATTTTGGTTTTCTGCATTTCTTTTCCATGGGGATGGTCTTGATCCCTGTCTCCTGTACAATGTCACGAACCTCATTCCATAGTTCATCAGGCACTCTGTCTATCAGATCTAGTCCCTTAAATCTATTTCTCACGTCCACTGTATAATCATAAGGATTTGATTTAGGTCATACCTGAATGGTCTAGTGGTTTTCTCCACTTTCTTCAATTTAAGTCTGAATTTGGTAATAAGGAGTTCATGATCTGAGCCACAGTCAGCTCCTGGTCTTGTTTTTGCTGACTGTATAGAGCTTCTCCATCTTTGGCTGCAAAGAATATAGTCAATCTGATTTCGGTATTGACCATCTGGTGATGTCCATGTGTAGAGTCTTCTCTTGTGTTTTTGGAAGGAGTGTTTGTTATGACCAGTGCGTTCTCTTGGGAAAACTCTATTAGTCTTCGCCCTGCTTCATTCTGTATTCCAAGGCCAAATTTGCCTGTTACTCCAGGTGTTTCTTGACTTCCTACTTTCGCATTCCAGTCCCCTGTAATGAAAAGAACATCTTTTTTGGGTGTTAGTTCTAAAAGGTCTTGTAGGTCTTCATGGAACCATTCAACTTCAGCTTCTTCAGCGTTACTGGTTGGGGCATAGGCTCGGATCACCATGATATTGAATGGTTTGCCTTTGTAAATGAACAGAGATCATTCTGTCATTTTTGAGATTGCATCCAAGTCCTGCATTTTGGACTGTTTTGTTGACCATGATGGCTACTCCATTTCTTCTAAGGGATTCCTGCCCGCAGTAGTAGATATAATGGTCATCTGAGTCAAATTCACCCATTCCAGTCCTTTTTAGTTCACTGATTCCTAGAATGTCGACATTCATTCTTGCCATCTCTTGTTGACCACTTCCAATTTGCCTTGATTCATGGACCTAACATTCCAGGTTCCTATGCAATATTGCTCTTTATAGCATCGGACTTTGCTTCTATCAGCAGTCACATCCACAACTGGGTATTGTTTTTGCTTTGGCTCCATCCCTTCATTCTTTCTGGGGTTATTTCTCCACTGATGTCCAGTAGCATATTGGGCACCTACAGACCCGGGGAGTTGCCCTTTCAGTATCCTATCATTTTGCCTTTTCATACTGTTCATGGGGTTCTCAAGGCAAGAATACTGAAGTGGTTTGCCTTTCCCTTCTCCAGTGGACCACATTCTGTCAGTCCTCTCCACCATGACCCGCCTGTCTTGGGTGGCCCCACACGGCATGGCTTAGTTTCAGTGAGTTAGACGAGGCTGTGGTCCGTGTGATCAGATTGGCTAGTTTTCTGTGATTATGGTTTCAGTGTGTGTGCCCTCTGATGCCCTCTTGCAACACCTACCGTCTTACTTGTAGCTTTGACTACACAGACCTTTGCTGGCAAAATGATATCTCTGCTTTTTAATATGCTGTCTAGGTTTGTCATAGCTTTTCTTCCAAGGAGCAAGCATCTTTTAATTTCATGGCTGCTGTTACTGTCTGCAGTGATTTTGGAGCCCAAGAAAATAAAATCTGTCACTGTTTCCACTTTTCCCCCATCTACTTCCCATGAAGTGATGGATGCCATGGTCTTAGTTTTTTGAATGTTGTTCAGGAGTTTTAAGCTGGCTTTTTTTCACTCTCCTCTTTCACCTTCATCAAGAGGCTCTTTAGTTCCTCTTTGCTTTCAGACCACTCCTGACTACCCAGTTGTTAACATACTTTATGCTAATAAATGAAAAGCAAAAGTCCCTAACTCTTTGCTTAGGGAAACACTTTATCAGAATTCATTTGAATTCAACCAGATTGATCTTAGTTTTTTTGTGATAGAATTAAGTTGATATTCAATCAGGTAGGTATTCATTGTATGCTGGGTATTTGTTAAGCTCCGCTAGGTGACCTGGAAATATACACAGGATAAAGTCAGATCCTGTTCCTTGGTAATTCACAGGTAGACTGAGGATCTCCTGTGTGGAGATGTGAAAAGATAGAGCCAAGTACAGTGGCGGCACCAGCCCAGGAGAGAGTCGTATTAGTCACATGTTGTTCTTAGGAAACAGTGCTCCAGTGGCCTTTACTTTAGAAAAAGCAGCAGATTTTTGGCCGTGCAAGAAGAAAAAAAAATGCTACTTCCATATTCTTGTTCCAGTTCTCCTCCCCTACTCCTTTTGGTTTGTTTAAAAAATTGGACAGCTAATTAAAGTGTTGTTTGGCTAGAAATGCATTTAAACTCTTTAACTGAGGGTTTTTTTTTCTTTTTAATGAATCCTAGAATATTCTCATTTTTTCACTTTTCAACTTAAATATTTTGACAGGCTGATCAGGTTAAAATGAGGTCTTTAGAATAAGTCCTAGCCCAGTGTGACTGGTATCCTTATTAAAAGAGGAAAGCTGGACACCGAGGCCAGCATACACGGAGGGGAGGTGATGTGAAGAGACGAGGAGGCCAGGCACAGGGGAGGCAGGCGGGATTCTGCTGCCACAACCCAGGGAGGCCTGGGCCACCAGCAGATGGGAGAGGCGGGGAAGGATCCCTTCTCCACAGGTTTCAGAGCAAGTGTGTCCCTGCTAACACCTCAGTTCTGAGCTGCAGCCTCCAGAACAACGTGAGGGTGAATTTCTGGTCTAAGCCATCCAGTCTGTGGGCTTTGTTAGGGTAGGTCTAGGGAACTAATACATCATCCAGATCTTGGCTCATGGTGAGGATGGACTCTTACTATGAGATGAGTTGGTGTCTGACTCTTTGGAACCCCGTGGACTGTAGCCTCTCTGTATCTTTCCTGTGAATAAGTTGACAGTCATTCTCATGTTATTAAAGCTATCAAAGAATAATTCTGAGTTTCCAAAGATAAATAGATGTTGAAATGGCCTGTGAGTTAGATTGTTTCTATATGTCAGTTGTCTTGGCCATCCTTTTACTCAGTTAAAAGTTAACAGATTTTTCTTCCTTCATTTTGAATGTTAAAGCTTAGCCATTGAGATCCCATCTAAGTTGGGTGGCAGCCTCTTTTTGTTCTAATACTGAGACTGGGTAAGATGATGTCTTGACCATAATGTCCCATTGTTTAGTCTCTAAGTCGTGTCCAACTCTTTGCAACCCCGTGGACTGTAGCCCGCCAGGCTCCTGTGTCCGTGGGGTTTCCCAGGCAAGAATACTGGAGGGGGTTGCCATTTCCTTCTCCAGTGGATCTTCCCAACCCAGGGTTTGAACCCTCGTCTCCTGCGTTGGCAGGCAAATTCTTTACCACTGAGCCACCAGGGAAGACCATATAATGCACTGTATGTATTAGTGTATTATTTCTGTCTTTGATTTTTAAAAAAAAAACTATAGAAGGATGAGACATAAAATAGCCAAGCCTTTTCTCTCTTCAAGGATTAGCAGAAGATTATGTAAAGAAGTGAAGTTCGTTTACGTGACAAATATTTGTACAGTGCCACTAGGTGCCATGTCCTAGGCATGTCGCTCATGTTCTAAGTATGTGGGATTATCAGTACACAGGAGGATGCATGCCCACCTGTTTTAGGGGCCAAGCTGAACAAGCGAGTTTTGTCAGGAGGTGGCGGCAGTGCTCCAGTTTGGCCACCAGGTGGCGGCCTCATCCTGAGAGCTGGGAGTGGGTGGCAACCCTGACACAGCCTTTGAATACTGTGGGGACGAGTCGGACCATTTAACCTCATCCTTTTGTTGTGTTAACCTACAGTAAGGTCATTAGCAGTTTTGTAGAGTGAGAGATTATGACATTATTGCAAAGAGTCTTCTGGGTGGTCTTAATTCCTCCATAGTTTTACATGTAAGACTTGTAGGAGTGTGATTTCCTGTCTTCTTTACCGTGTTTGAGGAATATACAGTTTAGTAATAGAAGAAAACATTAAAAGTTAACTGCAAAGAAAAAGTTTTATGCTATTAATAATTTTATTTTAGTTAAAAAAAATTTTTTTTGGTTTGTGACCATTTGCAGTTCACATTTCACTCATAATTATCTATGTTTTCGTTTAACATTGTTACAAAATGCAGATATGTAGTTTTCAAAGCATAGCACTTGATCAGTATAGTTGGTTTCTTGGGTGGCCAGGACTAGTGGGGCAAAATAAAGATTTCCAGTGTAAGTCATACTGGGTGTGATACATCCTAAAAGGGCAGAAAGGAGAACTGATATGAAGGAGAAGAGGGGTCCTATGCTGCTTCACCCATTTCTAAGGAACTCATTTTAAGAGAAGCTTTGCCAGCGGATTCACAATCATTAACTGAATATCTAGCTTTAGGTTTTAATCTCCTGCTCTGGCAAAGGATCTCTGGAAAATGTAATGAAAGTGTCAGTTGCTCAGTCGTGTCTGACTCTGTGACCCCATGACTCTGTGACTGGAAATGGCAACCTACTCCAGTATTCTTACTTGGAGAATTCTATGGACAGAAGAGCCTGGTGGGCTACAGTCCATGGGGTCGCAAAGAGTCAGACACAACTGAGCAATTTCCACTCCCAGGGGATTCGGATGTGCTGTAAAGTCTGAGAATCAAGTGTTCCTACTTCAGTGAGTTACACCAGTAGCTCTGAGCACACGTCCACTCAGGTCTTGGTATATGTTAGCTTTGAAACGTGATATCTTAGTCTTTGGGATCAAGGCACTTAAAGCTTTCTTTGTTTTTTAAATGGGAAACGCTTTAATAAGAGACTGTTTTCATAGGCAACCAATTAGCAGACTAATGAGCCATTTAAATTTCTTTACTTAAAACCAGTATTCAAGAAAGGTGAACCCCAAATGCAGCCTCTTACTGCTGACCAGACTATGCACAGATGTCGGTGGGCGTGCCATGACCATGCTGTGTGCCACTGAGGCGGGCCCCCCACCCCCAGCCCTGGGCCCTGGCAAACAGAGAGCAGTGATTGTTCACCGGAGGCACTGAAGACTGAGTTACCTTTTTTCTTGGCTTTCTGGATGTCAGTGTTTCTGTAGCATACTATTTTTTATTTAAACTTGATTATCTGGTTGAATTCAGATTCATGAACATGGATGTCTTTTGGGAATTTTGTTGGCCATGTGACTCATTATCTGGGCGAGTACGGTGGCGAGGAAGCGTGCCCTCCTCCCCGCCTCTCACTGTGGCCTTTTTTCTTCTCATCTCTGTGGCTGTTGCCTCACTGCTCCATTGACAACGGCGGCAGCTGTTGTCGTGGAGCCAGTCTGCCAGCGGGTGAGACGAGTGTGTGAATCAGCCCGGCTGGCACCATCTCCTTGCTGAACTGCCTTCTGCTTTTTATGGAGCACATAGGAGTGTGTGCCACGAGACGGTTGGGCTGCCCAGCCCTGCCTGCACTTCTTTAAACAACACTCTTTCCTAGAACCTTCAGTGTAAGTCTGGTGGTGAAACGAAGTCTTAAAAAAGCAAAGAAGGTACTTTTCTGCTATGGGCGAAAAGGTGACAAAAACTTAAAAAGCAGGACGTTAGAATGTTGGTTATCCCAGCACTGGTTATGTGAGAAATCCTACCTAAGAAATCAGGCTTTCCTAAGAGAAAATGAAGCAAATTGCATGGTCAGGAGAGATCAGTGACTTGAAATACTGAGTATTCTTGTGTCTCTTGTAGACCTGGAGAGGAAGGAGCAGGAGTTAGAACAACTGAGGATGGACTGTGAGCACTTCAGAGCCCGCCTGGAGTCCGTGCAAGCAGACAGCGTGAGGGAGAAGAAGGTACGATGCTCACCAGGCCATGGGAAGCGCTGGCGCCATGTTTGTGGCCACAGTCTAGCCCTTACGTCTCAAGACACTGTATTTTTAAATGTATTTATTCTGAATGGGTTGGAAAACAGTTGATCATTTGGATTTGACAACCATTTAACATGGAGGCTGTTTACTTGGTGCCTTTTGATAGTCACTTACTGTTAATTTCTGTGTTAAAAGACCAATCCATGTCATTAAAATTCATAATATAATAATCCTGAAAAAATCATGTAGTAATTATTTGTAATTAGAGTTAGATATATAAATAGAAACGTGTAATTAGGAGGTCACTTCTGATATTTTGGAAATAACCAATTGCATTTCATTTTAGTATTTGGGGAGACATAACATTTCTTAAAAACTATACATTTTCTTTTCATGGAATAAGTTATTTCCTCTTCTATAAAGCTAGAGCTGTTCGGCCACTTCTGCTGGAATTTGGAGCTTGATTGTGTCTTTATTTTTGGACAGTACAATAGAAACTGGTGACAGCATCCAGGGCGTGTTGTTGCCTGTGTGCTGGGAGGTGTTCGTGACTGTCGTGCCGCTCACTGGTTTCTGCAGCACAGCTGGGTCAGCAAGCGCTGTGAACCTGGAGAGATGCTGGGAGCCTGGCTAGGTCCCACCGCCTGTGTGCTCAGCTCTGTTTCACGCCTCCTCCTTGTGTGGACGAGTTCTGAGTGTTTGTGGCTTAAGTGGAGGGTTCCCCAAACTGGTGGATTTTGTATAGACTTCATTTTTTCCCCACAGCGCTTAATTATTTATCAAGAATAACTATTCCTTAGCCCAGATATACATAATTTCATAGTTAAGGAATACAGGTAAGTGACAAACTTGTGTGGAGCTCAACCCAGAGACATTCCTTACATTCCAGAATCACATTGCACGCTGAAAGATAGCAGCCTTCCTCCTTGCTGCAAAGTCTTTTATGGAATGTCTGTAGAAATTTCTGCATATGCCTTCTTTTGTGATTTAGCCAAAGCAAGCTTACAGAAAGCTGCAACTCCCAGGGGTACAGCAAGCGCTCCAACAATGTGAGATCGCAGACGCTTGGCCAGAGGACCATGCGTCTGAAGTTTCGTCAAAGAACTGGGAGCGCTGGTAGCTTTTCTCCTTGACTGCTCAATGATGACGTCCTTCTAGACTGATAGACTCTAATATCAAGTAGGTAGGGAAGATCAGGGAAGAGTTTCAGTCTCAGAACTGTTAGGGTGTGTGTCACTTATCGAAAGCTGACATTGTAGCTCAGTCATACTCGATTTAGATCATGATAGACCAAGATGGGTGCATGATTAATTTGTCTGGACCTAAAAGTTTCATTGTCCAAAAGAAGTTGACCTGCAGGCAAGAAGGAATTGGATAAATGTAAACAATGCAATCCCCTGATTCAGTACTCCTTAAAATGCCGGGACATCTTGGCTAAGGCTGAAGCTTAAATTGGGCAGAATCTTAGATTTCTTGTTTCTTAAATTGATAAGCATAGGAAAAAATGCATATTTTGTTGGCATTTTAGATGTTATGCTAAAAATAAGCCACCCTGGGAAAGTGCCAGAATAAAGGGCAAACAGCTGCAGTGAAGTAGCGTCAGGTCACAGCATGGTTCTGCCCAGACACTTTGACCTTAGTTAGAAGGTGGGCGTATTTTAGGTTAAACTATTTCCAGTTAAGTTTCCTGTTTAATAGTCCCTCCTGTTTAACATGGGTGGGAGGCCCTGCGAGTGTTCTGTGACAGGGCTTGTCTCTTCCTGCTGTAGGGAGCTGGCCGCTGCCTTTTCTGCCCAGGGCTGAACAGATCGTGTGGCTAGACTCTGCAGGCTTATTTTAGAGTTGAGGAACCAGGAAAGAATGCAGGACTGGATCCTGAATTAGAGCATTGCTGGTAAGACACCAGTCTGGGGAAAAGTCATGGGGAGAATGCAAACGTCACTCAAACCAGCATGTAAGGAAAGACAAGAGGTCAGAGTGTGGACTCAGAATTCTAAAGACGTGCGCTCACCCCCAGAGCTTAGTCCCAGGGACCAGCAAAGCTTGGCTCCTGCCCCCCCGTTGAGGTGTTTACTCAGTGGAGTCAATGGAAGAGCCTCGATGGGTCTTGATGTGATCTAGGAGGCGGGCTGGGAGAGTTCTGGCAGTGGCAGCCTTTGAACTTGAGAAGAAAGAGCCAGTGAATTGTTGGGGGATATCTCTCTGAATGACTTTGGAAGGCTTGTGCTGTTGTTATAAAGCCAGCTGTGGCTTCCCACCGTGTCTCTGCTGGCTGAGATTTTAGTGCCTGACCCTGCTTCCCCGTGTGTGTGGACTGGTCACAGACAGTGGGCGGAGTCCCTGTGTTCCCTCCAAGGAGCTGCGTGTTTGTGGCTTACTTATGGGTTCATTCTCAGTGTGTTTTCTTAGGGTGGCATCTTTCATACTAAATTAACTTAAATTCAGACTGCTAGTTTTGGTTTGTCGTTGTTCAGTAGCTTAGTCGTGTCCGACTCTTTGTGACCCCGTGGACTGCAGCACACCAGGCTTCCCCGCCCGTCACCAACTCCCGGAGTGTGCTCAAACTCATGGGCATCGAGTCGGTGATGCCATCCAACCATCCCATCTTCAGTTGTCCCCTTCTCCTCCTCCCTTCAAACTTTCCCAGCATCAGGGTCTTTTCCAGTGAGTTAGTTCTTTGCATCAGGTGGCCAAAGTATTAGTTTCAGCCTCAGCATTGGTCCTTCCAATGAATACTCAGGCCTGACTTCCTTTAGGATTGAGTGGTTAGATCTCCTTGCAGTCCAAGGGACTCTCGAGTCTTCTGCAACACCACAGTATGAAGGCATCAATTCTTTGATGCTCAACCTTTTTTTATTGTCCGACTCTCATACCCATACATGACTGCTGGAAAAACCATAGCTTTGACTAGATGGATCTTTGTAGGCAAAGTAATACCTCTGCTTTGTAATATGCTGTCTAGGCTTGTCATAGCTTTTCTTCTAAGGAGCAAGCGTCTTTCACGGCTACAGTCATGAAATATAGTTTTGGTTATCTATATTTAGTTTTTAACCTGTTAGGAAAGAGTCACTACTTTTCTGATAATAAACGGGAAGTTGTTGCAAACATTGTATATTATTTCAGGAAAAACTTTAAAGAAAAATTAACTGATAATATAGTTCAGTTAAAATCAGAAATGAACCTCACAAATATCACAGTTTAAATATTCCCCCATTTAAGGACATTTGGGTTATTTCCCTTTTTTGGGAGGGGTATTATGAATAAAGGTATTATGAACATCTGTATGTAGGTTTTTGTGTGAATGTATGTTTCCATTTCTCTGGGCTAAATGCCCAAGAGTGCAATTACTGGGTTGCGTGGTAGGTGCATGTTCAATTTTGTAAGAAATTACCCAGTTGTTTCTCAGAGTGGTCATGCCCTTCCATATCATCACCAGCCGTGCTGAGTGATTCACTTCCTCCACATCCTGATTAGCATTTGGTGTTCTCACTGTTTTTTATTCTAGCTGTTCTGATAGATGTGTTGTAGTTTTAATTTGCATTTCCCTGTTCACTAATAATGCTGAACATCTTTTCATGTGCTTATTTGTTGTCTATATATTCTCTCCTATACAATATCTGTTCGTGTCTTTTGCCCATTTTCTAGTTGGATTTTTTTTTTAACTGTTAAATTTGATGAGTTCCTAATATATACTAAGATCCTCTATGACCCACCTCCTAGAATAGTGGAAATAAAAAGCAGAAATAAACAAAGGGGACCTAATTAAACTTAAAGCTTTTGCATGGCAAAGGGAACTATAAACAAGATGAAAAGACAACCCTCAGAATGGAAGAAAATAATAGCAAGTGAAACAACTGACAAGATTAATCTCCAAAATATATAAGCAGCTCATGGAGCTCAATACCAGAAAAACAAACAACCCAATCAAAAATTGGGCAGAAGACCTAAAAAGACTTATCCAAAGAAGATATCCAGATGGCTAATAAGCACATGAAAAGATGTGTTTTCATCTCAACATTGTTCATTATTAGAGAAATGCAAACCAAAACTACAATGAGATATCACCTCACGCTGATCAGAATGGCCATCATCAAAAAAAATCTACAAACAGTAAATGCTGGAGAGAGGGTATGGAGAAAAGGGCACCCTCTTGCATTGTTGGTGGGAATGTAAAGTGATACAGCCATTATGGAGAGCAGTATGGAGATTCCTTAACAAAATAGGAATAGAACTACCATATGAGCCAGCAGTTCCACTACTGGGCATATACCCTGAAGAAACCATAATTGAAGAAAGCACACGTACCCCAGTGTTCACTGCAGCACTACTTGCAGTAGTTAGGACATGGAAGTGACCCAGATGTCCATCGCCAGATGAATGGATACAGAAATTATGGTACATGTATACAGTGGAATATTAGTCAGCTATAAAAGGAACACATTTGAGTCAGTCCTAAAGAGGTGGAGGAACATAGAGCCTATTATACAGAGAGAAGTAATTCAGAAAGAGAAAGTATTGTATTGTATACGATATAAATATTGTATAGTAACACATATATACGGAATCTAGAAAGATGATACTGATGAGCCTATTTTCAGGGCAGCAGTGGAGATCCAGACTTAGAGAACAGACTTTTGGACACAGTTGGGGAAGGAGAGGGTGGGACAGATGGAGAGAGTTGTGGAAACATATACCTCACTACATGTAAAATAGATAGCCAGTGGGAATTCGCCGTGTGACTCAGGGAGCTCAGCCTGGTGCTCTGTGACAACCTAGAGGGGTGGGGCGGAGTGGGAGGTGGGAAGGAGGCTCAGGAGGAAGGGGACGTGTGTGCGCCTATGGCTGATTCATGTTGATGTCTGGCAGAAACCAACACAATGTTGTAAAGCAGCTATCCTCCGATTAAAAATAAATTAATTACAAGATAAAGTGCTCTCGATATGTTCTAGGTGAAAGGTGTGAATGGAATTATTTTCTTTGAGTTCTTGATATCATTGTACCGTTTGTACAGTCCTGTGTCAGGGCACATCTGCCTGCACCCGCCAGATGTGACCGCAGAAGACAGTTCTGATAGTCATTCCCAACAGTTCTCGTTGATCTTACAGAAGAGCCAAGATAACCAGACTAATCACAGTGCAGCCTGCTTCAGTTGTGAGAAAAGCTGGAATTCTGAAGGAAAGGCTGTGAGTCAGTGTTTGCATATGTCACCACAGCTTGAGTGGCTGAAGTGCACATTTAGGAACCAGGCTTTTGTCCTGATGAAGGCAGATATTAAAGACCCAGAGTTAATAAATCACATAAAGCAGTTTTAGCAAGTGCCCTAGGCTCAGGGACCATTTTTCTCAAGTAAATATGACTGTGTGGTGGCTCAGATGGTAAAGAATCCACCTGCAGTGTGGGAGACCCGGATTAAATCCCTGGGTTGGGAAGATCCCCTGGAAGAGGGCATGGCAACCCACTCCAGCATTTCTGCCTGGAGAATCCTAGGACAGAGGAGCCTGGTGTGGGCTCCAGTCCATGGGGTCCCAAAGAGTTGGACACGACTGAGTGACTAGCACTTATGAAGTCAGGAAACCTCAGGAAACATGGAGAATGACACTGGCACTGATGGTTGGGGGGTGGGAACGTCCCCACCAGCCAAGATTCACCCGAAGGTGAACCTCTAGGAATGCTTGTGTGGACAGAGGCGACATCGGGAGGGCAGCGGCCTTGGTAAGAACCCCGGCTGACTTGTCAGCTGTTCCTTCGGGGGCTGTGGGAGACTGAGAAATCTGGGCTCCATCTTCCTGTGACTCTGGGCTTGGCTTGCTGGGTCAGAGTGTGCCCAGGAGGCCCTTCCTTCTCACTCCTCTCCTTCTTCTGCTCCCATCTTTCCTGCCTGCTCTTGACTGTGTCACCTGGCATTTTTACATTAGAAATACTTCTCTATGAGAGGATTTCTGTTTTGGCTTGTTACTTTCTTCAAGTGTTGTAGGCGGTGCTGTCCTGGGTATAGCCACTGGGACCTGAGATGCCACGTTTCCCATCTGACTTAGAAGGAGTTGAATTCATGTCTTTGGCAGTATTTATAAACTCCAATGCAGTGGCATGTTCTTTGAGTGTTCTTTTCGCCCCTGCAATTAAAGAGATATGAGTTTGTGCCTCACCCTGGGCTAGTTTTCATTCGCTAGCTGTTTACTATATCCTGTCTTCATTTCTTTAAGAGTGTCTTCAAAAGGGGGAACACAGTAGAGATGCTTTGAGGCTGAATGCTGTCCATTTCTCTGATTTTATCCTGTTTCGGTTTCAGGAGAAGCTGGCTCTTCGACAGCAGCTGAATGAGGCGAAGCAGCAGCTGCTGCAGCAGGCCGAGTACTGCACAGAGATGGGCGCCGCGGCCTGCACCATCTTGTGGGGTGTCTCCAGCAGCGAGGAGGTGGTCAAGGCCATCCTGGGAGGGGTGAGCACACCATGGGCTGGCCGGACGCTTGATTCGTGCTTGTGTAACGTAGAAGGCACAGTGCCTCTGTTCGGGCGCCTCCAGACTAGACCCATTTGTTTTGCTCGTCAGGTACTTTTGGAACCCCAGCTGTGTAGGGCCTGCGGTAACCTGGATCCAGGGGTGTGCCAAATGAAGGGAGTGAGCTCCCTTCTGTCCCAGAGTCTTTGTGGTGGTGCGGAGGCAGTGCTACTTCAGGGTCGTTACTTGACGTCTGTGTACATGTAACAGACTTTAAAGTGCTTTCCAAGTGAGGTCACTTGGTTGTGTCTGACTCTTTGTAACCCCATGGACTGTAGCCTACCATGCTCCTCTGTCTATGGGATTCTCCAGGCAAGAGTACTGGAGTGAGCTGTCATTTCCTTCTCCAGAGGATCTTCCCAACCCAGGGGTCGAACCTGGGTCTCCCACATTGTAGTCAGATGCTTTACCATCTGAGCCACCAGGGAAGTCATATGCCTTACTTCCAGGGCTGAGATAATATTTCATTGCCTCAGTGTTATGTAATATTTTGTTGTTGTTTAGTTGCTGAGTTGAGTCCAACTCTTTTGCAATCCCATGGACTGTAGCCTACCAGGCTCCCCTGTCCATGGATTTCCCAGGCAAGAATACTGGCGTGGGTTGTCATTTCTTTCTCCAGGGGACCTTCCCGACCCAGGGATCGAACCCGCGTCTCTTGCATTGGCAGGTGGATTCTTTACCATTGCACCACCAGGGAAGCCCTTGTGTTATTTATCATATATGTATATATAAAATAGATGTTAATAGCATGTGCACACACATGTCAAGGAACTTCACAGGGGAAGAGAGATTTAACATGAACCTTGATTCACTGGCGCAGCAGCAGTAACAGGAAGTGAGGAGGGTGGCTCAGGAGGAGAGAAGGGTACTCAGGCCTGAGTGAGACGCAGGGAGAGTGTGTGAGTCTCCTGACACAGGGTGGGGGTTAGTGTGTTGATGGAGCAGTCCAGGGCAGATTCCTAAGGCCTCTGGGGCAGGATTCCTTAAGGCTGTTTGAATGAAAAAGTGACAAGAATAATTTGGGCAGCTTAACCTGACAGTGAATGAGGATGGAGGGAGGGTGAGGCTGTAGATGTGGAGACTGGCCAGGAAGACATCGAACCCCCACCCCTGCCCCGTCCCCTCCCAAGTGATAGAATAGGGGGATGGGAAGTGGGAGAGCTGTGTGGTCGAAGCATGACTGGTGACAGCATGGCCTCCCCAGCTGAGAGGATGACAGCCTAGGAAGACTGTGCCCTGACTCTGGGGAATCGTGTGGTCCTGAATGGAAATAAACACCCAGGTAGATGGTTGGTGGGAGGGCCATATAGTACTTACTCGTCACTTGTAGAGATAGAAATGGCGGAGGGACTAAGTGTATTTTAAAGTTTATTGAGCTTTCTTGAGGTATAACTTATGTATCATAAAATTCATTTGTTGTAAGTGTACAACTTAGTGCTCTTCAGCTAAGTTTTGGAGGTGTATGATATCTCCCAATCCAGTAAGGATATTTATATCACCTTATGTAGTTCTCTTGTGCCATTGTACAGGCTCTGGTTTTCAGACTGTTTCTTAGAACCCTGCCTCCTCTTCCTCCTTCCCCCAAGGAAGTGCTTTCAGGGCTCTGTGAACTTGGAAACTCTTTTTGCCGAGGAAGGAAAACTTAAATGGGCTTCCATGCAGGAGACCCACATTTGATCGCTGGATCAGGAAGATCCCCTGGAAGGGAAATGGCAGCCCATTAAAGTCTTCTGACCTGGGAAATCCCATGGACAGAAGAGCCTGGTGGGCTACAGTCCATGGGGTCACAAAGAGTCTTAAATGCCAGATGAGCCTGTTTGCTGTCTTTTATGTGCTGAGGTTTCATATAAGATTTTATTTGAAAAATAATTTCTGCCAAAGGTTTGAAAACCTCTGGTTTCATGCCTAGAATAGATAACCTAGTTTTCTGGTATATTTCTAGTATATTTTTGGGTGAACTTGTCCAAGTACTTCTGTCATTGTATAAATTTGAACTGTTTCCCATATGTATGGGCTTCCCTTGTAGCTCAGCCGGTTAAAAAATCTGCCTGCAATGCAGGAGACCCAGGTTCGATTCCTGGGTCGGGAAGATCCCCTGGAGAAGGAAATGGCAACCCGCTCCAGTATTCTTGCCTAGAGAATCCCATGGACAGAGGAGCCTGGCAGGCTACAGTCCATGGGGTTACAAGAGTTGGATACAACTTAGCGACTTAACTACTACTAACTACTACTATATCAGTCTTCAAGGTAATTTTTCTATATGCCCCAAACCTCTTTTTTTCTTGATCTTTTCAACAGGAAGTTTTAACGAGGGAACAGATTTTAAAATACTGCTTCTGTAATTAAAACTGGAGTTTTCTGTGTCCTTCACTTTGAAAGTGTTTTCCTGCTGGTAGCCCTGAAAGGTTGTGACGTTCTCATTTCTAAACTTTCAGGATAAAGCTTTGAAGTTTTTCAACATCACTGGTCAAACAATGGAGAGTTTTGTGAAGTCACTGGATGGGGATGTTAAGGAGCTGGATTCTGATGAAAATCAATTTGTTTTTGCTTTGGCCGGAATCGTAACAAGTGAGTAATTCCCTGTGAACATAGTGACTTTCCGGAATGTATTCCAGAGCAGTAATCACAGTCAGGGTGTGTGCGCATGAGCACCTCTGGTTCAGATGGGCTCCTGCCCTGGAGACGCTGACTCAGTGGATGGGGTCGGACCGGGTGTGTGTGGTGGAGCATCACCTGGGTGGTTCTGATAAGAAGGCATCAGTGAGTGTGAGCCGCTCACCTTAGGAAGCAGGGTGGCGCTGCATGTTCTGTTCAGTTCTGTATGTTGACAGAAGTCAAAACTGTGTGTTTAGCTACTTGTTGCTTGGCATCATCGTCATCTACTTATATCCGCCTAAAGTAAAAGCCTTAAGCAGAGCTTCAGGTAGGCTCTTGCTCTTGTTTTGCTGTTGTAATTCAGTTCAGTTTGGTCGCTCAGTCGTGTCCAACTCTTTACGACCCCATGAATTGCAGCACGCCAGGCCTCCCTGTCCATCACCAACTCCTGGAGTTCACTCAAACTCACGTCCATCGACGTGCTGTTGTAATTAAAGAATTCCAAAACATCTAAATTGTCTCTTGAATGAGTTTCCCCCAAAGATTATAGTTACGATTAGATAGAGTTCTAACGGCAAAACTGCTGTAAAGGATAAAGCCAGATGACTAAATAATTAATGCTAATATAGTGGAACGTGGTATATCCTAGTGAGTATTAAGGCCCTTTGTTCTGAAGTCAGTGAAATAGCTATAGTGCTATGACTTACTTTTTTACATTGTTCTTTCATCTGCTGTATGCTATGCTCCTCTTAGGGTGATTCTCTGCTTTTAAATAGAGGGGAGATGTTATTTTTCTTTATCTACTGAAATCCTAAGGCAGTAGATCTCATGTAGACAATTTCTTCATAAGCCTTTAAGAGCTGGTGATATTCTTCATGGGCAGATGTTGAGACCCAGGTGTTGTCCAATCTTGATTTGGCCTTTGTCTGGTGGAGGACGGCCTCATGCACTTTCATCATAGCCTCTTCAGCTGGTTGAGGCTTGCACTGCTCCCCCTTCTAAAATTTCTATAAGATATCTTTTCTCATTTGCCGGGGTCCAGCACTGGTGGATCCAGGGAATTTGAAGCAGAGATGGCGTCGGCATCTGAGGAATTAATTGCTTAATTAAAGATATGGAGGGAGATTAGAAAGAGTGTAGTAGGAAAATAAGTAGAGAAAAGAGGCTGAATAACTTGGTTTACGTGGGAAACCAATAAAACTCCAAGACAAGGAGTTTGCACCACCTACGTAGGCCACCGGCGCCCGCTTGAATAGCGGAGGGTGCCCCGCCTTGGGCTCCCTCTCGCATGGGTCTTAGAAGCCAGGGCAAGTAAGTAGACATGGCGAGCCTCCATGCTCCAGATGGGAATTCAGCCAGAAAAGAAGAGAACGAGTAAAGACCACATGGGGGGAATCCAGTCTTTCCAGGAACTGGTCCATTTCTTTATTTTCCAAATCCACTTTTATACTTTTAGTTGTACATAGAGATAAATGTGTTCTCAGCATATCTTTGTTCTTACAAGGGTCTTACATTTGTTTTACAATATCTTCTGGTCTGGAGACCGATCAACATTTTACACCTTTCTTTCTATTGATAAAGGTTAATCGATCAGAAAACTTGTTCCCCTTAAGATCTATTTAGTCTTAAGATAGTGAAGAAGTTACATTTTTAGATAGCAAGGACACAGTGATTTATAGCAAAGAAAGAGGAGTACAGTGATCTATAACAAAAGAGAAAATTCATTAACTCAAAAAGTCTAGTATTGCTAACATCAAAAGTACTATATTTCTTTTTCTACATTCCAATTACATTGATTAACATACTCCCAGGTGCCTAAGGATATGGAGGCCTGGTGGCACTCATTAACTCAGCAATGAAACCCCTCACCAACATAATTTCTAACTAACTCGCTAATATTATACTAATAATTTTCTAACTTCTCCAAAGAATCTGTTTTTAGAAAGTTTAAAGCATCTTGTGCCTCTCACGGTTGGGAGGCTGTAAACAATCACATGTGGCCGGATAATCCTGTAGGCAGGCTAGAGAGCTATCAGAGGAGTTTTTGGACCACACCCAGGAGATTTATTAACTGGAGTCCTAAGTTAACTCCTTTACAGAGAGAGGTGGTGGGGGATAGCCCCCCATAATGTCAGAAGTGTAGATGGAAGGCATAATGCAGCAAGGCAGGCAAACCCTGGTTTTTGGGGCAGATGCACGAGCAGATCCAGCGAGGCTCCCTTAAGGCCCGACTCGCCTTTGCCTGTCAGGCCCCTTAACCTCATGACCTTTGCCATGGGCGGGACTCCTCATGCCGCTCCTGGCACTTCTTTAAATAAATACTTGGGTATTTGGCTGCCCCAGGTCTTAGTTTATTTATTTGGTGGCACGTGGGATCTTTAGTTGCAGTGTGTGAGATTTAGTTCCCTGATCATGGGTGGAACTTGGATCATCCGAATTGGGAGTGCGGAGTCTTAGCCACTGGACCACCAGGGAAGTCCCTGGGGTCTCTTTTTTAGCAGAATGTTTAATGCTTGCAAATTTGATGATTAGATTTTCTGCTGTTTGCAAGTGACTCCAAAAGTCTGTGATGTGTGTGACTTTCCATTCTGCTGAGTTGTGATTTTGAATTGCTTCAATTGCCAGCTGGTGTGCAGTGGTGAGGTCATGGGCCAGTGGGTAAAGCCAGCCTGTTGCTCAGCTGACAGGCTCAACCTGGCTTTGTTTTTCCCTACCTGGAGTGGCTCACTTAGGAGCTCTCACGAAGAGTCATAAGTGGGCATGTCTGCATTCCACTTACAGGCTGATGAACGTGATGCAACTTTTACGCACTTGTGTTGGTGTTTACTGCTGCTCCCCCGAGGCCTCGGGGCCTTCCGTGTCTCAGACACCAAGACTGTTCCACTAGCAGATGCCTCGGTTAGCTGTCAGATAGATTTCTGCCCTCTAAACTTACCTGTGGGAAACTCGCCTTACAGCTTTATTTTTCACCTTGTTGGAATCCTGCAAGTTTTGACAAATGCATGCAGTCACGTTACCACCACAGTGAAGATGTGGAAAAGTTCCATTTCCTCCCTCTTGTCTCCCCACCACCACCTTTCTTTTGCAGCCAGCCCCTCCGCCCACCATCAGCACCAACCAGCTGCTTGTCTGGCAGTTTGCTGCGCTTTTTAGCTGAATTTTCCTGGCTGGCCTGTCTGGTGTCCAGTGTCCACCCTTGGGGAGCAGGTGCTGGCCTGTCATTTCTCCTTGCAGCCCCTGCCTTTTCCTATTTTTTCCTGTCAGTCGGTTGATTCTGCATCCTCAACTCTGATGTGTTCAGGATAAGTTGTGATTTTTCAAATTATCTGCCTGCCTCTTTTTAAAGAATGGAGGTGTCACTCTTTTCAGTTTACTGTGTCCTAAGCAAAAGCTGGCTGTCAGAGATTGGTTTAAACTGTGAAATTAGTGAATTTTTCTTATCCATAGTCACTGTTGTTAATAATAGATTAATAGTAATACAGAGTGTGGATTTTTAGGCCCAGCTAGTCCACTTCCTGGGATATCAGTTCTCTGGACTTTATTTTCTTCGTTATTTTTATAATGCCTGCTCAGTACCTTACACGTTGTTGTGCATGTTACTGAGCTATGGGTAAGTGGTAGCACATTGTAACCCAGGGTCCTGTTTAACACAGGGTATGCAATTGTTTTCTACAACTTTTATAAGTGGACACATATAGAACTTAAAAGGAGATGGCAAATTGTTATCGCGACCCTGTGAAGGTTAATTTGTGTAGCTTACAAATGGAAAACTTATTTTTCTGACTACCTTTTCTACTTTTTGACTGTTTGGAAGTTATAATTGCATTCCTTGTCTCTAAATTCTGGGTTTATTCATTCAAACAGTGTTATGTAATGATTGTTGTTGTTTAGTCTCAAAGTTCTGTCCAACTCTTTTGTGACCCTATAGACTGTAGCCCACCAGGCTCCTCTGTCCATGGGGTTTCCCAGGCAAGAATACTGGAGTGGGTTGCCAGTTTCTTTTCCAGGGGATCTTCCTGACCCAGAGATTGAAATCACTTCTCCTGCACTGGCAGGCGGATTCTTCACCACTGAGCCACCAGGGAAGCCCTTAGGTAATGATTAACGAATTAAAATTTCTTTTTATTTCCACGCCTCACAGCCTGTGGGATCTTAGTTCCCCAACCAGGGAGGACCCGGGCCCAGCAGTGAGAGTGCCGAATCCTAACTACTAGGCTGCCAGAGAACTCCCCTAAATTACTTCTTTGATTGTTGATAATTTGTGGCAGGACTGGATCCAGCTTATCTGTCATGGATATAATAGTCGCCCAGAGCTTATAGCAGCGCGCCCCAGTGTCAGTGACCAGCGCTGCTCCTGGCCCCTCTGTGCTTCTGCCTCCTGGTTCCCACCCTCACGTGCTTGCACTGACATGGGGGAGCAGAGTCCAGTTCCTCTTCCACCACTGACCAGCCCTGTGCTCTTTACACTGTGACCCCCAGCTTCGTCTTCTGAAAAGAGAGGCTTAGGCCCCCAGATGAAGATTAAGGTCTGCCCCAGCCCTGGACTGCGGGTGCTCTGAGAAACGAGGCTGTGAGCCTTGCGTCTGGGATCAGGTGATGGTCTCTGAGGGCCAGTTGGCCTTCACTGTGTGCCATATCCTTGAGTAACTGTCCCGAGAGCAGTGTTTCTCAGCCTCAGCAGTAAATGCTCTGTTTGGGGGTGTTCTTTGCACTGTAGGGTTTAGGAACATCCCTGCACTCTGCCCTGAGAGTCCAGGAGCAGCCCCTGGGGTGACAGCCAAGAGTGTCTCCAGTGGTTGCCAGGTGTCTCTTGGCGGCAAAATTGTGCTCCCTTGCCACTTTGAGAACCACTGCCCTGTATCATGGCCTTAACCTGTCTTGTACATATAAAGTTTATGATAATCTGGGATGTTAGAGGTAAATGCAGAGAGCTATTTTGAGATGCTGAAAACTGTTTTGGTTTCTGTGTCCCCTGGGCGTGAATCTGACATGTTTGATGTTGTCTATCTATATAGAGGTCTTGCTAATTCAGGAGAATTTGATACCTGTTATCTACAATATCCAGTTAATCACAGACATTGTCTTTCAATGGTTTGTCTTGGATAATTGGGGATACTTTGTAATCTCTCCTTAGATAATGCCCTTCCTTCAGTTGACAGAGTGTGACCAAGATAAGAAGCTGTTTTGTGGAATTGGAGTGTTTCCTTGAAACTCATGTCCCTTTTGTAGCTGGCTCAGTTAAAAGATAAGCATAGTCAGTTCAGTTCAGTTCATTTCAGTTGCTCAGTTGTGTCCAACTCTTTTGCAACCCCATGAACCATAGCACACCAGGCTTCCCTGTCCATTACCAACTCCCAGAGTTCACCCAAACTCATGGCCATTGAATCAGTGATGCCATCCAACCATCTCATTCTCTGTTGTCCCCTTCTCCTCCTGCCTTCAATCTTTTCCAGTATCATGGTCTTTTCAAACGAGTCAGCTCTTTGCATCAGGTGGCCAAAGGATTGGAGTTTCAGCTTCAACATCAGTCCTTCCAGTGAACACCCAGGACTGATCTCCTTTAGGATGGACTGGTTGGATCTTCTTGCAGTCCAAGGGACTCTCAGGAGTCTTCTCCAACACCACAGTTCAAAAGCATCAATTCTTTGGTGCTCAGCTTTCTTTATAGTCCAACTCTCACATCCATACATGACCACTGGAAAAACCATAGCCTTGACTAGATGGACCTTTGTTGGAAAAGTAATGTCTCGGCTCTTTAATATGCTGTCTAGGTTGGTCATAACTTTCCTTCCAAGGAGTAAGCATCTTTGAATTTCGTGGCTGCAATCATCATCTGCAGTTATTTTGGAGCCTCCCAAAATAAAGTCAACCACTGTTTCCACTGTTGCCCCATCTACTTGCCATGAAGTGATGGGACCGGATGCCATGATCTTTGTTTCCTGAATGTTGAGCTTTAAGCCAGCTTTTTCACTGTCCTCTTTCACTTAAGCACAGTCAGTCTTAGAGTTTTCCAGATTAAAGGAATGTAAGAGGAGGACTGTGAGATTGAGGACAGGAGGAGAAGGGGGCAACAGAGGATGAGATGGTTGGATGGCGGCATCAACTCAATGGACATGAGTGAGCAAACCCAGGAGATGGTGAAGGACAGGGAAGCACCTAGTATGCTGCAAAGAGTTGGACACAACAATAGAACCTTTCACTGATAGGGGTTCTGGGATTATAGTTAATTTTGCGATTGTTTCTTGAATCATACATAGTATGGGCAAATAATATTCAGATTGGTTGTAATTTGTGTGTAGGAGAGTTTTCTAGGACTCTAAAATTTTCCTTCTGTAGTGCCTTTTCTTTATCCATTTCATTTACAAAATAAATGCCTATCTGTTAAACTTTGCAGGAGCTGTGTCCAGAGAGCAGGGGTGATGATGGTCTCAGAGTAACAGTTAGAGATTGGGAGAAATGGAAGGTGCTGCGAGTCTGTCTTTCCTGAGAGTGCAGTTGAGTGTTAAGGGAAGGAATCTGAACAAATTGAAAGACAGGAATTACACTTGTAGATGGGCTGTTGGAAAGTTGGGGGTTCTGCTTGGAGCTCTTTAATTCATGGTGGGTCAACAGGTTATAGCACCTGGCTGACAGTGGAGCTCTGCCAGCATAGGCCTGGCCCTTGATTTCTCTGTGACTGGGCGCCCTAACAGTCTGAACACACACTCTTCCGTGGTGGAGATGTATCTGACCCCGTGAAGCAGGTTGAGCATATTTTCGTGCATTTGTTGGCCGTTTGTATCTCTTCTTTGGCGAAATGTCTGTTTGAGTCCTTTGCACATTTCAAAATTAAGTCATTTGTCTTTTTATCATTGAGTTAGAATTCTTTGTATATTCTAGATACCAGTCCCTTATCAGGTATATTATTTACAAACCTTTCCTGTCATTCTGTAGTTGTCTTTTCGCTTTCTTGGTAGTGTCCTTTGAAGCACAAAAGTGGTACTTTTTGATGATATCCAGTGTAATTTTTTCTTTAGTTACTTGCTTTTTTGTTGTCATATATAAGAAGTCATTGGCTTCATTCAAGAATATGAAGATTTACCCCTGTGTTTTCTTCTAAGAGTTTTATAGTTTTAGCTCACATATTTGGCTCTTTGATCCATTTTGGGTTAATTTTTATGTATGGTATAAGGTAGGGGTTCAGTCTTTTTTCTTTGCATGTGGCTATCCAGTTGTCCCAGCACCATTTGTTGAAGATTATTCTTTTATCCTTTCTCCATTCAGTTGTCTTGATCCCATTCTTGAAAATCAGTTAATCACAAATTTGACTGTTTATTTCTGGACTCTCACTTCTACCATTGATCTGTGTTACTATTATTATGTCAGTACCTTGTTATGATTCCTATTGTAAAAAATAAGACAAAATAATTACAAGGTAAAGCAAAAGTATCAAACATAATACCCTTCAACTTTTTGCATTTTTTATCAGCATATGTAATTCACACTAGTTTCATTTCTTAAATTATATAATTACTATGGTAACTTCTAGAAATACCTATAAACTTTGAAGAAAAATGAACCTAGAGGAGAAAAAAATGTGCAGTTTAACAGAAAATTAAACCAGCAATCCTTCACAGTCCTAGGGCTAACTCATGAGTATCCCAGATAGGCTGATAATTAGCGGAGCTGTCAGTATAGAAATTTGTTGACATTTATTTCCCTGGTGGCTCAGATGGTAAAGCGTCTGCCTGCAATGCCGGAGACCTGGGTTCAATCCCTGGGTTGGGAAGATCCCCTGGAGAAGGAAACGGCAACCCACTCCAGCACTCTTGCCTGGAAAATCCCAGGGACGGAGGAGCCTGGTAGGCTACAGTCCATGGGGTTGAAAAGAGTCGGACACGGCTGAGTGACTTCACTTTCACTTTCATTTTACTTCATAGTTGCTCCTTCATCTGTGTTTAGTGAAAGGGAAGACTGGCCTTCACCCTTACAATACTGGATATGTGGGAAGGAACCTCACTCACCAGTAAAGTGGCTGTGTCTTGTTGGGTGGTGTTGTTTGCTCTGGTACAGTGTACGTTTTGCTCTGTAACTTTTTTCTTCAGTGACATGTTAGTGATGTTTCTGTTATCTATTGCTGTGTAACCAGCTGCCCCCAAACCTTGTCATTAAACAATAGCAGTCATTTATTTCTCTAGAGAACTTGCAGTTTGCTCTGGACTTGGCAGGGAGGATCTGCTGCTGCTCTGCCCTGACTGGGACCTCAGCTGACTCACATTGCTGTGGGTAGAATAGCTGGGGGTGAGCAGGACTCCTCCTCTCCTTGTGGAGTCTCGGGCCTCTCCATGGTATACTTGAACGTAGTTGCATTTCGGCAAGAGTTAGATTTCTTTCCTAGCAATCAGGGCTCCTAGAGCAACTGGCAAGCTGCCAGGTTCTTTCTGTCTTGCCTTGAAAGTTGTGCAGCAGGTGGGTTGCATTCTGGTTCATACACAAGTTAGGAACAACACAAGGCCTGCAGACCAGAGGCATGGTTTGTTGGCAAGCCATCTCTGGAAACTACTAAAGTAGGCAGCTAGAATGTGTTTCCTTTTTTAATATGAAGAATGTCATCTCCAAAAACTTACTTAAAATGACTTTGAGTTTATGATGCCCAATGCTTCATTTCCCCCCAGGTATTTCTTTGGTAAATCTAGAGTGTTTCCTGTGATAGAAAATATAGTCATCAGGTTCAAACTCATTGAACAAATAAGATTACATTTGTATCAGTGAAGGGTCCTGTCTTCAGTAAAGTTATCGCTGTCATGAAATTATATTCCAAATTAAATAGCATGAGGCAATTATGAGGCAAAAATTGCTGGAATACCAAGCAGAAATGGGAACAATATTCTCGTTTGATCAGGAATGTCCAGGATCTGGTTCTATAGGGTTGGCCTGCTAACATAGATGAATTTATATTCTGCTATTAGATTACAGTTAGTCAAAGACAGAGCAAGTCAGTGATAGAATTTATACTCCATTCTTGATAGTTATTAGCAAATGAAAAATAGAAGAACAGTTCCTTAAACTTGTAGAGGGTCTTGTCAGAACCATCAAGTGAACACCACGCTTAACTGGAAGTGCATCGGTGAGGCCAGAAGAAGCCTGCGGGTGCTGCTGCCCTGTCTCCTCCAGCCAGACCGGCTCATGTGGGTTAGGAATTTCAGTCTCTCTGAATCATGCTTTATTGTTAGACCTAGCCAAGGAAAAATCATACCAGCACATACATAAATATTCTGGATTACTGACGTGTCCTTGTAGGTATCTGGGAGTGTGACGGAGCCAGTGTTAGCTCCACAGTGTCCCTGGGGAGGCAGGGTGATGACTTGGTCTGGTTTCCTTCTTGGTTCTGTGGGACCTCAAGCATGAATAAAGGTGACACTTGCTGACCCACAATGGTATGTACAATTTATACAAAAAAATTTTCTTGTAATCAGTTTTTGTCCTGGTCTCTCTTGACCTCATGATTTCAGTTTGGTATTCTAGTTTAAAGTCATCAGGATTTCACCCCTAGGGTTGAAAGTGTATTTTAATGTCCTTGGTCCCAGATAAAGTCATCAGCCCCTACCCTCTGTTTGGACCCCAACCACTCATAGCTGTTTATCCAGTATTCTGGAGCCTGGTGTCCACTTGCTGTGCTGTGGCCAGACTGCAGCTGTATGTAGACCCAGTGCTCTGTTCCGCTACCCAGCCCTTTGCTAATCACAGTGAGCATTGCTCACCTTCTCAGTAACTGCCATGCTTCCCAGTTACCCTGTTCTGGCTGCTGGCTCTGTGGCTAACTATTCTGTGTTCACTAGGTATGTTAGAAGAAAGACAGCAACACTGCTCTGTCTTGGACAGACTTCTCTAGGTTTTGAAGTAGCGGTGATTTTGACGCTCTGTGTCCTCTTTCTGTTGCAGATGTAGCTGCCATAGCCAGTGGCCGTGAATTCCTGGTTAACTCGAGTCGAGTGCTCCTGGACACCATACTGCAGCTTCTAGGGGACCTGAAGCCCGGACAGTGTACCAAACTCAAAGTGTACGGTGGCTAGTATTGAAAAGTTCACGTTTATTTGCATACGAGTTAGAATTTGCTGATTGGGCCTCTTTTTCGAGCAAACAGTTAATTTCGCTATAGCTTTAAAAAATAGAAGAAACAAATTTCCTGGAGAATTAAGGGAGACACTCTCTATTTGATACTGTTTTAGAAAAATAATATAAGCAAAAGGAATCTTCCCACCTCAGGGCAATTAGTGAGTCCCAGATGCTGTCATGGGCGAACTTTAGACTAGGTGATGGCTGTGGCAGCACCCCATTTCCAGGGGCCAGAACCTGGACTCACTTTCCACTTGTGTGTAACAAGTTACTACGCACTGAGTGGTTGAAACAACACCTCTGTAGGTCAGAGGTTTGAGTTGGCTTGCTTGGTATCCCAACAGGGCCTCACGAGGCCCAAATCAGGGATGGTCCAGTTGGGTCTCTTTCCAGAGGTTCTGGGTGGGAGTCTGCTTCCACGTGCATTCAGGTTGCTGCTGCTGCTGCTGCTGCTAAGTCGCGTCAGTCGTGTCCGACTCTGTGCGATCCCATAGCCGGCAGCCCACCAGGCTCTGCCATCCCTGGGATTCTCCAGCAAAAAACACTGGAGTGTGTTGCCATTACCTTCTCCATTGCATGAAAGTGAAAAGTGAAAGTGAAGTCGCTCTGTCGTATCCAACTCTTTGCGACCCCATGGACTGCAGCCCACCAGGCTCCTCCGTCCATGGGATTTTCCAGGCAAGAATACTGGAGTGGGGTGGCATTGCCTTCTCCGATTCAGGTTGCTGGAGGAACCCAGTTCCTTGTGTTCACAGGAGTCTGGTCCCTGCCTCCTTGCTGGCTGTCAGGTGGGGCCACGTTTAGCTTCCAGGGGTGATTGAATTTCTTATCACCTGACCCCCACCCCATCTTCAGATCACAGCAACTCCCTGAATCTTTCTTATACTTTGAAACTTCTTCGATTTCTTCTTCTACCAGCCAGAGAAAACACTCTGCTTTCGATGGGGTCATAGGTTTACATTTGGCATAGCTGAATAAACTCCTTTTTGATTAACTCAGAGCCAGCTGATCAGTGACCTCAGTTGTATCTGCCGAGTCTCACTGCCTGGACCAGGTAACTTAACACGTTGTTGTTGTGGGTTAGTTGCTAAGTCATGTCTGACTCTTTTGGAGTCTGCCAGGCTCCTCTGTCCATGGGATTTCCCAGGCAAGAATACTGGAGTGGGTTGCCATTTCTTTTTCCAGGGAATCTTCACGATCCAGGGATTGAACCCCCGTCTTCTGCACTGGCAGGCAGGTTCTTTACTGTTGAGATACAGGGAAGCCTGGCTTAACATGACCAGGGTGTTACGTGTCGGCCGCAGGGGTTAGGATAGGAAACCTTGATCCATTTTCGGATTCTGCTACTGCACCGTTTATTTCGGGTGTTTGCTTTTACTTCTTGGAGCACTTTAAATAATAACTTCTTTAAGGCTTTGTCAAGTACTTTTCATATCTGTGTCATCTTGGCTTTGGTATGTTTTGATTCTCTTGTTCCACTGAGTTGGGACTTTTCCTATTTCTTTATAAGCTGAGTAATTTTTGGATTGTATCCTGGACATTTGGATATTATGTTTTGAGGTTCTGAGTCTTGCTTAAATCTTATGGGAAATGTTGATGTTTTGTTTCAGCAGCCAGCCAGCCTGGTTGGGGTCAGCTCACAAGTTCTGACCAGCCTTCTCTGTTTATGACTTCCATGTCAGTTCCATTTTTTTGTTGTTGTTGTGGTTTTAGCCACATTATGTGGCTTACAGGATCACAGTTCCCTGACCAGGGATTGAACCTGGGCCATGGCAGTGAAAGTGCTGAGTCCTGGCTGCTAAACCACCAAATCCCAACCACTCCCATCAGTCCCACTTTTAAGAAGCCTTGGCAGAGCTGTTGGGTCTGCCCCTCACGTGTGTCCCTGTCCGAGACCCGGATGATGTGATATTTTAGTTCTCAGAGTCTAGTACGTGCTGCTTATGATCAGATCCACACATGCATAGCTGGGATGAGGCCTGGAGTCTATAGGTGACCTCGTGTGGTCACATTCCTGAGCTCCTAACTCTCCATGACGTCTTGGTGCTTGTTTGTTCCCAGGACCCCCTTTTTAGTCCTTCCCCCAAAAGGCTGGTTCTCTGTGTCCTGAGGTGTCACGTTCCTGCACTGTGCCCACACCCAGGGCAAGTGCTGGAGTGCAGAGGATCCCAGTTCCTTTGGGCGGTGAGGACAATTCCCTTCCCACAGAGTCTGAGTTACCCGAGGGCTCCCACCACCTGCCTGGTCGTGCTCCCCCTCATCTCCTCGAGCTTGAGCCCTGGGCTTCTCCTGACATGCTCCGCGTGGGTCAGGGCCACCCTGGGCTTGGGGGCTGAGTGGTGAACTGCAGGTTTGGTGGTTCTTACCAGTTACGGTCTTCACAATCCACCTGCTTCTGTTTCCTTTTCTGGGGCCTAACCTAGCTGCTCCTTGTATTCTGTCCAGAGTTTATAGCTGCATCAGAGACAGCGAGAGGGCGGGTGTATTGACTCGGTCTTCTCTGGAGCAAAGCTCTCAGGTCCATCTAAGTATGTTTATGTACGTGAGCAGTACATGTAGTACAACGTGACATGTAACTTACCTCGTGGTGTATGTATTTTTATAAGCTGTATGTGGATCTTACCCTTGTGAGTATTTTGCATCAAAGGAAATGTAACATTTGAATTATGTTCTCACTATGGATGGACATGTATGTTATTTTCATGTTTTACTCTACAAACGTAATGTTAAAGTGAAAATCTTTGGCAAACATGTCCTTGCTAACTTGTGTGAGAGTTCTTTGAAGAGTTTTCCCAGAAGTGCAGTGTTTGAGATAAAGGACATGCACATTCAGTTTTATGAAGCGCTGCCCCATGGGTCACCAGAGTGCACAGTTGCACACACACACACAGAGCTCTGTCTTCCCACTCCCTCGTCAGTTCTTCATGGTTCTGTTCCTGTAGAGAACACTCATGTTATCTCTGTTTCTGTCTTTAGGTTTAACTTACCAGGGAGGGTGCGACTCTCCTCACATGTTCATAGCATGAGTTTTTTTCCATGAATGCCTGTTGCCCATTTTCTGTTGGGTTGTCTTTTTCTTTATGATTTGTTGTCTGTCATTCTGCTGTCTCCTCCTTCTGTGTCTGTACACGGTCAGCGTTTGTGGGGCCAGCCAAGCCCCTGCTCCAGTTGCTGTGGCGTGGTGTGGTGCCTGGGGTTCTTCTCGCCTCTCTGTATCTGGCATGGAGCCCTCTGCCTCTTCGTCCTGATGGGCTCCTGTCCACCGCAGCGGGAGGTGGGAGGACTGCCTGCAGAGACGTTTGCTTGCTTACTTGACAGGCTTCCTTCTGACTCCTGAGCGCAGCGTGAGCAGCTGTCAGCCTCGAGCCCTCTTGGGGTCCCTGAAGCAGGTCCCCCGCTTGGCTGTCTCCAGCTGCCTCCTGATATGCACACTGTCACCCTCGTCCTGCATCGCTGTTGAAGTCCAGCCCCGAGTGCTCTGAACTAGGACCTCTCGTTCCGCAAGCACTTCCTTTGCTTTGTGACCTCTCCTCGACTTGACTGCATCTTGCCTTTTTCTTGGGGATTTTACTTTCCTTTCCACCTTCGTGATCAAAGGCTGCTCCTTTTCAGCAGCTTGGGTACCTCAGAGCCAGAGATGGGGATTAAAAAAAAATTATTTAGAGCAAGTTTTTACTTTCACAACAAGATTGAGAGGAATATACAACACTTCCCCATAAACCTCTACCCCTGCTCCCCATGCATGGCTCTCCCAATTATCAACATGACTCACGAGAATTTTTTTACCAAGTCTGAACCTGCCTTGATGCGTCGTAATTGCCCAGAGACCATAGCGTACATGCAGCTGTGGTCCATGTGTGGATTTGGGCAGATATGTCATGACCCACGTTCGTTGTTATAACAGCGTGCAGAGGGTCCTGGACTTTGTCCTTGTGCACATTGTCAGCCTACGAGGTGGGCAGCTCCATCTCGGTCCTCAGACACGTACTGCTGTCGCGTTCAGCTCCTTCCTCCTGTTGCCTCCAAACCTTGCCGAGACTCCCGCTCCGCACTGTCTCTCTCCTCCAGTCACTCTGTTGGCCGCCCGGCTCACTTGCATCCGCTAGTGAGGCGTGTCAGGGTTTCCCTTGCTCTGTCAGCAGCCCCAGGCCCCTCCCGGCCATCTCCTGAGTACTGACCTTGGACCAGCTGTCACCTGCTCCCTTCCTGGTTGCCGTGGTGCTGGAGGAGAAGGTTTCCAGATGCAGTCATGCATCAGTTCACCCTCCCCTGGTCCTGAGCGCCGTGCAGCCCTCATCTGTCCCTTATTTCTCTGCAGCACAGGTGTGGGGGTCCCAGCAGGTGCTTTCCTGTCTGCTTCCCAGGGAAAACTGAGGGTCGTGGCCTATGCTTACCCACCTCGCTGCCTCACTCTTTACCCGCCTCACCAGCAGTTCTCTCATGTGGCCTTGTGGGATTGGGGGGCTTTCACTAGCTGTCCTTTTGCTTAGTTGCTCTCTGGGACTTTGCTCAGTTAGTTGTCGTCTCTTGCTTTGGCATCTCCGAGTTCTCCCTCCCCACTGGCTCCTTCTCAGCCTGCGTTCTCCCAGCTGTGCTCTGACCACTGTCCATAGGACCCTGGGGTTTGTATTGGCCAGCTCTGCTAGGACCTGGGTGGCTTTGAATTTTCCATGACATGGCGCATCTTCCTGGGATGAAGGGCTGGTTCATGGCACTGTGTTCCTTTTGCTTCTCTTGAAGTCCCCATGGGCCCTGGGGGTCAGTGGCCGTATAACAGACTTGACTGTCCCCAGGGCCCCCTCTTTGGTGACAAATGGGACGTTGTTGTGACTTGGCCTCTGTGAGTTCTTTCAATGTTATGTCCTCTCAGGCCATTTACTTTCTCACTAGCTCCAGTTTATCTGCCTTTATTTTTGGAAGACCCTTGTTAAACTCTCCAAGTCTAGAAACTTCCGATGACATCTGGTGGTTGGACACCAGTGGGCCCTGGGGCTTCTCCAGGTGCTCGTGCAGCAGGGTGGCGGGGTTGCTGTTGGCTGTATCGTTTAAGCCTCGGCGTCTGTACCTCCAAGGGGATAACCTTCTTGCTACACCAACCAGGACTATGTTCTCTGTTGATAAGTTTTACATCCTCATCAGCCTCTTTGGTGTCTGCACCATGTGGCCACTTAATAGGACTGTGGGCAGCCCCAGGCCGGCCCGAGGCCAGACTCTGTCTGCCGAGGCTGGGGAAGTGAATTCTGGCAGGTGGTGATGAGCCACTGGGTGGGGGACAGATCCTGCCCACCTCTTCCTCATGCAGCCGGCCCTCAGGGTGTGAAGTGTCTGGAATTTCCCCATCCTCACCAGCATCAGCCCTCACCCTTCCATCTCCAGCCATGGGGCATCAGCCTGGCACGCAGAGTGCCCAGCACAGGCAGAGTCTGGGCTGTTGCGTTCAGGGTTGTGCCCTGGGCTTGGGATTGCTGAGGGCCCCTAGGCGTCATGCTGGCCCTGGGTCTGTCACAGTGGACCCTCAGAGACTCCTGGTTGCGTCTTGTTTTCCCACTGGAGTCACATGACACTGGCGCTGGCGTTCTCCTTGATGCTCAGTAAGAGCTGGAAAAACTCGTTTTGTGTTTCACATTGGAGATCTGGATTTTAGGAATTAGGGTTACTTCCAGCCTTTTAAACTCTTCCTGGAGTCTTATATACACAACTTTCTTATTACCCAAACTTTATTATGATTTTACCAGTCCTGTTGACACAAGCCACAGGAAGCTTTCTGAGCTCTTGTTCTCTTTGCTTCTTAGGGTCAGTGTGGGAGCCAGACCTGCTGAGAGTGTCATTGAATGGGTTGGGTAAAGTCCCCGCTGGGGAGAGGGGCCCACTGGGGGATGAGCAGGAAGATGGAGAAAGGGAAGTCCTGGGGGGTGAGCTGGAGGGCAGTGGCAGGGATGGGTTCTCCATAATTCAGCCACTGCTTAGTTCTCCATAAGGTATGCACACCCTCCCCCCGCCCACCACCGGACCTGGGGTTCGGCTCCATGAAGTAGGTTTATTCTGTAGCAGCATTGGTCACTGACACAGCGTGCTTCACCATGCAGGGGCCCCTGAGCGTACAGCATGTGAGGTCAGGAAGGGCAGCAGCTCTGCAGAGTGGGCTTTAGAGAAATTCCTCTGGGGGTGGGGTACTTCCTCCCCCTGCTTGCAGTTACTATTGGTTTATACCCCCAGCTGTGGGCTGCCCAGTTGTTACCAACAGTTTAGTGAGGGAGAAGCCCCACTTGGGACGTCTGTCAGGTCCTGTGGTGCAGAACCAGCTTGTGAGCGCTGCAGGAAGACCCATGCCCGCTGTGTGACCAGACCGGTCCTACTGCATGTCGAGTAGGGGCAGCTCCAAGTGGCTGTGCCAGCCCCGCAGATCGGAGCCTCAGCCAGTGAGGACTCACCATCAGGACCAACGGGCTGACTTTGCCTGTAGACGCCCAGCCTCCAAATGGGAAAGGACTGACCTGGGATAATCAGAATGCAGGCTGTACTTCTTGGAAGGTGATTCTGGAGGCTTTTCCATAAAATGTCTTAAAACAGTAAAAATATTTTAGAACTGAGTTTAGGGCACTGAGCTTAGTGAGGGAGCTCTGAGCACACATGTCAGGGTGTGTTCAGTGCTTTGTCGTCTTCTTCCGTTCACTGTAAGCTTCTGGACAGCACAGGCTGTGTGTCCTCAAGGCCTGGTACACAGAGGTGCTCAGTGAATGTTGCTGAATGAGCAAATGAGAGGCAAAAACTCCCTTTCTGGGTTATGGTCATACTTGTTTATTGTTAGAAGTTATACAGTGTGTTACTGTGCATTCGGGTGGCCTGAAACCTCTTCACTTCGGAGTGGCTTGATGCCAACTGAAAAGAATCTTCAAACATGATAGGTTTCTAAATGGTTTTCTAGTCAAAACCTTAGTAATATGGGATGGTGGAAAAGTTATCATTAAGGACATTATAAATAATTTATCATGATGTTGGTTAATAGTTAAATGTTTTGAAGAGGAAGGTACGTTTTAAAGACAAAACTTAAATATATTCAAACTCCTTAATTTGGAGTCAGCATTTCCAGATATTAACAAAGGTTAACCAACTTCTGAAAAGTTTATCTCCAACATTTCGGGTCTGGAACTAATATATATTATTATCTAGGCAGCAGAGCTTTCAGCCACAAAAATGTTTACTATTTGTTGAGAACTACATTAGAGCCTGGTAACCAATGCTGGGTATAACCTCAGTTCTTTTGAAAGGCATTTATAGGGTTTTAGCCTATCAAGTTTGATCATTCTATGTATATTAAAGAAACAAGCAGGGCTTCCCTGGTGGCTCAGTGGTAAAGAATTTGCTTGCCCGTTCAGAAGACTTGTGTTCAATCCCTGATCAGGGAAGATCCTGCATGCCCCAAAGCAACTAAGGCCGTGCTCCACAGCTGAGCCCGTGAGTGCCCAGGAGCCACCACTGCTGAGCCCTTGAGTGCCCAGGAGCCACCACTGCTGAGCCCGTGAGTGCCCAGGAGCCACCACTGCTGAGCCCTTGAGTGCCCAGGAGCCACCACTGCTGAGCCCGTGAGTGCCCAGGAGCCACCACTGCTGAGCCCGTGAGTGCCTAGGAGCCACCACTGCTGAGCCTGTGAGTGCCCAGGAGCCACCACTGCTGAGCCTGTGAGCTGCAGTTGCTGAGGCCTGTGCGCCCTAGGGCCTGTGCTCTGCAGCAGGAGAGGCCGCCACATTGAGAAGCCTGCGCACCGCAACTAGAGAGTAGCCTCCAGTCACTGCGACTAGAGAAGAGTCCATGCAGTAATGAAGACCCATCAGCGCCAAAAATAAATAGACAAACACTTACTAAGAAAGAAACAAGCCTGTATTTGGCTTTCTCAGTAAGAAAAAGGTAAATAACAGTGCACTTTGGGGTAGAGGAGGTGGTCAGTCCCTCACAGAGGACGTGCTGAACTTCATGAACGTGGAGCAAATCCTTGACCTCAGCCTCAGAGCAAATCATAACCATGATGAGATGCCTTTTCATTCCATCTCAGTGAAGGCAGTCTGAGTCTAGCAATTCTGAGCTTTGGGGAGGACATGAGTCCTGTCTGCTCTGTGGGTGGGAGGGAGATGAAACGGTGGGGCTGAATCTGTTAGCTGTATGTGCATGTGCCCGGGATGGGGATGGAAAATCCACTTCTGCATACCTACTCCAGCGAAAGTGCAGCCCATAAACCCCATGACAGGTGTGTAGAAACGTCACAGCACACAGTAGCAAAGTAATGAAACCTCTGTCAGCTAGAGAATAGATAAACAGATTGTGACAGTATTTGGGGACACAGCCGTGAAAATTTATTTGAGACTTACAGACCAATCCAGCCAAACTTTTCATGGTGGTGGGGACCATCAAAGTAGTCGGCTGCTGCTGGTACAGATGCAGAGAGTAGGATTGGTGGGGTCCACACGTATGTTGTCAAGGTCTGTGGAGATTCACACCTCGCTCCCACATCAGGTGAGGATAGTGGTCCCACCTCTCCGAAGTCTGAGTTCAGATGGAGTTCACTAAGGGGATTTGCTTTTTTACCAGGGAGGTGGGTGTCATTCTTTTTGTGTGGCTTCTATGTCACATAGTTCAATTCAGTTCAGTCACTCAGTCATGTCTGACTCTTTGCGACCCCATGAACTGCAGCGCACCAGGCTTCTCTGTCCATCACCAACTCCCGGAGTCCACCCAAACCCATTTCCATTGAGTTGGTGATGCCGTCCAACCCTCTCTCTTCCTCTGTCGTCCCCTTCTCCTCCTGCCCTCAGTCTTTTCCAGCATCAGGGTCTT
Source organism: Capricornis sumatraensis (assembly GCF_032405125.1). Lineage (NCBI taxonomy): Eukaryota > Metazoa > Chordata > Mammalia > Artiodactyla > Bovidae > Capricornis > Capricornis sumatraensis. Next base: position 249,630,514 of record NC_091069.1, on the reverse strand, counting down.
TTCAAATGAGTCAGCTCTTTGCATCAGGTGGCCAAAGGATTGGAGTTTCAGCTTTGAAATCAGTCCCACCAATGAACACCTAGGACTGATCTCCTTTAGGATGGACTGGTTGGATCTCCTTGTAGTCCAAGGGACTCTCAAGAGTCTTCTCTAACACCACAGTTCAAAAGCATCAATTCTTCGGTGTTCAGCCTTCTTTATTGTTCAACTCTCTCATGCATACATGACCACTGGAAAAAGCATAGCCTTGACTAGGCAGACTTTTGTTGGCAAAGTAACGTCTCTGCTTTTTAATATGCTGTCTAGGTTGGTCATAACTTTCCTTCCAAGGAGTAAGCATCATTTAACTTCATCGCCACAGTCACCATCTGCAGTGATGTTGGAGCCCAGAAAAATAAAGTCTACCACTGTTTTCCCATCTGGTTGCCATGAGGTGATGGGACTGGATGCCATGATCTTAGTTTTCTGAATGTTGAGCTTTAAGCCAACTTTCTCACTCTCCTTTTTCACTTTCATCAAGAGGCTCTTTAGTTTTTCTTCACTTTCTGCCATAACGGTGGTGTCATCTGCATATCTGAGGTATTGATATTTCTCCTGGCAATCTTGATTCCAACTTGTGCTTCCTCCAGCCCAGCATTTCTCATGATGTATTGTACAGGTACTTGAGTAAAAATACCTAAAGGAAATCAACACTGAATATTCACTGGAAGGACTGATGCTGAAACTGAAGCTCCAGTACTTTGGCTGCCTGATGGGAGGACCTGACTCATTGGAAAAGATCCTGATGCTGAGAAAGATTGAGGGCAGGAGGAGAAGGGGGCAACAGAGGAAGAGGTGGTTGGATGGCATCATCGACTCAAAGGACATGAGTTTGAGCAAACTCTGGGAGATGGTGAAGGACAGGGAAGCCAGTGTGCTGCAGACTATGGGATCACAGAGTCAGACATGACTGAGCTACTAAACAACAAAATTTTTAGGCTCAGCCTGACTGAAGTGGGGCACCAAGTCAAACCAGCGTGTCACTAATCAGTCACTATGTTCCTCTTTAAAAACCGATCGGCCTCCAACTATGAGTTTCTGTCTGTCATTCAGTCTGACTTCTTTCTCACATAACATATGCAGCCTTTTCTAAGAAGTTTATTGCTCTCTGATCCTTAGAATTATTTGATGGTGCTAATTTGGCTACTTTAGATTTTAGTCAGTTTTGGATGACTGATGTGTCATGCCTTCTGGTTTGTTTTTATGGCTGGTTTGTTTGGAAATCCTGGGTGTGTGTGTTCTTTGTTGCTTCCAGGTTACAGGTTACCATTTCTTTTACAGTGAAGAATAAGGTAGTTCAGTTGCATCACCTTGACTTCTGGTGATTCAGCCTTGGACGGCAGACTGTCTGGAGGGCTCGCGGGCCTCTTCCTGGGACAGCCTGTGTAGCTCACTGGTGCAGGCCTGCTGCTTCAGATGGAGAGAGGGCCTTTTCACTGGAGAAGAGTTACTTTTGTAGTATGCAGGTTTACTCATCCTTTATCTTAGCTTTACTTTCAGTCCTTTCACTATCAATGGGGGATGTGTCTCAATCTCGAGACTCTGGAGACAAGGAAATTTGTAACCTATCTTCTGCTTAGGTTCATGGGAGAAAACAGAATTTGCCTACTTTTTTTTTGTCATTGAAAGAAAAATGACTCCCAGTATTGCAGTACTTTGGGAAACTACATTTCCTTTTAATACTGAAGTACCAGAAGAGTAAGATCGTGTCATCCAGTCGCATCTCTTCATGACAAATAGATGGGGAAACAGTGGAAACAATGACAGACTTTATTTTCTGGGGCTCCAAAGTCACTGTGGATAGTGACTGCAGCCATGAAATTAAAAGACACTTGCTCCTTGGAAGAAAAACTATGATAAACCTAGACAGTGTATTAAAAAGCAGAGACATCACTTTACTAATAAAAGTCTGTATAGTCAAAGCTATGGTTTTTCCAGTAGTCATGTATGGATGTGAGAGTTGGACCATAAAGAACGCTGAGCACTGGAGAACTGATGCTTTTGAACTGTGGTGTTGGAAAAGACTCTTGAGAGTCCCTTGGACTGCAAGGAGATCAAACTGGTCAATCTTAAAGGAAATCAACCTTGAATATTCATTGGAAGAACTGAAACTGAAGCTCCAATACTTTGGCCACCTGATGTTGAAGAGCTGACTCATTGGAAAAGATTCTGATGCTGGGAAAGATTGAGGGCAGGAGGAGAAGGGGGTGACAGAGGACGAGATGGTTAGATGGTATCATCGACTCAGTGGACGTGAGTTTGAGCAAATTCCAGGAGATAGTGAAGGACAGGGAGGCCTGGTGTCCATGGGGTTGCAAAGAGTCAGACATGACTGGGCGACTGAACACCACCAACCAGAGAAGTGAATTGAAGAGAAAGTCTCTTTTGACCTGATGGTTGGAAATTTGATACATTATTTACAGTACTTTTGGTTGGAGTAGAAAGGTTGGTACAGAAAGCATTTACATGAGAACCAGTGAGTGGTTCAGGGTTTGTTGTTTACTAAGTGGTGCTGTGACCTGGGAGCGCTCTCTGGTCTTCAGTGAGATGTCCTGACAGTAGCAGGAGGTCAAGTGGTGCTGTGGCGGTTACGTTTGCTCCATTCTAGCTTCTTTGGGATGGAGCTGATGATGACCAAGCGTGAAATTTTAGAGATAGTTGTCAGTTTGTGTTTTTGTCACTTTAAAGTTAAACGCAGTCAGTGGAAGAATTTCAACTAGACGTATTATCTGGGGTTTGCCCCACACTTCAGTCACCACCTAGGTATTAACTTAGCCTTTTAAAATCTAGAAAAGAAAGACTGGCTTGTTTTCTTTTTAGGCTTTAAAGCAGGGCTTGGCAAGCTTTCCCCAAAGGGCCAGATAGAAAAGTTTTAGGCCCCGTGGGCCATGGGATTGCCATTGCAGTGACTCAGCCTGCTGCTCTAGCCAGAAAGCAATGTAGGAAATACACTGTAGTCTGAGGAGTTCCAGCCGTCTGTGCTGGTGACCTGAACGTTTCTCTTCTTGAGATTCTGGATTAGAGAGCTCAGAAAATTCTAAATACTGTGTTGAATCAATCTTCCTCACGAGTACATTATTTGAACATCCCTTAATAACTCATTAAATGAGTTACCAGTGTATAGATTTTGGATATGTGTAAAAGTTGTCAGGAAAACTTGCAAAGATTTGTAATTTTGGCTCATTGTGTGGCTTGTGAGGTGGCAGAAGATGGTAATTTGAGAACTGGGCGCTGCTATTCTGAAGGAGGAGAGGACAGACTGTCTTGCATGCTGCCCTGCTGAGGCTCTCGATTGCGTGGAGCTTGTTCAGTTTCCATATGGAACTTTCCGAGTGCTTGTCATGTCCCAGGAACCGTACCAGCCTGTGTATCTATAAAGACCCATCAGCCATGAAGCTTGCTTTCGACAAGCCAAGTTGAGTGGGGAAGCCAGCTATTTTAACAGGAAACTGTAATACACATTTCCATGGCATGCATGTATGCATATGCCATAATTTATGTAATTAATCCCTTCTTAATGGGCCGATCGCAATCCCTGATTCTCCTTTTGCCTTAGGCTCCATTAGGTCTTGGCACAGTACTGTCACTGATCTTATCTTGATTTAAAATTTTGATATATTGCTTATTATGGAATTTTTGCAGTAGTTTTAACTTTTAAAAGTTACATTACAATATATTTTTAAAACTTTGATTAGTAAGCTTTTTTGGCACCCCATAAATTTGCATCCAAAACACATGCCTCGCTCTCTTCGTCTGCTGGCCTGTGGGTTAAATGTTCAGTTGTACACACTCCAGACACTTCGGGAGGCAGGCTGTGGGCTCTGATTCCTTTTTTTGAAGAGAACTGATGTTTGTCCTAACTAGCTAGTTAACTCCACCTGACTTCTCAACTCCGGCTCCCCAAAGGCAGTCAGCAGCTAGATCTGTGCCTCCATCTGTGGTTTTCTTCTTATTCTCCACCGGCCTCCTTACTGTCTGCCTTGTGCAGTGGGCGGTTCAGAGCTGGCTGCAGCCTGGGCAGAATCTGCACTTGAGCCTTAGTGTTCCCCTTGTCCTGGAACCTGCCTTTCTGGGCTTCCTCTTTCCCAGCTTCGTTCTGTTTGCTGTCATTTCTTTAGCTTTCTTTTCTGTTTAGTATTTTTCCTTTCCCATGTGTCAGTTACCCTTGAGTTTTACAGTTTGATTATTAAAGTTTTCTTTCTTCTATGTTTTGCTTGGTTCTCTTTTGAGCTGTCTTTGTTGTTTATAATCCCCAGTAACTCCTTGATCTCGTTTTAAATTTCTTTTTGAATTAGTTAAACCTATTAAACACAGCTATTTTCTGTTTGGCAATTGATACTTGTAGTATCTGAGAATTTTTTTTTTTAAATTATGGCTGTCACTGGTTCTTTGTACTGTTACTTTAAGGACTTATTATTGTTCACGTGTTTTGTGACTTTTATTAGGAACTTACAGTTGTTACACTGTGTTTGTGGGAATTCTTTGGTGACCCAGTCGAGGGCCCTTTGCTTTAAGAGGCTGAAACAGCTCCTCTCCCAGGTCTACTTTCTTATCAACCTGTGGATTTTCAGGCCACACAGAAAGTGTGCATTCAAGCCAAACTTGGCAGTTTACATTCTTCTGGCTTCATGAAGGGGCCTATGCTCTGAAGCCCTGTCTCAAGTTGGTCAGAGGCTCTTCTTTCTGTCCCTCTGCACAAAGGTGCTGACACTGACGCCCCATGTCTCTGGAATCAGCCGTCTTTAGGCCTTACCTTTCTGAATTTGAGCTCTCACTCAGTTCCTGGTAAGAGATGGTCTCCCATCATTTCTTGCAAGCCCATTTATTTTCAAGAGTTTGCAAAATAGCCTTTTCTGTTACTTTGCAATATGAAGTTTTGGGGTTCTCTCTATTCTGCAGTATTGTCAGAAGTCAACCCTATAGCTTTTCAGTTTTTATTTAACTCTGTATTACTAGCTGTGGTCCTTTCCCAAGACCACTTGTAAAACCCTGTTTAACTCCAGGTCAGTAGGATTGTTGGTTGTTAGCGATGGTTGGATTGTGGCTTTCTTCATCCTTATATGGTAGATTAAACAGGGTTGAATGGCCTGACCTGGCCACCCAGACTTCATGGGTAACATTCATTGAAAGGTAGGATTAAATTTTAAACAGTGAATTGAACCTTTAGAGTAGAGTATACTTATGAATTGAGGGTTGCCTGTATATAAATGCAGTATTGGTAATAAAAGGTTAATAAAAGGTAAATAAGGCTTTGAGGTTTCCTGTGCCCTCATTTGTGTCTCTTAATTATGTAAGTTCATAAAAGGTGGGATTACATGGCATTATTGTTACCCCCTTTCAGGAAGCCTCACAGAGACAAGTATTATTTCGCATACCTTCTACTTACTATGCCTGTCTTCCAGATTGAAGCATTGGATATCTCAAGTGTAGGGGCTCCCCTAAATGTGTTAGGATCCTGTGAACCAGGAGATTCATTTAGGGTGAAACTGTGGTGGGGGGTCCAGCATTTCAACGCCATTCTCTTTTACATTTCAGGTTAATGCTGATGTCCCTGTACAACGTGAGCATCAATCTGAAAGGCTTGAAGTACATTAGTGAGAGCCCAGGATTCATCCCTTTGCTGTGGTGGCTTCTGAGTGGTAAGGAGGGGTCCCCCTGTAGGTTCCTCGTGCAGCTGGTGTACCTGTCCCTCTGTGGCTGGAGGGAGTGGTAAAGTATTAGACGTGAGAGTGGATTATCCCAAGGTGTTACCAGTATTTTAAGAAACAGATTTTAGATTACAGAAATCTCCCTGGTGTGCTCAGTTATTTCTAGTTCTGTTTCTGAAGTATTGCTTTCAATTTAGTTGTGATTCTGTGATACAGAGAAAAATTACCTAACAAAACAGCTAGTAAGTGGCAGTAACCTGTTCTTTTCTTTGTGAAGGATACAGCACCGTGTGTGTTGTCTGTGGCCCTGAACACCAGGCGTAGAGAAATCCCGTCATGAAGCAGTGGTGCGGGGGTAAAGTCTGAGAGACTGCAGTGCTGGAGGTCCATGTACACACACTCACACACCCCCCTATATATGCACGTATGTATGCACACATGCACATCGATATGTATATATACATGTATACCCTATATATACACGTATGTATGCACATATGCACATCGATATGTATATATACATGTATACCCTATATATACACGTATGTATGCACACATGCACATCGATATGTATATATACATGTATATGTACACACATACATATCAATATGTGTGTGTATGTATAATGTTTTTTATATTCTTCGGAATAAAAAATTTATTGACTCTTTCTCCTCTTCTCCCTTACCTCCAATTGAACCTAAAATTTTGTCCCCATCTGTTCAGCATAATTTTTAATATATTTTTAGTAGAAACATATTTCATTCAAGTGTTCAAAATAGTTAACTTCCCTTTTTTTTTGTAATTCAGATCAGTCTCTATTTTTGAGCTTCAGCTGGTAGTAAATGCTTATTTTTTGGTAACACTTTTTGAGGTATAATTGACATGCAATAGACTATACCCGTTTAAGGCAAACAGTTGGTAAGTTTTGACGTAAGTTATACATGGTGAAAGCATCATCACAATCAAGGTAACGAGCATCACTGTCACTCCTGAAAGGTACCCTTGCCCCTTGGAGCTCTCTTTCCCACCCCTGTGTTCCTCTTCTTAGAAAATCACTCACTTTCTCTCTGTGTTACAGGTTAGTTTTAATTTCTCCAGGTTTATATAAATGGAACCATGCATTTTGCGTTCTTTTTTGCCTCTTTTTCACTCAGCATAATTATTTTGAGAAATCCATCTATGTTTTGTGTGTTAGTAGTTGATTCCTTTTTATTGCTGAATAGTAAGTATCCTGTTATGTGGATAAAGTGCAGTTGCTTTATTTATTCAGCTGTGGGCTGTCCCCAGGTTGGGCTTATTATGAGCAAAGCTGCCGTGAGCACCTTGCATGTCTCTCTCTGCATGGACATAGGCTTCCATTTCTCCTGGGCACATACCTAGAAGGACAGCGTCTGGCCTGCACGCCCGTTTTAATGAAGTCGCCCAGCTGTCACTGCGCAGCGGCGGCGCTGTTTGCACACACTCCCCCGCCCCTCCTCTGCCCCAGCAGAGGGCTAGCGCTGGCTGTGCGTCTTTGTCAGTGCTCTCTGTGCTCGTTCTGCTTAACTGTAGATGTTCTGGGGGTGGGGAAGTGGTGGGTGACAGACCTCACTCAGTCTCAGTTAAGTCGCTCAGTCGTGTCTGACTCTTTGCCACCCCATGGACTGCAGCACACCAGGCTTCCCTGTCCATCACCAACTCCCAGACCTTGCTCAACTCATGTCCATCGAGTTGGTGATGCCATCTAACCATCATCCTCTGTTGTTCCCTTCTCCTCCTGCCTTCAGTCTTCCCCAGCATCAGGGTCTTTTCCAAGGAGTCAGTTCTTCGCATCAGGTGGCCAAAATATTAGAGTTTCAGCTTCAGCATCAGTCCTTCCAATGAATATTCAGGACTGATTTTCTTTAGGATGGACTGGTTTGATCTCCTTGAAGTCCAAGGGACTCTCAAGAGTCTTCTCCAACACCGCAGTTCAAAAGCATCAATTTTTCAGCACTCAGCCTTCTTTATGGTTCACCTCTCACATCCATATGTGACTACTGAAAAAAACCATAGCTTTGACTAGACAGACCTTTGTCGGCAAAGTAATGTCTCTGCTTTTTAATATGCTGACTAGGTTGGTCATAGCTTTTCTTCCAAGGAGCAAGCGTCTTTTAATTTCATGACTGTAGATCACTACATTTGTGTTATTACTAATTTGTATTTAGTTATTACTAATTTGCATTTATGTTATGACTAATGATGTTGAGCATCTCTTCCTGTGTTTATTTGCCCATCCTGATATCTTCTCTGATTAAATGTCTGTTCACACTTTTTGCCCATTAAAAGAAAATCAGGTTGTTTCAATTGAACACTGAGATTCTTTGCATATTCTGCATACAAATCCTTTGTCACATATCTAGTTTGCAGATAATTTCTCCCAGTCTGTTGCTTGCCTTTTCATGCTCTTAATAGCATCTTTAAAGAACAGAAGTTATTAACTTTGGTGATGTTTAATTTATTGTTCTTTTTCTTCTATGAATCATGCTCTTGGTATAGAAATTTTTGCCTAACTGAAGGCCACATGGATTTTTAAAATGTTTTCTTCTATCTTTTTGCATTTCTCCATTTCACATTTAGGTCTGTGATAAATTTGAATTAATATGTATTGAGAGCTAGGACTCCAAGTTGTGTGTGTTCTATTTTGCATGAAGCCACCACCTAGCTGACCCGTCTCCATTTGTCTGGAAGATTTTCCCTGCTCAGCAGAGCTGTGTTTGGACCTTTGCTGAAAATCTGATGACCTTCTATGAGAGGGTGTAGTTTCGGGCTCTATTATTCTGTTTTGTGGACCCATTTTTGTATCATGATGCCAATACCATACTTTAGAAGAAATCTCTAAGTCAGGTGATGTAACTCCTCCAACTTTCTTCTTATTTCTCAAAGTTGTCTTGACTGTTTCTAAAGTCCTTTGCATTTCCATACGAGTTTGAGGATCAGCTTGTCACTTTCTAAAAAAAAATCTTGTTGGTATTTTTGTTAGGATTGTGTTGAATCGACAGCTCATCTTGGGGAGACCTGACATTTTAGCAATACTGAGTCTTGCAATCAGTGAAATAGTGTATACACATCCGTCTATTTAGATACCTCTGGGATAGTAGAGGATCTGACCTTTTTTCTGGCTACATGTGCCGTGAGCACCATGAGGACGGAAGGAAGGGTGGGCTTGTTGACGCTCACGTGGGACGGGTCATGCTTCCCTCTAGGGGGCGCTCTGGCAGGGCTACTCCCCCTGTGAAAGATGTGGCTTCCTTGAGCGTGCGGCCCTTGGTGTGTGGCTGACCCTGTGGAACTGAGTCTCGCTGGACCGTGCTGACCCCCTGGATGTGGCTGTTGCTGTGGAGGAGCACTGTTCTTGGTCTTGGACACTGGTGTCTGTGTCTCCTACCAGCGTCTGGTAGACTGCAGTGTGCTGCTTCGCAAACTGCCAGTCAGGTGAAGCCCCACACCTTCCAGAGCTGGAAGGAGGTGGGCGGGGGAGGGGGCCATGTTTATAGTGCAGGATGACTCATGCCCATGCGGACTAGAAACCTCACCAGACAGCTTTTTTTCCCTTGAGATTATGAACCAAGGAACCCATAGACTCAGAGGTTGGCCTTGGACTTGGAGGGGAAGGGGTGTCACTGTCGAGGCTGGTTAGTGTGGGCCACATGCAGGCAGAGGGTCCCAGCTGGAGGTGGGGTGGGAAAACGGCGAGGATAATTAGATAAGTTCCTTGTGCCCTTTGAGTGCCAGTCACTGCTTAAGTGCTTTATATGTGTTCACAGATCTAGTTCTCTCAGTACTCTTATTAGGTAAATATGATCATTTATGTTTTGTATATAGGGAAAGTGAAGCATGCAGGGGTGAAGTGACTTCCTCAAGGTCATACCTGGGTGGGAGTCTGGGCAGCTGAGCTCCAGGCCCTGTCTCTCAGCCACTCTGCTGACCTCTGCCCTGCAGGAAGTGCCTCTAAGATGGACACTTAGTTCCAAGTGACCTGTCACCTTCCCTTGTCTCTAGATCTGGTGTGGCTCGGCCTTAGAGATGATGTCCCAAAACCACAAACCCTCTCTATTTAAGCTCGCTTGCAGCCAGTGATCTTCCAGCACCTTCTGCCAGTTGTTCTATAGAAAGGTCTTTTCTACCTGTGGTGCTCCAGAAATGTTCCAGGGCCAAGTGAAGGTCCTTCTGAGTTTTGTTTTCATTTAGGCTACTCTAAGAGGTAGCAATATTGCATAGGAACCTGGAATGTCAGGTCCATGAATCAAGGCAAATTGGAAGTGGTCACACAAGAGATGGCAAGAGTGAATGTCGACATTCTAGGAATCAGTGAACTGAAATGGACTGGAATGGGTAAATTTAACTCAGATGACCATTATATCTACTACTGTGGGCAAGAATCCCTTAGAACAAATGGAGTAGCCATCATGGTCAACAGAGTCCGAAATGCAGTAATTGGATGCAATCTCAAAAACGACAGAATGATCTCTGTTCGTTTCCAAGGCAAACCATTCAATATCACAGTAATCCAAGGCTATGCCCCAACCAGTAAGGCTGAAGAAGCTGAAATTGAGCGGTTCTATGAAGACCTACAAGACCTTTTAGAACTAACACCCAAAAAAGATGTCCTTTTCATTATAGGGGACTGGAATGCAAAAGTAGGAAGTCAAGAAACACCTGGAGTAACAGGCAAATTTGGCCTTGGAATGCGGAATGAAGCAGGGCAAAGACTAATAGAGTTTTGCCAAGAAAATGCACTGGTCATAGCAAACACCCTCTTCCAACAACACAAGAGAAGACTCTACACATGGACATCACCAGATGGTCAACACCGAAATCAGATTGATTATATTCTTTGCAGCCAAAGATGGAGAAGCTCTATACAGTCAGCAAAAACAAGACCAGGAGCTGACTGTGGCTCAGATCATGAACTCCTTATTACCAAATTCAGACTTAAATTGAAGAAAGTAGGGAAAACCGCTAGACCATTCAGGTATGACCTAAATCAAATCCCTTATGATTATACAGTGGAAGTGAGAAATAGATTTAAGGGCCTAGATCTGATAGATAGAGTGCCTGATGAACTATGGACTGAGGTTCGTGACATTGTACAGGAGACAGGGATCAAGACCATGCCCATGGAAAAGAAATGCAGAAAAGCAAAATGGTTGTCTGGGGAGGCCTTACAAATAGCTATGAAAAGAAGAGAGGCAAAAAACAAAGGAGGAAAGGAAAGATATAAGCATCTGAATGCAGAGTTCCAGAGAATAGCAAGAAGAGATAAGAAAGCCTTCTTCAGCGATCAATGCAAAGAAATAGAGGAAAAGAACAGAATGGGAAAGACTAGAGATCTCTTCAAGAAAATTAGAGATACCAAGGGAACATTTCATACAAAGATGGGCTCGATAAAGGACAGAAATGGTATGGACCTAACAGAAGCAGAAGATGTTAAGAAGAGGTGGCAAGAATACACAGAAGAACTGTACAAAAAAGATCTTCACAACCCAGATAATCATGATGATGTGATCACTCATCTAGAGCCAGACATCCTGGAATGTGAAGTCAAGGGGGCCTTAGAAAGCATCACTATGAACAAAGCTAGTGGAGGTGATGGAATTCCAGTTGAGCTATTTCAAATCCTGAAAAATGATGCTGTGAAAGTGCTGCATTCAATATGTCAGCAAATTTGGACAACTCAGCAGTGGCCACAGGGCTGGAAAAGGTCAGTTTTCATTCCAATTCCAAAGAAAGGCAATGCCAAAGAATGCTCAAACTATTGCACACTTGCAATCATCTCACATGCTAGTAAAGTAATGCTCAAAATTCTCCAAGCCAGGCTTCAGTAATGCATGAACTGTGAACTTCCAGATGTTCAAGCTGGTTTTAGAAAAGGCAGAGGAACCAGAGATCAAATTGCCAACATCCACTGGATCATGGAAAAAGCAAGAGAGTTCCAGAAAAACATCTATTTCTGCTTGATTGACTATGCCAAAGCCTTTGACTGTATGGATGACAATAAACTGTGGAAAATTCTGAAAGAGATGGGAATACCAGACCACCTGACCTGCCTCTTGAGAAATCTGTATGCAGGTCAGGAAGCAACAGTTAGAACTGGACATGGAACAATAGACTGGTTCCAAATAGGAAAAAGGAGTACGTCAAGGCTGTATATTGTCACCCTGCTTATTTAACTTATATGCAGAGTACATCGTGAGAAACACTGGACTGGAAGAAACACAAGCTGGAATCAAGATTGCTGGGAGAAATATCAATAACCTCAGATATGCAGATGACACCACCCTTATGGCAGAAAGTGAAGAGGAACTAAAAAGCCTCTTGATGAAAGTGAAAGAGGAGAGCGAAAAAGTTGGCTTGAAGCTCAACATTCAGAAAATGGAGATCATGGCATCTGGTCCCATCACTTCATGGGAAACAGATAGGGAAACAGTGGAAACAGTATCAGACTTTATTTTTTGGGGCTCCAAAATCACTGTAGATTGTGATTGCAGCCATGAAATTAAAAGATGCTTACTCCTTGGAAGGAAAGTTATGACCAACCTAGATAGCATATTCAAAAGCAGAGACATTACTTGCCGACTAGGGTCTGTCTCAGTCAAGGCTATGGTTTTTCCTGTGGTCATATATGGATGTGAGAGTTGGACTGTGAAGAAAGCTGAGCGCCGAAGAATTGATGTTTTTGATCTGTGGTGTTGGAGAAGACTCTTGAGAGTCCCTTGGACTGCAAGGAGATCCAACCAGTCCATTCTGAAGGAGATCAACCCTGGGATTTCTTTGGAAGGAATGATGCAAAGGCTGAAACTCCAGTACTTTGGCCACCTCGTGCGAAGAGTTGACTCATTGGAAAAGACTCTGACGCTGTGAGGGATTGGGGGCAGGAGGAGAAGGGGACGACAGAGGATGAGATGGCTGGATGGCATCACTGACTCAATGGACATGAGTCTGACTGAACTCCAGGAGTTGGTGATGGACAGGGAGGCCTGGCGTGCTGCAGTTCATGGGGTCGCAGAGAGTCGGACACAACTGAGCGACTGAAGTGAAAAAGGTAGCCAGCAACCCAACAATGTCTGTCAGTTCCAGACACTCACCAGAGGTGGCATTCTTTGACCAGGGTGGCTTGTTCCTGCTTGAACTGCGGGTCCCATGCAGTGGGGGATGGGGCAAAGATGCCTTAATGTCTCTTGTCTCCGCTGGCAAGCTTCCTTGTTCATGATAACAGTAATGGTACTTTTGACACAGTGAGTACAGCCCAAGCCTAATCAGTCTTCTGAAAGGTCATCTTCTTGATGTCCTTAGAGGTATTTGTTACCGCAGGCAGATTGAAAACAAGGTCTGTCAAGCCCAGGATGTTTGTCCCCTGAATTATGTTGAAAATTGCTTCCACTTAAAAGTTGAAATTTGTTACAGAATTTGGTGTGTATTTTAGGAAGATGAATATATATTTTATTACAGAATGAGAAAACAGAAATATCGTCTGAGAAGCAGTATGTCCTCAGTGTTGGTTGTAGTGGTGTGGCTGTTTTCATAACTCTAGACTGTCATAACTGCTCAGGACTAAGAATTTTAAAACTGTCTTTTTCTGCCGCTTTGCTTCTAGGTAGATCTGCTGTATGATATTGTACTAGAAAATAAGAATCTCTCCTAATTTGTCAAAGAAAAAGATTTAATTACTTCTTCCAGTAAATAGTTCCTACATTTATCAGTTTTCATGTTAGGAAATTTGATATGTTTTAAGGAACATGGATTTTAGGATTCCTTAAACCTGGGGGAAATGACAGCTCTTCTACTTGGGAACTTACCTTTTAGGATCTCCCTTTTCTGATCTGCCTCAAGGGTCTCAGTGTGTATTAAAACACAGTAGTGCCCAAGCCAACACCTGATACAGTAGGTATTTAAATAGGTGTTAAATAGGTGTTTCCCTTTTTACTTTTAATCTAAATCTTTTATGCCGTGGTGAAAGCACACTGCCTTTCGGTTTGTTTGACCTAAAGGTAGCAAGTTGCTTTCAAGTTTCCGGACTTCTTTGATCCAGGGTACAAGACAGTTGCTATTTATCATCCCTGACTAAATAATCTCATTTCCTTTAACCTTTGCTGGGTTGCACTTTCCTTCCCTTTATTCAGCTATGTGGCTGGCTTTTTCCCAGGCTTTCTGCAGATTCTTCACATTCCTCTTAAGCCGCAGAGCTGGCTTGGACTCTAGCACTTAGCTGATGGGCCAGAGCGAGTGGGGCTGATGGGCGTATGATCTGTAACCGTTAATGTGCACTGGCGTGAAGGCCTCACCTTTAGCTTTCCATGCTGCTTTTTTCTGCTCTTGTTGACAGTGTTGAATAAGCGTGTAGGACTCCTGTCCTGCACATATTTGGTTTATCTAAGTGATAGTAAACGTTGATAGTTCTGCCCAGTTTGTATCTTTAGTCCAGACTCTCTCCCCGACGCCAGGCTCACTTATCCAACTGTTTATTTGACATCTCCACTCAGCTAACTAAATTCCCAACCTTTCCCCACCAACCTCTACCATGGCCTTCCAGCTTCAGTTGATGACTGTTTCTAGTTTCTCCAGCCTGTAAAGACGTGGAGTAGTTTTTGTCTCCTTTTTCTCTGACACCCACGTGCAATCTGTTAGGAAATCCTGATGGCCCTACTTTCAGAATACATCCATAGTCTGACCACAGTCCACCACTTCCACGTGGTTTTGAGCCTCCACTGTCTTTTGTTTAGAGGCCTTCAGTCACCTCCCGCAGATCTCCCCATAGTCCATCCTCGCAGGCCATGGATTAGGAGGCAGGGGGGTGATGGAATAGGTCCTGGACAACTCTCCTCACTGAAAACAGCCAAAATGTTGGGTGAGGTGTTAAAACAAAAACATTTTAAACTCCTCCTCTGAGCTAGAAAAATAGTAATTATACCCAGAGCACAAAAGCTGAATGAAAGCTGATGGTGGAGAGGCTACTGGGGACCCAAGCTAACTCTGAGGGCATCTATCCAGATGACCTTTAGTTCCTGTGTCCTCTCGGGGCCTGGGACAGGAAGCAGAGCCCATTCCCACCGTCAGTGAGGAGCCTGGCGGGGCTCCCAGAGGTACTCATGAGAAGGGATTCACAAACCCACGATCAGGGGGGTTTTATCCCACTCCACTCCATGCTTGATAGCTAGAAAAGCACAAACACCCAGTAAGGATGTGAATGGTTTGAAAAGCACAGTCAGTCTGCCCCCTCCCCCGCCCCAAATGCATAGAAGACTCCAGCTATTGGCTTGTTTCAGACACATGTGGGAAATTTATGAAAGTGATCATTTTCTGGGTTTTGAAGCAGATCTCAATTTCATATGATCAGAACCGTATGGGATATCTTCTTGGACCATAGTTCAGTGAAGCTCATGGCATGCTCGGGCTAGGAGCACTAGCCTTGACTCAGTTTCTGTAGTGCTGTTGCTTGTGTCTGCTCAGCATGTTCTTCCTGCCTTCTTCCCTGGAGTGGGCCTTTTACCTGGACCCCTGGTTAGTGTCAGTTGGTAAAGAATCTGCCTGAAATGCAGGAGACCCTGGTTCAGTTCCTGGGTTGGGAAGATCTGCTGGAGAAGGGATAGGCTACCCACTCCGGTATTCTTGGACTTCTCTTGTGGCTCAGCTGGTAAAGAATCTGCCTGCAATGCGGGAGACCTGGGTTCAATCCCTGGGTTGGGAAGATCCCCTGGAGAAGGGAAGGGCTACCCACTCCAGTATTCTGGCCTGGAAAATTCCATGGAATGGAAAATTCCATGGGGTTGCAAAGAGTTGGACCTGACTGGGTGACTTTTACTCTCACTTTCTGGTTGGTGTGGGGCCTAGCAGTGCCTCAGTGATGACTGTAGTGATGGGCATGCGACTTGAACCAGACCAGAGTCATCTGCTAGGTATGTTCTAGCTGGAGCTGCTAAAAAAGAGTATTTTTCCCAGTCTGGGCCCTGGATCTATGAGGTGTGACCAGGGCTGCCCTGTGGCTACCTGCCTGGCCGCCTAGGGCAGTATATCTGTGCTGTTGGTCGTGGCAGCCAGCTCAGAGTGCTGACACAGGGATGCAGGAAGGAGTCCTCCAGTTTGCAGTTGACTTCACTCTGCCCTTCCCAAGGCTGGGCTCTTTACCTTGTTCTCAAATTTTGAGTTACTCCAACATCTTCTGTGAGGAGCATCTCTTGTTTTCTGGAGTTAGTATAAGCATCGTTTTCCCTTCAGTGAGAGCAGTGTACCTTTGTTCTGCCTATCTCCTCACTGTGGTTTCATGTTCTCCTTTTTTGAGCACCAGCCACCTTCTGATATTCTTTGTCGTCCCCTGGTTGGTCCACTTGTTGTTGACTGTCTACCACACGGGAATGAGAGCTCTAAGAGGTCAGCAGTCCTGTTTGGCTCACTGATAACCCCAGGCACCTGTAGTCCACAGGACGTGCTCAAAGATACATCTCCAGCCAATGAAGGAAGCCCTTCAGCTAGCATGCAGTGGTCCATCTTCTCACAAAGATGCAAAGCTCTGTCTGTAATTTGGTTATATCACAGAGAATACTTGGCATTTGGGAATATATATTTGGATTATATGCACAGAGAAAGGCTGAGAGTTTGGGTGCTGGTGAAAGTTAAGTTACATATTTTCAACATTCCTATCAGCCCAATAGATGGCCTTGCAAGAGTCATGATTCTAGTAAGCTACATCTTTATTACACGAACTGTGACGATAACATGTGATCAAAAAGCAAAATATTTAAGGTCTTTATTTACAAATATTTTCTATATAAATGTTTTATTATGTTGGTTAAATATTTCTCCTAATGCTTTGCATTAACACAGTGTTTAAACTGTTAGTGCAGTGGATGTGGTATTTATCTTAAAAAGAAAAAGCAATAAAAATCTCTCAAACATTATTGACTTGACACTTGGTCTTCAGAAGGTCCAGTAGGACAAATAAGTCAACCTTTCCACAGGAGATCAGGGAGTCTGTTCTCTTTGATTAATCAGACCTTACACAACGATTTTAATAGGAAACATAGTTTAAATGTTTGATTTTCAGTTGTTGATGGAAATGAGTGATCAGATGACTACTTTATATCTTGAAGGATGTCAGAAAACATTTAGCTTACCTGGGTCAAATCCAACAAGCTGCGAACAGTTGAAAATTACTGTAGTCTGTGATCAAAGTGTAAGTATAATTAATTCATGGTCACAATTTAGACAGGGAAGATAGTTGATATAGAAAGATTAGCTTTGGGGACTTTCCTGGTGGCTCAGTGGTGAAGAATCCACCTGCCAATGCAGGAGACGTGGATTCGATCCCTGGTCTGGGAAGATCCCACATGCCACGAAGCAGCTAATCCCATGCACTGCATTTGAACCTGTGCTCTAAGACTCCAGCAGCTGCAGCTACAGAAGCTGCGTGCCCTAGAGCCCATGCGGTGTGACACGAGAAGCCACTGCAATGAGAAGCCTGCACAGCGCAGCTAGAGAAGAGCCCTCTGCTTTCCGAAATCAGGGAAGGCCTGTGCAGCAACAGAGACCAGCACGCCAAAACTAAACAAATAAAATTATGTATATATATATATATGTATGAGTTTGGTGTGGGGTATGCTCAGTTTGAAGTAACAGTAAAAGTACAGTCTGAAGGAACCTATTCAAGTAGTCATTGGAGATGAGAAACTTGGGGCTCACGTAATGGGCCAGAGGCATAGGTGTGGGAGTCGTTCTTAGAGGAGTGATGAAGCAGAGGCCTGGGGTGTGGAGACTGTCACATAGCAGAGCTGGCTCGCAGAGCTGGCTCTCAGAGCTGGGGGAAGGCCTGAGAACCAGGAGCCACCATGACTGCAATTCAGGGGCAGCGTGGAAGGCACGGCTCCTCAGCTGGTTAGCCTGGGGAGGCGCCCGCAGAGCTCCAGTTCTGCTGCATGAGGGACACAGGATTCTTCAGAGCCATTCTTCCAGCTGGGTCAGGTCACAGCCCTCGAAGATGGTCACCCCTGGTTTATAGGGCATGCCACTGTGCTCCCCACAATGCTGAGGCTGCTCAGTTGCTGAGCTGCAGCTGCTGAGTTAGGAGCCACCTGCCTGTCTCTCGTGATGATTCTGGTCATGTCTGTGCATGCTGGACACTGTGCACGACTTAGGCAGCACCCTAGGTCGTGTCCCTTCCGTGGACCATGTGACGTCGGGAAAGAGATCTAAACTCCGGCAGGGGCTTTTGTGGGGAAGAAAAGAACTCCAGATGTTCAAGCTGGATTTAGAAAAGGCAGAGAAACCAGAGATCAAATTGCCAACATCCGTTGGATCATAGAAAAAGCAGGAGAATTCCAGAAAAACGTCTACTTTTGCTTTATTGACTACACCAAAGCCTTTGACCATGAGGATCACAGCAAACTGGAAAATTCTTCAAGAAATGGGAATACCAGACCACCTTACCTGCCTCCTGAGAAATATGTATGCAGGTCAAGAAGTAACAGTTAGAACTGGACATGGAACAACAGACTGATTCCAAATCAGGAAAGGAGTACGTCAGGTTGTATATTATTTAACTTATATGTGGAATATATCATGTGAAATGTCAGGCTGGATGAAGCACAAGCTGGAATCAAGACTGCCAGAAGAAATATACTTCATGTTTATTTCATGAAGTATAACTTCATGGCAGAAAGCAAAGAAGATCTAAAGAGCCTCTTGATGAAAGTGAAAGAGGAGAGTGAAAAAGTTGGCTTAAAACTCGACATTCAGAAAACTAAGATCATGTCATCTGGTCCTATCACTTCATGGCAAATAGATGGGGAAACAATGGGAACAGTGACAGACTTTATTTTCTTGGGCTCCAACTGCTGATAGTGACTGCAGCCATGAAATTAAAAGACTCTTGCTCTTTGGAAGAATAGCTATGACCAACCCATTCAGCATATTAAAAAGCAGAGACATTACTTGGCCAACAAAGGTCCATCTAGTCAAGGCTATGGTTTTTCCATAGTCATGTATGGATGTGAGAGTTGGACTATAAAGAAAGCTGAGCACTGAAGAGTTGATGCTTTTTAGCAGTGCTGTTGGAGAAGACTCTTGAGAGTCCCTTGGACTGCAAGGAGATCAAACCAGTCAGTCCTAAAGGAAATCAGTCCTTAATATTCATTGGAAGGACTGATACTGAAGCTGAAACTCTTACTTTGGCCACCTGATGCAAAGAACTGACTCCTTGGAAGAGACCCTGATGCTGGGAAAGATTGAAGGCAGGAGGAGAAGGGGATGACAAAGGATGAGATGGTTGGATGGCATCACCGACTCGATGGACATGAGTTTGAGCAAGCTCCAGGAGTTGCTGATGGACAGAGAAACCTGGCGTGCTGCAGTCTGTGGGATCACAAAGTCGGACACGACTGAGCACCTGAACTACTAACTAAAGAGAACACAGACACACATCCAACTCTCACATCCATGCATGACCACTGGAAAAACCGCAGTTTTGACTAGATGGACCTTTGTTAACAAAGTAATGGCTCTGCTCTTTAATATGCTGTCGTTTGGTCATAGCTATTCTTCCAAGGAGCAAACGTCGTTTAATTTCAGTGCACCCTACCTGTCGCTGCTAGTCAGCTTTGGGCCCCTATCTGTGGAAGCTGTGATGTAACTGGTTGGGAGTGGGCCTGGGTGTCGAGGGTTCACACCTTCCGGGTGACTGTACTGTGTAGGATGGGGTTGGGATTAGTGGTCTGGGGCAGTCATGGCAGTCCTGGCCCGTGTCAGTGATTGGTTTTGGATTCAGGGCTTGTCCACTCAGTGGATGGCCCTCAGTCACTGATTTGGAAGTGGACGCATGAGCTAATGAGGCCGGGCTAGACCCGTGGAGGGTGGAGAGGGTTTCCCCTTGTTGGATGTGAGCAAGGAAGCATGGAGCCTTGAAGCATGAGCGGAGTGCATTTGCCGTACAGTGAGGCAGTGGAGGGCAGGGTGGGGGGAAGAGCGGACTGAGGTCTTGGACAATGTACCTGAGCCAGTGAATCCAGCTCTAGTCTGGACTTGATAAGATGTCATAAGTGTGATTAGTTGCTTAAGCCAGTTTGAGTAGTAGTATTGTATTTTTAGCCGAAGTGTTCTGACTCACCATTTCTGTAGTTGAATACAATAACATTTCCTAAATCAGTTCCAAGTTTCTGGACGTGCAGAATGAAGGCATATAAAGAAGGTGTGATAGTGGGAGGTGACATCTGCACTGGCTTGAAAGTGTATCCTGCCAGCATCAATGTGCCTGCTTTTCTCTTCTTTATAAAATGTGAAGATTTAGCAGAGCCCCCCGTGTATGGTGGAGAAGTACAGTCGTAGATTAGGGGTGCAAATCCTACTTGTTAGCTGTTGACCCCGAGTGAGTTTGTTGACCAGCCTCTGTGTCCGCTCTTGGTCTGTAAAATGGTGACACTGACTCTTGCTTCGGAGTGACTGCAAGGCTTCAGTTAGTCTGTCCATGGACACAGGGCACCCAACACAGTGCCTGGGCTTGGGGGTGAACTGGGTCACATAGCAGAAATCTGTCCATTTTGGACGCATAGAAAGAGCAATTTCAAATGGTTCTGCTGAACACATTTTTCATAATGGTCAGTCAGTTTCGTTCACTCGGTCAGTCATGTCCGACTCTTGTGCTGCAGTCCAGGCTTCCCTGTCCATCACCAACTCCTGGAGCCTGCTCAAACTCATTTAATAATGGTAGCTGTTATTATCAAGAATAAGTGAAACTGGGAACTGAACATGTCATCAGGATGGTTAAAAGCATTATTTTGGCTTCAGATAGTGTTCAGGGAAAGTTGTGTGTGTGTGTTTCATGGAGTTAGCTGTGTTTTACTTCGCATGATTTAAAACTTCGGCCAAAGAAGTAACTTACACGTTTAATTTTCAAGGCCATGCAAAGGGCTTAAATCTCAGGAAGACAGACTTTAGTGATTTCATTCTTTAAAGGTTCAGCATCGCCATGGCAGGGTTTTCATCTGTGAGACATGGAAGTGGAGGATTGCCTTCTGTGTACTATTTTGTCGAATATATGTGACTGGCTTATTTTTAATCTGTTAGCCCACACTCACGGTGCTTCCATGGTGAACAGAGTGGAGAGCACACGTGAGTACAGCTTGTTCTCCGCACACTCACTGCGTGGCAGCCCCTGGACTGAAGCCTGTGCTGACTGTGCTGTGTGTATTCTTCACAGAGGGACATTTTATACACAAAGGTGCTGAGGCTCATGGAAGCCTGGGGTGCTCTGAGGCTGCACAGCTAGGGCTCTGGTGTTTTTGTGAAATTGATTCCATGTGAGGCATAGAAAAGCTTCCCTGTTTCTCCACTTAGAAATTTAAGCTGCTGAGCTCTGGGCCTAGTGGGGCAGGGGCTCTTTCTGAGGTTAGTCTCCTCACACAATTTCATGTGGGACTCTGGAGGGGGCTTTTGAGTTAGGATTTGAACACCCTCTGACTTTCACTGGGCTTGGCCCCTGTCTTCAGATGGCCCTCATCTCGGCCACTCTCCTCCCTCCAGGAGGAGGAAAGCTCCTTGAGGAGTTCTCTTCCTCTGCAGCGGGATTCTCACAGCCCACTCCTCTGCTGAGCCGGGGAAGAAGCACCCCTTCCCTCTTCAGCAGGTTGTGTGTGCGTGCTCGTGTGCGTGTGCTCACTCAATCATGTCCAACTCTTTGTGACCCCATGGACTGTAGCCTGCCAGGGTCCCCTGTCCATGAGATTCTCCAGGCAAGAATACTGGAGCTCGTTGCCATTTCCTCCTCCAGGGGATCTTCCCGATTCAGGGATGGAACCTGAGTCTCCTGTGTCTCCTGCATTGGCAGGCAGATTCTTTACCTCTGAGTCACCAGGTTGCTTGAAAGCAGAGTGTTGGTTCCCCTTTGGCCTAAGGAGATTTTCCTTAAAGTAAAAAAGGCAGTAATGTGTGTCAAGACACTTTGTATGTGGTGAATTGCTCGTCAGATGTGAGTTATTTTTATCATGATCCCTTCTGGAAAGAGTCAGACCTGCAGTAGGTGGTCAGTTCTACACGTAGTCCCATGGCAGCTAGATTTCTGTTCCTCCCATCTCACGACTGGAGAGATCAACATTTTCTTGACTCCTGAAGCTGGTCTGAGAGCCCAGGTGAAAGATGGCCTTCTCGCA
Source organism: Capricornis sumatraensis (assembly GCF_032405125.1). NCBI lineage: Eukaryota > Metazoa > Chordata > Mammalia > Artiodactyla > Bovidae > Capricornis > Capricornis sumatraensis. The sequence continues at coordinate 249,608,676 of NC_091069.1, read as the reverse complement.
GCAGGTCATGGCTTCTCTGTGGAAATGCAGACTCTGAAAGAAGCTGCTCTGATTCTCAGTGTACAGGGAGGGTCCCACAACCCTGAATGGAGGTCCTCGTGGGTCTGAGAAAGCGCTGTGTTTTCATATGCTCTGACCTCTGTCAGTAGCTGACTGCCTACTACCAGGACTGTGATAGAAACACTGTAGCATTTGAAAACTGCTAATCCCCAGAGGTCCAAACATTTTGAGTCTGATTCTTAAGTCAGAAAGAAAATAACAGGCTGTTTTAAAAGCATGGTGAGAACTTCACTAGAAGTGAGGAAGGGGCGGGAAGCCTTCCTGTGGCTCCTGCGCTTGGACCACCTGGTACACAGGGCTCCTCAGTCCTAGAAGAGTGGCGGAGCGGGACGCCCAGACCCTGTATGTCTCTTGCTGGTCCTCCCAGACACTTACTGTGTTCTTCAGTTGCTCAGTTATATCTGACTCTTTGTGACCCCATGGACTGCAGCACACCAGACTTCCCTGTCCTTTACCATCTCCTGGAGTTTGCTGAAATTCATATTCATTGAGTCAGTGCTGCCATCCAGCCATCTCATCCTCTGTTGTCCCCTTTTCCTCCTGCCCTCAGTCTTTCCCAGAATCAGTCTTTTCTAATGAGTCAGCTCTTCTCATCAGGTGGCCAAAGTATTGGCGCTTCCGCTTCAGCATTAGTCCTTCCAATGAGTATTCAGATTTGATTTCCTTTAGGATTGATTGGTTTGATCTCCTTACAGTCCAAGGGGCTCTCAAGAGTCTTCTCCAACACCACAGTTCAAAAGCATCAATTCTTCAGCGGTTCTTTATGGTCCAACTCACATGCATACATGACTGCTGGGAAAACAATAGCTTTGACTATAAGGGCCATTGCCGTCAAAGTAATGTCTCTGTTTTTTAATATGCTGTCTAGGTTTGTCATAGCTATTCTTCCAAGGAGCAAGCGTCTTTTAATTTCATGGCTGCAGTCACCATCTGCAGTGATTTTGGAGCCCAGGAAAATGAAATCTGACAGTTTGCACATTTTTCCCATCTATTTGCCATGAAGTGATGGGACTAGATACCATAATCTTAGTTTTCTGAATGTTGAGTTTTAAGCCAGCTTTTTCACTCTCCTCTTTCACCTTCATCAGGAGGCTCTTTAGTTCCTCTTCGCTTTCTGCCATAAGGGTGGCGTCATCTGTGCATCTGAGGTTATTATTTCTCTCGGCAGTCTTGATTCCAGCTTGTGCTTCATCCAACCTGGCTTTTGTACTCTGCAGTTGTACTCACATGATGTACTCTGCGTATACGTTAAATAAGCAGAGTGACAATGTATAGTCTTGACGGAGTCCTTTCCCACTTTGGAACCAGTCTGTTGTTCCATGTCTGGTTATGACTATTGCTTCTTGATCTGCATACTGATTTTTCAGGCGGCATGTAAAGGGTCTGGTATTCCCATCTCGTCAAGAATTTTCCACAGTTTGTTGTGATCCATACAATCAAAGGCTCTAGTGTAGTCAATGAAGCAGATGTTTTTCTGGGATTCTCTTGCTTTTTCTATGATCTAAAAGATGCTGGCAATTTGATCTCTGGTTCCTCTACCTTTTTTAAATCCTACTTGTACATCTGGAAGTTCTTGGTTCATGTACTGCTGAAGCCTGGCTTGAAGGATTTTGAGCATTACCTTGCTAGCATGTGAAATAAGTGCAACTGTGCAGCAGTTGGAGCATTCTTTGGCATTGCCATTCTTTGGGATTAGAATAAAAACTTATCTTTTCCAGTCCTGTGGCCACTGCTGAGTTTTCCAAATTTTCTTGTATATGGAGTGCAGCACTTTAATGGCATCATCTTTTAAGATTTGAAATAACTCTGCTGGAATTCCATCACCTCCACTAGTTTTGTTCATATTGATGCTTCCTAAGGCCCACTTGACTTCGCATTCCAGGATGTCTGGCTATAGGTGACCAATCCGGGTCATGAACGTCTTTTTTGTACAGTTCTTCTGTGTATTCTTGCCACCTCTTCTTAATATCTTCTGCTTCTGTTAGGTCCATACTGCTTCTGTTCTTTATCATGCCCCTCTCTGAATGAAATGTTCCCTTGGTGTCTCTGATTTTCTTGAAGAGATCTCTAGTCCTTCTCATTCTATTGTTTTCCTCTAGTTCTTTACATTGTTCACTTAGGAAGGCTTTCCTGTCTCTCCTTGCTATTCTGTGGAACTCTGGATTCAGATGGGTGTATCTTTCCTTATTTCCTTTGCCTTTAGCCTCTCTTCTTTTCTCAGCTATTTGTAAGGCCTCCTGAGACAACCATTTTGCCTCTTTGGATTTCTTTTACTTGGGGATGGTTTTGATCACTGCGTCCTGTATAATGTTATGAATTTTCATCCATAGATCTTTAGGCACTCTATCAGATCTAATCCCTTGACTCTGTTTGTCACTTCCACTGTATAATTGTAAGGTATTTGATTTAGGTCATACCTGAATGGGCTTCCCTAGTGGCTCAGACTGTAAAGAGTTTGTCTGCAATGTGGGAAGCCCAGGTTCGATCCCTGAGTTGGGAAGATTCCCTGGAAAAGAAAATGGCAACCCACTCTAGTATTCTTACCTGGAGAATTTCATGGACAGAGGAGCCTGGCAGGTTACAGTCCCTGGGGTCACAAAGAGGTGGACACAACTGAGCAACTAATACACACACTCACACACACACACTCTCCCCCGCCGCCCCCCCTGAATGGCCTAGTGGTTTTCCCTACTTTCTTCAACTTAAGTCTGAATTTTGCAATAAGGAGTTCATGTTCTGAGCCATATTCAGCTTCCAGTCTTGTTTTTGGTGACTGTATAGAGCGTCTCCATCTTTGGCTGCCAAGAATATAATCAGTCTGATTTTGGTATTGACCGTCTGATGATGTCCATGTGTAGAGTCATCTCTTGTGTTGTTGGAAGGTGTTTGCTATGACCAGTGCGTTCTCTTGGCAAAACTCCGTTGGCCTTTGCCCTGCTTCGTTTTGTACTCCAAGGCCAAACTTGCCTGTTATTCCAGGTATCTCATGACTTCCTGCTTTGCATTCCAGTCTCCTATAATGAAAAGACGTCTTTTGGGGGGCGTTAGTTCTAGAAGGTCTTGTAGATCTTCATAGAACCATTCAACTTCAGCTTCTTCAGCATAAGTGGTTGGGGCATAGACTTGGATTACCATGATATTGAATGGTTTGCCTTGGAAATGAACAGAGGTCATTCTGTCATTTTTGAGATTGTACAAAGTACTGCATTTTGGACTCTTTGGTTGACTGTGAGAGCTACTCCATTTCTTCTAAGGGATTCTTGCCCACAGTAGTAGATATAATGGTCATCTGAATTAAATTCTCCCATTTCATTTTAGTGAACTAAATGAATGAAATTTTAGTTCACTGATCACTAAAATGTTGATGTTCACTGTTGCCATCTCTTGCTTGACCTTGTCCAATTTACCTTGATTCATGGACCTAACATTCCAGGTTCCTATGCAGTATTGTTCTTTACAGCATTGGACTTTACTTTCACCACCAGACACATCCCCAGCTGGGTGTTGTTTCCACTTTGGCTCAGCTGCTTCACTCTTTCTGGAGTTATTTCTCCACTCTTCTCCAGTAGTATATTGGGCACCTACCAACCTGGGGAGTTCATCTTTCAGTGTCATGTCTTTTTGCCTTTTCATACTGTTCATGGGGTTCTGAAGGCAAGAATGCTGAAGTGATTTGCCATTCCTTTCTCCAGTGGACCACATTTTTCAGAACTTTCCACCACAACCCATCTATCTTGGGTGGCCCTGCACAGCATGGCTCATAGTTTCATTGAGTTAGACAAGGCTGTGGAACAAGTGATCAGTTTGGTTAGTTTCCTGTGATTGTGGTTTTCATTCTGTTTGCCTTCTGATGGATGAGGATAAGAGGCTTGTGGAAGAAGCTAGCCCCTTAGCCGCTCCCTGAGAGAAAGGAGTCTGGGCAGCTGTGGTGTGGCCTGTTCCTGGCCTTCCCAAGGGGGCCTCTGTCTCCTAGCAGGGAAACCAGGATCCGTCCGGCAGATTGCCAGCTTCCTCCTGGAGGCAGAGGAGAGTCTCGCAACTCTGGGGTCTTCAAGGGTGTGTGTGTGGGGTGTGTGGGTATGTGTGTATATGATGGGGTGTTGTTGGGGGGGTGTGAGTGTGTGTGGGGTTGTGTGTGTGTGGGGGTGTTGGAGAGGATTAATTCACAGTTTCTATCACAGTTCAGAAGAAGGTTTCTTTAATTTTTAAAAAGATGATAAGGACTGTTGCTTCCAAGATAAACACCCAACTTGTCAATTTGCTGGTGTCTTGAGAAGAGTTAGGAGGTATGGGGCAGCCAACTGACTGATAAGAGGATATGTTAGTCGTTTAGTCGTGTCCGACTCTTTGTGACCCCATGGACTGTAGCCCACTAAGCTCTTCTGTCCATGGAATTCTCCAGGCAGGAACACTGGTGTGGGTTGCCATTTCCTTCTCAGATAAGAGGATGGTGGACTGGTTTTTATCGAATTAAAGTGCTACATAGATTCGTCGGCTAAAGGGGCACAGTGAGGTGACTGTGATGTTTTCCAGGGCAGGCTGGCTGGAGGCAGTCTGCTCAGAGACCAGCTGGGCCCAGGGAGCTTACAGAGCAGGGGCTTGGGGAGTACTTGACCTCAGGGCAGCCATCGTGGGGTGCCTTTGTCTGCATCCAGAGCACCTTCTTCCTAATTGCTGAGTCCCTCGCAAGCCCAGCTGCCCACCTCAGAGCTGCTCTGAAACCGTGGGCATGAGAGCAGGGGAAGGATGTGTGGAGCCTAGAGGCAGGGGAGCCCGGAAGCCTGGGGTCACCTGTCCCTCAGTGGCCCTCGGCTCCCGTGTGGGTCCCGCATCCTGTGTGAGGACCCTCCTTACCCTGCCTCTTTGCTGGAACCTGGCCAGCCCCTCTTTTCCCCCGCCAGTCTGCCAGGGTGCCTGCCATTACAGGCACACGGTCTGTGCCCCACGTGGTGCTCGGCCGTCACCTGCAGTCTGACAAGAGCTCCGTCAGCTCTTGTCCAGCGCAGGAGGGACGTGGGTCTGGCCTCTGGAGGTCACTGCAAGGTCCCTGGCTCTCTGTTCATGTTTTGACTGAGGTTCCTAGGCTGTCTATCCTCAGTGTGTGGGTTTCCCTCATTTTCCTCACTGGAGAGCGGAGCGTTATGGACCAGTCCTTGGGGAACCCGTGTCCTCTGGGCTGTGCACCACATGGCCGGTTTACAGAGCCATGAGCCCACCGCACATGGGACTGACTCTCACAGCCATGTGTAGACCGGGTTGTGTTTGCCCCATCTGTCACCTTGGGCATAAATGTGTCACAGAAACTTTTTTCTCTGGAGTCACTGCTCACAAGTGGGGGAACCCCGGTCAGAACCTGCTTTGCTTCCCCATGCGGCATGTGGCAGGCGCCTGCTTGGAGAGTACATTCACCCCCATAATCTCTCACCTGCAGATTCACTCATCCATTCTCTAGACACTGTTGAGCACCTGCTGATTACCAGGCGAGCGGCTGGCCCAGGAGGTGAGGTGGGGAACGCTGAGCCCTGACCTGTGCTTTCTGTGCTGGGCAGTAGCCAGGAGACTTGCCCTAGAGGGGGCAGGAGAGCTGTGCCAGGGGTCTTTCCAGACTCTGAGTAGGGCCATTAGACCAGCATCCAGATGTCCTGGACTCCTTGGGAAGGCAGGCCTGGAGAGCTGTGGGATGAAGCTGTGTGGGAGGACTGGGGTGGAGGTGGAGGGTGCACCCTGGGAGCTGTGGGGCAGGGCGAGGTGGGAGGGGGGAGCCCATGGAAGGGAGAGACAGTGAAGGGAAGGGGTGTGGCCTGCGGGACCTCGTGGGCCTTCTGGGGTCTGCAGTGCTGTCTGGTGGCCTCTTGAGGACCCTGGGTAACCTGCAGTGAAGAGAATGCTAAGGCACCTGTAGTTTTGAATATACACAGAAGTCTGTTAGGCCTGACTGGTAGAGCACAGGACGAGGTATAGCAGGTCAGGTGTGTCTGGCTCTGGGGGTTGTGATGCCACACGACTGACTGTTCAGTATGTTTGCTGTATGGTGCGTGTTCGAAGCTGAGTTGACATTTCCAAATATTTGGAGGTTTTTAGATGTGTTTCTGGTATAGATTTGCAATTTAATTCTACTGTGGTAAGAGAACGTACATGTCTGGTTCCAGTCCTTTTTTATTTATGGAGACTTGCCTTTTAGTGCCAGATGTGGTCTGTCTTGTGAATGTTCCACCATACTTGATAAAGATTGCGTCTCTTATTGTTTTGGGGTGGTGTGCTCTATAAATGTTAGTGACAACAGCAGCAGCTCTCAGGTTGGCTGATATGTTGTTTAGTCTTCTGTATCCGTACTGATTTTTAACTTTTCTATCAGATATCAAGAGAAGAATATCGAAATCTTTGACCATGACTGTGGATTTACTTTCTTTCCGTTCTGTCAGTTTTCACTTCATGTGTTTTGAAGCTCTCTTATTCAGTATGTAAACATTTATGTTGGTTATGTCCTGTTAATAGATAGAGTTTTCTTTTAATCATTTCAAAATGTCCTTCCTTATCCCTGGTAATAGTCCTTCCTCTGAATGCTACTTTACTTGAGGCTAGTATAGCCCCTGCATCTTTCTTTTGATTAGTATTGACTGACTGAGAGTCGTTCAGTCGTATCCAACTCTTTGCGACCCCATGGTCTGTCTATGGAATTCTCCAAGCAAGAATACTGGAGTGGATTGCCATGCCCTTCTCCAGGGACTCTTGCCAACTCAGGGATCAAACCTGGGTCTCCTGCATTGCAGGTGGGTTCTTTACTGTCTGAGCCATCAGGGATTAGTATTAGTATATTTAAATACATATGCAAAACATACATGTATAAAATACACTTGTATGTATATAAAATGTTAAAAAAATGTATTTCCATTCTTTCACCTGCCTTTTTCTTTATATTTAATGTGGATTTCTTGTAAACAGCATATAGTTGGGCCTTGAATTTTTTAAATTAATTAGAAAAATCTCTGCTTTTTAATTGTAATGTTTAGATAATTTGTTTGATTTGATTATTAGTTTTTTGGGGTCTTAAGTGTCATTTTGCTATTTGTTTTCTACTTTTCACATCTGTTCTTTGTTCTTTTTCACCCTTCTTTTTTTGGATGAATTTAGTAGTTTTGTTTTATTCCATTTTATCTCCATTACTGGTTCATTAGCTACTTCTCTTTCTAAAAAGTATTTCTTATAGTGGTTACTCTGGTGCATAAGATATACACACTTAGCTTATCACAGTCCACCTTCCAGCCGCTCACATGTAGTGTCAACAGTGTACTTCTTTTCCCTCTTCTATTCTCTTAAAATTGTTATATGTGTGTTGAAAACCTAGAAATACATTTTTATTATTTTGATTTAATCAGCTCCCTTTTAAAGAGATTGAAAAGATAGGAAGAAAAGCGTGCGTGATTGCCCACTCTTGGTGCTCCCATGCCTTTATGTGGATCTCAGTTTCCACCTGTAGCATTCTCCTGCCTAAAGGACTTTTGCCATTTCTTGGGGCACAGGCTTGCCTGGGGTAGAATTCTCTCCATTTCTGTTTGTCTTACAAAGTGTTTATTTGCCATGATTTTCAGAGGATACTTTGTTGGGTGTGGGCTTCCAAGTTTCATTACTTTGAAGACATTGCCCCTGCCCTCTGGCCCTCCTGTGTTCTCACCAGGAGTCTGCTGTCCTTCTTACCTTTCCTCCCCCTCACGTGGTTTTTCCTCTTTTCCCTTCTGTGAGTCTCTCGTTGTCACTGGTGTTCAAACATCTTGGTGCATCAGACACGCCAAGCCTTGGTGCAGCTCTCTAGGTTTGTGGTTTACCTCACATTTGGCTATTTGGGGCCGTTGTATCTTCACGGTGCGTTCATGTCTTCCAACCCCTCTCCTTCCAGGACTCTTAACAACAAGTTTGGTGTTATCCTACGGGTCACTGCTGCCTTTTGCTTTTTTTTTTCTTTCAGCATTTTTCCTTCTTTGTGTGAGGGCACAATTTCAACAAAGAAAATGACAGCAGGAGTGACTTTGGTAGCTTTCTGTTTCCCTTGGGTGTGTGGTGTGGCTGCGCGCCTCCTCAGGAGGCACTTGGGAGCTGGCCATCTGTGCGTCCAGTCTCCAGCCTCGTCTTCTCATCCCTGCCGCTGCTCCCCCCCGTGCTGCATCATCTCCGGAAACGGAAACCGCTGCTGGCGCAAACCTTCTTGCTTCAGATGGACTATCCATAAGCTAAACTTCCCAGAAAAATAACCCAAGAGGCAACCCTTGGAAGCTCTTTTAGGTAAGATGCCTGAATCCTGACAGGCCATAGTTGTGTGATAATCGCCACAGCTGGAGGCAGCACGGCAGCCAGTCAGAGTCTAGCAGCCACGTTTATGGGCTCCTGCTCCACCCAGCATGGGGTTATTACATGTATTATCTCACATGCCTCTCAAACCCTCTGAGATGGGCGTGTGTCCTGGGGCCGAGACTCAGAGAGCGTGAGAAGTCCTTCCTGGCCAAGGCCAGGCAGTTAGGAGGGTACCTTGTGTGCTGGTCACATCCTGGCCCTCTGACTTCCTACTCCCCACCTGAGCCTGTGCATTCCCTCCTGGGCCATGCTGTTGTTATCGTTTAAACCTTCATTTACTTTGAGATGTGAAAATTGTGTGTTACCTCCATTTAAGAGATGATACACCATTCTGAGAATTCTGTGTTTTCCGGCCGTACTTCTGTTATGGTTACTGACATCTGCATATGTTAATGTGTTTTGACGAGTGTTGAAGTGGGACTGATTTGGGTGTGAGTCAGGCTCTGCGTGTGTGTCAGAGCTGACCCATCTGCTGTGCAAGTGTGTTTCAGAAAAGGAGCAGGTTCCTAGCTGGGCCAGGTGACCTTTTCCCACTCCCCTCTGTGTGTGATCTGTTGTCTGAAGTATTGTGTTAAGGATATGGAGAAAGTTGAGAAGTGATTTGGAAAGAGGGCAGTGTGGAGTCTGTGCTGGAGGGCAATCCAGAAAGAGGAGCTGATGGAAGAAGCCAAGATCCTCACATCCTGTAATTGGTAAAGGTTGACATTATAACATCTTTTTGGATTTTGGAAAGAAAAAATGAGAAATAGGATAAATGATTAGATGCTTTATGTTCCCAGATCTTCAAAATCCAACTTGAAAGCATTCTCTAGGGAACCTTTCCAGATGTCCCACCCCCAAGACTGATCATTCCTTCCTTAGGGTATCATGACGAATATTACCAACAGACTTGTATTTGTACTTTCTCATCTGTTACTTGTTAATGGCCTGCAACTACTTTACTGAAAAAAAATCCCTAGCTAGGTAAGAGAGTAGAGACTAGAGGCTGTATTTATTTTGTCTCCCACAGAGGACACTGCTGCGCTTGGCATCTCCTCTGCAGACTTCACCGCGGAGTTGGGAGGGCCTTCCTCTGCCCCCAGGGTGGCCAGCACCATGGGCAGGAGCGCTCGAGCAGCACCTGTCTTACAGGTGTCCCTGAGCACCGGTCCTGCCTGGGAACTGGACGTTCAGAAGTAACCAGGCCAAGCTCTTCCCTCATGGAGCTTACATTCAGTTCGGGAGACCTGGCGACCAGCAGAGTGGTGGGGATCTTCTAGTGAAGACAAGGTAGTAAGAGGGCTCCTGGGGCCAAGTGGGACTGCTCTGTGGGCAGTGGAGACCCGAGTGAGGTGGAGGAAGAGCCGTCAGAGCTCTGTGATGAGGGGTGGTGCGGGAAGGCTGTGCAGTGGCCCTGGGCTGTGAGGACGTGGGGGCGAAGCAGCCAGTGTGGTAGAGAGGCGTGGGGGAGTGTCAGGAGAGGAAGTCAGGGACCCGCTGGGCTGGAGCGGCCTCTGCAGGCAGAGCAGGGGTGGCCCTGGGCTGAGGGGCTGTCTCCAGGCTCCATCTGGCTGCTGCAAGGGGATCGGGGCAGGCGCGGGGTGTGGGTGAGAAGGTTGTGGTAGTCTGGGGACAGCAGGGGTGGTAACAGTGATTGATGTGACTGGATTCAAGATCGATTTTGAAGGGAAGGGAATATGAGGGAGGGGAAGCCAGGTTGATGCTTAGGTTTGGGGCTGAGTAGTTGGTCCCCGGGCTTCCCTGGTGGCTCAGTGGTAAAGAATCCACCTGCAATGCAGGAAATGTAGGTTTGATCCCTGGGTCAGGAAGATTCCCTGGAGAAGGAAATGGCAACCCATTCCAGTATTCTTGCCTGGGAAATCCCATGGACAGAGGAGCCTGGCGAGCGACAATCCATGGGGTTGCAGAGTTGGACACAACAGTCCATGGGGTCGCAAAGAGTCAGGCACGACTGAGTGACCGAACAATAAATTGTCCCTGGTGGTGCTGTTGGGGGGGACTTGGGAGAAACAGTAATTCTTCTCATGTTAAATTTGGCAGGCCTGTTTCATGTTCAAAGGGAGATTGAAGGGCACAGTTGGATTTCTGAGCTGAGCCATGCAGAAGCCGGGGCTGGAGGCCACCCTGTAAGCCGTCATGGTGGAGGACGCCTGTGCGGCTGCAGCAGTGAACACCATCCAGGGAGTGAGAGGGTCTGAGGCTGGGCCTGGGCCGCACCAGCGTTTTCAGTGCAAGAGGAAAAGGAGGAGGAGGAAGCAGGGAGAGAGAGGGACGATGATGAGGCAGGATGAAGGCGAGGAGAACCCAGAGAGCGCGGTGTCCTCCAGCTTCTGTGAAGACTGTGTAGCCAGACACTATGAGTAAGCTGAGCAGCAGTCGGAGAACCTGCCGTCCGGGAGAGGAGAGGACCTGGCTGAGGGGCTTGCAGGGGAGCCTGCGGCTGGGTGGTCAGCAGCCCGACTTGGTACATGCCAGGTGTTAGGAACCTGAAGTGTCTCAGGCAGTGACCCTGGTGTTTGGGAATGGCTCCCAGACTGGCTCTGAAGGCAGCTGCAGGAGGCGTTCTGGACACTTCTGAGCAGTGGTGGCATGTCTGCTGGCGTGGTGGCCCTCACAGGTGACCGCTTGGTGGAGAGCAGGCTCTGGTGTGAGAGCTCCGGAGCTCGGGAGAACGGCTCCTCTCCTGCTCTACGTGCTCTGGAGATGCCCTGGGCTGGCCGTGTGGCCAGGCCTGTCCTGGAGGGAGAGCTGGCAGTTCCTTCCGACAGCTGCTGGCCCCGCCCTCTCCTGCTGCGTGCAACCACACTGATGGACGCACCGGTTTCCTTCTGTTGGTTTTGTTTCATTCAGTAGATTAGAGTGTCATGGAGAGTGATTAAAAATCCAGTTGTATTTCAACTATTCTTTTGATTTAACAAGATTCTGTGGTCAGACCTTTTGTTGCTGCTGCTGCTAAGTCACTTCAGTCGTGTCCGACTCTTTGCAGCCCCATAAACGGTAGCCCACCAGGCTCCTCTCATGGAGTTCTCCAAGCAGGAATACTGGAGAGGATAGCCATTCTTTTCTCCAGGGGAATCGTCTCAACCCAGGGGTAGAACCTGGGTCTCCTGCATTGCGAGCAGATTCTTTACTGTCTGAGCCACCAGGGAAGCCCATATTCCCTTATTATTTCTTTAATATCTGTATCTATAGTGAAGTCTCTTTCATTCCCAACGCTTGTAATCTGTGTCTGTCTTTTCTTCTCCCCTCCTTTCCTTGTTTGGCCTGGCTAGAATTTTCAGTTTTGTAGATTTCTTTTTAGCAGGGTCAGCTTTGGGGTTAATTTTTTTTTTCCCTAGTTTTTTGTTTGTCCTCATTTGTCTTGATTTCTGTTCTTTATTTTTACTTTCCCTTGGCTTGTTTTGGTTTGATTTTTTACTTTTATGTTTAAAAATATATTTATTTTTGGCTGCGCTGGGTCTTTGTTGGTGCGTGTGGGCTTTCTCTAGTTGCAGTGAGCAGGGAGTGCTCTTTCTTGCGATTCATGGGCTTCACTGTGTGGCTTCTCTCGTTGGGCAGCACGGGCTCTAGAGCTTGGGCTTTGTTAGTTGGCAGGCTGTGGGCTCAGTAGTTGCAGTGCACAGGCTTAGTTGCCCGTGGCATATGGATTCTTCCCAGAGCAGGGACTGAACCTGGCTGTGTTCCCTGCACTGGCCAGCAGATTCTTAACCACAGGACCACCAGGGAAGTCCCCCCCCGGCCTTTTTTTTTTAAAGGTGAAAAGTAAGGAAATTGATTTGAGACCTTTGTTCTCATCCAGCACAAGCATTCAGTGCTATAATTTCCCCTGATAAGCAGTGATTTAACTCTGTCTACAAATTACGATAAAGTATTTTATTTTCATTTCAATCACAGTAATTCCTAGTTTTCCTTATGACTTCTTCTTGATCCACAGATTATTTAGAAAAAATTCTGAATAATATTTGGAGATTTTTCTTTCACATATTTTCTGTTATTTATTATGTATTTCTGTATTTCTAACTTAGTTCTTTGTGATCACAGAATGTACTTTGAATTCTTTTGAATGTGTATTTGGTCAAATTGGTTGATACTGTTGTTCAGGGATTCTGTATCTTCACTGATTTTCTTTCTTCCTTTTAAAAAATCAGTAATGGAAATAAAAGTATTAAATTTCCAACTCTAATTGTGAATTAATTTATAATTAGTTATCTATCATATGTAATATGCCACTTTAATGGCAGAAAGGGAAGAGGAACTAAAGAGCCTCTTGATAAAGGTGAAAGAAAGTGAAAAAAACTGGCTTAAAACTCAGCATTCAAAAAGCAAAGATCATGGCATCTTGTCCCATCACTTCATGGCAAATAGATGGGGAAACAATGGAAACAGTGAGAGACTTTTATTTTCTTGGGGTCCAAAATCACTGCAGATGGTGATTGTAGCCATGACATTAAAAGGCGCTTGCTGTTTGAAAGAAAAGCTATGACAAACCTAGGCAGTGTATTCAAAAGCAGAGATATCACTTGGCCAGCAAAGGTCCATATAGTCAAAGCTATGGTTTTTCTGGCAGTCATGTATGGATGTGAGAGTTGGACCATAAAGAAGGCTGAGCACCAAAGAATTGATGCTTTCAAACTATGGTGCTGGAGAAGACTCTTAAGAGTCCCTTGGACTGCAAGGAGATCAAACCAGTCAATCCTAAAGGAAATCAGTCCTGAACCTTCATTGGAAGGACTGATGCTGAAGTGCCAATACTTTGGCCACCTGATGTGAAGAGCTGACTTATTAGAAAAGATCCTGATGCTGGGAAAGACTGAGGGCAGGAGGAGAAGGGGACGACAGAGGATGATGAGATGGTTGGATGGCATCACTAACTCAGTGGACATGAGTTTGAGCAAACTCAGGGAGATGGTGAAGGACAGAGAGGCCTGGCATGCAGTGGTTCATAGGGTGGCAAAGAGTCAGATACAACTTAGCACCTGAATAACAGCAACAGCATCTATCATATATTGCTTTGTTTCTTTTGAAACTCTGTTGTTAGATACATACCTAATTAAGTCGGCTATGTCTTTTTGATCCACTGACCTCTTTATAATTATACAATGACCCTCCTAAGCACGTGGTAATATTTTTTGTTCTGAAGTCTACATTGTCTGATAATACAGGCTTTGCAGGCTTCTTTTAATTAGTGTTTGCATGGCGTGTTTTTTTATATGCTTTCATTTTTAACCTGTGTATTTTAGGTGCCTTGTAGATAATGTATAATTGAGTCTTGATGTTTTATGCATTCTATATCTTTTAAAACTTTTTTACTGGAGTACAGTTGCTTTACACTGTTGTTTAGTTTCTGCTGTGCAGCATAGTAAATCATTTATTCATCTGCATATATCCACCTTTTTTAGATTTCCTTTCCATTTAGGTCGCCACAGAGCACTGAGTAGAGTTCCCTGTGCTATAGATTCTCATTAGTTACCTGTTTTATACGGAGTCAGACATGATTGAGCGACTGAACAACAACAAAATATGTCAATCCCAATCTCCTAATTCATCCTGTGTATTCTCTATCTTTCAATCAATGTTTATACAGTTTTCAGCTAATTTATACAGAAATACTTCTAGTTGTTTCTTTTCCCTCTTTTTTGTCTGCTGTTGGATTGAGTATTTACTATTCTATCTGCACTGTCCTCTTATCATTTACATTTTAAAGTTTTGGGTTTTTTTTTTAGTATTTGCCCTAGGGTTAATAATACGATCTTTAATTGAGATTACATCATACGAAAAGCCAGGCTCGATGAAGCACAAGCTGGAATCAAGATTGCTGGGAGAAATATCAATAACTTCAGATAATGCAGATGATACTACCCTTATGGCAGAAAGCAAAGAGGAACTAAAGATCCTCTTGATGGAAGTGAAAGAGGAGAGTGAAAAAGCTGACTTAAAACTCAACATTCAAAAAACGAAGATCATGGCATTGGCCCTATCACTTCATGGCAAATAGATGGGGAAACAGTGACACTTTCTTTTCTTGGGCTCCAAAACCACTGCAGATGGTGACTGCAGCCATGAAATTAAAAGATGCTTATTCCTTGGACGAAAAGCTATGACAAACCTAGCAGAGGCATTACTTTGCTGACAAAGGTCTGTATAGTCAAAGCTATGGTTTTTCCAGTAGTCATGTATGAATATGAGAGTTGAAACAGGCTGAACACCAAAGAATTGCTGCTTTTGAACTGTGGTGTTGGAGAAGACTCTTGAGAGTTCCTTGGACTGCAAGGAGATCAAATCAGTCAATCCTAAAGGAAATCAGTATTGAATATTTATTGGAAGGACTGATGCTGAAACTGAAGCTCCAATACTTTGGCCACCTGATGGGAAGAACTGACTCATTGGAAAAGACCCTGATGCTGGGAAAGGAAAGACTGAGGGCAGGAGGAGAAGGGGACAACAGAGGATGAGATGGTTGGATGGCATCACTGACTCAATGGACATGAGTTTGAGCAAGTTCCAGGAGTTGGTGATAGACAGGGAAGTCTGGCATGCTGCAGTCCATGGCGTTCCAAAGAGTCAAACATGACTGAGTGACTGAACTAAATTGAACTGAATTATTATTAACTGTGTTAATTAATCAGAGTTGATTTTAAATTAAAACATTAAAAATCTTTACATAATAATGTACTGCTTCAAGTATATTGCAAGAGCCCTAAAACAGTGTTTTCCCATCTATTGATCATATTTATTTCAAATTCCTTTTCTAGTTGTTTCTACATCTAGGTTATCTCTGAGTCTGGTTCTGTTGATTATTACTTCAGTGGAGTTTTATTCCCCTTGCTTTGTCACTATAATTTCTGAATGAATGGTGGGCCTTGTGTGTAGAGCAGTAGAGTGGAGGTCAGTAGGCTTTTCCTGTAGTGAGCTAGCTGGTAACTATTTTGAACTTTGAGAATCACGTGTGGTTTCTGTTGTATATTATTCTTCTGTTTGTTTTCTTTTAAAATAACCCTTTAAAAAGGTAACAGACACCCTTAACTCACAGCCTGTGTGGAAACATGGGCTGACTCTGGCCTGCATGCCAGCCTCTGCAGGAGAGAATGAGGTAAATTTACAGGTCCTGTTCTGCTGGGGTGGTGGTGTCGGGGCTGGGCTGGGCTTGGGGTTCATTGCTGTGGTTGCCTCTGCACTGCTGCTTTCAGAACGTCTCCTTCCTGTGCTGACGGTGCGGAGTGAGTGGCCAGAGCAGTCTCCAGCCTCAGCTGAGGGCCTTCCCTTTGGTCTGTGTCCCAGAGGGATCCCCTTCCGTGCTTTTGCTCCCTGCCGTAGACTGCTCTCCTTGGCTGCTGGGTGTTTGCTGGGCCACTGCAGGTCGTGGGGTGAGTGAGGGGAGCTCCCTCTTATGCCTCCATCCGAGTGGGCGCCTTCACAGAGATCCTGTCCTCCTTCCCGTGGCAGCCGCTCTGCTGTGTCTTTGGTTGTTTTTGTGCCAGAGAGTTTCCTTCCCGTCCCCCCAGACAGAAGGATTTCACGGTCTGGACCCAGGGAGGTTTCTGCCTCCCAGCACAGCAGTCTTAATGTGTCTCGATGCTTTTGTTCAGTACAGAAGGGCTCGGGGCAGGGCGGTGGGGAGGGAGGTGTGGGGTGTGTGTGTGTGTGTGTGTGTCTGTGTCTGTGTGTGTTTGTTCCATGGCAGTACCCACTGAGTGCTTGTTTAGTCTACTGTCTTCAATCCACTTACAGCTTAAAGGTTTTTAAAGTGTAGTGCTAGGAAAGAGGTGCAGATTTTGAGTCTGGTTCCTATTACAGAGTCTAATGAAGAAATGACTGCATGGCATGTTTAACGTTCCCATTGGAGAGCCACGGTGAGGAGAAGGGGATCCGTGGTGTCAGGGTTACAGCTTGCTTGGGGCTCTTGTTCCTGTCCGGCTGCTTCCACTTGCCTGCTGTGGTCGGTGGCTGCCGGCTCTGTAACTCCAGGGAGCCTCCCATGGAAAACGGAAGGCAGCTTGAGTGTTGCTGCCGTGACTTCGCAGAGCTCAGTGGCCTGAGGGATGCCTCGTCAGTATGTGGTCTCTCGGGTTGGCTGAACTTGGAGTGAAAGTGAAGTAAGTGAAAGTGAGTGCTTTAAAGCACTCGTATAAGTGAACAGAATTACAGCAGACTACATGAAAAGCCCTCATATTTTTAGTTCAGCATTTTAAAATTACATACTTGTGAGTAATAGTTGAAGGTGGAACATTAATAAGTAGAAGATACTGTTTTCATGTGCCTTTAGTGAGCTCAGTTTTTACGTCAAGAAGTGACACCATTTTGGGTCAGTTGATAGTTCAGTAAACTGTCCGATCCGTCGTTCCAAAAGACCAGGAGGCCCTGAGGGTGGCTTCTGCCCAGGGTCCCCTTGGAAGGTTTTATTCTAACCGGAGCATTGCCTCTTCCCCAGATCCCGACGCAGAGGTGTGTCTCCACGTGCTGCGCCTCGTCCAGTCTGTGGTGCTGGAGCCAGAAGTCTTCTCCAGGTCAGCCGCTGAGTTCCGGAGCTCCTTGCCCCTGCAGCGCATCCTGGCTATGGCCAAGAGCCGCAATCCCCACCTGCAGACCGTGGCCCAGGAGCTCCTGGAGGACCTGCGTGCTCTGGAGCGTGATGTGTAGGGGCGCTCATGCACCATCTTCTCCCCGGGTCCCCACTTTGTCCTCCAGAGTCACCAGCCGTGTGTCACGTTACACATGCAGATGTGATGACTAGCGATGGGTGTGAATTGATATGTATCTACAGGACTTCCTCTTGGAAGTAAAAATTCTTGTGGGTGGTTGGTTAACCTTGCCAAAAAAGGAGCCTGAGGAAGGATCTGTCCTTCCAGAAAGGCCCATGTCAGCTGCAGCCGAAGAGGGCCTTCTCAGAGCAGCTCCTGCTGCCCAGGAGACTCTGAGACCTGTTGGCTCCCTCTAAAAGTGGGAGGTTAAATAACCACCTACCCCATTGGTCAGCATTTTCCTGAGATACATGTTTTGAAAAACAATTCATTCTAATGATTATAATTAATCCCCCCAGTTCACGTTTACCTTCCAACCTTTTGGTGAACCTATTATTTCAGATGACATTGGACATTTTAGTTCTGTATTTTTTTTGCCTCTTTTGTTTTTGAATAAATAAAGCCAGAAGAATCATTGATGTGCTATAACCGTTGTTTTCTGAAGTATTATAAACTTGGTATTAGGAAGTTGCATATTACAATGCATATACGTGGCTGGAGAAAAAACTCTCCTTACATTGTTCTGGGCCCTTTGGCTATAAACTCAGGGATCCAGTTTTTAATATAACATTATCATGGAACAGGCCTTCACACAGTTGCTTGAAGTTCTTTAAATGATGTGCACAGGTGTGTGTCCTTCTCAACTGCATCTGGTCCTGTGGCAGAGAACAGAGGAGGGCGCTCTCTGTTTCTCGTGGGTGCTGCGATATGTGAGCAGAGTCCCTTCTGTCACTCCTTAGAGTCACAGCAGCGTGTGCTGTTGTCCCTCAGGATGATGCCGCAGGCCCGTGGGTTCTGGGAGTTCTGCAGTTGCATAAACACAGACTAGCATCCTTTCCCGTGGCAGCCCCGAGCACATGTGTATGCTGTTTCTGTATGCGTGGCAGTTTGGAATAACTTCATTTTTCTTTTAAGCAGATTTTACAGGCTTTGTGCAGTTTATGGCTGAGTCTGAATGAAGGAGCTTATATATATACACAGTTGCTTGAATTTCACAAGCTGACATATTGTGGAACCTGGCTCATCAAAAGCAGAGAAAAGTTGTAAAAGGCAATTTAAAATTCACGGAGGCAGACATTGGTCCATCTGTGCTGTGTGGTGCTGTGGGCCCTGATGACTGGCAAATAAAATTGAGGACGTTGTGTTTTTGTTCTTTTTCTAGCATAGTATCATTTTCATTTTGGTTATTTGCTTGATAAGGTAATGGAAGATAAACTAGTTGTAATTAGTTGTGCTGTCTCTAGAAATGCAAGGTCTTTTTCCTGCCAAAAATGGGATTGGTGGCATATAGAGAAAAATGGAACTGGGCCAAGCCCGTGACTGTCATGTAGTTTTGCTAATTAGTAGATGAATGTGATTAAGAAGGATACTTTTTTTTTTCCTCCAAATTTTAAAGTGCTAAAGATAGCAAGGGTTCTTATGAAAACTCCTTTAGAAAGAAACATGTCAAATACATATTTTGAGTGTATATCACAGGAAAAGTGATAAGGCCAATTTTCAGGAGTGACTAGCCTTCCTAATATTTTTACTTTTCTTACGAAGGTCAAGGGGAAAACATGGAATCTTCTTTTTTTTTCTTTTTACATCTAAAGATCTAAAGAAAACTCATTTTAAAAAGTATTCATTGAGGTATATACGTGGCAGTGTCTGAGGTTGCTTGTGAATTTTAAAGTCAGAAACAACAGCAGTAGAATGGTATCTGTTTTTTAAATTAAAGCTTTAAATAATTCCTTGTCTATTTATTACGTCAGGGAACTTCTCCTTGGTGCTGTCAGTTTGTTTGTAAAGGCGTGAAAGCTGCCAGGCCCACAGCAGACCTCACTGCCTCTCTAGTCTCCCCCAAACCCCCAGCCGGTGATCAGGGAAGGCCTCTTGCCACCCAGTCTGCTCTGAGTTCTCAGAGGTTTGAGAGGAGCCCATCCTGTTAGGGTGCGGGTCAGTGTGTCTGTGTGAGGCATGAATTGGGATGAGCATAATGGTGTATTGAGTTAGTCTCATCCCAGATCCTTTTACAGCCCCGTGTCTTTCACTTATTCCAGAGGCCTTTAAAATTAATTAGAGTATTAAGCATAGCATCACAAGTCTGGGGCTTGAAGGAAATCGGCCAAGGCCTGTAGTCAGACCACAAGCAAGGAGGGTTTTTAATGAAAGTTGTAAGTGTGGCCATTACACTGTAGCTGTACTGCCATGATATTAATACAAGTGGAAAGGCTGATCAGTACTTTTGTAGGCGTACTGATTTTCTGAGAAGTTCTGAAGTTGAAGTTTGCACTGTTTTGCTCTTCTTTCAAGAAGTAGATGCTTAGACAGCTAACCAACGTAGGTTCTCTGACCTAGACCCTGGTACAGTGTTTTACACAGGATAGGATGCAGCATTCTGTGGGCAGCCTCAGAAGGTGCGATGAATGACCCACTGAAAAGTCTCTGGATAGTTCTTGAGTCCAGACTTAGGTGAGGAAGGAAAGGTCTGTCCTTATGGCCCACAGCTCTCTCTCTGCTCTGAGAATGTGCACACTCAAGTTTGTCTCCAGATGTCGAATGACTGCGCCAGTGCATGTTACACGGTGAAGACTGTTACTGTCTTTGTTGTTGTTATTTGTAGTCCTTCAAGTTTTTTTGAATTGTTGTAAAATTCACCACAGAAATGTAGATGGTGCACATAAAATTTACCATTTAACCCATTTCAAAGTGTAGAATTCAGTGGTATTAAATATATTCACGGTGTTATGTAACCATCTCCACCGAATATTGCCAGAACTTTTCATTGACCCAGACAGGAACTCTGTACCCACTGAATAGTAACACATCATCTTCCATCTCCCCTGCTCCCAGCCCCAGTATCTATCCTCTGTTCTACTTCTGTCTCTCTGAGTTTGACTTCTCAAGTACCTCGTATAAATGGAATCGAATATTTGTCCTTCTGGGTCTGGCTTATCTCACTTAGCAATGCAGTGTCCGTCCATGTTCTAGCCTGTGTCAGGACTGCATTCCTTTCCGTCGTGCCTAATACTCCGTGACGTCTTGGTCACACGTTTTGTTTACCCATTTGTCTGTTGATGGACACTTGCTTTAACCTCTGGCTGTAGTGAGTGATGCAGTGAATGTTGGTGTACATGTATCTGTTTTGAGTTCCTGCTGTCAAATCTTTTGGGTCTGTACTTGAATTGAAATTGTTGTATCATATGGTCTAGGGTTTTCTCTGTATATAACATCATGGTGTCTGCAAATAATGATAGTTTTACTTTTTCCTTTCCAATTTGGATGCCTTTTCTTTCTTTTTCCACCTGATTGCTCTGGCTAGGACTTTCAATACTCTGTTGAATAACAGTGGCAAGAGTGGGAGCCTTCTTCCTAATATTAAGGGGAAAGGTTTTAATTTTTGTGCTGTCAAGTATGATGGTAACTGGGCTTGTGGCCTTTGTAGTGTTGAAGTACCCTGTGGCTCAGAGGTGAAGAATCCGCCTTCAACATAGGAGATGTGGGTTTGATCCCTGGGTCGGGAAGATCTCTAGAGAAAGAAAAGGTAACCCATTTCTGTATTCTTGCCTGCGAATTCCCATGGACAGAGGAGAGAAGCTTGGCAGGCTATAGTTCATGGTGTTGCAAAATAGTCAGACCATGACTTTAGGACTAAACAACAACAAATGTTCTGACCATGCCCACTTTGTTGAGAGTTTTTATGATAAATGTTGGGTTGTTTTCAGATACTTTTTGTGCACCTATCGAGATGATCATATGATTTCTATTCTTCATTTGATAATGTGGTATATCACATTGACTGATTCATGGATTTTGAACTGTCCTTGGCATATTAGAATAAATCCCACTTGATCATGGTGCATGATCCTTTTATTCTTGTTGAATTTGGTGTGCTGATGTTTTGTTGAGGGTTTTTGCATCTGTGTTCAGGGATTGTTGTTCAGTTGCTAAGTTGCGTCTGGCTCTTTGTGACCCCATGGACTGTAGCACTCCAGGCTCCTCTGTCTTCCACTATTTCTCAGAGTTTGCTCAAATGTATGTCCATTGAGCAGATGCTATCTAATCATCTCATTCTCTGCCACCCCGCCTTCAATCTTTCCCAGCATCAGGATCTTCTTTTCCAATGAGTTGGCTTTTCGCATCAGGTGGCCAAAGTGTTGGAGCCTCAGCCTTAGCATCAGTCCTTCCAATGAATATTCAGGGATTCATTTCCTTTGGGATTGACTGGTTTGATTTCCTTGCTGTCCAAGGAACTCTCAAAAATCTTCTCCAGCACTACAGTTCAGAAGCATCAATTGTTTGGCCCTCAGCCTTCTTTATGGTCCAACTCTCACATCTTTACATGACTACTGGAAAACCATAGCTTTGACTGTATGGATCTTTGTTGGCAGAGTGATGTCTCTGCATTTTAATACACTCTCTAGGTTTTTCATAGCTTTCCTTCCAAGGAGCAAGTGTCTTTTAATTTCGTGGCTGCTGGATGTTGTTGTTACTCAGTTGCTAAGTCATATCTGACTCTTTGCATCCCCATGGACTACAGCATGCCAAGCTTCCTTGTCCTCTACTATCTCCTGGAGTTTGTTCAGATTCACGTTCACTGAGTTGGTGATGCCATCTAACCATCTCAGTATATTGGCCTGTAATTTCTTTTTGTTGTTGTTCTCTTGTCTGGTTTTGATACCAGGGTAATACTTACCTTGTAAAATAAGTTTGAGAACATTCCCCAATTTCAGTTTTTTGGAAGAGTTTGAGAAGGATTGGTATCAGATTTTCTTTCAGTGTTTGGCATAATTCACCAGTGAAGCTGTCTGGTACCGGACTTTGGTTCATTGGGAGTTTTTTTGATTACTGTTCAGTGTCCGTACTGGTAATCAGTCTATTCAGGTTTTCTGTTTCTTTATAATTCTGTCTTGGAAGATTGTATGTTTCTAGGAATTTATCCATTTCTTTTTAATTGGGCCAATCCTAACGTCTAATTTGTTGGCAAATAATCATCAATAGTCTTATGATCCTTTGTATTTCTTTGGTATCAGTTGCAATTTCTCTCTTTTCATATCTGAATTTATTTGGGCCTTCTCTCTTTTTTTCTTAGTGAGCTTACCTAAAGGTTTGTCAATTTTATCTTTTCACAGAAACAGCTCTTAGTTTCTCTGTTTTAGTCTCTATTTCATTTATTTCCACTCTGATCTTTACAGTTTCCTTCCTTCTATTAACTCTGGGTTTTGTTTGTTCTTGTTCTGGTTCCTTCAGGTGTGAAGTTAGATTGCTTGAGGTATTTATTGTATCTTGAGGTTGGGCTGTATCACAATGAACTTACTTCTTAGAACTGCTTTTAGCGTATCCCAGAGATTTTGGTAGGTTGTGTTTCCATTTTCATTTGTCTCAGGGTATTTGTTGACTCATTGGTTGTCCAAGAGTATGTTGTTTAATCACCATATATTTGTAATTTTTCCAGTTTTCGTCATGTAATTGATTTCTATCTTCATACCATTGTGATCAGAAAAGACTCTTGATATGTCTTCAGTCTCCTTAAATTTACCAAGGCTTTTTGGTGGCCTAGCATGTGATATATCCTGGAGAATGTTCACTGTGTGCTTGAGAAGAATGTGCTGCTGCTTTTGAATGGAAAGTTCTGTATATACTAAGTCCATCATATGGTGTAATGTGTCATTTAAGGCCAAAATTTGCTTATAAGTGTTCTGTCTGGATGATCTTCACATGAGGGGGCCAAAGTACTGGAGTTTCAGCTTTAGCATCATTCCTTCCAAAGAAATCCCAGGGCTGATCTCCTTCAGAATGGATTGGTTGGATCTCCTTGCAGTCCAAGGGACTCTCAAGAGTCTTCTCCAACACCACAGTTGAAAAGCATCAATTCTTCGGCGCTCAGCTTTCTTCACAGTCCAACTCTCAAGACTCTGATGCTGGGAAGGACTGGGGGCAGGAGGAGAAGGGGACGACAGAGGATGAGATGGCTGGATGGCATCACTGGCTCGATGGACGTGAGCCTGAGTGAACTCCGGGAGTTGGTAATGGACAGGGAGGCCTGGCGTGCTGCAATTCATGGGGTCGCAAAGAGTCGGACACGACTGAGCGACTGAACTGAACTGGACTGGACTGGACTGGATGATCAGTCTACTGATGTAATTGAGTTGTTAAAGTTCTACTATTTTTGTATTGCTATCAGTTTCTCCCTTTGGGTCTGTTAAGTACCTATGTTCGGTGCATGAATGTTTACAAATGTTACATCTTCTTGGTTAGATCAACCTCTTTATCATTATTTAATGCTCAGTTTTGTCTTTTATTAGTCTTTGCTTTAAAGTCCATTTTGTCTGATGAAGTTAGCTATCCCAACTTTCTTTTGGTTTCCATCTGCATGAAAAATCTTTTTCCATCCCTTCACTTTCAGTCTTGTGTGTGTTTTTATGTCTGAGGTGAGTCTCTTATATGCAGCATATAGATATGAGTGGTTTTTTATCCATTCAGCCCCTCTGTCTTACAATTGAAGCATCTAGTCCGTTTACATTTAATGTAATTATTCATAGATACGTACTTACTGCCATTGTGTTCACTGTTTTCAACTGTCTTGCAGTTCCTCTGCAATTTTTTCTTTACTTGCTTTCTTCCCTTATGATTTAAAGACTTTCTGTAGTGTTATGCTTAGATTTCTTTCCCATTGTTTTTGATGTGTCTACTATAAGACTGGGAGCTGACCATGGTTCAGATCATGAACTCCTTATTGCCAAATTCAGACTTAAATTGAAGAAAGTGGGGAGAACCACTAGATGGCTAGGTCATCAGGTATGACCTAAATCAAATCCCTTATTTAATGGAAGTGAGAAATAGATTTAAGGGACTAGATCTGATAGACAGAGTGCCTGATGAACTATGGACGGAGGTTTGTGACATTTACAGGAGACAGGGAAAAAGAAATGCAAAAAAGCAAAATGGCTGTCTGGGGAGGCCTTACAAATAGCTGTGAAAAGAAGAGAAGTGAAAGGCAAAGGAGAAAAGAAAAGATATACAGAATACAGAACTCTATATTCCCATTTGAATGCAGAGTTCCAAAGAATAGGAAGGAGAGATAAGAAAGCCTTCCTCAGTGATCAATGCAAAGAAATAGAGGAAAATAATAGAATGGGAAAGACTAGAGATCTCTTCAAGAAAATTAGAGATACCAAGGGAACTTTTCATGCAAAGATGGGCTCAATAAAGGACAGAAATGGTATGGACCTAACAGAAGCAGAAGATATTAAGAAGAGGTGGCAAGAATACACAGAAGAACTGTACAAAAAAGATCTTCTTGACTCAGATGATCATGATGATGTCACCTAGAGCCAGACATCCTGGAATGTGAAGTCAAGTGGGCCTTAGGAAGCATCACTACGAACAAAGCTAGTGGAGGTGATGGAATTCCAGTTGAGCTATTTCAGATCCTAAAAGATGATGCTGTGAAGGTGCTACACTTAATATGTCAGCCAATTTGGAAAACTCAGCACTGGCCACAGGACTGGAAAAGTCAGTTTTTATTCTGATCCCAAAGAAAGGCAATGCCAAAGAATGCTCAAACTACCACACAACTGCACTCATCTCACACGCTAGTAAAGTAACGCTCAAAATTCTTCAAGCCAGGCTTTAGCAATACCTGAACCGTGAACTTCCAGATGTTCAAGCTGGTTTTAGAAAAGGCAGAGGAACCAGAGATCAAATTGCCAACATCCACTGGATCATGGAAAAACCAAGAGAGTTCCAGAAAAATATCTATTTCTGCTTTATTGACCATGCCAAAGCCTTTGACTGTGTTGGTCAGAATAAACTGGGAAATTCTGAAAGAGATGGGAATACCAGACCACCTGACCTGCCTCTTGAGAAATCTGTATGCAGATCAGGAAGCAACAGTTAGAACTGGACATGGAACAACAGACTGGTTCCAAATAGGAAAAGGAGTACGTCAAGGCTGTATATTGTCACCCTGTTTATTTAACTTACACGCAGAGTACCTCATATGAAATCCTGGCCTGGAGGAAGCACAAGCTGGAATCAAGATTGGTGGGAGAAATATGAATAACCTCAGATATGCAGATGACACCACCCTTATGGCAGAAAGTGAAGAAGAACTGAAGAGCCTTTTGATGAAAGTGAAAGAGGAGAGTGAGAAAGTTGGCTTAAAGCTCAACATTCAGAAAACGAAGATCGTGACATCCGGTCCCATCACTTCATGGGAAATAGATGGGGGAACAGTAGAAACAGTGGCTGACTTTATTTTTTGGGCTCCAAAATCACTGCAGATGGTGACTGAAGCCATGAAATTAAAAGAGGCTTACACCTTGGAAGGAAAGTTACGACCAATCTAGACAGCATATTGAAAAGCAGAGACGTTACTTTGCCAACAAAGGTCCATCTAGTCAAGGCTATGGTTTTTCCAGTAATCATATATGTATGTGAGAGTTGGACTATAAAGAAAGCTGAGCACCGAAGAATTGATGGAGAAGACTCTTGAGAGTCCCTTGGACTGCAAGGAAGTACAACCAGTCCACCCTAAAGGAGATCAGTCCTGGGTGTTCATTGGAAGGACTGATGTTGAAGCTGAAACTCCAATACTTTGGCCACCTGATGGGAAGAACTGAGTCATTGGAAAAGACCCTGATGCTGGGAAAGATTGAGGGCCTGAGGAGAAGGGGACGACAGAGGATGAGATGGTTGGATGGCATCACCAACTCAATGGACATGAGTTTGGGTAAACTCTAGGAGTTGGTAACAGACAGGGAGGCCTGGCGTGCTGCAGTTCATGGGATCACAAAGAGTCGGACATGGCTGAGCCACTAAACTGAACTATAGGTTTTGCCTTGTGGTTACATGAGGCTCACATGTAACAGCTTATGTGTATATATATATAAAACAGCCTATATATATATAAAACAGCTATATATTTATATTTATATAAATACATATATATATATATATATATTTTAAGTTAATCTATTTTAAGTTGATAACAAGTTAAGTCTGAACACATTCTAAAACTCTGGGGACTTCCCTGGTGGTCCAGTGACTAAGACTCCATGCTCCTAGTGCAAGGGGCCCAGGTTCTATTCCTAATTGGGGAACCAGATCCCACATGCCACAGCTAAGAGTTTTCATGCTGCAACTAAAGATCCTGCATGCTGCAACAGACTGAAGATCCTGGCACAGCCAAATAAGTAAATATTTTAAAAATTTAAAAGTAAAATTCTGTGTTTTCACTCTCCAGAGCATGCTTTAAGTTTTTGATGTCACATTTTACACCTTTGTATTTTGTGTACCCCTTAATTAAATATAGGTTTTTTTTTTAACAACTTTTGCCTTTTACCCTTTATACTAGATTTATAAGTGATAATCTGCTTTATTATATACTTAACCTTTTCGTTGTTTGGTCGCTAAGTCATATCTAACTCTTTGCAACCCCACAGACTATAGCATGCTAGGCTCCCCTCTCTTTCACTGTCTCTCAGAGTTTGCTCAGATTTATGTCTGTTCAGTCGATGATGCTAACTGATCATCTCATTCTCTGCTGCCCCCTTCTCCTTTTGCCTTCAGTCTTTACCAGCTTCGGGGTCTTTTCCAGTGAGCTGGCTCTTTGCATCAGGTGGCCAAAGCATTGGAGCTTCAGCATCAGTCCTTCCAATGAATATTCAGGACTGATTTCCTTTATGATTGACTGGTGTAATATCCTTGCTGTCCAAGGGATTTTCAAGAGTCTTCCCCAGCACCCGTTAACCTTTCCCAATAAGATTTTTACTTTTGCATGTTTTCTTGCTACTAATTGGTGCCCTTTCTTTTCACCTTGAAGAAATCCATTTGATTTTTCTTATAGGGCCAGTTTAGTGATGATGAACTTTTTTTAGCTTTTGCTTGTCTGGGAAATGCTTCTTCTTTGATTCTGAATGATAACCTTGGTGGGTAGTGTTCTTGGATGGAAGTGTTTTGTTTGTTTGTTTCATTTTAGTTCCTCTGGCCTGCAGTATTTCTGCTAGGAAATCATCTCAAAGTCTTGTGGTGGCTCCCTTATAACATCTTATGGAAAAACCCCATTTTTTTTTTTTTTTGCCAAACCAATATGAAACAGCTTTCCAGGTGGCTCAGTGGCAAAGAATCTGCCTGCCAATGCAGGGGATGTGGGTTTGATCCCTGGGCTGGGAAGATCCCCTGGAGGAGGAAATAGCAGCCCACTCTAGTATTCTTGCCTGGGGAATCCTATGGACAGAGAAGTCTGGTGGACTACAGTCCATGGGTCACAAGAGTCAGACATGACTTTGTGACCTAAACAACAACAATATACAGCAAGTTGTTTTTCTCTTGCTGTTCTTAAGATTGTCTAACTTTTGACATTTTAATTACACTGTGTCTTGGTGTGGGTCTCTTTGGGTTCATCTTGTTTGGGTCTTTCTGGGATTCCTGAATCTGATGTCTGCTTTATTTCCCAGGTTGGGGAATCTTACAGCCAGTATTTCTTCAAATAAGATTTCTGCCCCTTCCTCTCTCTTTCCCTTCCTTCTTGGACCCTTATAACGTGACTGTTATTCTACTTGAGGTTGTCCCGTGGGTCCCTTAAGTTATCTTCACTTTTAGAAGTTCTTTTGTCTTTTTTGCTGCTGTGTTTGTATGACTTCCTCTGCCCTAACTAACCACTGATCTTTCTTCTGTTCATCTAGCCTGCTGTTGAGTCCCTCTAGTATATTTTTCATTTCAGTTACTGTACTCTTCAACTTTGAGACTTCTATTGGCTACTTTCTTATAGTTTTCTGTTTGTCCAAGTTCTCTGTATTCATCCACTCTTTTGTGTTAAGTGAGCATTTTTATTAACATTACTTTGAATTCTTTATCAGGTAAATCAACTTATCTGTGTCTTAGAACATACAAAGTAATTGTTCAAAAAATTACTCTCAGCCTTAGTTTATTATGTTTTTAAATTGAAGGCATATATGTAGCCCAGCTTTTCAGAATAAATTACTTAATGCAGACTGTTACTCTTGAATATCTGTAAGGAGAGTCCAGGTGGCAGGATACTTGTTTCGGGACTGGTTGAGGACAGCATTGAGACACTTCCCTGATGATCCAGTGGTTAAGTATTCACCCTTCTAATGCAGGGGACACGGGTTCCATCCCTGGTTGGGGACCTAAGGTCCCGCATGCCGCGGGGCAACTAAACCCGTGCACTGCAACTATTGCACCCATGTGCTCTAGAGCCCATGCTCTGCAGCAATAGAAGGCCCCATTAACTGCAGCTAGAGCAAGCCCATGTGCTGCGAAGAAGAGCCTGCAATGCAGTGAAGACCCAGTGAAGCAAAAAAAAAGAGCAGTGCAGGCCGGATGACGTCAGGGTTCGCCTTGTGTGATGGCAGATTGCTGGGGACCTGGGAGCAGGAGCAACATCTGATTTTCATTGAAAATGTAAAAAAGATCCATTCCATTTTTGAGAGCATTTGGTTTCTTGATGGCCATCAGGGCCTGTGTCTGTACCAGCCCAGTGCTCACAGCCACTTTCTGCAGGTGAGGGGACAAGCCCAGAGAGGCTGCGCTGCCTGCCCACGTGGTCCAGCCACAATTCAAGCCTGCCTCCCTCACAGTGCAGTCACTTCCCCTCCCAGGGTGTGTGTCCACCCTTGTCTGGTCACTTGTGCTCCAGATCAGAGTCTTGTCCTGCTCTCCAGCCTTCACAGTTCTGGCAACCAGCATTTTTGGTCCCTCTGGCATCCTCTTTGGCCACCATGCTCTGGGTGCCACCAGCAGGCCCACAGGGTGGTGGAGGGAGGGAAAGAAGGGAGGCAGGGGACAGTGGCCAGACGCCCACCAGTCACCCCTCTGCCCACCCCCAAGTGATGTTCAGACAGCACATGCTGGCCTGCCACAGGCTCCTATGGCTGCCTGATCACATGGTACCGTTTAGAAAGATAGGGAGAGATGCAGATGAATCATCAGTATTAAAAGTGTTGATTTTTAAAAGATTCTGTTCGGTGTTTGCAGGTCAATTTGCAGGATTAACGTTCTTGTCTTTAACACTCTTTGAGATCCATAGAGCTAAAGGCAGGGGAGGCCAGGAGCAGACAGAACCTCCTACCTGCTCTCGGCCAGAAAGCCAGCTTCAGATGCCCCAAGACAAGATCGTTAGCTTCCTGCCTCCTGCCCTAGGGACAAGGCCGCAGGCCCAGGGAGAGGTGACCCCTGGCAGGAAGCACTGGTGCTTTTTCTTTTTGTTCTTTAATCAAATGCCAACAGAGGAGAAATAAAGAGCAGCTGATGCTTGGAAGATCACGTAAGGGTCAGGGAGCAAGCCCCTCGGCCTGGCACAAAATACATGACAAGCACATTTTTTGTGGCCCTGGAGCTTACCTGTTCAGCAGCAATGTTGTTTTTCGAGGTGACCCATCACCCTGACATTCTTACATAAACAACACATCCCAAACCTGCTGCCTTTGGACATGGTACCTGGCACATTAATTCTTCTTGATGGATCAAGACCCTCGCCAGCCAGGGAGCAAGTTTGGAATCTTGGTTCTACGCTTGCCACATGGGCCCAGAACCATGGGCTTCTCCCTTCAGACCTCCTGGTCTGCAGGAAGGTGCCCTGGGGAGCAGCAGAGCCCCTGCCTGCACTGCCGACATCCAGGCCACGCCTGACGCCCCTGCACTGCCCCCCCCGCCAACTGGCTGGGCCAGCAGCCTCTGCTTTTCTGCCATCTTGATTCTCACCCAGCTCCCCAGGAGGGGAGAAATAGCCAGCCCTTTGAAGGCCTCTGTGGCGAGGCCTGGGCTGCAGATGTCCTCTTGCCCTGGACCTTATCCTCCTCTGGGGCACATGTGCCCTGAACGGTGGGGTGCTGCAGCTGAAGCCGTGATGCCCAATTTTCTGTGGCCTCTACTCTTGCTGCTGAGCTGCTTTGCTTCCCCGGCCCGCTCCCCCGACGTGCACACCAGTGTGGAGTCTCCTCTCGCCCCTGCCCCCCCGGCACTTCCTGCCTGGACCACATGTGGACACAGGTCAAGTTCAGTAATGATGTCCCTGGCATGACCATGAATGGTTGCAGCCACAGTTCTTGTCTGGGAGTGTGTATATGTGTGTGTGTGGATCCAGGTGTGCGATCTGTACATGTGTCTGCACATGTGCATGTGTGTATCTGTGTGGGGTTTGTCATTCCTTTCTGCGATGCTGAGCAGGTGGCCTGGCCCTGACTACCCTGTTATACCTGGTCTCCAAGCCCATGAAATCTGGCAGGAATTTGGCCACAAATTAAGAAAACCCAAGCCTCAAGGTGTAGATTTCTTTCCAGGAGTGGAAGGGATGCATGTAAAAGGGCGAAAATCCAGAAGCAGAAGTGTCCTTGGAGACTGTCCTCCAGGGAATGGCCTCAGCCTCAAGTCAGTGGCACAGACTGGTTAGGGACTGCTCACGGGGCTGCCCATCACCCGTGTTTTGTCTGCATGGGCCTGTCACTGAGAGATTGTTGTTAGTTTCTGTCTGACGTTGCAGTCAGGAGCTTCCAGCTCCTGAGCTTCCAGCCCAGGAAGCTCATCGTGAGCCAGGGCCTCCACCGAAGGGGCTAGGGTTCAGGTTGGACACTTGTTCTCCTGCCCCCTTGCTCTGTGTCCCCAGGGTGGGTGGGGCCTAGGGTTTGTGTGTGTATGGGAGGGCTGTGGCTGCAGGTCTCCGGGCAAGTGAAGACCACCTGTGTCTCTGGGGCTGTATACCTGGTTCACTGTTTCTGGCTGTGGACCAAGTGTACTGTGCTCTGACCCTGGGCCAGGCTTCAGGGGGTGGCGATGGTGACAGATGACAGGACCCTGAGCCTGCAAGTCAGAAACTCTGCTGTCAGGTGTGCACTTCCCCTTGAACCCAGCAGAGCGATCAGTATGCAGGGCTGGAGGCCGGCCTGAGGCAGAAGCCCGTCTGCTCCTTGCTCTGCTCCCCTCGGTCCTGAGACCTCAAGCCCCTTCTTAATCTGGTCTTCCCACCTGTGCTGGAAAAATCCCGCTCCTGGAAGTTGCCCGGAGAAAAGCCCTGACGTGTTGTCAGGTAGTGGGAGTGACAGGGAAATGAGCAGACCAGGTCCCGCCGCTGGAGGCGGAGACACACGCTCTGGGGCGAGGGTCCGCCTTGAGGCCCAGCTGCCTTCCCGCCGGCCCCTCCCGCCTGGGGTCGGATGCCGCCTTCACCCTACTGAGTGCTGGCGTCACAGCTTGAGAGACTCAGCGCCCAGGAACACAGGGCCCCTGAGGCTGTGGCCACGTAGGGAGCGCTGGCCGGGCTCTGGCAGGTGGAGCGCCTTCCTGTTTATCCCGCAATTAGTCACAGCAACTGTGACCAGGACGCGCCGTCTTGGCCTGTTGATCCCCAGCGCCCCGCCTTGGGCTTGCACAATCGGCCCTTGAGGGCAGGATAGCTTCTGCTTTCCCCAGAACCTGCCACCCTTGCCCCACTGGGCACGCACTTCCTCTTCCAAGCCCTCCCGGAACATTTTGGCCTGGGCCACGCTCTGCCCTGTTTGGGAGGGGCAGCCTTCATCGCAGCAGACAGAGCCACTGCTCCCATGTCGCCAGCCAGAGGGGCTGGGCTTGGGGGACTAGGGGGCAGCCCAAGCCCCTGGCAGGTGAAGGGACTCGCCCCGCTCCGGGTTCCTGGGGCTTGAGAAGTGTGCTCAACAGGAAGGCAAACGTTCCATTGGGTTCTGCTCTTTTGTGAGGGCGTGGAATCCCATGAGGCCATGGAATCCCCTGAGGCCGTGGCTCTGAAAGAGAGCTGGATGATGCCCACGGGTGGTTCACATGGCTCCCGCCCACAGCAGCCAGGCTCCCAGTGGGTGGCCAGCCCTCCTAGGGCCCAGACGCAGACAAGAGGGGAGAGGGGGACTGGGCTGGTCCCCAACCGGGGTTGGGGGAAGTGTGTGTGGGAGGAGAGCGTGCCTCCCACAGGACTCTGCTTCCGACTCCACCCCCTGATCTCCGCCCACCAGGTCAGGGAAGTGCAAACTTGACCTCAGGTGACAGTTTTTCATTCTTAGAAAAATCACTCAAATGGGGCTATTTAACAGAAAGGGGCTTTTTCACGCTGTCCATGGGGTTTTCCATGGGGATTGAAAGCAAAAGGAGAAGGGAGTGGCAGAGGATGAAATGGTTGGATGGCATCACCGTCTCAATGGGCATGAACTTAAGCAAGCTCTGGGAGATGGTGAAGGACAGGGAAGCCTGGTGTGCTGCAGGCCATGGGGTTGCAGAGAGTTGGACAGGACTCAGTGACAGCAGAAAGGGGTGGGGCCCTGGAGCCAAGCTGCCGCTTCGGGTCGCATCCAAGTCAGCTTTCACTTTTGCGTTTGGAATGTGTGTGTTTTTTGGTCTAGTTTTAATTTCTCCCCAGTGCATTTTGTCTGGGCTCCTGCTGCAGCCTGTCTGCATTTCTCTAGGACACCCCAAGCGCACAGAGGCAGCCGATGCTGCCTGCAGGGCGAGCCTGCCATCAGGCAGTGACCCCGAGGACACTGGACAGACGCCCTGACCCCACAGCCTGACCAGCAGGGTGGCCCACCCA
Organism: Capricornis sumatraensis; assembly: GCF_032405125.1. NCBI lineage: Eukaryota > Metazoa > Chordata > Mammalia > Artiodactyla > Bovidae > Capricornis > Capricornis sumatraensis. The sequence continues at coordinate 249,575,997 of NC_091069.1, read as the reverse complement.
CGCCCCTGCCACGTTGCTGGCTTCCGGCCTGTGCCCGGCCATGTGGAGAGTCTTGTCTGAGATTCGCTTGACTCCTCACCGCTGCCCAGCCTCAGAGGCCCGCCCGTCCGGTGTCTCTGCCGTTGGCCCTGTCTCCCAATCAAACAGACTCCTGGGGGTCTAGCGATTTCCAGCTTGGCATCCGAGCTTCTCAGAGCAGGGATTTCCTCCGCGTTGCCCTGAGCAGCTCTGTCTGTCGTGGGGTGAGGCTCTGAGCCCTGGGCCCCGGCTCATCTTCACTCCCTGCACTGCTGTCCACAGGTGTGGCTGGCAGTGCCCCCTTGCCTGGCCCTTCACCCTCTCCCAAGGCTCCTTGACAGGCCCCTGGGGCTGCCTGGCCAGCACTTCAGGGTCGAGTGCTCCCTGCCTGCTGCCAGCCTGGGTGGTCGACAGTGCTGGGTTGCGTTCTCCCCAGCTCCTTGGGGGCCCTAGAGCTTTAGTCGCTGCTATGGTCTGAATGTTTGGGTCCCCCTGAATTCACATGTTGACCCCCAAAATAATGGCATCAGGAGGTGGGACCTTTGCCTTGTGACGGGACAGTGTCCTTGGAGAGAGAGATGACCTCTTTCTCCCGGGTGAGAACACAGCAAGAAGGAAGCGGCCATTTCTGGGCCAGGACAAGGTCCTCACCAGACCCCACATCTCGGATGTACAGCGTCCAAAGCTATGAGGAGTGAGTGTCTGTCATGTGGGCCGCCCGCCATGGGAACCAGTCACAGCAGCTGGTAGAGATGACCCACGGGGACCCCCGGTGTGGCTGCTGCCCTCTGGTCCCCGGCCCCCCTCCTCAGCCTTCTTCAGAAACATCCCAGGTGTGCTCGTGAGCCCTGTTTGTCCTGGGGCAGAGGGAGTCCAGGAGACGCCCTTGTCCTGCCCGCTGGGGCTGGAGTGTACCTGAACCCTTGAGCACTCACACTTGGAGTGAGGGGCGGCAGGAGATGCACAGATAGGCAGGCCATCTGAGACCTGATCTCGGCATCCCCTCCTCCCCAGGGACTCCCCCAAAATGCTGAGCATCCTCTACACCAGGCCTCTGCTCTGGCCCTGGCTAACCCTGCTGCCCTGCTGGTCAGACCCAGGCAGACGCACTCCCTGAGCTCAGCACATCCCCCACCGCGCCTGGGCCGCGTCCGGGCCCGGGCCGCCTCCCCCAGACCTTCCAGGCAACGACCGAACTGTCAGTTACTCTTTCACAGGCAAGGAAACAGGTTTTGGGAAGTTAGATGCTGCATCCAAGGTCATGTTTCTAGGAAGAGTGGGTGGGACTTGAATCGGGCAGTTAGATGGTAGAGCCTTGGCGTATGCGATCGGAGGAACTAGGGGTCGGAAGGAACACAAGCTCTGCAGGGTGCTCAAGGCTCTGCCAAGAGCTCGGAGTTACGGGGTGCCTCTTAGAGGGACATGAGGGCTGAGGGTGTCTCCAGGCCTGGATGGCCTTCAGGGCCAGCGTGGCCTCTCAGCTCATGTGTCTCGACTCCCCACCAGGGTGTCTCCTTGGGTCCCTGTGTCTGGCAAATGGTGCTGCATTCAAGTGAGGGCCGCTTATCCTGGAAGGACGGTTCTGGGGGGAGCCCATCCCGGGGGCGTCGGCACATGAGGGCATGCACTCTGGGCTTGTGTTCGGAATGTCTGAGACGGTTGTGTAATGGATGGCCTGCAGCTGCTCTGTTGAGGCTCAGCTGCGGGGATAATGACCTGGCCTGAGGGACACACCGTGGAATGACACACACACAGAAGAATGGCTGAGTTGTTCCTGGGGGGTGGAGGCGGGGCGGGGAGGCCAGGAAGGGAGGTCACCTGCCAGAGCTTTCTCCAGAAATCACAGGCTGCCTGGAAGCCGTGGGCCACACACTCTGACCGGGTCAGCGTTGCAGGGTGACGGGAACAGGCCCACAGGAGTGTTCTTTCTTGACAGAAATCTTCTTGGCATGAACACCTTTCCTGTCCCTATGACTGGTGAGAAGGGACCTGCCATGCAACCCTGGCCCTGTGTGGGAGGCTGGCAGGGGTGGACACAGGCCTTTCAGGGCCAGCAGGCAGTAAGGGCTGGCATGGAGGGCAGTGTCCTAGAAGGAGGGGGACCCATCTGAGTGTGGGTGCCGAGGGCAGGAGGGGGCAGGCCTGCTCCCTGGTGGGGGAAGCTTCCAGCATCGCACCACCCTGGACCCGCTTCTCTGGGCTCTGCCTTTTGTGAACACCGGCCCCCACCACTCCCGGAGACCGACGTCAGCAAGGCCTGCACTTCCTAGAAAGCTGGTTAGCAGATCTTTCCTGCAAGCCATCCATTCTTGGGAAACACGAGGAGGGCAGAGCGTGGACGCTATCCTGTCCTGGCGTCTGGCGTCATATCTGAGTTGGCAACGAAGGGCTATTGCAACACTCCTGGGCCCGCGTCCCAGCCCCTCTCCTCACTGTCCCTGGTTCAGATCTGCAGGCGGGGGAGGAGGGTGGTGGACAGCAGAGCCCTGCACACTCGAGGGCCCTGGTCCCCAGAGTGTCTGGTTCTGGGTCTGGGTGGAACATGTGGTGCTGAGCAGGGGTGGGGGTTGTGTGTGCCTGCATGTATGTGAGCACGTGTGTGGGCGTGTGTGTAGACATGTATGTGTGGACTGAATCCAGCTTGATGGAGCCCTTCTCTCCTAGCCCTCTGCAAATGTGGCTCCAGCCGTCCAGTGGAATGGGCAGGGTTGGGGGCGTGGGGAGCAGGGGCTGCCTCCCTTGGACTGTTCCCCCCTAGACTGCTGTCACATCAGCCTCCCTAGCTTATGTAGGGTTTCTGTCCAAACTCCCAACTGAACTCTCCTCCAGGGGTCTCCCCGGAGCACACAGGGAGATGGGTGTTGGTGGGGGTGGAAAGGGGGTGGCTCTGCTGGGACATGAGGCAGGCGCCACCCTGAGAGGTTTCCTAGCGCTGGAGCAGGGCCCACGCCTGCCAACCTGGACTGTGAAAGCCGCCTGTGCAGGGTTCCACCTGGTGCACAGCGGGGCGGGGAGTCAGTGGGCAGAAGAGGGCATGGAGGGGGTGCGGGTGGGAAAGAAGAAAGGCTTGAACAGGCCTCCGCCCCACTCTGGTGGGTCCCCAACCCTCTGCCTGCACATATGGCTGGCTATGCACTCCCCCCACGTGGGAGGCAGGACAGGGCAGCGGATTAAACCCTGGATGCCTCCAGTCCAGCAGAGGGCCAGGGTGTTTGATCATTGAGTCCCTCCGGACTTTCTGTGTGAAGTGTGTCTCATGCATCCCGTGTAATGGGAGCTGTGCATGTTGACACTCGTGTGAATGTGTACACACGCGGTTTGTGCAGGTGGGTGAGCGGCTGTGGAATCCGCCTGCCTGGGTCCTCACACCATCTAACTTGGGGAGCCAGGCAGCGGGTGGCAGGAGAGGAGAGGCCAGGGCTCTTTGCGGGGAGGGGTGGCATACCTCCCCTGTTATCTAAGAACTCCCTCCAGCCTCCCCACTTCCCAGGGAGATGCCTGATGCATGCCACCCTCCTCCTTTCAGGGAGGCCATCCTCGGCTCCATCTTTGTCAATGAAGAAGCCAGGGCAGCGAGGTGCTTGAGCGGGTCACCCCAGTGTGACTTTGACCCCATCTCCTTGGATGTGCACTGGCCCCCAAGCCGCGGATGCCAATCTGTCCCTGCTGGTCAGACATCAGACTCATAGGAAGGAGTCCCCTTTGACAGTGTCACTTCCATGGGGACCAGTGGCTCCAGGCTGTGAGGGGTGGCACCTGGCTGGATGCTGGGGAGGAGACAGTGGTCATCAAGTGCCCATGGAGAGAGAGGCTGGTGGCCTCCAGGGGGATTCCTCCCCCCCGAAGCAGTAGGAACAGGACACTGCCAAGGGGGGTGTCTCGGGGGGCCTGCCTGCCTCAAAGCAAGGAGCCGTGGGCACACAGGTGAGTGTGTGCGTGTGCCCAGGTCTCAGTTGGCTGAGGCTGCTGTGACAAACACCACCGACAGGACAGTCAGCCACAGACACTGTCTCCAAGCTGGACGCTGGAGTCCGAAGTCGGGTACGGGCGGGCTGTTCCTCCCGAGGCCTCTCTCCTGGGCATATAGATGGTTGTCCACGCCGTGTCCTCACGGGGTCCTCCTGTGCCCGCCAGTGTCCTGGTCTCCCCCTCCTCTTAATCAGGCACCAGTTCTATGGGATCAGGACCCACCCCCCGCCGCCACCGTGACGTCATTCTCCCCCCATCACCTATGTAAAGACCGCATCTCCAAACGGGCCCATCCCGAGGTATGGGGTCCAGGGCTCTAACATACACATCGAGGGGACACACAGAGCCCCTCCCATTTTCTAGGAGCTGTGGGCACTACTTCACCTGTGATACTGTACTTGTTTCCATTTCCCGTTTTTCTCTCTCATGTTTCTTGGAGGTGCAGGTGTATCAACTGGATTTCCAGGTGGGGAGGCTGAAGCTCAGAGACGGGAAGAGACATGTCCACAGACCACATGGGTCCAGCAGAGAGGAGGGTGTGGACGCTGGGCCATACCACGACGTGACGAATGCTGAAAAAATGGCTCATATGGAGGACCACAGTGGGGACAGGGAAGGGCCAGGTATCCTGGAGGCACGTTCCTTCAGGACTCGCAGATGCCCCGATAGTGTGCTTTGGGAGCGTAGGGTCTCTGCTAACCCTCGACCCTGGGAAGTGAGCACTGCTGGAGCACAGGCACGGTCAAGTGCCACGTGGTCACCCCCTCCAGACAGTATGGCCGTCTGCGTGCCGGCCCACAGCTTCTGGCACTTTCTGTTCATGCTCCAGGTTTGTGTGGAGGGTCCAGCCATGCTCTGCTGTCGGTAGCCCCTCTGAACCGTCCTTACCGGCATCCTGTGCTGTTGGGACATACGTGACTCTGAACGGGGCTGCGACGTGGTCGCTCTGCTTCTCGTCATCCCTGACGCCTTTCCATCTCGAGCTGAGGCTGCAGGCCCGAGTCCCTCTGCTGAGCCATGCTGCCCCCGCTGGATGCCGGGAGCAGGTCTCAGAGCTGTGCTGGCTCGGGCCTGCCGGGGCTGGCTAGGCTTCTGGGCCCTCTCCGTGGCCTGTTCTCTCGCACACTGGGGCTGTGTGCTCCTGCTGGCCACACACCTGCACGGACAGAGTGGAGTTGTCCTGTCTCTGCACAGCTGGCCTTTGTGGCCAGTGCAGGGCCTCCGTCCTCGTGGGCTGCGCCCATGTCTCACAGACCATACGGCCAGAGACTCCGTTGGCCAGCCTGGCCTGGAAGGCCCTCTAGCTGGGTCAGCTCTGACCCCACCCTCTGCCCCCTCTGCCCTGTAGACCCCCGGGCTCAGTGCACACTGCTCCCCACTCCTGGGTCTCCACCCAGCTCAGCCAGGAGGAAACTCTGGTGGACTGGAGCTGATGTTAGGGTATCCCTCGAGGCCCATCCCCCTTTGTGAGGCGCCCTGAGCAGCTGTCCTTTCCTGGGTCTGGTTGTTACCAGGCAGGAAGGTCCCTTAGAGCTCGAGGGGGCAGGGACCCTCGTCTGCTCTGGAGCTGTTTCTACCTGAAGGAAGAGCTGCTGCGCCAGCAGAAGCAGACGAGCGTGTCGCCTCATGGAGAAGGTGCAGACCTGGAGCGGAGGGATTCCACAGGCCCAGAGAATTCTGACCACGGGGCAGGGGATGGGTAGTCCCAACAGCAAGTTTATCCATTAAGAACATATGTTTGTCTAGTACAGAGACTCCTTAAAAAACTAAAAATAGAAATACCATGTGACCTTTCAATCCCACTCCCGGGCATATGTCTGGAGAAACACATAATTTGAAGGTGAATCTGCACTCCTGGGTTCACTGCAGCGCTATTGAAAACAGCCAACCCAGATGTCCATCAACAGAAATGGATAAAGAGGCGGTACGCATATGGTGGGATATTACTCAGCCGTGAAAAAGAATGAAATACCACCACGTGCAGCAAAATGGGTGGACCTAGGGATTATTATGCCAAGTGAAGTAAATCAGAGAAAGAGAAATGTTGTATTATATCACTTACATGTGGAATCTAAAGTATGATGTAAATGAATGTATTTACAAAACAGAAACAGACTCACAGTCCTCAAAAACAAACTTATGGTTACCAAAGGGGAAAAATGGAGGAAGGGATAAATTCAGTCAGTCAGTTCAGTCACTCAGACTGTTTGTGACCCCATCAACTGCAGCACACCAGGCTTCCCTGTCCGTCACCAACTCCCAGAGCTTGCTCAAACTCATGTCCATCAAATCAGTGATGCCATCCAACCATCTCATTCTCTGTCATCCCCTTCTCCTCCTGCCTTCAATCTTTCCCAGCTCAGGGTCTTTTCCAATGAGTCTGTTCTTCACATCAGGTGGCCAAAGTATTGGAGTTTCCGCTTCAGCATCAGTCCTTCCAATGAAGTTTCAGGACTGATTTCGTTTAGGATTGACTTGTTTAATCTCCTTGCAGTCCAAGGGACTCTCAAGAGTCTTCTCTAATACCGCAGTTCAAAAGCATCCATTCTTTGGTGCTCAGCTTTCTTTATGGTTCATCTCTCGCATCCATACATGACTACTGGAAAAACTATAGCTTTAACTATATGGACCTTTGTCAGCAAAGTCATGTTAATTAGTTTGGGATTAATGTATACACACTTGTTCAGTTGCTAAGTCGTGTCTGACTCTTTGTGATCCCATGAACTGTAGCACACCAGTCTTCCCTGTCCTTCACTATCTCCCTGACTTTGCTCAAACTCATGTCCATTGAGTCAGTGAGACCATCTAACCATCTCGTCCTCTGTCACTCCCTTCTCCTCCTGCCCTCAATCTTTCCCAGCATCAGGATCTTTTCCAATGAGTTGACTCTTCACATCAGGTGGCCAAAGTATTGGAGCTTCAGCATCAGTCCCTCCAATGAATACTGAGGGTTTATTTCCTTTAGGATTGATCAGTTTGATTTCCTTGCAGTCCAAGGGACTGGCAAGAGTCTTCTCCAGAACCACAGGTTCATTACTATATATAAAGCAGAGAACCAACAAGTACCTGCTGTGTAGCACAGAGAATTCTGCTCCATACTGTGTGATAACCAACAAGGAAAGATGCCGCAAAAGAATAGCTATATGTATATGTGTAACTGAGTCACTTTGTAAACCAACTATACCTCAATATAAAAAGCAAGTTTAAAAAGAGCACATGTTTGTCAAACAACTTTAGGAAAATGTCTAGGAGGGCGGCACGTGGGGGAGGGGAGAGGTGTTTGTAGCATGTGCAGTTGACAAGGCCGCTGTGTAAAGATGAAGACCCGGGAACCAGCGAGAAAAGATCAAGAACCTGATAGAAAAACAGGTGCCAGACACAAGCCGGCATCTCACAGGCATCTGTCCGTAAATGTGGGAGGGGAGGGTCTCCTTCACGTGTGGAGACCCTGTCCCAGCTCCAGGTCAGCAGGTAAGACCCTTGGGCCCTCCATCAGCACCGCTGGAGGAGCAGCTGGTGGGACATGGTGAGCATGAGGGATGCCAGCTCCACAGCCATACGCTCAGGGTGAGGGGACAGGGCGCATGTCCGAGGCCCTGCAGAGGGTGGGGTCCCTTCCAAGGCTGCACAAATGAGACAGAGACAGGTAGACTGCTGGGCATCAGTGTGGGTGTGGTGAGAATGTTGCTGCGTGGGGTGGGTGAGGGGGGTTCTCAGCTTTGGGTCCTGGTCCTCTCAGTGGTGTTCAGGGTAGGGGGGAGGCTCACAGTGCTCCGCGCCTGTGAAATCAGTGAAAAGCCGGGCTTGGGCCCCATGGGGTAGACGGTGGGGGTAGCCTCCATGGGCCCCTTCCTCTCTCACAACACCCCCTGGCCTCGTGGGCACCAGGGACCCTGCAGACACCCTGCAGACACCAGCATCCACCCCTTCCCTTCCTACTGAGCGCTCAGCAGACGCCCGGCTCTGGCCTGAGCTTTCCTGCGGGGACCACGAGGCGGGGCAGTAGCTGGGTGTCCAGAGCATCTTCAGAAGCCAGGCGGATGGAGGCCTTCGAGGGCTGCCCTCCATCCTTGCCACGACTCGGTGTGGACGCTGTCCCCTTGCCTGCGGCACACATGGGGACCTGGGAAAGCCGGGAGCATCAGTGCTGACGCAGCCCCGTCCCCAAAGGCCGCTCTTCCCCTGGCTCAACCCTGAGACGGGAGGGGGCACTAGTGTGGGGTCCTGGTCCTTTGTGAGGCACACCGCCCGCCCCCCTGCCGGTGAAGGCCCACCGCCTTCTTTGCTCCCTGCTGGTTCTGGGAACACAGGAGGTGGGGGTGCAGGCTGTGCTTCCTGAGGAAGTTTCTTCAGGAAATGCACGGGCCCCGGGGAGCCCAGATCTGATGCTGGACACAAGCCTGGGGGCCGGGCTACAGCCTGCAGGGCAAGGGGGCTGGGTAGCAGGGAGCAGGCCAGCCCAGCCCTCACCTCCCAGGAGCCCAGCCCAGGGCCAGCCTTCCTCTACACTCCAGGCCAGGATGGCCTGTGCTGCAGGGACCACACTTCCTGGAACCGGCCCAGCATGGGGCTCTGGCCAGGGCCTCGGGCAGGCCAGAGCTTGAGCGCCTTCAGCCCAACTGTCCCCCAGGACAGACGCCTGGCCTTCCAGAAGATGCCGGCTCATGAATGCTGTGCTGATCTGTTGGTTTCAAAAGGGAAGGATCAGATTCAGGCTCTGACCTGGCCTCAGATCAATAGTCCTCTCTCAGGAAGGGCTGGGAGGGGTCAAAACAGGGACCCTGGCTGGGATCCGGGGCAGGACTGAAGCCCGGCAGGCCTCTGTCGCCCGTGGTGAGATGAGGCCAAGCCCCGTCCCGAGACTCTGGCTCCAGGGGCCCCGGAGCAGCAAGGCTGTGGGTTCGTAGGGGCTGCCCCCCAAGGCTTCCCCCAAGAGGGGCCGTGTAGGGGCTGACAGCCCCAAGTGCTGCACCCAATGGAGCCAGGTGGTGATTGAGACTTCGTGGTCCTGCCCACTGTCTGGGGGATCCTCAGGGCAGGGCGAGGGCCTCTGGCAGCGGCCGGGTTTCCCCGGCCCGAGGCCTCATAGAAGAGAGCTAACCTCAAGTGAAAGTTGGGTGCCTGAGTACACGGGGCAGTTTGTGCAGGAGGGGAGGCAGAAGTGGGGAGCCCCACTTGGCTCTGTGGACAGACTAGGGCTGCTACTGACCCTATGGGGGTGCCTCCCACAGGGCGGCTGCGCCAGGAATCCTGATGCCGCGTCTCCAGGAGCCACGGAAGCCTCACTTCCCAGACCCTCTGCCCCTGCCGTCTCCCTCTCACCCACTCAGCGTCTTACTGCTGGGCACCCTGGTGGACTCCAGGGGCTAGGTGGGACACAGCAGAATCAAAGTGGGCAGAGACAGCAAGTGGATGAATCCCTAGATAATACCCTGCCATGGGGGGAGGGCACCAGTGGAACAAGTGGGCAAAATGAGGGCAGAGGCCTCAAAGCAGGAGAGAACCGGATGCCTGGGGACAGACCCGGAAGCCAGTGGGGCTGGAGGGGCCCGGAGTGGCGCAGGGTCGGAGCACGGCCACCCCGGGCCTCGAGTAAGCAGATGGTCAGTAACCTCTCAAGTGACCAGTGACCTCCCCCCAGGGGGTGACCAGAGGCCAGTGACCTCACCCTGGGGACCCGGTCGGCAGCGGTGACCGAGCAGTGTGGTCACTGGCTAGTGCGGGTGGCCTTTTTTTCTGGGAAACCAGTCCAGGAACACACGGATCTGCCCTCCTCCCACCAGACTCCCAGGAATGGGAGGGTGGGGCAGGCTCTCCACTCCCTGCCTTGGGGGTGGGGGTGGGACCGGGAGTTATAAATGGAAGGAGAGGCTGTTGCTATGGTGACCAGGGCGCCTGCTTCTAGAGCAATCCCCGTTGGCGCCAAGACGCCCCCCTGGCCCCTGCCCGCCCTCCTGGGAACCGGCGGCTGGACGCCCCGGCCTTTTAAGGGCATCTCTGGATTGCTGAAATGCTATCTGCTGCTCTCAGGAGGAAGGAAGTTCTTCAGCTGAGCAGGCCCCCACAGGCCCCCTCAGTTTGGATGAGGGGGGCGCAGGAGAAGCCAGCTTCTGGGGGGTAGCAGGAGTCAGGGCCCCGTGATCTTGTTAGATGCGGGGAGTCCCAGCTCCCCTCTCCCAGCCTGGATTCGGGCTACTTTTCACAGGCAGCAGGAGGCCCTCAGCAGGAGGGAGAGTTTGGGGGTACCCACAGCCAAACCACTCAGGGTCTCATGTCACGTTTGTGGGTGGGGGCTGGGCAGGGAGAATGGCTGTGGTCTCGGGCAACCTGGGAAGCAGCCTTGCAGTGTTCGAAGGGTCCCCCTAGCTCCCCAGCCAGGCCCCACCAGCGTCATGGCAGAAGAGCCCCTGGCCGTGGCAGAGGGGCCACACCTGGGCTCTGGAGCACTGGGCTCCAGGGAACACTTTGGGGGTCAGCCCCTGAGCCACTAGGGCAGGCAGGCGAGACCTGGGAGGTTCCTCGGACTCCTCCTCTCGCTGCTGGTGAGCCTGAGCTCCCTGGGTGCCCCGGCTCGCTCCCCACCCACAGCGGTTCCCCTCACTGGTCAGTGCTGTGGCCCCCTGAGCAGGCCTGGGCTCTGCAGCCCGTGACGTGTCCTCCTTTGTGAGGTGGGTGAGGGCGGCCCCACGTTCTGCGGCCCACACGTTGCCGGCGAAGCGGACAGGCCACGGGTTTGCCTATCCAGACGGGGAGGGGAAGCCGCATTCCTGCCGTAAAGAGCTTGGACTCTAGTCCCCTCCTCCTGCACTTTGTGCCTTGGGAAGCAGGGACTAGAGAGGGACCTGCCCGAGGCTGAAGAGCTCACCCAGAGAGGGCCCAGCTGCAGCGTCCACATGGTGACTGCAGTGGGTGGGATGGGCACTGTGGCTGAGCAGCCCCGAAACAACACACCTGGTGAGACACGCTGCCGGGTGCGGATTGGAAGTGAGAGTGCTGGTCGCTCAGTCCTGTGCGACGCTTTGTGACCCCATGGGCTGTATCCCGCCAGGCTCCTAGGTCCATGGATTTCTTCAGGCAAGAATACTGGAGTGGGTTGCCGTTTCCTCCTCCAGTTCTTCCTGACCCAGGGATTGAACCCGTGTCTCTTATGTGTCCTGCATTGGCAGGTGGGTTCTTTACCACTAGAACCACCTGGGCAGCAAGGTTAATACACAACTATTGTGCAGAAATATATTGTATCCTACTTACAGGCAACAAACAATTCAGAATTGAAAGGAGAAGTAACATCAAAATATGAAATATTTAGGGAGAGAGCTTACTAAAGAAATGTGCAAACCGTGACTGAACATTACAAAATAGTGCTGGAGGAAATTGGGATGAATTTGATAAATGGAGATATGGATTGTGTTTGCAGATGAGATGATGCAGTATGGTTAAAACATCAGGTCTCTCCAGATCGACTTGGTCCTTCGGAGCAACCCCCAGCCTAAATCCGATCAGGGTTTCGCAGAAGCTGATTCTCAGGTTCACAGGGAAACGTGAAGTGAGCACAGTTAGCACAAATCCGGTGACAAAGGATGAATACGGAGGGCATACCTAGCCTGATCTCAAGATTTGCTACAAAGTGACCGCAATTAGGACAGTGTGGTGTTGGCGTTGGGAGTGGACAAGCACATGAATGGAAAAGAATGGATGGTCTGCACACAGGTCCACACAAATGTGGACAATTTTCCACAAAGTGCAAACGCAGTTCAGCCGAGAAAAGATCGTCTTTTCAACAAGTGCTGTGAGGACAGTGGGTGTTCAAGGACACACAGGTGGAACTTGGATCCCAACCTCTCACTGTGTACTGACATTAACTCAAAATCATAGACCTGTGTGTATGATCTAAAACTAAGATTTCTAGTAGGGAACATAAGGAGAGTATCCTTGTAACCCTGAGTTAGGAAAAGATTTCTTAGATAAAACTCCGACATGAGCCATAAAAGAAAATGGATAAATTGGACTTTATGAGATGAGGAACTTTGCTCTTCCAAGTTGGGAAGACCAGCAGCAGCCTGGGAGAGAACTTTGCAAAGCTGAGAACTGCCTGAAATACCCCCCAGTAGGAAAACAGCCCAATTTAAAAAACAGGCACGAAGTGTGAGTACACATTTCACCAAGAAGACACACGATGGCAAATAAGTTCAGCATTAGTCATCAGGGAAATGCAAATTAAAACCACAACCAGATACCACTGTGCCCTAATTAGAAAATTGAGAATTTAAAAGACTGACCATCCCCAGGGCCCCAGAGATGGGAATGAGCAGGAACTCTCAGTCCTTGCTGGTGAGAGTATGAACAGGTCCCCCCACTTTAGAAAACAGACTGGAAGTTTCTTTAAAAGTTAAACGTACGGTCACCCATACGACCCAGCCATTCCACTCCTAGAGAAAGAGCCTTCATCCACGCAAGGACGTGCACACGAGTGGTCATTGCAGCTTTGTTTGTAATGGCCCCAAACTGGAAACAGAAACCCTGTCCACTGGGAGGTGGGTGGAGACACACCTGGGGGCACCCGTCTCGTGAAGGATGATGCTACGGTGTGAGTGGCTCTCAAGGCAGTAAGTGACATGCGGCAGAACTGAGCCTGTACTCTGCAGTTCCACTGTACCTTCCAGAAAATGCAGACTCATCATAGTGACAGCCAGTGGATCTGTGGTTGCCTGGAGCTGGTGGGGGTCGGGGCGCCGAGATGCTCATTCTCTCAATTGTGAGAGGTTTGCAATGTGCACTCGTTCAGACTGCACACTCTGAATATGTGCAAATCCCTGTGTGTCAATCAGACCTCAGTAAAGCTGTTTAGGATGCGGTGGTTAAGTGCTAAGTCGCTTCAGTCGTGTCTGACTCTTCACGACCCCATGGACGGCACTCCGCTAGGCTGCTGTGTCCATGGGATTCTCTGGGCAAGAATACTGGAGTGGGTTGCCATCCCCTTCTCTGGGGCATCTTAACAAACAACAAAACCCCTAACAAGTAAGACGAATCCACTGAGTGTTCTCAGAATATTCACCGAACTTCCAGAAATGTGTACAGTGCTGTCCCCGTCTACAGAGGGGCCCCAGGGGTGCAGGCGCTCCTGTTCAGCCCTCTTAGCCACCGGTCACCTGGCCTGACTACACAGCTTCAGCAGCAGCTGCGAGGGCTGAGGTATCAGCTCAGGGTTGCGGGACCAGAAAGTGGATTTAAAGCCTCTTCTGGCTCAAGCTGAAGCTGGTCCCTGGTCCCTTGGCCCTGGCTTCTCCTTGGTGTCGTTCGTTCGCTACGTCGTGTCCGATTCTTTGTGACCCCGTGGACTGCAGCACGCTGGGCTTCTCTGTCCTTCGCTATCTCCCAGAGTTTGCTCAAACTTATGTCCATCAAGTCAGTGATGCCATCCAACCATCTGTCGCCACCTTCTCCTCCTGCCTTCAATCTTTCCCAGCATCAGGGTCTTTTCCAATGAGTTGGCTCTTCGCCTATCCTGGTTTAAAAGGCTGCGGGCTGGCTGGGAGGGATCATGTCCCCTTCCAGACCCTCACGCCTCCCCTGGCCCCTGGGTAGTGGGTATGGGGCCTCAGGCTGGCAGCATCCTTTGGGAATCATGCCCCCGGCCCACAGGTCAGTTCTTCAAAAGATGTGGTGACAGGTCTTCTGGAGCAGCTCCAGGGACAGGGTGGGAGGGGGTGGGGGGGCAGTTGCTGGACACGGCCACACACGATCTGCGGTCAGGCAGGGCCCGTGGCCAGGAGGACACATTCGTGCCTGAATCCCGGAGCCAGGCCCTCTGCAGTAGCTCCGTGTGTGTGCAGTGTCCGAGGCCTGGTGGTGGGGGCTATGGCACTGACTGGTCAGAGGGACCCAGGGGCTTTCTCAGGTGGCAGGGGACGCAATCAGGATGGCCACCTCGGCCTCGATGCTGCGGTCTTGCTCGATTGCTCTGAGTACAGATGAAATGCACCAAATATCTCTTCATGGGGCGATGATGGGCTCAGTGTCACGGCCCCGGTCCCGTACCCTCTCTGGTCAGCCTGGCGTCCAGTGTTCATGCTCCCCAGTCCCCCCGTGAGACCCCAAAACAGGGAGAACAGCCAGGGTGGGCCACAGACAACGCAGACGAGTAGCAGAGAACAGTGTCCTCATCACAGTGCACGGCTAATATTTTGAAACATAATCAGGTTGCTTTGGGGATTCCATATTTTTCTCCAAAGCACTCTTTGCAACTTGAAGTTACATATATATTGAGATTTATTGTTTGTTACAGGTTGAATTGTGTCCCCAAAGAAGGCTGAAGTTCTGACCCCCAGCAGCAGTGTCCATGAGCTGATGTGGAAAGAGGGCCTTTACAGATGATCAAGGTTAAGATGAAGTCGTTGGACAGACCTTAGTCCATTATGACCGTGTCCTTATAAAGAGGAGAAAGTTGAGCACAGATAAGGCACACGGGAAGACATGATGCAAAAATGAAGGCAGAGATTGGCGTGATCCTTCTACAAGCCAAAGGACCCCCAAAGGTTGTCAGCAAAGCCCCAGAAGTGGGGGGAGCCTGGGATAGAACCTGCCTCGGGCTCAGGAGGAACCAGTCCCTCCCACACCCTGACCTCGGACTCCAGGCCTCCGGACAGAGAGAATGACTCTGCTGTCCAAGCCGTCCAGGCTGTGGTCTTCAGGGCCGCCCCAGGCTCCTGATCACTCCTGTCCCCTCTGGACTGCACACAGTCAGCACCTGCCTCCATCCACAGAGAACCTGACCCCCAGCCTGGTTGTGGGACCCTCCTGGACGCGGGGACCTGCCGTGACAGTTTGCAGACAACACACAAAAGACCCCTTGTGGATTAAAGGCTCTCTCGGTGACCCCTCTGCCTCTCTAGGCCTCCTGAGTGTGGGGCTGCTCCCACTGTCTGGGGTGCTGATGGGGAGGGGTCAGGCCCAGGGGAAGCAGCCGCCCCCACCCCCGCGCCAGGGCTTCTGTGGATGACATCTGTGAGACACAGGTGTCCTTCTTCACTCCTGGGAGCTGGCGCAGGGTCCCCACGGCCACAGCCTTTGAGGGGCCCCAGTCCTACCCTTTGGGGAGGGAGGCCCGCCTGTCTTGTGTGCACGAGTGTGCAGGCCTGTGCTGGGAGGTGGGTGGGACTCACATCTCGGTGTCCCCTGTGCACCATCCAGCAATGGCCCAGCCTGTTGTCCAGAGCAAGGCTGGATTCCAACCCCGAGCTCCTTGTCATCCCCACGGAGCACAGTCCTCCTGGGCCAAGAAACGCATGCTGGGAGTTGAAGGGGGCTTCAGAGACCCCAGCAGCCACTGAGGTGCAGGGAGGTTCCCCCACTCAGGCTGGTGTCTGTAAGGAAGGACAGGCACCCCTGGCCTGCTGGTGAGGCCCCGGTTTACCACGTCTGGCCACCACCGTCCATGCCATTGATTTCAAACCACACCAGGGAGAACACGGCTGTTTCCCAAAGACGAGGCGGCCAGCCTCCAACCAGCCTCCCGATGGCCATGAGTCCTTCATCGGAATGCACGCCCCCCACTCCAGGGGAGAAGCTGCTGTGATGGGGGCTGGTCTCCCCGCACCACCCTCCCCTGGCCCCCATCCTCTGGTTGGGTCCCTGAGTCCTGTCCTCGGCAGCATCCTTGAGGTTTAGCCAGACTCTTACAAAACAGCCACTTACGGGGAGGTCTAGCTGTGAAATGGGGTTGAAATCCTGCATGTGGCCCCCGGCGCTCTGGGGGGTTTGGCCAACACATGGGAAAGTCTGGCAGCTTCGGGCAAGAGGCATTTAAGCCACACGACCTGCTGGGTCTGGAGACCTGGCGTGATGGTCAAGGCAGGATGCGGGTAGGGGCTGCAAGGTCACTGCCACTCGGTGCCCAGAGTCGCTGACTCCTGTCCCCTGGAGGCCTTGGGGTCAGGGGCCACCATCCAGGCGTGAGAACAGAGGTCCAATTCTCAGACCTCAGACCATGAGACCCAAAGGAGCCAGATGGGGTGCCCAGCACTTGGGCAGCTCTGGGTCCCTTTGAAAATCCAGACAAGTGGGGCCTGTGGCCGGGCACCAGGCCCTGGAAACAGGAGGAAAGCCCCACCCTGGCCGAGGCTTTCCTGCTCTTTGAAAGGATCTTGGCACCAGGGTCCCGCTCACAGAAGATTCCGGAATCAGCCTATTTCCCCCTCTCCTGCCCCAGGAATATCCCAGGGGGTGGGGGACGTGAGTGAGCTGGTTGGGTGATGGGACACCCGTACCCCACACCGGCCGCCCCTTGTGTTCCACGAGCAGCACTTGGGCCCTGAGCCTCCCACCCTCGCACCCACAGAGCCCTCCTCCCAACTCCCACCAGAACCAGGCCCCACGGACAAAATGGGCCTGGGGGGGAGGGGCTGGAACTTGGACTCTGCCAGTGGGGGTGCAGCTCTGGCTGTGGGGGACCAGGAGGCCCTGAGTGTCCTGCCCTGGCCACCTGTACGTGCGTGGCCCATGTCACAGGCAGCTCCAGGCAGGCCCTGCTGCAGCTGGGGGTGAGGGGAGGTTGGGGTGTCGGGGGAGGGGGGAGACGGGGCTGGGGAGGAGGAAGATGAGGGTGGTGGGGGAGAGGGGAGACAGCCCTTACAGGCTGCTCCAGGGACCCCACCCCGGGTGCCTCACCCCACAACATTGGACATCCGTGTCCCCTATGCCACCCTCAGCCCTGTGCAGCCCACCTCCAGGGGCATGTAGAGAGCCAGGCATGTCCACAGCTGCCCTCAGGGTGGCCTCACTGTAAGGAGCACGCAGCCACTGAGTGTTCACAAGGCCTCCTCCTCTGACCTCTTGGCCCGTGCTTCCAGGCCCTCAGTGGGCGGCTGGCCACCTGTCCCAAGTCCCTCCCTGGGTCTGTTTTGAGACGAGATCAGGCATGTTCAGGGTGGTATGGCTGTAGACCCTGGGTATGTTTGGAGGAAGGGCCTTCTGTCCTGCCCACTTCCCCAGCTTGAGCTGGCAATTCTAGGGCTGTACCGGACTCCCACCGTGCCTCTCTGAGGGACTTGCCTTCCAGCCCAGAAGCTGCGAAATTCTTTTGATCATCCATATAAGACATCAGCACACCTCAATGATTTGCTTTCTCTTTAAATTACCTCTTCTGCTACTGCTACTGCTGCTAAGTCACTTCAGTCGTGTCCGACTCTGTGCGACCCCATAGACGGCAGCCCACCAGGCTCCTCCATCCATGGGATTTTCCAGGAAAGACTACTGGAGTGGGGTGCCATTGCCTTCTCCATAAATTACCTCTATGTGTGGTAATTTACCACATAAACCGGTGGTCCAGTGGTAAAGAATCCGCCTTCCAATTCAGGGAATGCATGTTCAATCCCTGGTAGAGGAACTAAGATCCCACATGCTGTGGAGCAACTAAGCTCATTCACCAAAAATAGAGTCTGTGTGCCACACTGAAAAGATCCCTTACAATGCAACCAAGATGCCTTGTGCCGCAGGTAAGACCCAGCACAGCCAACAAATAAATAAATACCATCTATGCTGTGTTCTCGTGAGCTGCTATCCCAGAGCACAGTGAACACTCTCAGTGACAGCAGATGTGAATCCACCCCGTAGAAGCCTAGAAGCCAATTGCCTGGAAGGTTATTCCCACCCGGCTCTCAAGTTCCAGTCTGGGAGCTGGGTGATGACCCAACAGCAGCCACTCCTGGGATGTCGAAGGTGGGGCTGCACCCGGGGGAGCAGAGGGGCGTCCCGGCTGGGGCCTCCGCTGGCTTTCCTCTGCCAGGGACCCAGGGATTGCGAGAAGCTGGGCTGCTCCTGGGGGCCCAGCCTGCAGGTGGGCATGTCCCGCTGCCCGGTCCTGGAGCCTTTGCCCGCATCTGAGAACCCAGGGCTGATGGGGCCTGTGGCCGGACATCCGACAGGGACAGGACCTCTGGCGCCTGGGGAGTGTCGCCCTCAGGCTCGGGGCCAGGGAAGAGCTTGACTACGCTTTATTTTCTGGTGTTTCTCTGTGAGACCCCAAAGTTGGGTTGCAGCACTGAGAATAAATAAAAGCTGAAGTACCGAGTGGCCTGGCCCGAAAGTGACTCCGGGGGCAGCATTAGCCTGGACCACAGTCTGTGGTCCAGGTGACAGGTGACAGGGACTCCTCTCACATCAGCAGACAGCTGAGGCCACCCACCTCCCCGGGACAGCCCAGGATCCAGGTGCTGCCCCCTGACATCCCACCTGGGGCTGGGGCCACAGAGCTGGGAGGGGCCTGCTCACTACCGCCTCCCCTGGTGACACGTGGGGACACAGCTCTCTTGGTTTGGGACATCTGGGGAGAGACAGCAGGAGCACGGACTGAGATCTAAGCATCCTCCCCGACCCCGAGAGGAACACCCTGACCACGGTGCTCAGGCTTCTCTGCCTGTGGAAGCCCCGCCTCCCCACGTTTCCACTCTGACGCCCAGAGCGGTCAGAACCGCCGTTTGTTTTAAATAGACTTTACATTTTAGATTTACAGGAAAACTGCGAAGATAGCGCAGAGGTTCCCGTCTGCCCCGTGCCCGGCTTTCCCTGTTGTAATTGTTGCTGCTCAGTCGCCAAGTCATGTCTGACTCTTCAGACGCCATGGACTGCAGCACACCAGGCCTCCCTGTCCATCACCAACTCCCAGGGCTTGCTCAAACTCATGTCCATCGAGTCAGTGATGCCATCCAACCATCTCACCCTCTGTCATTCCCTTCTTCTCCTGCCTTCAGTCTTTTCCAGCATCAGGATCTTTTCCAATGCCTCAGCTCTTTGCATCAGGTGGCCAAAGTAGTATCAGTCCTTCCAATGAATATTCAGGACTGATTTCCCTCAGGATTGACTGGTTTGATGTCTGGCCGTCCAAGGGATTCTCAAGGGATTCTCAGCATGAGCCTACACCACAGTTCAAAAGCATCAGTTTTTCAGCGCTCTGCCTTCTTTATGGTCCAGCTCAAAACCATACGTGACTACTGGAAAGACCATAGCCTTGACTATACCGACATTTATGTACAAATGCAAAGTGATGTCTTTGCTTTTTAATGCACTGTCTAGGATTGTTATAGCTTTTCTGCCAAGTAGCAATCGGTTTCTAATTTCATGACTGCAGTCACCATCTGCAGTGATTTTAGAGCCCAAGAAGAGGAAATCTGTCACTGCTTCCACCCTTTCCCCTTTCTATTTGCCATGAAGTGATGGGACTGGATGCCATGATCTTAGTTTTTAAGCCGGCTTTTTCACTCTCCCTGTTCACCCTCATCGAGATTCTTTAGTTCCTCTTCACTTTCTGCTATTAGAGTAGTGTCATCTGCATATCTGAGGTTGTTAACATTTTTCCTGCTAATCTTGATTCCAGCTTGGAACTCATCCAGCCTGGCATTTCTCACAATGTGCTCTACATATAAATTAAATAAACAGGGTGACAATAAAGAGCCTGGTTGTACTCCTTTCTCAGTCCTGAGCCAGTTCCCTGTTCTTACCTGTTGTTAAGGTCATGCATCAGTGTGGTCCGTTTGTGACAGTAATGAGCTGATACTGATACCCTGATCAGTGTGGGATTTTGTTGTTTGTTTTCAGCATGTTGCTTCTTTCTGGCACCACAAATGCTCCAGGCTCATCTTGTTTATCTCCTGCCATTTCTCCAGGACGAGCCTTGGTTCCTTTCACTGGAGACTCATTTGAGAACCTTACTCACTGCTGTGGGGGTCATTGCTTCTAGGCCCTCTGAGCTGACTGAGCAAGGAAACACTGACCCGTGTGCAGACACGTATCTGTGAACATTTCTCTGTGTAACCACCTGCATCTTCACGAGCCACATCTGAGTTTACATCCTGTGTCTGACCTAATCCACACTCTATGGGTCACTGTGGCCTCCCCTCTTGCTTACAAGAAATCAGTCCTGAATATTCATTGGAAGGACTGATGCTGAAGCTAAAACTCCAATACTTTGGCCACCTGATGTGAAGAACTGACTCACTAGAAAAGACCCTGATGCTGGGAAAGATTGAAGGCAGGAGGAGAAGGGGATGACAGAGGATAAGATGGTTGGATGACATCATCGACTTGATGGACATGAGTTTGAACAAGCTCTGGGAGTTGGTGATGGACAGGGAAGCCTGGTGTGCTGCAGTCCATGGGGTCACAAAGAGTCGGACATGACTGAGCGACTGAACTGAACTGAACTGAACTGAAAGTCCACCAGTCACTCCGGCTTCTCCCCTCGCTTACCTGTAAACTCTACCCCACCTTAGGATAATGTAAAGCAGGTCAGGGTGACCCAGAGCCTTCTGGTGGCTTACAGCACACTCAAAGCACCACCTGAGGGATGTCCTGACTGCATTCACCCTGGCCCTGAAGGATCCGAGCCCCGCAGCACCCAAGCTTGGAGCACGCGGGTCCACTCCAGGATCTTAGCATGTGACAGGCAGGTGTAGACCAGAAGCATGGATCACTGGTCAGTGTTGACAATGGCCGTGAGTGTGATGGGCATTGGGATGTGTATTATGCTCTTCTGTCAACGTGGATAAACATTTGACAATTTCCTAACAAAAAGTCAAAAATTGGGACTTCCCTGGTCATCCAGTGGCTAAGACTCCGAGATCCCAATGCAAGGGCGCCTGGGTTTGATCACTGGTCAGGGAACTGAGATCCCACATGCCACAACTAAAAGATCCCACAGGCCTCAATGAAGATTGATCCCAAGTGCAGCAATGAAGACCCCGCACAGCCAAAGAAATAGATATATAAATAAATAAATATTTTTTGAAAAGTGAAAAATCAACCAATGGGTGGATGGTTCATCCCAGGATCACAATATTGATTGAGCAGGTAATGCTTTCCCTTTGGGTCTTGGAGGACTTCCACAACCCCAAACCCCAGAACATGCCAATCTAACATTACTCACATTCCAGGAAGACTTTACAACAAGCAGGGGTCTAAGTTAGGGTTTAAAAACAAGTCTGGAAATAAATACAAAAATGAAAGTGAACAGGATGGATTTGAAGCTATTTCTGTGCAACTGTAGCCATAATTTTGGTGATAATTATACTTGGGTGTGTTTTGTCTGCTTTGCTGTGCAAGAAGTTTAAAGTGTTAGAAGAATCATTCACACAAAATCAGTAATTGCAGTTTTAACAGTCTGAGAGAATTTCCTTACACTTAGAATCAAGCCTTAAATGGCTAAAAAAAATTGCTTTTCAAAGTTCCTCTTATTTTTATATAAAGTTGGATAAATAACATTAAGAAGATAGAAGGATGCTGCTCAAGCTCTTGCTTCACGATTCTTCCTTGTGCTTTTGGGACAGTCATCACCCTCTCCATCCTCCCGTGTGTTGGGGCGTTGGCCCCTGGGGTGGTTGCCCCAGGTCGGGGCTGGGTGATGGGTGGTGGTGGTGGTGGGGAGTGACTGGCAGGCAGAGGTCCAGCCTTGAGGAGGGGTTGGGATGGGGGCTACCTCCTTGGTGCTTGCTACACTGGGTGGGCTGGGGTTGGACAGGAGAGCTTTGCAGGCCTTGGCGGAGGTGGCACAGGGAGGCTGCAGAATGCAGCCGGGCTGCTCTCCCCTCTCTGCAGACATGCCCCTGGGGTCACAGCCCATCCAGGGTACCTGCGGGGCAGATGCAAGCTGTGAGTGTGGCTGTCACGCCGCCTCCCTGCACGAACAGAGAGCCACGGGGGCTCCAGACAGAATGTTCCCCGGACACCTTGTGGGGCTCCCTCTAGGCTGCCTTTTGTTGTTTAAGTTTTTCTTGTTTGAGTTACAGAAATGACAGGGAGGAAGGCATGAGGCCACATCCCAGGTGGCAGTGGGAAGCCGATGACCTAGCAGCTGCCTTCGAGCACAGAGGCGTGATTGTGGCCCCGAGGGCTCCCCACTAGGCCCCACTGCCCCCTCCCTCTGCCACCCCAGGGAGCAGGTGGGCGCCCATGGTGGCTTTACCACCTGAATTAAAATTCACCTGTGTTAAAAAAAAAAAAAACTAACTAGAAAAGACACAGACACCCCAATGTTCATAGCAGTGCTATTCACAATAGCCAAGATGTGGAAGCAACCTAAGTGTCCATTGACAGATAAATGGATAAAGAAGCTGGGATGCATGTATACAATGGAATACGACTCAGCCGTTAAAAGTAATGAGTCGCTGCCATTCACAGGACCATGGGTGGCCTTGGAGGGCATTATGCTAAGTAAAATAAGTCAGAAAGACCAACGCTTTACGATGACGCTTGTATGTGGATTCTAAAAAGTATCGCAAACTAGTGACTATAACAGAAAAGAAGCAGTCTCACAGATACAAAGAACAAGCCAGTGGTTACCGTGGGGACAGGGCAGGGGGAGGGGCAACAGTCGGACAGGGGAGTAAGAGGTACAAACTATTAGGTATGCAATAAGCTACCAGGCTCTCTTGTACAACACGGGGAGTATAGCAAATATTTTATAATAACTATATATGGAGTAAAACCTTTACAAATTGCGACTCACAGGCTTCCCTGGTGGCTCAGGGGTTAAAAAAAAAAAAACCCACCTGCCAATGCAGGAGGCATGGGTTCAATTCCTGATCTGGGAAGACGCCACATGCCACGGGGCAACTAAGCCCATGAGCCACAGCTGCTGAGCCCACGAGCTGCAGCTACTGAAACCTGTGCACCCTAGGGCCTGTGCCCTGCAACAAGAGAAGCCACTGCAACGAGAAGGCCCGGCACCACGCCTAGAGAGTAGCCCCTCTCACTGCAACTAGAGGAAAGCCTGTGCAGCAGGAGGACCCAGCACAGCCAAAAGTAAAATAAATAAAATTATAAAAAATTGTGAATCACTATTGCACACTTGTAAGTAGATAATATTGTACATCACTGATACCTCAATTAAAAAAAACAAAAAATTCACCTGTTTGAAATGTATTTGATTGGTGATTTTTAGTAAATTTACCAAATTATATAGCCATCAGTGGGCTCCCCTGATGGCTCAAACAGTAAAGAATCCACCTGCAATGTAGGAGACCTGGGTTTGATCCCTGGGTCGGGAAGATCTCCTGGAGAAAGGCATGTTTACCCACTTCAGTATTCTTGACTGGAGAATTCCATGGACAGAGGAGTCCTCCGTGGGGCTGCAAAGAGTTGGACACAACTAAGCAACTAACACTTTCACAGCCATCTGGGTAACCCACTTTTAGAATATTTCCATCACCTCAAAATATCCCTTTTGCCCCTTTTAGCTAATTCTTGTTCCCACTCAGCTCTGAGCGACCACAAATCAGCTTCCTGTCTGTGGGTTTGTCACCTGGATGTTTACTGTAATGGAGACCATGCAGCATGTGTGTCGGTCACCTAACACATTTCCAGTGTCATCCAGGTCAGCAGGCAGCGCTTCACTTCTCAAGGTGGAGTGCTTCTCCATCGTGTGAGTGGACACATATTGGCCCCTCTCACCTCCTGATGGCATTTGGGTCACTTCTGCCTCCTGGCTGTTGGCAGTCAAGCTGCTGAACATTTGCGAACAGTTGTGTCAGGTCTTTCGCTGGACCTTCGTTTTCATCTCTCTTGGGCAGACATTGCAGGAGTCTCTGTTATTAAAGCTGTGCTTTTGGAGTTGGTAAGATGTGCCCAGGACACAGGGTTCACAAGGAACAGAAGGAATAGACGGAAAAGTGGGCAGTGAAGTTGATACCCTGTGAACTCCCGAGGCTGTCACCGTCACTGCAGGCATGGGAGCTCCATGCCTGTCAATTTTTTTTTTTTAATTTTTGTTTTGTATTGGCATATAGCCCATTAACCATGTTGTGATAGTTTCAGATAAACAGCAAAGGGACTCAGACCAACATGCACATGTCTCCGTTCTCCCCCAGTTCCTTTCCCATCCAGGCCGTTCAACTATTTTATGAGATGTGTCTTAGCTGGGGGTTCCCCAAAAGCAGAGCTGGAGGCAGACGTGGTTGCAGCTGGGTCACTTGATGGGACCCCCGGGAGTTGGCCCCGGGGGTGTGAGAGGGCAGGTGAGGGAAGGCCACGTGTTGGAGCTCATCAGGGTGTCGGGGCTCAGTCCTGCCCGGCACTCCGAGCACAGGCCCTCCAAGGATGAAGAGCGGGAGGTTGGGTCTTTTCTTTGAGGACTCCGACCCCCTGGCTGAGGGCTGACCCTGGGGAGCGCCAGCTGCATTCCCTGCTGCCTCTAGGTGTAGACGTCGTGCACAGGGGGAGGGGTCTGCTCCCTGCTCCGAGCTGGTCTTCGCTCTTCGCTGTCTCTCTTAGCAATATCCCTCCTTTGCAGGCCTAACCACTGAAGCTCCGTACGGTGAAGCATTGACCCCAGACTCCTTCATGGAGACGATCTGGCAGCCAAGTGTTTAGTTGCCAGTCTAAAAACAAAAGGTTTCTTCTTGACAGAAATTGAGCCAAGTATCTAGACAGAATGAGGACAGCTAGTTGGGTGTTACTGCCTCAGAGTCTGGAGAAAGAAATGGCAACCCACTCCAGTGTTCTTGCCTGGAGAATCCCAGGGACGGGGGAGACTGGTGGGCTGCCGTCTATGGGGTCGCACAGAGTTGAACACGACTGAAGCGACTTAGCAGCAGCAGCAGCCTCAGAGTCAGGCCTTCTGCACTTTGGTGTTTGGCCCCTTCTCCCCCACCCCCACCCTTCACCAAAGATTCATAACCAGCTCCTCTCCCATCCCGTTTAAGCAACATCTGCGCATGGACGAGGTCTGCTCATACACGTAGCTCCCCGTGAGACTTTGTTGCCTGATTTCAAAAGATGAACAGGAGAGTTTCATTGCAGAAGCTGAGGCTTGCCTTAGTATGCATCGGCACTGGCAGCCTCAGAGGCTTGTACCCAAGTCTTGCCCCAGCTGCGGCCAGTGGAGCCCCGGGCTGGGGCAGGAGCCGCAACATCTTGGGCTGTGCAGACAAACAGAACTCAGCCATTAAGCAAAACATGGGAACACACTTTATATGAATTAGAATGAACACCTCAGGAGGCAATAACAGATAGCTTAGAAACTGTGGTTTCACCTCAAGTCTACACAGTGAATTGATGTGCCCAGTTTGTTTGGATATGTTGAAGAACACCACACAAAAGACTGTTTATATCAGTGTTTTTTTTTGCAGATTGCATTGTCACAGCCCTCAGAGGTGGCAATAAAGAATGCTCTACCTGTCAGAAAGTAGGCTGAGCACTGAAGAATTTATTCTTTTGAATTGTGGTATTGGAGAAGACTTTTCAGAGTCCCTTGGACTGCAAGGAGATCAAACCAGTCAATCCTAGAGGGAATCAATCCTGAATATTCATTGGAAGGACTGATGCTGAAGCTGAAGCTCCAATGCTTTGGCCAACTGATGCGAAGAACCGAATCATTAGAAAAGACCCCGATGCTGGGAAAGACTGAAGGCAGGAGGAGAAGGGGACAACAGAGGATGAGATGATTGGATGGCATCACCGACTCGATGGACATGAGTTTGAGCAAACTCTGGGAGTTGGTGATGGACAGGGAAGCCTGGGGTGCTGCAGTCCATGGGGTCACAAAGAGTTGGACATGACTGAGTGACTGAACTGGACTGAACTGAAAGTCCACCAGTCACTCCGGCTTCTCCCCTCACTTACCTGTAAACTCTACCCCACCTTTGGATAATGTAAAGCAGGTCAGGGCGACCCAGAACCTTCTGGTGACATCTCATGACATCACCCATGTCACCCAAGGTGTCATCCAGGGAGGCCCCACTGCCACCGGCTGCTCCAAGGATGTGAACAGGGGCAGAGGACAGGTCAGGAGCTCTCCCTCCCTCTCCCACCCCAAAGCCCTTTCTGGCCACATCACCCTCCCCCATATAAGACGGTCACTGACGGTCACTGATAGTCCTTTCTCTGCCCATTGCGGTATCCAGCATAGGTGGCCCCAAAATGTGCCTCAGAGACATACTGATTATTTTGAATTTAAAAATTTAAGAAGAACTGACTCATTGGAAAAGACCCTTATGCTGGGAAAGATTGAAGACAGGAGGAGAAGGAGACAACAGAGGATGAGATGGTTGGATGGCATCACTGATTCAATGGACATGAGTTTGGGCAAGCTCCGGGAGTTGGTGATGGACAGGGAAGCCTGGCGTGCACAAGTCCATGGTTCACAAAGAGTCGGACACGACTGAGCGACTGAACAACAACCTGTTGGGAAAAGCTAGTTTCCAAAAGATCACTAAGATCAGACCTAAACTTTGATGCACTCATCAGCAAAATTGAACCAAGTCGTGGTGAGTATGAAGCTTATCAAGAAAAAAAGCATTGGCTAGAATCAACAAGCATAACCCTCAGCAAGCACTTGGCCACAGCATTGAGGAAGGACTGAGACACAGGCCGTGAGCAGACTACAGTGAGGTGGGAAACAGATAGAAAATTATAGTGGAGCAGAAGTCAGTGGAGACAGCTCTCACTGCAGTAAAACATCCATGTACAGCAATTGGAAGCAGCACCTAGTAACAAACAGACCAAAACATCTGATGATTCTGGCTTGACTTGATAACAGCAATGCGAAAGTGACATCTGACCCCGTAATGGACCATGCTAGTGAAACTGAATTAGTGCTGAGGCTTCATCCCACGTTTATGGAAAAAGATGACCGTACACAGACAAGATTCATGAAGAGTTCAGGTAATGCCACTGTTGATCATTTATCCAAGCATCTGGCTGTGAGGTTAGCTTTAGAAGAACTTTGAACCAAAGGAGAATCAAGCCAGACGAACCTAGATACAGCCAGTAAGAAGCAGTATGCCATTTACATAGCCACAGCCAGGGGCGAGTTCAATGTGTTAAATGGCTTTCTCTTCGGAATTGGCCAGTGAGAAATACTGGAAGGTGAACAAGCCCATGGAACTTCATTATGCACCCACAAAGGAGCACAAATGAGGTTTTACTAAAACCAATTCTGAGAATGAACTTTTTTATACCGTATTTCCTTAATATTAAAGATGTACCATCATTACTTTTATGGACAGAAAAAAAAAAAAAAGAAAAGATGAACGGGAAACAAAGGGAGGATTAGACACAGGAGGAAAGGCTGGAACATTAAGGAGAAATCACAAGATTAATGGAACAAGCAGAGCTAATGCAGGGAACTAAAGGAGGTTTTAAATAAAAGTCCAAGTAGTATTCACAGAGAAGTTTGAGAATGTACCGAATCTGTAAAACAAGAAAAAGAAGGTAGAAAAGATAAGAACAAAGAATACAGTTGAGCTCTTTGCAAAAAAACTTTTTAATGTAAACCTTTGTATATTGTTTTGGTTTTCTGAACCTCATGGAAGTATTACTTATTTGAAATAAATGAGTTTAATTTTTTAAAACTGATGAGCTCTTGAAAATAAACAAATATGATTAGCAAAGCAAAAAAAAAAAAAAAACTGGCACAGCATTCCATATCCAGATACCCCTCCCCCATAGACAGACTTTTAGACTTTGATTTTCTCTCTTAAAGAGCATTGCCAAGACTCACCCTGAAGTGCATCAAAGGAAGATGAGTAAGGAGGACTGGTGGATGGACACTGGCCAGGTGTGTAAAGTTTGAGCACCATGCCTGGAGGACTCGCAACGTAGCTGGTTAACTCTGCCGTGTGTCTGATGTCGGGAGATGCAGGGACCAGCCTTGGGCCTGCATCTGCTTGGCAGAACCCCGAGTGCCACCTTGGGCCAGGGCTCTCCAGGCATCTGAGAGCTACTGCGGGGCAGACATGCCCCAGCCCCTCCGCCAGCAGCGAGGAGGCAGCTCAGGACTCTCTCCATGTCTAAAGCCCCAAGATGGGGACATGGAGAGGCCTGGGCACTGTGCAGTGTAGGTCCATTGGTTTGGCTTCCTCCCAGACAAGTGAGAACCGAGGGAAGTGCAGCCTGGGGACCTTGAAACAGAAAAAGGGCCCATGGGAAGGTGGTCTCTGTGTAGGGCCCACCTGCCCGGGGCGGCACAGGGAAGGGGCAGGCGCTGGCTGACCAGGCAGAGGCAACCCCCGTCCTGTTCCAGCAGGCACCCTGGGCTCCTGGAGCCTGAGTGCTGAGCACTGTCATGCTGTCTGGGCACAGGACTTGCCAGGGCTTCCTCCTGAAGGCTCTCATCCCCCAATCTCAGGCCCCATGCAGTTCTGCTGGGCTCTGGTCCCAGGACTCAGGGCTGAATCCTCGTGTCCACTTCCACAGGACCACGCAGGGACCGTGTCCTTGTGCCGGGCATGGCTCACCCATGTTAGGGGCTCCCATCTTCTCCCAGTGGGTGTAGATGAGCCACCTGCCCCCTCTCTTGGCCCACCTCCTGCCCTGGGGCCTCCTCTGGGCCAGGGAAGAGGAGGCCCCTGCTCACTCATTGTGTGACTCTCTTAGCACCTCTTGGGCTATAGGAAGTGAGTAGCATTTGTGATAGCTTGGGCTGAACCTGTGAGGCGAGGGGGGCTTTCAGGCCAGCAGGGCTAGGAGAGAGGAGGTGGAAGGTGGTGCTGAGTTCTTGGAGCACCTGGTGTGGGTTTGCTTCACCTGTTGTGACACTGGCTTCAGGGAAGGGGCAGCTAAGCTGGGCACCCCAAGGTTGGAGACAGAAGGGCCGTCAGCAGAAGTGGGAATGCCCACAGGTGTGTGTGAGGTGCGGGAGACGTAGAAACAGAAGGTGGAACTGGCAGCTGGGGTTGTCCAGTGGCCACTGGTGGCACTCTTGCCACTGGCTGTGAATGAATGAGTTATGATGAACTGCACCAACTGGCTGTGGAACCCAAAGTCTGAGCTGGACTTTGGAACTGAGCTCTTCTTCCAGGATCCGAATGCCTTCCTGTCCCCACAGTGGCTGGGGTGCCTGAGGATGATTAGATAGAGCAAGGAGGGCCAGCTCTGGGGATCCAATCAAGAGGAGACAGGAGGTTCAGAGAAGACTTTGGAACAGACCATCAGCCCTGCGGAGGCACACAGGCTGACGACACTCCAGGATGCGCCAATGGAGATGCCAGTGAACAGCAGAATAATGACGAGGTCAAAATCAGAGGCGCCGTTGAAAGGCTGGGCTCCAGTGACTTGGCCACACTCGTGACCAGCTCAAGGGTGCCCAGTGGGGCTAATCAAGCCTCAGGAAAGGTGGGTGCCCTGTGGGTTGTGAGTTCACCCAGTGACTGGCTTGCACAGTGAAGACCCTGAGAGAGACCTTGACTCCAGCATCATGTGTCTCCAGCGGGAATGTGCACTGTCAGGGGAACCCCAGCCCAGAGGAGGCCCCAGGGGAAGACGCTGGTCTGTGGGCGTCCGGGGGCAGGAGAGTCCCGGAGGAATAAGGGCCCCACCCTCTTCGGGTTCATCTCTGTGTTTATCAGACTAGATGCTAGGAGGGCTTGGATGGGCTTTGGGAGGGTGGATGTGGCTGAGGGTGGACCGGACAGTTTGGTGACATGGAAGAGGCTGGAAATGAAACAGAGGCTGCCACAGAGAATCTGCCAAGAGAGAGGAAGGTGGGAGAGAAAGAGCGGGGAGGGAAGGAAGATGTGAGGTAGACAGGGCCTGCTGGACTGGGGCCAGGAGGGAGTGGTGGCTGGCTAGTGACAGGCAGCTAGCACATCCCCTGTGTCTCCACACAGCAGGGGGAGAAGCCGGGAAGGAGAGACCTGCCTCTGCAGGTTTCCAGAAGCCCCTCTACTTGCCCCTTTTCCAAGGCTAGGCAGGGGAGTGTCTGCAGAGGTCGTTTCCTCCTGGAATGCAGGCCCTGATGCATTGAGGGGCCCTCTTGTGAATGAAGCCAAAAGTGGCCCTGAGTGTCTGATGGCAGAGGCAGAGGGGGAGCCTGGTGCATGGTGCCCTTGCAGACACTTATTGGGCTCTAGGGTCCCTTGAATCCTTGCTGCTGAAACTGTTTACCACAGATTGGGACTTGAACCCATGTGCTGGGACTCGAACTCAGGCTAAACCCAGTTTGGGACTTGAACCCACGTGGCTGGGACTCAAACCCAGTCAAAACCTTGCTTGGGACTCAAACCCAGCCAAAACTCTGACTGGGACTTGAACACATGTGGCTGGGACTCAAACCCAGCCAAAACCTTGCATGGGACTCAAATCTAGCCAAAACCTCTCTTGGGACATGGACCCACATGGCTGGGACTCAGTTCAGTTCACTTCAGTCACTCAGTCATATCCGACTCTTTGCGACCCCATGAACTGCAGCATGCCAGGCCTCTGTCCATCACCAACTCCCGGAGTCCACCCAAACCCATGTCTATTGAGTCGGTGATGCCATCCAACCATCTCATCCTCTGTTGTCCCCTTTTCCTCCTGCTCTCAATCTTTCCCAGCATCAGGGTCTTTTCTAATGACTCAGTTCTTCCCATCAGGTGGCCAAAGGATTGGAGTTTCAGCTTCAACATCAGTCCTTCCAATGAACAGCCAGGACTGATGTTTAGGATTGAGCGGTTGGATCTCCTTGCAGCCCAAGGGACTCTCAAGAGTCTTCTACAACACCACAGTTCAAAAGTATCAATTCTTCGGAGCTCAGCTTTCTTTATAGTCCAACTCTCACATCCATACACGACCACTGGAAAAACCATAGCTCCACCAGAAAAACTGAGACTCAAACACAGCCACAACCCACAGTTCCTGGTTTCAGGGCCTGATGAAGCTCAGGTTCTTGATGTCTCCTCACAGAAAGAATTCAGAGAGAGACTAAGTGATAGGTAAGAAGTGGATTTATTCCGATTCAGAGAGAAGCACATTCCACTAACAGAGTGCGGGCCATTGCAAAGGGCAAGTGTGGCCAGGAAATGTGGTGTGGTTAGTTTTTATAGGCTGGGTAATTTCATATGCTAATAAGTGGGAAGATTATTCCAACTATTTTGGGGAAGGGGTGGAGATTTCCAGGATTCCAGCCACTGCCCACTCCTCGGTGGAGCGCCTTGGAATTGTCATGGCACCTCTGGGTGTGTCATTTCACTTGCTGACTGAGGATCAAGTTCTAGTCTTGTCTGCCATCTTGGTCCCATTTGATTCTAATTGGTTTATGTTGTGTCCTTGGGCTATTTTGGGGGGCTCCAAAATCACTGCAGATGGTGACTGCAGCCATGAAATTAAAAGACGCTTACTCCTTGGAATAAAATTTATGACCAACCTAGATAGCGTATTGAAAAACAGAGACATTACTTTGCCAACAAAGGTCTGTCTAGTCAAGGCTATGGTTTTTCCAGTAGTCATGTATGGATGTGAGAGTGTGAAGAAAGCTGAGTGCCGAAGAATTGATGCTTTTGCACTGTGGTGTTGGAGAAGACTCTTGAGTGTCCCTTGGACTGCAAGGAGATCCAACCAGTCCATTCTGAAGGAGATCAGCCCTGGGATTTCTTTGGAAGGAATAATGCTAAAGCTGAAACTCCAGTACTTTGGCCACCTCATGCGAAGAGTTGACTCATTGGAAAAGACTCTGATGCTGGGAGGGACTGGGGGCAGGAGGAGAAGGGGACGACAGAGGATGAGATGGCTGGATGGCATCACTGACTTGATGGATGTGAGTCTGAGTGAACTCCGGGAGTTAGTGATGCACAGGGAGGTCTGGCGTGCTGCAATTCATGGGGTCACAAAGAGTCGGACACGACTGAGCGACTGAACTGAACTGACTAGGCTATGTCATTCTTTCAAAAGTTGTGCCCTGCCCCTTTCGTTCCTGTTACACTACCACCCAGGTGGGGAAAGCAAGGTACAGAGAGAGCAAGGGCCAGCCTGAGGTTGTAGTGGCAGTGGCTCTACCGCACTCCCGACTTTCCCCTCTGCTTGTCTTCAGAACCAGATCCATTCGCTGCAACCCACCTGCCCAGTGCCAGATGGACCCTGTGGTCTATTTGTGAAGAACCCAGGGTTCAGGGACAGGGGAGCCTGGTGGGCTGCCGTCTATGGGGTCGCACAGAGTCGGACACGACTGAAGCGACTTAGCAGCAGCAGCAGCAGGGCATCGCCAAAAGTTTCTCCTTCCGGTGGCCATGTTTGCCAGCATGCATTGGTCCAGCTTCACCGACTGTCTTTTCTTCTGAACGTGCACTTGACCCTGGCTAAGGTATCTGGCCAGAATTTTCTGCCCCCACTCCTACCCCTGCTGGCGGGCAGTGGTGGCCAGCTGCCCAGACCGGGTTTAAAATATCTGTCTGAAGTTTTGGTAAATGGCTCATTTAGAGACTTGACTTTCAGAAAATTGGTCAATTAAGGTCACTTTGTTAATTGGCTTTTAGAGAATTGATTTCCCATATCCTGATCCAGACTCTTTCCCAGGATGCCCTGAGGTGCCCTAGTGGGTCTGTGGGGAGGCCAGAGAAAAGTGATGTCTGTAGAGCATCCCATCAGTGGTCCCAACAGGCGTCCACAGAGACCCCATGGGCTTCCTGGCCATGTTCAGGGACAGCTCGTTCCCTGGTCCAGGGATGCGGAGTCACAGGCACATCCATCACCTGGTGGGGAGGCTTGTCTGGAGGGTGGCCGGTCCCAGCTAGCTCACCACTCAAGCCTGGGGTTCCCGGCTCTCTTCCAGGGCCCCTGAGGCTGGCGGAATGTGCTCCCACCCCCAGCTTCTCTCTTCTGACCTCTTTGTTGTTGTTCAATTGCTAAGTTGTGTCCGACACTTTGCCACCCCATGGACTGCAGCATGCCAGGCTTCCCTGTCCTTCACTATATCCCGGAGCTTACTCAAACTCATGTCCATCAAGCTAGTGATCCCATCCAACCATCTCATCCTCTCTTTCTCCTCTTGCCTTCAATCTTTCTCAGTTTCAAGGTCTTTCCCAATGAGTCAGCTCTTCACCTCAGGGGCCAAAGTATTGAAGCTCCAGCTTCAGTATCAGTCCTTCCAATGAACATTCAGGGTGATTTCCTTTAGGATTGACTGGTTTGATCTCCACTGATCTCCAGTAGCATATTGGGCACCTAATGACCTGGGGAGTTCCTCTTTTGGTATCCTATCATTTTGCCTTTTCATGCTGTTCATGGGGTTCTCAAGGCAAGAATACTGAAGTGGCTTGCCATTCCCTTCTCCAGTGGACCACATTCTGTCAGGGCTCTCCACCATGACCCACCTGTCTTGGGTTGCCCCGCAGGCATGGCTTGGTTTCATTGAGTTAGACAAGGCTGTGGTCCTAGTGTGATTAGATTGACTAGTTTTCTGTGAGTATGGTTTCAGTGTGTCTGCCCTCTGATGCCCTCTTGCAACACCTACCATCTTACTTGTGTTTCTCTTACCTTGGGCGTGGGGTATCTCTTAACGGCTGCTCCAGCAAAGCACAGCCGTTGCTCCTTACCTTGGACGAGGGGTATCTCCTTACCGCCGCCGTTCCTGACCTTCAACGTGGGATAGCTCCTCTAGGCCCTCCTGCGCCTGCGCAGCCACCGCTCCTGGGTTGCTCCTCCCGGCTGCCGCCCCCGGCCTCGGGCTCGGGGTGGCTCCTCAGGGTCACAGCCCCTGTCCTCGGGCGAGAGGTGGCTTCTCCCGGCTGCCCCTGACCTCGGTCGCGGGGTAGCTCCTCTCAGCCGCCACTGACCTCGGATGCAGGGTAGCTCCTCTCGGCTGTTCCTGCGCTGTAGCAGCCTGGCACTCTAGGCCGCTGCCCCTGACCTCGGACGTAGGGTAGCTCCTCTCGGCCGCGCTCAGTGCACCGGCCGGCCCTCGCAGCCGCCTGCGGCAGAAAGTGAAGAGGAGCTAAAAAGCCTCTTGATGAAAGTGAAAGAGGAGAGTGAAAAAGTTGGCTTAAAGCTCAACATTCAGAAAACGAAGATCATGGCATCCGGTCCCATCACTTCATGAGAAATAGATAGGGAAACAGTGGAAACAGTGTCAGACTTTATTTTTTTGGGCTCCAAAATCACTGCAGATGGTGACCGCAGCCATGAAATTAAAAGACGCTTACTCCTTGGAAGAAAAGTTATGACCAACCTAGATAGCATATTCAAAAGCAGGGACATTACTTTGCCGACTAAGGTCTGTCTAGTCAAGCTATGGTTTTTCCTGTGGTCATGTATGGATGTGAGAGTTGGACTGTGAAGGAGGCTGAGCGCCGAAGAATTGATGCTTTTGAACTGTGGTGTTGGAGGACTCTTGAGTGTCCCTTGGACTGCAGGGAGATCCAAGCAGTCCATTCTGAAGGAGATCAGCCCTGGGATTTCTTTGGAGGGAATGATGCTGAAGCTGAAACTCCAGTACTTTGGCCACCTCATGGGAAGAGTTGACTCATTGGAAAAGACTCTGATGCTGGGAGGGATTGGGGGCAGGAGGAGAAGGGGGCGACCGAGGATGACATGGCTGGATGGCATCACGGACTCAATGGACATGAGTCTGAGTGAACTCCGGGAGTTGGTGATGGACAGGGAGGCCTGGCGTGCTGCGATTCATGGGGTCGCAAAGAGTCGGACACGACTGAACTGAGCGACTGAACTGAACTGAACTGGTTTGATCTCCTTGCTGTCCAAGGGACTCTCAAGAGTCTTCTCCAGTGCTACAATTTGAAAGCATCAATTCTTTAGCGCTTAGCCTTCTTTATGGTCTAACTGAGAGGGCTAATTCTTAGGTAGGTTAATAAGGAGTCCAGGGCCCTCAAGGAGGAGAAAAGAACAAACATTTTTTCTAGACTGCTTTGTCTTAGTCACAGAAGACATTATTTTCTTTAAGCCCACAGCTAATGATACACAACAAAACTCATCTTGCTCAAGGATATGCTTTTCCTTAAGCTCTGTGCTAATGATTATATAACAACAATGTATCTTGCTCGAGGATATGTTTCTCCTTCTTAACAAGAACCTTCTGACTAATCGTGTTATTTTAAGCTGTATGTTGTGGGGGTGGGTCTGGTAAAAGTATATAAGGCCTTGCTAAGACTAGCGGGGGGCACTCTCTGTCCCCCTTCCATTGTCAATGTCTGAAGGTTTCTCTGTCCATTTTCACTGTAATAAAACTTATGCCATACAAGAGCCCTGAGTGATCAAACCTGGATCCCTGATCCCGAAGCTAAATCTTTGGAGATCATGAGTCTGACATCATTCACTGTAAGCCATCATAACTCTCACAACCACACATGACTACTGGGAAAACCATGCCTTTGACTCTGCAGACCTTTGTCGGCAAAGTAATGTCTCTGCCCTCCCTGGCTCCTGCTTTTAAGCAGATACAATAACCCTCCCTTTTGGTCAGATGCTGAGTCTCTTCTGGGATGCTGGCTTGTGAGTCCTTCCTCTGACGTCTGCTGGGGATTCACTGGGTCAAGGCGGGAGGTCTGCCTAGGACTGAGCTGCTGCTTGAAATCCCCGAGACACACTAGAGGCCCCTCCTCCGTCAGGACAGTCCTGCTGCCCAATGCCCAAATTGGAGGGGTTTGCTTCTCCCAGAAATAAAAAGGCAAGGAAGCAGGCTCCAGTGAGGCAAGTGTCTGCGAGCTCACACTTGTTGCTCCACACGGGGTCGCTGGCCTGGCCTGGCTGGTGAGCTCAGCCCCGCCCCGCCCCAGACAGGAGCCTCTCTGAGCCCTCACCTGGATGCCGCAGTGCCCTCCCCGAGCCCCAAGGCCTTCGTCCTCTCTCCAGCTGCCTCGTCCCCTGCCCCTCCTTCACTCACTCACCTGTGGAAGCTCCACCTGGGATGGTGGCCCCGACCAAGCTCTGTCACCTCCCCGTGCCCACTGCTCTGACTCAGGGAGCTGCTGGCTCTCCTCTGTCCTTCCCCGACAGTGGAGTCTCAGGGGAGTCAGTGGGCCGCATTCAGGCCTACTCCCCACTGACCACTGTGTGGCCCTGGACAGGCTGTGGACTCCCTGAGCCAGGCTGCTCAAGGGGGCAGCTGCTGTTCCCCCGGGCATTCCTGGGAGAGGCGGTGGCAGTGGAGCCAGGGCGGTGGAGGGGGCTCTGGTTTTGTCCTTTCTAAGGCGGGGTTGGGGTCAATTACCCGCATCTCCAGAGTTCAGCTTCCTGCCTGCATCACAAGACCATTGTGGGCAATGACAGGCGATGCTTGAGATCCTGCCAGCCTGGTACCCGAGGGACTCCAGAGCCGCTGGCCCTGGCGCCATGCTCCCTGCCAGCCCCACCCCAGCCCCATCACTCATTCCTGTCACCCCCATACCCCCGTCTTTGAGCTGCCCCTCCTCTATGAAGACCCCAGGAGCCGAGAGGGGGCTTGTGGCCAGAGGCTTCTGGGGAGCACAGACAGCATTTGCTCCTGTTGGCCCTTTTAGAAACAGGGGAGGGAGGAGATGGGGTGGGGAGGGGGTGGAGGAGGAGAAATGGTCCTCGAGCTTGGACACTGCCTGGGTTTGGTCCAGCAACTGGATGACTGTGTCCCCCTAGCACATGTGTTTGTGTGTTTCCTATACAACCACATGACTCTGTCCCAGAGCTGTGCCTATGCCCATTGCTGCTGTCCCAAGGGCCGAGTGAGGTCCTTGGATGCTGGAGGGAAGGGTCTGATGTGGATGATGCCAGGACCCACAGTGCTGGGTTTGCAGGCTCCAGGTTAGAAAGTGGAACCCAGGGAGGCGGGCTGCAGAAATAGTAACAAAAGCAACAGGCCATGCTGTTCTGTGTGGACAAACCTGCCTGGCTCTCTGAGGGTGGGGACCCTTCCCTCCCCAATCAGACCCTCAGGGACACCCAGGGCCACTCCTGCACAGGGACTCATGATTCAGAGGGAGGCACAGTGGCCATGGTCTTGGAGTCACGGTGCTGCCTGCAGGGCCTCTCAGAATGTAGACGGATGTTAATATTCTCTTAGTCTCAACCCAGCACTGAGAAGCTATCAGATCTAATGCCTTAGGGCAAATGGAAGGATTCCATGTTTTGATGAATGAAGATAATGCAACTATGCATGTGCTGAAAACTTTTCATTTTAGGACACTTTCCCTATCATGGAGCTTTCCTGATGGCTCAGACAGTTAAGAATCTTCCTGGAATGCAGGAGACCTGGGTTCAATCCCTGGGTTGGAAAGATACCCTGGACAAGGGAATGGCTACCTACTCCAATATTCTTGCCCAGGAAATTCCATGGACAGAGGAGCCTGGAGGGATACAGTCCACGGGGCCGCAAAGAGTCAGACACGACTGAGCAACTAACACTTTCCCCATCATGGAAACATTAGGTTGAACTGTAGTATTTTTAAGCAGGAATATTTGGGGAGGGGATTTTTTCTGTTTTTGTTCAGGGGCCAGGAGGACAGGCCCCTGCAGCGAGGGGTGCCCAGTTTGGACTCTCCCCGCTCTGGTCCCCACAATGCTCTGTCCCTTCTGGCTGCCAGGAAGAGGCTGGATGCCTTTCTCTGGTTTCTTATCAGCTCACCATCCATTTCTTGGCAAAACTCTGTTAGCCTTTGCCCTGCTTCATTTTGAACTCCAAGGCCAAATTTGGCGGTTACACCAAGTATCTCTTGACTTCCTACTTTTGCATTCCAGTCCCCTATAATGAAAAGTACATCATTTTTGGGTATTAGTTCTAGAAAGTCTTGTAGGTCTTCAAGAGTTTTGCCAAGAGAACACACTGGTCATAGCAAACACCCTCTTCCAACAACACAAGAGAAGAGTCTACACATGGACACCACCAGATGGTCAATACTGAAATCAGGTTGATTATATTATTTGTAGCCGAAGATGGAGAAGCTCTTTACAGTCAGCAAAAACAAGACCAGGAGCTGACTGTGGCTTGGATCATGAACACCTTATTGCCAAATTCGGACTTAAATTAAAAAAGTAGGAAAAACCACTAGACCATTCTGGTATGATCTAAATCAAATCCCTTATGATTGTCTATTGTGACAAATAGATTCAATGGATTAGATTTGATAGACAGAGTGACCGAAAAACTAAGGACAGAGGTTCCTGACATTGTACAGGAGGCAATGACCAAGACCATCCCCAGGAAAAAGAAATGCAAAAAGGCAAATCAGTTGTCTAAGGAGGCCTTACAAATAGCTGAGAAAAGAAGAGAAACTACAGGCAAAGGAGAAAAGGGAAGATATACCCATCTGGATGCAGAGTTCCAAAGAACAGCAAGAAGAGATAAGAAAGCCTTCCTCAGGGATCAATGCAAAGAAATAGAGGAAAACAGTAGAATGGGAAAGACTAGAGATCTCTTCAAGAAAATTAGAGATACCAAGGGAACATTTCATGCAAAGATGAGCCCAATAAAGGACAGAAATGGTATGGACCTAATAGGGGCAGAAGATATTAAGAAGAGGCGGCAAGGATACACAGAAGAACTGTTCATGACCCAGATAACCACAATGGTGTGAACCCTCACCTAGAGCCAGACATCCTGGAATGTGAAGTCAAGTGGGCCTTAGGAAGCATCACTACGAACAAAGCTAGTGAAGGTGAAGGAATTCCAGTTGAGCTATTTTAAATCCTAAAAGATGATGCTGTGAAAGTGCTGCACTCAATAAGCCAGCAGATTTGGAAAACTCGTCAGTGGCCACAGGACTGGAAAAGGTCAGTTTTCATTCCAATCCCAAAGAAAGGCAATGCCAAAGAATGTTCAAACTACCGCACAATTGCACCTATCCCACACAAGAGCAAAGTAAGGCTCAAAATTCTCCAAGCCAGGCTTTAACAGCATGTGAACGAAGAACTTCCAGATGTTCAAGCTGAATTTAGAAAAAGGCAGAGGAACCAGAGGTCAAATTGTCAACATCTGTTGGATTATCGAAAAAGGAAGAGAGTTCCAGAAAAACATCTACTTCTGCTTTATTGACTATGTCAAAGCCTTTGACTGTGTGGATCACAACAAACTGTGGAAAATCCTTAAAATGATGGGGATACCAGACCACCTGACCTGCCTCTTGAGAAATCTGTATGCAGGTCAAGAAGAAACAGTTAGAACTGGACATGGAACAACATGGTTTTCCCATGGTTCCAAATAGGAAAAGGAGTACATCAAGGCTGTGTATTGTCATCCTGATTATTTAACTTCCATGCAGAGTACATCCTGTGTATGCTGGGCTGGAGGAAGCACAAGCTGGAATCAAGATTGCCACAAGAAATATCAGTAACCTCAGATATGCAGATGACACCATCCTTTGGCAGAAAGTGAAGAAGAACTAAAGAACCTCTTGATGAAAGTGAAAGAGGAGAGGGAAAAAGCTGGCTTAAAACTCAACATTCAGAAAACTGAGATCATGGTCTCTGATCCCATCACTTCATGGCAAATAGATACAGAAATAATAGAAACAATGACAGACTTTATTTTTTGGGTCTTCAAAATCCCTGCAGAATGTGACTGCAGACATGAAATTAAAAGACGTTTGCTCCTTGGGAAAAAAGCTATGACCATGCTAGATAGCTTATTAAAAAGCAGAGACATTACTTCGCCAACAAAGGTCTGTCTAGTCAAAGCTATGGTTTTTCCAATAGTCATGTATGGATGTGAAAGTTGGACTATAAAGAAAGCTGAGTGCCAAAGAATTGATACTTTTGAACTGTGGTGTTGGAGAAGACTCTTGAGAGTCCCTTGGACTGCAGGGAGATCCAACCAGTCAATCCTAAAGGAGATTAGTCCTGAATATTCATTGGAAGGACTGATGCTGAAGCTGAAACTCCAATCCTTTGGCCACCTGATGGGAAGAACTGCATCATTGGAAAAGACCCT
The DNA here is from genome assembly GCF_032405125.1 of Capricornis sumatraensis. Lineage (NCBI taxonomy): Eukaryota > Metazoa > Chordata > Mammalia > Artiodactyla > Bovidae > Capricornis > Capricornis sumatraensis. The sequence continues at coordinate 249,536,420 of NC_091069.1, read as the reverse complement.
GATGCTGGGAAAGACGGAAGGCAGGAGGAGAAGGGGACGACAGAGGATGAGATAGTTGGGTGGTATCACTGACTCGATGGACATGAGTTTGAATAAGCTCCAGGAGTTGGTAATGGACAGGGAAGACCCCATGGACTGGTGTGCAGCAGTCCATGGGGTCGCAAAGAGTCGGACATGAATGAGCGATTGAACTGAACGTCGTCCATTTGGGTGATGACCTTCTTGCCAGTATATCCCTGCAGAGTGAAGTCAGCTCCCCACATACTGACCAGAGGGTTGCAGAGTAGTCCTACTTGGGAATAGAAAGGAGCTTGGCCTCTGAGTGTTCAGACAGTGCAGAGCCCCAGTTTCTGGAATGGCCAGCAAGAAGCAAACCGGACACACCTCAGAAGGCAGCAGAGGGCATATGGGCCAGCGCAGCTTCACCAGGTTGGATACCAAGGCCAGGGCCTCCCACCCGCAGAGGCCCATACCGATCAGAAACCGGGACCCCACCGTCTCAGATGGGCTTAAGTTCTCTCGTCTCTGCAGGGTCCATGGGGGGCTCCCCTGCTGGGGCCTTCACCGCAGTCTCCCTTCTGACAGCTCCCATCCTAGCCTCTTGGGGCCCGGGAGATGCTGGGCCTGAGCGCCCCCAGATCCCTCAGTGAGCTCGGCTCTCGGAGCAGACCTGACCCCCGAGGATGGGGGTCCTGGGCTCCACTGCCTTGCCATCCTGTGTGGCTGGTGTCACTCTGCAGGGAGCCCCGAGGTGGAGGTGGGGATGTGAGGGTGTCTTTCTGTCGCCGCCTCTAGCTGCATGGTGCTCTGGCAATCTGCGCAGTGTGACCCGGCCTCCCTTGATCGCACCCTCTCTTCCTATGCCTCCCGTGTCAAGGTGGCCCCCTCCCAGGAACAGGGTGGCTCCCTTCCTTCCCTGCTTGTCTCCTGGCCTGCTGGTGTCACCTCCCATGTGAACTGTCCTGGAAACCTGTCTACACGTCTGCTTCTGGGGGACCTGCCCTAGCCAGCCCCCTGCTTTTGCCTTAACATCCCATCTGGCCTCATATTATCTCTCTTTTGGGGTCCCTGAAGCCTCATTGCCCAGGCAGAGGGTGGAGTGGGCCTGCCTTTGGCCAAGCACTGCTTGCTCTCTGCTTATAAGAGGAAGGAGGAAGGTGGAGGCCAAAGTAGGGGTGCATCGGGGTACGAGCAGGCTGGGTGCCCACTGTATGGACCCATCCAATGTTAGGGACTTGAGCCAGTATCCTTGAGAGTTGGTGTGGCCCCCAGACCGGGGACAGTAGAGCCCCATGGTTACATAAAGTGCTCCTTACATAACGGGCATGAAGAGACATGAAGAGCCCCAGGCAAGTCAGAACCACTGCCAGTGGGTGGGGCCTCGAGAGACAAATGCCAGGGAAGTGGTGAGTAAGGGCTGGAAAGCCCCCGCCCCACAGGAAGGGGAGTCTGGGCCGGTGGCCCTGCCAGAGAAAGTGGTGGACAGACAGACTGGCACGGAGGCCGCTGCCCACTCCCAGGCTGGGGGCCCACGCCATGCAGGTGGCATCCGGATTCCGAGCCTCCAGCCCCTGGCCTCCGTGACATCACTGTCACCCATGACAGGCCTGCATGTGTCCTGGGTCTTGCTGCAGGCCTGGCACCTGCCCTCATGACAGGGCCCCCAGGGAGACCCCTCTTGTCTGTGCCAGCCCCTTCCTTCTTGCCTGGATTTAGAGTCCACTCTAGTCACCCAGGATAATCCTACCCTGGGGTCTTAGCTCAGTCACACCTGCACAGACCTTACTTCCACGTAAGGTGATGTGCTCCGGTTCCAAGTGGCAGGACACAGGCGTGTTTGGGGGACCCCCTTCCACCCACTCCAGTTGACATCGGAAGGTCCCCTGACTCCTGACTCTGCTGGGAACACAGGGAGGGGTCCGGGGGACACAGTCCAGGGCAGAGCTGGCAGCCCAGGGCCCATCTCTGTGAGCGTCTCTGCTGCCCTCTGGACCCCAAACACAACGACGACCCCTCTCTGAGCTGAGTCACTCAGCTCACCTGGGTCACTTATCTCAGGAGAGCCCCAGGTGGTTCCCTCCCTGGGATGCAGAGCTTCACCCAGACCCCCGACTGGTCCCCCCGCTGCTCTGTACTAGCCTGGGAGGGATCGGAGGGCAGCGTGCCCAGACCTGTTCTCAGGCTTGGAGGCACTGAGGGTGGAGTGGAGGGGACAAGAAGAGGGAGAAGGAGATGAAGAGGGGACCAAGGGGCCCCCAGAACCCTAAGGCCTTATTCCAGGGTGTCCCCATCCCCAGCATTAGCTCCCCAGCACCACCAGGCCCCTTTCAGGCAGCACACTGCCCACCACACCCAGGCCTCTGACACAAAAGCCTTCCTGCCCGTCTCTTCCATCACGGGCTCCCTGGGGCCTGCAGGCTGTGTCTGATAGGGGGTGGGGCTGTGAGGAGGCTGTTCTGCTCTCAGTTCCTCTGCTGGGAGGGGGGCCCGCCCTGGCCTTTGCCCTCCCACCTTAACCTGAGCTGTGGTCCCGGGCCCTCCCCTCTGTGGCTGTCCCTGGAGGGCAGATACATAAAAATAGCTCAGTCTTACTAAGCCACAGGCCTCTTTTTTGGGATGCCGGGCCTGTCTTTCGGCTTCATGGGACAAGCCCCAGACGACACAGAGAGGGGTGGCTCGTCCACATGGGCCCAGCTGTCCCTGCCGGTCGGCCTCACCCACCCTCAGCTGCCACCTGTCCTGTGGGGCCGTGTCCCTTCCTGCCCTCCCAAGGGACCCTGTGGGCATGGAGAGCCTGCCCTGCTGGTCTCACGCTGTCCCTTTTTAGAGCAGGGAGGGGCCCCTAGGAGGTCACCCAGCTGCCGCTCTGCCTGCGGCCCCAGCGCAGCACCTGGGGGTGGGGGGAGCCCAGGCCTGGTCTCGGGCACACAGTCCAGCCGATGGGCAGGGACGCCGTCCACAGCCACAGACAGGAGCCTGCAGCCCTTCTTCCTTTCAGGCTGGAAAGCAGTCTGTATGTTTTCTTCCCAGGAAGTAGCCACCCAAGGAACGTTCTCAGAGGACCCTAGGATGGGGAGTGGGGATACTCACGGGAGCTCTGGGGCTGCTCAGCTCACCAGGCCACCTGGGATTTCCAGCTGTGTGGGTGAGAACCCACTCCTGTCCCCCTGCAGGAGAGGGACGTGGGGCCCCACGAGGCTGCCTCCACAGGGAATGACGGAACCCGCCTGGGATTGTGGGGCACCCCAGGACAGTGTGGTCAGCAGACCCGCTGGCCTCTGAACAGAAGCTCCACCAGTCTTCAAGGTCCTGGAAGCCCACGGTGGTCCTAGTCCCGGGGCCGAGGCTCAGTCGTCACGCGTGGTCCCTGGTTAAGCCCAGGGTCAGTGCTGGTCCCGGATCCGGGACTCACCTGCCTTCAGCCCTGCTCCTCCCTCCTGCCTTGCTGGGTGATTGCCGACTCACCGTGGAATGGTGTTTAGTAAACTCTGGCTGTGATCCTGAGCCTTGGGTTGGGAGTTCAGACGGTTGAGTTTGACCGTGGCCATCAATCGACTGGGTTTTGTCTCCATTTCACAGTTTGCTTTGTCTGTCCCCTGGCCTCTGTCCCTCTGTTCCCTTCTCTGCTTTCTTACTTCAGTGTTTCTCCATGTTCACTTAAATTTGTCCTTTGGCTTTTCAAATATTGAGGGCAGGAGAAGAAAGGGGCAACAGAGGATGAGATGGTTGGATGGCATCACTGAGGCAATGGTCATGAGTTTGAGCCAATTCCAGGAGATAGTGAAGGACATGGAAGCCTGGCGCGCTGCAGTTCACAGGGTCGCAGAGTCAGATATGACTGAGCAACTAAATAACAACGTGTTAGAATCACACGTCATGGAGGCTTTTCAGGGTGACTTCTTACACTTAGCAATATGTGTTCAGGCTTCCTCCATGTCTTTCTGCGGCCTCTGCTTTTCTATGAGCAATCAACCACCACCTGAATTGCTGTTTCCCTACGCATCAAGGGCTTCCCTGATAGCTCAGTTGGTAAAGAATCTGCCCGCAATGCAGGAGACTCTGGTTCAATTCCTGGGTCGGGAAGATCCCCTGGAGAAGGGACAGGCTACCCACTCCAGTATTCTTGGACTTCCCTGGTGGCTCAGCTGGTAGAGAATCTGCCTGCAATGCGGGAGACCTGGGTTTGATCCCTGGGTTGGGAAGATTCTCTACAGTAAGGGAAAGGCTACCCACTGCAGTATTCTGGCCTGGAGAATTCCATGGACACATAGTCCATGGGGTCGGAAAGAGTCGGACATGGCTAAGCAACTAAGTAAGAACAAAGTGTTAGAATCACACATGGTGTGGTCTTTCACACACTACGCATCATGTATCATTTCTCCTTCAGCTGAAGACTTCTTCTTTATCCTTTTCTTTTTTAAAAAAAATCAGTTTACTTGTGATGTGTCTGGTGCAGTGTTCTTTGACTTCAGCCTCTTTGGGACTTGCTGAGCTGGTGGAAACTGCACTTACGTCTTTCCCCAAATTCGGGACGTTTCATGCTATTATTACTTCAGATGTTTTTCCGTACCATTTTTCCCTCCTCTCCTCTGGGACTCAAATGACACAGATGTTAGATACTGTCTCACGGGTCCCAGAGGCTCTGTTCATTTCCCTTTTCAGTCTTATTTCCCTCTCTGTTGTTTAGGTTGGAACTCTTCTGTTCTGTCTACAGGTTCACAGGCTTCCCTGTCATTGCCATTTTGCTATTAAGTTGTTGATGAAAACAATCAATACACAATCAATAATAAGACAGAAAAGAGTTTTATTTGAGCCAAACGGGGATCTAACCCAAAGCCCGTTTCCCAGATTATTCTGAGAAGCTGCTTCACAGAAGCAGAGTTTTCAGCACAGGTTTGCGTCTTCTCTGAACAAAGAACATTAACAAGTCAGGGATACTTTCCTTCATGGTTTCAAAAACCAGACCAGCATTCGCACAGTGAGTTAGCACGGCCTTGGCACCTGGTAAGGAGGCTTACCATCAAAGAATCAGCACTGGTGTTCCAGGAAGGAGGCATTTAATCTTTTATTTTTACCATGGACAGTCTTTATTTCTGGACAGTGTGCCTTTTTCTTTACTAATTAAGGCAGATGTACAGCGTATGTTTGAGAGACCACAAGCAGGCTGTTCTAGTTAGCACCAAGTTCAAGCTAACTCACAGATAAGCCAAAACCACCTCCCTGCATCTCCATATATGAACATTTCCTTTTATCAAAGTCCATCCAATGATTTTTTGAAGTTTCAGATAGTTAACCTTTCAGCTCGACAGTTTCTACTTCAGTCCTTTATGGCTGTTTCTATTTCTCTAACGAGAATTTCTGTCTTTCCATTTATCCCAAGTGTATTTTCCTTTATCACATGGAGCAGAGTTACAACAGGTGCTTGAAGTCTTTGTCAGAGAATTCCAGCCTCTGGGTCATCTTGGGGGCATCTAACGATTGTCTTTCTCTTGAGAATTTTGTGGTTCCTCATATGTCACTTTATTTTGGGTTACCTCTTGGACATTCTCAACATTGCATTGTGTAGACTCTGGGTCTTATTAAAATTCTCTGGAAAATGTTGGGTGTTTTTTTCTCTTTTTTAATGCAAGCAGTGAGTCCAGTTGGGTAAGACCACAGGCTCCATGTCACCTCCTATGGGCTGAGGTCTCCATTTCAGTTCAGCTGTCAAGGTCTTTGCTATGCAGCCATGAGTCATCTCCAAGCAGGGCTCAGCAGGGAGCCCAGGACAGGACCAGCTTCGTACATAGAATTAGGAGGCCTCTTCTCCAGCTCCTTCCTCTCCAGACTTTCTCCTGCAGTCTTCAGCCCACAGGGACCCCATTTCTGCTTCTTCCATCCAGAAGGATGGCGTTCTTCCCAGAGCTGCGGCGGCTGCTGCTGCCTCCGCTGTCGTGAGTAGCAGGCTTTCCCTTCACCAGCAGAGCCCACACTTGATGGTACAAAGTCATTTTGACCGGTGTAAGCAATGCAATATTTCAGACCACTGGATTCAGGTGTAAAACTTGTGTCTGTATCCTTCAGAGAATTGGTTTAACCTGTATTTGAAAACCTCCATTCCTACTGATGGCAAGAAATACATTAATCAAATCAAAGGAAACCGTGTCTTTTGCACTTTATTGTTTTATTTTTCTAAAGTGGTTTAGTCTTTCTTTTTTAAAACATTCTTTATTTATTTGTCTGTGCAGAGTCTTTGCTGCACCATGTGGAATCTTTAGTTACAGCGTGAGAACTCTTAGCTGTGGCATTTGGGATCTAGTTCCCTGACCAGGGATGGAACTCGAGGCCCCTGCATTGAGAGTGTGGAGTCTTAGCCACTGGACCACCAGGGAGGTCTCCTGTCTTTTGTACTTTGAATTATCACACCTAGAGTTTTCTTTCCCCTGTCCGCTGGTAAACAGCAATAGAGAGATTGGTCAGTGGGTGATTCTTGAGTTTCTGGGCTGCCTGCAGACAGCTGTGGCAGGATGCCCATAACCAGCTCTGGAGGCAGCTCCAAGGGGCTTGACTTCAGTTGCAAAGCGGCCCTGGTGACTATCGTCTGGGGTCTCTCTATTCCTCCGAGAGCACCACAGAGGATGGAGAGCAGCGGGGTGGCCAGCTGCAGCTCCTGGAGATGACCGCGTGCATCCACCTGGCCCCGCACGTCCCTCATGGTCTGGGAGCTCTGGGGCTGCAACTGTCCTTCCTGCCGACCTCCTGCTGTGGGCTCCATCCTGCTCTGTTGGAAGGTCGTGGGATTTGGCCAAGCCCATCACTTGCTTCAAACTGGGGTGGGTGGGGGGCAGTGCCACGTCTGGTGGCCATCCCGGTGAGCTAGCTGCCTGTGTTTTGTTGTTGTTGTTGTTGTTCTGTCTTGATGTCACGGCTACTTTTTGTGACCCCATGGGCTGCAGCACGCCAGGCTCCTCTGTCCTCCACTATCTCCTGGGGTTTGCTCAGATTCATATTCACTGAGTCAGTGATGCTATCTAACCATCTCCTACTGCCCCAGAGGGATGTGTTACTTTGAATCACCTTGCGGATAAATAATTACACAGCAACAGTCCATTCCTACCTGAGTCTTCCCATATGAGGGGAGCTTCAGGAAGATGAGTCATGTCCACGTGGCTTAGTGTACTGTCTGGCACGTTGGGGTCCAGAGGGGGCTCCCCTGAGACCCAGGCCCCTGAGAGTCATACTCCAGACAGCTCTTCTCTCAGGAACACTGAGGATGTTGCTGTCACTGTGGAGACTAAACAGATGTCGGGGGAGGTGATGGGGCTTCAGAAACCGAGCTCCTATAGGCTAAGAGGCAGACCCTGGGTTGTAACTCAGAAACACCCAGACCTGCAGAGCTAGCATTCTGAGTGGGAGGGGGAGGTGGACAGAGAAACGCTGTGAAGCCCTGGGACAGACCAGCCAGCCCCTGACACCGTGTGCAGGGAGGTGGGCAGTTAACAGCAGGTGCGGCTGGGGGGCTGCAGAAGAGGGTCCTGCAGTTCAGCCTCTGGAGGAGAGGCCAGGTGGGTCTGTGGAGGAGGGAGGCCAGGCATGTCCATGACCCAGTGGATGTCACTGCAGGACCAAGTTGCTGCTCCAGAAGTTGGCACAGTCCTGGCAGGACCACCCGGGTCCTCCCCTGACCAGCAGGCACATTCTCCAGATGCTGGCGAGGATGCAGTGTCCATGAGAAACCTCTGAGGCTGTGGAGCCTTGATCTGGGGCACAGCTCGAACTTTCCTCTTGGCAGAGCCAGACTCGGAGGAACACCGACTCACAATGGGAGGAAACCCTGTTTCCTTTACTTTCTTAGGGAAAAAACTAAAGTTCGGAAGAAACACGTGGCAAGGGAGCGCTTGGTTCTGACTCCCGGAATCCACAGGTGCCTGGTGTCATCGGGCGGGCGGAACTGGGCAGGCTCGAGCCGGGTCTTAGCCCAGCTTTGCTGGGAAGCACCCACGTGACTCTGATCGTGGCACCCGCCTCCCTGTCTCAGTTCCCATCTGCAGGGCTGGATGAGAGCAGAGCTGGTGCTGCTCTGGTTCCTGACATGCTGGTTGCCAGGGTTTTAAACACTTAGCAATGAGTGTAGCTCACCAGGCTCCTCCGTTCCTGGCATTTTCCAGGCAAGGATACTGAAGTGGGTTGCCATTTCCTCTTCCAGGGGATCTTCCCAACCCAGGGATCAGACTCATGTCTCCTGCATTGCAGGTGGATTCTTTAGCATCTGAGTCATCAGGGAAGCCCTGCAAATGAATTGCTTATGTTTACAAAGAGGGACTGTCACCTAAACATCCAGCTTTCCTGGAAGCCAGTCTGCACGGGGCCACCGCCCTAGAGGCTCCAGGGTGGGCAGGACTCCGGCTCCAGTTCCCCACTGTGCCCACCTGCTCTACCCCTTCTCCCGTCCCTTCCTGCCTGGCCTTTGCAGCCACTGAGTTCTCGTACTTTGTGCTGGTGTTTGCAAATGCCCGACAAGCTGTGCCACGTGGGTGGACGATGACCGTGGCCACAGACCTGAGACCACCCTGAGAACTGGAAAACTCGCCGTGCCGCGTGGTCCTCAGAGCGCACACCTATCCCGCGGCCTTGGGCACATGCCATCCACTCTGGTCCAGACGCGAGCACTGAGGGGTGGAGCCTGCTGTGTGCCAAGTGTGTGCCCAGAGCAGATGCGCAAGCCCAGTGGCCACCCTGGTTGCCTTCTCCCTCGGAGTCCAGGGGTTTTCAAATAATGTCCACTCACTGACCGGCCTGGCCACCCAGCAGGGTCCCCAGAGAGATTGACCAGGACGGATTCCCTACCGATCTCCTCTGATTCACAGGCCTCAGTCTTCACAGCCCCCAGGGTGATTTGGCCTTGGTGGTAGATGAACAAGTTAGACCAAGTCCCAGGTAGCTCCTGGGCGCCCGTCTGAAGGTGCTTCTGTTGTGTCAAGGCCTCTGACAGCCACGGCCTCGCAGGTGAGGAGCACAGAGTGATAGTAATGGAGTCCACTTGCACGTAAGTAAAGCTGGCTTCAATAAGCTGAGGCTTGCTTGGGATGGGGGTCCTCAGACAGGGGACGCCGCCTCCAGTCCCAGAGCGGAGGGGCTGTCTCAGGGGAACCGGCTCAGGTGATGGTGGTGGATGCTCCTGGTAGGCGCTCCTCAGCACCCTCTTCCATTCAGACCAGTGCAAACCACGCCTCTAAAGGCCCCGGAGCCCATCGAGCTTTCCGTGCAGCATCAGGAGGGCCTGCCATCCTGGTGGAGCTGGGCTCCGTGGAGGGCTCAGGTCTCATGGGCTCTGGGCAGGCGGGAGGGCTGGGTGGAGGTGTGGGAGAAATTGTTGTGGCCTTCCTGAATGGACAGGCCTGTCCAGCTCTCCCCGAAGCAGTGGCCATGCTTGTTCACAGTCTGGGAACCTGAGCCCATGAGTTCTCTTTTGTCTAGGCCCCTTGGAGTCGAGTTTCTCCCTCTGTGAGTGAAAGAGTCCCACCATCAGAGCATCCCTGCCTGACCCCGCCTGTCTGCTGGACACCCCAACCCATAAGCCTGCAACACCCATTCCACCCGACCCGGGGCGCCCCGTCAGCCCTTTTGCCTTCCGTACCCCACGTCCTGGATTCTCTCATCCATCCTCATTGGCTGATTCACTCTTTAACTCCACTTATCTCTGCAGCCCCTGAACTCCAGACAGTGGCTTTAATGGAATCAAGGGAGGGGGCACCCCTGAAGAGCATGGGTCTGGGGGAGACAGACGTGAAGAAAAGCGAGGGCTCACAGAGGCAGTGGAAGCTGGGGGTGGGGGGAGTGGTGGGGCGGGGGGAGGGCTGTGGGAGGGAGTGGGGACCAGGCTCTGCCTGCTAGCCCCGCCGTGTCCCTGTGCCCTCGGTTCCCCTGTCCCTGGCGAGGTGCTCCCTCTGTCCCTCTCTCCTGTTTCCTTTGCTGATGGGCTGTGCTCCAGGCGGGCCCTCCCACCTTGTCCTGCCCAGCATCTTCTGGGCGCTGCTCCTCCTCCAAGTCCCCTCTCCAGCTGGGAACCAGGCAGCAGGGGTCAGAGGAGCTGACACTCAGGAGCAAGCACCTGGGGCAGTGTGGGATGACCCCGCCACAGAGGACTGTCACTGCTCAGCAAACAAGCAGAGGCCCCAGGGGAACTTGGGCCTCAGCAGCAGCCCCCTCATTGTCTCCAGCCTGAGCTCTTTCTCCATGGTCTCATCACAGCTGGAGGCCTCCCACCTACTCTTCCCCACACCTGGGGCTGCCAGGCCTGCGGGGCGGCCCTGCTCTCCTGGGGAGTGGTCTGTCCCCCCTAATGGAGGCAGCCCGCCTCATGTGGCTGATAGTCCCCTGGGAAACCCCTGTATCCTTTCAGGCTGAGGCCCTGGCCTCACTGTGCTCCTGCCAGTTTCAGCTGTTAATAAACTAGACCCGCGTGTGGTCAGCAGCCCACCTCCTGCTCTCCTAGGGTGGCTGTCATCCAGGGAGGCTGGACGGCCAGGCAACACTGGATTAGGGAGGAGGGACCAGACTGCTCACTTTGCTCCTGCGTCCCCAAGCGCCACACTCCGCACAAGGCATGTGTGCACACACGCCCGGCACGCACACATACACACACATGCATGCATACACAAACACCTGTGCACACACACACACTCCAGCCCTTTCTCGTGCCCCCTGCACTGTGTCTTTTGGGATTCTGTCCACCTCCAAGGCCTTTCTGACGCATCTCTGTTGGGAAAGGTGGGGTTGAGAACACACACCAGGAAGGACTGGTGGAAAGATGGTCAGATCCATGGAAGGGGTGACCCAAGTTCTAGATGGCTCTGGTTGGCCACAGGGACAGAAGCAGGTGCAGAGGAGGGGTGAGTGGGTCCCCGGGACCTGTGAGGAGTCTCAGGGAGGTGGTATGGTCTGCAGAGATGTGCGTTAGCACTTGGGTTTGTGAAGATGAAGGGACTGTGGTCTGGTGCAGTGATGAGGAGCCAAAAAGCCCCCAGCCCTGGTCCCAGTGAAAGGGAGAGAGGGAGGGGAGATCCCAAGGTAGGAGCAGAGGCAGGGAGCCAGGCAGTTATAGCAGGAGATACAGGGACCCCAGGAACCAAGGGAGGCTCTGCCAGCTGGGGATACCCAACTGTCTCAGAAGGAGCAGGGAAGGTGAGGGGTTGGGGTGGGTGGGAGGTGGGCCTGGATTGCCTGCAGACCATGCGAACTGAGGGTCGTGCCCTGGAAGCTGGCGGTGGGCACAGGGATTCAGGCTCCTGGAGATGGGGCTGCGGGGGTCGGGCAGGCTGGGGGAGACTAGGGTGTGAGCGAGCGAGTGTGTGCACGTGTGAGTGGGTGTGTGTGATGTGTGTGCATCAGTGGTGTGCATGCATGAGATATATGAGTCACATGTGTGAGCAGATCCCGGGGTGGGGGCACCCCGGAGTTCAGCCCCTCCCTTCTCCTGCTGATGGAGGTACAGACGTCAGCCTACTCACTCTGCCGCCAAGTTCAGGCGAGGGGATTCCCCAGGCCTGAACGCCTGGATTTCAGCCCCAAAGTAAGTGTTTTGAGAACTAAGAGGGCAGGCACTGGAACTCTTAATTTTTTTTTTAATGCAAAAGATTTAGAGAAAAAATGCTAGCCATTTCAAGGGGCCGTCCTGAGGGTCAGCATGGCTGTGGCCCTGAGCAGTGAAACCAGAGCTCTGGTATGTTCTGGACCCCCTAGAGTCGACTTGGCCTTCTATTTCCTCCCCAGGCCAGGGAGCACAACAAGCAGATTTAAGGATGATTTCAACCGGGGTTGAAAGAAAAGGGCTGTGGTTCCTCCTCTAAGGGCAGCGTTCCTTCACTCAGCTGGCCTGATGTCGCCTTGACGGCTCTCGCAGGCCCTGTAAGGTGAGGTCCTGAGTGTTTGCTATGGTTCTAGGATCCCAGCAAGATGGGTTTCCCTGGGTTTATCTAACTTGTTTCCTTGGGCTCTTGCCTAGAATGAAGTGAATGAAACAAAATCTCGACCCTGGAACGTGATGGAAGTTGGACGCCGGGCATCGCCATGCTGGGTGGGGGGCACACCCAGGCGGCCTGCAGTGAATAAACATGGCAGCATCCTTCATCCCTCAGCTCGGCCGCACCCAGAGCCGGGTGCCGATGGTTTATGGAACCGAGGCCGCACTCGGGTTAAACGGCCCATCAGGGTTCCTCGAGCGTGTGCACATTTCCAAAGACTAAACAGGCACAGACTTCATGATTTGTGGCCAGAAATGACAGGAAAGTGCCCATTGAGTGGAATTTGCAGTTGATTCCTGGCATTCCTAACATATTTTGGTGTTTAGTGCTGGAGAAATGACAGTCGGGCCCCTCCCCAGGTCTCTGTGTTAGCAGAAGCCCGCATTGCAAGCGGTCCAAGTGGGGGGCTCTGTCTGTGGGTGGAGCCAGCAGGGTGTGGGCGGATCACACTGTTGGAGACACTCCGTCTCCCCGAGGCTTCCCTCGGTGGCTTGTCTGGGGGGTGTGTTGGGGGCTTTGGTCCCCAGCTCTCTGCTGGCAGGTGATTTCTAAGGAACATAACTGGAAATGCAACCCTGGCATCTCTGCCTTGTTGGGGACACAGCACCCGGACTCCAGGGGCACCAGCAGCTCCCGGAGAGACTATGACTTGGGGAAAAACATCAGAGTGATGGCGGTGGGCAGAGGGTCAGAGCTGGCTGAGGACCAAGGACTCAACCCGGCCTCTCAGCTGTGTCAGGCTGTGGCAGGATTGAACTCGCCTGGGGCTCAGATGGCCTTGGGGCAGCCCAGACGGTGTCCATGGTTCTGCTCTGCTGTGAGTTCTTTAGCACGGCAGCCTCCAAGTTCTTGTCATCAGTATGGACTGAATGTGACCCCCAGGTCTTAGGTTGAAACCCCAATCCCCAGTGTGATGGTGTTGGGAGCCAGGATGTTTGGGAGGGGATGAGGTCATGGGGCAGAGCCCCCGTGAAGGGGATCATTGCCCTTGTAGGAAGGGGCTCCAGAGAGAGCTTACTTCTCTCTCCACCAGGTGAGGACACAAGAGGACAGCCATCCGCAAGCCGGGATGTAGGCCTCATGGACGCCAGCTCTGCCAGGGCCCTGGGGTGGACCCCCAGCCTCCAGAGCCGAGAGACATAAATGTATCGTTTAACCCCCTGGTCTGCAGCGTTTTTATCACAGCAGCCAGAGCTAAGACACTGGTATCTCGTTTTTTAACAATAAGGAGTATTTGAGCAAACACTCCCAATATATGCAGATGCATTTATTTCGCGTGTCACGTGGACCAGCATTCTAAAATATAGGTATTATAAACTGTGGCTTCCCGGGTGGCTCAGTAAAGAGCCTGCCTGCCAGTGCAGGAGATATGGGTTCAATCTGTGGGTCAGGAAGATCCCCTAGAGAAGGAAATAGCAACCCACTCCACTGTTCTTGCCTGCAGAATCCCATGGACAGAGGAGCCTGGTGGGCTACAGACCAGGGGGTCACAGAGTCGGATGTGACTGAGCGGCTGAGCATTATAAAATATAGGCATCTTAAACGCTGCAGGAAGATGAGGCACGGAGCCGTGGGATGTCGGTGTCACCAGGGTCTCCTTGTACGTGCCTGGGGTGCGTGCATCTCCCTGGGGGGTTTTGACCCTGGTTTAGAGCTCAGTGCTGTAGAGGGTTTAGCCTTCAGGAAGGATAGGATTGCGTTTTTGCCGTTGTTAACTTCTTGTACTTTTTAAACTATGATGAATCTTTTCAAACAGCTTTAGAGTGAAGAGAGTCACGGCCAATTTTATGTGACCTGTGTCCCCTTCCCCTGATCGGCTCACTCCTTTCTCTCCCTGGATCCTTTTAAAGCAACACCTGGACCTCATTTCATCAGAGAATGACTTCAGTAGGTGTCTCTACAGAATACCCATCTTTCAGAGTTGGTCCACAGCTTGACAGGATTCTGGTGTGTGTGCATGTCTCAATCCCTCAGTTGTGTCTGACTCTGCGACCCCATGGACGGTAGCCCACCAGGCTCCTCTGTCCATGGGATTCTCCAGGCAAGAATACTGGAGTGGGTTGCCATGCCTTCTCCAGGAGACCTTCCCAATCCAGGTATCAAACCTATGTCTCCTGCTTGGCAGGTGGCTTCTTCACCACTGAGCCACCTGGAAAGCCCTCTGGAGTTTTTCCTTTCCCCTCCTGCTGTGTTTCCTTCCCTCCCCCCACCCCTTCCTCCCCCTGACTCATCAGTCTCTGATTGAAGATGCCTGCTCATTTGTCCAATAGAGTCTCCTGAGCTCGGGGAGTCCTGGCTGCTCCCCTGCGGTGACATTACCCTGGCCCCTTGGTCCCCGAGTCTCCTGTAAACCAGAGGGATTAGGCCCCTTCATTACCAGAAGCTGCAGACACTAGGTCCCCCTGAGGATGGCCGGTGACACAGACCCCCTTGGCCAGGTGCTGCCCTCGCCAGCAGGACCGCGGTCATGTTCCTCACCTCCTTGGGCCTCAGGCTTCCTGTGTGTGGAGGCTGGGCTTGTTCCAGCGTGTCCAAGGACACCACGGACCTGGTAATAGAGAAGTATCGATGTCCTTCCCCTGGGGATCCAGGAGGGAGCCAGACAATACCCTGAGCCCCCGAGTCACTCTGTTCCCCCCATCATGAAAGGTGCCGGCTCCCCACCACCCTGGGTGCAGGGAAAACACAACCTCTCAGAGCACATGTTGTAAGCCCTCTGTTCCCTGGAGTCCCAGCTGCAAAAAGCTGGCCAGGGGCATGCTTGGGTGAGAAATATTCAGGAATGTGGGAGTGTGTGCTTGGAAAAATGAATTTATCCAGCAAGAGGGGCCTCAGGCAAGAAATAAGAAGTAGTCCTACTGGGTCCCTGTTGTCAAGAGCAGAGTTTTGCCCTGAGGGCTGCTGTGGGCCAGATGGTGCTGGCTATGGTGGGCACAGTCTTGGACTCAGCCCTGCCCCAGGCTGGCCACGGACAGCTGGCTCCAGGGGGCAAGCTGAGCGGTCCTTGTCGCCTACTGATGACCTTGAGGGCGGTTCCCTAATGATGCCCTGAATGCTGTGCTCCTGCAGGCCCCACTCTAGGAGTCTCCATCGTCTGTTCTCTCATGAATCATGTACTTGGCACCACAAAGCTGAGTGGTGATCTGTCAGAGCAAACTAGAACCACCAGCCCTGGCCTGGCAGCTGCCCCAGCCCGGCCCACAGGCTCCAGACGCCCGCCTGCCCAGGCTCCCAGGCCGGTCCCTAGGGTGAGCTGAACCCTAATGACATAGGGATCACGGAGATGCACAGCGGAGCAGGACCACCCCTGTACCCGCGCCCACCCCCTTCCCGGGTTCTGAGGCATCTTCCTGCACTCTTTGGAGACCAGTGGTGGGTTCCTGCCTCAGGCAGGCCCCAGGCTGCTCCTGCCCCCTCCACCACCCCGCTGAGCCCAAGGCCCTGTTGCTTCAGCCAGGGCTTCAGAGACACTGTGGGCACAGCTGGCGGGGGAGATAGGCTGCTGCTGAGGTGGGGAGAGCGGAGAGCTGGCCTCTCTTCTCTGGTGTTCTCTGTCATTCAAATAGATCAGAAGCCAAAGAGCCCCTGCGGTCCTGGTTTTAAAGGAAGGAGAGGCCAGAACTCTTTACCTCAGGACTTCCCTGGTGGCTCAGATGGTAAAGAATCCACCTGCAAAGGAGGAGACCCCGGTTTGATTCCTGGGTTGGGAAGATCCCCTGGAGGAGGGCATGGCAACCCACTGCAGTATTCTAGCCTGGAGAATCCCATGGACAGAGGAGTCTGGTGGGCTTCAGTCCATGGGGTTGCACAGAGTCGAACACGACTAACAGGCCAGAACTATAGGGACCTCCTGTTGAGCTCTAAGCAACCCCAGGCTCACTCTGGGTCACCGATGGGTGGCCAAGCGGCCTTGAACTTCCTCCCTCCTCCCCTCCTTCCTCTTCCCACCCTCGCCTCTAGCTCCTTCCTCCCTCTCTGCTCCCCTTCCTCCCCTCCTTCTTCATTCAGATCTTCATGGGAGGCCCCCTTAGGGCTTGGCTCTGGGCCAGGTTCACTGAGCGCTGGATGAATAGAGCTAGTCCTTGCTGTGAAGCCTTTCAAATTGAATTGAGACCCGTTTTGAACAAGCAAATGAACACTGGGTACTTCTACATGCCGCTTCTCTTGCAGAGCTGAGGGTTGTGTGATGGTGATATTAATGGTGACGGTGGAGATGGTGGTGGTGATGCTGAGATGTTGGTGAGGTGCTGATGGTGGTAGCAGTGCTGACACGATGTTTAGGGACTCGCTCTCCCCAGTCCAGGGGACTCAGGGTGTCCTGCCATGGACTCATCCTGTGCAGCAGCCGGGTGTTGGGGAAGGGCTGCAGCTGCGGGAGCCAGACTCCGCCCCCAGCACTGCCTGTGAGCACCCCTCCCCAAGCACTGCTGGTCAGCATCGCCTCTTGGAAGCAGAGGGCCAAGAAAATCTAGGGGATTTGGTTGCAGCGCCCTGAGGACGCAGTCAGGTCCTGAAGTCCCCGGAGAGAGGGGAAAGATACACAGCAAATGTCACTAATCATCAGGGCCCAAGCTCTGGACGTCCAGGCACCGTGGACAGCGGGACTAGTGGGGGGTCGGCGGCCCGTGTCTAAATGCTGCTTAGTTGCTTCACAGGTTGTGTCCCCGGTGGGGAGTCAGCGATGCTCTGGGTCTCGGCTCCCCATCTGTCAGCATGAGGGATCGTGGCCCAGCCCCCTTGGGAGTGAGACAGCTGTGTGATGCTCCGAGCAAGGCTGGCTCCCCACGCAGGTGGACGGCGAAGCCCACTCGCCCTCCCAGCACTGGGGAGGTGCACTGTGCCCCACAGACAGTCGGGCCCCCTCAGAATGGACGGTGTGCCCAGCTGTGGTCAGGCACCCCGTCCTCCTTGCACTGTTCCTCTGGCAGGACCTGAATTCCTGCTAGGACGCCAGATACATCTGTCTGTCCATCCGCTACTTTCTTAGGCAGCCACTTGGCTACACATTTTCACAGCTGTTTCTCCAACCAGCCACTGGGCTGGCTTTCCTCTGCCCATGTTGCAGATGAGAACACAGAGGCAAGGTGACTTGTTGTAGGCCACACAGCTAGGACACGATTTAGCGAGTAAATAACAACAACAACACAGAGAGGCAGAATTGCACTGGGTAATTTCTGAAAGGTCATGGGGTTCTGCAGCCCCCCGGCTCACCCATGATCATGAGGGGCAATGCCAGGACCCAGGTGGGAATCCGGCAGAGCCCCCAGTGCCCTTGCATGCAGGAAGTCTCCTAGCCCCAGAGACTGGGGTCATTGGGCTGCCCCTCACAGAGAAAAGCCATGGAAATTCACACCCCCTCCCATAGGAACATAGGGATCTTGGCAGTTGTGTGACCCTGGAAGAGTGCAGAGAATCCTTCTTGTTCTCAATCAGCGAGAGGATACATGGGCTGGCTGGAGTGTGGCCAGGTCATCTTGGATGCGTCCCTGCCATGGAACTTGGCCCTGTCACCCAGAGGAGCCCAGAATCACGTGGGGCAGCTCCGGGCTGGGGGAGGGGAGGTGGATGGCAGAGTCAGGGCCGAGGGAGGTGTCTTTGGTGCCCATACACAGATGGTGTCTGCCCAAGGCCATGGGTTGGCTGGACGCCTCCTCTCAAGGCTCAGGGCCCCGGGATAGACAGCCCAGTGCCTGGGAAGGGTTATGGGGCACCCCGCAAGTAGGCACCAGGAGCCCAGAGGGAAGGTTTGGGGAAAGCAGCTCTCTGTGAGATGTGGAAGGCAAGTAGACGCGAGGAGGCTGGACGTTGGAGGCGGTGGTGCGGGCCGAGTGCCCCTGGACTCCGAGCTGACAGAAGGAGAGGTCTCAGAACACCAACCACTGGCATGTCCCTCTGGGTCAAAGACTGTCCAGCTGCAATGTGCCCGGGTGTCCAGGACACTGGGTGCTGTGAGCCTGGGAGTGATGGGCCCCAGGCTCCAGGGAGCCCTCCAGGCTCGGCCTCGGCAGTGACCGTGACTGCGGTGTGGCCAGCGGGCTGAGGACGTGCTCCTCTCGGGCTCGTTAAGCCCCTCAGCTGGTGGCTGGGCCTCGTGTCCTTGGCCGTGATGTGTCACAGCACGTGGCAGAGACGTGGCCCTGTGGCAGCTCACACCCCCTGCACAGATGGATGGGGTGGGCTCTGCAGGCCTCCCGCCCATCCCCCAGGGCTGTCACCCTGGGGGACTTGCTAGGACACCCTTGGAGAGAGAAGGTGCTGACAAAGCCCCCGGACAAGTGGGGGCACAGGACTCTCCCCTCCATGATCCCATGAAGGAGGGTCGCTTTTGTCCTGAAAGCGTGAGGCCTGTGGCAGGAGGGGTGCCCGGAGGTCCAAAGGGAACCTCCCCCCTCCCCGTTCACGGGGCTCGCACAGCTGGCCCCACACCTCCTGCTGCACTTCAGGAGGCCTGGGCTCCCCCAGGCCACCAAGGCAGCATGGCGGTGACGGACTCCTGGGGTCTCATTGTCCGGTCCCACCTGTGCATACCAGGACTGCTGGCCCATCGCCTGGGGCCCGCTAGTGCCTCCTCCCTACCCCTGGCCCCCAGAGCCGCCCTGCAGCTGAGGAGATAGAGACGAAGGTGCAGCCCTGGAACACAAACATCGATAATTCAGCTTTTCAGACTTCAGTGATCTTTAAAATGTTCCTTTTTCTCTTTTGATTCAGGGGCTTGACGGGAGCCCAGGCATTCCAAAGATTATTTAATATTTAAACAGTGGCCTTCACGAAGGTCGTTGCAGAGCACGAGGGTGTGAGGATGGCCACGGAGCAGGGGCGAGGCAGGGCCAGGGCCACAGTGGAGGGTGACAGGGGCAGGGGTGTGGGAGGTGGAGGCAGAGGGGTGTGGGAGGGGAAGGGGTGTGTGGGAGGGGGTGTGTGGGAAGGTAGGAGGGGTGTAGGAGGGGAGGGGGAGGGGGTGGGAGGTGGATGAGGAAGGAGTCCCCCCTCAACACTCTGCCCCTAACTGGTTAAGTGACCTGGGATCCAACAAGAGCCTGGTCTGTACCTCAGTGTCCCCATCTGAGAAATGGCTCCATGAATGCCTTCTATGACCCAGGGAAGGAAGGAAACCACATACCAGACAGAGGGTGTGAGAGGGGCCAGGAGGGGCTGGGCACAGGTAAGCTGGCCACTGAAGGCAGCACTTGCTTGCAAAGGAAAGCGCAGAGGCCTTGTGAGCTGGTGGTCAGGTATGAAGACCCACGAGGAGGGTAGAGGCTGCATGCTGACCCTCCTTCCCTGCCCCCTGCCAGTGCCCATCCACCGTGACCCTGAAGCCCTCAGGCCCCTGTGTCCTGAGCATCTTGGTCCTCGTCGGCCCATCACTGCCCTGTAAGCTCAGGGGCTCACGGGAAACTGTGCCTTTTAGAATCAGAAAAATCATTTGCTGTTTCCATTTAAAAATCTTGTAAATATAAAAATAATCCTCAAAAGCTTGTACTTTATTTTTTGTTACTTTGAGAAAGGACTTTTGGGATTTTCCCTTTTAAGACACACTCAGAAGATTTAGAGTTCAGATTCGTTCAGATTCACTCGGTTATATTCTCCTGTGGCTTCATGCCTCTCAGACTGAGTCTAAACTTGGAACTACAAGGTCTGGATGGATTCTAAGAAAACATGGCCTGCTCTGGGACAGAGGTATTCCAGTGGGAGGAAGTGCTGGGGTCAGGCACTGGTGAGCCAAGATTCGGCCAAGGCTGCCCACGGCAGGTGGGGGACTGGCCTCAGCTTTTCGGGGGACATGGCCCAGGATGTTCTCGATGCTTCCTGGGCTCACTGTATCTTACAGGCGTTTCCCAAGTCCCCTTTGTGGTCCAGCTCCAGGCAGATGGACAAGACATCTTACAGGTGCTTTGGTTTAAAAGGAAAAAAAGAAACCCAAACTAAAATAAGACGCCCGAATAGACTTCTTAGGGCTCCCTGGGGTGGGTGGCACCCTCCCTGGAGGTCTCACCATCAGTTCCTGGGGGTCAGGCCTTCCTGGCAGCTGCCTTGTCCACGGAGGATGAACAGAAGGCCGGGGGAAGATCCCTCCACCCCAGATAGCCCACGTCAGTGACTCAGGACAGCCTGCCTCCGCCTCCCCCATGCTCCCCTGACGGTGGTCACCGAACCAATCCCAACTCTGCTTCTGTCCATTTGGCATCTTCTAGAAGCAGCAGCAGAAAAACACAGCTCAGAAACCTGCGCTCATGTGACCTGCTCATCTTCTGTGGCCCAGACAGTGTCCCCATCCTCTGTTGGTCCCTCGCGGCCCCCTCTAGACTTTTTTTCTTTCTTTTGTTGGACAGGGAGGCCTGGAGTGTTGCAATTCATGGGGTCGCAAAGAGTCGGACACAACTGAGCGACTGAACTGAACTGAACAGCTCCCTGATCAGGGACTGAACTTGACCCTTGGCAGTGAGAGCACTGAGTCCTAACCACTGGTGTTGCTCAGTCACTAAGTCATGTACAACTCTTTGCGACCCCATGGACTGCTGCTGCTACTGCTGCTAAGTCGCTTCAGTCGTGTCCAACTCTGTGCGACCCCATAGACGGCAGCCCACCAGGCTTCCGTGTCCCTGGGATTCTCCAGGCAAGAACACTGGAGTGGGTTGCCATTTCCTTCTCCAATGCATGAAAGTGAAAAGTGAAGTCGTTCAGTCATGTCTGACTCTTCGCGACCCCATGGACTGCAGCCTCCCAGGCTCCTCCATCCACGGGATTTTCCAGGCAAGAGTACCGGAGTGGGGTGCCATTGCCTTCTCTGCCATGCACTGCAGCACATATGTTAAATAAGCACGGTGACAATATACAGCCTTGACATACTCCTTTTGCAATTTTGAGCCAATCTGTTGTTCCACGTCCAGTTCTAACTGTTCCTTCTTGTCCTGAATACAGCTTTCTCAGGAGGCAGGTAATGTGATCTGATATTACCATCTCATTAAGAATATTACAGTTTGTTATGATCTACACAGTCCAAAGCTTTAACATAGTCAGTGAAGGAGAAGTAGATTTTTAAAATTCCTTTGCTTTTTCTATGATCCAGTATATGTTGGCAATTTGATCTCTGGTTCCTCTAAATACAGGTTGTACATCAGGAAGTTTTCAGTTTATGTACTACTGAAGCCTAGCTTGAAGGATTTTGAGCATATTCTTGCTTACATGTGAAATGAGTGCAGTTATAAGGTAATTTGAACATTCTTTGACATTGCTTTTCTCTGGGATTGGAATGAAAACTGACCTTTTCCAGTCCTGTGGCCACTGCTGAGTTTTCCAAATTTGCTGGCATAATGAGTGCAGCACTTTAACAGCATCAACTATTAGGATTTGAAACAGCTCAGCTGGAATTCCATCACGTCCACTAGCCTTGCTCATAGTAATGCTTCCAAAGGCCCATTTGACTTCACACTCCAGGATGTCTGGCTCTAGGTGACTGACCACACCGTCGTGGTTGTCTGGGTCATTAGGAGCTCTTTTGTATAGTTCTTCTGTATATTCTTGCCACCTTTTAAAAACCTCTTCTGCTTCTGTTAGGTCCCTGCTCTTTTTGTCCTTTATTGTGCCTATTTTTGCATGAAATAATCCTGTGGTGTCTCCAATTTTCGTAAAGAGATCTCTAGCCTTTCCCACTCTGTTGTTTTCCTACTTCTTTGGATTGTTCACTTGATAAGGCTTTCTTATTTCTCCTTGCTACTCTCTGGAGCTCTGCATTCTGTTGGGTATATATAACCACTGGACCGCCAGGGAATTCCTGGAAAGACTCTTGAGAGTCCCTTGGACACAGGAATTCAAACCAATCAATCCTAAGGGAAATCAACCCTGAATATTCATTGGAAGGGGGCTTCCCTGGTGGCTCAGATGATAAAGAGTCTGCCTGCAATGCGGGAGACCAGGTTCAGTCTCTGGGTTGCGAAGATCCCCTGGAGAAGGAAATAGCAACCCACTCCAGTACTCTTGCCTGGAGAATCCCATGGACAGAGGAGCCTGGCAGGCTACACTGACCCCAGTTCATGGGGTCACAGAGCTGGACACAACTGAGCAACTCACACACATTCATTGGAAGGACTGATGCTGAAGCTCCAATACTTTGGCCAACTGATGTGAAGAGCTGACTCACTGGAAAAGACCCTAATGCTGGGAAGGATTGAGGGCAAAAGGAGAAGGGGGTGATAGAGGATGAGATGGTTCGATGGCATCACTGACTCAACGGACATGAGTCTGAGCAAACTGGGAGATGGTGAAGGACGGGGAAGCCTGGCCTGCTGCAGTCCAGGGGGTCACAAACAGTCGGACATGACTTAGCAGCTGAATGACAACTAGATTTCTGAGTGATTCTGACTCCAGGGACGAGGATGAGAGTGAGAGTTCCAGGCCGCAGTCCCGTGGGCTGACTGGCCGTGACTTTCGTTGGGCCCTGTCCTTCCTGGTCACTGCAGTCCCCTGCCCCTCGCCTGGCTTGGAGGCCCACGTCTTGTCCTCAAGCTCTGTTTTGTGGACTGCAAAGCTGGGGCTCCATGGTCACTGAGGTGGGTCTCAGGGCATGTGGGGGTCCTGCCCTGGCCAGGCAGCATCTTGTGGAACCCCTGAGCTCCCCAAGCTCCCCTCTTCTCAGGGCCTAGCTGAGACCCCCCAAAACCAAGGAACCTAGGTGGTTAGCTGGCACTGGAGGCTGGAGAGAGCACTCCCAGGGCAGGTTCTCCATCATATCCCCATGTAGCCAGCCTGGCCTGCCATGACCTCAGACTCTGGCCTCTAGACTGAGAGACAATGAGGGTGTCTTGTGAAAGCTGCCAGGTCCGGGCGTTTTGTCGTGGTGGCCCCATGCCTGTCCCCAGCCTCCTTTTCTGGGATCCTGCCCAGTTCCCACAGCCAGATGGGTGTCCCCAGGGCCCCACACTCAGGCTCTGAGCTCTCGGTAGGAATCTGCCCCCCCGGAGTCTCGGCCCCACAGACGTGCCTCTGTACTTCTCCCATGGAACCTGAAGGAGCTTCCATGCGGGCTAGTGGTCAGTGGGCCCTGGGCTCAAGGGATGACCCCTAGGAGCTGTGCATTTTCCCACTCTTGGGAAGCCCTGGGGAGAAACAGCTGCTGATGGGTGAGCTTACAGAGGAGAAGGTTGCCTCCATTTCCCTTCAGCCCCTGGACACCCAGGGTGTCCTCGCCACATGTGGACCTCCCTGCTGGGGTGGAGGTCCCCGATGGCCAGTCCTGGCCAGGGGGCTGTCCCGGCATCACTTCCTTCCTGCCAGGAGGACCTACTTGCAGCCTTTCTCACCCCCAGCTCACGGAGGGCAGCACCATCAATCAGGTTCTGTGTTTTATCACGCAAACTGGAACTCCTGAGAGAGGAGGGGGCTGAGGACCTCAGGACCACCAGCGCCTGAAAGTAGGGGTGCCCGCTGTTCCCTGGGCCTCACCCCTCCCGGCAGACCTGGCCCCATCCCTGCCCTGCAATCCCTGCTGCCGTGGGGGACTCTCAGGACCCGCCCCTCAGGCTGGTGACACTTGAGTCTGCCCTGCTTGGCACACTGAGATTCATCACTTGCCTTTTCCAGCTAGAATCTCCTTTGATTATAGAAATGCTTACGTTGACCAGGGAGTGGAGGTGAATTTCAAGTGGATAGAGGTGTTGGGTGAATGGCTGAAGCTGACAAGGGCTGTCCAGTCCACCAGTGCTGAGGTGTGTCTGGGAGCCAAGTGCAGCCCTGTCTGGCCAAGCTCTAAGTGCTCAGAGGGGCAGCTTCTCCTGGCTCCTTGGGATGCGTAGATTGGGCGTGTGTGCTGACTCAAGCGTGTGCCTGCGGGTTGGGTAGGGATGACCCTCCCCACCGCAGGTGGCTCCAGAGGGAACGTGGTCTGTGGCAGGTGACTTAATCCAGAGCTGAGCACAAGGCTAGTGTAACCAGGCCTCACTGATCATTCAAGGAGCCCCGGGCTGCCTGCAAAGCCCTGATTTAGAAAGGCATCCAACCTGCAGGAAAAATGATATAAAAGTGAGATTGTAGGATAAGATATTGGAGGCTGGGCTTCCCTCCTAGCTCAGTTGGTAAAGAATCTGCCTGTGTTGTAGGAGACTCAGGTTTGACCCCTGGGTTGGGAAGATCCCCTGGAGAAGGGAATGGCAACCCACTCTAGTATTCTTGCCTGGAGAATCCCATGGACAGAGGAGCCTGGCAGGTTACAGTCCATGGGCTCAGAAGAGTCGGACGTGACTTAGCGACTAAATCACCACGTAAGAGAAGATGAAACAGGCTGCCAGTCTTCCTGCAAGGAAGGTGCTCAGCACACAGTGTAGCCCCAGCTCTGGGTGGGAGTGGCCTGTGATCTGGACATAGATGCTGGGGCTGTTCATACAGAGCCAGCCTCAGGTGGTCCTTTTGAGGATGAGCTCCGCCTGCCCAGGAAGGGGGCGGGTGAGTCTCGTTTCATTCATGACACTCCCTTGCCGTCATCACCTCCAATTCAGTTCTCTTGGTCGTGAACGTCAACAAACATCAACCACCTGTTGGTAAAAGGTCACTGCTGACCCTCTGCACCATAGAAATGCTTGGCATGTTCCTAGCATTTAATTTTCACCACAACTTGGAGGCAGGCGCTCCTCTTTCTCCAGTTTTGCCTTTGATGACACTGAGTCTCAGACGCAAGAACCTGTGCAGGGTCCTGGGTGGTGGGGGCACAGCAGAGCTTCTGGTGCAGTTGTGCCCCACCATGGGGAGGGGTGTGTGGGAGGGGGTACTTCACACCCAGTACACCTCCCCCACAGTCCCTCGGGCACCCAGGACTTTCCTGCCTCTGGTCATCTCACAAGGGCCTCACCCTCAAAAGAACCCGCTCCCCACATCCCTCCACTGCTCTGCCCTGGGAACTCTCCCCTGACCCTGAGAGCTTCCTCATTCTCCAGCCCAGACACAGGGTCGCCAGGGCTCTGGGAGCCTCCCGTGGTCCTGAGTCTGCCTCCTTGGCTGACTGGGGGCTGTAGGCACCCTAAAGCACAGCCGGCTGGTCCAGTGCCTGGAGCCTTGAGCCGCCAGCACCCCTGGCACACCACACATAGAGCTGACCCTTGTCACATGGGCAGACTTGCTCTGCCCCTGCTTCTGCAGAGCCGAGGTGGGGGGCTCAGAAATGAGGCTGCCAGGACTCTATCCCCTCGCCCCTGCCAGCTTGCTCACTTGAGCCCCACAGAGAGAACCCTGAGGTAAGACCAGTGAGTTTCCTGGGGGGCCCTGGAGACTCTGCTCCCCAGCTCCATCCCAGTGTAGGTTGTGACTAGCTAAAAGACAACTTTTTAAAAGCATTTTGAAATCAAGGTGTAACTTACCATAAGACACAAATCCTGAGGGTTCCGCTTGCGCATTTTCACGTGTCTACGCCCACGTAACCACCATCATGTAAAGGGGTCACATTGAGAGCGGCACCCATCGAGGGCCCCTGGTAACCCCCCCAGTCCCCTTCAGTCACCACTCCGAAGGATATCCACTCTCCTGACCTCTGACCTCCATCAGAGCCTGTCCTCACGTTGACCTTCGCACACTCCATCCCTTCACATACCACCTCCACTCATGCCCTCCGTGCAGCCCCAGGCAGCAGTGGTCGGGTCTTTCCCCACAGGGCTGTGTTGCCAGTGACCAGACTGCCAGGCATTTCTCCCTCTGTTGTTGGGGGACATTCAGGTGGTCCCAGGTTTTGAGTAAGCCTGGAGGTCCAAGACTACCCAGAAGGGTCCTGATCACACTGTCCGGGACATCACTCTTGTTTTTACTGGGTGTATAATCTGCTGCGGGATCACTGGGTCTTGGGGGGGCCTATTCCCACTGGCATCACTTCAGGGCAAATAGAAGGGGAAAAAGTGGAAACAATGACAGGCTTTATTTTCTTGGGCTCCAAAATCACCACGGACGGTGACCTCAGCCATGGAATTAAAAGACACTTGCTCCTTGGAAGGAAAACTATGACAAACCTAGACAGCATATTAAAAAGCAGAGACCTCACTTTGCCAGCAAAGGTCCATGTAGTTAAAAGTACGTTTTTTTCCAGTAGTCATGTACAGATAGATGTGAGAGTTGGAGCCTAAAGATGGCTAAGCGTCGAAGAATTGATGCTTTTGAACTGCCATGCTTGAGAGTCCCTGGGACAGCAAGGAGATCAAATCAGTCAATCCTAAAGGAAATCAGTCCTGAATATTCATTGGAAGGACTGATGCTGAAGCTGAAACTCCAATACTTGGCCACCTGATGCGAAGAGCTGACTCAGGTGGAAAAGACCCTGATGCTGGGAAAGATTGAAGACAGGAGGAGAAGAGAACAGAGGATGAGATGGTTGGATGGCATCATCAACGGACATGAGTTTGAGCAAACTCTGAGAGCTGGTGATAGACAAGGAAGCCTGGCATGCTGCAGTCCAGGGGTCACAAAGAGTCGGACACAACTTAGCAACTGAACAACAACAAATTCCAAGTTGGATGTCGGTTCACCTCCACCCCAGCAGGCCGAAGAAATCCCAGTAACACCACTTGGTATCATCAGCCTTTCAAATGTCAGCCTGCCTGGCGGGTACACAGAAACATCGTTTCTTTGGCAAGCATAGAACACCCATCCTCGTCATAAAAGGACTTTGGTGGTGAGTTTTCCAGCATTCCCTTTGGTGCTGGCGGCTGCCCAGGGGGTGACGTTCCTAGAAGGCCAGAGCAATGAGGAGCCCAACCTGGTGCAGCGCCTCTCCCTTCCCCTCAGGGATCACCCTTGGGTGTGAGGAGGTGTCGGGCCTGGGCCAGTGCCCTGAGAGCAGTAGTTCCCGAGTGGCCGGGTGCTGAGGCGGGGACTTCGAGGACAAGCTGCCCCAGTAAGGTGGCAGCTGCCTGCTGTCAGCTCCAGTGAGAGGTGGCCTTGTGTGAAGAGGGCCTCAGACAAACTTGGGAGATGCAGAACCCGCTGCAGATGGGATCCTCGCCGACAGCTGAGGGTTCCTGTGTGAGTCTCCAGAAGCCACTGAACAAAGGTCACAAACCAGACACTTAAAACAAGAGACACTTAAAACTCTCCCTGTTCTGGGGGCCAGAATCCTAAATCTAGGTGTAGGCAGGGCCATGCCGTCTCCAAAGCCCTAAAGGGAGGGTCCGTCCTGCCTCCGCCAGCCTCCAGCATTGCTGATGATCCCCTGGGTTCGTCTGCTCCTGGCTGCAGCCCTCCAGTCCCACTTGCATGATCACGAGGCTTCTCCTCTGGGCCCAGATTCCGCTCTTCCTGTGAGAACAGTCACGGAAGAAGGGCCCCCTACTCAAGTGTGACCTTGTCTCAGCTTGGCGGCACCTGCAAAGATGTCATTTCCACATAAGGCCACATTCTGAGATTCTGAGTTGACATGAATTTGAGGCACCCAGTGTTCAACTCACTACAGTACATGATTTAAAAAAACTCACAGACTTCCCCGGTGGTCCACTGGTTAAGAATCCGCCTGCCAATGCAGGGGACACAGGTTTGATTCCTGGTCCTGGAAGATGCCACATACTGCTGAGCAACTAAGCCCGTGTGTCCCAGCCACTGAGACCTACCCCCTAGAGCGCATGTGCGGCAATGAGAGAAGCCACCGCAATGAGGAAGCCACCGCAATGATAAACCCACGCACCGTGACACAGAGCAGCCCCTGCTCACTGTAACTAGAGAAAGCCTTGCACAAAAATGAAAACTCAGTGCAGCCAGAAATACATAAATGTTTAAAAAATCAAGTTCTCAAAACCAGTGCCCCAAACAGCAGACCATCTGTGGTCTGGATAGAGGCCCCAAAGCTAGTTTCTGATGTCCGGGATATACGGGTGTGGGGCGCCAGGCCCCTCTCCTCACACCCTCCCCAGCTCTCCACTTCCAAGGAACCATAGCACACACACTGGTGTAGAAACCCATGGAGTTCTGGAAGCCAGAGCCGGTGCTGGCTTGCTCCCTTCCTCACAGGTGAGGCTGGGCCCTGAGCAGTGGACGCCTAGCTGCACCCGGGCTGCATAGCTATGCAAAGGTGGCCACCGAGGCCACCTGAGAAGCGCTTGTCACTGCCCAGGGGTGGGACACCCACACGGAGGGTGCTCTCAGCTGCTGACAGCTACCCCACGAGTGGCTCCAGGGCTTTGAACACAGCAGTAAGGACACTAGCCTTGTGGTTTGCATACCCTGGTTTCTTTATTTCAATTTTCTAGGCATTCCTTTTGACTGATTTTTGCAAAAGCTGATATGTTCTACCTGGAAGGGCCCCCTTGTCTTGAGAATGCAGCTGCAATGATCCAGAAACTGATAAATAACCTGGGGAAACGTACACACATTGATGTGGACACCTGCTGTCACCAGGGGTGCTATGCCAGCCCCTGCACGCCATTCTTTGTTCATGGCCCCTGCTGTGCCCAGTTGGCCGAATAATAGAAGAGAGAGAGAAGGGTCCTGAGTTGGGTACATAGCCATGCATGTACCAGGACACACGTGTAAGAATGTTACAGGTGCTCTGCTTATCACAGGCGATATGGGGTTGTGCTATAAAATAGTGTGAGATGATTAGATGGCATAACCAACTCGATGGACATGAGTTTAAGCAAGCTCCAGGAGATGGTGAAAGTTGGACTGTGAAGAAGGCCGAGCGCTGAAGAATTGATGCTTTTGCACTGTGGTGTTGGAGAAGACTCTTGAGAGTCCCTTGGACTGCAAGGAGATCCAACCAGTCCATTCTGAAGGAGATCAGCCCTGGGATTTCTTTGGAAGGAATGATGCTGAAGCTGAAACTCCAGTACTTTGGCCACCTCATGCGAAGAGTTGACTCATTGGAAAAGACTCTGATGCTGGGAGGGATTGGGGGCAGGAGGAGAAGGGGACAACCGAGGATGAGATGGCTGGATGGCATCACCAACTCGATGGACGTGTCTGAGTGAACTCTGGGAGTTGGTGATAGACAGGGAGGCCTGGCGTGCTGCGATTCATGGGGTCGCAAAGAGTCGGACACGACTGAGAGACTGAACTGAACTGAGGAGATGGTAATGGACGGGGAAGCCTAGTGTGCTGTAGTCCATGGGGTTGCAAAGAGTCGGACACGACTGAGTGACTGAACTGATTGAACAGTATATAGCACCCAAAAAGAATGGCCCGTGGTTAAGTGCAGCAGCACGCGTCATCCTAGAAACACAACACAGCAAGTCTTCTATTGCTTTCTTGTGCTTTGTAGATACTATGTTTTTTATAAAGGAAGTTTTGTGGAAACGCTGAGTTGAGCAATCTACTAGCACCATTTTTCCAACAGCATTTACATATCTGGGTCACATTTTGGTAATTCTCACAATATTTCAAACTTTTTCACTATTACTATATTTGTTATAATGATCTGTGATGAGCCACCTTGATAGTATTATTACAAAAAGATTACAATTCACTGAAGGTTCAGATAATGGTTAGCTTTTTTTTTAGTGATAAGACATTTTTAATTAAGGTATGCACTTTTTAAAAAGACATAATGCTATTTCACACTTAATCAACTACAATATAGACGTAACACAAAACAAATTCGTGTGACTGGCTTTATTGTGATTGAAAGTGAAAGTGTTAGTCACTCAGTGGTGTCTGACTCTTTGTGACTCAATGGACTGTAACTCGTCAGGCTTCTCTACCCATGGGATTTTCCAGGCAAGAACACTGGAGTGGGTTGCCATTTCCTTCTCCAGGGGATCTTTCTGACCCAGGGATAGAACCTGAGTCTCCTGCATCTCAGGCAGATTCTTTACCATCTGAGCCACCAGGGAAGCCCATTATTGTGGTTATCTGGAAACAAGCCCTCAATATCTCCAGGTCGGTTTGTATTGACTGAAAAGGAATGAATTGCAGGGGACTCAAAAAGTTCGAAGTCTGGGGAATGAGGATGAGAATGCAGGCAGGACACGCTCTCCCAGTAAATGACAGGAGGGGCCTGGTGGCAGGACCCCCCAAGCTGGCTGCCCAAGGGGGCCAGCATCAAAAGTTAAACCTGGAGCTGGCCAACCCACCTGACTGGCCCTGCCCAGAGCCCCCCATGTCTGTAGAGGTCCAGTTTCGAGGAAGGGCAGGCATTAGCAGCCCTCCCTCCCGCCTGGCTATCTTGGGCCGCAGAACAGGTGCCTGGCAGAGGTCCAGGAGGCTGGCTTGTGGCTCTCGCTTGGGATCATCTGCTTCCCAACTCTGCCGGAGCCTGGGCTTCTGGTCCTGGGGACTCTGACCAGACAGGGAGCTGCCACCCTTTTGAGGTCAGACCTACTGATGGAAACCTAACCCACCAGACATTCCCTGAGGAGCCCAGGGAGGCGAGTCCTGCCAGGACCTCGAGGGAGGCATCAGCCAGGCAGAGTGTGGTCCGTGTCAGCCCGCTTCCAGCACGGCTCCTTCTGATGTCAAGCATCACCCGAGCCCTGGTTGGAGTGGGATCACCTCTCCTCTGCTGGGGTCAGGCATTCAGCGCAGATGCTGTCGTGACCCATCGTGACTCTTGCTAAGAATCTTGACCCCCTCCTGCTTTAGCCCTCCACTTCACGGCAGGACCGTCTTTGTTCCTGAGGACTTTGGAAAACACTTAGAAAGGGACATCCCAGGTCTGCTTTTCTGGAAAGCGACACCCCATCCTTGCCCAGCCCCAAGGAGACCTGAGCTGAGGGTTGACACTGCTTCCCCCAGGGGCAGCCTCACTCAGGCAAGTGGAGGCCTGGGTTCCCTGTCCCTGGCCAGGCAGCGAGGACCCTGGAGGTCAGGGTGGAGGGAAGCAGCTGGCAGGTGGAGGCAGTTACAGCAACTCGGAATCTGAAGATGCAGCGGCTGGATTCCAGCACCGGCAGAGCACCAAGCGGCTCCTGGGGGACAGAGCTGGGGGATTAGTGGTGCTGAGTCACTGGCTGCTGGGGGTGGAGGGGGCAGGAGGCTGACAGGTGGGGATGCTCAGGCTTGGCAGGCCCACATGGTCCAGGGGCGGCATATTCCAAAGGGAACGCGGAGGGATTACAGGATCACGGACAACGGAAGCGTTGGCTGTGGCTTCGGCAGTCGCTCTGGCAGAATGTGCTGGAATAGAAGCAGAGGAGGAGTGTGAACCCTGGGAAGAGGTGGAAATGAAGAGGCACCAGTGCCCCGACCCAGAATGAGGTTCTGACCGCGAGCATGAAGGAGGGGCTGGCGCAAGCGATGCAGCCCAAGTCTTGCTGGCCCAGGGGTCTCAGTCCAGGGGCCAGTCCTGGGGCTCCCCTTTCCTCTGCAGTATCTGGGGTGCTCAGGCAGTGGCTCCAGGGATGTGTGCAGACCCAAGGGGTGTCAAAGAAACAGCTCTCCCCATGGCCAGCTCCTCTCTGGACTCCCCAAGCAGCTCCTTGACAGCCCTGGCTTCGCTCAGCCGCTGCACAGTGGCTGAGCCTCCCTGCCGGTGAGATGGGAGGTGCACAGTAGGGCCTGGGGGCAGGGAGCCAGCAAGATACCAGATCCCCACCGTTAGAGGGCCTTTGGGGTCACTCAGCTCACACCTCTGTTCACTGGGGTCAAGGGGGAAGGCCACCCCTGGTGTAGCAAGTCTCCAGGCCTGTGCAGGGGATGTTTTTGTATGATGGCTTCATTATTCTCTGAAACAGTGAGGTTAGCCCCTGACTGCTAGGTGATTGATGAGGAAACTGGCATAGTTACTGCAAACCCCTGAGTTTGCACATCACGCTGCTGGGAAAGAACTTTTAGGATCAGCAGCAAGTGTGTCCTCCCCGTGTTGCCTGAGACCCTCTATGTGGAAGCTGATGCTCCTCCTCACCTCTATGAAGACAGAGCCGGCTTCGGGGAGCAAGCTGGAGTCTGGAGGAGGCTGGGACCCCCAGGTCTGTCTCTGGGGGCCACCCTGTACCTGCCCGGACTCCCACCAGGCCGGACCACCCCAGCCCTGACCCCCCGCAGTCTTCCATGGACTTATCCCTTAGACTTTCCAAGAGCAGAAAGAACATCTTTTAGAATTGACATGGAGCCTGGGAACTGAGGGGGGCTTGCCTTGGTGTGGACACACCCAGGCCCCTCCCTGTTACTCAACAGTGAGGCTTCGGAGAGAACGCAGGTAATGGAAGCCCCATGGCTGACAGGAACCACCTCCAGGGCCCGAGAACCACGTTGCATCCCCACCACACTCTGGGGGATCAGAGAGCCACGCTGGGTCCCCACCACACTCTGGGGGATCAGAGAGCCACGCTGGGTCCCCACCACACTCCAGGGGTCAGGGAGCCACGCTGGGTCCCACCACACTCTCGGGACCCAGGAACTGGCACTGACTGGAGTTTCCCTTTTCAGAGGGAGGATCTGAGTAGAAGGGGATGAAGGGGCACCCGAACAGGTGCATCTGGGTGGTTAGAGGTGGCGTCTATATTTGTCTCTGATTTGGAGAACTGGCTCTGCTCCGGCTGCGAACGGCCAGGCAGGGCCTGTGTCAGCACCGTTTGTGCCGAGGGACATGGCTTTGCAGGAACCAGAGCAGGCCTTTCAGAGAGAGACCAGTTGTCCCCTGTGGAGGCCTGAGGGGCCTGGGCACAGGCTCCATGCTCCCCTCTGCAAGTGCTGTGAACACGGACCTGCAGCTACAGGTCGGGGGCGGGGTGTGCTCCCCCCGCATGGATTAGATCCAGGGGCGGGGGCACTGAGCCCCCTGACATTTCCCTGACACTCACTGCAGCCTTGGCCCCGAGAAGCCAGGCTGTGTCTCTCCCTTCACTTAAAATGAGACACAATACGTTCAAGCCGACGGAAGAGTCCATCTTTGCAACTGCCCTGTTGAAGCTTCCCTGCCTGTCTGTCGTGGGCTACATGTGTGTAGTGTGTTCAGTCGCTGAGTTGTGCCCACTCTTTGCAATGCCATGGATGCAACATGCCAGGCTTTCCTGTCCTTCACCATCGACTAGAGTCTGCTCCGAGCAGCCGACCCACAAACTGGAGAACAATTAAATTAGAGATGTTCTGACTCAGTTGCAAAAGTTCTAGGGCCCACAACAGATTCCCAGAGCTGGGCATCCAGCAAAGGGACTGAGAACCCCTGGGGAATCTGACTGTGAAGGCCAGTGGGATTTGATTACAGAACTTCCTTAGGACTGGGGAAACAGAATCTTGTAGTTCAGTTCAGTCGCTCAGTTGCATCCAACTCTTAGCGACCCCATGGACTGCAGCACATCAGGCTTCTCTGTCCATCATCAACTGCCAGAGCTTGCTCAAACTCATGACCATCGAGTTAGTGATGCCATCCAACCATCTCATCCTCTGTTGTCTCCTTCTCCCACCTTCAATCCTTCCCAGCATCAGAGTCTTTTCCAATAACTCAGTTCTACGCATCAAGTGGCCAAAGCATTGGAGTTTCACCTTCAGCATGAGTCCTTCCAATGAATATTCAGAACTAATTTCCTTTAGGATTGACTGGTTTGATATCCTTGCAGTCCAAGGGACTCTCAAGAGTCTTCTCCAACACCACAGTTCAAAAGCATCCAGTCTTTGGCGCTCAGCTTTCCTTATAGTCCAACTCTCACATCCATACATGACTACTGGAAAAATCATAGCTTTGACTAGATGGACATTACTTTTTAAAATATGCTGTGTCGGTTGGTCATGGGGCTTCCCTGGTGGCTCAGACAGTAAACAATCTGCCTGCAATGTAGGAGACCTGGGTTATATCCCTGGGTTGGGAAGATCCCCTGGAGAAGGAAATGGCAACCCACTCCAGTATTCTGGCCTGGAGAATCCTGTGGAGAGACAAGTCTGGTGGGCTACAGTCCATGGGCTCGCACAGTGGGGCTGCACTGATACTTTCTTTCTAGGGGAGTCATAGCTTTTCTTCCAAGGAGCAAGCATCATTTAATTTCATGGCTGCAGTCACCATCTGCAGTGATTTTGGAGCCCCCCAAAATAAGTCTCTCACTGTTTCCATTGTTTCCCCATCTATTTGTCATGAAGTGATGAAACCAGATGCCATAATCTTCGTTTTCTTAATGTTGAGCTTTAAGCCAACTTTCTCACTCTCTTCTTTCACTTTCATCAACAGGCTCTTTAGTTCTTCTTCACTTTCTGCCATAAGGGTGGTATCATCTGCATATCTGAGGTTATTGATCTTTCTCCTGGCAATTTTGATTACAGCTTGTGGTTCCTCCAGCCCAGCGTTTCTCATGATGTATTCTGCATAGAAGTTAAATAAGTAGGGTGACAATATACAGCCTTGACGTACTCCTTTTCCTATTTGGACCCAGTCTGTTGTTCCATGTCCAGTTCTAACTGTTGCTTCCTGACCTGCATACAGATTTCTCAGGAGGCAGTTCAGGTGGTCTGGTATTCCCACCTCTTTAAGAATTTTCCACAGTTTGTTATGATCCACAGTCAAAGGCTTTAGCATAGTCAATGAAGCAGATGTTTTTCTGGAACGCCCTTGCTTTTTCAATGATCCAATGGATATGGGCGATTTGATCTCTGGTTCCTCTGCCTTTTTAAAATCCAGCTTGAACATCAGGGAGTTCAGGGTTCACGTATTGCTGAAGCCTGGCTTGGAGAATTTTGAGCATTAGTTTGCCTGTATGTGAGATGAGTGTAATTGTGCAGTAGTTGAGCATTCTTTGGCATCACCTTTCTTTGGGATTGGAATGAAAATTGACTTTTCTAATCCTGCAGCCACTGCTGAGTTTTCCAAATCTGCTGGCATATTGAGTGCAGCACTTTCATAGCATATTCTTTTAGGATTTGAAAGAGCTCAACTGGAATTCCATCACTTTCACTAGCTTTGTTCGTAGTGATTCTTCCTAAGGCCCACTTGACTTCACATTCCAAGATGTCTGGCTCTAGATGAGTGATCACACCATGGTTATCTGGATCGTGAAGGTCTTTTTTGTACAGTTTTTCTGTGTATTCTTACCACCTCTTCTTAATATCTTCTGCTTCTGTTAGGTCCATACCATTTCTGTCCTTTATTGTGCCCATCTTTGCATGAAATATTCCCATAGTATTTCTAATTTTCTTGAAGAGATTTCTAGTCTTTCCCATTCTATTGTTTTCTTCTATTTCTTTGCACTGATCACTGAGGAAGTCCTTCTTACCTCTCCTTGCTATTCTTTGGAACTCTGCATTCAAATGGGTATATCTTTCCTTTTCTCCCTTGCCTGTAGCTTCTCTTCTTTTCTGAACTATTTGTAAGACCTCCTCAGACAACCATTTTGCCTTTTTGCATTAATTTTTCTTGGTGATGGTTTTGATCACATGATCCTGTACAATGTTATGAACCTTGTCCATAGTTCTTCAGGAACTCTATCAGATCTAATCCTTTTCATCTATCTGTCACTTCCACTGTGGAATTGTAAGGGATTTGATATAGGTCATACTTGAATGGTCTAGTGGTTTTCCTTACTTTCTTAAGTCTGAATTTGGCAATAAAGAGTTCATGATCTGAGCCACAGTCAGCTCTCGGTCTTGTTTTTGCTGACTTCTCCATAGAGCTTCTCCATCTTTAGCTGCAAAAAATATTATCAATCTGATTTCAGTATTGACCATCTGGTGATTTCCATGTGTAGAGTCTTCTGTTGTGTTATTGGAAGAGAGTATTTGCTATGACCAGTGGATTCTCTTGGCAAAACTCTGTTAGCCTTTGACCTGTTTTGTTTTGTACTCCAAGGCCAAATTTTCCTGTTACTCCAGGTATATCTTGACTTTCTACTTGTGCATTCCAGGGATCAAACAAAACCTTGTGCGCACCAGGACCCAGAAGAAAGGAGCAGCGACACCACAAGAGACTGAGCCAGATTTGCTTGTGAGTGTCCAGGCGTCTCCGTGGAGGTATGGGTCGACAGTGGCCTGCTGTGAGGTCAAGGGCACTGAACACAAGAGTCCTGGGAGCCACAGGGTGTGCTGGCCTGAGTCCTTTGGAAGGAGGTCACCATTACCACCATCACCCTAAACTACAGGACGGGAACACAGCCGCACTCATCAATGGAAAATTTAATTAAAGATTTACTGAGCATGGCCCTGCCTATGAGAACAAGACCCAGATTCCCGCCCAGCCAGTCCCTCCCATCAGAAAGCTTCCACAAGCCTCTTATCCTTATCCATCAGAGGACAGACAGAATGAAAACCACAATTACAAAAAACTAACTAAACTGATCACTTGGATCACAGCTTCAATAAAACTATGAGCCATGCCATGTAGGGCCACCCAAGAAGGATGGGTCATGGTGGAGAGTTCTGACAAAATGTGGTCCACTGGGGAAGGGTATAGCAAACCACTTCAGTATTCTTGCCTTGAGAACCCCAAGAACAGAATGAAAAGGCAACAGATATGACACTGAAAGATGAACTCCCCAGGTCAGGACCTGCCCTATATGCTACTGGAGAAGAGTGGAGAAATCGCTCCAGAAAGAAGGAAGAGGCGGAGCCAAAGCGAAAGCAGCAGCCAGCTGTGGATGTGACTGGTGATGGAAGTAAAGTCCAGGGCTGTAAAGAGCAATATTGTTTGGGAACCTGGAATGTTAGGTCCATGAATCAAGGTAAATTGGAAGTGGTCAAACAGGAGATTGCAGACGTGAAATTAAAAGACGCTTGCTCCTTGGAAGAAAAGTTATGACCAACCTAGACAGCATATTAAAAAGCAGAGACATTACCTTATCAACAAAGGTCTGTCTAGTCAAGGCTATGGCTTTTCCAGTAGACATGTATGGAATGTGAGACTTGGACTATAATGAAAGCTGAGTGCTGAAGAATTAATTTTTTTGAACTGTGACTGTGGTGTTGGAGAAGACTCTTGAGAGTCCCTTGGACTGCAAGAAGATCCAACCAGTCCGTCCTAAAGGACATTAGTCCTGGGTGTTCATTGGAAGGACTGATGTTGAAGTTGAAACTCCAATCTTCTGGCTACCTGATGTGAAGAGCTAACTCATTTGAAAAGAACCTGATGCTGGGAAAGATTGAGAGAAGGAAGAGAAGGGGACAACAGAGGATGAGATGGTTGGATGGCATCACCAACTCAGTGGACATGAGTTTGGTAAACTCTGGGAGTTGGTGATGTACAGGGAGGCCTGGCATGCTGTGGTTCATGGGGTCGCAAAGAGTTGGACACGACTGAGTGAGTGAACTGAACTGAAACAGGAGATGGCAAGAGTGAACAGTGACGTTTTGGGAATCAGCAAACAAAAATGGACCAGAATGGGTGAATTTAATTCAGATGACTACTACCTCTACTACTGTGGGCAAGAATTCCTTAGCAGAAAAGGAGTAGCCCTCATAGTCAACCAAAGATTCTGAAATGCAGTACTTGAGTGCTATCTCAAAAGCAACAGAATGATCTCTGTTCATTTCCAAGGCCAAGCATTCAATATCACAGCAATCCAAGGCTATGCCCCAACCATTAATGCCAAAGAAGCTGAAGTTGAACAGTTCTATGAAGAACTATAAGACCTGGAACTAACACACACACACAAAAGATGTCCTTTTCATCATATGGGACTGGAATGCAAAAAGTAGGAAATCAAGAGATACCTGGAGTAACAGACAAGTTTGACCTTGGAGTACAAAATGAACCAAAGCAAAGGCTAACAGAGTTTTCCCAAGAGAACCCACTGGTCATAGCAAACACCCTTTCCCAATAACACATGAGAAGACTCTACACTTGGGCATCACCAGATGGTCAATACTGAAATCAGATTGATTATATTCTTTGCAGCTGAAGGTGGAGAAGCTCTATAGCTGCTGCTGATGCTAAGACGCTTCAGTCGTTTCCGACTCTGCGACTCCATAAATGGCAGCCCAACAGGCTCCCCTGTCCTTGGAATTCTCCAGGCAAGAACACTGGAGTGGGTTGCCATTTCCTTCTCCAATGCATGAAAGTGAAAAGTGAAAGTGAAGTCGCTTAGTCGTGTCCGACTCTCAGCGACCCCATGGACTGCAGCCTACCAGGCTCCTCCATCCATGGGATTTTCCAGGCAAGAGTACTGGATTGGGTTGCCATTGCCTTCTCCAGAAGCTCTATAGAGAAGTAAGCAAAAACAAGGTGTGGAGCTGACTGTGGCTCAGATCATGAACTCCTTATTGCCAAATTCAGACTTAAATCAAGAAAGCAGGGAAAACCACTAGACCATTCAGGTGTGACCTA
Source organism: Capricornis sumatraensis (assembly GCF_032405125.1). NCBI lineage: Eukaryota > Metazoa > Chordata > Mammalia > Artiodactyla > Bovidae > Capricornis > Capricornis sumatraensis. The sequence goes on along the minus strand of NC_091069.1, from coordinate 249,498,281 downwards.
AATCAAATTCCTTATGATTATACAGTAGAAGCGAAAAACAGATTCAAGTGATTAGATACGATAAAATGACCGAAGAACTATAGACAGAGATTCGGGATATTGTACAGGAGGCAGGGATCAAGACCATCACCAAGAAAAATAAATGGAAAAAGGCAAAATGGTTGTCTGAGGAGGCCTTACAAATAGCTGAGAAAAGAAAAGAAGCTACAGGCAAAGGAGAAAAGGAAAGATATACCCATTTGAATGCAGAGTTCCAGAGAATAGCAAGAAGAGATAAGAAAGCCTTCCTTAGTGATCAATGCAAAGAAATAGAGGAAAACAATAGAATGGGAAAGACTAGAAATCTCTTCAAGAAAATTAGAAATACTATGGGAATATTTCATGCAAAGATGGGCACAATAAAGGACAGAAATGGTATGGACCTAACAGAAGCAGAAGATATTAAGAAGAGGTGGCAAGAATACACAGAAAAACTGTACAAAAAAGATCTTCATGACCTAGATAATCACAGTGGTGTGATCACTCATCTAGAGCCAGACATCCTGGAATGTGAAGTCAAGTGGGCCTTAGGAAGCATTACTATGAACAAAGCTAGTGGAGGTGATGGAATTCCAGTTGAGCTATTTCAAATCCTAAAAGATGATGCTGTGAAGGTGCTGCACTCAATATGCCAGCAGATTTGGAAAATTCAGCAGTGGCTACAGGACTGGAAAAGTCAGTTTTCATTCCAATCCCAAAGAAAGGCAATGCCAAAGAATGCTCAAACTACTGCAAAATTGCACTCGTCTCACATGCTAGTAAAGTAATGCTCAAAATTCTCCAAACCAGGCTTCAATATTACTTGAGCCGAGAACTTCCAGATGTTTAAGCTGGATTTAGAAAAGGCAGAGGAATCAGAGATCAAATTGCCAACATCCGCTGGATCATCAAAAAAGCAAGAGAGTTCCAGAAAAACATCTACTTCTGCTTCATTGACTATGCCAAAGCCTTTGACTGTGTGGATCATAAAAACTGTGGAAAATTCTAAAATGATGGGAATACCAGACCATCTGACCTGCCTCCTGAGAAATCTGTATGCAGGTCAGGAAGCAACAGTTAGAACTGGACATAGAACAACAGACTGGGTCCAAATAGGAAAAGGAGTACGTCAAGGCTGTATATTGTCATCCTGCTTATTTAACTTCTATGCGGAGTACATCATGAGAAACGCTGGGCTGAAAGAAGCACAAGCTGGAATCAATATCAATAACCCCAGATATGCAGATGATACCACCCTTATGGCAGAAAGTGAAGAAGAACTAAAGAGTCTCTTGATGAAAGTGAAAGAGGAGAGTGAGAAAGTTGGCTTAAAGCTCAACATTAAGAAAACTAAGATCATGGCATCTGGTTTCATCACTTCATGACAAATAGATGGGGAAACAGTGGAAACAGTGTCAGACTTTATTTTGGGGGGCTCCAAAATCACTGCAGATGGTGATTGCAGCCATGAAATTAAAAGATGCTTACTCCTTGGAAGAAAAGTTATGACCAACCTAGACAGCATATTAAAAAGCAAAGACATTACTTTGTCAACAAAAGTCCATCTAGTAAGGCTGTGGTTTTTCCCGTGGTCATATATGGATGTGAGAGTTGGACTATAAAGAAAGCTGAGCCCCGAGGAATTGATGCTTTTGAACTGTGGTGATAGAGAAGACTTGAGAGTCCCTTGGACTGCAAGGAGATCCAACCAGTCCATCCTAAAGGAGATCAGTCCTGGGTGTTCTTTGGAAGGATGATGTTGAAGCTGAAATTCCAATAGTTTGGCCACCTGATGTGACGAGCTGACTCATTTGAAAAGACTCTGATGCTGGGAAAGATTGAGGGCCAGAGAAGGGGACGACAGAGAATAAGATGGTTGGATGGCATCCCCAACTCGATGGACATGGGTTTGGGTGGACTCCAGGAGTTTGTGATGGACAGGGAGGCTTGGCATGCTGCAGTTTATGGGGTCGCAGAGTCAGACATGACTTAGCGACTGAACTGAACTGAGAGACTGAACTGAACTTCACTGAGAATTTCCTCAAATTCTTGTGTATTGAGTCGGTGATGCTATCTAACCACATATTTCATTCTGTCACAGGCTTCTCCATCTGCCCTCAATCTTTCCCAGAATCAGCATCTTTTCCAATGAGTTGGCTCTTCCCATCAGGTTTCCAAAGTATTGGAGCTTCAGCTTCAGCATCAGTCCTTTCAATAATATGTCCCCCCAAATTCGTGTGTTGGGGCCCTGCTCCCCAGCTCCACAGAACAGGCTGTACTTGGAGATACAGCCTTTAAAGAGGCGATTAAGGTTAAGTGAAGTCACTGAGTGACCCTAATCCAAACTGACAGGTGTCCTTTGGAGAGGGAAGATTAAGACATAGACATGCATGGAAGGACAGCCACATGGGGACACTGGGAGGAGCGGCATCCACCCCACTACCACCGACAGCTTCCAGGCATCGCTGTCCATCACCCAGAAACACTTGGTCAGAGGGCATGGTGATGGTGGGGGACCACTCTTCTCTGAACCCTGCTCCAGAGCTGAAACGCTGATGGCAGCATCAGAGAGACACTCAGACAAGACCTGCTGGCCATCGCTGTCCTTGGGCTGGCCGTCAAGGGTTTTGCCGAGGCGGTCCCACTGGGCTCTGGGCTAGCTACCCCCTCGGTGACTGGTGGTGTGGCCCCATTCAGCACCTCCCCCCCAGCCACAGCCCAGCTTCCTGGTCTGCCACAGAATCCCCAGGCCCCTTACAGCTGTGGCCTCTCCTGTCCTGAGCTCTCCGAAGTCCCAGCCTAGGGAGGGACCAGCCCTGAGCACATCCTGGGCTTCTGTCCCCAAGATTGTGAGATGATACATTTCTCCTGGCATGTGCTTCTTGTTCTGGTGGCCCCAGGAATCTGAGACATCTAGTGCGGTCACAACAATGTCTTTCCCTGAACATGGTCCCCCCGGCAGTCTGGTGAGGTGGGAGGTGACATGCCACCCACATTTTTAGTCGAGGACCACGGGAGGCAGGTTGGGCTCAGCCATGCTGCAGTCACAAACACCATTAACATCCCACGGGTTAGGAATCCTTTTGCAAACCACTACGCAAAGACAAGAATTCCTCAGTAACTTGCATCTTACTTCAATTTGGGTTCTAAAGACATTAGTTCCTGAAGGTGAGTCTCCGGGAAGCCTGATGGTCACGTTGATGGGATTTTCCCAATGAGCTCTGCTCACCCAGCGGAGTCTCAGGCAGGGACCCAGGGGCAGAGATGCCCTTGATGGAGCATGCACAAGGTCAAGAGCCACTTTCACCCGCAGGTGAGTAATCGTTACTGGGAGCATTCTAACTGGTCCCACTGCTCTCCCCTGATTAAATCAGCCCTTACTTGCAGCTGAGGTTATTTCCAAGCTTATCTGAATAAGGAGGGAGTCTCAGGCTCGCCTCCAAGGAAGGAAAGGAGCGAGCGCAGGGTGAGGTCCCAGGGCGTCAGGAGGCTCTGCTGTGACGCAGTGCTGCGTCTGTGGATAAAGGGCTCCCGGTGCCTCAGCTCCCCCGCCCCCACCGGCCGGCTCTGCGTAAGCCTTCCTTGCTGTTTCCTCTCTGGCTGAGCCAACCAAGCGGAGAACCAGCCTACACCCCGCGAGCTGGCTCACTCACCCAGCGCCCCTGAGCTGCCTCAGGGCCTCGCCTTGGTCCAAACTCAAGTCCCCCAAAGGCAGACCTGGGTCAAGGATTTGGGTGAAGGTTTTTCATGCGAAGGCCAGTGAAGGGGTGGGGGCAGGAGTGGGGAGGGAAGAGGCTGCTGAGTGGTGGCCTCTGGGCATCTGGCACGCCTCTGGGCAAGAACACCAGTGTTTACCCACCAACTCCAGCCCTGCTGCTGGGACTTTGCTCTTGGGCTTTCAGAGGAGCTTGTCCACGCCCTGAGAATGCCCTCGGGCAGGGGTGGAAGGGCGCGGCCTCGAAGCCTGGGCAGGTGAGCCCTGGTCCACCACCCCTCCGCCAACCCGTCACCCTGGAGCCATGGACTTGTTCTCCTGACTCAGGTTCAAGGCTGGCACCCCGGAGGGTGTGGTGAGCAACTTGAGACCTGGGACAAGGTCAGAGACGGGCCAGTCCCTGTGTGAAGTGAGCACGAACTGCGCGGGCCTGGGAGAAGCAGCCGCCGCAGCTCCAGGGAGGCTGAGTAGTATCAGACGGAGTAGGGTGTGAGGTGCGGTGCAAGTTGTAAGAACAGGTGGTCATTGGCTGGAGCCTGGACAACGGACCAAAGGGCTGGGGTCACCCGGCCTTCAGCCTAAGTGACTGCCCTGCACATGGGCATCTGGGGCTGGGGTGCAACCCTGTCCTATTGCCTTCTGGGATGCTGGTTGTCTGCCTGCCCCTACACCCTCCCCTCACTCCACCTCCTCTCCTGGACCATCCTCTGAGTCACTGGGTCCTGTGTGGTCCTCTACACAAGAAAAATGCAGGTACACGTATGGTGGCTGCTCGGCCATTCCCTGATTTTAGGGTCAGTTTAAAAGAAGCCACATCTGCTCTATAGTCACCATTTGTGCCGCAGACACACAGTTGGTCCAGTTGGTCCAGGGCGCTGGTCAGGTTGGGGCTCCATGGGGGAGGCCCTTCTGGCCACCCCTTCTCCTCTGACTGTCTTCCTACTGGCTCCTCAGAGCCCATTCCTCCTCCTACCTCCAGCCTGGGCCCCTCAGACCTGCCCCCTTGGTCTGGTCTGCCTGCTGAGGTCATCTACTGTCTCCCTCCTGGGCACTCGTGTCCATGTCTGGGCCTGGGCCTGCCTGCTGTTCTCCCCAAGGGCCCTTCTGGACCTTCAAGGCCAAGACCTTATCCTTCGAGGGGCCAGCCCCAGCCCTCTTTCTGCAGCCAGGGGACTGAGCAGGCCAAGCCAGCCAGCTGATCGCTGTAAACTGGCTGACCTTGCCCTGATGGGCCTCAGGTCCACGGCCTTCCTGGCAGGAAGCACGTCCAGCAGGCCGGACAGGCAGCCTCCCCCATGAATTGCAACAGGCGTGTTTACACGGGGTTCAGCTGCGTGTGCACTGGCATCATGTCTGTCCTCCGGGCCGGGAGGTGGCTGGCGGGGGAAGTGGGGCATGAGGCCAGGGCGGGGGCTGGGTGGTGTGTGCAGGAGAGGTGCATGCGTGTACCTGTGTGTGGAGGGGTTTGCATGAGCATCGGTGCAAGACAGCATGAGTGTGTGTTGAGGGGGAGGTGCTGAGTCTGTCTCGGCCAGATTGACCATGAAAGGTTGTGAGCATTTTTCTGATTTGTGAGGTTATTTGAAAAGTCTATAAAGGAAGAAAACTAAATCACATGTACTAAATACAATAGAATTAACGGAAGGTGGGATGGTCCCAGCTTCCACACATGAGAACCCCACACTGCTGCTCTGTGACACCCAGCCCCCTCCCTCCCCAGGGTGCAGGCCCAGGACAAGCCACATGGTGGGGGTGAGCGGCCCACTCCCTGTCCAGTGTGGACCCCACCAGAAATTGGTGACCCCCTGGAAGCAGCCCTGGAGGGGCAGTAGGAGGGGTCAGTATGTGTGTGGGCACAACCTTTGCATGGAAGGTCAGGAGGCCAGCAGCAGCAGCAGGAGGGGCCAGGCTTCCCCTGGAGACAGAGGAAGGGGACTAGGCTCTTTGCCTCACACTGAGCCTGGATGCCCCCCATCCTCTTGCCTCTGGCTCAGAGCAGGACCCAGAACATCAGGGTTTCCAGTTCCCAAGCCCTCACGCTCAGACTGACTGGCACCACCAGCTCTCCTGGGTCCCCAGCCTGCAGGTGGAAGCCGATTCCTCGTGGTAGATCTGTCTGTTCATCTGTCCATCCTTCTACATACTTATCAGTTCTATTTCTCCCGAGAACCCTAATACAGTGTCTGCACGTCTGCAGGGGGGTGCTCACATGCATCTACTGTGATTTCCCCCGCATTGTTCACACCCTGTCACCCCCCACCCCCACGGCCCCTCCAAGCAGCCCCCTCTCGCTGCTCTGTCAGCCCCCGGGACACGGAGCTGTAGTCAGGATGGGCTCGGCTCCCTGCAGTACACAGAGCCTTGCCCGTGCCCTGAGCAGTGGCCCTGGGGGCCCGACTCACTCTCCAGAGAGGCCTTCCCGACGGGAGGAGGACACAGGCACTCCCGTGACCTTCCCACAGCCCTCCTGCACCCCTGCCGCAGGCTTGGTTCCCACAGGCTCCTTCCCAACAGCGGCATCCTCCCCAGACCCAGAGCTATGCAGCCCTTTCTTATCAGGAACCTCATGGTGCTGTTATCCTTGAGCTGAAAGATACTGAGGTGACCTGGGCCCCCAGCGGTGCGGGGGGAGAGGCAGCCTCAGTGTTCTCCAGTGCTTTAGGGCCTGCCCCTTGGGAAGGAGGAAGGAGGGGGTGGGGAAAGGGGAGCAGGGCTGTGGTCTAGGGTGCCTCTCTTGTTGGGAGGGGTCCCACATGGCCCGGGGCCCACCTGTGAGCTCCTCCTAGGCAGGCAGTGCAGCCTAGGGGGGACGGGGTCAGGGTACCTGGTCTGGCTGCCTGCAGTTCATAACCCCATCCCAGGTGAACAAGTTCAAAGTCACATTCCTTATTGCATTCTGAGGCTGGAAGCCCACACCCTCAGCAGGGCCCTGGTGCACTTTGTTACTGCACAGCCGCGGTCACCTTCCTGGGTGCAGCTGCCATTTCGCTAGGTGCTGCCACAGTCTCTGTGCTTACCTTCACCTGTGACGTCCGGGCTATGAAGATAAGCTCTCAGGTCATTTCCTGACGTACTAGCCACAGGCTTTTCTCTTCTGCTCAATGGCCCCATCACACCCAGAGAATGTGGCCTGACCACACCCTCTGATGTGACTTTATTGTACGACAATCCCGTATCACAAGGGTGCCACAGCAGGAACACAGCCCAGTGGCAGCCTTTGGCCTCCAAGGGGAAAAAACCCACAAAGAACCCACAGGAAAAATATGTGCACGAAAGATGTAAAGGACTAATATCCTCACTATGTAGAGTTCTCAGAGTAAATAAGAAAAGCATTCACCTTCCTGGGGGACATATTTTGACACTGCCTACCCAAAGGAGTCCTGTGTGTATCCTATCTGACCACAGCTGCCGGAAACCAACCTGCTCCCACCCTTAGTCCCTGGGATTTGAGGTGACTGACCTCTACTTCACATCCAGGAGTGGAACTTGACACATACCTGGCCAGGGAAGGGTCTCCTTGGGTCTCAGTGCTAAAGAATCCACGACCAATGCAGGAGAGGCAGGTTTGATCCCTGGGTTGGGAAGATCCCCTGGAGAAGGGAATGGCTACCCACTTTAGTTTGCCTGGAAAATTCCATGGACAGAGGAACCTGGTGGGCTACAGTCCATGGGGCCACAAAGAGTCAGACACAACTTAGCAAGTGAACAACAGCAACAAGCCTTGGGTACATGTTGCCAAACTGCTAGGATACTCCTGACTTTAAGTTTTCTCACAGATTGTTAAGCTGGTAAGATGTTAGCCATTGCTGCTGCAAACTGGGGTGAACCGCATGAGAACAAAGCCACAGGGGGTGGAGGGAAGGGGAGAGTTAGAGTTGAGACGCTGTTGTGCAGAGTATAGCAGAGAGACGCTGAATGAGGACGGGAGGCCAGCTCAGCCTGAGCCCTAATGAGCCCTGAAACCTTCAGTGACGTCAACCATCAGCTTTCCACTTTTAGCTTTCAGCACTTTGAGTTGCATTTCTGTCATTCACAACCAAGCGAGTCTTGGCCGAGACCCACAAACAGAAACCAGAAGATCTGACAAGTGGAAGAAATCTGAAAGGCCAATACACACGAAAACTAGAAGCAGTCTGAATAAGGACATTCAGATTACACGTTCGTTAAAACAAAGGTGCACTGTCATAGTTTGTGTTGCGTGCCCCCTAAAAGCCCTAATCCCCAGCACCTAAGAAGATCACCTTATTTGGAATCAGGGTCGTTACAGCCTGCATTAGCTGAGATGAGGTCATCCTGGAATGGGTGGGCCCCTAATGCAATCTGTGTCCTTGTAAGAAGAAGAGGCACATAGGAAAAGGGATGGAGTGATGGGTTTACATGCCAGGGAGATGATAAACTTTACTGAGAGCCCATAGGATCTGGAAGGGGCGGGAAGGAGCCTCCCTGAGAGCCTAGGAGGGAGCCGCCCTGCCCATACCTTGCTCTCAGCCTTCCGGCCTTCCGACTGTGGGAGAATGAACTTTTGCTATTTGAAACCACATCATTTGTGGTACTTAATATTAGCAGCCCCAGGAAACTAAGACACGTGCTATTTCCCCTTTTGCAATGAGCAACATGCTTTTTTTCTTTTTTACACAGGTTATCCTAACATTTATTGTTCATGCTTTATCTGATTTTTAAAAAATTATTTGAATTTTTATTTGTTCAATTATTTAATTGAAGTAAAACTTGATTTGCAATGTGTTAGTTTATAAATGAAAATTCTTAAATGTTAGGAAAGGTATTAAAGTCAGGAGTATCCTAGCAGTTTGGCAACATGTACCCAAAGCTTATGTACCCAAGTCTTACCTTACCTGCCTCCTGAGAAATCTGTATCCAGGTCAAGAAGCAACAGTTAGAACTGGACACGGAACAATGGACTGGTTCCAAATTGGGAAAGGAGCATGTCAAGGATACTTTGGATATCAAAGGATATATTGTCATCCTGCTTATTTAACTTATATGCAGAGTACATCATTCGAAATGCCGGGCTGGATGAAGTCCAACCTGGAATCAAGATTGCCAGGAGAAATATCAATAACCTCAGATATGCAGATGATACCACCTTTATGGTAGAAAACAAAGAAGAACTAAAGAGCCTCTTGATGAAAGTGAAAGAGGTGAGTGAGAAAGCTGGCTTAAAACTCAACATTCAAAAAACAAAGATCGTGGCATCTGGTTTTATCACTTCATGACAAATAGATGGGGAAACAATGGAAACAGTGACAGACTTTACTTTTTGGGGCTCCAAAATCACTGCAGATGGTGACTGCAGCCATGAAATTGAAAGATACTTGCTCCTTGGCAGAAAAGTTATGACAAACCTAGATAACATATTAAAACGCAGAGACATTACTTTACCAACAAAGGTCTGTCTAGTCAAAGCTATGGTTTTTCCAGGAGTCATGTACAGATGTGAGAGTTGGACTATAAAGAAAGCTGAGCACCGAAGAATTGATGCTTTTGAACTGTGGTGCTGGAGAAGACTCTTGAGAGTCCCTTGGACTGCAAGGAGATCCAACCAGTCCATCCTAAAGGAAATCAGTCCTGAATATTCATTGGAAGGACTGATGCTGAAGCTAAAACTCCAATCCTTTGGCTACCTGATGGGAAGAACTGACTTCTTGGGAAAGACCCTGATGCTGGGAAAGACTGAAGGTGGGAGGAGAAGGGGACGACAGAAGATGAGATGGTTGGATGGCATCACTGACTAGACAGACATGAGTTTGAGCAGGCTCTGGGAGTGGGTGGTAGATAGGGAAGCTTGGTGTGCAGTAGTCCATGGGGTTGCAAAGAGTCAGACACAACTGAGAGACTGAACTAAACTGACCCAAGGCTTGTTGTTGTTTTGCAACCCCATAGACTGTATCCCACCAGGCTCTGCTGTCCATGGGTTTCTTTAGGCAAGAATACTGGAGTGAGTTGCCATTCCCTTCTCCAGGGGATCCTCCTGACCCACAGATTGAACCTGCATCTCCTGCATTGGCAGGCAGATTCTTCACCACTGAGCCTCCTACTAAGTCCCACTCAAGTGTTATAGAGGATGTATTTCTCTAATTTGGTAATTCCATTTTTAAGGCTTTACCCCAAGAAAACATTTCACATAAAAATCAAGAGATTTGGAAAAGATGCTCATAATAATGCTATTTGATGTTGTTTATTTGCTAAGTCATGTCTAACTCTTTTTGACCTCAAGAACTACAGCATGCCAGGCTTCTCTGTCCTTCACCGTATCCCGGAGTTTGCTCAAACTCATGTCCATTGAGTCAGTGATGCCCTCCAACCATCTCATCTTCTGTCATTCCCTTCTTCTCCTCCCTTCAATCTTTCCTAGCAGCAGGGTCTTTTCCAGTGAGTCGGCTCTTCTCATCAGGTGGCCAAAGTATTGGAGCTTCAGCTTCAGAAACAGTTGTTCCAATGAATATTCAGGGTTGATGTTTATAATAATGTGTATAAACAATGCATCTGAAAATCGGTGAAATATTAAATAAATGGAAATGTGAAATAAATATTAGACATAATGGAATATTGAATGTTAAAAATAATGTCTTTAAATAATATGACAATGACATTCCCTTTATGTAAATAGAAAAAATAAGATATAAAATTGTCAGAGCTGACAGAGCCCAGATCCCCCACTGCCCTGATGCCGTGATGCTAACTGGTCCTGGAGTCAGCTGTGCATGTTGCCATGGGCAACAAGGGAAGAGGGATCCTTCAGCCGGTGTTACGGAGTCAGCCCAAGCTCTGCATGTATCTGTGGGCCCAGGCAGAGGTAGGCTTGCCCTGAGAGTGCCAGGGAATCCCTCTGTCTGGGCAAAGACAGTGCAGAGCTGGGCTGGCAATACCCAGGCCTCTAGCCCCTCCTCTATTTTTTAGGATTCTACATGATCCCCACACATCACATCCTCACAGAGCATCTTATGTCCTCTGTCAGATGGTGCCGAGGGTAACCAGAGGTGGCCCGTGGCATCCCCATGTACCTGCATGCTTGTTCTGAGAAAACGGGAGCAAACCCAGCTGGTTTGAGGATTTGAGACTTTGGTGGTTCCAATGCCGGTTCCCAGCTCTCGAAACTGCACTTGCTGATTTCTGGTCTGTGGTTTATCTGTGAGAAACTTCGTTCGAGGCCTTGGGGTGACCCAGAGATTTCTGGGCCTGATGCAGGGCTGGTTGGACCTTCTTCCTGCTCCTGAGAGGCTCTGCCTGATTTAAAACTCTCACCTGTTCTGAGGAGCTTGAGACTGACCTGTGTCATACATGCAAATTGTGCTTTTTTTCCCCACCAAACTTGTTTTCTGGTTTAGCAGGAACCGAGGAGTGTGAGCAAATGCCACGGGACTGCATCCCACCCTGTCCATGTCCTCCGCCCCCGATCGGCTCATTCACTGAATGTCACGCTGTGCCTGTCAGGTGTCATTATGGGCGCTCAGTCTGGGGACGAGTTTATGATCATTCTTAGTTGACGCCAATGACATCTTTGCCTCTTCATGACGTAAGTCCATATGTTTTCTTTTTAAACAAACAACACAACAATACCAATATCTATGGAAACCAGGCCAGAAAGAAAGCAAGCTGAAAAAGCCTGAAGTGGAGACCTGGAGGGAGCCATGTTTCCCCCTGGGCAATCAGAGCTTCCATATCACCTTGGCAACCGGGGGAGGAGGCCTCTTGATTCTCCATGGGCCCTGAGCCCCGCTGCAGTGGCCTGAGACTGAGGGTCCCCTGGCTCATCCGGAGCCCCTTGATTTCTGAGAGTCTGTTCCTGGCCTCCTGGGACCACCCTCCTCCCCAGGGCTGTTCCGTTCTGAGCAGGCTGGGCTAAGTATCCAGTCTGCACCCCGTACGTCTCTCGGACAGCCATGGCATCTCCAAGCAAGTCTCGCGGAGAATGTGAGAGGAAAGGCTGGTCAGGCGTGACCAAGAGGTCAGCCTTGGACAGGAGGACAAGGAGGGGTTAGGCAGGGAGTGGTCCAGCCTCCTCCATCATGGGATTCCAGGCATGATTCTGTTGGTGGTCTAACGACTCAGCAAGTCGCCTCCTAGACAGGGCTGGGGAAGTGGGCAGGGTGTACATCACCTACAAAAAGAGCTTGGCACTACTTTTATAAAAAGACTGGGTGGAAAAACTTCAAACTATCAGCAGCTCTGCTGGTGCTTTTTGATGTCTTCATGTACTTCCATGTTTCCTAAATTTTTACTGAGTTTTTTATTTTTATATTTATAAAAAACAAATGGCTTTATTAGAAAAGACCAGTTGAAAAAAAAAAAGAAGAAAGAAAGAGGAAAAAGAAAAGGCCAGTCTGCTCTCAGAGCATTTTCTTGTTCCCACTTGATGTGGCTGAAACCGACCAGGATCCTTCTAGAGGCCATGGGAGAGCCAGGGCCCTGGCCATTCTGTCCTTGCCTATCCCTCCTTCAGCTCACCCTGGGAACCTGCTCCTGGAATTGGGGGTCCTTTACTTCTCCCCCAAGGTCCAGAATGGGCAAACTGCTTAAATTCTCAGAGCCATCAGGACTTGTCAGCAGGGATTGCCCCCTCTCTCCCCTGCCCCACCCACCTGCTTCCTTCCTATCCTCACTCTCTCCTCCAGATCTTGGAAGCCACACTCTGGACTGGACTCACTGCTAGGCATCATCCCAACTCTTTCCCCCTCATCCTTACCTCTTTCCTCCTCATTATCCCTGCCTGGCAATACCCAACCCAAGTTAAGCCCAGAAACCCACTTATGCCACACCCACCCTCATCCAAGCAACTTCAGAGAAAAACCACACAACTGTTTGGGTGATCACTTCTGAATGGACCTTTGACGATGCCAGCATGTCCGCTGTTTTACCTTTCCATCCTGGAGCTGGTCCAGATCTCCTCTGCCATCTCCTGCCCCCTCAGCTGGTCCTCTGTCCTCCCACCCTTGTGTCCACAGGCTCTGTCTTCTCTAAAGACGGAAACGGAAGGAGCCCCTGGAGTGCGGCCACTTTCCGCACTCTGTCCCACTCTGTGCCATCACTCTGACTCTTTCCCTCCTCCCAGCGGCTGTCTTCCGAAAGCACTGTATGCACCCTCCTCTCTTTCTTGTCTTCCTCCTGATCTGGCTGGCGGCCCTCAGGTGAAGGAATCCCATCTGTTCTCCTCTCACCGTGCTCACAGCCCCAGACAGTGCGAGGCCATCGGCAGGTGCTTCACAAGCCTGGGTGGACGCTGGAGGGTGACTCCCTTGGCCATGGCATGCCGGGTTATCTCTTCTCTCTCTGACTTGGCCCTTCCCTTCCCACTGTCCCTACTGGTCTGTCACAGAGCTCACCCATGCTCACCAGCCTAGCATGGTGCCTGCAGAGAGTAGAATTCATAGATTTGAGGAACGAGTGAAGAGTAACACAGGCCAGTACACCATGCTTGAATCCAGCGCGTGGCCCAGAGACAATGAGCTGAGAACCAGCCCTTAGAAGTCCAACATCTCTTGGATGGAATCAGGGAGCTCCATGTGGCCCATGCAGAAGACTGATACCCAGTCCCACTCTGGGCTCCTGGTTCTTTTCCCCCATGTGTCCCAGAGGCTTCTGCTCCACAGCGTGGAGAAGTCAGAACTCCTCTCCCTGACTGCCTGCCACTTCCAGTCAAATGGTGGAGCCCCTGGCATTTCTGGAGGCCCTTTCCCTCCACTCGAGGAAAGCGGTTTATACACGAAGCTGCCAGGACAAGTGACCACCCCCCACCAGGAGTCTTGAGACTTTTCTTTCTTCTTAATCTTTATTTTGGCTGTGCTAGGTCTAACCAACAGTTAGAACTGGACATGGAACAATAGACTAGTTCCAAATAGGAAAAGGAGTACGTCAAGGCTGTATATTGTCACCCTGCTTATTTAACTTGTATGCAGAATACATCATGCGAAATGCCAGGCTGAATGAAGCACAAGCTGGAATCAAGATTACTGTGAGAAATATCAATAACCTCAGATATGCAGATGATACCACCCTTATAGCAGAAAGCAAAGAAAAACTAAAGAGCCTCTTGATGAAAGTGAAAGAGGAGACTGAAAAAGTTGGCATAAAGCTCAACATTAAGAAAACTAAGATCGTGGCATCCGGTTTCATCACTTCATGACAAATAGATGGGGAAACAATGGAAACAGTGACAGACTACTTTGTGGGGCTCCAAAATCACTGTAGATTGTGATTGCAGCCATGAAACTGAAAGATACTTGCTTCTTGGCAGAAAAGTTATGACAAACTTAGACAGCATACTAAAACGCAGAGACGTTACTTTACCAGCAAAGGTCTGTCTAGTCAGAGCTATGGTTTTTCCAGGAGTCACGTACAGATGTGAGAGTTGGACTATAAAGAAAGCTGAGCACCGAAGAATTGATGCTTTTGAACTGTGGTGTTGGAGAAGACTCTTGAGAGTCCCTTGGACTGCAAGGAGATCCAACCAGTCCATCCTAAAGGAAATCAGTCCTGAATATTCATTGGAAGGACTGATGCTGAAGCTGAAACTCCAATCCTTTGGCCACCTGATGGGAAGAACTGAGTCATTGGAAAAGACCCTGATGCTGGGAAAGATTGAAGGTGGGAGGAGAAGGGGACAACAGAGGATGAGATGGTTGGATGGCATCATCAACTAGATAGACATGGAGTCTGAGCAAGCTCTGGGAGTGGGTGATGGACAGGGAAGCCTAGCGTACTGCAGTCTGTGGGGTTACAAAGAGTCAGACATGACAGAGCGACTGAACTGAGGTCTTCCTTGCTGGTACTCACCCTCCTGTAGTTGTGGAGTGCGGGCTTATCTGCCCCATGGTATTGTGGGATTTAGTTCCCCGACCAGGGATTGAACCCACATCCTCTGCACTGGAAGGCTGATTCTTAACCACTGGGCCATCAGGGAAGTCCACTGATGTGGCTTTTCTTAACAAGACCCCAGTAAATGTGATGCCTCCATCCGGGCCTTTGCTGACTCACTGCTGCTCACCTCGCCCCTCTGCGGCCCCACCTCCAGTTTCCTTACGACAATTGTCTTCAGAACGTGGGTCAGGGAGATAGACATCCCCTGGCCTGTCAATATCACCACGGCCACCCCATTAGCTGTGCCCAGTGCCTCAGTGGTGATAGGAACAGAGACAGGAGGAGACAGCCTAGAACTTGGGGTTGTGGGACCAACAGGAAGCTCCTGCCCGTGTGGGTATGAACCCCAGAGAGTTGGGAATCTGCTCTGCCCGTCCATGGCTGCCTCGCCAGAGCCCCAAGGACCCCCAGCCTGGGCCTGACATCCCCAGGCCGGATATCCCATCTCTCTCAGCCTGTGGAGGGCCTGGTTTGAGAAACGGGGCCATCACCACAGCAGTCAAGGAACAAATGGGTCCCACCCGTAGGAGGGCTTCCCCATGGAAGCCATGGACGGTTGGCCCACTTGGTGGTGCCGGCCGGCCAGTTCAGCCAAGCTCCTGAGTTAGCCTGTGAAGATCTGGGCTCTCCTCCTGTCTGCAGGATGCCAGGTCAGAGATTGTGATTCCAAGACAAAGCGCACGCACGGCTATTAGTGTGTCTGTGTCAAGCTCTGCAAGCACAGAAGGCAGCAGAAGGGACCAGGACTGCCCCTGAAGCCCAAGGATGCTGCTGGTGGCTGATCTTATTCTGAAATCACAGGGTTGGTGCCTTTGATAAACCACACGAAACCAGATGAAGCAAAGCCAGGAGGAGGCTTTGAGTCCCTAGGAGGAGGGTGTCAAGAAAGAAAAGTGGGGTCTTCCCTGGTGGTCCAGGGGTTAAGGCTTTGCCTTCCAATGCAGGGGGTGCAGGTTCCAGCCCTGAGCAGGGAGCTGAGGTACCTGTGGCCAAAAAACCAAAACATAAACCAGAAGCATACTGTAACAAATTCAATGAAGACTTTAAAAATTGGAAAAAAAGAAAGCCTTGTCTTACTCAGGGTGACCAAGGGAAAGCCATCTGGAGAGGGGTGTGGCTGTTCCCCTGCCTTTAGTCACAGAGGGGAGCAGGTTTAGGATGCCTTACTGGGGCAGGCGGGGCACACCCTGCGGTGTGTAAATGCTGCCTCCAGGCCCAGCTCTCAGAATGTGTTGATTTATTTTGAGAATTTCACATCTTGCTCATGTTCAGCGCCTTGGGGTGCCTGGCCAGGAACGTGCGAATGCTAAAGAGACCCACTTCCTGTTACAGGGTCTGCAGCTCAAGAGCAAGAAACAGGAAGACCAATTCCAGAAACACTGCCATTATAAGACAGGCTTCAGTTCAGTTCAGTTCACTTCAGTCGCTCAGTTGTGTCCGACTGTCTGCAACCCCATGAATCGCAGCACGCCAGGTCTCCCTGTCCATCACCAACTCCCAGAGTTCACTCAGACTCACGTCCATCGAGTCAGTGATGCCATCCAGCCATCTCATCCTCTGTCGTCCCCTTCTCCTCCTGCCCCCAATCCCTCCCAGCATCAGAGTCTTTTGCAATGAGTCAACTCTTCGCATGAGGTGGCCAAAGTAAGAAACTCCAAATGGAAAAGAAATGTTTCTCCTGACTCTGCAACGATGTATCTACATCTCTTATCTATACCTGTATCTATGTCTATGCTTGTATTATCTATGTCTATCTATATACAGGCATAGATATGGACATCTTGAGCTCCTCTCTTCCTAGGAGAACGAGATGCAGAGAGAAGATACCAGGGACGTGCAGGCACTCACCTGCTGTCCCTCGTTCTGTGATGCAAGAGCATTCCTCGGGCTCGTCCCAGTGACATCCAGTGCACAAATGTCTCCTCTGCCTTCTCACCTACCCAGCCCCAGATCTGGCCAGAATCTTTGGAAAGGTCACCGACATTAGCAAACACCTGGCTGTTGGGAAGCACTTCTGTCTGCACCGAAAAGAAACTGCATCCAAAAGAGCTGAAATCTGCCTCCCCAGAGAAGGTCCCTGGACGCAGGCTCACCTGACCCCGCCCCTAGCCCTTCCTGAGGGTCCCACCATCTGACAGCCCAACATGGGGTGGCTATCCCTCAGCCCCTTGGGTGGCAAGCCTGCTCTTTGGACAATGCAGGCAGAGAGAGGTTGAGATCCTCCCGGCACCCTCTGCATCCAAGATCTAGAGCAGGGTGCCGGACCCCCGAGAAGGAGAGGAAACTACTTTGTAAATAACTCATGGTTGTAAACTACTCAGCTGGGAGGAAGAATATTCCTCCGAATTCTCTATGGATAAACCTGGGACGAGGGCATTCTGAAAGACTAAGGAAAACTCTGAGACTATTAATGGCCTTGAAAGGCCTTTCAAGACAAACTAAAGCCACAAACTGTGCCCAGGCAGAGGGGTGATGGCACATGTTAGCCCCAGCCTGTGACTGGGCACCAGAGAAGCACATCCGATTCCATGAGACACCCTCACTGGGCAGCTGGCCGGCACCGAAACCTTCCCAAAAGGTGTCCAAGCTCTGTATCCATTTCGTTTACCTCTCGCTCCCCACCCTCTCCTCTGAAGTCATACTTGAACACAAGGAAAACGATTGCAGGCTGGGTGCTATGCTGAGTCGCTCAGTCGTGTCCGACTCTTTGTGACTCTGTAGACTGTAGCCTGCCAGGCTCCTCTGTCCATAGGATCTCCCAGGCAAGAATACTGGAGTGGGTAGCCACGCCCTTCTCCAGGGGATCTTCCTGACCCAGGGACTGAACCCGGGTCTCCTGCACTGCAGGCAGAGTCTTCTGCCTTCCATCTGCCTTCCTAATATTTAATAAACAGTGTTTGCCCTAAGCTGTGACTTCCCTTAGACAGTGTCTTCTCCGCAGAGGTGTAAAGGTACGTGCATTGAGCAGTGACGCCAATGGAAATTGTCACCTGCTGCCATTTTCATGCTCTGTCCCTCCTGCCTTGACCTCTGTCCTGAGGGCACAGGTCCCTGCCCGCCGCCCCCCCCCCCACTGAAACTCAAGGAGACAGCACGGTGGACCCAGCAGCAGACAAAAGTAACCAAGGCCAAGGGACCTGTGGTGTCCAGCCTCGCCAGGGATGAAGTCCTTGCTCACCGTTGACCCTCCTGTAGGCCCTGTTGGAGGGGCCGTTCCTCCCACCCACACCCCTGCCCCCAAGGTACAGGGCCCTTTTGTCATCTGCATACAAAGCACCTGGTCTGAGTCAAAAGAAAGTGAAGTGTTACTCACTCCATCATGTCTGACTCTTCAGGACTCCATGCACCGCAGCCGGCCAGGCCCCTCTGTCCATGGAATTCTCCAGGCAAGAATACTAGAGTGGTTGCCATTCCCTTCTCCAGGGGGTCTTCCCTACCCAGGGATCAAACCCAGGTCTCCTGCATTGCAGGCGGATTCTTTACCATCTGAGCCACCAGGGAAATTGGCCTTATTTAAGGTGCTGCTAACTGGATTTCTCAATACCCTGGTCCTTCAGGAGTGGGGTCCATTCCCACCTAGACCCCAGGTCAGCCCAGAAATCAGCTGACTGGGTGTTCCTCTTCTCTCCAGCCTGCTAGGTTTCTTCAGCCTAGCAAAGGGCTGCCTCCAGTCATCAGCTGGCTTCTGACCTCAGATTGGAGGCGAATGGGCCAGGTGGGCTGAACCACTCCCCTGGGGGCTCACCGCACTCGGGTAGCCCTCAGGCCCCTGGTGTAGGTTACAGAGATGCTGGCCGGTTTCCAGTGTTGACATTTCAGTACAGAGCAAGAGCAGTCGAAGAGGGACGCCCATGTCTTCCATGTCCGTACCTGCCACGCTCAGAAGGGTCCCTGGTGGGTGGCGGCTCCTCCCTGGAGCCGGGTGACCAATTTGGGGGGTGAGACCTGGCCTGCTGTTAACCTGCACCTGGTATGGCCACATTCTGCGCGTCTGTGAGGTTTCCCGGGCCCCACCTGGTACTTCCCCTGAGGCTCCAAGGCCGAGCACTTCCGAAAGAAACTGGGGGACACATGAAACCCACACCCCGATAATGGGGACCCGGGAGTAGGGGTCTGCAGAGGACGCAGCCGCAACCGTGCTAAACTTAAGGAGTTTCAGAACAGCGCTAGAACCAAGCCTGCTGGGAGGAGGCGGGAAGAGGGGGATCAGCGCGAAGGCGGCTATGAGGAAGGGCAGGCTCTCCTCGGGGACGAAACGGTTAAGCCTCCCGCAGCGCCCTAGGCATCCGGTAGGGGTCGCGCGCCGGCGGGAGTGCCGGCGCTCGCGGGCGGGCCTCAGGCAGCCGGGGCCCCTGACGTCACCGCCCCACGGTCGCCATGGCGACGGCCTCATCAGCGCGCGCGTCAGAGCCGCCAGTCTCTTGGCAACCGCCCGATCTCCCGCTCTCCCTCCGCCTGGCGCTCGGCCGCGCGTCGCTCTGGCGTCAAAAGGACGTCAATGGGGATGTATCAATCCGGCGGCGGCGGCGTGGGCGGGGCCGCCGTGGGCGGGGTCGGCGGCGTGGGGGCGTGACGGGGCGGGCCCGGGAGGCAGGGGCGGGCCCGGGGGCGGGACGGACGGCGCGTGCGGCTGGAGAGCGCGGCTCCAGGCTCAGAGCTGACATGCGGCGCGGCCCGGGCGGCAGGCGGCGGAGCAGCTGGCGGCCGGGCAGAGCGAACGGCCGAGCGGGCGGCGGGGGCCCCGGGGCGAGCGGCGTCCCAGCCTCGGCGCTCCGAGGGCGGCGGAGGTGAGGAGCGGCCCGGTGGGCCGGTGGCCGCCGCCGAGCTCGGGGCTGCGGGCTCGGCGGCCCCGCAGGTGCGCGCGCGGGGTTTTCGGGCCGGGGCGCCGCCGCCGGCTTCCCCTTTGTTGTGCGGCAGACAGCGGGGGGCCATGGGAGCGAGGGTCCAGGGTTCCGGACGGAGTCGGGCGCGGGCGGCGGTCCACGCGCCCCGCGGGGCTTGGGACCCGGAGCCCAAGCGGATCCGACTGCGGGCGGCGGGCATAGGAGCAGGGCGCACGGGTCCCGGATCGGGGCTCGCGGTGGAGCAAGTCGCCGGCGGGGGCGGTGGCCGCAGGTCCGCGCGTCCGAGGGTCGGGTCTGCAGCCGCCGAGCTGAGCGCGCCCCCCGCCCGCAGGTGCGGCCCGGAACCATGGTGATCATGGCCGAGTTGAGCGCGGCCCCCGCGGGCTCGGGCCAGGGCCAGCAGAAGCCTCTCCGGGTGGGCTTCTACGACATCGAGCGGACCCTCGGCAAGGGCAATTTCGCGGTGGTGAAGCTGGCCCGGCATCGAGTCACCAAAACGCAGGTGCGTGGGGGGGCGGAACCCCGGGGTGGACCCTCCGCTGCTGGATACCCCCTTTCCCTGGAGCCGGGGAAGCTGGTGAAATCCCTGCTTGTGGGGTCCATCGTCCCAAGGTCGAAACGTTGATAGTTTTTATCAGTTTGGTAAAGAAGAAAATGCGATATGTTATGATTATGCATAATTTGTACAAATACTGGGGAGTAGCAAAGAGGATAATGACCAAATACCCAGGAGTACAGCTGGAGCCTGTAAAACGAGTCTGCAGAGACTTAAACTTTGACTTTTTTGGCTACTTTTGTTATTTTCCTCCCTAAGTTTTTGTGACCTTTGGGGACATGAAGTGTTTTAGAAATTAACCTGCAAAAAACGAAGTGTGTAAATTAGCTTAAGGCAGAGAGTTTTATTTCAACAAATATCCTTTATTAATAATTTGTAGGTTGCAATAAAAATAATCGACAAAGCACGATTAGATTCAAGCAATTTGGAGAAAATCTATCGAGAGGTTCAGATCATGAAGCTTCTGAATCATCCTCACATTATAAAGCTCTATCAGGTAAGGATTCAAGTGTGTGTCCCACTGTTACTTCTGGCAAGTGTATCATTTTTTAATTTTCAACAACTTAAGTCTACAGTTTCTGAAGGTTGTGTCATTGGGTGGGAGTCAGGGAGTTGATTGTAGAAGGTAAAGAGATTGATTTTTGTGAGCTGTGCACTTATTTTTTCTTGCTTTTGGATCATAATCCAGATTTGCTTCATTAAAGTTTTATTTGATATTTTTACTTGCTCCAGTTTTGGATGCGTGGAGGTCAATTGTTAAATTTATGAAAACAAACAAACAAAACACACGGATTTCTGTATTGCTGAGAGTCAACCATTTAGTGTGAAAGCACAAATTTGAGTCTAGACACTTCCACCTCGGCAGATTTTTATTAAACATTAAGACTAGCTGCTCTTACCAGTTTTTGTAAACTTACCTATGCCAAGGCAGCAGTGAGCATTTGTCTCTTCTGCTTCAACCCTCCCATCAGACATGGAGACATAACACACCTCTGCCCAGGTGAGAGCAGGGGACCTGACATCTAATCCACATCAAGGACGCGCCTCACCCTGTCCGCCTGTTGGTTTGCTTTGTGACTTTATTTTTGTTCTCCTGTTAAGACTAATAAATTGTACCTTTGGAAATGAGGTGCTGATTTAAGTAGGACAGCAGAGCAATCTCTTTCTTAGCCAGCCACTTCTGTAGAATGAACTTAGATCCACTTCGGAAGGATGTGTTCTTTTCATTCACCCAGTTGTGTTGGGTATAAGTTCCTTTTGAGGAGTCTCATGAAACCCTGTGGATCCGTGATGAATAGAGTGTGTGTGTGTGGGGGGGGGGCTGTGCCGTTGGCAAGGCGGGATGGAGACAGGACTGTGATTGAAGTGACCCTGGGGAAGGCTGCTGCCCTCGGTTACAATGAAGGATGAGGGAGTCACAGGGCTCGTGTTCCCCTAGTGACAGTTTACTCGGTGGCGTTAAGTGCACAGCCCACGTCATGCGCGCCCCGGTTCATGTTTTGTTTCTGTTGTCGTTTTTGCGTCGTGAGGCCAAGATAAGATGCTTCCTCCACGGCCACTGATGTCAGTGCCTGAGCAATGTGCCCGCCCCGTTTCCGCAGGAGTGGGCTAAAGCCTGCCTGCCTTTGACTTTGCCGGGAGGGGATGAGCCAGGGCCGTCCCCGTCTTCCTGTCCTCTGCTGACCCCGGGCAGGAGGAGCCCGGGTAGCCAGACGCCCGGCCCCTGGGATCCACGTTGAGGTCTTTTCTGGGGGTGAATTTGCTCACCGCTCCAGGAGCTGCTGTTGGGAGATGGGCTCAGCAGGCAGCAATGATTGTACAGCTCGCGTTTTGACACTAGTGTCTAATTTGCATCCAGCTGGCCCAGGCCCCAGAACCTTGGTGAGACACTTCAACTCTTTCCTCGAGGTTTTTTTTTTTTTTTTTAACTTCAAACATGTTGACTCTTAAATCTTTCTGCCTCTTTTTTTAAACTGAGGAAAGGGATAAACTTATAAGTCCCTCCACACACAGGTCCAGGGCGGTTACAATTGTAGCTAAACTGCGTTGTATTTGCTTTTCTCTTTAAGTTTATGGCTCAAAGTACATTTTTAAAGGAATAATTACATTTTGAACCTCCAAGAGCTCTGTTTTAAATAAGGATAACTTCCTCTGAAATAGTCCGTGGTGGTCCAGTGGTTAACACTTTTTCTTCCAATGCAGGGGTTGTGGGTTTGATCCCCATAAAGGCAGCTAAGATCCATATACTTCGAGGCCAAAAAACTGAAACAGAAGCAATATTGTAACATATTCAGGAAAGAGTTTAAAAAATGAAATATTTTAAAATACATATACATGAGTCTGTTTTACTCCTTTCAGTACCAAAGATTTGAATTTGACCTTGTTTTTTAGTTATGTTTTAAACTCTTAAAAAAATCTTTTTTTCAACACGAAATAAAATTCTTGGATCAGTAAACGAACCTTTAAGGTGTGTTTGACATTAGCTGTTGCTATTGACACACACGCTGAGCGGTTTGCTGTACAGAAAATAGTCTTTCATAGCTTACCTGGCAAAGCCGGCCTCTCTCAGCCTAATGTATCAGGTCAGTAACGCAAGTAGGGAGGGGAACTTCTTATCTATTATTCAACTTGTGCCGGCCCTAGGCATGGGTAATCTGTTGTCTGCTCAGCTTCTAATAGAAAGGCCTCACAGAACTCTCATCATCTATTTTACTTCTGGGGCCTGCAGAGCCTTCACTTTGGGTGAGGAAAGTGAGTTAAAAATATGGTAGAGGCAAGTTGCAGTCCGAGCAGATGTTTTTGGAAGCAGATGCATATTGAGGTGGACAGGTTAGTGAGGAGCTCACATCTGACTTTAAAAAACTTCCCCTAAGTAGGAAATCCCTTTGTCTCTTTATTGCAGAAGTTTTTCTTTTCTTTCCCTATTTTTTGAAATAACAAATATACTTATTCTGGAGAAGTTAAAAATTTACAGGCTTTCAAGCGGATTCTTTATACCATTGGTATGTTCCTTTTTCACATGATTAAATGTTGCTGCTGCTGCTGTTGCTAAGTCGCTTCAGTTGTGTCCGACTCTGTGCGACCCCATAGATGGCAGCCCACCAGGCTCCCCTGTCCCTGGGATTCTCCAGGCAAGAACACTGGAGTAGGTTGCCATTTCCTTCTCCAATGCATGAAAGTGAAAAGTGAAAGTCAAGTCGCTCAGTCGTGTCCGACTCTTAGCGACCCCATGGACTGCAGCCCACCAGGCTCCTCCGTCCACGGGACTCTCCAAGCAAGAGTACTGGAGTGGGGTGCCACTGCCTTCTCCGTGATTAAATGTTAGGTCTTTGTTTTTTTAGGTTATGGAAACAAAGGATATGCTGTACATTGTCACTGAATTTGCAAAAAATGGAGAAATGTTTGGTAAGCCATGCTGATTTTTGATATCTATTGGAAAGAAATGGTAGTAACTTGTTCCCACTCGCCCCTCCAGTGGTGGGGTCTCCCCAGAGTTCTTTCTCTGTGTCCCGAGCAACGACTGGACTTTTGGGTTTGGGGCTAGAGCTTCGTTTTGTCCCTCCTCAGATTACTTGACCTCCAACGGGCACCTGAGCGAGAGTGAAGCCCGGAAGAAGTTCTGGCAGATTCTGTCAGCCGTGGAGTACTGCCACAGCCACAACATCGTCCACCGGGACCTAAAGACGGAGAACCTGCTGCTGGATGGCAACATGGACATCAAGCTGGCAGGTGAGGGCCAGGAACGTGCCCAGTGGGAGGGGTGCCTGCGGGTGAGGGGCTGCGAGTGTGCTCTGCGTGAGGGGTGTACCTGCCTGCCAAGGGTCCGTGCTTTCTTGCACGAGCCTTTGAAACATTGACCTTACTGTTTCTGCCACAACTTCATCACCTGTTTCTTTGCCTCTCAGACTTTGGGTTTGGGAATTTCTACAACTCAGGAGAACCTCTGTCCACGTGGTGTGGAAGCCCCCCATACGCAGCCCCGGAGGTCTTCGAGGGGAAGGAGTATGAAGGCCCCCAGCTGGACATCTGGGTAGGAGCCTGGGGGGGCACATGGGGTGTGCATGGGGCGGGGGGGCCTGGAGGGGATTCGGGTGCATGTAGTGGGGGGCTTGGAGCGGGCATGGGTGTGTGGGGGGTGGAGGGGGTCTGGAGGGGACACAGGTGCGCAGGGTGGGGGGCTTGGAGGGGGCACAGGTACACAAGGCGGGGGGCTCTGGTGCCTGGGCACAGGTGCTGACCTGGTCCTCCTCCTGCAGAGCCTGGGCGTCGTGCTGTATGTCCTCGTGTGCGGGTCTCTGCCCTTCGATGGGCCCAACCTGCCGGCGCTGCGGCAGCGGGTGTTAGAAGGCCGCTTCCGCATCCCCTTCTTCATGTCCCGAGGTAGGTGAGGACCTGGCCTCCTCCGGGCACATGGGGCTAGCAGCCTGCTGGCCACGCATTGGGTAGCCTGGGATGAGAGTCTGAGGGGAGGAGGAGGGATTCATTTCCCACAAGGCCTGCTTGGCCATCTTCTGAGTCTGCTTTGGGCCCGGCAGCCAGTTGCGTGTTGCCACGGGGTGTTTACCAGGCGCCTATGAGGCTGCTTATGGGCCCTGCTTATGGGGCTGGCCTGTCCCTTTGCAGGCTGTTGGGAAGCTGGCTGGGGCCCAGTGCCGCAAGTCTCACCCACCCCACACTGGGCTTTTCTCTTCCACCCTGATCGCTGCTTAGCAACATACAGGATGGGGGTTCTAGGTGGTTCTCAGTCTAGTGGACTTGAGGGCCACGCCCTCCAGGGCCCGATCCCTCAGCTGGTGACTCTCCTTGCTCGTATTTCTCTTGGCCTCTGTGTTCTCTGGGATGGTCACTGGTCTGCTTGCCATTTGCCAGGGAGCCACATGCCCTGCGGGAGCCCAGGCGGGAGGTGGGAACGCATGGGCGGGCGGCCCGTGCGCAGACTCAGTGCTCCGCTTCCACCTCCAGACTGCGAGACGCTGATCCGCCGCATGCTGGTGGTGGAGCCCGCCAAGCGCATCACCATCGCCCAGATCCGGCAGCACAGGTGGATGCAGGCCGAGCCGGCGCTGCTGCTGCCGGCCTGCCCGGCCTTCCCCCTGCTTGGCCACACCTCCAGCGTGGGCGGCTATGACGAACAGGCCCTGGGCATCATGCAGACACTGGGCGTCGACCGAAAGAAGACCGTGGAGGTGAGCCACCTGCCTGCCTGCCGTGGTGGGTAGGGAGGGCACCTTCCCTGGGTGGCTGAATGGAGAAGCTGGCTCTTGCCAGCCAGGTTAGAATGGGAGCAGCATGGCTCATTTAAGGGCTGCTTGTCCGCTAGAAAGGGTACTCTCGTCCGCCCCAGAATAACCCCGGAGTGGTCTCGTCAGGGACCGTCCCTTCTGCCAGCCCCTCTCTGACCCCCACTTCTCTGCCCCTAGTCACTGCAGAAGAGAAGCTACAACCACTTTGCAGCCATTTATTACCTCCTCGTGGAGCGGCTGAAGGAGTACCGGCTCGCCCAGCCAGCCCGCCCTGGCCCTGCCCGGCAGCAGAGGCCCCGGAGCACAGACCTCAGTGGTTTCGAGGTGAGGGGGCAGCGAGTGCCTTTGATTCCTCACCCCCCACCCGTGTCTCTGCCTTGGACTGTGTCCCCAAGTTAGGAGTCCCCCTTTCAGACACCCCTAGGAGGGGTTGCAGGCTGAGCCCCGAGGTCACATCCCCTCACCCGTTAGGCACTGGATAGGGGCCCCGTGTGAGCCGCTGGCAGACGGCATGGTGGAGAGGGGGTGCCAGCCTCTCTGCTGGGGTTCTGACCCTGTCCATCAGCCCCCTGTTCCTTCACTGCCCCTGGTGCCATGTTCCGGCTGCTCCTTCTGGTCTGCCCGCTCGGCGAGGCATTGGAGAAGGGGTGCGCATGTCCTGAGCCTGTCCGGTCACAGCTGATGCTCGTTAACTCAGAAACCAGCCTGGTCTGTCAGGTGATGCTGTGTTGCCGGCGGTCGTTCCCTGCCTCTGTGCCTCACGGCCTCTGTCTTCGTCTGCCGGCCCACAGGTGCCTCAGGAAGGCCTCCCTGGAGACGCTCTCCGTTCCGCCCTGCTGTGCACGCAGCCCCAGACCTTGGGGCAGTCTGTCCTACAGGCCGAAATGGACTATGACCTCCACAGCTCCCTGCAGGTGTGTGAGCGCCTCGTGGGTGGCGTCCGGGGTGGGTGCGCCTGGTCCCCAGCGGTGGGGGCGCTCCTGCGCCTGGCCTTACGGTCTGTGTGCGTCCCTCACAGCCCCTGCTGCTCCCCGTGGACACCAGCTGCGGCGGGGTGTGCCGGCATCGCTGCATCTCCCCCAGCAGCCTTCTGGACACGGCCATCAGCGAGGAGGCCAGGCCAGGCCCGGGCCTGGACGAGGAGCAGGAGGTGCAGGAGCCCCTGCCCAGCAGCTCAGGCCGGAGGCACACGCTGGCCGAGGTCTCCACCTGCTTCTCCCCGGGCGCCCCTCCATGTAAGTGTCCCTGGGGGCCACGCGCACACCGGACAGGTGGGCTTGGGGGCGGGGCAGCCTCTTCTGATGACAGTGCTCCGGATTTGCCACTCCTGAAGCACCCGAGGCCTTATGGACCATACGTAGACCTCACAGGGAGCTCTCGAGCATCAGGGCTGGAGGGGAATTTAGCCGTCCTCAGAGGCTGGCAGGACAGCTCCTTGGCCCAGGCCCCTCTGTGTCCCGGGTCCAAGCTCCACTGTCAGCTGTGGAGCCCGAGGTGCTGGCTGGCAGGGCTCGCTGGTCGCCTCTGCCTGTCGCAGACGTCCTATCCGCAGAGCTGCGGGTAAGGGTGGTGGGGGATACAGCTGTCTGCCCCGTCAGAGGGCCGCGTTGGCAGGCGATGCTGCAGAGAGTGCAGAGCCCCGAGGGCTGAGACTCGTGGTGAAGCGTTGAGCACTGGGGGTGGGTCTGGCCTCAGGGTCACCAGGGCCTCAGCTGCACCCGCTTCCCTGCAGGTATTGTCGTCTCGCCCTCTGCGGCCAGTCCTTGTGAAGGCACCAGCTCAGACAGCTGCCTGACCTCTGCGGGTGATGGCCTAGCCGGGCTCAGTGGACACCCGGCTGCTCAGGGGCTGGTGGGCGCCTGCTCCCCATTCAGATTGGCCTCACCACTGCTGGGCACCCAGTCTGCCACGCCCATGCTGCAGGCGCAGGGGGCCCTGCGAGGAGCCGCCCTGCTGCCCGTCAGCTTCCAGGAGGGCCGGAGGGCATCAGACACCTCGCTCACTCAAGGTGACTTTCCCTTTCATGCCCACTTCCACCTACCCCGGGAGACCTGAATGTACCCACCACCCCCGGGGGCAGGGCATCACTTTGTCCCTCATGGCAGGTGGCTATCCTCTCTCCAGGCAGTTCTGGCAGAGCAGCAGTGCCCCTCCGGGCAGGCCAAAGCTGCTGCCTGGGTTCTAGATGCCCTGGCTTCTAGGATAAACTCATGTGGTCTCTAGAAGGTGGTCCTAAAAGCCCAAGAGATGCTTAGACACCAGGCAGCAGGTCCCGACCTGGAGGAGGGATGGTTAGGGAGGCCCTCGCCATGAAGGCAGTCCACATCAGGCTCTTCCAACGCCCCCTCAAGGCTTGTGGGATGCTGGGGCCCCCTGTTCTGCTCACTCCTGCCTTACACAAAGGATCCACTGTCTGCCCAGATGTGTGCTTCTTCAGGGCTGGAATTGCTGTCCCAAACCAAACCCTAGAAGGGGGTGATGTCCCAACTGTAGGAGGGGGGCTGTCGTGAAGTGATGGGGTGATCGGAGGGCCCCTTGACCCTGTAGGAAAGGGCTGACTCCCTCATCCCACCATGTCAGACCACACGGCCCCCCTTTACTCCTCCCACTGCCTGGAAGCCCCAGCGAGCTGCAGGCCATTGGTGCTCGGCTGGGGGACAGGTCTGGACACGTGTTGGTTTTGCCTCCCCCAGGGCTAAAAGCCTTTCGGCAGCAGCTGAGGAAGAACGCGAGGACCAAGGGGTTCCTGGGGCTGAACAAGATCAAGGGGCTGGCACGCCAGGTGTGCCAGCCCTCATCCTCCAGCCGGGCCTCCCGGGGCGGCCCGCATGCCTTCCAGCTGCCCGCACAGAGCCCAGGCCTGCACGGCGGTGGAGCTGGCAGCTGGGAGGGCAGGGGCATGCTGGAGGACGTGCTGCAGCAGCAGAGGTAGGCCCGTGGGCACCGACTGAGACCTGGGCAGGGCTCACAGACCTTGGGGACTCCTGAGTAACGTTAGCCCTGAGCGCCTTCCCTGTGGCTGGGGGCGGGGGCGGGGTGCCTCGGCTGGTGGGGCAGGGAGGGGGCAGCGAGTGAGAATGTCATGTCTGGTTGGCATCTCTGAGCTGCTCTGAAAGCAGGAGGGGAAAGGAAATGTCAGGAATTGCTCAGGGATTAGTCACACAGAATGGCGTGTTCTGAGCAGCCCCAGCCCGCGGTTCCGCGGGGTAGGCCCTCCAGCTCTGGCAGGTGGAAACCCGATCGTGTGGCAGTCTGGCTGGGCGGCGGGGGGGAGCCACGGGCCGCCAGCCGGCCGGCACTGACCTGCTCCCCCTGTCCCTTGGTCTGGCCAGGTTGCTTCAGTTACAGCACCATACAACGGCCCCAGCCAGCTGCCAGCCAGCCCCCTTGGTCCTCGCCCCCTGCGATGGCACCCTCCATGTGTCAGGACTGCAGAAGGATCTGGGGCTGGGGCCCAGCCCTCTGCTGCCGCCCCATCTGCTCCAGGCTGGCGTCTCCCCCGTGGCCTCGGCTGCCCAGCTCCTGGATGCCCACCTGCGCATCAGTGGCTCCACGGCTCCCAGCCCCGCCGCAGCAGCCCCCCAGCCACGCTTTGCCATGCTGCCCGTGAGCCTGGAGCCCACGGGGCTGCCCCACGGGGACTGTGAGATGGAAGACCTGACCTCAGGCCCACTGGGCACCTTCGTCCTGGTGCAGTGAGGGCCCCAGCTGGGGCAGCTGACTTCTTGAAGCAATAATTTCAGAGTATGTGAAGATGGTTCCCGATGCAAAGCCAATAACTTTCCAGAAGAGAAACAAGCAATATGTTTGGTGTTTTGGATTTTTTAGTTTTTTTTTTTTTTTTTTTTTCCTTGCACTGAGCAACTGTAACTCCGAGTAGAGACTGGAAACTTTTTGAAGAAAAATAATAATCCGGGGGCCTGTTGTTGGGACCGGTGGATGGGATGGGGAGGAGGGCAGTGGGTGGAGCCGGCAGTGGTATGGGCAGGGTCACAGGGGGGTGGCCAGTTGGCCCCAGGAAACCATGGTGTGAGCTGTGTGTCTCCATTGTGTGTGTATGCGCATGTGTGCGTGTGGATTAGTGTTTTTTTTTTTCTTCACAATTCTCCACTTCCTGAAACACTTACACTTCACTTGAAAACTGTGAACTTTCCACTTTACGTATCAGTTTTTGAAAAGCTCTAACCTCCAGTCCAAGAGAAGACGATCTACGAGTTCCTGGAATTCTCTCCCCTGAAATCAGAACCCAGAGGGTAGCTTTTCTTACCTTTCAACAGCATGTTGTATAAACAGCTCGGGAGTTAGTTTTCTAGGATTCTTCAGAGGGGCTGCAGAGAGGAACCTGAGTGAGGTGGAGTGAGCTGGAGGCTGCCCTTGGTCACTTGGGCGCCCTCAGGGGAGTCAGCCAGGGAGGTTTCTTCCTCCTGCACCTCTTATTTCCGCTGCTAATTAAGTTTTTATGCATTTCATTATCAGGGTCCAAAAAGAACAACTGACTAGGGGTGGGGAACGTGCAATATGGCGAGTCTGTGATGGGGGTGGCCGGCGTGGGGCTGCTTGTGGTGGGGGGACAGCCCACCCTGTCCGGGCCCTGTGCTCGGTGGACTTTGGTTTTAGGAAAGTGAAATGAGAGGTCAGGTCAGTGTTGTTCAAGCTTTGTTCCTTTTTTAAAGCAAATACTGTACATGTATATACGTAGGAAACAAACATACACTACTTATTTTTTATACTTTTTACTACATTTTTGTGTTCCTGGTTTGAACGTCCCTCTCTGGTAACGTGACGACGCACCTGGTGCCAGGTCCAGGTGGAGGCGGGGCCAGCAGGCAGCAGACAGGTGCGCACTCACCCGGCAGGGAAACTCAGGTGGTAGCCGCTGGACTGAGCAAGAGAGCCACAGCTCCCACCCCTGCAGCCGGTCAGGGCCGTCCGTCCCCACCACCCTCCCCCACGACCCCTCAACCCAGGTGCCTTCAGCTCGCGTCGGCTCTCGCCACCTGAAGCGTTAGGCCCGGGTGATGCTGGGCCGGGAAGGGGGCCCCTGTAGAAGCCAAAGATTGCTGAGGCCCAGGAGGCGGCCCAGCCTGCGTGTTCCCGGCTCCCAGCCCTGCTGCTGATGCTGCTGCTGCTGCTCCGGGGCTGCTTCAGGATCAGGACAAAGGACTCCGTGCCCCCGGCGGCTGCCAAGTCACCCAAGACTCTTGTGACTCGCACCAGGAGACTGCCGGAGGCCCTGGGGCTCCAGCTCAGCCCCCTCCGGAGGCACCATCAGCCCCCATGAGGCCACCCCACCCCAACCCCTCAACGCATCTGTTCGAATGCCATCGATCAAAGGCCTCAGAACTGTGACAAGCACTTTACTCTCACTGCGGTTTTCTCTCGTCGCTGTCAGGCGTGTCTTGTGTTGTGTCCGGCGTGTGCGACGCGTGTGCGGCAGGATTCTTGGCGGCGCTGTCCTGCGAACTGAACGCAGGGGCCTATCCTGGGCACCGTGCTATGTGATGAAGCTGTACATAGTTTGGGTTTTGTTTTGTTTTTTAACCATAACAATTATTTTATTTCTTATGTTCACGTGAGAAACATATGCCAAATGATTAGTGGATGTATGTTTTTTAATTTAATATTTAAATAAAACGTTTGGGGAAAAAACCTTGACTTCTTCCTCCAGTTCTTTGTGGGCTCCCTCCTTCTAAGCCGCTCCCTCCAGGTTCAGTGAGTCTCAGGTCTTAGAGGACAGGGCGAGGTGCCAGCTCCCATGCCTTGCTGAGCCTCAGACCCAGGTTCTTAGCTGCTAGGAGCAGAAGGTGCTTGGTGGTCCAGGCTGGGGGTGGCCTACTGGTTCTCAGACCCCTTGAGCCCAGGTGGCAGCTCTGCCAATCAGCTGGAGGTCTTAACTGCCAGGTCTGTTTTCAGCCTGTTCTCTTCTGCTAGAAGAGAACCATTCATACTTCCCTCTTCAGCCTTAATGTTCTCTGGATCCACCTGTAAATCAAGGCTTTGGAAGAATCTCACAGCCAAACTATTTCCCAGTTTTTAAAGTTGGTGTCACCACTTTCTAGCAGTAAGGCAGTTATGGCCGCTAGACAAAGGGTACTCTTCACTTGGATGCCCGGCAACTCTTTTTGGTAAAAAAGAAATTCTTGAACCTTTTCACACCGATTAGGATGATCATTATAAAAAAAAAAAACAGTATTTGCAAAGATGCAGAAATTGGACCCCTTTTGCATTGCTTGTGGGGACATGCAATAGTGCAGCTGCTGTGGAAAACAGTACTGGAGTTCTTCAAATAAACAAGGACCATGTCATCCAGCAATCCCACTTCCGGGCATAGACCCAAAAGAACTGGATGTGGAGTCTCAGCTATCTCTACACCTGTGTTCATGGCAGCATATTCACAAGAACCAAAATGTCCAAGCAACCCAGTGTCCATCGGTGGATGGGTGGATTAATCGAATGTGGTCCATCCACACAATAGAATATCTGTGTGTGTGTCTGCACGCACACACTTATGCTCGGCCGTGTCTGACTGTGATCCCATGGACCATAGCCCTCCAGGCTCCTCTGTTCATGGGATTCTCCAGGCAAGAATACTGGAGTGGGTTGCCATTTCCTTCTTCAGGGGATCTTCCCGATCCAGGGATTGGACCGGCATGTCTTGTGTCTCCTTATTGGCAGGTGGATTCTTTACCACTGCACCACTTGAGAAGACTGGGATTCCCAGGTGGCTCAATGGTAAAGAATCCACCTGCCAGTTAGGAGACGTGGGTTCGATCCCTGGGTGGGGAAGA
Source organism: Capricornis sumatraensis (assembly GCF_032405125.1). NCBI lineage: Eukaryota > Metazoa > Chordata > Mammalia > Artiodactyla > Bovidae > Capricornis > Capricornis sumatraensis. The sequence continues at coordinate 249,466,242 of NC_091069.1, read as the reverse complement.
TCCCCTGGAGAAGGAAATAGCAACACATGCTAATATTCTTGCCTGGAACATTTCCGTGGACAGAGAAGATTGGGGGCTACAGTCTGAGGGGGTCGCAAGAGTTGGACAAGACTGAGTGACTAAACAGCAACAATGGAATATCTTTCAGCCTTAAAAAGGAGGGAGATTCTGATATCTGCTATGACACAGATAAACCTTGAGCTTGACGCTCAGTGACAGAGCCGGTCATAAAAGAACAGACCCTGTGTAATCTCTTTACCAGAGGCCCCTGGAGGAGCCAGACCCATAGAGACGGAAAGTAGGACGGCAGCGGCCAGGGGCTGGGCACGGACAGGGAGTGAGTGTTTCATGGGGACAGAGTCTCAGTCTGGAGATGTTGGAAACTCCGGAGATGGATGGTGGGGATTGTTGTACAATAACGTGAATGTACCCAATGCCACTGAAATATACACTTAAGTAGTTAAGATTGTAAATTTTATGTGTATTTTGCCAAAATGAGAGGAAGATTCTTTCAGGGGGAGATGGAGACCCGTGGGATGTCAGGACTCTATCCTGGGCTTACGGATCTGCTCACAAATCCTTTCCTGTCCCCAGAACAGGAGGCCAGTGGCCCCGGAACTTGTGAGGCTTGCGGTGTGTGAAGGGTGCTTTGGCCCCACAACCTACGGCTTGTTCTCCCAGCGTTTCTGCACGTGGACAATCCCACCTCGGGCGTTCCACGAGATGTCAGTGCTGTGGAAGTATGCATTCCGGGGTGGGGCCCGGGGTGTGGCGAGGCTGGACTAGGCTTTGGTACGTCCTTTAGCGCATGATGGCACATCTGGGCTTGGGCAGTGACCATGCTGTGGCTGGCTTTCTCATGTTCAGTGCAGTGCACCTCACAATGCCATCTTCCTCTTGAGATGTGAGCACTAACAACCACGAACCATGTGGCATAGCACCTGGCACGTGGGGAGCTCCCAGGAACACACTGACCCTGAAGGAAGTGTCCTTCAGGGTACCTACAGGGTCACCACAGCCAGAGGACACATGTCTGCCAGGGAGGAAGGCCAGTGCAGTGAGTGGCCCAGGCCCCACTCCATCCGCCTGCTTCTGTTGAAAATGCTGGTTCCTCCTGCAGCAGTGCCCTATCCGTGTGGTTTTACTGCCCAGAGCTCCAGGGGCCAGTGCTCCAGAGCCCACCCTGCTTTAGGAGAAAGCATTTTTGGGTGTTCAGAAACATGGTCAGTTTGAGTGAGACTGACTTCTCGGGGAGGGGACAGAGGGAAGGATTTGGAGGGAACAGAGTGATGGAAGTTCTGGACTAGAGCTGAGGGCTCATCTCCCCCAGAGAACCTGACCTAAGAGGAACTGGCTTGCTTCCTCAGTTCAGCTGCTCAGTCATGTCCAACTCTTTGTAACGCCATGGACTGCAGCATGCCAGGCTTCCCTGTCCATTACCAACTGCTGGAGCTTGCTCAAACTCCTGTCCATTGAGTTGGTGATGCCAACCAACCATCTCATCTTCTGTCGTACCCTTCTCTTTTTGCCTTCAGCATCAGGGTCTTTTCCAGTGAGTCAGATCTTTGCATCAGGTGGTCAAATTATTGGAGTTTCAGCTTCAGCATCAGCCCTTCCAGTGAATACTCCGGACTTATTTCCTTTAGGATTGACTGATTTGATCTCCTTGCAGTCCAGGGGACTCTCAAGAGTCTTCTGCAACACCACAGTTCAAAAGCATCAGTTCTTTGGTGCTCAGCTTGCTTTATGGTCCAACTCTTACATCCATAGATGACCACTGGGAAAACCATAGCTTTGACTAGGCAGACCTTTGCTGCCAAAGTAATGTCTCTGCTTTTTAATATGCTGTCTAGATTGGTCATAGCTTTTTTTCCAAGGAGCAAGCATCTTTTAATTTCATGGCTGCAGTCACCATCTGCAGTGATTTTGGAGCCCAGAAAAATAAAGTCTCTCACTGTTTTCACTGTTTCCCCATCTATTTGCCATGAAATGATGGGACCAGATGCCATAATCTTAGTTTTCTGAATTTGAGTTTTAAGCCAGCTTTTACACTCTCCTCTTTCACTTTCATCAAGAGGCTCTTTAGTTCCTCTTCACTTTCTGCCATAAGGGTAGTGTCATCTGCATATCTGAGGTTATTGATATTTCTCCTGGCAGTCTTGATTCCAGCTTGGGCTTCCTCCAGCCCAGCATTTTGCATGATGTACTCTGCATATACATTAAATAAGCAGGGTGACGATATACAGCCTTGACGTTCCCGATATGGAACCAGTCTGTTGTTCCATGTCCAGTTCTGTTTCTTCTTGACCTGTGTGCAGATTTCTCAGGAGGCACGTAAGACAGTCTGGTATTCCCATCTCTTGAAGAATTTTCCACAGTTTGTTGTGATCCACATGGTAAAATGCTTTGGCATAGTCAATAAAGCAGAAATAGATGTTTTTCTGGAACTCTCTTGCTTTTTCGATGATCCAGCGGATGTTGGCAATTTGATCTCTGCTTCCTGTGCCTTTTCTAAATCCAGCTTGAATATCTGGAAGTTCACGGTTCACGTACTGTTCAAACCTGGCTTGGAGAATTTTGAGCATTACTTTGCTAGCGTGTGAGATTAGAGCAATTGTGCAGTAGTTTGAATATTCTTTGGCCTTGCCTTTCTTTGGGATTCGGATGAAAACTGACCTTTTCTAGTCATGTGGCCACTGCTGAGTTTTCCAGATTTGCTGGCATTCTGAAGTGCATCACTTTCACAGCATCATCTTTTAGGATTTGAAGTAGCTCAACTGGATTTCCATCACCTCCACTAGCTTTGTTCATAGTGATGCTTCCTAAGGCCCCCTTGACTTTGCATTCCAGGATGTCTGGCTCTAGGTGAGTGATCACATCATCATGGTTATCTGGGTCATGAAGATCTTTTTTGTATAATTCTTTTGTGTATTCTTGCCACCTCTTCTTAATATCTTCCACTTCTGTTAGGTCCATACCATTTTTGTCCTTTATTGTCACCATCTTTGCATGAAATATTCTCTTGGCATCTCTAATTTTCTTGAAGAGATCTCTAGTCTTTTCCATTCTATTGTTTTCCTCTATTTCTTTGCATTGATCACTTTCTTATCTCTCCTTGCTATTCTTTGGAACTCTGCATTCAGATGGGTATATCTTTGCTTTTCTCCTTTGCCTTTCACTTTTCTTTTCTCATCTATTTGAAGTCCTCCTCAGACAACCATTTTGCCTTTTGGCATTTCTTTTCCTTGGTGATGGTCTTGATCACTGCCTCCTGTACAATGTCTGAACCGCCATCTAGTTCTCAGGCACTCTATGAGATCTAATCCCTTGAATCTGTCACTTCCACTGTATAATCATAAGGGATTAGATTTCATGGCATCTGGTCCCATCACTTCATGGGAAATAGATGGGGAAACAGTGGAAACAGTGGCAGACTTTGTTTTTGGGGGCTCCAAAATCACTGCAGATGGTGATTGCAGCCATGAAATTAAAAGACGCTTACTCCTTGGAAGGAAAGTTATGACCAACCTAGGCAGCATATTGCAAAGCAGAGACATTACTTTGCCAACAAAGGTCCATCTAGTCAAGGCTATGGTTTTTCCAGTGGTCATGTATGGATGTGAGAGTTGGACTGTTAAGAAAGCTGAGCGCCAAAGAAATGATGCTTTTGAACTGTGGTGTTGGAGAAGACTCTAAAGAATCCCTTGAACTGCAAGGAGATCCAACCAGTCCATTCTAAAGGAAATCAGTACTGGGTATTCTTTGGAAGGGCTGATGCTGAAGCTGAAACTCCAATACTTTGGCCACCTGATGTGAAGAGTTGACTCATTGGAAAAGACTCTGATGCTGGGAGGGATTGGGGGCAGGAGGAGAAGGGGATGACAGAGGGTGAGATGGCTGGATGGCATCACTGACTCGATGGAGTGAGTTTGAGTGAACTCCGGGAGATGGTGATGGACAGGGAGGCCTGGTGTGCTGCAATTCATGGGGTCGCAAAGAGTCAGACACGACTGAGCGACTAAACTGAACTGAATGGTCTAGTGGTTTTCCCTGCTTTCTTCAATTTAAGTCTGAATTTTGCAATAAGAAGTTCATAATCTGAGCTGAGGTCAGTTCCCAGTCTTGTTTTTGCTGAATGTATAGAGCTTCTCCATCTTCGGCTGCAAAGAATATAATCAATCTTATTTTGGTATTGACCATCTGGTGAGGTCCATGTGCAGAGTCTTCTCTTGTGTTGTTGGAAGAGGGTGTTTGCTATGAATAGTGTGTTCTCTTGGCAAAACTCTGTTACTCTTTGCCCTGCTTCATTCTGTACTCCAAGGCCAAACTTGCCTGTTACTACAGATATCTCTTGACTTCCTACTTTTGCATTCCAGTCCCCTATAATGAAAAGGACATCGTTTTGGGTGTTAGTTCTAGAAGGTCTTGTAGGTCTTCACAGAATCGTTCAAGTTCAGCTTCTTCAGCATTACTGGTTGGGGCATAGACTTGGATTAATGTGATATTGAATGGCTTGCTTGGGGTGGAAGGAAGAATTGTTAGTCCATTTGTTTTCTAATTTTAAAATTTTATTTTGACGATACTGGATCTTCACTGTGGTGCACAGGCTGTCTCCAGTTGCCGTGTATGGGTTTTCCTTGTGGAGTATGGACTTGGTACTTATGCTGCACAGGCTTTCTCCAGTTGCCGTGTATGGGTTTTCCTTGGGGAATATGGACTTGGTACTTGCGGTGCACAGGCTTTCTCTAGTTGCCGTGTATGGGTTTTCCTTGGGGAGTATGGACTTGGTACTTATGCTGCACAGGCTTTCTCCAGTTGCCATGTATGGGTTTTCCTTGGGGAGTATGGACTCGGTTCTTGCGGTGCACAGGCTTTCTCTAGTTGCCGTGTATGGGTTTTCCTTGGGGAGTATGGACTTGGTACTTATGCTGCACAGGCTTTCTCCAGTTGCCGTGTATGGGTTTTCCTTGGGGAGTATGGACTCGGTTCTTATGGTGCACAGGCTTTCTCTAGTTGCCGTGTATGGGCTTAGTTGCCCCAATGCATGTGGAATCTTAGTTCCCTGACCAGGGATCAAACCCACGTCCCCTGCATTAGAAGGTGGATTCTTAACCACTGGACCACTAGGGAGGTCCCCCATTAATTTTCCTTCCAGAGTAGTAGCAGGGAGTCTCAGATGCCCATGGGGAGCACAGCCAGCCTGCAGCATGGCCTTTGACTTTGGGAGGGGTCCTGAAGAGGTTATCTGGGATGGTGATGTCTTTAGGGGACCCACCTTGGGTTTTCCAGGTCTGGCTCTGTGGGCTACCATCCATGGTGAGAGGAGGCAAAGGGAAACAGACGGGCCTGGAGGACAGTGGAGGGGTAACAGGGAGGGGAAGAGGGAGGGAAGGGAAGGAGGAGGGGAGAGGGAGGAGGAGTGTGGAGGGAGAAAAAGTGAGCCTGTTCAATCCCCCCTCCCTTAAGGGAACTCCCAAGTCTCAGTCTGACTCACTCTTTAATTATCATCATTTCATTTATTTGAAGGTGAGTTCTGTAAAAAATAGACATGTCACTCAAGAGGCCCGGGTGACAGAGCTCGGCCCCCACTGTCTTTGAGGAGCCATGTTCTAGGGTGAAGCCCGCTAGTGGGTTCCAGGCCAGCGCCGCTTCTCCAGCAGTCTCGGGGCGGGGGCGAGGGGGTTTGATTCAGCTGGAGGGCAAGGTACCTTCCCTCCTTTGGTGAGTGTGTCCACCTCCAGCAGCAAAGGGTACATGAAAAGTCTGGGACTTCTGGTGCCCTCGATCGAGATTTGAAGGGGATGTGAGAACCCAGAAACGAGGTTTCCCGAGAGCCAGTCAGCTTTGCTTGACACACAGTGAAACCCACCTGCCATGTCATCAGTGAGCGTTGACCAGGCAAAGATAGTGTGATGACCACTAAAATCAATATACACACTTTATCACCCGGAGTGACCCAGGCCCTCTCCTGGCTCCAGGCAGCTGCTGGCCAGCTCTCATCTCTGTGTGTCAGTTTGCATTTCCTAGAATTTCCCACCAATGGGTCATACAGTGTGTGTTCTCCAGTTGGTTGACTTTCAGTAGGCAGAATGGTGTGCAGACCCAGGCAGGTGTCATATAGCATCACTAGTTTGCCTTTCACAGCCAGGTAGAATTCCAGGGTGTGGCCAGGCCAGAGGAGAGGGTGTTCATCCATTCCAGTCAATGGTGGATACTCGGGTTGTTCCCAGTTTGGGGCTATTATAAATGATGCTGCTATGAGTGTGTGAGTCTGTGTGGACAGGTTTTGTTTCTCTTGGGTAACAGGTAGAAGCTACACATATGGTATGATAGCTATTAGCTTTACGAGAAGATTTCAGACTATGACCCAAAGTGGCTACACCAGTTTACGTTCCCTCCCATAATTCATGCGTGTTCTGGTTGCTCTGGATCATCGCCAGCACTTGGTAGCCTCAATCTTTATCATTTTAGCCATTCTGATAGATCTGCTATTCTCATTTCATCTTGCGTTTTCCTGATGACTATTGAAGTTTAACATCTTTTTATGTGCGTATTGGCCATTTTATTTTTCAAGCTTATTTATGTCTCTGCCAGTTTTTAATTAGGTTGTTTTAATTCTTCTCATTAAGTTGCAGGAGTTCTTTACATATTCTGCATATAAAATTGGTCTTATGTCTTTTTTTTTTTTTTGGTCTTATGTCTTATGTGTGTATTGTCTTAGGTCTTATTGTCTTATGTGTATACACACATATAGACACATATACACACACATATATATGTATCTATACATACACGCATATATATACACACATATTCACACACAGAATATTTCTCCTGTCTATGGCCTACCTTTCATTTGAAGAGTAGAGTTGCAGGTTTTAAGTCCAACTTATCATTTTATTTTGTATGGTCAGCACTTTTTCATGTCCTAAGAGACCTCTGTCTATCCCAATGTTGAGGAGATCTCCTTGTTCCCTTTCAGAGGCTTTATACTGTCAGCTTTTCTATCCATGTCTACAGTCCACTCTGAGATGACTTTTCCCTATGGTTTGGGATAGCAGTTGAAGCATATTTTTCTGCTATGGATGTTCAATTGCTTCAGCACCATTTATTGAAAAGACTCTCCTTTGCCCCCATTGAATTAATTGGCCACATTTATCACAAATATGAAGACCCACTTCTGGACTCTGTTCCACTGATCTACATCAATGTGTCTATCTGATGTCAATGCCATGTTGCCTTGATTATTGCTACTATTAATTTCTGTTTTGGGCTGCTCTGTGTGGCATGCAAGATCCTAGTTCCCCTGCCAGGAATTGAGTCAATGCCCCTTATGGCAGAAGAAGTGTGGTGTCCTGAACACTGGACACCAGAGAAGTCCCTATTGCTAATATTATAGCTTAAGTCTTGATAAAATCAGGCAATGTAAGTCTTCTAATTTTGTTCTTTCTCTAAATTACTACTGGTTCTCTAGATCCTTTGCATTTCCATATACATTTTTGAATCAGCTTGTCAGTTTCTGTAAGTTGTATCAGATCTTGTTATTTGTGTGAGATTGGTGTTATTTCCTCCTTAAATGTTGATGGAATTCATTGGTGAAGGCATTTGGGGCTGGGGTTGCTTTGTGGGAAGGTTTTAAATTACAAGTTCAATTTCGTTGATAAGTTTAGAGATGGTCAGGTTTTCTATTTCATCTTTGAGCGAACTTTGGGAGTTTACATCTCTTAAAGCGTTTGTCCATTTAAAATGAGTTGTTGGCCTTATTTCTCAGAAGTTTGTAGTATCTCTTAGTATTCATTTATTATCTATAGGCTCTGCAGCCATGCTTTCCATCTCATTGAGTCTTGTTTTGTGGCCCAGCATGTGGTTTATCTTGGTGAATGCTCCATGTGCTGTTGAGAAGAGCTCGAGTCCTGCTCTTGCTAGTGGAGTGTAAACATCACTCAAGGTGGGTGAATGCTGCTGTTGAATTCTCCTCCATTCTACTGATTTTTCTCTCTTCTTTTCTATTAGCACTAAGAGAGGAGTGTTGAGATGTGGATTCCAGTGTGGCTATGTCTGATTCTTCCGTTCTCTCAGTTTTACAGTGATGCATGTGAAGCTCTCTCTTACTCCAGCCTGCATTCTCAGGATTGTTGCCTCTTGATGAACCGAGCCTTTTATCCTTATGAGCTGTCCCTCTCTACCTTGCTAATCTTCCTTGTTCTGAGGTCTACTTCCATGTTGAGAGTCCAGCTTTCTTGGGTTTGTGGTTGCATGGTACATCTTTTACCAGTTTTACACTATTAAAGTGCCCACTTTTAAAGTGCGTTTCCTGTAGACAGCATGGAGTTGCATCCTGGATTTCTATCCAGCTTGACCAACTCTGCCTTTTAATTTGTGTAACATTGCTAGTGGAGGTGATGGAATTCCAATTGAGCTGTTTCAAATCCTGAAAGATGATGCTGTGAAAGTGCTGCACTCAGTATGCCAGCAAATTTGGAAAACTCAGCAGTGGCCACAGGACTGGAAAAGGTCAGTTTTCATTCCAATCCCAAAGAAAGGCAATGCCAAAGAATGCTCAAACTACTGCACAATTGCACTCATCTCACATGCTAGTAAAGTAATGCTCAAAATTCTCCAAGCCAGGCTTCAGCAATACGTGAACTGTGAACTCCCTGATGTTCAAGCTGGTTTTAGAAAAGGCAGAGGAACCAGAGATCAAATTGCCAACATCTGCTGGATCATGGAAAAAGCAAGAGGGTTCCAGAAAAACATCGATTTCTGCTTTATTGACTATGCCAAAGACTTTGACTGTGTGGATCACAATAAACTGTGGAAACTTCTGAAAGAGATGGGAATACCAGACCACCTGACCTGCCTCTTGAGAAATCTGTATGCAGGTCAGGAAGCAACAGTTAGAACTGGACATGGAACAACAGACTGGTTCCAAATAGGAAAAGGAGTACATCAAGGCTGTATATTGTCACCCTGCTTATTTAACATCTATGCAGAGTACATCATGAGAAACGCTGGACAGGAAGAGGCACAAGCTGGAATCAAGATTACCGGGAGAAATCTCAATAACCTCAGATATGCAGATGACACCACCCTTATGGCAGAAAGTGAAGAGAAACTAAAAAGCCTCCTGATGAAAGTAAAAGAGGAGAGTGGAAAAGATGGTTTAAAGCTCAACACTCAGAAAACGAAGATCATGGCATCTGGTCCCATCACTTCATGGGAAATAGATGGGGAAACAATGGAAACAGTGTCAGACTTTATTTTGGGGGGCTCCAAAATCACTGCAGATGGTGACTGCAGCCATGAAATTAAAAGACGCTTACTCCTTGGAAGAAAAGTTATGACCAACCTAGATAGCATATTCAAAAGCAGAGACATCACTTTGCCGACTACCGTCCGTCTAGTCAAGGCTATGGTTTTTCCTGTGGTCATGTATGGATGTGAGAGTTGGACTGTGAAGAAAGCTGAGTGCCGAAGAATTGATGCTTTTGAACTGTGGTGTTGGGGAAGACTCTTGAGAGTCCCTTGGACTGCAAGGAGATCCAACCAGCCCATTCTGAAGATCAACCCTGGGATTTCTTTGGAAGGAATGATGTTAACACTGAAACTCCAGTACTTTGGTCACCTCATGAGAAGAGTTGACTCATTGGAAAAGACTCTGATGCTGTGAGGGATTGGGGGCAGGAGGAGAAGGGGACGACCGAGGATGAGATGGCTGGATGGCATCACGGACTCGATGGAAGCGAGTCTGAGTGAACTCCGGGAGATGGTGATGAACAGGGAGGCCTGGCGTGCTGCAATTCATGGGGTCGCAGAGTCGGACACGACTGAGCGACTGAACTGAACTGAGCGACGCGAGTGTGTCTGCCTGCCACGTGCGCTTCACTCCAGTTTGTCTTCTCTGTTCTTGGCTCCTTGTCATGGCCTCTTTCTACATCTTCAGCAACAGCTGCATTTTTCTTATGTCGCCTGTCTCCATGTGGAGAGGGGGTGCGGTGCGCACCTCCCTGGTCTATCTCCTGTTAGTTGAACTGTGGACATGTGGCCACACCACCACTTTTATCAGGTTTTAAAGAGCAGTGTTCATGTAAGATTTTCTCTTGTGGTGACAAGCAACAATAGTGACAAAGGTTGGGACAACATGTGCCTCGGGAAACTGCTGGAGTTGGAGATAGAGACTTACTCAGACAAGTGGGTCCACTTTTCCATGAGCTCCAAGCATTATTCTACCTGTAGGACTTGACTGGTGCACATGGGCCTATAGTGGGCAGAGGCACCGACTCCCCAGCCAAGCAGCTGGGCTATATCCCTCTGGCCCCTTCTTCCTGAGCCCGGTTGCCCAAGGAGCAGGGAGGGCATGCATGGGCAATGTGAGCTGCTGCTGTGTATCACCAGGAAGCTTGTCCCTCACCTGCTCAGGCTACAACTATCAACTCCTATGGGCAGGAAAGGTGGGGCCTTAGACCTGGGGCTGGTGGTTCAGCCTGGGGCCAGCTGAGCCTGGCTCTCACCCTTATCCCTGGATGTACCTACTGTCCATCTCTTTTCATTGAACAATCAGAAGATCTTGAAGAACAAGTTGGAAAAATAGGGGGATGAGGGAGTGCTATGAGTTATTCTTGGCCTCAGGCGTGACAAGTCCCACTGGGCATGTGGGGTCCAGCCAGGTTCTTGAGTTAACCCCACTAACAGCCCCCGAGCAGCAAGCTGGTCCCTTAGCCTTGGCTTCCCAATGGGACTCTCTGGGCAATGATCACATTTCCTGCATCAGCAATAGATGGATGGCAGGGATAAGGGCCTGGCTGGAAGGGTCTGGAGCCCCCATACACCTAGGGCTCCTGGTGACTCTGCCCAGCCCATCCAGTGCCCAGGGCTGCAGGCACGCTGTGCAGGGCATTCCAGGCCGATGAGTTTGAGACATTTAATGAGCGAGTTCCCTCTCCATATGGGGTATAATTAATTTTCCTGAAATAGGCATGACAGCCCCGACAGTCTTTGCCTGAGTCAGGCGGTGATTATTGCCTCTCACGGGTGCGGCGTGCCATCGGCCGCTGGGAATTCAACATGCCCGCAGCTACCCAGCCCCACGGCGGAGGTGCAGAGCGGGGTCAGCGTCGGCCAGAGGTTGGGGATGCTCTGCCCATCACAGCCATCCTGCCCAGAGCTTGGGGACCAAAATGTTCATGGTCAAGAAGTATTTTCCTAATGAAATGATCCCTTCTTCCTGCCAAACACCAATGTTTCTGCCGGACACACACACAGTGCCGTGAGCAGGGGCATCTGTAGAGAACTCACCGTCTTACTGGGGTGGGTGAGGGCGGACAGAAAAACAGAGGGCATGGGACCCAGCCGCCCCTTCCTGCCAACCTCCCGCCCTCCTCCTGGGAGCACTGGCCTCTCAGCCTGCATCTCAGAGGGGAGTGAGCTTCCCGTCCGACAGTGCCGCGTGCTTTCCTGTGGGAAGGGGTCAGTTGTGCCAGGCTGGGTCCGAGGCTCAGACCCAAGCAGGGGACCCCAGACACTGCTTCCTGCTGGACCAAACAACACCGTGCCCTCCCTGAGTCACTGCTGAGTGAACAGAACTGGCTGCCTGGGAGGCCTGGGTTTTATCCAGGAAATGGCTCCGGGGCCTCCCCCTGTCCTCAGTGGTGACCTCTGGGCAGCCTTAGTCCAAGGACCCTGGGCTTAAGTTTCAACTGAGCCACCAGCAGGGAGACCCAGGGCACGCAGGGGCTGAGCGAGGGCCACTCTTGCAGGGTAGGGGTTGCAGGTGGGCCTAGCACAGGGTCTGTCCACCCCAGCCATGGGAGGTGTGAACACTGTGACCAGTCGCTACACCAGGGCTGGAGAGGGGCTTGTGAGCAGGAGATTGTGGTGAGGGGCTCCCCCAGCACTCCCGCTGCCCATCCACAGAGAACCGGATCCCACCTCCCAGCCAGGGGGTTGGAAGGAGGGGGCAGCACAGGCTGCTGGGGACTCTCATCTTGGTCTTCGGGGTGGGGGCAAGACAGTGGGGACCCCATGGACGTGCGGGGGTGTCCTGGGGATGCTGAGGGGAGGGTGGCCCCCTGGTGGGGAGGCTGTGGGAGGGATGCTGCCAGCGGGTGTTGGGTGTGCACCTTGCTGTCTCCCTAGCCCGGCTCCAGGACTGTGATGTACCCAGCAGCCCTGACTATGGCCCTCGCCTGGCCCTGAGTCCCGCCCCTGAGTCCTATCCCCTCTGGGGCAGCTGGTGGCTCCCTTGATGTGTATTTGGGAAGGATGCCGAGTCCTCGAACTCCCTGCAGCCCTGAGGTGCGAGGCCTGCTCTGAGCCCCGTTCCCCAGGCCTAGAGCTGCAGCTGCTGCACTTGGTGAGGGGCCTGTCCTGGGCAGGGTGAGAAAATGGGCAGGAAACGGGGAAATGAAAGCGCAGAGGGAAGTGGTCTGCCCCAGGCGGGCTGAGTGAGCAAGGGGCAGAAAGTCACAAGGTGGTGAAGAGGGCAGCAGGTGCTGGGCTGGTCTTGGTTCTAGAGCCTCAGCAGCCCCTAGGGAGGAGCCCTGGGCCCCCCGTCTGCTCGCACCCAGAACCCCACACACATGGGGAAATGCACTGAGGTGTCTCTGGGCAGTACCTCTTAATCACCCATTTTCACTGCCCTTGGCTTCCAGGCTCCCGTTTGGGGTGGTGCCCCTCCGAGGCAGCCAGCTAAGGTCTGGGGGATGACAGTGCTTCCCGGGGGCCAGGGCTGCACCCCACTCCTCCCAGCACAGTTCACACGGGGTGGGACTCGGGGGGGGAAGCTGTGTGATGGAATGTGGGGCCCTGGTGCCTCAGAAGTCTGTCTGCTCCTCGGGACACAGTGGTCCCTCCATAGGGAGAGTCTTCCGGGAGCTCAGGAAGTCAGGAGATGCCCCAGGAAAGGCCTGCAGGGGTCCAGTGGGGAGCAGAGGCCAAGGGGGGAGCCGCAGCAGGACGTCCCAGGCAGGATTCTAGAGGATGGCACCTCCATCCCCGCCTGTGGGTGACAAGCTCCATGCTGGGTCTGGTTGGAGGGCGTCGCAGTGTCGGGGCAAGCAGGGTGGGGCCCCGTGCAGGGCTGTTGTGCTGGCTGCCACTCACGGTCACTTGTGTCTCAAGCACCCAGATGAGGAAGCTGAAGTCAGGCTTAGCTGCAGAAAGCGGAAGAGAGGGTGCTGGGCTGTGCCTGCACCCCTGGGGTTCACCCTTGCCCCTGGCCCCTCAATTCCTCCCACGGCACTCCAAGTGGGAGGCACGCATTCAACCGCCTTTTCTGAGAAGAGCAAGGGACAGGATGGGTGGCGAGCGGGCCGCTCTGTGATGTGAGTTTGCACAAGCTGGCACGTGTGTGCCTGGACCTGTGTGCAGGCAGGCACAGAAACTGCTCTCCTACTTGTTCTGACTTGGTCGCCACAACAGACTCGAAAGCAAATGTTTGGGCCCTGGGCTGCCGAGGAGGAAGCTGAGGTTTGGGAGGTTGGGTGACTCAGAGGGAGGCCAGCTCATCCGCTGGTGCTGGTCGGTGTGACTCCAGGTCAGGTGGCTGAGAGCCGGGGACAGTGCTGCTGACCGTGCAGGCGGGGTGGGTGAGCTCCTGCAGGAGAAGAGCACCTCATGTCAGTGAGTGTGAGCGCAGGAGAAGTGACCTCGGGGACGAAGTCACCATGCAGGGAGGTGACCTCAGGGAGAAGTGATCTCCAGAATGAAGTCACCGCAAGGGGACAAGTGACCAGGGGAGAGGTAACTTTGGGGAGAGAAGTGACCGGAGGGAAAGAGGGTGACCACGGGGGAGAAATGACCATGGGGAGAGGTGACGTCAGGGGGAAATCAACATAGTGAGAGGCGATCTTGAGGACAGAGTGACCAAAGGGGGACAAGTGACCACAGGGAGAGGTGACCGAGAGGTGACCTCAGGGAAAGTGACCACAGGGAGAGGTGACCACAGGGGGTAAGTGACCACAGGGAGTGGTGACCACAGGGGGTAAGTGACCATGGGGAGAGGTGACCTTGGGGAAGAGGTGACCACAGGGAGAGAAGTGACCACAGGGAGAGGTGACCACAGAGGGTAAGTGACCATGGGGAGAGGTGACTACAGGGAGAGGTGGACCATGGGGAAGAGGTGATTGTCAGGGCAGAAGGTTGCCAGGGGAGCAGCCGCCCTGCAGGTTGAGGAGAAGGGCCCGTGGGAAAAGGGCATAGGAAGGGCGACGGTCAGCACACCCTGTTCCTCTGGACCGTGGGCTGGCCATAGCAGGTACCGTAGCGTAGATGCCTCGGGGCCTCGGGAGTCCCCAGTCGCTGGGCCAGGGTCCCGCCCTCTGCCCTCCGCCCTCCGCCCTCCGCCGGGGCACCTGCTCCCCCACTCCCCTCGTGCACAATGGTTAGGACAGCTCATGAGAGCCCGAGCTGCTGATGTCACCCATGCCAGCTGCCAGCCAGGCAGTGCTGTGCTGAGAGTCACGCTTGCCCACAGTGTGGGAGTACACCACGTACAGAATGCTGCCTGCCTGGGCGTGTGCACCTGTGTGTGCATGTGTGTGTGTGTCTATTGTTATGGGGACAATGCAGCACGGTCACAAGAGTGAGAAGTGTCTTGGAGGGGCTGGAGGTTGAGCCAAGTGAGCATTTGCGTCACACGTGACCGCTGAGGCCAGCACCTCCTTTGCTATAGAAAACAAATGCAAATCTCCCTTTCCTGGTCCAGTGGAGCCCTGAGAACTGGGCAGAAGCAAGTAGAAGTTTACTGCAAACTGGGCTCCTGGGAGTCTTAGTTTATTGTCAAATACCATTACAGAGACCTGGCTCCAAGAAGACCCTTGTGAGGAAGGCTAAGCCCAGCGCTGGTGGCCAGCAGTGCAGCTGGTATGAGGAGGGGACAGCTCCACCCAGTGAGGGCCTCCTAGGAATCTCCCCCTTCAACCAAGGGAGGGGTTTCAGCCACCCGTGCATGCCTCCCTGTCCTGTAGGGCTGCCTTTGGGCCCAGGGCACAGCTGAGTCACTTGCTGGGTGTGAGCTCGGCTGACTTTCTGCACACATGTTACTCTAAACGTTGCATAAACATAGGTCCCCTTCAGGTGCCATTTCATCCTTGACTCTGAAACTTAGGTGACATTTTCTTTGCTTATTTTGGAGAATAGACTCAGAGCCGAATGTAGAGACCCCAGTAGCCTTGGCATTGGATTCCCTTGGACAAGATCCTTCTGGGAGTTGGAGTCTGTGACCCTTCAGTCCCCAAGGCCCTGCCTATGAGGAAGCCCTTGCTGGGTCTTGACTTGGGGCCTGGCAAGTTGGTCTTGGTGCCCTGGAGCTGCTACAATGGAGATGTCCCTCCCCACCCTGGTCCCAGCTCAGTGAAGGCCCTGCCCCACACTGGAGGCCTGGAGGCTTCCAAAGAGGCTCCTGCAGGTCTGACCCAGGTGCGGATGGATCAGGGCCAGGAGGGGGGTTCACCCCACCCTGAGTGAGTGCTCTCAGGGTGACTCATACAGGCACTAGAGCCCCTGAGAAGCTTCCTCCCTCGTTCTGACTGCACTCTGCTCGTGACCTTGGGCTGAGGACATCCAGTTGGCTTGTCCAGGCAAGGCCCACTGTCACAGCATCCACCCTAAACTGCGGGTGTGACAAGCTCCTGCCTGGCTCTAGGCTGACGGGAGCCCCTTTCAGCCTCCCTGTGGCTCAGAGGCTGGGCCTTCCCCTGTGTCTGGATGACCCTGGGTGCAAGGCAGGGTGTGGCTCCATCCTCGAGCCCGTATTCTGTGCACACAGGCTGCCCAGGGGAGGCCCAGGTGAGGTCCAGGTTCAGATGCAAGGAGCATTGCTGGGGGGAGCAGGCATCCACCAGTGACACCACTTGTGAGACCCGGTGCAGGGTGGGTAACAAGGACTGAGGCCTTAGGCAGCAACAGCAGTGTGTGCCTGCGTGGGGTCCCAGGGGCCTGGGGCTGCGGGTTCCCAGGGTGGAGTCTGCGAGTTCTGCCAAAGCCCTCTGATGGGCCCCCTGATTCACGGTGGTGGGGGCAGACAGAGAGGGGGAAGGAGAGGGGAGGATAGATCCATGGTGGCTAAAGTGGTGGGTTGACTGAGAAAGACTCAGCAGTGTCCTTTCTGCTGGGCAGGATCGGATGGACGGATGCAGGAGTCTCTGGAAAAGATGCTGTGGTCCTGGACTTCAATCACACTGCTGGAAGAAAACGCAGGCCAGGAGTTCACCCGCAGATTTTGTTTGAGTGCTGGGTGTGTGCAATCACCGCGCTGCTCCAGCATAGAAAGAGGAGGTGCAGTTCCGCAGAATGTTCACTTCACTGGTTTGCGGCAGCCCCCTTCCACCCCTGCCACCCCCTCAGCCCTGCCTACACCCAGCCCTTCACGGACATCTCGGATTGCTCATAGTCCCTGCCCCCATCCTCTCTGATTTCACACTGTTCCCTCACTGGGAAGTTCTGCATGCCTTTGCCTGGGTAGTTGCAAATGTCCTTCAAGACACAGCCCTGCCCTTTCACTTCTTTCCACAGTACCTCTACACATGGCGACCTGAGCTCCTAGTACATTAACATGGTCTCTCTGTTTTAGGTAGAGCTCTTTTTGACGTAAAACCCCAATTCAAATTGTTGTTGTTCAGTTGATCAGTCGTGTTCGACTCTTTGTGATCCCGTGGACTGCAGCACATCAGGCTTCCTTGTCCTTCATTATCTCACAGTTTGGTCAAACTCATGTCCACTGAATTGGTGATGCCATCCAACCATCTCATTTTCTGTTCCCCCCTTTTCCCTCTGCCCTCAATCTTTACCAGCATCAGGGTCTTTTCCCATTTGAATGAATATAAGTAAAAAGAAAATTTATTGGCTTACATTAAACTATTACTAGATCACCCGGGAGCAGTTTCAGGCATGGAACTGTTTCAGGAACCCAGAAGATGGCCTCAAGGCTCTGCCTCTCTTCATGTATTGGTTCTGCCAGTTTATTTTTATAAATATAAATTTTAAAAACTCTTTTCTTCAGTTATTTATTTGGCTGCACTGGGTCTTAGTTGTAGCATGTGAGCTGTGTGAACTCTTAGTTGTGGCATGCAGGATCTAGTTCCCTGACCAGGGATCAAACCTGGGCCCCTTGCATTGGAAGCAAGGAGTCTTAGCCACTGGACCACCAGGAAAGTCTGTGGTTCTGCTTGTTTTGACTAACTTCACTCAGAGTGTCAACTGCCTCCCCATGGGGTGTAGATGGCCTTTGGCAAGCACGAATTTGCCTCTTAGTGGATTAGCAGCCCCAGTGGGAACAGGCTGATGTTTTTTCTGATCACTCTGCAGAAAAGTCCCAAGGGTTCTTAATGATGTGACTTGGGTCACGTGAGCATCCCAGAACCAACCATTGTGGTTAGCGAATGGGCTATCTGCCTGTCTGTCTATTCGATAGGGTCAGCCCCATAGAAAAGAGAGGTTTGGTGCCTGGCAGAGGGGATGCAGGCTGAGCAGAGTCCACCCCCAGCAGAGTAGATGACACCCTGCTAGGAGGGTGTCTCTGAACCGCCTGCCCCTTGCACAATGCCTGGTGGCATTTGGGTGGGTCCAATCTGCACCGACTGGCTGCTTCTGCTCTTAGGGGCTCTGTGGTCAGAGACAGTGGGGTGGGTGGGCTCTGAGGAAGCTGAAGGGTTTACAAAGCCTTTGGGAAGCTTCTCAACCTCTGCACTGAATTAATGGCAGAACTGACTAATGGAGGGCGGGTGAGCAGGCCCTACCTGCCCTGAAGATAGGGGTGGACACAGCCTGCTCTGTGCTGCCCCAGGATTTCGCCCATCCCTGCCCTGCTTCCTAAGGCCTGTGTACACTTTTTGCAAATTATCCCTTTCTTAAACACTCCTAAAATATTAGTTTTACTGTCACAGCTATTTGCTGCTGGGAAAGACTGAAAGCAGGAGGAAAAGTGGCTACAGAGGATGAGATGGTTGGATGGCATCATTGACTCAATGGACATGAGTCTGGGCAAACTCCAGGGAAGCCTGGCATGCTGCAGTCCATGAGGGTGCAGAGTTGGACAGAACTGAGCGCCTGAAAAACAACAACAACAACAGCTTCCTGTCAGGCCCACACACGGAAGGAACCATCCCACCCTCCATAAAAACATGCTAACTGCTCTCAGAAGGGACTTTCCCAGGTCTTTCCCTGAGGGAGAAACCTGGAAGCAACTTTCACTTTACCCTCAGATCCATCCTCAATAGCACCCACGACTGGTAAGAACTGTTAATAAAAAGTGTTCAGACTCAAATGTATTCTTATCATCTTATTACTAGTGGTCAACCTCCATAAATAATTATTCACAGGGCAGTGTGTCAGAAAACGCTGTTCAGTTCCATGGTTGGTCACCCACTCGGCCTCCTCTCTGTGTGTGAGAAAACACTGTCCTGGGGCTCTAGGAGCCCCCGCATAGAGAGGTCTGAGGGCTCCAGGGATGCCCTGCCCAGTTCCCACCCTGTGGAGGATGGAGTCATCCGCCCACGCTCTGGGAAATTCCCGGGACCAGGGATTTCCTTGCCGCATCCCTGGAATATTGTTTTCCCTCCACAGGAAGCCAAGTCTCTTCCTGGCAGGGATTCCCCATCCATCCCAGAAGCGGAGCCCCTGAACTTCCAGCTCGCACACCTGGGCTGCCCTCTGGAATCCAGGGCAGCAGCAGCTGGGGGCCCCTATACCCTGGGCCAGGGCTGGAGCCTGCCTTTGTTTGAAAGTTTGAATGTTTTGTTCATCATGAATGTCACAGTCATTTTGATTTTTAAAACCGTTGCCCTAAACCTTCCTACACAGTTGGTGAAGATGTAAATTGGTGCATTCACTACTGAAAACAGAACGGAGGGTTCTCAGAAAACTGAAAAGAGACCTACCACGAGATCCAGCAATCCCATTCCCGGGCATATATCCAGACAGAACGCTAATCCAAAAAGATACATGCACCCTGTGTTCACAGCAGCATGATTCGCAGCAGCCGAGACATGGAAGCTTCCTAAATGCCCGCTGACAGAGGAATGGATAAAGAAGGCACATATATGCAATGGAATAGTACTCAGTCTTGAAAAAGGAAGAAATGAGGCCATTTGCAGCAAGGAAACGATGAACCTAGAGATTATCATGCTGTGAGGTCAGTCAGAGAAAGACAAATGCGGTATGATATCACTTTCATGTGGAACCTAAAATATGGCATAAATGACCTATTTATGAAACAGAGACAGGCTCACAGATGTAGAGCACAGACTTGTGGTTGCCGAGTGGGAGGGGGTTGGGGAAGGAATGGAGTGGGAGGCTGGGGTTGGCAGATGGAAGCTCTTTATATAGGGCGGATAAACAAGTCTGTATAGCATAGAGAACCATTTTAGCATCCAATAATAAACCAAAATGAAAAAGAATATTTGAAAAAGAATGTATATATACGTGTGTGTATGTATATAGTGGAATATATGTATGTGTACATATATATATATACACACGCACAACTGAATCACTATGCTTTACAGCAAAAATTAACACATGTTGTAAAATCAACTATACATCAATTTTTAAAAATGCCCTAGAAAGTACAATCTTGATCAGTGGGTTTTCAGCATCTCCCACAAGGGCTGGGCTGGGGTCCGGTCTCTGTCTTTGGGTGGTGGGACACACAGGCTGAGATGGGCCCTGCAAATAAGACCGGGGCCAGCAAGAGCGGGGGTCCCTTGGTCATTTGAATAAGGCCGTGTCCCACAGACACTTTGAACCCCTGAGGGTTTTGCTCCCCACTGGACCCTGTGCCAGTGCCTGAAAACAGTACTCTGAAGGGGCCTGACCAAGAGGGCAGGAGGGCAGCCCCCAGGGACACAGAGCAGCCACGACATGCCAGCTTGTCCCCTGCCAGCTGCTGTCCTGGGTGGTGATGATGGGGGGCTTCTGAAGAAGGAAAATCCTGAGGGTGGGTGGGTCCTTCCAGAAGAGGGTCAGGGTCCCAGCACAGCCACAGCGACACTTCCTCCCAGATGCCTCTGCTCAGGGCCCAGACTCCTCCAGGGTCAGGACAGGCCGTCTGGTGCTGTGGCTTCCTCCCTGGCTGTCAGAGACGATGAGCACACACGTGCTCTGGTCCCTGGTGCCTGTGACTCCCTGAGCCACATTGTGGGTTTCCTTTGGAACACTATGTTTGGGAGCTGGCCTGTGAACAGAGCTGATCCCAGGTGTGCAGAGAGCAGGGGTCACTTTCTCCCCATTCCCCTGCGTGTTCTTCTAGCCCTGAGTCCTGGGATGGCCCAGGTGGCAGACGGAAAGGAAGTGCACGGGCAGGTGGGAAGTCTCCATGGGGACATAGCAGCCAACACACACCCTGGTGCTCATGGTGGTGGACTGAGCCTGCGGGGCCCCCAGGGAGCCCCAATTCCTGGCTTCCTGCTGTCTGTCCTGCGAGGCTGACCTGGTTCAGGGTCGGCCAGAGAACACCTCTCACCTGGAGGGAAGGCAGACTGTGCATGGGGCCAGGGGCCAGGGACATGCTGTCAGGATACCAGGCCACTGGTCATCCTAAAGAGCCTGCTCTTTAACTAATGCAGTCTTATCAGCTGACTTATGCTTACAGATTGTGTGATTTATCTCTCCCTTGAAAAAAATTTCTCTCTCTTTGTGTCTCGATTCTTTTTTTAGTTTTTCATTTATTAAAAAAAGTGTCTATTCACTTATTTGGCTGCACCAGGAATTCTAGCTGTGGCATGTGGGATCTAGTTCCCTGACCAGGGATTGAACCCTGGCCTCCCGCATTAGGAGTACAGAGTCTTAGCTACTGGACCACCAGGCGGGTCCCACATGTCCTAATATTTAAACTGTGTCCCTTGATAATAGCTTATGGTGGAGTCATGATTTTCTTATCCAGTCTGAGGAGCTCTGTCTTTCCAGGGGAACGTTTAGTCCGTTTACATGCAATGTAATGGCTTGACGTGGCTGGCTTTAAGTCTTAGTCCGCTACTGTTTTTCCATCTGTCCCACCTCCTCTGTTAGCCTTTCTTCCTCCTTTCTGGACTTGTCAGATGCTCTCTCTTCCTTTCTGCAGATCTGTGTTGACTCTGCGGTCACTTTCCTTCAGCCTGAAGAATTTCCTCTGGTCTTCCTCAGGTCTGCTGGTGTAGGTTTGCTGTTTTATTGGGTAGGTCTGCTGGTGACGAATCTTTCAGCTTTCGTTTGTCTGAAAATATCTTTGTTTTGTGTTCGTTATGGAAGGGTGTTGTCTCTGGGTGTGGCGTCCAAGGTTAGAAGTTTCCTCTGTCAGCACTTGGACACTGGACTCATTGTCCCTGGGTTACATCGTTCCTCATCAGAAAGCATCCATCATTCTAACTGTGGTTCCTCTGGAGGGAACGTATCATTCTTCTCGGGCTGCTTCCAGGGTGTTCTCTGTATCTTTCCTTTTTAGCAGCTTCATTATGATGTTTCTGGGTTTCCCTGGTGGCTCAGATGGGAAAGAATCTGTCTGCAAGGCAAGAGACCTGAGTTCAATCCCTGGATTGGGAAGATCCCCTGGAGAAGGTCATGGCAACCCACTCCAGTATTCTTGCCTGGAGACTCCCATGGACAGAGGAGCTTGGTGAGCTATAGTCCATGAAGTCACAGAGAGTCCCACATGACTGAGCATCTGAGTGCGCACACACACAATGTGACTGGGAACTCTCCAGGCTTCTTAAGTCCATGGTGTGATATCTTTTATCCATTAAAAACATTCTCTTCAAATATGTATTCTGTCCCATCTTCACTCTCTTCCCCTCTTGGTACTCAATTACAGGTAGGTATGGTAGACAATTTGTTATTTTCTCACATGTCTCTAAAATCTGTTCTTGTTTTTCCCATTTCTTTTCTCTCTGTGCCTCACTCTGGGTGATTGCTATTGACCCATGTTTGCCCCAAATGTATGGTTTGGATTTGCATAAATCGAACATGCAGAGGCTGTGATGCCCCTGTGTTCCATCTTTTTCACTGAAGCAGCCCTCTGGTATGCTTTTCTTTGTCTTATTGTCTTTTCTTCCACTCTGTGTGCTCTGCTGTGAACCCTACACAACAAATCCTTCCATTCAAACCCCGAGCCCTCAGCTGCAGGATACCTACTTGTTCTCTTTCAGAGCTTCCACATCTCTGTTGAAATTCCTCATCTATTAATTTATTTTATGAAAAAAAGTGAAAGTGTTAGTCGCTCAGTCGTGTCCGACTCTTTGTGACCCCATGGACTGTAGCCCACTAGGCTCCTCTGTCCACGGAATTCTCCAGGCAAGAATACTTGAGTGGGTTAACCATTCCCCTCTCCAGGGGATCTCTCCAACCCAGGGATTGAACCCGGGTCTCCTGCATTGTAGGCAGATTCTTTACTGTCTGGGCCACCAAGGAAGCCCAAAATATTTCATATGTTCCTTCAAATTCTGTAACATATTTTAAAAGCTATTTTAAAGTTTTTGTTCAATAACTCTCACTTCTGAGTGGTGTGTGCCTCTGCTTCTATCACCAAATTTCTCCTCCTGGTGGAGAGTCCCATTTTTCTCCATCTTCTCAGGTCTCATAATTTTTGATTATCTGCTGCACATTGTGCTAAAAAGAGCTGCAGCCACTGGAATAAATGGTACTTCCGCCAGAAAGACCCACTCTCTTCTGTTAGGCAAATGAGGGGCTGATCACTTTGGTCAACCAGGGGAAGGCCATCTTTATCCTGAAAAGAGCAGCAAAGCAACATCAACCCACAAAACAAGAGAGGCCCAAAGCTCCAGATCTCCTCTCCCGGTTTCCCTTTTCCTGCTTGGCTCCTCCTCCTCTGACTCTTTCTCTGACTCAAATCCTTGGTCTGACCTTGACCATGGAGTCTGGGTTCCTGACCCTCTGCTTGGTCACCCTCGGGGCCCCAGGCTCTCCTGCCCACATTCACACACCACTCCTGCCTGCCCCCCAGACCCCACTATTCCAGGCCTCCAGCCTCTGTGAATGTTGCCCCCGACTCGTCTCTCTTTTCACCCAATCACCTATTCTGGGTCCCACGTGGCCATTCCCAAGTCCTCTTTTCTTTTTCCTCTGGCATTTATTTCCCCTCTAAGTCTACACATGATTCTGCCATCTCTCTTTCTCTTTAGTCACTAAGTCCTGTCCAACTCTAGTGACCCCAGGGATGGTAGCCCACCAGGCTCCTCTGTCCATGGGATTCTCCAAGCAAGAATACTGGAGTGAGTTGCCATTTCCTTCTCCAGGGGATCCTCCCAACCCAGTAATCGAACCTGGGTCTCCTGCATTGCAGGTAGATTCTTTACCAGCTGAACTATTAGGGAAGCCCTTATTCTGTCAGAACATCTCTCAATTTGTCCCATTTTGCTTCTACAACCTGAATCCAGGCTCTTACCTTCTCAGTTCTGGGATGATGATGATGGTGGTGACAATGATATATTTTTTATTATTGCAGCCATGGGAAATGAATACATGAGGAGAGAGAGTGAAAATGAAAACTCCCTTCATCCTCCCACCCCTGCCCCCTGTCACACACACACACACACACACACACACACGTTTTCAAAGCGCTGGAGGAAAAGCCACGTGACGGAGTGTTTGCTCTCCAGGAAATGAAGCAGACTGGGCAATCTGACTGGCTGAGTCTGGACTCGCGATTCAGATCCCCAGAGAGACAGTGGGAAGGAAGGAGGCCCATCTGAAGGACGGGAGCTGTGGGACAGGGAAGGGGGTCTGAGTGGAGACCTGGAGAATGGAAGAGAGTCTCTTCCAAAGGCTCTCTAGTTACAGGCTTCAGTCCTCAGGCAGCAGGTAGACAGCACTCCCCCTCCGTGTGGCCTGAGCAGTCTCTCCTTAAGCCATTTCACCCCCTCTCTGCAGCTTCCGGCTTCCCTTCCACTAAATGGGGAGAATGGGGTTAACACAGAAACACCCAGCATGGTCTGCCATGTGGAAGCCATCACGGACGCCTGCATGGACACCAAACCCTCCATGAGCAGCGTGAGCAGCAGCCTGAGATACGGTCAGAGAGGCACTTAAGGACGACAGTCTGGAAATTCACCCAGAACTCGGCTTGGGGGACCAGGGGAGCCAGAGAAGTGAGGTCACGTGGGCTTTACTCTCGCTCCCACCAAGGAGGCAATACACTGCCACAGGGGGCTGCCTGCCCTGAGCGCTCGCTGTGTCCCTCTCAGAGCTCCCGTCACAGTGCGTTCCGAGTACCTGCTAATATGCTCTGTGCCTTAGAAGGCCTGTTGCTGCTGCTGCTGCTGCTGCTGCTGCTAAGTCGTTTCAGTCGTGTCCGACTCTGTGCGACCCCATAGACGGCAGCCCACCAGGCTCCCCCGTCCCTGGGATTCTCTAGGCAAGAACACTGGACTGGGTTGCCAATTTCTTCTCCAATGCATGAAAGTGAAAAGTGAAAGTGAAGGCACTCAGTCGTGTCCGACTCTTCGCAACCCCATGGACTGCAGCCCAGCAGGCTCCTCCGTCCATGGGGTTTTCCAGGCAAGAACACTGGAGTGGGTGCCATCGCCTTCTCCACCTGTTGCTGCAAGTAGCAGAATATTGAGTCAGCCTGGTTCAGATGACCAGCCTTGGAGGCACCCAAGGAAATTGCCTGAGTGCTCTAAGTGGCCAGAGGCCGGGCTTTGCTGGGATTTTGGCATCTCAACGGGCCCCAAACCTCTGCATCAGCTTCACTGGTTGTCACAGACCCCAGGCCCCTCCACCTGTGTGTGGAGCCCACCCAGGTCTCCTCATGGTGACCATCGCCTGGGGACATGATCCCGGTCTGGGGATTCAGGACGGGTGGTACCAGCCTGGCCCTGGGCTGCGGGGGCCCATGGGGTAAAAGGGCAGCTGCAGTGGCACTGTGAGGTCTGCCAGGGCTATGGTGGAAGATACTGGAGCCGGATCTGGTGGGGCAGGCTCAGCTGGCTTCCCGGAGGAGGAGACACCAGTGGTGTGTGTGGAGGAACAAGTAATGCTTGTCAGGTGAGGAAGGGGACAGGTGTGCTGGGCAAGAGAGGGTGTGTGAGTGAGGGGGCGGTTCTGGGTGGTGGGGCGGGGGCTGGGAGGGGAGCTCCAGGAGCTGGGGTGAGGCAGGGAGTGGCAGCCTGGAGCCCTGCTCCCATACCTCAGGTGGACGTGAGGTATGTGGAGTCACCGCCACACGAGGAAAAGCAACCGATTCCTAGCTCACCAGGTAAACAGCCATTTTAAAGCTGACCTTAAACCCCAGTAAAGAGGTCCTCGGAATTGTTTTGTGCCCTGTGGCAGACCCAGTAAGAGGAGGGTGGACACAGGGTGAGCCTGACCTTGGGGCACCCTCTGCTCTTGTTCCAGATGGACCCCCTCCACGTGGCTGTCACTGTCGGGGCCGGGAGTGAGCCCCCGGGACCTGTTCTTCTTCTTGGGTGACCATCACCTCCAGACCAGGGGGTCTACAGCTCAGACTGGCCTCCGTGGGATTGGGCCACTCAGAGCTTCATACCCCTCTCCCTGGACCCTACGTTAATTCGGGTCAGTCCTCCCAGCTGCCCTTCCATGGCACCTCCCAGGCTCTCTGTCCACGTAGGGCAGGAGTGGAGACCCTAACATCTGGCCCATGGAAGTGAGCTGGGTGCCATGAGACATGGCGGGGGTGGGGGCGGGGGCACGATGTGTAGCCTTTAAGGCCCCGCCCCCCCAACTCCAGGCCTCCCTCGTCTTCCTGCTACAGTGACCACCTGTCGCGGGAGTGTCCACCGTGATGGGTGTGTCCTAGAAGCAAGAGATATATCTGGAGGCATTAAGCCTCGGAGACCTGGGGCTGTTAGCTCCCTGGCATGGCCTCACATGTTGTGGCTGCTGAAGGCTCTGCCCCTTTCCCTTACCCCTGTTGTTCTGGAAGCAGGAGCCCACCCTGCCCCACCCCCTTCACCCCCCACACTGCACAGTCACAGGGACAGAGCCCAGAGCCCTTCCTGCCCGGCCACCTGTCCCCAGTGCTACTGACGCCTGGCCAGGCCTCCCGGGCTCTCGATCCCACTGGCCATTAGCCTTCAGGAGGATGTGGGCAGAGCGCTGGTCATCTTCCCTTCTCGCACTCAGGAAGCCTGCTGTCCCGACCCAGACACTGTCTGCAAACTGGTGTGACAGCCCCATGAAGGCCAGCCACACGGCCCCATGCAATACCTGCTCACATCTTTCCCTGCAGCGGGGTGGGGGGCACTGCCTTCAAGCCTCTTAGGCTCTGCCTGGGCGACCGCCACCCTCATTCACGGGAGGCCAGAGGGTGGGCGAGCGGGGCTCAGGGCTGGCTTCTCTCACCACTGCCCATGGACCAAAGCCTCCAGACACACCTACCACTTGCTACCCCCGGGCCAGAGCTGGGCTGCTCCTGAAGAGCCAGGAGAAAATTCCGCTGGAGGCTGAGGAGACTCACACCTTTGCCTTCCGGAGGCAGCTTCCTGCTGGCTCCTCCACATCCAGACAGCCCTCCTTGATCTGCAGGTGCTGTGTCTGGGTGATGCTTGGGGAGCCAAGTGTCCTCGAATGAAGCCCAAGCCACCCAGAGGGTGAGGTCTCAGAGAGGGAAAGTGAGGGCCTTGGTCCCTCAGGGTTGGCCTGAATGTTGAAGGAGTGAGATGCTCCAGGACCATCAGTTATGGCCTCCCTCCTCCAGCCTGGAGCCATTCCCACCCCAGGTGTTTCCCCTTGGAGGCCTCACAGGAGGCCCAGGCATGAAGGGGCAGTGTGGAGGCCACACCCTGAGTGGGTGTAGTGGAATGTCTATGGGGATGGTCTGCTGGGCACCCTCAGTCATCATCCTTCCCTTGGCACCCGGCCCCAGTGGCCATAACACTCAGGGTCAGAGGTCAGGTCTGTCCGGTGGGTTCAGCATGTCCAGTGGGTTCAGATCCCAGAAGTATGTGCACAGCCCAGGAGAGACCGATCTCCAGAACATAGTCAGAGCTTGTCTATGGAATGTTCCTCCAAATCTGACCGTTCACAGAAAGCACCCCAGCAGAGGTTTTCCTAAATTTTATGATGTTAAAAAGATGTTTGACATCATCAGTAAAGAAACTGTTCTATCAATAATTAGAAACAAATTCTGATCAACCACGTGAATATTTCCTATGAAGAGCCCTTTCACTCTCTTTATGGGAAATATTATAACACTGTTGTCACAGAAAGAGACAATCACAGCATCCAGTTAAAAACATAGGGGAAAAAAGAGAATTACACAGATCTGTTGATCAATTAATGAAAGTTTATGTCATATTTTTGGATTTTGTCTTGCATGTCACACGTAAAATATGTCCTTTGCTATGATTTCTTTTCTCCTTCTCGGTAGTCACTTTTGCACCTTGTGGATATATCTTTTACATTTTATGGATAGGCACTGTATTCTTTTTCTTAAAGTTGTTCCTTAAAATGTGTAAGTGTTAAACCCAGGCAGCCCGGACCCGCCTTTGCCAAGGCTGGGGTGGAGCAGAGTCAGAGAAGACTCTGGAAGGATGGACAGTGGGTGAGAGAAGGGAGTGCTGAGGGGTTTCCAGGAAGTTGAGCCTTGTGGAGCCAGTGGGGGCTCCTCTCAGCCTTGGAGGCCCCCCTCTTGTACTCTCCCTGGGGAATCTCTGGAGGTCGTGAGAATCAGGGAGAGACACCCGCCCACGTGATGTTCTTCATTGTCTCAAATGGAATGAGAACAAATCATGCAATCACTAGGGGGATGTTTGCAAAGAATTAAAAATCAGAATAAACATGCCTGCTTAGCTGTGTCTGACGCTTTGCGACCCCATAGACTGTAGCCTGCCAGTCTCCTCTGTCCATGGAATTTCCCTCAAGAGTATGGGAGTGGGTTGCCATTTCCTCCTCCAGGGGACCTTCCCGACCCAGGGATTGAACTCACGTCTCCTGTGACTTCTCCACTGCAGGCAGATTCTTTACCTGCTGAGACATCCAGGAAGCCCAAAATAAACATGCAGTGTTTTGTTAATGAAAGTACATTTGAATTTTGGGGCAAGATGAAGAACTTTCAGGTGTACACCTTAAAAAAAATTAGGCTTTATTTTTCAGAGTAGTTTTGGGCTTCCAGAAAACCTGAGAGGAAGGTACAGATTTCCCTGTCCCTGCATGCCCATGGCCTTGGCCGCCGTCAACATCCCCACCAGAGCGGCACACTCGTCACAGCCGGAGGACTGACACGGACTCACCATCATCACGCAGTCCTGAGCACCGAGCCGCACCCCTGGTGCGGTGTTAATACACTCGGTAGGTTTGGACCTGCACCCACCACAGATCCTGAGTATCCCCTGGGTTCCACCTACCCATGCCTCCCTCCTCCAGCCCCTGTAAGTCACCGAGTATTCACTGTCTCCATAGTTTCAACTTTGTAGATCAGACAGCTGACTCGAGTCAATGAAAACAGCCAAGAAGGGGAAAAACAGAAACAAAATTCTGGAATACACCCTAGGGGGGTGGGTGGAGTTGAGGCATGCTACCAACGCTGGGCCACATCTGTGGGAGACCCAGCCTGGGGTCTAGTGGCTGGTGATGACCCCCACAACTCCCAGCACAAGGTTCCACTTGCAGGAAACATGACCAGTCTTCCCAGAATGAGGCTGGCCAGAGTCTCTGAGTGGGCCTCTGCTGGCTGTGTGCCGGGAGCCAAGTGCTTCTTCCTCAGGAGAGTCCAGAGCAGCCTGCACGTCCCCACTTTCCATCAGTGGCATCCTGGCCGGTTGCCATGGCGATCCACTGGAGCAGCACTCTGTCCAGCCCCAGCCAGGTCAGACCAGGGGCCGCTCTGACCCTCGGTGTCGTCCTCGAGACACTCTCTGCTCAGTCCCTCTCCTCCCCCTCCCCTTTCCCCTCCACCTCGGCTGTTACTTGGCCTTTCCAGTTGGGTTGGTGGAGAGCCTGGTGCCAGGAGTCCTACGTGGTCATGAACTATTCCCGGGGCAAGAAGACTTTGCCCAGCTCCACCCCCCAGCCCCCAAGGGACCTTTCAGGGGGTTTCCTCTGACTGCCTGGCCCTGGGGCCCGATGCCATTGAGCAGCTTTTCAGTTGTGCCAAGAAGTTGGTGCGGGGCTGCCACTCGGCCACGTGCTTCTTCAACCAGTAGTTGGGAGCAGGGCCTTGGATGCCGGTAGGATCTCTGGGGACAGGGTAGGTCGTGGCTGAGGGCCCTGAGGTGCACCCAGCGGTGGGGGGTCCTCTTGGGGCCACCCACCCTCCCAGCGACACTGCTGTCACACGGATGGCCCCACCTCCCTGGCCTGAGCCGGGGGCCGTCCCGACCCAGAGGCCTGGCAGGGCTGAGTTCAGACTGTTTGTGCACGGCCCAAGCTGGCAGCATTGGCACAGTCCAGAAGGCTATAGGAACACAAGACGAAGAGGAATACGCGGCAGAGCCCACGCGCAGACCTCAAACCCTGACCCAAGCGATGAGTGGAATACCTGCCCCGATGAGCAGGGACCCAGGACCGCCCCACTGCATCCGTGCTTTCTCCCACGGGCCTTCATCCACGGTGCTTCTCCCCATCCAGTCCAGGCCTGCCCATGCCTGTGCCTTCTCCTTGCAGTTCTGGAAAGGCCCACGCTGGCTCTGCAGCTGTGTGTGACCAGGGTCTGTTCATCTGGTCTGGAGCCCCATGGTGGGTGGGTTCTACCCTTCGGTCTTCTTTCGCAGGGGTCTGGGGGGAGGTGGGGTGCTCACTGGGCAGAGGATGGGAGCAGGGGGCTGACACGGGTCTTCCTCAGCAGCAGCCCTGGTCCCAGGGTGCTGGGCAGCCTGACCCAGTGAAGGATGCGGCAGTGGTTGCGGCTCGCCGGGCACAGTGACGGGGCTGTGCCACAGGCCGGAAAGGCCAGTCCCCCACTGGGAGGGAGCAAGAGCCTGGTCCCTTTCATCTTACTGTGAAGGCTTGAAGCAGAGGATGAAATAGTTGGATGGCGTCATTGACTCAATGGACATGAGTTTGAGCAAATTCTGGAAGGTAGTGAAGGACTGGGAAGCCTGGTGTGCTGCAGTCCATGGGGTCACAAAGAGCTGGACACACTGAGTGACTGAAAACCAACAACAAATCTGTCTCCTGCACGAGAGACAAGAGCAGCGGAGACAGAGTGTGGGGCAGGCAGGCCCTGAGGGACGCATCTTAGCGGGCAGCGGTCACCACCCTGTGCCTGGGGCTGGGCCCTCTGCCCTCTCTGGGACCAGGACTTGACCTCGAGGATGAAGCCTAGGGAACGGTCTCCCAGTTACAACCCCCACCCCTGTGCCCCAAGGAGTGTCCGAACCCACGAGATGCAGTGGGCTTGTCCTTGACCCGACCACCCAATCTCCAAAGCCCACCGAGTCCATCTGTCCAGCTGCTCTACCTGCCTTCAGTGGAGGGGGGTGGGCAGCTTGCTTTCCAGGGTTCTCCTTTCCAGTGGGTCACAAGGGTGGCCCGTCCGACTAGGGGAATTGACCTGGCCTGAGTCAGTCCCCAGTGACCGAGAGGTGGGAGGAAGCAGAGGAAGGGTATCACCAGTTCCTGCATGCCGTGTCTTCCTGGCTCACCTGTGACCGGCCTGCACGACACAGGCCAGGCCACCAGCCCACCCTGGGAGGCGCCTTCTCGGGTGTGACCACTGGAGGAGCCCAGACCCCTCTGAGGTTGACAGAATGCAGGACTTTTTCCCAGACCTGACATATCACCTGAGCCACGGAGCCCACAGCCCGTGCTGCCCGTGCCCACTGCAGGGGATACACATGGTGCGTTGTTACTGCCTGATGGGAGAGGCTCAAGCCAAAGGAGACGAGGGTGGGCAGGCAGGGAAGGGAGATTTGGGTCAGTCATTTCACAGCCATGTGCTTTCCTGGTCTGGCAGCAATGGAGACGCAAAAACGCTCTTAGGGGACACCCTTGTGTCTCTCGCTGGAACCCAGGAGGTGATTCTAGAAAACAGTAGCAGAGACAGGCCCTCGGAGAGGCCCACACCATCCTCTGTGCTCAGGGTGACCTTGGAGACCAGTTGGTGCAGGGCGGTGCTGCCACGGCCTGTGTCCAGCGTCTCTGTTCCGAGGTCCCCCTGGGCCTCAGGGCCCCAGCTGAGCGAACAACTCCAAGCCCATCGGTCACACTGGGTCCTGAATTTGATCTCCCCCTCCCTACGCCCCCCCGCCCCCCCGCCCCCCGCAGCCGCACCCCTCAAGAGACCTAGCAGGCAAAACCCATCTTCCTACCAAGGACGTTAGGAAGGGATTATTCACTTTCCAAAGAACTCTTTTTTCTTCCCAGAAAAGAACACTCTGAATTTTCCAGAAGGTCCGACAGCCACTTCCCCGAGTGCATTCACTGTGTGATTCGTTTTTTTCACACTGAGACAGTGTTTCGGGAACACATCCAGTTCAGGGAAGGAAGAAGCCTTCTGGGCTGTGTGTGTGTGTGTGGAGGGGGGACTCTTGTGGGGGAGGTGCAGCCTGGCAGGCGCGAGGGGTCCAAGGCCCGGACTCCCAGGGTCCTGGAGCCGCGGCCTGGCGTCAGCAGCGCCCGGCTCCTCTGTGGGGTGTTTCCTGCCCTGGAAGCAAAGGGTGGGGTGGCTGCCCCCCCACCCCCACAGGCAGCATGTGATGTAGTGGAGGCTTGCTGAGCAGCTGACACAGTTGGGGAGCAAGCATGACACCATGTGTGATGGGGGAGGGGCCGGGTGGTGAAATGTGACATGAGAGCAAAGGAGGGAGGTCATGAGAAAAGATTTGAGGAGGGAAAGCCCTGGACACTGCTCCCTGTGAGCACTGATTCAGGTGGCGCCCTGTGTCTCACGGGGCAAAGAGACATACCCAGAGTCCTCTAGGTCCCCCGCCCACTGCGGGGTCCTGGGTGGCAGGCCCATCCCCCCAAGGAAGAAAGAGGGTCGTGGGCAGGCTGGGGTGGGGGGGTTGGGAGTGGGATCAAGGTCTCCTCTGCTCTGTGTATGAGGGCAGCAGGGAGCCCAGTTCCAGCTCCCTGCCCGGGGTGAGACGTCTGGCTGGCTGGGCTTCAAACCTTTCATGGCACGTCAGACAAGACCTCAGTGCCTCCTGGCACAGTGATCCTCTTTGACCTCCCCTCCCCCACCCTACCCTATTCTTGTATAGAACTTGTTTCTAAGTATGTTGTCTCCCAAGGGCACAGGGGAGCAATCCCAGGCCATTTTCAACAAAGAGGCTGCAAGTCACCAGACCCCCTGGGCTGGGCAATGAACTCAGAGTGTTCATTTGGTGACCCCCCGACCCCAACCCCTGGCCTTGGGGCAGCTTTCCTAAACATGGACCTTAACACTCAGGAGGCCCAGACCCTCCACCTTTCAATCCAGACAAACTGCGCCGCAGCCCAAACCACTATGACCAAAAACATCCTACATTTTAGGTGGGAGCTAAAAATAACCAGCAGTCTGGGCAGCCGGGCTGACTTGGGTGGCCGTACATGTGTGTGCTGCATTCGCTTGCTGTGTTTGCTTACATGTAAGAAGTCTCTTTAAAGAGGCAACTCTATCTAGCCTTTTGTCTCTGTAAGTCGAGGTGGTCAGCAGATATTTCCCTCAGGATGGTGATGATACTGCTTCTGCTTTTGTTGTGATTTAAAAGGAAATGGTCTCTCCTTGTCCTTCTGCCCTGGGCGGGTCACAGCAATAGTGGAAAGCAGTCATCTATAAAATGATCAGGTCCCGGGGTGTTCCAAGCTTCTGTTCCACTCTGTAATCTGAGATCTGGGGGAGGGGGACCCATCAGGAGAGGAAATGGACTTGAAGCCACAGCAGGCAAGTCGCTTATACGTCTTGGGCTCTGTCCCCATGTCTGTAAGGTGAGGAGGGCGGGGTAACGGTCCTGCCTCGGAAGTATCGGAGGAGAACGTGGTTACTCGAGGGGCTTGTAAACTGTAGGGCACTGTGCAAACACAAG
The DNA here is from genome assembly GCF_032405125.1 of Capricornis sumatraensis. Taxonomy (NCBI): domain Eukaryota; kingdom Metazoa; phylum Chordata; class Mammalia; order Artiodactyla; family Bovidae; genus Capricornis; species Capricornis sumatraensis. Next base: position 249,433,348 of record NC_091069.1, on the reverse strand, counting down.
ATGTTAATTATAGCTCTGGCTTGTAATTAAATCACAGATGTGAACAACTCATAGAAATGCAGTCAGCTTTCCTTGCAGATCTTGGCCCCACCAAGACCCCCATCAGTGAGGGACAGAGGATGGCCTTGTAGAGACCACCGCCATCACTGTCTCCACCAACACCTGAGCCCACTGCTCTGCCCAGCTGTGGTGCTGAAGAGCCGTGGGGAATGGTGGGTCAGAGGCCCCGAGAGTCGTGCATGGTGTGCTGGGAGGGGACAAGGACAGTGAGCAGTCACCAAGACCTCCCTGCTTGGGCCTGGGAGGGTCTGATTTAATCATCACGGCTGCTGGGCAGGCAAGCACCCACCCTCTGGCTTCATGGATGAGAGACTGAGGCAGAGCACTAAGCAAGCCTGCAGTCTGTTTTATGTCCTCAGGGAAAGAGTTTAAAGCCTTTGTGAATGCCAGTGAGCAGACAGACAGATACTGAAAAGGATGTCCAGGGGACACGGGGCAGCAGAGACCACGCCACCATCCAGAGTTTGGTCTCTGCTCCCCATGAGGTCTCCATTTGCAGTTTCACGCGGCTTCCACCCACCAGCAGCCTGCTCCTTGTGGCTCTAATGTCCAGACGCCAATATCCTGCTCAGAGCAGTGAGCCGTCAACTTCCAAGAGCCAGGGCTGAGCTGCCAGCCAGAGCTGCCCCGCGTGGGGCAGTGGGCGTGTTGGTCCCCAACTCGATCCCATTTGCTGGGCAGTGGCCCCCACCCCAGCTGTGTGCTGTGCTCGGGGCTCACAGCTGCCGAGACTCTGGAAGAGGGTGCTCCCTGAGTGAGCTCACACCTGGAGCCCGTGGGACCAGGTTGAAGCTGTCCCCGTCGATGTCCTGGCTTAGCCATCTCCCGGGTCCTGCCCCTACCACCCCACTGTCCCTGCCCCTGCCCGCCCTTCTCTCTGTATTAGTCGGCCAGAGCTGCTGCCACCGACACCACTGGAGGGGCAGTTTAAGCAGCGTCTGTTCTCTCACCGTCTGGAGGCCAGACGTCTGCGATGGAGATGCGGGCAGGCTGGGTCGCTCCGAGGCCTCTCTCCTTGGCTTGCAGACAGCCGTCCGCTGCTGTGTCCCCTCGTGGTTGCTTTTCTGGGCCCCCTCGGCCCTGGATACCCCTCTGTGTGTCCTAACCCCTCTTCCTACAAGGACACCAGCCTCCCTGATGGCTTCGTTTTAACTGATACGTCTCTGAAAAGAGCTTGTCTCCAAGTTCAGTCACATTCCGAGAGACTAGGGCTTTACCATGTGAATTCAGGGGAATCTGATTCACACCACAGTGCTTGGGACTGGGATCATTTCCCCAATAAATCACTTTCAAAGCAACCGCCGTCTCAGGCTTTGTTTCTGAGGCAGGACCCACCCAGCTTCCTGCTTCTCAGAACAGGGAGGGGACCGCCCTTGCTGTGAGTTCTGCTCAGAGGCGGCCTCCTGGGGACCCTGGCTACAAGCTCCTGGCACTCCATGGGGAGAGGTCAGGCTGCAAGCTGGAAGAGGGGACGTGAACCCCAGGCCGGCCATTACTCATTCCTTGAGGATTTTTAGATGAAGCTTTGTTCAGAAACTGCCCCAATGTGTCCATTTGTTAATTGAAGTGTAAGATTTTTCTCACATAACAATGTAAATATAAATAATTTGCCCTTTGATAGGCACAACTTTTTATTCCTGGAAACTCAGAGGAACCAAGTCATTATAAATTATAAGAATGGAAAGAAATCACTGCAGATCTGACCCGGCTTCTTCCCCGGGGGGCATGGGAGCTGCCCACAGGGGCGGGAACCTTCAGCTGTTTCCGGGCTCAGCCAGGGTCCGCCTGAGCCAGTCTCGTGGTTGCTCCCAGCCCCAAAGTTGACTCCACGTGGGACAACAAAAGATTTAATGAGCCTCTCTGCTTTTTCCATCTGGGAAGCAGAGCTCAGAATGCTTGCCACCAGAGGCCATGCAGACAGAGACATCTGTTTTGGGAAAGCCTCTGTGCCTGGGATGGAAGGCATCCATGGTCAGCACGCAGGCCAAGCCAGAGAGGAGACCCCCTCGGATCCAGGACAGGACCATGCAGCTCTCCTCACTCACGGGGCATTGTCCCTTGTGTCCAAGTATTAGAGAGCCTTGCTGACACCAGTTCCTTCCTGTTTAGATGCTGTGTGAGCCCTGCCCCCACCCCAGCGTGATGGCTTGTGGACTTCTGTGCTGGCAGGTTTTGATGGTCTGCTTCCTCAGGGCAGTCCTCCTCAAAGGCAGCAGGGGGTAAAGTGGGGATCCAGCTTTGGGTAGAAAACCAATCCATTGCTAATGTCTTTTTTTTAATTAAGAAATAGTTGACAATTAAAAGCTATATTCATTTAAAGTGCACAATTTAATCATTTGATATACACATACATTATGGAATTAACAACATAATTAAGCTAATTAGCGTATCCATCACCTTAGGTAGGCTGGCTTTCTTCCTGCCTTCTTCTTCCCTCCCTCCTTCCTTCTCTTCTTTCCTTTTTCCTTTCTTTCTTTCTCTCCCTTTCCTTCTCTTCACTCCCCTCTTCTTTCTTTCTGATGTGTGGAGTGAACACAAGATCTACCCTCTGGCCAGTTTCAAGTGTAAAGTATTGTTGACTATAGTTACATTGCTACACAGTAGATCTCCAGAACTTACCAGTCTTTTGTAACCGAAACTTTGTATCCCTTTACCAACAGCTCTCTATTTTCTCCTCCCCTTAGAAAATTAGAGATACCAAGGGAACATTGCATGCAAAGATGGGCTCCATAAAGGACAGAAATAGTAACAGAAGCAGAAGATATTAAGAAGAGGTGGAAGGAATACATAGAACTGTACAAAAAAGATCTTCACGACCAAGATAATCACGATGGTGTGATCACTCACCTAGAGCCAGGCATCCTGGAATGTGAAGTCAAGTGGGCCTTTGAAAGCATCACCACGAACAAAGCTAGTGGAGGTGATGGAATTCCAGTTGAGCTATTTCAAATCCTGAAAGACGATGCTGTGAAAATGCTGCACTCAATATGTCAGCAAATTTGGAAAACTCAGCAGTGGCCACAGGATTGGAAAAGGTCAGTTTTCATTCCAATCCCAAAGAAAGGCAATGCCAATGAATGCTCAAACTACCACACAGTTGCACTCATCTCACACGCTAATAAAGTCATGCTCAAAATTCTCCAAGCCAGGCTTCAGCAGCACGTGAACCATGAACTTCCAGATGTTCAAGCTGGTTTTAGAAAAGGCAGAGGAACCAGAGATCAAATTGCCAACATCCACTGGATCATGGAAAAAGCAAGAGAGTTCCAGAAAAACATCTATTTCTGCTTTATTGACTATGCCAAAGCCTTTGACTGTGTGGATCACAATAAACTGTGGAAAATTCTGAAGGAGATGGGAATACCAGACCACCTGACCTGCCTCTTGAGAAACCTATATGCAGGTCAGGAAGCAACAGTTAGAACTGGACATGGAACAACAGACTGGTTCCAAATAGGAAAAGGAGTACGTCAAGGCTGTATATTGTCACCTTGCTTGTTTAACTTCTATGCAGAGTACATCATGAGAAACGTTGGGCTGGAAGAATCAAGATTTCTGGGAGAAACCTCAATAACCTGATATGCAGATGACACCACCCTTATGGCAGAAAGTGAAGAGGAACTAAAAAGCCTCTTGATGAAAGTGAAAGAGGAGAGTGAAAAAGTTGGCTTAAAGCTCAACATTCAGAAAACTAAGATCATGGCATCTGGTCCCATCACTTCATGGGAAATAGATGGGGAAACAGTGGAAAGAGTGTCAGACTTTATTTTTTGGGCTCCAAAATCACTGCAGATGGTGACTGCAGCCATGAAATTAAAAGACGCTTACTCCTTGGAAGAAAAGTTATGACCAACCTAGATAGTATATTCAAGAGCAGAGACATTACTTTGCCAACAAAGGTCTGTCTAGTCAAGGCTGTGGTTTTTCCAGTGGTCATGTATGGATGTGAGAGTTGGACTGTGAAGAAGGCTGAGCACCGAAGAATTGATGCTTTTGAACTGTGGTGTTGGAGAAGACTCTTGAGTGTCCCTTGGACTGCAAGAAGATCCAACCAGTCCATTCTGAAGGAGATCAGTCCTGGGTGTTTTCTGGAAGGAATGATGCTAAAGCTGAAACTCCAGTACTTTGGCCACCTCATGCGAAGAGTTGACTCATTGGAAAAGACTCTGATGCTGGGAGGGACTGGGGGCAGGAGGAGAAGGGGACAACCTAGGATGAGATGGCTGGATGGCATCACTGACTCGATGGACGTGAGTCTGAGTGAACTCTGGGAGTTGGTGATGGACAGGGAGGCCTGGCGTGCTGCAATTCATGGGGTCGCAAAGAGTCGGACACAACTGAGTGACTGAACTGAACTGAACTTAACACCTGGCAACCTCTGCTCTACTCTCTGTTTCTATGAGTTCTGCTATTTTAGATTCTACATATAAGTGAGGTCATATAGTGTTTTTTTTTAAGAGGCAAATTTAGTAATATACTATAGCATACTAAATCACTTCAGCTGTGTCTGACTCTTTGCAACCCCATGGACTGTAACCCACCAGGCTCCTCTGTCCACGGGATTCTCCAGGCAAAAATACTAGAGTGGGTTGCCATTTCCTCCTCCAGGGGGTCTTCCCAGTCCAGGGATTGAACCTGAGTCTCCTGTGGCTCCTGCATTGTGGGCGGATTCTTTACTGCTGAGTATATATATCTCACAGTTTCTTATCTGTTCATCCTTCAGTGGACATTGAGGCTGTTCCTATATCTTGGCTGCTGTGAATAAATGATGCAGTGAATATGAGAGTAAAGACATCTCTTTGAGATCTGATTTCATTTCCTTTCAATATATACCCAGAAGTGGGACTGCTGGAGTATAAAATTGTTCTATTTTTTATTTTTTTGAGGAAACCCCATGCTGTTTTCCATAATGTATAACAATTCCCCACCAACAGTGTATATTCCCACCAACAATGTATAAACGTTCTTTTCTCTCCACACCTTTGCCAGCATTTGTTATCATTTGTCCTTCTGATAACAGTCGTTCTAATGAATGTGAACTGATATCTCACTGTGGCTTCAATTTGCTTTTCCCTGATGGCTAGTGACATTGAGCACCTGATCGTGGATCTGTTTGTCATTTGTGTGTCTTCTTTAGAGAAATGCCTATTAAGGTCCTTTGTTCATTTTTAGATCAGCTTTTTTGTTGTTGTTGCTTTTCTGCTATTGAGGTATATGGTTTCCTTATACATTGGGATATTAACCCCTTGCTGCTGCTGCTACTGCTGCTACGTCCAGATATATATTCAATAATTTGCAAATATTCTTTCTCATTCCTTAGGTTGCTTTTTCACACTGTTGATTGTTTCTTTCACTGTGCCAGACAAAGCTCTTCAGTTTGAGTTAATCTCATTTTTCTACTTTTGTTTTTGTTGCTTATATTTTTGGCCTCATATCTTTAAAAAATCATTGGTCAGACTAATCTCAAGAACAATTCCCCCTGTGTTTGCTTATAGTAGCTTCACAGTTTCATGTCCTACATTTAAGTGGTTTATCCATTTTGAGTTGGCTTTTGTGTGTGATGTGAGATAGGGGTCCAATTTTATCCTTCATGTATGTGGATGTCCCATTTTTCCAACACCATTTATTGAAGAGACTGTCCTTTCCTTACTTTGTCTTCTTGGCACCCTTGTTTTCTTTTGTTGTTGTTGTTGACTAAACAGCAACAGCTTGTCTAATACATCGCCTTGGTTGAAAAGGAGAGTTAAAATAAATCACAACACTTGGAAAACCCGAATATAAATGTCCTCCCTCTAAGAGCCGGACAGCTGGCACCCTTGTTGCATATCAGTTGATCAGATGTGCACAGATTTATTTCTGGGCCCTCTATTCTGTTCTGTTGGTCTATAGTCTGTTTTTAAGCCAGTACCATGCTGTTTTTATTACTATAGCTTTGTGATAAAATTTGAAATCAGAAAGTGTGACGCTTCCAACTTCATTCTTCTTGTTTAAGATTGCTTTGACTATGCAGGGTCTTCTGTGGCTCTATATGAATTTTCAGTGAGTTCAGTTCAGTTCTCAGTCATGTCTGACTCTTTGTGACCCCATGGACTGCAATACACCAGGCTTCCCTGTCCATCACCCACTCTCGGAGCCTGCTCAAATTCACGTCCATCGAGTCGGTGATGCCATACAGCCATCTCATCCTCTGTCACCCTGTTCCTCTGCCCCCAATCTTTCCCAGCATCAGGGTCTTTTTCAATGAGTCAGGTCTTCGCATCAGGTGACCAAAGTATTGGAGTTTCAGCATCAGTCCTCGCAATGAATATTCAGGGTTGATTTTCTTTAGTATTGATTGATTTGATTTCCTTGCTGTTCAAAGAACTTTCAAGAGTCTTCTCCAGCACCACAGTTGAAAACCATCAATTCTTTGTGCTCAGACTTCTTTATGGTCCAGCTCTTGTATCTATACATGACTACTAGAAAAACCATAGTTTTGACTCTATGGACCTTTGTCAGCAGAGTGATGGATTTCTGCTTTTTAATACACTGTCTAGGTTTGTCATAGCTTTCCTTCCAAGGAGCAAGTGTCTTTTAATTTCATGGCTGCAGTCACCATCCACAGTGATTTTGGAGCCTAAGAAAAGAAAATCTGCCACAGTTTCCACTTTTCCCCCATCTATTTGCCATGAAGTGATAGGATTTTTTTCTGGAATTCCCTTGCTTTTTCTATGATCTAACAGGTATTGTCCATTTGATCCCTGGTTCATTTGCCTTTTCTAAATCTAGCTTGTCCATCTGGAAATTCTTGGTTCATGCACTGCTGAAGCCTAGCTTGAAGGGTTTTGAGTGTTACCTTGCTAGGATGTGAAATGATGCGTCCATTAGTTCTTGGTTTTGTATCCCATAAATCTCATAGGCTTTCTTTGTTCTTTTCCATTTTTCCTCCTGACTGGATAATTTCAAATGGCCTGTCTTCGAGTTTGTGGGTTCCTTCTTCTGCCTGGTTGAGTCTGATGTTGAAGCTCTCTACCACACTTTTCATTCCAATCATCATATCCTTGAGCTCCAGAATTTCTTTTTGATTGTTTTTCATTTTTCCTATCTCTTTGTTGAACTTCTTGTTTTATGTAGTATTTTCTTGATTTCATTGAGTTGTCTGAGTTCTTTGGTAGCTTGCAGAGCTTCCTTAAAACAATTATTTTTATCTTTACCAGGCACTCTGTGGGTCTCCATTTCTTGGGGTTAGTTACTAGAAATGTATTATGCTCCTTTGGTGTTGTCATGCCTCTTTGATTTTTCCTATTTCCTATTGCCTGTGTTGATATCTATGTCTTTGAGGGAAAATCACTTCTTTTTGACTTGATAGGGCTTCAGTGAGGAAAGACCTTCACCTACAGGTAGGTGTGAGGGCCGCAGCTGAGTATGTGTGACAGAATCCACTCTGAAGGATGAGTGTGCCTTGCAGTGATTCCAGCCTCACAGAGGGCACAGCAGTGTTGCTGCGTAAGCTGAGGTCAGTGTTCACTCTGGCTGTGGGCGTCCATGGTGGCAGCAAGGGCTGAGGGGACCTTAGCGGCAAGGCCTCTAGCATCCTCCTGTTTCCTCTGTCTTTGTGTGGGAAAGCTGTGGCCAAAGGGATCTCTCTTGGTGCTGGTCCAGCAGGTGGGTGAGCCTGAGGCAAGGGTGTGGGCAGAGCAGCTGTGGAGCAGGCTTCTTGGGTACACACCATCATGGGGGATGTGTTGACTCCAGTCCGGAGGTCTCAGGGTGCCACGGCGGCTCCTTTTCTGCAGTGGCCCAGCAGAAGCTCCTTCCTTCTCTGAGGTTGGGTCGGGGGTGAGTGGGAAGCGGCAGCATAGACTTCAGACACTTGTGTCAACTGGTTGAGCATAGCAAAGACTGGGGAGGGGGTGGTCCTTGGCAGTGAAAACTGCAGGTGTCTGCAGTGGTGTTGAGGGCTTCCAGGGTGTTGGGCTGTCCTTCCCCCATAGGGGAGGTCAGGTCAAAGGGTCCCTCTCAGCACCCAGGTGTGCCAAACCAGGGGACAGCGTGATGCAGGTAAGATGCTTGCTGCGACTGTCCACATGGCCATTCTCAGTTTTGTGCACCTCTGAGCTTCTGCAGCTTCTTTATCATACTGTGGAGCTCTCTCGGAGCTATTTTCATCTCTATATAGCTGTTTCTTCAATGCTTTTGTTGTTTCTGTGGGGCATGAGCACTGGGACCTCCTAGTCTGCCATCTTCCTGACATCACCTAATTTCTTTTCAAGTGAGTTATTTTTAAAAGGAGTAAATTGTGTGTGTGCTTAATAGTGACTGTTTAGTGTTGCAACTCATTTACTTGGGGACAGACTCCAATTTGTGTCAGGAAACCAGTGTCTGCCACTTTATTATTCAGGCTGGGAAAGATACAAGTAACTGGTGAAATGGCTAGAAGATGAATCTTAGTGCTCGAGGTTCACTATGTCTTTTCACCATGTTTAAAGTACAGAATTCTGAGTTTGGCATCTTAGCGGCAAGCACTGCTGAGCTATAGCCAGAGAGCTCTAGACTGACTTCAAGACTGGTGAATTCCCAGGAGCGGCATCACCCCTGGCTGGCCCTTTGCATGGTGTGCCCAGGGACCAGGGAGGGTCAGTGCAGGAGGTTGGGCCCCCTGCACCAGCAGTCCTCCCTGTGGAGGAGGTCATGTACGCACATGTCAAAGGGCACAGAGAAGAAAGGCCTTCTGTCCACAGGGCTGGCCATGAGGGACAGTAGCATTGGGCTGATGGGAAGGAGAGGAGAGGCCTCTGAGCAGAGCACACGGGAGTCGGGACCTACAGAGATAGGTTTCTGGAGGGGCTTTCGAGCCTTCCCATCACAAGGTTCAACCTAAGGTTTCCATAAAGAAACATTAAAACCAGATTCCAGTACATAACCCACTGTTCAGATACACATATGTTTGAAACAAAAATATGAAAAGTCATGCTTCTTGAATGCGTGGTGGTCAGCGATGGTCATGGACTTCAGCCCAGCCAGGCAGAGAAGTCAGCCTGCCCTTCCTCTCCTCGGGACCAACATTTGCTCAGGCCCCAGCACCTCCATCCCTGCTGCTGGTCACTTCCTGTGGCAATCGGAGGCGTGGGGAGGCCAGCTTCCCCTTGTAACCTGTTCCTGTGGGGCTGAGATGGGCGTGTTTCCTTCGTGGGCTGGCCTCTCCAAGGGCACCACTCCCCACCCTGGGCTCCCCTGGCTGGTGGGGGTGGGGTGGCATGAACCCTCTGAGAGCAGCAGTGCAGGCCGCTCTGCCCTTGCTGCCAGCGTGCTGCTTTGAAGTAGGTCCCAGGGCTTGGCTCTGCAGGGCAGCCCCATGGCCTGTCATTAGGCACGTCCGCTCCCAGCTGCACCTACTCATTACGGCCAGATCAGCAGGCGCGCTCGCCAGCCCCCAGACAACCTTCCCCAGGCCTTGGGGCAGGGAGAGCCTCCCTCAGCAGTGTCCCCAAGGCTGTGGGTCTGGGGATTGGGCAGCTGGAGGCACAGCTCATCCAGTTTACAAGGGTTTGCTGGTGGCCAGGGTTCTCCTGGGCCCGTGTGTACTTCCAGGGCACTGCCTGCCTCTTGCAGCAGGATCTTTCCTAAAATAGTCATTTTAACAGAATTTAATTATCTGAACACATAGCACATTCTCACACGTGCTTTGTGTCGTGGCACAAACTCTAAAGTTCTGAAGGCATGACAGGGCCCATGCATAGCCAGATCTGCCTTCCTCTCGTTCCCCCTCCCCAGGAACAAGAGTACGACCTGGGTGCCCATATCCATGTCAACTAGCACACACACTCTCACCTCCTCTGGCCAGAGATCGTGGCCCATGCTGTGAGCTCTGGGCTTTGGCTGACAGTATGTGTCGGGGCTCCTTCTCTACCACAAAGCAGCTCCTAATAAGCCTGGATGTTTAGCTGGAATGCAGGAGTTTGGTACTGAAGATGACTCTGCACAGGGTCCTCTGCGTGAACCATGCCTTGTGGGCATGTGGACCTGCAGGGCGAGGCCCAGAAGCAATGATGCAGGTGTGTGTTGCTGCGGTTGCTCATGCCCTAAGGGCAGTGTGCTTGGCAGTCAGGGTCCCTCCAGGAAACCAGCCGGAGCTCCAACAGGGGGCCCTGGCTCCCTTGGTGCTGAGAGAGCAGGAGAGGGAGGGATGGGCTTGGAGAGGAGAAAGGCAGGAGGGCCTCTCCCAGGCCAGGAGCTACTCTTGGCTCTACTGAGCCTGTGCTGACCTTGGGCCCTGCAGGGATTCCTGCCCTGATCCTAGTCAGCGCTGATGCCAACTTGAAGCAGGAAGAGCTGATCCTAGCTATCTCCCCACATCCTTGCTGGTTCTCCCAGGGGCAGAGCCAACTGAGCAGCTAGGGGCACAGGTGCTTAGGAGGTGGGTTTGCAGCCCCCGGCTCCCGACAGGGACAGGTGGACATGGGCGGAAAGCAGAGAGAAGGACGACACACAGTGCTGTGGGTTCATGGGGTGGAAAACACGTCCCTGTCCTATAGCTGACCTCGGCGTGTGCGAGGCTGGTCCTAGTGGCTCCGACCCAGCAGGACAGAGGCACTGGGGGGCCTGAACACCTTCATCCACATCCCACCATTCTCCGTGTCCTCACCATCCTCATGCCAGCTGTCTGTGCTGGACTGGCCAGTCCTTATGGGGACCCTCATTCAATATCCAGCTGGTGGGCAGAAGCACTTCAGTCTTTGACTCTTTGCTAGTACTGGGCACACGCAGTTCTCAGCTGACATTGGTTTCTGAGAACACCAGGGCCATCAAATGCTGGGGTGAGGATCGCATCAGGCATCTCCACTCCAGTTATTGGGGTGACAAATACTGGGGGACCAAGGTAGGAGGGCTCAGGATGGAGGGATATTTATGTCATGTTGTCTGGACTCCTTTCAGAACAGCCTGAAGCTCATCTCCAGGGGGACAGGGGCACAGGCAGCTCAGCTCGCTCTGTGAGACGAGACATGCAGGGCCAGCCCCAGGGAAACTCACCCACCAGGGTCCCAGGCAAGAGGTGATGGGAGGTGCCTTTCATCATCCACATGGGAGATCCAGAGACCACGCTGGCAAGCATTGCAGACAGGGTTTAATCCATGCGTTTTCTTCCTGAGGCTGCCCGTAATACCACAAACAGAATGGTTTAAACAATGGAAATGTATTGTTTTGGCTCTGGAGGCTGGAAATCCAGAATCAAGGTATGAGCAGGGCTGGTTCCTCCTGAGTCTGTCAGGGAGAATTGGTCTCACACTCTCCTCCAGCTTCTGGGGGTTTGCAGACATTCTTGGAGGTTCTTGGCTTGGGCTACCTCACCTGATTTGCCTTCATCTTCATGTGGCATGCCTGTGTCCAAATTTCCCCTTTTCGTAAGGACATCAGTCAGTTTGGATTAGGAGTCCACCATATCCAAGTGGCTCAGTGGTGAAGAATCCTCCTGCCAATGCAGGAGATAGGGGTTTGACCCCTGAGTTGGGAAGATCCCTGGAGGAGGAAATGGCAACTCACTCTAGTATTCTTGCCTGGGAAATGCCATGAACAGAGGAGCCTGGTGGTCTACAGTGTCTGTGATCGCAGTCAGACATGGCTGAGCATGCATGTGTAACTAATTATAACTGCAAGGACCCTGTTTCTTAAAAAGGTCACATTCTGAAATACTTGGGGTTTGGGCTTCAACATATGAATTAGGGGGAGACACTATTCAATCCATGAGAATCCCCTTAATATGCAAAATAAAAAAGTCTCAGTGACCCCAATTTGAAAGACAGGCCAAGAACAGAACTTAGGAATTCTCCAGAAAGCAAATATCAATGACCACAATCTGCAAGGAGGACAGTCCAAACTTACCAGCCATCAGAGCAACGAGGGCCATGGCACCACGTATCCCCTGTCAACTTGGCGGAATTTTGTGTCATTGATAATCCTCAGGCCTGGCTGTGTTTAGTGCAAAGGCAGGCAGACTTGAGAGGATTCAGCATGAATAACCCTCTGAACATGTCCCTTTGATCCAGCCCTTCTATTTCTGTTCATCTAACCCAAGGAAAACATCTGTTTCTGCTTCATTGACTACTCCAAAGCCTTTGACTGTGTGGATCACAACAAACTGTGGAAAATTCTTCAAGAAATGGGAATACCAGACCACCTTACTTGCCTTTTGAGAAATCTGTAAGCAGGTCAAGAAGCAACAGTTAGAACTGGACATGGAACAACAGACTGGTTCCAAATTGGGAAAGGAGTATGACAAGGCTGTATATTGTCACCCTGCCTGTTTAAGTTATATGCAGAGTACATCATGTGAAATGCCAGACTGGATGAAGCACAAGCTGGAATCAAGATTGCCAGGATAAATATCAATATGTTAGAAAGTGAAGAGGAACTAAAGAGCCTCTTGATAAAAGTGAAAGAGAAGAGCCATCACTTCATGGCAAATAGTTGGGGAAACAGTGAGAGACTTTATTTTTGGGGGCTCCAAAATCACTGCAGATGGTGACTGCAGCCATGAAATTAAAAGATGCTTGCTCCTTGGGGAAAAAAGCTATGACAAACCTAGACAGTGCATTAAAAAGCAGAGACACTGCTTTTCCAACAAAAGTCTGTATAGTCAAAGCTATGGTTTTTCCAGTAGTCATGTATGGATGTGAGAGTTGAACCATAAAGAAAGCTGAGCACCAAAGGATTGATGCTTTTGAACTGTGGTGTTGAGGGTCCCTTGGACTGCAGGGAGATGACTCCAGTCAATCCTAGAGGAAATCAGTCCTGAATATTCATCGAGAGGACTGATACTGAAGCTCCAATCATTTGGCCACCTGATGTGAAGAACTGACTCACTGGAAAAGACCCTGATGCTGGGAAAGATTGAAGGCAGGAGGAGAAGGGGATGACAGAGGATGAGATGGTTGGATGGCATCACCAACTCGATGGACATGAGTTTTAGCAAGCTCCGGGAGTGGGTGATGGACAGGGAAGCCTAGTGTGCTGCAGCCCATGGGGTCGCAAAGAGTTGGACATGACTGAGCGATTGAAGTGAACTGAACTGAACCTAAGGAGGCAACTTCCAAGTGGCACTAGTGGTAAAGAACCCACCTGCCAAGAGACGCAGGTTCAATCCCAAAACATGGAAAAGTATTGATTTCTATACTGTTTATCTCAGGGTAATTAAAAGTTAATAGAAACAAAGCAAAAATACAGCATTAAAAGGAGAGATTTTGGTATTAATACTCCAGAAGTTTTTACGGAGGACAGTTTTTTAAAAGCTGTAATTTCTTCTAATTTAGGATTTTGCTTAAAAGGAAGAGAATATGCTTTCATTAATCATCCTTGCTGTGCCAAAAGAAAGCATTAAGAAAGGTAAGAGAGTATCGTCATGATTGTAAGGTTGCTGAGGTAGCATTCAGGATTTCACTGAACCTGAGGGCTTCCCTGGGCAGCTCAGTGGTAAAGAATCTGCCTGCCAATGTAGGAGACGTGGGAGATGCAGGAGATGAGGGTTCCACCCCTGGGTTGGGAAGACAATGGCAGCCCTCTCCGTTATTCTTGCCTGGAGAATCCCATGGGCAGAAGTGCCTGGTGGGCTACAGTCCATAGGGTCGCAAAGAGTCAGACACAATTTAGTGACTAAGCAACAGCACCAAAACCTAAGATCCCAAAATATGGGAAAGTATTGATTCCCAAAATGTTCATCTCAGGATAATTAAAAAGTTAATAGAAACAAAGCAGTCATCATAAAAAGGAGAAATTTTGCTATATCCATAGGAGAAGATATTATTCACCCATTACATTTACATTTAAAAGTAATATTAATGACCCTGGAAAATACCTATGTTGGCATGTTAGGGGACAAAAGTGATACACACACGATATTACAATCTGGGATTCCATTTACAGAGGATGACTGAGCTACAGAAAGGGAGCATGGGTGTGTATTCAGTCACTCACTCACGACTGGCTCTCTGCAGCCCTATGGACTGCAGCCCACCAGTCTCCTTCATCCGTGGGGTTCTCCAGGCAAGAATACTGGACTGAATTGCCATTTCCTTCTCCAGGGGATCTTCCCAGCACAGGGATTGAACCCGTGTCTCTTTCGTCTCCTGAATTGGCAGGTGGATTCTTTACCACTGAGTCACTTGGGAAGCCCTACCACAAGGAAGGAAGTGAGAGTCAGGTGTGTCCAACTCTTTGCAACCCCATGGACTAAACAGTCCATGGGATTCTCCAGGCCAGCATACTGGAGTGGGTTGCCGTTCCCTTCTCCAGGGGATCTTGACAGCCCAGGGACTGAACCCAGGTGTCCTGCACTGCAAGAGGATTCTTTACCAGCTGAGCCACCAGGCAAGACCTAGCACAATAAGGAGAGGCCAAAGGAGAGGCCAAATGCTTTTAACAGAAGCTTTTATACTACTTACCCAGCAAAGGGGACACACACGCCATGCAGGGCCTCAGGGGGACACAGTAGGTTTGGATCAGGAGGCTAGAGCCAAGTGAGGGGAAGCCGAGGCCAGATTTTGATTGGGGTTCCTGCACAAGAGGCAGGGCAGGGGCACAGTGCAGGACTGGCCCGAATAAATCATCCTGTTGGGGTCTGAGCTACAGAGGGCGTCTCTTGTTCCTGGCACCTGGCCCTGGGGTGGTCTAGGGCGGGGGCAGATTGGGCTTGGTGTGAGCGTTAGGTGAAGAGGATTGTGGCCATAGCCTGGGGTTGGTAAGCTTGTGAGTAAATGTACTCCAGTGAGTCAGCATGTCACCAATGCTGGAGGCTCTGGGGAGGGGGGTGGGCAGTCAGGGAGGGGAGAATGTCCCTATTTTCAAGAATACAGAAAATAAGACCATGTAGTTAAAACCATTGGCCCTGTGACAGAAGGATGCTGAATAGACAAATCCAAAGTCTAAGAAAACACAAAACACCCACATAAAATATTTAACTCTGTTTTTAAAACGCACAGAAACAGGCAGTGCTGGAGGAAACATTCCAGAAATGTTGACTGTGTTCCCTCTGTGTGGTAGATGGCTGGTGCTTTTTCCCTTCTGGTTTTTTTTTTTTTTTAAGTTTTCTTCATTTTCAAATTCTCTATGAATGAATATGTATTATTTTTATAGTCAGGATGAAAGAGTTTAAACCATGTCTGTAGCTGCCTGCATGATGGGGCTCTGAGCATGGGCCCTGAGCATCCCCGCCAGACTGCCCACCTGCCCACCCGCCCATCTGCCCACCTGCTCAGTGGTCCTGGCGAGTCCTATAGGCACTTGACTGGGGTTCACTCTGTTGGGGTCACAGGCCCCAGGAGGAAAGGAGGTACAAGGACTGAACAGCAGAGATGCCAGCAAGAAAAGGGGGCAAGGAACCCTCAGCTAGGTTGTTGGCAACTGGTCCTAGTGTTTAGTTGTTCAGTTGTATCTGACTCTTTGCAACTCCACGGACTATAACACTCTAGGCTCCTCTGTCCATGGGCTTCTCCAGGCAAGAATACTGGAGTGGGTTGCCATTCCCTCCTCCAGGAGAATCTTTCCAACCCAGGGACTGAACCTGAGTCTCTTGCATTGCAGACAGATTCTTTATGATCTGAGCTACAGGGAAGTTGGTGACTAATTATCAGCTAGTCTCTGTGTGTGACAGTGCTGTCCCCTCAGAACTAGCACAGAGAACCCAGGCTCAAAGCTCCCAGGGGCCAGGCAGCCCCAGACTTCCTCTCCTGAGCCTCAGACAGGAGAATCTGACCCACTCCAGTCAAGAGACAGAGCCAGGAGGGATGCCACAGCCAGGAAAGCCAGGATCTGAGTCCAGGTTCCTTTGTCAGACGCCACACCAGAGCAGCTCTCACCCACAGTTATGAGACACAAGTCTGGTTGAATGGGATCCATAACCAGGCACCTGGGGTTGAGGCAGCAAGAAGGGCCTGGCGCTGTTTGGGAAAGGGAGTGCGTGATGAGTGTGTGGCAGGAAGTGGCAGGGGAGTTGGAGAGAGAGAGGAAGAGGAGGGGAAGGAAGAGAGTAGGGGGGAGGGAGGGGAAGTAAATCTGGGGGAGAAGAGAGACCCTCTAGGATGTATCCTGGTGCCGTCCGCTTCCAGGACAGACCTCACCTTGGCTGTGGCTTTCAAGAGGTCAGTTAAGTTGCTGGAGGACTCAGATCTCTTAACATTTTTTTAGGTGTTTTAAACCACAGTCGTTAAATGTGGAATGCTGTTTATAAATTATGGTGAAATGCACTTTTGCCAATCAATTTAATTCGTGCTTGTATGCAGGGTCTACACACATATTCCTATACTGTTGTTGTTCAGTTGCTAAATCATGTCTGACTGAGACCCCATGGGCTGCAGCATGCCGGGCTTCCCTGTCCTTCACTATCTCCCAGAGTCTGCTCAAACTCACGTCCGTTGAGTCAGTGATGCCATCCAACCATCTCATTCTCTGCCTCCGCCTTCTCCTCTTGACCTTAAATCTTTCCCAGCATCAGGGTCTTTTCTAATATCAGTACTGAACACTGCCATTGTGACAATTTTAATGGAGCATTGAGAGAAGCAAGTGTCTAAAGGACCCGCTTGGCTCCAACCCCCTCGGCATCTTGGAGCCCCAGACCCATGGCTTCCTCCGCACTGAGGACTCTTCAGAACACTGTGCGAGTCAGGTGGGCATGTGGGAAGCCCAGGGGCTTCTGGGCCTGCACTGGCCAGCCCAGCAACCCTCTGCTTGTCCAGCCTGCAGTTATCTGTCCTCTGTGAGGGTGTCCCCTGGAGCCTCTGTGCAGTAGCGCTGAGGCTGCCCTCCTGCCTTGGTTTCCCAGATAGGGCAGGGAGGCCCCCTCCTCCTCCTTCCTTTGCACACAAGCCCACCTTCACAAAGGCCACCAGGACTCCCGCACAGGAAAGGACAAGCCAGGTGCCCGCCCAGCCTGCCCATCCCACAGAAGTCTGGAACCCAGGTGTCCTGGTGGGTGGGGCCAGACCTCAGCTTCGAGGGGTGATCTCAACACCCAGGTTGCTGTCAGCGAGGCTCAGAGGAGTCTGTGGTGTCCGCACCTGGCCACTGACCTCCTCACTTAGGGCAGCCTCCCCCTCAGGTCCCACCCTCAGCCCCTCGCTGCCTCAGAGAAGGGCTGCTGTAATGTAGAGCTGGTCTTTTGTTCGCGTCTCCGCCCACTGCCGCTGACCAGAATGGCTAGAATCCCACCTGGCATTTCAGGCCCTTGTGGGATCAGTGGTGGGCCCGGTGCAGGACACCGCACGTCTGTGCTGGAGACACTCAGATCTGAAGGGGCCATTGGCCAGGAAACGCAAAGGTTGAACTGGTTTCCTGGCCCTGGAACATTTGGGGATTTTTGCCACACGTCACAGTCTGACAGCCTCCTGGGCCCTTGAAATATTCCTGCGTGGCTGCCAGCGCCCAGGGCTCATCTCCTTCTTGTGCAGCAACAGCTCACAGTTTGCCATTGGAACACCCAGAGGGGTCCGGGGAGCAGAGAGCCCCAGAGGGGCTCGGGGCAGGGGTGGGGCCGCACCTGCCAGGCCGGTTCCAGGGTCTCCTACGGCAGCTCTGAAAGGTCCCGCGGGGTGCTGGGTTTCTGTTGGTTCTGCTCAGGTCCCTCCCTGCAGCCCCCTCCCTGGCTCTCGGCCCCGCCCGGCCCTGCAGCTGCTCTACCAGGATCTCTGGCCCAGCGTCCTCCCTGTGGTTCTCCTTCAGTAAGTGTCAAGGGCGCACTCGAGATATGGAACTCCAGAAAACAAACTCCCAACTCAAAATATTGCACAACAGGAGTCTTGGGTGGGATGGGTCTATGGGCCTCGGGGGTGGGGCTGTCTCCCCCACCTCTCTGCTCTCTCCCACCCCAGTCCTCTCTCTCCCAGCAGAGGGGACTTCTCAGGAGTCTGGGGACAGGGATCCTGGCTGCAGCATCCTAAGACCTGCGTGGTGGTCCAGCTTAGAGACCCCAGAGGAGCAGCAGCCCCTTCCTCCCGCACCCATAGATGCCCTCGCAGTGCTGCTTGGCTGGTCTACTCCTGCGCCAGCTGCATCGGCCAGGAGGGGTATGGAACTGGGGTGGTGTGGTGTTGGGGGGTGGCATTCAGGTCCCTGGGGTCCACAGAGGCTGGGCTCTGAGACCCGTGGCCTCCAGAGCCATCAGGCACAGGCCTGTTCCCCAAAGGGACAGGGTGGTGCCCAGGTCAGAGGGTACAGGCCCACCACACACCAGGATCTCAGCAGTGGAAGCAATGAGTGTTGGTGAGTGTGGGGTTGGCCCTGGTCCAGGCTCTGCCACCGTGTGCCTGCAGAACTTCCCCAAGTCCTTTCCTTCCTGTCAGTGGGTCCCTCACTTCACCAGCAAATGAGAGCATCGGACGGGATTCTCAGAGCTGGCTTGGTTGTAGCCAACCCTCCTCTGGGGGAGAATGGGTTTAACAGGCTTACAGGGCTGGATATCTCCTTACTGCTGCCGTTCCTGATGAGGAGCTAAAAAGCCTCTTGATGAAAGTGAAAGAGGAGAGTGAAAAAGTTGACTTAAAGCTCAACATTCAGAAAACAAAGATCATGGCATCCGGTCCCATCACTTCATGGGAAATAGATGGGGAAACAGTAGAAACAGTGTCAGACTTTATTTTGGGGGGCTCCAAAATCACTGCAGATGGTGACTGCAGGCATGAAATTAAAAGACGCTTACTCCTTGGAAGAAAAGTTATGATCAACCTAGATAGTATATTCAAAAGCAGAGACATTACTTTGCTGACTAAGGTCCGTCTAGTCAAGGCTATGGTTTTTCCTGTGGTCATTTATGGATGTGAGAGTTGGACTGTGAAGAAGGCTGAGTGCCGAAGAATTGATGCTTTTGAACTGTGGTGTTGGAGAAGACTCTTGAAGGCCCCTTGGACTGCAAGGAGATCCAACCAGTCCATTCTGAAGGAGATCAACCCTGGGATTTCTTTGGAAGGAATGATGCTAAAGCTGAAGCTCCAGTATTTTGGCCACCTCATGCGAAGAGTTGACTCATTGGAAAAGACTCTGATGCTGGGAGAGATTGGTGGCAGGAGGAGAAGGGGACGACCGAGGATAAGATGGCTGAATGGCATCACTGACTCGATGGACGTGAGTCTGAGTGAACTCCGGGAGATGGTGATGAACAGGGAGGCCTGGCATGCTGCGATTCATGGGGTCACAAAGAGTTGGACACAACTGAGAGACTGAACTGAACTGAACTGAACTGAACTGAACAGGGCTGGAAGGAGGAGGAGGGGGAGCGAAGGAGAGTAGGGGGAGGGAAAAGGAGAAAGGGAAGGAGTGGGGAGGGGAGGCGGAGGGGAGGGGAAGAAGAGAAGAAGGAAAAGGAGGAGAGGTGATGATTTTACAACTCGTGGGAATTGTACAAAATTCACATTTCAGGGCCTGTAAATAAAGTTTTATTGGCACACAGCCACAACCACTCATTTGCCTGTCATCCACGACAGCCCTCTTGACACAAGGGCAGAGCCAAGCAACTGTGAGTGACCGAGGGGCCACAGAGCCTAAAATATTTCCTCCCTGGCCCTTTCCAGAAACAGCCTGAGAGCCGGAGCCAGCTCTGTGCTGCCCACACTTCCGTCATTCACGGGCCACAGCAAGGTCTCAGCAGGTCCAAGATGTGTTTTCATTTCCTGGTTTCCCTTCGGTCAACTCGGGGCTAACATCACCACTGACTCAGCCTCGCCTGTAGGGACTAAAGCCCTGCAATCATGGTTTTCATGCTCTGCATTTTTGTCCCCTAAAACACAAGAAAATTGCTCCGTGACTTTTAAAAGCAGACGCTGCATCCTGTCCCTCCTTCTGCCCCCAGAAGAGTGTCCCTGTGGCCCTGCTGACCTTGAGGCCTCCTCCTCCTGGCTCCAGGCTTCTCTGGCTCTGATGTCCCTCCCAGCCTGTGGCCACATCCATCGGTCACCTGCCTCGCAGGCAAACCGCTGAGTGGGGTCAGAGGCGGGGCCCAAGGACTGGGGAGGAATCTATCTGCTGTGTGTGGTTCTTGTCACTACCTTCCCTCTCTGAGCCAGCCCCGAGGGGAGAGTGTGGACTCCACCAAGCTCCCCAGAGGGAATCCGAGAAGAGCTGAGCTTTTCCCGAGCTCCTCAAGGAAAGAGGCCAGCCTCACCCCATCCTGAGAGTCCTGGGTGACAGGACAGGAGTGGCGAGGTGTGTGTGTTAGGGGGTGGGCACAAGTCTGACGAGCCCCTAGTGCTTTGAGAACATTCCATCTGTTTTCCATCTTGACTCAAACTAGTCCAGATGTCACACCACGGAGGACAGAACCAAGTGTCCCCAACCTCCCTGCCAGGAAACTCCATCCGGAGTGAGCACGGGAGCACACCCCGACAGACGGCCTGTGTGAGGCAGATGCTGGCCACGCGCGGCCCACCTGCAACTCTCTCTGGCTTGGGAGTTGGAGCTGCGAGTCACACATCCAGTGCTGTTGGACAGGCAGCCCCCGAGGCCCCAGGCAATGGCTGCTCACCCCCGCCCTGGTAGCCCCACCCAAAACACGCTGACTCCCAGTCCCACAAGCTCCAAGGCAGGGCTGCATGGCTGGAACCTGTGTGGTCACAGAGGTAGGTCTGCCTTTCACGGGACGCCTGCCCTCGGGAGGCAACCAGTCAATCCTCAAGGAAATCAACCCTGAATATTCATTGGAAGGACTGATGCTGAAGCTGAAACTCCAATACTTGGGCCACTTGATGTGAAGAGCTGACTCACTGGAAAACACCCTGATGCTGGGAAAGATTGAAGGCAAGGGGAGAAGGGGACAACAGAGGATGAGATGGTTGGATGTCATCACCGACTCAAAGGACATGAGTTTGAGCAAACCCCAGGAGATGGTGAAGGACAGGGAAGCATGGCGTGCTGCAGTCCATGAGGTCACAGAGTCAGACATGACTGAGCGGCTGAACAATTGCCCTTGAAGACCTTTCAGAATGTCAATGCAGAGGGCACCTGGCAAGAAGCTACTGCGTCTTCAGGAGAAGTGGAGAAGTGTCCTCCACTATCAGAGGATGGCAGAACGTCCAAGACCCTTTGAAGGGTCCCCTGAAGGCTGGAGACCCAGGAGGAGCAAGAAGGACAGGGAGGCCAGCCAGATGGGCTCAGGACAGAGCAGCTTCCCGAGGGAGGGAGAGCTTAGCCTGGAGGTCCTCCAGGTGAAGTCGCGCTTTCCAGGAGGATAAAGAGGACGGCCCCACACTGGGCTTGTGATCACATCCGAAGGTTTCCTTATTAGAAGTCCCCAGCTGCCTGCCCAGCTATTCCTGTGGGGCACATCCCGGACCCCTGCCCCTATTTATTTGGTTCCTACTGCAGAAAAGAAAGAAACCCTTCTCCAGCCAGACCCAGGAAGCTCTGGGTGAGTCCAGGGAGGGTGGCAGGATCACATGGTCAGGATGGAGTGGAAGCTGTTCCCGCCTGAGCCCCTGCTGGGCAGCAGCTCGCTCCC
This sequence comes from Capricornis sumatraensis, assembly GCF_032405125.1. Classification (NCBI taxonomy): domain Eukaryota; kingdom Metazoa; phylum Chordata; class Mammalia; order Artiodactyla; family Bovidae; genus Capricornis; species Capricornis sumatraensis. The sequence continues at coordinate 249,411,837 of NC_091069.1, read as the reverse complement.
CATGCACGATGCCCACATGGTTCTAGAGAGGAGAAGCAGGGAGCCTGGGTCAGAAGGTGACTCAAGGGCCTGAGTGAGATCACAGGGGTCCCCGCCCTCCTCCAAGGGGTTCCCTCAGCAGGGCCCCATCAGGGATTAGATCCTATAGAACGTCCTATAGAGGGGAGAGAGCAAGGGCCGGGCCTCAGACTGCACACACCCAGGTCCAGAGAGGTCTCAGGCTTCTCTGCAAATATGTAAAGAAGGCAGTGAGCACGCCAAGACAGTGTAGCCACACACGCCATGGCGTGGGGGGTGGGGGGCATGCTTAGGACTGCCCGGAGGCCACAGATGCAGGGCCCTCAGCATGTGTCCCCAAGGGTGGGCAGCCCACCATGCCTGCAGGAGAGCCTGCCCTCCAGGGAAGGGCTGCTGGGGATTAGAGAGTGTGGCCTAGGGGTTTATGTCACTGTTTGCTTGTTTCTTTGGGTGTTCCTTCAGATCCTTCAGAGAAGGCCTCCTATTGCTGGCATTTCATTTAAGATTTTTTTTTTTTTTGATGTGGACCTTTTTTTTCAAGTATTTATTGAATTTGTTACAATACTGAATACAATACTGAATACAATATTGAATACAATACAATATTGAATTTGTTACAATATTTTTTTTGGCCACAAGGCATGTGGGATCCCTGACCAAGGGTGGAATCCAGGCCACCTGCATTGGAAGGTGAGTCTTCATCGCTGGACCACCAAGGACATTCCTCAGATACTCTTTCCAGCACTTGATTCGGCCCCAAGGTTGAGAGGTGAGAGGGCTTCAAAGGCCAGAGCCAGCAACGTGCTGGTAACTGGCTTGCAGACAAACCTCTGGAGTTTGCTAGTTCCCTGGTATATAAATGATCCCAGCTTGGCCACCACAGGCCACTGAGCGCAGGGCTGCAGAGTGTCCACTGTGGGTTCTACACAGCCCGGCCCGGACCACTGGCTCCAGCTTCATCCACCAGGGAGGGGGCTGTGGTACACAGAAGCTGGGATGCCAGCATTTCCCACAAAGAAAATTGGAGGAGCCTGGTTCCGGTGAGCCGCTGTCCACATCGTGCCCCCAGTACAAGGCAGAGCCAAGATCCAGAGACACACCTTCAAGCCAAAGCACAGCTTCTCTCTCTCTCAAGGTCAGATGCTCTCCAGTGAGGTCCTGCGGAGACTTGGGGCCCGGAAGTGTTCATGCCCAGACAGAAGCCCACCCCCATGCTACTCGGGCCCCAGTGTGGTGCTGGCCTCACAATGGAGCCTCTGCTGGGCGTGCGGGCTTGGCTGTGAGCTGCCGGGTCTGCCTCCTCCCGCCTCAGTCTCAGGTACCTGAGCTTCCAGAACATTCAGGCAGGTGGAGGCACTCCAGGGAGGACAGGTCCACGCTCCCAGAGCCGCCCAGCCTGCCTCTGTCCTTCCACCTTCAGCAAGAGCAGCATTTGCTTTTTGAAGGGCACCCGTGTGTACACTCTATTTAAAGGATAACTTCTGATTATTTTCTTAATGGAAGAGCAAATATTTATGTCTTAGAAACCAAAGGGCAGGTTGGAATGTGTGGGAATACCACCTTTGGGGCGCTGCCACTCCTGCTTGACAGGGAGTGGGCAGGACAGCCCAGACTCTTGGCCGCGGTCAGCCTCGCTCAGCTGGAGCACAGAAGCCCTCGAACTGGGCGCGAGTCTGGCGACCAGGGCTCTGTTTGCCTTGGAGGGTGGAGGGAGGGGTGGTTCAACCCTCCTGACTCCTTTCCCGTCGTGGGGAGGGAAGGGAAGGGGGTGCTTCCACCTCTGGGAGCCTTCACTGTGCCTGGGGCGCCACTGCTGGGCTGCCCGACCCGGCCTCCTCCCCACGAGCACGTGACGGCCGCCAGCCCAGCCATGTGGACAGCATGACCATCGGCCGAATGCCCATCAGCTGAGGTGGACTGTGCCAAGTGTTTAGGTTATTAGGACAGAAAAAAAACAAAACGAAGAGCAGCCTGCACCTGAGAACAGAGAGCGGGAAGCGGAAGGGAGGCGACGGGAAAGGAATCGCTCTTCCCTAGGAGCCCTCGCCACCCCTGCCCAGGTGGGCCCAGGAGCCAGGCCAGCGGGCCCTGAGAGGTTCTGCTGGGCTCCAGGGCCTGAGGACGCAGGGCTGTCTCCTGACCCCAGAGTGGGACGTCCAGTTGAGGGGGCCTCAGCCCCCACTCCGGGAAGCCCCGCTAGTCTGGGGTCTCCTGCAAGACCCAGCCTGTCCTCTGCCTGCCGGTCTGTCTGCTTCTCACCATGGTCGTTTTCCTTCCTACGTGCGTCTATCTGCACGGAGAAAGGTCCAGAGCCCCGGGTTGCTGGTGGAAGCACCCAGAACCGTGCAGCCAGGCAGCTGGTGGGGAAGGAGAGCAGCCATGGCAACAGGCAGATGGGGGACTTGCCAGCCCTTGACCTCATGGGTGATCCTGTTCAGGGGCAGGGCCGGGGGCTGTGCAGCGGCCACAGGCCCAGGGTCCCGCATGTCCCCATGGGGCAGTAGTAGCGTCTCTGCCACTCGTTAAGGATGGGAAAGAGCCTCTGGATAAGAAGAGGGGAGGTCGGGCCCCACGCCTGCAGGCCCAGCTGGCTCACGTGGACAGCACCAGGTGACAGACACTTTGGGTCTCCAGGCAGCAACTCACAGCCCCCCAGCCACACAGCAGGTGCTCCACGGGGAAGGGTCCCACCCTCCGAGGACTGCCCGCTTGGTGAGTCAGCAGTAGCCTCTCTCCTTAAGCAGGGTGGCCCCAGGGGGGCTTGTCTCTGCCCGCCCCTGTAGCCTGTGGTGGGGCTGAAGTGGTGGGAATGGGTTCTTGCCGCCCTGGCTGACTGTGGAGGCAAAGGCGACACTGAGGTAGGACCTGGCATCACCGTCCTTGGCTCCTGTCTTGTCCTGCCCACCTGGACCTGCCGGTAGACCCCAAGTGGCTGCCCCATGGCCCCCTTTTCATGCAGCCACTTTGGCTCCTGGTCACTCTGTCCTTCTGAGTTCACTGAGTCCAGGGCAGACAGCCAGGTCCTGCCTGCACAGTGGCGGGAGCGAGGGGCACAGAAAGAGAGGGGAAGGGCCTGTATTGAGCAGGAACTGGTCAAAATCCTGGAAAGTGCCCTGTTGGTGACAGCAAGCACTGACCTGGGAATGGAAGGCAGCCAGACACCTGTGTGTGTGTGTGTGTGTGTGTGTGTGTGTGTGCGCGCCACACGTGTGTCTCTCTGTGTGTGTGCACGTGTGTTGCATGTAGGTCTGTGTGTGTGTACACTGTGCAGTGTGGTACACATACATGTGTCCATGTGTGTGCTTGCACTTCTGTCTATTTAAGAATACATATGCTGTGTACACATGTGTGCAGGCATCTGTGTGCATCTACACTGTAAATGTGGCACACATATGTGTGATCATGTGTGCTCACACTCCTATGTGTTTGTGAGCACGTATGCTGCATGTACGAGTGTGGGTGTGTGTATGCATATGAGTGTGTGTGCTGCATGTGGGTCTACGTGTGCACTCGTGAATGCATATACACTGTGCGGTGCAGTACACAGGCCTGTGTTCACACGTGTGCTTGCACTCCTGTGTGTGCGTGAGAACCTGCTGCATGTGTACATGTAAGCATGTGTTTGTAAGGCAGGACAGATGCTCCAGCAGGCAGGCTGAGGGGCCTCCTCCAGGGCCAGCAGGACCCAGGACAGCACTCATGCAAGACAACAGGAAGTGGCTCTGGGTCCACATGACCGCGTGCCCACCCCTCCACGTCCCTCCAGGGAGCCCGGATGTGTCATCTGTGGGCCTTTCTGGCAAGGATCTGCTGAAAGGTATGACTTCACGGAGGCCTGGGAGGCTAGTGGTGGCCTCATGGGAGCCTCTCTGGATGGCTGCTATTTACACCCCAGTATAAGGAGACTGGAAAAGTCAGTTTTCATTCCAATCCCAAAGAAAGGCAATGCCAAAGAATGCTCTAACTACTGCACAATTGCACTCATCTCACATGCTAGTAAAGTAATGCTCAAAATTCTCCAAGCCAGGCTTCAGCAATATGTGAACCGTGAACTTCCTGATGTTCAAGCTGGTTTTAGGAAAGGCAGAGGAACCAGAGATCAAATTGCCAACATCCACTGGATCATGGAAAAAGCAAGAGAGTTCCAGAAAAACATCTATTTCTGCTTTATTGACTATGCCAAAGCCTTTGACTGTGGATCATAATAAACTGTGGAAACTTCTGAAAGAGATGGGAATACCAGACCACCTGACCTGCCTCTTGAGAAATCTGTATGCAGGCCAGGAAGCAATAGTTAGAACTGGACATGGAACAACAGACTGGTTCCAAATAGGAAAAGGAGTACGTCAAGGCTCTATATTGTCACCCTGCTTATTTAACTTGTATACAGAGTACATCATGAGAAATGCTGGACTGGAAGAAACACAAGCTGGAATCAAGATTGCCAGGAGAAATCTCAATAACCTCAGATATGCAGATGACACCACCCTTATGGCAGAAAAAGTGAAGAGGAACTAAAAAGTCTCTTGATGAAAGTGAAAGAGGAGAGTGAAAAAGTTGGCTTAAAGCTCAACATTCAGAAAACAAAGATCATGGCATCTAGTCCCATCACTTCATGGGAAATAGATGGGGAAACAGTGGAAACAGTGTCAGACTTTATTTTTTTGGGCTCCAAAATCACTGCAGATGGTGACTGCAGCCATGAAATTAAAAGATGCTTACTCCCTGGAGGAAAAGTTATGACTAACCTATATAGCATATTCAAAAGCATAGACATAACTTTGCTGACTAAGGTCCGTCTAGTCAAGACTATGGTTTTTCCAGTGGTCATGTATGGATGTGAGAGTTGGACTGTGAAGAAAGCTGAGTGCCGAAGAATTGATCGTTTGAACTGTGGTGCTGGAGAAGACTCTTGAGAGTCCCTTGGACTGCAAGGAGATCCAACCAATCCATTCTGAAGATCAGCCCTGGGATTTCTTTGGAAGGAATGATGCTAAAGCTGAAACTCCAGTACTTTGTTTGGCCACCTCATGTGAAGAGTTGACTCATTGGAAAAGACTCTGATGATGGGAGGGATTGGGGGCAGGAGGAGAAGGGGACAACCGAGGATGAGATGGCTGGATGGCATCACTGACTTGATGGACGTGAGTCTGAGTGAACTCCGGGAGATGGTGATGGACAGGGAGGCCTGGCTTGCTGTGATTCATGAGGTCACAAAGAGTCGGACATGACTGAGCGACTGAACTGAACTGATGAGACTGGAGGAACCTGGGGCCCCACCCCTCCCTGCTCGACCCCAGGCAGAGGCTGCCCTCTCCCTGCCCCCGTCCATCCCTGGGGTGAGTCCACCAGAGCTGACTTCTTCCCTTGCTCCTAGTGCCCTTTGGGCCTGCAGCCACGTGCACAAGGACCCCAGGCACCCGCTGGACAGGGAGGTGGCGCGGCTGACCTTGCCTGCAGTTCTGTGAGAGGCTGACTCTCCTTGACCTCCAGGGAGCCCCACAGCCATGCCGGCCGCCCTTTAAAGAGCAGCTGATTATCTCAAATGCCAGGCCCCATTCTGGAGCCCTCTCTGCTGGGGACCGCATGCTGCCGGCAGAGGACCGGGTGGCAGCTGCTCGGAGAGCTGGAAGCTTTTGATTTGCGTCAGTGCCGAACTGGCCGGGAGGGGCCTTCAGCTGGGAGCTTGACAGCTTCAGGGAAGCAAGGTGACATCATGGCTCCCAGGCTCTGGCCCTGCCTGCCCAGAGGGCCCCCAGAGAGACGGGCTCCACGTCCACCATGTGCAGCCTGCTGAACCCGCATTCCCGGCCCCCCGCGAGCTAGACAGCCCGGGAAGTTTGGCTTCTGAAAGTGGTGTCCATGATGCCAGCACCCCGGGGTCAGGCCCCAAGAGGAGGAAGTGGAAGCCAGCTTGTCTGCCCACCTCAGGCTCGGGAGGGCTCCCAGGAACAGCAGCTTGCCATCCTGTGGCTATCGGAGGACTCCAGCTCACTGAGAGACTTGGCAGAGCTGGCCGTGATGGCAAACCTACAATTTCCCTGAGATGAGAGTCACCCTGAGGACCTGAATGAAAACCACAGCTGCTAGAGCATGTGGGAAGACACTGGCTTTGAGACCTTGTCCTCGGTGCTTGGGGGCCCCAGGTGTGAGCCAGCAGTCTCCTGGGAGCAGAGCGGCTCTGGGCCAGCGGTGCTCCAAGCTCCAGCACGTGGTCCGCAGCCCTCCTCTCTTCACCAGCCCCTCCCACTCTGGGGCAGGAGCTAGCGGGTCACCTTGGAGACACTTGATCCTTACAAAGGCCTTCGAGGAGGGGGTCTCCCCCGACTCCCCTCAACCTGCTCTGAGCTGAGTAGGGTGTCCCTCTGACAGCCCTGCACCCAGAGTGCCCCTGACAACAGGGTACTCTCCACGCCTCTGGGCAGGGACCACCCTCGACAGCCTGAGCCCCGCCTCCCTCTGCACCTTGGCGACACCCCTGAGTGTCAGTGGGGTCTCAGTTGACCTGCTCGGAGTGGCCCTCCGGAAGCAGCAAGCGTGCTGGGGAGGAGTCACTGTCACGACTTGCTACAGTGCACACCGTGCCCTCCGCCTGGGGGCTGCCATCTCCCCAGCCACACTGGGCCCCTAGAGACCCGAGCCCGCTTGCTGCTGCCCCCGCAGAGCTCAGGGCTGGGTGCCTGGTGCAGGGAAACCGGGGCCCGGGTTGTTTACATCTTTCTCCTAATGCTCACTTTCACTCAGGCCCACTTTCCCTTGTTCACAGGGGAGCCAGCTGCTCTCCCTTCCCCTTGGAGAATCAAAGAATCCAGTTGGAGGGGTTTTCAGGGGTCCTGCCCCACCCCCGTCCCCACCGAGTGACAGTGCAGGCCCAGTGAGGGAACACTCCCCATGGAAATGCTCCGACTCAACCTCAGGCCCATCGACCTCGGGGCCTCACCACTTGTGAGAGCCAGGCTTCTCAGGGGGCTGCCCACAGGGGCCAGCTGGGCTGATCACCCCAGGTCACAGGTGCTGTGCCCTGTGAAGACAGGGGGAAGGAGACAGGAGGGCTGGAGCTGGTGTCAGCCATGGTGTAGAACAGCCCCGTGTCACCAACACTCCACAACACGGTGTGAGTGCGGCTGCCACAGTCTGTCTGAGGGCCTCCCTCCCCAGCCCTGACCCCCGGCCCCAATTCTGCCCAGAGTCCTGACAGGCTCTGGATTGAGTCACCCATGTGTCCCTCATTCTGAATGTCCTGGGTGTAGCCGTTTCTGGGCGGGCTAAACCACAGAAATCCATTCTCTCACAGCCTTGGAGGCTAGACATCTGAAGTCAAGGTGTGGGGGGTGGCTGGCTCCTTCTGAGGCCGTGAGGCAGGGTCTGACCCAGGCCTGGCCAGCTCTTCTCGGTGCCCCTCACCCTGCAGACACACCCCCCCATCTCTGCCTCCGTGTGTGCCTGTCTCTTCTCTGCCCCTTGACTTAGAGTCACCTTGATCCAGGACACCCTCCTCTCTGTCTTTACCCTGATCATGCCTGCAGAGGCCACATTCCATACAAGATCCCATGCTTGGGTCTGGGCCACTGACTTTAATATGAGCTCAACCCACTCCAGTGTTCTTGCCTGGAGAATCCCAGGGACGGCAGAGCCTGGTGGGCTGCCGTCTATGGGGTCGCACAGAGTCGGACACGACTGTAGCGACTTAGCAGCTGCGGCATCTAATTGGCCTAACCTGGTGTCTCAGATCAGGAAACTGAGGCCAGAGGATGAAGGAAGGCCTCAGTTTGGGACGGGATGAGAGCAGGGGCTGCTGGGCTCGCTGTGACTGTGAGTCCGTCTTGGCCCCATCGGGTGACTCAGACCTCTGGGGGCCACCCGTCTGCCTGCCAGCTCCCTATCTCTGCTGCCCCTTGCTGGCCCTGTGATCTCCGGATGGCCCTGTGACCTCAGAGTGGTCTGGCTTGCTAAGGGCTAGCCGTGGTCCTGGCTCCTCCTGGCCGGCGGGGGGCTGGGGCCGGCCACTCCTAAGCCTGGACCCTGACTTGTGAGCCACACCATGTGATGCACTGTCTCTGTGGCCTGCCTAGGCCCACAGAGCCGGCCGAGCAAGGCCTGGGAGCTGGTTGGCCTGGTGACAGCCACAGCCTGGGCTGCTCAGAGCAGGGCAGACCCCCCTCCCCTCCCCTGCTTCAGGCCACCAGCTGGGGTGGCACCTCGCTTCTAAAGGGCATGGCCTCCAAAGCTGGAGCAGGCCAGGCTGCTTCTGCCCGACCCCAGAGTGGACGTGACTCACGGTGGAGGCCTCCCGGGGGAGGGCAAGGGTGGAGGGGACCAGGCTGAGAGGGGCAGGAAGAGTATCTGGCTACAAATCGTTGCACGTGTGATACATTTCCAACCCCTGCCATGCAGTGGGTGGGGCGGGCCCTGGAGCCGGGCCCCTACTGTGGGAGCAGTGGGGACTCCTGGGCTGGGGGAGGGGCAGGCTGTGACGCCCCTCACCTGAGAGAAGCCAGGATGCCTCGGGGTGGGGCAAGGCATGCTTTGGTGCCATTGCCAGAGCAGGCAGTGTCATCCCTGGGGCTCAGGGTAAGGGGAGAGATGGGCGCACTTCACCCTGAGCCTCTGGGCATCTAGGAAGTGTGCCTCAGCTGCAGGAGTCCCTGGGCACCCCAGGAAGAGGAAGGGACAGGGAGAAGTGGAACCCTGGCTCCAGAAATGAGAGAAGGGCAGATGGGCCCTCCAAGGGGACACAGGAGCCTTGGGGGCGGAGGTTGGAGGGCCTGTGGCCCTTCCCTTCAGCCACAGAGCCTGGCCCTTGTCTGGGCCCTGGGTGTTCACCTCACATTTCTGATGGCTGGAGAGCAGGAGCCGGGATGTGGCCCCCATGGCCGTGGTCTGGGGTCACTGGTTTTCCACGCAGGACAGCACCAGGTGGCCCCTGGAGCAGTCCCAGCCCACTCTGGGGTGCTCAACTCGGGGTTTCATGGGACAGAAGTGCCTCGGATGTGGCTCAGGGACACACGGGACTGAGGGCCTGGGCAGCTTCCAAGGTGAGTTTTCTGTGCAATGAACCCCCAGGCCATGCCCCAGTCAGGAAACGTCAGGGCGGGCTTTTGCAGCCTACCCACCCATCCTCTAACTCCAGCTGGGGGTCTTCAGGGTTTAAGACTCTAGGCACACCCACCCTAGGTGGTTCTGTTTCAGTCTAAGCCTGGGGCCTCGTCTTAGGAGTATTCAGTTCTGTCCCCATCCCCCGCTGGGACTCCATCTCCAAGAACAGCTCTGTGTGATACCCCAGCTTGGAGGGTTGGGTTCCCATGATAGAATGGAGCAAAAGAGCCTAGACTGGGCTGAGTGGGGCTGCAGGGGTCAGGGCTACAGCTCAGCACATCCAGGCATCCACACAAGCAGATGAACCAGTACTCTGGGCGCGTGTCCTGGGGAGGAAGGGGTTGGCTGTGACCATGAGGAGCTGTTCTACTGTGCATAGTGGCTACACTGAGGGCCTGGATGTGTTATCTCACTTAAAGATCTCGACCTTTAACAGAGGTGTGGTGAGCCTCAAGTTTTAGGAGGGAAGCCCCAGGCTGTAACAGCCTCCTGGCCCCGTGCTCCAGACAGCAGAACCAAGATGTCCACGTGGCTCATTGCTCAGTGCAAGGGTCCTGCCGCTGTAACAAGTGACCATACCTTGAGTGGCTTCAGATACAGGTTTATGTTCATACAGTTTCAGAGGTCTTACATAAATTATACTGGGCTAAAGGCAAGGTGTGGGCAGGCCTGTTTCCCCTTGGAGGCTCCAGGGAGATCTATTTCCTGTTTTTTTCTGCTTCTGGGGTCCTGCTCTCCTAGGCTCAGAGCCCTCCTCTACTCACAGCCAGTGACGGGCATCAAATTGTCCTCACACTGCATCTCTCCAGCATCTCTCCCCTCCCCCATGTAAGGGACCCCTGCGAATCCCCTGGGCCCGCCCAGAGAATTTAAGGTCATCCTCTCGCTTTAGGGCAAGAGATTAGGGACCCAGTTCCCTTCTCTGTCTTCACAGGCCCCGGGATTAGAATGTGAACAGCCTTGGGGGCCACTTTGCTGCCCACCTCACTCAGGGGCCCCAGCGCTCTGCCCACATCATCTCCACTGACCTCATGTGTGTATGTCTGGGCCTGCCAAGGACAAAGAGACGCCTCACCACTCCTCACTCTTCTCCTCTGCTTGCCTCGTCCAGGCGCCAGGCCCAGGTGGCCCTGGAGGATCTGGTGGCCGGGGCACAGGCTGCCCATTGTCATTCTCTGGGTGGATCACACAGAGCCTGGCAGGCCCACGGTGGGTATCCTCCCGCCCCGGTAAATAGGCCTTTGTTCCAGGGGCTGGGTCCCCACCCTGTGCTACAATGGCCAAGCCCAGGCTCTGAGTCTGGTTCCTTGCCTACCAGCCAGGCGATGACATTGTCATCTGGTCACCCGGTCAGTGTCATGAGCTGTCACTGGCGTCCGATGGACCGAGGTTCAGACGCAGAAGCTCTGGGGAGGGGTGAGCAGAGCCCCCAGGGCGCACTCAGTGCAGAGCACCCACTGGCCTAGTGGAGATGGCAATGGGAGAAGGAGCTTTAAGTGAAAGTCGGAGATTCCAAAGACATGGTAGCTTTGTCGTGGGGGTGGGGACCCCTTCCAGATCTCTGGGGTGGAGGTGCATTTCACAGCTTTCACACTGAGTGTTCTCAAGGAAATGGTGGGCGTCCCACACCCCGTGACACTTATGGGCCTGCTGGCCAGAAAATGCTGGATGCATCTTGATTTTTGTCACTATTGTCACCAAGGCCAAAAGAGAAAGGAGGGGGGTGCCCCCAAGGGAAGTAAGAGAGATGGCATCCACAGTCACACTGAGGTTCAGGTCTGAAGGAAATGAACCAGGGCCTGCAGGCAAAGGCCAGGATCCCAGAGGCAGGCAAGCAGTCTGGATCCCTGGGTCAGCTCCCCTCCCCACCGGTGTGACCTCTGCTCCAGAAGCATCCATTTCATTCCAAGGGGGACCGATTTCCATTCTGCCTGGGTCTGTGCCCCCTCTGGGAGCCACTGATCCCACCTGGATGTGTTCTTTGACCTCAGGAGTTGCTGGAAGGAGCAGACCCAGAAACATATCCACATGTGGAAACGTGTCCCACTTCTGCAGACCCTCCGGATAAACCGGACAAGCACTTGGGGCTCCTATCCAGAGCCCAGGGGACAGAGAGGCTGTGGACCCAGATCACAGCCTCTGCTCAGGGTCTGAACTGCTGACAGCAGTGTGGAACCCTAAAGTCTGAGTGCAGCTTCAGGGCCAGGGAGTCAGGGGAAGGAAGACTGCTCTTGTGAACACAGACCCGGAATGCGGTGGGCCTCATCAGCGCAACCACAGGGCCTCATGAAGGTGCAACAGTGGGGCCTCATGCAGGTGTGACAGTGGGGCCTCTTGCAGGCACAGCAATGGGGGCTTGTACAAGTGCAATGATGGGGGCTTGTACAGGGACGATGATGGGGCCTTGTGCAGGTGTGATGATGTGATCTTGTGCAGGTGTGATGATTGGGGCTTGTACAGGTTTGATGATGGGGCCTTGTGCAGGCGTGATGATGGGGTTTTGTGCAGGTGTGACGATGGGGGCTTGTGCAGGTGTGATGATGGGACCTTGTGAAGGTGTGATGATGGGGCCTTGTGCAGGTGTGATGATGGGGCCTTGTGCAGGTGTGATGATGGGGCCTTGTGCAGGTGTGATGATGGGGCCTTGTACAGGTGTGATGATGGGGCCTTGTGCAGGTGTGATGATGGGGCCTTGTGCAGGTGTGATGATGGGGCCTTGTGCAGTTGTGATGTTGGTGGCTTGTACATGTGTGATGATGGGGGCTTGTACAGGGATGATGATGGGAACTTGTACAGGGATGATGATGGGGCCTTGTGCAGGTGTGATAATGGGGCCATGTACAGGTGCTGCTGGTGCTCTCCGAGATGAGTGCAGCTTGCCTGGCACACCACACCACTGGCATCTTTCAGAATTGAGCAGGAAACAGATGGCCCACTCAGGGGGCAGTGGAAGAGATTTGTTAATAAAAAGAACATTTCAGAGGTATTGGCAGGGTTGAAGGAAACAACCAGGACTGCTGAGGCATCAAGGCCCCTGTGAGCATAGAAGCCCCAGTTAGAAGGACCACAGGAAGAAAAGCTGTCACCAGGATGAGGGCAGGAGCCTGGGAAAGACCACCTGGCAGGACTTGTGCCCCTGGCTAGATGGCCACTGTGGGAAGAGCACAGCAAGGCCCCATTTGGTTCTTCCTTGCCCGTCCTGACCTGCCCCTGCCTCTAACCAGCTAGGCCACAGCTGGAAGCCAGAAGGTGAAGGAGCCAGGTGGGCAAAGTCACCACATACCAGGCGGCTTCCTGAAGCACAGTGAAGGCAGGAAAGAGACGGATGGAGGGAGTATGTGTGGTGAGCAGAACTATCCAGTCATTACCCCCAATTAATAGTGACCAGACAGTGAAGAGGATGGTGGTGGTGAAGGTGATGGAGGTGGTGGTGGTGGTGGTGATGGTGGTGATGTTGGTTGTGATGATGCTGATGGAGGTGGTGGTGGTGATGGTGATGGTGGTGAAGGTGATGGAGGTGGTGGTGGCGATGGTGATGGTGGTGATGTTGGTTGTGATGATGCTGATGGAGGTGGTTGTGATGGTGGTGAAGGTGATGCAGGTGGTGATGGAGGTGATGGTGGTGGTAATGGTGATGATGGTGACAGTGAAGGTGACTGAGGTGGTGGAGGTGATGACGGTGATGATGCTGGTGATGGTGGTGATGTTGATGGAGGTGATGGAGGTGGTGGTGGTGATGGTGATGGTGGTGATGTTGGTTGTGATGATGCTGATGGAGGTGGTTGTGATGGTGGTGAAGGTGATGGAGGTGGTGGTGGCGATGGTGATGGTGGTGATGTTGGTTGTGATGATGCTGATGGAGGTGGTGGTGGTGATGGTGATGGTGGTGAAGGTGATGGAGGTGGTGGTGGCGATGGTGATGGTGGTGATGTTGGTTGTGATGATGCTGATGGAGGTGGTGGTGGTGATGGTGGTGAAGGTGATGTAGGTGGTGGTGGTGGTGGTGATGGTGATGGTGGTCATGTTGGTTGTGATGATGCTGATGGAGGTGGTGGTGATGGTGGTGAAGGTGATGCATGTGGTGTTGGAGGTGGTGGTGATGGTGGTGATGGTGATGCAGGTGGTGGTGGTGATGGTGATGGTGGTGATATTGGTTGTGATGATGCTGATGGAGGTGGCGGTGGTGATGGTGATGGTGGTGACGTTGGTTGTGATGATGCTGATGGAGGTGGTGGTGATGGTGGTGAAGGTGATGTAGGTGGTGATGGTGGTGATATTGGTTGTGATGATGCTGATGGAGGTGGTGGTGGTGATGGTGATGGTGGTGACGTTGGTTGTGATGATGCTGATGGTAGTGGTGGTGGTGATGTTGATGGAGGTGATGGAGGTGGTGGTGGTGATGGTGGTGAAGGTGATGCAGGTGGTGTTGGAGGTGATGGTGGTGGTAATGGTGATGATGGTGACAGTGAAGGTGACTGAGGTGGTGGAGGTGATGATGGTGATGATGCTGGTGATGGTGGTGGTGATGTTGATGGAGGTGATGGAGGTGGTGGTGGAGATGGTGACAGTGAGGTTGGTTGTCATGATAGGGCAGTGGTGGTGGTGATGGTGATGAAGCATTTCCAGCATTCCCCAATGCTAGACACGAGGTAAGCCCTTTGCTAGAGAGTCTGGAACCATTTCATGGGATCTCTCAACCCCAAACCCCAATTTTCTTTTGGTAACTGCACAGATCATCCCCCTTTGGGCTGGCTGCCAGCATATGGAGGAGGCTACCTGGCCACAGGAAATTCTCTTTGACCAGAACAGTCCTGTTGGCCATGAACCCACCCTTCCAACCACCGTTCACTCTGATCGTGAACACACCCTTGTCTCTCCCTGACCCACTGAGCGCAGGTCACACTTCCTGTGGAGGCTCCAGTGCCCACAGCCAACTGTCTCCTATGTGGGTTATTTATTTGCCAAGGTCCTCACAGGACACCCACAGGAAGGAGCCTCTCGGGTAAGGGTGCACCCTCCCTTGGGGCCCTCCTGCCCCAGATGTCCCCCACCCACCACCTAGGCGGTGCTGACGTCCTCCCCCTGCCTTCCACCTCTCAGGTCCCCCTTCTCAAGCTTCCTCTGTCCAGGGTGGGGCCTGTCCTCCCACTGTGGGGGACGTGGGAATGTGAGTCCCAGAGAGGAATGTGCCAACCACCAGCCAAGTGCCCACACCCAGCCCCGAAGTGGCACGTGCTTCCCCCACTCCCCAGGACCTGGATGTGTTCATCCCAAGCCTAGCGGTACATCCCAGCCCTCTGACCCCGGATTCTTTCTGCATGAGTTCACTTGGTCAATTTTTAAGCCAGACTTGAGTACACACACACTCAAACACACAAATGCACACATGCATACCTGCAACACTCACAGATTCTCACACAAGATGTCTCATGTGCACACACACACACTCAGCCCCCTCCTTTCTCCACCCTGAGGTCTAGGTGTGGCCCCACAGGGATGTGGTGGGAATGGGGAGGTCTCACCTTGTCATTTCTCACTGTGTTACAGGACCCCGGCCAGAGGAGCACTCCTTGCCCTGTGTGGCCATCGGGGCTCTCACCGGGGCTTTGAAGGACAGAATCCAGCCTGTAGAGAGTCAGGTGACCCACTGCAGGCTAATTCTCACCCTCGGGAGGACTCAGAACCTGGTCCTGACCCTACACTGTGAGAACAGTTCTCTAGGGTCACAGCAGCTGCTGCTGCTAAATTGCTTCAGTCATGTCCGATTCTGTGTGACCCCATAGATGGCAACCCACCAGGGTTACCCCCGTCCCTGGGATTCTCCAGGTAAGAACACTGGAGTGGGTCGCCATTTCCTTCTGCAATGCATGAAAGTGAAAAGTGAAAGTGAAGTCACTCAGTTGTGTCCTACTCTTAGTGATTCCATGGACTGCAGCCTACCAGGCTCCTACATCCATGGGATTTTCCAAGCAAGAGTACTGGAGTGGGGTGCCATTAGTCACAGCAAGGTGTTAGGTAAATGTTTGCGTGGCTTTGGCATAGGTCTCAGAATTAAAGACATTTTTTACAGCAGTCAGTGGTCACTGTGCCTCCTGAATGCCTCCCCTCTGAATGCTCATCCCTCTTTCCAGACTCCAAACTGGAGACATGCTTCCTCCACTTGGACGTCCGGTATCACAAGTGATGGCCCTCCCCTCCTGCCACCCACATCCTTCCAGTCGTTCAGGCCAAATCGGAGTTCTCAGGAAATCCCACTGGCTTTGTCCTCAGAGCATGCTGGGATCTGTCCCCTTCACTTCCCCAGGACCACCCCCGGAGCACGCAGGAGTCTCCCACAGCTGTCCCACCTCTACTCTTGCTGCCTGCTGTCCTCCACGCAGCAGCCGAGGGAGCCTAAAAACACACATGGGAGGTGTTGCCACTCTGCCCCCAGCCCTGGGGCTGCCTCGCCCCGCGGCACAGGTGGAGGTGAGCCCAGCCTCTCCAGGCTGCCCGGCCCTACCCGCCCGCTTTCAGGCGGCACTTGGCACGTCCGCCCCGCTCAGTTACTTGGTACTTGCTCTCTGCTCCTCTCTGTCTTCCTGCACTTGGCACAAGCCCCGCAGAGGCTCGGGTTTCTGCATTCTGCTCACTGACGCAAGATGAGGAGAAGGGTGCCTCGTGGGCCCCCAGGAGGTGCTTGGCAAATATTTGCAAATGAATGAATGCACGGAATGCACCTCTATCTCCAACCCAGCCGGGCCCCAGAAACCCAGAAACACAGACAGATCACAAAGGAGAAAGCCCTGGCTATGAGCATTTGAAGTGCTGGCTGAGAAAGTTTCCTTCCTCCTCAGATCTCTCTGCAGCCTCCTGCAGGTCCCCTGGACACCAGGTCTCCTAAGCAACTGATCCGATGGGCTGGTTAGGGGAAGGGGCCCTGGGGCGGCCTGGCCCTACCACTGCCTTATTTCCAAATGCCTGAAATTCTGGAACGGTTCCCATGCGGCCAGGCCAGGGCCAGCTGCAGGCGGCCCCCTTTAAGCTGGCCACTGGGAGGGCAGACTGCGGCACCCTCCTGAGAGTCAAGATCCAGGGTCCTGGCTCTGGAGCCCTGAGGCTGGCCTTGTGGGTGTGGCAGCCCGAGCTTGGCCCTCCCGGCCCTCCCTACAGAGAGCTGGCCCCCCTCGGTGTCACACGCTCAGGCCACTTCACGAGTCACAAGGCAGTTTTCCATTAGCGTCAAACACACGTAGATCTTGACCCGGAGCTGATGGGAGCAAAAGGGGAAGAACCCGGTTTCAAACAACTTGCATACCGGGGGGTTCAGCAGGCCCAGACCCCCAAAGGGCACCATGTTCCAGCAGCAGGGGTGGGAATGGCCCCATGCACACCCCTCTCTCCCTCTGCCCATCTGTCTGTCTGTCTCACACACATGGACCTGGATGGTACAAGACAAGGAGGCGGTGATGCACCTGCTTGCAGTGTCTACTGTGTGCTTCTTCACCCCAGACATGTAGCGAGCACCTACTGTGTTCCTAGCCCTTGTGAGCTCTGTGGGACACCCCTGGTATGAGGTGTAAAGGCCCCCAAAAGCAACAAGGTTCTCTTGGGATGACATCACGAATTATCCTTGGGGCTGTCAGGCACTGGGGGACTTCACCTTCTGAGACTAATTTCCTCTTCATCTGAAAACAAATCCCCTCTGCCCTCCTTTAGGAAGACCTCCTTGCTGGCTGGCTCCTACTGAGCGTGGCAGCTTTTGTTGTTTTTGCAGTCCCACTGTCCCCAAGATTATCACATGAGCTGGCTCAGGTCATATGACCCAGGGCCAGCCAGTGTAAGGACAGAGTTTCCCCACCCACAGAAATCAGCTCAGTGACAGCCATGTGACCCAAGTGCAAAAATCAAAGTCCTGCCCAGAATGGCCCTGATCCTCCAGGTTGGGAGTTCCAGGAAGCCCCTAAGACTAGCATTCCTGGGCTATCTTTGCCTGACAGTGAAGCCAACACAGATGAAATCAGTCTGAATAAGATGACACCCAGTGATGGCTTTTGAGCTCCTGGATCTGGCTGTGTCTGAAGGGCACTTCACCCTACACTTTCTAGTTAAGTCATTCAGCCAACTCTCTTCTTTTCTGAAATGAGCTTGGGTTGGGGTTCTACTGTGTGTGTTAGTCACTCAGTGGTGTCCAACTCTTTGCGACCCTATGGACTATAGCCTGCCTGGTTCCTCTGTCCATGGGATTCTCCAGGCAAGAATACTGGAGTGGGTTACTATTCCCTTCTCCAGGGGATATTCCTGACCCAGGGATCAAACCCAGGTCTCCTGCACTGCAGATAGATTCTTTACCATCTGAGTCACTCAGGAAGTCCCTGGGGTTTTATTATCTGCAACTAAAAAGAATCCTGGGAGTTTTATGGGGGAGCAAATTAACAGGAAGGTACTGGTAAGATAAAACCTTCCTGAATCTTTAAAGTGGGAATAGGGTCTCAGGTTTGGGCAGATACTCTTGTGGACCCACCTTGTCCCTGGGCTGCTCTTTAACGTGCCCTCAGAGGCTGGGCTTCTACTCCCTGGGAGCCCCCTGCTGACCGCTTGGCACTGGGGCAGCTGTGCATCCAGTAAGTAGTCTGTTCTCTTTCTTTCCTCTACAATCCCACCTCCCCCATCACAGAGCTCTGTAGACAATGCTGTGCTATCGGGCAGGGCTCAGCCTGAGCCATCCAGGTTCCCCCACCCACTCCCAGCACATCTTCTACCCTTCCTGGAGGGTCGGCCCTGCAGAGTCCAAGCATGTGCAGGGCGTGCAGCAGAGAAGCAGTCCTGCCGCAGTAAAAAACCAGGCTTCGACTGCAGAGAGTGGAGCCACCGCCCACCTTGCCACCCCTCCCCCCATTTGGAGCCCACGCCCAGGAGACAGTGAAAGGACCTGAGCCCAGGCTGCTTCCACTGTGTCCACACAGCACCCAGGTTGACCGCATTGCAGGATAGCACCTGAGAGGCACACCTCCAACCCTTTGTCACCTTCCAGTTTAGGGGAGGCAGACCTAAGCCCAGACCTGGGAGGGCAGATTGCAAAAACGCCCTGAGCAGAAAGATCTGGCCTCATGGCCAAGACAGAGAGGAGTCTGAACGTGGAGACGGTGCCAACCAGAGACTAAGGGGAAATTTAGATCATAATGTGGTGATGAGCACCGTGCTGGCTGCCTAGTTGTGTCCGACTCTTTGTGACCCCACGGACTACAGCCCGCCAGGCTCTTCTGTCCATTGAATTTTCCAGGCAAGAATACTGGAGTGGGTAGCCATTCATTTCTCCAGAGGATCTTCTCAACTCAGGGATTGAACCTGCGTCTCCTGCACTGCGGGCTGATTCTTTACCATCTGAGACACCATGGAAGCCCTAAGAGGAGAGTGAAAAAGCTGGCTTAAAACTCAACATTCAGAAAACTAAGATTATGGAATCTGGTCCCATCACTTCATGACACGTAAAAGGGGGAAAAGTGGAAACAGAGACAGGTTTTATTTTCTTGGGCTCCAAAATCACTGCGGATGGTGACTATAGCCCATGAAATTAGAGGATGATTATTCCTTGAAAGGAAATCTGTGACAAACCTAGACAGTGTATTAAAAAGCAGAGACACCACTTTGCCGAAAGGATCTGTATAATCAAAGCTATAGTTTTTCCAGTAGTCATGTATGGATGTGAGAGTTGGACCATAAAAGAAGGCTGAGCGCTGAAGCACTAATGCTTTCGAACTATTGTGCTGGAGAAGACCTTTGAGGGTCCCTTGGACTGCAAGGAAATCAAACCAATCAATCCTAAAGGAAATCAACCCTGAATATTCACTGAAAGGACTGATGCTGATGTTGAAGCTGAAGTTCCAATATTTTGGCCACCTGATACGAAGAACTGACTCATTGGAAAAGACCCTAATGCTAGGAAAGATTGAGGGCAAGGAGAAGTAGGGAATGACAGTGGATGAGATGGTTGAATGGCACCATCAACTCAATGGACATGAGTTTCAGCAAACTCTGGGAGACAGTGAAGGACAGGGGAGCCTGGTGTGCTGCAAAGAGTTGGACACGACAGCGGCTGATCAACAACAAATGGGTTCTGTCCCCCGAGTTGTCCTTTGAAAACAGATCATGTGGGTGATGTCAAGGCTCTGACATTTTCTGGAACTCTCCAGGACTCTCAGGGAGCCCTGTGAAAACTGGAAAAGGCAACATGGCCTGACTTACAAAAAAAGAGAGAGCGGCAAGAAGCTCCATCCCAGAGAACACGCCACCAGCAGAGCAGAGCACAGGGCGGCCACTGGGCAGGGCAGGGTCTGAACAGGGGACTGGCTCAGGAAGATAAGGCCTCAGCAAGGTGGGGGCCCCGAGGCCTGAGCAGCCTGGAGGGCCTGCCAGCGGCTGCTCCTCACCCAGGGTCCCCTCACAGTCGGCTTCCCGCCAACCCAGCTGAGCTCTTTTCTGAAGAATCTTTGCAAAGAACTGGAAAGGACGATTGTCCAAGAAGTCAATACTGAAACTGACAGGAGCATGAACATCATGATTTCAAGCCGTAGAAGCCTAGTCCCAAGAATTCCCACCAAGGTGGGGATGCCTGAGGTAGCCTGTGAGCCCCGTAGGTGGAGGGGCCTGTGAGTCCTCAGGCAACATCCTCAGGTTTATGAGGCTAGCCATGTGCCTCTGGGGATATCTGAATGGACCACAAGTGAGCAGACCCCATCTGCTCACAAAAACCAGCACAAGTGCCCCGCAGGGCCCGCCTGCTGGATTGGGGCATGGCGCACCAGCCCAGCTGATGGGAATGGGGCTGCTGGACGCCTGCACCCCAGGAAGCCCAGGAGAAGGGAGTGTTTTCTGACTCACCTTTAGCAGAGCAGTGCACGTGGGGTGGGGATCCTGCGGGCAGGAAAGGACAAGCTCTCCTCCCCTGTCTCTCTGCTTCTCCACCAATGCCCATTAGATGGGCAGCTGTCACTACCCTAATTCTGTGACTTCCATGAACAGCTGGCCACACACCAGGTAACAGCACATGCCCACAGGTCAGGGGCCTGGTGACCCAAGACAGCGTGTCAGCAGTGCTGATAAAGACCCCAGGCCACGCTCCCATGGAGGTGTTGGTAGGAGTCTGGTTTTGAACTTGCAGGGCCAGGTAGGGTGTCAAGGCTCTGAGAGTAAACACCAGACTAAGGATGTGCCTGGAGTCTGTGAGGAGCCAGGGGCTTGCAGGATGCATCTGAGTCTGACAGACACTGAGCACGCTTCTGCCCTTTCTGTGGTTTCCAGGTTGGCCCCCCGGTCAAATTCTTTGAGTCGTTTCTGCAGTGTTTATGGAAATATAATTTTGCCCAGAAGAAACATGTGTAATTGAGAATCTTTTAATGTCTGTTCACAGCTGCCATTCTTGCTTGAGTGATTACAAGCATCGTGGGAGTTGATTGCAGCTGGGTGGTCTCCGTTGGTGCAGGGCTCCAGGCGCCTGCTTCCACTGTTGGCATGCCGCTTCATTTGGAATCATCCTCTGGGTCCAGAACAGAAAGGGACCTCAGAGATGAGTCCATCTCTACGGTGTCCTGGGGCCGCTGCAGCCAAGTGCCACCCACTGTGCAGCTCAAACAACAGGATCTCCTCTCCCACAGTCTGGAGGCCAGAAGTCTGAGGTCAAAGGGCGGGCAGGGTTGTGGTCCATCTGACAGCTCTGGGGGAGGGTCCTTCCTTGTTCCTTCCAGTGTCTGGCTGAGACCAGCAGTCCTTGGCCTCCGGTGGTTTGTTAGCATCGGCTCATCTCTGCCTCTGTCATCACGTGGCTTCTTCCTAGACACCTGTGTCCACTTCTTCTAAGCACACCCATCATTGGACTGCAGGCCCACCCAAATCCATCATGACGTCATCTTCAGTTGATTTTACCTGCAACCTATTTCCAAATAAGATCACGTTATGATATTCGGGGTGGACATGAAACATCAAGGAATCCTATTCAACACTCTACACCATCCTACAACCCCACATCAGGATGAGGAATCCGATCTACACCATGAGATTTACCTGACTAGTCAGTTTTGGAGCCTGGACCGTAACTCAGTGTCCACACTCTCACCTAATATTCCTTCCAGCATTTCAATAAACACTGACTGCTGGGAAGTCCATGGTAATTCCACCAGGTCTTTAATACCGCTGCCCACTGCCTGCAGGAAGTACAGCAGACCCTGCTCTCACCTTGCTGGCTACAACCCAGGCCATCCTGCTTGTCCAGGATGAAAGGAGCAGTTTCCAGATACAGTGCTAATGGGATCAAGCAGGACGTTGTGTTGTTCAGTTGCTGAGTTGTGTCCGACTCTTTGAGACCCCATGGGCCGAAGGATACCAGGCTTCCCTGTTCATCATCTCTCAGAGTTTGTGCAAACTCATGTCCATTGAGTTGGTGATGCAATCTAACCATCTCATCCTCTGTCGTCCCCTTCTCCTCCTGCCTTCAATCTTTCCCAGCATCAGGGTCTTTTCCAATGAGTCAGCTCTTTGCATCAGGTGGACAAAGTATTGGAGCTTCACCTTCAGCATCAGTACTTCCAGTGGGTTTTCAAAGTTGCTTTTTTTAAGGATTGATTGGTTTGACCTCCTTACAATCCAAGGGATGCTCAAGAGTCTTCTCCAGCACTGCACGTTCACTTACATTTGCAAAAAAGAAAAGCTCTGGAAGGATAAATCAGAAACTGATAATGGCACCTGAGTGGCAAGCAGTAGAGGGAAGCTACTCTCGATACACTTTGCTACAGAGTTTGTATTAGGAAAACCAGCCAATCCTGTGTGCTGCCTTTGCTAATATACACCTCAGCACCTCTGACACTTCTGACATTAAATGTGGTTTTTCCCCCACACCAAGCACTTCTGTGACCCCAGCTGAGTGTCCCACAATTGGACTCATTTCTAACACTGCCTACCTGGAGACGGCATCAGACCCCACAGGCTAAGAACTCAGACCCACAAGACTGCACCCCTCATTCCACACACAGATGTTAATGGCATGGAGTTGATCCCCCAAGTGACCCACAACTTTTGTCCAACTTGGCTGCAAATCAGAGGTCCCCTCCCCTTGGGACCAGGGAATTTGTTAGAGTGGCTCATGGACCTCAGGGACACACATTTGCCAGTTTATCACATAATAAGGGGTATGATAAAGGATACAGAGACCTTACTTTGCCAACAAAGGTCCTGTCTAGTCAGAGCTATGATTTTTCCAGTAGTCATGCATGGATGTGACAGTTGGACCATAAATAAAGCTGAGTGCCAAAGAACTGATAGTTTTGAACTGTGATGTTGGAGAAGACTCTTGAGAGTTCCTTGGACTGCAAGATCAAACCAGTCCATCCTTAAGGAAATCAGTTCTGAATATTCACTGGAAGGACGGATGCTAAAACTAAAATTCCAATCCTTTGGCCACCTGATATGAAAAACTGACTCATTGGAAAAGACTCTGATGTGGGAAAGATTGAAGGCAGGAGAAGGGGATAACAGAGGATAAGATGGCTGGCATCACTGACTCAATGGACATGAGTTTGAGCAAGCTCTGGGAGTTGGTGAAGGACAGGGAAGCCTGGTATGCTCCAGTCCATGGAGTCACAAAGAGTCAGACATATCTGAGCAACTGAACTGAACTAAAGGATACAGATAAACAGTCAGATGGAGAGACACAGGGCAAGGTGTGGGGGATCCTGAGTGTAGCAGCTTCTGTCCCCATGGAGCTGGGGGGCATCACTCTCCCAGTATATCGACTCGTGTCCCAACCTGCAAGTTCTCTGGGAACTTTGGGATTTTACGGAGGCTCCCCCATGTTGTCTGACCAATTACTAACCCCGTCTCCAGCCCCTCTCCCTTCTCTGCTGAAGTTGGGGTGGAGGGTTGGCCGTTCCAAGCTTCTAACCATGGCTTGTTATTTGTGGGGACCACTCCAGAGCCAACCCAGAGTCTTCTCACTGGACAAAAGATGTTCCTATCAGCCAGGAAACAATACAGGTTTCAGGGCTTCAGGGGCTCTGTGCCAGGAACAGGGGACAGAGACCAATATATAGTTTACTATTATCTCACAGTGTTTGACTTCCAAACTATGAAGATAATTTCCATATTCAGAAGATTAACTTGAATTGAGAAAGTATCCTTATAAGAAGAAACCAACAAAAACGTAAATTTATATAATGTTTATAACATAACTAAAGAGTCATTTCAAAGGATTTCAAAGCATAGTATTTTGATTATTTGCTTTCAATAGGATGTATTTTAAGGACAAAAAGAGCAACAAAAGAATCCTTAATATCGTTCAGTAAGTCTTACTGTAAGTATTATGTCTGGCATTGTTATTTGAAAGCATGTTTGTATTTTCTAGGATAAAGCCAATTTGTAATTACCTGGATGCTGCGAGGAAGGAAAGTTATTAGCGTGAGAGGAAAATATACAAATAAACAGTCACATAGGTTAAGTATAACACTTGAGCTTTGAATTTGAATTGAAAGTGTTAATGTAATCTCATAGTGTATTTTTTTTTTTAATTTACTTAAACTAAAACCAAGACTAAGTCACCCATTTCTCCCACCCACCTTCCCTGTACTTCTGGCAACCACCATTCTATTCTTTGTATCTATGAGCTTGGTTTTCTTTTTCAAGTTTCATATATGAGAGAGAATATACCATATTTGTCTTTCTCTGTATGACTCATGTTACTCCACATAATGTCCTGGAGCTCCACTCATGTTGTGGCAAACGGCAGGATGTCTTTCTTTTTTATGGTCGAATAATATCCCTTGTGTACCCACCACATGTTCTTTATCCATCACCCACCAGTGGACACTTGGGTTGATCCCATATCTTGTCTGTTATAAATAATACTTCAGTGAACATGGGGGTCCAGATATCTTTTCAAGTTAGTGTGTTTGCTTTCTTCACAAAAACTCCCGGAAGTGCGATCGCAACATGGTAGTTTTGTTTTAATTTTTAAGGAACCGTCATACTGTCCTCCACAGTGGCTGTATCAATTTACATCCCTACCAACAGCGGCATAGAGTTCCTTCTCTCCACATTCTTACCAACACTTGTTTCTTGCTCCTTTCATAATAGCCATTCTGATAAGTGGGCTTCCTTCATAGCTCAGCTGGTAAAAAAATCCGCCTGCAATGTGGGAGACCCTGGTTTGATTCCTGGGTCAGGAAGATCTGCTGGAGAAGGGATAGGCTACCCACTCCAGTATTCTTCAGCTTCCCCTGTGGCTCAGCTGGTAAAGAATCCACCTGCAGTGTGGGAGACCTGAGTTCAATCCCTGGTTTGGGAAGATCCCCTGGAGAAGTGAACAGCTACCCACTCTAATATTCTGGCCTGAAGAATTCCATGGACTCTACAGTCCATGGGGTCTAAAGAGTTGGACACAACTGAGCAACTTTCCTTTTCCCTTTCGTTCTGACAGGTGTAAGATAATATTGTGGTTTTGATTGCCTTTCCTTGGTGATGAATGATGTCGAGCATCTTTTCATACCGTTTCAAACCTTTTAGAATTGTTTCTTCTATTTCTGGGGAAAATGCTATTGGAATTTGTATACGGATCACATTTAATCTATATATTGCTTTTCATAGTATGAACATTTTAACAAGGCTAATTCTTCCAATCCATGAGCATGAATATCTTCCATTAATTTATATCTTCTTAAATTTATCTTCACCTCCTTGCCTAAATTTATCCCTAGATATGTTACTCTTTTTGATACAGTTATAAATGGGATTATTTTTTAAATTTATCTGACAGTTTTATTATTAGCGTATAGAAATGCAACAGATTTTTGAATATTGATTTTGAATTCTGCGATTTTACTGAATTCATTTTATTAGTTCTAACAGTTTTTTGATGGAGGCTTTAGAGTTTTCTACATTTAAAATCATGTCCTCTACAAACTGTAACAGTTTTACTTCTTCCTTTCCAATTTGTATATCTTTTATTTTGTTTTCTTGCCCAGTTGCTCTGGCTAGTATATCTAATACTATGAAAGTGGTGGGAGTGAGCATCCTTGTTTTGTTCCTGATGTGAGAGGAAAAGGTTTCAGCTTTACATTGTTGAGTATGATTTCAGCAGTGGGCTTGTCATATGTGGCGTTTATTTTGTTGAGGTATGTTCCCTCTATACCTACTTTGTTGAAAGTTTTTATCATTAATGTATATAATGGATTTTGTCAAATGTTTTTTTCTGCCTCTAAGATGATCATATGATTTTTTATCCTTCATTTTGTTAAGGTGGTGTATTACACTGACTGATTTAAAGAAGTTGAGTCAGCCTTGCATCCTGGAATAATTCTCTCTTTATTTTGCAATATTTATCTCAAAAAAATGCTTTAATGTATTTTGTATTAATGCTAATGCTAAGTCGCTTCAGTCATGTCTGACCCTGTGTGACCCCATAGACAGCAGCCCACCAGGCTCCCCCATCCCTGGGATTCTCCAGGCAAGAATACTGGAGTGGGTTGCTATTTCCTTCTCCAATTTTGTATTAAGGTATAGCCAATTAACAATGTTATGATAGTTTCAGGGTAACAGCAAAGGGACTCAGCCATACACACACATGTATCCATTCTCCTCCAAATTCCTATCCATCCAGGCTGACACATAACATTGAGCAAAGTTCCATGTGCTATACAGTAGGTTCTTGTTGGTGGAATGACCATCTTGATCATGCTGTCTGAGCCTATTAATGAACTGTTTAATTCAATTTGCTAATGTTTATTGAGTATGTTTTGTATCTACGATCATGAGGGATCAGTTCAGTTGCTCAGTCCTGTCTGACACTTTGCAACCCCATGGACTGCAGCACACCAGGCTTCCCTGTCCATCACCAACTCCCAGAGCTTGCTCAAACTCATGTCCATCGAGTCAGTGATGCCATCCAACCATCTCATCCTCTGTCGTCCCATTCTCCTCCTGCCTTCAATCTTTCCCAGCATCAGGGTCTTTTCAAATGAGTCAGTTCTTCACATCAGATGGCCAAAGGATTGGAGTTTTATCTTCAGCATCAGTCCTTCCAATGAATATTCAGGACTGATTTCCTTTAGGATGGACTGGTTTGATCTTCTTGCAGTCCAAGGAACTCTCAAGAATCTTCTCCAACACCGCAGTTCAAAACCATCAATTCTTCAGCACTCAGCTTTCTTTATAGTCTAACTCTTACATCCATACATGACTACTGGAAAAACCATAGCTTTGACTAGACAGACCTTTGTTGGCAAAGTAATGTCTCTGCTTTTGAATATGCTGTCAAGGTTGGTTGTAACTTTTCTTCCAAGGAGCAAGCATCTTTTAATTTCATGGCTGCAGTCATCATCTGCAGTGATTTTGGAGCTCCCCCCAAAATAAAGTCTCTCACTGTTTCCTCATCTATTTGCCATGAAGTGATGGGATCAGATGCCATGATCTTACTTTTCTGAATGTTGAGTTTTAAGCCAACTTTGTCATTCTCCTCTTTCACTTTCATCAAGAGCCTCTTTAGTTCTTCACTTTCTGCCATAAGGGTGATGTCATCTGCCTATCTGAGGTTATTGATATTTCTCCTGGCAATCTTGATTCCAGCTTGTGCTTCTTCCAGTCCAGCATTTCTCATGATGTACTCTGCATATAAGTTAAATAAGCAGGGTGACAATATACAGTCTTAATGTACTTAGGTCATGCTAAAATGATACCAAGACCCATGGAGGGCCTTTCCCTGGCCAACACCAGCCAAGTCATAAGAGAGACCAAAGACTGCACTTGACTGAAACATAGTTCAGGCATAAAAATCCATTTCTTCCTAATGACTCCAAAAAAAAAAATAAGATGAAAGTTGTTTAATCACACATGTTACCATTGGCAGTAATTGTTGTACCAACTCTTTACTCAAAATTAATCATTAAAAGGGAAAGAATTAAGTATTTATCTCATCTTTCCTATACAACCTATATTTTGGGGGTAACCAAATAACCCTAGCTGATGGAGTGAAAAGTTCTTTACAAAAGAATTCCAGCTTTAATAAATCACAAATGAAAGTTGGAATATAGAAAATCAGCATTTTGCAAGCTCTCAACCTTGAATATTCATTGGAAGGACTGATGCTAAAGCTAAAGCTTCAATACTTTGACCACCTGATGGGTAGAGCTGACTTATTGGAAAAAGAAACCCTAGTGCTGGGAAAGATTGAGGACAGGAGCAGAAGGGGATGAGAGAGGATGAGGTGGTTGAATGGCATCACTGACTGGACAGTAGTCTAAGCAAACTCTGGGAGATGGTGAAGGACAGAAAAGCCTGGCATGCTGTAGTCCATGGGGTCGCAGATTTGGACATGACTATGAGCAAAAACAATGACAAATGAAATAATGACCAAACAACCCTCACCGGCAGATTTTAAAGCTGTTAGGCAAAGGCCACAAGGAACCTGGATACCAGGGTGCCCACAGGCCCTTGCTGTTGAAAGGGGGAACCTGCAGCTGCACGGAGGAGGAATCAGGCTGCCCCCACCCATATGCATCACTGCTTCGTCCTAGCATCCTGGCAGCCAAACAGCCAGATGCCTTCTGAGCTATGCCACACAC
Organism: Capricornis sumatraensis; assembly: GCF_032405125.1. Lineage (NCBI taxonomy): Eukaryota > Metazoa > Chordata > Mammalia > Artiodactyla > Bovidae > Capricornis > Capricornis sumatraensis. The sequence goes on along the minus strand of NC_091069.1, from coordinate 249,384,142 downwards.
CTGCAAAGTTTTCCTGCCAAAAATAATGAGCTCAAGTCCAGTGAAGCCTTTGGATCTAGGTTCTCATTTACAAGAAATCTCAGGGAAAGAGAGATGAAAGACGGTTCAACGTCATCACAACAAGCAGAGACATCCTGAACAAGGGACTTCTGACCTGGTTTCTTCAGTAAGCCTTGGCGTGAAAGAAAAAAAGGGAGGGACTGTTTACAGATTAAAAAAAACGTAAGAGACATAAAAGCAAGTGCAGGGTGGGGACTTCGTGTCATTATTCAAACTAACCAGCTGTGAAATAGAATTTGGAGGAACATGGACTGGCATTGGATGGTAGACGGGAAATGACCTGCCTTTGGTTAGCTGGAGTGATCGCTCAGAGTTTGAGTGAGGAGTCTCCTGTATCTGTCAAAGGTTTATATAAAATATTTAAGGCAAAATGCCAGGGTACATTTGATTTCCTTTAACATATTTCACATTTGTTGTTCAGTCGCTCAGTCGTGTCTGACTCTTGGCGACCCCATGGACTGCAACACGCCAGGCTTCCCTGTCCTTCACCAACTCCTGGAGCTTGCTCAAACTCATGTCCATTGAGTCGGTGATGCCATCCAACCATCTCATCCTCTGTCGTTCCCTTCTCCTCCCGCCCTCAATCTTTCCCAGCATCAGAGTCTTTTCCAATGAGTTAGTTCTTCACATCAGGTGGCCAAATTATTGGAGCTTTAGCATCAGTTCTTCCAGTGAATATTCAGGGTTGATTTCCTTTAGGATTGACTGGTTTGATCTCCTTGCAGTCCAAGGGACTCTTTAGAGTCTTTTCCAACACCACAGTTCAGAAGCAACAATTCTTCGATGCTCAGTCTCCTTTATGGTTCAATTCTCACATCTGTACCTGACTACTGGGAAAACCATAGCCTTGACTTTATGGACCTTTGCTGGCAAAGTGATGTCTTTGCTTTTAAATATACTGTCTAGGTTTGTCAAAGCTTTTCTTCCAAGGAGCAAGCATCTTTTATCATATTTCACTTACACACAGGTAATAAGGCAATTGTGGCAGATGATTGATAATTGCTCATTTGTTGAGGAAATGGTGGCTATTATACTATTGTCCTATTTCTATATGCTTGAACATTTTCGCGAAAAAAAGAACTTAAGACTCTGGGGGAGGAGGGGCCCTGCCTTGGGCAGCACCTGAGTCATTTGGTCAAAGCACAAGGAAGCTGGGGCCCCAGGGATCTCCCTCAGTTTACGGACAGAGTCACTCATTCTTATCGGGATTTTTCCATCTGCCTCTCCTGCTGCTCAGAACGAGGGATGTGAAGGGTGCTTCTCAACCCCAGGATTATGTCCTGACCTGGAAGGACTCAGGTGAATCAGGGCTGTTGCTGCTGCTAAGTCGCTTCAGTCGTGTCCGACTCTGTGCGACCCCATAGACAGCAGCCCACCAGGCTTCCCCGTCCCTGGGATTCTCCAGGCAAGAACACTGGAGTGGGTTGCCAATGCCTTCTCCAATGCATGAAAGTGAAAAGTGAAAGGGAAGTCGCTTAGTCATGTCCGACTCAGTGACCCCATGGACTGCAGCCCACTAGGCTCCTCCGTCCATGGGGTTTTCCAGGCAAGAGTACTGGAGTGGGGTGCCATCGCCTTCTCCATGAATCAGGGCAGAAGCAACCAAGTGAAGTTTACCAAGAGACGAGTCTAGGCTGGGGCTCTTAGGGTCCTCTGCGTGCACTGCACCATGAACATCCTCCTTTTTTAAAAGTCCTTTTGTTGGAGTACAGTTGGTTCACGACATTCTGTTAGTTTCTGCTGTACAGCAGAGTGAACCAGCTATGCGCACACACATGCCTCGTCTTTATAGCTACGGCTGATGCATGTTGATTTATGGCAGAAACCAACATATTCTAAAGCAATTATCCTCTGATTAAAAATACATAAAATTTAAAAACAGACTCTTTTCCCATATAGGTCCTTAGAGAGTACTGAGTAGAGTTCCCTGTGCTCTACAGTAGGTTCTTAGTTACCTGTTTTATACATGCATGTGTGCTAAGTAACTACGTCGTGTTTGACTCTTTGCGACCCTGTGGACTGAACTCACATCGCCTGCATTGCAGACAGCTTCTTTACCACTGAGGGAAGCCCATTTTATACATAGCAGTGTATATATGTCAATCCCAATCTCCCTGTTCATCCTGCTCTTCCTTTCCCACCTCAGTGACCACACATCTGTTCTCTACATCTGTGTCTGTATTTCTGCTTTGCACACAGATGAAGCCCTCCTTTCCCACTGTCCCAAGCTGTGCAGCCTGAGAGCACAGGACTGCCCCCAGGATCACCCACAGAGTCCCATAGTCAGTGCCAGAGACACAGGAGATCTGGGTTTGGAAGGAGGGGACGTGAAGGGTGCTTCTCAAGGGTACTCATCCCTGATTCACCTGAGTCCTTCCGGGCCAGGACATAATCCTGGGGTTGAGAAGCACCCTTCATGTCCCTGGTTCTGAGCATCAGGAGAGGCAGATGGAAAAATCCCGATGAGAACGAGTGACTCTGTCCGTAAACTGAGGGAGACCCCTGGGGCCCCAGCTTCCTTGTGCTTTGACCAAATGACTCAGTAGCTGCCCAAGGCAGGGCCCTTCCTGGGTCAGGAAGATCTTCTGGAGAAGGGAATGGCAACTCACTCCAGCATTCTTGCCTGGAGAATCCCATGGACAGAGGAGCTGGTAGGCTATAGTCCATGGGGTCACAAAGAGTCAAATGCAACTGAGCAAGAGCACATGGGTACTATTGAGGTCTTGTCAATGAGGAAACGGAAGTTCAAGAACATTGAGGCAATGTAGCTGGCGAGTGGTGGAGCCAGAGTCCCCATCCAAGACTAGAACCCAGAGCATAGGTAAACTGCAAATACTGGGCCTTGTTAAAAATGCTGCTTCTGGGCCCCACCTAGCTTCCAAAGGAGTCTGTCTGGGCAGAACCGAGGAATCTGCATTGACCAGTTCCTGGGTGATGGGGTTCTGCTTACATCAAGGTCATGGTTGCAGGGATGTGGCTCCTAGGAGCTGGGAAATCCAGGGCCTAACCTTCCCCTGCAGCCCCAGGCACACACAAACTCACTCTGCAGGTTGAGTGCCCCCTGGCCTTGGTGTCTTTGCACATGAACCTCCCTGGAGATGGCATTCACACCACAGTCTCCCTGACCCTCGCCAGCCTGTCTTACCCACAGGGAGGCTGGGGTCCAGGGTAGGGGTAGGCCCAGGAGGGGACAGGGTCTGAGCTCAGATCTGTCCACTCAAAGGCTTGTGAATTTCCCAGAGCAGTGGGACCAAGGGCACAGAGATCAAGGGAAGAGCGAGGTGGACAGTGTCAGACAAGCCAGGACTGGAGGAGTTAGGTTCTGGAAGGTTCCCTGGAGACCTGATCTTAGCTGAGCACTTGCACAGAGCCTGACTTTAAGTTGAAGGATGGGAGGGGTAGCTCCCTGCCTGGCTTGGCCTGACACCCTGCTTGAGTCCCTGGGGAGAGGGAGGGCCACGGTTAGTCCAGTCACTCTAGCTCTGTCCTTGTTGGCAGTGATCGTCTTAGCCAGACCAGAAAGTTCACTGCCCATCAAGGGAGGGCACGGAGGCTGTGCCATGACCCACCCCAAGAATTTCACTGGGCGAAGGGAACACTTTAGCCCTTCTTGTTCAGAGCTGCAGCGTCCCCAGTGCCAGCAGACTCTCCGGACGCCGGCTCCAGGCTTCCTGTCTGGAAGGCCGGGTTGACGTCAGGCTGTGTGCACACAGGGACAGGTCCAGAACTGACAGTGCTGGGAGCCTGTGCCCCTCACCCGAGGGGGCGCCATGGACTCGGGACCACATGGGCACACCGCGGGGATCCCCGGCCCACACCTGGTAGTGTCCCAGAGGTCCAAGGAGAGAAAGCTGCAACCAACAATCCCGGGGAAAGAGGCTCTTCCAGGCCCTGAAAGCGGAAGCCAGCTGAACAGGAAGGTGACGGCACTGGGCTGGTGAGAGGGTGGCTTAGGCACAGCTGACAACCAGTCCCCAGAGGGCTGCTGCCCCCTCCAGCCCCTACCCCCACCCATTCTTACCTCCAGCTCCTCTTCAGCCTGCCTCCCCCCGCTGCTCCTCTTCCTGGATTTTGAGCCCACTTGGGGTGAAAAGTCATAATAAGCCTAAAGAGTTGGACTATAAAGAAGGCTGAGCACCAAACAATTGATGTCTTCACATTGTGGTGCTGGAGAAGACTCTTGAGAGTCCCTTGGACTGCAAGGAGATCAAACCAGTCCATCCTAAAGAAAATCAGTCCTGAATATTCATTGGAAGGACTGATGCTGAAGCTGAAGCTCCAATATTTGGCCACCTGATGGAAAGAGCCGAGTCATTGGAAAACACCCTGATGCTGGGAATATTGAGGGCAGGAGGAGAAGGGGATGACAGAGGATGAGATGGCTGGATGGCATCACCGACTCAATGGACATGGGTTTGAAGGACAGAAAAGCCAGGTGTGCTGCAGTTCATGGGGTCACACAGAGTCCGACATGACTGAGAGACTGAACAACCACAGCAACAAAGCCTGCTGCAGCCTGGAGGCAGCTGTGTCATACCCACTGCAGAGGGGAGCAGGGGATGCCCTCTCCACTCTGGAGTTTCCCTACCTCAGTCCCCTGGAGAGCCCTGCTGGAGACCCCAAAGGGATCCACCTGCCTTCTTCCTTCCAGGGTAGGGGCCAGCTCAGAGAGAAGCCAGGCTGGATTCCAGCAGCTCTCAGCCTAGGCTCCTTTGCAGGAACCTGGCCTGGGAGGAGGGAGATTTTGAGGGTGGGGCCTGCCCACCCACAGCGCGACAGGACCCTGCCCAAGGCTGCAGAGGCAAGCTAGTCATCACTTCCGCGCTGGCTGCTGGCAGGTGATGGGATCCTCCAGGCAGCCCTGGGTCCAGCCCTGCCTCTCCAGGCCCCCTTGGAACAGATGCCCAAGGTGGGCAAGGGGCTGAGAGTGGGCTTGGAGGTTCTCTTCGCCAGGCTCCAGCAGCCCTGTGAACCATGAGATATCCAGCACCGCGTGTTGGGTGCAGGCACAAAGCGTGGGGACACTGTGGGAGGACTGGCGTCTCCTAACGCTTTTTAGAGTCCTGACACATACATGTCACAGTCATCCATCCTGAGCGATCCTCAGCGTGGACGGCAGGACCTATGTGAGTCTGGGAACCATCATCGAGAAAGGCTGTGTGCCCCAATCAGCCAGCCAGGGGTGTGCGTGTGGGTGTGGGCATGTGTGTTTCTGTGGTGTGTGCCTAAGTGCATATGTGACATGTGTGTAGTTTGTATGAGAGGGGAGCATGAAGGTGGATCATGTGTCTGGTGTGTGTGTGTGTGCACGTGTGTGTGTGTGTGTGCATGTGTGGTGTGTGAATGTCTGTGCATCTGTGTGTGTGCACCCTCCCTCTCGGGGCGGACGGGGAAGACTTTGGGGGCTTCGCAGCACTGCCTGGGCCGAGAGGGCAGGTCCAGGCAGGAACTGGTACAGACACACATGCACACAAATGCACACACTTGCACACACTTGCACACACAGGCACAAGCTTGTCGGAGCCTGTGGATGGTGGCAGTGACAATGACTTGAGGCCTTGAGGAGGGCAGAAATTCCCTGTTACTTCAGGTGGAACTCCTGGCCCCCACTGGAGGGCCATATGGTGTGTCCTCCCACATGGTGTGGAGCGGGAGAGCACGGCACCCATGACTCAGCGCCCAGGAGGCTGCAGTCAGCCTGGGGATGTCAGAGGCCTGAAGACGCTTCCCTCAGTCTCAGGCTAGCCTCATCTCCACAGGGCTGGGGCGGGAGGGTAGTTGCCAGGGGTCCTCCTCTGGGGGCAGGAGGGGCTGCTGGCCCGAGGCTGCCAGAGTCCCAGCGTCCTCACCCTCCAAATGTGGTCTGCGGGAACTGGGCCCTACATACACGTGGTCGCAGAAGGAGACAGAGGGAGGTTGAGCAGCCCGCAGTCCGGTGATTGGATTGGAGGGGGAGCCCTGCAGCCATGAGCTGGGGGTGGCTGGCGGCCCTCAGGAGCTGGAGGAGAGGGGTGGGTGGGCATCACCTTGCAGTCTTTTCAGTGGCTTCTCTTGGGATTTTCTGAGCTGCAGATGCAAACCAACTGCACCACCAGGAGCTGCTCCGTGGGGAGGTTTAGAGAACTAAGGAGCTCAGAGCAGGCCTGGAGGAAGTTCGTTCAGCGGGTGCTATGACCCAGAGGCAACTTTGCCTCTGCACCAGACCATGAACTTACAGGGTCACCCCAGACCCGGGCCTGAAGCTGCTGCCCTGAAGGAGGCTGTGGATGATGAAGGCCCTGATCTGCTGCTTCCCAGCCCTGCTGCGCGTCCCCCACTCCATCCCCACCCGCCTCTTCCGGGAGCCACAGAAGACGACCCAGAAATGCAGCCCTCCAGCCCCCGCAGGGTCTCAGACCTGGGCCCCCGACTCTGTGTTAGCAGCTCCTGCCTGACTCCTGTGGACAGAACTGCCGCCCACCCCCAGGGGACCAGCAATTCAAGGTCCCTGGTCCAGAGCAAAGCCAGTGGGTGCAGAGGGCAGGCCTCGCCACTGACCACGCAGGGACACGCCTATGCATCCCCTTGAAATTGCTGGAGAGCTACTGTGAGGCCAGGAAGGGAGCAAGCACCCCTCAAGTAGGCCAGAGCCCATCCTCGATCCTCCTTCTGTCCCACTCAGCTCCAACTGCGCCCTAAACATAACGGCACCAGTGGCTCCTCTTGAGCCTGCGGGACTCAGGCCCGCCTGGGCAGTGGTGGTACAGTGGGCTTGCCTCTGCAGCTCAGAAAGTACCAAGAGAAGCCATTGAAAAGGCAACAAGATGATGCTCAACCTCCCTGTTGCCAGCATCCCCTTTCCCCTGGAAAGGGGGGCAGTGCTCATCTCAGGCTGGTCCCCCAGGGCAGTGGGAAGCTGTCCAGCCCCATAGCTGACATGCGGCCACTCGGCAGCCAAGCTGGCTGGCTATGATGGCAAAGTCAAGCCAACAAAGCAGACCATCAAAAAGCAATCCCAAGGCACTTGCCCACACCCCAGGGCGGGCGTGCTGGAACGAGGCATGGCGCGCGCTTCTTGGCAGAACACCCAGACCTCCTGTCCTTGTTAGCCGGCTGCAGCCGGGACTGGACGCTTAGGGCCGGATGGGCGGGGAGCAGACGGGGCTGAGTCATGGCAGATGAGAGGAGGAAGTAGGTGACCTGCATTGTCCCCAGGTCCCCTCTGCTTGGTGAAAGGCTCCGAGGACCCTGCCCACACTCAGTCCCTCCCTTTTCCTTTATTGTCTCATTCATTCATTCGCCCATCCATCCATCCGTCAGGGAGCCAGGTGCTGTCCAGGGTTCTGGAGACACAGCAGAGAACCAACGTCGGTCCCTGCCCCTACGCAGCTGGCAATTCAGAGCAGAGTCTGGAAACCCGACCGGCCACAGAGCTGGCGTGTGATGCAAGGCAGCGATGGGGGGTGATGGTGTGCGGAAAACAACAGGGAGAGCAGAACGCACGCCTGGACCCAGGAAGGAAGGCAATGAGATGACGGGGGCTTGTAGAGAGGAACACACGCGAGTGTCCATCCTCTACGTGTTAGTTAACCCAGGCCTCTGAACCACAACAGCCAGAGCTAGGACCAGGAACCTGGATTTGAAGGCCCTGCCCGAGGTTGTGATCTAAGCCTCCACCTCCAGGGAGCTAAGGGGCCACGGGCCCCACAGCCACACTGACACCCTGTGCCAAGACCACATTCCCTGAGGCTGCTGCCCAGTGTCCATGGGACACACACAGGGAAGCCAAGGTGGCCCACACCTGGGGCACCTGCACTCCAGCCAAGCACAGCCCAAAGCCTCCCTGGGGCCTGACCGAGCCTTCCCTCACCTCCCCCACTCTGCCTGGCACTAGGGTCGGGCCAACTCTGGCATCTCAGGCCCTCTCAACTTTTCCCCCGTCCTGCTCACTTCCTGCCACATCGGTGTTTCCTCTAACAAAGTCCCATCTTAGCCTCTGCTCCTCTCATTGCCCAGACTAACGTCCCCTCGGGCACCTTAGCCCTGGCCAGTCTCAGACCAGAGTCTGCTGGTCCTCTTGTGGGCCTTGCAGTGGGTGTAAAGGTCCCTGGTCGGGGCAAGAGAAGACCCAGGCTCTGGGCCCGTCCTTCCATCGGCCAGTGTCTTGTCTCTGGCCACGCTGGACCCGTCTCCAGGCCTTGTTTGCTGGTGGAAAGGGGGAAGAAGGACAAGATATTCACAGGCACCTTCTGGCTCTCGGCATGGCATAGCCTGTGCCCTGGTTTCTGGCCTGGGACCCGGGCTCTGCCTGCAGCACTGAGCACACGTGGGGCCAAGGTCAGGAGCCTCTCTGAGAGAGTCTCCCACCCTCCCCACCCATCGGCCCTTCACTGTCAGCCCCAGCTCCTGTGGTCCTGCACTGTCTCCAATGTCTAGAGGGCTTTCATGCGGCACCTGCTAGGGCAAGTGGTCTGCTACAGGCTGAGTCAGACAAGAAGAATCTCCAAGGCAGTGACTTGGAGACCCAGCCCGTCTGCCCTTATCTTGGAGACCTTGTTTGTATTTTTGATTCAGGAGGGTCATGAAGATAAGACTGACTCTGAATCTCCTCAAGTGGGGCCAATGGAATAGAGCCACCTCTTGTCTGGTGCGCTTTGCTGCAAGTTAGTAGTGGGGAGAAACATGGAATAGCTTAAACAAATAGATTTCTTTAAAAAAAAATCGCATTGTGAAAATTAGAGATAGACCATTGTTATGTGTAGTTCACAGCTCAATGCCATTGTCGCTGAAGTCTACCATATTCTTGACCTTTACCTCATTAATACTAGATGGCTGCAGTGGCACCAGCCATCCCATCTGCTTTCTGGAGACAGAATTAGGCAGGGTTGATATGTGGGGGATGGAAGGAGGCCTGTATCAGGGAAACCACAGTTTGCCAGGACCTCCTGGTAGACTTTTCTTGGGTCTCACTGGCCAAAATGTATCAATGGGGGAGCATTGCGAATGAGGAGACCCTTGTGTTCACCCCCCCTCTGACACACCAGGGCTCACCCCTCTTTCAGGGGAGCAACACTTATCCAGATCTCATTTGAACACAGATTAAGTCTGTGAGACTGAGCTTCACAGAGCTCAGTGCTGACTCATCTCCAGCCCCATCACCACCCAGGACACGCACCAGTCTGGCCCTGGCCTTGGGTCTGGGGGCAGCAGTGGTGGGGGTCTACCCCAGCCCTCCCTGCTTGCCGTGTGACTTTGGGCAACTTTGAAGCTCCCCAAGCTTTGAGTTCTAACCGTAAGCTTGTGACACCTAGACCCACAAAGAATCATCCTCTAGTCCCTTGGCTCCCAGACACCGTCCGTGTGGCCTGCACCGTCATGGCTAAACACACCTGTGTGGGAAACTGTGTCTGTTAGAGAGGACTCTCAGCTTCAGTGATGCAGGAACGTGAAGAGCAGCTGAAAATTCAGGAGAGAGGAAGCCCCAGCAGAGAGTACTGCCTGAGGGTGCCTGGTGCGCACAGAGGTGCCTGGTGCGCACAGAGGTGCCTGGTGCGCACAGAGGGCCATGGGGCCCGGGTGTCTGTCCCGGTGTGGCCACCTGGGCTGGACCCCACTGCAGCTACTTCTTGCCTGGTGATCTCTGTGCCTCTGTTTAGAGGGGGAGGTTAACAGTGCCTCGTGCCCAGCTGTGAGGGCCAGTGGCCTGACACATGCCACTCACAGTCAGGCCCGTGTGTCCCCATTATCGCCATGTTCCGGTGAGTGCCCAGGGCTCCCCACCTGTTGGCCACTGAACCCTCACCTCGGTCCTTCCAGGGAAGCCTGTCGTGGCCTACCTCAGAGACAAGAAACCTGAAAGAGTCCTTCCGGATCTGGGGCCCTGCGTATCGCCCCTCTCTAATGAGCCTTCTCCCCGGGCCTCTGGGGGCCCTCTACTAGTGAGGTCAGCTGGTCCTAATCCTAAGGAGGATGGGACACCAAGGAAGCAACTGATTTAAGCGTGTATGTGTGTGCTAAGTCACCCAGTCATGTCAGGCCCTTTGTGACCCCATCGACTGTAGCCTGCCAGATCCTCTGTCCGTGGGATTCTCCAGGCAAGAATACAGGAGTGGGTTGCCGTGCCCTTCTCCAGGGGATCTTCCCCACCCAGGGCAGATTATGTCTCTTGTGTCCCTCGTCTCATGTTTCCTGTATTGGCAGGCACATTCTTCACCTCTGAGCCACCTGGGAAGGCCCTGATCAAAGTGTAGGAGTGTGAATTTAGCTGCCAAAGTGCCCCTGAAATCTAGGCGCCTTAGAGGATCTGAGGAACAGAGCTGGGGCCATCCCCAGGCGGGATCAGCCCCCCATGTTCTGTGCAAGAGCCGTCCTGGCCACGCACACTGGGCCTGGTCCTGGGGGGTGCACTGCCCCACACCCCTGCTGCTTACCTCTCCCTGCGCCCTGGGTGACAGGCTGCCACCCTCCACCCTGTGGACTGGGACCCTTGCCAGGCAGCCAGACTCCAGTCCAAATGCCTGGTCAACACCCCCCAGACATCCACAGACATGACCAGCCCATCATGTCCTACAGGCTCCGAACCCACTCGACTCAGCCCAGGCCAGCTCTGTTCCTCCGGGAGGTCGGCCCAAACCCTGAGGACCGCCTGCCTCCTTGACAGCCGCCCCCTGCAGGCGGCCCCGCCTTCTTGCCCACGGGGCAACTGGCCGTTCTCCCCTCTGCCCTGCCCTGCTCTGAGCGGCTGTCACCTCTCCCTGGTTGTCACAGTGGCCTCCTGGCAGGTCCGCTGCACCAGCCTGGCGGCCTGGTGGTCAGCTCACCTTCAGTCTCTCTCACCCCAACTCGCCCCCACCCCAGCTCCCCGGGCTCTGAGGGCCAGGGGCCAGGAGTCTGCCTGTGCCCCTTCCTCCCTGGCTCCTCCTCTCACCCGCCCACCCCCAGCAGCGCCCCCTCACTAACGACTTAGCCTGGGAACCTTCTCCCTGATGCCTACCTTCCTGCTGCCACCAGCCCTGAGTCCCCATGGCCCCACTCTCCTTTAGCCTCAGGGAGGGAGCCCAGCGGGGGGAGTGGACATTGCTTTTTCCTTCCTTAAGGTCACTTCGGAGCCTGAGCACCTTTAGTCCATGCTGGCTTGTCCACTGTCCCTGAGCCCTGGGTCTCCACCCTGCAGAGGGGCCTTTGCTGGGGCCAGGACAGACGGACAGACAGACAGCTCCACTCCTAAACAGACCAGCTGTGATGACTGCCAGGCTTGGAGGGCATTTCTGGAATCTCCCGGCTGCTGGGAATGGGCTGTGGGGCTTCCTCAATGCCAAGGCTGACAATTGCCCAGATTCAGCACCAGCCTAGGAGGCAGGTGGGGTGAAGGCCAACAACATACAACCTGGCATCATGGGGTGGGGGGCGTGCTGTGTGAGCCACTGCCCTGCGGCCAAGATGGGCACAGAGTGTCTGTGGACTTCTCCTGGAGAATCAGTGCCTTTTATTTTTCCTGTTCAGTTCAGTTCAGTCACTCAATCGTGTCCAACTCTTTGCAACCCCATGGACTGCAGCACGCCAGGCTTCCCTGTCTATCACCACATCCCGGAGCTTCCTCAAATTCAAGTCCATCGAGTTGCTGATGCCATCCAACCATCTCATTCTCTGTTATCCCCTTCTCCTCCTGCCCTCAATCTTTCCCAGCATCAGAGTCTTTTCCAATGAGTCAGTTCTTCGAATCAGGTGGCCAAAGGATTGGAGCTTCAGCTTCAGCATCAGTCCTTCCAATGAAATATTCAGGACTGATTTCCTTTAGGAATGACTGGTTGGATCTCCTTGCAGTCCAAAGGACTCTCAAGAGTCTTCTCTAGCACCACAGTTCAGAAGCATCAATTCTTCAGCACTCAGCTTTCTTTATGGTTCAACTCTCACATCCATACACGACCACTGGAAAAACGCTAGCTTTGACTAGATGGACCTTTGTCACAAAGTAATGTCTCTGCTTTTTAATATGCTGTCTAGGTTTATCATAGCTTTTCTTCCAAGGAGCAAGCGTCTTTTAACTTCATGGCTGCACTCACCGTCTGCAGTGATTTTGGAGCCCAAGAAAATAAAGTTTCTCAGTTTCCATTGTTTCCTCATCTATTTGCCATGAAGTGATGGGACCATATGCCATGATCTTAGTTTTCTGAATGTTGAGTTTTAAGCCAGCTTTTTCACTCTCCTCTTTCACTTTCATCAAAAGGCTCTTCAGTTCCTCTTTGCTTTCTGCCGTAAGGCTGCTGTCATCTGCATATCTGAGATTACTGATGGCAATCTTGACTCCAGCTTGTGTTTCATCCAACCCAGCATTTTGCGTGATGTACTCTGCATAGAAGTTAAATAAGCAGGGTGACAATACTCCTTTCCCAATTTGGAACCAGTCCGTTGTTCCATGCCCAGATCTGTTGTTTCTTGACCTACATGCAGATTTCTCAGGAGGCAGGTAAGGTGGTCTGGTATTGCCATCTCTTGAAGAACTTTCCACAGTTTGTTGTGATCCACACAGTCAAAGGCTCTGGGAGTCAATAAAGCAGAAATAGATGTTTTTTCTGTAACTCTATTGGTTTTCCTGTGATCCAACAGATGTTGGCAATTTGGTCTCTGGTTCCTCTGTCTTTTCTAAATCCAGCCTGAACACCTAGAAGTTCTCTATTCACGTACTGTTGATGCCTGGCTTGGAGAACTTTGAGCATCACTTTGCTAAGGGGTGTGGCGTTTGATTCTAAACGTGATTTCACCCCTCCTACTGTCTTGTTGGGGCTTCTCCTTTGCCCTTGCACTTGGGTTGGTTTTTTTTTGGTGGGATCCAGCATTCTCCTGTCAATGGTTGTTTAGCAATTAGTTGCAATTTCGGAGTTCTCAGAAGATGAGCACATGTCCTTCTAGATTCTGCCATCTTGCTAACCTCCTTATTTTTCCTGAAGCTTTTTAATTAGCATGCATGCATGCCTGCATGCGTGCTAAGTTGCTTCAGTTGAGTCCGACTCTTTGTGACCCTGTGGACTGTAGTCCCTCAGGCTCCTCTGTCCGTGGATTCTCCAGGCAGGCACACTGGAGTGGGTTGTCTTGTCCCCCATAAGGAATGTCAGAACCGGCTCCTATGGGAGAATGAACTCTGCTCAGGATACAGGGGTGGGCAACAGAGGTTCGGAGCTGGTGCCCACCACGTGCAGGGTGTCCAAGGAGTCCTGACCCCGCCTGGTCCTGGATCCAGCTCGGGTCGGGGTGTCCCAGCAGCCGGTGCTCCCGCCTCGGGGGGCTGCGGCCTGTCCCCCCAGAGGCCAGAACGCCTGCCTGACAGATTGCGGGGCAGGGATCTGCGGCCAGAGTGCAGGCCAGGCTTGTTTCTCACCTGCTTGCCAGCCTGGGTAACTCCCCAAATGCCTCTGGTCAGACCAGGAGGCCGCTTGGGCCACTGAGCCTCTGCCGCTCCCCGCTCGGGGGCCACTGTCACCACGAGAGTGGTGCCTGAGAAAACCAGCTCGGGCCAGTTCACACCACCATCTTGACCACTCTCATCTAGGGGGCCCCTGAGGATGGGGAAGGGAGTCCCGGCTGTGCCCTGGAATCAGAGCCAACGGAGGAAAGGTCACCAGAAGCCATGGGCCAGTGGGCCTGACCCTGACTTCATCTGGAAGGGCTCACTGGTTTCTCTGTGATGGGGGGCCCTGTCCATGGTGGGAAGGAGCTGTTGAGGGGCTCAGCTGGTCAGAGGGTGCACGGACACCCCCACCTCCCAGAGCTTACAACAGCCCCTCCTCTCACCCCCTCCCACCCGGTGAGCCTCAGAATCAGCTCTTGACCTCTGGACCCTGCTGCATGATGCTGGCACCCGGCAGGTCCCCGGGCCACATCCCACCATCAGCAGTGACACCCCGTTCCTTCCCACCCATTTGGCTGTCTGCCCGCCCTGACCCCGCAGCCTCCAGGACTGCGCAGTCATGTGGTTCCACCATGCGTTTCTCACCCAGGAAGTCCCAGGTCATCCTACCTTGGTCACGGCATGCACGGCTCCATGGTGGACTCTCCACGAACGCTGCCTAACCACCAGGCTGGACCTCCAAGGCTGCTGGTCATCCTGTGAGCCCAGTGACCCTTTGTCCTGTATGGGGCCGCAAGCCTCAAAGCCTAAAGGTGGGCCTGCATATGGCCTGCAGAAAGCTGGCCCCTTACCTGATGCCCAGAAGCATCTCTGGTCAGCACACCACACCCAGGGGACACCGCCCAGGGAGGAGGACCTGGGGGAGCTGGAATACACAGACAGCTACACCTTCAGGCTGGTCTCCAGGGCTGGCCCCTTGGAGGACAAAAGCCAGGTGTTGGATTATCCCTAAGTGTGAAGACCCTGCCCTGGGCCTCTGTGTGGGGACATGGCCCTGGAAGCAGGGACGCAGGGGTAGGCCAGCCCCCAGACCCCTCTTGGCCTACTCAGCTCGGTTTCCCATCTAGGCCCTTACATTTTTGGGCACATCTGTGCCCCATTCACTGGCCCCCAGAGGAGGAGCAGAACTGGGAAGTGCCCAGGTGGGCTGGCATGGGTGGGGGCCCTGAGGCAGAGACCAGAATGTGGGGAAGAAGGGGCAGGGGTGGGAAAGGAGGGGCCTGGACCCCAACCAGCATCCACCTGGCCCCCTGGGGAGGTGGGGGGCCTTGAGCTCGGACCCAGGCCTGGTCCCCATGAGCCAGTTTGAAGGGAAGGCAGCTGTGATGGTTCTCAGGGGCGGGAGGGGGCTGGGGTCCTCTGTCCTGCATCAGGGGATCACTGGGAAGGAGGATCTCATAGCACTGAAGGGTCTGGGCAGTTCTGCAGCTCCAGGAACTCGCTAAGGACCCTGAGGGGTTTACAAACGTGGTCCTAGACCTCCAGTGAGACAGCTAGGAATCCTCAGGAGCCAGCTGCCCCCGAAGCTCAGAAAACAAGGCATCAGCTGGGGGTAGGGTGGGTGGGGAAAGGGGGCTCACCTGGGCTTGGGGTGCTGGGAGCTCCAGAGGACCCCAGGCTCCCAGTCCTCAACTGGGGTCTCCAAGTTGGCAATGCTGAGGGACAGAGTCTCTGCCTGGGGTCCCCTGGAGCCACGGGAGGAATGGCCTAACAGGGGTCGTGGGGCAGGGGGAACGATGAGGTTGGTGGTCGTAGCCCACAGTGATGGCCAGGAACCCTGGGAGCCCTCTGGGCCTGGGTGGGGGAGGGTCCTGGGATTGCCATTACAGGAGCAGCCCAAAGCACAGGCACATGTCTCCTGTGTCTTCACAGCATCTTCCCTCTGTGTGTCTCTGTGTGTCCAAGTGACCCCTTTCCATGGGGACACCAGTCAGATCGGAGGAGGGTCCACCCTGATGACTTCATCTTCCCTTGATCACATGCAGAGACCCTTTTCCACAGGTGCCGGGGGTGATGAATGTAGCATCTTTTGGACACACATTTCAATTCACCCTGTCACCTGGGGGAAGGCAAGGGGGGACGCAGGGCCATCTGTGGGGGGAGCGGGGAGTCCCGCACGCCTAGAAGAGCTCAATGGTGCTGTAGCTACTTCCTTTCCCCTTCTCCCCACAGCCGCCACACTCGAGCATAAACATGCCATCTAGCTGGAAATTTAACATCAAATCCTTTCTGCTACTTCAGTTTCTACATTAGGACCTGGCAGGACGAGCACATTTTTCGCTGTGCTACGCTGGGCTGATTCGAGTGGGCACGTGGCCAGGGCATGCATTAACAGCAAGCCTCTCCTCCCCGCCCAGGAGACCCATCATCACTTGCATCCTCCTGGTCTGGCCCAGCACAGCCGCAAGCGTCCAGATGAGGAGCCGGGGGCACGGTCTCCTTGGTTTCCTCTGGAGGTGGAGCTTTCTGGAACTGCGTAGAGCAGACTGCAAACATCGCAGGGCCGGCACTCCCCTGACGTCTTTTATTGTTTTAATATATAAATTGGATCTTTTAAGACACAAGCCACAAATCTCATGGTGTGCCCCCTTTACGTGCATGAGCTCTGATTACTTGATATTCTGTAAGGTCTGAAAAATTATATTGTTAATTCCTCCCGAGGCCCGTCATGAAAGAGCTTATTATAAGTGCCAGGCCTTCCCCCAGGATTTAGGATTTCGTCACGAGGGCGATGACGTTGCTCAGAGCTCCTTGTAAGGATGGGCCTTGCAGCCTTCAGCATTTGCAGCTCAAGCATAAAAGGTCTGCTAAAGATGTCTGTGGGCTTTCCTGGTGGCTCAGTAGTTTAAAAAAAAAAAAAAAATCTGCCTGCCAATGCAGGAGATACAGGTTCAATCTCTGGGTGGGGAAGAACCCCTGGAGGAGGAAATGGCAACCCACTCCAGTATTCTTGCCTGCAGAATCCCATGGACAGAGGAGCCTGGAGGGCTGCAGTCTGTAGGGTCACAAAAAGACACGACTGAGCGACTAAACAACAAGGATGTCTGTGTATTTGCAGGTCGTGGACGGCAAGAACCACCTCGCCACCCACAGTTTCATCATTGCAAGATTGGGTCACACACCAGGCCCAGAGCAGATAAAGAACTGCCCCCGCTCCAGCTCTCATATGCAGAGGGGTAAGGGGTTTGGGGAGGAGCCCATACAGGAGGCTGAGCGTCTGGACCTGGCTGCAGAGGAATGGTTGCAGGCTGTGTCCCTCCTTGCTCCCATCACCTCCTGGGGCTGTGCATCTGTCCTTTATGGCCTTCTCTCAACTCTGGACAGTCCTTGGCTGTTAAATGTCTCAAGAATGCCAGGGAGTGAATCTTGCCACTGGGCAAAACATTCCTTCCATCTGGGATTTGTTAGAAAGCATTCTGAAACCGGGTCATAAAACTTTGAAATTGGAGAAGACTCGGGGTTAGAGGAGACAGGGGTTAGAAAAGGGTAGCAGGTTACCTTGAAGTTAGACAGCAGCCGCTGGCCCTTGCTTCCCAATTCCTCATCGGATAGAACTCAAGTTCAGCTCAGTAAACAAATGCTGGGCTAATGATTCCTATTGTTTGCTAGCTGGCAGCCCACATCTGCAAGGAATAGAAGTTGTGACTCATGCACTTGGGAAGCTTGTGGTGTAGACTTAGCAGGGATGGATTCTGAACAGGAGGCACTATTATACAGCAAGTTCTAGATAAGGTCCTTGAGACAACCAAGAAGGTGGGTGAGGAAACGGTTGCTAGCTACCCCCAACGTCCTTTCCATTCTTCTCCTTAGGTAACTAGAATCCCAAATTTTAGCTGGATACACTACATTCATAGAAAAGGCTATATTCCCCACACTACATTATGACTTAGTGAAGAATGTTCTCTTGATAGGAATTTAGAGGTGACGGCTGCCACTTAAGCAGCCATTTTGGACCATGAGGTTGCACAGTCAGGATGAAAGAGCAGCATGTGGAAGAAGTCTGAATCGCAGCTCTTAATCTGAGCTCTTTGTAATATGGACCCTTCAGTTTAGTTGAGCATATTTCCCGTCTCTTTTGCAGCTAGATGTGACCATACACCTAAATTCCAGCCAATAAATTTTAGGCAGATGTGTTATATGCAACTTCCAGAAAACATCCTTATCAGGCAGAGCCATGCTTTCTGCTATGAACTGAATTGTGTTCCCCACAAAACGCATATGTCGAAGCCCTAACTACCAATGTATTTGGAGGTGGGACTTTGAGAGATGATTAGGTTTGGATGAAGTCGTGAGAATGGGGCCCCCAAGTGTGCCACAATGGGATTAGTGTCTCTATAAGAAGAGGAAGAGATCCCAGAGCCCTCTCTGTGCCATGTGAGGACAGAGTATGATGGCCATCTGCAAGCCAGGAAGAGAGAACTCCCCAGAATTCAACTCTGTGGGCACCCTGATCACAGACGCCCAGCCCCCGGAACTGGGAGAAATAAACATCTGTTGCTTAAGGCCCTGGTCTGTGGCATTGTGATAGGGCAGCCTGAGCACCCTGGGACAGCCTCCTTCGCTCCATCCCTGCTGGCTGGGAAGCCCAAGCAGTCATGCCGGTCCACCAGGGAGCTTGCTGATGACAGAGCATCATCATTATCATTAAAGAACCAGACGTTGTTCTGTGTGTGTCAGGTCACCGCCCCAGCCAGTTTCCTTTGATTTACAATATATTCTGCGACAGAATACGTATTAAAGCCTGAACATGAGGACGGCTTTTTCTTTGATTTTCCAATGAAAGAAAAACTAATTATTTGTCTGAAAATTCTCACCCCACAAATTAACACACATTTTCCTACTCTTGTCTTCCCCAAATAGACAGCTCTCCCCTGAGGTTACCCCTGATAAATTATCATACATGTGCGTGGCTTAAAATAACAGAAATTTACTTTCTCACAGTCCTAGAACCCAAAAGTCTGAAACAAGGTCAAATCAAGGTGGCAGAGCTGCGCTCCCTCTGCAGGCTCTGTGAGAGGGTCCTTCCTGCCTCCTCCAGGGTCTGGGGCTCCAGACATCTCTTGGCTTGTGGCCACATCGCTCCTGTCTCTGCCTCCATCATTGAACAAGCTTCGTCTCTTCTCTCTGTCTCTCTCTGTGTGTCTTTTATAAGAACATTTGTCACTGGACTAGGGGCTTATCTGGATAATCCAGAATGGTCCCATGTTGAGATTTTTGTTTGTTTTTGGTTTTTAAATTTGTTTTTTTTCTATTTTTATTTTTTCAATTGGAGTACAACTGCTTTACAACAATGTGTTAGTTTCTGCTGTACAACAGCCTGGCAGCTGGGGAGCAGGCGTCCGAGCCAAAGAGAAATGAGGAGGACCCTGAGGGGTGAAGGGTCTTGGAGGGCAGCTTGGTTTGGCAGGCACGGCCACCTTCCTGGGCCACGAGCTGAGTGCAGGCAGAGGGGAGTTAGCTGACCTCACATCCCCGCACTAGAGTGGACCCAGGTGTTCTCTCCCGGGAGGATCCTCAGAGTAGGGGAACACTCACACACTCACAGGACACCGTGGTTCCTCTGAGGGGCTTCTCTTCACAGGCTTCACAGACCCTCCCCTGAAGTCTATAGAAGGAAAATCAAAAAGGAGTCGGTGTTGCTCAGACAGCCCTTCAGACAGAGCGTGGAGACCATTGAGGATGGGACTCACACTCATCTCATCCCGGATGGAATCTGACCTGTGACCACAGCCTGTCCTAACAAAGCATCCAGAACACTTGTCTGAAACTCAAGAGGCCTGTGGGACCCTGATCCTGAAACAACCCCTTGGGACACTGCTTCTGTGTCCAAGTTCAGCCTCGTGGCTCTTGTCTTTAAAGGTCCCCTGACTCTCTTCCCAGAAAGCTCTGCACCTACCAAATTGCAATTTTTTTAAACCGAAGGATAATTGCTTTACAATGTTATGTTGGCTACTGCCAATATGAATCAGCCATAGGTATACATATGTCCCCTCCTTGCACCTCCCTCCCACCTCCTCCAACCCCATTCCACCGTTCTGCTGCTGCTGCTAAGTCGCTTCAATCATGTCCGACTCTGTGCAACCCCATAGACGGCAGCCCACCAGGCTCCCCTGTCCCTGGGATTCTCCAGGCAAGAACACTGGAGTGGGTTGCCATTTCCTTCTCCAATGCATGAAAGTGAAAAGTGAAAAGTGAAACTGAAGTCTCTCAGTCGTGTCCAACTCCTAACGACCCCATGGACTGCAGCCCACCAGGCTCCTCTGTCCATGGGCTTTTCCAGGCAAGAGTACTGGAGTGGGGTTTCACCCTTCTAGGTTGTCACAAAGCACGGGGTTGATTGTCCTGTGTTACACAGCAACTTCCCATCAGCTACCTATTTTACACATGGTACCGTGCATGTTTCAATGTTACTCTCAATTCCTCCTGCCCTTTCCTTCTCCAGCTGTGTCCACAAATCTGTTCTCTACGTCTGAGTCTCTGTTCCTGCCCTGCAAATAGGTTCATCAGTATTACCTTCTAGATTTCATATATATGCATTAATATATGATATTTGTTTTTTTTCTTTCTGAGTTACTTCGCTCTGTATAACAGGCTCTAGTTCATCCACCTCACCTGAATTGCAGCTCTTTGGACCCCCAAATAAAGCTCCAGGTGGCTCAGATGATAAAGAACCTGCCTGCTAATGCAGGAGACATAAGAGACACAGGTTCAGTCCCTAGGTCAGGAAGATGCCCTGGAAGAGGGATGGCAACCCACTCCAGTATTCTTGCCTGGAGAATCCCATGGACAGAGGAGCCTGGTGGGCTACAGTCCACAGAGCTGCACACTCAGACAGGACTGAGCGACTGAGCGTGCACTCACATGTTGTGATGTCTGCAGACACTGCCAAGTGCCCCGCAAGGAGAAGCTCTGACACAGAGGGTCCTGGCTGAGAAAGTGTGTCTCCCAGGGCCTTCCCCTCCCTGAAGCTGTGGGTTCTGGGTCACAGAGAGGAGTCAGGAGGTGCTGGGTGAAGGTGGGCTAGGTCAGGCGGGAGCCGGATTTGTCCTCAGGGCAAAGGAAGCCCAGAGGAAGAGGGAAGGAAAGGGCTACCTGGGGAACTCCCTTGGAAGGAGAAATGATTTCAATAATATTTGCGTGGAACAGTTTGCATTTCAATGACCCAAGTTTGGGGACATGCAAATTTTGGTGTTCCAGGGGGTAAAAGAGATCCTTTGTGAGGTAAAATCCGGAGTGGGGCAGTTTGACCCAGACCAGGAAAGGACCAGGCTGTTCTTGGAGCCACATGGGGAGGGAGGAGGGTGCCCGCCTCACCTGTGCATACTCGTACTCCCACAGGGCAATATCAGTGTGTGTGTGTGCGCGTGTGTGTGTTGTTGTTGCTTTGCGTATGTGTGTATGGTGTATGTGTGTTTGGAGCTGGATGTCACTAGAATAAGAGATGAGTAAGTTAATGTACGGAGAAGGCAATGGCACCGCACTCCAGTACTCTTGCCTGGAAAATCCCATGGATAGAGGAGCCTGGTGGGCTGCAGTCCACGGGGTCGTTAGGAGTCGGACACAACTGAGCGACTTCACTTTCACTTTTCACTTTCATGCATTGGAGAAGGAGATGGCAACCCACTCCAGTGTTCTTGCCTGGAGAATCCCAGGGATGGCGGAGCCTGGTGGGCTGCTGTCCATGGGTCGCACAGCGTTGGACACGACTGAGGCGACTTACCAGCAGCAAGTTAATGTAAGGGCTTCCCTGGTAGCTCAGCTGGTAAAGAATCCACCTGCAACGCAGGAGACCCTGTTTGATTCCTAGGTCAGGAAGATCTGCTGGAGAAAGGATAGGCTGCCCACTCCAGTATTCTTGGGCTTCCCTGGTGGCTCAGGAGGTAAAGAATCTGCCTGCAACGTGGGAGAACTGTGTTCGATCCTTGGGTTGGGAAGATCCCCTGGAGGAGGGCCAGGCAACTTAAATACGCATATTTGAAAAGAGATGGCTCTCTCACAGTGATGAGAGAGTAGGGCCCGGCAGAGGACATGGCTCAGCGGTCAGCTGTCCTTGGTCAGCTGTCACTCGCCTGTCCTGAGTTGCAGGGTGAGTCCTGCCCCTCTCCATTGGGAAAAGCCATGTGGCCTGGAGGGCTCCACTCAGACCTCCTCAGCACCAGAGACATTTTTAGCTGCTGATTTGATAAAAGGAAATTCTAAGACACAGCATGAGACGGCAAAGAGAACGCCTTTGTCTTTCCCCAGTTTCCAGCTGCGGAAGACGGGATGGTGGCTCCCAGAACACAGGTCCACTCAGAACCTGTAAATGTGGCCTCCCGCGGAAAAGTCTTTGCAGATGACCTGGATGAGGTTGTCCTGGGTTGGGGTGGGCCTGAGTCCTGTAAAGCAGAGAATGGAAGGGAGGAGACACACAGGGAGGAGCCCACGTGAAGACAGAGGCAGAGGCTAGAGGAATGTGGCCACAAGCGAAGGGTGTCTGGAGCCACCCAGGGCTGCAAAAGGCAAAAAAGCACCTTTCCCCAGAGCCTGGGGAAGAAGGGTGGCCTTGCTGACAGCTTGCTTTTGGGAATTCTGGCCTCCATAACTATGAAAGAATGAATGTCTCCTGTTTTAACCAGCCAGCTTGTGGTGCTTTGTTACAGGATACCATCACATCAGCTCTCTTCAGAGATGCTGCTGCTGTGGGGTCGCACAAGCCCCAGGATCACATCACACATCCCTTAGGGCTCTGTGTGTCCCCTGGGGCAGGCTGTACTCCTGGTGTGCTCTCACTTTCGCATTTGGCAGGCAATGAAGGGACGCATTGGGCTTCCCAGGTGGAGTCAGTGATAAAGAACTCGTCTAACGATGCAGGGGACACAAGAGATGTGAGTGCAATCCCTGGGTAGGGAAGATCCCCTGAAGGAGGAAATAGCGACCCATTCCAGTATTCTTGGCTGGACAATCCCATAAACAGAAGAGCCTGGTGGGTGAATGTTCACGGGGTTGCACAGACTTGGACATGGCTAAAATGACTTCTCATGCATGCACGCAAGGGAATGTATTGTCTACAGAGAATTTAAAAAAAATAGGAAAACCAGCTGTTATTACCATGTGCGGTCAAGTCTGAATAGTCTGTGAAAGAATATACTTCCTCTTGGGAGGCTGAGAGGACTCTGTGTTGGCACACCGCCACTGGGTCATCCTGGCGCATGCCCTTCTTGGGAAGTCAACACAACCCTGAGTCTCTCCCTGGGCCCAGGGCCTGGTCCTACAACTGGGTCTGTGTGCATTTACACCACCTTCAAACTATACAATACATCCCTCCAAAATGAGAAAATAGAGAATGAGAATTTTTGTCATATTAGTTGAGAGACATTATTATAAAAATATTGGGGAAATATGCGAAGAAACTCCATCAAATAATTAAGGATGGTAGTTTCTCACAAAAGTGAGCATAGAACTACCATGCACGCACGCTGTCACTATAGCTGCGTCTGACTGCTTTCACCCCTGTGAACTGTAGCCCACCAGGCTCTTCTCTCCATACTCTCCAGGCAAGAAGAAGGAAATGGCAACCCACTCCAATATTCTTGCCTGGAGAATCCCAGGGACGGCGGAGCCTGGTGGGCTGCTGTCTATGGGGTCGCCGTGCCCTTCTTCAGGGGAACTTCCTGACCCAGGCATTGAACCCCACATCTCTGGGGCTCCTGAATTGCAGGCAGATTCTTTACCATCTGAGCCACTGAGGAAGTCCTATAGAACTACCATATTATCCAGATACTCCATTTATGGGTATAGACCCCAAAGAATTGAAAACAGGAACTTAACCCCTGTCTTTACATCTGGACTCACAGCAGCATTACTCAGAATAGCCAAGGGGAAGAAGCAACTTGAGCACCCCTCATAGGTGAATGCATAAGCAAATTTCGGTGCATCCACACAGTGGACTATTGCTCAGCCTGGAAAAGGGAGACTGACAGCCACTACGTGGATGAACCTTGAGGACTTGATGCCCCATGACATCAGCCAGACGCAAAAAAGACAAACGCTGTGGGCTTCCACTTACATGAGGTTCCTGGAGGAGTCAGATTCACAGAGACAGCAAGCAGGATGGCGGGGGCTGGGGCTGGGGCTGGGCAGGGGGGCAATGGGGGGTGGAAAGTGAGTGTTCCATAGGGACAGAAAGGACAGAAACCAAAACCTCCAGTTTAGGAAGGTGGGATGTTCTGGAGATGGATGGTGGGGATGGCTGCGCAACGATGTGAATAAATTTAAAGCCACTGAGTTGCGCACTTAAAAATGGTTAAGATCATAGATTTTATCACAATTAAACAGTTCTCTAACTTTTACAAAAGGAAGCAGAAAAGTTGTCAGAAACTAATTTTTAACTAAAAAAAGATCAGAAGATGTCAGCAGGTCAGAGCTGTGGCTGTTGTGATCTGGTGCCGGAGCATCATGTCTGTAACGGGGACACGTGGACGCGTGGGGTCTGTGAGATGGACACCATCCCTGCTGGCTGCCCCGTCCCCCACACACGGTTCACTGGCACCCAACCCAAGTAGGTTCCCAGGAGCCTCCCAGCTTCCTGCGTCTGGTTCTGTGTGGCCCATAGTGTTTCCCGGCAAATCTTTCCTTCCATTGGCTGGACGCTGCACTGACCTCCTCTCTCTCAACCTGCCCACAAGTCTTATCAGAAGCTTTATCTTGGGTCTTTTCTCATAAATGCCTATGTTCTGGGGTTACTCTGCCCTGAGAAACCCCGAGAAGTGGGATGCTTTCTGCTTAGGGGGAAGATCCTCCTGAAGAAGAGGTGTGGTCATTCTCAAGAATGTCCTTCCAGGCTGGATGACACCTGGACAGTCCCTGGAAGGGTCCAGGGGCCATCAGGCAGCCCCTCTGGAGGCTGGAGCTCCCGCTCACAGCCACAGTTTGGCCTCATTCCCAAGAAGGGGGTGGATCTAGATAAGTTGCACAGAGTCCCCATGTGCAACACACGGTCCTGCTCACATTTATGCACACGTGCCCTTTCCGCACACAGGGAGCAAGGGAGATCTTCACAGTGCAGACCACCCTTCACACACAGCTGTCTGAAAACTCAGACACTAGAAAAAGTAATGCCTCTGCTTCCCTGTCTAACCCACCTAACTTAGCCCTTCATTTCCTAAACAGAGTCCCTGAAACAGCGCTTCCCCAGCGCCGGGATGTGGGGAGGAGCCGGGCAGACATGAACGTTTACAGAGCCTGGGCGATCACTCGGCGCTAACACATAGTGGAGGAGAACCTGCCATGTGAGATGTAAATGGCCCGGTATGGGTAACTCCTTTACAGAATGCTCTTACATCTGGAAGGTAAGAGGGCCTGTGGGGCGATCATAACAGTGACAGCATCCTGTCTCACTGGGCTGAATTCCAGAGTGCATGTGAAGAGCGTCACTCAGACGCTGCACACAGTACGTGGGAGGTGGGAATGAAGGGGCGTGGGCGCTTCACAGTCTGCCTCTTGTTTGTCTCATCTCCTGATTCAACTCCGCATATCACCATCACGGTGGCTCAGGTGACGCTGGGGGGCAGGGGGCAAGCTCTCAGAGGCATTGCTGGAGACTCTGCGGCAGATTCTGAACACATGTAACTGTTTTGTGGCTTTTTGTCCCCCCATGGGTCCATACATTCCTATTGACACACGGACAGGTGATTGGTCCCTGGACCTGTGTTAATGACTGCTGAGCACCATCTGCTTATCAGCCTTCACTCACCAGCCAGCAGCAGGCAGAGCCCACTTCCCACCCCAGTAGATGGCCCCCTGTAAGGTCAAGCTCAGCATCCAGCCAAGGCTGGTCTATTCAAGGGAGGATTCCTATGCAAGCCTCTCCCCACAGCTGCCCTGTGGCCACTGTGAAACTCACACCTGAGCAGGGGCCCCTGGGTTTCCAGGCCCAGGGGCAGGGCTCCCCCACCTCCCAGTCCCTCCTGCTGCGGAAACACCAGGGGCCTCCACTTCCTGCAGTGAGCAAAGATCCTCCCATGGCTGGCTGCCCACTGCTTCCTCTGAAGGAAGGCCCATCTGTCCTGGGGTGCAGGGAGCGGATGGGGACCGTGCTTCTTCTTTAGGGACATCTCCTTCCCCATTGTCTTTGCCTCTCCTCCCCCAGGCCTGCCCCAGCTGCCTCAGGCCTCAGATCCCAGCACATCCACGTAGTGGGCGCCTTCTGCCACTGTGCCCACATGGGCCCTGCTGCAGTAGCTGGCGTCGCCCTTCTGCAGTCTGGCTTGTCCAACTCTGGGCATCATATTTGGGAGTGTAAACAGGTTCACTGTGGGGTACCCCAGTTTGCCATGGCTGGATGGGTGAGAAAGATCCCAGGGCTGGTGGATGGAGCAGCTGTCATTAACTGGGGAAAGCCCCTCCCTACCCTTCTCCAAAAATAAGACAAAAAGCACTGACTCTGAGGCAAGGGGACTTCCCATTCCAACTGTGTCAACACACGGGGGCTGCCAGCTCTAGGCTCTGGCTGCACTGTGGTTGGACATTCCTCCTTTTCTCAGGCAGGGCCATTTGCATCCTTGGTACAGCTTCTTCAGTTTCTGTCCCACCCAGTCCTGAAGACTTCCAGAGGGTGTGGCAGCAAGGGCTGGGAGTCCCAGGGAAGTCACCTGCTCGGGAGAACATCAGGGCACCAGGTGGAGGGATCCACCCTCCAGGGTTCAGCGAACACCCAGTCCCTTCCTGGCTGGGTGTCAGTTTCCTGCACAGCCTCAGGAAATTGAGGGTCAGCTGGGGCGTGGCACGTGGTCCTGCAGCCATACGGTTTTAGCAATGATGGTCACGTGCATCTGCCAGGCTCCTCCCCTGCACCAGACAACCCACTAGCTGCCCCGTGTGCATCTGCTCAAGTTCCAGCCATGCTTCTTTGCATCCTCCTTAAACATGAGGGAGCACTCTGTGCGTATCCCAGCTGGGGGCCTCTCACACCTGCCTTGGTTTTTCAGGGGAGCGTTTGCATGGAGATGCATAGAGATGTGCTCATTGGGTGGTGCAGCTGTATCTGCACTGAGGTGTTTCTAGGACCCTGACTTCCTGGGACCTGAAGATGCTTCAGGCAGTGGAGATGCAGCAGGAAGCTTGGGCACCCTGCCAAGCCTGCCTTCAGGTGGCTTCTCAGTGGGGCTGGTGGGAGGAAGGAGGGAAGCCCCCTCAGACCTCCACCCCTGGCATCAGATGGTGCAGGGCCCCCTGCGGAGTGGATTATACCCTTCCCTGCGTCCATCAGGCTGTCCCTCAATGCTTGAGCTGAAGAAAATGTCTTTGGAACATGCGGCCAGCTCCCTGCAGGGGCCTGCCTCCAGCCTCGCCCACTTGGGGCCAGAATGGGTCCCTCAGTGAACCCGCAGTGCTGGCAGGCAGAGCCCCATGGCAGGTGGAGCCCCATGGCAACCGCACTGATCTGTCCAGACTCGGGCCCGCAGAGCTTGTCCATCTGTCAGGGGAGGAATGCCAGTGGCCTGGGCTATACCTGCCCTGTCTTCCCCTCCAGGGCCTTCCTTTCCTGTTCTGCAAGAAAAGTCCTAGCTTGGTCAGCTGGGCTGCCCTGTGGGGCCTCAAGCCTGACTGGCATCCCTGCATCTGACAGAAACCAGGTTTGTGCTGCTGATTTCTGATGGTTTCCTTGTGGCCCCCACCTGCTGGACAGGAGACCAGACAGCTCTGGTCTTTCCAGACACCCCTAGCCAGGCTTGAACGTCGTCCTCTTTCCCAAGGCTGCCTCACGTGGTCCCTTGGCTCAGCCTGCTCCTCTCAGGCCTGTGGAGCCTCAGGAAGCCTGTGCAGCATGGGGCCAGCACGACTGTCCCCAGGGTGCTGGTGAAAGCAGCTGGTCCAAGCCACACCTGGTGACCGGCAGCAAGGACTGAGACACAGGCCACCTTCCCGCAGCTCACCCTCTGTGCTTCCCCTAACGGGCTCTTTAAAGGGAGGGGATCGTGCTTCCATCTACTGTGGGTTGAAGTGTGTGCCCCCCTCGAAAGATATGTCCACGTCCTAACCTTTGTACTGTGACTGTAACCCTCAGAGAAAACAGTCTCTGCAGGTGGATTTAATTAAGATGACGTCAGTTCAGTTCAGTTCAGTTGCTCAGTCATGTCCAACTCTTTGCAACCCCATGGACTACAGCACGCCAGGCTTCCCTGTCCATCACCAACTCCCAGAGCTTGCTCAAACTCATGTCCATTGAGTCGGTGATGCCATCCAATCATCTCATCCTCTGTCATCCCCTTCTCCTCCTGCCCTCAATCTTTTCCAGCATCAGGGTCTCTTCCAATGAGTCAGTTCTTCACATCAGGTGGCCAAAGGATTGGGGCTTCAGCTTCAGCATCAGCCTTCCAATGAATATTCAGGACTGATTTCCTTTAGGATGGACTGATTGGATCTCCTTGCAGTCCAAAGGACTCTCAAGAGTCTTCTCCAACACCACAGTTCAAAAGCATCAGTTCTTTGGTGCTCAGTTTTCTTTATGGTCCAATTCTCACATCTATACTACTGGAAAAGCGCTAGCTTTGACTAGACGGACCTTTATGGGCAAAGTAATGTTTCTGTTTTTTATATGCTGTCTTTTTAATATGCTGTCTAGGTTGGTCACACCTTTTCTTCCAAGGAGCAAGTGTCTTAATTTCACGGCTGCAGTCACCATCTGCAGTGATTTTGGAGCCCCCCAAAATAAAATCTGTCACTGTTTCCACTGTTTCCCCATCTATTTGTCATGAAGTGATGAGACCAGATGCCATGATCTTAGTTTTCTGAATGTTGAGTTTTAAGCCAGCTTTTTAACTCTCATCTTTCACTTTCATCAAGAGGCTCTTCGATTCCTCTTTGCTTTCTGCTGTAAGGGTGCTGTCATCTGCATATCTGAGATTACTGATATTTCTCACGGCAACCTTGATTCCAGCTTGTGCTTCATGCAGTCCAGCATTTCTCATGATGTACTCTGCATGTAAGTTAAATAAGCAAGGTGACAATATACAGCCTTGACATACTCCTTTCCCAATTTGTAACCAGTCCATTGTTCCATGTCCAGTTCTAACTGTTGCTTCTTGACCTGAGTACAGATTTCTCAGAAGGCAGGAAAGGTGGTCTGGTATTCCCATCTCTTGAAGAACTTCCCACAGTTTGTTGTGATCCACACAGTCAAAGGTTTTGGCATAGTCAATAAAGCAGAAGTAGGTGTTTTTCTGTAACTCTCTTGCTTTTTTCGTGATCCAACAGATGTTGACAATTTGATCTCTGGTTCCTCTGTCTCTTCTAAATCCAGCTTGAACATCTAGAAGTTCTCAGTTCAAGTATTGTTGAAGCCTAGCTTGGAGAATTTTGAGCATTACTTTACTAGTGTGTGAGATGAATGCAATTCTGCAGTAGTTCGAACATTTTTTGGCATTACCTTTCTTTGAGATTGGAATGAAAACTGACCTTTTCCAGTCCTGTGGCCATTGCTGAGCCTTCCAAATTTGCTGGCATATTGAGTGCAGCACTTTCATAGCATCAGCTTTTTGGATTTGAAATAGCTCAACTTGAATTTCATCACCTCCACTAGCTTTGTTCGTAGTGATGCTTCCTAAGGCCCCCTTGACTTCAGCCCCCAGGATGACATCAGGCAAGTTCTTGTAGGAGGAGAAAAGACAGACACACAGAAGACAGCCCTGCTGTGGCCAAGGCTGTGCTCAGCATGATGTGTCCACAAACCAAGGAAGACAAGGGTTCCAGCAACATCAGATCCTGAGGGACTTGGGGCAGATCATTCCCTTGATATTCAGAATGGAGAGTGGCCCTCTTGACCCCTTGACTTTGGACTTCTGGCTTCCAGAACTGTGACAGAAAACGTCTCTGTCCATCTGTGGTCATTTGTTTCTGGGGCCACAGGACACAGAAGGGGTATCATTCACAGCCAGTGCTCCGGTGGCTCAGACGGTAAAGAATCCATCTGCAGTGCAGAAAACTCAGGTTCAGTCCCTGGGTCAGGAGGATCTCCTGGAGGTGGGCATGGCAACCCACTCCAATATCTTTGCCTGGAGAATCCCGTGGACAGAGGAGCCTGGGGTGCTGCAGTCTATGAGGTCGCAGAGTCAGACAGAGTTGAGTGACAGAGCATACACACCCGTACTGACTCTGGAGGCCCTGGAGGGGGTCTCAGGAAGGGACCCCTGTTCTCCCCACCAGACTCTCCCAACATTCCCAAGGGGTCAGGTCCTCCGCCATCCATCATCTCACACGTCCCTTATTGAGCCCCTGCCCTCCTGGGGACACAGACCTGAACCCCACTCCCAGCCCGCCTCCTCCTGGAGCTCGAACTGCAAGAGGTAGATAAAGGCCACAGAGTTTATAACAACAGGCTCCCCTGGAGGCCGTGCTGGGCCTGGGAGGGCTGGACCTGGGCTCAGAGCAGCTCTGTCCTAAATGCGCCCCTCCTCCAATGAGTCTGCCAGGAGAGCTCACCGCTGAGGACTTTTAGGGTCACTGCCCCAGCTGGACCTTTCCCCACTCAGCTCCTGGTTGCTGATCCCGCTCTGGAGCCCCTGTTCTCACACCCAACCAGGTGTCCCGGGTGTCCTGGGGGCCAGGAGTGACCGTGCGAGCCTGAGGCAGTCCAGGCAGGCATCGGAGGTGGTTGCCCACTTAGGGACGTGGGGGAAGGCCGCCTCCCTGCCACCACCCCAGCTGGACTTTGTGTTGGGGAAACACCATCTTCCCATGGCCCCTACCCCGCTGTTTCTGTGATGAGCTGCTCTCTCAGCTCTGGGATCCCAGTTGAGGTCACAGCTGTCCACACGGTCACTTGGGACCCAGAGTAAAATCTTGCATCTCAAGGATGACAGAGGAAATACCCGGAGGCCCCGGTTCTCAGGAAGGACCACAGCCCTGCAGATCCACGGAGGGGGCCAGGGCCAGCTGGTCATGACAGCGTGAGCTCCGGGGCTGCCCAGATTCTTGCTGACATGGACGTTGGATTCCCGTCTTGTAGAGGGAGGTGGAGAGAGCTCTTGAGTCTCCCCCGCCCCCCTCCATGGCACAGAAAAGGGACAGGACTCCCTGAGAAGGAAAGGACATGGCGGGAGCTCTGCTGGGAGGATTCCTGGGAGCTGGGCAGTGGCCACGACTGAGAACGAGTGGAGCCTGGGCTGCCGGGGGCCCCATCAGCCTGTGTCACCACTGCAAGGGGCGGGGGAGCAGGGAGATTACCACGCAGGCAGGGCGCGGAGGGCGGGGGGCCGGGGGAAGGCTAGCTCTTCTCTTGCCTGGGGATGGTTGCCTCCTGGAGGGGCTGGAGGAAGGTGGGGAGGGCACCGGGGTGAGGAAGGGGACTCCACAGGGACCTCCTTCCTGGGGCAGGCCCCTCCCCACACATAGGCCACGACCCCACCCATCCTGCAGAGGCCACACAGGGTCTGCCCCCCATCACCCCCACTACCCGCCCCCGCTCAGTGCTGGCCTCTCCCCTTCACTAGCATGCCTGCAACTGCGCTGACTCAACTCATACCCAGCTGGGCGGCCCCCCTGCCCTCTGCCCGGAGGGGGCCCCAGAGCACTTCTTCATTCAGCCTTGCAGATGAGCCCCCATCCCTGCCCTGGACCTTCCTGACCACATGGCAACAGTTCTGCCTCCCGACACTGACACTCGCTGCCTCCACCTGCACGCACTCTCCCCTCGTGACTTGACCTTTGCACATCTTCCTCATCAGGCTCTAAGCCCTGTGAGGTGGGAGGCAGTCGTGGTCCCTGGTGCAGCCCCAGGGCTGGCCTCCATCCAGATTCACTGACCAGACGGCCAGACAGATGCACGAGTGACTCAGCCTCTGTCTAGATGTCGCTGGTCCCAGGGAGCACATCCAGGCAGGAGGCAGCGGCCGCGAAGCCTCGTCCCCGTGACCCCTCCTCTCCCTGCAGGCCCAGCCCTGTCTCAGAGCTCATGACCCGGCATCTCAGCAAAGAACATGGTCTCTGACACCCCACAGGCCCCTCCAGGCCTGGAAAGGGTGGGAAGCTGACAGCTGTGGCCCAGTGTGAGGTCTCCCGGGAACACCGGTAGCTCCACTCCCGGGAAGTGCATCCAGCAGCAGAGGTGGGGCCGGGGGAGCCAGCAGGCACTACAGCCCAGTGGCCCTGGGCAGCACCCTCTGCAAGTATGGCAGGTCTTGGCCAATGCTGATGGCCATGGGGCCACCCGGACAGCCGAGAGAGGACTCCTCCTGGAAGAGGCCTGGACAAGGGGACACGCTCAGGGCAGCAGCCGAGTGGCACTGGGAGGGGTCCCTGAAGAGTTGCGTGAGGTTCTGAGGGTCACATACCTGTGATGGCTGCCACGCCCACCACCAGCAAACTAGAGCAGCCTGGAAGACCCCGCCCAGCGGAAAAATAACAAGGTGCACACATTCCTGAGAGTGTGTTTTCAGCTCCCTGGAGACTCCATTTTCAGTTCCATGTAATGGGTACTCCATTACAGCGAGCAGACAATTACAAACTCGGCCCAGGTCCCAGGATGGGGCTTTGGGATAAAGCCTTGTCCAGCGTGGCCATCCACACCCTGAGCCCTCCAACCTGCTTTGTTTTTAGCACTCTGCAGTTCAGACTCTCACTAATTCTTTTTTTCTCTCTCTCTCTTTTGATTTTATTATTTAGATTATGAATGTATGAGAACACATTACAGATCTGGAAAATACAGAAAAAAGTTACATATAGTTCCACTATATATTACAATTATTTTCTTAAGTTGGTAAATTAAAATTTTTATTTGGAGTTTGAAACTCTAAAAAATTAATAGAATGAATAGACAGAAAAGTAGAAGACTATAGTAGACTTGAAAAGTACCATGAAGCAATTCAACAGAATTAAGATTTACACAGTTTTCACACCACAGCAGGATACAAATTCTATTCAAGTTTCCATAGATTTCAAACTAGGAAACACTGGATCGTATCCAGGGACATAAAACAAGACACAAAAGTTTCACGGTCTAAAGGTATTGAGCCAGACTTGCCTGTGAGTGTCCAGGAGTCTCTGGTGGAGGCAAAGGTCGACAGCGGCCTGCTGCGGGGTCAGGGCACTGATTACTACAGCGCAAGCATAAGTCCTTTGGAAGGAAGTTGCCATTACTGCCATTTCCCTACCATAGCTTGACCTCAGGCTGAACAAGAGGGAGGGAACACAGCCCCCCCACACCAACATAAAATTGGATTAAAGATTTACTGAGCATGGCCCCATCCATCAGAACAAGACCCAGATTCCCCCACAGTCAGTCTCTCCCACCAGGAAGCTTCCACAAGCCTCTTGTCCTCATCCATCAGAGGGCAGACTGAATGAAAACCACAGGCACAGAAAACTAACCAAACTAACGCACGGACCACTGCCTTGTCCAACTCAGTGAAACGATGAGCCATGCTGCGCAGGGCCACCCAAGACGGACGGGTCATGGTGGAGACTTCTGACAAAACGTGGTCCACTGGAGAAGGGAATGGCAAACCACTTCAGTATTCTTGCCTTAGAACCCCCCTGAACTATATGAACAGGCAAAAAGAAAGATAAGTCACTGAAAGATGAACCCCCCAGGTTGGTAGGTGCCCAGTATGCTACTGGGGAAGACCAGAGGAATAGCTCCAGAAAGAATGAACAGATGGAGCCAAAGCGGAAGCAATGCCCAGTTGTGGATGTGATTGGTGATGGAAGTCAAGTCCAAGCTGTAAAGAACAATATTGCCTAGGAAACTGGAAGGTTAGGTCCATGGATCAAGGTAAATTGAAAGTGGGCAAACAGGAGATGGCAAGAGTGCACATTAACATTTTAGGAATCAGTGAACTAAAAAGGACTGGAATGGGCGAATTTAACTCAGATGACCATTATATCTACTACTGTGGGCAAGAATCCCTTAGAAGAAATGGAGTAATCCTCATAGTCAACAAAAGAGTCCAAAATGCAGTACTTGGGCACAGTCTCAAAAACAGCAGAATGATCTCTGTTTGTTTTCAAGGCAAGCCATTCAATATCACAGTAATCCGAGTCTGTGACCCAACCATTAATGCCAAAGAAGCTGAAGTTGAACAGTTTTATGATGACCTACAAGACCTTGAACTACCACCCAAAAAAAGATGTCCTTTTCATCATAGGGACCTGGAATGTAAAAGCAGGAAGTCAAGAAATACCTGGACTAGCAGGAAAGTTTGGCCTTGGAGTACAAAATGAAGCAGGGCAAAGGCTAATAGAGTTTTGCCAAGAGAATGTGCTGGTCATAGCAAATACCCTCTTCCAGCAACCCAAGAGAAGACTCTACACATGGACATCACCAGATGGTCAACACCGAGATCAGACTCATTATATTCTTTGCAGCCAAAGATGGAGAAGCTCTATACAGTCAACAAACACAAGACGAGGAGCTGACTGTGGCTCATTCACGAACCCCTTATTGTAAGATCCAGACTTAAATTGAAGAAAGTAGGGAAAACCACTAGACCATTCTTGTATGATCTAAATCAAATCCCTTATGATTATATGGTGGAAGTGACAAACAGATTCAAGGGATTAGATCTGATAGAGTTCCTGAAGAACTATGGATGGAGGTTTGTGACATTGTACAGAAGGACATGATCAAAACCATCCCCAAGAAAAAAAAAATGCAAAAAGGCAAAATGGTTGTCTGAGGAACCCTTACAAATAGCCGAGAAGAGAAATGAAAGGCAAAGGAGAAAAGGAAAGATGTACTCATTTGAATGCAGATTTCCAAAGAATGGCAAGGAGAGATACGAAAACATTCCTCAGTGATCAGTGCAAAGAAATAGAAGAAAACAATAGACTGGGAAAGACTAGAGATCTCTTCAAGAAAATTAGAGATAGCAAGGGAACATTTCATGGAAAGATGGGCACAATAAAGGACAGAAATGGTATGGACCTAACAAAAGCAGAAGATATTAAGAAGATGTGACAAGAATACACAGAAGAACTATACAAAAAAGATCTTCAGGACCACGAAAACCACAGTTGTTTGATCACTCACCTAGAGTCAGACATCCTGGAATGCTACGTCAAGCGGGCCTTAGGAAACATCACTATGAACAAAGCTAGCGGAGGTGATGGAATTCCAGTTGAGCTATTTCAAATCCTGAACGATGACACTGTGAAAGTGCTGCACTCAATATGCCAGCAAATTTGGAAAACTCAGTAGTGGCCACAGGACTGGAAAAGGTCAGTTTTCATTCCAATCCCAAAGAAAGGCAATGCCAAAGAATGCTCAAAGTACCACACAGTTGCACTCATCTCACACGCTAGTAAAGTAATGCTCAGAATTCTCCAAGCCAGGCTTCAACAGTACATGAACTGAAAACTTCCAGATGTTCAAACTGGATTTAGGAAAGACGGAGGAACCAGAGATCAAATTGCCAACATCCGTTGAATCATTGAAAAAGCAAGAGAGTTCCAGAAAAACATCTACTCCTGCTTTAATGACTATGCCAAAGCCTTTGACTGTGTGGATCACAACAAACTGTGGGAAGTTCTTCAAGAGATAGGAATACCAGACCACCTTACCTGCTTTCTGAGAAATCTGTAATCAAGAAGCAACAGAACTGGATATGGAACAATGGACTGGTTCCAAACTGAGAAAGGAATATGTCAAGGCTATATACTGTCACCCTGCTTATTTAACTTATATGCAGAGTACATCATGCAAAATGCTAGACTGGATGAAGCACAGGCTAGAATCAGGATTGTTGGGAGAAATATCAATAACCTCAGATATGCAGATGACACCACCCTTATGGCAGAAAGTGAAGAAGAACTAAAGAGCTTCTTGATGAAAGTGAAAGAGGAGAGTGAAAGAGCTGACTTAAAACTCAGCATTCAAAAAACTAAGATCATGGCATCTGGTCCCATCACTTCATGGCAAATAGATGGGGAAACAATGGAAATAGTGAGAGACTTTATTTTCCTGGGCTCCAAAATCACTGCAGATGGTGACTGCAGCCATGAAATTAAAAGATGCTTGCTCCTTGACCAACCTAGACCTATTAAAAAGCAGAGACATTACTTTGCCAACAAAGGTACGTCCAAAGTTATGGTTTTTCCAGTAGTCGTGTATGGATATGAGAGTTGGACCATAAAGAAAAGTGAGTGCCAAAGAATTGATGGTTTTGAACTGCGGTGTTGGAGAAGATTCTTGAGAGTCCTTTGGACTACAAGGAAGTCAAACCAGTCAATCTTAAAGAAAATCAGTCCTGAATATTCATTGGAAGGACTGATGCTGAAGCTGAAGCTCCAATCCTTTGGCCACCTGATGGGAAGAACTGACTCATCGGAAAGGACCCTGATGCTGGAAAAGATTGAAGGCAGGAGGGGAAGGGGACGACAGAGGATGAGATAGTTGGATGGCATCACTGACTTGATGGATATGAGTTTGAACAAGCTCTGGGAGTTGGTGATGGATAGGAAGCCTGGCATGCTGCAGTCCATGGGGTTGCAAAGAGTCAGACATGACAGAGAGACTGAACTGAACTAAACCCATAAGTGTGGAATCTAGAAAAATAGCGTAGATGAACTCATTTGCAAAACAGAAATAGAGACACAGATATAGACAACAGACATATAGATACCAAGAGGGAAAGTGAAGCAAGGGATGAAATGGGGGATTGGGATTGACGTATATACACTCTATGTATAACGCACATAACTGAGATCCTGCTGTGTAATACAAGGAACGGACTTGAGTTTGAGCAAGCTCTGGGAGGGTGGTGATGGACAGGGAAGTTTGGCTTTCTGCAGTCCGTGGGGTTACAAAGAGTTGGACATGACTGAGCTACTGAACAATTACAACAAACCAAAACTAGCAGTATGAATTTAAGTTAGTTTAGTATGAAAGATGCTGCCCTAAGAAAACACAGCAAGGATTAAGACATTAAGTAAGCCCCAGACACGTGTGGCTCCTTGGAGGGAACAAGGGGAATCTGTTCATTGTCTGTGACCGGTCCACAACCACAGGGAAATGGGGTCAGGCACTAAGCTGAACTGCAAGGTACTGAAATCACACAGCAGACTCTCACTGGTTCTAACCCACGTTTCCTCGCAGGAGGCCGCATCGATGGTGGTCACTCACCATCCGGCCCCTGACCTCGTGACCTGGCCCCTCTGCTGAAATTTATCCCAGAGACCTTGCTTTACATCACCCCTTAATTTTTCATTGCTCACCTCTCGCTGTTCTTCAGAAACCCTCCAGCAGGAACGTCATCCTATCAGAGATGGTTTAAGCACTTTTTCAGAGTCTTCAGCTTTAATTTGCTAAAAAGAGAGCTGTCCCTGCTTGCCAGTTCCCACAGAGGTTTGGACTGGTGTCTTCAGGGCCCAGGCTGTTCCTCTTTGGCTTCTGGCCTTTTCCTTTGACCTCTTAGTGGCCGATCAGGCCCTCATCTGTGCTTACCGCATGTGCGTGTGACAGGGCAAAGGTAAGGCCCTGTGAGCAGGCAGGCCCGGGGACCAAAGCACCGTCCACTCTCCTCCCTCCTGTCCTCCCAGACAGCGGTGGGGCTATCAGCATGGAACAAGGAGCATGCTTACTCGGTGTGGCTCCATAGCTGCCCCCCGCCCCCAACCCTGCACTGCTCAGAGGAGACCACCGCTGCTCCACTCAGCAGCTGATGGAAGAAGCACACAGCTCTTCTGGGAGCCCCAGGCAGGGTAGCTAAGTGACCAAGCCACACAGACATCAAAGCCTCACAGAGAGGACTTCCCTGGGCATCCTAGTGGTTAAGAATGGCCTTTCAACCCAGAGGACGTGGCTTCAGTCCCTAGTTGGGGAGCTGAGACCCCTCATGGACCAAGTAGTCTGTAAGCCACAATGAGAGATGGCCACGTGCCACAACAAAGACTCAGCACGGCCTCCCGGATAGAGGCAAGAGCTCCAGTGTCAAACCCTGAGTATGTGATCCTCTCAACACCCCCTGGGTAGGACACATCAGAATCCTGTTTACAGAGGCCGAAACTGAGGCCGTGGGCCATGATGCATAAGCAGCGGTCTGACAAAGGCTCTGTTTAGTAACCACTGCCCGGGACTCGACCCTCGCCTTCTCACTGACCCCTCCGTTTGCAACATTATTCCGGACAGGCTTCCTGCTGGATGTGGACAGTGTTCAGACTCACCCCCAGGAGAGAAGGGAAGGACAGATGTTCTGATGCGATGTAAATGCTGGGCCTTCCCCAACTGCTGATGCCCCAGTGCCGATGTGCCTGGCAGGCTGCCCAGCACTCCCTTCTGGAGTCCCTGGCACAGCCCCGAGGGCTGCCAGCCTGGTGTCTCAGAACCCTGCTCTCCCCACGATAGGGTAGAGATGAGCCTGCAGGAGTGGAGCTCTGTCTGGTTCAGGGGAGTGTGGGAGTCACGGACGACAGACAGTTGGCAAAATCATAAAGAACTTGAGCTCCTCGGAGTTTAGTCCCTCCCAGTGTTTCCCATGGACCACCCAGAGCGGTTCAGGAAATGGCAGATACACAGATCATAGTCGATGACCCAAAACTGTGATGTCGACAAAATACCGCTGCAGGAAATGATCACAGTCAGATTAAATACAATAACGTATTTTCGGGCAGGTAAAGGCAGAGACACACACCTGCACACACACCCTGCCGCCCGGCCCTCGGACGCGGGGTGGGAGCATGAGGCACGGACACTGGACTGACTCTGTCATCACGGTGCAGAGTGGGTTCTCAGGGACCCCTCAGATAGCAGGCCATGGGCATGTCCAAGGGGCACTGAAGAGAGGCTCCCAGCTGCCAGAGTGGGGCCCAGAGAGCCCAGTGTCCCCAGTGGGGCCAGCAGAGGCACTCTGGCAGGCGCGTGGGGAGAGGGGTACACTCCAGCCATACGGAGCCCACTGTGTCGCCAGGGTGACCGCGCCCTGGCAGGTGATGTGAAAGGGGAAACGATGACATCAAGGGGCATTCATGTCCACTGACCCGTGGGAGCAGCCAAGGGCGTGCCGCCCTCCCCAGCTCTGGGGCCAGGTGCCAGCTGGGCGCGTGGGAAGGGTTCCAGGAGGCAGAGACTGCTGGGGAGAGGGAGGCCTGCGTGTGGTCAGAGCCCCAAGTCCATCACGCGGATGACTCAGTGCACCTGTGGCTCTGAGTCCAAACCAGAACCAGGTAAGAGGACTGCCCCAAACAGGCACCTGGAGGGAGGTTCTTCCTGCTGATGCCAGACCCGCCTGCCCTGAGTGAGCGTGGAGGCCGGCCCGACCGAGAACAGGGACTCAGCTCTGCCGCTGCCGCTGCCTGGGCACCTCCCAGGAAAGCCTGTGTCCACCACGCAGCGTTCCCCCACCAACATCCCCCAGGAGGCCCCAGGTGGACCACGTGGGCTAGGGGCTCTGATGAACTCCAGCCCTCAGCCGTTTTCTCCCCACAGGCTGTCTCTGACTGGGGACCGCCCATGTTATGCAGTGAGGCCCCCCGAGTCCCGTGGTTCCTGCTTGGTTTCCATTTCCCCACCGACAAGGCCAAATTCACTTCCTAATGAGTCCACTCAGGGAGGAAAATGGAGGCAAACGGCACCCTTGGCACTAATTTGCCTCATGTCCTGAAGCTCCCAGCGTCCCCAGCAGTCAGGCCTGAAAATAAGCCGAGCAGCTGAGAATCTGATGGCAGAGTGACGGGGCTCCTGAAAGCAGCTCCTCCACCCGCCTCCCCCACCACCAGGACCCCAGGCTCTGGGGAGGGAGGCCCGCAGACGTCAGCACCCTCTGCCCCGGCGTCTCTCCCACGACGGCAGGGGGACGGCACGTTACTGCCGCTCCCAGCTCCTGCCACTCACAGGTTGTTGGGCTATAAAAAGCATCATTGTTCAGCCCCAACCAGGCAGGCGCTGCCGCGGCTCTGACGTCTCTGCCTGCTGGCTTCTTTCAGACGACAAGTCCGCACAACGTTGCTGCTGATCCCCGGGCACACGCCCACACACGGCCAGGCCTGTGCACACGCGGGCAGTCACGTACGAGAGAAGGCCTCCAAGCGCTTGTGCAAAGGCAGCCTGCTTGGGAGACCCAGGGCAGCATCCCCGGGGGCCCCTGGAATGCCCGGGCCACTGGGTGATGACGGGGATCAGCTTCCTGTGGGACACATGTGGCCAGCCTTGCTGGCTGGGGGACAGGCCTCTGAACTGGGATGTAGAACTCACAGTGGAGGAGGGGAGTCTTGTGTT
This sequence comes from Capricornis sumatraensis, assembly GCF_032405125.1. Taxonomy (NCBI): domain Eukaryota; kingdom Metazoa; phylum Chordata; class Mammalia; order Artiodactyla; family Bovidae; genus Capricornis; species Capricornis sumatraensis. The sequence goes on along the minus strand of NC_091069.1, from coordinate 249,344,510 downwards.
GAAACAGCTCTGCAGAAGCATATGCGGGGCCCTGGATACATTGGCGGAGGGCGGGGGGTGGTTCTCAGGGCCACAGGGGACCCACACCTGGGTGCCTCCTTCAGGGACAGGGTGCCCTCTGTGTCAGCCCCTGTCGCGTGCCAGATATTGAACTCTCAAGGCGTTTTCCTTTTCTCACCAGCCATGACTCCAAGGTGCTCAGGGCCTCAGTTTCTGCACCTGCAGAATGGGATGGTTCCACTGTCCTTCTGAGATGCCATGAACAGAAGTAAGGAATCCTCACAAAGCAGCAAGCAGGAAGTAGTGACCTATAAACGCCTCTCTTAGGGCTTTATGTACAATCTACTCCTTGCCCTTGCACCAAACACTTTCTGTCTGCAGCCACCTGGAGGGAGTGAGGGAGGGGGAATGATGGGAGGAGAGGGGAGGTATGCCTCCCAGGCCTTGAAATCTCCCCAGGACACTGCCCATCCACTCAGGTCTCAGGTGGACCAGAGAGCCCCAGGAAACTGGAGTGATCATCTGAAAGGTTCAAAGGGCAGATCCAGCCCTCGTTGTCTTCACGTGACCGCAGGCCTCGAATGAACAGGCCGAGAACCCAGGGCGCGTGGAACTGGCAAAGGAAAGAGGGCACCAGGTGAGGAGGGTTCTGCAGTGGCTGGCTCAAGTCACCTGGAGGCCCAGCTATGTGTGCCCAGACTTCTACTGGTTGGAGCCACACAGCCATCTCATGGCATCCGAGGGTGGGAGGACAAGACGCAGCCCCACGACACTGAAGCCTGCACCAAGCTAGACAGGCCTGCTTCAGAGTGTCCTTCCTGTGGAAGAGCCATAACCTTCTCTCTCGTGTCCTTAAAAAGGTGCTTTTCTAGGCTGTGGGCTCTGAGTCACTTAATCTGAACATCTGTCTTCCACGTGCCCATGGCCCTACACTTGGTGGGCTTCACAGACACGGCTCAAAGGCTCTCCTCTGAGCAGATGGGCCGGTGCTGGGGCTCAGCCTCCTGACCACCCCTGCTGGGCGGTCATCACCCCGCGCACCCTGAGATGGGCGTGCCACAGCCCTCAGAGCTCCAGATCTCAGTTTCCAAGTGAAGCCATCTCCACCAGAAGTGAGGCCAAAAGTAAATATATTTCAAGAGTTTAAATAAAACTCCTTCCAGTGCGGGAGAGCTGTGGGAAAGAAGTACTTTTTAAAATAATAATAAACAGAAGTCAAGTGGGTGAGTCAGGCAGGAGGAGAACGGCCCCCGGATACTGACATGGGTTGGGGCAGGGGCTTCCTGGATGGACGTGCAAGACTTCTGGGGTAGTAGCCGTCTGAGGGTCCGGCTACAGTCCACAGGGTGCCTGGGGCTGGGCAGGTGGGGGGCCCACTGTTAGCCTGAGGAGCCCCGACACCTGGAGCAGGCCAGGGCTGGAGCACAAGGCAAGGTTTCCAGCCACACCCCGGCGGCCCGAGCTTAGAGCCCAGAAGTTGGGAGCTGCAGGAGCCTGGAACGCTCCAGACGCCCCACCCTAACCTGTGCAGACGTGAGACCTCCCTCCCACCTCCTCCCGCCAGCTGCCAGCTGGCCTTGGCTCTCAGGACGCAGGAGGCCTTGGTGAAGCCGACGACAAGACAGGACCCGCACGCGCACCGACTGGTCGCCCTCCAGCCGGGAGCACCGGGGACCTGGCTCCTGCACAAGCCTCAGGTCAGAACGAAGGGCAAACCTCCTGAGAGGAGAAGCCCCTCTCCATCTGGCACTTCCGAGGGCTGTGCCCCCATGTCTGCATCACTCACGCTCTGGCTGCAGCCCCAGCAGGGCTGGAGCGGGTCTGAAATGTGGGTGTGTGGGAGTGTGTGGTGCTTACGTGGCAGCATCTGTGCGTGAGTGTGTGGCTCAGTATGCGGTGCCTGCATTGCTGGAGGGGCGTATGTCTGCCAGGCTTCTCCCCAGAGACAAGGCTATTCTGCAGCCCACCTGGCCCTCTGGCCGCCTGGCCCCAGGGACAGCTGTGGGCGGCTAGGCCCCACTTCCTTTGAGGCCAAAGTCAAAGCCTCTCTGGGCACAGCCCCCTGGTGCCCACCGGCATCACAGAACTGGCCATAAAATGAAAACTCTCCCATCTTCCTCTGCCAACAAGCTTTTCTTGGGCTTTTCTTAAAAGAATTGCCAGCTTTTTCAAAACTCCCACAGGGAGAATTTCCACCCCCTAATGGCCAGCTGGCCAGGTTCCTGGGAGCAGCGAGGCCAGTGCAGTCACTGGGAGGGGACCTAGGGCCTAGCACGGCTCCTGTGCCAGTCCCCACACAGACCCACTCCCACCAACTCTGACCACTGCTTACTGTCTACACTGAAGAGGACACCTTCAGTCCTTTCCACTCAGCCACAGGATCTAGAGCCAACCCGAGGGCTATCTGCCATCCGGGCAACAGGGGTCAGTGCCCATGTAGGTACGGCAGCCCCAACCCATGCTTCTGCTGGGTACCTGAGCCCAGGTTGGCCACAGTCCCCATTGCCTGAGGGCCTCTCCCTCCTGGAAGCATGACCTGGGTCCAGAAGTCCAGGCAGATAAGGTGTGAGAGACGCAACCCCCGGCGAAGGAGGCAGGGTCAGCCTGGAGTGAAGCTACAGTTGCTGCACAGCAGACCCCAGTGGGGAACAGCAGGGTGTCTGTGGCCACCAGCTGGGGCGGGGGATGCCTGTGAGCAGCTCCTCTTCCCCACGGGGACGGGGAGCAGACAAGCCGAAATCAAGTGAAGAGGAAGGAACAGCTTAGGTTAATGAGGCTGGTTCCAGCCCATCATATCCCCACTCCCCATACCTAAGGGCCTGCTCAACGACTCACGCAGCCAGCTCAGGGTAAGGAATCACGGTCCATTGATGCCACTGATCCAGGGAAGGACACTGCCAGGACCAGGGTGGACGTCCCCGCCAGCAGGCCCCCACCCCTTGGCCGACAGTGTTCTCTGCCCTTGGGGCAGGGTTTGAGAGGGGGACACCTGAGCCTCTGAGGGAGGCAGAAAGGCTGAGAAGTTCCCATTAGCTGAGTCCAAGCATCCTACAGAGCTGGGTGCTAATCGTGTCTGATGGTTTGTGCTAATGTGGCAACTCTGAGTGGGGCTGGTCACAGGGGAAACGCCAACCATGGGCTTGGAATAGGGACTTACCAGTCGGAGCCCTGGAGAAGGGCAGTGTTATCAGCTGGACCTCTGGAAAGAGGAGGGGGCTGGAGATGGGTTCCACCAAGTGGGTGATGATTGGATCAGTCTAATCCCAATGCAAACGGGGCCTGATGATCAGTGAACCTCCCTGATTGGCCACCCAGAGTCAGGTCACACGTGGATGTGCTGGGAGGGTCAGCCACTCTGAGGACAGCAGTTGGTGGGGGGGGGTTCCCCTCGGGAGACCCTTTCAGGCCATGCCTGATGCCAGGCTTCTTTTGGCTGACTCTGATATGTCATAGCCTTTTGCCATGATAACTTCTTACTGCTAGTGTAAGTGTTCAGCTCAATTCAGTTCAGTCGCTCAGTCACGTCAGACTCTTTGCAACCCCATTGACTGCAGCACACCAGGCTTCCCTGTCCATCACCAACTCCCAGAGCTTGCTCAGACTCACGTCCATTGAGTCAGTGATGCCATCCAACCATCTCATCCTCTGTCATCCCCTTCTCCTGCCTTCAATCTTTCTCAACATCAGGGTCTTTTCCAACGAGTCAGTTCTTCCCATCAGGTGGTCAAAGTATTGGAATTTCAGCTTTAGCATCAGTCCTTCCAATAAACACCCAGGGCTGATCTCCTTTAGGATGGACTGGTTGGATCTCCTTGCAGTCCAAGGGACTCTCAAGAGTCTTCTCCAACACTACCTTCAAAAGCACCAATTCTTTGTTGCTCAGCCTTCTTTATGGACCAGCTCCCACATCCGTGTGGGATTTATAGTTATTATAGACTATTGGGTTTCTCCCCGTGCTGTATAGTATATTCCTGTGGCTTGCTTCATGCCTACGAGTCTGTGCCTTTAATCCCCATGCCATCCCTCCCCTCCCCCTCTCCTCCCCCATGAGTACCACTAGTTTGTTCTCTGTGTCTGTGACTCTGTTTCTGTTTTGTTATATCCACTGGTTTGTTTTATTTTTTAGATTCCACATATAAGTGATAACACGGTATTTTTATCTTTGTCTGACTTATTTCACTTAACATAAACCCTCCAAGTGCCTTCATGTTTTTGCAAAATGTCATCTTTTGAGTAGTGTTCCACTGTGGATAATATACCACATCTTCTTCGTCCATTCATCTGTTAACGGACACAGGTTTGATTACCTAGTTTTAAATAAATGAGTGAATGATTTGAAAAGACACCTTTAAAGGTTACCCAGATAGCCAATAAATGTGAAAGGGTGTCAGCACCATCAGTCACCAGGGACAGGCCGGTTAAGACCAGAGTGAGGAGGCTCCATACCCCTTTCCTCACCTGAGCGGCTGAACATCTCAGGCTGCGGAGACTTGCACTTCCTAACACTGCTGACGAGTAAGGTCTACAGTCACTTTAGAAAACTGCTTGCCAGAGTGTATCGAAGCTAAATGCTCAAACATCCTCTGAGCCAGGGTGCCCCCCCTGATGTACACCCAACAGAAGTGAGAAGCTACATACACCAAAAACCTGTACGAGAATGTTCACAGCATTATTGTTCATAAAGGTCTAAATGGAATTGTCTGTCTGGAGTGGGATAGACAAACTGCCATACAACACAATACGGGACGGCAGTGTGAAAGAGCACGTGCTGCTGACCCCTTGGTGTAGGACAGTCTCTCAGGATACCAGGTGGCGCACAAGAGGCCAGACCCCAAAGCAGACACTGAGACATCCCTGTTTGTATTTGGGTAATAGTTGGGATTGGGCAGAGCAACTCTGTGGCATAGGGATCAGGACAATCATTATCTTTGGGGCTTGGCATGGACTGGGAGGGGCCCCTGGGGCCCCCAAGTCACTGGAAATATTTCACACCTTTATCCGGGGGCTGGTTCCACAAATGTGGCAGGTTATAGTGTACAAAGACAGCTCCATCCATTTCTCCCTTCCCACGAGATTAGATAGGATCACTGATTCAATGGACATGAATCTGAGCAAACTCTGGGAGGTAGTGAAGGACAGGGAAGCCTGGCGTGCTGCAGCCCATGGGGTTATAAAGAGTCAGACACGACTGAGTGACTGAACAACAGTGGTGAGGTTTTCACACGTGGACTGGAGGCTCCTGTTCAGACCCGAGGGGGATGATCCTCCCCAGGCCATGAGCACACCTTTGTGATTCCTCCATCAATAGAGAAGCTTCCCTCATGGCTCAGCTGGTAAAGAATCTGCCTGCAATGTGGGAAACCTGGGTTCAATCCCTGGGCTGGGAAGAGCCCCTGGAGAAGGGAACAGGGAGGGAACATGGTCTGGGGAAATGATCACTCCCCAGACCATGAGCAAACCTTTGAAGTTCCTCCATCAGTAGAGAGAGGACCAGGGAGCAGCTAGCTCTGTGTGCACTTCCGCCTGGCTCGCTTGGACTGTCTGAAGGGAACACAGCCGCCACACAGTGAGGAAGCCCAAACCACCCCAAGGAGTGACCACATGGAGAGGAGGCCACATGGAGAGGAGGCCACATGGAGGGGAGGCCACATGGAGGGGAGGCCGCGTGGAGGGGTTCCAGTGGCGGCCCAGCTGAGACCCAACCAGCATCAGCCAAAACATGTGAGTACAGGTGGTGCAGCAGAGTGCATCCAAGCCTTTCTGCATCTCAGCCTCCACTCCTCACAGACACCATGGAGCCGGGGCCAGCATCCCCGCACACACCCCCCGCCCAGGGATCCTGACTTGTAGATCGCACCATGAAGGGGCCTCGTCCCCTGTTTCCGGAGGCTTGAGAGGCAGTGCTGATGATGGGCCCAAGTGCACACACTTATAAAGATTAATTGAAATGTACATTTGGAGTCTATGCGCTTTGCTCTGTATAAACTACTGCTTTAAAAAGAACCATACAAACCCTCCTGAAGAAGAAAAGGAAGGCAGTGGGGCCACCCCACCGGCTAAAAAGCTACTTGTGACACTATAGTGAAGGCTGAAGTGTGGGAATTCCCTGGCAGCCCAGCAGCTCGGACTTCACACTTCCACTGCAGGGGCACGGTTCAATCCCTGGTCGAGGAACTAAGATTTTGCAAGTCACACACTGCCGCCAAAAAAGTGGGGGTGGAATGAAGCACGGTGTCAGCCCAGGAAGTGACAATCTGGGCAACTGAACAGGATACAGAATCAGCAAGCACACCCAACTGTAGATAGATTTTGAGAAATGAGGGGCGTGACATGAGGGATCCTAGGGGAAACTTATGCAATAAGGGAGGTGGGAAAACCCCAGGGTGAAAACTTAGATGCTTTCTTTACTGTCAGAAAGCATCTCCAAGTGGATTAAGAAACAAAACATCAAAAGCAAAAGTTTAAAACTTTAGAAGAAAATACCAGTGAATATCTATGTGACCTTAGGACAGGAAAGAATTTCCTAAATAAGACACTCAAAAACCTTAGCTATATAAAAGAAAAGATTGATGCATTTGACTATATTAAAATTAAGAACTGGGATTTCCATAGTGGTCCAGTGGTTAAGAATCCAGCTTGCAGCGCAAGGAACTCAGGTTCGATCCCTGGTTGGGGAACTAAGATCCCACTTGCCATGGAGAAACTGAGCCTGCACACCTCAGCTAGAGAGTCTGTGTGCCACAGTGAACTATCCCACATGCCGTAACTAAGATCCGATGCAACCGATAAATAATCTTTTTTTTAAATTAAGGACTTTTACTCAATAAACTGTTAGTTGATTAGTCATGTCCAACTCTTTGCAACCCCATGGACTGTAGCTCACCAGGCTCCTCTGTCCATGGAATTCATCAGGCAAGAATACTGGAGTGGGTTGCCATTCCCTATTCTCCAGGGGATCTTCCCGATCCAGGGATCGAACCTGCGTGTCCCATATTGCAGGCAGATTCTTTACCATCCGAGCCACGATTTACTCAGTTAAATGTACCTTAATGAAGGTGAAAAGACAAGCTACAAACTGGGAGGTGATATTCACCACACACAAAACCAACCAAAGACAAGTATCAGGCTCTGCAAAGAATTCCTAGGGGTCAGGAAGCAAAAGCAAGCAACCCAACAGGAAAATGGGCAAAAGGCAGGAGCAGGGGTTCCAAAGAGAGCAGAGAGGCCAGCAGACACGGAGAGAGGCCAGCCATGCCCACTGTCATCAAGGGATATGGCTCACAATGAGATGGCATTTTGTATACTTTTGATCAACCACACACAAAAAATTTGTTAATTCCAAATGTCAGAGAGGATGTGGGTCACCAGAACGCTTACACATTGCTGGTAGAGTGTGAACTGACGCAACCATTTTGCAAAGCAGCTAAGCACTGTCTTGCCAAATTAAAATTCTGTGTTCCCACGATCCAGATTCCATTCTCAGCTCTCCTCCCAGGAGGGTCCCCCCGGGTGTGTACAGGAGGCCTATTCGTCAGCATGAACACTGGAGCAGCCCGAAGGCCCAACAACAAGAGAAGAGAACAGACAATATGTGATGTACACAGTGAGAAATTCTACAGTGGGGACATTTCAGTAGACAGCTACTCACAGAATATAAACAAACCTCAGGAATGCAGTGTCGAGTGGGGAAGATCAAGTCCCAGAAATGAAACAAAAAATGAACACGGAGTGCAGAATTGTGCTTACCTCCTGAGGAGGAGGAAGCAGTTGAGGTGGGAACAAGCAGGCGCAAACAGAGGTTACTGGCAGTTCCAGTTCCTGGCCTGGCCGGTGGGACAGCATGTTCATTATACTGTTGCTACCGTCTTAAAGTCAAAGAGCACTCAGCAGGGACCACTGCGGACAGTGTGCCCTGAACCCCAGATCACAGTGCATCCAGTCTGTGCACGTGAGGTCTGCAATCTACTAAACAATTTGTTAGGAAGAAGGACGACTGAGCAGGCAGAGTACAGAGAGTTTTTAGAGCAAGGACTGGTGCTGAAGCTCCGATACGTTGGCCACCTGATGTGAAGAGCCAACTCACTGGAAAAGACCCTGATGCTGGGCAAGATTGAGGGCAGGAGGAGAAGGTGGTCGCAGAGGATGAGATGGTTAGATAGCATCACCGACTCAATGGACACGAATCTGAGCACACTCCAGGAGATAGTGAAGGACAGGGAAGGCTGACGTGCTGCAGTCCATGGGGTCACAAAGAGTCAGACATGACTGAGAGAATGAACATCAACAACTCTGTGTGATGTCCTGATGGGTGACATACGACTGCCCAAACCCACAGAATGTACAACACCAAGAGTAGCCTTAATATAAACAACAGACTTTGACAATGATACAGCAATGTAGGTTCCTCATTGCTGATAAACACACCACTCTTGCGGGATGTTGATGTTGGGGAAAATTTGCATGTGTGGGGTAGGGGGTCTATGGGAAACCTCCATACCTTCCACTCAATTTTGTTGCGAATCTAAAACGACTCTTAAAAAGAGTCTATTAAACATTTTTAAGAGAGAGGGCCAGGGAGAGAATTGAGGAGGACGGAGAGTTGCTATAAACCTTTTATATTGTTTTTGGCTTGACCAGCAGGCATATCCATCACTGGAATCTTCTCTCTAAACCACAAGAGCTGTCTCTGTCAGAGGACCCACTGTATGGACGTGCACCTGCGAGGCACACCCAGCTGGCCCTTGGCACCAGGCGAGGGAGAAAGTGGACCTGCGTGCTCTAAAAAGCCAGCCCTGAGCACACACTGTGGCATACTCACAGCACCCACAGAGCGGCTGTCATCATCCTATTCCTCAGCTGAACAGGGGAGCTGCCTCTGTATCTGCCCTCACACAAAGGGGAGACACTTCAAGCTTGACCACTTCATTCTCAATGAGCCTGGGTCCTGGGGGGACAACTAGCACCTTGGTTTAATTCCCAGAGCAGCTGCCCTCCAGCTTTGCAATCAGGGCTTCTCTGGAAGTAGGTGCAGAGGGAAGGTCGCACTGAAGGCCTCTGCTCAGCACACTTCTCCTCTGGCCACAGGGGCCCCTGGGACATGCTGGGACATGAGGCCCTGCTGGAACCCCCTGGGATTGTCTGGGTGTGGCTAAAAGATTCTGCCCAGGCTGGAGGCCATAGGCGACAAGGGCCAGCAAGGTAGCCCAGTGCCCAGAGCTGCCCCTGCAGCTGGCTGCACTTCAGCTGCTCCTGACGAGGAGCAAGGCCGACCTGAAACACTCGTGCAGCCTGGAATGCGGTTTCTCCAGAAAGTGCTCCCCGCACAGCTTTGTTCACCAGCACGTCACATACAGACTTCAGAAGGGCCAAGCGGGCAGTCATCATGCCCCGCCTCTGGAGGGGCCTCTGCCTACCAGCCTGGCCATGTCTAGGTGGGGTCATGGGCAGGGGACACTCTGACGTGTGACATTTGGGCAGGAGGTACCATGCCTCTGTCGCTACGCCCTCCTCACAGGCCTGGGGCCCCAAGACTGGCAGGTCCAGGAGATGCTGAGGATGGAGGGGTCCCCAAACTTACCAACACCAGGGCCTCAGGACCTTGTGAAGCCAGTCGGATTGAGAGCCCTGTGGAGGCTCCAAGGCCATATTCACACTCCTCCCAGGCCTCAGCCCTCTCTCTCCTTCTGTCCACGTCCAGGAACAATGCCCTCCTGTGAGGACTGGAGGTGACACAGTGACACAAGGAAGCTGCCCAGTCACTATCACAGGTGAATTTGTCCCCAACCCCCACAGAGGCCAGGTCTCAGTGGGCTCCTGGAGAATGCTGGCTGGATGTGCGCTGCTGGGGTCCCTTGGCCCCCTGGACACCAACACAGCCCCGAGGGGACACCCAGAGGCCCCCGTGCAGAGGAGGAGGCTTGCCCAGCTCACAGTGAGCCAGACCCTGGCCCACCCTTATGCCCACAGTGACCACTGGACCTTGGTGCCACAGCCACCAGGGGGTAGACAGCAGAAAAGGTCAGCCTTGGTGTCTATGGGACAAGCGAACATCGGCAACTGCCCGCTGCACCTGGCCCTCAAATTTCCAGGCTGGAGCTGAGAGCAGCACAGCGCTGGGACCCGGGTCTGGCCTCTGGCAGCCCCTCAACCATCTTCCTGCCATGTGGGCATGAGCCACTGGCATTATGAAACGCCCCTGTGAATTGGGAATGGCAGCCGCCTTGGCTTCGGGGGGCCGTGGCTACGGTCAGGGGTCCAGGGGTGACGCGCGCAGAAGTGTGATCCACACGGCGGCCGCTCGCTGGAGAGGAGCTGCTGTCACCGCCTGCTCCCATCACACCCCCAGGGGAGACGCGAGGATGGGCGGGACAGCACAGGTACACCGGGCCGAGGGGAGCCAGCGTCTGGTTCGGAGCGGACAGGGAGAGGGTTAAACCAGAAGAATGCACCGTGGGACCGGCAAGCAGATGGGTGGCAGATGGTCCTCTCTCTGCCCTCGAGGGTCAAAGGGACGTGCTCCGGGTCACTCTGTCGGGGTGGGCGGTGCTGAGGAAAGGAACCAGCTTTGAGAGGGTGGTCAACGGACAGGCAGGTCCACAATCGGGAAGCACCTTCTGAGGGAACCAGAGCCCCTCAGAGAGTTTGATGCCCAGAACTGAGAGATGAAAGTCTTTCTGTGAATGCCAGGGATCCCACCTGCTGTCCGCTCCACTGCAAGGTCAGTATGACGTGGAAACTGCAGAGGCCGTGAAATGCCCCGCCCCCCCCAGGGCCAGCAAGGATGGCCCAGCTCTGGGCCATTGCCAGAAGGGGGGTCGGTGTTCCCCAAGAAAGAGACCATGTCCCCAGCCTCGGGACTCAATACCAGGTGCCCACCCTCCACCTGCCTGAGGACTGAGATCTGCCCAGGGGAGCCCGGAAACTTCATGCTCTGGGCCAAACATGGGTCAGAGAAGCTGGCCGCCCTGCAGGGAGAGGCCCAGGACCTTTCCCGATGGGATGTCTATGAACGTGGCTCAGACTCCATGAGGAAACGCTGCTTTAAAAGCAAGAAGGGGGACTTGTCTCCTGATCTAGTGATTAAGACTCCGCCAGCCAATGCAGGGGACTCCAGTTTGATTCCTGGTCCAGGAAGACTCTGCCTGTCGAGGGGCGACTGAGCGTGCATGCTGCAACTACTGAAGTCCCTGCACCCTAGAGCCCGTGCTCCACAACAGGAGACGCCACTGCAAAGAGCAGCCCGCACACGCAACCAGAAAGGAGCCCCTGCCCACCACAGCTAGAGAAAGCCTGCACGCAGCAATGAAGACCCAGTGCAGCCAAAAATTTAAAAAGAAAACCTCCTCCAAAAACTAAATAAATGCAAGGAGGGTTAGACTGTCAGCACCCAAAGCTCAGATTCCAGTTGAATCATTTCTAGAACCTGGACTAATGCCCAGTATGATGATGAGTGAGTGATAGTCGCTCAGTCATGTTAGACTCTTTGCCACCCCATGGACTATAGCCACCAGGCTCCTTTGTCCACGGAATACTCCAGGCAAGAATACTGCACTGAGTTTCCATTCCCTTCTCCAGGGGATCTTCCTGACCCAGGGATCGAACCCGGGTCTCCTGCATTGCAGGCAGATTCTTTACCATCTAAGTCACCAGGGAAGCATAATACCCAGTATATACTGGCCTAATGAGCAAAATTGGAAATCCTGCCCTATGCCACATTTTTAAAGAGCCACGTCAGCTTCTGTTTCATTTATCTAAGAAACGCTCCCAAAACTCAGCAACTTGGAATAAAAACTGATCATTTCTCCTCCTTCACAGTTCTGTCTGTTGATTTGAGTTTGCTCTCTCTGGAGCCGCTGGGGTTCAGGGGTGTTTGGAGGACCCCAAATGGCCTCACTTGCGTGGCTGCAGGTTGGGGCTGGCTGGGGGCCATGAGGTCAGTGGGGCTGAGGGCTGGGTCCCTGGTTCTCCTCTCTTGGCCTCTCTTCATGGCTAATTGGACTGCCTCCCAGTATGGCTGACAGGCTGTAAGAAGCCCAGAAGTCAGGATGTCATTTCTATTGCATCCTTTAGGCCAGAGCCAGTCCTCAGGGCTGGAGAAATTCAAGGAGAGAGAAATTAGCTCCATCTCTTGATGCGGGGGTGGCGTGTGTGCAGAGAAGGGAGGGACTGTAGGGGCATCTCGAGGATCAGTTACTACACTCTTGTATCTGTGCAGAGCGACCCTTTTCACAGCCCAGTGCCAACTTGGCACTCCAAGGTGAGAGTATTGAGAGTCTTGTAGGCAATCCTGAGTGCATACCTGCCTCTCAGGTACCTGGGCTCTGGCAGGTGGGACAACATCCCCCAGGATTCTTTGGAGAACACAGCCCCTCTGTGCATCGTCTGCAGCAGCTAGGGCCTGGGATCTGTAGAGTCCTGTCCTTATCAGTTATCAGTTCCTTCGAGAGCTCCCCTTTCCCACAGTGGGATGTTCTGCATGGGAGGCGGAGTGGAGGGGCTCAAGTCACCTCTGTCTCAGCCTCTTGGCCCAGGAATCCAGTCCCCAGCCCTCTTCACCCACCCCCTCAATGGGAACCCTCTCCTCCTTGCTCCTCCCTCCCTGCCCAGCACACAAACCACAGGCACTGGCCTCAGGCGGGGCTGCTTCCCTTTGAGCAGAATTAAATCTGGTGCTGTTCCTGAGAGCTGACCCACCCTCCACTTGCACAGTGGCCTCAGGAATTGGGGGCCCAACACAGGAGACCAGGGAGTGGGCAGCTCCCAGTGTCTACTGAGATTCCAGTGGCACTACTGTGGTCCAAAGAAGGTCCCCCAAGGCAGGAGTCTGGGAGGTAAATGAACAGCCACTGGGATGGAACCTGTATCTAGACCTCATAAATGCAAGTGGCAGTTAGCCACCAGCCACTTCACTCTCGGGGACTGAATCTAAGCAAAATGTCAGAGCTGTGTGCAAAGACCTCTGGTGTGCATGGATGTTCTGTGTGATCTTCTGGATTCTCTGAGCAGTACTGACCAGATGTGCCCTGCCTGGGGGACGGTGGCTCAGTGTACCTTGAATAAGCTCATGATCAGAAACGAACATGGTCGAGATGGGACTGCAGCAGCCAGCCTTCTGACTGCCCTGGCTGACTGAGCTTGTACATTTTCTCTAGACCCCAGCCCAGACATCATTCCAGCAGGCGCCTCCCCTGAATCTAAGTCCTGGAGGACCCACCGTGCAGCCTCAGAGCCGCACACAGCTTGCTCACAGCACTCATCGGTTTGTGATGAGCATGTTCATCCGTGGATTTACTTTTATTCCTGGCCCCAACAACAAGCCTGTCACATGTTCCGACACATGACGCATGTCACAAGCAGCTGACATGCAGGGGGAGCTATCAAATGAACCGGTACTTAAGTAACAACCAGCTACGTATGACTGGTCACGTATGTGAACTACTGATCCACCTGCCAGAATATTCTTCAGCAATTTAAAGGAGTTGCAGAAAAATACAACACACGAGAGAAGGATGATAAGGTCACATCAGGGGATATGAGGCCACTGTCAAACTGTATGTACAATTCAATCCCAAGTAAGGCAACAGTCATGTCCAAGCATTATGGAACAGACTCCCACACTGCCATGAGGATGCACAGTGATGCAGCTGAGACGGAGAAGGTTTCCAGTTCCTTAAAACACGGGTGGCATTTTTATCCCGGGAAACAAAAATTTGTGTCCACAGCCAAAGGCAGACACAAATGTTTATGACAGCTTTGTTTGTCATCCCCCCAAACAGGGAACCGCCCAGAAATCCTTCAGTAGGTGAGCGGATGAATAAACCCATCTGTGGTTCCTAGAATCTGTGTAGCAAAAAGAGAAAAGATACACAATTCCCTGGGTGACCAAACATGAGTCTGCTTTCAGGACGTCCTTGAAATGACAGACCAGGGGACAGAGACAGAGGAGGTGTGGTCAGGGTGGGAGCATCCCAGAGAGGGTGACTGTGAAGGGGGAGAATAGGAAAGACTGAGCTGACAGAGCCCCTCTGTAGCAGGACGGTGGTGGTGGTCACAGGTCCACATGTGATGAAATGCCTTAGAGCCGGCATTTCACCAACACCACTTTCCTGGTCTTGATATTTCACTAATGTGACCCCAGGTGGTGACCAAGAACAAGACGTGCGAGTCTGAGTGGGCAAGGCTAGCACCAGATGGCCTGTAGTCCCTGGGGGGCAGCAGGTGGCTGGAGGGCCATGGGCAGTGCGCTGGGCTGGAGTGGATGGCAGAAGCCCCTTGGGGCTGACTCACTGTCTCTGGGCAGGAGGGAGCTCAGGGGATGCGGCCTGCTATCCTGGCAGATGTCGGGGTGAACACCTCGGTTTCCACCCAGAAGTAGGGGGACTCTTGAGGAAGGGGCAGTTCCAGCTGTGCACCTCCCACGGACCCCCAGCACCGGTGCTTTTCCTTCACTCCTTTCTGGGTGATCTCTGGGAGAAGCGGGGCTTGATTTCCAGGGGGTCTAGACCTCCAGTTCCTGCAAACAGCATACCTGCTTGGACCACGAGCCCCTCAGACGCGGCCCCTGCCCTGGGCACCCTTCACATGGCCGTGCCCTCTGCAGAACTCCCCGGTAAATGCAGGCGAGGGGCGGTCTGCCTCCCATGCTGGCCGTGCCGCATCCTGGGAGGGCCTGAGTCTCCTGCTTGGGAGAAAGCTCCCTGCAGGGCAGATATCAGCGGGAGATGCTGCGGCAGGAGTCAGGCCCAGGCCTGGCCTCCACCCTCCACGGTTGCTGTTGCCCACAGCTCAGGGACTTTTCAGAACTGCTTTCTTTTGTATTATTTTTTGCCATCGTTGAAGTGTAATTTGATGTGCAATAACACCACACTCACTTAAACTGTATAAATCAGTGTGTTTGACAGACATCTTCACTCATGAAGTCACCTCCACAGTCAAAGCTCAGAACATTTCTGTCACCCCAAAGTTTCCCTGTGTACCCCCAAAGCCCTGTCTCAGGCACCCACTGAGCTGCTTATTTTTGGTATCCTGACTTTTACTTAATACCTTTTGGAGATTTTTCCTCTCAAGGGTGTATAAGTCTTTATTTTTTTCTCTTTCTTTTTTAATTTTTAATTATGAAAGTATAATAACACATTTACAGGAGACCTGGAAAATACAGAACAAAGTTACATATAGTTCCACTATATATTACAATTATTTTTAAGTGGATAAGTTAAGATTTTTACTTGGAGTTTCAATATCAAGCTCTCAAAAATTAATAGAATGAATATACAGAAAAGTGGAAGGATATAATAGACCTGAAAAGCACCATGAACCAATTCAACGTAATTAAGATTCATATAATTTTCATGCAACAGAAGGATTCAAATTCTGTTCATGTTCCCATATATTGTAAACTAAGAGACACTGGAACATACCCAGGAACATAAAACAAGATGCAAAATTTTCATGGTCTAAAGGTATTGAAATCATAGAGTCTGTTCTCTTATCACCATGGAATTATGTTAGGGATCAATATGAAAATAAATTGGAAAATAACCCACATGTTTTCAAGTGCAGTGTGACATTTACCAAGAGAGATTTTTGACCTAACCATTGAAAGCCTCAATAAAGTTAAAAGACTGAAAAAACACAGAAGGTGACTGCAGAGAAGAAAGCATTTAAATGAGAAATTAATAACAAAATGAGAAATTAATATCAAAGATACTTTAAAAATGCCATATATTTGGAAATTAAATGTCTGCTTTTAAATGATAGGTGTATGTAAGAAGCCACAACAAGGAAAATTAGAAAATATTTGTAACAGAATAAAAATGAAAAGAGAATTTACCAGAGTTTGTTGCATGCCACTGAAGCTGCTCACTGCAACCAAATACAATACCCACTGAGCTGATTTTGTTGGTGGGGGTGTGCACCAGCATGAACTTCTTGGAGGCAGTGAGGCAATCGCTGTCAGAACCTTCTGTGACCACTTTCCTCTCCAGCCTCGCTAGCCTGCCCTCTGGAGACCCCAAGCACATCGCTGCCCCAGGGCCTTTGCACAGCTGCCCCCTCAGCCAGGATGGCTCACCCCCAGGTGGGTGCCCCCTCTGTGCCCACCCGTTACCTTGTCAGGAAAGCCTCCCCTGTCCCATGTTAACTGGTCACCAAGACTCTGCACACCATGTATCCCGTGCCTCTGGCTCGTCTGATTGCACACATTTGCTGAGCCTGGGCAGAGCGGCGTCTCTGTCTGTCGGGCTCACTGCTCTGAAGCAGCATTTCAGTTCCTGGCTTCATCACACAGTTGGGGAGGGGGGCAGTGTGAAAGCTTCAGGCAGCCAGTTGCATCTGATTCTCCCTGTCCACCACAGTCCATTAAAACGAAAATCCCACAGAGGGAGCCGCACTCACGGAACTCCGTGTAGGAGAGGAAGTGGGCCAGGAGTTGGGCTTTTCTGCTGTGGAACCCAGCGCACAGATGCGTCCCCCCACCCCCCCACCCCCCAGGCTCACCGCTGTGCCTGGGTAAGGAGCGCTCGTCCACCAGGGGCAGGGCCAGACTGGAGCCAGACTGCCAGGGCTCAAATTCCAGCTCAATGCCACCCTGGGTGACATACTTTCTAGTGGCCACCTCACGGAGTTGTGCGAGGACCCAGTGGTCCCAGCTGTGAGGGTCAGACAGTGCCCAGATACACATCAGTTGTGGGTGGGGGGGTGCTCCTGACAATGCGAGAAGGGGCAGGGGGCTCAGAAGTCACCCAGGAGAGTGGCTGGGAGGCTGGAGCCCACAGACCCACCCCAGTGGCTGCCCACCCGTGTCAGTCTGGGTGCCGTCCATCTCCCCTCTCTGCACGCTGGATGGATGGATGGTGCACGGTGGGTTCCAGATCAGTAGGCAGATATCTGGGAGAGCAAAACCCAGTTATCAGCAAAGTCAGCAAGGCTGTGACGGGGCCTCCAGATTGAGAACTCATCTCCTCCCCCGGAGAGGGTCACCAGGCAGCTCACTGATTTACGCCACTAACCATTCTCTGGCGGGAATGAAACAGCTGAACCGAGTTCTCTGAATGGTCCTGAAAGCCCAGTGAACTACAGCCCAGCTATCTCATAAGAAGCTTAAATAGTGATTCTGCTCCAACCCCTGAAACACATTCAGGCGTAAGTCTATTTTTACATGAGTTACATAACCGTTGTCTCTCATTCATTGATGGTAAATACTTCTCTACGAACAGTACTTCTATCTAGGGCACAGTCGACTCCCATCCTTCTGGCTGAAGCCACAGACTAAGGCTTTGGGTCCCCCAGCACGGAGACAGACAAACATGAAGCAGGCTCGGGCAGGAAGGATGACGTCCTGACTCTGGTGCTCCACGCCTGGGCTAGGGGCTCCCTCTCGGGACCACCAGCCACAGCGCTGAGGTCAGGAAGCACTGCCTGTATAGATATTATGTCTGCTGTTGCTATTTACTCGCTAAGCCGTGTCCAACTCTCTGCGACCTCACAGACTGTAGCTCACCAGGCTCCGCTATCCATGGGATTTCCCAAGCAAGAATACCGGAGTGAGTTGCCATTTCCTCCTTCAGGGAATCTTCCCAAACCAGGGATGAAACCCACAGCTCTGGTTTGGCAGACAGATTCTTTACCACTGAGCCACTCAGGAAGCCCATGAATGCGAACATGAGGCTTCAGGATCAAGGCAAGAAATGGTCGTTGATGTATTTCCAGGAAAGGCCTTCACCACTCCTTGCAAGTGCACTTGTGTCTGTGTGTGTGTGTCTGTGTGTGTGTGTGTGTGTGTGTCTTCAGTTCTGTGCCACTACTCTGTCCCTCCACAAGGGTCCTCCTGCCACCCAGGGTCCCTGCTGCACCTCCTCTCCCCACGACTTCAAACTCCTTGCAACCACTCACCTGTCTTAACCACTGGACCACTAGGGAAGTCCCAAGTCTAAGGACTCTTCACCTAAACTCAGCTTCTGAGAGATTTTAGGCTTTTCCTAAAAGTGCAATAGTTTATGTTTTACATTTCATCTGTGATCTGTTTGGATTTAATTTTTGCATTCGGCGCCACACTTGGGTCGAGTCCCCGTTTCAGCACCCGAGTTCCACTCCGTTTCTCCCGCATCACTTGTTGACGAGGCCGTCTTCCCTCTGTCACATTGTCAGCCATCAGCTGGGTGGCTTTGTCCATGCGGGTCCTTTGATCTGCGGGTCTGCGCCTCCTCCAGCACCACGTGGTCTTCCTCAATGCAGCTTTACAAGCAAGCCTCTGCAAGCTTGTGGAGCGTGCCTTCTGGATTTTGAACCCTGTGACTGTTACCCATTCCAATGTGAGAACATTAATGCTTTTAATTAATAAAATTGGAATGTGGGACATATTCTCTTCTTATAGCTTTTATCTTTCCCGTGAACAGCTGCCAGCTGGGAGGATGTTCCCACGCAGAGCAGCCTTTGAGGACAATCCTAGCGCAATCGCACACATGCTTCTTCTGTTTACCTCTGGGAAGGCCAGTTGCTGGGAATAGCAGGGAACTTATCAAGCGGCCGGAGAAGGCAATGGCATCCCACTCCAGTACTCTTGCCTAGAAAATCCCATGGACAGAGGAGCCTGGTAGGCTGCAGTCCATGGGGTCGCGAAGAGTCGGACACGACTGAGCGACTTCACTTTCACTCTTCACTTTCATGCACTGGAGAAGGAAATGGCAACCCACTCCATTGTTCTTGCCTGGAGAATCCCAGGGACGGGGGAGCCTGATGGGCTGCCGTCTATGGGGTTGCACAGAGTCGGACACGACTGAAGCGACTTAGCAGCAGTAACAGCATCAAGCGGGCCGTAGCCCAGGGCCCTGAAGCTGCTGGGGGACCCTGTCCCTTCTGAACAGTATTTTAGGAGAGATGTTCAGTGCTGCTGGCTTTTGTGCCAGGGTGGTACACAGGGCAGCTACTGTAACCTCAGAGGTGCGGTTTTAAAAAAAGTGGAAACAGTGACAGATTTTGTTTTCTTGGGCTCCAAAATCACTGCAGATGCTGACTGCAGCCATGAAATTAAAAGATACTTGCTCCTTGAAAGAAAAGCTATAACAAATCTAGGCAGCATATTAAAAAGCAGAGACATCACTTTACCAACAAAGGTCCATACAGTCAAAGCTATGGTTTTTCCAGTAGTCATGTATGGATGTGAGAGTTGGACTGTGAAGAAAGCTGGGCGGCGAAGAATTGATGCTTTTGAACTGTGGTGTTGGAGAAGACTCTTGAGAGTCCCTTGAACTGCAAGGAGATCAAATCAGTCAATCCTAAAGGAAATCAACCCTGAATATTCATTGGAAGGACTGATGCTGAAGCTGAAGCTCCAATACTGTGACCACCTGATGAGAAGAACTGACTCACTGAACCTGATGCTGGGAAAGATTGAGGGTAGGAGGAGAAGGAGGCGACAGAGAATGAGATGGTTGGAAGGCATAACTGACTCAATGGACATGAGTTTGAGCAGACTCCGGGAGATAGTGGAGGACTGGGAAGCCTGGTGTGCTGTAGTCTATAGGGTCGCAAAGAGTCAGACACGACCTAGAGACTAAACAGCAGCAACAGGTAGGGTATCGAAGCACAGAGGCTGAGTCCAGGGTCCCGGGACTAACCAGCTGCCCCGGTTCACAGTCTGAGGGCTGAAGTAGGCAGGTTCCCAGAGTATGTCTGGGTTCCAGGGTGGACCATCTCCACTCTAATCAACATGAATGGCCAGCCAGCTGCTGACCTATGCTTGCTCCTGGCCCCAAACCATAACCCCGGGACCTCAGGCATTACTTGTCCTCCATTGTCAAGCAACCATGAAAATGAGAACTGGTCAACAAGTGCATTCCCTGGGCTTCTTTGGGTGGTTTCACTGGTTTTACACTTCAAAGACAGGGAAGAGCAGGGCCAGTCTTTGATACCTTAGAGTAAGGTGACTCAGCCATGTTTCAGAGAAGTCCAGAAAACTTAAAAGACAGATCCTGGCATCTGTTGAAAGCATTGTTCAATGTCTTCCTCCAGAAGCTCGCTGTCTGCCAAGCTACACACACTACTCAGCACTGGTGCCAAGGTGGGTCCACACTTCCGCCCTGAGCTAAAGGGCCACCCACTTCGGACACACTGATCCCCACTCAGCGGGGCCAGCCTGGGTTTAGACCACCAAGTTAGAATGTGCAGGGAGCTTCCAGAACCCCAGGGCCCAGGCTGCACCCCAGACAAGGCAATCAGCCTTCCTGGGGGTGGGACCCAGGTTGATAGCATTTGCCTGAGTCCCGGGGCTCCATATTCAGGTGGTCTGCGAGCCCCTCTGCTGGGATTTCCAGGAAGAGTGAGGTCACTGTGGGAGGCATGAGGATGCTCTCACCTTAGCCTTAGAGAATAAGCTTGGCCTGGTGGGGCAATCAGGGAGAGCCCTGAGTATGAAAATGAGAATATACGCGTAAAATGAGAATACTTGTATTAGTTTCACAGAACTTCTGAAAAAAATTGCTACAAACTTGAGGGCTCAAAACAACAGGAATTTTTTCTCCCATGGCTCTGGAGCCAGCAGT
This sequence comes from Capricornis sumatraensis, assembly GCF_032405125.1. Taxonomy (NCBI): domain Eukaryota; kingdom Metazoa; phylum Chordata; class Mammalia; order Artiodactyla; family Bovidae; genus Capricornis; species Capricornis sumatraensis. The sequence continues at coordinate 249,323,973 of NC_091069.1, read as the reverse complement.
CTGATATCAAGGTGTCAGCGGGGCCGTGCTAGTTCTCAAGACTCTGGGGGAGAATCCTTTCTGCCTCCCCCAGCTCCTCAGAGCTCCTGGCGTCCCTGGTCTGTGGTCCCATCTCTCTGCTCCATCTTCACATGGCCACCTCCCCCTGTGTCTATATGGCCTCTCTCTGCTGCTTCCTTATAGGGACCCCTGTGAGGGCATCAAGGACCCACTCGATAATCCTGGACAAATACCTCCTCTCAGGATCCTTGATCACATTTTTGCTACAGAAGGTCATGGTCTGGGCATTAGGACATGGATGTGTCTTTGTGGGCCACCATCCAACCCACTATAACACTCAAACTGCCCCTTGGGGAACAAGAAAAGACCATCAGGACTGACACAGGAGAGGCCCCTTGGTCCACTTGCTGTGGGCAGGACCATGAGCCCTTGGATTCCAAGGAGTCAGGACTATTGGTCAGCAATGGGAAGCCTGACGCCCAGACTCAAAGCCTGTCCAGGATGGGTGGGGTTCTGGGGGGGGTCTGGGGCACACGTGTACCAAGGACTGAGGTTACAGAGCCTCAGAGCTCACCTTCCAGACTAAAGGCAGACGGGTCTCCTAACGCCTCTAAGCCTGACCCCATGAGCTGTATGCACCATGAAGTCATATTTTGAATAGCACAGTCATGTTACACTGATTTTTATGTGTTAAAAAGCTATTTTGTTAAATATAAACATTGCGTGCCATAGTTTCTGAAGCCCCATTTTGGGTCTTTTTTCCCTTTAAATTGAAAAGTGAAGAAAGTGTTAGTTGCTCAGTCATCTCTGACTCTTTGTGACCCCCATGGACTTTAGCCCGCCAGCCTCCTCTTTCCATAGAATTTTCCAGGCAAGAATACTGGAGTGAGTTGCCATTCCCTTCTCCAGGGAATCTTCTTGACCTACGGATTGGACCCAGGTCTCCTGTGTTGCAGGTGGATTCTTTATCATCTGAGCCTTGATTAGAGACTCATAAATGGATGTGTCCCCTCCAAGCGGCTCTGCCAGGTCCCATCCCAAAGGGTTTGTTTCGGTCACTGAAGGATGGAGAAGCCCCATGGGGGGCAGCCCCATCCACACCAGCATCCCGTTTCCTGGCAACCTGGGGGCTGCAACCTTCCCCCCCCACCCCCACATCATAGCCCCAGCTGTCTTCCTACCTCGTGTTGGGATGTGATGGGACTTTGTAGACGCAGAATATTGATGAATATTGATGGAGAAGAGCAGAGAAAGCCATGCCCTCACTCTCGCCCACCGCCTCATGGGGGAGTGAACACAGCTTGTAAACTGTGGGCCCCAGTTTCCAGCTCAGCTGCGTGGCCTTCTCCGAGCGTGAATTCATCCCAAAGCCCGCTCTTCCGCCAGCTCCAGACTGCTTCCTTCTGAACTTACGTTACGCCTGATCTTCAGAACATGCTGGATTCACAACCACACTGCTGGAGGAGTGGGACCTTAGAACCCCTGCGGGAATATACAGAGAACCAGCTTCCAATAACTCCGTCTCTCCCAAACAGCAAACCGACTTTTAGTTGAGAAAATGCAACCGTGAAGGCAAAGTCCTGTCAGGCCTTTGGATTTAGCAAGATGAGGAAACCAGTCAAATGCACTCCGGCCGGGCCTGGGGGACACACACCTTCCCGTTCCAGTGGTGCAACGAAAGGCCCATGTTTCTCAGGCGGAGCCCCAAAAGAGCCAGAAGAAGGGGCAGACCCTTGGCGACCCTTCACTCCAAAGACGTCCCCCAGTCACGGAGTGACCAACAGGATGACGCTGGGCAGCCCCGCTGCAGTGGACAGAGGTAGCCACCCAGGGGGCCAGGAGCTGAGTGTAGTGAGTCGGGCCAGCAGGAGAGTTTGCCATGCAGCCAGTCCAGAGAAGCCTCTAGAAAAACTGGACTGGATGCAAGAAACAAATTGAGGACTTCCCAGGTGGTCCAGTGGCTAAGAATCCATCTGCCAAGGCAGCAGACATGGGTTCCATCCTTGATACAGGGACATCCTGCATGCCGTGGAGCAGCTAAGTCTGGGCATCACAGCTACTGGCATCACCCAGAGCCTGAGCTCTGCAACAAGAGAAGCCACTGCAATGAGGACTGGTGCACCACAACCAGACAGTTGCTCCCGCTCGCTGCAGCTGCAGAAAGCCCAAGCGCAGCAACAAAGACCTAGCACAGTCAACAGTAAAATAAATAAATAAAAATTTAAAAAAGAAAATACGGATGGCTAACAAACACATGAAAAGATGCTCAACATCACTCATTATCAGAGAAATGCAGATCAAGACCACAATGAGGTACCATTTCACACCAGTCAGAATGTCTGCAATCCAAAAGTCTACAAGCAATAAATGCTGGAGAGGGTGTGGAGAAAAGGGAACCCTCTTACACTGTTGGTGGGAATGCAAACTAGTACAGCCACTATGGAGAACATTATGGAGATTCCTTAAAAGACTACAAATAGAACTGCCTTATGACCCAACAATCCCACTCCTGGGCATACACACCGAGGAAACCAGAATTGAAAGAGACACGTGTACCCCAATGTTCATCGCAGCACTGTTTATAATATAGCCGGGACATGGAAGCAACCTAGATGTCCATCAGCAGACGAATGGATAAGCAAGCTGTGGTACATATACACAATGCAGTATTACTCAGCCATTAAAAAGAGTACATTTGAATCAGTTCTAATGAGGTGGATGAAACTGGAGCCGATTATACAGAGTGAAGTAAGCCAGAAAGAAAAACACCAATATAGTATACTAACACATATGTATGGAATTCAGAAAGATGGAAATGATAACCCTGTATGCGAGACAGCAAAAGAGACACAGATGTAAAGAACAGACTTTTGGACTCTGGGAGAAGGCAAGGGTGGGATGCTTTGGGAGAATGGCATTGAAACATGTATACTACCATGTAAGAAACGAATCGCTAGTCTAGGTTCGATACAGGATACAGGATGCTCGGGGCTGGTGCACTGGGATGACCCAGAGAGATGATATGGGGAGGGTGATGGGAGGGGGGTTCAGGGTTGGGAACTCATGTACACCCGTGGTGGATTCATGTCAATGTATGGCAAAACCAATACAGTATTGTAAAGTAAAAAAAAAAAAAAAAATTAAAAAAATTTATATTAAAAAAATCAATAAATTAATTCACTAAAGAAAAAAAACAAATTGTGGGAGTAACCCTTTGGTGGCTGTCTTGGGTTTGGGGTCTTTGGGGCATTGGTCTGAGTGATGCTGCCTCAAGACACCCTCCTGCAGCCACTTTCATTCCTGTAGGGCATCCCACGGTCTCCAAGTGCCAAACCAGCAACGGATTAAGCTCCCTCCTAATCCCAGACAGACTCCCTGGGGTTGCGTGTATACCCGTCCTCCAGTCTGCAGCCCTTCTCCATCAGCCTGCTACAAGTTCCAAAGCTGCTGCGTGTCCCGTGGGTGGGTGGACTCCATCTGGGATCCTGGAATGTGGTGGCTGGGATCAGGGAGGGGATTCCAAGAAGCCAGGGGGTTGCAGCTGTCGGCTGAGCCAGGAGCACCCAAGGCACACCACACGGCCACCAATTTGGAGGTAATTACAAGGCTGCCTGCCTGAGAGAGAGGCTCGTCGGAGATTCCAGGCAAGCTTTGCACAGATTACACGCGCATACAGATTGGGAGGAAAATCTCAATCCTGACCACGCAGGCCCCACTCAGCTGATTCCCCCAAACAGATGGACAGGAAATGACTTTTCAGGCTGCTTCCCCATGGGCTGACTTCAAAGTGACCTGCAGACCTGGGTCCTGGAGACAAGCTTTGCCCCCGACCCCCTGGGAACTCCAAGTCCCGGTCCTCATCTGCCTGTATGCTGAGTGGGGATCCGTGGTAGGGATCGCCCAGCACCCCCCGTCCTACACAGGGAGCCTGTCCTCAGCACACAGCCCTCTCTCCTCCCCTCAGTTGCATGCACCCCTCAGTTGCAGGGGCTGGTGACAGAGGAACTGGAACACAGCCTCCACCCCACGGGGGCCAAGTGAGTTCACACCTGGAGCTAACGCTAACCGGCTACCAGTGGGCTGAACTCTGCTCATACTCTGAGCCCAAAGCAACCCCTTGGAGAGCTTTGCCGGGATGGGAGGCTTTCTGATGCTGTCAAGCACTAGGGGAGGGGGCAGGGGATGGTCAGAGCCATGGGATCCTAGGCCTGAAGATGACCCTCATTCCTAAGCCAGCCACCCTACTGTCCCCTGCTGGTCTCAGCCAGGGAAGATCCAGAGGCCCCAGGGTAGGGTAGCTCTCGTTCATGACCTTGACCCAGACGGACCTGGAAGGGAGCGTGTGGGGAGCAGAGCGGCTCTTGGGTTCTATTCCTGGGGTCTGGCTGCGTATGACTCACGTCAACACTGTACCGCTCACAAAAAGGGACGTGACTCATCGAGACTCACCCGGCCCTCGGCTCATGGCTCCACCTGTTGGGTTCTCCCCAGGGCCCCACCCAGGCCCCACATGCAAGTCCTCCTGTGGCTCAGCGTCTTCTCTTCCACCCCCAACCTGCTCCGCGGGGTTCAGCCTTCCCACCTGGCTCAGCCCCTCCCCCAGCTCCCAAGGGGATCTTGTTGATGCAGGCGAACTGGGAACAGCAGCCTCACTGCTGGCCCAGTAACCAGAACCTGGACTAGAATCCAGGGGCAGACAGGGCAGGAAGCCCAGGAGCGTAACATGACAAGACCACATCTGCTAGGGTGGGCAGTCAGAGCAGGCCTGCGAGGGCCCCTGCTTGCCAGCGCTCCCAGAGAAGGGCAGACTGTTGCCCACTGCCAACTCCAGAGGCCCTTGGTCCCGCCTCCTAGAATCTGTCTCCCAGGCCCTGTCTCCCTCCAGGACTCAGGGACTGCCCGGGGCTCTTTCTCCAGCCCTCAGCTTTTCACTGACCTGAGGAAGCCAGAGACAACTGCCACTGACCTCAAGCGACCATCCGTAAGAATCAGTAGCCCCACGTGTGTACTCTGGCAAAGGCTCAGCTGCCCTGACCACAGGGTCCATGCCCCTGTCCTCACCAAGACTGGGGGTAAAGGGAGGTGGGTGCGTGTGAGGTGACGGTCTGCAGCCCCAGAGCTCCTGAGACGTAGACCTTGCCCTGAACCCGACACTCATGCAGGACCAGCTTCCCCCCTGGTTCCTGCTTCTTTGTGTCTGCAGACTCTAAACACACATGTGAGTGAGAAGTAACAGAGGTTCCTGGCCTGGCGCAGAGCATCTTCCTCCCTCCCTGTGGTCATCCCAACACTCAGGAGGCACAGAAGCGATGCAGATGGAACACTGAAGAGAAGATGGACAGACAGACAGAGGCAGACCCTCTGGGTCTGGGGCCCAAACAGTGCTCAACGCTGCCGAGCTGCAGGAAGAGGGGGCCTTGGTGACTTGAGGCAGAGACCCCGCCTTCACCATCCATGTCTTTGGAGCGAGAAGGGGGTTGTCCGTGACATCACCCCCGCCATCACCAGCTGAAGTAACCCTGACCACTGAATTCTAGCTGGAATGTCAGCACTCCCACCTCTGAGTTAGGGAGACGGGAGCAAGGAACAAGTCTGATCTGTGGCCCTGATGTCTGCTCAGGACCTTGGGGTGCTCCCCCAAGGGGCCGAGGACCCAGCTGGCCCCCAGTGCGGAGCTTTCCATTTCCCAGGTGAAGGAGATACACAGCCTCTGGGACGTAGTCTGGGTGGGGACCAGCTGCTTTCCCCTGACGAAGCCCTTGCCCAGGTGGGCTCCAGGAGGGTGCCCCGTCAGGATCTCGGTCTCCAGGGCCCCATGGGGGTAGCACAGAATGCACCAGTTCCTGCCTTCATCTCTGCAGTTCTCCACAGCTCCAGCCCTTGCTCCCCCTTTCTCCAGGTTTGTCTAAGGGATCTGCTGCTGTTTGGGGGCCAGCAGTGCTGACCAGGGCCTCCCAGGGGTTGCTGGTGGTAAAGAACCCTCCTGTCAATGCAGCGGACATAAGAGACTGCGAATTCGATCCCTGGGTCGGGAAGATCCCCTAGAGGAGGGCTCAGCAGCCCACTCCAGTATTCTTGCCTAGGGAATCCCATGGACACAGGAGACTTGTGGGCTAAAGTCCAGGGGTCACAGAGTCGAACACGCCTGAGTGTCTGAGCAGCAGCAGTGTCTAAGCAGCATAGCTTTGGGGCCCCTGGGGTCTGGGGGGCCTGGGCAACTCTCACCCCTTGCCTCCCCACAGGGCTGGGCCCTGAGAGCATGAGACCCATTAAAGCTGGCCTCCTCACCGCTGCCTCTCTGAAGCAGACTGAAAGGGACAGTCATGCCAACTGTATGCAGGCTGTCAGAACCCATAAGCTGCCTCCCAAGTCCCAGGGTCCAATAACAAGCCCTGAGAGACCCGGCTGCCCACCCCCCTCAGGTCCTGGACCTGACCCAGGATGGAGCCGGCTGTGCCTGGAGCCCAGCTGCTGCGCAGGAGTCTCAGCCACAAGACTCACCAGCCCTGGAGGTGTCTGCAGAGCTGCCCCACTTCCTCGCTCCTCGTTAGCACCTGGCTCAGATGATGGAGACGCCGTGGCCAGGAGATGCCAGGCACACTCTCCGCTGTGGGAAGGGGATGTCCTGTCTGTGTAAACTGATTTCCAGTTGGCCACCAGAAACCTCACAGTGCTTACTGAGCTGCTTGTTCTGAGAGGAAAGTGCAGGGTCTGCGATGGGGAAGGGGTACCCACAAGTTGCGCATGCATGCTATGTCACTTCAGTCGTGTCTGACTCTGTGACCCCATGAACTGTAGCCTGCCAGGCTCCTCTGTCCACGGGATTTCCCGGACAAGAATATTTTGCACTGGAAAGGGTTGCCATTTCCTCCTTCAGGGGATCTTCCCGACCTAGGGATCGAACACACATCTCTGTGTCTCCTGCATTGGTAGTCGCTTTTTTTTTTTTTTTGCCACTAGCATCACCTGGAAAGCCCAAGTTGTACAGCTGATGAAACAGCGAGAAGCGTGCTGAAGGGGCAAGAGTCACTCACACCAGGGATGGAATGCGGCCAGTGCAGGGCGGCGGTGGGGAGGGGGGGTTTCTTCCTCCTGCCGCCTCACTTGTTCCCGGAACCTGGTGCAAGGAGCCATCTAATGAGGACCATGGTGAGGTGCATGAATGTCTGCAGGGTGGGGACGGAGGTGGAAGGTGAGTTTATAGTCAGGAGTACCCACTGAACATAAAAGTGCCTTTGATTCAAGCGAGCCTGGATCAAAATGCTAAAACATAAAAGGAGACATAGCAGCCCCAAGACCGCTGATTTTAAAAAAACTAAAAAGTACACAGAATAAAATCAAAGCAATGACCCTTGGCATTTCTGGTTCATTCTCTGAATTCCAGCTCACACTAGTTTACTCAACAACGTAGGGCCCAAGGCCCCGCAGCCTGAATTCCCATCGCTGCCTGGAGCGACCTTCCATGCACCCCACGCCTTCCTCACTTCCCCTTGGTGAGGCTTTGACGTGGGGAGAAAGGAGGGAAGAGGGGAGGGCAGAAGAAACAGGAGGAATTGGGACCGGTCAGCTGCCTCAAGCTGAGCGCGGAGCTGGGAACCACTAGACCCTGATGTCAGCCCCTAGATCTCAGAAAGAGAAGCCAAGAAACTGAGAAAGCAGAAAGGGCGGGAGGAAACTGATGACAAGGGAGGGCTTTTTTTGAGAGGGGAGTGAGAGGGTAACAGGCAGGAAGGCCAGGGGTCTCCAAACGGAGGAAATAGGCTACAAGTGTCAGACATTTTTTCCTTTTTTTCCTTCTCTATACAAATTTAAAAGGAGGTTTCCCTTAAAATACCATGTTGCCATAATGACACCTGGTTCCACCTGAAGTTAACTATTCTCAAACCTTGAGTTAACCCATGCCTTTTTCTTATGGAAATGTTTGTCTGAAGCTATGTTAATGTACTATGCCTTTACCCCAGACTCTGTCTTCAAGTGGGTTCTGCCTAATGGCTCAGAACCTAGTTGACAAACCAGTATGTTATACTCAGATATTGTTCCACTAATCTATGTAAACGAAACTATTTGTATGTAATCTGCCCTTCTACAAGATTCAAGCCAATCGTTTTACGGCCGGGGATAAATCATCTGGTGCCAAGATTATCCCAAAATGCATCTTATGGGTGAGGGGCCTGCTGCCATTCTGAATTTTAAGACATTCCTTTCTTTTATTAACAGACTGCTAGTGACTATGTAACATCCAGCTGAAGACTAGCAGGGGGATACTCTTTCTGCCCTCTTATGATGCCTATGTCAGAAGCTTTCTCTATCTCCTTTATACTTTAATAAAACTTTATTACACAAAAGCTCTGAGTGATCAAGCCTCATCTCTGGCCCCGGATTGAACGCTTCTCCTTCGGAGGCCAAGCATCCCAGCGTCTTTTCGTTCAGCAACAACCTTTCATTAGGAAACTTATATGTTATTTCTCACCAAGAGTCTAATAGTAAATTTCAAAAATAAAGTCAAGAGAGAATTTTCAAAGTAGCATTTGCCTTCAGGGGGAGGTCGGGGATCATGTGGCAAGAGGGGGACTCAGACAAGGAATTCCGGAGGCACTTGGGCTGCTGTAACCAACAGCCCTAAACACAGCAGCATCAGCAAGACAGAGACTTCTCCTCCATACCCCTGTGCACGTGGACCCAGACTCCCCCCACCACCTGTTTCTCTGCCCTCCTCACAATAGTCTCCGCCTCATAGCCCAGTGTGGCTACTCCAGTGCCTTCCTTCTCATTTCATTTCCAGGCACCTGGAAGGGTCTCAAGGAGAGGACTGTTGTTGTTTAGTCACTGGGTCACGTGGGTAGGCACGGCCTCTGTGTTTACCTGTATGTTCTAGAAATGATCTCTTTCCTCTATTCACAGCCCACACGTGGCTCCCCTGGCTCCCAGAGATGGTGGGAGGCAGAGTTGTTATCTGGTGGCTGAGTACCCAGAAGGGAAAGGAAGGGAAGAGAAGATGGGCACTGGGTCCGCTAGAAATCTTGGCCATACTTGCCCAGAGAAAGCTGTTTCCCACACCACCACCTAACAGCTGCTCACGTTTGCTCACTGACCCCCCCATTGAACTGTATTTACCATGAGGTGGTTGGTTAACTCTTTTCCTCTAGTTTCAGAGACAATCACTGACTGTCAGTCAGCTTCTATCTCTGCAAGATGGTGTCACACCACAAAGATGAGTAAAGTCCTCTAGAAGCAAAGAAACTTGATGTTCTGACTGACCCCAGAAGCTGGTTCCTGGGGAGTGGACACTTGGGCTTTTCTCAAGCCCCCCAGCTCCAGGGGATGTACCTCAGTGGCAGAGAGCATGCTTCCCATGTGTAAGGCCCCGGGTTCAGTCCCTGGCATTTCCACTTGGATCTTGGAGTTTGGGACTTCCCAGGTGGCTCAATGGAAAAGAATCTGCCTGCCAATACAGGAGACACAAGACACAGGGGCTCGATCCCTGCGTGGGGAAGTTCCCCTGCAGAAGGGAATAGCTACCCACTCCAGTATTCTTGCCTGGAGAATCCCATGGACCAAGGCTGCAGTCCATGAGGTGGCAAAGAGTCGACACAGCAGAGCAACTGAGCACACACACACACACACACACACACACACACACACGGCCTCCAATAAGGCCCCCCAGGGAGCAGGGCCCATGGCCTGGGACGCCCTTCCTGTGCAGAGTGCCCCCGATTTTTAAATGTGCGGTATAGTAACATTTTATTCTGGAATATAGCAGATAATAAATCAAATGAACATGGAGCAAGCATTTATCAAGTACCTACCGTGTGCTAAGCTTTGGATCACATATATGAAAACAAAACAAAACAACACAAAAGACACAGCCCTGCCTTTGTGGGCCGCTCTGGGCACCTGCATGCCCGAGCCCTCCACCACCGTGACCCCTGGAGACGGGTAACGGCTGCCCGGGGAACCAGGGCAAGTTCCAGATGCACCCACAGCACCTCGTGGGCAACAGCTGCAAAGAAATCAATGGCCATCTCTGAAAAGACTGCAGCCGAACTCCACCTGGCGTGTGGCAGGAACGTGTGATTTTCTTACTCATGAGTTGAAGCATTGACTCAGAAAATTGCAGCCAAGTAAGTGGAGTGGCTGAAAGGTGCCTCCCCTCTGAGCTGCTTTCTCCACGTGGCCATGGGAGTCAGGCTCACAGCCCCCGCCCCCCACCCACTGCCCTCCTAATGCAGGACCCTCGCTGTGGCAAATGGAACCATCTGCAAAGAGCAGGCGAGCCTGGCAGTGGGGAACCTGCCTCTGGAGCTGTGGGGAAGGGCCGAACGCCTCTTCATCACAGGTTATATGGCTCCAGGGCTTCCTAGGTGGGTAGCTATGACTTCCGAAGGCCAGGATGGCCTTGGATGCCCCCGAGCTGCTGTAGGATTCTGACACTGAGCAGTGAGGAGAGCAGGGCCCTGATCAAATGAGCAGCCCTGGAAGGGGTGCCCCCAGGGATGGTGTGCAGGGGTCATGGGAGCACTTGGGTACCAATGGCCACCCAAAAGCAAGTCTGAGCCTCGGGTGGAGGCAGGAGCCCAGAACTGCAGTTGGGGGTCCCAGAGGGCTCTGGTTGGAGAAGACATGCTGGCACTCGCCCTGCAAGGGGACTGACCCCGGTGAGCATCCGGCAGGACATCCCAGTATTTCTCCCTGAGAATGACTCTGACAAGTCAGACCCTCCAGCACCTCCTCGTTGCCCCCGAGTTGAGCTCACGGGCTTGTCACTGAGCAGATTTATGGCCGTGGCTGCAGGGGAATGATGAGATGGTGACAAGTAACGGGGACAAAATTCCAGAACCTTCCAAAGTCAACCAAAGTGGCCTGAAGCCCTGATTCTAGTCATTCAGGGAAGTGTATGGGGACACCCCTCTGTTGATTCTTTACCATCTGAGCCACCAGGCAACCGGGGGAAGCCGTGCCCCTGTAAGTTCTCCTGGGCATGGTCGACATCCCCCGGTGGGGTAAGATGCTGGTTTCCCAGTGAATCTTGATTTTCTAGTCATTCAGGGGCCTGGAGTGTGCTGAGTGGACAGTGACTCAATCTCCTCCTGAAGGCAGTGTCCAGAAGGGCAGGCATCACCCAAACAAAAGACCCGTGGACAAGGGTCTGAGGAGGGAATGCTCTCCGGGGACACGTTGAGGTGGGTGCGGTTAGGGCATGTTTGCAAGGATTGGGACGTGGTTGGAGGCGGCTCTGGCTCTGACTTTCTCCCAGGATGTCGACTCATTTTTTTTCTTAAGACTCTGATGAGCACTCCGCCTTGCCTCCCCTCCCAGGTGTCTTTCGTGGGTACATTTGGTTTTTCTGGTCTCTTTCCTGTCTTCAAGAGGAGCTGTGTTTTCCCCTTGGCTGGGTGGCAGGAGCAGAGGCGGGTGGGGGAGAGTTAAGCCTCTGATCCAGGGCCCATCCCCCCACCACAGAGGCAGATTAGCTTTGTGGAAGGGGGACTGACCTGCTACATTGCAGAGGTATGGGGAAGGAGACGGCGAGAGGCAAATCCTCCTCCCAGAGATTCAATAACCACCACCTAGCTTCTCCACATGCCAGGCCCAGAGTCAGGAGAAGACACACCTAGTCTTCCTGTGACCACACAACAGGGCCACCCCTTCCCCATGGTCGGAGTAAGACCAGCCACAGGAACACCCAGGCAAGAGCCAGGCCACCAAGGTGGACGACCAACTGTCACCTGGAGAACACCAAGGAGGAGGGAAAGCATAGCCAAAGAGCCAGAGCTGAGAAAGCCTGGGCACCAGAGAGGACAGGCCGGAGGTGCCAGACAGGAAGACACTATCCTGCAGGGTCAGAGTTATGCCGAGATCAGGTGCCAGTTCATTTCAGCTCAGTCACTCAGTCGGGTCCAGCTCTTTGAGACCCCATGGACTGCAGCATGCCGGGCTTCCCTGTCCATCACCAAATCCTGGAGCTTGCTCAAGCTCACGGCCATTGAGTCAGTGATGCCATCCAACTATCTCATCCTCTGTCATCCCCTTCTCTTCCTGCCTTCAATCTTTCCCAGCATCAGGGTCTTTTCCATTGAGTCAGTTCTTCCCATCAGGTGGCCAAAAATTGGAGTTTCATCTTCAGCATCAGTCCTTCCAATGAATGTTCAGGACTGATCTCCTTTAGGATGGACTGGTTGGATCTCCTTGCAGTCCAAGGGACTCTTCAGAGTCTTCTCCAGCACCACAGTTCAAAAGCATCAATTCTTTGATGCTCAGCTTTCTTTATGGTCCAACTCTCACATCCATACATGACTATTGGAAAAACCATAGCTTTGACTAGACAGATCTTTGTGGGCAAAGTGATGTCTCTGCTTCTTAATATGCTGTCCAGGTTGCTCATAGCTTTTTATCCAAGGAGCAAGCATCTTTTAATTTCATGGCTGGAGTCACCATCTGCAGTGATTTTTGACCCCCCCAAAATAAAGTCTGTCACTGTTTCCATTGTTTCCCCATCTATTTGCCATGAAGTGATGAGATTGGATGCCATAATCTCAGTTTTCTGAATGTTGACTTTTAAGCCAGCTTTTTCACTCTCCTCTTTCACTTTCATCAAGAGGCTCTTTAGTTCTTCACTTTCTGCCTTAAGAGTGGTGTCATCTGCATATCTGAGGTTATTGGTATTTCTCATGGCAATCTTGATTCCAGCTTGTGCTTCATCAAGGCCAGGATTTCATATGAGGTACTCTGCATATAAGTTAAATAAGCAGGGTGACAATATACAGCCTTGTCGTACTCCTTTCCCAGTTTGTAACTAGTCTGTTATTCCATGTCCAGTTCTAACTGTTTCTTCTTGACCTGCATACAAATTTCTCAGAAAGCAGGTAAGGTGGTCTGGTATTCCCATCTCTTTCAGAATTTTCCATGGTTTGTTGTGATCCACACAGTCAAAGGCTTTGGCATAGTCAATAAAGCAGAAATAGATGTTTTTCTGGAACTTTCTTTTGCAATAATTCAACAGATGTTGGCAATTTGATCTCTGGTTCCTCTGCCTTTTTAAATCCAGCTTGGACATCTGGAAGATCTTGGTTCATGTACTGCTGAAGCCTGGCTTGGAGAATTTTGAGCATTACTTTGCTAGTGTGTGAGATGAGTGCAATTGTGCTGTAGTTTGAGCATTCTTTGGCATTGCCTTTCTTTGGAATTGGAATGAAAACTGACCTTTTCCTGTCCTGTGGCCACTGCTGAGTTCTCCAAATTTACTGGCATATTGAATGTGGCGCTTTCACAGCATCATCTTTTAGGATTTGAAATAGCTTAGCTGGAATTCCATCACCTCCACTAGCTTTATTCATAGTGATGCTTTCTAAGGCCCACCTGACTTCGTATTCCAGGATGTCTGGCTCTAGGTGAGTGATCACACCACTGTGGTTATCTGGGTCGTAAAGATCTTTTTTGTACAGTTCTTCTGTGTATTCTTGCCACCTCTCTTAGTATCTTTTGCTTCTGTTAGATCCATACCATTTCTGTCCTTTATTGAGCCCATCTTTGCATGAAATGTTCCCTTGGTATCTCTAATTTTCTTAAAGAGATCTCTAGACTTTCCCATTCCATTGTTTTCCTCTATTTCTTTGCATTGATCACTGAGGAAGGCTTTCTCATCTCTCCTTGCTATTCTTTGGAACTCTGTATCCAGATGGGTATCTCTCCTTTTCTCCTTTGCCTTTCGCTTCTCTTCTTTTCTCAGCTATTAGGGTTTGTTTGTTTGTTTGTTTGTTTTCCTTTTTTTTTTAATTGGAGGCTAATTACTTTACAATATTGTGGTGGTTTTGCCATACATTCACATGAATCAGCCATGGGTGTACATGTGTTCCCCATCCTGACCCTCCCTCCCCATCCCATCTCTCAGGGTCATCCCAGTGCACCATCCCTGAGCACTCTGCCCCATGCATCGAACCCGGACCGGTGATCTGTTTCACATATGTTAATATACATGTTTCAGTGCTATTGTCTCAAATCATCCCACCCTTCTCAGCTATTTGTAAGGCCTCCTCAGACAACCATTTCACTTCTTTGTATTTCTTTTTCTTGGGGATGATTTTGATCCCTGCCTCCTGTACAATGTTATGAAACTCCATTCATAGTTCTTTAGGCACTCTATCAGATCTAATCCCTTGAACCTATTTTTCACTTCCACTGTAAATTCATAAGGGATTTGATTAAGATCATACCTGAATGGTCTAGTGGTTTTCCCTATTTTCTTCAATTTAAGTCTGAATTTGGCAATAAGGAGTTCATGATCTGAGCCACAGTCAGCTCCTGGTCTTGTTTTTGCTGACTGTATAGAGCTTCTTCAACTTTGGCTGCAAGGAATCTAATCAGTCTGATTTTGGTATTGACCATCTGGTGATATCCATGTGTAGAGTCGTCTCTTCTGTTGTTGGAAGAGGGTGTTTGCTATGAGCAGTACATTCTCTTGGCAAACTCTGTTCAATCCCCAGTCCCAGAAGATTCTACACGCTGAGGGGCAACTAAACCTGAGTGCTGCAACTAGTTAAGCCTGACCATCCTAGAGCTCATGCTCTGAAACCAGAGACACCACTGCAATGAGAAGCCTGCCCACTGCAACGAGAGAGTTGCCCCCACTGGCCACAACTAAAGAAAGCCCTAGAACATCAGCAAAGATTCAGCACAATCAAAAAAAAAAAAAAGCTGGAAAGTAAGTTACTCCAGAGAAGATATCTCTAGGTGGTGACTTTTTGAGGCTCACTGATTAAGGGAAGGACTCCAGGCCTCATCTCTGGATCAGTCCCTGTGGTGGGGTGTGGGGTGGTCTGATTGGCCTGACTCTGACCAGATGTCCCTTCCTGTGGGTACTCTGATAGCCAAGGTATTCTGACCAGCAGCATGGCCTGGTGTTTTTGGTGAAAGGTACTCAGTTGTGTCTGACTCTTTGTGACCCCATGGAGTATGCATTCCATGGAATCTGCCAAGCCAGAATACTGGAGTGGGTAGCTGTTTCCTTCTCCAAGGGATCTTCCCAACCCAGGTATCGAACCAAGGTCTCCCACACTGCAAGCAGATTCTTTACCAGCTGAGCCACCAGGGAAGCCTGGAGTAATCGGTAGGAGGACAGAAAGGCAGGCAGCAACCGAGATAAAAGAGGAAGCAGACAGAAGCAACATTGGTCCAGTAAGAACATTATAGCGAGATTGGACCTCAAAGATTCAGGTATGTAAAAATAATAGATATATATTAGCAAGGGTCCTCCCAGGGAAAAGTCCAGCTTACTATCTAGTGACTGTACACGTTTGGAACTGAAGAAATTAAAATTACAACAGTTTCTCACTTTATTACTCAATGTGGATGAGATTACACCACAGGAACCTGGCTCCACAGGTGGTCTGAGGACCAGCAGCTTCAGCATTGATTTTTTTCCCCCTAAATGTCACCATATGTTTCTGCATTTTCCTGCACTGTACCAGAAATTTTTTAAAGACCTATTGGAGCAATATCTCCTGAAAATACAACATAAAATGGATAGCATTTGTATCAGGTGAGGTGTCCTTGATTTAGACGACATCGCTTCTTTTGAGGTTTAAGTCCTTGGGATGGCTCTAAGTAGACTTTTTCCTGGCCGATTTATCCCTACACGATCCTGATGTACTTTATCCATTGCCCCAAGTGTTTCCTGAGCTTTCTCACTGGTGTGATGGCGTTCACACATCGCTCTGCCTGGCCCAAGTTCAGAGAACTGTTCAGCTGCCAACTCACGTCATGGAATTTCCCTGACACGTGCGCAAACTCAGTTTGAGTCAAAGCTCAGTGGACCTGATGCAAACACTGACCTTCTTCTCTCAGACCTTCCTCCTCCCTGGCTCTCACTTCCGCCATCCCATATGCAGATGGCCACACGCGGCTCCCACCCTCCTCCCAGAGGGATCACTGCCCCCCAGGGAAGACAATAGTATGGAGTGAACTAGGTGTCTGTTCCCTTTCTCAAGGGGATTGCAGTCCTGCACCGCCTGTGTCTGTCTGCTTCCACCTTTATTCTGGTCGGTGCCTGCCTTTCTGTCCTCCTACTCCTAATTCAGAGTACCCTGGCTATCAGAGAATCCACAGGAAGGGACGTCTTTGGACTGAGGCCAATCATAGCACCCCACACCCCACCACAGGGCCTGATCCAGAGTCTTTCCCCTTAATCAACAAGCCTCGAAAAAATGACTAGAGATATCTTCTCGGGAGTAACTTACTTTCTCCAAATCCAGTCGTTGATATTTTGTCCAACTTTTTAGCTCCTTAGGCAAAAGAAGAGACAGCACAAATTTCCTACCAGTTGTGCCTTTGTGGCTGGCTGCAGAAATTTTGAAAACCATCTTCTGTGTTTTAAAACCACTTCACTTCCTTGGGACCCCTTTGAAATGGAACATGAGAAGGTTCAAGTAGATGATTAAAATGCCTGCACCAGACCCCTACTAACAACCTGCTGGTGCCAGATCCAGGAGGGCTGACTGTTCAAGAGTCCCTGAGCCCGGGAAGAGAGGCCACATCAGGGTGAGGTCACTCAAGATCGCAGGCCAAGGGGCGTCAGAGCAGAACAAATGAGGAATTGGGGTAAAGTTCCTTCTAATTCTAGCAACTGGTTATCTTGGTCACTTAAGGGAATTGAGTTACTCCACTTTCAAAAATACAAGAGCAAAATGCAGAATTTGCAAACACATTACTCTAGTTGAAGTGGGATGCGATGGGATTTCAAACTGATAGAACTCCTGGACTAACATCACTTCTGAGTAGAATGTCACCAACATCTGCTCCAGTGCTTTCTACTTCTAGGATGAAAAGAGTTTTTTCCTGAGCCAGTAAATCCTCATAAAACCAACATTCTGACAAGCTGACATTTGCCTAGAGCCAAGGCCTCCTGAAGGGTGCTCTGCCCTCAAGCCCTGCCATGTAGGCCGCTACTTCAGCACTCTTGACCCTGGCCCTTCTCCTCCAATCGCCTGGGCTAGAGTGGACCCCTGACCAGCATAGCTTGTCTTCATGCTTGCCAGTGGCCTGTGGACTGTCCTACTGGAGAAAAATCCTTTACTTAAAAATTACAAACTAAGAAACCTCAAGCACATAGAATATTTAGTGACAGCTGAAACTCGAAAGACACTAAAGAGATGAGCCTTGAGTTAAATTTGGGGCTTGCAGGGACAGAGATAGGACAGGCTGGTACTAGTTGGAAGTTACAAGTAAGTGAGGAAAGCATGAAATAACATCTGAGTGGGAGGTGTCCAGGGAGAGCGCAAAACCATGCAGGCGGTGTCGGCGGTGTCAGCCTCACTGAGGACAGACCCTCGCTGCAAGGCAGAGCTCTGCCTCGTGGAGGGACATAACACAGTCAAGGCTTCTACCCTGGATTCCCGGAGGCTCTGCCACCTTCTTTCCTCTGTTATCCTTTAAATAAGCCCCCATTGCTGGAGCTAATTCACATCCAAGGATACTGAACACGTAGCAAAATGGTCAACATCATTTGCAGGGAT
This sequence comes from Capricornis sumatraensis, assembly GCF_032405125.1. Lineage (NCBI taxonomy): Eukaryota > Metazoa > Chordata > Mammalia > Artiodactyla > Bovidae > Capricornis > Capricornis sumatraensis. The sequence continues at coordinate 249,306,466 of NC_091069.1, read as the reverse complement.
GCTGACACCGAGTACAATGGACTAGCAAAATGTGAATTAATTGTTGGCCACTTTGGCAAAGCAGAGAGCCAGGAAGATGCTGGCAGGAGTCTCACACCGGTAGCCAGAGAGCTGATTCACAGACGTGGTGTACTGGCTTTGCACCGTATTTTTTCATATAAGCTAATAAATCCTGACCTAGGATCGCTCCGGTGCCTTCCGTCTGCCGAGGCTTCTCCGCCCTTGGATGTGGGGCGTCTCCCACAGTCACCGCTCCAGCGCACTGGGCAGCCGTAGCTCCCGCAGGGCATAGCCTTGGGTTACCATGGTATTGAATGCTTTGCCTTGGAAATGAACAGAGATCATTCTGTCGGTTTTGAGACTGCATCCAAGTACTGCATTTCGGACTCTTCTGGTGACTATGATGGCTACTCCAGTTTTTCTAAGGGATTCTTGCCCGCAGTAGTAGATATAATGGTCATCTGAATTAAATTCACCCATTCCAGTCCATTTTAGTTCACTGATTCCTAAAATGTTGATGTTCACTCTTGCCATCTCCTGTTTGACCACTTCCAATCTGCCTTGATTCATGGACCTAACATTCCAGGTTCCTATGCAATATTGCTCTTTACAGCATCAGACTTTACTTCCATCACCAATCACGTCCACAGCTGGGTGTTCTTTTTGCCTTGGCTCCGTCTCTTCATTCTTTCTGGAGTTATTTCTCCACTGATCTCTAGTAGTATATTGGGCACCTACCGACCTAGGTAATTCTTCTTTCAATGTCCTATCTTGCCTTTTCTCAAGGCAAGAATACTGAAGTGGTGTGCAATTCTCTTCTCCAGTGGACTGTGTTTGAGCGTTTGAAAGTTTGCTGCTGGAATGGCGGTTGCGCAGCGCTGAAGCAACAAACAGTGAACTTCCAGATGTTAAAGCAGGATTTAGAAAAGACAGAGGAGCCAGAGATCAAATTGCCAACATCTGTTGGATCATCGCAAAAGCAAGAGAGTTCCAGAAAAACATCTACTTCTGCTTTATTGACTATGCCAAAGCCTTTGGATCACCACAAACTGTGAAAAATTCTTAAATAGATGGGAATACCAGACCACCTGACCTGCCTCCTGAGAAATCTGTATGCAGGTCAAGAAGCAACAGTTAGAATTGGACATGGAACAACAGGCTGGCTCCAAATTAGGAAAGGAGTAGTAAAGGCTGTATATTGTCACCCTGCTTATTTAACTTATATGCAGAGTACATCATGTGAAATGCCGGGCTGGGTGAATCACAAGCTGGAATCAATTGCCACAAGAAATATCAATAACCTCAGAAATGCAGATGACACCATCCTTATGGCAGAAAGTGAAGAGGGACTAAAGAGCCTCTTGATGAAAGTGAAAGAGGAGGGTGGAAAATTTGGCTTAAAACTCAACATTCAGAAAACTAAGATCATGGCATCTGGTTCCATCACTTCATGGAAAATAGATGGGGAAATAGTGACAGACTTTATTTTGGGGGGTTCGAAAATCACTGCACATGGTGGCTGCAGCCATGAAATTAAAAGACGCTTGCTCCTTGGAAGAAAAGCTATGACCAACCTGGACAGCCTATTAAACAGCAGAGACATCACTTTGCCCACAAAGATCTGTCTAGTCAAAGCTATGGTTTTCCCAGTAGTATGTATGGATGTAAGAGTGGGACCACAAAGAAAGCTGAGCATCAAAGAATTGATGCTTTTGAACCATGGTGTTAGAGAAGACTCTTGAGAGTCCCTTGGACTGCAAGGAGATCCAACCAGTCAATCCTAACGGAGAGCAGTCCTGAACATTCATTGGAAGGACTGATGCTGAAGATGAAACTCCAATTTTTGGCCACCTGATGGGAAGAACTGACTCATTGGAAAACACCCTGATGCTGGGGAAGATTGAAGGCGAGAGGAGAAGGGGACGACAGAGGATGATATGGTTGGATAGCACCGCTGACTCAGTGGGCATGAGTTTGAGTAAATTCTGGGAGTTGGTGATGGACAAGTAAGCCTAGTGTTCTGCAGTCCATGGGGTTGCAAAGAGTTGGATAAGACTGAGCAACTGAACTGAGCTGAACTGAATAAATGAAGGTGCCATGAGTTTGGGCTTGGTGGACTGAAACTTGTATCCCCTGTGACCACAGCCACCCGGGGGGCTAAGAGGCAGTGTCCCCTTCCAGTGGGGCTGGGTCTTCACCTCACACCTGAACCCCCGCCACCCACACAGTACTCCTATACATTCAGAGGCCCTTCAGGGCTGAATCATTGCTCCTAGAGGGACTGACGCTTACACAGTTCAGTTCAGTTCAGTCCACGGTTGTGTCCAACTCTTTGTGACCCCATGGACTGCAGCACACCAGGCTTCCCTGTCCATCACCAACTCCCAGAGCTTACTCAAACTCATGTCCATTGAGTCGGTGATGGCCATTCAACCATCTCATCCTCTATCATCCCCTTCTCCTGCTTTCAATCTTTCCCAGAATCAGGGTCCCTTCCAGTGAGTCAGTTCTTTGCATCAGGTTGCCAAAGTATTGGAGTTTCAGCTTCAGCATCAGTCCAGCTTTTTGCCATAAGGGTAGTATCATCTGCATATCTGAGGTTATTGATATTTCTCCTGGCAATCTTGATTCCAACTTGTGCTTCATCCAGCCTGACATTTCACATGATGTACTTTCCATATAATTTAAATAAGCAGGGTGACAATATACAGCCTTGTCATACTCCTTCCCCAATTTGGAACCAGTCTATTGTTCCACGTCCAGTTCTAACTGTTGCTTCTTGACCTGCATACAGATTTCTCAGGAGGCAGGTCAGGTGGTCTGGTATTCCCATCTCTTTAAGAATTTTCCACAGTTTGTGGTGATCCAAAGGCTTTGGCATAGTCAATAAAGCAGAAGTAGATGTTTTTTCTGGAACTCTCTTGCTTTTGCGATGATCCTATGGATGTTGACAATTTGATCTCTGGTTCCACTGCCATTTCTAAATGCAGCTTGAACATCTGGTTCACGTACTTTGAAGCCTGGCTTGGGGAATTTTGAGATTACTTTGCTAGCAGGTGAGGTGAGTGGAATTGTGCAGTACTTTGAACATTCTTTGGCATTGCCTTTCTTTGGGATTGGAATGAAAACTGACCTTTTGGTAGCTTCCCTGGTGGCTCAGACAGTAAAGCATCTGCCTGCAATGCGGGAGACCTGGGTTTGATTCCTGGGTCAGGAAGATCCCCTGGAGAAGGAAATGGCAATCCACTCCAGCACTCTTGCCTGGAAAATCCCATGGACAGAGGAGCCTGATAGGCTACAGTCCATGGGGTCGCAAAGAGTTGAACACGACTGAGCCCCTTCACTTGATGGCCACTGCTGGGTTTTCCAAATTTGCGGGCATATTAAGTGCAGCACCTTCACAGCATCATATTTTAGGATTTGAAATAGCTCAACTGGAATCCCATCACCTTCACTAGCTTTGTTCATAGTTATGCTTCTTAAGACCCACTTGACTTTGCATTCCAGGATGTCTGGCTCTCGGTGAGTGATCACACCATTGTGGTTATCTGGGTCATGAAGATCTTTTTTGTATATTTCTTCTGTGTATTCTTGCCACCTCTTCTTAATATCTTCTGCTTCTGTTAGGACACTTACACAAATCTGAGAAATTGAGCAAAATACAAGGAGTCTGGGATATACTACTCTTCAGAGAGCCCAGCCCTGTGTCCCAAGATAAGACTCTAAGGCAGCCAGATGAGAAAGAAATGAAGTCCTGGGAGCCCTCCAAGGCAAGGCAAGTGCTGTTGGCTGAGTTGTGTGCCCTGAAAGTCACTTCTTGAGGCCCTGCTCCCCAAGCCTACCATATGTGCAGGCGGGGCATACAAGAGGCTGGTAAAAGGCAGACAGGGCCCTGATAGGATCCATCTGGGCCCCCACAAGGAGGCAGAGACCAGCTTGGCCTCAGCCTCAGGAGAAGGCAGCAGGCTGGAGCGGCCCCCGCCAGACACCCAGGGCACCTTAACCTCTGACCTCCACCCTGCTGTGAGCAGCCAACATCGGCTATCCAAGCCGCCCAGTTGCGGTATCTGCTTAAGGAACCCGAAGTGACTGAGACAGTGGGGAGGGGCTTGGAGGGAGGGTCCCAGCTGGCGATGGCTCCTCTCGGGATCCTACAGCCCCCTACACCATTCACTAAAGCCACTGCTCCCCAGAAGCCCCTGGGGGCATATTGAATACACAGCCTGGGCTCCCAGACCCACTGGTTGAGTGGACAGTTTCCAGGGCTCCCCCAGGCCCAGTGCCCCCTTCCCAGTGGCAATGACTGGTGGAGATAGACCCCGGAAGACCAGCACGATGCAGTAGTCACTCTAGCCACAAAGGCTGAAAGCTCAGCCCTGCCGTCTGTTTTTACTCATTTGCACAAAATTGAATTGGGTGGCATTTTATACAGTACAGAAATTAGCACTTCTTACATTAACATGGAACTAATCGCTGTTGGGAGCAAATTTACAGTTAATGACTCAAAGGTGTAAAAGAAAACACTGAAAGCACTGTTGCCTTTTCTGAAAAGCAGTTCGCTCCACACCCATGGAACTCGGCCCAGGAAACGGGGGTCGCAGATGGTCCCTAAAACGGAACTGAGTCACCTCCCCTGGCACCGGAAGCCCTCTCCTTCCCCACCCCGGATCAGTACCCACGCATCTTCCTCCTGGGGGTCCGGAAACCCTCCCAGCACACAGGGTCCCCCGTGCTGACCGCCTCCTCCCTGCACCTGCCAATCCGGCTCCTTTCTGCTGCCCCTCCCCCGCCAGGACTCTCCATGGACTTGACATCCGTGTTCCTGCCATAGCCCCTCCCCTATGCCTCATGAACTTTGTCTATCAAGCAGAATGACTTGAGAAAATCCATATGTCAGAGAAAATTTCTCCCATTTACCAACAGATCTGTGACAGGACATCTCAGACTACTGAGCTCCCGCATCTCATTCCAAGTGTGGTTTGATTGACAGCAGCAGGAGAGTGCCTTTCCCCACCCCTTTGCATCTCTGAATCAAAGTCTCATGAACCCCCCCCCCAGTGGGGTCCTGGGCAATAACAGGGTTGGAGGTCGTGGTTTATAGGTCCTACCTGTGTGGGTGCATTATGTGTTCACACACCCTTCCAGAGCGGACACTGGCAACACAAGCCCCATCCACAGGCAATCCACAGGTGCCAGCCCTCCTCTGACGGTGGGCACAGCACACTGTGGTGGGCAGACCCCCTGGTAAGGAGGACCCTGGTGTGCAAGAAGTGACACCTGGGCTGGTCCTTGCTGCCCTGAGGGACAGATGACAGGTGGCCTGTGCAGGCTGAGCAGGTCTGAGCAGGGAAGGACATCTCTACATGGCAATGAGCCCAGCCCCTCCCTCCACCATCAGGGGAAGAACCCAGCCCAAGGAAGACATTATGAGGAGGAACCCTGCCTTGGGGTGACCCAAGGTCAACCTCAGGCTTGGACACCTCCCAGGGAAGGGCTCGCTGGAGCCAGCCACTCACCCAGCAGCCACCCTGAGATATTCACGAGAAGAGCTGCAACCTGAGCACCTTAGGGGAATGGCACATGGACCTCTACCAGCAGGAACCAAGTGTCCCCCTGGGGGACAGAACTGCCTCCCTTGAGAACAGTCAATATAAAGAACACTCAGAAGTCAGAAGGAAAGGCCAGAACCTGGGAGACACGGGGAGAGATTTGAAAAAGAGCCAACAGAACGGGATACCAGCCTGTGAAAACACTTGACCTCCCCACAGTCAGGGACCTCCCTGCTGACCACGGATGGACTGGACCTGAGACGCTATTACCTGCAAGGCTGAGCTGGTGTGTCCTGAGTCAGAGCAATGCCGTTCCTGGGACCCAGGGACAGGGAGAGTCAGGCTCACAGCAGTGTTTTCTGCTACAGCCACAGACCAGAAACCACCCACTGTCCATCCACAGCAGGATGTCCATCCACGGCGGGATGGAGAAATGGATGGAGTATTTACGGTCATGGGTGTGAACACCAGTGAGCGACACCCACAAACATGACAGGCCGCCTCTCACAGGTGAGGCCAGCGAGGGGGCAGGACCATCAGAACAAGTACACAGGCTCATTGACAGGAGAGTCGCAAACCCACAAACCTGCACAGTATGTGGTTCAGGGATGTGATCGATCACACAGACACGGAAGGCAGCAAAGACCATCCCAAGGCTTTTTACTTGCAGGGCCACATCTGACTGTGGGACAGGGCTTTCACGTTCTGTTCACTGTGGATTCCAGAGATGCAGAACACCTGGTACATGGCAAGGGCTCAGAGATGTGCTGGATGGATGGATGGATGGACAGACAGATGGATGGATGGATGGACGGATGGAAGGATGGATGGACAATGAAGGGGTGGATGGATAATCAATCAGATGTGACCACAGAGGGCACGCAGGCAGCTTCTCAGTTGCTGGTGAATGTTCCGTTTCTTAATCTGAGAAGAGGCCACATGGCCTTTAAAAGGCATGCATGTATTATACACACTTCTCTGTAAGTACTATTTCACAATAAAAATATAAAATTAAAAAAATTGTTAATCAATTTATTTATTTTAATTTAGGTTAATTACTTACAATATTGTAGTGGGTTTTGCCATACATTCACAGGAATCAGCCATGGGTGTACTTGTGTTCCCCACCCTGATCCCCCCCCCCACCTCCCTCCGCTCCCATCCCTCAGGGTCACCCCAGTGCACCAGCCCTGAGCACCCTGTCATTTGGAAACAACCAGTGCTGGGGAAGAACATGTATTTATTGATGTAAAATAACTAAATCTACTAATACTCCTATTGAAGTAGAATAACTAAAGCTCTGTGGTTTTCGTGCAGAAACAGACAAATAAAATAGAAGAAACTCGGTACAGCAAGTTCGGGAGTGGAATATGGAACCCTGATTTCTTCTTTTCTGAGTTTCAGAAGAGCTCGAGAAACTGAGCTGGATTTTGCTACAGTTTTGACAAAAGTAGAGAAATGCCATGGCTTGCCAATGGAGATTGGCACCTGCCCTGTTTGAGATGCTCAATTTTCCCAGTCTCGGCAGGATGAGGAGGAAGTTCTGGTGAAAGTCTCCCAATGCCAAGCTGCCCACCAGGTGAAAGTGGGTTTGCTAATCAGTGTCATTAGCAGAGAGATTGGGAGGGGCCCTCTGGCTAAGGTTTCTGCAGGAAGGAGGGGAGAGAGGAGGGAAAGAGAGTCATGGTTAGAGCCTGGGAGCTTGGGTGTAGCCCTGAAATGAAAGGGTGATGAAGCAATACAATTTCCAGGACTTACCTGGTGGTCCAGTGGCTAAGATTCAGAGCTCACAATGCAGGGGGCACTGGTTTGATCCCTGGTCAGGGGACTAGATCCTGTGTGCTGCACCCAAGACCTGGCATAGTCAAATAAGTAAATAAACAATGCCATTTCCACTCCGTCCTATCTTGTTCCTTTTATAAAGAATGCTGGTGTTGTTACCGTTTTCAGTCACCAAGTCGTGTCCAACTCTTTGCGACTCTATGAACCATAGCACATCAGGCTTCCCTGCCCTTCACCGTTTCCCAGAGTTTGTTCAAACTCATGTCCATTGTGTCGGTGATGCCATCCAACCATCTAATCCTCTGTCATCTCCTTCTCCTCCTGCCCTCAATCTTTCCCAGCATCAGGGTCTTTTCCAAAGAGTCAGCTCTTTGCATCGGGTGGCCAAAGTATTGGAGTTTCAGCTTCAGCATCAGTCCTTCCAATGAATAGTCAGGGTTGATTTCCTTTAGGATGGACTGGTTTGATCTCCTTGCTGTCCAAGTAATGCTCAGTTGTGGATGTGTCTGTCGGTGAAAGTAAAGTCTGATGCTGTAAAGAACAATATTGCATAGGAACCTGGAATGTTAAGTCCATGAATCAAGGTAAATTTTGGAAGTGGTCAAACAGGAGATGGCAAGAGTGAACATAGACATTTTAGGAATCAGTGAACCAAAATGGACTGGAATGGGTGAATTTAATTCAGATGACCATTATATCTACTACTACTGTGGGCAAGAATCTCTTAGAAGAAATGAAGTAGCCCTCACAGTCAACAAGTCTGGAGTCAATGCAGTTCTTGGGTGCAATCTCAAAAATGACAGAATGATCTTTGTTCGTTTCCAAGGCAAACCATTCAGCATCACAGTAATCCAAGTCTATGCCCCAACCACTGATGCTGAAGAAGCTGAGTGCTGGTGGCAACCCACTGAATGAATTTCACAGCATCTGACCACCACGTGTAAAACGTGGTCTCTCTAAAGGTTTCCAACCTGGAATCCATGACAGGCTTCCTGGAGCCCATGGCCTCTGGAGTGCATGTGTGTGTGTGTGTATACTTGTGTGTGTGTTGTGTGTGCTTGTGGGTGCACATGTTCGTGTGTGCATGTGTGCAGGCATGCGTTCATGTGTGTGTCTGTGTGTGTGTGTGAGTATATGCCTGTACACTTCTGGAAACTAGTCAGCGCTCTTCAATCACATTTTCAGAGGCACATTGACCCCAATGCACAGATCACAGATGAAGAAACAGAGGTTCAAGGAGGCCCAGAGCAAATCCAAGTCCCACGCTGCCTCTACCCTGGGCTGAGCCCTGTCTCTCCCAAGGTGTTCCTGAGTCACAGGTCACCCTGTGTTACCAGAAGGGGAGGCATCCTGTTGTGTCTGCCCCCAGAAACCTGTGCTCTGCCTGCACCACCCGGAGGATCGGTTCTGAGCTGACCACACTGCTGTTCTGCACCCCCTAGGATCCCACGCAGCAGCGAGAGCAGGGCCCAGCTGGACTGCAGGGCCAATCTTGTGGCAGAGCCGAGAAGTCAGCCCCGAGCCTGACACCATGTCACATTACCCTCACCAGGGGCCCAATGTGTAAGACCCGCAGTGACAGGCCCCCATCACCCGGCCCGGCGGGGGTCTAGGGTGGGTGGGAAATGTTACCACAACTGATGTGCAAAGTCTAAACCAGTAAATAAGGCAGGAGGGCTCATGTGGACGAGAAGGAACATGCTTGGTGAGGCACGGGGGCCCCAGGAGAAGAACAACATGGAGGGGAGTGCTTGCACGGGTCTTCCCAGAAGCAGTGCTGGCCCCCTGCTATGGCCATGGCTGACTGGAGATGCAGGCCCCAGAGGACAGGTACTAGTGCTCCGCTGGCTCCTGGCCGCAGAGTCAGAGGCGCCACGTGGAAATCCAGCTCTGCCCTGGCCCGGTGGCCTTGGGTTCTGGGAGCGCATTTCACTGAGTGTAGATGGTGACAATGATGCCTACTGTGGCAGCTTTGAGGTCTGGCCCAGTCAGCACTGGACCAGGGCATGCCAGGACCCTCCCCCCTTCCCCATGCCTCGTCCACGCCAAGCCCCTGAGCCCTGCAGCGGCACCATCGGGGCTCAGTACAGGGTCAAGCAGTGATGGGCCACATGGCTGATCCAGTTTTATTATTTTGTCACTAGGACTGGACTTCACAGTGGGCGATCCTCCATAAACCCAAGGTCAGACCCAACGTCACAAGCACTGAGTCATACCTGCCGTGGAGTGATGGGTAAAATTGCTGACTCACTTTCACATGGTGAGCCAGGTGGGGAGAGTCCAGCTCTGAGGAACAGAAAATCCACCCGGCAGGCTCACGCAGGATGGGGATGGGGCGGGGGGGGGGGGGGGCGGAAGGAGGCTCTGCCCCTCGGAGGCGCCCAGCTCTGCCCTCTTCTGTGTGGGGCACTTGTCCTCACCCTGGTGGCCAGACGGCTGCAGCAGGTCCATAGTGGTGATGTGGGGGGAGGAGGAAGCAAGGTCAGTCATCTCGAGATGCTCTCTTCCTAGGGCAGAGGTGCCCAGTGCACCTCTTCCTGCCACCCTGGGATCTGCTAATGACCAGTCCTGCCCAAGGCAAGGACCCTTTCCTCAGATGCCCCAGGCACGGGGGAGGCGAGAAGGCATCTCTAACACACAACAGGGCCTCAAGGGAGGAAGGCATGGGTGTCCCGAGGGAACCTCAGCAAAGGTTCTCCCCCTGTGTGCGCCATCCTCCCATCTAGGAAGGCGTCCGTCTCTCTCTGCGCCAGGCGGTGAACCCACTAGGCCAGCAAGGCTTCCTCCCCTCCCATATCCTGCCTCAATATAATTAATAATCATTTTATTTCTGCACATACAAGATTTCACTCCATGTTTTGGTTTCTGGTGAAAAGCCTCAGGTGATTGCCATGTTTCTCTGACCTGGTGGGCATGACCCCAAAACGGTCTTCCCAGCACCGGCTGGACGCTCTGCTCTGTCCACCATCTGGCAGGGGGCCTGGGTTCGATCCCTGATCAGGAAACTAGATCCCACACACTGCAACTAAAGACCCTGTGAGCTGCAACTAGGACTCAGTACAGCCAAATAAGTTTTTTTTTTTTTTTAATGATAGAGACTGTTCAGTGTATACTTGATATTTAGATACATTAATTTGTATGTAATTTTTTCCCACCCTAAATTTCATCCCAGAAAAAAAAATCTCTAGAATTCAGCCCAACCTTCCACGAGTGAGATGGTTAACATGGCCGTCCCCCACAGCTCTGCCCGAGGCAGGCACACGCAGGTGCAGGGCAGCCCCGGGGACCTCACTACCCAATGGCTCGTCTTCCCAGGGATACCTGCTCTGGCAGCCCCTCCAGTCACAGGTGTGCACCCCCTGGGACTCTGGGAAAGGCTGCCTGTCCGTTTCTCCAGAAACAAGAGTGAGCCTCTCGGCTTAGCTGAGTTCTGGGGGCGGGGGACAAACAGTGATGCCTTCACAGGGAGCCTGCCCACGGGACCACCAGCCCTCCGGCTCCTGTGTCTCCAGCGAGGGGCAGGCATCCCGGATGACTTCCTGCTGCTCTCCACCATTCAGAGAGAGCAGCGGACGCCCCACCCGGGAAGCCGCCCTGGAGGCACCAGGCAGGGCTCGTCCCCCCAGCCCTGCACATGCGGTGGCCCTGAGGGCAGGAGGGAAGAGGGGAGTCAAACCACAGGAAGACACAAAACCAAGTCCTTCGCTCAGATGGGGAGGAAGGAAAATGAGCTAAAAACAAAGGGGTCAGTGGTGGGATGGAGTACGGGGGGCGTGCAGAGGAAGGGTGGGGTCACAGAGAGTGAGGGCTGTGTGAGGTGGCTCCTCTCCCTGCCCTCAATGACAATGCCACGTCCACTGTCTGAACTGGGCACACCAGGCATACCTTTGGCCTTGACCTGACACTAGGTTGTGATACCCGGGCAAGGAATTGGATGCCAACCACAGGCAGGCCCACTCCACACGAGGGCTTGGTGTCTTGTTGCGGCTGAGCCTCTTTGCTGGCAGGGCCCCACCCCGTGCTCTCCCCCTGGGACCGCTAACACCTGAAGACCATCTCCGCGCCACTGGGGTCTTATGACATCTTGCCTGTCACGGCACCACACACAAGTGGAGCTCAGCGGTTGCTTCCCACCTACGGAAGACCATGGGTTCAGGGCTCTGACTGCTCCAGCTTCAGCAGGCGTGGCCAGAATAACCCACCCAGGAAAACGTGCTGGGATTCTAGGTCCTGTGGTCACGGGCTGACCGAGGAAAGCCTCCTGACTTTCCTCCAGCATTAAAAAGTTTTCCTAACTTTACCCATCCAATGCCAGTGAAAGCCAGCAGGGGAACATCTTTCCTTGGCCTTTTTAGGCAACCTTGGAGGACTAGAAAATGTAGCTGAAATAATCCCCCCTTTAAAAACGCACGCACAGAGAGCCCACTGTCTTAATGCGACTGCCTGTGTAATTAGCAAACAGGGAGAGCGCTTCCCTTCCACGGCGAGCCTCGCCCGCCCATCTGCACTCTAATTTGCCAAAAGGCTCCAACTATATTTGCATGTTTTTCCATCTAATTTAGCCTGATCACAACTTAGAGCAGGTGCAGCTCCAGCAGATGACCTGAGCCGTCAGCCAGGTCCCTCCACAGGGCGCTCCAAAATCCACTTAAAGGGCCCCTGCCTGTCACAGTCAGCACAGGTCATGCAGGCCATCCATGCACGAGACACTCATGCCAGGGTTGTCCCCACGGTTATCTCTGCTGGGCCCCGAGGATCCCTGAGGAACGTAACTGTACCATAGACGCCCTCTGCCCTCCACATCCCTGGATGACAATCACTTGCCATGAAGTCATGGTTGGGTGTGTGCTGAGATGCCCCGGGGGCCCTGGGGCCCTGTTCTACCTGCAGAGTGGCTGGTGGGAGAGCCACAGCCTGTGCTCAGGGCCACCCTGCATTTAACCCTCATGGCAGGCACCCTGCCGTCAAAACCAGCTGCACAGAACCTGTCTGCAGTGCCCCACCTACCACAGGGCCCCAGCACCCTCCTGCGCTCCATCTGCCAGGGCAGCCAACTCCCGACAGCCACCTTCCACTAAGGTACCCTGGAAGGAGTCCCCACCACCTGCAGATTTGCATGTTGAAATGACCCACAGAGGCAAAGCTGACTCCCCAGGCTGCCGCAGAGATGGAGACCAGCCCAGAGGGGACCGGCTATTTCACCAAGATGTGAGGTCGACTCCTGGCTGCATCCTAGAAGGGTAGAGACCGTCATCTGCCCCAAAAACCTTCCCAGGTGGCCCCAGGAATATCAATATTTAGCTAACATTGGGTTAATGTTGAGGGTTCAAAAACGTGTTGATTTCCCTGCAAAGACCCAGTGCCTGGGTTCAGGAATCATGTCCACTTCCTAGTGTGCAGCCAGCTTATGGATGTGCAAACACACTCACACACACACACACACACAGTCACATGCTTGTGGACACAAGCACACACATACAAACTCACATTCATACATGCTTGCACATCAAGGCACACTCATACGTTCATGAATATGTCCACACATTAGTGGACACAAGGTTGCACAGGATCCTATTCTCACACACACACCTCCTAAGGTATACAGCTAGTCCTGACCTCCGTGTGGGGGAACTCAGGGTCTGGCTGGGTCAATGCACAGATGCACCCTCAGGCCGTGCAGGTGGCTTGAGCTACGGGGAGGGGAAGCTGCTGGAGGCTGGACAGCCACCTGAACAGAGCACAGAGCAGCGGCCCCCAGGGTCCAGCCCACAGAGACTGCCACCCGACTGCCTCTGCCACCTCCCAGGCGCTTGCCCCACCAAGCCCCCTGAGGATGCTGCCAATAGTCACCCTTGGGCCTCAAGGACCCAATGGCCCCAGCCTGGCCATTCTCCTTTCCTGTGGCTTAACCTGACCCCTGCCCCTGAGACACACACCACACACAGATACACACATACACAGAGTCACATATGAACATACCTCTATACACACTGCGTACACAGATACACACACAGGTACACACACAGTCTGTTTACTACACACTCACTGAACTGAGAGCCTCATAACAAAGGATTCTTAATCCTCTTACCCATCTCTTACTCCTCTGGGCAGTCCAGTGTCCCCCAACCCTCCTGACTGCCTCATCTCAAGGAGCCTGATTCTGATGGGCCTACCCAGCACACTGTGTCCAGCGCCTTAACTTTCAAAAGGTCCACCATGGATCCCTGCTCAGTGATGGGATTCAGACTCCACTCACATGCTAATCCTACCTTCCTCCTCTCACCCACCCCTCACCCTAAGATTCATCTGTGGGCAGATTTTTCTGTAAGGCCAGCCTTTGGTCTAGCCCTCTCTCGCACTCTCCATTTTATACCCTGGCCTAGACTGCCGGATGAGTACTAAGCATTCTGGCAAATTGACCCAGCAATGATGGTGATGGTGGTGGTGGTGATGATGAAGGGGATGATGGTGGTGATGGTGATGTGGTAATAGTGATGGTGATGGTGGTGGTGATGGTGGTGATGGGGATGGGGGTGGTGATGGTAATGATGGTGATGGTGATGGTGGTGGTGATGGTGACGATGAAGGGGATGATGGTGGTGATGGTGATGTGGTAAGAGTGATGGTGATGGTGATGGTGATGGTGGTGAGGGGATGGGGGTGGTGATGGTAATGATGGTGACGATGAAGGGGATGATGGTGGTGATGGGGATGAAGGGGATGATGGTGGTGATGGGGATGGTGATAATGATGGTGGTGATGATGGTGAGGAAGGGGATGATGGTGGTGATGGGGACGTGGTAAGAGTGATGGTGACGATGAAGGGAATGATGGTGGTGATGGGGATGGGGTGGTGATGATGGTGATGGTGATGGTGGTGGTGATGGTGAGGAAGGGGATGATGGTGGTGATGGGGATGGTGATAATGATGGTGGTGATGGTGATGTGGTAAGAGCGATGGTGATGGGGATGGTGATGGTGATGGTGATGATCAAGGGCATGATGGTGATGATGGTGAGGAAGGGGATGATGGTGGTGATGGTGATGTGGTAAGAGTGATGGTGATAGTGATGATGGTGGTGATGGGGATGGGGGTGGTGATGGTAATGATGCTGATGATGATGGTGGTGGTGATGGTGATGATCAAGGGCATGATGGTGGTGATGGTGACGATGAAGGGAGTGATGGTGACGATGAAGGGGATGATGGTGGTGATGGGGACGTGGTAAGAGTGATGGTGATGGTGATGGTGATGATGGTGGTGATGGGGATGGGGGTGCTCATGGTAATGATGGTGATGGTGATAATGATGGTGGTGATGATGGTGATGAAGGGGATGATGGTGGTGATGGTGATGGTGATAATGATGGTGGTGATGATGGTGATGAAGGGGATGATGGTGGTGATGGGGATGGTGATAATGATGGTGGTGATGATGGTGAGGAAGGGGATGATGGTGGTGATGGTGACATGGTAAGAGTGATGGTGATGGTGATGATGGTGGTGATGGCGATGGGGGTGGTGATGGTAATGATGGTGATGGTGATAATGATGGTGGTGACGATGGTGATGAAGGTGGTCACGATGGTGAAGCTCATGCTCTTTTGATTCAGTGAGGACTTACTCTAGGCTGTGTAAGTATGCTAAATGTTTTATGTCTCCTTTTAATATTTAAAGCAATTATCTGAGATAATTCACAGAAAAGGAGACCTAGAGAGCTTTGATAACCTGCCAAAGCCCCATAGCTAGCAACAATGGCATCCAGGCCTGTGTGCCCCAAAGTGCATGTTCCTGCCGCTGGCCCCTACTCAGATGGGTAGAAGGAAGCCAGAATATTTCCTTAGAATCCAAAGAGGAGGAAACAGGCGGGGCACCTGGGGAAACATGAGTGGTTGCAAGGCAGCCCCCTGTCATTCCTCCCACCCTGTCCTGGGGCTTCTAGACTTCTCTACAGGGAAACCCCTCCTTATCCTCTTCTGGTTCTTCATCTGCCAGTCCCCATGGAAATGCTTCATCCAGAGACCCCTCCAGACCACCCCAGTCCCATCCCCATTCCAAAGTGCACTCTGTTTTCTTTATTTAAAATTAATTTATAATCATCATATGATAGTGTATAAGTTTAAGGTATACAATGTGTTGATTTGATATGTTTCAATGTAGCAACATCTCACACGCTAGTAAAGTAATGCTCAAAATTCTCCAAGCCAGGCTTCAGCAATAGGTGA
This sequence comes from Capricornis sumatraensis, assembly GCF_032405125.1. Classification (NCBI taxonomy): domain Eukaryota; kingdom Metazoa; phylum Chordata; class Mammalia; order Artiodactyla; family Bovidae; genus Capricornis; species Capricornis sumatraensis. The sequence continues at coordinate 249,290,910 of NC_091069.1, read as the reverse complement.
ACTGTGAACTCCCTAATGTTCAAGCTGGTTTTAGAAAAGGCAGAGGAACCAGAGATCAAATTGCCAACATCTGCTGGATCATGGAAAAAGCAAGAGAGTTCCAGAAAAACATCGATTTCTGCTTTACTGACTATGCCAAAGCCTTTGACTGTGTGGATCACAATAAGCTGTGGAAACTTCTGAAAGAGATGGGAATACCAGACCACCTGACCTGCCTCTTGAGAAACCTATATGCAGGTCAGGAAGCAACAGTTAGAACTGGACATGGAACAACAGACTGGTTCCAAATAGGAAAAGGAGTACGTCAAGGCTGCATATTGTCACCCTGCTTATTTAACTTTTATGCAGAGTACACCATGAGAAACGCTGGGCTGGAAGCACAAGCTGGAATCAAGGTTGCCGGGAGAAATCTCAATAACCTCAGATATGCAGATGACACCACGCTTATGGCAGAAATTGAAGAGGAACTAAAAAGCCTCTTGATGAAAGTGTAAGAGGAGAATGAAAAAGTTGGCTTAAAGCTCAACATTTAGAAAACTAAGATCATGGCATCTGTTCCCATCACTTTATGGGAAATAGATGGGGAAACAGTGGAAACAGTGTCAGATTTTATTTTGGGGGGCTCCAAAATCCCTGCAGATGGTGACTGCAGCCTTGAAATTAAAAGACTCTTACTCCTTGGAAGAAAAGTTATGACCAACCTAGACAGCATATTGAAAAGCAGAGACATTATTTTGCCAACAAAGGTCTGTCTAGTCAAGGCTATGGTTTTTCCTGTGGTCATTTATGGATGTGAGAGTTGGACTGTGAAGAAAGCTGAGCGCCGAAGAATTGATGCTTTTGAACTGTGGTGTTGGAGAAGACTCTAGAGAGTCCCTTGGACTGCAAGGAGATCCAACCAGTCCATTCTGAAGGAGATCAGCCCTAGGATTTCTTTGGAAGGAATGATGCTAAAGCTGAAACTCCAGTACTTTGGCCACCTCATGCGAAGAGTTGACTCATTGGAAAAGACTCTGATGCTGGGAGGGATTGGGGGCAGGAGGAGAAGGGGACGACCCAGGATGAGATGGTTGGATGGCATCACGGACTCGATGGAAGTGAGTCTGAGTGAACTCCGGGAGTTGGTGATGGACAGGGAGGCCTGGCGTGCTGCGATTCATGGGGTCGCAAAGAGTCGGACACGACTGAGCGACTGAACTGAACTGACTGAATGTAACAACATGATGTATTGGCTAACACCCCTGTCTCCTCACATAGTTGTTATCTTTTGTGTACGGTGAGAACAATTGAGATCCAATCTCTCAGCAACTTTCAAGTTCATAATGCAGTCCTGTTGACTATAATCACAGTGCTGTGGGTTAGATCTCCGGGCCTCATTTATATACTTGGAGTGAGTCTGTGCCCTTAGACAACACGTGCTCAGCTTTCAAAGGCTGCAGCTCGGGACTCGTATCCTCTGCTGGGCTGTTCAGCATCCTTGGAAACCAGGTTGAGCTTGGTGCTGCCAAGATGGAACAAACTGCTCCCACCTCCTCCCTCGCAGCTGGCTTCCTGGGACCCTGGTTTCCTCTTTTTCTTTGCCAGCTCTTTTATCAGAAGAGGATAGGGAGGCTTCGGCAGCCCTGCCCTTCACGTTGTGGGGGTCAAAACGCAGGTGCAGAGCCCTCCACTCATCTTTCCCTGCAGGGGTCCTGACACCTGGAGAGCCTCGCCCCTCCCCTCAGCCACCGTGGCCCTGTCGACCCTGGGGGACCAGTTGGTTAGATGTGGAAGGGACAGCTCTGCACTGCCCTAACAGGAGCTGGACCGGGTGGTCTGTGTGAAGGGTGATGGGGGGCCTGTGAGACAGAAGCTCCCTTCAACCGCGACACAGATGCCCTCCTTCCCACAACCCATTTCATTAGCAAAGAGACCAGCAAGTTCCAGAAGCTGAGGATCCTGCCCCCTGCTGCCACCAGTCCTAGCTCCCCAGGCCCCCATTGCCAGGCACCCAAGGGCTGTTCCCTGCTGGACGTCTCACGGTGAGGTCTCCCAGAGCGGGGTAAGTGCAAATGTCTGAGCCAGTCCAGGAGTGGGGGCCGTCAAATGCTGTCCAGTCAGCACTGCACCCCCACCCCTGCAGGGCTGTACCTGGAAAGCAGGGGCCAGGAGTGCCAAGGCTCCCTTCCTCCCCATTCACACTCAGTCCTGACAGGGAAGAGCCCAGAATGCGGTGGGCTTGGCCCAAGAACCACACCATCCCTGGCAAACCTGCCTCGCAGGGGCCTGCCTCGAGGATCCCAGAGCCCAAGGCCCCACGCAGGGAGCGGGGGTCAAGTTCAGGAAGATGCAGGAAGATTCCATCCACACCAACGCTCCCTGCTCCCGCTCCTGTGGTCTGCTGTGCCCTCTCCAATCTCACCTGGCTGTGTCGCAAGCACAGACAGGTCCCTGTGGAGAGAACCCCTGCAGGTTCTTGGCCAACAGCGACAGAGCAGAGAAGAGACAGGCTGGGACCGGGCTGCAAAGCCGGGCGGTGGCAGCGCCCTCCGCCCAGCCACACCCACCACCCACAGGTGACTCGAGAGGGAGAATCCACCCAGCACCTCCCAAACACAGGCCCCTTCTCTGTTGTAACAAGCACAGGGCAGCGGGAGGGGAGGGAGAGCCTGGAAAGTCCCAACAAGAGACTCAAAACTGAGTCACCGTGACCCTGGGGCAGGGAGACGCACCATCCCTGGCTGGGGTCCGGGCTCAGCTGCAAAACCCAAGGCAGGGAGGGGGTAAGGGCCAACCGTCTGCACAGAGGTGTAAAGAGCCCTGGGGCGGGCAGACTGTGCCTCTCCCAGGCCTTCCTGCATCCTGCTTCTGCAGCATGACCCTGTAGCTCCTCCACCAGCCAGCCCCCGCCTTCCCCTTGAACCTCACTGGCTGGCATGGCGCCAGACTTAGGCAGGAGACCATTAGCCGTGCTTCCCTCTTCTTCACTCACAACCCACCTCAGACCAGGGCAGAGTCTCCTCAGGAAGAGGTACTGAAGATGAAATGGTAATGCCACACTGTGAGGCCAGACAGCAGCAACCAGAACTAAGCCCTCGGCCCCCAGCCTCAGAGACAAGGCTCGAAGGCACTGAGCTTGGGGCGTACTTGTTACGCAACACAGGAAGTCTGTCCTGACGGCCGCAGGAATGGATGCCGGAGGCCACGTATCTCCCTCCACCCTAGATCTGATTAAGGTGTCAGCTTCCTTGTATCTTTCCATTTATGCCCCTTCTAACCCTTCCTCTCCCACCTCTTTCCCATCCCCAGTAGAGTGTGTTCCAATGACAAGGACCTGCCTTCCTAACCAGGCCAGCCTAGAATGCGGCAAATGCTCAATAAACCACTGGTGAGCCGATGAATGCGTGAGTGAACGAATCTAGTCATCTGCCTGGATTCACAGGGTGAACTGTGTCCAGTGACCAGTGCACACACCTACCCAGCTGACCAAGCTCTGTGTGGTCTGAACACACGGCCTCCTGCACACAGGCACATTCAGAAACACGGGCGTGGCTTCAGGGGGACCCACAGGCCATAAGTGACCCCTGTGAAAACTCGGGGTGCAGCCACTCTGAGCACAGCGTTCTGAAGGAGGGCTTGGTCAATGCCACGGAACAAGGGCATTTCTACCCAGGAGACACATGCACACACGTCTACACATCCATAGGCGTGTACACACGTGCACACACAAACATGCACACACACACGTGCACACATGCATGTACGTGCATGAAGGTGGTACAAAAATGCACATGGGCACACGGTACAGGTACACACGTGCACACGAATACACACGCATGCACACACACTCAGAGTCTCAGGCCACATGGCCTGCACCTCAGGGTATGTGAAGATGTCCCACCATCTCTCCCCAGTGAATGTGGCAGGGTGGGTGGCTGAGTCTCCTCCAGCCTGTTTAGTTGAACCAAAGGCAGGTCTGTGACAACTCAGTCAAGTGACAGTCAGCCTGGGTCTGGGCAGCCCGGGGCTCAGGTGGCGGTACCGATGACTTCACCCTTTGGTTTCCACACTCTTGTACGTGTGTATGTGGGCACGTGCATGCCTGTGTCTACAGGCTGAAGACCTCACCCGGGCTGGGCCCACAGGAGGCCAAGGACAGGCTGAGGATAGGCGTGAGTGAGGAACTGTGTTTTTAGGATGAGAAGGAGTGGTGTCAGCCAGCCGCCAGCACTGTCTCCTGGGGTGTGGGATGTGTGTGTCTACAGTGCAGAGATGTGGGGTCCTGGGACTGGAGAAAGCTCAGGAATGGCTGTGGAGCCTCATGGAGGCTCTGCCAGCTCTGCCCCTGTGCCCAAGAGAACCAAACCTGCCCCCCAGAAGTTTTCACCTGGTGTCCACACCCCGCTCCTTTCCTGGCCCCAAGAAACCATCCCCCCCCCACCAGGCTAAGCCTTCTCCATAGGCCTGCAGGGCTCTGTCTGGTTCCTCAAACCCCATGCGTGCACTGGAATTCCCACTGATCAGGTGACGAGACTGAGGCCCAGAGAGGCCAGACAACTTGGCCAAAAGCTGGACACCCCACCAGGCGTGTGGAATAGGCCAAACCCCAACTCCACCCACCTAGAACATCCACCCTGCCACCCCAGAATACACGTCGATGGCTTTGCTGGGCAGCCTGGCCACACTGCTTCCTCTCCCAGCAGGCAGGGCTCAGGACCCCCCTGTTCCCAGGCTCACCCACCCCTGCAGTTCAGCAGAGGGCCCCGCACTCAGGACACGTGTGCCAGCTGCCAGGCTGTTAATGCGAAGATAGAGAACATGCCAATTAAGAACATTTTACTGAATTTTAAAATGGGGGGAATGCATTAAACTCACTAGTTTTGATTTTTTGCTTTCAGGCTCAGTTTACAGCTATCGCCCTTCCCCTGCAAGGAGCAGCTCCTGCGCAGCCCACTCCTGCACAGGCTCCTCCCAGACTCCTCCCAGACTCCTCCTAGGTCTCAGCTTCAGCTGCTGTTGATGGTGACTGTGCAACCTGCTCAAGGCCAGCAGTTTGTAAAGTATGTGATCCGCAGACACCCGAGGCACCGGGATGGGGTGTGGTTCATCCATTCCCAGGGGGCCCCCTGGGGAGATTTACCTGGACAGCAGGTGTGGTGTAACCAGGAAGGTCTGTGTGTCTCTGAACACCTGGGGACCATGGGCTATGGGGCCCCCAGCTTCCCCTTCTGTGCCAGGGTAATCCCATCTCTCGGGCAGAGTCCCAAGACCAGCAGGCAGTGTCACCCAGGTGCGTTGTTAGAACCCAGCCCTGCCCAGCAGTTTCGAGGCCGCCCCAGAGTCAGAAACTGCTGCGGGTGCAGGGATTCGCCTGGACAACCGTGGCTGCAGGTCATCACCAAGGTCAAACCACAGGTGGGCAGGGCATTGCAGACCAAGAATCCTAGGTGAGGAGTCCTGTGGTCCCAAGCGACGGTGGCATGGATCCCAGCTGCTGCCCGGGCTCAGGTGGCTGCTTTGGACAACTTCACCCTTTGGTTTCCACACGCTTGCACAAGTGGGCACATGCAAGCCTGTGTCTCCAGGCCAACAGACGTACCCAGGTTGGGCCCACAGGAGGCCGAGGACAGGCGTGGGTGAGGGACTGTGTCTGCATGATGGGCAGGAGTGGGCTCAGCCAGCCGCCAGCACTGTCTCCTGGGATGTGGGTTGTGTGCGTCTACACTGCAGAGACAAGGAGTCCTGGGACTAGAGAAAGCTCAGGAACGGCCATGAAGGCTCTGCCAGCCCCGCCCCTGTGACAGAGCAGAGCGAGAAGCCAGCCAGGCCCCGCCATCAACCTGACTGTCGTCATGGGGTTGTTAGCGCCAGCCAGGAGCCCCCAGGGTCCCCACACTGGGCAGGAAAGCCTGCTCTGCCCGGGGGAGGGGCACCATCCAGAGTGTGGTCCTGAGAAACACCAGGAAACCGGGAATCAGAAGCACCCTCCCTCCAGACTTCAGATGTTGCCTCTTTCCTCCTCACCTCCAAGCCCTCCCGCACCCAAACACGCCCCCCAAGGACTTTCCGTCCCAACGCTGCCTTCCCCGTGTCTCTCTCCCACCCAGAAAATGCCCCACCGCCTCACCTGCCTAACCCGGCGCAGTGCTGGGAAAAGGCAGCAGCATTACCCCCGCCCCCGCCCCACTAATTCATACTCAAGAGTGAATGGACTTCCCTGGTGGTCCAGTGACTCACAGGGGACATGGGTTCCATCCCTGGTCCAGAAAGATCCCGCCTGCCTCAGGACAACTCAGCCCACGCACCATAACTACTGACGCCCTCGCTCTGGGGCCCCAGAGCCGCAACAAGAGAAGCTGCCGCAATGAGAAGCCCACACACCATGAGGCTTCTCAGAGAAGAAGGCTTGGGGGCTAGAGAGCAGCCCCCACCTGCCACAACTAGAGAAAATCTGTGTGCAGCAATGAAGACCCAGCACAGTCAAAAAATTTTTTTAAAAAGAGAGAATGTCTGATGAGACCTCCTAGAACTGCCAAGTCACCTAAATGTCCCTCTAACTGGTTGAGAATTGAAATGAAGCCTAACCCGGGTCCTTGACCCCACCTGCATGTAGAACCATCTGAGGGTTTTTACATACGTGTGGAGGCCCACCCGGAATATGTCCAAATGAGGAGGCAGAGGGTGGCCAGGATCAGTGGTTGTAAAAGCTCCCTGAGTATTGAGGACCAGCCAGGGCTGAGACCATGGAGCTGGGAGGAGGTTCCTGCACTGAGGGGAAGGGAGGCTGGTGGGGCTGTCCTTCCCGTGGGAGTTTCCAGGACTCGCTGGGCCTCTGACTCTATCCCCCTTCCCCTCTGACCATCACTGCATTCATTCGTTTGTTCCCAGCACTTACCCGGCACCTGCGTGGAGCAATCTGCCCGAAGCCCCAGAAATGTGGCAGTGAAGCAGATAGGCCCACTGCTGTGCCCATGGGGCTCAGATCCTTTGAGGAGGGGAACTCTGAGCCATCAGAGTACGCGGCGCATGCGGGGTAGGAAAGGTGCTGCCTAGATGGGGTGCTCAGGGAAGGCCGTCTAGCCAAGGAGCTTGGACTGGGAGGGAGGGAGCCATACACAAGGGCCCCCCAGCCAGAGCCACAGAGCATGCCAATGTCCTGGGGCAGGAGTGTGCAAGGGGCAGCGTGGCAGGCAGAGTGTGACCGGTCCAAGCCTGGGACAGGAAGGAAGTGGGGACCTTGCAGGTCCGAGGACAGGCTTTCTTCCTCCTCAGGGGATGCTGGGCCTCCCACGTCCAGCAGGATTCGATGGCTCCTCGAACAGTCTCTCTGTGGTTGCCTTATTCCAGGGACTCTTTGGAGAAGGCAATGGCACCCCACTCCAGTACTCTTGCCTGGAAAATCCCATGGACGGAGGAGCCTGGTAGGCTGCAGTCCATGGGGTCGCTAGGAGTCGGACACGACTGAGCAACTTCACTTTCACTTTCACTTTCCAGGGCTTGGCTCTGTGCTCAGACCTCGACGCCTGTGTGGATCTGAGTTCCGACAGTGAGGGTGTGCAGGGCTGGTCTGGAGAGCAAGTGTCACCTCAGGGGCTACCTGGGTGCCAGGTGTGAGTCATGAGTTTCCAGCAAGCATTGTGAAGGAGCTTTCTTGGCTGGTGGGGTTTGCTCTGGCCACTGGGTGGCCACTGGGTGCTGGGCCGACCCACAGGGTCAGTGTCAGCGTTCCGTTTGACGGATTCAGAAACTGAGGCAAGCAGCCCAAAGCTCCAGGCTCTACCCAGACCTGCTGGCCCCAAAGGCAGGGACTCAGCTCTCCCCTTACAAGGGCTAACAGCTCAGGCTGACCCAGCATCTAACAACCCACAGTCCCCTGACGGGCCTCTGTGTCAGCTACTGGCTGAGGGGCCCTGCTTCCCCTCCCCAACTCTCCACCAACAAGCTACAGAGCCTCCCCGAGGGGCCGGGGGAGGAAGGGGAAGCCATAGTGGGCGGGGTGTCCAGGCAGGAAATGCGGGGGCTGCACTCCACAGGGGCCACAAGAACCCAATCTTTCCGGCGGCTTCCCTCTGGGGACCCCCTCAGGGATGGGGGGTGTGGGCAGAGGAGTTTCTGGGTGAAATCCCCAGCTCTTTCTCTGTCGGGGCTTTCCCAGCTGGCAAGTTTGGGGGACCACTTCCCTCCCCGCAGTCAGAACCCCTCCCGCCACCCACACGGGGAGGGGCCACGGGGATTTCTCTCCCAGTCCCGGGCTGCGGTCTTCCAGCTGTCCAGGTTCAGAGGGGAAAACAGCCAGCCTAAATGAGCTGGGCCACTCAGAGGGAGCAGGCCTCCCAGGGGCAGCAAGAGCCCACAAAGCCCTAACGAACCAGGGGAGTGGCCAGGAGCGGACCCATACATGTCCCTCAAACTCTTCCCCACTCTCTGGTCAGCACGCAGGCACTGGCCCACCGGGGACTGGGGACCAGGGAGGACCACCTGCAGCCTTAACACCGCAGGCCAAACTCGGAGCCGCCTCGCTGCTCAAGTGTGGTCCACCACGCTGGCGACCCTGGGGCACGTCGCAAGGGCAGTGCAGCACCCCACCCGCGGGGGTGCAGTGCAGACCCTCGTTTCCGGGGACAAGGCACAGTCACCCCGGCCAGGGGCTGCTCTAGAAAGCAGGGTCCGGATGGAGGACTGCTGTTGCTAAGTCACATCAGTCGTGTCCGACTCTGTGCGACCCCATAGACGGAAGCCCACCAGGCTCCTCTGTCCCTGGGATTCTCCAGGCAAGAACACTGGAGTGGGTTGCCATTTCCTTCTGGATAGAGGATTAGGCAGCTTAAATTCCAAAGGGCAAGCCCAGGGCGGCGAGGAGCCACGTGGCACAGATGCCGTGCCCTCAGTGGTGGTCGGCCCCAGGAACACAGGCTTTGCATGTGGCCTTCCCTGGGAGTGACCCCCAAATGGGGAGCAGGGGGAGCAGGCAGATCTGCCCTCCACCCCGTCAAGGCTTGCCCTGTGGGGCCTCTCGGTGTGGCCGCTGATCCGAGTCAGGCTCAAGCAGTGTGACACCAGGACAGAAGCAGAAAGCGGCCGGGGGACCGCATGGACACAGCTGCTGGATGCTGCCCCAGGCCACTCACGCCCATAGCTCGGTGCCCACAGCCGCCGTGCTGCAGGTGGAGGGCAGGGCTCAGGACAGGTGAGCCGGCCCCGCAAGCCACCTGGGCCCGAGCTGCTCTCTCACCACCTTGGTGCCCAGCTCTCCCGTCCCCTCCCCTGGACTCCCTGGAGGAGAGGTTGGGTCCCTACTCCACTGCGGTGGGGGGAGGCCCGAGGGCAGTGGGGCTGCACCCTGCTGGGTGGGGGCTCCTGTCCTCCAGTCCCACGGTCAGGCGTGTGGGCAGAGTTCCCGCCACACCCGAGGACTGATGCCCACCTCGCTGCCGCCCACCAGCTGCAAGGAGGCTGGCTTTGGCTAAGGACTTGCATCTCCTTGTTTTCCGGATGGGAAATCCTCTCTCTGAGTTCAGGGGCCTGAGAGTATCCACTTGCCCTAAATCTCCTTTAGTTAGCCAGAGGAGAGGGGGTATGGAGATGCCCAGTGTGGGTGGAGGGGGGGCCATCCTGAAGCTCAGGGCATGAGGGGGGTTCGGAGTGACCTCAGGAAGTGGACACTTAATGCCCAGTGGGGGCTCCCACAAGAAGGTAGGAGGGCTGTGACCTCGTGTCCCCGGCTCCCCCATGTTCAAAGTGTAGGAGAGAAGTCACCAGTCACCCGTGGACTCACCTGGGGTCTCCCCGAGCTCCTCTCCCCCACCCCAACTGCATTACCCACTACACCCCCACTCAGGACTGGGGGCCAGTGCGGTCAGGGGGCCTGGAGCTGAGACAGAGCTGCCCGACAGGGCAGGGGAAGGACAGGAGGCAGCCCCCATCCTCTCCCGAAAGGGGGGCTTTGGGCACCCCTCTTCCCATCCTTTCCACCCTGCTGCTCCCCCAAGGCCCCCTGTGTCCAGACAACACACCACAGGTCCCCCTGACTGTCCCGCCCAGCGAGGGCTCGTGGGGCCAGCTGAGGTGGCCAAGGAGCAAAGACAACACGTCCCCCCTTCCGTGAGGCCACGGCGGTGAGTCCTGCCCTCCCATGAGGGGCCCCAGCCGGCTTCCTGAGACCCACACTTACCACCACCCCCCAGCAGATCCCCCCCGAAACATGCCAACCCCGAAACGTGTGAGTCCTCAGGACACAGGCAGGGGGCTGGTATCTGGGGCACTGAGTCTGTCGCGTGGACCCTACCCAGCCCTTGACCTCAGGCCCCACCGACGCTCGCAGAAACACAGCAGCCACACCCCGCTGCTCCCCTCCCCTTCGCTCTCACCACAAGGGGGCAGGGGGAACCCCCAGCACCCCTGGCCCAACTCTCCTCTCTGGGGGACAGACTGAGGGTGAAGGTGATTCAGGAAGCCACCTGGGAGTGCCCCCCGGGGTGGTGGGAACCCAGGCCCCCTGGCCCGCCCCACCCCCAGGGCCCCTGGCCTGCTCTTGCCCACCCCCACCCCATGCACATGGCCCTGGGCACGGCTCCAGGACCGTCTTGCTGGCAGGGCGGGGACTTGATCCCATGTTCCCTGAGTGGCGCCAGCATCTCCTGGTTCCGGGAAGGAATGTTTGGGGCCCTGTGGGCGGCAGCGCCTGGGCCCAGGTCAGCGGCTGCCCCACGAGTCTGTTAATAGGTGAATCATTGACTCCAGTCTTCGGGTCATCCATGGGTGGGCAAAAGAGGGTTGCCATAGCAACGCCTAAACAGGAACCCAGGCCACCAAGTGTTAGGATGCAGGCTGGGCTCTAGGGGCCCGGGGGGTGTGGTGAGGAACCTCAGACAGATGTATCCTAGCCCAGATCTTAAAGCAGTAGCCTGGCTGCTGTGAGAGGCTATGGGCGGCCTGGCCTGGGTGGGGCAGGGTGGGGGTGGGCATCAAACTCTTCACAGGCCACTCACTGTCATTTACCACGAAGTCAAAGCATCACAGAATTTGCTCACAAAGGGGCCTGAGGGACCTGCCCTTCACTTCATGGTTAAGAACATCAACTCGGGTTAACCCGGCCAGTGGTTGTGCTGGGCTCCCCCTGCCCCAGGCCTCCTGCCCTCTGGCTGTACATTTCTAGGCCTCAGTTTCCTCTTCTTTAAAATGGTATCTGTCTTGCTGACCTCAGAGGCTTCCTTCCAGGATCAAGAGGAGAGTCCCAACAGGCGAGGGAGGGCGTGTGACTCAGGCGGTCAGTCCTGGCCTGGTTGGAACAGGAGTCCCCAAAGTGTTGCCTCAGTTCTAAACCCAGGAACCTGCAAACGCAACCTTATTTGGAAAAATGGTCTTTTCAGCTGGAGTGAAGGTAATTCTGGAATTCACTGGTGGCCTAGTGGTCAGGATCCCAGACTTTCACTGCCATGACCCAGGTTCAATCTGGATTACCTGAGTGGACTTCAAATCCAGTGACCGGTGTCATTAAAAGCAGAGCAGAGATACAGCAGGAAGGGGGCCCCCAAGACCGTGGAGGAGGCAGAGCCGGGGGCGGGAAGCAGATGCGGCCTCTGCCAGGGAGGCCGGCAGCACCAGGAGCCGGAAGAGCAGGAAGGAACCCCCTCGAGCCTCCTGGGGACGGATGACCTGACCACTCTGGCCGCCAAACACATGTCCATTGCTTGAAGCTGTCTGGTTCATGGTCAGTTGCTTCGGCAGCCCCGGGAGACCTGGACAGCTGAGCGGGACACGAGCTGCCCTTCCCAGGAAACACGCTCTACAGCGGCTGAGGGAACTGGCGGTGAAGACAGTCAGGATGTGGCTTGGGAGGAGATGGCTGGGACTCACCCCCCTCGGAGCCCACGCATCTTCAAACCCCTGGTTTAGCTCAGTTTTTCACAGGAGAAAAGCAAAAGCAGCTGCAACAGCCCCTGGTGAGTCCCCACACGGAGCTGGGGGTGAGCTCTCAGCATAGACCGGCACAGGAGAATCCCACATCGCTGTTACCAGCCGCCAGGAGGAGGCTGATTTCCAGCACCTCCAGGAACTGCCCCTTTCACATCATGCCAGTGCCCCTGGGCCAGCACAGGGCCTCCAAGTTCCTGCAGACAGAGCATGGGTGTCTCACCTCCCACTCAGCCCCCAGGTCTGATGGGTCTCCTTTGCTGGTGCCCAGAGCGCCACCCACTCCATATGCAGCAGTCTGCAAACCCATCCCCCAGCCTTACCTGCAGCAAGTCTCTGAAGACGCCTTGGAAAGCCACATTTTTGAGCCAGATCTTTTTTGTATTGATTTCTGGCTCTTGGTTGGGGGAGGGGGGAAGGCTGTGCAGAAAAGCTGGGCTCTGGGGACCTGAGAGTCCCAGGGAAGACGGAGCCACCCTGCTCCTCACAGTCTGTCCCCGTGACCTTGGGGTGCCCTTGAGCCCCACCCTCTCTCTCTAGTCTAACAACAGCGAGTCCTCAGGCTTCCAGCAACACAAAGAACACTGGGTCTCCCTAGAAGTGATGTGACAGCTCTGCTGACCAACATGCACAGGAGGTTTCCCCTCGAGGTAGCGAAGCTGGCAGGAAACATCTTTGTGTGACTGTGTCTTCAAGTTCAAGTACAAATCAGACACAGAGGAAAGTCAATGAGAAGCAGAAAATAGAGCCTGCTCGAGGTTGTTGCGGGTGTGTGTGTGTGTTCTCCGTGTGCGTGGATGTGCAGGTGTGCACACATGTGCATTTGTTGCTCCGTGTGTTGTATGGTGTGCACACATGTGCTTGCGTGCCTGTGTGTGTCTGCACGTGTATGTGACTTGCTCTGTGTGTGTGTGTGTGTGCACATTGCGTGCCTGTGTGTGTCTGCACGTGTATGTGACTTGCTCTGTGTGTGTGTGTGTGCACATGTGTATCTTCTACTTGGTTCTGTGTTTCTGACAGCAGCCTGCACACATAGGCATGGGGCCACCCGCCTCCCCTGCTCCTGCAAATTCAACCCTTGGCCCGGGATCTTGGAGGAAACCCGCAGCAGAGCACCCTGCCCAGTGACCGCAGCAGCCAGGGAGCTGGCCCTGACGTGGGCCAAGTGGGGGCTGCAGCCTGCATCCGGGCCACCACTCAGCTGCCTGCGGCCTGAGTGGGAATCCCCTTCCAGCACCGCTCCTCCCCTCACTGTTGCAGCAGGTGCCTGCCCGTGCAGACGCAGGTCCAAGCATCGACCCTCGGATCCCAGGCCCCACTGCAGTTTTTCCGCTTTCAAATGTCTCTCTGACACGTGTGCATAAGCCTCTGGGTCTCAGCCCGCTCCCCAGTAGCCACACACAGCATCTGGTTGGAAGGACCTCTGAGCCCATGACCTGACCACTTGTGCCAGGCTCTGAGGCTGCCCATGGGGGCCGCATGCCCTCCTGGGACATGGCAGGACAGAAGCTGCTCTGTGAGTCTCCCCAGCAGTGGCTGTGGGGGCGGGGAGACAGGTGGCTGGGGCGGGCTGACATACCTCATCATTCTGTGTGGGAGGAGATCCCGCCAGGGCTGCGGGAACCCCCAGCACGGTGCTGGTCTGCCAAGGCAGTGATTTCCACTTTTTTCAAATGATTTTGCAAAAAAAATAAATAAATAAGGCAAAAACTGCTTATTACTGAGAAATACCCCTGGATCCCTATGGGGTTTTCTATGTCTGTTTTGGAGTCCTCTGCAGAACACTGGCTCCCTGAGTCAGGATGGGGGTCTCTCAGGGCTCTCTACACAGCCAGCCCTGCCCACACAAGCGAGGGCCTCTGCGGATGTGTCTTGCGGCTGCTTCCCGTGGTCCGGACCCATGAAGGTGACCTTTGTGACAAGCTCCCTGCTTCCTTCCGGCGTGGTCTCAGCAGCCGAGGCAAAGCCTCTGCTGCCATCTGGTGGTAAAACTTGGAGTGGCAAGTGGTCGTCTGGGAACTAGACACCCCAGACCCATCTTGTCCATCACCCTCGTAAACTGGTGATACTCAGAGGGTTTGATAAACCTGTCTGTGGTCACTCAATGAGTTGCCTGCAGAACACCAGGCTGACTTCCTCAGAGCCCCTGACTTACAGGTTAGGGGCAATGCTGTATAATACTACTCATCGAGTAGGGGTTCAGAGTCTTGCCCTTGAGGTCAAGCAGATGGGGTGGGTCCTGGCCAGGCCCTCACCAATGGGGAATGCCAGGCAAGGGACTCAGCCTCCAAGCCTGGGTTTCCCCCTAACAGTGGAGCCCATTACAGGCGGCTGGGCTGCGTGGGGGCTGCCAGCTGCCAGTGCGGTTGGCATGGTGCCTGGCACACAGTAGGTGCTCAATCAGTGCTCTTGCTGCCGCTTCTGCTGACTCCAGTGATGATATTATGACAATAATGATGATCTCACCACTCAGGATGAATATGAGACCCCTCTAGGGAACAGGATTGTTCCTGCTCCAGAACCTCGTAACCACATTCAAGCTTGTGTGTGCCGGGTTGAGATGCTGTGCCCCTCCCCACAGAGATGTAGAATGAGGGCTGAGGGAGGAGGCGGATCCTCGCAGGACTGCCTTCCCCCACACTCACCCTGCCCAGGGACACGGTCACTCTTCCTGAGACATCCCCAGACTCACCTGGTCGTAGGTACCACTGGAGTTATCAGGCACACAGACTCCCAACTCCAGCCCCACAGGCTCCAGTTCACTGGGTCTGGGCTGGGGCCCTGGCATCTGTATTTGTGCAGCACTCTGCTGGGTCCCACAGGCCGGCAGATTTGCGGGATGCTGACCAATTCCACCTTCCAGTTGATTCCGACAGGAAGGTGGTTCTGGTTGTGGGGACAGCCATGTGTCTTAGAGAGGGGAGGGCCAGGTTTGGTGGCCCAGGCCTGTCTGGGGAGTCCCCCTGCCAAGGAGAGAGGTGTCCCCCAGGAGAGATGTGGCCAGAGGTTCCCCAGGACAGGTGGGGGCCTGGCACCCACACAGGTGATGCACTCCAGGGCTGTGTCAGGTAGACGGACATGAGCCTGAAGAAGGGAGCAGACACATATCACAGACAGGGAGGCCTAAACAGCAGAAGTCCATTTTCTCATGGCCCTGGAGGCTGGAAACCTGAGCTCAAGGCTTGTGTCCTCTAGGGCCTCCCTCCTGGGCGTGTAGCCAGCCGGCTCCTCCCTGTGTTCCCAGGCGCTTGTCCTTCTGCAACTGTGTCTGTGTTCTAACCTCCTCTTCTTATAAGGACACTGGTCCCGTGGGGTTTGGAGTCACCCTTACAACCTCATTTAACTTCATCACCCTTTCAAAGACCCTCGTCTCCAAAACGGGCTCCCCAGGTGGCACTAATGGTAAAGAATCTGCCTACCAATGCAAGGGACATAAGAGACCCAGGTTCGATCCCTGGGTTGGGAAGATCCCCTGGAGGAGGAAATGGCAACCCACTCTAGTATTCTTGCCTGGAGAATCCCCATGGAGAGGACCCTGGCGGGCTACAGTCCATAGGGTGGCAAAGAGTTGGACACGACTGAGCAAGTGAACAAGGATGTCTCCAGAAGAGTCACCTTCTGAAATGCTGGCATGAGGACTTCAGGATGGAGACTAGGGGCTCACAGCTCAGCCTGTGACCAGGCTGGGAAGGAACCACAGTGAACACAAGAGCAGCGGCCTTCAGTGACAGCTCTGTCCTGGCTGCAGCCAGACCCACAGACCCAGGCCCCGTAGACCCGAGCAGTAGAGGCCAGTGTGCACAAAGAGAGGCGCCTTCTGGGGGTATCCGAGAGGAGCAGGGAGCCTCAGAGACTCTGATTTTCCTAAATATCCGCCACCTCCAAAGATACTCTCCCTAGACCCCAGGGGCAGTGGCCATTTGCACCAGTTACACAGGGTTCCCCCTTCTCCACGGATGTGGATGAAAAGGCAGGAGGTGGGCAGGGGGCTTCCTATTGGAAGGACGGGGCAGGTAGGGGTGGGAAGAGCCTGGAGGAACTCCCGCAGAGGGAGGACCCTTCTGTAGACAGGGGCCAGACCTAGAGAAAGGCCAGGCCACAAGGGCATGTGTGTGTGTGTGTGTGTGTGTGTGTGCGTGCGTGCGTGTTTCACTGCTTTCCACTAAAAACCCCCAAACAGCCGCTGTTTCCCTGTGTTGAGCAGGGTCACTTCTGGAAGTTCTCCCACATGTCCTCCCCTCTTGGTGTCATTTCTCCAGAAGGAAGAACATGGACACTGCCCCAAGGACCATCCCACTGACCCCATCAGGCTGCCCAGTGCCCCCAGCCTCTGCTCCCCAGGACAGGGACACCTCCAACCCTGGCGTCTGCCTGCTTTCTGCTCCCAAAAGCCACATCTAGCCCCACCGGTCTCTCCCTGGTCACCGTGCTGCTGGCAGGACCCCTGGCTGAGCCCCCTGCTGGCTCCCCAGTGGAGGCTGCTGGCCTCCTAGTCTCTTCCTGTCTCAGGGGAGTCTGGGCAGACAGGGAGAAAGCCACCCCTCTGGGTGAGGGACACAGCCCTGGTCACCAGAAGCCCCCCGAGGGCCCCGTGACTGCTCCAGGAAGGGAGTGGCAGAGCGAAGGGGGCACCTCCCACACAGATGCCCAGGGCATGGTGCCTAGGAGAACGGACACTTCTGACCGCCTTCCCTCCTCCCTTAGGGAGCGAAACCGCAAGGGAGCCTGGACGGGATGATGAGGCCTCACTTGGCAACCCAGTTTGCACGCAGGTTAGAGAGGGGACCTCAGGTGCTCTCCCTCCCATGTCCCCTGCCCCGCCTCCTTCCAACCCTGCATAGCTGAGGTCGAGGGGGGCGCTGGTCTGGGAGCCGGGGATGAACTACCTGGTCACTCAGACCAGGGTTGAACAGAGACAGGTGGACCCAGCCTCCCCTCCCCCTCACCTCCCAACCCAACGACAAGCCCCGTCTCGCCTTCTCCACTGCTCCCCGACCCCCTCGACCCCGGACAGATGGCACCGCCACCACATCGCAAGTTGCTTCTGTCACCTGCTCTTTATTGATTGCCACGGGCTGCCTTCTCATGGGTGACCAGGTGCCCCAAGAGCGGCACTACAGAGAGGAGGGTTGAGGGAAGGGGGTCTGAGAGGCCAGGCGCAGGGGAGCCCCCACCAGATGGACCTCATGAGAGCGCCTGCCACCCGGGGCCGAGACCACCCGGCTGGGCCTGGAGACCGGAGGCCACCCAGAGATGGCTTGGAGAGGGGTGCTCTCTGACCTCCGCGGCAGAAGCTGTGATGGCAACCACTTCCCCTGAGGGGCTGGTGCTGGGACCCGGGTCACTCTGAGGCCTCCGCACCACAGGCTGGGGCCCTGGGCCCTCCCGGCTACTCTCTCAAACCCTCAAGCCCTCGGAGAAGAGGAAAAGGAACTGGAGAAGGGGGAAGCAGAGGGAGACGGATGCCCCACTTTCTAGGGTCCCCTAGATGGGTGGGTGCGGGGGGCCGCAGCGGGTGGCAGCCGAGGCCGAGCTTAGGATGAGGGCGCAGAGCTGGGCTTCTCCTCCCGGGACACGGGGATGGCCCGCTCGCTGTGGCCGGCGTCCACGCCAGATGGGACCTTGGGGCCAGAGAAGGTCAGCATGCCGTCCGCGGACAGGGAGCAGGAGAGTGCAGACTGGTCCACGTTGGAAGGCAGGCGGTAGCGGCGGTGGAACTCGCGGGAGATGTAGCCATGGTCATCCTGGGGACGGGGAGGGCACGGTCAGAGGCGCTGCAGCCGCCGGCAGCCCCCGGCCCCCGTGGAGGAGGCCCAGGCCACACAAGGTCAAACCCACGATGCTCTCCCGGGCGGTGGGCAGCGGGTGCTGGGCCGTGCCCAGAGCCCTGGACCTCCCTGCCTCCCTGCATGAGATCTGGGCCTGCCCGGGGCCCTTGGCTCCTCTCACTGATTTCATTCCAACATCTCGTGAATGGTCCTGCCCTGGCCCCGCCCTCAAGTCCAACTTCCCCTTCACCTGGCCCCAAGACCAGCCTCAGGTCCCTGCCGTCCGTCTAACTGGAAAGCCACACCTGGCCACTCCCATCTCCTGGTGCCCTGGCCCGTCTCCCCTGCCCTCCAGGTGTAGACTCAGAGCCCCAGGGGAGTGTCCCGTCTTGTCCCTAGCGCCCCAGGAGGGGAGGACAGCAGATGGGTGGGGTCTGTCCCCCAAGTCCGGCTCCCCCACCACTAGAGAAGCCCTGGTCTCCGGCCTGCCCTGGCTGGGGTCCACCCTGAGCCAGGCTGTGCCCCTGCCCCCGAGACAATGGGCACCAGGCACCTGGGCCCCGATGAGAATCGTTGGCTGCACCATCCCCCCAAGTGAGACTGGTGTGAAAGCCTGCCTGGCTAGGAGCTCGCCCCTCAGTGCGGCGTCTCCTGGGGTCTTTCCTAATCCCACCCCGTCACCCAGGATTCTGGACACAGCCAGGGATGCCAAGCAGTGCCCGAGTGGGGATCCTCTCAGGTTCCCCCGGCCATGCTGCCCTGGCCTGCGGAGGGCTCAGGAGCGGCCTCCCGGTCACCGGGGTCGGCCAAGGTCTGGGGGCCGTGGTCCTGCCTCTCGGCCGAGGCTGCAGCAGGTCCCAGGCTCACCTGCCGCTCGTTGTGCTTGCCATGGATCTCCACGAAGTCCTCCTGCACCTTCACCGTCAGGTCTTCGGGAGAGAAGTGCTTCACATCCAGGAAGATGACAAACTTGTCCCGGTCGGATCGGACCTGAAACCAAGCACCCGTGTGGGTCCCGCGGAGCTGCGGCTCAGGGACAGGGGCTGGCTGGAGCAGCCGGAGCTGGGTGGCCGGGGCTTGGTCCCGGGTTATCGGAACAGAAAGTACTATCCAGGCTCTGACCGCTCCCTCCGAGTGCCCAAAGACAAGGGCACCCGGGACTCAGGAGCGAGTGGACACTCGGCCGACAGCCAGAACCTCAGAGGCCTGCTGTCTGCCTAACTGGTGAGGGGTTGAGTAGCCTGTTATAGATTGGTGGGTTATGGTTGTAGGGCTGGTTATGGCTTAGTTGCTGGCTTATTGGCAGGTTATGGGTTGGTTGACTAGCCGGTTATGGTTGTGGACTGGTTATGGTTTGTTCAGATGGCCAGTGAGACCAAGCATCTGGCCCCTGCCCGCCTCTCCATCAACAGCCTGGGGCCCTGTCTCTGCACGTGGACAGATGTTCCCAGTGCTCTGCACAGACCACCCAGCTCCTCACACACTCCCCCTTCACTCCTCGGAGTGGTCAGCCTTGCACCAGCTCTGGCCAGGTCTCTGTGTTTCAGGTAGTGGTGAGACCCGGCACCCCCAGAGAGCTGGACCCTGTGGAGGGAAGGCCCATGGGCCTCCTTGTCTGCCCTCAGGGGGCTGGCCTTGAGTGGCTGGGCAAACTCTGCAGCTCTAGCCACAGACGGCTACAGACGGAAGGCCTCCAACCCGACCTCGGGCAGCACAGCCCACCCCAGGTATCCAGCCGGAGAGCAAGCACAGCCTCGGAGCATGAAGCTTGGCCTTCCATCACCCGTGCCCCAGTGGCACTGTTCTTGGGGACCCTAGATGACGGTGGGGACCTCACCAACCACATACAGGTCATAAGTGGAGGGCAGGAGGCATAAACTGGGTGGGCTCCTCTTCCCACCACCCCAGAGGCACGGAGTCTCTGTCAGGAGGACGGCCTGCCTGGCCTCTGCATCCAGGGGGAACGAGACGGGGCAAGAAGGGAAAGTGGCCCCACGGCCCTCACCACCTGCTTCACGAGACACGATGGGAGCACTTGGAGCAAGGGTTCCCCCGCCGGCCCTCAGAGGCCCCTGTCTCCTCTCCGGCCCACCCCACGGCCACAGCAGGGAACAGCGTGCCGGCAGTCTCACCTCAGAGATGCCGGAGTCCAGCACGGTGCGGAAGAGGGACTGGCGGTAATAGGGGCTGATGGTGGAGGACAGGAAGGGCAGCAGGTCGTACTCGAAGAGGCCCTCGCCGAAGAACTGGTCGAACAGCCGGCTGGGGTAGAAGGGGCCCAGGGTGCGTTTGAACCAGGGGTGCTGAATGGCGATATCCATGGTGGGCAGCGGCTCTGTGGGCACCCGGGGAGAGGAGATGGTCAGAGCAGGGTCTGTGGGCAGCGCACTGAGGAGCTGGGATGCGGGGCCTGCCTATATACGCCGGGGCAGAAAGGAGGCATTAGAGGGATTTGTCTGGAAAGCGCGAGCTCAGGAGGCAGGCCGCCCAGTCAGCAGAATCGTGGGCCGGCCAGGCTGAGGGCCCACCTCGCCCAGCCCTGGCTGCAGCGCCGACCAGCTGGAGCTCCCTATGCCAGGAGGATGGGGCCCCCAGGGAGTTTCTCTGTGGGCAGCTCTGTGTCCCCCATGCTTTCCCAGGTGTACAGGGAAGACTCTCCTCTCCCTTCCCCCAGGGAAGAGTCTGTGTGCTAGGGACAGTGCCCCTCTCTGCACACATGGTCCCCTGTGATCCCACGGCTGCCCCCCGCGTGGGAGCTCGTACCGCTGCTTTACAGACAAGCAAACAGTTACCCAAGCAGTCTCCCAGCCCTACAGCCACCAGGTTTGGCTGCATTGCTTTAAGACAGAAATACCTCCCTTACATCTTGGTGATTTCAAATATGATGCATACTCGTAAAAACCTTGGGAAGGACAAAAAGTGCAGCTCAGAAGCTGGAAAGAGCCTGTGACTCCAGCACCAGGGAGGCCTGTCATGGCGCCTGTGTGCATCCAGGAGGGGAGGCAGGTTTGCTTTGACAAACAGAAACCGCGTGTGCAGGAGTCTCCTCTGGACACCATCCCTGCAAACCTCAAGGCCTTGGAATAAACAGAGACAGGGTCCTTCAAGCAGGTGCCCTGCCCCTGTGCAGGTGTGTGACTGGTCTACCCGTCCAACTAAGGCACTCCAGGGAGACCCACCACAATCAGGTCACCCTTGGCTTTAAGGCTTTCATACTTCTTAGTAGCCTGGCCTCTGGGAGCCCTACACTAACGTACCACCCCCTTCTCCACCCACAGCACAATAGAGAGCCATTCCCACACCCTACCCCAGCCAGCTTTCTCATGCATAGTCCAGGCGGCAAGACTTATTCACCCAGCACATCTTCGGGTCCTCACGCAGTTCCTTGTATACTTAGTCATTCATTCACGTCCAACTCTGTTGTGACCCTTGGGACTGCAGCCTACCAGGCTCCTCTGTCCATGGGATTCTCCGGGCAAGAATACTGGAGTGGATCCTCCTCAAAGGGATCTTCCCGACTCAGGGATCGAACCCTCATCTCCCATGTCTCCTGCGTCACAGGCAGATTCTTCACCTGCTGAGACATCAGGGATGGCTTCTTGCAAAGCCCTTGGGTACCATTCAAGGCCAAGATGACAGCACCATATTGGTTTCCAGGAGCTGCTATAACTACTAAAAAGGATTATTCCACAACAAAGGCTTTTTGGACAGTTGGAGTATGGTGACCTTGAAAAGACCAAGAACTTGGTGGCTGAAACAGCATAAACGTACCGCCTTGTGGGTTGGAGACCAGAAGCCCACCTTTGTCTCTCTGGGCTCAGATCCAAATCAGCAGGGCTGGTCCCTCCTGGGGATCATCCCCCCTCTTACAGTCTGCTGTTTAAGGAACCTTATTTCCCTGCTTGCCACATAGGGTGACACAGTCTCGGGTTCTGGAATCCCCCCACTGCAGCGAGGGTTGGGGAGAGCTGGGACCCTCCCTTGGGGCATCCATTGCAGGGACGCTCAGCTCCGGAAAGTGCTGCCAATCACAGCCAAGACAAGCTCCTGTCACTCAGAGACACCACCTGGTTCATGTCGACTCACATCTCAGGCCTTAACAACTTCCTCTCCGGTTTGCCAGCCTCACCTATTGGCCAAAACCATGGGTCACATGTGCTGCAGCAGGTGGCCCAGCCTGGCTTCGCCAAGTGGACCTGGGGATAGATGAAGGATGGCGGATGAAGGCAATGGGCACCAATATTTCCAGCTCACCTGTGCAGCTTCTCCTGCTCACACTTGGCCTCTCACACACAGCCCCTCCCACCCTGGATTCTGGGAAAACAAGACCCTTTTTATCCAGGTCTGGGTTCCTCCTTGAATTCACAGCTCTGTGCTAAGGGGTGCGCTGTGTGTGTGTGCAGAGATTATTAAAACAATAACAAACCACCTAAAATCTGTTCTGATTATGCAGGTGCAAAATACACCTCCTCTTCTGTTAATCTACCTAATACTCTGGTTGGTTCTTGGGACTTCCCTGGTGGTCCTGGGTTTACGACTTCATCTCCTGATGCAGGGGGTGCAGGTTTCATCCCTAGTCAGGGAACTAAAGCGGCTTCCCAGGGGGCGCTAGAGGTAAAGAACCCACCTGCCAATGACGCAAGAGACGCGTGTTCGGTTCCTGGGTTGAGACGATCCCCTGGAAGAGGGCATGGCAATCCTCTCCAGTATTCTCGCCTGCGGAATCCTATGGACAGAGGCGCCCGGCAGGCTATGGTTCATGGGATCGCAGAGTTGGACACGACAACTAACTTAGCACACATGTGGGAAGCTAAGTAAGTTAGCACACACGCGGGAAGCTAAGATCCCACATACCTCGGGGTCAAAAACCAAAACCTAAAACAGAAACAACATTGTAACAAATTCAGTAAAGACTTCAAAAATGGTCCTAGTCAAAATAAAAAATCTTAAGAAAAAAAGATGTAGTTGGCCTATTTATTGGCGGTAGGAACATCCTATAAAGCTGCTGTGAAAGACGAATTAGCAGCTAGTGAGCCGTGGCTCCCAGGGAAGCACAGGGTCAGGGTTATTCCAGCCTCTGGCCGCAACAGTTTTATCAGCCAATCAATACTTGAGCTTGTTTGGTGTGTGTTTCTAAGTAAAGACAGCTGATTTCAAGCGTGTTGTTGATTCACTAACACTGAGCTCCCGCCTGCAGCCCCATAACTCAGTCCTGTAACCAAGCTCCTCTGTGACACCCTACTTTCTCTGGAGGTCACAGCCCAGCCTCCTGAACTTGGGACCCAAGACAGCATTGCCACTGTGCTTGGGCCATGAGAAAAGCAAAATCACCGGGAAAAAGCACAAACATGTGAAAAACCTGGCACTCAACTGGCCTGGAAAGGAAGCTGGTTTGCAGCACGAGCTGAAACAAGCAGGCAGAGTTGTCCTGTCACCCTCGGCTGAGGACATGTGTGTCCGGCCACTCAGATTCTCCACCTCGTCTGCTCTGCTCAGTGAGTGACTGTGAAAAGGGCCATGAGAACTGATTCGGGGTCAAAAATAAATGTCAGAGAGTAGATGATGCAGACTGACTTGCATCCTCGCAAATTCCTGTGTTGAGGTCCCAACCCCCAGCACTTAGAACGTGAACTTATTTGCAGACAAATCCTTTAAATAGGTGATCAAGCTAAGATAGATCAGCCTGTGAGGATGCATCCTGGCCTGATACGCTGGTGTACTCGTGAAAAGAGGGACAAGGACACAGACACACCGGGGAGGACCTCATCCCCTTGGCTGGTGTCTTTACAAGGGGAAGACACCAGCGGTCTACAAGCACGTGAAACACCCTGTGAAGACACAGCAGGAGACAGCCTCTCCATGCCAGGCGGGGAGGCCTCCGGGGTCCCGCCTGGCTGTACCTCGCTGTGGCTGCCAGCACCCAGATTGAGAAATCATTGGGGGTCGTGTAACCACCCATGTGCGGCTCTGCATTGCGGACGCCAGAGCACCTAACACGGGAGACTGGTCCTCAAACATGAAATCCACAAATACACAGAGGGCCTGCATGTGTGTAAGTTTCACATCTGAAGAGTTCTTTTATCTTCAGTCAGTTCAGTTCCATCGCTCAGTCGTGTCCGTCTCTTCACGACCCCATGAATTGCAGCACGCCAGGCCTCCCTGTCCATCACCAACTCCCGGAGTTCACTCAAACTCATGTCCATCGAGTCAGTGATGCCATCCAGCCATCTCATCCTCTGTCATCCCCTTCTCCTCCTTCCCTCAATCCTTCCCAGCATCAGAGTCTTTTCCGATGAGTCAACTCTAAACATTTGCTGGGACTTCCCAGGAGGTGCTCATGGTAAAGAACCCGTGTGCCAGTGCAAGAGGCCTAAGAGATGCAGGTTAGATCCCTGGGTCGGGAAGATCCCCTGGAGGAGGCAATGGCAACCCACTCCAGTATCCTTGCCTGGAGAATCCCACGGACAGAGGAGACTGATGGGGCTGCAGTCCATGGAGTCACAAAGAGTCAGACACGACTGATCGACTGAGCATGCAAACGTTTGGAAGTGGTGATCACCTGGAGGACCCTCAGTGACATGGCTAGCCCAAAGCTGGCAGATTCCACTCCGTGTTTCTGTTCTGCAGCCAGTTTCCAAGGTCAGGAACCACTAAGCCTCCCAGGGCAGTTCTCACCTCTGGCCTCTGTGATGCGACTTATTTCTGTGCTTAAACACGGGATTTTTAGATCGGCAGTGACAGCCCATCGAAAGCCTCAGAGTTACCCTCGTTCTGTCATTCTGTGCGACTTCTCAGCACTTTTCTTCCTATTGTTTAATCACTAAGTCATGTCCAACTCTCTTGCGACCCCAGGGACTGTAGCCCGTCAGGCTCCTCTGTCCATAGATTTCCCAGGCAAGAATACTGGAGTGGGTTGCCATTTCCTTCTCCAGGGAATCTTCCAGACCCAGGGATCAAACCTATGTCTCCTGCTTGGCAGGTGGGTTCTTTACCACTGAGCCACCGGGGAGTGCCTTGGCATTTTTACTGCATGTTTAAAAAGCTGTGAAATGGCACACAGACTGTTACACGTGATGCTTCAGTGCAAACAGTTTTGGACACTGATTTAAGATTGAAATATATTCTATTTTATGGTTAATTGTTTTAAAAAACAAATCAGGAAACTCATGCTTATCCATGACTATTCTCTGATTGCACTGGAAATAACTGCTCTGTGGACGAGGGAGGGTCCCAAAGTGGCCTCCGGGGTTAAATGCATAGGCACGCCACTGGCCTGGGCTCCTCCAGGCACCCTACTGGAAACCCAAGGGCCTTCTGCAGCTTGCAAGAGTGGCATGGGCCCCACGGCTTTCCAGGGAAGACCTGAAGTCCACCCCACATGCGAACCCTCAGGAGTTCTCAGAAAGGCCTTGAGTGGAGCCCTTTGGCCGGGACCCCGGCCCTGCCTCTGGGAGTCCCAAGCTGTAACCTGCCTGGTCACCAGCAGCCTTGGGAACCCCGGGGGGAGATGATGCTCTAAGCATCCACGCCAAGATGTTGCAAGCGTGAGGTGCCAGCCTCCGTGTGCCAAACAGTGACACGGCCCCTGGTAAACCCACCCAGGGCAGCGGCTCCTGCCCCTCAGCCCTTAGAGGTCCAGCTTGAGCGCCGAGGACCACACAGCCTCATGGACGACCCTGGGGGACGCAGCACCCCAACACTGTCCTTTTATTACTCTCAGGAACCAAAGCAGACCATTGACAGGAGGTGTTTTTCAAGAAGGTCTGTGTGAACTAAGCTTTTAGAAGAGGACCAATGAACCCTGTGATGTTCTTTCTATTTTAAATGGCATTTTTATTATAAAAGTGGTCCGTTGCCCTTGTTCAGAATTTGGACAAATCCAATAATCTAAAAGTTGGGGGAAAACCCGTCATCCTACCGAACCCTGAGTGTTTAGTTTTGGCTGCCTCAGAGGAAGGATGAGTCTTTCCCATTCTGTTCGTTGGGCTGTTTATCGGGGTCCTGGGCACCGACCACAAAGCGGTGCCCAAGAGAAGCAGAGCCACAACACCCCAGCAATGTGCTCCTGAGACCGGCGGGGCCGCCAGGCTGAGGACACACAGCGAGGAGGTGTCCTGGGGGCACAGCCACCTTGGTCTCTGCCACAAAGACACCCCCGCAGGCCTGTGCAGGGACCCCTGCCCTTGAGCTGAGCGCTCAGCCAGGCCATCCCAGCCAGGACCCTGATCTGTGCAAATCCCTAGCGACCAGACAGCTGTGTTCCCAGGCCCCTGGCCCTCCGGCCTGTCCTCAGACCCCAACAGAGGTCTTCCCACCCAGCCCAGCCATGGAGGCTGCAAGGCTGCAGAGCCAACCCCAAGGCCACGCCAGTACCAACAAGGGAGCAGATGCCATCACAGCTGTGCCTGTCTGCCTCCTGGGCCAGGGCTGGCCCTGGAGCCCCACCCGGAAAGGAAGGACCAGGCTCATGGAGGGCCGGGGCGGGGGCAGGCAGGAAGCCGTGGTCCTCAGGCTCCCGAGGGTATGCCTCTGTGTGCGTCTGCTGAGGGGGTGCATGTGTGTGCCTGTATGCGTATGTGTGTCTCTGTGTGCTTGTATGGTGTGTCTGTTTTCTGTGTGTGTATGTGCATGTATGTCTGTGCGTGTGTCTAAATGGGGGCGTGCACATGTAGGGTATGTGTGTCTGTGTGTCCATGTAAGTGCTTGTACGTATGTCTTTTTGTATATGTGTTCGTGTGTACCTCTGTGTGTATGTGTGTGTGTGTGTGTCTGTACAAGGGGGTGCCCATGTTGAGGGGTGTGTGTAGTGTGTGTGTTTAGGGGAGCATGAGCCACAGTCCCCAACATCATCTCTCTAACATCTGAACAAATCGGGACCCGTCAGGAGTTTGGGGCCGGACCCTGGCAAAGCCCTGCGTCGGCAGGAAGTGGAGCCTTGAGGGTGATCCCAGGCATTGTTTCTGCAGCGCTTAAGCCTGCTCTCAGCAGTTTTGCATCCCGCTGCCCCAGCTGAATGTCAGCCCTTCCCACACAAAGGCTGGTATTTGCTTTATTCACAGCATTCCCGGACGTCAGCAGTCTGCAGGCGTGTTCACAAATCCCCGGGCACCCTGATTTTCCACTCGGGGGCCCAGCGGGGCTCACCCACAGATGTGCCCCGTGCAGGCCAACAGGCGGTGCTGGGGGTCAGTGGGCTGAGCCCTCACTCACCCTGACTCTCTGTGAGGCCGATGGGCTGCAGAGGCAGCCCCTTGCCCAGCCCTGCAGCCCAGGGAGGGAGGGCAAGTCTGACCATCCTGCACCAGCCCCTTGCAGGTCGTGCTTGGCCCTGGCAGGACATACACTTTTGCCCACAACACTTCGCATTTTCAGTAATTTTTGTCATGAGAGTAAAGTGCTTTCGAATGTAGTTTTTTCTGTTGTTGTTACAAATGTTTTCATACATCTAAAATGTCGAAAAAATAGTACAGTGACCCCAGGTACTTATCAACCAGATTCAGGAATGATGGTGAGTGTGGTCCCACTTGATTCATCTTCTTTTTTCTTTCCTGAAGTATTTTCAAGCAAAGCCCAGACCGCCTGTCATTCCACCCTTACATGAGTCCCTACTTCTCTTTTTCTCTCTATATTCCAATACATGGAATGTAGTTGCTTTACAGTGTCTGTTAGTTTCTGCTGTGCAGCAAAGTGAATCGGCTATGTGTATACATATATCCCCCTCTTCCTAGAATCTCCTTCCTGTTTAAGTCACCACAGAACATTGAGTAGAATCCCTTGTGTTACACAGCAGGATCCCCTTAGTTATGTGCATTATACATAGAGTGTATATACGTCAATCCCAATCCCCCATTTCATCCCATGCTTCACTTTCCCTCTTGGTATCTATATGTCTGTTCTCTATATCTGTGTCTCTGTTTCTGGTTTGCAGATAAGTTCATCTACACTGTTTTTCCATATAGACTTCCCTGGTGGCTCAGAGGTTAAAGCGTCTGCCTCCAATGCGGGAGACACGGGTTCGATCCCTGTGTTGGGAAGATGCCCTGGAGAAGGAAATGGTAACCCACTCCAGTATTCTTGCCTGGAGAATCCCATGGATGGAGAAGCCTGGTAGGCTACAGTCCATGGGGTCGCAAAGAGTCGGACATGACTAAGTGACTTCACTTCACTTCATACTATTTTTTCTAGATTCCACGGTCTTATGGAATTCAATTCAGTTCAGTCGCTCTGTCATGTCTGACTCTTTGCAACCCCATGGACTGCAGCATGCCAGGCTTCCCTGTCCATCACCAACTCCCAGAGCTTGTTCAAACTCATATCCATCAAGTCAGTGATGCCATCCAACTATCTCATCCTCTGTCGTCCCCTTCCCCTCCTGCCTTCAATCTTTCCCAGCATCAGGGTTTTTTCCAATGGAGTCAGTTCTTTCCATCAGGTGGCCAAAGTATTCAAGCTTCAGCTTCAGCATCAGTCCTTCCAATGAATATTCAGGACTGATTTCCTTTAGGATGGACTGGTTTGATCTCCTTGCAGTCCAAGGGACTCTCAAGAGTCTTCTCCAACACCACAGTTCAAAAGCATCAATTCTTCAGCGCTCAGCTTTCTTTATGGTTCAACTCTTACATCTATACATGGCTACTGGAAAAACCATAGTTTTGACTAGACAGACCTTTGTCGCAAAGTAATGTCTTTTTAATATGTTGTCTAGATTGGTCATAGCTTTTCTTCCAAGGAGCAAGCATCTTTAAATTTCATGGCTGTAGTCACTATCTGCAGTGATTTTAGAGCCCAAGAAAACAAAGTCTCTCACTGTTTCCACTGTGTCCCCATCTATTTGCCAAGAAGTGATGGGACCAGATGCCACGATCTTAGTTTTTTGAATGTTGAGTTTTAATCTAACTTTTTCACTCTCCTCTTTCAATTTCATCAAGAAAGCTCTTTAGTTCCTCTTGGCTTTCGGCCATAAAGGTGGTATCATCTGCATATCTGAGGTTATTGATATTTCTCCTGTCAACCTTGATTTCAGCTTCTGCGTCATCCAGTCTGGCATCTCGTATGATGTACTCTACATAGAAATTAAATAAACAGGTTGACAATATACACCCTTAACATACTCCTTTCCCAATTTGGAACCAGTCCGTTGTTCCATGTCCAGTACTAACTGTTGCTTGGAGAAGGGAATGGCAAACTACTTCACTATTCTTGCCTTGAGAACCCCATGAACAGTATGAAAAGGCAAAAAGATATGACACTGAAAGATGAACTCCCAGGTTGGTAAGTGCCCAATTTGCTACTAGAGAAGTGTGGAGAAATAACTCCAGAAAGAATGAAGAGACGGAGTCAAAGCAAAAACAACACACAGTTGTGTACATGACTGGTAATGGAAGTAAAGTCCAATGCTGTAAATAAAAATATTGCGTAGGAACCTGGAATGTTAGGTCCATGAATCATGGCAAATTAGAAGTGGTCAAACAGGAAATGGCAAGAGAGAGCATTGACATTTTAGGAATCACTAAACTAAAATGGGCTGGAATGCACAAATTTAATTCAGATAACCATTATATCTACACTGTGGGCAAGAATTCCTTAGAAGAAATGGAATAGCCCTTATAGTCAAAAAAAGAGTCTGAAATGCAGTACTTGGGTGCAATCTCAAAAGCGACAGAGGAACCAGAGATCAAATTGCCAACATCCGTTGGATCATGGAAAAATCAAGAGAGTTCCAGAAAAACGTCTATTTCTGATTTATTGACTATACCAAAGCCTTTGACTGTGAGGATCACAACAAACTGTGGAAAATTCTTCAAGAGATGGGAATACTGGACCACCTTACCTGCCTCCTGAGAAATCTGTATGCAGGTCAGGAAGCAACAGTTAGAACTGGACATGGAACAACAGACTGGTTCCAAATTGGGTAAGAAATACGTCAAGGCTGTATATTGCCACCCTGCTTATCTAACTTCTGTGCATAATACATCATGTGAAATGCCAGGCTGGATGAAGCACAAGCTGGAATCAAGATTGCCAGAAGAAATACCAGCAACCTTAGATATGCAGATGATACACCCTAATGGCAGAAACTGAAGAGGAACTAAAGGGCCTCTTGAGGAAAGTGAAAAAACTGGCTGAAAACTCGACATTGAAAAAACTAAGGTCATGGCATCCAGTCCCATCACTTCATGGCAAATAGATGGGGAAACAATGGGAACAGTGAGAGGCTTTATTTTCTTGGGCTCCAAAATCACTGCAGATGGTGACTGCTGTCATGAAACTTAAAGATGTTTGCTCCTTGGAAGAAAAGCTATGACCAGCCTAAACACCATATTAAAAAGTAGAGACATCACTTTGCCTACAAAGTTTGTCTAGTCAAAACTATGGTTTTTCCAGTAGTCATGTATGGATGTGAAAGTTGGATTATAAAGAAAGCTAAGCACTGAAGAATGGATGCTTTTGAACTGTGGTGCTGGAGAAGACTCTTGAGAGTCCCTTGGACTGCAAGGAGATCAAACCAGTCCATCCTAAAGGAAATCAGTCCTGAATAAATTGTTTGGAAGGACTGATGCTGAAGCTGAAGCTCCAATACTTTGGTCACCTGATGGGAAGAACTGACTCATTGGAAAAGACCCTGACGCTGTGGAAGATTGAAGGCAGGATGAAAATGGGACGACAGAGGATGAGATAGTTGGATGGCATCAGCGACTCGATGGACATGAGTTTGAGCAAGCTACGGGAGATGGTGATGGACAGGGAAGCCTGGCGTGCTGCAGTCCATGAGGTCGCAAAATGTCAGACAGGACTGAACGATGAACTGCCTGACTGAATGGCCAGCGGCGCAGCCGCAGGAGCAGAGAACTGGGCGGAGCCTTCTCTCTGCCTAAACGCGGGAGAATAGCGCTCCCTCGTGTCCACTGCCTCTGGGAGCTGGGAGCCAGCTGGGAGTTTCCACTCCCTTCCCATCAAACGTGCAGCCCCAGCTGCAGCAAAAACCTGAATTTGACGTCTGTTCCTGACTCCTGACTGCTGCCTGGTAGATACACCCACAACCACTGACATACACACACTACTACATGTGAAATAGATGAGAAATAAGGACCTACTGCATAACCCAGGAAACTCTACTCAATACTCTATAAAGACCAAAATGGGAAAAGAATCTAAAAACGAGTGAATGCGTGTACATGCATATGTACAGCTGATTCTCTTTGCTGTACACCTAAAACTAACACAACGCTATAAATCAACTATACTCCAATAAAAATATTTTAATAAAATAAACATTGGTTTTCAGAATTTCCAGAAATTAGAAATAAATAAATACACCCACAACCTTCACACCATCACTCAAGATTTGACACATCTGAAACCAGCTTACAACAGCTGCCAGATGGAAAGAGCTCCAAGTTTACAGAACTACAGTCCTCCCGTCTGACGCAGCCATTGCACCTGCAGGAAGGCATCCTCCCGTCTGACGCAGCCATTGCACCTGCAGGAAGGCATCCTCCTGTCTGATGCAGCCATTATACCTGCAGGAAGGCATCCTCCCATCTGATGCAGCCATTAGACCTGCAGGAAGGTATCCCCCCGTCTGATGCAGCCATTATACCTGCAAGAAGGCATCCCCCCATCTGATGCAGCCATTGCACCTGCAGGAAGGCATCCCCCCATCTGATGCAGCCATTGCACCTGCAGGAAGGCATCCCCCCATCTGATGCAGCCATTGCACCTGCAGGAAGGCATCCCCCCATCTGATGCAGCCATTGCACCTGCAGGAAGACATCCCCCCATCTGATGCAGCCATTATACCTACAGGAAGGCATCCTCCCGTCTGATGCAGCCATTTCACCTGCAGGAAGGTATCCCCCCGTCTGATGCAGCCATTTCACCTGCAGGAAGGCATCCTACAATGTGTGTTTAATGGCTTCACAGACGTTGAGCAGCCTGGGCCCCAGGTTACCTGGTCCAGCTGTGTTTGTGACAACAGAAGTGGTTTCTGGATAAAGGCACCCCACAGGAGGGTAGGTGCCCTGAGCTCCACTGTCCGGGACATTCTGAAACCACCTGAAAAATGAGGAAGTATGCACTCCCACACCACCAGCAGCACATGTGCAAAGTGAAAAGTGGAGACAAGCCAAGTGTCCATAAGCGGGTGACAGATAAACAAAACGCAATCCATCCATCCAGTGGAAAGTTTCTCAGTCTCAAGAAGGACGAACAGATACATATATAACATGCACGGCTGAATCCCTTCGCGCTATTCACCTGAAACTATCACAACACTGTTACTCGGCTATACTCCGACACAAAATAAAAGGTTTAAAAATTAATAAGTAAATATGCTACAAGGGGAAAAAATAAGCATGCATGGCATATAACACAAGGAAGGACATTCTGACATCTGCTACAGTGTGGATGAATCTTGAGGACATGATGGTCTGTGACGCAAGCCCGACAGGAATGGACAGATACTGTATGATCCATTTACATGAGGTCCCTGGAGGAGTCAGATTTATAGAGACAGAAAGGGGCCGAGGGAGCGGAATGGCCATGAGTGTTTAATAGGGACAGAGTTTTCCTTGGGGATGATGGAAAATTCTGGAGATGGATGGTTGTACAACAGTGTGAATAAGCTGAATACTATAACGAACCAGGGTGCTGTGGGGCCTTCCGGGGACAAACACCCCACCCCACCCTCACTGTTCTCCTTGTCTGCAGAAAAACATTAGCCTCCTAGGCTTTCCCCAAGTTCTAAACTGTAAATTTAGTCAGAGGAGTGAGAATAGGCAGAAAGAAAGGAAAGTAGTTAAGCAAGACAAAATAATAATAGTTCGGCCTTTAAGCAAAGTCAAGGAAACTTTAGTTCCTCCCAAGGGCTAAAGATAATATTCTGAGCCATGTCCTTTGAGCTGCTTTGCCGACGCTGAAACCCTCACCAGGAAGAAGAAGTTAATTCTGTGCTGCCCACAAGAACTTGGACCCCAGACCAGTTAGAACCAGAAGGTTGAAGATGTTGACTCCTGATTACCTCACCACCAGCCAATCAGAGGAGTGGCCGTGAGCTGATCACACACCCCACAACCCCTCTCACTCATCCTGTCTTTAAAAACTTTTTCCCGAAAGCCTTTGGGAGTTCAGGCATTTTGAGCACGAGCTGCCTGGACTCCTTGCTTGGCATCTGCAATGAACACTGCATTTTCCTCCAGTGAAACTCAGTTGATGTCGGTAGATTGGCTTTACTGCTTGTAGGAGAGTAGACCCAAGTTTGGTGACAACCGTCTCATCTGTGCACTTAAACGTAGCTAAGATGGTAAATTTTATGCAATGTGTGTGTGTGAATTGCTCAGTCCTGTCTGACTCTGTGAGACCATGGACTGTAGCCCACGACGCTCCTTCATCCACAGGATTTCCCAGGCAAGAATACTGCAGTGGGTTGCCATTCCCTTCTCCAGGGGGTCTTCCCAATCCAGGGATCGAAAGTGAGTCTCCTGCATTGCACGTGGATTCTTTACTGTCTTGAGCCACCAGGGAATATTTTACCACAATAAAAAGTGAGGAAATCGTTTTATGTTGTGATATGGAAATATCTCCAAGTTATTACCCCCAAAATAAGGTAGAGAATACTGTGTACTGTGCCCTAACATTTAAGTCAAGACAGAGGAAGCACGCACACAGTCACTGCTTAGATGATCCCTCAGACCCACCGGCGTGTACAGCAGGGCTGCTCTTGGGGAAGGCTATGCAGGGGTTCTCACTTCTGAATTTTGTACCGTGACAACAGTACCCACACATAAAGTCATTAATTAAAGTAAAAATATAATGAATGAAGATGTAGGGCATGCTACAGAAAGCCATGTTGGGGGGGCAGTTTGTGTGTGTGGTGTGTGTGGTGGAAGTGTGTGTGTGTGATAGGGGGGTGTGGGGGGTGATAGGGGAGTGTGTGGTGGGGTGTGTGTGTGTGATAGGGGGTGTGGGGGTGATAGGGGAGTGTGTGGTGGGGTGTGTGTGTGTGATAGGGGGTGTGGGGGTGATAGGGGAGTGTGTGGTGGGGTGTGTGTGTGTGATAGGGGGGTATGGGGGGTGATAGGGGAGTGTGTGGTGGGGTGTGTGTGTGTGATGGGGGTGTGGGGGTGATAGGGGAGTGTGTGGTGGGGTGTGTGTGTGTGATAGGGGGGTGTGGGGGTGATAGGGGAGTGTGTGGTGGGGTGTGTGTGTGTGATAGGGGGGTGTGGGGGTGATAGGGGAGTGTGTGGTGGGGTGTGTGTGTGTGATAGGGGGGTGTGGGGGTGATAGGGGAGTGTGTGGTGGGGTGTGTGTGTGTGATGGGGGGGTATGGGGGGTGATAGGGGAGTGTGTGGTGGGGTGTGTGTGTGTGATGGGGGGGTGTGGGGGTGATAGGGGAGTGTGTGGTGGGGGGTGTGGGGGTGATAGGGGGTGTGGGGGTGATAGGGGAGTGTGTGGTGGGGTGTGTGTGTGTGATAGGGGGTGTGGGGGTGATAGGGGAGTGTGTGGTGGGGTGTGTGTGTGTGATAGGGGGGTATGGGGGGTGATAGGGGAGTGTGTGGTGGGGTGTGTGTGTGTGATAGGGGGTGTGGGGGTGATAGGGGAGTGTGTGGTGGGGTGTGTGTGTGTGATAGGGGGTGTGGGGGTGATAGGGGAGTGTGTGGTGGGGTGTGTGTGTGTGATAGGGGGGTGTGGGGGTGATAGGGGAGTGTGTGGTGGGGTATGTGTGTGTGATAGGGGGGTGTGGGGGTGATAGGGGAGTGTGTGGTGGGGTGTGTGTGTGTGATAGGGGGGTATGGGGGGTGATAGGGGAGTGTGTGGTGGGGTGTGTGTGTGTGATAGGGGGTGTGGGGGTGATAGGGGAGTGTGTGGTGGGGTGTGTGTGTGTGATAGGGGGGTGTGGGGGTGATAGGGGAGTGTGTGGTGGGGTGTGTGTGTGTGATGGGGGGGTTGTGGGGGTGATAGGGGAGTGTGTGGTGGGGTGTGTGTGTGTGATAGGGGGGTGTGGGGGTGATAGGGGAGTGTGTGGTGGGGTGTGTGTGTGTGATGGGGGGTATGGGGGGTGATAGGGGAGTGTGTGGTGGGGTGTTTGTGTGTGATAGGGGGGTATGGGGGGTGATAGGGGAGTGTGTGGTGGGGTGTGTGTGTGTGATAGGGGGTGTGGGGGTGATAGGGGAGTGTGTGGTGGGGTGTGTGTGTGTGATAGGGGGGTGTGGGGGTGATAGGGGAGTGTGTGGTGGGGGGTGTGGGGGTGATAGGGGGGTGTGGGGGTGATAGGGGAGTGTGTGGTGGGGTGTGTGTGTGTGATAGGGGGGTGTGGGGGTGATAGGGGAGTGTGTGGTGGGGTGTGTGTGTGTGATAGGGGGGTGTGGGGGTGATAGGGGAGTGTGTGGTGGGGGGTGTGGGGGTGATAGGGGGGTGTGGGGGTGATAGGGGAGTGTGTGGTGGGGGGTGTGTGTGTGATAGGGGGGTGTGGGGGTGATAGGGGAGTGTGTGGTGGGGGGTGTGGGGGTGATAGGGGGTGTGGGGGTGATAGGGGAGTGTGTGGTGGGGGGTGTGGGGGTGATAGGGGGGTGTGGGGGTGATAGGGGAGTGTGTGGTGGGGTGTGTGTGTGTGATAGGGGGGTGTGGGGGTGATAGGGGAGTGTGTGGTGGGGGGTGTGGGGGTGATAGGGGGGTGTGGGGGTGATAGGGGAGTGTGTGGTGGGGGGTGTGGGGGTGATAGGGGGTGTGGGGGTGATAGGGGAGTGTGTGGTGGGGTGTGTGTGTGTGATGGGGGTTGGGGGTGATAGGGGAGTGTGTGGTGGGGTTGTGTGTGTGATAGGGGGGTGTGGGGGTGATAGGGGAGTGTGTGGTGGGGGTGTTGACCATCTTCACAACGCTGTGTTAGTTTCTGCTATACAGCAAAGTGGCTATACCACCAGGCTATATTGATACAGACATATGTTCTTTTTCACATTCTTTTCCATTATGGTTTACCATAGGACGTAGAATATAACTCCCTATACTCTACGATAAGAATTTGTTGCTTATCCATCTTACATATAATATTAATAGTTTTCATCTGCTAATTCCAAACTCCCAATCCTTCCTTCCCCTACTCTCCTCCCCCTTGGCAACCATCAGTCTGTTTTTATGTCTGAGTCTCCTTCTGTTTCATAGATATGCTCATTTGTTGAATCTTTCAGATTTCACATATGTAACTGATATCACAGGGTATTTGTCTTTCTTTTTTTGATTTATTTCAGTTAATATGATACATGTCCATCCATGTAGCTATAAATGACATTTTTTCATTCTTTTTTATAGCTGAATAATATTCCATTGTGTATATGTACCACATTTTCTTTATCCACTCATCTGCTGAGGGACATTTAGATTGTCTCCATGTCTTGGCTACCGCAAACAGAGCTGGCAGGTAATATTTTCCATTCACGGCAGGCAACGTTTTTTGTGCACATCACCTTTGTCTATTGTAGAATAACACTGCCATGAGCATTTGGGTACAAGTTTTTGTGAGACTGTCGTTCTAAACTCGGTAGGTGTTGGGTGTTCCCTGGGGGACTAATGGTTAGGATTCAGTGTTGTCACTGCTGTGGCCCAGGTTTGATCCCTGGTCAGGAACTGAGATCCCACAAGCTCTACCTTGTGGCCAAAATACCTTAAAATCTTAAAAAAAAAAAAAATACGTGGACGTCATTGGAGAGTTCGAATGACACACTCCATCTTTGAGACTTTTAAAACAGGAATCAGGTCTCAGTTCTCTCCTCCTCCAAATTCCCCAGTGGCATTGAGCAGTTTCTCAGTGACATCCACATGACCTGGCAGGAGCAATCCCCAAACTGTCAGCCTCGCCTTGCCCTTCGCTCCCTACCCCACTCCAGGAACCCTGGCCCGCCTGCAGTGCCCTCCCCTTGCCAGGCTCATTCCCCTCCCCTCCATCCCAATTCTCCATGCCAGTCAGGTCTCAGATCCAACGCTAGGACTTCCGTGGCCACCCTCATCCCAGGTCCACCCCTCCAATCACTCATTCCTTCTCAACTCCCTTCACAGGATCTGAAAGTAGCTCATGCATTTTCCTGTTTTCTCTCTTCCCCTAAATGGAGGTTCCTTTAAAAAAAAAAAAAAAACAGTTCCCAAATGGAGCCATTTGCGTGCGCGCGCGCGTGCACACACACACACACACACACACACACCAAGACTTAATTTCAGTGTCAACCCCTCACAGGAATGTGACCTTTAAACAGATAATCTGAAATTTCCGGATCAGCAAGAATGAGGCAGGCTGACCAGCACTGACCCTGCCAGTCCCTCCCCCAAGAAGGTGAGGGGTCTGAGAAAACCCTTTTCTCCTGTCAATACCTTCCTATCCGTCCTTCTTCTGCTTCTTACAACCCCCTCGGGCCCTTCTGTTTGCTGGTTGTTATTGCTGTTTAGTCACCTCTGTGCATGGAATTTCCCAGGCAAGAATACTGGAAGTGAAGTGAAGTGAAGTCGCTCAGTCGTGTCCGACTCCTAGAGACCCCATGGACTGCAGCCTACCAGGCTCCACCGTCCATGGGATTTTCCAGGCAAGAGTACTGGAGTGGGGTGCCATTGGCTTCTCCAGAGGATCTTCCTGACCCAGGGATGGAACCATGTCTTCTGCATTGGCAGGCTGATACCTGAGCCACCAGGAAAGCCTCTGTTTACTAGAGGAAATGTTATTGACTGATGGTTATGAATCACTAAATAAAGCCAATTAGCCTTTCAAATCTATGCAGACGAACTTCCTTTTTCAACACTGAGGACATGACCTGATATCACACGCCTGGTGTCCCCATACTTCCAGCAGTGAATGTCTGGTCTTGAAGGTGCCAGGAAAACAAGAGATTAATGAAGAAATAGAACATGGAAGCCCCAGGAGCTCCCGCAGCCCTAGCCCCACGGGGCTCTTCTGAGCACTACCAAAGCCTGCTGTCCACTTCCTACCCTGCCCACTCTGTTTGTCAAAATTCTTGTCTAGTGAACAGGAGATGCTGGGTTTGAACGCCAGCGATACCTGGGACGGTTGACTGTATGTGTACGCAGTTTTGCTTGTCTGCCGGTTGGTGGTTGTGATTCGAGGGTTTTCTCCTAGATCCTGAGAGCAATCCATCCATCCACAGGAAAAGGTAAACTGTCCTCTGCCAGGCCTGTCAGACTTGTAATGAGGGAGGGCATGGGGGCTACCAGCACGCGCACCCAGCGTTTTCTCCTTTAAACATAAAGCAAGAAAGAGCAGGCGCGTGGCTTTGGGGTGGGCATGACTGCCCAGCAGAAGCTGCAAAGGCACAAAGCAGCCTGTGGCTCCTGCCAGGAAGTCCTCCCCCCCCAGGGGAGAGAATCGACTGATGTCTCCAAGTCCCCTGTCCCCCTGGCATCTCGACACCAGTCCCCAGTCCGCCTGTATCACGTCACCTCCTGGTGTATCTGCTACCCTGGCCGACACACACTCTGGTCTCATCTCCTCAACAGTCACAGGGACAGTGGTCAAGTGGTTGGGTCAACCAGACACCAGTCCCCAGGTGGAACTACCATTACTTTGGTGGAACTAGGGTTTAATTCCATTTGAAAGCCCACACATGGCCAAGAGCCTATATCAGCCATCTTCTGCCATAACCAACGCTGCATAACAAACCACCCCAAACCAACAGTGCTTTTATTAGTGCATGATTCTGGGGATCGACCACTGAAGCTGGTCCACTGGCAGCTGGGTGCCTCACACATCTGCCATCAGCTCAGGCTCAGGTGGACACAGCTGTCCCCGGCTCCAGGCTCCAGCAGGGTGGGCCGCCTGTTGGCAGTTTCTGGAGAAGAAGTGTGAAATCCTATGGATGTCCAGGCTTGGAATGGCACCACAGCCTTTCAGCCACATCTTGCCACGTACAGCCTCCCTTGAGGGGTGGGGACACAGCCGCCGGCTACCCATCTGAGGAGCTGTGGAGTTGCAGCTCCAAGCAGCAGAGTCTGCATGCAGCCTCGCAGAGTCAGAGCGCACAACCAGCCCGAGGCACTGTCCAAGGGCTGGAGCTGAACCCTGCAAACCCCTCTCCCCCACTTCTGACCCCGTGGGGTGAGGCCTGGGAAACTGCATGCTTAGCAAGTGCCCAGGCTCTTCTGACACTAGGGGTCCATGATCACATGTTAAAAGACACAGACCTGGGCTGATGGTTCTTAACCCAGATCCGCAGACCTCAGGACATTCATGAACCCCCAGAAATGTATAAATTTTCACACTTAGGCCAGAGCCTTTATTCAGAATCAAAAAGGACTCCATGGCCCGAGAAAGATTAAAACTTGCCCGTAATCCACAGGTACTCACTTTCTCCCTGGTCTTATTCCTCTTGCCCAAGCCGAGTGTGACAGCCCACCCCCTCCACCGCACACAAAAGTGTGGACTGCTTGCCTGATTTCACATGCGGGGTTCTGTGGCCAAATGCCTCTGGTATGGGGGGAGGAAAGGGAGAGGGGCTTCAGGGCATGTGATAGAGGGGGCTGTGGCTGGGGGCTGAGGAGCATCCCCTATGAACGTCTTACAGAACATGCTCAGGTGGGTTGAAGTCTTTGTAGAGATAAAACTGTAAGAGAAAAAGAGGCCCGAGGATTTTGTTTCCTCCTCTAAAGTAACCCAAGAGCCTGGGTTTACTGCCCCAGCCCCACTATGGCCATGTGGTGGGGGCTGCTGGGGCATCTCTGTGGGTGGGACCATCATGAAAGGGACGTCTTGTGTCCACTTCAGGGTGAGAACCAAGTGACCTCTCCAGCCAACCTTAGAAGCCGAGCAGGGATGTCCAAGTCCCTAAAAGAAAACTCTGTGTCACCAGATAGTGACCCTGTGACCTGAACAGGATGCCCCTGGTAAGATCAGAAAATCCCATCTGGGAGCTTCGGCGACAATGTGGACTCCCAGTGCTCCCGTCAGTCCAGATCTTTGAGTAGCCAACTTGATATGATCTCGGGTGGCCCCAGCCTGTAGCAGCTGGGAGTGGGGCTTCAGCTCCCAGCCAGAGATCAAGGCTGGATTGTGCTGGTGAAAGCTCCAAGTCCTAGCCACTAGACCAGTGATGAGTGACAAGGGCTCTGGCCCTTCGGCTTTGCAGAAAAGAATTCCTACAAAGATGGAAAGTAGTGAAGCAAGTCAAGTATTAACATAAGAGGAAAAGGAGTACAGTGAGTGTAGAGAGACACACGGACAGCTCAGAGGGAGAAAGAATAGCTGAGTGGCACCCCGGGGGCGGTTTGAACTACTTTTCATGGGGTATTCTTCCAGGTTTCCTTTGGCCAGTCATTTTTGTTTCCCTGGTTCACAGTCCATATTCGGTATATCTCAGGATCCTTCCACATGTGCACACACATCTCTTAGCAAAGATGGCATGTGGCTAGAGCATCTCTTGACATCACTCCCCTTTGACCTCCAAGGAGCCTCCCTGCACAGAGAGGTTTCCTGTTTTCAGGAATGAGAAGTATGTGGTCTGGGCAGGGCCCAGCCTCCTCCCTTAACTGTCCTGCTAGTCTGGTCTTAAAGTTTCCATCCACAGGGAACTGCTTTACCCTGGGGGCCCCAGGAGGGTAGGGGGGTTTGGATGGCATCTACTTCCCTCCTCAAAAGGCAAGAGACCCAGCAGCTCCCAGGAGAGGCTAGAGATACAGATTCAGGACTTCCCTAGTGGTCCAGTGGTTATGAATCCAAGCTCCCACTGCAGGGGGCCCAGGTTCCAACCCAGGTCAGGCACCTAGGATCCTGGATGCAGCATGGTGCTGCCTGAAAAAAAAAGAAGAAGAAGAAGAAAGGCTCAGCACGTAAGGAATCTGCTTGCAATGCAGGAGACCCGAGTTTGATCCCTGGGTGGGGAAGATCCCCCTGGAGGAGGAAAGGGCAACCCACTCCAGTATTCTTGCCTGAGAAATCCCATGGACAGAGGAGCCCAGTGGGCTACAGTCCATGCGGTCACAAAGAGTCGGGCACAACTGAGCAACTAAGCACACAGATCCAGAGCCCCCAGAGTAGAGATGTCGACAGATGCTGAAGGATAACACAAGCTCCCCAGGGTCGCCAGTGGCCCTGAAATTCCCCCAACTCCACCTTACTGGAGTAAGTCCAGATCCCTGGGTCTCGGGGCCCCCTCCTGCCAGAGTGAGAGGCAGGGGTCTCCCCGGAGAAAGGCCAGGAGAGCCCAGAGAGGTTGGAGACCATCCCTGAGGGTAGCCCCAGAGGCCCTGGGCCCCCAGACTCCTCTACTGATGGAACCAGGCCTCTTCTCAAGACCTCTGGCTGACGAGGAAGCTGGGCAGTGGCTGCCCTTAGCCCTCTGGTCCCTCTCTCCTGTTGGAGACCTGCCGGGTGACAGTACTGGCTGGTGACAGGCTTTCAGGCTGTCAAAAGAAGGTCTCCTGGAGGCCCCATGTCCCCTGGTCTGATTACACCACTCTGATTTGTTTTCTCCTCTGCCAGAAACTGTTGGGGAGGGGAAATTTCCCCCTCTGCCCTTCTTGGGTTCTCATGGCTGCACCAACAGTAAAATTAACACTGCTGCTGCTGCTGCTGCTGCTAAGTCGCTTCAGTCGTGTCCGACTCTGTGCGACCCCATAGACGGCAGCCCAGCAGGCTCCCCCGTCCCTGGGATTCTCCAGGCAAGAACACTGGAGTGGGCTAGACAGATGAATAGGAGAAAAGGAAACTAATTTTAATTCATGTGCATGGAAGTTTCATATAGATGGAACCTAAGAAATGGGCAAAGCAGGCAGCTTTTATACTTCTAAGATGAAAAAAAAAAAGGTAAATTAGTGAGGAATGGATAGGACAAACAATCCTGGGTTTGGGTGCCCTGTTAGTGAAGAATCTAAACCATTTGGGCTTTAGTCAAACGAAGTCATGAGGTCAGTGAAAGTCTTCACAGGCCTCTCAGCCCCAGATACCTATCTCTGGTAATAAGGGTCCTTCTGCCCCCAGGTACAGCAGTGCACCTTTCACAGGAAGAGAGGAGAGAAGAGTCAGAGTGTCCCTCTTCCATTGGTCTTTTTTTTTTTTTTTTGGCCACACCTTGAGGCTTGAAGGATCTTAGTTCCCCAACCAGGGACCGAACCCGGGCCCTCAGCGGTGAAAGCACTGAGTCCTAACCCCTGGACCACCAGGGAAGTCCCAAAATGGGCATTTCTTAAACAACTTTAATTCAAAATAATCAACAGGCCATTGAGGCGCATTTGGGGGTTGCCTGCTCTGAGCCCCCACAAAACACCCACTGGAGCCTGAGCGTAAGAGCTGCCTCCAGTGACGCTCCGGGTGGAACATGGTGCCCCTGCAGGCTCCCATCACAGCCAACTCCAAGCTCCCAAACGCCCTCCTAGGGAAGAATCTTGCGTCAAGTTCTCTGCATCCCTTTACCTCCAGCCCCAGCCCCAGGCTGGCCCAGCTTCCCGCTCTAAACTGGGGAGACCTGGCTCCCCCGTGTTCCTTCAGCCAGGGGCTGGTCGGTGGTTATGATGACATTATGTGACCTCCACTTCTCAGGAGGCAGACAGTGATCTAAGGGACCCTGGAGAGGCCTTTGAGTGGCATTTGGTGTTTTCAGTCCTAGTTCCATCATAAAGAATCAGGCCAGCTATCCAAACAGATCCCCTTCATGGATCACTGCCTTGTGGAGAAGGAGCTCGCCTTGTGAAGCTATGAGCTATGCCATGCAGGGCCCCCCAAGACAGATGGGTCACAGTGGAGAGTTCTGACAAAACGTGGTCCACTGGAAGAGCAAATGGGAAACCACTCCAGTATTCTTGCCTTGAAAACCCCATGAACAGTATGAAAAAAAGCAAAAAGATATGACACTGGAAGATGAGCCCCCAGGGTCAAAAAATTATGCTCAAAACCCTTCAAGCTAGGCTTCTGCAGTACATAAACCAAGAACTTCCAGATGGTTAGACAGCATCACTGACTCGATACACATGAATGTGAGCAAACTCTGGGAGACAGTGGAGGACAGAGGAGCCTGGCGTGTTACAGTCCATGGGGTTGCAAAGAGTCAGACACAGCTTAGTAACTCAACAACATCAAAGCAGAGCTCCCATTCTGAAAGAGAAAGCAGCCTAGGTTCAGAGTGAAAGCAAGCCTAAAGATGCCTCACGCTTGGGCCAGCAAGGTACAATCAGAGACAGAAACCACAGGGAGATTTGAATGGGAAGGTTTATCAGAAGAATTACAAAAGGGTATTGGAGCGACAGAGAATTGGATGTAACCAGCTCGGAGAGCTACAGGACACAGGCGGAGCAGGTGCAGGGACGAGCCCTAAGGCTGACATGGGGCTCCCAAGGGAGACCCCCACCTCTGGCCTTGCTGGAGCAGGCACGGCGTGGCCCCGTGTGGCCGGCAGCCTGGGGTAGGCACAGACCTCGCTGCCTGACGAAGAAGTCTCGAAGGCCTCCCTAGTGGGGCTGTGGAGGCCTGCCCTCTGGGGTGTCAGGAGGGGCCCTCCCCCGGAGCTCTCTGCCAAGCCACACCGGGCGGATGTGGGAGAAGCTGCTCAGGGGATGTGCCAGGTCGGCCCCGTGCTGAGGCCCCAGGAGAAGGGCCACTATGCACTGCAGGGCCTGAACACTGAAATTGGAAGAGAAACCCTCCTCTAGCATCCCCTGGGGGCCTTGTATTGAACAGGCTCCACATGGCTCCGGCCGCAAAGCCCAGAGCAGGCAGAAAAGGGAGTGTCTGAAGCTGAGAGGCAGCAGGCCACAAGCCGGCATGGCCCAGACCCCGGCAGAGTCTGACCCTACAGTCGGCCGTTCCACAAATGGCTGCCGCACGTGTCCCGCGGCCGGCTGAACTATGGGGCGTCTACAAGTCGCCAGACTTAGTACACACAAGTGCAGGATGAAGTTCAGACACAAGACAGACACTTTGTTAGTATAAATCCCGTGCAACACTTGGGATATACTAAGAAATGATTCATCCTTTCTCTGAAACTCAGATGTAGCCGGGCATCCTGTGTTCTTTTAATTGAAGCATGGTTGATTTACGATGTCACGTTATCGTGTCACTGCAGAAGAGTGATTCAGTTAGCAGTTTTTCCCTCAGATTCTTTTCCATTTTAGGGTATTACAAAATATTGAATATAAGCCCCTGTGCTGTACAGTAAATCCTTGTTGCTTATCTATTTTATTTATAGCAGCTTGTTAATCCCATATTCCCAATTTACCCCTCTCCCACCCACATCTTCCCTTTGGTAACCATAAGTTTGTTTTCTCTGTCTGTGAAACTATTTCTTTTTTTTTTTGTAATGGCTATGCTGGGTCTTCATTGCTGCTCATGGGCTTTCTCTAGTTGCAGTGAGCGGGAGTTACTCTAGGGTTGCAATACATGGCCTTTGGTTGTGGCCTTGCAGTGGCTTCTCTTGTGGAGCACGGGCTCTACGACATGCAGGCTTCAGCAGTTACAGCATGCAGGCTCAGTAGTTGTAGCACAGAGGCTTAGTGGCTTGGTGGCTTGTGGAATCTTCCCAGACCAGGGATCAAACCTGTGTTCCCTGCATCGGCAGGCAGATTCTTAACCACTGGACCTCCAGGGAAGGCCAAGTCTATGTCTGTTTTGTAAATAAGTTCATTTGTACTATTCTCTGGATTCCACAGAAATGATGGCATATGATA
The DNA here is from genome assembly GCF_032405125.1 of Capricornis sumatraensis. Taxonomy (NCBI): domain Eukaryota; kingdom Metazoa; phylum Chordata; class Mammalia; order Artiodactyla; family Bovidae; genus Capricornis; species Capricornis sumatraensis. Next base: position 249,246,607 of record NC_091069.1, on the reverse strand, counting down.
TTTGTCTTTGTCTACATATGTCACTTAGTATGACCATCTCTATGTCCATCCATGTTGCTGCAAATGAGAGTGTTTCATTCTTTTTTATGGTTGAGTAGTACTCCATTGTATCAATATGTAAATATATATATATACATTTTCTGCATCTTCTTAAACTAATCATCTGTTGATGGACACAGATTGCGTCCATGTCTTGGCTATTGTAGATAATGCTGCTATGAACATTGGGGTGCATGTGTCTTTTTGAATTAGAGTTTTCATCTTTCCCAGATATATGGGCATCTGTGTTTTATCTGACACCTCGACCCCAGAACTTCCCTCAGGGACAGAGTTTGACAGACAAAGAAATGTTCCCTTGAGGCACTTACTCCAGCATCTTCTGTTCACAAGAGCATCAGTCAAGTACAGGGCTGGCTCAAGTGGCTTAATCCCTGTTTCCCTCTGCGCTCTTCCCCAGGAGCTGGCCTGGGTTTCTTCCAGTTGAGTGTTTGTAACGACCCCTCCTTTGCTCACAAGCATTTCCTTGGACCCTTCTGCTGAGCTCCAGGCTGAGTCCTCTGGGCCAGCTGTGCTTTGGAGTTCAAAGCATTTGGAGCTAAAAATAATGATGATACGACATACTACACGTTATATAACCTCCATCAGGGCTGGGGGCGGGACCCCGCCATCAATACACGAACACTTCTGCAGCCAAATCCATCCCACTAAGGGGATAAATACCCCATCAACAGTATTGCAGCTTGCTTCCAGCTGATTTATACAGTAATAGAGTGGTTCGTAAGATGCCAAGATAACTTGAGACAGTAAATTCTCTAGGACTTCTCACTCCCAAGGAAAATGTGATGCAGTTTCAAGTTTACACCAGTTCAAGCGAAGCTCAAGGCCTGGACATGCACATGTAGTCGGTCATCTCCAGGCCCAGCAGCCATGGCTCTTGAGGAGGCCCAGACCCTCTGCGTGGCTCTGGTCACCAGGCTGGAGGTGGGCATTGGTGGATGGTCATCTCGCCACGATGCAGCCCTGTAAAGATGGGGCCTCTCAGCATATCTCCCCAAGAAACCCACTCGGAACTAAGCCATCTCTCTGTTTCAGTAATTGCCTGCTTGCTGATAAATGTTCTCAAAGTCAGGGATTGGCAGGTCACACCTCATGACCACACAGTCCCTGGCAGCCTCCCCAGCATCCAACAGAGCCTTCACCACCTTCTCCCTTCCTTGTCCCTATCTGTATTTAATTCAGTCCAGCAATTTCTCCATCCCTCAAGGAAGGCATAAGACCTGCTCCATTTCCCTGTCCAGCTTTTCTTTTGTGGCCCTGTCCCCTGACTTATACTTCTGGTAGACCAACTTTTGGGATAAATAATAAAGATTGGATCACCTTTGCCTCCTCTGGGCAGGCTTCCTCTCCAGGTAGGTTCCAAGCGTTGCATTAGAACAGAGTCCATCTTTGTGTCAAGGAGCTCTGCCTACTGTCCAAGCACCAGTCGCTATGGAGATGGCAGTCTTGGGAGTGGACAATTCCAGAAGCCTGGTTTATGTCCACTTCAGGAAGCACTCACACCCCTTACCTCAAAAATGCATCTATATTCACTCTTTTTTTTTTTTTTTGCCACAGCAGTCAACTTGTGGGATCTTATCCATAGCTTCCTGACCAAGGATTGAACCCAGGTCCACAGCAGCCCATGTCTTATCCACTGGACCCCCAGGGAAGTCCTGATATTCATTCTTCATGGAGTGTAAAACTCCTTTCATAAATTTTGGGGAAAGGGAATGTCAGAAATATTACTTCTCAAAAGACTTTCAAGAAGGTATGGTGTGCAGGAATAAGGCAATATTTATTTTCTCCCAGCCTGGCTTCTCTCAGTGAATTCATGCTGCTGATTGAAAAGGATTATCAAGCAGATGGAAAAACACTCACTGGGTTACCGGTACATATTTGTTTGTGTAAGAGGGCATGGGGACACATTTGTCATACACACCCGTGGCTTTTTCCAGTCACAGCCAGTGTTTTCATCCTGAAACCCTGCTTGCGCCCTCCTCAACCATTCTAACGCCCTTCTAGAAATGGAGCACAGGGCCCAGCTGCCGTGTCAGATCTGAAGACCGGTGCAGACAGGTTTCAACCTGAAACGATCTTAGCAAATTCATCCGTGTGATTTTCAGATGGTTCCTGAAGGGAAGGTTTTCTACCGCAGACATTCAGATTGTTTTTCATGGAGACACCTCCTAAATTTCCACAACTAACCTTCTGAATATTCATGCTCACCTTTAAAGATCAGTTCTTCCTGCAACATCCAAGCTGTTTCATGAGCAGCAAACCGCCATTTGGCATATGCTGGCGTCCTCACTGCCAAACACACCACTCACTCCTGTTAGCATCCCCACCCACCCCATCACCACCCACCCCACTCCCCCCACCCTGCCCACCACCACCTTCCTGCCCACAGTGGTTTCCACTCCACGTTTCAGTAGGTTTTGGTTATCACCAATACTGCAAAGCTTTGACAGCCTGTCCTGTGATCTCGAAAGTCATCTCATGGTGGGTCCCAACATCTCTGGCTTCCTCCTATCAGCAAGGAGACTTTCTCCCACAGCAAACAATGGGGTGTCTTTCTCTTTTTCTGCATGAACAGTGCTGCTGCTGCTGCTAAGTCGTTTCAGTCGTGTCCAACTCTGTGCGACCCCATAGACGGCAGCCCACCAGGCTCCCCCATCCCTGGGATTCTCCAGGCAAGAACACTGGAGTGGGTTGCCATTTCCTTCTCCAATGCATGAACGTGAAAAGCGAAAGTGAAGTTGCTCAGTCGTGTCTGACTCCTAGCGACCCCATGGACTGCAGCCTACCAGGCTCCTCCGTCCATTGGATTTTCCAGGCAAGAGTACTGGAGTGGGGTGCCATTGCCTTCTCCTGCATGAACAGTACAATTGATCCCAAAGTCACAAAAGGGAAAATAAGCCTCAGCGACCAACAGAGATGCCTATATCCTTGGGAGTGCCGGAATGCTACAGTCAAGTCAGGTCAGATTCTGCAGCAAAACGAGTCTTGGCACTAAGCTTAATGGGGAAAAAATGTCTCAGTCTTAACTTTTTTCATTTTGGAATTGCAGGGACTGTGGGTCTGTCCTACCAGGGAATCAAGGAAAAGATAGAACCAGGGTCTTCAGTGAGCTCCCAGTCCAGCAAGAGAGAGCTGTCAGCCATCAGAGCATGGCTCGGTGGCGAAAGCAGTACTGTTCCACGATGTCGGGGAGGAATACCTCTCCCTCTGCCCTTCCAGGTTCTTCTAGCAGCTCTGAAAATTAAATTGACCTGGGACAGATTAGCAGGAGAATGTCAAACAAAAGTTCAATAACATGAAAGAGGCCTGGGAAAATGAGCATCTTACCAAAATAGCCTTTTCACACTGTTCATGGGGTTCTTGAAGCAAGAATACTGAAGTGGTTTGCCATTCCCTTCTCCAGTGGACCACATTCTGTCAGAACTCTCCATGATGACCCATCCGTCTTAGATGGTCCTGCATGGCAAGGCTCCTAGCAGCTTCCTTGAGTTACACAAAGCTGTGATCCCTGTGATCATTTTGGTTAGCTTTCTATGACTGTGGTTCTCCTTCTGGAGGCTGTGGGCTTTATAGTTCTTCATTCCTGATGGGAGGAATGGCTCTGGAGAAAGCTGTGTCTTGCTCTGGTGGGCAAAGCCATGCTCAGTTCAGTCCAGTCAGTCATGTCCTACTCTTTGTGACCCCATGGACTGCAGCATGCCAGGCTTCCCTGTCCATCACCAACTCCCAGAGTTTACTAAAACTCATGGCCATCCAGTCGGTGATGCCATCCAACCATCTCATCCTCTGTCCCCTTCTCCTCCTGCCTTCAATGTTTCCCAGCATCAGGGTCTTTTCCAATGAGTCACTTCTTTCCATCAGCTGGCCAAAGTATTCAAGCTTCAGCTTCAGCATCAGTCCTTCCAATGAATATTCAGGACTGATTTCCTTTAGGAAATCAATTTCATCTCCTTGCAGTCCAAGGGACTCTCAAGAGTCTTCTGCAACACCACAGTTCAAAAGCATCAATTTTTCCGTGCTCAGCTTTCTTTATGGTCCAACTCTCACATCTATGCATGGCTACTGGAAAAACCATAGTTTTGACTAGACAGACTTTTGTCGGCAAAGCAATATCTCTGCTTTTTAACATGCTGTCTAGGTTGGTCATAGCTTTTCTTTCAAGGAGCAAGCGCCTTTTAATTTCATGGCTGCAGTCACCATCTGTAGTGATTTTTGAGACCAAGAAAACAAAGTCTCTCACTGTTTCCATTGTTTCCCCATCTATTTGCCATGAAGTGATGGGACCAGATGCCATGATCTTAATTTTTTTAATGTTGAGTTTTAAGCCAACTTTTTCACTCTCCTCTTTAACTTTCATCAAGAGACCATTCAGTTCCTCTTCGCTTTCTGCCATGAGGATGGTGTCATCTGCATATCTGAGATTATTGCTATTTCTACCAGCAATCTTGACTCCAGCTTGTGCTTTATCTAGCCTGGCGTTTCTCATGACGTACTCTGCATAGAAGTTAAATAAGCAGGATGACAATATACAGCCTTGTTATACTCCTTTCCCAATTTGGAACCAGTTTGTTGTTTCATGTCCAGTTCTGTTGCTTCTTGACCTGCATACTAGATTTCTCAGGAGGCAGGTTAGGTGGTCTGGTATTCCCATCTCTTGAAGAATTTTCCACAGTTTGCTGTGATCCACACAACCAAAAACTTTGGCACAGTCAATAAATCAGGAGTAGATGTTTTTCTGAAACTCTCATGCTTTTTCTATGATCTAACAGATGTTGGCAATTTAATCTCTGGTTCCTCTGCCTTTTCCAAATCCAGCTTGAACATCTGGAAGTTCATGGTTCACATCCTGTTGAAGCCTGGCTTGGAGAATTTTGAGCAGTACTTTGCTAGCATGTGAGATGAGTGCAATTGTGTGGTACTTTGAACATTCTTTGGCATTGCCTTTCTTTGGGATTGGAATGAAAACTGAACTTTTCTAGTCCTGTGGCCACTGCTGAGTTCTCCAAATTTGCTGGCATACTGAATGTAGCACTTTCACACCATCATCTTTTAGGATTTGAAATAGCTCAACTGGAATTCCATCACCTCCACTAGCTTTGTTTGTAGTGATGTTTTTTAAGGCCCACTTGACTTTGCATTCCAAAATGTCTGGCTCTAGATGAGTGATCACACCATCTGGGTGGTTATCTGGATCACGAAGATCTTTTTTGTATAGTTCTTCTGTGTATTCTTGCCACCTCCTCCTAATATCTTCTGCTTCTGTTAGGTCCGTACCATTTCTGTCCTTTATTGTGCCCATCTTTGCATGAAAAGTTCCCTTGGTATGTCTAATTTTCTTGAAGAGATATCTCGTCTTTCCCATTCTATTGTTTTCTTCTATTTCTTTGCATTGATCACTGAGGAAAGCTTTCTTATTTCTCCTTGCTGTTCTTTGGAACTCTGCATTCAGATGGGTATGTCTTTCCTTTTCTTCTTTGCCTTTCCCTTTTCTTCCTTGCTCAGCTATTTGTAAGGCCTCCTCAGATAACCATTTTGCCTTTTTGCATTTCTTTTTCTGGGAATAGTCCTGATCCCTGCCTCCTGTACAATGTTATGAACCTCCATCCATAGTTCTTCAGGCACTCTGTCAGATCTAATCCCTGGAATTTATTTATCATTTCCACTCTATAATCATAAGGGATTTGATTTAGGTTGTATCTGAATGGTCTAGTAGTTTTCCCTACTTTCTTCAGTTAAGTCTGAATTTTGCAATAAGGAGTTCATGATCTGAGCCACAGTCAGCACCCAGTCTTGTTTTTGCTGACTGTATAGAGCTTTTCCATCTTTGGCTGCAAAGAATATAATCAATCTGATTTCGGTATTGACCATCTGGTGATGTCCATGTTTAGAGTTGTCTCTTGTGTTGTTGGAAGAGGGTGTTTGCTATGACCAGTGTGTTCTCTTGGCAAAACTCGTTAGCCTTTGCCCTGCTTCATTTTGTCCTCCAAGGTCAAGTTTTCCTTGGAGTTACTCCAGGTTTGTTACTCCAGGTATCTCTTGACTTCCTACTTTTGCTTTTCAGTCCCTTCTGATGAAAAGGACATCATTTGGGGTATTAGTTCTAGAAGGCCTTGTAGGTCCTCATGGAAGCTTTCAACTTCAGCTTCTTCAGCATTATTGGTTGGGGCATAGACTTGGATTACTGTGATATCGAATGGCTGACCGTGGAAATGAAGAGAGATCATTCTGTCGTTTTTGAGATTGCACCCAAGTACTGCATTTTGGACTCTCTAGTTGACTATGAGGGCTACTCCATTTCTTCTAAGGGATTCTTGCCCACAGTAGTAGATATAATGATTATCTGAATTAAATTTGCCCATTCTAATCCATTTTAGTCCACTGATTCCTAAAATCTTGTTCACTCTTGCAATCTCCTGTTTGATCACTTCCAATTTACCTTGATTCACAGACCAAACATTCCAGTTTCCTATGCAATATTGCTCTTTATAGCATCAGACTTCCTTCCATCACCAGTCACGTCCACAACCGGGCATTGTTTGTGCTTTGACTCCATCTCTTCATCCTTTCTGGAGTTATTCCTCCACTCTTTTCCAGTAGCATATTGCCCAATATGACCACTGACCTGGGGAGTTCATCTTTCAGTGTCGTTCTCTTTTTGCCTTTTCATACTGCTCATGGGGTTCTCAAGGCAAGGATACTGAAGTGGTTTGCCATTCCCTTCTCCAATAGACCACGTTTTGACAGAACTTCCACCATGACCCGTCACTTGTTATCCTTATCTGTCAGAGCGCAGACAGGATGAAATCCACAATCATAGATAGCATCATTGACTCAATATACATGAGTTTGAGCGAACTCCAGGAGATAGTGAAGGAAAGGGAAACCTGGTGTGCTGCAGTTAGTTTGTGCAGTCTCAAAGAGCTGGACAGGACTCAGTGACTGAACAACAACCCCATGACAGCTGAAGCCCTCACCTTAAACACCATCTTCAGCTAAAGACAAAAGAGGATTTCAGGGCTAGTGGTCTGGGGCTTCAAAGGGGCAGAAGGCAACTCACAGGGGTGGAAAAGCAGGCGTTTGGTAAACAAGTGTTTGTGGGCCCTGCAGTGACAGTGAAACACGGCGTGGACTCTGATCCATAGGCGTCCCTACCACTCTGGCCCACGCTCTTTGTAGACAGCTCTGGTGGCGGTTCAATTCCAGGAACAGGCTCCTTCTCTAAATTCTTTAGGCAGCTGAGGAAGAGGTAAAAAGACTTCCCAAGTCTTATTTCTTAAAAAACCATCAGCCTAAATTAATCCTCAGGCCAGAAACACATTTTTGGGTGGCACATTTTACCTGTCACAGTGAGCATGAATTGTCAAGCTCGATGCAATGCTCCTAGGTAGGCATTACTGATCCCATGAACAAACAGAAACTCTTGAGTCCAAATAAGCTTATAATCAAGTGCTATAGGCTAAATACTCATGTCTCCCCACTCAATACATTTAAATTCTAACCCCCAAGAGGTGAGACTTCTGGGTCATGATCAGGCCATGATAGTAGAGTCCTGATGTATGGAATTGATGCCCTAATAAAAGAGACCCCAGAGAGCTCTCCTTTCCCCTACACGAGGACTGTGGGGAACCAGTACAGGCCTTCTCAAAATATGCCTTAATGACATATTACTTTTTTCTTAATATACATATTTTATTAAAGTATAGTTGACTTACAATGTTTCAGGTGCACAGCAAGGTGATTCAGTTATACATATACACATATATTATTTAATTATTTTCCAATATAGGTTGTTACAAGATACTGACTATAGTTCCCTGTGCTATACAGTAAACCTTTGTTGCATATCTATTTTTTAATTGGAAATATAGCATTATACTAAGTCAAACAAGTTGAATCAAAATGTCATAAATTTTTTAGTTAGGCAAAAATTCATAGCTTTTCTAAAACATATACATTACACATATTATTTATATATATGTATACAAAAGATTTTCTACTACACTTGATAAAGGCTTGAAAAAGAACATCAGAAAAAAAAAAGATGGAGGAATTGGAAAATATAAACTAAATGAAGTGGGAGCACTGACTATGAAATTTTAAAAGTGAAACAAAAGTAAAAGATCCTCATATAGTCCAGTTGTTTTTAAACACAGCTGCTCATTAGAAACATATCTGGAGCTCTGGAGAAAAAAAACAACAACACCTAAGCATTTGTATTTTTTAAAAAATTCCAAGATAATTCTGATACGCATCTGGATTTTTAAAAATGATTACAGGTTTTTCTACTAAATCGTCATTTTGGTGATATAGAGTTCTATTACTTTTCTGTTGATCAGTCATGATACAATGGTATTAACTGAGTAATAGTCACATAATCACAATAGTCAAAGACGTTTATCAGTTTTCACAATCAATGGCCAGACAAAAAATAAAAGATAATTACAATTTAAAGCCATAATGGGAACATGGTCAACCTAACAAAATAATTCCATACAATTTGGGGGGTCACGCAGAGTGATGTGGCGAGTGAAGTGCGTACATAAATCCACCCAGTCTGTCTTCTGGTTGGTGCACTTAATCCATTTACAGTTAAGGTAATTATTGATATGTATGATTCTATTACCATTTTAATTGGTTTGGGTTTATTTTTGGTAAGTCTTTTCCTTCTCTTGTGTTTCCTACCTAGAGAAGTTTCTTGAGCATTTGTGGTAAAGCTGGTTTGGTGGTGCTGAATTCTCTTAATTTTTGCTTGATTTCTGCAAAGCTTCTGATTTCTCCATCAACTTTGAAGGAGAATCTTCCCGGGTAGAGTATTCTGAGTTGTATATCCCTCCCTTTCATCACTTTAAATGTATCATGCCATTCCCTTCTGGCTTGTAGAGTTTCTGTTGAGAAATCAGCTGATGGGAGTTCCCTTATATGTTGTTATTTTTCCCCTTGTCAATTTTAATATTTTATCTTTGTCTTTAATTGTTATCAGTTTGATTACTATGTGTCTTGGTGTGTTCCTCCTTGGGTTTATCCTGCCTAGGACTCTCTGTGCTTCCTGGACTTGGACTTATTTTCTTTCCCATGTTAGGGAAGTTTTCAGTTATTATCTCTTCAAATATTTTCTCAGGTCCTTTCTCTCTTTTCTCCTTCTTCTGGGACCCATACAATGTGAATGTTGGTGCATTTAATGTTGTCCCAGAGGTCTCTTGTGCTGTCTTTTCTCTTCATTCTTTTTTATATATTCTGCTCTGCAGCAGTGATTTCTACCTGTCTGTCCTCCAGGTCATTCATCTGTTCTTCTGTCTCTATTAATCTGCTACTGATTCCTTCTAGTGTATTTTTCTGGAGAAGGCAATGGCACCCCACTCCGGTACTCTTGCCTGGAAAATCCCAAGGATGGAGGAGCCTCATAGGCTGCAGTCCGTGGGGTCACCAAGAGTCGGATACGACTGAGTGACTTCACTTTCAATTTCCACTTTCATGCATTGGAGAAGGAAATGGCAACCCACTCCAGTGTTCTTGCTTGGAGAATCCCAGGGATGGGGGAGCCTGGTGGGCTGCTGTCTATGGGGTCACACAGAATCGGACACGACTGAAGTGACTTAGCAGCAGTGTATCATTCATCTCTGTTCTTTAGTTTTTGCAGGTCTTTGGTAAATGTATCTTGCATCTTCTCCATTGTTTTCCCAAGATCCTGGATCATCTTCACTACCATTATTCTGAATTCTTTTTCTGGAAGGTTACCTATCTCCACTTCATTTAGTTGTTTTTCTGAGGCTTTATCTTGTCCCTTCTTCTGTGACAATTTTCTGCTTTTTCATTGTGATAAACTTTCTGTAAAAAAAAAAGGTGGGGGGATGTTTTAGCCACTGTGGGACTGTGTTTCTTCTTGCTTCTTCTGTCTGCCCTCTGATGGATAAAGATAAGAGGCTTGTGCAAGCTTCCCAAGGACTGGCTTTGGGTAAAACTTGGTTTTGCTCTGGTGGACAGGGCCCTGCTCAGTAAAACTTTAATCCAATTATCTGCTGATGGGTGGGGTTGCACTTCCTCCTTGCTGGGGTCTATGATAGAGTTAATGGTGACCTCCAAGAGGGTTTATGCTGAAGGGGACCTTCCTGGCCTTCTGCAGCCAGTGTCCCTATCCTTGTGGTGAGGCCCTGCCAACCCACACCGCCACAGGAGACCTCCAACACTAGCAGGTAGTTCTGGTTCAGTCGCCTGTGGGGTCACTGCTCTTTTTCTCAGGGTCTTCAGTTCAGTTCAGTTGCTCAGTCATGTCCAACTCTTTGAGATCCCATGGACGGCATAACTCCAGGCTTCCCTGTCCTTCACCAACTCCCAGAGCTTGCTCAAACTCATGTCCATTGAGTCAGTGATGCCATCAACATCTCATCCTCTGTCTTCCCCTTCTCCTCCTGCCTTCAATCTTTCTGTGTCTTGGTGTGCACAAGATTTTGTTTGTGCCCTCCAAGACTGCAGTCTCTTTCCCCCAGTCCTGAGGAAGTCCTATCATCAAATTCCACTGGACTTCGAGGCCAGATTCCCAGGGGATTCCTAGTCTCTCTGTCAGATCCCCAGGCTGGAAAGCCTGACATGGGGTTCAGAACGTTCACAATGAAATGGAAATCCAAGTTCTTGTTCTTGGAGCCAAAGAATGGAATCCACAAACCGGCAAACACTCACAGTAGCAAGAAAACAGGGTTTATTAAAGAGGAGGGAAGCACAAAGCTCTCAGCACAGACACTGCAAGGGGGTAAAGGGTCCCTTAGAAGGTGGGGTTTACAGTTTTTTATCCTTACCAGTATTAATCTGTACGTTTTTGGTTGGCTCTGGCTCCTGTCCTTAAAATGCATCATTTTTAACCAATCAGTTTAAAGGTCAAAATGCTTAACACCTTTATGGCTTCTCTTTATCCTTCAGTTCAGTTCAGTCGCTCAGTCATGTCTGACTCTTTGCGACCCCATGAATTACAGCATGCCAGGCCTCCCTGTCCATCACCAATTCCTGGAGTTCACCTAAACTCACGTGCATCGAGTTGGTGATGCCATCCAGCCATCTCATCCTCTGTCGTCCCCTTCTCCTCCTGGCCCAAATCCCTCCCAGCATCAGGGTCTTTTCCAATGAGTTAAATCTTGGCAGGAGGTGGCCAAAGTATTGGAGTTTCAGCGCCAGCATCAGTCCTTCCAATGAATACCCAGGACTGGTCTCCTTTAGGATGGACTGGTTGGATCTCCTTGCAGTCCAAGGGACTCTCAAGAGTCTTCTCCAACACCACAGTTCAAAAGCATCAGTTCTTCGACGCTCAGCTTTTTTCACAGTCCAACTCTTGCATCCATACATGACTACTGGAAAAACCATCGCCTTGACTATACAGACCTTTGTTGGCAAAGTAATGCCTCTGCTTTTCAATATGCTCTCTAGGTTGGTCATAACTTTCCTTCCAAGGAGTAAGCGTCTTTTAACTTCATGGCTGCAGTCACCATCTGCAGTGATTTTGGAGCCCCAAAAAATAAAGTCTGACACTGTTTCCACTGTTTCCCCATCCATTTCCCATGAAGTGATGGGACCGGATGCCATGATCTTTGTTTTCTGAATGTTGGGCTTTAAGCCAACTTTTTCACTCTCCTCTTTCACTCTCATCAAGAGGCTTTCAGTTCCTCTTCAATTTCTGCCATAAGGGTGGTGTCATCTGCATATCTGAGGTTATTGAGATTTCTCCTGGCAACTTGATTCCAGCTTCTGCTTCCAGTCCAGCGTTTCTCATGATGTACTCTGTATAAAAGTTAAATAAGCAGGGTGACAATATACAGCCTTCACATACTCCTTTTCCTATTTGGAACCAGTCTGTTGTTCCATGTCCAGTTCTAACTGTTGCTTCCTGACCTGCATATAGGTTTCTCAAGAGGCAGGTCAGGTGGTCTGGTATTCCCATCTCTTTCAGAAGTTTCCACAGTTTATTCTGATCCACACAGTCAAAGGCTTTGGCATAGTCAATAAAGCAGAAATCGATGTTTTTCTGGAACTCTCCTGCTTTTTCAATGATCCAGCGGATGTTGGCAATTTGATCTCTGGTTCCTCTGCCTTTTCTAAAACCAGCTTGAACATCTGGAAGTTCACGGTTCACATATTGCTGAAGCCTGGCTTGGAGAATTTTGAGCATTACTTTACTAGCATGTGAGATGAGTGCCATCGTGCAGTAGTTTGAGCATTCTTTGGCATTGCCCGTCTTTGGGATTGGAATGAAAAGGAACCTTTTCCAGTCCTGTGGCCACTGCTGAGTTTTCCAAATTTTGAGAGCATATTGAGTGCAGCACTTTCACAGCATCATTTTCCAGGATTTGAAATAGCTCCACTGGAATTCCATCACCTCCACTAGCTTTGTTTTTAGTGATGCTTTCTAAGGCTCACTTGACTTCATATTCAAGAATGTCTGGCTCTAGGTGAGTGATCACACCATCGTGATTATCTGGGTCATGAAGATCTTTTTTGTACAGTTCTCCTGTGTATTCTTGCCACCTCTTCTTAATATCTTCTGCTTCTGTTAGGTCCATACCATTTCTGTCCTTTATCGAGCCCATCTTTGCATGAAATGTTCCCTTGGTATCTCTAATTTTCTTGAAGAGATCTCTAGTCTTTCCCATTCTGTTGTTTTCCTCTATTTCTTTGCATTGATCACTGAGAAGGTTTTCTTATCTCTCCTTGCTGTTCTCTGGAACTCTGCATTCAAATGGGAATATTTTTCCTTTTCTTCTTTGCTTTTCGCCTCTCTTCTTTTCACAACTATTTGTAAGACCTTCTCAGACAGCCATTTTGCTTTTTTGCATTTCTTTTCCATGGGGATGGTCTTGATCCCTGTCTCCTGTACCATGTCACAAACCTCCGTCCATAGTTCATCAGGTACTCTTATCCCTTAAATCTATTTCATTCCAATCCCTAGATCTAGTCCCTTAAATCTATTTCTCACTTCCACTGTTTAATCATAAGGGATTTGATTTAGGTCATACCTGAATGGCCTAGTGATTTTCCCTACTTCCTTTAATTTAAGTCTGAATTTGGCAATAAGGAGTTCATGATCTGAGCCACAGTCAGCTCCCGGTGACTATATAGAGCTTCTCCATCTTTGGCTGCAAAGAATATAATCAATCTGATTTCGGTGTTGACCATCTGGTGATGTCCATGCGTAGAGTCTTCTCTTGTGTTGTTGGAAGAGGGTGTTTGCTATGACCAGTGCGTTCTCTTGGCAAAACTCTATTAGCCTTTGCCCTGCTTTATTCTGTATTTCAAGGCCAAATTGGCCTGTTACTCCATGTGTTTCTTGACTTCCTACTTTAGCATTCCAGTCCCCTATAATGAAAAGGACATCTTGTAGCTCTTCATAGAACCATTCAACTTCAACTTCTTCAGCGTTACTGGTTGGGGCATAGGCTTGGATCACCATGATATTGAATGGTTTGCCTTGGAAATGAACAGAGACCATTCTGCCGTTTTTGAGATTGCATCCAAGTACTGCATTTCAGACTCTTGTTGACTTAGATGGCTATTCCATTTCTTCTAAGGGATTTCTGCCCACAGTAGTAGATATAATGGCTCAGTTCAGTTCAGTTCAGTTGCTCAGTCGTGTCCGACTCTTTGAGACCCCATGAATTGCAGCACTCGAGGCCTCCCTGTGCATCACCAATTCCCAGAGCTTGCTCAAACTCATGTCCATCGAGTTGGTGATGCCATCCAGCCATCTCATCCTCTGTCGTCCCCTTCTTCTCCTGCCCGCAATCCCTCCAGCATCACAGTCTTTTCCAATGTGTCAACTCTTTGCATGAGGTGGCCAAAGTATTAGAGTTTCAGCCCCAGCATCAGTCCTTCCAAAGAACACCAAGGGCTTATCTCTGGCTGATCTCTGAATGGACTGGTTGGATCTCCTTGCAGTCCAAGGGACTCTCAAGAGTCTTCTCCAACACCACAGTTCAAAAGCATCAATTCTTCGGTGCTCAGCTTTCTTCACAGTCCAACTCTTGCATCCGTACATGACTACTGGAAAAACCATCGCCTTGACTAGATGGACCTTTGTTGGCAAAGTAATGCCTCTGCTTTTCAATATGCTATCTAGGTTGGTCATAACTTTTCTTCCAAGGAGTAAGCATCTTTTAATTTCATGGCTGCAGTCACCATCTGCAGTGATTTTGGAGCCCAAAAAAATAAAGTCTGACACTGTTTCCACTGTTTCCCCATCCATTTCCCATGAAGTGATGGGACCAGATGCCATGATCTTCGTTTTCTGAATGTTGAGCTTTAAGCCAACTTTTTCACTCTCCTCTTTCACTTCATCAAGAGGCTTTTTAGCTCCTCTTCAATTTCTGCCATAAGGGTGGTGTCATCTGCATATCTGAGGTTATTGAGATTTCTCCTGGCAACTTGATTCCAGCTTCTGCTTCTTCCAGTCCAGCGTTTCTCATGATGTACTCTGTATACAAGTTAAATAAGCAGGGTGACAATATACAGCCTTGACGTACTCTTTTTCCTATTTGGAACCAGTCTGTTGTTCCATGTCCAGTTCTAACTGTTGCTTCCTGACCTGCATACAGATTTCTCAAGAGGCAGGTCAGGTGGTCTGGTATTCCCATCTCTTTCAGAAGTTTCCACAGTTTATCGTGATCCACACAGTCAAAGGCTTTGGCATAGTCAATAAAGCAGAAATTGATGTTTTTCTGGAGCTCTCTTGCTTTTTTCAATGATCCAGCGGATGTTGGCAATTTGATCTCTGGTCCCTCTGCCATTCTGGTCCATTATAGTTTGCTGATTCCTAGAATGTCAACATTCATTCTTGCCATCTCCTGTTTGACCACTTCCAATTTGCCTTGGTTCATGGACCTAACATTCCAGGTTCCTATGCAATATTGCTCTTTACAGCATTGGACCTTGCTTCTATCACCAGTCACATCCACAGCTGGGTATTGTTTTTGCTTTGGCTCCATCCCTTCATTCTTTCTGGAGTTATTTCTCCACTGATCTCCTGTAGCATATTGGGCACCTACTGACCTGGGGAGTTCCTCTTTCAGTATCCTATCATTTTTCCTTTTCCTACTGTTCATGGGGTTCTCAAGGCAAGAATACTGAAGTGGCTTGCCATTCCCTTCTCCAGTGGACCACATTCAGTCAGACCTCTCCACCATGACCCGTCTATCTTGGGTGGCCCCACGGGCATTGCTTGGTTTCCTTGAGCCAGACAAGGCAGTGGTCTGTGTAATCAGATTGGCTAGTTTTCTGTGAGTATGGTTTCAGTGTGTCTGCCCTCTGATGCCCTCTCACAACACCTACTGTCTTACTTGGGTCTTACCTTGGAAGTGGGGTATCTCTTCATGGCTACTCCAGCAAAGTGCAGCTGCTGCTCCTTACCTTGGTCAAGGTCGCCCCTCCTGACCTTGAACGTGAAATAGGTCCTCTCAGCCCTCCTGCACCCGCGCAGCCACCACTCCTTGGATGTGGGTTGCTCCTCTCGGCTGCCGCCTTTGACCTCAGACGTGGGGTAGCTTCCTCTTGATCCTTAGATTAGGTCAACACCCTTTTTCATGTTCCCTGGCCATTTTACAATGGACGAGCTGTACGGACTAAGATTAATGATCACCGTGTTATTTTTTCCTCCAACATATAGTTCAGTTCAGTTCAGTCGCGTCCAACTCTTCGCAACCCCATGAACTGCAGCACGCCAGGCCGCCCTGTCCATCACCATCTCCCGGAGTTCACTCAGACTCACATCCATTGAGTCAGTGATGCCATCCAGCCATCTCATCCTCTGTCGTCCCCTTCTCCTGCCCCCAATCCCTCCTAGCATTAGAGTCTTTTCCAATGAGCCAACTCTTCGCATGAGGTGGCCAGAGTACTGGAGCTTCAGCTTTAGCATCAGTCCTTCCAAAGAAATCCCAGGGTTGATCTCCTTCAGAATGGATTGGTTGGATCTCCTTGCAGTCCAAGGGACCCTCAAGAGTCTTCTTCAACACCACAGTTCAAATGCATCAATTCTTCAGTGCTCAGCCTTCTTCACAGTCCAACTCTCACATCCATACATGACCACAGGAAAAACCATAGCCTTGACTAGACGGACCTTAGTCGGCAAAGTAATGTCTCTGCTTTTGAATATGCTGTCTAGGTTGGTCATAACTTTTCTTCCAAGGAGTAAGGGTCTTTTAATTTCATGGCTGCAGTCCCCATCTGCAGTGATTTTGGAGCCCCCAAAAATAAAGTCTGACACTGTTTCCACTGTTTCCCCATTTATTTCCCATCAAGTGATGGGACCGGATGCCATGATCTTCATTTTCTGAATGTTGAGCTTTAAGCCAACTTTTTCACTCTCCTCTTTCACTTTCACCAAGAGGCTTTTTAGCTCTTCTTCACTTTCTGCCATAAGGGTGGTGTCATCTGCATATTTGAAGTTATTGAGAATTCTCCCGGCAATCTTGATTCCAGCTTGTGTTTCTTCCAGTCCAGTGTTTCTCATGATGTACTCTGCATATAAGTTAAATAAGCAGGGTGACAATATACAGCCTTCACATACTCCTTTTCCTATTTGGAACCAGTCTGTTGTTCCATGTCCAGTTCTAACTGTTGCTTCCTGACCTGCATACAGATTTCTCAAGAGGCAGGTCAGGTGGTCTGGTATTCCCATCTCTTTCAGAAGTTTCCACAGTTTATTCTGATCCACACAGTCAAAGGCTTTGGCATAGTCAATAAAGCAGAAATCGATGTTTTTCTGGAACTCTCTTGCTTTTTCCATGATCCAGCAGATGTTGGCAATTTGATCTCTGGTTCCTCTGCCTTTTCTAAAACCAGCTTGAACATTAGGGAGTTCACGGTTCATGTATTGCTAAAGTCTGGCTTGGGAAATTTTGAGCATTACTTTACTAGCATGTGAGATGAGTGCAATTGTGCGGTAGTTTGAGCATTCTTTGGCATTGCCTTTCTCTGGGATTGGAATGAAAACTGCACTTTTCCAGCCCTGTGCCTACTGCTGAGTTTTCCAAACTTGCTGGCATATTGAGTGCAGCACTTTCACAGCATCATCTTTCAGAATTTGTAACAGCTCAACTGGAATTCCATCACCTCCACTAGCTTTGTTTGTAGTGATGCTTTCTAAGGCCCACTTGACTTCACATTCCAAGATGTCTGGCTCTAGGTGAGTGATCACACCATCGTGATTATCTGGGTCATGAAGATCTTTTTTGTACAGTTCTCCTGTGTATTCTTGCCACCTCTTCTTAATATCTTCTGCTTCTGTTAGGTCCATACCATTTCTGTCCTTTATCGAGCCCATCTTTGCATGAAATGTTCCCTTGGTATCTCTAATTTTCTTGAAGAGATCTCTAGTCTTTCCCATTCTGTTGTTTTCCTCTATTTCTTTGCATTGATCGCTGAAGAAGGCTTTCTTATCTCTTCTTGCTATTCTTTGGAACTCTGCATTCAGATGCTTATATCTTTGCTTTTCTCCTTTGTTTTTTGCCTCTCTTCTTTTCACAGCTATTTGTAAGGCCTCCCCAGACAGCCATTTTGCTTTTTTGCATTTCTTTTCCATGGTGATGGTCTTGATCCCTGTCTCCTGTACAATGTCACGAACCTCATTCCATAGTTCATCAGGCACTCTATCTATCAGATCTAGACCCTTAAATCTATTTCTCACTTCCACTGTATAATCATAAGGGATTTGATTTAGGTCATACCTGAATGGTCTAGCGGTTTTCCCTACTTTCTGGAACAGCAGCTGTGCTTTGCTGGAGCAGCCATGAAGAGATACCCCACGCTCGAAGTAAGAGAAACCCAAGTAAGATGGTAAGTATTGCAACAGGGCATCAGAGGGCAGACACACTGAAACCATACTCACAGAAAACTAGTCAATCTAATCACACTAGGACCACAGCCTTGTCTAACTCAATGAAACCAAGCCATGCCTGTGGGGCAACCCAAGACGGGAGGGTCATGGTGGAGAGGTCTGACTGAATGTGGTCCACTGGAGAAGGGAATGGCAAGCCACTTCAGTATTCTTGCCTTGAGAACCCCATGAACAGTAGGAAAAGGAAAAATGATAGGATACTGAAAGAGGAACTCCCCAGGTCATTAGGTGCCCAATATGCTACTGGAGATCAGTGGAGAAATAACTTCAGAAAGAATGAAGGGATGGAGCCAAAGCAAAAACAATACCCAGTTGTGGATGTGACTGGTGATAGAAGCAAGATCCGATGCTGTAAAGAGCAATATTGCATAGGAACCTGAATGTCAGGTCCATGAATCAAGGCAAATTGGAAGTGCTCATACAAGTGATGGCAAGGGTGAATGTCGACATTCTAGGAATCAGCGAACTAAAATGGACTGAAATGGGTGAATTTAACTCAGATGACCACTACATCTACTACTGCGGGCAGGAATCCCTCAGAAGAAATGGAGTAGCCATCATGGTCAACAAAAGAGCCCGAAATGCAGTACTTGGATGCAATCTCAAAAACGACAGAATGATCTCTGTTCGTCTCCAAGGCAAACCATTCAATATCACAGTAATCCAAGTCTATGCCCCAACCAGTAACGCTGAAGAAACTGAAGTTGAACAGTTTTATGTAGACCTACAAGATCTTTTAGAACTAACACTCAAAAAAGATGTCCTTTTCATTCTAGGGGACTGGAATGCAAAAGTAGGAAGTCAAGAAACACCTGGAGTAACAGGCAAATTTGGCCTTGGAATGCAGAATGAAGCAGGGCAAAGACTAATAGAGTTTTGTCAAGTAAATGCACTGGTCATAGCAAACACCCTCTTCCAACAACACAAGAGAAGACTCTACACATGGACAGAACCAGATGGTCAACACCGAAATCAGATTGATTATATTCTTTGCAGCCAAAGACGGAGAAGCTCTATACAGTCAACAAAAACAAGACCGGGAGCTGACTGTGGCTCAGATCACGAACTCCAACATATAGAACAGAAGTTAATTACTGCTCTTCCCTAGATCTAAGGGGCTTCCCTCATAGCTCAGTTGGTAAAGAATCTGCCTACAATGCAGGTGACCCAGGTTCAATCCCTGGGTTGGGAAGATCCCCTGGAGAAGGGAATGGCAACCCACTGCAGTATTCTTGTCTGGAGAATTCCATGGAGAGAGAAGCCTGGTAGGCTACAGTCCATGTGGTTGCAGAATCAGACAGGACTAAGCAACTAACACTTTCACTCACTCAAGGTTACTTAAGAAACAACCAATACAAGAGACACACACTGTCTCCCTGAGAGTAGGAAATAAGTCTCCCCTGTAAAAGGTGCAACCCTGCACCTGGAGGCAGAAGGAGTCTTATCACCGAAGATGGGGAATTTGGGCACATGAAGCTTATATAAGCAAACTTTTCTACTTCTTTAACTGGGCACCCCAATCTTAAGTCTGTCAATTCCTCACAAAGTCACAGCTTGTCTAAAAAGAATAAAAGCTGCCTGCTTTGCCCACTTCTTGCTGTGGTTACTTGCTTAGTCATGTCTGACTTTTGCGACCCCATGGACTGCAGCCTGCCAGGCTCCTCTGTCCATGGAATTCTTCAGTCAAGAATACTGGAGTAGGTTGCCATTCCTTTCTCCAAGGGATCTTCCCATCCCAGGGATCAAACTCCAGTCTCCTGCATTGCAAGCAGATTCTTTATCCTCTGACTCACCACGGAAGTCCTTGCCCACTTCTTAGGTCCCATTTCTGAGGCCTCCACGTGCGTGAATTAGAGTTAAGTTTCTTCTTTTCCTGGTAATCTACCTTGAGTCAGTTTTACTATTAGTCCAGCCACCAGAACCCAAGAGGGTTGAGGGGTTATTTCGCTTCCCCTAAAGTACAAATAGGATCCAAGCCCCTGCTATGACACCCACCAACCAAAAAAGCAGTTCTCAAAATGTGTTCAGAGGGAACCTAGTCCTCCTCGCACCTGCTTTGAGGGGTACACAAGCACCTGGTTATCATTTTTACCTTCACTCTCAAATGTGCTCCACACCAAATTTTAACACAGCAGACACTGCCAAAGCATTTCTGCCAGGATAAAACTCTTTTTTGTGCAGGCTTCTTCCCAGGATAAAACTTTTTGTTGCGTTCTCTGTTTACGAACTTCTGAGACTGCAGACCTGGGTGGACAAATAAACCAGGTGTGCGTTTGCCCCAAATGCAAAACGATACCTGCAGGACACTTGCTGCAGGACTGTCAGTAGAGGCGAGACTGGCTCTTCCTTGGGCCCATCAACAGGGGACTGGTTAGCCACACAACGGAGCTCTGGGGAGCCATGAAAGTAGTCAGGACTGCGCCCACAGTCCTATGGAGCCATCTGTGGGAAGGGCCGCTGGGTGAAAGAAGGGAACGAGGAAGAAACAGTGGGTAAAAAGGAGATGCCTCAAAAAAAAAAACAAACAACAAAAAAAACAGAATGAATTAGGAACACCGGAGGTGGGTAGCTCTGGGGAAAAGGACCCGGCGTCTACGCAGATCTGTGACTCTGCTCGGCCCCCTCGTCGCAGCGGCCCCTGCACTTTGGCTTCTTCGTGGTCTTCAGGGTTTCTGTGCCGAGCATTGCTGGACGTTCCTAAACCTGTGCCGAGCCCGTAACTCCTCACTCCCCCGCACTGCTCGGTCTTGCGCGCCAGTGAGCTCGGCCCGAAGACGTGCGCTCCGCCTTCCCAGCATCGGAGCCTCTCCAAACCCGCCGGGCTTTCCCGGGGCCAGGCCCAGGCGGCACACCTCCGGACCGGGGAGCAGGGGAGCTCCGACTCTGCTCCCCGAAGACGAGGAAGCTGAAGAACGCGTCTTCCCGGAGGAAGGGTTCGGTGGGGATCCCCCAGGGAAAGTGCGGGGAGGGGGATCTCGCACCGCTTAGAGCCCGCGGAACCCCCAACGCGAGACTGGCGCGTTCAGGGCCCGGCCCCAGAGACTTCGTGGAAAAGCCCCTCGGCCGCTGCCTCCTCTGCAGCCGCTTGGCTTCTCTGGGCATTGGGGAACGCCGGTGGAGGTCGCCGGGCCCCAGCCCCGGGCCGCGAGGAGCGCTGGCGCCAGCCCGGAGAACCTAACGAGAGCCGGTAGGTGGCGCTGGCAGGCGGCGCGCGGGCGCCGCGACCGCCAGGGCAGCGCCTCCCGCGCGCGCCAAGCCCCGCCCCTGCGCAGACAGCGCCTCTCCTGATTGGGCAGTGCCGCCACGCTGGTGAGGCGGAACGAGCGTCGTCGCGTCCGGGTGACGTCTCTGGCGGGCGTCGGGCGGGGTCGTCGGCGTCGGCAGCAGTGTCGGCGGCTGCGGCGGCGGGTGGGAAATGGCGGAGTACTTGGCCTCCATCTTCGGCACCGAGAAAGACAAGTAAGTGAGAACCGGCCGCAGAGGTTCCGAGCTGGAGAGGCGGGTGGCGCGCGGAGGAGCTTGGCGGCGGGGCCCGGGCGGCGGCGGGAGGCTCGGCGGGGGGAGGGGCGGGCTGCCCTTCCGGCCTCAGGAGCCGCGCTTCGCCGCGTGCGCCCGGGCAGGCGGGCGATGGGCCGGGCGGGCGCCGGGCTTCCGCTTGGGCAGAGCGGCCTCTCCCGCCGGGGGCTCCTCGGTGGCCCACCTACAGGCGACCCGTGCCCCCGGCTCTCGGAAGCCGACTCGAGTTGGGCTGAAGTTGTCAACGTTAACGATTCTCCCAAGTTTGATCTTTTAATGTCGAGTCGGGCAGGCTGTAGTAGAGACAAGCCCGCGTTAAATCGCTAGATAACTGAGGTTCCTGTTAGGGTTTTAGATGCTTAACAAGCCACTTGTGAGTTAAGCGATCATCGAACAACTCATAAGGACATTTATTGTGAAACAGTATTTTGGAGACTACGAGTTAGCTAACCGTGAAAGACAGTCTGCTTTTAAAATACTTTCAGGTGCAATTCCAATATAAGAATAAGATGGGTGATTTTTTTAGGTTGCATACCTTCCGTAGTTAGTTGTTAGGTTGAGAGTAAAAATAATATAATTTTGGCTTTGCCAGTTGTTAATTTGGGAGGACAGTTCTTTAAAAACCTTAAGATTGAGCTGGATATATTCTTCGAATAAATGGTTAGCATCTTGGTGTTCTTCAGAGCTGTACAGGGTTTATGTGAATATGTTTTTAACAGTAAACTCGTAAGTTTGCCATAGCTAATGTTTTGACTTTATCAAAAACTTTTAATTGTTTCTGTTTTCCAGGATGCAGTGTATCTTGTAAAATGTCTTTTACATATTCTAGAATCTGTGTTGTTTGGAAGAGGGGGTTATATTTTTTCCTAGAAAAACTCAACGACAGTCATCAGTCATATTCAGTCCAGAAATACTTACTGAGTGTCAGCTCAAGGCCAGTGTCTGGGGACTCAGAGATGGGTAGAATCTGGATCTTGTTCTCAAGGAGCAAGGGGGTGCTTGTCGTACAAAAGATAACTGAATTAAAATGAATTGAAACGCATTAAGTGCTGTGGAAGAGAGGCCTGCCCTGAATCCTGTGGCCCCAGAGACAGCAGCTTGGGAAACAGGATCTTGAACAGATCGGCCAGCTCTGCTGGACAAAGAGGCTTCTCAAGTTTGCTGAAGAGCGTGCAGTGTCGATTTTACTCATGAGCTTATATCAGTGTGGGCTGTGACTTATGTCTCGTTGAGTTTTTCTTTCCCTCCTTCTTGTAAAAAGCTGCATAAGGTGATGGTATCACTGTTATTCTGTGAAGCTCTTACATTCCTGCCATAAATAACCCCATTTCATCTGTTAGAGTTATATGATAAAAGTCACAGCTGTAATAATTTAGGAAACTTGATTATTTAATCTAGGCTTCTCGTTTCAGGGAGATTTGTGAAGTTTTAATTTCCAGGAAACAGCTCAAAATTTTCAGCTGAAAAATGATTCCTGCTAACTTTTTAAATTTAATTTGAACTGAAAGTAAAATGTACACCTAGCAATTAAAAATATTTAGCTAATTACACATTTGAGGTTTTAGACACTTTCTAAATCTAAGAATGGATTAGCCTTTCTGATATCCTCTCTCAAATAGTACACTGCATCTTTTAACATCTTTTCATTTTATTGCAGTAGTCCAATGAGCCTACTAGAAAAGCTTTGACTAATAGATTAAATTCAGTGATTAACTGGTCATTGTGAAATGAGAGTCATTTCTGATAGTACAGCAGCAAGGATTGTTTCACGTATATATAATAGTTGGGTGTTAATGGTTGAGACGGGTTTTGTCCATTCTGAGACAGTCTTAAACTATTTTCAAGTGACTTTCTGAAGATGTAACGTGACATACTCAAGTGTATGTAGTAATCATTTTTCTCTCATAAATTTAGACTTCTCCGTTTTTATTGCTACCTGATAATAAATAAATGGCTAGTTGATTTCATGGGCCATCAAATTTCACTGAGGCCCTTTAATCTTAACTGTGAATGTGAAAGTCGCTCAGTCATGTCCGACAGTGGGTAGCCTTTCCCTTCTCCAGGCGATCTTCCCAGCCCAGGGATAGAACCCAGGTCTCCTGCGTTGGCAACTGTGAATGGCCCTTGCTAAAATAATTGACTCTACAGGGTAACTTTCCCACCTCTGCAAGTCTGAGTTTTAATGGGACACATCTAGGAAGGTTGCGTAACTCATCACAGATCTGCTCAGCCACCATGCGTTGCTGTCAGGCTGGCTGGATTGCTAGTTTTGATTTTGTCTGCATCGCCCAAGTATTGGAGCATATTGAGAGATGACCTTGTGTAGTTCTTACGAGCAGAGTGGGTGCCCCAATAGCTTATTCTCAGTGTATTGAAACTGGGGAGGATTGTTTACTTCAGACCTCTTTTGGAAATATTCTGTTGGTCTGCTGTCTTGGCTCAGGGAACCTGGACTTTGTATTTATTTAGATGATAGTGACTGCATGTGATGAGCACATAGTATACTTGATCCTGGTTCTTGGAACAGTGCCAAGGTTGGCATTTTCCTCAGTTTACAGAGACCTGGACAAGTGGGGGTGACTGGCCCAAACCCAAGCAACTAGTAGCAGAGTCAAGATCCTGACCCCTCACCAGACTGCTGATGTCCTCAAGAGAGGAGTTCATCATGGAAGGAAAAGGAGCAGATAGGTTTTGAGTTAAATATAGTTTTAGACTAACTTACATTCAGTTTAAGAGAGAACAGTGGAGCAGAGAAGTATTGAATCTAATTGAACCTTTGAACCACATGGAGGTTGGGGTGCCAGCCCTCTGCACAGTCAGTAATCCAGTCCCAGTTTATTTACCCTCCAGTCAGCCCTTCATGTCTGCTGTTCCGAATCCTGCAATTCATCCAGCCATGGGTCCTGTAGTCCTGCAGTATTTAATAACCGAAAAATCCGAATAGAAGTTGTTCAAGGACCAACCGTACTTGAAAGTGAAGGGGATTTGAATGAGGAAATCAGGTTAGAATAGAGTGCCATGTTTGAAGAGGGGCAAATTGAAGCTAAATAAACCAGAGCTTGCCAGGATACAGAAGTGGTAAAGAATCTGCCTGCATGCAGGAGACGTGAGGTTTGTTCCCGGGGTCAGGAAACTCTTCTGGAGGAGGGCATGGCAGCCCCCTCCAGCATTCTTGCCTGAAGAATCCCATGGACAGAAGTGTGGTGGGCTACCATCCATGGGATCACAAAGAGGTGGACACAACTGATCAGGTGGTCTGCTGCTAAGTCGCTTCAGTCATGTCCGACTCTGTGCGACCCCATAGACGGCAGCCCACTTGGCTCCTCTGTCTCTGGGATTCTCCAGGCAAGAACACTGGAGTGGGTTGCCAGTTCCTTCTCCAATGCATGAAAGTGAAGAGTGAAAGTGAAGTCGCTCAGTCAGCCTGACTCTTAGCGACCCCATGGACTGCAGGCCACCAGGCTCCTCCGTCCATTGGGTTTTCCAGGCAAGAGCACTGGAGTGGGGTGCCATTGCCTTCAAAGTACCTGTTACCAAGAGAAACATTGTGCCTAGGTCTTCGTGAAGTAAAAGAAAAGTAGTGTGGTGGCATTTGTCATGTTGATGACGTATTTCCTTCTAGTTGATGTCTTTCCAGCACAATAATCAGCTCTCGTTTTCCCTTACAGAGTCAACTGTTCATTTTATTTCAAAATTGGAGCATGTCGTCATGGAGACAGATGCTCTCGGTTGCACAATAAACCAACCTTTAGCCAGGTTTGTTTGTTTTTCCTTTTTTTTTTCTGTTTTCATGTAAATTATCAAGACTTCATGTACTTGACAGAGGCAGTTAGTAATTTCCGTGTGTTAATAAGCAGGGTTTTTTTTTCCTCTAGTTTTATTTTTCTGTTTGTGTTCATAAATGTGTTTTGTTTAAATGCGAATGAGGCAGGTGAAACACCCCAGCAGAAGGTCTGAGAGCACCAGTCCCTGTTTTTATCATTGGAGAAACTTGTTGGCTATGACTGGTTTTCACTGCCTTACCACCCTCCCTGCCTCTGATAGACATGGGTCGGGAGGGACAGCCAGGCCAGCGCTGACCTCGCCTCTTCTCCAGGCTGGTAGATGTAGAGGTGGGCAGGGCTGCCTTGAAGGAGATTGCCATGCTCTGCCCCGGGGGGGGGGGGGGGGCGGGGGCTCTCCAGTACTACTGGGCATGTCCCCTTAAGACCCCAGTCAAGGACACAGCTAGTTGTAGCATGTTATAGAAACATGAAAAGTGAAATTTAACCTTAGAAGGTGGGCACTTCCCTTCTGGTTAATGGCCAGTCTCTGTTCAGTTAATTGAGAGATGGTGGTTGAGAGATGCCACTTATTTGAGAGATTGGGCTTAGCTCTGTTGGAAGTTTAGTCAAAAATTGTGATTTTTGATAGTTTCTTTTCGGCTAATTGAAGAAAAGGCAGGGGTTTACACCCTTCAAGTGATCCGGTGAATTTAAGGGAGATGGCACCTCCGAGAGGAACAGAAACCTTCTGCCCATGTTCACCTGAACATTTGGAATTTGAAAAAGATCTAGACTTCAGTCTTTCTTGAGCTCCTTCAGATGGCCTGTGAAGTCTAAATGTGCAGCCTCAGCACCAGTGGATATAATGTTTACGAAAACCAGCCAGGTGGTGAAAGAAAAAGACAGTGTTTCTAATTTAATTGCTTTGAGCATGTCTCTTTTGAAATTCAGAATATTGGAGGATTTGCTTTACATTTTCTGTAATATTTTTTCTTCAAGTGCTTCCATTTGTGAACTAAGTCTCCCCGACTAGGCCAGTGGCCATGATTCCATAAAGTTTGGTGGGAGTCAGCTGTATGTGTTAACTTGAACATCTTGTTTTGATTCATTTGGTTGGTTTCAGGTAATCCTGACCTCCTCTGATTTTAATGGAACTGCATTACTCCCTTTAAGTGTCATTTTATTAAACGGTCACTGCCAGATGACCTGGGTGAGATCTAACAGAAATTTCCTGTTGGAGACTTGGGCTCCGTATAGCTGTCCATCAGACTTGTCATACTCAGGTGGTTTTAGTTAAAAACCTAATGTGGTTGGCTTTGGGAAACAGCCAAGGCCTGAGATAGGCTATCAGTGACGTGAGGGAGAGGCCAGGCCAGAGGACGAGGCAGTGCTGTGTGGCTGGTGGTCATCCTCCCAAGTGGGTTTCCCAGAGCAGACCTTTGACTGGGGGGCTCTCTCATGACCACTCCCTTTGAACACTCAGCTACAAGTAGAAGAGGCCAGTTTTATAAAACCAGTTTAAAAATTGCTTTGGATACGTGTTGAGACTGCATATTTATTTTCCTAAATTTTGTGATTTATTGGTTGAGCTTGTAAATCTCTAACAATGTCAGTGTGGGTTTCTTTTTAAGCTTCTTAACAGTGATATGGACATTAAGATTCATGTAATGTGCTAGCCTACTAACTTAAACATGGTTTGTTTTTTCAGACAACTTGATTTTAAGAAGAACGGTACAATGTAAGGTTTCAAGTCTACCTGATCCAGTTTAAAGCACAAGGGCTAAAAGGATTTTTTTCCCTTAAAAGAAGGATCGGAAAAGAGCAAATGTTTTAAGCTATTGTATTATGTAAACAGAGATCCCACCAAGAAAGTGTAAATGTGCTAGCTGCCTCTGAGAGTTAGGAAACCCATTCGTGTGCCTGTTTCCTACGAGATCAAGAGAGCTTGATGGACTGCATATGCTTGAGTTACACATTTGGTTTTAAAAACATAATTTCATGTGGGGAATATGATTATAACATGAATTTTTTGACATCATAGTGTCTGTTAGCTTGAAGCATAAAAAATGTTAGTGTTCTGTTGCATTAAAACACTTCAATAACATGGGCCTACTCAAAATAACAGTTTCTTCTTGGTTGCTGGCTGACTTGACCTAAGTCACTTGACCTAAGTCACCGCTCAAACTCTGTTTTCATAATATGATGGTTTGGGTGTACTCTTCAGAAGACAAGTGTCTGATTTGCAGGAAGCAAACAAACAGCAGGCGTTGAGCCATTTGCAAACAAGTTGTCTCTTTGCAATTGTCTAATATATGCACAGCAGCCAGTAGAATTCCCCTTTTTATTTTTTTTTCCCCGCAGACCATCTTGATTCAAAACATCTATCGTAATCCCCAAAACAGTGCACAGACGGCTGACGGCTCACACTGTAAGTCCCACAGTTGGAGAAGTTTTTTTAAGACAATGGTGTTAAAGAGCCCACTCTTAATTGAGACAAACCATGTTGGCTTCTGAGCTGCTGACATAGAGCTGTTGCAAACAGGACACGGTGCCGGAGGTCCTTGGCATTCACAGTAAGAACTTGATACTTGGCCGAGGTCAGCAGGCTGGCCGAGGAGGTCGCTGGCCAGGCCTCTCCCGCCCTGAATGTTTGTTAGCGAGAGGGGTCCGGCCCTGTGACAGCCGAACGTCACCAGCCAGTTATTGGTCTTACCAGTGGCTGAACCCCTGGCAATTATTAAGTTCTTTCTGTGAAATCAAAAACCTTAGGAATATGTAGGAATCAATAAGGTAAGTTGCCCAGTAAGTGTGGGTTTTATTTCACCATTACGATTTTTCTTCTAGGGAGTGGAGATTTCATGATATGTAATTATTGTATTTCTCTAGTCCGTTTATACAGGCACGCTTCTTTCTCAGTTGTTCATTAAGTTTCCTGTTACAAGAGTGGTTTTGGTGGTAGCCTGTCAACTTGTCTGCCTTCTTAACTGGATTGGAACTTTGAAATGGTGAATTCTTCTAGTCTGTGACAGAAATACAATACTAGCATATCATGGGATCTCTGTTACACTGAAGTGTTAGGGCGCTCCAGGACAGCCATCAGCTGAGAGAAAACATCACTGCTTCAAAACAAAATAACTTGCTCTTTTTTCAGCACTGAGTCTTGACTGAAGCGATCGCCACAGGAAACCGGTTAAGTGTTTACATTTAATTTTCCATAATATAAAGTTGTTGCGTTTTGTATTTCAGACCATTGCCCTCTTGAACATTTACCGTAACCCTCAAAACTCTTCCCAGTCTGCTGACGGTTTGCGCTGTAAGTTCATACAAGTTCCTTCCCTGGTTCCCTGGGCTTGCGTGTCAGAGCTCAGTGTCGACTGCACCTGGTCTGCCGCTGTAGTGTCGAGGACCGCCTTCCACTGGAGGTGTCAGAGCTTGTGTCCCCCTGAGCCCGTGGAAACCTCTGCTGGACGTTTAACTTGTGCCCACTTAGGGAGGAGCGAGTGCCTAGAGAGGGGGCCCTTCCCAAGAGCGCAGAGCTGCTGCTCTTCTGGGACTGTGGCCATCATCCCGGAGAACGTGTGTCAGCTTAAATGTGGGCTCACGTTTTTCCCGCTTACAGTGAAAGTCGCTCTAACTTAAAAAAAAAAAGTTCTGAAATAATTTTTTCAGACTTTCTTTCTTTCTAGAGTTTTTTTCCCTTAAACTCCATTTGGAGACCATGCTTTTCACTGTGAGAGCATTGTCCTGAGCATGACCCCAGTAGGACCCTCCCAGTTGCACTGACCTTCAACACCAGTCCTGTGCGGACTCTTGTTTTCATCAGATATTTTACGTAGGTGTCTCCTGCATTGGGGAAGTAAAGGATACTTGCCAGGGAATAGCTCTGGAGCGGGCAGTCAGTGGACATCACTCCTTTATGTACCGGGGAATGCTACAGTCAAGTCACGGATGTGGTATTGATGGGTAGTTTTTAGGGAACAATGGAAATAATAACTGTTGAACTCTAGAGTAAATGTAGTCATTTGAGGATAAGCTGAAACGAACATCCTGGACTCGTGTTAAAGTCAGAGGGTCCAGACCAAAGGGTAGGTGCTTCTCATTCACCAGTTCATTTTAAAGCTGTTTAAAAAAAAAAAACAACAGATCACAGAATAACACCATGAAGTACCTTTGGTGGCCACATGCCTGGATCAGACACACCCTTGGCCCAGAGCCCCTCAGTTTGTAGGGTGGCCTGTGGTGGGTGAAATGGCCCTGGTAGCTGCCACCTCCCTGAGCTGGTCCAGACTGGGAGGCCTCCTGGTCTGTGCTGTGGTGCGTGGCACCCGCGTGCAGGGGGACCGGACTTCCTGTCTTCCCCCCCGCATGCAGGGGGACTGGTGCGCTCTTCCTGCCAAGACACTAAATGTTTTTCGATGCTAATACTGACCTGAAAAGAGAATTTCTTTCCTTGAATCTGGTGGCAGCAGGACTTGGTAGCCCTTGGTGTATTGTTTTTTTAAAGAAACAAGATCAGTGGGTGAAAGGAAGTGTTCCCGTCTGGATGGTTCAGTCATCTTGTGCCAGCTGTGCCCTGGGGTAGCAGTGGATGAGGAGCAGGGGGCTGAGTGACGACAGTGGGTCGCTCTTTGCCCTGTCTGTTTTCCGGGGGTGCGCATGCTTTATTGACAGAAGGATGTTGTGTTAGTTCTCTGTGTGTATATTTGTGATTCGCAGGACTCTTGTTTTGCACATGCTACAAAATAAAAGTTGAGCTGTACTAAATGCTACAATTCTGGAGTCCAGATTGTATGAATACAGATTAAATGCAATTCTGATTCTACAGTTTAGCTACTAGGTTCATCACTACTGGCTTTTTAATATAACTTTGTATCTGCAGAAAAATAAGCTTTCTATGCTTGGATTAAATATGAATCCCAGTTTAAGAATGTTTCTTTAAGAAAACTGGGTACTTGCAAGTTGTATTTAAAATATATTGAGTCATGTTAATACTTTAGTTGAGAAGCTTTTTTAATCAGTCACTCACCTCTGCCTTTCAGATCATTTTGATTGACTCAAAAATTTTTAACCAGAGTATAGAAGATAAAATATGCCCACTAGGAAGTATTTTAAAACATGAACTTTATAAGTTATTGAAGTACAATATTCCGTTTATGTAGTAACAGAATAGAGATACTAATCCCACGAATACAGCCAATAGTTTAACGGCCACCAAAATGTGATTCTCCGCATTGCTAAGACTTCGACTGTGTGAATATTTTCTGTCTTCTCATTTTTCTAATGTGGAGAAGGAAATAAATTTTAAACATTAAAACCTGCCCTTTGGAATGGGCTTCTCTTGACTGGCTTTTCTGTTGTTCAGACTTTGGTTTCTACTCAGGGAAGGAGATACACTCGTTGTAACTTTTAAATCAAGACGAGCTGTCTGGAGTGGCGTCACCACACGTGTTTACTGAGTTCTCTGTTGTAAAGCGAGCTGGGTTCCTGGAAGTACAGAACCAACTACGATGCAGGGACACCGCTCTCTCCCCCCGCCACTGGCTGGAATGGGAATTTAAATCACTGCCAGAATCAAGATGGAAGCCAGTTTTAGAGGGAAACAGCTTTCAGAGAGCTCGGGCATTGTGGGCAGGGCCTATGGCCACAGCCTAGGGCCCTTGGTGGGAGCCCAGAGGAGGCTGCGAGTCCCGGAGGGTTCCTTTGGAAGGTGGCTACTAGCAACAGGCTGTTCCTGCCTCGAAGCTCCTGCCGGCCTGGCTGTTGGGAATACCAGCTTACTGACACTCCAGCTTTCTGCTTCCTCAAATTTAGATTCAGAGAGTGTCAGAGTTTGAATGGTAGAATGTAATGAGGATGGGATGTGAATTTTCTAAATCTGTCCACAGAATGGACAAGAGTTCACTTAGTGCATGTGAATTATGAAGAATAAAGATGAAAACAATTTGACACCTAAAATAATGCTTTCTTCAACAAAAACCTGTAACTTTCCCTTTATGCAAAAGAGGGCACTCAGATTACTGCGATTGAACTTGGTCATTGTCTTTCTCAGTCTTCACTTTCCATCATTTGGGTTTTAATAGCATCAGAAAGAATTAATAACATTTTGTGTAGCTGATAATTGGTAAAAGAAGCTAGTAGGGAGCATAGATTTTAATCATCTCCCCTGCCTGATTGCCACCTTTCATTTTAACCTAAGAAAGGAATGGGGAAAAGTCAGTGTGATTACTTGGCCTGTATCTTAAATCTGAAAAGGAGGAGAATTTTCAATTTGAAAATTTCTTTTGAGAGTCAACCTTTTCCTCATGCTTTCTGAAAATGTTGGCCCTTTGATGCTGATGAAAACTTGTCGTGATTTTAATATTTTAATAGCCAGAACTGAGGCGGTCATAAGGGGCTTTTAAAATCTCACCACACTTCAAACTTTAACAAGTGGCTGTGTGAGGCACTGTCTTCCGTCTCCAGCAGAGTGCAGCTCTGTTTTCTCTCTAGATAAGCTGATGTGTGTTACATAGCAGTTTTGAGTTTAAGCACAGAGCTCTGGCGGTCACAGTTCCCGGCTCTAACCAGCAAGCTCTCTGTTGTTCACAGGCGCTGTGAGCGATGTCGAGATGCAGGAACATTATGATGAGTTCTTTGAGGTGAGCTAGTGACTGAACCCTGTAGACCCATTCACCCCCTGTATGGGGATTGGGACTTGACTCCATTCGTAAGAATATGTACTCATGAGTTCTGTTCCTTTTTCATCTTTATTGTGATCCTCTAACCCCCGTTCTCCCCTTAGGAGGTTTTCACAGAAATGGAGGAGAAGTACGGGGAGGTGGAGGAGATGAATGTCTGTGACAACCTCGGAGACCACCTCGTGGGGAACGTGTATGTCAAGGTAGGACTGAGGCGGCAGTTGGGGCTGAGGAGTGAGGCATGCCTGCCTCACCGTAGCTAACAACCCTCAGAGAACAGCCCTGCTCAGACCAGGCCAGAGCTTTGGTGCCCTGGCCAGCCCTTGCTGGCTGCGGCTCCAGTCCGGCAGCTGACATGTGGGTCCCAGGAGGATGGGTGTCTTAGGCTGTTGGTTAGTGGTTGTGGGACTGTGGAAAAGAAACTGAATTATATGTTTGGTTTCTTTTTCCTTTTTTTTTTAACTTTTCTTGCCTGTGTAAATCACGACATTTGTGCTTTTAACCAGTTGAATTTGAAAACCAAGACAGCATGCATGGCATGACCTTGGACTGTTGTAAAAATTAGTCATCACTAATAAAGGATGGTCTGGTTTTTAAATTGCTCTCTTGCACTATGCCACCTATGTGAGCACGTGATACATATTTGAATCAGTCATTGAAGATACTTGTTATTGAAGTGGGGCTGGTCAGCAGTTCTGCTTTGTCTTTTCAGTTTCGCCGTGAAGAAGATGCGGAAAAGGCTGTGATTGACTTGAACAACCGCTGGTTTAACGGCCAGCCGATCCACGCCGAGCTCTCCCCTGTGACCGACTTCAGAGAAGCCTGCTGCCGCCAGTACGAGATGGGGTAGGTGCAGGCCGGCCCGGGGGAAGCAGGCAGGGGAGGAGGGGTTGTGTACCCAGCGTGACCGTTCTGTTCTTCTGCAGGGAGTGCACGCGGGGCGGCTTCTGCAACTTCATGCACCTGAAGCCCATCTCCCGGGAGCTGCGACGGGAGCTGTACGGGCGCCGGCGCAAGAAGTGAGTACTGGGCAGGCTCAGCCCTGGGGCCTTCTCTTCAAAGGGCTCTTCTGGGAACGTAGTGAGTACTCCTGGGCAGGCTCGGCCCCGGGACCTCCTCTTCAAAAAGCTCTGCTGGGAATGTAGTGAGTACTCTTGGGCAGGCTCAGCCCCAGGGCCTCCTCTTTAAAAAGCTCTGCTGGGAATATAGTGAGTATTCTTGGGCAGGCTCGGCCCCAGGGCCTCCTCTTCAAAAAGCTCTGCTGGGAACGTAGTGACTACTCTGGGGCCTCCTCTTCAGAAGGCTCTGCTGGGAATGTGCACACTGTGAGATATAAAAGGCACTCTGAGGGACATTCCACCCATGTCTTCCTGCTTGTCAGATAGAGATCAGACCTTGTTAACAGGGACCCATCAGCCGGGTGACCATTTAAAAGGAGATTTGTTTGCACAGGATCTTATTCTGTCCCCTCCATGTCTGAACTTCGTTTTTCCATTGGGGTTTCTTGGATTGGGCAGGTGTTTGGTTGGGGGAGGGGGTGCTGTCCTGTGAACCAGAGACAGTCAGGCACAGCCACATGGCCAGTCCTGGTGCTCAACTGCAGGTGGGTGCTTTTCTCATAAGCAGAGAAAAAGCCAGGGTATCAGTGTAACAGTCACTCTTCGAGCTCAGATTGTGTTCTGGCCCCCAGAGGGGTTCTCATCCCTCTCCTGTTAAATATATGTTTGGAAATCCATCATTGATGATCATTTTAGTGTCAGCAGAAAAGTGTAGGGGAGAATGAACCTTGTTCTCCCTTCCCACAGTGGGCTGGTGGGCCCGTTGCCGAGTGATGACACGAGAGGCTTGGCTCAGGTGGGAGGGGGTGTGCCCCTTCCATTCTGGGTCATGGCTCCCCTGGCCGCTTGGGTTGGCTCCACAGAAGAGGGAGAAGGTGTCATTCCTCCTTGGTCCCCAGTTGCGCAGTTTTACCCCCGGACACTCTAATGT
Organism: Capricornis sumatraensis; assembly: GCF_032405125.1. Classification (NCBI taxonomy): domain Eukaryota; kingdom Metazoa; phylum Chordata; class Mammalia; order Artiodactyla; family Bovidae; genus Capricornis; species Capricornis sumatraensis. The sequence continues at coordinate 249,212,738 of NC_091069.1, read as the reverse complement.
CTGAAATCAGGCACGTGGTACAGTGTCACCTGTGGCTCAGTCGGCAGCGTTTCTCCCTCTATCCGTGTCACCAGGGTGCTGAGCCGCCGTGTTTAGGTGTCTGTCTCTGCCCTGCTAGGTTGCATGCTGTGGTTTGGGTGCCACCGTTGGTTTCTTGTCCTCTATTGCAGGCATAGATCGCGGTCCCGCTCCCGGGAGCGTCGCTCTCGGTCTCGAGACCGCGGTCGCGGCGGTGGAGGTGGCGGTGGCGGAGGACGGGAGCGCGACAGGAGGCGGTCGAGAGACCGGGAACGGTCTGGGCGATTCTGAGCCATGCCATTTTTACCGTATGTCTGCTAGAAAGTGTTGTAGTTGATTGACCAAACCAGTTCATAATGGGAATTTTTTTTAAAAAACAACAAAAAAAAACAAAGATGGGTTTCTGAATAAAATTTGTAGTGATACAGTGTTCTTGTGTGACTGATTCCTTGTACACAGTCTTCGTTTTAAATCTTTTCCTTCACATCATGAGTCCTTGATGTGATGGTATTATACCGGTCACTCTGGGTATAAATGACAGATTTTTAAACTTAGGGAATGAAATATAACACCTCCCAGTTAAGGGGAAATTCTTAGGAGAAAAAGTCAGACCTGTTCCTTGTTACCTTCATGTTAACAAGTGGTCCAGTGTTTCTCTTCTGAAGCTGTTAGTAGGCTGGGTAAAAGCTGCCAACGGTGCCGGCTCTTGGAGAAGATGCAGCCTGTGGTCCCTGCAGGGGTCGGCTCTCATACTGTGAACTTCTCGTGTTGCTCCCAGAGCCACCTTGTGTCCCTGAGACTTAGGGGCATGCTCAGCCCCTTGCATTCCTGTTTCACCCCGACAGTAGCAAGACCACCAGGAGAACAGGAGCACAGCCCTGCCGTCACGTCTGCCTCTGCAGAGCCTTCGTGTCTGCTGTCCCCTCCCCAGACCTTCGTCATTGATGACTCAGGGCAGTGTAACTCGCTGTAGCCGTGGACTTGTTCCAGGTTCCTGCCGTGGCCACACCTTGGCTAGGGGCACAGAGTTTCCAAGAAAAAGTCAACCCAAAGACCAACCAAAACATGGCTCTGGGTAGTCATCTCAGGGCACCACACTGTGTCCCTGTGCTTGCCCATAGCAGTCCTCCAGACACACTCATGCTGCTCGGTGACAGGAGTTCAGGAGTGTCCTCTCTGATCCCCTTAAATCCTGTTCATGGGGGTCTGCCAGGAAATACGCTACTTCAATCAGTTTGCTTCATGGACGTCAATTTCTGTTTGATTATAAAATGATTGTAGTGGGTAATAGTTTTGTTCAAGTTTGCTGTCTTGGAATTACTGTATTTTTTTTTTTCACAACAGTAGAGGATTTGGGATAAATTAGTGGCACTTTGACTAGGTAGCTTCTCTCAGCCGTTTCATAGAACCGTTCAGCTTCTTCAGCGTTACTGCTTGGGGCATAGACTTGGATTACTGTGATACTAAATGGTTTGCCTTGGAAATGGACAGAGATCATTCTGTCATTTTTGAGATTGCATCCAAGTACTGCATTTTGGACTCTTGTTGACCATGATGGCTACTCCATTTCTTCTAAGGGATTCCTGCCCACAGTAGTAGATATAATGGTCATCTGAGTTAAATTCACCCATTCCAGTCCATTTTAGTTCACTGATTCCTAGCATGTCGACATTCACTCTTGCCATCTCCTATTTGACTACTTCCAATTTGCCTTGATTCATGGACCTGACATTCCAGGTTCCTATGCAATATTGCTCTTTACAGCATTGGTCCTTGCTTCCATCACCAGTCACATGCACAACTGAGTGTGTGCAGTACTTGGATGCAATCTCAAAAACAACAGAATGATCTCTGTTTGTTTCCAAGGCAAACCATTCAGTATCACAGTAATCCAAGTCTATGCCCCAACCAGTAACGCTGAAGAAGCTGAAGTTGAATGGTTCTATGAAGACCTACAAGACCTTTTAGAACTAACACCCAAAAAAGATGTCCTTTTCATTATAGGGGACTGGAATGCCAAAGTAGGAAGTCAAGAGACACCTGGGTAACAGGCAAATTTGGCCTTGGAATGCAGAATGAAGCAGGGCAAAGACTAATAAGAGTTTTGCCAAGTAAATGCACTGGTCATAGCAAATACCCTCTTCCAACAACACAAGAGAAGACTACGCATGGACTTCACCAGATGGTCAACACCGAAATCAGATTGATTATATTCTTTGCAGCCAAAGATGGAGAAGCTCTATACAGTCAACAAAAACAAGACCAGGAGCTGACTGTGGTTCAGATCATGAACTCCTTATTGCCAAATTCAGACTTAAATTGAAGGAAGTAGGGAAAACCACTAGACCATTCAGGTATGACCTAAATCAAATCCCTTATGATTAAACATTGTACAGGAGACAGGGATCAAGACCTTCGCCATGGAGAAGAAATGCAAAAAGGCAAAATGGCTGTCTGGGGAGGCCTTACAAATAGCTGTGAAGAGAAGCAAAAAGGAAAGATACAAGCATCTGAATGCAGAGTTCCAAAGAATAGCAAGGAGAGATAAGAAAGCCTTCCTCAGTGATCAGTGCAAAGAAATAGAGGAAAACAACAGAATGAAGATGAGATCTCGTCGAGAAAATTAGAAATACCAAGGGAACGTTTCATGCAAAGATGGGCTCAATAAAGGACAGAAATGGTATGGACCTAATAGAAGCAGAAGATATTAAGAAGAGGTGGCAAGAATACACAGAAAAACTATACAAAAAAGATCTTCACGACCAAGATAATCACGTTGGTGTGATCACTCACCTAGAGCCAGACATCCTTCAATGTGAAGTCAAGTGGGCCTTAGAAAGCATCACTACAAATGAAGCTAGTGGAGGTGATGGAATTCGGGTGAGCTATTTCAAATCCTGGAAGATGATGCTGTGAAAGTGCTGCACTCAATAAGCCAGCAGATTTGGAAAACTCAGCAGTGGCCACAGGACTGGAAAAGGTCTGCTCTCATTCCAATCCCAAAGAAAGGCAATACCAAAGAATGCTCAAACTACTGCACAATTGCACTCATCTCACACACTAGTAAAGTAATGCTCAAAATTCTCCAAGCCAGGCTTCAGCAATATGTGAACTGTGAAATTCCAGATGTTCAAGCTGGTTTTAGAAAAGGCAGAGGAACCAGAGATCAAATTGCCAACATCCGCTATATCATGGAAAAAGCAAGAGAGTTCCAGACAAACATTTGCTTTATTGACTCGCCAAAGCCTTTGACTGTGGATCACAACAAACTGTGGAAAATTCTTCAAGAGATGGGAATACCAGACCATGTTACCTGCCTCCTGGGAAATCTGTATGCAGGTCAAGAAGCAGCAGTTAGAATGGGGCATGGAACAACAGACTGGTTCCAGATTGGGAAAGGAGTACAACAAGACTGTATATCATCACCCTGCTTATTTAACTTCTATGCAGAGTACATCATCCGAAATGGTGGGCTGGATGAAACACAAGATGGAATCAAGATTGCCAGGAGAAATAGCAATAACCTCAGATAGGGAGATGACACCACCCTTATGGCAGAAAGCAAAGAGGAACTGAAGAACCTCTTGATGAAAGTGAAAGAGGAGAATGAAAAAATTGGCTTAAAACTCAACATTCAGAAAACTAAGATCATGGCATCCGGTCCTATCACTTCATGGCAAATAGATGGGGAAACAATGGAAATAGTGAGAGACTTTATTTTCTTGAGCTCCAAAATCACTGCAGATGGTTACTGTCGCCATGAAATTAAAAAGTGCTTCTTGGAAGAAAAGCTATGACCAACCTAGACAGCATATTAAAAAGCAGAGACATTACTTTGCTGACAAAGGTCCATCTAGTCAAAGCCGTGGTTTTTCCAGTAGTCATGTATGGATGTGAGAGTTGGACCATCAAGAAAGCTGAGCACAGAAGAATTGATGCTTTTGAACTGTGGTGTTGGAGAAGACTCTTGAGAGTCCCTTGGACTGCAAGGAGATGAAACTGATAAGGAAATCAGTCCTGAATATACATTGGAAGGACTGATGCTGAAGCTCAAGTTTGAATACGTTGGCCATCTAATGGGAAGAACTGACTCATTGGAAAAGACCCTGATGCTGGGAAAGATTGAAGGCAGAAGGAGAAGGGGACAACAGAGAATGAGATGGTTGGATGGCATCACCGACTTGATGGACGTGAATTTGAGCAAGCTCCGGGAGTTGGTGATGGGCAGGGAATCCTAGCGTGCTAAAGTCCATGGGCTTGCAAAGAGTCAGACATGACTGAGCAACTGAACTGAACTGCTCTGTTGATTAGAGAAAACTCACTTCCTTTGGATGAGACTGCACTGGAGAAAGCGTTGCTGGTGGGGTCCCTGCAGTGCCACTTCCTCCTTAGTTCAGGAGTTCCTACCAAAAGGGGGTGAAACAGCACATGATTTCTTTTTTAAAAAAAAGTCTATGCAAAACACAGAAAACCGGTATGAGAAATGTGCTTCTAAAGCCTTTATGATGGAAAGTCAGTGGGGTCTTGGCGGTCAGCGTCACCTGGGACTCAGTGTGGCTGACTCTGGTGAGGTTAGCTTTGTGTCCAACAGTTCTCAGACTTGGGGGTTTTTCACAGACCCTGTAGATTTTCCTAATGAAAGCAGGATTGTGATCAACATAGGATTCTCAATTTCTGATTTTCTACGTGGGACTTTTTAGATTGCTCTCATTAAAGTCCACCCATCATTTCATGAAAGAACATTTCAAGTTTTTATCATAAAGATTTTTAAACATACTCAAAAGTAGAGAAATTGTGGCAAAGCCTGATATACTTAAAACTTGTGTACGTAATGTCCACATCCCTGACTTTTCCATGTTACATTCTCAGCAAAGCACAGCCCTCCAGTAAGCTTGGCCCCATGAACCACCCCCAAAGGTGCCCTGCCTGCCTTGCCTTTCATCTCCTTGGGCCAGGGTGTGGCAGCTGCATCCATCAGGGTATCTTGGTGTGTGTGTGGGTACGTGTGTCGCACACGCCCGCATGTATGCCAAAAGTGAGCAAGATGGAATAAATACATTGTTGGCACCTGGCATTTCAGGGTCGAAATAGGCTCTACCCTGGAGAAAAGTATGGTCAACTAGAAGAGGTGGTTCAGACCAGGCACTCCGAGAACTCGTAGATCCAGACAAGCAAGTTGGGAAGAGACGGTTCTGTCCAGGTGCACAGGGATTTAGACTCGGCTTTGGACAGGGCAGCATGAACTAGCCCTGGGGGCTGGATTCCTGTCCTTGCCAAGCCAGACACAGGCAACGCAGAGCATGTCGGGAAGAGGAAGCATCAGCTTCTTATCCCAGGTAATCCACATAACCTTTTAAGAAATAAGAGTAAACTGCTCAGAAACGTAAATAAATGGTAAGGTGCTTGCTCCCAGGGCAAGTAGCAGCAGATCCGGCCTTCCAACCACAATAAAGGATGATGTAATGGCTGAGCTGACCCATTACAGACAGGCTGCTGGTTATTTCTCCAGCAAAGATGGGCTTATTTGGGATCTGCAGAGAAGGCAGCCTTGAGGAGCACCTGCAAGTCCCCATACAGCCAACAAGATGATGAAAGCCTGGCTCTAGCTTTATTTCTCCACCAGCTCTAGTCCCAACCCTTAGGGGTTTGTGTCGCTTCAGGCCAATAACAAGCGGGCTGCAGCTTCTCCAGGCTTCACGCTGACAGAGGAAGGACACCTTCCCCCAAGACTCCCAGCATTTCAAAGCTCATTGACCCAAACTCGTGCTGCTTATTTTTCTAGTCAGAAAAAAGAGATATCCTTTTCATCACAGGGGACTGGAATGCAAAAACAGGAAGTCAAGAGATATCTGGAGTAACAGGCAAATTTGGCCTTTGAGGACAAAATGAAGCAGGGCAAAGGCTAACAGAGTTTTGCCAAGAGAACACACTGGTCATAGCAAACATCCTCTTCCAACAACACAAGAGATGATTCTACACATGGACATCACCAGATGGTCAATACCAAAATCAGATTAATTATATTCTTTGCAGTCGATGATGAAGAAGCTCTATACAGTCAGCAGAAACAAGACCTGAAGCTGACTGTGGCTCAGATCGTGAACACCTTATTGCCAAATTCAGACTTACATTGAAGAAAGTAGGGAAAACCACTAGATGATTCAGGTGTGACCTAAATCAAATCCCTTATGATTATACAGTGGAAATGACGAATAGATTCAAGGGATTAGATCTGATAGGGTGCCTGAAGAACTATGGATGGGGGTTCATGACACTGTACAAGAGGCAGTGATCAAGACCATCCCCAAGAAAAGGAAATGCAAAAAGGCAAAATGGTTGTCTAAGGAGGCTTTACAAATAGCTGAGAAAAGAAGAGAAGCTAAAGGCAAAGGAGAAAAGGAAAGGTATACCCCTCTGAATGCAGAGTTCCAAAGAATAGCAAGGAGCAATAAGAAAGCCTTCCTCAGTGATCAATGCACAGATAGAAGAAAACAATAGAATGGGAAGGACTAGAAATCTCTAAGAAAATTAGAGATACCAAGAGAATATTTCATGCAAAGATGGGCCCAATAAAGTGTGGACCTAACAGAAGCAGAAGATACTAACGAAGGGTGGCAAGACTACACAGAACTATGCAAAAAATACCTTCATGACCCAAACAACCACGGTGGTGTGATCAGTCACCTAGAACCAGACATCCTGGAGTCCAAAGTCAAATGGACCTTAGGAAGCGTAACTACAAACAAAGCTAATGGAGGTGATGGAATTTCAGCTGAGTTATTTCAAATCCTAAAAGATGATGCTGTTAAAGTGCTGCACTCAATATGCCTGCAAATTTGGAAAACTCAGCAGTGGCCATAGGACTGGAAAAAGTCAGTTTTCATTTCAATCCCAAGAAAGGCAATCCAAAGAATGTTGAAACTACTACACAATTTCTCTCATCTCACATGCTAGCAAAGTAATGCTCAAAATTCTCCAAATAAGGCTTCTACAGTACATAAACAGAACTTCCAGATGTTCAAGCTGGTTTTAAAATAGGCAGAGAAACCAGAGATCAAATTGCCAACATTGAGAAATCTGTATGCAGGTCAGGAAGCAACAGTTAGAACCAGAAATGGAAAAACAGACTGGTTCCAAAGGGGGAAAGGAGTTCATCAAGGCTGTATATTGTCACCCTGCTTATTTAACTTCTATGCATAGTACATCATGCGAAATGTCGGGCTGGATGAAGCACAAGATGGAATCAAGATTGCCAGGAGAAATAGCAATAACCTCAGATAGGGAGATGACACCACCCTTATGGCAGAAAGCAAAGAGGAAATAAAGAGCCTTTTGATGAAAGTGAAAGAGGAGAGTGAAAAAGCTGGCTTAAAACTCAACATTCAAACATTGAAGATAATGGCATATGGTCCCATCACTTCATGGCAAATAGATGGGGAAAAAATGGAAACAGTGAGAGACTTTATTTTCTTGGGCTCGAAAACCACTACAGATGGTGACTGCAGCCATGAAATTAAAAGACGCTTGCTCCTTGGAAGAAAAGCTATGACCAACCTAGACAGCATATTAAAAAGCAGACACATTACTTTACCAACAAATGTCCATCTAGTCAAAGCTATGTTTTCCCAGTAGTCACATATGCATGTAAGAGTTGGACTATAAAGAAAGCTGAGCACGGAAGAATTGATGCTTTTGAACTGTGGTGTTGGAGAAGACTCTTGAGAGTTCCTTGGCCTGCAAGGAGATCAAACCAGTCCATCCTAAAGGAAATCAGTCCTGAATATTCATTGGAAGGACTGATGCTGAAGTTGAAACTCCAACCCTTTGGCCCCCTGATGGAAAGAACTGATTCATTGGAAAAGACCCTGATGCTGGGAAAGATTGAAGGCAGGAAGATAAAGGGTCAACAGAGGATAAAATGGTTGGATGGCATCAGTGATTCAATGGACATGAGTTTGAACAGTCCCTGCGATTGGTGATGGATAGGGAAACCTGACATTCTGCAGTCCACGGGGTCGCAAAGAGTCAGACACAACTGAGCAACCGAACTGAACTGAACTGAACTGATAGTCTTCCCAGTGGTCATGTACACTTGTGAGAGCTGGATTATTAAGAAGGCAGAGCGCCAAAGAATTGATGCCTTTGAACTGGTGTGCTGGAGAAGACTCCTGAGAGTCCCTTGGACAGCAAGGAGATCAAACCAGTTAATCTTAAGGGAAATCAACCCTGAATACTCACTGGAAGGACTGATGCTGAAGCCAAAGCTCCAGTATTCTGGTCACCTGATGCAAACTCATTGGTAAAGTCCCTAATGCTGAGAAGGATTGATAGCAGAAGGAGAAGAGAGCATCAGAGGATAAGATTGCTGGATGGCATTACTGATGCAATGGACATGAACTTGGGCAAACTTCGGGAGATGGTGAGGGCCAAGGAGGCCTGGTGTGTTGCAGTCCGTGGAGTAGCAAAGAGTCAGACATGACTGGGCAACTGAACAACAACATATATATACATATCTATTTATATAACTGAAGTGCTTTGCTGTATAACTAGGAACTTTCCTGGTGGTCCAGTGGTTAAGAATCCTCCTGCCAATTCAGGGAATGTGGATTTGATCCCTGGTCCTGGAAGATCCCACACATGGCAGAGCAGCTTAGCCTGGGTGCCCTGACCACTGAGCCCAGACTCTAGAGCTGGACAGCCTCAACAAGAGAAGCCCCTGCAATGAGAAGCCTGTGCAGTGCAACCATAGAGTCGCCCTCCTGTGTCACAACTCAGAGAAGGCCCACACAGCAACGAAGACCCAGGGCAGCCAAAAATAAATATACTCCTAAAATAATAATAAAAACAGAACTAAAAAACAATCTACATAGGTTTCACCGAACATTACAGTTTTGTCTGTTCTTAAATGCTATATAAATGGAATCATTCTGTATCCCCTTGCCTTGCTTTGGCTCAGCTTGTCTGAGGCATTCGATATGTTTTTGTTTTTTGTTTTTTGTTTTTTTTTTAACAGTGTCAGACTTTATTTTTGGTTTGTTGTTGTTGTTGTTGTTTTAATTTTAAAATCTTTAATTCTTACATGTGTTCCCAAACATGAACCCCCCTCCCACCTACCTCCCCTCGATATGTTTTTGGACTCAGTGAACTTGGAATTTGCAGCTTGAAGATTGAGTGAATAGCACTGAAACATGTATATTATCATATGTGAAACAGATCGCCAGTCCAGGTTTGATGCATGAGACAGGGTGCTCAGGGCTGGTGCACTGGGATGACCCTGAGGGATAGGATGGGAAGGGAGGTGGGAGGGGGGTTCAGGATGGGGAACACATGTACCCCCATGGCTGTGTTGGGTGGCAAAAACCACCACAATATTGTAAAGCAATTAGTCTCCAATTAAAATAAATAAAAAATTTTTAATGTGGTAAGAAAGGAATGGAGTAGTTCACACGTGTTTCTGGCACAACTACCTGGAGGAACAGGAGGAGGAGGAGGAGAGGTCAGTGGGGGCAAGTCCCATGAAGCAGGTATGAGCTTGCACATGCATGGATCAGGACAGGCTGGCACCAGCCCATACTTGGAAACACGTGGCCCATTCCCCTCTCACCCCATGTGTCCGCTGAGAGTCGGCCACCGTGCCTCCCACCACTGTCGCCTTCCCTCGGGACAGCTGGTGGGGCAGCCCTTGCCTGGATGGAGCCCTACCAGTAGCCAGTGCAGAGAGAGGGGAAGCCCTTGCTGGTTCTTCAACTCTAATCAAGGCAATGGATGAACTTCCACATTTCATGGGTCAAAGCAAGTCACATGGCTTCTCAGGACTGTGGTCAGGGGGTGCCAGAGGGAGGGCAGGGGGTCCTGGGATGCTGGGTGGACAGCAGCGCCCTCCAGAATGCATTCAAGGCATAGCAGGAGGGAAAGAGGGCGACATCGCACAGGACCTCATGAGCCTGGGTAGGTAGCACTGGAGCCCCTCTGAGTCATGGGGAGGACAAAACGTTCTGACTTTCTTTTTGAAAGTGACGTCTCACTGCAGGCTGGAGACTAAAGAGTGGGCGGTGGGGACCAACATGGACGCTGCTGCTGTGGTCCAGGCAGGTGGGGAGGGCAGGTGGGGCTGTGGGACCAGGCATAGGGGGTGGGGGGAGGCTGGAAGACAGTCTCAGGCTCCTTTGTCTTCCAGCTCTTCCACTGGGACTGCAGTGACAGGTCCCTGGCATGTCCCAAAGGATGGATGAGGCTGGTGCCTTTTCACACCACCAGCCATTTGCATATCTCTGTGAAGCACCTGCCCAATTCTCTGCCCATCTTAAAATCCAGTAGTTTATCTCTTTCCTGTGTATTTCTAATAGTCCTTTACCCAGTCTGAGTCCTTTGTTGACGTGCATTGCAAACATCTATCCCAGTCTAGGGCTTCCTTTTCCCTCCCAATGGCATGTTTTGATGAACACACGTCTTCAAACGTAACTAGTTCTGTTCAGCAATATTTCTTCTAAGGACAATGCTTTCTGGGTTCTGTTTAAGACATCTTTGCTACTGAGCCCCCACTGATACTCTGGCTTTGCCATAAGCTTATTATCTTCCCTGGGCATTTAGGGCTAGAATTCTTTTCTGATCGCTTTGTGTGTAGGGTGTAAGGTTGGTTGTTTTTCAACATGGAGAGCCCGTGGTTCCAGCATCTTTCAATGTGGAAATAGCCACAACCCTCCCCTGCCACACTGAGGGGGGCTCTGTAGATGAGGTGACCACACACATGGACGGGTGCGTTTCCAGGGTCTCCTGTCCAGCCAGGGGAGGGGGACAGGAGAGCCAGTCCCCAAGGTTTGCCCCTCTTAAACTGACCAGTGTCCTGCAGTCAGGAGATACAGACAAGTTACAGTCATCCGGCAAGCAGACACGCCACTCTCCTTTCCTGAGAAAGAGGGGATTTGGGAGGAGAGGGGCGGGGCGGTGAGTGCTGCTGCTGAGCTAAAGGGTTGTCGCTGCCCACCCCTGGGTCCTCAGTGCTCTCTCCCGGCCCCCTGCACAGAGGCCAGGGGGGTCCAGAGTGGGCTGGAGGGGAACTGTCTCTCAAGACTACCCTCCCTCATGCACAGGCCATGTTCCCAATACCCCCTCCCCAGCCTTCCTGTTGGACGGCTGACTCTGTCCCAAGAAAGTCTGAACAGGTAAGAACCGTGTGGTAATCAACTCAAGGGCTGCCCTGAGGTCAAGGCTGAAACCTCACTCCCCGTCCATCGGTCTCCCCTGCGGCTCAGTGCTACTGTCCAGGGAGGCTCCCCAGCAGCTGGGCAGGAGACCACATGAGTTTCAGCAGTCTGAAACTGCTGGAACAGGGAAATGTAACCCTCCTCCCACATCAAAGCCTTAAGACAGGGCATGTCCAAAGCTGAATTCTCCTTCTTTAAAGTTCAAAGACACTGAAGCTCCAGGTCTCTTCCTGCCATGGCTCTTACATACTGGAGGCTTCTCAACCAAACAGTCACGAGGCCACAAGGTGGCTGCCCTCCCTGCTCCTGTCACCGGTCCCAGGAGCCTCAGGACGGGCCTGGAAACACAGCCCTGCCAGTCCACATGGCAGGCCCTGCCCAGGGACATCAGAGCCGCGCCCGGCCCTGGTGGCAGGCTCCCGGAGGCCGGATGACCCATGCAGATGTAGAGCCTGGCTCTCGGAGGCACCTACCTACCTCAACACATCTTTGGACTTAGAGTGAGCTCATCCCCAAAACGGCACCCCCATCTCAAGGCAGACTTCAGTCTTTTGCTCAGAAGGTTCCTCCAGATGAGCCTGGCCTTCTCAAAGCTGCTTCCTCTGGGGAGCATGTTCAAACCTTGCATAGCAGAGCCTTAAGCTCAGAAAATCCCCACCTGTGCTGGTGAACAAACATTCCAGCACCTGCCTCAAATCCCAGGTCTTCTTTAAAAAAAAAAAAAAAAATCAAATCAAATGAAATTGCTGTGTTTTGTTAGGCTAAAAATGGTGGATTCCCTGGTGGTCCAGTGGTTAAGAATCTACCTGCCAATGCAGGGGACACAGGTTTGATCCCTGGGTCGGGGGAGATTCCAAAGGCTGCGGAGCAACTAAGCCCATGAGCCACAACTACTGAGCCTGTGCTCTGGAGCCCATGCTCTGAAACAAAAGAAGCCACCGCAATGAGAAGCTGGCAAGCCGCAATGAAGAGTAACCCCCGCTCACTGCATTTAGAGAAAGCCCAAGTGTAGCAGTGAAGACCAGTGCAGCCAAAAATAGATAAATTATTGGTAAACATTTATTTATATACTATTTGGCTCCACTGGGTCTTCACTGGGCACACCAGATCTCTACTTGCAGCATGTGAACTCTTAGTTACAGCATGTAGGATCCAGTTCCCTGACCACGGTTGGAACCCAGGGTCCCCTGCAGTGGGAGCACGGAGTCTTAGCCACTGGGCCACCAGGGAAATCCCAATAAATTAATTTTAAAAAGTGGTCAAACATCAGCTGCTTCATGGGGTTCAACCTCACATATCCCAACTACCATTGCAAAACAGGCAAGGAAGTCAATGAAGAAAAGCAGAGATGCAGGCGTCTGACAGCCTGGGTGGAATTCTGGCTCTGCTCCCCATTAGTTGCAGACCTTGGGCAAGTCACTGGCCTCCTCTCCTAGGATAGTTATGAAGATTCCATTAGTTACTGTAGGCCAAGTTCCTACAACAGTGCCGGGCATGTGCTTAAGCTGGGTTAAGCTGCTGTTATTAGTGGAAACGGTATTAGTCACGGAGGGTGGACATGGTGGTGTGGGGAAGGGTGAGCAGAGGAATAACCAGGAACCCTAATAGGCCTGCTTTACAAAGTAAGGACTGGACAGGTGCTGTAGGAAGTTACTGAGTACAGGCCCATATGGGCAAAGAATCTAGAAGAGTGGACATATGTATATGCATAACTGATTCACGTGGCTGTACACCTGAAACCAACACAACATTGTAGATCAACTGTAATCCAGTAAAACTTTTTTAAATGAAAATTTTTTAAAGAACTTACTGAGTATAAAACTTACACTCTGAAATTGACAAAACATCATGGGGAAAAGTAAAGTAGACTTAGATAAATAGACATCCCATGTTCATGGACCAGAAGACGTAATTTTTTCCCTGGGTGGGCCAAACATTCCCACAAGCAGATACATCGCTCCTCCTTACCTAGACCAGAGGAAGCAGGGGGGACGAGCTGGGGAATTCCTCCACATGCACACATGAGAGGAGAGGGAGACATCTGCCCCCAAGCCCACGTGCAGTGATTAATACCAACAGTTAAACCCACACTCCGCCACTCCCTCTCCTCTTCTCCATGGCAGCGTGTTTCAGAAGACTTGATGTTGACTCTCTAAATCCAAGAGAATAAAAGAATTGGGAAGAAACTTAATCAAGGAAATGTAAGACTTACTTGTACACTGAAAATTACCAAAAAATTGCAAAGAAACTAAACAAACAAACAAAAAACCTAAATAAGTGGAAAGGCATCCTTTGTTCACAGATCTAGAAGGTTTGACATTGTTAAGATGGCAGTACTCCCCCAAACCAATCCAAAGGTCCCAATCAGTCCGTCTATCTTCCTAATAACCTCTTTGCAGGAGTGGAAAAGCTGATCCTAAAATTCTATGGAATTGCAAGGAACCCTGGGCTTTCCTGGTGGCCCAGATGGTAAAGAATCCACCTGCAATGCAGGAGATCTGGGTTGGATCCCTGTGTTGGGAAGATCCCCTGGAGGAGGGCATGGCAACCCACTCCAGGATTCTTGCCTGGAGAATCCCCATGGACAGAGGACTCTGGCGGGCTATAGTCCATGGAGTCGAAAAGAGTTGGACATGACTGAAAGACTAAGCACACAAAAGGAACCCCAAATAGCCAAGACAATCTCAAAAAAGAACAAAGTTGGAAGGCTTGCACTTCCAGATTTCAAAATTGAGTACAAAGTTACAGTAATAAAAGTGGTGTGGTCTTGGCATAAGGACAGATGTATGTTGTTGTTGTTCAGTCACTAAGTTGTGTATAACTCTTTGCAACCACATGGACTGAAGCACACCAGGCCTCCCTGTTCCTCACCATATCCTCACCAGGATAGATGTACAGATCAATGAAATAGAATTCAGTTCAGTTCAGTTCAGTCGCTCAGTCGTGTGTGACTCTTTGCAAGCCCATGGACTGCAGCATGTGAGGCTTTCCTGTTCATCATTAACTCCCAGTGTTCGCTCAAATTCATGTCCATCAAGTTGGTGATGCCATCCAACCATTTCATCCTCTGTCATCCCCTTCTCCCCCTGTCTTCAATCTTTCCCACCATCAGGGTCTTTTCCAATGAGTCAGTTCTTCAAAACAAAATTACAGGTCCATAAGTAAACCCTAACATCTATAGTCAATTACTTTTGACAAGAGTATCAAGACCAGTCAATGGGGATAAAATGGTCTCTTTAACAAATGGTGCTGGGACAACTGATTATACACATGCAAAAGAATGAAGCTGGATTTTCATCTCACACCATAAACAAAAAATTAACCCAAGGTAGGACTTCCCTGGTGGCTCAGTGGTAAAGAATCTGCCTGCCGATGCAGGAGACACGGGTTTGATCACTGATCAGGAAGATCCCACATGCCGCAGAGCAACCAAGCCCGGCTGACTGTGCTCTAGAGCCTGGGCTCCGCAACAAGAGAAGCCACCGCAGTGAGAAGCCCGCCCAGTGCCACTAGAGTAGCCCCTGCTTGCGGCAACTAGAGGAAAGACTGCACAGCAACAAAGAACCAGCATATTTATAAATCAATAAATAATTTAAACATTAACTCAAAGTAGATAAAAAGCTGAATATTATAATTAAACCCATGAAAGTCATCAAAGACAACGCAGTGGACATTCATGACCTCGGATCAGGCAGGGGTTTCTTAGATATGACAGCAAAAACGCAATGCACAAAAGAAGAAGAGGTAGGTAAACTGGAGTTCATCAAAACCGAACACTTCCGTGCGTCAAAAAACACTATCAATAAAATGAAAAGACGCCTCACAGAATGGGATAAAATATTTGCAAATTACACATCTGATACAAGGTCCAGTATCCAGAATATAAAAAGAACTATTATAACTCAACCACAAAACATCAAGCAACCCAATTAAAAACGGGCAAACGATCTGAATAGACATTTTCCCAAAGAAGATATACAAATGACCAAAGAGCACATGAAAAATGCTTCACATCACTTGTCATCAGGCAAATGCAAATCAAAACCACAACCAGATACCACTTCACATGCCCTAGGTTGGCTGTGATCAAAACAAGGAATGATGAAAGGTGTTGGTGAGTGCATGAACAAATTGGAACCCTCCTACGTTGCTGATGGGAGTGTAACGTGGTGCAGTTGTGTGGAAAACAGGCAGTTTCTCAAAGGTTAAACGTAGAGTTACCATATGACCAAGCAACTGTATTTTCAGCTGTCTATCCAAGAGAAATGAAAACATATGTCCACACGAAAAAGTGTCCATGAGTATTCATAGCAACATTAATCATACTAACCAAAAGGTGGAAACAATATAAATGTCCATCAACTGACAAAGGAATAAATAAAATATGAGATAGCCACACAACAGCATTTCATTAGAAAAGAAAAAGAAAAGTACTGATATGCACAACAACATGGATGTACCTTGAAAAAACGCTAAGTGAAGGAAGTCAGTCACAAGAGAACACATGCTATATGACTCCATTTATATGAAATGTCCAGAATAGGCAAATCTAGAGAGACAGAAAGTAGATTAGAGTTTGCTAGGGGTTACTCTTGCCTGGGAAATCCCATGGATGGAGGAGCCTCGTAGGCTGCAGTCCATGGGGTCGCTAAGAGTCACACACGACTGAGCAACTTCACTTTCACTTTTCACTTTCATGCATTGGAGAAGGAAATGGCAACCCACGCCAGTGTTCTTGCCTGGAGAATCCCAGGGACAGAGGAGCCTGGTGGGCTGCCGTCTATGGGGTCGTACAGAGTTGGACACGACTGAAGCAACTTAGCAGCAGGGGCTGGGAAGTATGGAAATGGTATGGAAAGTTTGGTGTGGGAGTGATAGCTAAGGGGTTAGGGTTTCTATAGTGATGAGAACATTCTAAATTGACTATGGTGATGGCTGAGCTTTTCTGTGAATATACTAAAAGTCATTGAATTGTACACTTTAAATAGATGAATTGTAGAGCGTGTGAATTGTATCAATAAAACTGTTGGGATTCCCTGGTGGTCCAGTGGTTAAGACTCCAGGCTCCCAGTACAGTAGGCCCTGGGTTCAACCCTGGTCAGGGAATTAGATCCCACATGCTGCAACTAAGATCCAGCACAGCCAAATCAATAAATTTTAAAAATAAAACTGTGGCAAATATAAAAAGTTGTCAGCATAAAAAAGAGCTTTTTTTTTTTTTTTTTTTTTAGCT
This sequence comes from Capricornis sumatraensis, assembly GCF_032405125.1. Classification (NCBI taxonomy): domain Eukaryota; kingdom Metazoa; phylum Chordata; class Mammalia; order Artiodactyla; family Bovidae; genus Capricornis; species Capricornis sumatraensis. Next base: position 249,196,283 of record NC_091069.1, on the reverse strand, counting down.
GTGCTGGGTCTTCATTGGTGCGTGCAGGCTTTCTCTAGTTGCAATGTGCAGGCTTCTCATTGCGGTGGGAAAGAGCATTTATTTTTATTGTTAAAATAGGTATGGTCTAAAGTTCATAAATCAAGAAAAGAAATACAGGATGTTGTCTACGTAATGGCAATGAATACTATTTGAAAATGTGTAAGAATCTAAGAGATATACATACAGAGAGAAATGTAAAGCAAATGTAATACAAATTTAACATTTGGAAAATCTGGATGAAAGGTGTCTGGAAATTCTTTGTACGATTTTGCCACTTTTCTGAGAGTCTAAAATTATGTTGAGGACTTCCATGATGGGCCAGTTGTTAGGACTCGGCACTTACCCTGTTGAGGGCTCAGGTTCAATCTCTGGGTTGGGAACTAAGATCCTACAAGCTGTACAGTGTGACCAAATAAAATAAAATGATATCCAAAAATTTTTTTTATTTTAACGCTTGCATTTTAAAACAACACAAACTTACTGTCTCTCGCAATCCTGGAGGCCTCACTTGCTCTGAGGGCTCTGGCAGAGGGTCCCCCCGTCTCTTTCAGCTCCTGCTAGCTGCCCATGTTCTTGTCTCATGCCCAGATGACTCCAGCCTGTGCCTCTGTCTTCACGTGGCTGTCTCCTCTTTGTGGGTCTGTGGCTACATTTCCCTCTTATGAGGACATTAGTCTTATTGGATTTAGAACTCCCTTCTTTGTCCTGTACAACCTCATCTTGAGTTGATCACATCCTCAAAGACCCCATTTCCAGATGCCTTACACTCTCTTAGTAAAAGTTTAACATCTGGGAATCTGTGAGAATCTGGGAATTCTCACGCTATTCTTGCCACTTTTGTGGCGATCTGAAATTATGCCAAGAGAAAATAATTTGAGCATAATCAAAAACTCCCCACCGGAAACCCTCTCAAGTGCCCCAGGTCATCGAGGCTGAAGTCAGAACCCAGGTCTGGACCCAGCCACCCCTCCCACCCTCTGGGCGCTCCTGTTCCTTCTCTGGCTGCACTGACCTTCTCTGGATTCCCTGCTTCTGGCCTTTGCACTGACCTACTTCAGCCAGGGACATCCTTCCCCGGAACAAGGTGTGGTTCTTAAGCTTCCTGCTCAAGGGTCACCTGTCCAGAGAGCCTGCTGACCACCTTATCTAGGACTCCCATTCCTGCCTCTCTCCATTTATCTCTCTCACTTTGTCATTCTTCGTATCAATCTCCTTAGTGGAAGTTTCTTACAAAATGTTGTCTGTCGAGCCTGCTCCCCTAGAACAGCAGCCGCGCAGGCGCAGAGGCCCTGTCTGCACTCCCTGTTTCCCCAAGCAGGCCCGGGTGCAGTGCGCGCACATGGCCGGACACTGAACAGTCGGGGACTGGGCGCAGTAACCCCATCCTCTGCCCAAGCCTGGCGGCCCCGCCCCTCACTTAGTCACTACTGTGCAGGAGAAACCCAAGGGTCAGTGTTTCTCCATTCAGCTCAGGAACCTCAAGAGAAACGCAGGCTCTTTAAAAATCGAGAGCAACCAGTTTGGAATACTATTGTTGGCGGTGGCCTTCCCAACGGCCAGGGCCATCCTGGCGGTCAGCCATTGGCTCCCGGGGCTGGGGACAGCCTGCCAGCAGCCCAGTTCACAACGGCTTTGTGGCTTATGCCATATCCACGAGCGCTCAGCTTCCTCCCTGATGGGAGCGGTCACCCGGCTCGGCACACAGCGGGGCTCAGCACACAGCGGGGCTCAGCCGGCGAAGCGCTGTATGTGCCGGACCCTTGGACCATGAGGGTCAGGACAAACCCCCGGTAATGGATCCGAAGCCCAGGTGCAGTGCGCCTACTGTCTGCGCGCTGAGCCCCCAGCTTTCGGCCCCTTGGGGTCCCGCGACCAGAAAGAACCTTGTCGGGTGGTCGCGGGACTGGGGCCCGCGTGATACGTGCTGATGCTCATTCTCAAGTTCTTGGTCTCTCCAGACCGCAGGCCTGTATCTCAACAAAAAGTATTACATTCCCGCAGAGCAAGGAGTAACCCAAGAAAAACAGAATCGGGACAGTGGGTACAGAGCCTTCGCGCCAGTTGGGGTCTCGGGGTAGAGAAGCGGGGGAAGGGCGGGGGTCCCGGGAGCGAGGGGAGAGGAGACACGGGCCACCGGCCCCTCGTGGCGTCTAACCAGAATTCGGTGTCGGGCAGTGGGGGTGAGGCAGTTGGTGAGGGAGGTGGGCTGCGCTGGGGGCGTGGCGAGGGGGCGGGTACGAGCGAGGTGTGTGTGGGGCCCTGGATCCGCAACTCGGGATTGGTCGGGTGCCGGCCCCCGCCCCTCTTCTCTCGGCCAATCGCCTCCCTCCCACTCGGGCCGCTGGGTGCCTGGTAGCCAACAGCCTTGGGGTAGCGTCTCCGCGTCGCAGCTTTCCCGGCCGCCGCTCGCCGCTCGCCGCTCGCCGCTCCCGGACGCGCCCAGCCCTTCTCTCTCTTCGAGTCTCGGTCCAGGTGAGCACCTGTAGGACCGAGACTCGCCTCAACGCTAGGCGGAGGGATCTGGCTGGGTTCTCGGAAGGGGTCCCCGCCGCCCAACCCCGGGCCAGTGTTGCATCATCGGCATCTGCTCGCGGCGGAGCCGGGGCCGCGCCTGGGGCGTCCCAGACCCACTCCTAGCGCGAGTCCAGACTCTCCTGAAGCGGGGGTTTCTGCGCCCACGTGGCGTAGGGCCTCCGCTCCAGCTACCGAGACTGAGCAGGGGACGGCTCGGGGCGCGAGCCGGGGAGCGTGGGGCCGAGACCTGGGGAGGGAACTTTCGGAAGGTGCGCTCTAATGGCACATGCCATCATTGATTTTTTGCTGCTTTTTGGATGAAAAATGGTCGTTTCGCAAATTGCTCTTTAACGTCAATTCTATGAAGTGGGGTGTGTGTGTGTAAAATATTGATGTGGTTGCGCGCGCCGCACGAGCGCTGGCTGCCCGCGGGCGGGGGTAGCGTGGCGAGGGAGCGCAAGGCACGCAGGGCCCCGCCCGCGGCACAAACCAAGGGAATGGGGGAGGGTGCCATTCGACCCCATACTTTGAGCCCTAGGAGAGGTGGGTGGCTGAGCTGGACAGTAGGGAGGGGAAATGGAGGAGGAGGAGGGGCGGGAGCGCAAAACGTAGCCTCCCAGGGATTACTTGGGGGTGTTTATCACACACGGTATCCCCAAATGCCCCTCCGATAGTCTGGGTGACCCGCGGTCTCCAGGTTCACTGGAGAGGCTCGATTTCCCGCCTGGAAAGTCTCACTGGGAAACAGGCGTTTACTACTTTCCGCGCCCTTGGCCCTGACTGGACCCCTGGACCGACTGGGGCGCGTGTGCAGGGTGCGGGGGTGGGGGTGCGGGTTCTGTCGAGAGTCGTGACTCCAGGAGGGTCTTGCGGTGTGAGGTGCGGCAGGAGCCGGCAGGGCGGCGCTAAGTGAGCCCGCCTGCCCCGGACGCACATGCGTCGGCGCGCTGGGCGCTTTGCCTGCGTGGAACTGAGCCCACCTGGAGCCTAGCCAGGCTGGGCGGGACCGAGTTCGCGGGTTCGGGACCCAGTCGCCCAGCGTGCGTCGCACCGAGTGCCTGTGGGTTCTGTAGAGACTGTCTGCTCCAGTCTGAGTTCCCATTAGCTCCTTACTTTTCCGGAGGTTGCTCGAGGCGAGGTAGGTCGCCACCTAGGAGGCGCGGGGCTGCCTGCGTCTGCGGGGTATTGTGGCAGCCTGGGGCTGCCGGCCTGTGGGCCTCTGATGGGGAGAGAGGTCTACGACAGGGGCGCTTCTGCGTGATGGAAGAACCACCTCCCCCCGCCGGCGGGCACCCCGAGGGGCTAAGGCAGTGTCCCGCTTACCGCACGGGCTTTTTGATAAGGAGCAAGAATGACGTAGGATATCCTTGCAGCGTTTCATGAGGGGACCTAAACCCCTGAAAAAATATTTGCTGATCCCAGGGTTTGAAGGAACCACTGCTCCAGGTACGTTTCGGGCAGACGAGCTGGAAGGCTGATTTCTGCCCGGGAAAGCCGGGGGAGAATTTGAAAGGGCCTCGGGGATTTGAAATGGATGTGATTGCAAAGGGTGGGGGGTCTCCGCCTCCCTAGGCTTCTGTCTGGGCATCTGGGGCGACCTGCTGGGCTCTGGTCTGCACCTGACCCCGCCCTGGGAGACAGGGAACCAGCTGGGGCTGCCTCTACTCTTGCTGATGGCAGCGGTACCCACAGGGCCTGCTCCGGAGGAGAGAGCCGGCCGGTCAGTTACCCTCCACGTGTACTTCCAAGTGTGGGGCCCAGTTCTGCCTGGACTTCCCCACCTGTTCGGAGCATAACTGCTTTCCTAAGCCTCCTGGGGAGCAGAGGCACAGGGCTGGGGGCTGGGGTCCCTCTAGCTTCCAGGAGGAGGGTGGGAGTGGGGCTGCACTCAGAGATCACCGGGAGCCACATCCCTACCTTGAGCTCCTCTCAGGGACCTTCCAAATCCACAGGGCTCCAGATAGGTTGGGGAAGGGGAACTTTAGACTTATGAAAAAGTTGGGAATAGAACAGAGTTCTCACAACCCAACCCCCCACCCCACCCCACCCCACCCCACTCCCCCACACACACAGGCACAGTTCCTCCTCTTATTACCATCTTAGGTTTTTTTTGCAACCAATGAACATTACCGTTGATTAAAGTCCGTACTTACTCAGAGTTCCTTAGTTTCCCCTCGTACCCTTTTCTGTTCTGGGGTTCCCTTCTGGAGACCTCATTCCATTTAGTCTTCACTGCTCCTTATAGAGTTGGAGCCGTGATAAGTTTTCAGTCATCAGCCTGGTGAGTGATGGCTGTCCATTCCTGTTTCTTTCTTTCCTTTTTTTTTTTTGTCATCTGTTTTAAGGTTCCATGAAATTTGAAAATTTGATAAAATACATGTAATATGTTGTTTATTTTAACCATTCATAACTGTACAATTTGGTAGCAATACTTTCATTCACAGTGTTATGCAGCCATTACTATTATCTGTACCCCAAACTTTTTCATGGTAACTCTACCCATTAAACAGTGATTCCTTTCCCCAGCTCCTGGAAACCTCTGTTCTCACTGTCTCTGATTTTGTCTGTTCTGAGTGCCTCGTATAGGTGGAGTCATGCAATGCTTCTTCTTTGTCTGATTTACTTGACTCAGCAGAATGTTTCCTTTTTTTAGGGTAAAAATATATTTATTACTGTCTTCATCTTCCTCTAATTATTTCCATCATTCAATGTAGCCTTTTTAACACAACATTGTTGAGAGATCTTTGATGTATAAAAGTTGTGTGTATATTTAAGGTATACAACTTGATGTTTTGATTTACATATACATTGTGAAAAGACACCACAATCAACCTATAAGATAAATAATATTCATTACCTCTACATAGCTGCTGTGTGTGTGTGTGTGTGTGTGTGTGTTCATATGTTGAGAATTAAAACTTCATTCCATTTTTGTGACCAAATACAATTCCACTGTGTGGATAAGACGCATTTTGTTATCCGTTCATCCACTGATGGACATTTGGTTTGTTTCCGTGTTTTTGCTGTTATGAATGAGGTGGACAGATACCTGTCTCCGTGTTTTGGGGTAGGTGTGTAGGAGCGGAATAGCTGGGGCACACAGTGGCTGTACGTTTAACCTTTTGGGAAAGTGCCCAGTTGTTCTGCACAGCAGCTGGTGCCTGCATAGTTATGCCCCTTCTTGTCCAGCTTCTTGAGTGAGAGGAGCCCCACACCCAGAGGAGGCCGGGTGAGCAGGAGTCCCCAGATGAGAGCTGTAAAGCAGGCTCTTCTGCAGGAATCTGGAAACAGTCTGAACTGACAGCTTCTCCTCCCCTTCCCTTTGGCAGGTCCCACCATGCCTTCTGAGACACCCCCTGCAGACACCCTCTGCAGGTCTGCAGGGTGCCCCCACCTCTCAGGGACACACTTGGGGAGAGGGAGCCTGGAGAAGGAGCCTCTGGAGGACAAGGAAGCCAAGGAGCTGCTGTGGATCCGTCCCGACGCCCCAAGCAGGTGTTCCTGGCAACTAGGCAGGCCGGTCTCTGACTCCCCACATTGCCACGCTGCCTTGTGAGTCCTGCTAATGATCATAAGATGGTCCATCTGTTACCCTGTGGGGGAGGGTCTGTTCCTGAAAGCCAGATGGTCATGTGGACCTGGGGTATGATCTCCCGCCCCCCGCTCCATCCTTCGCAATCACTCTAGGTGGATAGTGAGTTGAGGTGGGAGGTATTTCATAGCTGAGTCCCCCAAGGCTCAGAGAGGCCAAGGCTTGTTTGTGCTGTAGCCCGGCACCGAGGTGGGGCTTCTCAGGTGATAAAGAATCCACTTGCAATGCTAAGGATGTCTCCGGGCTTCCCTGATGGCTCAGTGGTAAAAAAAAACAAAACAACAACAAAAAAAACTCTGCCTGCCAATGCAGGAGACTCGGGTTCGACCCCTGGGTTAGGAAGATCCCCTGGAGGAGGAAATGGCAACCCACTCCAGTATTTTTGCCTGGGGATTCCATGAACAGAGGAGCCTGGCAGGCTACAGTCCATGGAGTTGCAAAGAGTCAGACATGGCTGAGTGGCTGAGTATGCACACACGCTAGCCCCTAGGTGGGTGCCCTCCCCCTGGCCCCTGGAGCAGATCCTCAATAAATAAAGGGATGAGCCCAAGTCACACACTCTGAGTGCCAGGAGGGAGTGAGGTTTCTAATCCAGATCCACCTGACCACACATTCCTGTAATTAGAACCATGTCTGCCTTCTCTACTTAACTCCAGGTCATGAAATAGTTTTCTATAGTGGGGTTTTTGTGGTTGGACTGAGACTGTTGGGTGAACAAACCATGAGTTTAAGCACTCTCAGGCATTCACTGTCGGCAGTGATCTCGGTTTGAAGAACTATCGTGGAAAATAGAGTTCATTGAAGAACTATAATGGAAAATAGAGTTCATTTACTGCACGCGTCTTTATTAGGCACCTCCTATATCTGTGCCCTGTTCTAGGTGCAGGAGATAATCAGTGGGAAAGACAAAAAGGCAAAACTCCCTGACCTACCGTGAAATTCAGATCAAGTCCACTACATCTTAGGATTATCTTTTATTTCCCTGGTGTAACCACCCAACAGCAGAACAAAAGTATCATAAGAATGTACCTTTTAGGTGCTTGATTCTTACTCCTTATACACTGCTATGCCCACGCTGATGATTACTGACTTTAGATTCAGAACTGGGGATGTGCAGGGGGTGTGCTCCAAAGTGGGGTCAATGGACAGAAATGGCATTTACAAACCCAGAAACTCCCAACGTTAAACACGTCTCGAAGCTGGGAGCTCAGGAGGCCAAGATGGCTGCTGGCCATACATCACGAGCCCTCGCTGCCAAAGCAAACCAGGGCAGGGGATGAAGGGCCCATGTGAGGCTGGGGTTGGGGGAGGCCCAGATTCCTGACGACTCCGTGAGCGTCTCACTCGGGCCTGGACACCGTTGTACCCAGGCTATAAGCTGGCATCAACCTGTGCTCCACACAGTGGCCTGACCCTCCTCCAGCACCCTGGCAGGGTTGCTGTCCTCCGCAAACCGCTTGACACAGCTCAGGTTCACTGTTTATGAGGAGCTGGGCTCACCTACTGTGGGGCTCTAGACCTGGGTCCCTGGAGGAGACAGCCTGGGGGTCCTGGTGGGGAGAGCACAGGGCTGATGAGACAGTGACGTAGCCACTGGGTGGCGTGGCTGGGCAACTCGGGGAGGCTTCGGAGGTGGTACCTGGATGGGCAGGAGATGCTAGCCGTGTGGGTATCTGGGGAAGGGGATTCCAGATGGTTCCCAGGTTTGGGGGACTTAGAGGAACAGAGCGGGAGCACCGGCCCGGGGGGAAGAGCTGCAGAGGGAAAGGGGAAAGCAGGCCCCTCCCTGGTGAGGGGTTTCAGGTTTGTTCCAGGGTGCCATGGGCTCTACCACAGGAAGAAGGGGAAGCAACTGAGATGAAGTGTTAAAAGTCTCCCCCCAGGCTCCTGCCCTGGTCACCTCAGGCCAACTTCTCCTGTGACTTTCTGGCCCCCAGGGCCCGGTACTGAGTCAGGAACCCTGAGTTCTCTGCTTGCCCATCAGCCCCTGCTGGGGGCAGGGGTTGGGGGTGGGGTTACAGGCCGGCCAGGCCTCCCGCTCCTTCTAGTCCATCAGCCTCTGCTAGGGGTGGATGACTCAGCCACCCCTCCTGCCCTCCCCAGGTGTTTGTTTGGTTCTCCTGCCTTGGCTTTAACTAGTTAATGAGTCAACCCCAGGGTTGCCCCTAGGACTTGGTCTCCCTCCAAGGCTGGGGTCAGGAGCCCTTTGTCCCTGCCCAGGCTCTCTCCCCTCACCCCGATGCCTGCACCTCTATTGGCTGAGCCTGCTTCCAGGGCAGCCCAGGGCATCTGTTTTAGCTCCTCGCCACCTTGGAAGGTGCAAGGGTTCCAGCTGGGCCATGTCGCTGCCTGTCTGGGCTAGGGGCGGAAGGCAGCATTCCTGGGGACCTGGATCACCACCTTGGGGGCGGGTGGAGAATCCACATGGATAACGGGTTCCTGCCATGGGGGCCGGGGAGCCTTCAGCTGTGGGAGCCGTGGTGCAGGAGAGATCCAGAGCGTAGGAAGCCTTTGTGTTTCTTGGAACTCAGCTCGGTTTTGCATATTCGGGCAAGAATATTTGGTGGCACCTCCTTGGCGTGGACGGGGCAAGAGTGTGGGATGTGAATCTGTCCTTGAGGGTGAAGGTGGAGGGTGCGTTGTGGGGGCCACTTGGGAGACGCAGGTTCAAGGTGTGTACACAGCTGAGCAGCTGCTGAGCTGTCCCACACCCCCGGTCACCTATCACCAGCTTCTCAGCTGGAAGAACTGCTGCGGGGGGTGGTCACTCAACTTGAAGGCAGACCGTTGACCCAGGAGAAGCGAATCCGACTCTGAGCCTGGAGGCCCACCTGGGAGTCGTCTGACCCTGGCCCCAAGCACAGGGGTGACCAGCCTTTGTTCTTAGGCCTGCTAGTCGAGCTTCCCACCACCTGTGCCAGACACCCGAGTGACGCCTGGGTGTGCTCTGCAGTCACTGTCCCTGGCTGGTGCCCTCGGTCCCCACCAGTTTTTTCATCAAAGAGAAGGAAAGGAGGTATTCCAGGAAGCAGGAGCCATGAGAGGAGACAAATATCAAAAATCATAAAAGGACTGGGGCTTCCCTGGTGGTCCAGCGTGAGATCCCACACTCCCAGTACAGGGGCACAGGTTCCAGCCCTGGTTGAGGAACTAAGATCCCGCATACCATGTGGTGCAGCCAGAAAAATGAACAAACAGAACCCTGAAAAAGATAGACCAGGACACGCTGTTGTTTTGAAAAGTGAAAGTGTTAGTCACTCAGTCATGTCACTCTCTGCAACCCCTAGGACTGTAGCCTGCCAGGCTCCTCTGTCCATAGAATTCTCCAGGCAAGGATACTGGAGTGGGTTGCCATTCCCTTCTCCAGGGGATCTTCCTGACCCAGTGATCCAACCTGGGTCTCCCGCTTGGCAGACCGATTCTTTACAATCTGAGCCGCTGTTGTTTGAAGCCAGTGTTTATTAACTTTTTATTTGGAAATAATTTAACACTCACAAGAAGTTGCAGAAGTAGCACAGAGAGACCATGGGGACATTCACCCAGCTGCCCACTGGAACCGTCTGTTACCACAGTGCATTTTCAAACCCTGGAGACGCTGGTGCAGCTGCTACTAAATCACATTAGTTTTTGTGGGTTTTGAGGTGCACTTGCCTCTGTGTGTGTGTGTGTGTGTGTGTGTGTGTGTGTGTGTGTGTGCCTTTTACCAAGTATGTATTTGTATAATCGCCATCCTGATGCTTGTGAAAGCCAATTCTTTGATGTATTTAAAAGAATGTGCTGGGCTGCCAAAGCTGGTTTTGTTTTTTTGAGTAATCACGGACTCCTCCTCTGTTTAAGGGTAAAATCTCCAAAAATCTTGCCGGATATCCTGAAGAAAATCGGGGATACCCCAATGGTGAGGATAAACAAGATCGGGAGGAACTTCGGCCTGAAGTGTGAGCTCTGTGAGTGCCGGCTTCCTCGCCCTGTGCGAGGCTTGGGGGCGGGGGGCGGGGGGCGGGACCCTGGGCGGGTGTCCCTCCACATTGGGTAAGGTCAGAAGCATACACGACAGGGAGGGGTGCTGGGGGGTGACCAAGGCCGCTCCGGAGTCATCAGTGTCAGAGAGCCGAGACCTGAGTGTGGAGAGCAGCAGGTCTAGGCAGACGTCGGGGGTGGTACCCGAGCGGGGACTGCAGGTGATGTAACCCGGCAGCTGCAGGAGGAGGAGGCCGGAGCCCAGGAACAGAGCGGGACCCTTCTGTCCTGGACCGTCCCAGGGAGGAGCAGACATGCCGTGGCTTGGACGGGCTGATGGGACAGTGGGGGCGACTATTGTGAGGAGGGTCTCAGCCATCAGCCTGGCAGGAAGTGGCTCCCTTGGGGCTTAGACAGACACTTGTCATTCATGAGACACAGTGGGAATTTGGGGGCTGTGTTTGCCTGGGCCCTGTACACAAGGGGATCACCCTTGAGTCTCCTCCAAGTCCTGTGGGGAGGGGGCGTCTTTGCAGGAGGCTATCTCCAGGAACGCGGGAGGGTGAGGGGCTTTCTTCACCTCCACTCTTCTGGGCACGGAGCCCAGGTAGACGTCAGCCTTCACCCAGAGGAAGTGGCAGGTGCAGAGGTCCTGGTTGGGGGGAAAGGGGACCAGGCCCAGTGCTGGAGCAGAGAGCCAGAGAGGGGAGAATGTGGGAGTCTAGGGGCTTGGTGCCCCCTAGAGGGACTGAGACCCTGTGGTCAATTCACCCCAGAGGCATCATCATTAGAGCTTTCCTGCCCCCACCCCGGGCAGTGAAGAGTTTTCTCCCAAGCAGTGAGCTGAACACACACCGGGTCGGGGGAGGGGTTTGCTGCTGGGGCTGTGCCATAGTGGGCTCCGTGCTCTCTAGTCAGATAATAGAAGCCATTACTTAGTTCCCTGTAGGCATGGGCCTGCTGCTGCTGCTAAGTCGCTTCAGTCATGTCCAACTCTGTGCAACCCCATAGATGGCAGCCCACCAGGCTCCCCCGTCCCTGGGATTCTCCAGGCAAGAACACTGGAGTGGGTTTCCATTTCCTTCTCCAATGCATGAAAGTGAAAGTGAAGTTGCTCAGTCGTGTCCGACTCTTCGAGACCCCGTGGACTGCAGCCTACCAGGCTTCTCTGTCCATGGGATTTTCTAGGCAAGAGTACTGGCCTGCTGCACCTCAACTCGGCAAGAGCCCTTGAAACAGATTTTAGTGTGTCCATTTTACAGGTGGAAAAACTGAGGCTTAGGTTGGTTACGTTGCTTACCCATGGCTGATCAGCTGGAATCCCTGCCTTCATGCCAGCCTTTCCATGGGCTCATTAGAATTTTCTAACTAATTCAAGTGTGTGGCCAGCAAGAGTCCAGGGTGCAGGCCTCCTCAGCAGTCAGACACTTGAGAGCCCCTCCTTTACTGTCCCAGCAGGGCGTCTCTGAGTCCTGGGGGAGAAAACCTGTCCCTGGTTGTGGGATTTCAGAAGCCAGCACAGACCAGGACGGAACGCGATCTATGGGCACTGCAGGCTGGCCAGGGCCCTACCAATCACATTTGGAGCCACATCGCCCCCTTTTACTGACACGGCGTAGTTTTAAGAGGTGGGAGGGAGTGCCCCTATGGAAAGACAAGCAGAGGCTTGGGCACAGCAAGGGCAGTCCTATCTGTAGGATGGGGAGGATGGCCGAGAGCCCTGTTGGGCCAAGAGGCCCAGGAGATTGGGGTGTGGAGGGTCTGCCGGTTGTGGTCTGGCCGTGTGATGGGGGGGGCTGTTACTTCAGGATATGAGGTCATTTGGAAGGGCCACTGGGCCTGATTTAAGCCTGGGGCTCCAGTCACCACCCCCACCATTCCTGGAGCTCCAGTCACCCCCCCCCACCCCCCGCACATGCCCAGCATGTCTCTTTGGGCCTGTGCTGCCCCATGGGGGTGGCTCTGCTCCGTCCATCCAGTGGGGACCCCTTGGCTCCTCTGTCTCATTCACCTGGAGTTGCCACATGGTCCACGGCGGGTAGGATGGGAAGCCACAGTGGGCAAGCACCTTCATCCAGGTCAGGTGTGGGAGGCACAGTGGAAGGTACTGATTTTCAGAACCCCTGAAGCCTGCCTGCAGCTGCATTCTGGGCCTATCGGGTGATGGGAAGGGGACGGCAGGCATCAGTTAGGGCTCAGGGCCTCTTCCTCTCCTGATGCGTCTCTGGCTCCCAGTGGCCAAGTGCGAGTTCTTCAATGCGGGCGGGAGTGTGAAAGACCGTATCAGCCTGCGGATGATTGAGGACGCCGAGCGTGAGGGGACCCTAAAGCCTGGGGACACAATCATTGAGCCGACGTCGGGGAACACAGGTGGGCGCTGCCTGCTCCTCTGGGCCCGCGGTGGGGGTGGGAGCGGCAGTGCCCCCCCCGGCTGCATTCAGGGTCACTCTCCCCTCCGGTGCAGCAGCCCCTGGGTCCACAGTGAGCCCCACACATGTCTGCTGCTGTTGGTTTTGGGAATATTTACGTGCTCATTTGGCTGTGCCGGGTCTTAATTGTGGCATGTGGATCTTATTTGCAACATGTGGGATCTAGTTTCCTGACTGGGAGTCAAACCCAGGCACCCTGCATTGGGAGCTTGGAGTCTTAGCCACTGTTACTATCACCTCCCCGGCTCCCAGTAAGAGCTGGAGGAATTGGGGTTCATGACTTGCACCCCATTTTCTCCCCTCATTCGAGGGCAGAAGGGGGTGACAGGGGGCCTTTTTCCAGTGCCCTCTCCCCTGGGCGTTTGGGGCTGGCAGTGGGGCCTGGAGGGTGTCATGGCCCCTCTCACCCCACGTCCTGTCCCCAGGGATTGGGCTGGCCCTGGCCGCTGCCGTGAAGGGCTATCGCTGCATCATCGTGATGCCGGAGAAGATGAGCACGGAGAAGGTAGGCAGGTGCGCGGGGGATGGGGCGGCTCCTGGGCCTCTGTCCCCACGCTGCAGGCCTGGCGGGGAGGTGAAGGCTGCCACGTGCCTCTGCAGGTGGACGTCCTGCGGGCCCTGGGGGCTGAGATCGTGAGGACGCCCACCAACGCCAGATTTGACTCCCCCGAGTCGCACGTAGGGGTGGCCTGGAGGCTAAAGAATGAGATCCCCAATTCTCACATCCTGGACCAGGTGAGGTCGGGGCCGAGAGGTGAGCATGCTCCCAGAGGTTGGACTGAGTGGGGCCTTCCCTGGGGGATCTCTGTTGGGGGCTTGCAGGTGGTGTCGCCTCTGGCGGAGGAGGGGTGGGGTGCAGAGTGACCAATGCGCTGGCATGCAGTTGCTGCCCTCTTCCGGCCCAGTGTGTGGCCGATGGGGTCGGCGAGCCTTTGGCTCTGCTGCCCGTGTGCCCGCTTCAGGGGCTCAGCTCAGCACGCTGGGTTGGAATGCCCCTTGCAGAGGACCCTGGGAGCTCTCTAAGACATAAAATGCATGCAGACCTTTTAATTGGACGCTCTTCTTTGTCATTCATTCCACGTCTGGGTTAATTCAGAAGTCTCATCTTCTGGAGAGCTGGTTTTGATGCTCGGTGTCTGTTGAGCCACAGGATCCCCTCTGGCTTGCACTGAGTCATTTGCCTGGCACCCTGTGGCTGCTGCCAATTCTGTGCATTGACCTCATCATGGCTCCTTTGCTCTTTCCTGGCAGTACCGCAACGCCAGCAACCCCCTCGCTCACTATGACATCACGGCCGAGGAGATCCTGCAGCAGTGTGATGGTGGGTACCTCTAACTCTGCTGTCCATCTTGACTGGGAGTGTACACTTACCTGCTCCTTGGTAAACTCCTATTCATCCTTCAAAACCCAGTTCAAATATCCCTTCTCTGTGAAATGCTGTCCTGAATATTTCCCAGGAGCAGTTTCCGCCCTCCATTCTGCCCTCTTGGACTCTGCCCATGCCTTGCCTGCAACACCCCACTTATCATAACTGTTTACCTAGTAGTCTTTTCCTCCAAACCTGTAGGCACTCCTGAGTGCAGGGAACAAGCGTGTCCCAGGCTGCTGCTGGGCTCACAGTGGGGGCTTCACATTGCTGAATGGCACTGACCCCAAACACCAGTGTGGGCACTGAATTCAGCGTTCAGGTTTTCTCGTGTGCAGACCTGGGGTGGTGGCTTGCAGCTTGGCTTCTTGGAAGCTCTCTGCACTTTTGGTGCCAAGCCCCATGGGGGTTGCAGTGTTCTCTAAGGGCTGTTTCCTGAGAGAGTCCTGGGAGCGGCTGCCTTTGGCTTCCTGTTTAGAGCCTGGTGTTGGCTTAAGTGCCCTCATTCTGTGCCCAGGAGCCAGGCAGCATGGTCCAGGCATTTGCTCACCCAGGTTTTACATTTGAGAATCCTCTCACTTGGCAAAAACAGTACGTCTGCCTCAGCGCGGGTGCCTGCACTGACTTGCCTGCTGGGTGCCTGAGCTGGCCACCAGGTGCCGAGAGAGCCTGGACAGTGTCAGAGCTGAGCTGAATGGTTAATTCTAGTTCCTTTGGTAATTCAGTTCATTTACCCACGTCATCTGAAACCAGACAGCCCCCTGTGCCCCACCTCCTGCAGGAAGGTCCCCTGTTCACAGATTCACAACTCTCGTGGGGGTTATGGTGACTGGCTGCCATTTAGATTACACGGGGCTTCCTGGGTCCCCGTTATGGTGAATGCTTCTTCCAGGTGGAGGATGTGATGAAAAGTTTCAGCATGAGAGCAGCTCTGCTTTTGCCCTTTGGATGACCTGCCTTCGTCGTGTACAAAAGCGTTCTTGATTCCTGTGAAGAGTTGGGGGGACATGGCCGCTCCTTCCTGGGGATGTCCTCCCTGACACACTTTTCCACCCCCAGGAAGGCTGGACATGCTGGTGGCGTCGGCGGGCACGGGTGGGACCATCACAGGTGTGGCCAGGAAGCTGAAGGAGAAGTGCCCTGGGTGCAAGGTAAGGGACTGCGAGGGGCATGGGCACCACCCCACCCTGCCCTGCCCGGAGATGGGGGCCTGGATGCAGGTATGTTTCCCACCTGTGGCCTGAACTGCAGCCAGAGGCTTAGCGATCAGTCTGCTTGGCCTTGGGCACCCAGAGTGGCCTCTGCTTTAGAGCTGAAAGTTCTAGCTCCCGACACTTCTGCCCTGATAGCCTTGCATCTTGTAGGGTGTGTGTACCTGTCCCTGCCAGGTAATAAAGGACAGTAGTGCATGACCCGGGTGCCCAGATGGACTGGGATGGGAGAGTCCAGTTGGGGGGCCTCCCAGGATTGTCCCAGAGCTGTGAGCGCTCAGGCTCAGGTCCTGGGCTCTGAGATCAGGGAGGGGCACTTGGGCCTGGGGAGGGGCTCAGAAAGACCCCACTGGTGGTGCCTGCGCATCCTCTCTCACTGCCTGTTTCTCTGATGTCCAGGAGAGGTCATCCCAGCACCGCCCCTCGCCCCAGGCTCCCACCGTCCATTGGCATCTCTCCAGGGCTGTCCCAGGTGCCCTGCATGGGAGGAGCTTCCCAGAAATCCACTTCCCCCAGCCTCGCACTGCCTCCACCCCAAGTGCCCCGAGCTGGACATTTAACGTGTGATCTCCCAGCGCCTGGGCCTGGCCTTCTGGGTTTTGAGTCTTGAGGCCTGGGAACGGGGCTGCACCCTGATGCCAGCCGGGCACGTCCAGTCTCACCTAAGGACGCCCACTCTGCAGATTGTTGGCGTGGATCCCGAAGGCTCTATCCTCGCAGAGCCTGAGGAGCTGAACCAGACGGACCAGACAGCCTACGAGGTGGAAGGGATTGGCTATGACTTCATCCCCACGGTGCTGGACCGCACGGTAGGCGGGGCAGCAGTGACAGGGCCAGCCTCAGCCTTGTCTGGCTGGGCACGGGTGGCCGGCCTAGTGGGAGCAGAGAAATGAGTTCCACGCTGTGTAGATGGTGATAGATGAGGTGCGGTCCCAGGGATCCTAACGTGGTGACTCGCGGTACTGTGATCAGTGAGCTCCTGCCACAGACACAGAGGCCACGGGTGGGGGTGTGGCGCATCCTGTCTGTGCACAAACCTCCCTGCAGAGCAAGGGAGCTGGGCGGCTGGGGCAGGTGAGCAGGCCAAGGATGGAGAGGTGAGGAGCACAGAGGAGGCTGCTTTTAAGGACCGTAAAGGAAGCTTCAGGCAGAGAGACCCAGGCTACAGTGTGGCCATGCCGTGGGGCTGGCAGGCAGTTTAGGTGCCGTGGACACACTGTGCTGGACCCTTGGGCAGGGGGAGGGGGAACGACCTAGGTCTGCAGAGTGAGTGTTGGATCCCAGACAGAGGCTGGGCTGCATCCCCGGAGGTCACGGCCACCTGGACCACCGTCATCTGCGATATTGCAAACTGGGCTGTGGGCCCCACGCCCACCAACCCCCCCACCTGACTGCCGAGTACTGGGTGCTGCCCGGGCTGACCGCTGCCCTTGGCTTCCCGCAGGTGGTGGACAAGTGGTTCAAGAGCAACGACGAGGAGGCCTTTGCTTTCGCCCGCATGCTGATCGCTCAGGAGGGGCTGCTGTGTGGTGAGTGGACGCCACGCTCTGCCCTGCCAGCTTCCATCCAGCATGTGAGGGACACCCTTGCTCTGGCCACCCAGCCACCTGCCCCCAGGGTTCTGAGTTCCGTGGGAGGCTTTGGTGGTGCAGTGCTGAGCAGATGGCAGACGGAGCAGGGTGTGGATGGACAGTGAAAAGTGGGGTCCCCCAGCACCCCACACCCAGCTCATCCACCAAGGATCTCTCCAGAGCAGGTGTGGGCATGCCCACACTTGGGTGCACACGCAGCTGCCCCCGCCGAATGTCTGACCCCTCCCGCCCTCTTGGCAGGTGGCAGCTCTGGCAGTGCCATGTCCGTGGCCGTGAAGGCCGCCCAGGAGCTGCAGGAAGGCCAGCGCTGTGTGGTGATCCTGCCAGACTCGGTGCGGAACTACATGTGAGGCCTCCGTCCTCCCCCGGCCTCCAGTGCCTGCGCTGCCTCTGCTCCCCGCCGTCCCCCCAGATCCTACAGCAGGGGCCAGGGAGCCAGTCTGCGGCCCCGCTCTGCGTCCCTGGAGTTCACGCGTTCTCAGCTGGCTTGTCCCCGGCTTGGGTCTCCCAGATGCCTTTGGAAGTCTGTGCACGTTCATCGTGGCAGCACTTGGGGGCCTGGCGGGACTCCCCAGGGAAGGGACCCCGTGTGCCCCCTCACTCCTTCGAGCTCTCGGGGCCTCCTGTTCAGCCATGGAGGATGAGCACAAGGATGTGGCCTCCCTGAGAGCAGCCTCCCACCCCCCCGCTGGATCCTTTGCTCGCTCACAGTCCGGCCCTGACCTGGGGGGACCCAGGCTGGGGTCTGTGGCCCCCGAGGCCCCTTCGAGTCCAGTGGTTCTGAGTGTCTGTGCACCTGGAGCTTGCTGGCTCCTCTAGGCTCATGGCCCTGCCTGGGTTCACTGGCCGAAAGAGCCAAGGTTGGAGTGTGGGCGAGAGGTCACAGGGGGCTGATGCCCTCCTCCATGGATGCATGTACCGTCTGGTGTCCTCCCTGACCCAAGAGTGACAGGTTACACACCTCGAGTGAGCTCAGCTTCCCCCGGGGGGGGGAGCATTCCGTAACTGGGACTCCAGCTGGGGGTGAGTCACCTCTGGATGTCCACTGCCAAGTTGCCCTGAGCCTGGCCACCCACCCTCACTACATAGTGCATGAGAAAGGCCATCTCCCCATGTGCTTGGCTGGCCTGCTGTGTGCGTACCCATGTGTGCCTATGTGTGCATGAGAGAGAGATGGCTGGAGTGAGTGAGTGATTGTGTCCTCAGGCACAGACAACTGGGCTGGGGGCTGGGGGGGGTCTCTCTGCCCCCACTTTGTTGGCCCTCATCTGCCTTTTGGGGCAGGTCCCTGGCAGCCCCTGAAGCCTGGCCTGGTATCCTCTGACCCCTGGTGGGATAGGTTTCCCCTGCCAGAAGCCCTGAGGGGCTGTGATGACATGAGATTCTGGACAGAACTGTTCCTGACCGGGGTCTTGGACCCTTTGATCAGTAGAAATGGATCCGAGGCCAGACAGGAAGTTCAGGCAGGGCTTTACTGGGACTTGTGCTGCAGCGGTGGGAGCAAAAACAAATATTAATAACAGGTTCCCTGGCTTGCTCCCTCAGTGTGGGGAGTGGCGAGCTGGGTCCTTACATGGGGTGGGTCCAGGGGTCGGGCCGGAGGGTGGCCTGGGTGACCTGCCCACCTCTGGGTGGTGGTGTGTGCAGGGGGCGTGAGCAAGACCCTGCCTTTGCTCCTGACACCTCGGAAGTGGCAGTCGGGTTTTGGGTCTTTTACCATCTTGTCCACAGTTTATCCCATCCACACATGCACATAGTTACTTCTAGTCCCTTCTCGTTTCCTTGTATCTGTTGGAGGAGATGTTTGTCCAGGAGCAGGCATTGCAGTGAAGGGTCCCAGGTCCCAGGGTCCCAGCCCATCACAGAACCTTCTGTGCTCTGGGCGTATTCAGTTCTGGTTGGCCAGATACCCACACCGACCACCATTCCCTAGGAGGTCTTTCTGGCATCCAGCCTTCAGATCTCTTCGTGGAGCCTCCAGCCAGCCCCTTGGGATCTCTGCTGGACTGTGGGGTCTGGGCCTTCTCTGAGGCCCTCTGCCCTCTTTGGGGGCAGGGGTGGTGTTGAGACCCTTCGCCCAGCCCTGTGGCTTCTGATGCTGTAGGTCCAAGTTCCTGAGTGACAAGTGGATGCTGCAGAAGGGCTTCGTGAAGGAGGAGGAGATCTTGGTGAAGAAGCCATGGTGAGGACACCTCTGGGCAGAGGCCACATGTGCGGGGCTCAGAACTCGAGTGCCTGGTCCCCAGCGGCACATGTGCGGTCCCTCACCTGGCTGGACGCCCTCCGCGGGCTCCCTGTTCTCACTCGCCTCTTGGTTCACAGACTCCCTGGCCTGCCCTCTTCCCTCAGGTGGTGGCACCTCCAGGTTCAAGAGCTAAGCCTCTCGGCCCCGCTGACCGTGCTGCCCACGGTCACCTGTGAGCACACCATCGAGATCCTCCGGGAGAAGGGCTTCGACCAGGCACCCGTGGTGGACGAGTCGGGGTCAGTTTCAGCCTCCGTCCAGCTCTCTGCCCTGTGTGCCCCTCTGCTCCATGCCTGCACTGCTGGGCAGGGTGGCCCAGCCGACCCCACAGCTGGCCGGCTGACCTTGGTCACTCTTCATCCAGATGCTCAGTGTTGGACAGCTGGTCCCTGAGCCCTGGCCAGGGTGGGGGTTGGTCATATTAACCCTTCCCACCCCCCTGCACCCCCCTGTGTGCACAGGAGCATGTGCCTGCCTGGAAGACCATGGCAGACGTGCAGTGGTGACGGCCCCCCATCAGGACCACCAGTTCTAGCACCAAAAGGCCCACATCCCAGGACCCTGGCCAGTTGGTGACCCTTGACACTTGTCAGAATGGAGATGCCCAAAGGATTCACCCACTGGTTTGCTCTCTGCCCGCACCGGGGAGTCAGCTCCAAGGGTGGGGCGTCGGGTCACTGCTGTGCCACACAGAGACCCCGGGCAGACAGTGTTACTGTGTTGGCCGCTCAGTCACGTCCAACTCTTTGCATCCCCGTGGACTGCAGCCCGCCAGGCTTCTCTGTCCATGGGATTCTCCAGGCAAGAACACTGGAGTGGGTTGTCATTTCCTTCTCCAGGGGATCTTCCCGACCCAAGGATCTAACCCGGATCTCCCACATTGCAGGCGGATTCTTTACCATCTGAGCCACCAGGGCAGATAGTGGTTGATTCCAAGAGGAGTCTGGGTTTGGCCCTGAGGGCAGCTGTGCTGAATTCTGCCATATGGTAGGGGAGGCACCAGCGCTGACCGCTGCCCTGTGTCCACTTCCCCAGGGTGATCCTAGGGATGGTGACCCTGGGGAACATGCTCTCGTCCCTGCTCGCAGGGAAGGTTCAGCCATCGGACCAGGTTTGCAAAGTCATCTACAAGCAGTTCAAACAGGTACGTGCCCCGCGTGACCCAAGCAGGCAGTGCTGAGACCAGCTCTGTTCTGGAAGGCAGGGCAGGGAGTCCCTCTCTCTAGGGTGCCAGGTCCCTGATGCTCAGCTCATCAGATCATAAATCGGAGGCTTTGCCCTGGCTTCACAAAGTGAGAAGCCCCGGGTGGGGAGAGGCCAGCATTGGCGAGGTCTCACCCACGTCCACACCCGAAGGCTTCCTTCGCCCCTCCCCTCCCGGCCCACTGGTGTGCACCCTGTCCTGCAGACAGTGCACGCTCCCCAGGCTCGTGTGCACACACAGCCCCACCGTGTGTGCCCTCCCCGGGCTCGTGTGCACACACAGCCCAATGTGTGTGCCCTTGTCTGGCTGCTCTGACACAGTAGAGTGTTTCAAGGTCCCTCCGAGGTGTGCACGCACACCGTCCACCCTTCCGTGCCTGCGTCCAGTTCCATTGTGTCTCTGGCCTTTGCTGTTGATTCTTTGGTGTGTGTATGGCCCTCCCCTCCCTTGGGGAAGAGCCGAGCCTCTAAGTCCCCTCCCTTAGTGTCCCAGGCTGGCCTGCAGCCACACCCTTCCTCCAGTGGGTAGCCGAGTCCCGGTCCCTTGGGCTTGAGTGCCACCCAGATCCTCGGGGGTCTCAGTACCTTGCCACTGAGGTGCGGGGTGGGTGCAGGCAGACTCAGGAGGTCCTTCAGTGTGGCCCCACGCATCCCTATCCCTGTCCAGATCGTGTCCCAAGAAGAATGCAGCGCTGTGGAAACCTGGGCTGGTCCCATCTCCTGGGCACACCTTCCCTGCCCAGGGCTACCCCTTCTCACCGCCACCACCTCGGCGGGCTGGCTGCCGTCACTGAGCAGCACGAAGCGGTCCCCGTGGAGCTCTGGCTCCCCTGATGACTCGGTTCTCCCAGAGGGGAGGAGGAATCCTGACCTCCATGGTCTGACTACGGCCAGCGTCAGACCTCACGAAGACAAGCATTGGGGAAGTTGCTCCTGCAGCCCAGCAGGGCTGTGTTGTGTACCCCTCAGCATGCACATGCACCCACAGGCAGGTGGGCACGACCCTCCTCACACAGCTGAAGGCACTGCTGATGTATTTCCTCCCACCCTGGAGCTCGCATCTTCTCCCAGGAAACCTGCCTCTGTTATTGGAGTCAAACTAGAAAGCGTATCCAGTGGGGTTTCCTGGGGGCTCACTGCTTTGGAGATCACCTTGGGGGTTGAAAAACGGACCCTAAGTGTGCCTCCTTCTTTCTCTTGGAAGCTCTCACCATGTGTCTGTCGAGCAGGTGGAACAGAGGGCCCCATGCTCCCTTCCCCTCCCTGTGCCCTGCAGCCCTACATCTTGTCCTGATGTGGGATTCGTTCCAATGGACGGTGAATACTGCATTGTTCATAACTGAAGCCCCTGGTTCACTGAGGGTCCAGTCGTTGAGTTCTGCAGTTATGTTGTTCAGCTGCTCAGTCATATCTGACTCTTTGTGACCATATGGACTGCAGCACGCCAGGCTTCCCTGTCCATCACCAACTCCCGGAGCTTGCTCAAACTCACGTCCATTGATACCATCCAGCCGTCTCATCCTGTAGTCCCGTTCTCCTCCTGCCTTGGGAAAGACTCTTTCCCATGGGTCTTTTCTGATGAGTCAGTTCTTCACATCAGGTGGCCAAAGTATTAGAGCTTCAGTTTCAGCATCAGTCCCTCCAGTGAATATTCAGGCTTGATTTTCTCTAGGATTGACTGGTTTGGTCTGGATTGATGGGTTTGATCTCCTTATTGTCAAGAGTATCCTCCAGCACCACAGTCCGAAAGCATCCATTCTTCCAGCTCATCCAAGTGTTCTTTTACGAGCGTCGAGTCCCGTTCAGTCTCTCGGGTCAGCAGGAGGCTCCAGAAGAAGCCCCGTGGGGACGCCAGGCTCTCTGCCGCTCCTTTCCTTGGGCTCAGGCTGGCGAGCGCTGACCACGGCTTCTCTTCCAGATCCGCCTGACGGACCCGCTGGGCAAGCTCTCGCACATCCTGGAGATGGACCATTTCGCCCTGGTGGTCCATGAGCAGATCCAATGTAAGCTGGGTCCCATGGGGCTGGGGGGGAGGGCAGGAGCAGGAGCTCTGTGAGGTGCTGGCTGCCGAGCCCCCGACCCCTGATCTTTCCTGCCCTGAGCTCCAGGGCATCTGGGAGCCAGAGGTACTGACCCCGGCTTTGGATGCAGATCCCGAAGCGACCCCGCTGTGGGCCAGGCCTGAGTGCTGGCTACCAGTGAGCTAGGGTGCTTTATAACCCAGGCCTCCTTGCTGCATCTCCAGAGGCCGGTGGTGTCCTTCAGGTTCTAGGCTACAACAAGGTTGTAGAAAGCCCAAGAATTGGTGGTGGGCTCCAAGGCCCCCACCCGCTTTCCCACTGAGGGTTGGTCCAGGAGCCTGGGCGCCAACTCTAACCCCTCTCCCGTCCTTGGCTCCACAGCGCGGGACCTGGCCTTGTCGGGAGAGGTGGGGGGGCCGGCAGGTATGTACGCCCCGCCCACCCCTGGAGCTCGGAAGTGGTGGTGTGGTCAGTATCACAGCCTCCGAGTGCAGGGAGGGCGTCTAGCCCTGGCCCTGAGCCCGGCTGGGAGGGTCCTCCCTGTGCTGACTGTATTCTCACGTTTGAACACCCGCATACCTTGACTGGGGATCCAGTTTCAGGGTCTGTGAGTAGCTTCCGTGGACGCAGCCCTACCTGGAAGCACTGCCACAGATGCTTTTGTGCTGTGTTGGCAGAGCTGAGTGGTCGCAACAGACACCCAGCAGCCCTTTACAGAAAGTTGAAAGACCTGTTGTTGGATGGTGTCCCCAGGGGGCCTGGAGGCCCCTCCGACTGTCCTCCCCTGAGGGCGCAGTGCTCCTCCAAAGCTGCCCCTTTGCCTAAAGCCCCCTGTCTCTTCTGGGTCCCTGTGCTTTTTTCTGAGGTGCTCCAAGCTGGCACCTCCGTGCCTCCCCACCCCCACCGTGTTGACCTGTGCCCTCAAGGTTGTCAGGGACAGACGGAGGCGGGAGCTGGTGGAATGGGATGCACCCTGGCCATTTCCCACCCACTGCTCAGCTCCGCCCCACCCTCTGTGGGCTTCTCCACAGCTGTCAGTCAGCATTCTCCCGAGAAAGAGTACCAGCAGGACATGTGCATATAGAAATTCCCTGTAAGGAATCGGCTTACAGGTTGGCATGTCCCAGGAAGACCTGCAGGGCGAGTGGACAGACCTGAGACCCCAAGATCCAATGTTCCCATATCCAAAGGCAGGACTCTTTCCTCTTGCTCATGGAGGGTCAGCTCTTCTGTTCTATTTGGGGCCTTCAACTGATTGGACAAGGCCCACCCACACTGGGCAGGGCCATCCGCTTTACTAGGTCCATCCAGTCAAGAGTTGTTCACATCCAAAGACACCCAGAATGACATTCGACCCAGTGTACGGGCACTCCATGGCCCACTTGGGTTGAAATGTTGAATTAACCATCTCAGCCACCCTTTCTACCCTTGGGCTGCAGGGCAGGGGGCCCAAGTTCATTCTAAGCCGGAGAGAAAGGCATGGGTTTGAGCACAAAATTGTAAGCCAGACATGCGAGCTGGTGGTGGTGGTGGGTGTGAGTGGGACTGGGATTTCAGGCCAAGACTCCCAATGAGTTTGACCCTCAGGCATCCCCCCATGGGTGTGGCTCAGAGGGGTCAGGCCCTGCTCTCTGCAGCCTCACCTGTGTGGATACTCTTGAGAGAAGAGGGCACTTGTGGTCAGACACACAGGTGCCCATGGACATGGGGCAGCCTCAGGGCTGGCCCACCTGCCCGTGCCTGGGGATGGGCTCAGTGGCCTCAGCTCTGCTCTGGGCAGAGGCCCCTCTGAACCTTTGGCCTTGTCCCTCCTCAGACCGCTGCCATGGGGAGTCCAGTAAGAGGCAGATGGTGTTCGGGGTCGTCACTGCCATCGACTTGCTGAACTTCGTGGCCACCCATGAGCGGAACCAGAGGACAAAGCCAGAAAGTGCTTTGAAGCTCGGAGGCGCGGGGGCTGAGGCCCAGCTCTGACTCCTCAGCGCAAGCGTGCTTGGTGGTTCTCTTTTGCTTTTGTAAATACCAAGCAAACGGGTGATTTTTAGCCTCCTCGTGCTGGGTGTCACTCTGTCCAGACCAGTAGCAAGACTGCTTATAGCTTAGTCCATGGCCGGCAGAGATCTTGTAGTTTCCTCGTCTTTAACACTTGTCTCCCTAAATGAATCTATTTATGGTTTATTCCATTAGATGTGTTTTTCTTTAACTTTCTTTTAAAATGTTTCAGCACGCAAATCTATCAAAAGAGAACCCAGCCAGGCAGATATACCCCCGAATGACCAGGGTAGGGAGACCGAAGGTGGAGGTGAGAGGGCCTCGCCAAGGAGTGCAGAACGGGGAGCAGCAGAATGGGGCCCAGAAGTATGGGTCGGGGCAACAGTCCACTTGGAGCTGGGTCAGTTGGAGTGGCTGGAGTGCTTGGGGTTTTTTAATTGAGGTGAAATTCCCTTAACCTAAAATGATTGATTTTTAGAAGTGTAATTCAGTAGTGTTTATCAGAGATTGTCCAGCCACCACCTCTGTCAAATTCCAAAACCTTTCATCCACCTCTCAAACTGCCCCTCCTGTTTCCCTGCTTCGCCTGGCAGTTACCACTCTGATTTCTGTCCATGGATTTACCTGTTCTGGATATTTCATATAAAGAGAATCACACAGTCTGTGACCTCTCATGTCTGGCTTATTTTATTTTACATTATGTTTTGGGTTCATTCACACTGTAGCGTGAATCAGCACTTCATTCCTTTTTGTGCATCGGTCACTCAGCTGTGTCCCACTCTTTGCGACCCCAGGGACTGTAACCCGCCAGCCTCCTCTGTGCATGGGATTCTCCAGGCAAGAATACTGGGATGGGTTGCCATTTCCTTCTCCAGGGGATCTTCCTGACCTGGGCATTGAACCTGGGTCTCCTGTGTTGCAGGCAGACTCTTTACCATCTGAGCCACCAGGGAAGATTTCTTTTTTGTGGCTGAATGGTATTCCTTATATGGACAGACCACAGTTGGTAGGTGTTTGAGTTGTTTCCAGTCTCGGGCTGTTGTGACTAGTAGTGCCATGAACGTTCGTGGATAGGTTATTTGAACACCTCCTTTCAATTCTTTTGGATATATGCCCAGGACTGCAATTGCTGGGCATGTGATCATTCTATGTTTCAGGTTTTTTGGTTTGTTTTTTTTTGAGGGACCACCAGATGGTGTTCCATAGCCACACCACTTTACATCCCCACCAGCAGTGCAAATAGGCTCCCGTTGCTCCATGTCTTTGCCAACACTTTTATTTTCTGGCTTTTATATATACATATTTATTTATTTATTTATTGGCTCCACCAGGCTTTTTTATTTATTTATTTATTTATTTATTTATTTATTTGGCTGCACCGGGTCTCACCTGTGGCATGCAGGACCTTTTCATTGTGGCATCCATGATCTCCAGCCTGCGGGATCCAGTTCCCCAACCAGGGATCAAACCCATGGCCCCTGTATGGGGAGCATGGAATTCCAGCCACGGGGACCACCAGGGAAGTCCCTGGCTTTTGGTTTTTACAGCCACGGTAGTGGGTGTGATGTGTATGTCAGTCGCTCAGTCGTGTCCGACTCTTTGCGACCCTATGGACTGTAGCCACAGTCTACAGAGGACTCTACAGGCCCCTCTGTCCGTGGAATTCTCCAGGCAAGAATCCTGGAGTGGGTTGCCATTCCCGGCTCGTGGTAGCTCACCCTGGTTTTGATTTGCATTTCCTTAATGACTAACAGCTGCACTCAATATGCCAGCAAATTTGGAAAACTCAGCAGTGGCCACAGGGCTGGAAAAGGTCAGTGTTCATTCCAATCCCAAAGAAAGGCAATGCCAAAGAATGCTCAAACTACCGCACAATTGCACTCATCTCACATGCTAGTAAAGTAATGCTCAAAATTATCCAAGCCAGGCTTCAGCAATATGTGAACTGTGAACTTCCTGATGTTCAAGCTGGTTTTAGGAAAGGCAGAGGAACCAGAGATCAAATTGCCAACATCTGCTAGATCATGGAAAAAAGCAAGAGAGTTCCAGAAAAACATCGATTTCTGCTTTATTGACTATGCCAAAGCCTTTGACTGTGTGGATCAGAATAAACTGTGGAAACTTCTGAAAGAGATGGGAATACCAGACCACCTGACCTGCCTCTTGAGAAATCTGTATGCAGGCCAGGAAGCAACAATTAGAACTGGACAGGGAACAACAGACTCTTTCCAAATAGGAAAAGGAGTATGTGAAGGCTGTATATTGTCACCCTGCTTATTTAACTTATATGCAGAGTACATCATGAGAAATGCTGGACTGGAAGAAACACAAGCTGGAATCAAGATTGCCGGGAGAAATATCAATCACCTCAGATATGCAGATGACAACACCCTTATGGCTGAAAGTGAAGAGGAACTAAAAAGCCTGTTGATGAAAGTGAAAGAGGAGAGTGAAAAACTTGGCTTAAAGCTCAACATTCAGAAAACGAAGATCATGGCATCCTGTCCCATCACTTCATGGGAAATAGATGGGGAAACAGTGGAAACAGTGTCAGACTTTATTTTGGGGGGCTCCAAAATCACTGCAGATGGTGACTGCAGCCATGAAACTAAAAGACACTTACTCCTTGGAAGAAAAGTTATGACCAACCTAGATAGTATATTCAAAAGCAGAGACATTACTTTGCCCACTAAGGTCCGTCTAGTCAGGCTATGGTTTTTCCTGTGGTCATGTATGGATGTGAGAATTGGACTGTGAAGAAGGCTGAGCGCCGAAGAATTGATGCTTTTGAACTGTGGTGTTGGAGAAGACTCTTGAGAGTCCCTTGGACTGCAAGGAGATCCAACCAGTCCATTCTGAAGGAGATCAGCCCTGGGATTTCTTTGGAAGGAATGATGCTAAAGCTGAAGCTCCAGTACTTTGGCCACCTCATGTGAAGAGTTGACTCATTGGAAAAGACTCTGATGCTGGGAGGGATTGGGTGCAGGAGGAGAAGGGGACGACCCAGGATGAGATGGCTGGATGGCATCACTGACTCGATGGACGCGAGTCTGAGTGAACTCTGGGAGCTGGTGATGGACAGGGAGGCCTGGCGTGCTGCTATTCATGGGGACACAAAGAGTCGGACACGACTGAACTGAATTGAAGTGAATGACTAACGGATGTTGAGCATCTTTTCACGTGCTCTTTTGGTCATTTGTGTATCGTCTTTGGAGGAGTGTCTGCTCGAGTCCCTTGCCCACTTCCAAGTCGGGTTGTCTTCTGTTTGGTTGTAGAAGTTCTTCGCCTGTTCTGCATACCAAGCCCTTCTCAGACCTGTGATTTGCAAACATTGTCTCCCACTCTATGATGTATCTTTTCCCCTTTCTTGATAGTGACCTTTGGTTCACAACAGTATTTTGTTGTTCTGTTTGTTTTTGGTTTATTTGGCCTCCCCCTGCGGCATGAGGGATCTCAGTTCCCTGACCAGGGATTGAACCCATGACCCCTGCATTGGAAGCCTGGAGTCTTAACCACTGGACTCCCAGGGAAGTTCCAACAGTGTTTTGTTTGTGATGAAGTCCAATTTATCTTTTTTGCTTTGGTATTATATCTAAGAACCAGCTGCCAAATCCGAGGCCATATTTTCTTCTAAGAGTTTATCATTGTAGCTTTTACCTTTAGTTTATTGGTCCACCTTGAATTAATTGTCGTACCTCGAGGGAGTCCAGGGTCCAGCTTCCTTCTTTTGTGTGGATCCTCTTTTGGTAAAGAAACACTCTTCCTCACTGAGGGCGATGCCATTGTCCCTCGGGAGCTTTGTGGCGGGGGCTCACAGCTGCCCCCCGCCCCGCCCCGCCCCACCCCAGCTTCTTCCCTCCCTCCTGCCATCTCCGGGGGGCTGCCTTGGAGCAGCGCAGTTTCTGGGAAAGGCTTCCTGTGGTGGACATGGCTTCACACCACAGCAGGGTGTGTCTTGTGGGAACGGCTGGTCCGTTAGTCATCAACTACTAATCTCCAAGACTAGAGGACCAGGTGTCCTGCAGCCTGGGGTCCCCCGGAGCCACAAGAAGGTCACACCACCATTCCACCCAAGGCTGTTCAGGCCCAGAGACAAGCCGGCAGGCAGAGGTTTTCCCAACCAGGCCCTCAGTTCAGTTCAGTCGCTCAGTAGTGTCTGACTCTGCGACCCCATGAATCGCAGCACGCTAGGCCTCCCTGTCCATCACCAGCTCCCGGAGTTCACTCAAATTTATGTCCATGGAGTCAGTGATGCCATCCAGCCATCTCATCCTCTGTCGTCCCCTTCTCCTCCTGCCCCCAATCCCTCCCAGCATCAGAGTCTTGACTCATTAGTCAACTCTTCGCATGAGGTGGCCAAAGTACTGGAGCTTCAGCTTTAGCATCATTCCTTCCAAAGAAATCCTAGGGCTGATCTCCTTCAGAATGGACTGGTTGGATCTCCTTGCTGTCCAAGGGACTCTCAAGAGTCTTCTCCAACACCACAGTTCAATAGCATCAATTCTTCAGCACTCAGCCTTCTTCACAGTCCAATTCTCACATCCATACATGACCACAGGAAAAACCATAGCCTTGACTAGACGGACCTTAGTGGGCAAAGTAATAACTCTGCTTTTGAATATGCTATCTAGGTTGGTCATAACTTTCCTTCCAAGGAGTAAGTGTCTTTTAGTTTCATGGCTGCAGTCACCATCTGCAGTGATTTTGGAGCCCCCCAAAATAAAGTCTGACACTGTTTCCACTGTTTCCCCATCTATTTCCCATGAAGTGATGGGACAGGATGCCATGATCTTCGTTTTCTGAATGTTGAGCTTTAAGCCAAGTTTTTCACTCTCCTCTTTCACTTTCATCAAGAGGCTTTTTAGTTCCTCTTCACTTTCAGCCATAAGGGTGTTGTCATCTGCATATCTGAGGTGATTGATATTTCTCCCGGCAATCTTGATTCCAGCTTGTGTTTCTTCCAGTCCAGCATTTCTCATGATGTACTCTGCATACAAGTTAAATAAGCAGGGTGACAATATACAGCCTTCACATACTCCTTTTCCTATTTGGAACCAGTCTGTTGTTCCCTGTCCAGTTCTAACTGTTGCTTCCTGGCCTGCATACAGATTTCTCAAGAGGCAGGTCAGGTGGTCTGGTATTCCCATCTCTTTCAGAAGTTTCCACAGTTTATTCTGATCCACACAGTCAAAGGCTTTGGCATAGTCAATAAAGCAGAAATCGATGTTTTTCTGGAACTCTCTTGCTTTTTTCCATGATCTAGCAGATGTTGGCAATTTGATCTCTGGTTCCTCTGCCTTTCCTAAAACCAGCTTGAACATCAGGAAGTTCACAGTTCACATATTGCTGAAGCCTGGCTTGGAGAATTTTGAGCATTACTTTACTAGCATGTGAGATGAGTGCAATTGTGCGGTAGTTTGAGCATTCTTTGGCATTGCCTTTCTTTGGGATTGGAATGAACACTGACCTTTTCCAGCCCTGTGGCCACTGCTGAGTTTTCCAAATTTGGTGGCATATTGAGTGCAGCACTTTGACAGCATCATCTGGGACCACACAAAGCTGGTCAAAGATGAACTCCGACCTTGAGGGTGGCTCATGGATGATTTGACTGACAACGGCAAAACGTTTTTAAAAAGTGTTTTTCAACAGAACGGGTAGGACAAGTAATGTGCCCCAGAGATGCAAGGTTCCAATCCTGGAACCCAAGAATGTTCCCAGGTGGAAGTGTTTGCAGATGAGAAGAGATTGAGGCTTGAGGTGCACTACGATCCCAGATCACCCAGACAGGCCTAAACACCCTCATACAGAGAAACAAGCATCCAGCTATGGGAGAAGCAAGGGGAGGTCTGAGACATGGACAGGAGGAGGACGCAGCCACACACCAAGGAATGCCACCAGGGACCTGGGAAGCCAGGAAAGGCAGGAGGCCCCACCTCCAGTGTCTTTCCAGGGAGCACAGCCCTGTGCACCCTGACTGCTGGCTTCCTGGCTGCGGGGGGATGACGTCTGTTGCTTCATGTGCCCATCAGTGATCCTTCATTTCGGCAGTCCCAAGATGAATGCAGGTTCCTGTCAGTGGAATCATCAGATTATGCTCTTGTGTCTCACTTCTTTCACTCAACACAATATTCCGCTGATTTTTAAAATTTACTTATTTATTTGGCTGCATTAAGTCTTGGTCGCGGCATGTAGGATCTGCGGTCCATCATGCAGGATTGTTCATTGCCGCACGCAGACTCTCTAGTTGGGGCATGCAGGTCAGGAGTTGTGGACTTCGCTGCTTAGTTGCTACTAAGTTGTGGACTTAGTGGCTCGGACTTAGTTTCTTCTCAGCATGAGAGCTGTTTGTCCCCTTCATTGCAAGGCAGATTCTTAACCACCGGACCCCCAGGAAGGTCCCTTTTTAAACAAATCAGTTCAGTTCATTTGCTCAGTCATATCCGACTCTTTGCAACCCCATGGACTGCAGCACGCCAGGCTTCTCTATCCTTCACCAACTCCCAGAGCTTGCTCAAACTCATATCCATCGAGTCAGTGATGCCATCCATCTCATCCTCTGTAGTCCCCTTCTCCCCTCGCCTTCAATCTTTCCCAGCATCAGGGTCTTTTCCAAGAAGTCAGTTCTTCGCATCAAGTGGCCAAAGTATTGGAGTTTCAGCTTCAGCATCAGTCCTTCCAATAAATATTCAGGACTGATTTCCTTTAGGATGGACTGGTTGGATCTCCCTGCAGTCCAAGGGACCTTCAAGAGTCTTCTCCAACACCACAGTTCAAAAGCATCAATTCTTTGGCGCTCAGCTTTCTTTATAGTCCAACTCTCACATCCATACATACCCACTGGAAAAACCATAGCCTTAACTAGATGGACCTTTTTGGTAAAGTAATGTCTGTGCCTTTTAATATGCTGTCTAGGTTGGTCATAACTTTCCTTCTAAGGAGTAAGCGTCTTTTAATTTCATGGCTATAGTTACCATCTGCAGTGATTTTGGAGCCCGAAAAACAGTCTCTCACTGTTTCCATTGTTTCTCTATCTATTTGCCATGAAGTGATGGGACCGGATGCCATGATCTTCTTTTTCTGAATGTTGAGATTTTTAACAGTTAAAAAAAAATTTTTTTTTGGCTGCACCGGCTCTTAGTCACGGCATGTGGGATCTAGTTTCCTGACCAGGGATTGAACCTGGGCCCCCTGCACTGGGAGCTGGGAGTCTTAGCCACTGGACCACCAGGAAGGTCCCCAATATTCTGCTGATTTTAATAAAATATTTCAGACATACAAAAAGGTGGAAAGAATAACCACCCCACTGAAGAGAGGAAACCCTCACCGAGAGAGCTGGAACCTGCCTGTGTCCTCTCATGGCACACACGTGTGTCCCTAGACGGCATGTGCAGCGTCACGGGTGTCGTGGCACAGCTGTCCTCCGCTCAGCTCTGCACTTCTGAGATTGGCCGTATTGACAGGTGCTGCGCCGGCTCATCCGCATCCCGGTCGTTTTCCATCAGGCGGCTTTGCGCACCCGCACTGATGGACTTTTGTCTCCAGTACTTTGTTGTGAACTTTAGTGCTGCCACAAACTTTTATTAAAAAACACTTTTATTTATTTTTGGCTGTGCTGGGTCTTCGTTGCTGTTAGGGCTCTTCTCTAGTTGTGGTGTGCAGGCCTCTCACTGTGCGGGCTTCTCCTGTTGCAGAGCACGGCCTCTAGGCCTCTAGGTTGCGGGCTTCAGGAGTTGCGGCTCCCGGGCTCTAGGGCTCAAGCTCAGCAGTTGCAACATGTGGGCTGAATTGCTCCATAGCACGTGGGATCTTCCCAGATCAGGATCAAATTCATGTCTCCTGCGTTGGCAGGCGGATTCTTTACCACCTGAGCCTCCAGGGAAGCCCAGACACGAACATTTCTGAACACAGAGGCTGATCCTTACAGATCACCGTTGTGAACTGGCCACTGTTCTTGGCATTTCATCTGTATTCATTCAGTTTAGGTCTCGCGACTTAACCTCTGTGCTTCTATAAGACAGAAAGAAACTCACCCCTCTGTTGTGTGAGCCGCTGATACTCTGGGTGTGGGCTGCTCAGAGGGATGCTTAGGCAGGAGGAGGGGGCTGCTCTGGAGGAAGGGGGCCAAGGCCGGGGTGTGAGCAGCAGTTTCCTTCTGGGGTCTGGGGGGAGGGTCTGTCCCAGACTCTCCTAGCTTCTGGAGGTGTGCTGGCAATTCTTGAGGTTTCTTGAGGTGTAGAGGCATCACTTTGACCTCTGCCTCCAATTCACAGTGTCCTCTCTCTGTATGTGTCTCTTTCCATGTCACCGCCTTTTATAAGGAGCCAGGTCATTGTCTTAGGGCTAATCTAATGACCTCATCTTAATTAACTGCATCTAGAACAGCCTTTGGAGGAGGCAATGGCACCCCACTCCAGTACTCTTGCCTGGAAAATTCCATGGATGGAGGAGCCTGGTGGGCTGCAGTCCATGGGGTTGCGAAGAGTCGGACACGACTGAGCGACTTCACTTTCACTTTTCACTTTGATGCATTGGAGAAGGAAATGGCAACCCACTCCAGTGTTCTTGCCTGGAGAATCCCAGGGACAGGGGGGCCTGGTGGGCTGCCGTCTATGGGGTCGCACAGAGTCGGACACGACTGAAGCGACTTAGCAGCAGCAGCAACAGAACAACCTTATTCCAGATAAGGTCACATTCCGAGATGCTGGGTTAGGACTTCAGTGTGGATTTGAAGGGGACTCAGTCAGCCCCTGACAGCCCCCAACACAGCCTCCCAGTGTTGGGACAGCTCCACCCTGACAAGCATTGGGTCCTACAGAAAGCAGAGTCAAGACCCGGTTCAGGCTGGGTTGGAATCCTGACTGCAGGGTCCTTGGGCAGGTTGCCCTGATTTCCAGTCTATAAGAAGGACATAAGATCAACACTACAGGTATGGAATCAAGTCACATGCGATCAGGCCCACCCACTGTCCGGTAAGTCTCAGCATGGTAATAGCACCACCCCTCTCCCTTGACCCTCTTCCCTGTCTCCCCCTCCTCTGGGCTCTGCCTCATGGGACACGGCTCCATGCTCACATGCACTCGTTTCCCAGGACTTGCACACCCTTGAGGCTTACGTCAACCCATCAGTGTGTGATGGGGCTGAATCCAGACTCTTCTGGGAGCAGTTCCAAAAGCTAGTTATTTGAGAACAGATTTTTAAAACTCAGTTGAGAGCCTGATCCTCCCTGTATCTGTTCCTGAGACTATTTCCCTCTTCCACCCATTATTGAGAAATGGGACCCCAGAAACCCAGAAGATCTCCAACCAGTCAGCATGGGTTAAGTCTTTCGGAAAGCATGCTTTGACATGATTACTAAGAGCAATTGTTTGTGTGGGGCTGTCGCCTCCAACCACTGTTCCTCTGGATGAAGGGCCTCCTCAGGGGTGAAGAGCTGGCTGATGAGAGAGCTCTGCGGCTGACTGTTTGCTAGCACTGGGGAAATAGTTAAGTTTCTTTCTGCAGGACTTCTCAGAGCCTTTAATATGCTAATGAGCATCGAGACTCTCTGTGAAAGGGAAAAAGTTAGTCACTCATTTATGTCCAACTCTTTGGGATCCCATGGACAGAGGAGCCTGGCAGGCTACAGTCCATGGGATTCCCCAGGCAAGAATACCAGAGTGGGTTGCATTCCCTTCTCCAGGGGATCTTCCCAACCCAGGGATCAAGTCCAGGTCTCCCACATTGTAGGCAGATTCTTTACTGTCTGAGCCACAAGGAAGCTGGTTCAAGACTCTGTGTATCAGCTATAATTCAGTTCTCCTGCAAGTGATAGAAACCTCAGATGACAACGGCTCCATTCAAGTTAGAGGAGTTTATTTCTCTCTCACTGAATCACAGTGCAGAGGCCAGCAGTTCCATCATCAGCAGAAACCTAACACCTTTCTAACTTGCCGCTCTTGCTTTTGCAACATAGGCTTCTACCTCATGATCCCAGAGGGTTGCTGATGCACCAGCCATTATGTGTATGTTCCACTGAGCAGAGCAAAGGGGATAAAGAAGGGTGACCGCTTCCTTTTGTCACACTTCCACTTGGGGCCTATTGGTTGATCCATCTGCCAACAGAACAGTGCAGCTTTGGGGGAATTTGAAAAAGGCAGTTCCTCTGCCAGACACAGCCAGAAGGACACACAGCTTGACAAGGCCATAGTGCCTTTGTGCAAACTGGAAAAATGGTGAATTAGTCCATCACTATCCTTTCTTGAGGCAGACCTGGGACACAGCTCTGTGCTGGAGACCCTCTAGGTTAAGCAGAGGGTATGTTCTCTAGGCCCACCATCTCTGCTCCAAACTCTCACACTGGGCACAGCTGGCATTAGTCAGCATGGGAGGCTGCCCTGCCCCTTGACCTGAATATGGGAACACAGCCAATCTTAGCTGCAAGGGAGGCTAGGAAGTGGAATCTTTATTCAGTGGCCACAGGCTCAGCTTAAAATAGGGGTGTTGTTCCAAAGAAATCCTAAGGAAGAAAAAAGTAGGGTGCTGCTTTGAGTCTCTGCCACACCCTCACCCCAGGAGCCATTTAAAATGAAACCCCAAATGACAGACAGCTGGCTCGGGACACTGGGGTCCCAGAGGACATGCTGGTGGAGTACCTTGGGTCCAAACCCATGGTCGTTCCACACAGCTGATGGACCTTCCCCGCTGGCGTGGTGGGCATGGGTCATGCTTGGTGGTACCCAGCAGGAAGGGGTCTTCCTGGGCTGTGGTTGCCTCATCTCATGACTCACATCCTGGGGGGAATCCAAGTCCACCTCCCAACCTCTAGACCAGAGCAGCAGTCACGCCCTCATTAACCCAGGCAGCTAGGGTGCAGGCCCCAAGACACTTGGAGGAAGAGAGCAGGACCAGGGCCTGGGCCACCAGGAGGGAGGGGCAATGTGGAGCTTCTCCACAGGGTCTGGCTGGCATGCAGAGGGCAGTGCCGCCCCATCCCTGGTGTGACCAGCTGTGGGTGGGCGGCCAGTCTGAGCCTGCCTCCAGCTTCCTGTCTGTCAGTCAGGCCCCCAGGTGCTTCCCCTTCTGAACAAGGACCAGGCTGTGTGGGTCATGGCAGGAGGCCTGAGGTGGCGTGGCCCCTCCACCACACTGCCAGGGATGGCTGGGTTTCCATCCTGCCCGTGTTCTCTGTCACAGCTGAGCGCAGGGTGAGTTCCAGGAGAACGCACACTTCCTGGAGCAAAGCCAGTCGGAGAAGGGAGCAGCCGTCCTCCATGTCAGTCTGGGAGGGGCTGGGAGGACTCCTGCCCCTATTAAGACAGAAATACTATCTTCAGCAGAAATACCGTCCCAAATATTCATTGGAAGGACTGATGCTGAAGCTGAAGCGCCAATGCTTGGGCCACCTGATGCAAAGAGCCAACCCATTGGAAGAGACCCTGATGGGAAAGATTGGAGGCAGGAAGAAAAGGGGATGACAGAGGATGAGATGGTTGGATGGCATCATCAATTCAGTGGACATGAGTTTGAGCAAACTCTGGGAGATAGTGATGGACAGGGAAGCCTGGCGTGCTGCTGTCCATGGGGTCGCAAGGAGTCGGACACGACTGAGCAACTGAACAGCTGTCTGCAATGCCTCATTCATTAGAATACTGGTGTAGCACACATGCCTCCACATGGACGCAGAGGCATGCAGGCTAACATGATTTATCTACCAAATTGGTCAGTATCAAGAGAGAAGAAGCGGTGAGGGGTGCTGGGCATCCTTGCCCCCTTCCCAGGCAGTGGGCCTCTGCCAGCTCCAGACCGGGGGAAACCAAACTCGGACAATCCCTGGGGAAGGTGGCCTGACAGCAAGGGCCTTAAATGCTCCCCACCTCCCTCCCTCACCAGGTAGCACTGAGCTCCCACCAGGGATCAGGTCCTGGGGCTTCCTTGCTCAGGGGAGGAGTCATACAAGAAATAAAACACCTGGAGACGGCTAGAGAGCAACAGAGGACAGATAAAAGGTAGTGTACTCACGGACAAGAATTCAGACGCGAACATCCTCACACGCGGATGAACCTGCAGGACGTGATGCCGAGGGAAGTAAGCTGGTCACAGAAGGATAAACACCGAATGGTCCCACTCACAGAGGCCCCCGGGAGAGTCAGCTTCCCAGAGACAGGAAGTGAGAATAGTGGGGGCCAGGGGCAGAGTCGGGGTGATGGGAAATGAAATAAATTGTGCATTCATGGTAAATGTTATGTGTACTTTACCACAATTTCACAAAGAAAGGAAAATCAAGGAAAGGCTTGAAGAGCCCCAGGGGGCAGAATGGGCACATATCCCAACAGACGGGCAGGACTGCCCAGTAGACGGCAAAGGAAGAGCCCAGCAGGCTGAAGGCACAGCCGGTACAAAGGCCCTGGGGTGGGAGAAGCTCTCCCAAGTCAGGGGAGGGGTCGGGGGACCAGGTTCAGAGCTGAGTCCGAGGGTGGTCCCTTCATGGAGGCGCCCAGAACAGCGTCTCCTGCAGGAGCATACGTGCCCTGCTCTGCGCAGCACACCCAGCCTCCATCACTGTGCTGCCCGGATGGCCGGGGTGGAAGTCCCTTGCCCGTCTGCCGCCTCCGTCAGATCACCAGCATCTCAGGCAGGGCAGGGCCTCCTGTGGCCTCAGCGAAGGCAGTGCGTGGCCGGGTGTGCTCTTGACAGGCGGGGGGTGAGTTACCAAGTCAGGAGGGAGAGGGGATGGGAGGCCGAGCCTCCTTGTGGCAGGTTCCTTGTGGCCTAGTCAGGGTCAAGACGGCACCACAGGGTCAAAGGTAAACTTCACACCCTGGATGAGGCAGGTGTCTGCTGGAGGAGCGAGGTCCCTGGCAAGACAGGTCATGGGCACCCCAGCCCTTTCGGTACTTTTCTGGGGCCCAACACCAACATGGGGGAAGGCTAGTGGCTGGATCCAGAACCAGCATCAAGATTAACATGACTCGCTCTTCTCCTGGGTCCATGGTGCCTGACATGGAGAGGAGGCTCCGCACAGCACAGCAGAGCACAGGGGCAGAGGCCACTCAGGTGGGTATCCCCAGTAGCGTCAGGCAATGGGGATGTCCCTCTGCTCACACTTCCCATGTGCAGCGGCCACCCTGACTCAGGGCACAGCTCCCAGCGTCTGCAGCATCACCTGCCCATGTGTGTTGGGAGGCGGATGCTGTGCCTGGAACCACTGCAGGTGGCCTGGGCTTCCTTACACATGGTGGCTGGGACCCAAGGGTGCGTGTCCTGAGAGGTAGATTTCCAGGAGGATGAAGGCCACATTTGTTCTGACCTCAGACCCCAGCGACACAACTGTTGCCTCCTGTCCTGACATCAAGAGGGCAACAGACCTCACCTGGTTCCCAGAGACGGCGACCTGCTTGGAGGACGAAGTTCTAGAAAAGCATCAGGAACTGGAAATACCGTTGTGCCCACTGGGAAACGCACCTGCTGAGACCCCACAGCTGCAAAGAGTAACATCCCAGTGCCAAGAGCCAGGATCTAATGGCTTTAGGTCACTCGACAATAAGGGGGAGATCATCAGACAGCCCCTTCAACACTGAATAAAAGCGATTTCTGAATCCCAGGGACAGGGGAGCCTGGTGGGCTGCCGTCTATGGGGTCGCGCAGAGTTTGACACGACTGAAGCGACTTAGCAGCAGCAGCATAGTTTTTCCCCTTCTTGATTCTCACATTTAATTCCTGGCCTCTGGTGCGAAGAGCTCGCTGTGCATGCCGCCCACCACCCTCAATCTGGACAAGGCCCCACCTCATCTGAGATTGGCTGGTCCTCAGGACCCACTCACTCCTAATGCCCTCCCTCCTGGGCATCCTTCCTGGGGTGTGTGCCTTTGGAAAGGCACAATCCTTGAAAAATAGCATTTTCTACATTCCTTATTTACCTAAACAGGATGGTGAAATGGGTCTGGTTCAAATTCCTTTTTCTCCACTCACTGGTCTTAAAATCTTGTTTTCAGTACCTGTTTTGAGGCTCACTTCCATTTCGGATGAAGAAGCCACGAGAACACTACTCACAGCCTATCAACAAAGAAAAGTGGAGGATCCTCAAGATAACTCTTCTTGAGCTCAGAGAGCTGAGGCTGCGAGGCAACCAGGTGACTGTATTCTGAAGAGGGACAAGCCCCTCCAAGTCCGGTGGGCGTGGGGCACAGACTCGGGAGGGGGCAGGTATGAAGGAGGCAGCTCGGCCTTTGAGGACCAGCCCCCGTGTCATCTCACAAGCACATAGGACGGGACTGGAGAGACCCCTCAACCCCCAGGGTGAGCCGGCATGAAACCCCACCCACCACCCCTCCCCTCCCCCCTTTGAAGCAAAAACCTTAATCTAATGGGGGAGGAACCTGGCCCCCCACCCCAGGCAACCTGGGTGAAGACTGCTGCTTCTGGGTAGGAGTGGGTAACCTTTCGGCCCCAGGCACCCACCCTGATACACGGCAGAGGCAGGAGAGACCAGACCACTAGCCAGGCTGAACCTGGACGCCCAGGACACAGGACTTGCTCAAGATCAGAACATCTTCCTCCACCCAGGGTGGGGGGATAAGAGCAGAGAAACCGCCCACCCCAGGGTGGGGACAGGTGCACAGGGCCGACTGAACGCCGGAGGCAGGGCAGGAACACGGAGGGAGACCTTCTGGCAGGAGGAATCTGAAGCCCATGAAAGCCACGCTGAAACTCAACCCCACACCTAGCTCGTCGGCTCAGCAGACGGACTCAGCCCCACACTGCGGGCCCACTAGAGGGTGCGTCCACTTCCGGGGCCCAGGACTCTTGGCCTTGGTCTCTGTTGTTCTATAGAAAGCATCCGGCATTTGCTCAGGAGTCAGGAGATACAGCGAAGAGAAAACCACCCATCCTCAGGACCAGACCTGAGAGTACCTGCCTGCCACCCACTCTCCATTAACTGCACGGCCGCTCCACTCGGCAGGGACCCCAGGGTGCTTCTGTGACTCTCACCACCACAGATAGCACCCACATGCATCGCTGTAGGTCCCATGTGACCCTGTAGGAGCCTTCTGGTGAAGCCTGTAGGACCAGAGTCCAGCTTCATTTCCTTGGGGACTGCTAGGTTCCCTGACAACCGCCCCAGCAATGCTCCCACCAGCAGCAACCAACAGCAGGGCCACCCGCTAACAGTAGGGCCAGATAAACTGCCATCTCACGGGTCTCCAAGTATGTGTCTCTGATGAGGCCACGGCCCAGAACATCTTCATGCACTTGTTGGTCGTGTGGCTTTTCTTTTCAGGGAACTATCAAGATCCTCTGCCGTTTTCTCCTGATTTCCAACAATTCTCCCTTAACCCTAAATGTGAACTCCTTGCCAGCTTTAGCATTAAAAAAGAGAGAGAGGGAGGAGGCTTCCTCCCAGATGGTTGCCTGTTCACAGTCCAGGCTCTCCTTCTCCTGATGTGGCTGCATCTCCCAGGGCCTCGCCCGATGACTCACACGTGTCTCGTAGGTCTTCTTCACCCGGAGTAGCTATGATCAGCTCCCACGTTACCTTCTGCTGGCTTCACGCCCCCACCCCAGGACCCCTGCATCTGGCTTGGCCCTGGCCCCGCTACCGTGAGGCTGCTCTGATCAAAGCCACCCTGGTTCCCATCCAGCGTCCTCCACACTCAGCTCCCCCTCTGAACTCTCCCCTCTGGCTTCACTCCCTGCAACATTTCCTCCAGCTCTATGGCTGTCCTCCTGCCAACAGAACTCTCTGGCTGGAAAACTCAGGTCTACACTCAGAGAGCATACACTACTGAGGGCTTCGCCTCTTATCTCTGACACGGACTGATTGTGGTGTTAATATTGGAAGGAAACTGAGTTAACGTGAAACAAAATATGTTTAAAATATACCCGATTTTTTTCTACCAACCATTTTCTAAAGATGTATAAGCAACTAAAACCACTAATTTCATTAAAATGTTCCTTTTCAGAGACACTGGAATCAAAGAATTCCTGCTTTATCCCTGTATATTAAACCCATCGTTGGCTTTTACAGATTGCATTTTTGTAAAAAATGTATCTTTTCTCCTCCATTTATTTAATTTTTTGGCTTTAATTGGTATGGCTTGTGCGATTTTAGTTCCCTGACCAGGGATGGAGTCTGGACCCTGGGCAGTGAAAGCACTGAACCCTAACCACCGGACCCCCAAGGATTCCCCCCAGGCCCGTTCTGGGTTGTTTCAACAGTGATATAAAAAGTAGGAGCACTTGTATGAGACAATGCCTCAATACCATTTGTATGTAAATTACTCACCAAATCATTTAGTTAAGAAACACTAACTAGTCATTTTTAGACCAATTAGAGATGAGACAGACCGGGACCCTGCCTTGCTGAGGCCGGATCTGGGGATCAGTGTGATGAGCAGAGTGGTCACTGGAAGCTGGCTGTAGGCTGAGACACCTGCCCCCTAAGCCGGCATTTGTTGTCATTAAGCGATAGCTCTACTGCTTAACGAATTTTAGTTTAAAAATGGTACGGAGATCTTAGGTCTTAGTGAAAATAAGAGGGTCTGTCTGTAAAATGGCAAAAATAATTTGCGCTAAGGATTTCTTAGAGGGTTTAGAGCACGGCACGGGGGCTAAACATGATATACGTTACCTAGGACGCCTGCATCACGCAACAGAATGCAAAACAGTGAATACCTGGCCCAAACACCGTTATCTGCAGGATTTGCCAGGTCATTGCTTTTTAAAATTTTTGTTTATATTTGGCCGTGCTGGGTCTTTGTTGCTGTGCTCGGGCTTTCTCTATTAACAGCTGCGGCGCGCACGTTTCTCATCCCAGTGGGTCCTGTTGCAGCATGGGCCCTGGGCACATGGGCTTAGCTGCTCCTCACTATGCGCAATCTTCCTGAAGCAGGGATCCAGCCCAGGTCCCCTGCATTGGCAGGCGGATCCTTAACCACTGGACTGGGGCAATCCCCAGATTTTTATGTACTCGTTTCTCTTCTGAGAGAATATTATTAGTCAAGTATTACTTTGAGCTACACTAAATCTTATAAACCAACTTCTTCTTGATATGAAGGAAGCACTTAGGGGCTGAAGGCTGGGCCAAGGTCTCACTGGGTGAAATTTCACGCCCACCCTCTCGCCTCTGACCTAAAAGAGTTGGAGACAGAACAGGGTGAGTGTCTTCTGTCAAATCGATGAGAAGCGTGTCTTAACACACTTCACTGCTGTCATTCCTCACTCCAGCCAAGTCCACAATTTTACACGCACTTAAAAAAATACTTTAGTCTGCAGACTTAAGCGTCTACGTACAGACCTTAGCCTCTACGTATAAACAGTTTGGCAGTTAAAATTCTCTAACAGTGGTTTAATGGACTCTTCAGCGCAACCGGAAATTTCTTGGCAGGAAATTTCACATTATGAACTACAAAAGGTAATACCTTACCAATGAATTGTTTTCTTCTCATTATTATCAGAATAATTAGATTTATGGTGAACTACAATAAAAAAACAAACTGAAGCTTTCCTTTTTTTTTTTTTCCTGGTAAACCAGTGACTACCTCAAGAAACTTAGAAAACATTCTTGAAGATGCAAATGGGCCTGAGTGCTCCAGGGTGGTGCAATCCTAATTTTTTAGAATCTGTGGCGGTCACGACAAACCCCAAGCGTCACCAGCAAACATGTCAACATCTGAATGTTGTCCTTAAAATGGAAAAGCATCTGTGGTGACATGAGTTTTAGAAAATAAAACGTCCATGAAGCATGTTTCTGTTTTTAATTTTTTTGCTTTGATAAATCAGTTGCTTCACAAAAGTCCCTTTCAAAGACAACAATCCAAGAAAACATTGTTACAGCATTCACATTTAAAGATTGTCAGTTCACAGACCAGACAGAACTAAATTAGGAGAGGGTGGCAGGGTTTTTTTCCTGTCCCTAACTGCCAGAGGCGGGCCGTTCTCGCCTTCCTGGGATGTCTGAGCTTGTCTGAAAGAAAAGGTGCTCCCCGCCTTTCTCACCCCGCTAAGAGTCAGGTCAGGTCGTGGGCAGGTTATGTGAGGAAGACTCTGGGACTCAGGCCACGGCAACTCCAGCATCAGGGCCCTGTGGTCTTTGAGCGAGCTGGGGCCATGGCCCACCTTACGTTGCACGCTGGACAAACACACTGTTTTATTTCTGGAATCAGAACGCGAAAGCTGTGTTACTGCAGCAGCTGGAGCGTGGCTGGACATGGCCCAGCCATCTGCTACCCGCTCAAGAGCTGAACAGCAGGTAACACGACACGTTCAACCTGGGTTGCAAGACACAGTCAAAACCATCCTTCAGGGAAAATAATTTAACAAGAGCAAATTCCTTTAAGATGAGAGCTCAGCAGGGTTGTGCTCTCACTGATGCTCTTCAAACCCCAGGGGCTTAGAAATGGGTCTTTATTAGGTGCCAGCTAACTACCAATGTCCCAGACAGTGGCTTATGAACCAAAATAGTCTGCCTGTTGGGTTAAGATCCCATTAGTTACTCATGGGAAGAGCTTGAAATGCCCCCTCTCGAATGATCTTTATCCTAGTCCTCTGAATGTAGCGACCAGGATGCAGACTCCAGCTGCAGGGAGCAGGGACTGCGACCCTAGGTACTGACTGCTGGACCCCAACACGGCCCTGATGTGGCCCCATGTCCATGCTGCTGCAGCCTGTGGAGCCCGAGCCCTGCACCCCGCCTCCAAGGAACAGGCTTTCTGCTTGGGGAAACTGACCCGGAGTGACTGCAGGTCGTGGTCACCAACTTGAACCTGAGGTCAGAGGGACAGAGGGAGGCGAGGGAGGCAAGGGAAGGAGGAGGTGGCTGGCCAGCTTCCACAGGGTCTCGTCTTAAATCCTAACTTTGTTGGACTTAAAATAATCTTTCAAACTAGTATAGTTTAAAAGATGTGACTTAAAATATATAAAATTGTTTAAAGGAACACAATAACTGCTTAAAAATGTTATTTTCTCCCCCAAAAGAGAGTCAAGTTTTTCTTTTAAATCTCCTGAAATATTTTAAAAGAAATTCCTCTGTATTTCTTGCTTCCTTCTAAGTTATCCAGGAAGTATTCTCCTATGACTAACTTTAATTATTAATAATTTGGGAAGAAAAAGTCAGTTCCAGAAAAAAAATCTGCACTTGCTCAAAACACCCCTGGGTAGCCTTGGTCCACAATCAATTACTATCGCTGCTTTTCAGGAACTGACGACCATTAGACTGTCCTTCAGGGCTTCAGGTGTCCCCACTGATGGTGACGCAGAGACGTCTTCTGTGAAACCAGGTCCTGTTTCCTCTCTGAGAAAAAGCCTCACTTGAAAGTAAACTGGCAGATGCAAATCCAAACCCAGGGAAACAAACCCAGCCTGCTCTGTGGTCCGCCTGGTCACCAGGAGCCGAAGTCCCACCGTTATCCAGAGGTGATGTGATCAAGTCAGAGGAAGAACCACCAACCGAGTGATGCCAAGCCGCCGCCGCCGCCCCACCCCCAGGCCCTGCTGGTTCCTGTCCGTCCTGCAGTGGACGGGCACTAATCGTGTAACAAAGCCGAGAGTCTGCTCTTTGCCTGCTCTGAGCCAACAGGAGGGACACTTGATAGTAGTTTATGACACACTTTCTATGCATAACATACGCTGACCGAAAGCTCCCAAGACAACACCCAGCTAACACGGCACACCACCACTTAACCGTGGTCAGACTTAAATTAGACGGAGTCAGCAAAAGCTTTTAACTGA
This sequence comes from Capricornis sumatraensis, assembly GCF_032405125.1. NCBI lineage: Eukaryota > Metazoa > Chordata > Mammalia > Artiodactyla > Bovidae > Capricornis > Capricornis sumatraensis. The sequence continues at coordinate 249,152,436 of NC_091069.1, read as the reverse complement.
CCGCTGGCTACCACTTCTTAACTTACCTAAGCCCTACTTAGCACACACCTTGAGACGTACGTTTAGATAAAGTGTAAACTGCAATCTGAGCGACATATTGACTAAAATTTGAAGATATCAAAATTTCATTAAATAGACATTTCTTTTATAGTAGAAAATGTGAATTACGACCCTGGGAGAGCAGAGAACCAGAATACTAGCTAACTGGGGGCAGGTTCATCCAATTTGGCCAACTCAGAACATTTCAAATTGAGACAGTCAATAAGTGTGTACTGTTTCTCCTCTAGAATTTACCCTTGACATAGTCATAATCCAATTCATAAGGAATTTATAAAAATAGCTTTTTATCCAATAATTCCAGCAAGGTAAAAATAGGAGTTTCTTTTCATATATAGCAAATGACACAGGCTCACGGAACATGAGGACGGAACCACATTTGAGTCGCAAACATTCGCCACAGGTCACACGCGGTTTATTGTGCTGTCATCCGCCTCGCATGGGCGGCCTCCAGGTGCAGAGGCTTCTTCCTAATCCCAGGGCTGACAAGCAAACCAGCCCCCCGAGACCTGCCTTAACCACAGAACGAAATTAAAACTGCATAATTGTTCAGAAAATGGCAGCACTAGTCCTTAATCTAATTAGGGGCTCATGGGGTGGGGGGGGGAGGTGTTTGTCATTCATCACATTTTTAGCGTTAAACCTTTAAAGAATCTCCTTAAAAACACACGCGCACACACACACACACACGTGCACACACACACACACACCTTGAAAGAAGAAGTCGCTGCACCAGCAAAGACGGCCTGGAAGCTTACTATGAAATACAAAAGTGCACTCTTCTATGCCTACATATAAAACATATTAGAAATAAAACTGTGTAAAATGTTTGCTGTGCAAACTATAAAAAGGGGTGCCGGGCGGCTGGGCCCTACTGCAGGGAGTCGCTGTTCTCCAGGACCAGCCCGCCCAGGTGGCCGGGCGCCAGCGCCGCCCCGCCATCCCCCGTGCTGTCCACTGAGTCGTCCTCGCTCTGCTCGGCCATCATCACCTGCTGCACCGCCAACGTGGCCCCGTCTGATGACAGGGACTGCAGGCTGTCCACGTTCATGCTCACCGGCGCAGTGATGGTCACGACGGCCCCTGCGGCACAAAGAGGCGTCACCATGCCATCGGGGTTGAGCCCGCTGGGCTGCACAGCCTGTCTTCCCCCGGCTGTGTTTCTGGGACCATCCACAGGGATTTAAGGAATGTTTCTAGGATCGTCCCAGACCCTGCAAAGCTAAGCTCTCTGTCTAGAAAGGGTCTGAGGGTCAGGACGGTAAAGGGGACAGATGCCTGGGATGGAAATCCAGCGTCACACAGAGGATAAGGGACCCAGGACACAGGGGAGAGGCCACAGGCAGGGGTGAGGTGGGGATGGAGGTCAGAGGACGGCAGGCCAGTCTGCGAGGGAAAGAGAACACCTGAGACACACTCTTCTGTGCTCCAGCCCAACAGCGGGGAGTGGGGACACGAGGTACCCGCGAGCGGGACGCGGACTAGAGACGCTGGGCCGTGAAGGCTCCGCGCCAGGAGACCACGCAGCTGGATGAAGCCTGAGGGGACACAAAGGGTGAAATCCCAGGCGGTGGGTGCATGACAGGCACACACCCTGCACTGGCACAGGAGGGGCAGAGAGAGACGGGGGCGGCCTCGGGCGTCTGGCCGCACACTCCACTCTCCTGGGCACACCTGCACTGCTGACGGGCACCTGGACCAGCACTGTCCCCACGGTGGACGCAGCAAGACTGCTGCCTGCCCTTGGATTACCGCCTCGCCCGCACCCGCAGGACGGGGTCACCCAACCTGGTGCCCACCTTCAGACACAGTCAGCTCACTGGCGGCTGGCTGTGCTGCTCCCGAGGCGATGGAGTCGGGCCAAAACCTCTGGACGGGTCTGTTCTGAGCAGTTTTTTTCTTTGTTTTTGGAGTTTCTGAGCAACTAGAATCCAACATCGGCTGTAGGATTCGTCTTCTCGCATTGATGAACCTGCGTGAAGGAAATACTCATGTCAAAATGGCCTTTCCAAGGCCCCTGTGGCCTCAACGACAGGCCAGGTGCTTCACAAACCACATGAATGTGACCACATATTCCCTGCTGCAAAAAGTGCTTAAGAGTAACGCCAAGCATCTCACCTAAACTTCCAGAGAGTTAGGGCTGTTTTTAGAGTAATCCACTTGAATAAAGACAGACCGTCCCACAATGTCCCTTCTCCACACTGATTTATCCATGTCTATGAATTGGGTATTCAAGATGACACGGACAACGCTGTTCAAACTGTGGATGTAATATGCCCTTCTCTAAGGAAGCGGCAGGTTAGAGCAGCAGAACCAGGCTCCCTGCAGCCCCCGGCGCCTGAGGCCCGCAGGCGGTGGCGTCTCTGAGAGCCCACCCAGTCAGGCCCTGAGTGTGGATAGATGTCCAGCTCTGAGGCTGCCTAATTGTGAAATACTAAGATTCAAAAAATTTCCAATTGCCCGAGGACATATTCTAATAATAGATATGAACAGGCTGACACCGTAGAGCTTCGTTCAGAGACCATCGCTGGTCCCTGCAGCTGAGCGTGAGCCGGACTGAAGGGTCACAACAGCCCCTCGGCACACCACAGACCCCAGCATGACCTGGGAGGGAAGCCCACTGACATCTCTACGTCTGTCTGTCCTCTGTCAAAGCTTCTACAAGGCACAGGCATGAGCTAATGATGGGTGTGTTCAAATTCACTCCAAAATACAATTTTTGCAAATATATACAGAAAGAAAGTCACAAAAGGTAAAAATAGCCACTAGAAGACTTAAGAAATTTTAGAATTTATAAAAGACATGTATTAAATTGTTATTAATTTTAAAAGGAAAAGCTGAGGTCAAACCTTCTAGAAAAGACAATTCTGTTAATAGCACAGAGGAGCAAGCTAGGAGCAGCAGGGGACCACAGGTGAAGAGGCTGACAAGCCACCAACCAACAGCACAGCCAGAGGCAGCGCTCTGCCCTCCGCCCCACGCCCATCTGTCAGTCACCGAGCCAAAACACAGTTTCTAAATGGGACACCGTGAAGACACTGGCGACTGTCACAGAGCAAGACCTGACAGAACTCACAGCAACAAACACTCAGAGCCTTTCGACTCTTGGTAACACTCTGTTTAAAAGATCCAACAGGAAATCATCCAGCACCATGGCTTATAACTGGCACTTAAGTCAAAAAGAATAGCTCAAAGGCAAGACAGTAGAAATGCTTAATGCAGTGCCAAAGCATAGTTCCTGCGTGTATAACTGCACAAAATGGAAAATTTTTATTGCTTACACTGGAATCTACCTGACCTTCAAATTTACATTTTAACAGCTAAAATGAAAATACAACAATGTTTACAAGTGGTAGAAACCGTGTCTTCTTTTACGCATGCCAATGTTGTTGAGCTGAAATCATTTCGTACGTCTGAATGACGAGTAAAATAGTAAGTAAAAAATGAGGCCGATGACTAAAAGCGTGATGCAAGTGCACATTTAGTGACCCTTCGTGACACTTTAGTGACACACCCGGCGCCACTCAGTGGCATCAGCGCCTCTAACTTAAGGGGAAACGCGCGGTCAGGGCCCCAGTGTCCACAGTGACACGTGACACCAGAGCCACAACAGGGTGCTTCCTGGATGAAGCACACGTTTCCTCCTCAGGACCCCTGTGGCCGGCCAGCTGGGGGGCTGCCTCCCCACATCACTGTTGAACAAAGGATACAGGGTCTCAAAAGGAGTCGGGAGAGAAGGGGGCCACCAGTGATCAGGTGAACTCACCTCAGCTGTCCACGGCCCAGGGAAACTCATCCACAAAACATGATGGTTTAAGTGGGGGTGGGGGGAGGCCCTGGAGAAACGCATTTCTGATTGAGCGAGGACATCATAGTGAAAAGTTCTTGGGCATCGGTCACAAAACTTAGGTGAAAGTGTGTGCGATTTATGCTTAAGTGTCCTGCCGCCAATTCCAGACTCTGATAACAGAGGAATGCGCGTGTAATCCCCCCACACCACACTATTCGCTGGCGCCAGGATTTCCAGGTGTGCTGTTGACCGCAGTTTCAGAAAGCGGGCATGTCTTACCAGTTGTTCACTTGGAGTAGTGTCAAGTTTGTCTGAGCAGCAATCTGTTTTTTCTCATCTTCTGTCGGGTACGGATGCTGAAAATAAAAGGATTGTCACCGTGAACTTTACTTTTTAAAAAGGAATTCAAGACCATCCTGGTAAAACAGAAGCACACAAATAATTGATAGTGAAAACTGGTGTGAACAGTGCTTTTAGCTAAAACTTAACTTTAGTCTTACTTTTTTCCAGAAATGCCTAAAACAGAATGAAGCCTTTCTCCCAGCTGCCCGAGAACATAGGTGTCGCAGCAGCTGGAAGCCCAGGCAGAGGTGTCGTCGAGATGGGAGTCTGGCTCAAAGGCCACGGGGAGGCAAGAGGTGACGGTAAGAGCGCCGGAAGTGGAGGGACGCCAGGGGCTCTGCCAGGTGCTGTTCTAAGCACCCAATACAACTTTTGGTTTTTCTATCAGCTTCACAGGTGTCATTTCAGAACCATAAACTGTATCCATTTAAAGCAGATAAATGGCTGCGTTTTGACCCGCAGCACAACAGATAATGTGATCACCTGTGTACATCCTACACAGGAATCCACTGATTCTGCACACTCAAAGACGAGGAACCCAAGCAGGGCAGGGCACACCCTCCCCATCCTGGGCTGGTGGAACAGGAGGCGGCAGGAAGTGGCCTGGACAGGCTGCCCCAGGCCATCATGTCCAGGTGACACATTCTGTCACAGGAACTGTGAGCATGAAGTGGACGGGATGCACTGAGGTCACCTAACAGTGTCTGCTGGGCTAACGAGTGCTGTTGGCAGAGAGCTCAGCTGGGGGCTGGGGAAGGGATGTCTGCTATTTCCTCTTTCTTTCATGGATGACTGAGATATGTCACTTAGAAAAAACGGAATTAAACCAGAAGTAAATACAGACACACCTAGGAAATACTGTGGGTTCAGTTCCACCCTACCTCATTAAATCGAACATTGCAATAAATGGGCCACAAATTGTTCTGCTTCCAAAAATGTATATAAGTTGTGTTTACACTATACTGTAGTCCAGTAAGTGTGTAATAAGCATTTTTGTCCAAAAAAAGTACACACCTTAATTAAAAGAAACTTTATTGCTAAAAATCACTAACCATCACCTGAGTCGTCAGCAAGTCATGATCTTTTCACAAAAGTCACATCAAAAATGACTGAGATCATCTTAACAAATATAATAATGACGAAAGAGTTTGAAATAAATATTGCAAGAATTACCAAAGCATGACCCAGAGACACAGAGTGACCACATGCTGTCAGGAACAGCACCAACAGATCTGATTCACGCTGAGCTGCCACAAGCCTCCAACTCGCAGAAATCGTGACATCTGAGAAGTGTGATATGCTTGTATCAAAATTCACAGACGCACCAAAGGAAGGTAATTTCTATCTACAGGAATAACGTGTCCAGAGGTGACTATCGTCCGCATGGGGGACTAGAGAGACATCTAGTCTAAAACCTACATGCACTCAAGTCTCTCATTTTGCACCAACCAGGACCTCAGAGAGTGGGCAGCGCCCACAAAGAAGGAGGTGGGAGTGTGTTTCAGTTCTTAAGTGACCATCCTGTGTTGGGAAAATCACTATGTATCTTGGGGACAATGGAACAGCAGCAGATTCATCTCAGCTGCGCTCCAATGCCTCACACTGACTGACAGTAACTCACTTTCATTCCACAGTAGCGCACATGGAGCCAACTGAGAGCTTCTGCGAACAGAAATATCGTTCTTGTCCTCTAAAAAGCTTGTAAAATAAAAAGGTGACAGGAAGCAAGTACACAAACCAGGAAAAAAAAAAAGTGACAACTTCTGCCTAGAGTGTGAGGAAAACCCAAAGGGAGGATAATATTTACAGGAAACGAGGGCAAGAAGACATAGAAAATGTTTACACGGGAAAAAAATTGGCATTTTAAAATGAAACTATGAGCAAGGTCTATTTTAGAAATGATTAATACATTAAAGGAAACAATAGGAAAAAACCCAATTCCGTTATGTGTGTAATAGTCCAATCACTACATTACAGACGTACTCACTAGCTGTAATAATCACAGTATACTTAGAAACACGTACGATCTGCTTTCTCACCAGGTACCTAAGCTTCCTAGTGCTTTGGGCCCCCATTCACCATGTTAACTAGTTGCACAACCTTCCATCAAATCCACGGATCCTGATTCACACAACACCTCATTCCCCATTATTATAATGAACATCACTGTGACATTCTAGCCATGAAATCTCCATTTCCTTCTGACTCTTTCTGAGACCAAATTCCCCATGAGGCTGCACTGCAGCAAACAACAGTGTTCTCCTTCCACATGTGTGCGTGAGCTGCGCCCTCCCGCCAGGGCCCAGCACGCAGAGCCTGACGCCAGGCAGAGCAAAGAGGCTTAGCAGGGACCAGGGCCAAGCCCCAGGGGGACACGAGGCGACAATCGGGAGCTGGTCTTGGGGCTCCCAGTTGAGGGAGGACAAAGATGCCAAGGAACAACCTTGCCCTTGGCCCAGGTGGCGGGCACCTCTGGGGGGAAAGGGGGACTGTGGAGACCTGGGGGCACCACGGTGCATGGGGCAGAGGCAAGGAGGTGGGGGCAGTGAGGATGCGGCTGCAGGGTGTGATGACGGTCGTGATGCCAAGGGGCAGGTCTGGGCCCACCGGCTCAGCTCAGGAGCAGCCCCGGGCAGGACCATGGAAGGAAGACCTCGTGGATGGAAGTGTCTGCTGGAGAGGGGCTTCCTGCCGGCCTTCCTGGCCTCCCGCCACACTGGATGCCAGAGGCAGCCTCCGCATCTGCCCACAAGCCCCCCTACCCGCCTCGTCCACCTGGACAGGCTGTAACTCAGTGGGTGAGCACTTTCCTACCTCCACCCCCTTCCACCTCCCCCTACCCCTCAAAGGTCAGCCTGTCCTTCCCGACCCAGCAGCCACATCACTGTCACCCCTGAAAACTACTCGGGGTCACTCCCTCTCCTGAGTCAGGGGCATGAAGACTGCAGCTTGGATGGGTCATGAGCGAGTCTTCCCGTGGAATGAACAGACCAAGCTCCGCTTCACAGTCAATAGCCCATCTGCCAACCACTCTGCCCACAAGCTCAACTCCTCACCTCCCTTTCAAATCCAACATACACAAAGTGTTGAAAGTGTTGGTTGCTCAGTTGTGTCTGACTCTTTGTGACCCCATGGACTGTAACTCTGCCCATAGAATTCTCCAGGCAGGAATACTGGAGTGGGTTGCCATTTTCTTCTCCAGGGGATCTTCCCAACCCAGGGATCGAACCTGGGTCTCCCACATTGCAGGCAGATTCTTTACAGTCTGAGCCACCAGGGAAGCCCATAACACATATAAAACATAACTATTTTGCAAGGTTTTGCCTGAAAACACCATTTGTCTGCCCGCTTCTCTAATCAGCCTCACCTCCCCCCAGGTACATTCCACAGGCAGTTTCTCTCAGGCTCAGGCACTGTTAATGTTGGCTGAACTCAGGGATTCCCTCTCACTAGTGGTATCCCTGATTGATTTCAGTTTCCTGAAGCCTTTCTCCAATTCTGGGTAGCCCTCCCTCCTGTCTCGTGGTCTATGCACTATGGACAGTCAACAAAACCGATTCTTAAAACCTGGCCTACCAGCCCATGCAAGTCAAAGTTCCCTAAACAGTAAGCAGAAAGAAAGCATCTCGAAGCTGTGCTAACGGGGCAGCCACGCCCGTTCTCACCCCGATGTGCTGAAAGAGCCAGGACCGCATCACATTGGTGGCGTGCTTCGGCAGGACCCCCCGCTTGTTCTTAGATGAGCCGTCATCTTGATGCAAGATGCTGAGATCCTGGTTTAACTGTAACTGAAGCTTTTAAACAATTGAAAATAATGTTAGACAGCATAGAACGTGATGGCAAATCCAACTGGCTTATGACTGTAGGTGGCGAGAACAGCCAAGGCTCTTCTGGGTAAACAAGTTATTTATAGTACAAGCACAAACACTTGGACTCCATATGGGTTAGCTTTCTGAGGATTTGGTCCCTGCATTGTAACTCTTTACACTCATGTCTCAGCTATAGCAAGTGAGGCAGGTGGGACGGGCATTGAGAAGTCAACCGAGTCATCCACTCTGAAGAGTCTCCCCCTCTGCAGACAGGTGCGCCCCTTCTTGTGCATACCTGTCCTCATCTCACTGCCTCTAGCAACAGACATGACAACACCCATTTCCAGCCTAAAAGCAACCAATGGGAAAGGACAGGGAAGCCAGAAGAGCCACTAACTAGAGGAGCCAGGCCAGAACAGGAAGGAAGTGTGGACAGAGGGGCTGGAGGGCCCGGCGACCTCAGCCCAGACGGCTCCACAGCCATCTGAGACATGACCTCCCTTACCCTGAGCAGAGTACGAGATGCCTGTTCACTCCATCTTGGAAGGAAAAGGATGCATGTGTAACACCCCTCAGATGGGGTCTTGCCACATACACACGGGGAGAGAGCTTGGGGCCCCGCGCCCGCCCCAGGCAGCACCTCACTCCCAGCTGCTGCAGAGACACAGGGCCATGGTGCTCACCACCCAGACCAGGGACAAAACCATGGCCCGCGTGGCGGCCTCCACACTGGCACAGCAGGGCCTTGCCGCTGGGATCTGTGCTTTAACTTAGAGCTTACGGACGAGGCAAACTTTATACATGCAAAACATGCAGTCGCTTCTGCAAGTCAGTTTCAGTATCATATAGTCATCAACATAGTTTATAGGGTTTGGAAGTTCATTTTGGAGAGTGAAATATATTTTCACTATATTACTTGTACTTCCTCTGGATTTATATCATTTTGGATAAATGAACGCCAACATTTAAACAGAATTTATGAATTAAAGGAGAAATTACAACATTAACTGTATCTAAAATTTCTGAAAACTCAAGATTACTACCGCGAACATGACTATTTTCTGGGATGCACGGGTGTTTTTACTGAAGGACTGGGTAGTATGAAACATTGCCTGTACACTCATGTACGTGCGTGCATGCGGACTTTTAAAACTAGTTCCACTGGGGCTGGAATGGAGCCTGAGATGTGCCTGCCTCATTTACGGCCTTCTTCATGAAATCTGACACGGGGCTCCATTTCGGTGTCGCTTTTCTTATGCAGGGTGAAAGCACATTTGGCTTCATCAACAGGGAAAGTGACAGCTGGCTGTGTCTCGACTTCAAGGACACCACCAAGAGGGTTTGGGGAGGCAACTAGGCTGAGGGCCTGCGAGGGGACCAGCACGCCCAGCCCGTTGCCCTCCAGCACTGCCTGGGCCTGCACGTGGCAGGGAGATTTATAAGCCTAGGAACCTGGGTGAAAATTTAAGCAGGAGTGAGACCCCACCACCCCATCAGTCTCAGCGGATGACCAATAGGCCCCAGCCCTGCAGGGACTCGGGGCATCTCCCCAAAGAAACAGAGCAGAGGCTTCAGCCTGAGCACAGCTGGAGAGCAGGAGGAGGGGGGCAAGGCTAGAAAGAGGGTGAGGAAGGTTTGCACAGAAGTGCGAGATCCCCGCCCACTCCTGCCCCTCCCCCAAGCAAGAAATCTAAGTCTGCTCCAGCAAAACTGCAGAAGGAGGAGGGCAGAATTTGGAGGTCAGGCCACAGAAGAGCCAGCTGCCACGGCCCACAACCTGACAAGCAGCAGACAGCATTCATGTTTATACTGAGAAGAACAGTCAACTCTCCCCAGACACCCAAAAGCCTCTATCACAAACCTCAAACACCAACACAATGAACCGGGTGTGATGCAGAGGAAATGGACAGGGGACCTTCACGGATGTGATTTCAAAAAAAAAAAAAAAAACCACAGAGGGCTAAGAAAAGTCTTAGAAATTAAGACTACGCTTAGTATTTTAAATTTAATAGATGGGTCGGAAGGTAAAAGGAAATTTCTCAGAATGTAGACAAAAAGTGGACAGTGGGAACACAAAGACAACAATACAGAAAAATCAGTAGACTCAGCTTAGCAGGTCGCGTGTCCAGTTAGTAAGGGCTCTGGAAGGAGAGGATGTGCATGGGGGTGGAGGTGTCACAGAGCTCAGGGAAATGTCCCAGACTGAAGGATGCAAGGCCCTGGCAGTGCCCAGCCCAGAGCAGCCCAGATAGTTCTGGTAGAACCATACCTGCAAATCTACAGGTTTTATTACTCCCAGCACACCCCACCAGGGCCCCCGTCAAATCTATTTACTCTTCTGTGAAAAAACCCACGGGGCTTGTTTCTCTGCTCCCAGCCCTGCTGCCCTGGAAGTCACAGACACCCGGGACATGGCAGGGAGGGGACAAGGGCGGGGGAGGGCCTGCGGGGCTGGCCAGGACCAGGGCAGACGGGGCTCGCTTGTCAGCCATGCTGCATGTTAGAAGGGGCTCCACTGACCCCACCCACACTCTGCACTTCTGCTCTGTAAACTAGAGGAAAATTCATATTCTCCCTTAAATGACTGCACGAATGAACCTCTACAAAACAAATAAGCAAGTGATTTAAGAATGCTCTTCCTCTAATTCTTCACTATGATGCTAGGAAATGCTCTGCAAGCCAGCTCTATGTTCAGAGCCATTGTAAATGGAAAACTTCAGGGAAAGCAGGCTCGTGGTGGGGCGGTGAAGGAAGGGTGCCAGGGGGCTTAGCCCCACTCTCCCCGCTGCTGGGCCTGGGCAGCCACCTTGTGTCGTGGGCCCGTGGGCCCATGGGCCCAGCATGCCCCTTGCCCAGGCCTTCTCATACCTGCTTCTGAGTTAGGAAAACATTGACATGCCTAGGGCTGGGCCTCAAAGTGGCCAATAAGGATGTAGAATACACCCATGCAGGCCAAAGAGAACTAATGTAAACAACAGTCTGAAATAAGTACTGATAACAGAAACACTGCTTCTGATGTAAACCCAGTGAAGTGGGGGAAAAGAACCAACAACTGCGTATGTGTCTAGAATAGAAAGGAGACTGGCCTTATTTCATCACAAAGGCACAGAGAGGGAAGGAGGACTTCAAGGTGGGGCACACCACAGCATTTATAGCACCGTCACTACTGCAAGCCCAACCCCACACCCTTAGCTAGAGGCCTGCAGTCTGCCGTGAACCTCCAGGGGTCTGGGAAGGATGCGTCTACACAGCCTCCAATCTCCAGCAGTGGAGACAGCTGCACAGCCCAACGTGGTGGGGAGAGGCCCTAAGAGACATTTTCCTCCTTCCTTAAGCTTCTCTGAAGGCTTGATTTTTTTTTTTCATTAATTAATTTTTATTTATATATGTTTTTGGTCATGTAGCATGTGGGATCTTAGTTCCCCAACCAGGGATCGAACCCAGCCCCTCTGCATCAGAAGGCAGAGTCTTAACCACTGGACCACCAAGGAAGTCCCTCCTTAGGCTTCTCTGGACTTTGCAACGATAAGGCAGACGAAAAGTGAAAAAGACAGGCAACATGGACATTCAGGTTAACTGGGAAGTACCTGAGGAAGCAGGCCTGGGACAATGACCTTCACCCAGAGGGGAGAGCTCCACCTGTGCCCCACAATGGGAACACATGCCCCACCCTCCCCCTGCACTGTGAACACGTGCTCGCCCCCACCCCGCCCAGCCCATTTCCACGCACCTGGGAGTTCTGGATCCGGATGGTACCAGGCGACAACGCCTGTGTCACCACTTGGCCTTGGGGAGTGACAACTGTGACAGGCTGATAGACTGTACCCCCTGGAAAGGACAAGAAAAGTTAAATCACCCCAAGCCTCGACAGTGAACACCATGCCTCAACGTAGTCATGGAAGAATAAAGTCATAGCTTACGGGCTTTGAAAATCATTTCAGACGGTCACCAGCACCTTGCTAGTTGACCTTTCACTTCCAGGGTGGGGTGGAGGGCAGCCAGGGCTCCTCATTAGACAGTGTGGGAGGGTGGCTGGGGGAGGTGGGCAGTCCATGAGCCCCTTCCTTGGCTTGCCTCTATTTCCTGGTATGTCTTAAAGGACTCAGGCAAAGGTATGAGATCACAGTTCTTTTTACTCTAATTGTTTCTTTCATCCAATGCGCTTTCATCTTCCTGGGGAGGTTTCCTTTTGTGAGATTATGTGGGGGTTTCAGCATCAATTTCACTCCCTCCTTCAGTGCCCTTGCCCTTTTCATGATGGTTCTGATGTGCAACGTCTACTAAAAACCATCACAGAAAGGAGGACAGAGTCTACAGTTCCTTGGTGCATCAAGAACAGGTAATCCCAACATTAAGACTGCATTTTCATTCCTTGTCATCGATTAATAATACAACTTATGGAATTCCAGCTGAGATATTTCAAATCCTAAAAGATGATGCCATGAAAGTGTTGCACTCAATATGCCAGCAAATTTGGAAAACTCAACAACAACTTAAGATTTTCCAGGTGCTGCTAGGAGGACAATTAAAAACTGTGCTATTTTAAAATTTCAGGTGGTTTTTGCTATGCATTTTCAACTTCTAATAAAACCTTTCCTTCCCATATTTTTTGACAGGGAAACACAATTTGCATAATATATTTGTTACTGAGAATTAACAAGGACCAGACATTCAAAGAGATCTAGATGCTGGTGGTCCTGTACTGGAAACTGGCAGTAATTAGAAACCTTGGGTATGTGCTGCTTCATTCTAATGTGAAGGACTTTTTTCTGCAAAAGCTCAAGGAAAGTGTCTCTTTCTCTGTCATCGTACCTGCCACTGTTGCCATGGTGACATTCCCCTGCTGCAAAGCGGATGCTGGCACCACAATTCCTTGGGGGCTAAGAGTGCCTGTGATGGCACTTTGAATCTGCTGCAAGTCAGAAACACACAGTGAAGAGGTTATCAGAAAACAGAAAACCCATGGTTAACACTTCACAGCAAGTGGCATAAAGGCATCATTAATAAAGGAAAGATGCTCAAGCAAAAAGCATCACCAGATGACAAGTCTTCACTAGGCATGTGCTACATCCGTATCTGGAAACCAAGAGACGCAAAACTGACTGTTAAATATGAAGATCAATACTGAGATAGGGCTCTCAGTTTAGCTTCCAAAGATTATCTTTCACCTCATCAGCACACTAAACACATCCTACAGCCCTGGAGGTATGATTAGGAAGACAAAAATTACCTGATCTCGTGACACACCTTTTCCATTCAACTCAGCTCAGACATGGGGATGACCCACAGAGATGTTATGGGGAGGGAGGTGGGAGGGGGTTTCATGTTTGGGAACACATGTAAGAATTTAAAAAAAAAAAAAAAAAAACTCAGCTCAGAGTTTTCCAAGAACCAAAGCCTCCTGGACAAGATGAACTATTCAGAAGATGATGCCACAGGCTGGGGCTGTGGTGAAGGGGGGCGAGGGGGGGCGGGGGCACACCCTAGGGCAGCAGAGTCTGTACCTGCCCTTCCCACTGCACAGAGCACATCAGAGCCCCCAGCGCTCACGTGTGTGGGGTGCTGGGTCTGCATCTGGCCGACTGCAAGAGCCATGCAAACGTCTGTAACACCACACTGGAGGATCTACTCATCTGAAGTCAGACCCAAATGGGCTAATTTATCCATTTTCTGTGATGGCTGCCCTGGGAGTTGACAAAGGACAGGCTCTCTGCACCTGGCTTCCAGCACTGATTTGGCACAGAGCAGGCACCCAGACATTTGAGGGGTTAAACAGCCTATATGGATATCCTTCAGAGATAATTCCTCTGTGCACCATCACATCGATTTGAACATAAAAACTCCGGTCAGTCTACATCAAGTTTGCTGCATAAATATAAAGCCATTTAAGTCAGTCATCTAAGCTCCCACATCAGGAACATAGAAAAAGAGGAGCAAAATGAGACCAAGGCAGCAGAAGGAAGGAAATAATAAAGATGAAAACAAATAATGAAATTGAAAATAGAAAAACAGACAAAGCAGAGATAAGAGCTGGTTCTTTGCAAAGATCAATAAACTGACAAATCCCTAGTAAGACTGACAGAAAAAAAAAAGGAGAAAAAAACAAATTACCAATATTGGGAATGAAACAGGGCCTAAAAAGACCCTAAAGACATCAAAAAATGAAAGAGGAACACTACTGTCAACAACTCAACACACATAAATTTGACATCTGCAAAGTGCAAAACGCAGCATGAAACAGATAATCTGAATAGCCCTATAACTAACAAGGAAACTGAATTAGTAATTTTAAAACTCCCCAAAAAGAAATCTCCAGGTCTAGGTAGTGTCACTGGAGAATTCTGTCAAGCATTTAAAGAAGAACTAACACCAGTTCTCCATGTCTCTTCCAGAAAACAGAAGAGGAGGGAATACGCTCCAATTCATTTGATACCAAAGTTAGCCAAAGACTGTACCAAAAAAGATAACTAAAACTAAAATTATGGCTTCCTGTCCCATCACTTAATGGCAAATAAAAGGGGGAAAAATGGAAGCAGTGACAGACTTTTCCTGGGTCCCAAAATCACTGCAGATGGTGACCGCAGCCACAAAATTAAAAGACACTTGCTCTGTCTAGTCAAAGCTATGGTTTTTCCAGGAGTCATGTATGGATATGAGAGTTGGACCATAAAGAAACCTGAGCACTGAAGAACTGATGCTTTTCAACTGTGGTGTTGGAAAAGACTCTTGAGAGTCCCTTGGAGGGCAAGGAGATCAAACCAGTCAATCTTAAAGGAAATCAACCCTGAATATTCACTGGAAGGTCTGACACTAAAGCTGAAGCTCCAACACTTTGGCCACCTGATGGGAAGAGTCAACTAACTAGAAAAGACCCTGATGTTGAGAAATATTGAGGGTAGGAGGAGAAGGGGGTGACAGAGGCTGAGGTGGTCGGATGGCATCATCCATTCAATGGACATGAGTTTGAGCAAACCCCAGGAGAAACTGAAGAACAAGGAAGCCTGGAATACTGCAGTTCATGGGGTCGAAAAGAGTCAGACACGACTTAGCAACTGAATAACAACAATTATAAAATTTATAAGGAAAGGCAAAGGAACTAGAATACCAAAAATAATTCTGAGAAAGAATAAACTAGGAGAAATCGACCTACCCAGTTTTGAGACACATACAGCAACAAGTATCAAGACTAGACAGTCTAGAAACACATAACAGAGAACACAAAAATGGGCCTACTAATAGCCGACTAATTTTTGACAATAGTACACAGGTAATTCCATGGAGTAAGTACAGCCTTTTCAACAAACATCGGCATAAAAACAAACCTCAAAATGGGTCACAGGTTTAAAAGTAAAATATAAAATTTTTAGAAAAAAAAAGTAAGAGAAAAATGTCTTTGGAATCTAGGGTTAGACAAAGAGTTTTTAGACTTGGCACTGAAAGTGTGACTCATAAAAGATTTGATAAATAGGACTTTATCAAAATGTAAAAGGTCTGCTCTGCAAAAGACCCTATTAAAAGGATGCAAGATAAGCTACAGACTTGGAGAAAATATTGGCAAACAATATATCTAATGAAGGATTTGGATCTAGAACGTTCAAAGGTCAACAATTTTTTAAAAATCCAGTTGGAAAATAGGCAAAAGACATGAGTAGACATTCTACCAAAGAGGATACTCAGATGGAAATCAGCACATGAAAAGATGGCTGTCGTTTCCCTGACGGCTAATGGGAAAGACAACCACAGCGAAATGTTAGCACACACTTTCAGTGGTTAAATACAGCAGTGCTTCAGCGTGGATGAGCTTGACGTTATGCTAAGTAAAATACATAGAAGGAAACATGCGGCATGATTACCCCCACACAAGGTACATAGATCAGTCAAGCTCCTAGAGACATAAAGCAGGATGGAGGGGCCAGGGGCGGGGGGCGGGGAGGGCGAGGGGTCAGTTTCACGGGGACGGGGCTTCAGGCTGGGAAGATGGCATGTTCTGGAGATGATGGTGAGGATGGCTGCAGAACCCTGTGAGGCTGCTTAACGCCCGAGCTGTGCACTCTAAAATGATCAAGGTGGTCAATTCTGTGTTGTGTGCTTTACCACAATTTAATACATTCATTTACAAAAAAAGAAACAAAGAAATGACTGGTGCTCTGCCTTGGGCTCTGGGGTAGGACGCAGTCAGGCCCACTTGGTTCACAGCGTGAAGCCCAGGCGGGCGGTCTCTCTGGCCTGAGGGGCCATGTGTGTTCCCAGCACAGGCCATGTTCAGAGACCTGGGGGCTCCTCAGAGCAGGACGGCTGAGTACAGCCTCCGCCCCGCCCCCGATCTTGACAGGGCTAGTGGCCTTAGACGTCCACACGCTTCACCCTTGCCGACACCATGGTGACCCAACAGGCGTGCAGCTCTGACGTAAATACCTGGGACTGGACGGGGGAGTATGGGCTGCCAGGTTCCCCACTCAGGAGAGTCTCGCTGTTCATCTTCGTTTTTAGACAAGCAATATAGCGACTGCAGAAATCTTTGCAGAGTTCATTAACCTTTTCCAGCTCAAGAAGATGAATACGCAGAACCTGTATGGCTTTTACCATCTAGAAGCAAAAAAATCGAAACTTTCAGACAAGAACCAGGGAGCACGAGGGTAAGCGGCCATCATCACCACACAAGTCTCCTGCACAGACACGGCCGCCTGGGCTGCCAGGACCAGGAGGAGGAAGACGTCAGAGTCTGCAGGATCACCAAGCACTGCAGCTGCGCTGCCCTGTGGCTTGGTGTCGGGCTCAGCTGGTGAGCAGAGGGGGAGGCCCACCTCCCAGATGGCAGGCACAGTCTGGGAGCTGCTGGGCTCAACCTCGGCTCCCTTGGTGACTCACCCTCACTCTGCTCCTGTTCCTTCATCTGTAAACGAGGATGAACCTGTGCCCACCCGCCAGGTGCCTCTTAATTTTGAAGAAGTTCAACTTACCAACTCTGCTTGCAATGGATTCTGCTTTTGGTGTCAAGTCTAAGAACTCTCTGCCCGGCCCTAGACTAGCCCCAGATCCTAAAGATTTTCTCTTACAGTTTTCCTAAAAAGTTCTTCAGTTTTACACAAAGGCACTAAATTTGGGAGTAATTTGCCTCCTAGTAGTACATAACGTGGATACCAGTGATGAACCAGCACCACAAACACCACTTCCTGTGAACCTACAACCTAAAACTCAGCTCGGTCCCCGTGACCTTGGTGCAGCAGTTCAGGCATCTCTGCGGAGTGAGCCAGCCAGCCAGCTGATGCCGAGAATGACCACGCGCCAGCCCCACTGGCCCTGTGTGGGGCGTCTAGCAGGAGGGCCCTGGTCCCTGCCAGCCTGGCCCACACTGGCACTCCTGCTCCCTCCTCACTGATGGCAGCACGTGGAGGGCCAGAGGCAGGGAGAGCACATGGTCTTCATCCCCAGAGGGCGGGTGCTGTTGGTTCCATTTCCAAGATGAGGACTCAGACTCAAAGTCAGACATCTCATCTAGAAAATCTATCTAGCTGTAAGGGTGAATATATACTAAGAAATTAAAAACAGCACCTAAGACCAGGGCAGTTTATCCAGGGAAGTTTTCCAAAAACCCTTCCCTGCTAATGAGGGGCCTCAGGCTGTGGTCTGAGAGCTGGCCGACTCCAGTGGGAATCTGGTGGAGGAACACGTCCCAGACACAGGCTGCCAGTGCTGGAGGGCACCGCTCCCCTGGGGCACCGCAGTGACATCACCCCAAGGAACTCTCCATGGCCTTCAGAAAGCACAGAGAACCCAGAGGTTGGGAGCACTGCACCTGGGAGGAAGGTGCCCTCGTGAGCCGGGCTGGCTTGGACAGAAAGGCCAAGGAGGCCGCGAGGGGGGCCAGAGGCTCTGTTAAGCTGGCCCCAGCTCTGTGCTCATGCCCGCTCCACCCCAGGTCTTCATACAGTCTATCACCCACCAGCAGTGCTGGCCTCCAGAGCAAAGTCAAGGTCCACGATCAGGGGGAGCAAAGTCAAGGTCCACGATCAGGGGATTGCTGAGAGCTGATGCTGGGCTCAGACACACTGCCTGGGAAGCAAGGCAGGGGGCACGGCAATCCCAGAGGGCCTTCCCAAACACTCGGGAGGGACTGAACTCCTGGCCCACTCAGCTCACAGGCTCAAGCCATCTGGCTGGATTACTACAGGAACGGGTCACCGGAGAATGCTGGAGACCTGGCTGATCTCAAGAAATGGAAAATTCCCCGCTTCAGCAAAACCAAAAACAATCCAAAGTTCTAATTAGAGATGTACAATTTATTCAACAGGTTAAATTTAGAAGAAATAAAAATGAAAACCGTGAATTTTACTTACTAAATTGTCAGTTTCTGGATCTTCACAGAAGAAGGGCTTTCCCTCCTTCTCCTGCTTCCTCACAAAGTTCTCAATGTCCACATCGAAACTGGCAGAAGTCGTGCCTTCTGAGCCCTGTGTAGACTGTTCACATTTTTCAAACAACAAAGCTAATAATGGAAATAGTGGATGCCTGGGGGAGGGAAATGTTAAAATATGTGTTCTACATTTTCATGAAAATGCTTTAGTATGTATATACGCACTGTTTTATGTAAGAGCTTTGCTGAGATATAATTCACATGCCACACAATTCACCCGCTTACAGTTTTTAATTCGGTGGATTTTAGTATATTCACAGAGTTGTACAACCACCACCGTCAATTTTCTAATATGACCACCCCCCAAGGAAACCCTGTAGCGGTTCGCAGTCACTCTCCATTCTCCACCAAACTCCAGCCCCAGGTCAGCACTCATCTGCCGTCTTACAGATTTGCCAGTTCTAGACATTTTATACAAATGGAGTCATATATTATGTGACCTTCAGTGTCTGACTTTTTTCACTTCGCATGATGTCCTCAAGGCTTGTCACTGTTGGAACATGTATCAGTCAGTACCTCCTTCTTTGTTCTGGCCACATAATATTCCATTGCATGGTTAACACCAGCTGGCTAACTCTGGAGTTTACATCAGGTCCATATTCTACTTTGAGTAGATTTTTGTGTCGGATGTGAGCTTAGGGCCTGGGTCTTCTCTCTGCGCATCGACGTCCAGCCGCTCCAGCGCCATTTGTTGGAGAGTCTACCTCTCCTCCACTGAGAAAATCAAGTAGACAAAGTCTTCCAACCTCATTCTTCTTCCTCAAAATTGTTTCAGCAGCTCTAGTTCTTTGACTTCCATATAAAATTTACGACCAACTTGTCTATATGTATAAATACATCCTGCTGAGATTTTCATTGCAACTGCTGCAGAGCTAAAGATCAATTTCAGGACATCTTTACGATGTTGAATCTTCCCGTCCATGAACACGGCATGCCCTTTCATTAAGGATTTCTTTGACTGCCTGCATGGGCGTTTTACAGTTTTCAGCATAATTTTCTGCATGTGTTTTGTCAGATTTACACCAAAATTTTTTTGGAGCTCTTGTAATGGTATTCTTATCTTTTTAACTTCAGTTTTCAATTGTACACCATTAGTATAAAAACAGGACTGGTTTCTACGTGTTGCTGTTGCAACCTGTGACCTTATTAAACTCAATTGTTTCATTCTGGAAGTTCTTTGGTAAACTTGGAGATTTTCTATACATAGACAATCACATCATTTGTGCATAAAGCCAATTTAATTTCTGCCTTTCTAACTGGGTATGTCTTCTCCTTGTCTTGCCTCACTGAACTGGCTGAACTTCTGCCACAGAGATGAACAGGAGGAGCCAGGGTGGACACCTCTGCCTTGTCCCCAGACTTGGGGAAAACATTCCATCTTCCACCATTAAGTATGACGTGAGCTCTAGGTTTTTTGGTAGTTTCCCTACATCAGGTTAAGAAAGCGCCCCTCTGTGACTGCTGCACTGGCGGTTTTTAGGTATAACTGGCTGTTGACTTCTGTCAAATGCTTCTTGGCATCACTTGATATGATCACGTCATATGGCTCACTGGTTGATCTCTGAACGGTGAACCAGTCTCGCTTCCTGGGATAAACTCCACCTGGTCAGTAATACTCTTCTCTTTCCATGCTGCTCGATTTTGTTAATATTTTACTAATGATTTTTATGCCAAAGTTCGTGAAGCATACTGACTGGTCTTCACATTTCTTTTTCTGTGTTGTCTTTGTCTGGCTTTGGTGGCAGAGGTGATTCTCCATTCATAAGGTGAGCTCAGAAGCACCCCATCTTCTGTTTACTGGGAGAAACTGGGTAGACTTGCTGTTTTTCCTTCTTTGTGGTAGAAATCTCTAGTACAATCAGCTGGGCTTAAAGACTGCTTGTTGTAAGGTTGACTAAATGTAGACTTATACTCCAAAACTGTTTTTAAAAAAGATATTAGCAATAACATGGTAACCTGAGAAAACTTTCACCCCAGCATTATCACATTCCAGCCCACTACTCTGCCCAGCCAACAGCTCACTTTCGGTTTAACCAGGCCTCCATCCTCATCACTCCTCTGAACGAGCACCCACACACTTCACATCTCACCGCTACCTATAAATGGCCTGCTTATCTGCATCCATCGGTGTCTGGGACCCCACTGGGGGAGGGCTCACTCCTTCCACATCTGGTTCAGAGCAGTTGGGGTCTTGCTCCGTTTTTAACTCTGTGACTACCTGCATCTGTGAGAGGAGGAAGAGTATTTTTGTTACTAAAAACAAAGTAAGTTGCTGCTAAGTATTCTATTCTCAAAGCAGAGGAATGGCAAACTGCCAGGTGGTTATATAACTGGCAATAGTACGTAAGGAATATACCAACAAAGCTCCTTTGAGTGTACTAATAATATGCTTTCAAATGGTTAAAAAAAAAAAGGTCAGATTTCCAAACCATTTAAAAATTGAGAGGACTAATGTGTGAAACACGTTATTTGCAAAACCTCTGAAGGGAACCAGTGCACGTGAGACCTGACCCGTCCGCCTCTCCTCGCTGTAACATCCTCACAGCGGGTAATGCTGTGGTTGGAGAAGCAGAAACAGTCCACGCTCTCTTATCTTGTCACAAAAACAACTCAAGCCCAAGACACTTCATATGTGTGATGGGGCTGGAATTCTCCCTTCCCAGTCCTTAAACTCAGGAATACACAAGGTATAAAACTTTAAGGAAAGTCACTGCATCTAGAAAGCAAAGACCAGCTGTGTTTAAAGAACAGTTTTAAACATAAGAGGAAGTCTTGAAGCTATTATCATTGAAATTGCTTTGGCTGGCTGTGCTATTTGGAACTTAGGGGAAGAATATTTAAATCCCTAAACATAAAAGAAATCGATTTACAAATATAACAAAACCACTCCATTAACTTCTCTTATCCCTGAGCTGATCAGTGCCCTGGCTTCTTCAGGGCTGGGGTGTCTGGGATCTACCTGCCCCGCCCCCAGCTGCTACCCCTTTCCCCTCAAGGAGGTAGACTCTTGGGGGAGCCTGGCTGGGGGGGCTCATCCTCAGTCGTCCTGCCAGGAGGGCAGCCTGGCGCTCAGGCCGCAGCCCTGCAGGCTGGCTTGGGCTTTGTTCTCTCCAACAGAACAGAGCCAGCAGGTCACTGCATGATGCTTCCGGATGAAACAGCATACTCGGGAATAGTTTCTCTCTTAAAAAATAAACCAAAACCGAAAGCAACTGACTAAAAAAGCCCAATCAAACAGTATTTCTGGAGAGAAGTCTGACAGTATTATTTTTTAAAAAGCTTAAGATTTATTTCAGGATTTTTAAAAATGATTGTGAAAAAAGAGCAATCTAACTGTTCTCCCTCAGAGGGCTGTCTAAGTAGACGTGGTCGATCTATATTGTAGAAAATCAAATGCTTACTGCAAGGAAGAACACTCACAACAGTTTTCCACATTCTGGGAGGTGCGGAGCTATTACAAGCACTGGCCCAGCCCTCCCTGGACTCAGTGCCTCAGGGCGGGGGTCAGCTGCAGGGGCAGCAGAGGTGAGAGCATGTGAAGGTCCAGGGTCCCCAGGGCACAGAGCCCGCAAGAAGCCACCACAGGGACACCATTAGATGTGCCTCTGAGAAACAAAATCACTTGGAAATAGCAGAGGACTTCTGGTGAAGAGAGCAGCCTGAAACAGAATTCCCTATCTCTGAGAAGTAGAAACACTTAATTTGAAAAGTCAACAAAAACAAAATTGCTGCAATGGGAAACATTCCAGGAATGGCACAAAACTGTCCATCAAAGAAAGACCTAACTTGGAAAGGGAGGGGCACAGCCTCCAAATCTCACCAAGTGGGGAGTGACAGGTGGGTGAGGTGCCCCAGGCTTGGGCACTCCCTACACCCTCAAGCAGGGAGCTGGGTATCGTGACCGCCTCCTGCAGGGATAGGAAAAGTACAGACAGAACCCCACGTGTCATCAGACGAGTCCCCTCCACCGCCCACGTCCACGGACAGAAACAGAGCAGATGGTCCGGCTCCACTCAGACCAGCAAGCGGGCAACACGGGAATCTGCGATCATCACCACAACCAGCTTTTCTGTAAAACCGACATTTACTAACACTAACATTAAAAAGGTAAATTCCCAAGAAACTCTGATTTAGGGGACTCAAAATTACTGAATCTTGGTGTTATTTAGGAAACAACTTGAACAATTCTACAGCTAATCCTTCGGAGCACCAAGATGTAATAAATGCATCGAGCATTTAACAGTGACCCTGCATCCGCAGGGAGGCATGTGTGAATGCACAGGCGCTGCGGGTGCCCCAGCAGGGAGGCGTGTGTGAATGCACAAGAACTGCTGGTGCTCCAGCAGGGAGGCGTGTGCGAACACACAGGCAGGCGCTGCGGGTGCCCCAGCAGGGAGGCGTGTGTGAACGCACAGGCGCTGCGGGTGCCCCAGCAGGGAGGCGTGTGTGAACGCACAGGCGCTGCGGGTGCTCCAGCACCAGGTGGGTGGGCTGCTCAGGGTGTGGGGCAGGGTGCAGCGCTCACTTGTTGCCCATCTGGATAGCTGTCTATGCTCAGTGTCTGTGTCGCCATCATGGTGAATGAATTCCTTATAAAACATCAGATCGTCTTGAGTCAAACGCAAATGGTGTCTGGGAAAACAAAAACAGAGAAGCATCAGTCACTAAGTCAGAGCATTGCTGTCTGCTTACTCCATAGCGCCCATATACCTTTTAAAATACGTTATTTCCACACGGAAAGTAAAAAGCACCCTTCACTACAGTCTAAGACAAACACTACGCAGCACTCCACACCTGCCTGGTAATCACACATTAGTGCCTGCCTGGCCGGGTGTGTCAGCTCGTTTGCAGGCATCTGGGCCTCTTCCTCACTGAGCAACACCTAGTAAAGTCTACATGTGCAGGGCTTTCCCAGGACCACAAACAGGAGGGACACCAGGCAGCACATGGGAGACATGGGCAGGGGAACACGACAGAGGGCGAGCGTGCAGCTGGCAGGCCCCAGGGCCATGTGACACTGAGCCTGCCAGGCCAGTCTTAGGCAGGAAGGACACAGGAGGGCTTGGAGGGGTGGCGCCAGGCATCAGCTTACAGCCACAGGCAGCGCAGAGGTGGACACTGCCATCCACCTGTCAGTGCGCACTCAGGTACATGAGATGAGGGAACTAGGTGGGGACAGAGGATGACGGGGGCAGCTGCCTGCCACCCACAGGCAGTAGGACAGTGGTGCTGTGTGCAGAGGGACGGCAGGGAAGGGGCGCCATGGGGGGCACAGAGCAGGCCACACCGGCTCACGGTACAGGTGAACATGGTGGTCTTCCTGGGGGGCAGGAAGTCCTGGGAAGGTGTGAGCAGGAAGGCAGAGGCTTCAGCTCAGGACAAGCCCTCTGATGGTGTGCAGGGCGGACTGAATGACTGTGGCGCCAAGGAGGGCGGGGGCATGTGGACAAGAGCCTCAGGAGCACAGGCTGTGCAGAGGGTCTGGCTACGCGTGGGAAGGGTTGGGAGAGTTGACAGTCCTCACCTGAGCAACCGGCCGAGCAGAGCCGCATGTCCGGAGGTGGAGCCAACCGTGGGGAGCAGGTTCTATGGCCTGGGGGGAGAAAGCAAGAGACAGAATGTTGCAGGCTCGAGACGCTTCTCAGCATCCACAGGGAACCTGAACAAGCGAGGCTGGGCCACAGGGACAAGCCTGGCACCCATCATGGCGCGGCCAGCACGTGCAGAGGCCCGACGTGTCCTCCAGGAGGGCCCATGTCCTAGCCCGGGCCTGCACACGGAGCCTTACTTAGACACAGGATCTTCACAGATGTCATCATGTTAGGGGTCTCGAGAGCGTGTCCTGGAAAGAGGGGAGTGGAGAGGCTCTAGGGGGCAGCCAGGTGAACCCCTGTGAACTGGAGGCAGAGCCTGGAGTGACACTGCGACAAGCCAAGGACCACTGCAGCCAGCTGGTCGGGAGGGACCGAGCCGGGAGGGCCTGAGCCACTCCCTGACTGGTGTCCCCTGACAGCAGCTTCTGGGCAGGTCTGCCATGGTCCCTACAGCGGACCCAGATGAAACACAGCAGAGGCCCTAGAGAGTTCCAGGCAGACGACCAAGGCCACAGCCACGTCGGCCTCGGCTGGAAGCCAATTCTCCAAGGTCTCTTTCGAGGACCCATCAGCAGGGTGGAACACACAGCAGCCAAGCCCACTGCTGCCCGATCCAGGTCGTGGGGGTCACGCTTCCACTCTTCCAACTTCGAGGGCTTTCAGAATGCCCGCAGTGAATACCGCGGACAAGCCAAAATTTTATCAACAGAATATATAGACGTGTAGTCCTTCTCACTACCAAATCTGGTTAAACCTTCAATATGGGACCTAACTGGGTACAACTGTTCTAAAAGAGAATTTTGAAATTTGTGTCAAAAGTTTTGAAAATACATTCAGTCTACAATGGAAGAAACTGGAAGAAGTGGGGGAGGGGGTGGGGGGAAAGCAACTCCATGTGACTAATATTTCATTGAG
The DNA here is from genome assembly GCF_032405125.1 of Capricornis sumatraensis. Classification (NCBI taxonomy): domain Eukaryota; kingdom Metazoa; phylum Chordata; class Mammalia; order Artiodactyla; family Bovidae; genus Capricornis; species Capricornis sumatraensis. The sequence continues at coordinate 249,127,515 of NC_091069.1, read as the reverse complement.
TAAAGATGCGGGAAAGACACAGATGTCTAGAACAGTCTTTGGACTGTGGGAGAAGGCGAGGGTGGGATGATCTGAGAGAATAGCATTGAAACATGTATATTACCATATGTGAAACAGATCGCCAGTCCAGGTTCGATGCATGAGACAGGGTGCTCAGTGCTGGTGTACTGGGATGACCCTAAGGGATGGGATGGGGAGGGAGGTGGGAGGGGGGTTCAGGATGGGGAACACATGTACACCCATGGCTGATTCATGTCAATGTATGGCGAAAACCACCACAATATTGTAATTAGCCTCCAATTAAAATAAATAAATTTAAAAAAAAAAGATAGGAGGAAAGAGTGCCAAGGTAACCGACACTGCCACAGGACACCCAGGAAGCCAGAAGAGCAGCCAGCAGATGGCGCTGTCCGCGCGAAAGGGCAGTCCAGGTCCAGGCCAGCCCGCGGCACTGTGACAGCAGCAGCAGAACAATCCTCCACCTGGGCAGTAACACTGACTGGCACCTGTGGGCGGGCAGCGGAATTCACGGGGTTCACCCGGGAAGACTTGCTTGGGCATAGGAGGAAGGGTGTGCTCCGGTCAAGGCCTCTGCCAAGCTGCTACAGGCCCTCCCAGATCACAGATAGACCCTGCCCTATTGCACAGGAAAGTAAGTTTCTATTATGTTCAGACTCAAACAACAGTGTCTTCACTTCTTTTTGGAAAAGATTATACTTCATTTATAGTTACTTAAAAATATTGGCTATATTCCCTGTGCTGTGCAATATATCCTTGAATCTTACTTTATTAAAAAAAAAAAATTATCTATTGCTTATTTGGCTGTGCCAGGCCTCAGTTGCAGGATTCGGGATCTTTCGTATTGGCAGCGTGTGGGATCTTGTTCCCAGGCCAGGGATCAAACTTGGGCTCGCTGCATTGGGAGTGCAGAGTCTTAGCGAAGATAAGGAAGACCCTATCTTGTCCATTTTATACCTAGTAGTTTGTGTCTCCTAATCCCCTACCTCTATTTGCCTTTCCCCTCTCCCTGCTGGTAACTACTAGTTTGATCTCTGTATCTGTGAATCTGCTTCTCTTTTGTTATAGTCACTAGTTTATTCCTTAGATTCCACATATAAGGGAACCATGCAGTATTTGCCTCTTATTTCACTAAGCATAATATCCCCCATGTCCACCCATATTGTCTCAAAAGGCAAGTTTTCATTTTTCATGGCTGAGTCATATTCCACTGTATACATGTACCACTTCTTCTTTACCTACTCATCTGCTGATGGACGCTTAGACTACTTCCACATCTTCGCTACTGTAAATAGTGTTGCTATGAACATCTGAATCAGTGTTTTCGTTTTCTTCAGATACATGCCAGGACTGGGATTGCGGGATCACATGGGAGCTCTATTTTCAGTTTTCTAAGGAACCTCCATATGGTTCTCCACTGTGGCTGCACCAATCTATATTCCTACCAACAGTGCACACAGGTCCCCTTTCTTCTGATTGTCCTCACTACTTACTGTCATGTGAGGCTCCAACTCATTTGAAAAGACCCTGATCCTGGGAAAGATTGAGGGCAGGAGGAGAAGGGGACGACAGAGGATGAGATGGTTGGATGGCATCACCAACTCAATGGACATGAGTTTGGGTAGACTCCGGGAGTTGGTGATGGACAGGGAGGCCTGGCGGGCTGCGGTTCATGGGGTCACAAAGAGTCGGACACAACTGAGCGACTGAACTGAACTGAACTGAACTGAGGCTCCAACATACAAGTTGGAGAACCACCAGCCCAAAAGACATACAACACCCTGGTGTTCAAGGGCAATAAGACATGGGCTTTGTTTATTTTATTTTACAAATTCCATCCAGTTAAAAAAGGACACATTAATGGAAACTGTCACTTTGATACCCTTTCAAGAGTCCAGCCAGACTAATACAAATGAAGAAAACACAGCTTTCCAAACTTCATGTACAGAAATCTTAAAACTAAAAGTAATTTTAAAAGTACAAAATTTAAAACAATACATCCTTTTTCAGCTGGCAATTATTAAATCTAAAAGAGTGGTGCACCACTTTGCTAGCAAAGATGAAGTGAAACCTGCCATACTGAAGGAGTCCCAGGTCCCACAAATCGTGACAGCAATTTGTCAGAAAGCAATTTGACCATATGTATTTGAAGGGCATGCTCAATCACTAATTCATGACCGACTCTTTGTGACCCCATGGACTGTAGCCCACTAGGCTCTTCTGTCCATGAGATTTCCCAGTAAGAATACTGGATGGGCTGCCATTTCCTTCTCCAGGGGATCTTCCTGAACCAGGGAATGAACCCATGTCTCCTGTATCGGCGGGCAGATTCTTTACCACTGAGCCACCAGAGAAGCCCCCGACCATGGGTATGCATACTAAATCACTTCAGTCATGTCCAACTCTTTGCAACACTATAGACTGTAGCCCGCTATGGTCACATATCAAAAAAAGGTTACAATCTTCTCGAAGTCAGCTAAGAAGACAGCATTAGTGTTGTGACCTTGAAGGCAGACAAACATGAAATGTGAGCCAGTTCTAACAAGCATTTTAACGTTTCTGAGCATTCTAGTCCAGGACAACTGACAAATCAGGAAAGAACCAGAGGCAGACAGACTGGCCGAGTCCCACCAGGTGGACAGACCTTCCTGCTCAGAGCAGATGGGAAGGTCTGAGTTGGCTCAGTCCACAGGGACCTGAAGAAGAGATGCAGCATGTGGGTCAAAGCAGGCCCGGCTTGGCAGCACCCCAGCTCCCCACATCCCAGCCCATGTGATACCCCCCCAGATGACAACCTCGACATGCCTGAGATGACTTCCCTATGGCCTCAGTGGTGTCTCTAAGCCCTCAGGGAGATTTAGATTTTGATATTATTGTGTTTAGCTTCACAGAATAATCTGTGTATTTGGCACTTAAGTTGTTTGCAGTATTTAAGAAAACTTGGCAACTTAATCTTAGACATCAGCTTTGATTCCAGTTTGAAAGGTGTAACTGAGTTACTGAATTAACACATTTCTTTTTTAGGGAAAAGGTATCAGAAGTTTACTAAGATTGCAAACATTTCTTCCCTTATGCAAGTTTACTGACTGCCAGGGACTATTCTAGGTCCCAAAGGTACAGCGGTAAACAAAATCAAGTTCCTCATCCCATGGAACCCACTTACTGGCAGAAGGCTTGGAAAGTGTGGTAACTTGAGACTTGCCACACGTGTGATTTTTGAGTGACTACATCTACTTAAGAAACTTTGATTTAGTCAGATAGTTAAGGTGCTTAAAATGAAAAAGGTCTCTACTAAAAACTAGGTTTTCAAGCTGCATAAGGAGATTAAAGTTGTATATGGGTGCATGGTACATGTGAAAACGGTACATGCAGTCTGATCATCTTGAATTGATCAAAGGCTGTCTTATGGGTGAAAGATCAAAACTGACTAAACTTATAAAGAGAATAATAAAAATTGTACATAAAAGCATAGAGGAAAAAACAGGCCTGTAGCCTCAATAAACACTGATTTTATTTCTTTTTATTTTTAAAAATACTTTTCTCTGTTTATTGGCCGTGGTGTGTCTCCGCTGCTGTGCAGGCTTCCCTCTAGTTGGAGCGAGCGGGCGCCACTCTCCAGCTGTGGTGAGCAGCTTCGTGCTGTGGGGTTCCTCTTGTTGCGGAGCATGGGCTCTGTGGTGCTCGGGCTTCAGTAGCTGCCGTACTAGAGCACGGGCCCAGCAGCTGCGGCACATGGCTTAGTTGCTCTGAGGTATGTGGGTATCTTCCTGGATCAGGGATTGAATCTGTTTCTCCTGCATTGGCAGGTGGATTCTTTACCACTGAGCCACTGGGGAAGTCCATAAATGTTGATTTTAAAATACCATCAAATAAACTCTTCTATGCTCTAAACTTCACTTCAGAGGGCATTAAAAACTCATGGAAATGTATCCCATTGTTCACTGCAGCACTATTTACAATAACTAGAACATGGAAGCAACCTAGATATCCATTGACAGATGAATGGATAAAGAAGTTGTGGTACATATACACAGTGGAATATTACTCAGCCATAAAAAGGAACACAAATGTCAGTTCTAATGAGGTGGATGAACCTATAGCCTATTATACAGAGTGAAGTAAGTCAGAAAGAGAAAGATAAATACTGTATTCTAACACAAGCATACGGAATCTAGAAAAATGGTACTGAAGAATTTACTTCCAGGGCAGCAGTGGAGAAACAGACATAGAGAATAGACTTATGGACATGGGGAGAGAGGCGGAAAGGGGGAAATGAATGGAGAGAGGAACATGGAAACTTACATTACCATATGCAAAATAGACAGCCAATGGGAATTTGCTGTATGGCTCAGGAAACTCAAACGGGCTCTGTATCAATCTAGAGGGGAGGGAGATGGGAGGGAGGTTAAAGAGGAAGGGATCATATGTATACCTACGGCTCATTCATGTTGCGGTTTGACAGGAAACAACAAAATTCTGTAAAAGCAACTATCCTTCAATTAAAAACAAAAAAACTCATGGCAAGAAAGCCAGAGGGAAATGATGTGTTTTATCCACATTAATAAAAAATGGAAACAGAACCTACACACCAGCCACAGGACAATGAATGGTAGAATCCACAGTGGTCCCGAGCATCAATCGTGGACATGAAGGTTAATCATGGCAATAGGCTCATAGTGCTGTCAGGGGGAAAGGCAGTGCACAGAGTCTGCTGGACACATGGCTGGGCCTGATGCAGCCCACAGGCACCTACTGAAAGTCTTCCCTGAGCCAAGCTCTGTTCTCAATGCTGGGGATGGGGCAGCAAACCAGACACGGTCCCTGCTGTCAACAGACAACCTCACAACCATGTTGAAAAAGTGTCCAGAATTAATATGGGAAGAAGAGACATCTGTGAGCACCCTAAGCATGTGGCTCTCTCCCACCTCCTTTATTAACTGACGTTTTCCTCTGTGGAGGTCTTCTCTACTCCTGGTTCATCAATCCTGAAACACTTTACCATTTTTCTTGCTACTATCAAAAGTATCTCGTTGTCACTATACTTTCTGGAGGACTGCTGGGTAAGAAATGCCTCCGGTCTGCAGGCTAACCTCATACCTACCAACATTTCTAATGGTTTATGAAAAGTCTACTGGTTTTTCTCAGCACATGCAGATAAAATCCCAATCAACATTCCTGTTTTGTTCTTCTTTCGAGAAACTAAAAAAATGTCAAGCTATCCTGCAAGGCCACAGTAACAACAAAGAAGTGGTAATGGCACAAGAACAGGTAAATGGGCCGGTGGAACAGCAGGAATGAGACCTCAGACCTGCCAGGGCTGGAAGGAAAAGCACCAAAGATGCAAAATGCTTTGGAATCTTGATGTGTTTACGAAAACCTCTCTGAACTCAATCAGTGCCTGCAAAGTGCGAGTGAACCCGGGGTTCTGGCGCTGCTCCCCACAGGCACTGTGGTGGTCAGCCACGTGCTCCCACTCAGCCTCGGGCAGGTGGACTCTAGGGGACCGGGGCTGGCAGCGTAGAAGCCCCACAAGGTCAGAGCTCCATGTCGCCCTCCTGTTACGTAACCCACACAACACAGAGACACACTGAGCCCTGGTCCCAGGAGGGAGCGTCTTCACTGTACCACCAGCGCCACAATGGGCTCGGTGAGGGTGGGAGGGAAGACAAGGCAGGCAGCACCTACCCAGGGTCTACCTGTGTCCAGACCCCCACAAGCACTTTAGAACACATCCCCAAGCTCTGACATGCCTTCCTCCCTAGAAGAGGGTCTTTGTCCCCGCCTCTTAAACCTGACCCTAGTGACTCACTGGGAACCACGCATGAGACAGCATCCAAAGTGAGGCTGCGTGAGCCCAGGCCTGCGGCAGCTGTCACCATTCTCACTGGGTCACTCAATCCTAGAGCCCTGAGCATCCCCCCAACCCCTGTCAAGTAAGAAGTCTGACTAACCAGAACCCCACCTCCCCCTCCATGAGGAAGCGCAGGCCACAGGGAATGTCTACGCAGAGCTCCACAGCCCAGCTCACACCCGTACTGACAGCCAGCACCAAATTTCCAGTTTGAGAAAATCCCTCCCCAAGACCCCAGCCCTCAGACACCAAGCCACTCCCGGGCCTCCTGGTCCTCCCAGCTGAGGTCCCCAACCTGTAGGGCAGAGACAGGTCGCTCCCACCACACCCTTTCCAAACTCCTGGCCACAGACCCAGGAGCAGAATGAACGGGTCATCCTGTGCCCGCACCAGTAGGGACCAGGACACTTGCTAGTCTCTGCACCCCTGCCTGGCCTTCTCCTGCTCATGAGGCTGAATGCCTCTGAAAGAGCCTGGCTGCCAGGCCCGGCCTTTCCCTCTACATGCTATTTCTGAGAGCACAATAGACTTTGTTTTGTGAAAATTAGTAAACAGAAACCTCAGTGAAACAGAGTCAGGAGGCCAGCAGTGGTACTCTCATAACCTGACAGGAGGAACAGCCAGACAAGAAATGGACAGACTCTTCTCCCCACTTCCCAGAGCTCAGCCAATGGGGCAGTGCCCCAATCCAGCAACGCGAAGCCACTAGATGAACCCTGGATTCCTCCAGTGGACTCTGTTAACTCCTGCTCTCCCAACCTCTCCTTCTTTTAAAAAGAGTTCTCCTCTCCTGGTCAGCCAGGGACTTGCCCGGGCTCCATGTGGTTTCAGACCTGAAACTGCAGTTCTGTGTTGATCCTGAATAAACCCAGTTTTGCTGGCAAGATAACTGGCAGTCTATCTATGTCAGAGCAACTGTTTCTAAGATGACTATAGAACTCCCAAGGAAATCAAGAGAGTATTTGACAATCTGACAACTTTGATGCCTACAAATACTAATTTCATCAATTCAATCTATGAATTACTGTGCCATTCAAAACGGGAAACGCTAAGAGAATGGATGCGGAAGGTACACAGCACGACCTTCAGTCATGTGATGTTCAGTGCTGCCCAAATGTAACTCTGCACACACTAGTGAGTCTAAAGAAAGTGCCAGCCTGGCTCCAAGTGGCATCTCCCAGCAGCAGTCAAGGTATGCAGTCATACATTTCCAGAATATCCCACCACACATTCCTGAAGAGGAAAGGGACTCTTCCTCCCTGCTCATCAACACCTATAGGAAATACATACTGGAGCCAAAGTATGTTAACAGCACATGAAGGACTCTTGACACTGCCTGTGAGCATCTAAGTTAAAACACTGGATCACAAAGACCCTGGGGCTTCCCAGATGGCTCCTGGGCAGTAAAGAATTTGCCTGCCAATGCCAGAGATGTGGGTTTCGATCCCTGAGTTGGGAGGACCCCCTGGAGGAGGAAATGGCAACCCACTCCAGTATTCTTGCTTGGGAAATCCCATGGACAGAGGAGCCTCGTGGGCTATAGTCCAGGGGATCACAAAGAGCCAGACACGACTGAGCGACTAAAGAACAACGTGCCCCACTGCCATCACAATGTCTGGCACACAGCAGGTGCGCAATAACTGTTTAGTGAATGGTTGCTCCATTTAACACAGGAATTATCTGTTTCATGAAAGTTTGCTGTAAATCACCCCAGTGCCTCTTTAAAAAAAAAAAAAAAACTTATTATTTATTTAAATTTTATTGACGCACTGGCTGGCTCTTTGTTGCTATGTGTGCACTTCCTCTAGTCGTGGCGAGCAGCGGCTCCTTTCCAGTTGTGGTGTGCAGGCTTCTTCTTGAGGTGGCGTCTCTTGTTGCAGAGTACAGGCTCTAGGGTGCAGACTTAGCGGCTATGGCACACGGGCTCAGCTGTTTTGCCACATGTGGGACCTTCCCAGACCAGGGACGATCCTGAGTCCCCTGCACTGGCAGGCAGATTCTTAACCACTGGACCGCCTGGGAAGTCCCCAAAGATAAATCTTGACTACCTTCTCCATCTCATCTAAAGTTGCTGGTCTGTGCAAGTTTTCTACCTCCAAGGTCAATTCTGGTCCTTTATGCCTTCTTTATAAACCACTCACATCAGCTACTTGGTCTTTTTATCATCTGCTCTGGAGAAGGAAATGGCAACCCACTCCAGTACTCTTGCCTGGAAAATCCCATGGATAGAAGAACCTGGTAGGCTACAGTCCATGGGGTCGCAGAGTCGGACACGACTGAGCGACTTCACTTCAAATTTACCACCATCAAATTGTAAGGCATGTTATTATTTGTAAAATTTTCAGCCACATCCCTTTTAAAATACTATGTTCTCATTTCCTCATAATCAGATTTGCAAAAAGCAAAAATAGATTTGCCTTAACTTTATTTTCCTGGTTTCTTGAGTTGAAAGCTGAAGTCATTTATTTGCCTTGTTCTCTAGGAAACGGTTAGGTCTACTCCCTTTGTCCCTCCTGAGAGCTGGTTTGCCTCCTCCCATGAGTAGCGTTCAGTAGTCTTCTGTCTTTCATTTACAGAATGAACACTGATCTCCTCTTTAACCAGCATTATAAAGAAGGGGGTCCTAGCATTTTCAGGTGGATATTTTTAGCTGTCCTTTCACTCTTAGGTTCTGTCTAGGTTGCACTGTGGTCTGAGAATCTGGTCTATGGAATTAACTTTTCAAAACTTGGGATTTTTCTTTGTGGCCTAATATGTGGCGGGTTTTTGTTCAATGTTCTGTGTAACTGAGAATCTATACTTTAGGTTTGTTGGGCACAAGTTTCTGTACATCATCAGTTCTAGCCTTTAAATCCTTTCTCTCAGCGGTTCTCTACTGGGGGTGATTCTTGCCCCCAGGCGTTTGACAACTTCAGTTAACATTCTGCCTATCACAGTGGGTAGAGGCTGGGGATGCTGCTCACCCCGCTACACTGCCCGGGACAGCGCTCACAGAGAACCACATGGCACCGGTGCCAGTGGCCCTGAGTCAAGAAGCCCCTCCACACCTTCTCTTCTCTCTGGTCTAACCTGGTTTGTGGCTTGCTGAGGAGCCCCCTGTCAACTTCTCCCCCTTGGATCAACCTTCTGATTTTTCTACATTTTGATACATTGCTACATTACTGATACATTAGCTTAGTATAGAAAGAACTGCTCTTCTCATGCTTTTACCTGGAGTTCAGTTGACACTGGTATTGCTAAACCTTTCTTTCTGTAGGACTGACAACAGTTTTCTATCCCTTGTTTCCCACCTTCTTATTTTAGCTTTAGATAAAACAAGGTCACTTGTTCAGGTCGCTTACATACCGCATCAGCTAGATTTCATTTTTCGACTAAATCTGGAGATTTTATCACTTGGGAGAGCTAACCCTTTTACACTGTTCAGTGTCTCTGGGCTTGTTCATGCCATCTTACGTCGTTTGCTTTTTAACACACCATGCAAACCTCCTCATTCTCCTCTTTTTTCTGAATTCCTTTTTGTCGAGATGACGAAACTCTTCCTTGCTCCACTCTCCCCTCGGGTACCTGGGAGTCACATACTCTGCCTTCAGTCTCCTACTGGTTACCTCACACCACCTCAGCACTAACATCTGCATCCCAATCTGCTTCCAGAACAAGCATCGCTCCTTCGATGAAATGTCAACCTGCGTTATCATTCCACACTTGAATCTGTGCTCCTTAGCAGCAGGGACTCAGCGCTGGCAGTGAGCACACAGCAATCTGGGAAGGCAAATGTGTCTATATTTCAGAATCTTTTTTTTAAACCTTTAAAATGAATTTCAGGGCATTTAAAGGTCACACTTATAATCTGGGGTTTACCTGACTATAATGCTTCATTCTCATGAATGACATGTATGTAACCTGTCATTTATGCCCATGCACATGTATATTTGATATTCTATTTGTTCAGCAACACACAGCTAACAACACTGCCTCCTTCTAATGGGGGACCAAGTCAAACTTAGCAAAGTATCTTACAGTAACTAGTTTTGAACAGTGGGTTATTCTGACTTGTCTAGACAGGAATTCAGATTATTTTTAATGACATTCTAGCTAAAAGGAGAAAATATTTAAATGTTTTGTCTGCACTATAATCATCACCTTCAATATTATTTATTTTATGAGAAAATTACATTAAAAAAGCATTCCTTTAAGTTTTGATGGCAGAAATACTGGGGATATTCCATAATATGTTATTTCACTCCATGTATCAAATTCAACAGTTGAATTCTCCACTTGGAATTCACATAGAAAATCTTAAAAAAAAAAAAAAACAGGAAAAATAACATACATAAAGATGGAGAGATTTTTAAAGTTTAAAATAGTTACAGGTTATAGTCTTGGGATATACTAGAAAGTGAAAGTCACTCAGCTGTGTCTGACTCTTTGCAACCCCATGGACTGTAGCCCAGCAGGCTCCTCTGTACACAGAATTCTCCAAGCAAGAATACTGGAATGGGTAGCCATTCCCTTCTCCAGGGATATTCCCAACCCAGGGATCCAACCTGGGTCTCCTGCACTGCAGGCAGATTCTTTACCATCTGAGCCACCAAGAAAGTCCCAGGATATATTGGACTAACATTAACATTGAAACTGAGAAACAGGGACTTCCCAGGTGGTCCAGTGGTTAAGAAAGAATCTGCCTTGCAATGCAGGGGATGCAGGTCCAATCACTGGTCAGGGAACTAATAACCCACATGCCCTGGAGCAACTTAAGCCCTGTTCCTCAACCAGAGAGTCCGTGCAACAAAGATCCCCCATGCTACAACTAAGACCCAATGCAACCAAATAAATAAGCTTTAAAAAAAAAACAAAAAACGATAAATAAACATCTAAATAAACCATAGGTAAAGCATGTCCTCAAGCAAGTTAAAGAAACACTAGGCCCCCCGCCAGGGGACCTCCCTGGCGGTCCAGTGGTTAAGACTCCGAACTTCCACTGCAGGGGCTTGGGGTTTGATCTCTGGTCTGGGAACTAAGCATGGCCAAAAAATAAATGAACATTATCAAGTCAAAAGGGTCCATAAGAAAGCAAATCTCAGAGAAGTACTCAAGGAGTTGAGAATTACTCCATCTCCTGTTTTCATTCCTTTCACATAAGAATCACTCAAAGAGACATGAAGATCAAGGGGGAAAAAAAAAAAAGATTCTAGAAAGAAAAAAAGAGGCCGTGAATGAGGCTCCGGTCCTTTCCCCAGCCTGGGTTCCAGGCACTCAGGAGCTTAGCTGGCCTGCTCTCCAGCCAGGAACTCCAGAGCTGGCGATGTAGAGCCCTCTGGCATCTGGGGTCTCAGAACAGGGGCTTCTGGGCAAGGCGGGGCACCCATGAGAAAGAATTTGACACTCTACACTGACTCTATCGGAGAGCAGGGATTTTTGGTGCTCTGATGACAGAGAAAAATCAAAGAGCAAGGAGGCATTGGGAACCCCACTGGAACAGAGGTTTCTAGATTTAGGCTTCCAGCATTTATTCCCATGGATCCCTTTAGATTCTAATCAAGAGTTAAGAGCAATTTACATAGGCTCTATATTGACACCCATCACACTACATACTGGTCATCACAAGGTTAAGAGTCCAGTGAGTCCAGTGAGAGAAAATACCCTCCCTTTCCCCTTTTATTATTTCCCCAACAGTTATACTGTTTGATCCATCTAGATCCAGACCTACTGGTTTCAGGGGAGCACTGAGTCAGCCAGCACTCTTCCTGAAGAGGGCCCGCTGGTAACTGTGTGTGGCTTTGCGGGCCACACACAGCCTCTATCACGTCTTATTTTTCCTCTGCAGTATACCATGGATGGTTCCAGGACTGTACAAAATGGGCCACAGTGGGACGCGGCACACAGGCCTGTCGCTTACCAACCCCTGGCCTAGAGTTTAGCTGTCCCAAGAGACACATTATACTATAACCCCAGCTACAACGTGCTCTAACTCAGCCTCAGTGATGCAGTCTCTTGCATTTTTCATTTAGTCCACACACATGCTGAGGTGTCCGGCAGCTCCCTCCCTTCCCGGTTACCAGGCCCACCCAGCAGAGGCTCAGGTTTCCCAGCAGGGAGGGTCCTCAGCTACTCTCAGAAGCTGCTCTATGAGCAGGATCAATTCCATCCACACAGAAATGCAGGAAATTCTGGGGTCATTTCAGTTTTAGTGGCTGTGAGAGCTGGTAATGAAGCCGGAAGAGGATGGAGAGACAGTACAAACTACCCCTTTAGACCGAGGGTGGGGGGTGCGGAATTGATGATCCTTCTCTAAACCAAACCATAAAGCTGAGAGAGCTGTTAAGGACCCCAAGAAAACTGTCAAAATTCTATATTCAAAATAAGAGACCTTATCCAACACCCCTGGAGGATAGTAGCTGTATGTCACTACAGCGCCATCAGTCTTCATTCTTGTATGGGAAGGGCTGTGACTGGCTAGAGAACCAGCCGCCTGCCCCCACTACCCCCCCAACCCCAACCCCGCCAGGCACCCCCTCCTCCCTCCCCTTCCATCCACCTTCACATCCCTCTCCAGTGAGATGGTCAGTCAAGAACTCATTCTGAGGAGAAATGTTTGTCAAGAGATCACTTTATTTTTCGAGCAAGGTTTTGAGAGGCACCACTTGAAGTTTAATATAATATTCAAGTAAAATCACAGATGTTAAATCCTGTCAAAACAAAATCGAGCCCAAAAAAGCCAACCACATACGTTCACGAGAGACACAGCAAAATTCCAACAACAAAGGTGTTTAATGGTTTCCGAATCCCTTTCAGTAAATTCTGAGCTGAAAGGCCTATCACAGCTGGTAGAATTTAAACTCACATCACAGCTTTGTGTTTAAAACCATGACTACCACTCTCATCATTAAAAACGGACATTTGAAACTTTCATGATATACTTGCTGTTAATGGTCAATGAGTATCTTTTAGGTTCAATAGGAACCCAACGCTTCAAGGCAAGGTACCATGTCATGGTACCATCTTTCTCCTGAGGGCACTGTCTGAGCTCAGGGAAAGAGCACTGTGGACATGGGCCTGGCAGCCTTGTCCCTGCCCTGATCCGGCTGGTGCTCAGCTTGGCAGGCCAGAGGATGATCAAATAAACACAGGAAACAACAAGACCCACGTGCTTGAAAGGCTCCATCTACACCAGCAGGGACAGCCACACACACGCGAAACCAGAATCACAGAACTGTAGTAAGACCGCAGATAAACGCTGAAAATGAGAAACATGTCAATTACATAAATACATGAAAATACACATAACACTGACTAAAAATACAACTCAAAATAGCTGATGAATATGTAAAAACTTATGCCTATTCCATTAAAGTCGGGTTCCACACAAGGTGGTTTGGAAAATGCTGTTCCAGGGCATTACTTCTCAACCAGGGGGAGTTTTTGTCCCCCAGCAAATGCATGGCACTATCTGAAGACATTGTTGGTCGTTACACTTGTTGGTGGGGGTCCCGCTGGCATCTGCTAAAATCCTACAATGCATAGGACAAGAAGTACCCAGTCCCAAAAGTCAACAGGGGCCCAGCTTTGAACCCCTGCCCCAGAGGATCACAGGGGTGTTTCATTTATGCAACAATAAACTGTGATCTTATTTTTAAAAAGATACTTTGCATCAACACATAACTGAATTTATAATACTGTAAAATTAAATTTGATTTTTTAAAGCAAAAGAAAAATTTAAAAACCTTGATAAAATGTTTCAGCTATAGTATGGCATACACTGAGGGCTTGCCAAGCTCTCATGAAGGTACTTTCTGCAAATCCAACGAGACTGTTGAGGAAACTGCAATCACAATTCCTACCACCTACAGTCCCTTCCAAGTGACCCACCCCACTGCAGGCCCTGTGGAAAGGGAGTCGCTGTGAGCTGGCAAAACCCCACCCCTCCTTGGGGCACCTGGGGGACATGGTGGAGGGTGAGACAATTGTCACCCTGTCTCTGGGGTGGGCAGGGTGTGTGAGGAGAGCAGAAGAGGATAAGGCGGGCAAAGCTGAGGAGCAGAGAGTGTGCAGAAGCAGCAGACGGTTGAGATCAACAAGGAAAGGGCAAGCCCTGAACGTCAAGGCTGGGGTGGCAGCCAGATCCCGCCATGCCCCAAAGCTGCAACTCCATCCACCCCCAGGCCCAGCACTACCTGGGTCGTTGGACTCCACTAGGTTCCTTTCTCCCTTATTCCTGTGTGACCTGCCGGTGAAGTAAGCCTGCTGCCTGCCGCCCCGGGGCCTGAGTACGGCAGCCAGGCGTTAAAGACATGAACACCAGAGGCATTTCCCACCACGTGCCCTGTGGCCTCTCCCCGACAAGGCCAGAGGCTGCGCCAAATGACAGACACCTGTGGGGTGGCAGGGTCGCCCTGAGTAGAATAATCCCCAGACAGGAGTACATGACCCCACACTGGGCAGGCAGTGTGCCTGCCTGAAGGGAAGGGAGGGCTGGGGGTCTATTGGCTGGACCTGTCCAGACAAGTGCATCCTAACACTGGAGAGAAGGCTAAAGACAATGGGAACTAACAACGTTCACCAATGCACAGGCCCTCGGTCCCAAAACGTGACTGATCAGCGCTTTTCAAGATTCTAGAAGAGCTGGAGGACTTTCACCCAAGGAAGCTGAGATGGAATGAAGCAGCTACTCTGTCCCCTCCACAGGTCCCCAGAAGTGACCTCAGACCATAGAGCTTCCACATCCAGAGTCTGAAACCACCTTGCCAGACAAAAAGTTGGCTGGGCCAGCAACCGGCACAGTGTGCAAACCTCCCAGAAACAGTGAGTAGACCAGTAAGGCTGACACACCAAGACGAGGACAGCTGCCAGCCGAGGGCACCCAGCAGCCAGGTACCCTGACCATTTGCTGGCCAGGTGGGCAATACGGCCAGAGGGGCCTTATCTGACAGTCTCTACAGCCAGGTCTTTCCAACCAAATGCCTCTGCCTCCCAGTCCCTGAATGTTGAGTCCAACAATTTCAAAACTGAACCCTTTCAACACTATACTCCACTTTCCTAGACAACTTGTACAAGACAGAAGTGTAACCTATCCCACGTGTGAGTCATCACTACCGGTGTCAGACAGTTGCTCCAGTGACTCACCCTGCCATGACCCCAGACAGTTCAGCTCTGGGTTCCCTGAGCTGTGCTGTTTCTACTTCCTCATCACCCTTGCCCTCATCACCAGCATTATGAGGAAGAAAAAGGGGGGCACCTACATATTCCTAGGAAGGGATGCGCTGACAGCAAATCCACTGCTAGTGCAGAGGCTCTTAACTTGGTCTCTGTGAACCTGAATGAGAAAAAAATCACATCTTTATAACATCTGGCTGAAATTTAGCACTCATTCAATTCCACAGGTAGTCGCAAAATCCTGGAATTTGCACAGCACCTGTGACTTCTTCACTAACAGAAACTACAAATATTTTCACAAAACATTAGCACTGTACAAAAATCTCAAAGTGTCACTTATACTCATCAATACTCAAAAAGAATTAGATCTGGTGTTCCATCTGTTACTACGTGAGCTAATAAAAGCAGGTAAGGAAATTCATCACAAGTTTAGTTCAATATTTTTGATAACTGTTGCTGCTAAGTCACTTCAGTCGTGTCCGACTCTATGCGACCCCATAGACGGCAGCCCACCAGGCTCCGCTGTCCCTGGGATTCTCCAGGCAAGAACAATGGAGTGGGTTGCCATTTCCTTCTCCAATGCATGAAAGTGAAAAGTGAAACTGAAGTCGCTTAGTCGTGTGCGCCTCTTAGTGACCCCATGGACTGCAGCCTACAAGGCTCCTCCATCCATGGGATTTTCCAGGCAAGAGTACTGGAGTGGGGTGCCATTGCCTTCTCCGATAACTGTATTTCAGTATAACAGGTTATTATTATTATCAAACTGTATTTGATAACTGTATTTCAGTATAATAGGTTCTCTTCCTGATCCTATTTTATTTTTTTAAAAACGTTTGTGCCAAGGGGAGGAGACCAGAGGTCTGGGGAGGGCAGGAAAGGCCCCATGGGGCGCATGATTTGCATCACTCTAGAGGTTTCAAAGTGTTCTGAACAGTTTCAATTAGTTTGCAACAAAAGAGAGAGTTATGCTAGAATGTTACTATTCCCCCAGTACCTTTCACTGATCCTAAGTGGTACTTTCCTAAAGTTACAACACACTGAAACAGACATGTAAGTATCTGTGCCCTAGAGGACAGCATTAACACCCAGTATCATTAGTGTCTGCACTTAGATCATCAGCATGGGATGTTCACCTTTCCAGTCCTGCCTCATACGATATTTCACCAACTGTAATCCCCACTTGTAAATCTCTGAAGTAGGAAGGGTCCTTTGGAAAGCCCTGTGTGCTACAACTCTATTCCACAACCGTGCTGAACGAAACGCACGACTCTCTCCACGCTGGGAAAGTGAAGGAAAAAAACCGATAAAGGCAAATTGGAGTCAGTGGGCCACCTTCCAAACCCACGTACACCTAGATTTGAGAGCATCACCAGCAACTGTACTGGCAGAGTTTTCACATTTCACTTCTATTTTTCCACACAGTATTCAGAAAACACTGCATAAAACACTATACAAGTACATAAGCCCTTTCTTAATATGTCAGGAGAAATCATACAAGTATATCCAACAAAAGCTGAGGGTTTCATTTAGCATAAAGCAGGAAGTATCCCTACCAGTAGCTTCTACTGAAAACTCTTAGGATCAAAATTGTTAATCACAACCTCCTTACAAACGGCAAATCTACCCTGGATGGTGCAGGTCTGCGATCAAAGTTACCGAATGCACATTCGCGTCAGTACAGGTATTCCCCTCCCCCTCCCCAGCATCCGCCTTCCGCCCTCACCCCGGGACTCCGACCCGGGCAGCACGCACTAAGACGGATTCAGGAGTCGGGCATCACAAAGGAAAGCCTAACGGGCCCAGCCTCTGAACCACTAACGACGCCGCGTCCCAGCAGCCTCTGCGCTGAAATAAAGCAGACTCCTCTTTCCCTGCCTCTCCTGAGGTGACTCACGACCTCTCCCTCAAGGAATGTGGGAGCCAGCGGGCGGCCGGGCCGGGCCCCACACCGCCGTCCTCTAGTTCTAGTCGGCCGTTTACCACCCGCGACGCCCGTGTCACTCGTTCCAGACACCGCGCACCCCGGGCTCCCTAACAACCCGGGACCCGCCGGCCACCGCCCGGCCTCTGGGACCCCGGAAGCCCGAGGAGCGCGACGCCCCCGCCTCACGGCCGCCGAGCACCCCCGCCGCCGCCTCGCGAACGCCCGCTCCGCGCGCCCCCGAGCGGCCCCGCCCCCCGGACGCCGGCCCCGCCCCCGCGCGCGCCCGCTCCCCGCCCCGCCCCCGCGCGCCCCCTCAGCCCGGCCCCCGCCCCCGCCGCGCGCCCCCGCGCCCCCCGCCCCTCCCGCGCAGGGGCGCGCGCCGCGCTCCGAGAGGGACGGTTAGGAGCGCGCGCTTCGCCGCGGGCCCCGCGCGGCGGCGGCGGCGAAGCCTTCCAGAAATTTCCGCGTCCCTAAGCCCACACCGAAAAACAAGCGGGGCGCGCCCCCGCGCCGGCCCGGCCCTCAGCGCCCCTCCCCGCGGCCGCTGCTCCCCTCCCCCACCCGCGCCCCCTCCCCGCCCCCTGCCCCGGGCAGCAGGTCCGGCGCGGCCCTCCCGGGCGGCGGCGGCCCGCGGAGACCCGGCTGGCGGCGGCGGGGCGGCGGCAGCGGCGCCGGCGGGCCGGCGTGATTGATAGGGACGGGGCGGCGGAGCGGCGGCGGCGGCGGAGCGGTTGAGTGACAGCTTACCTGGGTGCCAATCTTCATCACACTGACAAGCGGCTGCAGCAATCGGGACCCGCAGTGCCGCGCCCGCGTCCAACCGTCACGCCGACGCTGGGCCACGCGACACAGCCTCGCTCAATGGGAGGAGGGCGACGCCGACGCGCGCTGCATCAATATTCACAGTGAGGGCGGGGCCTGAGGGTCCCGGGCCCCGCCCCGTCCCTGCGCCGCGGCGGCTGGAGGCGGGGCCTGGGCGCCGGGGGCGGAGAGTGAGCCGGGGGCGGGCGGTGGCCGGCGGCCGGCCCCGCCCCCGCCTCGCAGTCGGGACCCGCCCCCATCCGCTGGGCCGCGGCGCGAAGAGCGGCCCGCCCCTCAGGCCGCGAGCCCCGCCTTACTAGTGTGGAGCTGGAGGCGTGGCCTGCTAGCGTCACGCCCCCTCCGCTCTTTCCTCAGAGACCGGGGGAAGTGTGTGGAGCGAGCTTGGGTGGGCGAAACCATCCGCGATGGTCAGGCGGGGAGGGCGGGCCGTACCATCCGCGGGGAGGAGCCCTGACTGCGCGCCCTGGCAATGCAGGGCAGGCCAGTCCCGGGCTGTCCTCGGAGGTCGGGCCGTGCGGGCATCTGGCGCCCAGGCCCCTAGTCTGCGCGGCGCCCCCTTGGTGTGCAGGTCCGAGGCAGTCCCCTGCTTTCTTCCCGGAGGTTGCACACGTGCGCCCCGAGAGCGGCGGCAGTGCCCAGCGACCAACCTGACCCCCGGTGCCCTCAGCCGCGGTCTGGGCTCCAGCCACCGCTTCAGGCTCGCCTCTGGTACCGCGCTCTGCCGTCAGACACCTGTCCCCCGGTGGCCCACGCAGGCCCCATCTGCCAGTGAAGTGGTACCTCTTAGGGCGAAGCGGAAAGTATGGTGTATCTCAAGGTGGACTTTCGAACACGGTGCTGCAGCGAGCCCGCGGGTCCCTCTGGTGGCCTTGCCCTCCAGGACGTTAAGGAAAAGGCAAGGCCTTTCCTACCGCAGAGGCATGGGGCCCAAACGGCTGTCCATTTCTACAGAAACATTCCTCCTTGGTGGGATCTCTGTCTGGAGAAGGGCTCGCACGCTGCCCCGGGACCCAGGACTGGAACTCGTGGAGGATGCCTGGTGATTCAGGAGGGAGTCAATGGGGAGCCGCCGGGAAGGACCTCCCTCCTAAGTCTTCAGGACTCCACCAGCACCATGAAGCTGCAGGCATTCTGCGTGGTCCTGCAGAAATGCTCCGTTTTCCAGAGAGAAGGCTGTGATAGCAGCGCCTGGGCTAGGATGCAGTGAGCCACTGACCAGTGGAGAGTTGGAGGGAAGGGACCCACACAATTCAGTGGTGCAGACCAGCTACCTGTGTTTGCAGGGCCCAGTGCAAAGTCAGAATGAATGGTCCCTTGTTCAAGAGTCACTAAGAATTTTAAGACAGGGACAGAAGATTATTATACCGGGCTGGGGCCCCAACTGATGGCACTGCTCACAGGCACCCTGAAGCAGCCCTGCCCTGGCTGGCCTCACCCTCTCCCCACCTGTGACTGAAGCTTTCACCTGGTTCCCATCAAGTGTGTGAGGCGGGAGAGGTCTCTGTCCAGGAGAACCTGGGGATGTGCTGTCCCCTGATGGCCCAAAACAAGTCCCAAGGCAGTTGAGACCCAGTCCCTGCACCCCTGTCTGGCCTCTATGCCTGGCCTCCTCTACCCAGGCCCCCCATGATCTGCCTGCCCTTCCTCTCCTTCTCTTCACAGGGCCAGCTCCAGAGGAGAAAGGGCTGGAAGCGTCGTCAGTGACATTGGCCCAGAGGCTCACACATCTGGGGGCCCTTTTTAGGAAAAGTAAATGGAAAATGAGGTAGAAGTGGGGCCTTTGCTTTCCTCTGCCTCCATCCATGGCCTCCCCCCAGTGGTGGCACCAGGGTGGTTTATGAACAATAAAGAAAGGTTTGTGCACAACGGGCGTGTCTGCCTACTTTCTTCCCAATTTCTTTGTTAAAGACTTGCTGCTATTACCCCAAGGACCACATTTAGGTGTATGAAGTAAAAAGCCACGTATAACTGTTCATAGAACTACCTGGATGACAGCAGGTGCTGTGAAGCCAAGAGGGGAGGAGGGAAGGTGGGAGCAGGCAGGCAGGTGAAGGAGCTTTGCAGGACCCGTGGGGAAAGGTAGAAAGAACTCTGCTCAAGTGCCAGTGGGACAGACAGAGCCTCACTCCGTGCAGCCCTGTCTCAAGCTGGAGAAGGTGGGGGAGAATGTAGGAGAAAGGTGAGCCTTGAACCCTGCCTGGCAGAGCATGTGAGACAGTGCACAAAGCCTGTGGCAGCCAGGATGGGGTGCAAGGTGCTGTACTCGCAGGGAAGATTGCAAGGTGAAAGCTGGAGGAGGTGCAGGGAGGCAGGATTGGGGTCATCTTTAGAGGATGTCTGGGATCTGGGGCTTTGGTAAAAAAAAATGAGTGGGGGAAAAAACCCTACAAATAAGGGCGAATCTCTTGGCTTGTCAAGGCAGCCAGCATGCCAGAGAATAAGCCACTTCAGTTTGCACAGGTGAACAGGAAGTCACCAGCGATGAGTCAGACCACATTGCTGCTATGCTCAACCCCTCCAAGAGTTCCCCATCTCATTTAGAGCAAAAGTGAAGTCCATGCAGTGCCTGTGAGGTCTCTACCGTCCCTCTCCCTTCCACACCTCTGACCTCAGCTCCTGCCACCCTTCCCCTCACCTGCTCTGTTCCAGCCAGCCTCCTAGCTACTCCTAGCTCACTCCAAGTGTGATTCAGCCTCAGGGCCTTTGCACCGCTGATTTCCTGTGCTTAAAGCACTCTTCTCAAAGGTATCTCCATGGCTCTCTCTCACTCCATGAAGTCTTTCTCAACTTCACTTTCTCAAAAGAGGTTTAAAATTGTAAACTCCCAACCCATTCCCTACCCTGCTTCCTCCTCCTATGGTACTTCTGTAGATACATGTAGCTTTCAATGTAGTTGTATAACCATGTAACTTATTTACAGGTAGCATATGATACTACTGTGTAACCATGTAGCTTACTTACATGTAAGGTACAACGTAACTTATTTACATGTAAGGTATGATGTAACTGTATAACCATGTAGCTTATTTACATGTAACATACAATGCAACCACATAACCATGTAACTTTTACTGTGTCTATCCTCCAATACCCCCGCCCCCTGTACACACACATAAATAATAGAATCTAAGCTCCAGAAGACCAAGAATTTTACTCTGTTTTGTTCACTGATGTATGCCAAGCACCCGTGCTAGTACCTCGCAAATAAATATTTGTTGAATGAATGAACCAGTGCATCTAATAAATGGTATATTGGCTATCTATTGCTTTGTAACAAATTATCCCAAACTTAGTGTCTGAAAACAACATACATTATCTCACAGTCTCTGTGGGTCGGGAATCTGGGCATAACTTGACCGGGTCCTCTGCCTCAGGGTGGGTCATGAGTGGCCTCCAGGGCTGTGGTCTCACTTGATGGCTTGACTAGGGAAGGATCCATTTCCAACCTCACATGTTTGTGGGGAGATGGACTGAGGGCCTCAGGTCCTTGCTGATTCTTGGCTGGAGGCCTATTCAGTTTCTTTGCCGCACGGACCTCTCGAGAGAGAAGATGGAGAGAAGAGCCAGCAGGTTGCTTCATCAAAGCCAGCAAGGAACAGAGTCAGCGTGGAAGACAGAAGTTGCAGTGTTGTATAAAGTAATCCCAGAAGCATCTTCCAATCAATCACCCTTGTCTATTCTGTTGGTTAGAAGCATGTCTCAGGTCCTGCCCAAATACAAGGGGAGGGGGAACCAGGAAGACACAAACAGCAGAGAGAGAGAATCCCCCAGGACCATCTTAGAGCCTGCCCACGTGGCATTTCTTTTTCTGTGTAAAAGGGACAGTGTGATGTAGTTAGGAGAGCCCTGGGCTTGCAGTCTACAGTGCTGGGTGTGGACAAGTGGCTTTGCCACTTGTCACGTGAATGTGGATGAGGCCACGTCACCTCCCTGAGATCCAGTTCCCTGCTTTCCGTGGGGATGGTCATGAATCTCTCAGGGAATTCTGCAGAGGAGGCAGTGAGCTGTGTAGGAAGGCCTCCAGCATACCTGCAGATGTCCATGGTTCTTCAGGCTTGAGCCCCCGTTTTCTCCAGAGGACAGTTCAACAATGAAGTCCCTAAAAGATGAGGGCAGGAGACACTGCCCTCACCTATGACACAGCCTCCCTGAGGACCCCAGCCCAATGCAGCAGGGAAGTGGCAGCCATGGCAGGGTTAAAGCATGATGTTGGCCCGAGAAGAAATGATGACTCTCAGGCAGACATGCAATCACCGGGTGGCAAACAGCTTCCTGAGCTCATTGATCGATTGAGGGAACAGTAAGATGTCACAGCCTGTTCAAAGGAAAATGCGAAGAACAAACACTTATATAGGCTGGAATATGGGCGTGAACTAACAATTTGTGCAAAATTGGCTTTGAGTGGAAGGATTTGACAGCCGTGGGGTGAGGGTTGTCCCTTCATCACATAGTCAACAATGGAGGGACATCAGCATCGTCTCCCATTCCTGACAACTTAGACTGTAGAAGAGCTCAAAGACAATGAAAAACTGGAATCAGAAAACCCAGAAGGTTGAGCTCTAAAGAGAGCAGTTTCTCACTGGAGATGCCCAGCAAACGTGTCGCTTGTTCCAGGTCTTCATATACTAGTAATAAACTAGTGTATTACTTTGCTGGGGCTGCTGTAAAAAAGTGCCACAGACTGCGTGTGAGTGCCTGTGCTTAAATAATTTCATATATGTTTGTGTTTATTGGCTGTGCTGGGCTGTGCTGTTGGGCTTTTCTCTAGTTGGGGTGAGCAGGGAATACTCTCTAGTTGTGGTGCATGGGCCTCTCATTGGAGTGGCTTCGCTTGTTGCTGAGTATGGGCGCATGGGCTTCAGTAGTTGCAACACATGGGCTTAGTTGCCCCGCAGCACATGGAATCTTCCCAGACCAGATCGAACCAGCGTTTCCTGTGTTGGCAGGTGGTTTCTTTACCACCCAGCCACCAGGGAAGCTCCAGACTGCATGGTTAAGCAACAGCTATTATCTCAAGTCTGGAGGCCAGGAGTCCAAGATCAGGGTGTGGACAGAGCTGGTTCCTTCTGAGGCTGGAAGGACAGCCTGCAGTCACTGTCCACAGTGATTTTGGAGCCCAAGAAGATAAAATCTGTCATATATACATACACACATATATATCAGCTGCTACTACAAAAAGCCAACTTTCTCCCAGTTTTATCCTGACCTTTCATTAACCAAGTTTTTAAATTAAGTCTTCTTTATATAAATAAGTTCCCTGATACAAACTCATGTTTTTAGGCTGTGATTTTCTTCTTATCACTTTCAGGCACCCAGAGTCTTAACTGTAATACCGGATTTTCACTTAGATTTTTGCTATGTAAACTGTATTGTTCAGTTAAAAAGAAAGAAAGAAAGATCACGAAGCACCACCTGAGGACGGCAGTAGCGGTTCTCCGCCTTTCCCTGTGTGCACAGCCTTTGACAACTTTGCCAGTGAAAGAGCTTTGTCCCGGCCATGCCCCAGAACAGCTGTGCCCATGGCACAAAGCTTTGCCTGCGGCTCCTATTTCACAGCAATCATCTCTCCCTGGCCTTGTCGCGGTCACTCCACGATGACTGCCCACCCCTCAGACCAACCACAAGTTCGGGAAATTGGCTGCTCCTGATGAAAGCTGGGTGGTGACCCCTTTACAGCAGGACCCCATCAGACCTCCTTGGACCACTCGGCTGCCAGTGACACAGTGACAAAGTTGTTGGCAACCAGCAACTTTCCAAACCCAGCTGCTGCCTCAGCTTCCTTTGTGATCGGGCCAGTTTCTAAATTAGGTTCACAGGCAAGAGGCATGGTCTGTGATGCCGTGCATGTGAAAATCTGTTTCTCCTTGAAGTGCAAAAGTTAATACCAACAAAAGCTTTTGCAGGGCTGAGCTCACTTGGTTCTAGTCTTGGCCACCAGTGTTGGGGGTCCAGGGAGGTGGATGGGCAAAACCCACCTCTGCCCAAAGCATCCAGCCAGGCTGTGCACCCACTTCCTGGTCCGAGAAATGGAACCAATAAGCAAAATTCAACTTCTCTTTGTTGTTTGCTATGAAGAGTGATCCGATTTTAACAGTACTCGCAGGTCCCTGGCTTATTTCACTGAGCTCAGTATCTTCAGCATTCCTCCACGTTGTAGCTCATGGCAGGATTTCCTTCTTTAAGGTGGACTAATATTTCATAGTCAAAACAGAGCACCTTGTTTATCCATTCACGCATCAATGACACTTGGACTGTGTCCACCCTGTGGCTACTGTGAACAGTGCTGGTGTGAACACACTGTACAGATGCTTGTTTCACAAGTGGAATTGCTGGATCATATAGTAATTTTATTTTTAATTGCTTGAGGTATCGCCATACCATTTTCTACAGTGGCCACATAATTTGACATTCCCATCAGCAAGGCCCAAGGACTGCAATTTCTCCACATCTTTGCCAAAAGTTATTATTTTCTGGTTTTTTATAGTGGCCATTCTCATGGGTGTGAGGTGCTAGCAATGATTTTTAAGACTCTTTTGCTTTCAAATTTTTTTTGCTGTCTTTCCCTCCCCTCCTATCTTCTGAAATACTTAAAAGGTTTTATATATATATATATATCATAAAAAGAAATTCTTAAAATGAGGAATTGGGAAGTTTAAAGTTAAATTTCCCAGAGGGGTTGGAATGAATGACTTTATACCATCCTGAACTCTCCCGGCCAGAGCCTGCCCTGTCATACTTTACAGCTGGATTTGAGGTTCATGAAAATATACAGTATTATAAATTAAAACTACTTTAAACTCATTTTATTAATTTATTTAACCTTACAATAAGAAACTGATTCCCTGTTACTCAATGATAAATAGCATTCTATGAAAAATCATTATTTGAAAAAACATGATTAGTGAGAACAGTGGCATGCTTCATATTCTGCAAATCTCTTTAACGTCTAGCTTAACAGAAGACAGCTGAATTCTCATGTCTGCTTCTGTCTTCAGACTGTTGTAATGTGTTGCTTCAGTTGATGTCTGTGAGGAAAGTTTGGCCTTGCGGAGATGTGTAGCAGGATAATGGAGGAGAGTTTACACAGACTCTCCACCTGGCATGAGGACATTTCTCTCAGGTTCGTTGCCACGTGGACTACAGCACCATAGCAATGAACCTTTCCTAGTGTTAGACCAGACCGCACTGGTCTCTCTGGCTGGTTGGATGGATCTGTTTCTCACACACGATTTTGTAACGTGGCCATTTAGTCATTTGGAAAATATTAATTCCCTGAGTTATGCACTTATTCCAAATGTTGGCCCATTTCAGCGTGTCTGTGCTCAGTCACTCAGTCATGTCTGACTCTTTGCAGCCCCATGGACTGTAGCCTGCCAGGCTTCTCTGTCCATGGAATTTTCCAGGCAAGAATACTGGAGTGGGTTGCCATTTCCACCTGCAGGGGATCGTCTCGACCCAGGGATCAAACCTGCAACTCTTGCGGCTCCTGCATTAGCAGGCAGATTCTTT
Organism: Capricornis sumatraensis; assembly: GCF_032405125.1. NCBI lineage: Eukaryota > Metazoa > Chordata > Mammalia > Artiodactyla > Bovidae > Capricornis > Capricornis sumatraensis. The sequence continues at coordinate 249,102,241 of NC_091069.1, read as the reverse complement.
ACCACTGAGCCACCTGGGAAGCTTGATCCATTTCACTAGACAATATAAAAATCAGAGTTGTAAGGAATGTAAATTGATGCAGACACTATGGATAACAGAAAAGAGATTCCTCAAAAAATAAACATAGAACTACCATATGACCCAGCTATTCCATTTCTGGTTTCCAGGCAAGAGTACTAGAGTGGGTTGCCATTTCCTTCTCCAGGGGATCTCCCCAACTCAGGGATCGAGCCCTGGTCTCCCACATTGCAGGCAGACACTTTTTAACCTCTGAGCTACCAGGGAAGCCCCTTCCAAAGACTATAAAAACACTAATTCAAAAGATATATGCATTCAGTGTTCACAGCAGCATTATTTACAATAGCCAAGACATACAAACCACCTAGGTGTCCATCAGCAGATGAATGGATAAAGAAGGTGATTTATATAAGGGACATTCTTAGTGACACTGTCCTTCCTTTACGGTGAGAGTGTGTCAGTGAGCTGCCCGGGGAAAAACAGGGAGGGGCTGCTGCCAGGTCTTCACCGGGGGCCCAGAAAAATGCAAGGAACGTCTTAGTATTATCAGATAAGTACTTTTTTGTATCATTTATTTTTCAATTGAAGTATAGTTTATTTACAATGTTGTGTTAGTTGCAAGTGTACAGCAAAGTGATTCAGTTATAAATATATATGTACATTTTTTTTTCAGATTTTTTCCCATTATAGGTTACTTATAATTCCCTGTGCTATACAGTAGGTCCTTGTTGTTTACCTCTTTTATGTACAGTAGTGTCTATCTGTTAATCCCAGACTGCTAATTTTTAAAAGGAGTATTGACCATGCTGATCCCTGAACGGGTCTGGACACCCTCGCTTTGAGAAAAGCTGGTTAGGCGTGCGTGTCCCACGGGAGAATGCTGTCCTTGGAATGGTTTCTAGTTGGTTATCTGCCAGATCTCTCCAACATTGTCTTCTCCTTTCTGTCTTTCCCCTGCTTATTGTCCTGTAGCTGGGAGCCAGCATGGTGCGAGGTCCCAAGAGGGGGTTCAGTGGTCCGTGTGACCCTTCCTCTTTTTCTTTGGAGCAGAACCCTCATTTCACACACTCCCCCCAGCCCTCTCACTCCACAGGAACCATGCAAATATCATCTGTGCCAATCATTACAGATCGCTCAGTTCTGTAATCCAGTAAGAGATCCCTTGTGAGCAGGTCGCCAAGCAGTGGGCATGTGACAACAGCGGCAGGAGGGAGCAGCCAGCACGTGCGCCCGGGTTTCCAGGAGTTTAACAGGATTCAAGTCGCACAAAGCACACTCTCACACCGCAGAGGAACTTACCACAGGTGACAGGAACCTTCCCACCACCACCCCAGTGTTTGGACCCTGTATCATCACACGCCCTTGGGGCAGAGTACACAGAACACAAGGTTTGCCCTTCTGACTATCTGCAGGCATCCAGGTCACGGTCTTGAGCGCAGGTAGCCCCGCCATCCCCTTCCATCCGCAGGGCTGCGTTATCTTGCAAAGCTGCGGCGCTGGGCCATGGAAACGGCAGCTCCCCGCCCCTTGGGGAGGTTGGCGAGGGGGTCACAGTTCTGCCCTCTGTCTCTGCCTCATTGGAGGGGAACTGGGCAATGTTTGTCTTTCGGTGATTGGTTTATGGCACTGGGCACGGTGTCCTCAGGGGTTCATCCACGTGGTGGTGTGGGGCCGAATTTCCTTCCCTTATAAGGCTGAATGATAATCGTGCTGTATTCTGAAAGAGAGAGAGAGAGGATTTCTTGACTAGGTCAATGAGCAGTCAAAACACGATAATCAGCAGAGGGTAGAGTGGGGGGAACAGACCACACAGCAGGAAGGAGAAGGCTTGGGGCTCTGGGCGCACAGGGGACGGGGCCGGAGCCAGCACCCAGGTCCTGTTTTAAGGGAGGTGCCCACTCTGACAGGCTGGAGGAGACACGAGGCCAGAGCTGTGAGGTGACCCAGGGTGTGCGGCTGTCACTCGGCCTGGTCTCAGCCACCTTGGGTCTGGACGCAATTCCTGGGGCTTTGGGAGGGTTAGTTTCATGTGTCTGCGGGGCTGGGCTGGGGTCCCAACTGTGTGGTCAAACATCAGTCTAGATGCTGATGTTTGAGTCAGATTTTGAGTGCAGCAGTTCACCCTCTGCAATGCAGGTGGGCCTCACCCAACAGGTTGAAGGACTTAAGAGGAAAGATTGACTTTCCCTGGGAAAGAAGGAGTTTTCCCAGCAGACTGCTTACCTGAACTTCCAGCCTGCTAACCCGCTTGCACACTTGAGGCTTGCCAGCACCAACACGGCACGAGCCGGTTCCTTAAAAACAGTCTGTGTCTCTGCGTCTATGTGTGTGTCGTGGTTACGCCAGTCCCTCAGTCGTGTCTGACTCTTTGTGATCCCCCTGAACTGTAGTCTGCCAGGCTCCTCTGTCCATGGGATTCTCCAGGCAAGAATACTGGAGTGGATTGCCATTCCCTTCTCCAGCAGATCTTCCTGACCCAGGGATCAAAACCCAGTCTCCTGCATTGCAGATGGATTCTTTACCATCTGAGCCACCAGGGAAGCCCCATGTGTATGTACATATATCTATGTATCTTTCGTCCTTTTATACACATGGACATGAACTTGGGCAAACTTCGGGAGATGGTGAGGGATAGAGAGTCCATGGGGTTGCAAAGAGTCAGACACTACTGGGTGACTGAACAAACAAAAGCAACAACAATCTGTCTATCTATATATCTCCCCATCCTGCTGGTTCTGATTCTCTGGAGACCTCTAAGACAGGACCCCTTTCTGTCTCTATGTAGGTCCTTATACACTGAGGCCACCAGGAAAGCAGCAGGCTTCATTTTTTTACTGCACCATTCTGTCCTTTCCTACTGTGGCCAGCAAGGTCCCTGTGGGAGGACCCTGGAGGGCTCGTGTCTGGGTTCATCCTAGAGGGATGATACAGTTGGCGGCTTAGCCTCGCAAGACATGCTTTTGAGTCCCGCTTCCTCTCTGCCCACAGCCATCAGGATCCTTGGGAAGGGTGTCCTGCCTGGAAGGGCTCACCTGCCTGGCTGAGGAAGAGTGAGTGAGGAGAGGGATCAGAGAGGACTCACAGACAGGCAGATGGCTGCCAGCCTCTCGCTTAACCCTGCCCAGCGGCTGGCCATGCTGACATTTGCAGGGCCTGGGGTCTCTGTGGCTTGCCGGGTGAGGCTGACAATGGAGGTACGGGGGAGAGAGAGGAGGAGCTGGCACACTGTCCTCCTGCCCTTGAGATGGCTCAAAATTAGCACAAAAACGAGCATTGAAACAAAACATTTTTTTCTTTTCTTCTTGCCCCCTCATTCTTGGCTCTTTTCCGAATCTTGCTGAAATGAATGTTCACCCTCTCTTGAGAAATCAGGGAACAGAGCTGCTGTTTCTACAACGTATTTTCAATGAGAAGGAAAGAGAGAACCAGGTCTGGGTGGGTGGCAGCTGGCCGACAGCTGGCTGTCCTGCGGGCTGCACTGCCCTCTCTCTGCCCATCAGACTGAGTGGCCTCTCATGTGTTTGCATCTGCACATATTACATGATCCAAGTGCAGTTTTAGATAATGCAGATCAATATACGTCTCTTAGGTGCAAATATTGGGGCCCGTAGGAAGATTAAAGAGTAGAATTATTACAGGAAAACAGTATTCACGCAATTAGAGACTGGGAAGAAACCTCCTGGTCCCTTTATATGGGGAGAAAACTGTCCGGACAAGTTGAAGGCTCTTGGCAGTCCCGAGGGCCATGAAGACAGGCTGGGCCCTCATCCCGCTGGGGCTCTTCAGGCTTAACTACCTCTTCAGGGCACCCTTTGTGACTGCCTTCAATTTGAACAAAGAACACAGACGCTTTCCTGGTCAGGGTTCAGATGTCTTGTTTAACAATGAGATGGAACCCTGTATAATTAGCTAAGTGTTTGCCAATTACATATAAAAGTTTTCAAAGCCTTTTAAAAAAGCATTTCTCACTTATTCAGATTCCCCTGTAAGCTTATTTATCACACATCTTATTATCTCACAGCAGAAGTGTTTGCTAACAAAGATGTTTCCACTCCTGGCTTGTTCTAAGCCTCAGCCATCCTGAATTCCTGAAGACACGTTTGCTCTCTGTTTTTAAAAATTAAGGAGGCCTTGAGCTGCAGAGTAGTTTAGGGTACATTTTTGGTTCATTTTTAGCAAGGTGTGCATTGGCTTTCTCCACTATTATCGTTTCTTGAAACAGCTGTGGGGCCCTGTTTCTGAGGCCAGGAAGAGTTCCTGCTTCCCCCTCCTCCATCAGTCACTTCAGCGGCTCAGGCGGAGGAACACGCACCCTCACCTGGCAGGGATGTTCTTCTTTTTTTAATGATTATTATTATTTTTAACTTACTTCTTTTTGGCTGCGCTGGGCCTTCTTTGCTGCCCGAGGGCTTTCTCTAGTTGCAGTGAGTGGGGGCTACTCTTCCAAATGAGGGCTTCTCGGTGCCATCTCTTGCTGTGAAGCATGGGCTCAGTAGCTGAGGTGCGGCAGCCTAGTTGCTCTGCAGCATGTGGGATCTTAGTTCCCTGACCAGGGATGGAACCCACACCCCCTGCATCAAAAGGATGAACCACTGGACCACCAGGGAAGTCCCTGGGAGGGATGCTCTTGATAAAACCCAGAGGCATTCTTTTCCTTTCAGAAGATTTTTTTTTTTTGGCACCAGTCTTTAGCTGATGCACTTTGCCTTATCACAGAAAGCTCAGGGGTTTGTAAGAAGCCCACAACATCGTCTCAAGCAGGGGCAGGTTTGCTGGTCTGCAATAATGCAGCATGAACTCTGATGCTTCTCGGGTGGCTCAGCAAAGAATCCACTTGCAATGCAGGAGACCTGGCTTTGATCCCTGGATCGGGAAGATCCCCTGGAGAAGGGTAGAGCAACCACTCCAGTATTCTTGCCTGGAGAATTCCATGGACAGAGGAGCCTGGCGGGCTACAGGACCCAAAGAGTGGAACACGACTGAGAGACTCTCACTTTTTTTCAAGTCACTAAGCACATTTCTTCCAATATAGCCCCAGTGTTATGATGGGCACAGCTTTCCCGGATGAATCAGCCCCTCCCGTCGGCTCACAAACTCCCCACACTCAGGGCACCCCCTCGTGTCAACATGAGTTGGGTTGGTGGGAATTAACCAGCTCTGCACCTCCTTTTTTTTTTTTGGAAAGTGAAAGTGAAGTCGCTCAGTCGTGTCCGACTCTCTGCGACCCCGTGGACTGTAGCCTACCAGGCTCCTCCGTCCATGGGATTCTCCAGGCAAGAATACCGGAATGGGTTGCCATTTCCTTCTCCAGGGGATCTTCCCGACCCAAAGATTGAACCCAGGGATTGAACCTGGGTCTCCCACATTGGAGGCAGACGCTTTAACCTCTGAGCCACCAGGAAAGCCTTTTTTTTTGTGGGGGGGGGAGGTGATATAATTGCTTTACAATGTTGAGTTAGTTTCTGCTGTACAACGGAGTGAATCAGCTATACATGTATATATATACATCCCCTCCCTCTTGAGCCTTCCTCCCACCCCCTATCCCACCCCCCTAGGTCATCACAGAGCCCTAAGCTGAGCCCCCTGTGCTCTATAGCAGCTCCCACCAGGCGTCTATTTTACACACAGCGGTGTGTACATGGCAATGCTCTCTCCCAGTTCACCGCACCCTGCCCTTCTCCCTCAGCTCTCTTTGTATGCGTCTTTATTCCCAGCATCTTGTTTTTATTCACTCTGCTCATCTGCCTTTGGAAACTGGTGATTTATAAATAAGTATTTATTATTGATCATTGACAAGATGGGAAATGCTATGCATGTGGAACTCCGGAAATAAGTCACCAGTGACTGGGCAACCCATTTTTTATCTATTGCAAATATATTTCCTGCATCAGCAGTTTGCCCAGATGGCCTTCCAGTTTGTCCTATGAAGATGAGATCTTCCCGTGGAGCTATGATGCTTGGAACGGTTTATCTTCCTCTTCATGGCCCTGCTTCCCCTGGGTTCTAGTCTACTGTCTGTCTCCTTGTCGACAGTCCCTCAAGGTGTGATGCAATCATTTGAGGGCTATGGAGTCACACTCAGCCTTGTGTTGTTTACGAGCCATCCTTCTCCACGGGACGAAACGTGCTCTAAGGACAGGTCACATGTGGTACACAGGGACAGGTGTTACTGTTATCTTTTCAACCTTTTTATTTTGGAAATTTTTGTTTGCACAAAAGTAGAAGAAAGGGGCTTCTCTTTGGTCCAGTGGCTAAGACTCCAAGCTCTCAGTGTGCAGGGGGCCCGGGTTCGATTCCTTGTCAGAGGACTGGATCCCACACACCACAACTAAGACCTGGAGCAGCCAAATAAATAAATAAAAATAAAATATTTTTTAAAAAGTAGAGGGGAAAAAATAAATAAATAAACAAAAAATTTTAAAAAGTGGAGGGGAGAGTATCATGAACCTGTATGACCCATCATTTGGCTATAAGCTTATCAACATTTTGCCAATTTTTATGACTTCTTTTCCTTTTTATTATTAGAGTAATAGTTGCTTTACAATGTTGTGTTAGGTTCTGACATACAACAGAATGATAATATACATTATCTGAATTCTTTTTTTGGATTCTTTTCCATTACAGAAACTAAATACAGTTTCCTGTGCCATACAGCAGGTCCTTGTTTATTTTATATACAGTAGTGTGAATATGTGTATTAGGCACTCAATCATGTCCAACTCTCTGTGACCCCATGGACTGCAGCCCACCAGGCTCCTCTGTCCATGGGACTCTCCAGGCAAGAATACTGGAGTGTGTTGCCATGCCCTCCTCCAGGGGACCTTCCCAACCCAGGGATTGGACCTGGATCTCTGGCATTGCAGGCAGGCTCTACACCATCTCCTCACATAATTATAACAAATCCCAGACATCGTATTGTTTCACTACAATAGAATACACGTGTTAAAAATTCCACTTTATAGGAAAATGGAGGTGCTGACAAGTGAAGACTTTCACCCAAAATGAAACACCAAGACTTTGGGGAAGATTGGTTCCAGAAGCCACTTTCCCTCCATCCTAACAGCACTGCTGCCAACCGAAGCTACCTTCTGCACACGAGCTGACTTAGTCGTGCACTGAGCAGGTCACCCACGACACAACGCCGGAGGTATTCAAACAGATTCATCACAGAGAGTTATGTCAGCCCGCAAGTATTTAAATTAAGAGCTCACTCCCTGAAAGTAAAAAAAAAAATCAAAGCTGCTCTAAAGAATAAGTAGGAAGCTAAATGCCCAAAGTTACACTTACTCAGAAGAATGTTATGTAAAATCCAAACATATGGAGTCATAAAGAATAAATATGTGAACTTTTGTTCAAGTCCAACCCTGAAAATCCTTGTTTTTGTTGTTTCATTGGCAGCACCAGCATTCCTGCGAGGAAAGTGACAGCCAACACCACCTTCTGCCAAGACATCCAGAGTTTCTGGGGTTTTTTGTTGAGTTTGGGTGTTGGGGCCTCAAGGGAACATTGCCAGACATCTGTGCCCCGTGCTGGCCTCCCCACAAAGGGCTGTGTCTTCCTTGGCAGCTCCCAGAGGCTTGTGGGCTGACTTGGGAATTTCCTTTTGTCCCTTGATGTGCCCCCCAGCCCCGCCCCGCAGATGTTGTCTAACATGATGTTTGGCCATCTTCCTTCCTGGGAGAGGGCCTTCACCCCTGAGACCACACCCAAGTTTATGCTAATGAGGTGACTGTGTCCTGGAGGCTCAGCTTGCCAGAAAGACCTCCCATGGGTTTAGAGAGTGAGGACTTTGAGCTGCGTGACCTCCAGAGAGGGGAAGGGGGCTGAGATTGGATTCAATCACGTGACCAGTTGTTCAATCAAGTGTTTATAACAAATCCCTAATAAGAACTCCAGACACTGGAAACTCAGATGAGCTTCCAAGTTGGCGACTCACATGGCTGGGTTCAGGGGGTCCAACACTTGCCCTCCCAGACCTCACTCTGTGGTCATCAGGACAGCACTTTTGGAGGGGGTGGTGAGAACCCCAGAATATGTAGCCAGTTGATCAGAAGCATGAGAGGCCTGGAACCCCCGAAGTGCAGCTGGTGTCCAGAGTGACGGTGGTCTTCTGGGGGGTGGCTGCACTGCCCTCGGGATTGGTGTCAGAGTCCCACAGCCCACTCACCCAGGACCCAGGGACCCATCAAGGGCAGACCTGTGACCACCCCCAAGTCTCCGCACAGCACTTCAGGGCCCTGGGGGCTACCCTCTGAGGGGAGGCATGACCTCCAGCCCAACCTCTAGCCAGGGGCAGGTGAGGGCCGGGGCAGCTGCCCTAGTATCTCTCCAGTCACTGCTTCATATCTTTGGAAACAGAACAGCCATATTAGATTTATTTTTTATTTGTTTGTGGTCACATGTGAGATATTAGTTTCCTGACCAGGGGTCAAACCTGAACTTCCTGTAGTAGAAGCACAGAGTCTTAACCACTGGACCGCGAGGGAAGCCCCTGTACTAGATTTTATCAAATAGCACACGCCATTAGGAGCCCAAATATAGAAGCAAACATAAAAACGTAGTTGCTGACAAATGAAAACCTCTCATGTCTCCAGGAGCACTTCCTGTCCTCTGGAAGAGGTGCTCTTCTCAGGGAGCTCCCACACTTAGGGGGAGGAGGAAGCCAGGTTGGTTCTCATGGTGAAGCTGGGGATGCTACCCACTCCCCCCCCCCCGACTCCAGCCAGGAGTCCACCCCACCCTCTCCTGGTCTGCGCCCTAAGGGGCCACTGCACCGGCTGCCCCCAAGCTCCTCCTCTGGTGCCCAGGTGGACTGATCAATGCAGGTACCATCTAAAGTCAGAGAGCAGCTGGAGAGCGAGGGGGTCATGCCTGGGTCACCACGGGCACCGGCTCCCCCACCCCCTGCCACAGCCAGCTTCGGGGCTCCAAGAATGCCCCCTCCTTGCCCTCTCTTGAGGGCTCTCAGCTCTTGATAACCGCAGGTGGGGAACATCCCTCGACCACAGCTGGCAGCCAGGACAGAAGAGTCCTGAGGTGACTGGGTCTGTGTGTGCAGGGCCCAGTCAGCCTGGGGACAGCACTGGGGAGACCGAGGGGCAGCAGGAAGCAGCCTGTGCCCTTTGGGAGCAGCCGCCACCTGCCCAGCACTGAGGCTCATTGCGGGGGAGCCTGAGTGGTTCCTGCCAAACCAAGATGGGGTGAGAGGGGAAGACTAGCAGAGGTCACTAAGGACAGAGGTCAGAGGGCACGAGTCCTCAACTGGCAGGCCAGGCCATCCACGCCTAGACTCTCCGTGCGGCAGAGACAGTGAGGCCCCTTTTCCATTGTGGGCCTGGGGTCCCCCGAGTGTCAGCGGTGAGAGACCCACCTCAAGGGCCAACAGCAGCAAACTCCAGAGATACCAGCCAACCTGCAGACCGGCGTCTCAGGCCATCTCAGGACCAGAGACGCCAGGGGTGTTGCCAGGGCAACATGCACCCTCCAGCATCACTCTGATGCTCCAGAGTGGAGTTTCTCCAGGTCTGGTCCAGTCCCACTTGCCTCTCAGTCACTGAACATTTGTCTAAAGTGCAGGTTGTTGGTGCTGAGCCCCAGGAAACCCCTGCCCCGCAACTTGGGTAAGACAGGCTGTCTTTGAGTTCTCAAGCCTCCCACAGGGCTCACAGAAGATGTTCTTTACACACAGACCCTCCAGTGTCCTGTTCTTTGTCTCGGACACAGTGAGCAGAGTTTCGTCCCTGTGAAACCAGATAGACACAAAGACAAACATTTCCATCCAGTGAACCGAGCCCTCCCTCTCTGACCCTGCCTATCCAGCCCAGAACCACTCTGCTGGGATGCTCTGATCTCTGGGTGGGGAAGATCCCCTGGAGGAGGGCATGGCAATCCACTCCACTATTCTTGCCTGGAGAATCCCGTTGACAGAGGAGCCTGGTAGCTACAGTCCATGGGGTCACAGAGAGTCAGACTTGACTGAGTGACTAACACTTTCACATTTTTGGATCACAGCCTCCCTTGACTGCAGCAGCCTGAATAAACCAGTCTCCTCTCTTGTTCGTCCTGTCCTCACAGCTTCCATCCTGGGCCCAGAAATCAGTGTTCTCTCTGCCACCCTTGGGCGAGTCCTATGAGGTCAAGTTCAAGCAGCTTGGCCCAGGAGGCAGGGGCCCAGGACTTCTCCAGGGCTGCACACTCCGACCTCAGACAGACACCGCGCCGAGCAGGTAGGGGCATGCAGGCGGCCTGCTGGGGGAATCCACTTTCCCAGTGCAGTTAGGTCTCCTGGGGCTTGTGTTCACAGGCTGCTCTGATTTGCCCCAGGGGGAAAAAAAGAGCCTTCATGAACAGAAACAGATTGAAGCAAATCAATGGTAGGAGTTTTGAGGTCGAAGCAGCCTTCTCACACATGCCTGGGACCGGGGCTCTTTCCTCGCTAGTCCTCCCCACGCAGCCTTTTACTCTTTCGCCATCATCACCCCCGCTGACAATGAGTGATTCCCCTCCCTGGGAATATATCAAGGACTGCAGCGCTGCCAGCTTCCTTGGCACGGAATTCCTCTCTGAGTCACAGCCCGAGGCCATTAGTAAGGGGGGAACAGCTGCGAGGGCCACACAGCTGCGAGTCATTGGAAAATTTTATGATGAATAGAAACGTTCCATTACACAGACTTATGCATTATATATTAACCTGATACCCCTGCAATTACACCACCAGCAGTCTTTTGTTGTCCACATATTTTCCTAAGGACCCTCCCACTCCCCAAACAAAACGGTGACCATCTAGTGACCCTACAGAAAATTTCCTTCTCACTGTGTTGTCAGATCCTTAAAAACAAATCCAACATTTCGTGAAAGGGGGAAAGAGAAGAGGAAACCCCCAGAATGCTAACAGTGTGGAAAAGAGAAAATGTGTTTTAGATTGAATAGCCCAAGATTCAGCAAAAATACAGGGACCATCAAAAGATGCTGAAAAAGAAGCCCTAAATGTGGTTCAAACCCCCACGAGCTCTCTGAGCTGTCCCCTGCGTTCTGGTGAGCTTGCTTTGCAACGGGACACCTGGTGCTGCTCTCACAATGCTGTAACGGACACGGTGGCACAGTGAGAAGGGGGAAGGATGGGAACTGAAGGCCATGAGCAAGAAAAGGACCTGCTAACTGTTATATAAAGGGACTTCCCTGGCGGTCCAGTGGTTAGGACTCTGCGTGTCCACTGCAGGGGATGTGGGTTCCATCCCTGGCCGGGAGCTAAGATCTCACACACTGAGTGGGCAAAAAAAAAAAAAAAATATATATATATATATATATATATATACACACACACATATTCTATAGAGAATGGATAAACCAGGTCATACTATATATCACAAATAAAATGATATATATATATTTCAAATATATATATTCAATATCCCAGGATAAAGTGTTATGAAAAAGAATGTATAAACATAACAGAATCACTCTGCTCTACAGCAGAAATTAACACAACATCATAAATCAAATGTGTGTGTGTGTGTATTAAGTCACTTCAGTCATACCTGACTCTTTGTGACCCCATGGACTATAGCCCGCCGGGCTCCTCTGTCCATGACATTCTCCTGGTAGGAATACTGGAGTGGGTTACCATGCCCACCTCCATGGGATCTTCCCGACCCAGGGGTCAAACCCACATCCCTTATATCTCCTGCATTGGCAGGTGGGTTCTTTACCACTAGCCACCTGGGAAGCCTGAATCAACTATACTTCAATAAAATCAATTTTAAAAATAATAAAGAAAAAGAGCTGCCTGGAGGAATGCAAGGCCAAGGCTGGAGCTCATCCTGCACATGAACCTGGCTGCGTTGCAGGCACCGCCACCTCCGTCCTAAGTGTCTCCTTCCCTTCCTGGTCAGCATCTCGGGTCCCCAGCACCTATGTCAGGCTTCAGCAATCCTCTCCCCCTTTCCTTTGTTTTCATCAGCTCTGTCCTTTCAAAATTCTGAGAATAGCTTTTGGTGGCGTGAAGCTCTATTTCAGTGCCATAAACCTACATTTTTATTTGGTGCCGGAGCATCCTTTCTTTTCTGATTTCTCCCTATCCCAGCAGCAGCGACTTGCCATATGCTCCCAGGGAGACGGTGTTCTCCTCGGGCTTCTCCCAGCTGGCTTGGAGCAGAGGATGATATATTTTAAGGCTCACTCTTTAAAAACCTTGGCAAAGCTTCTGATGAACTAAAAGCATCAAGATCGACTTGTAACCTGGGCCCTGATTCGTTTGGATTTTGTGAGATTTTAACACCAGTGCTTAAAAGAAAGAACAAACGACTAGGGAAGCCAAGGTGGCAGGTGAGACCTGAGGGCTTGTCCTGCTCTGGAGCAGGGCTGGGTGTCTCAGGACAGAGGAAGTCGCTCTGTGGTCCTGAAGCCTGGAGGCGGCTCTTGCCAAGAGGGTGCAAGTGGTCGGTCAGGCCTCCACCACCTAAGAAAGCACAAAGAAGCTTCTTCCTGGCCTTCCCAAGTTTGCCCTTTAATGTGTTTGCCTGGTTGCCTGTTTTAGATGCGAGACTGGCACTGCTCTCCGTGGGCACAGTCTGCCCTGACTTGTCCTGCCTGCTACATCCCACGTTCAGCAGGTGGGGTCAACAGAAGAGACATCTTCAACCTCATTTGCAAAAGAGAGTCATTTGCTTTTTCTTTCTTTAAAATTGTTTTCAAAGATTTAAAATTCTATTTTTGAGTAACGAATTCACATACTTCAAAGATCCAAATGGATAAAGGTACACACACAGAGAATTTGTGCTCACGTCCCCATCTGTCATGGCGTAACTCTAACACATCTTTTAATCATTCTTGCGGCCCTACTATCCACACCTTTGTGGAATCCCCTCCTTGAGTGTGGGCAGAATTTGCTTAACCAGATCCCGAGCAGCCCACTTCCTGGGGCACCCGTTTCTGTCTTCACTCTCTGCCCGGCAGAGGAGGCGACTCAGGTTTACTGTTCCATCACCAGTGTTACTTGGTTAATCCTTGATTTGTAAGTGTCAAGCCCATCCCTATAAGGGGGAGGTATTTTCATAGGCGCAGTGCTGCAGGAGTGCTGGCAAGAGGCTCAGGTGGTTTGGAGGGAGGGAGTGGGCACCCCTCACCTTCCCCTGGCTCTTGCTGCACCCATGTCTAGAGAGGCCTGAGGTGGGTCCCTGTCCTGGTCCACTCCCCTTTCACCAGCATCCTGCCCCCTGGTAGAAGAAAGCCTGGCTTCTCACCCTTCTGGAAGCCTCCTCCTATACACCATCCCAGGGATGTAAAAAAAAAAAAATCTCCCATAAGGAAACAACTCACAGTGTCAGAGGACACCCCCACCTGTCAAGGCCCCAGGACCCCACAGTGGGACTCCCATCTCCCTGGTCTTGTATGTGTGTTTCTGTGAGGAACACGGTGTAGCATTAGACACAGGAGTTTTGGCTGCCGGGATGTTGCACATTTGGGAGAGGGGATGTGAGAACAATGGTCACAGGGAGCTCGACTCTTCCACGTCTGAGTGAGGAAGAAGAACTGGTGTCCTCGGTCAGCAGAGCAGACTGAGTCAGACCCCCTCCCCTGGCCGAGGGGAAGGCTCCCGGCTTCATCCAGGAGATAATTTGGCAGGTCTGAGACCCCCACTCAGCTGTCTGCCCATCACGGAGCTGGGGCAGTCAGTCGGTGCCTGCTGGATGCATGTGGGCCTCCCCATCCCGGGCGTCTTCTGCATTTTCCCAAGAGGAAGCCCGTGGTGAGAGCGTGGCTCAGCTGCAGTTTTCCTGACTTCAGGGAGACTTGAGAAGCCCTCACTTGCCTCTGACAGATCAAGGCAACAACCTCAAGTAAGAGAAACAAATACTGGAGAAAACTGAACATTTCATGTGTTCTCCAGACTTGTGGGGAAAACAGTCATTGATTTTTGCCAAAAGATAATTGGATACTATAAATGCATGCTTTTTTTTTTCTTTTTTTAAGAGGGGAGAGGGGCAATCTTGCCTGCTGTCACTCATTCCTGCCCACACGTACGTGTTATGCTTAGATGAGCTTAACGGGAAGTACTGAGGCTTTTGTGTGTGGAGATGCACTTGGCCATCATCACAGCACATGTGCAAGCTGGACATTGATCCCAGCCCCAGAGGTGGCCCCCACGCCCCTCCTGGGGGGATTGGGGGACCAGCCAAGGCTTCACACAGTCAAGTGGGTATATCAAGCCATTGATCAAAATATCATGTTATTTTTCTGGATTTTGTGAGGCTTCTGGCATCTACCAACTTAAAAATTTTTAAGCTATGTTTTCTGATTTTAAATAATTTTCACTTTCATACTTGATTTTGAATTCATAATTCTTCATTGTCTTTGTTTAAAAGAGCTCTCCAGGGACTTTCCTGGTAGTCCAGTGGTTAAGACTTGACATTCCCAGTGTAGGAGGCCTGAGTTCAATCCCTGATCAGGATACTAGACCCCCACGTTCCCCTTGGTGTTTGAATGCTGAAACTAAGACCTGCTGCAGTTAACATTAAAAGAAAAAAGAGAGAGAGAAAGTTCTCTAAATTCTGTAAGAGTCAGGCCCCGGAAAACCTGAAACCATTCTTGGTAGGGTCTATACTTTCTCTCTTTCTCTCTTTCTCTCTTTTTTTTTTTTTGCTGTTAATTTTCACTGAATCTCTTCTAGCCTTAAGTACTAGTCATTCACAGAGATAGGAACTAACTGAAAAAAATTGTTGTAATACAAGTCACTAAGAAAGACATATCCAGTAAAAATTTACTTTTAAAGTTTAGATGTGTTTATTAAAATTGGACTTTATAAGTAGGTTAGTAAGATTGGTAAAAAAAAAAGCTTTAAGAAAAATTAGGTTTTTATTACGATTGAATACTGTTTCTAAAAAGCTTTATTTTTTTCAAAAAATAAAAAAATTTAAAATTTAAAATAATTGCAAAATTTTTAAATATTAATTTTTAAACGTCTCTTCTATATAAGAATCCTTCAGATGTAAAAGAACTCACCTGACACTTAAAAAAATAAAAAGCGTGAGATTATTAACTGTTAACTGATGGACAGAAATTGAAGTTAAAAAGAAGGAATTGCTAAACCTCAGAAACACACGTTTTTCAAGAGACACTGGTTCCTAAAAACCCCACTAAATCGAGAAACAGCCCATGTGAGCCACGCCGAGCCTAGTGGCTGTTCTTGGAGTTTCTATTTTAGGCCTGGACTAACTTGCTCTGAAAGTCGAGTCATTCGGCCTCCAGGCTGCCTCCCCCTACCTGCTGCCTCCCCTGGGCTTGATGGACTCATCCTTAGTCAGGGTTGGTGACAGTTTCATTGTTTGTGCTAGTTACGGGCAGAGGGACTGTGTGGTCAGCCCGGCCCCCACCACACTCCCCAGTCCTGGGTCATAGTGAGCTCACTGGGTCTCCAAGTGGCCGGATTTCACCGCCTCTGCTTCGTTCTTCTTCCACTAAGCAACATGGTGATGCACGCTCGGCAGAAAGGAGCTAGAAGATGGTGCAGGTGGGGGTCAGGCAGAAATGACACGGTATCACTGAAGGTTAGAGGTCCAAATGCACGGAAAAGAAATAGGAAGGGAAACGTGTTAGAGATATGTGTGTGGTCACTCAGTCATGTCCAACTCTTTGTGACCTCATGGACTGTAGCCTGCCGGGCTCCTCTGTCCTTGGGATTCTCCAGGCAAGAATACTGGAGTGGGTTGCCATGACCTACTCCAGGGGATATTCCCGACCCAGGGATCGAACCCATGTCTTCTGTATTGACAGGCGGGTTCTTTACCACTGAGCCACCTGGGAAGCCCCATTTAGAGATATATTGCAGGAAAATTTCCTCAAAGTGAAGAATTGTGTCAAGTAATGGAAAATGCAGATAAAACAAGAAACAGAGACATGTGATTACTATCACAACAACTTGCTTCTTTTTAAATCATGAAGTTTATTAATTTTTTTTTTTGGCCACACCCTGTGGCATATGAGATCTCAGGTCATTGGGCACGGAAGGAACCCATGCCCTCTGCACTAGGAGAGCAGAGTCCTAATCACTGGACCACCAAGGAAGTCTGTAACGTGCTTCTTAACGCTTCTAAGCCTGAAGAAAACATGTACTCACCCACACTTGGGGGAGTGGGTTATTTATGAGTGTACACTGCAGGCTACAGATAGCTATGTTCACAAAACACTGGACTGGGTCCTTCAGGGTGCCAGCTGGTTGTGGCCATCAAGGTCTCCCAGAGTCACCTGGCCACCCCACTGAGAGGCGCTGGGCTGGAGAGCAGGACACCACCCCTCTGCCTGGAGGCACTGCCGTGACCTGTCTCTGCCTCAAGGGTCACCGTTTTCAATTTTACTGTCCACGTAACTAGTAGGATTTGTAAAAGTGAAAGCTCCCAGGGACTTAGCAAATTGTGGAAAACAGAATAGTGAACTTGCTGGTGCCCATCACCCAGCCTCAGCAATCATCAACATTTTCCTGTTGTTTCTCATCTCTACAGCTCAGCTCTTCCCCTAATTTTTGTGAGAATATTTCAAACACATTACCAGTTTTTCTATTTTTTTTTTTTTAAAGAGTAAAACCAGGTATCTCATTTCTTCTCCTGCAGGACAGAGCCTGTTATATGGACTGGATGTCTGTATCCCCCTCAAGTTCATAAGTTGAAGCCCTGACCCCATGTGGAGGTATTTGGAGGTGGGGCCTTCTGGGAAGGAATTAGGGTTAGAGGGGCCATGAGGGTGGTACTCCCAAGAGGGGATTAGTGTCCTTCTATAGAGAGATACCAGGAAGCTTGCTCTCCAGCTCTCTGCCACGAGAGGACACAGGTCAAGGCAGCTGGTGTGCAAGCCAGGAGGGCGGCTCTCCCCAGACACTGGATCAGCTGGCACCTTGATCTTGGACGTCAGACTCCCAGCATGGAAGTTACTCCCAAAGGAGCGTCACTTTGGCTGTTAAATGTTTTACCTCTTGGTCTTTGTTTCAGATCCCTTCTAGAAGAAAGCCCACAGGAGGGCAGAGGGAAGGAGGCAAGGGGAGAAGGCAGTAGAACCGGGTGCCAAGCACCTGAAGCAAACTAGTTTAACCCACCCTTCACTGAATTAAATGGCCTGTGGCTGCCCCATAACACTGGGGTATTAAAACTGTGGCTCTCAGACAAACCCGCTCTCTGCCTCTTTTTGTAAGGCCCACACCAAGAATGGTTTGTTTTTTAACATCTTCAAAGAGTTGAAAAATGACAGCCACACTGATGGTATGTGGCAAAGTCGAAAATATTTACTATCTGGCCCACTTATGGAAAAACTCTTCCCACGCTCCCCATAAGGTTTAGGAGCGATTTGGTTTGCGTGGTTTCTACCTCACACAGCCTTCCTGCAGGCTGTAGTGCATTGTCGCGTTAGCAGTCATTTTACAAGCCTTTGCCTGCATTCTACACCCAAGCTACAGGACCATGGTCAGACTGCGCTGGGGGCTAGCCACTCCCAACAACCTTGGGTTGGAGGAGGAGAACAGAAACCATCAAAACACAGAGCCCAGGCTTGGAAGCAGGATCCGGAAAGCTGGGCTTGGAAGCAGGATCAGGAAAGCCACACAATAATCTGCTGGGTTTCTGTTATTAACCAGCTGCCAGTGAGCATCAGAGCCAGAACCCACAATGAGCAGGTCTCTGTACAGCATCCTGCAGTCCCGGGGTGTGTGTCATAGCAGGTTTAAGAGAACCAGCATCCAGGAAGATGCCAGTGTTCAGATGACATGACACAAAAACCACAAAAAAGAGGGAAACCTTGTTGAACTCAAACGTATTAAGCCAACTTAAAAGTCTCACAGAAATGAAAGCAATACACAGGTTCATGAATCACTTGTGATTCATTAGCTGTTTCTGGAAATTCCTCTTCAGGAAACAGAAAATACAAAATGAGTTTCATGCACACAGACGTTCTGGTAGCACTCTTTTTTTAAAAAGAACATGGGAAATTACACAAACTCAACGAGCTGTGCTCGGTGGGTAGCTGTGGATGTAGTGCCCAGATGAAGGTTCTGGGGTCTGAATGGTGGTGCTATTTATCGTGGCTCCTGAGACTTCCCAGAGGGTTAGAGCCAGGGGGAAACATTATGCAGATTGAAATATATCCAGACTTGTTTTGATGCAAAAAGAACTACAACTGAGAGGGCAACAGGCAGGAAGGCTACTGGTTCTCAAGCGTGGGAAACAGACTGCAAGTGTCAGACTTTTTTCCTTCTGTATACAAAATTAAAAGGTTTCTTTTAAAACTCTATTGTCATGATGACAACTGGTTCCACCAGAACTTTTCTCAAGCCTTGAGCTAACCAATGCATTTTTCTTATGGAAATGTTTTTGTTAAGCTATGTTAATGAACTATGTATCTACCTTAGACTGTCTTTCTTCAAGTCGGTTCTGCCTAAGACTCAGAACCGATAATGGCTCAACAAACCAGTATGTTTTACTCATGGAAATGTTCTTAGCCTGTATTAATGAGACTATGTACTTGCTTGGAAATTTGCCTTTCTTCAAGATTCATGTCAATTGTTTTATGGCCTGGGATGACTCACCTTGTGCCAGTGTTATCTCAAAATGCAGGTTGTGGGTGAGGGGCCTGGTGCCACTCTGAGTTTTGAGTCATTTCCTTTCTCCAATTAGCAGCCTGCTGATGTGTGTAGAGCTTCTTGCTGAAAACTAGCAGGAGGGCACTCTTTCTGCCCCTTCTGATGTCTCTGTCAGAGCTTTCTCCATCTCTTTTATATTTTAATAAAACTTTCTTACACAAAAGCTCTGAGCGGTCAAGCCTCGTCACTGGTCCCGGATTGAATTTCTCTCCTCTGGAGGCCAAGAATCCCAGGGTCTTTCATGGCTCAGCAGCAACCTTTCACAACTCTCTGTGGTACTAACAGCCCAGGGAAATGCACTCTGGCATCAGAGACCACGGCCCTTCACACGCCTCCACACATCACAGGGGCTCCATGGGCCACAGTGTAAGAAGCTACTAAATGAAAACAAACAAACAACCACACCACCCAGGATAGAAAGCTGTATGTACATCATATGGTCGCAGCACTGGGAAACCTGTTGTGTTAACCGTGGTCGGGTGAGCAGAGATTTCAGGTAATCTATGTTCCACTTGCTTTCTTTTGGTAATGGGTCTCAGTACTCTTATAATGAAAAATGTGATTAGAGAACTTTGTTGAGTTGCTAAGCCTCCGGGGCGGCAATGAAATCTGAGACAGATGATCACAATACTAGCTTTTCAACCCCATGTTTTCAGTCTTGGTATCCTTACTTGGACTCATTTTAAGAAAAGCAGGATTACAGAAATGTGAGTCAGAAGTTATAACGCACTGTACTGTTTGTTGTAAACTGACCAGAGGCCAAGAACCAGAACTTAAATGAACTAAGGTCACAAGCCTGGGCACAGAAGCAAGCAAGGAAGGATGAGAACAGGCAAACCAGGAAAGGTCCCGGTGCGGGGACAGGCACTCTGCTGCAGGGGGACGCGGGGCCCAAGCAGGCGGACACAGCCTCTTCTCTCAGCAGCGATCTCAGCTGGATCTGTTACTTCTCAGTCCCCACGGGGCCCGGGGACACACAGAGGGACAGACAGACACTAAGGCACACACAGAGCCTGCTCTCACTTGCACGCCCCCCGGCCTGGGTTACATTACCCTGAGGGATGGGAAATCACTGGGCTGTCCCAGAAGCCCTCCGTGGACAGATAAGCTTATTTTGCCGGCCACCCGGAACAAAGCTGCTGGACCTGTCCCACCGCTCTGCAACTCCCCAAGTCTACGTCACATCCCTAATGCAACGGAACAAAAGAATTCAGATCCACCTGATCACAAAATGCCATAATTTATTATAACTTCTCTGCAGTGGTTAGTTAAAATGTATACAACTCCTATATCTGATTCATCAAGAACTAGGTCTTATCAGAAGGCCCTGCTACACTCATAGACTCCACATTGGTGAACCAGAGAACACCAAGCTGACCGGGGCTCAGCACAGTGGAACCACACAGAGGGAAGGCACCTCCGACTCTCTACTTGTGCGGATCTGTCCACTGAGCCATACTCTGTCGTTAGAGAGAAATCCGCGCACCAGATGTCTCTAAACACATGGAGACGGAACCATCAGAGGAGTGCTGCTAGTTCACTGCTCGCTAGGATTCTACACGCCGGGTCTCATGACTGCCGAGACGACTGCAGGCAAGAATGCAGACAGACACGGAAAGGGTAACCTTTAAACTGGGCTCTCAGTGGCGGGGGGACTCCCGTCCTGAAGAGGGCTGGGGCATCCTGAACTTGGAGAGGTCCAGGTTGAGGTCTAAGAAGGTATATGTGCTGTAGTCATGATGCTGGAGGTTCTTGTAGGTGGTGTTGTCAAATGGCTCAGTGGGAGCGGCTGAGGCAGGCTCTGCGGGGAAACACAACACGGTGTAAACAGGAGCTTCTGAATGGGTCAGCTCACTCTCTCTCACACACACACACACACCAAGCATTCTTCATAAACCCCACATGTAATAAATACATTGTCTACCTAGAAAAGAAAAGCCCAGAAAGCAACAGTATCTTCAAAAGCAAAAGAAAGAAACTCGACGAAAATTTACACTAATCATGTAAGAGGTGGAATAGCTTTTATAATGCCTTTACATCTTACTTTCTGTATACCTCTTACTTTGTGTAGACACTGGACTTCTCAGAATTTTGAAAATGCCAAGAACAGTTATGGAGGGATGTGCAGGTCATTTAAAGATGCAGAAAAAAAAGCAGATCCATTAAAATCTAACAGCAATAAAACATTTACAGAAGAAAAATTTTTAAGTGGCAAATAAGTGAGACTTCTAAGTCTCCAAATACAAGAAAATCAGATAAAGTCCAATGTTTTTAATGATAACACAGTTAAGGGGAACTGGAAATGAGATGTGGAACTTCTGTTGTTTAACTTTTCCAAAAAGAAGTTGGTAAACTTTAGATTCAGACTAAAAAATACTTAGTCTTCTCTATGTGGAAGAAAGAAGAATTAGAACCCACACACCTACACAATTAGTGATCTTAATACCATGTGTGTGGATGAAGCAAAAGACACCCCACTTCCCTGTGATGTGCCCTGAGACACGAGGATGGCACGAGGGAGCAGGCATGGGTGATGGCTGATGCCGGACAGGGTCTCACGGGCCTGCAACTACTGTTGTCCAGACTCCGTTCACTTCTACTCATGCTGCAAAAGAGTAGCTGCAGTTTCCCACTATTTGAATTCACACCAAAATTCTCATTTTCATACCAAAATGTTTTTCATTTTCTTGGTCGTGTTAAAACAAACGATGTCTTATTTAGAGAACTGATCTCTTTCCTGTCTCAACAAGCAAGGTATCTTCTTGTGGGGACTGCTCAGGCAGGTGCGTCCTCACAGTCCGTGTGTGTGTGGGGGGTGCTGACAGAAGGGAATCAAACCCCCGCCCCTCCCCGGCAGGACAGGAGCTCGGTGGTGGCTGCGTTGGACGAGCTACAGCTCACCCCCTGCAGACACTGCCCTGAAAGTCAGCTGCACTCTGTGCAGCGTCTTCAGCCTCCAAAGGGCAAAGAGAATGTTGGAAAATATAACACAATCATCAAAAATTAGTCAAATTGTTTTCAAAAAGATCTGCAATCTGAAAACTCCCAATTCTGTGTTACCCTGAAGGTGTGGCAAGTCTAGAGCAGAGTGACTGCAACAGCAGCAGGGAAGCAGTTTTGGGGTCAGAAGGAGGCTGGCAGGAGCTGGTTGCAGCTTCGTATGTTCATGAAAGAGGGAGAAAAGGGGAGGGAAGAAAACACACACTACTGTAACACAGGGAGCGACAATAATTCCAGGTAGTGCACACGAGCCCAGGAGAGGCTTTAAACAGAAAGGAGCGCAGACAGGAAGAAGCGGGGTTAGTGACGGGTACGTTTCAAGAGCCACAGATCCTGAAACTACAGACCTGCTTTCCCATTTTGCTGTGGTCCTCCTAAAGCACACTGTATTTTAAGAAGTTCGATGCACAGGAAAGTGGTAAAATAAGAGGAATAAACAGTCTCCCTTTAAAAATTTAGGGGAGCAAAAAAGCCCTTCATAAAAACTCGGTACAGAAAAACAAAGCAGCCTGCTGTGCTCTTGCGGTGGATCAGAGGACACGTTCAGGGCCTTAAGGTCCAGCTTCAATCCCTAAAGTGAGCTTTTCCCTTAGGCATAAAGATGCTAAACACAAAGGCCTGTTCAGCTCACCTGAAGGCCATTTCTCCAAGCTTAAGCACCGCTCCTCACCTGGGGAGTTTAACAGAACCCTCCCACCACCCCTCCCTCAATGAGGTGCCCTGCAGGTTCAACACCCTCCAAAGTTCAGAATGAAGATGTTCAACTGCCTGTTCTACTGGTTAGGAAACACTTAGAAGCACCAAGGGCAAACTTTTTCATTGTGAAATAAATCTGAAATGTTTCAGGAATTTCTACCCATAACTAACATATACCCCCCAGCTTATCTGAGACAGTGCTACAGGCCACAGGTCTACTGGGAACCTGATCGAGTGTGACCCTTCTTTTCATCGCACCGTTCTTCAGAGCCTGACCTCCCCACCCAAAGGACAGAAAGAGCTCTGAACCCCAAGGCAAGGTGTACCCTGTGTGTGGTCCTGGCCTTCCACCTGAGCGGCCGAGTCCTCCATGATCCTGCCCTTCTCAAGCTTCAGGACTGCGGGCTTTTCGTCCAGAACATCTTTATTCTGAACAGGGGCTGGCTTCAAATTTTCCATGGGTAGCTGATCTTCCAAAATCTCTTCCTCAGCCTTCAAGATTCCTTCTGCTGCCTGCTTTTCCAATTTTTCTGTTTTGAACAGGGGAAGAGCCAGCTCCCCATCTGCTTCTGGTACTTGCTTCTCCACAGGGCTCCCTCTGGCCTCAGGAGGAGGGGCTGGCAGCGGCCCCCCGGCTCTGGTTCCTGTCGATGGGGTGGGCGCCTGGCCGCCAGCAGGATGTGTGGACAACCCCCACGCTGTACGGTCAGACAAGGCTTTTTTAACTTCAAGTGGCTTTTGGCTTTCTTTGTCTATTTTGTTTGATCTAGATATCTTCTGCGGTTGTTTCTCCTTTACATTTTGCTTCATAGACTCCTCTGCCGCATGTGACTTGGGCGCTGCGGTTTTGGCTTTGGGGCCCTTTCTGTCCTCCAGGTGCTGACTGGAGGCCTTTTTTTTCTCTGCCTGGCGGGGCCTTCCTGCAGGGGTGAGGTCCAGGTGTGGCTGCTGCGACACTGTCTTTTCTTTGGCCGATATCTCAGTTTTGGGGGCCCTATCTGCAGAGGAACGTGAGGCCTCTGCTACGGGAGACCCTCCCCTGCGTTTGCTCTTCACCTGAGGACCTGCTCCTGAGCGGTCGCCCTCCTCGTCCGACTCTGAATCGGAGGAGCTGGAAGATGAAGATGAAGAAGAATCATCCGTCCCTCTCCTGCCCCACTGGGCTGCTTCTGAATCTGAACCCTGTTTTCTGAATGGAGACACGACTTTCTGAGGAAACTCTACCAAAGTCTTTCTTGACAAAAGCTTCGGAAGCCCTTGGTCTGTGTGCAGCACACTGACATCAGGGTTAGGGCTCACTAGCGTCCTGCTTTGGCTCACAACTGATGGGGAGGAAGCGGGTGCAGATAAGGTTTTGGACACTGCATCTGCTGCTGGGGGGGCGAGCTGCTGGCCCCTCTCCTTTGGTTCCACTACATCTAGGAAACGGCATAAAGAGGAATATTATTTTTAATATTGAGTAAAACAGTGTGAATTCATCAAGGTCACAGACATTTCATTACATTTCACCTTGTTACTGACAGTATCTTCAATATCATCATCTTATGAACTGCTCCATGGAAACCTACTTTTAAGGGAAAGCCAAGCCACACAGGAGAACAATTTAAAAAAAAAATCGCAGATGTCTTTCTTGATAGCCGAAGATTTTTTAAGATGGCATTTTTTTTTTTAACAATAGAAGAAATAACAATCTTATCTCCATTTTTCACAATGAAAGCTTCCTGATGATAATTATTTTTTAAACTACTATTTCATCTCAATTTAAGGTAAATTATAAAGATATTTTCAGATGATGAAGTTTTAGAAATGCCTGATTTCTCAAATCCCTAAAGAAATTGATGCCTCTCAAATATTTTAAAAATGACCCTTATTGCATGAACTTGACCTTTTAAATGAAAGAACAAAGCAAAAGTAGAGAAGAGAGTCTGGTTTGGGTCTGGGGAAACACATGCATGAGTTTAAGAGTGGGGGATGGGAGGGAGGGGATACTGGGAGTCAAAGGAAGGTGCCCTGAGAGGAACAAGAGTCCTGCAAAATCATGTCCTTCAGGGGTTTCTTCTGCCAAGGAAAACTGTTTCAAGACCAAAAAGGTCTGAAATAACTTAGTATCACATGTGTCACTAGAAACAGTGAGTCTTAAACTGTTACAGTAAGTGGCACTGTGAGTCTCAGATGTTGCAGAGTCAACTAGGAAAGAAAACGAAGTCCCACAGAACACTCATTAGTTCCATTTCACTCAGCTGTCTCTGGTGATAAATCTTTTTTAACCATACAGATAAGAAGAAAAATACAGAACAAGTTTTTGTAAATTAAAATTACTTTTCAAGTCTAAAGCAAATTTAAAAAAATATATCGCCGATGAGCAAACTCTAAATGCATTTATTTTTCAAGTCTAGGAGACTATTTTATACTAAAAAGTATACCACTTCTTTAAAGTGGGAAAAAATGTATTTCTAACTTTACCATTTTACTGGTATCCAAAAAAATTTTGAGATCAGGGACTATATATATATATGTATATATATATATATATATACACACACACACAGACTATATATATACACACACAGACACACATATATACACATACATATATACATACATACGTATATACACATATATACATCAGAATGACAGAAAATGATCAAAGAACACTGAGAAATAATCAGAAATGGGCCAGAGAGAGGTCCATGGGCAGTGTAAGAGGATATGACCGAACAGCCAGAGCTGCAGGTGAGTTTAAACCCCCTCCATGCCCTGTCTAAATCTGCAGCCGTGCACCATCCCAGAACCTGCATTCTGATTGCAGGAACAGAACAAGCAGAGCCCCAGGATCACACTAAACATAAAATCAAGGTACACGCA
This sequence comes from Capricornis sumatraensis, assembly GCF_032405125.1. NCBI lineage: Eukaryota > Metazoa > Chordata > Mammalia > Artiodactyla > Bovidae > Capricornis > Capricornis sumatraensis. Next base: position 249,077,043 of record NC_091069.1, on the reverse strand, counting down.
CGCACATGCACTCGAACCCTCTCATTCTGTCTTTCTAAACCATACCTGAAACCGTGCAAAGGCTCTGAAGAGGAATGTGTAACACTGGCCTGCAAACCCTGCGCCTGCTCACCTCTATCACGGATCCGCTTTTATGCTGAGCATGCATTTTCCAAGTGCGAAAAATTAACTTCTAATAAGCTTATTTTAGATAGGCTACTATCTAATTATAATACCTCACTCTTTCAAAATTTGTTATGAAGATTTTTTAAAATGTAAGTAAGTTATTAAAACATTAGACTTATCACCTATTTAAAGCAAAAAGAAAATCTCAAATTAAATAGTTTGTTTGAAAAAGGAAACTTTGGTTTATCATATTAAATAAGAATGCTTTAAAATATCTTCTGTTCAGGCTTAGTTACTGGCAGAACCCCATAGACAGGCTAATAGCCTAAACCACAGTAACACAGTTGCCTTTCATCCGACCCTCTGCAGCACAGGCCCAGCATCCTCTGTGACTGGGAGGGAAGCCTGCTGCGATGACTACAGCTGCCACCAGTGACCCCTGTCCAGTGCCGGCGGGGACATGTCTGCACTCGGCAGTGTGGGATCCTGCCACTTGGAGACACAGCCACGTGTATAGAACAGTGGGCTCGCTCTGAACCTAAGCATGACTTTACCTGCGGGTTTTCATGAACCTCTTGCGTTTCTAGAGACGGGACACCTGCATATTCTGACAGCATTCTAGTTTGAGTGTGACTTTCCTTGAAAGACAAATACGCGAGCCACAAAGCACCTGAAATAAGACCAGTCACAGAGCCACCCCTCCCAGCACGAGAGGTGGGCTTTCGGGGACGGGTTCTAATCCTCAGAGACTGTCACAGCCCCAGTAAATGAAGGTCTACAGAAGCGAGTCACAGCACAGGGACGGCACTCTCCCGCGGCTCGGTCTCCTCTCCACTCGAATCTCCTGAATATCTTTTCTCACTGAACAACGGCGGAGGGCTCGACTTTCAGCTTTTTAGTAGCGCCCTAACTGAAAACGAAGGTGACTCAGGTGTTCAAAACAGATGAGATGAGCAGCTCCACATCTTGTCAGTGGGTCACAAAACTAATTTCAGAAACAAAGGTACATTTCAACAGGATGCGAAACAGTTTTTTGTTATATAGTAATGAAAACTTCTTTTCACATGATTTTTACTATTAAAGAAAACAGAAAAGGGCTTTTTTTGGTTTTATGCATACACAAGAATTGTTTTTTTTCCACAGGCAAGACAACACACTGCTTATAAATATAGACTGGGGATCTTACTGCTGGGGCTCAAATCAGGCTCCACTACTGATACGGTGTGACCCTCGGTGGCTCAGGAGTCTCTCCCCGCTCCACTTTCTCATCTATAACACAGGGATGTTGGTAGTACCTATTCACAGGGCTGAAGACCACAAGGAACACAAGGAGCACTTAAACAGCGCCAGCAATGCTGGTCAGAATTAAGCATACCAAATCCCTACTTCCAGATTCCTCCCTTTCCAGACTGAAATGGGGACTTGAAGCAGGGAATTAGCTTTGGCTTCTCAACAGATTCTTTATAAAGTGACACAGGAGTTATTCAGTTGATGGTCTATTACTGTTGCCAAATTCAGCCTAGAGATGGAATTTACTGGAACACTGAAGCTGGCGAGCCCGGTGGTTATGCAGGGGAGCATCCACGGGCAGACCCCAGGTTCTGACCTGTGTGTCCATGATGCTGGCCGCACTCCCAGAAAGGAAGCCTGTGCTCCGAAGGGCTGGGTTCCAGGTGGGGGAAGGCAGAGTGTGTTTATCCTGGACACAGACCCTGGACTAGACGTGACCCCAAAGCTGAGCGCTCAGGACCCCGTCAGCATTGCAGTAAGCCCCACATGAGTTTCCAAAGCTGGCCCCAGTGTACAGGCTTTGACCTGGCCATGTGCCACTGGCGGGCCAAGGCACTTCTGTATCTCAACTCACTGATCCCTGACACTTTGGAAGAAATACTGAGGACTGCACATGCTGACTTGGAAGCAGCATTTCTTTTCCTTCATGCAGGGATTGGAGTTACTTTTTAAGTTCTGCAAGACAAGTGTAAAGTGCATTAAAGACAGCACAGCTCTAAAAGCTGTCTTCCCACCTGACCGCAAACACACATCACACAGGTCATCAGTCTCACACTGACCTAGCAAGACTGGCCCGCTGACCCTGCTCAGCATGGAGGGACTCAGAGGCCTGCAGGGCTTGCCATGACCAGAGGCAGAAGCTACGTGAGCCCAAGGCCAACCTCCAGCTTGGTGTGCTTTTCTCACAACCGCACCCAAAACCATCACAGGATGAAGCATTCCATTTCTATTCACATATAGAAGCACATTTCTAAAAAAGGGGATCTTCGGGGAAAAAAAGAGACTTCAGGTTGAAATTGCTGCTGTTTAGTCTCTAAGTTATGTCCAACTCTTTTGTGGCCCCATGGATTGTGCCCCGCCAGGCTCCTCTGTTCATGGGATCTCCCAGGCAAGAATACTGGAGTGGGCTGCCATTTCTGTCTCCAGGGGATCTTCCTGACCTAGGGATTGACTCCACAGTCAAACATGCATCTCCTGCATTGCAGGCAGATTCTTTACCACTGAGCTGCCAGGGAAGCCCTATGTTTAAGATAGCTATTTTAAAATATGCAGATGAAAACTGAAAAAGAACATAGGCTTTAAAAACGTGGCAGGTGCAGGACAGAAAACAACAATCTTCCTGTTGAACTCAGGCCTCCAGTGGACGAGCGCACAGACACACAGGGAGGGTACGTGTCCTTAGCCAAGATGGATGGCATGTGAAAGGCAGTGGAAGGCTCTCTCAACAACATGCCAATATTTTATAACCTACCTGTGTTTTCGTGTGCAGATGAAGAGGGGACAAAAGCATTACACACTTTCAAACACTCAAACTGAGGAAATAATATTTTGATGAAAAAGAGACAAACTCAAACTATCATTCTGAACCCCATAGAGTCAAAGAGTTAACTGAGGTTTCATAAATTAAGACTAAACGCAATGGGCCTCTTAAATAGTCCCTTGGACAGTAAGGATCAAACCAGTCAATCCTGAGGGAAATCAACCCTGACTATTCATTGGAAGGACTGATGCTGAAGTTGAAGCTAGAGTACTTTGGCCACCTGATGTGAAGAGCTGACTCACTGGAAAAGACCCTGATGCTAGGAAAGACTGAGGGCAGAAGGAGAAGGGGGTGGCAGAGGAAGAGATGGTTGGATGGCATCACCGACTCAATAGATGTGAGTCTGAGCAAACTCCAGGAGACAGTGCAGGACAGGGAAGCCTGGTGTGCTGTAGGCCCTTGGGTCGCAGAGTCGGACTAGACTGAGTAACTGAACGACAACAGTGCTGCGTTTCCTGTTTCCCCCACAAGCATGTACTCCATTGGATTCAGGGGAAACAGTCAAAACTGGCGGTAAAGTCAAAATGACTTTGGGAAGAGCTAGAAGCAGATAACCACACTTCGTGAAGGGGGTCTTGATGGAATTGGAGCCTACTCCTAACTCCCTCTCCATAGTCATAAAAAGACGCCTGCAGTCCCTGGCTATGACCAAGCAAAGCCTGGGAGACCACTGACGAATTCCAGAGACACTGAAAAAAGTCAGTCAGGGAGGAAAAACAGGGTGGAGGTCACAGCCACCTCACAGGAGCACGTGAGCATGGCCATCAGATACCACAGAGCCTGCATACTCTGCATCCCACTGCTACCCACGGAGTCTGACGTTCAGAAAATACAGAGAACCAGTTCAGGGCTACACACTGAGTCAAAGACTATGACGTTACTGCCATGTTTGGGCTAAAACGAGTCACCAATCTTCTGTCTGACTGTAATCTGGACACTCTTTAAAAATGAAGCATCAAATTATGTAGCTAGAAAATTCTTTCTAATGCCTAGGAAGCTGACTTATTCACTCTGCCTTCTCTCCCACTTATGAAGACCATGAAAACCTTACTCTTTGGTGGGCTCTGCTTCTTGGGGTTCGGTGGTAATCCCTTTTCATTCTTTCCTGATTCTGCAGAGAGAGAAACTGCAGGAGCAAGTCCTCGAAACACGCCTGCTTCCAGAAGCACAGTCTGCAAAAGAATGGCACAACAACAGAAATTTTAGAGTAATACCATTTATAACCTCTATTACGGCATGAATACTATGTATTATTAAGACATATAAATGCTGTGAATTCATATGGCATATTTCTAACAGTTATTATAATTTTCAGCATCTACATATATTATGGAAAGTTTGGAAAATACAAAAAAAAACTGCGAGCAAGAAACACCTGAGTTCAAGGACAGTCACTACTAACATTCAAGTATTTCTTCCAAAGTGACTTTCTCCTAAGCATGCTTTTTTTGTAGTCTCCAATTACCTATCAATCTACAAAACACTTGATTCTTTTCATAAAATGTTTTCCTGTGCTTAGAATATAAAGCAGAAGCACAATCTAGCCATTAAAAATGCTACTGAAGATGAAAAATAGTTGCTTCAAAACTGTCTACCATATATTGAAGGTGAACACGTCACAGAGTGTTCATTCCCTCAGTAAATACTCACTAAGCCTAGTATGTGCTGGACACAGGACACAGGCACCTAGAGTGCCCACATGAAGGTGAAGCCTTTGCTTTTTCTGGTTATGACGTCAGTTCAGCTCAGTTCAGTCGCTCAGTCAGGTCTGATTCTTTGTGACCCCATGAACCACATCACGCCAGGCCTCCCTGTCCGTCACCAACTCCCAGACTCTACCTAAACCCATGTCCATTGAGTTGGTGATGCCCCCCAACCATCTCATCCTCTATCGGCTCCTTCTCCTCCTGCCCTCAATCTTTCCCAGCATCAGGGTCTTTTCAAATGAGTCAGCTCTTCGCATCAGGTGGCCAAAGTACTGGAGTTGCAGCTTCAGCATCAGTTCTTCCAATGAACACCCAGGACTGATGTCCTTTAGGATGGACTGATGTCCTTTAGGATGGACTGATGTCCTTTAGGATGGACTGGTTGGATCTCCTTGCAGTCCAAGGGACTCTCAAGAGTCTTCTCCAACACCACAGTTCAAAAGCATCAATTCTTCGGCGCTCAGCCTTCTTCACGGTCCAACTCTCACATCCATACATGACCACAGGAAAAACCGTAGCCTTGACTAGATGGACCTTTGTTGACAAAGTAATGTCTCTGCTTTTTAATATGCTGTCTAGGTTGGTCATAACTTTCTTTCCAAGGAGTAAGCGTTTTAATTTCATGGCTGCAATCACCATCTGCAGTGATTCTGGAGTCCCCCAAAATAAAGTCTGACACTGTGTATATGTATACACGAAAGCTTGAAAAACGAACTGGGCCAAGATATGAAAAGGAAAATAGTGGCCTCTCTCACAACAGATGCTCCCTCCATTATCTGTATTTTGCGACGATAAGAATAGTTATCGCTTTTGTCATGAGTCATTTTTAATTTTAAATACAGTGAAGTGGACTTAGCTTTGTCCAGATGGAGAAAGTTCTTTCTCCTTTTCATTTCACAAATGAGATAACCTAAGCTGGCCTGGTGGCTCAGACGGTAAAACGTCTGTCTACAATGAGGGAGACCCGGGTTCGATCCCTGGGTTGGAAAGATCCCCTGGAGAAGGAAATGGCAATCCACTCTAGGACTACTGCCTGGAAAATCCCATGGACAGAGGAGCCTGGTGGGCTACAGCCCATGGGGTCGCAAAGAGTCGGACACGACTGAGCGACTGAACTGAACTGAAGCTGGCTTCTTAGTGGCTGCCTAGTTACCAGGTCAACCAGGTTCTTGAAAGTTCCCTCATTTCCTCTAGGGTTAAATAACAGTTAGAGACACTGTCCTCAAGGGTTCTGGCGGGGCTCCGCGCGGGATACCTGCGGCCCCTACACCTGTCCGTGGCCTCGCCGCATACCGGCGGCTCCTGGGGTTCGGGGTCCAGAGGGACGGTGGCCAGGGTCGCCGGGACCCTTGTCGCTCTCAGGCCTGGCTCCTGATCCCCCCTGGCCAGGTTCCCGAAACCCCACCCCAGGCCCAGCCCCCGACCCCGGAAGCGGAGTCAGCGGCATCCCCGGACGGTTGGAGGTGACCGTCAGGGCCGCAGACTTTGCCCCGCCCTTCACGGTCTCCCGGCGCTCTGCGAGCTCCAGGCCGCCAGTCTGGCCCCTCTTTACCTTCAGCGTACCGGGTCGTCCTTGCCGCAGCAGAAGCGAGGCCGCCATGGCTGTGACTCGGACGCAGACAGGACGACCCTCCCGGCGGGCAGAGGTCGCGCCAGACTGACGCGATGCGGTACCAGCACTGCCCCCTGAAGACCCGCCCCTTCGTATGAAGGCGCCAATCACAGGCAGGGAAGGGGGCAATGGCTGCTGCGCGCGCATCACCGCAGCCTCCAGGTTCCCGGCGGAGCAGCTCAAGGCCACGCTCCCGGGAGGAGCCGCCAATCACTGGCGGAGGGTTTCCGCTGACCGCGACTGCGCGGCGGGATGGGTGCTGGGACGCTAAAGTGGTCGTTGAGGGTGTCATTTCCTGTCCTAGACCGGCGTGGCCACCCTGCAGGGCAGCATCAGGTTGGACCATACGCTGTTTGACCTGTGAGCACCGTAGTTCCGGAGCCAAGGGGACGAGAAATGCAAGCATTAGTTTACCTGTTCATAGCCTGCGGGGCGGAGAAGGCAATGGCACCCCACTCCAGTACTCTTGCCTGGAAAATCCCATGGACGGAGGAGCCTGGTAGGCTGCAGTCCATGGGGTCGCTAAGAGTCGAACTCGACTGAGCGACTTCACTTTCACTTTTCACTTTCATGCATTGGAGAGAGAAATGGCAACCCACTCCAGTGTTCTTGCCTGGAGAATCCCAGGGGCAGCAGAGGCTGGTGGGCTGCCGTCTGTGGGGTCGTGCAGAGTCGGACACGACTGGGGCGACTTAGCAGTAGCAGCCTGCGGGGCAAAGACTCTCCACTTCCAACCCTCCCCTGTTAGGCATAAGCTTGGGTGAAAAGTGAAGGTGAAGTCGCTCAGTCGTGTCCGACTCTTTGCGACCCCGTGGACTGTAGCCCACCAGGCTCCTCCGTCCATGGGATTCTCCAGGCAAGAATACTGGAGTGGGTTGCCATTTCCTTCTCCAGGGGATCTTCCCGACCCAGGGATCTAACCCAGGTCTCCCGCATTTCGGGCAGACACGTTAACCTCTGAGCCACCAGGGACGTTGTAAACTCGGGTAGGGGTAGTTACTCATTGACCTCCTTCTCACCCTGTCGATCGTGCCTTCACGCGTCTCTGCGGCATGCCTGGTCACTGGAGGTATCGTGTTCAAGAGGAGCGGATCCCTATCTCAGCCGTACCAGGAGAAGAGGCCCCTCCGCTGGAGACTCATTCTGGTGGCAAGATAAATGGGTAAAACAGGTCTAACAGGAAACCCTGCCCCATTTGGTTAAAAAAAAAGAAAAGCAACCGCATAGGATTAACAGAAACTGGTGACTAACAAGATTCTTGAGCTTGTCAGAGTAGCAGCTAAAGGAGGGACTTCCTTGGCTGTCCAGTGGTTAGGACTGTGCCCTTCCAGTGCAGGGGGTGCAGGTTCCATCCTTGGTCAGAGAACTTAGATCCCACATGTTGTGGGCATGCCCCCCCCCGCCCCCCCCAAAAAAAGGCTAGCTCAAGGAACAGCTTGCTGAAAGTTCTGCTTTTAACCTGCCTTCATTGACCAAGCTCACCTTAATTACTTTTGACTCCTTTTTGTTGTTTTTTGGTCACTAAGTTGTGTTCAACTCTTTGTGACCCCATGGACTGCAGCACTCCAGGCTTCACTGTCCGTCACTATCTCTGGAAGTTGGCTCAAATGCATGTCCACTGTCAGTGATACTATCTAACCATCTCATCCTCTGCTACCCGCTTCTGCTTTTGCCCTCAGTCTAGTGGCTCAGATGGTAAAAAATCTGCCTGCAGTTCAGGAGACCTAGGTTCAATTCCTGGGTCCAGAAGATCCCCTGGAGAAGTGAATGGCAACCCACTCAGGTATTCTTGCCTGGAAAATTCCACGGACAGAGGAACCTGGTGGGCTACAGTCCATGGGATCGCCAAGAATTGGACATGACTGAGTGACAAACACTTTCCCAGCATTAGGGTCTTTTCCAGTGAGTCTGCTCTTTGCATCAGGTGGCCAAAGTATTGACGCTTCAACTTCAGCATCAGTCCTTCCAACGTTGATTTTCTTTACGATTGACAGGTTTGATCTCCTTGCTGTCCAAGGGACTCTCAAGAGTCTTCTCCAGCACCACAGTTCAAAAGCATCAATTCTTCGGCATTCAGCTTTCTTTATAGTCCAACTCTCACATCCATACTTGACTACTAGAAAAACCATAGCTTTGACTAGATGGACTTTTGTTGGCAAAGTGCTATCTTTGCTTTTTAATATGCTGTCTAGATTTGTTACAGCTTTCCATCCAAGGAGAAAGCATCTTTTTGTTTCATTTCATTTGACTCTTTAGCCACGCCTATAGAGAACAATGCTGATGTATGGTCACTACAGTAAAACAGATTTTAGTTGTTTTCCAGGAAATTGGGGTGAGCACCTGTCCAGTTCAAGCCGGCTAAGACTGGTTGGGATCACCAACCCTAAAACTGGGTCTGTGCCAGGTGTCTGATGAATGACCTTTTGACATCAGTAAGCTGGAAACTCCATCCTCGGATCATGCTAAGGGCTTCCATTTCTGACCATGCCTCTTATGAAAAAGCATGCAAGTCAGAGACACCAGAGCCTCAACCGTTCCCTGATTCCAGTCTCCTTTCCCCATGCCTGAGATCACCTGCTTCCTTATCTCATTAATACCTTAAGCCCCTCAACATAGGGCAGGTGCATTTAAGATTTGTTCTCTCATCTCCTTACTCGGCTGCCTTGTGAATGAGCTGTTTCTCTGCTGCAAACATTCTCTTTGTGCTGAGACTGCACGCATAGTCTCAGCGTTTGGCCTCCTACACATCACAGATGACCCTGGTTCAATAACACTCAGACCCTTGTCAAAGGGGACTCGAGTCAAGTGCATGCAGTGGGACCTGCCACCATCCACACTGGGAGGCAAGGACAAGGACTCAAGCCTTAGGGTAATAATAAGGAAGGTGTCCTTGTCACTGCAGAGATAAGGAAGAAAACATGCGGATGGAAGAATCATCCTTTGCTCAAACCTAATTAACTGTTGCCTCCAGGGGCAACAGTTCAGGCTTGTCTGTGAATTTTGCCTGTTTTGTAGGTGATTAAGAATATTGAAAAAAAAAGAAAAAGAATATTGAAGGTGATAAACCACAGGGTCTGAAATTGGAAAGTCCACATCACCTTCATTCTTGGGATCCAGAGACCTCGGTTCTCTCTCACCAGCATTGGGGTAGACATCTGGCTTGGTTTCCAAGTGACTTAGTGGTAAAGAATCCACCTGCCAATGCAGGAGACTCAGAAGACCTGGGTTCAGTCCCTGGGTTGGGAAGATCCCCTGGAGGAGGAAATGGCAACCTAGTCCAATATTCTTGCCTGGAGAATCCCATGACAGAGGGCCTGGCTGGCTACAGTCCATGGGGTTGCAAAAGAGTTGGACAGGACAGCAACAGGCATCTTGTTGGAGTCCTAAGACTCAGTAACAAAGAAAGCAAAAAGACCTCCTGCAGTTAACGAGGGGGGGTCATCAGCCAGAGTGGGTTGAGGAGGTGGTACTTTGAGGATAACCATGGGAGGAAGTGACCCAGTGAGTTGGGGGATGCATCTTGATGGTTTTTCAAAGAAGCGATATGATTATGGGCGTGAAGGTGACTATGGCAACTGTGTATAAGATCAGTGCTGACTGGAAAATAAAAATGTACAATGTGAGAGTTGGGAGTTAAACTTTATTTGGGGAAAATGAGTGTAGCCTGGGAGACAGCCTCTCAGATAACTGAGGAAGTGCTCCGAAGAGGTGGGGGAGGTCAGCATTATATATGATTTTAGTGAACAGAGGTCAAGCACACATTTCAGCAGAGGCTCACTGCTAGGGGCAGATGTCACCATTAATGATTCTAGCACTTTTCTAGATACAAGGAGATGGAAGAATTGGGCTCATAAATTCTTCTCCTGAAAATATCTACCTACCCGAAGGCCTGTTCTGCCAGTTTTTCCGGGAGCACAGAGTGCCTTGTTCCTGATCTGCACCCTGAACTACTTTCAGGGGTATTGTGGCCCATGACTTCATCCGTGTAGAGGTAGGTGTCAAGTGACGATTTGTAATGGGCACCAGTGCCTAAGCCTGGGGGCAGCAGGGCCTCGTTGGAAGCTGCTGCAGTCAGGTGAGGAGGCTGCCACATTTGGCCAAAAGAAACAGAAACCGCAGGATCGAGTGCAAGAGGCAAATAGAAAAATGAAGCGGAAGCCAGAGAAAGGACCAGTGGTTTCACAGGGATTTGTGAAGACGGGATTATATCCTATTTAATGGTCAGCTGGAAAACTGTAGACTAGATTTTGCTGACAGTGGGGACTGTTGCTCAATTGTTAATTCTCTGGCCAGAGTCTTTCTGCAGGCACCAGTCACCTCTGCCTGAAACTCTAGCAAGTGGTGACCTAGCATTTTTAGGCAAAACCTCAAAAATTGTGTTTGTCAATATTCCTTAATTAATCACATACATTTCTTTCTAGACTACTGGAAATCCCACCCATCCATCTTAAAAACCATCAACATGCCCACCCCACCCCCTAATCACTGGGTCACTTCCTCCCATGGTTACCCTCAGTGTACCTCCACTTTGGCTGATAACCCCAACTCATCAACTGCAGTTTTGTTTTAAACCTTTTCAAGATAAACTAAATAACTTGAACATCACTTGGACCAGTGATGGGTCCTGAACTCAAAAAGGTGTTTGGGCCAAAGAAGAAAATAACAACACTCAGCTATCACACCTTCCACATGCATGACCTCACTCTGCATTCTGAGTTTAGACATACATGCTTGGTAAGCCCCAAAGGAAATGTAATTTTTTAAATTGAAGTATAGTTGATTTACAAAGGTGTTAATTCCCATTATACAGCAAAGTGATTCAGATATATATATAGATATATATATATTCTTTTAAAAATATTCTTTTCCATTCAGTTCAGTTCAGTTCAGTTCAGTTGCTCAGTCGTGTCCGACTCTTTGCGACCCCATGAATAGGAAATATATTATGCACTATCCTATGTAAATAAATGCAATTTAATTATGTGTCTTAGATGGAGATTATTTTGAAAAAGCTTTCAGTAGCTGTGTGCTGCTAAGTCACCTCAGTCATGTCTGACTCTGTGCAACCCCATAGACGGCAGCCCACCAGGCTACCCCATCCCTGGGATTCTCCAGGCAAGAACACTGGAGTGGGTTGCCATTTCCTTCTCCAATGCCTCAAAGTGAAAAGTGAAAGTGAAGTCGCTCAGTCGTTTCCGACCCTCAGCGACCCCATGGACTGCAGCCTTCCAGGCTCCTCCGTCCATAAGATTTTCCAGGCAAGAGTACTGGAATGGGGTGCCATTGCAGTGTTGTGTTAGCTTCAGGTATGCAGCAAAGTGATTCAGCTTTATATGTACGTATATTATAATAATATAGGTATATTCTTTTGCAGATGCTTTTCCCATATAGGTTAATACAAAATATTGAGTATAGTTCCCTGTGTTATACAGTAGGTCCTTGTTGCTTATCTGTTTTATATATAGTAGTGTGTTATAATAACTGTCATTTTAAACTATTGTTTACAATGATCACACATAATATGCCTTACTTAGTAAGATCATTTTCTTATTTTTTTTATTTTTTGGTTCTGTTGGGTCTTCGTTGCTGCGCGTGGGCTTTCTCTTGTAGAAAGTGGGGGTCACTCTCTAGTTGTGTGGGGGACTTCTCTCTGCAGTGGTTTCTCGTGTTGCAGAACACAGGCTCGAGGCACACAGGCTTCAGGGGCTGTGGCGTGCGGGCTCATAGCTGTGGCTCGTGGGCTCTAGAGTGCAGGCTCAGGAGTAAGGGCACATGGGCTTGGCTGCTCTGCAGCATGTGGAGTCCTCCTGTACCAGGGATCGATCCTGTGTCGTCTGCACTGGCAGGCATATTCTTATCCACTGTTACCACCGGGGAAGTCCGATAATCTTCTTTTTAATAAAAGAATTTTTAAAAAGCAGGTTGCTCAGCAAACAGGAAAAGTAAATAGAAAAGCTTTTATATAAGGAGAAAATAAAATAAGAAAAGTTGAAGTTAAAGTGCGTGCGAGCTCAGAGTCCGACTCTTTGCAACCCCAGGTTTTGCAATGCCCGGCTCCTCTGTCCATGGGATTCTCCAGGCAAGAATACTGGAGTGGTTGCCATTTCTTCCTCCAGGGGATCTTCTGAACCCAGGGATCAAACACGCCTGTCTCCCACGTTTCCTGAAGTTATATTGCATGTAACTAAAACCACGTTTTAAAACATATGTAATGACTTCTGTTTCTGGCAGAAAGTGGTCACTAGACATGATGGAAAACCCTGGGTTACAGAACCGGTAGCGATGCTGGGTACAATGTCACCAGCATACTATCAAATAACCAGCTCTGTTCTCATTTCAGTTCTGTTTCCTGTGGCCTCTGTGGCTTCCTCTTCATACTTGCTCTGCAGGGATGTACTGGAAGCTCGTGTTTCTGGGCTCTTCTCCCAGGGAATCCCCAAGTCCTGGGGTGAATGTGCGTTCTCCAAGTGGACTTGAGGTTTGCCTCCCAACTCATCTGAGTGTTGCTTATCTTTCCCAAGTGAGATCACTTTTTTCATAGCTTGGAGTGTCCTGAACTACAGGAAGTATGTGTCTCCAGGGGCCAAAACAAAAAACAAAAAACCAAAAACAGAGAAGCCTGAAGCCACAAGAAGGCAGCACTACCCTGGGAGCATTTGCTGATCTCAGCAAGTCAAAGCCTTGGTTTAACTGACATCAGGGGAAGAGGAGACAAGACTTTGGCCCTGTGAACACTTGGGAGTGACCTGGAGAGAATCAGAGGGACCCTTGCAGAACTGACCCTCAGTGACAGGGTGAACCAGGGCAAAGCCACCCACTAGCAAAAAAAATTCTAGCAAAGAAAGGCCGCAGGAAATGTGTCTTTCTCTCAGGTGAGGAAAAATGTCTTAAGGTCTATTCTCTCTTGAGTCTGGGATTAGAAGACATGCATACGTCCCTTGGTTCAGGACATTCTAAGCTGTTTAATTACATTGAAATTAAAATTTCTCTTTAGCAAAGGTACTTTTGTGTTTGTTTTTTAGATTCCACATATAAATGAAATTGTCCAGTCTTTGTCTTCATCTGAGCTTTCACTTGGCATAATATCCTCAAGGTCCATCTGTTATTGCATAGACCACATCTTCAGCCATGTATCTGTTGATGGACTCTAACGTTATTTCCAAGTCTTTGTGTGTTAGTCGCTCAGCTGTGTCCGACTCTTTGCGACCCCATGGACTGTAGCCCACCAGGCTCCTCTGTCCATGGGGTTTCCCAGGCAAGAATACTTGAGTGGGTTGCCATTGCCTCCTCCAGGGGATCTTCCTGACCCAGGAATCGAATCCAGGTCTCCCACATTGCAGGCAGATTCATTTCCATCTGAGCCACAAGGGAAGAGTATTGTAAATAATGCTGCATTGAGTAGGAGGATGCAGTCTTTTCTTCAACACAGTGATTTCATTTCCTTTGGGTTTATTTGCAGAAGTGGGATGGCTGGGTCCTGTGACAGTTCTACTTTTTATTCTTTGAGGAACTGTGCCAGTTTATTATGTTCCCACCAACAGGGTACAGGGGTTCCCTTTCGCCCACATCGTCAACAGCATTTGTTCTTTCTTTTCTTCTTGATATTAGCCATTTTAACAGGTGTGAGGTGCTGTCTCATTGTGGTTTTGATTTGCATTTCCCTGGTGATTAGTGACGCTGAGCACCTTTTGGTGTACCTGTTGGCCTTTTGAATATGTTCCTTGGAAAAATGTCTTTTCAGGTCTTTTGAATATCTTTTAACTGGATTTTTTTCCCCCGCTATGGAGTTGTGTGAGTTCTTTATATATTTTGGATATTAACCCCTTATCAGATATATGATTTGCAAATATTTTGTCCCATTCAGTCAGTTACCTTTTCCTTTTATTGATTATTTCTTTGCTGTGGAGGTGAGTTTTAGTTTGATGTGGTTTGACTTGCCTTTTTTTTTTTTTATTTTAATTGCCTGTGCTTTTGGTGAGAGCCAATTAATCCCTTCCCAGACCAATGTCAAGGAGCTTCTTCCTTGGATGGAATGTTCTGTGTATATGTATTAGGTTCATCTGGTCTAAAGTATATTTCAAGACCTATGTTTATTTATTCATTTTCTGTCTGGATCACCTATCCATTGGTATTGAAGTTCTCTATTGTTATTGTATTGCTGTCCACTTCTCCCTTCAGATCTGTCAATATTTGCTTAATATACTTAGATGTAGGAGAAGGCAATGGCACCCCACTCCAGTACTCTTGCCTGGAAAATCCCATGGACGGAGGAGCCTGGTAGGCTGCAGTCTATGGGGTTGTGAAGAGTCAGAACTAAGTGACTTCACTTTCACTTTTCACTTTCATTCACTGGAGAAGGAAATGGCAACCCACTCCAGTGTTCTTGCCTGGAGAATCTCAGGGATGGGGGAGCCTGGTGGGCTGCCGTCTATGGGGTCGCACAGAGTCGGACACGACTGAAGCAACTTAGCAGCAGCAGCGGCATACTTAGATGCTCCAATACTGGATGGATCCAAATTATATCTTTATTTCTACCTATATCTATAACATGTGTTTGTGTTGTATCTTCTTGATGAACTGACCCCTTTATAATCATGTAATGATCTTCTTTGTATCTTGTAACTTTCCTTTGTTACCTTGTGGGCTGAGAGGTTCTCTCAGCTATGCTGCCTTAGGGCAGGAGTGATGCAGGTCATGTCAAACTGCTTCTGTTACCTTGTCTATGTCTTCAAAACATACATTTATTCACTCTAATTATGTGCCGGAACTCATCCACTGGAAACCTGGAGTCCTACAAAAGCTGTTTTTCGTGGGTGATTGTTTAAGACAGTGTTTTCCATGGCTCCCAGACCATGGTCAAGAGGCCACAGGCTACTGCAGACCCCACAGCTGGGACTGAGGTGTGAATGTCTATTACCTGAGACCTGGGTGGACAAGACTCACCTGGTTCCATGGCATAGAGTACTGGATCCCAGTTTTTACAACAGCACTTTTGTCTCTGAATGGATACTAAATTTCTGTTGTTGAGTTGGGGGACATGGTGAAAGATACTTTATTCAGCCCCATTGCTGACATCCCCACAAACTTTTTAGGGAGTGGAAATGGCAACCCACTCCAGTATTCTTGCCTGGAGAATCCCATGGACAGAGCTTGGTGGGTTACAGTCCATGAGGTTGCAAAGAGTTGGACACAATTGAGCAACTGAAGAAGATGGAATAGCTCAGTTGGTAAAGAATCTGCCTGCAATGCAGGAGATCCTGGTTCAACTCCTGGGATGGGAAGATCCGTTGGAGAAGGGATAGGCTACCCACTCCAGTATTCTTGGGCTTCCCTTGTGGCTCAGCTGTAAAGAATCTGCCTGTGATGTGGGAGACCTGGGTTCGATCCCTGGGTCGGGAAGATCCCCTGGAGAAGAGAAAGGCTACCCACTCCAGTATTCAGGCCTGGAGAATTCCATGGACTGTACAGTTCATGGGATCGCGAAGAGTGGAACACGACTGAGCAACTTTCACTTTCACTGGAACAAAGCACCACCTGCTGGCCTAAGGGGAGAAGACAGTTTAAAGGGGGAAAAGGCCTCTGGACTCCCAACTTGCTAAGGGCAGGCATAGTTTAAGACAGCTGCTCAAAGGGCACATTTTCCAAAGTGACCAAAAAGATGCTGGAAAAGGAGGGATTTCCAGGAGGGCAGATACGAAAGTTTTATTGGGTTACAGCTTGGGGAACCCTCCCAGTAAGTGGAACTTGCTGACTCGAGGAACACTTCCTGTCTCTGTGTGCCCTGTGGTCATTTTCCTGGTGATTTCAGAATTGCTGTGGACCAGCAATTGCTCTGTGCATCCCATTCCTCCCCTTGTCAAATGGAAGCATTTATCCTGGTTAGCCTTCCTCCTTTTGCTGCTATATGTTGGGCATGTGGGACAGACCACTCCTGTTTGTAGTCTGCAGGTCTCTGGACCAAGAGGAGCCACACCTAAGGACCAGCATCCGACCTAGTATAGATCACGATACCCTGGACTTTAAACCTAGTGCTGGGACCCAGATGAGACCTTGGGGGATCTTGGGAGGAGATGAGACTTCTTCAGTTGTAGGGATGTGAACAATTGAGGCCATAGAGCGGACTGTGGCAGATTTGATTGAAAACCGGCCTTGGTTCACCACTCTTCCCTCTATCCAGGCTCTTGTGATGTGACTTTGCAGCCCCACTCATTAGGAGGGGGATTCATCCCTCCCACCCCTTGGATCTTGCTGCCCTTGTGACTTGCTTTGTCCAACAGAATATCAGAAGTAACAGTGTGGCAGCTTCAGTTCTGGGCCTTATGAGGCTTTGTGGGCCTTTTCTCTGTTGTACCTGCCACGTAGAAAGCCCCAGCATTCTTCTGGTGGATGAGAGGCCAGGAAGAGTAGAGATGAGCCACCCAGGTCATCCTAGACCACCCAGTTCTGTCTTCCGACCAGGAGGCAGGCCACGACACATGAACCAAGGTGCAAACACCAGAAGACTCTCCCAACAAAGGCCAGCCCAAATGGCGAACCTACAGAAGCATGACCTAAATAAATGCTTATTGTTTTAGGCTGTCCAATTTTGTGTTTGTTATGTATTATAGTAACGGATAATGGATTTGTTGTGGTTGTTCAGTTGCTAAGTTGTGTCTGACTCTTTGCAACCCCGTGAACTACAGCACGCCAGGCTCTCCTATCCTTCACTGTCTCCCAGAGTTTGCTGAAATTCTTGTCTATTGAGTCAGTGATGCTATCTAACCATCTCATCCTCTGCTGCCCTCTTCTCCTGCCCTCAATCTTTCTCAGCATCAGGGTCTTTTTCAGTGAGTCAGCTCTTTGCATCAGGTGGCCAAAGGATTGGAGCTTCAGCTTCAGCATCAGTCCTTCCAGTGAACATTCAGGACTGATCTCCTTTAGGATCTCCTTGAGTGCAAGGGACACTCAAGAGTCATCTCCAGCATCACAGTTTGAATACAGTTACTAATAACACTGCTAACTGCTTGGAGAGAATTACCACAAGAGATGGTAGAAAACTAAATGGCACTCCATTTTTATCCATATGGTAAATGATTAACATGCCCTCATTGTTTTATAAATTTCAGAGAAGTAAAACTTGGTTATAATTTAGCCACATTAAGAAATCATTTTTTTTAAAAAGCCAAATTATCCAGAAGTGAAATTTGAGTAGTGAGTTTTGGGTAATATGCTAGGAAAAATTAGATAGTAAAATATCCAGGCACCATATTAATGCTGAAAATTATAGTTTATTTATATATAACAGCAATAATGATAAAAGCCACTTAAAACAGTACCCTTATAGACACATATTAACATCAGATAGCATACAACAAAATAAATATAAGTAGCACCGTAAGAGACGAAAAAGAAAAGAGTGTGAAAATAAAAATAAGCTGAAAAACATTTCAATTTAGACTTGATTAAAATTTAAAAGTATGGACCTAACAGAAGCAGAAGATATTAAGAAGAGGTGGCAAGAATACACAGAAGAACTATACACGAAAGATCTTAATAACCCACATAACCAAGATGATGTGATCCATCACCTAGAGCCAGACATCCTGGAGTGCAAAATCAAGTGGGCCTTAGGAAGCATCATTACGAACAAAGCTATTGGAGGGGATGGAATTCCAGTGGAGCTATTCCAAATCCTAAAAGATGATGATGTGAAACTGCTGCACTCAATATGCCAGCAAATTTGGAAAACTCAGCAGTGGCCACAGGACTGGGGAAGGTCAGTTTTCATTCCAATCCCAAAGAAAGACAATGCTGAAGAATATTCAAACTACTGCACAATTGCATTCATCTCACACACTAGTAAAGTCATGCTCAAAATTCTCCAAGAGGCTTCAACTTTCAGATGTTCTGGATTTAGAAAAGGCAGAGGAACGAGAGATCAAATTGCCAACATCCACTGGATCATCGAAAAAGCCTAACCTCTGCTTCATTGACTATGCCAAAGCTTTTGACTGTGTGGATCACAACAAACTGTGGAAAATGCTTCAAGAGATGGGAATACCTGACCACCTTAGCTGCCTCCTGAGAAACCTGTATGTAGGTCAAGAAGCAACAGTTAGAAGCAGAACTGGAACAACAGACTGTTTCCAAATTGGGAAAGGAGTACGTCAAGGCTGTATATTGTCACCTTGCTTATTTAACTTATATATAGAGGACATCATGCAAAATGCCAGAGTGGATGAAGCACAAGCTGGAATCAAGATTGCCAGGAGAAATATCAATAACCTCAGATACACAGATGACACCACCCTTATAGCAGAAAGCGAAGAGGAACGAGGAACTGAAGAGCCTCTTGATGAAAGTGAAAGAGGAGAGTGAAAAAACTGGCTTAAAACTACATTCAATAAACTAAGATCATGTCATCTGGTCCCATCACTTCATGGCAAATAGGTGGGGAAACAGTGAGACTTTATTTTCTTGGGCTCCAAAATCACTGCAGCCATGAAATTAATAGACACTTGCTCCTTGGAAGAAAAGCTATGACAAACCTAGACAGCATATTAAAAAGCAGACATTACTTTGCTGACAAAGGTCCATATAGTCAAAGCTATGGTTTTTCCAGTAGTCATGTGTGGATGTGGGAACTGGACCATAAAAAATGCTGAGCACTGAAGAACTGATGCTTTTAAACTGTGGTGTTGAAGAGGACTCTTGCTTGTCCCTTGAACATCAAGAAGACCAAACCAATCAATCCTAAAGGAAATCTGTCCTTTATATTCATTGGAAGGACTGATGCTGAAGCTGAAGCTTCAATCCTTCGGCCAGGTGATGCAAATAACTGACTCATTAGAAAAGACCTTGATGCTGGGAAAGACTGAAGGCAGGAGGAGAAGGGGACAACAGAGGATGAGATGGTTGGATGGCATCACTGACTCAATGGACATGAGTTTAAGCAAGCCCTGGGAGTGGATGGACAGGGAAGCCTGGCATGCTGCAGTCCATGGGGTCGCAAAGTGTTGTACATGACTGAGCAACTGAACTGAACTGAAAATGAAAAAGTAGGGTATAGTTTGTGAAATTTGACTTAGAAAATCATGAGAAAAATAAGTCTTATTGGCACAAGTATTGATACTATTCAAATTCAAAGTGTGATGCAAGTGATTTATCATCTCAAAAAAGATCATAATGATTAAGTTTTGTTCACATCTGATGGTCAAGCACAGATCTTTAAGTTTTCATTTATACATTCTCTGAGTCTTCTGATATAATGCAAAATTCCTCTTAAAGTTTGGTCTCCAATTATACTGTAGCTCCATAAAACTGTAATTATTTCTAATGGTTGTAACCTATAACATGAAGATAATGAAGCTTCACTATCAGGTTAAGTATGCAAATGACATTTAATTGTATTTAATATGTGTCATAGAACATTTAGGAAGATGTAAGCCAAGGTTGTAAGAAAAGTTTAATTTGCTTGTGAGCCTGGTGATGACTGGCTGGCTGTCTCTGGTCTTGGTATTGTTATCCCACCCAGAAGAGAAACTGTAAATTCACCTGCATGCCTGAAAAATACCCCAGGCCATGGACTTTCACTGTGAAGACCAGGTTAGCTGAATATGAAGGATGTTTATAGCAGATTCATTTTCAGAAACACTGTGAAATCTCTTGCTTCCTGTGGTTACTGCCCGGTGTCAACTCCTCACTGAAACGGCCTTGCAATGGTCTCTTTATTGCTCTCTGGTTTGTTCCTGTCTCTCCATCTCTTCCCTGCCTCCAGCCCTTGTGTTCTCTGTTCTGTGATACACAGACTCTCTGCCATCTTCTGCCTCCATGAAAGCCCCCTCCCCTTTCATAAAATATTTTATTTTGTAAAACTTTTAATTTTATATTGAAGTACAGTTGCTTAACAATGTTGTTTTACTTTCAGGTGTACAGCAAAGTGATTCTGTTATACATATACCTGTATGTATTCTTTTTCAAATTCCTTTCCCATTTAGGTTGTTATATAATACTGAGCAGAGTTCCCAGTGGTATACAATAGATTCTTGCTGGTTATCCATTTTAAATGTAGCAGTGTGTACACATCGAACCCAAACTCCCTAACTTTCCCTCTCCTCACCCTCCCCGCCTGGTAACCATAAGTTCATTCTCTAAGTCTAGAAGTTTGGTTTTGTTTTGTATAAATTCATTTGTATTATTTTTTAAAGATTCCACATATAAGTGATATCATAAGATATTATCTTTCTCTGACTTACTTCACTCATCTCTAGATCCATCCATGTTGCTTCAAATGGCATTATTTTGTTCTTTTTAATGGCTTAACAATATTTCACTGTGTGTATGTACCACATCTTGTCTATCCATTCTTCTCTTGATGGACATTTAAGCTGCTTCCATGTCTTGGCTATTGTAAACATTGCTGCAGTGAACACTGGGGTGTGAAAACAGTACAGAGGTTCCTTAAAAAACTAGAAACAGAGCTGCCATATCATCCTGCAATCCTACTCTTGTACATATAACCAGAGAAACACATGGTCCAAAAGGGTACAAGCTCCTTTTACCTTACTGCCTTTCAGGAAGACTGGCTTTCCTCAAGTGTTTTGCTTTGTCAACAACAGTCACCTTTAAGTCTGGGTGTCAATTCAAACTTGAATCAATCCAGATTTGAATTTGAATCAGTCATAGGTTTCTATGCCTTGTGCCTATCATAATTCCTTCACTTAATGCAGAAATAGCTGATCCTTTAAGACAACTGGGCTTCCCTGGTGGCTCAGTGATAAAGAATCTGCCTGTAATGAAGGAGATGTGGGTTCAATCCCTGGGTCGGGAAGATCTCTGGAGAAGGAAATGGCAACCCGCTCCAGTATTCTTGCCTGGGAAGTCTCATGGACAGAGGAACCTCTCTGGCTTCAGTCCACGGCATCAGAAAGAGACACAGCTTAGCAACTTAGCACACGTAAGACAATTCGTTGTTCCATTTATTTACTTAGCAAATATTGATCAAGCACTGACTTCATGCCAGATTTTGTGGTTCAAGCTGGTGCACTGGCAACCTGCCAATTGAGTCAGCCTCAGTCCCTGCCTTCGTGGCATTTGTAGTCTAGAGACAAGATATTAAGCAGATTATCATAGGTGTAGTGCATATAAACAATGAAAAGCTTCCTTGATTAAGTGTGTTTCCCTGATGGCTCAGAAGTTAAAGCATCTGCCTTCAGTGCGGGAGACCTGGGTTTGATCCCTGGGTCGGGAAGATCCCCTGGAGAAGGAAATAGTAACCCACTCCAGTATTCTTGCCTGGAGAATCCCATGGACAGAGGAGCCTTGCAGGCTACGGTTCACAGGGTCGCAAAGAGTCGGACACAACTGAGCCACTTCACTTCACTTCCACTGGAGTGAAACTGGGATTGATTAGGAGCATAGAGATGGGGTGTGGAGAGAATGTTTCAGGTGAAAAGACTAGCGTGTGCTAAGGTCCCGTGGTTGCTATTATCCCTGTGCCAGCGAACCTGAACGACAGTCCTGTCTAGAGCACTGAGAATGAAGCCGACCTGGTAGGGAATGAGCCTGCAAGGTAGGTAGGAGCCAGACAACATGCAGTCTCCTAGTGCAAGATCAGGATTTGTTCTCTGTACCGAGAACAATGAGAAGCCACTTGTTGATTTTAAGCAGGAGGATGAGGTGATTGAAACGGTGCTCTGAAACGTCTCTCTCTAGCTTTAGTATGCAATGTGGATCTGCGGGGATGGGGGTGGGGGCAAGCGCGGACGTGAGAACAGAGAGCAGAGGGGTTGCTCTGGTCTGTGTCGCGGCGCAGGCCATGGACACGGGGAGGAGGGGCGTCCAGGGGGATTCCGCGATCAGATGACCCATGTGGAAGAAGGGGGTGGAGAGTCCCAAGAAAGCATCCAGCAAACTGGTGCTGGTGGTGCCACTCCGTGAGCATTAAAAACATCGGAAAAGATCCCTATCTTGTGTTGAAAAATAGCAGTTCAGCAGTTTTGCTCTTCGGGGGTGTCTGGCTCAGCTCCCATCCGGCGGCTTCAGCTCTGCGCCCTCCTCAGACACCAAGTTGGGGACCTAGATGCAAACTCAGACCCTCTCAGTTCTTGAAGGACCAAGTAGGTACCAGACCGGCCAGGTCGCCTAGCCACAGCGCGAGAAAGATCCAGAACTGACTCTCTGCAGCCTGGAGGAAGAAACGAACACTAAACAAGCAAGCGGATTCCCTTCGGACAAAACTAATCAGCAACCGACCCCACGAGGCGCGAACGCCGAATTGCCGAATGAAGGGAGACAACACCTTCTGCGCATGCCCACCGCCGCCTCGCGCGCGGGGCGATTCCGGACGACATCACCTCGCGGCGTCTACGCCTGACGTCACTCTCTAGCGCCGGCCGGAAGAGGCGCTGGACGGCGCACGTGGGTGGAGGCGCGTTGGGCGGGCACATGGCGAGTTCTGCGGGGTTGGCTCTGTGCGGGCATGCGCTGGTGGTTCGGGGCGGCAGCCGGTTGCTGGCTACCTCCACTTCGAGCAGGTGAGGGGTCGTTCTGGAACAGAAGACCAGGTTGCGGACGTGCGCCAGGGCCTTGAGATTACTGTTCTCCCGACCCGCCAGGGCTGCACCTGCCTTGGGGTGACCCTAGGGAGCCCCGCTGCTGCCTGTGAGCTCTCCGGTGCCACTTGAGCCCGGCTGCGTGCCTGCGCCGCGGAATGTCCACTCTCCCTGCCGTTCTCCCAACACCTGCCCACGGCCCCGCGCCCTCAGTGGCTGGCCTGCGGCATTCTTTGCCGGTTCAGCTCCAGACACTTCCGGGCTCTGCGGGGTCTGGGGGACGCAGTTCTCTGGGGCGGGGGAGGAAGACAGCTCTTGGCCTCTCTTGGGGAGAGGAGTTTACTCCCGGGGATCACGTTTATCGTGCTCCTGCACTCGCTTCCCTCTTTGCGTCGCTGCCTGCTTCCTCATCCCCGCTCACATCCCTTGACCCCGCTTTGCTTGCCTTTCGGGGCGAGGGTCTTACCTGACATCTCCTTGCTGGAGAGTATCCCCAGAACCACAGCTGCTTTCTCCCTAGTGGCCCTTTATAAGGTCGTCCTTTTGCTTTCTCTAATTTCACGCCCCTTATCGTCCCGGAATTTTTATGTTTGTTGGCCGGCTAGTCTCGATCGAGGAACCTCTTGAATATTATCAGTGGCCAGTTTCGGACCCGTATTTCCTTTCCCAGGGTAGTTTTGATTCTCCCAAACTTGAGACAGAGAGTGTGTTAAATGTAAATGTGCGCTGTGTTCTTTGTTCAGAGTTTGGTTTCAGAGATTTAAAAAGATGTTAAGTCTGGATTTCACAAATTTATTCACAAACCTGTTGTCTGTCTCAGGTTACATTATTTTAGAGCCTTATGAAATCTAGCACATGACACAGTGAGAGATGGGAAAATTAGACTCCATCTGGTTGATTCAGTTCACACCTTTTGAGGGAAACTAGTGGCTGGCTGGCAAAGTTTCTGACTTGGACGACTGCTGCTCATCCTACACTGCAGTGCTCCATATGAGAAAAGAGTCTGGCTGCAGTCACTTTAAAGGCTGTAAATTTGTTTGGGATGTCTTTGTGCCAGGCATTGGAGCAGGGGGGCTTAGGGCCTGGCAGGGAAAGTGGGTGGCTTCTATACTGGTAAGCGCTTGGCAGGCACTGGAGCTTTTCTGGGGGCAGATAAGACATTTTTCTAAACAAGTACCCCAAGTTTTAAACTTGGGTGCATAAGGCTCACTGAAAACTGAGTAACATAGCCATCATGCGCTGATTTCCTAGTTGTTAAAGAATGGTATATTCCTGTTGGGTTTTTGTCCTCATTTATTTCACTTAACTGATTTTTATGGACAGACCATGACAGTTATGTGTAGTAGATAACAAATAAATTCAGCAAATTAAAGCTCCTTAGCCGTTCCCTGAAACATCTAATGGAGACAAGTTCTTGTGGAGAAAATCCTTACTGAGGATGCAAATATTTTTTTGATTCAGGTTTTTTTTTTTTTTTAAGTGAGCATTGTAATGAACAAGGTGCTTCATTTAAAATATTGCTGTTATTTTTCTTTAGTGATGACGACAGCCTCTTCATGTATGATTGCAGTGCTGCAGAAAAGAAGTCACAAGAGCATAAAGGGTGAGATGGTGGGGAAGCCTCATCGGGCTGATAGTTCGAATAATGGGACTGTTTAGTCTAAGAAGTAAATTGTTGTTTCATTTGCTGAATTTTTCATTTCTGTTACCCAGCTGTGTGGATAAACCAGAGACCACCTCCAGAGAGAAATGTGCTATTGACCTTCAAACTAGGCATTAAGAATATGAGAACTTTAAAAAATACTTTAAATTAGTTTGTCAGTAATTAACTATTGTATTGGTACTTTGAAATAATAGGCAGTTTCAAATGCATTGAAAGCAGGTGTATGAAATTAGCTAATTGAAAAAAGAAAAGTATAGTCTTAATTTTTTTTTAATTGGAGCACAGTTGATTTATAACATTGTGTTTCGGGTGTACAACAAAGTGAATCAGTTATGCGCATATATATATATATATATATATAAATTCTCCACTCGTTTTTAGATTCTTTTCTCATATAGGTCATCACAGAGTATTGAGTAGCGTTCTCTATGCTATATAATAGGTCCTTATTAGTCATCTGTTTTATATATCAGTTCAGTTCAGTCACTCAGTCGTGTCCAACTCTTTGCGACTCCATGGACTGCAGCACACCAGGCCTCCCTGTCCATCACCAACTCCTGGAGTTTACCCAGAGTCATGTCCATCGAGTCGGTGATGCCATCCAGCCATCTCATCCTCTGTCATCCTCTTCTCCTCCTGCCCCCAACCCCTCCTAGCATCAGGGTCTTTTCCAGTGAGTCAGCTCTTCGCATGAGGTGGCCAGAGTACTGGAGCTTCAGCTTCAGCATCAGTCCTTCCAGTGAACGCCCAGGGCTGCTCTCCTCTAGTAGTGTATATATGTCAGTCCCAATCTCCCAGTATGTCTCTTTCTCACCCCTTTTCCCCTCTGGTAACCATAGGTTTGTTTGGTCATTCTGTATGGTGGTTTTCTTTAGAAAAATTGGACTTGGGAGCCACTTTTTTAAAAAAATATGATTTGATCTCTGCCTGTAGTTGTGGATTAATTCATGTCCTTGAGGGAATGGTCCATAGGATCTCTGAGGGTCTTTCCAGCTCAGCCCTTGGGATTCTCGTGTGTATGCTGAGAGACTTTGGTGTATTAGCTCTGCTACTGCTAAGTCGTTCCAGTCGTGTCCGACTCTGTGTGACCCCATAGACGGTAGCCCCCCAGGCTCCCCCGTCCCTGGAATTCTCCAGGCAAGAACACTGGAGCTCTGCTCCTTAAAATTAGAGTGGTCTTGATCTTCTGCATGTCCTTCCATGTGTCTTGTATCCAGACTACACGAACCTCTTTGCACTTCCTACATCTGATCACTTTATAATCACGTGGGACCAGCCTGAATGGCAGAGCTTCAGTTGCTCAGGTAAGGCCTGACCTGTCTCGTCTCTTTCTCAGGGAGGACGGACAGCCCGTGGATCAGGGGAGTGACACCGTTCTGGCGTCCACCTTCTCCAAGTCTGGCAGCTATTTTGTTTTAACTGATGACAGTAAGCGTCTGATTCTTTTCCGTACAAACCCATGGCAATGTCTGAGTGTCAGGTATGAAATGCTAACGTTGAACTGTTAATGATGTTGAACGCACAACTTACACTTGCATGCCAGTAACAGTCGTGATAGCAGCCACAGTGTCAGTAGCTAACACGCTGCACCAGCCCTGTGGCCGGCGCTATTTGGAGTGCTGCGCTGGTATTAGCTGATTTAAGTCTCATAGCAGGCCGGTGCACTCACCCACCCTCCCTGGCCAGCAGTCACTCAGCTCAGCTGGGCCCTGTCCTGGTCTAACTACAGAGTTTGTGCTCCTGGACACTCGGCCATCCTGCTTCCAAACGGTGTTGTTTCTCCAGCCCTTGAGCGTGTTGGGTGCTTTGTGTAAGGTAAGGCACCTGGGCCACAGTTTTAACCTGGTGAGTTTTTTAAGACGGTGCACTTCCTTGAGTCTCTGAAAGGCTGGGGCTCAGTGTTAATGGGAGAGGGTGTCACCTGCCTTTCCCTGGCAACAATTTCCTCACCATCTGTTTCTGCCCCTGGAACTTGGAGTCCCCCTAGATATCACCTCCTCTGAATCCGTGAGGCTACAGGCCCAGCCTCTCTGTGGACGAGGATGAGTCTTCACCACAGGGGCTGTGCCCACTCTTTGGGCTCTTGACCCTTGGGTCCCTCGTTGGAACACTGACCACTTGGGGAGGTGTGGGGCCATGCACAGGGCCTGCTTCTCGAGTGCAAGTTGGAGGCGAGCTTGCGCTTGCTCTGTAGGCAGCAGTTCTGGACTTGCTAGAAGGCTAACGCATGAGGGAACTCTCCCTTCTGTGTGCGTCCGCGGGCAGCGACTCACCCTAGATGTGGGCCCAGGAACGTCCACGCAACCTGCCACAGTCCTGGGTCCTGATACCGGAGCTCCTACCCCTCGAGAGGGTGAGCGTCCGGGCTCATGGGTGCCCTGGCTGTTCTACAAGAGTCTGAGGAGGGAGGGAGGAGAGGTGCGTGTGGCACTGGGCTTGTTAATGAGGGAATTTAGGTGAGACTCCTTGAGCGTAGGGCAGGGCGAGGGTTCTTGGTCCCCGTGAGCACGCCCAGGGCTCTCCCCGAGGGTGTGGGCTGAGGGGAAGGTCCCATGTCTCGGGTTCTCTCCATGGGAGACCTGAGTAACATGGGCTGTAGGCCTTAGTGGTGTCGGTACCTGGTGCTTTTCTTGTTTGTTTACTTCTGGCTTTGAAGTTGATATCAGCAGAGTAAGTTTATGTAGGAGGTGCTTGCAGTAGGTGGTTGAGAAGACAGGTGATGTAACTTTATGATGTTAAGGAACCAGATTACAAACTCCAGGGCCTCTGTCCTATTGATTGCTGGGTAAGAGGTGGGGTCGGGGCAGGGCCAGGGTGAACTTCAGCTCTTTCCATGCATTTCCCTGGAGCTCAGCGCCTTCCCTTTGTTACTGGTGAAGAAGCTTTTGGAGAAGGGGAGCAGGGTTAGTTTTAACACCGTGGCGAGGACAGTCCCCCACCCCTGCATGTCCAGCAGACATCATCCTGGAGGGGGTGCTTTACCTTTGGGGCACAAGCCCCTTTGGGATCTGATGGGCCCCTCAGAACAGCACCCACCCTTGGTACATCTGACATCCAGTTCATCCACGTTTGACCAGCCAGGGCCTTTGCAGCTCAGAGCTGGCTCCAGTGGGCCTTTTCTCTGGCCCTGGCAAGGAAGAGGGGCCCAGGTTGCCCGGGGGGGAGCCTGAGAAGAGGGTCCTGTGCTGTGAACCCAGTGACTCTGGAGGCAAGAGAAGCGCTGAGACTGCAGTCCCCCCAGAGACTGAAGATGGTGCCCCCAAGATTCCTCCTGTCAGGGTGGCATGGCCAGCCCGCCCACAGTCCTGTCTGATGACCTGTCCCCAACCTGTGAGGTGATGCCCTTGAACCTTAACTTCCAAACCCCCTCCGTGCAGCTCAGCTGCATCCTGGAATTGGTGTCAGGATGCGTTTAG
The DNA here is from genome assembly GCF_032405125.1 of Capricornis sumatraensis. Taxonomy (NCBI): domain Eukaryota; kingdom Metazoa; phylum Chordata; class Mammalia; order Artiodactyla; family Bovidae; genus Capricornis; species Capricornis sumatraensis. The sequence goes on along the minus strand of NC_091069.1, from coordinate 249,049,179 downwards.
CCTGAAAAGCTGGAAGCCCCTGGCTGGCGAAGGACCTGGAGGAGGTATGGCGTCCCATGGCTGTGTGGATGTGGGGCTGCCGTGGGGAGTGGACCCACTTTGGAGGGGTCACTTCCTCCCTGGGCGGACGAGCTTCTTGGGATCCAAGCCCGTTATTGCTGGAGGCTGTCCTAGGCTGGTGCCCCCTAGGGTGGTATGTCATGCGTCTCCCTCCAACCCCCGCTGGGGCTGTGCCCGGGCTTCTTGAAGCTGCTTATCAGCTTTGAGGATTCTGATTAATCCTGCCTGGAGTCTAATTACTTTTTTCTGTCATTGTTTTCCCCGAGTTGATTCCATTATCCCTCCTCGAGGGGCTGCGCTGGCACTGAGGAGCGGAGGTGGTCCAACGACTGCCGAGCCCTTGGCAGCACCCCGGGCCAGGTGGGGCCTCCCGCTCAATTCTCAGTCCCCTCCTCCTTCTCCCAAGAGGCAGGCAGAGGTCTGATGGTCCCTGTGGGGGGAATGTAGTTCTTTTAAGCTTCAATTTCTGTCTCAAGCTGACACTTGGTGTCCTAGCTGCTGTGAGCCAGGATAGATGCCAGCTGTTTTTCTTTTATTAAAAGAAAAATTTACTTGGCTGTGCTGGGTCTTCATTGCTGCATGCGGGCTTTCTCTAGTTTTGGTGAGCGGGGGCTACTCTCCTTTCAGTGTGTGAGCTTCTCACTGCAGGGGCGTTTATTGCTGCAGAGCATGAGCTCCAGAGGCATGTGGGCTTCAGCCAGTTGGTGGTGCTCAGGCTCAGTTGTTCTGAGACATGTGGGATCTTCCTGGACCGGGGATGGAACCCATGTCCCTTGGGTTGCAAGGCAGATTCTTAACCAGTGGACCACCAGGGAAGCCCGGATGTCAGCTCTTTATGGGGACAGTGGGTCCTTGGCAGCCCTTGGTGATGACAGAGCCGGGCCTGGCTCTTCTGTGGTGAAGCCTCACGTGTAGATAGATGGCAGGTGTGAAGCGGTGGCATGGCTCCTGTCTAGGGTAAGATACCTCTCAGTAGAAACAATGGAAAACGACAGCAGGAAGAAATACCGTGACCCCCGGCCCAGGACGAGCAGTGGGCGGTTGGCCTGTGTCGGCACAGCTCTGGCTTTGCTCCAGTGTTGCTGAACCAGCTCGTGGGCATGACACACCTCATCCTTCGCAGATCGGGGGTTTGGATCTGTGATGCGCCCCCAGTGGAGGGTTGCTGGTGGCGATTCCCCCTCCAGTTCTTGGTGTTGGACCCTCCTGTCCTCAGGTGCTGTGCACAAGCAGTACTTGAAGGATCCTGGTCCAGGCGGCAACGCCAGCAGTGGGTGGGTGGGAAGCCAGAGGGCAGGGGCGTCCTCTGTGGTTTGGATTGCGGCCCAGAGCATGCTTAGCATTTAGGAAACTGGCCTTGTCACCTCCCACATGTACAAAGAGGCCAGGGAACATTCTATCAGGACAGTCTTTAAACACGAGGCCAAGTGAGAGGGTTGGACACTTGGATACTCACCACCCAGATCTTACCATTAGTACATTTTGAGAAGAAACAGCATCATAAAAGTAGATTTGTCTGAGGCCCTGGCTCTCTTTCTGTCCTCACAGTTGCTTTATGGTTTTGGCACTGTTTTTGGTAACTTCCACGTGGCAGGAGCTGCTGGTCAGGTGGCTTGCAGGTCACCGGTGGCCCTTGTGCTGGCCCCTGTAGGCCGACCGCGGGCGTCTCTGGCCTTGTAGGACCGTGGTGAGGAGGTGCACGGCCCTGACCTTCACGGCCTCTGAGGAGAAGATCCTGGTGGCGGACAAGTCTGGCGATGTGTACTCCTTCTCGGTGCTGGAGCCGCACGGGGGCGGCAGGCTTGAACTCGGACACCTGTCGATGCTGCTGGATGTGGTGCGTGCGCAGTGGGCTCACTGACTACAGTCGGGATGAGGGTGAGGGGCGGGCGGGTGTGGGCTCTGCCGTGGCAGGGGCAGCCCTGCAGAGCTGGGCGTAGGGGCTGCGGGGGCGAGGTTTCGGAAGGTGAAGCGGGGTGAAGGAGGGCAGTCGAGTTGGGGGGCGGCTGGGTGGTCTAGTCGAGGAGCAGGGGGGGTGGGGAGAGCAGATGTCCTGCAGTCCCCCAGCCAGGAGCTGCCCCCCGCCCCCCAGGCACGGAGAGGCCCGTGAGGGCTGGGCTGCAGCGGGGTGGCGGCTGGGCTGGCGTGGGGCCCTGTAGGGGGAGGGCGGAGGGCAGACCTGGTGACTGGCTAGACATGGGGACACACGAAGGAGAGAAAAGTGACTGGGTGGGAAGGCAGGAGTGGGCGAGGCCGGGCATCCAGATACCGCCGAGGCCCTTGGGGGACACCTGAGCTGAGGCCTGGGGAAGTAGGGCAGGAGCCGGCATGCTGACCACTGGGTCTGCCCTTTCTCACCTCGTGCACAGGCTGTGAGTCCCGACGACCGCTTTGTCCTCACCGCTGACCGGGACGAGAAGATCCGGGTGAGCTGGGCCGCAGCTCCGCACAGCATTGAGTCCTTCTGCCTGGGGCACACCGAGTGAGTCCCCCACCCCGGCCCCCGCCCCCCGCAGAGGGAGGCTCTGGTTCTCGGCTGGGGAGGCTGGTGGTGAAGCAGGAGGCACCCACCCCGGGAGGAGGCGACTGGCCTTAGCACCTGGCCTGCCACCTGACGAGACCCTAGTCCAGCTCACCCCCTGGTACCAGGGCCTTTGGAACTTTCAGAACCTCCTTGCCCATTCAGAACCTGTTTGCTGGAGCTTTTCTGGGTAGCAACCAGGTCTCGGTCCCCAGCTCACCGTCACTGCAGGCTGTCTGACCTTGCTGCGTGCAGGAGGCCCTTCCCCTGATAGCCACTCTGGTCAGTTAGGGTCACCCGTGGTTTCCACATGGCTTGGGGCTTGTTTCTGGAAGGCACATCCTTCCTCAGGGTCGATGGCCTGGCAGCCCCAGGCAGTGGCCCGCGGTCAGTGGGGGTGGGTGTCAGGGATCGAGGAACACGCGTCAGTCATTTCCCTCGTCCAGGCAGGTGTCTTCTGGCCCCCGAGCGCCTGTTCAGGGAGTGGGCTTTGATGTCAACCTGTGGGAGGCATTTCTGCAGACTGTTGACCTTCTGGGGCACATGGCTGATGGCAGTCTGCGGGCAGGAACAGCAGTAGAGTTGGCCCAAGCGTTGTAACGAGGTGGAGGAGGGACTGATGGGGTGCTTCGGTTCTGAGCTTGCTCCTGTCTCCTTTGTCTTGAATGGAATGTAAATGTTGGCCTTGAAAAAGGTTGCTGCTTGCTGGGTTTGTGAGTGTATTCTGTCCTGTAGCCATCCTCAGGGCGGAGTCACTCCTACGACCTGCCACCCCCACGCCCCTCCCCTGCCCCCCGTCTCTGCTGTGCCCCGCCTGCCCCAGCAGGTACACTCTGCCTCAGGGCCTTTATCCTTGGTCTTCTCGCCTCTGGGCATGTTCTTCCTGTGGCTGGACCCCTCCTTCATTCCTCTGCTCTCTCAGGACCCCCACGTGAACACCCCCCCTCCCCCTCTCCCCGACTGTTCTTTCTTCTCAGCCTTTGCGGTCACGTTCAGAGCCGTGAGCCACCCAAGTGTGAGGTGAGGTGTGCCATTCGTGTGAACACGGGATTCCAAAGGCAGCATGAAAGAACAGTGTAAAAACAGCTTGTCATTAATTTGTTACATTGGTGTAGGTAGAGATGATAACACTTTGGGAATGCTGAGTTAAGGCAAAAACCTAGTGTTAGAATTAATCTTAACCTGAGTCTGTTTATTAAAAGTGGGGTTACTGGCAAAGGTAAGCTGCCCTTGGTGGCCCACATTGGGGCTGGATGGGCCGTTCCAAGCCGGTGCTGACCCCCAGGGGCTCCTTCTGGCCTGGGCCTGTCTCTCCCCAGCCCACCCAGCCCCGTGCCTCCTGGGGGTGGGGTCTTCATCAGGTCACGCCTTGCTGTCTGCAGCCCTTGGCACGGTGCCTGGCACGCAGTATGTGGGTGTTTCAGTGAGTAAGTGACCAGTTGTCGCTCTTGGTCAAGGCCCTGGAAACTGCAGTTTCCACTCGTTTCCTGTTGAGATGTTGAGGCGGCCCATACCCGATGTCATGGTCCCGCTGTTGCGATAAACACAGGCCAAGTTCAGCATGTACTTTTGTTCCATTTGGAGGGCCTTTGGGGAAGGCGGTCCTGGGGAGGAGGACTGGCCCAGGCCAGGGTGAGGCTCCAGGTGGCTGGGAGGGGGACTGGTGGATGTAGGGAGCCATGGGGGTCCCTCCTTGTCCGGGGGTCCCTGGGCGCCTGAGCGCTCGGTCACGTTAGAGATGGGAACACAGCAGGCAGCTCGGCCCCTCCCGGGCTGGGGGCTGGTCTTGGGGGGAGTGGGCTGCTCGCGTGTGGCACAGTGGGTGCGACTGGCTGGTGGTCAGCGGTGCCTCTCCCCTTCCGCGCTGCTGGCATGTCACCCTGGCGTCTCCGACCCCAGCGAAGTGTGTGCCCTGGGGCAGCTTCCGCGCAGGGCGGGCCCTCCGGGGCCTTCCTCGCGAGTGCGACCGGAGTGATACGCGTGCTCCGCACACAGTTGTGTTGCTCCTCGTGGTTTCTCCTGGGCTCCGGGCCCAAGGATACAGGCTGGACGGAGCCTCAGCAGCCCAGCTTCCCCTCTGCTTCTCCCCTGTAGGTTCGTGAGCCGCATCTTCGTGGTGCCCAACCACCCCGAGCTGCTCTTGTCGTCCTCCGGGGTAAGTGCTCCGCTCCCCCCGTGTACCCCCGGTGGCTGGGTGGGGGCGTGGGGGCCCCGGGTGGGGTGGGCCCGCTGTGAGCAGCCTGTCTTTGGCTCCTGGCTGTGGTGTGAGGTTGGCGTGTGCTTTTCTTGAGTGGCCGTCCACTAGGTGGCGCTTGTGGCTCCCTGTAGAGCTGACTGGCTCGCTCCCTGCTTCAGGCTGTGCGCACGTGTGCACGTGTGTGTGCGCTGCGCTGGAACAGCAGTGCGTGGATTCGGGTCTGAGGGGTCCTTACAGCTCCGTGATCCCAGTTAAAGGGTTTGGTAGACGGCCCTTTCTGAGTCCTAGAAGGACCTGGTTCTCTCCCAGTGCCAGGGCACTTGGCCCTTCTCGCTGACCCTTCTGTGGCGTGTGAGCACGTGGAGAAGGCCGTGCGCTTGGCCGTGGGGGAAGCGTGGTCAGTGAGGACGGCTGCCCGGTCCCGGGAGCTGGGGCCTGAGGGCTTAACTGTTGGGTGACCGAGGGCACCCTCCTCTCGGGATCGCTAAGCAGCGCTTGGCTGAGGTGCAGGTCTGAGTCTTCCTTTCTCTTCAGAAGCTCTGCCACAGCCTTTCCTCTTTGCCTCTCCACCCCTTTGGCGTTTTCTGCACCTTGGGGGCCTGGGGAGGACTGGGGGGCCTCGTGGACCCCCGACGGGCAGGCCTGGGCGGCGACCACCTTCTGTTTCCTTCTCCACACGTGGTTCCTCTCGGTTTTTACTTTTCTGTTCTCTTGTCCTGTTTTGGAAAGCTATGCGTGGTCCTGTGAGAGTAAAGAGGGAAATAAAGGTGCTGGAGGTGGTAGCCAGCTTCTGGGGGTTTTGCTGTAAGCCTCTTATAATAAGGGAAAGTGCTCACAGGCACAGAGAAGTGTACTGACCGCCTTTGGTCTGGCTGCTCAGCTTTACCACGTCCAGCATCGTGCTTCTACTGCTTTGCAGAGAAACACGGAGTTCTGGCACTGGCCCTCCCGGGGGCCTGCCCCACCTCCCCACTGGGCACCCCGGCCCAGGAGTGGTGTGTGTGGTGTGTGCCCTGCATGCCGTGAACTGCAGTTGCTCTGTTTATGTGAAAAGCCAGACAGTGCTCTCAGGCTTAGAATGGAAGCCAACACTTTCCCCCTCTTCCCCCGCCGAGGCCAGCCCCGGGGGGCCTCAGCTGTGCCCTTTGGGCCGGTGCTTCCCGGCCGCACAGGAAACAAGCGCACGTCGTGGGGCAGGTTTCTGAAAGTGTGGGGAAGGCCAGGAGCCTGGCTTGCGGGAGGTGCCCTCTGCGCGCTCTCAGTGGTCAGGCGGGTGGATGGATCTCCGCCCAGTGTTTGCCTGCAGGTCAGGTGGTCGAGCTCCAGGGTTTTCTCTCTCCAGTGTCCAGTTTTCTTGGTTTTCGCCCACCTGCTTGTTTTCTGAAGTCCGAGGCCGTTGAGTCTGGGTCCCCTGTGTGGGGTCTGATCACCCTTCTCTCTGGACGTGTTTGGGGTCCTTCTCACCCCATAGTGTGAAGAACGAAGGAGTGGGGTGAGGGGGTCTCACAGGGGCCCCTGAAAATGGCTGCACAGTCCGTGGCCCTTTTCTGTCTGAATCTCAGGTCTGCACACCTGGGGGTTTTGGGTTCTTGCCTCTGGAGGCGCCCTCACCCCACTTTTCCTGGAACCTGTATCAGGCGGGCGCTGGCCCTGTCGTCTCATCCTCTCTCTCCTTTTGCGTTTCTTTCCGCGTGTTCCTGCTCCCTGTTCTACTCTGTCTTCCTGTGGGAGTGTTAGTTTCTGCTCTCGTCCTTGGAACATTCTTTCTTCACAGCCCCATTCTTGCATCCTGCGTGCAGACCTTTGCACTCCCTGAGGTGGTGTGACGTGTGGGGTTTTTAAGGGATTTTCCTGTGTGTGTCCCCCAACCCCGCCACCAGTGTGTTTTTGCTCGATACCCGGTGCCTGGGTGTCAGAGTTGGGCACCAGGCCTCGTTGGAGGCCACCGTGCACCTGGCTCCATCTCACTCACCATCTGGCCCTTCTCCGTAGAGGTCTGATTTGGTGTCCTGCCATCTTATGATGAGTGTTGTAGCAGATAATTCTTAACATTACTCTCTTTTTCACTTTATTGAGGTAATAGTTTATAACACCTAAGTTTCACGCGCACAACGTTGTATTTTGACTTCTGCACGCTCTACAGCGTGCTCACACCGGCAGTTTAGTTTCCTTGCGTCGCAGTACAATCCAGTCGACCCCCTTCACTCACCGTGCCGTCCCCTCTGGTCACCACTGCTCTGTGCGTTGTATCTGTGTGTGTGTGTGTGTGTGTGTGTTTGGTTTATTTTTTATATCCCACTTAATGAGTGAAATCATATGGCATTTGTCTTTCTCCACCAGACTTATTTTACTTGACATGATGCCCTCTAGGTCTATCCGTGGTTTTGTTGCAAATGGCAAGATTTCATTCCTTTTCTATGGCTGGGTGATGTTCGTGCGTGTGCGTGTGTGCGCGTGCGTGTGTGCGCGCCACTTTGGTCTGTTGACGGGCTCTGAGCTTCCGTGCCTTGGCTGTTGTGAATAACGCAGCAGTGAACATAAGGTGGAGTGTTTTTGTTTTCTCCTCAGGAGTGAAGTCGCTGGGTCATTTGGTAGCTCTAATTTCTCGAGAGGCCTCCGTAGTGTTTTCCACAGTGGCTGCCCCAGTTTACGTTCCTGCCGTCGGTGTACGGGGGTCCCTGCTCTCTACATCTTCACCAACATTTGACATTTGTTGTCTTTTCAACGGCAGCCCTTCTGGCAGACATGGGGTGCTTTGATGGGCATTTCCCTTACGACTGGGGATGTTGGGTGTCTTTTCCTGTGCATGTTGGCCGTTCGTATGTCTTTATTTAGACAAATGTCTGTTTGTGTCCTCTTCCCATCTTTAAAGGTTGAAAGGTTGTTGTTGAGTTGTATGAGTTCCTGGTCGACTTTGGACATAAACCACTCACCAGATGAATGATTTGCAAATATCTCCTCCTGTTTGTTTGGTGGTGGTTCTGTTGGTCGTTTCTTTCGCTGTGCAGAAGCTTTTTTTGACGTCGTTTCATTGATTTTTACTTCTATTTCCTTTACCTGAGGAATTTTATTTGGAAAGATCTTGCTGAGACCAGTGTCAGAGAGCATACTGCCTGTGTTTTCTTATGGCTGCGGGTCTTACATTCGCCTTTAATCCATCTTAGGTTTGTTTTTCTGCACGGTGTGAGATTGTGGTGTGGTTTTATCCTTTTGTGCATGCCTGTTTTCTCCACACTGTTTATTGAAGAGACTGTCCTTTCTCTGTTTGTTCTTCGCTTCTTTGTTCATATGTGCCTGGGTTTGTTTCTGGGCTTTCAGTTCTGTCCCATTGATACGTGTGCCTGCCTTTTTGCCGTTACCGTACTGTTTTGATCATTGTAGTTTTACAGTGTAGCTCAAAATCAGGGAGTGTGACACCCTTCCTCTTTATTATTCTTCCTCAAGATTACTTTGGCTCTTCAGGTCTTTTGTGATTTTCATACACATTTTAGGATTTGTTGTTGTTTAATGTCTGTGGAAAATGTCATTGGCATTTTGATAGGGGTTGGATTAAATCTTCAGTTGTTTTAGTTAATGATGGACATTTTAACAATGTTAACTCTTCCAGTCCATGAGCACAAATATCTTTCCATTTATTCCTGTCTTTGGTTTCTTTCAGCAATGTCTTAATGAGTACAGGCCTTATACCTCCCTGGTTAAATTTGTTCCTGGGTGTTTTATTCTTGATACAGTTGTGTGTGGGGTTGTTTTCTTAATTTTTCTTTTACTTTGTTGTTTCTGTATAGAAACTCAACAGAGTTTTGAGCATTGATTTTGTGCCCTGAAACTTTATTCATTTATTATTTCTGGTGGTTTTTTGCTGGAGTCTTTAGGGTTCTTCCTTTCCAGTTGGATTCTTTTTTTTTTTCTTGTCTGATTGCTCTGGCTAGGGCTTCCAGTACTGTGGTGACTAGAAATGGGCATGCTTGTCTTGTTCCTGGTAAACCTTTTTTTTGCATTTATGTTATTTTTGGAGCTCACATCAGGCTGTACCAGTTGACAGTCTCATGGGTAACAAATGGACGCCCTCTTTGCACCCATTCCTGAGCAGTAACGTGGACAGTTCTCAGTGCTCATGAGCCTCACGTGTTTCTCCCTGTGCGGATGCATGCTCATTGATGGAACCATGTGTGTTCACGTGTGTGCTTGCATGCCTGTGCACCGCAGTCCCAGCCCGAGCACAGCAGGCCTCGTCTGCGACCCCCAGCACGACAGGGTGTCTTGTGTCCTTGCCCATTTAGCTGTGTGGGGCCCCCCTGTGTTCTTACTGGTCTGTGTGATGCTTTGCACAGTTGTCAGTAAGCAAAAAGCCTTTAACGGGGAGAGGTGTGCTGGCCGCTGCCTCCATGTTATCGTCCCCACGACCTGGTGAAGCCTGGATGCCCCATGGGGCGCTAACCGTCCCTGGTGTCTGCAGGACCGCACCCTGAGGCTCTGGGAGTACCGAAGTGGCCGCGAGTTACACTGTTGTCCCCTGACCAGCCTGCAGGATCCCACGGAGCCCTGGAGTGACAAGGTAACCCCACACGTTTGTCCTGGGGCCTCTCCAGCTGCTGGGATCCTGTGGAAAAAATTCCTTTTACGTTGGAGAAGTTTCTTGCTGCCAGTGCAGACTCCCCCGTTTCTGCTGCCACGGTGCCCCCATTGGAGCCGTGGCAAACAGAGGCCTGTGTGTTCTGCTGCCCTCTTCACATCCGTGCCCTCCTCAACCTCCTGACACCCCCAGATGGTGAGGAGAGGCAGGGCACAGAGGGGACTGGAGCGAGCGGTTCCTGATGCTGGGCCTGGCTGCACCTGCATGAGCCCAGGGCCGCCCCCCACCCTGCTCTGAGAGCTGTGTGTGGCCCCGCCACGTCCCTTCCGCTCCTCCTGGCTCTGACCCCAGGTGCTTCCTCTGCCAGGACCTGTGGATGCTCATATACATACTGTCCGTGGTTATAGTCCTCTCTTTTCTTCCCTGTGTGCTCTCTGCCCTCCTTTTTGACCAATTCCTTTGACCTTGGAGATGCTGCACAGGCTCCGTGAGGCCCTTGTGTCAGAGTTGCCTGTGAATTGTGCCCTCCCTGGGGTCTGGAGAGTCCTGCAGGGTCTTCTCTTGCTGTGGTGGACCACACACGGGGACTGTCTGTCCTGCAGTGATGCCCGAAGTTAGAGCAGGGCAGCTGGAGTCCAGTCCTGGCCAGCTGATGTCACTGAGGCTGCTGCTTTTCCTTCCAGAGGTTTGCCGTGTCCAGGATCACTTACTGGAGCCAGGAGGACTGTGTGGCGCTCTCGTGTGACGGGTGAGCCCACGTGGACATGGGGTCGCTCCTGGTTCCTGCAGGCCCATGAGGGTGGGAGGAGGCTGGGGGACGAGAAAGGGGTCTCTGGTTCTGCCTCGCCCTGCAGTGACCTCGACTGTCTGAGCCCTGCTGCTGCAGCAGGGGCAGGTTCCTTCCTGTATGCCAGCATCTCACTCACTGCTGATACCCGCCAACATGAAGGCAGCCCTGGCCTCCAGCTGGCCTGTTGTGCAGGTGGAACCCTGGATAATGGTCAGCTGTGGTAGCATCCATCCCAGTCAGGCCCAGCTCAGCACAGGAGACCCCAGGGGCTGCAGTGCAGACAAGGTGGCCGTGGGGAGCACGATCGCCCAGCTGTGCCCTCCTGAGCATCGTCCACGTGCTGGGAAGGGGGTTGGGGGGGCCTCCCACATTCTCACCTGTCCTGATGAGCACCCTGGGATCAGCATCTGAGCTCATGTTAGAAAGGAAGATGCAGGATTAGAGGGTGAAATGCTGCCTGAGCTGGGGGTGGGGGACTGAGCTCACCGTCCAGGGTCCATGCATTGCTCAGTGGGTGGACCGTCTGTCTCCTCTGCGTGGTTTCGTCCTGGCTGTGTAATTAGCTGTTCCAGGACTTAGGGACGGGAACCTTGGTGAGGTCACAGCTCCTGGGGGCAGGGACGCAGGAGTAGCTGGGTGCTTGGGGAGTCATGAGGTGGCAGCTGAGACATTGGTGGGCCGAACGCCCCTTGGGCCACGGGCACTGTCCTCACCGTCCCCTCTCTCCTGACAGGCTGCCCGTGGTCTACATCTTCCAGCTGGATGCTGCCCAGCGACAGCTGGTTCCAAGGCAGCTGCTGACTTTCCAGCACCGGGTGTGGGATGCCGCCTTCGAGGAGGGCAACGGGCTGTGGGTCCTGCAAGACTGCCGGGAGGATCCTCTTGTGCTCTATAGGCCCGTGGGTGGCCAGTGGCAGGTAAGAGGGCTGGACCCTGCTATGCCCCAAGCTGGAAGAGGGGAGATGGCTGCAACCCCTTTCAGCCTGATCACGTCCATTCCAGAGGCCATGTCCCAGGGTGGGGGCAGGGAGCTGGGGTGCCTGCTGGGTTCTCCAGTGTCCCGTGTCTACACTGGTGTTTTGGGGGCTGTTGGTACCCTTTCCCTGTGACTGTCCTGGTCACATGTCTCTTTAGGAGAAGAGCCCACAGCTGGGGGGTCCTGGGTGGGTACCTTTCACTCTTGCAGCCTTAGCACAGTCTTGCACCTTGGGTCCACTGGATGCTGAGGGGCCCTGTCCTCGCAGGTGTCCTGGGTGGGCCTGTGTGTCACCTCCCGCCTGGCCTGTGGCTCACCAGGCGCCATGGTAAGGGGCAGGGGACGCTCGCAGAGCTCTCTGCACACTTGCCTGTCCTTGTCGAATGCTCAGGGCCGCCCAGCAGCTCGTTTAGGTGTTTTTATCTGAACAGTAGGGGTGAGCTAGTACCCCTGGCCTGTGCCTGCCCGGTTCCAGGCACCTTTAGAGTCACCTGTGATGAGCCGGCAGTGCGCATCCCCGGCTCTGTGTGACGAGCTGGGTGGACGGCCTTGCTGCCTCCTGGGGGTGTGGAGTGCAGGGCTTTCCCGTGCCTGTGCAGCAGCCTGGGGGTTTCTGTCCTCTCTCTGATAAAAGTTTTCTGTTCATCTCCTCAGTCTGTTCCTGAAAGTGCCGAGTTGAAGAGGGTCTGTGCTCACGTTCGCGTAAACTGGGCCATGTTGGAAGGTGAGCAGTCATCCTCGGTCTGCTTTTCCAGGGTCACGTTCTGCTGTGACCACAGCAGGTCCAAGAGCACAGTACCCAGCAGGGGTCCTCTTCTTGGGATGAGGACGAGGGGCCTGTGGGAGGTGTGTCCCTTGCAGGGCAGGTGAGCACTGTGAGGCAGGGCTGATCAGTCCCCTTAGAGACGCACTGCCATGGTCTCAGGTTAACCTCAGTGGGGCCTACATCAGGGCCACTTGGTTGGCAGGGTTCAGGTCCCTGCAGGCTGCTGAACGGGGGCCGCGTGTCTCCCTTTTCCTTTGGCGAGAGGACATCCCGGGTCGGCTGCAAACAAGATGCAGCCACAGCCCCTGCACCTGGTCTCCCAGGGACCCCGTGTCCTGTGAGAAGCGAGTCCTCGGTGCAGCCAGGCGTGGCTGTCAGGAGGTGGGCGTTCTGGGGGCAGTGCCCGAGGACGCCCCAAGGTCCACGAGACCTGGGTGGTCGCCGAGTTCATTCCTTGCTACAGGAGGGTCCACCAGGTCCCCCTTAGAGGCAGAGCCCTGAGTCCCCGTCTGCACTCACGCCTGGCGTTGCCCCTGGCACCCAGTTTCATCCCTCCCGCGCAGGCTGTGCTGGCGTGGACAGTGGCTTCAGCAGCCTCTATAAGGCCACCTGTGACAACATGTCCACTTACCTGAAGAAGAAGGAGGAGCGGCTGCAGCAGCAGCTGGAGAAGAAGCGGCGCCAGGCCCCGCCGTCTGGGCCCAACGGGCCAACCAAGAAGATGAGGGCAGGGGAGTCGGTGCAGGGCTGCTCGTCCTAGCGCTCGGGGTGCCCCTCGGGGAGGCACGGTGCTGCCCTCTCCCCTCACTCCCGCAGCTCCCTGACTTGGGCTGGGTGGTGGCGAGGTCCATCCCGGCTCAGCAGACCCCTGGGGCCGTGCCGGGCAGCTGGACGGGACCATGGGCTCTAGAACTTTCTGTCCTCAAAGCTGTGCCGCAGGTCAGCGTCGCTGGAGACGCTGCACGAGAGTAGTAAGTATCCTCTTCACCTCCCTTCCCCTTGGAGGGTGATCGCCTGCGGGCCTGGCGCTCGTCCTTCCTGCTCGTCCCGCAGTGCAGTGGGCTTCCTGTCGGGAGCCTGGAGGCTGACGTCTTTGCAGCAGCGCGGTGGATACCCACGCTGTTCTCTGCTTGCCCTTCTGGATGGTCTGCCGTGCTGTCCAGCAGGCGGCCGTGTGCCCCATAGGCTGTTAGCCCAAGAGAAGTATATACTGGCTCCCAGTGCTCAGGCTCCATGGAGCGAGGAGAGCTCGTCGCTAGCGTTGGTGGAGACAGGCCCGTTCACGGACATGTAAGAACTGGGGTGCCCCGGCTGGACACTCACTCACTCCACAGGGAGGTGACTGGTGACGTGTATGTTTGATTTTGTCTGCACTTTGTGCACGTGCAGCAGAGCAGGAAAGCCAGCTGTGTGCTAATTCCTGATCAATAAAGATGAGTTTTTCTACAGCTTCTGGAAAATTGAGCAGCAACACCTGGAACTGATTTCAAAATATATTGAGCAGAACCGTGTATGATGAGTGTGCTCTTTGTGATTGAAACATTTACCTTTTGATTTGAAGAAAGACGTTTTTGTGGTGTGGGGGGGTGTTTCGTGGGTGTTGGACACAGGTTGTTTCATGTATCAAAACCTGAAAGGCATCAGATTGTTCCTTAGTGCCTTGTTTTAATTTAAATGCTGATCTGGAAACAATACTGTCTGTAAACCTCTCAGGGTTGCTTCCCACAGGGGACATCAGGGACCGCCCCCTGCCCAGCCCCACAATGCATGCAGGCACACGTGCACACACTCACTCACTCACTCACTCAACCTGTACCCCCCAGTCCTCCATCTGACTTGGGCAGGGTAGTCGGTTGGCGGAGAGAGGGTGTACCTGCAGGGGTGGTGGGGTGCCGTGGCTGTGGTCCTGATACAGAGTGTTCATTCCTAATATGCTCTGAATTCTTGGTTTTAGGAGAAATTTGTTTGTTCTTGTTGGTGTCTATTTTTGACCATGCTGCTTTTGGGATCTTCGTTCCCTGACCAGGGATTGAACCTGAGACCTCAGCAGTGAAGCTCAGGGTCCTAACCGCTGGGCTACTGGCAAGTCTCTCTTGCTGTCTTGGGCTAAGACGGGGCCAGCAGACTGGCCTGCAGGCCACACCCTGCCTGCTGCCCAGTTTCCTGTGGTCTGGGAGGTAAGCATAGTTGTTAGGTTTTTAAATGGTTGAAAAAAATCAAAAGAAAAATGTTTCAATCTGTGGGCATCCATCAGTAAAATCTTATTGGGCCACAACCATGCCTGCTCGATTGGGGGTGCTCAGCGCCAGCTCCAGGGCTGCAGCAGCCGAGTTGGGAGGTTGCCTGCACAGTCTGAAATACTTAGGTTCCGGCCCTTCACAGAGAGGTTGTCTGTCCCCTTAAGGTCCCTGTTAAATTTGTGCTGTGTTATCGGTGAGCTGGTTGAGTTCACCATGTTCCTTGTGGTCCCTGAGGACCGATAGGTGGTGGCGTGGGCCTCTCTGAAACCCCAGTGCCCCAGCCCTGGAGGTGTCTGATGCTGGTCTCTTGCAGGGAGGCTCAGATGTGCGCCAGCAGCCTGTTGGGAGAGCAGGGCATGGGTGGGAGGGGCTGCGGAAACTTGAGTTTCCCAGGACTGTTGTAAAGTTACTTTATGTTCTTATCAGAGCCATACACACATACGTTTGTATTTAAAGTGGTTTTTTTTTTTTTTGGTAGACAATGTCTTCTTATCCTCCAAATACTGAATTTCAGTGCAAGTCCAACTGAGCCACATTTGTGATTTAGAAGTTTATCTGTTTAAACACAGATAAAATTAATTTTGAGAATAGAGTCCATTTAATCAAATTCAGCAGAAATAGTGTTTCCACATATACTCTTTATAAAAAACCTATTTATGAGCAATTATACATTCTACTTTTAATCCTAATTGTTAAAAACCTAATGGGTACATTACACAGGGCTTCTGTTTCAGAAAGCCTTAGGTAGCCCAGATAACTGCATGAATGACTTGCTCTGCCCTTCCCACACCCCAGTTCCCTCTCTTAAGCCTCAGGTTAGATAGTCAAGAGTGAACCCTCGAAACCCTAGGCACCTTCAACCCCAATAAAGGCAGCATCCCAGGCCTATGTGTTTGCATGCTGGTCTCCTTTTGGCCTCGTTTGGTGGCCCACATGTGTGCTCCAGGACTGCGAATAATAAACCTTGTTCCTCAGAATTCCCCATTGTTTTTTATTTTCTTTGGCCATGCTGTGTGGCCTGTGGGATCTTAGTTCCTAGACCAGGTATTGAACCTGGGCCCTTGGCAGTGAAAACTTGGACTCCTAACCACTGGCCCACAGGGGAATTCCCTCTCTGATGGCTTTTGCTGAAGTGCATCCAGGGACTGCAGAAACCAGAAGGGCTGGTCCAGCCACAGCATTGGCCCTGGTGGGGGTCTGGGAGTTGGTCTGAGTAATTCGGGTTATACGAAGCATGCGTGCAATTATGTAAGCAAGCTCCAGACCACGTTCCGGAGTGGCTGTGTCATTTTACATCCTGTGAGTGCACGGTTGACCTGGTTTCTGCATCCTCATCAGCATTTGGTGTTGTCACAGTTTCATCTTGAGTGAGTCTTGAGAGCTCTTTATTGTTCCTTGTAGATACGATCTGCAGACATATTCTCCCAGCGTGTGATTCCTCTTTTCATCCTTTGAACATGGGGTGTGTCGCACAGCAAACACAGTTCCTATTGATGGGATCCGGTTTATCAGGTTTTTCCTTTGATGGACTTTTGGTGTCCAGAACCCTTTTCCCTGGCCCCAGCCCCTAAGGATTTTCTCCTATCGTGTTTATAGAAGTTTCATAGTTTGATGTTTTACACTTCAGCCTATGGTCCATTGTGAGTGACTTTGTAAGGTGTGAGGTCATGGTCTCTGACTGTGAACATGCGCCTGCCCCAGCACCCCTTGTTGGAAAAGCCGTGAACTCCTCTGGTGAACTGCTGTGGGACCTTCACTGTGGAAGGGTGTTCTCATGGGATGTAGTTCTGGGTGGACATCTTAGTCCTTTTTGTTTCTTTGGAGATGGCCCTGCCTCAGCTCTGTGGTACCTGTTTTCCTTTGTGCTGGTGGCCTCGGTGTCCATGTACAAAGTTTGTGCCTGGCTTCATGCCCTGGCAGCAGGTGTGGTCACTGGAGGGTGCTGGGGGGTGGGGGCACTGCAGGAGGATGGGGCTGCTGGAGCCCAGAGTCTGTCCTTCCTGGGCTCTGATGTGCCTGCCAGAAGCACAGGTTGCTGTGACACCCCATTGTGGTTGCCAGTGAGCGTCCACAGCACCCAAGCTGGAAGTGTCCTGGCATGTGCCCAGTACCATGCCCAGCTCCCAGGGAGTCTTTCTCCCCCTGCCCGAGTGAGGTGCTGAAACCCTGGCAGGGGCTCTCTGCTTACCAGCCCTGGCCTCCAGAACCTTGGCAGCTCCATCTGCAGGCGCATCACAGCTGAGCCCCTGCAAACGAGGTCTGAATTCCTCTGCCCCACTGCCTCCTTGCAGGATGTTGCCATCCCCCAAGGACCATGATGCCACGCTTCTCCCAGCTTGTTCCTTTTTGGACCCTCTGCCTCAGGCCTCCCGTTCCCCCATTTTTTAAAGTTCATTACACTTCAGTGCCTGCTTAGGCAGCACGTGTACTAAAGTCCTTAGTGGGCAGTCTTCTGTAACTGTGTGTGATTCCTTACATTGGATTTTCCTCCTGTTACTGTGTGGTTTCTATTTCTTGACTGATACCCCTTCTTTCCCCCACTGGACGCAATGCACCGTCCTTTCCTAGCTTCTGAAGTTCTCTTCATCACTGGTTTTCTGTAACTTGAACATGATGTGCTTGGCAGGGGAGGTGTATGTTTACCCTGTTGAGTGTTTGTTGAGTTTCTTAGATCTGTGGATTTATCATTTTTTAAAATCAAATTAGGAAGTTCCCAAGTATTGTTTCTTCAAATATCTTTTTTCCCTTCCTCTGCTCTCCTTGCCTCCTGCAACTCCAGTAACGGTATTTCAGACCTTTTGACGTGGGCGCCAGGTCAGCGAGGCCGTGTGATCTCCCTTCCGCCTTTTTCCGTGTGTGCTTCATTGTGGATGGTTTCTGTTTCTCACCTTCAGTTCCCTGATCTCTTCTGTGGCGTCTAAGCTGCTGTCCACCTGAGGCTGAGTGGTTTCCGTATCAGATTTTGTATTCTTCATCTCTGTAATCTTGATTGAATGCTTTTAAAAAATATCTTCCATTTCTCTTATCATACTCTAAAAAAATATCCTCAGACATACGGTGCATAGTTAAAACGACTGTCTTTTGATTCCATCTTGTCTGTCATTCCCGGTCTTCCTAACTTACTTCCGGTTCATGGCGTCTGTTTCCCTGCTACTGCGCATGTGCAGGAAGTTTTTCATTGGGCGCCTGATACTGTCGTGTTTTCACGGTTGGATGCTGAGCTTTATCGTCTGCCTTTAAAGGATGTTTCTCTCCTGGCCATCAATTAAGTGCCTGCGGATGAAGCTGATCCTTTTGGGGTCTGTTTCTGAGCCCACTGGGGAGGGTCTGGAGCAGCCTTTAGAGGGAGAGTGTCCCGCCTCTTCTGAGGTCTACCCTCCGGGGCATCCCTGTTTAACGCTGTGTTCATGAAGTTTCTCCACGCCGGGCTGGCCGGAGGGGCCTCAACTGACTCTGGGTCTGCGAATTGTTCTGTCCTCAGAAGTGCTTATGTGAGCCTCAAGGACATCACCCACGTGTGAGCAGGTTGGTGTTGGAGCACAGACACCAGAGGGACACCCCTCCCGCCCCTGGCAACTTTTCTCTCTCCTGGGCATCTCCTCTTCTGCAGTACCCTGCCCCCAGCTCAGCTTCCCCGCCTCCGAATTCCCCTCCGCCTGAATCTGCCCTCCCTTTGCTGCTGTGGCTGGAGAATTACTTTGGGCACAAAGTCTCCAGGCCTCCAGGGCCTCAGGCCACCAGGACCAGGCTCCCGGTCAGTCCTGGGGGAGGGTATCTGGACCTTCGTGCTCCTCGGGGTCTGCATTCGGGTCACATTTATCTTGTGATGAGCGAGGCCTCTCATCTCTGACCTGCCCATGAAGGTCCTGTGCCCAGTTGAGAGGCAGTGTTTCCTGGGGGAGGGAGATGACCTGAAAGACATCTTTCTAGCCTTTTCTCTGTTACGTGAATTGTGCATGTTTTCCAGTTTGACTTCCAGCTTTCTAGATGCTTTCTTTTTGGTAGTCAGGTTTATCAATTTTTTTAAGATTTCTGGGTATCATACTGTATTTGGTTTGTTGTTTAGTTACTGAGTCCTGTCTGACTCTTTGGCAACCCCATGGACTGTAGCCCACCAGGCTCCTCTCTCCATGGGATTCTCCAGGCAATACTGGATTTGGGTTGCCATTTCCTTCTCCTGGGGTTCTTTCTGACCCAGGGACTGAACCTGTGTCTCCTGCGTTGTGGGCAGCTTCTTTACCACTGAGTCACCAGGGAAGCCCTTCTCTACCCTATGTACCTTTGACATGGCTGGTTTAGAAAGAAGAGGCAGAAGCATGGGACCAAGGACACGTCCAGTTCACCTGATGTGGGGAGGGAGGTGCGGGAAGACTGTGACTCCCCGTGAAAAGCCTTTTAGTTTTTTTCCCCTCAAGCCTGGCTTTTTTACCTGTGAAACAGAAGCAAAGTGGTGCTGATTCACAGTGGGATTTGCCAGAAAATCACCAGCTTGACATTTGATGTTCTGTTTCGCTGGTTCCAATTCCATGCCAAAGACATGAAAGAACTGAAATAATAAAGCTGTGTTCATGGCTCCTCGGGGTGTTTTGTTTTCTGATTTTTGCTGGCCTGACGTGGCGGGAGGTGTCTGGAGGAAGAAGAGCTTGTGAGTGGCCAGGGTTGGCAGGGGCGGCTCCTGGAAACTGTGGTTCCTGACTCAGCATCTCTCAGGTCGGTGTTCTTTGAGGTTACGAGCTCAGACCGTCAGCCAGAGAAGTCAAAAGGCTGCAAGACATGTTACAGCATTCTGGCTTGCAATGTCTGCTTCGGTTATAAAATCTTCCAATGACGGTGAGTTTTCCAGTGAAGTGGTTCTGGGACCACTGCAAACGTGCTTTCTCATGCTTTTTTGCCACAAGTGGCTTGTTCGCACAGCAGACACGGTAGACAGTCCCCTTGACCTAGTTTTACGTGACAATTTACCTCACCTCTCCAGTTTTCTCTCTCTAACCCCAAGAGCAGACTTAGCAGGCCCTGCACTTGCTGGCCCTGCACCCATGAATCCAGCCAGGTCGAGTCTGGCTGTGCTGTGCCGTGTGGTCAGGGCCCCTCTGCAGCTGAGCCTTGGTGTGAAGCTTGCACTGAACCTTAACAGAGTTCAGTATTCAAAAGACCCTGAAGCCAGCGGCACAGGTGGGAGCAGGCTTGTTTAGTGGGTGCTCGTTGGACAGGTCTTCATATGTGGTTAAATGAGAACAGGATGTTCGTAAGACTCTTGAGAATCCCTTGGGCAGCAAGGAGATCAAACCAGTCAGTCTAAAGGAGATCAACCCTAAATATTCATTGGAAGGACTGATTCTGAACCTGAAGCTCCAATACTTTGGCCACCTGATGCGAACAGCTGACTCATTGGAAAAGACCATGATGCTGGGAAAGGTTGAAGGCAGGAGGAGAAGGGGGTGACAGGATGAGACGGTTGGATAGCATCATTTACTCAATGGACATGAGTTTCAGCAAACTGGGAGCTATTGAAGGACAGGGAGGCCTGGTGTGCTGCACTCCATGGGGTCACAGAGTCGAGCACTACTTAGCAACTGAATAACAACAATGTTCATAAGTTACTAGCAAACAACCCCAGAAAAGTCTTTCTTAGGCCCAGACATTCACAGGGGAATTGTACCAAGCTTCAAAGACCAGATAGTCCCAGAACACCATAAAGTGTTCAGAGAGTAGAAAAGGAAGCTTCCTAATTCCTTTTATGATACTATCAATACGATACTATCAGGGACTTAAACCAGGTAAAGACAATATACAGGGGAAAAGTTGCATACCAGAATCACTCATGACAGCGCAGAAGTACTAAGTGTCAGCAGTAGCTGGCATCTAGCACAAAAATACATCATAACTGGGGTTTATTTTAAGAATGTAAAGTTTGTTCATTATTAGGGAATCCATTACTATCATATATTGCATTAACAACTCTAAGTAAAAAATTCATAGTTTTCTCCATGGGTAGGTCTTGTATGGGAGAAGGCAATGGCACCCCACTCCAGTATTCCTGCCTGGAAACTCCCATGGACAGAGGAGCCTGGTAGGCCACAGTCCATGGGGTCGCACAGAGTCGGGCACGACTGAGCAACTTCACTTTGACTTTTCACTTTCATGCATTAGAGAAGAAAATGGCAACCCACTCCAGTATTCTTTCCTGGAGAATCCCAGGGGCAGAGGAGCCTGGTGGGCTGCCATCTGTGGGGTCGCACAGAGTTGGACACGACTGAAGTGACTTAGCAGCAGCAGCAGCAGCAGCAGGTCTTGTATAAAATTCAATATCATGATAGAATATTAATTGAGAAAACTTTTTTTAAAAAATGGTAAACATGCAGTAAGCCATTTTAGCCATTTTTAGGTGCACAGTTCAGTGGCAGTGAGCACATCCACGCTGTTTACAGGCATCTGACATGATGCACCTCGGTCCTGAAGCCGGTCGGTTACGTTATGGAGCAGCTAGAGGCATTTGCTCCAAGATCACGAACAAGGCACACATGCCCACCACCTCTCCTACCATCTGCATGTCTCAGACAAGAGGTATAACGGTTGGTAAAAAAGCAAAGCCATCTCTATTTGCAGATGACATGATAGTGTATCTGGAAAATCCTAGGGGATCCATGATTTAAAGAAAAGGCAGTGAGGTAGCTTTACCCCAAGTTAACATTAAAGAGTCAGTAGCCTTCCTAGATATGAACAATAAACATGAGACAGTCGAGAAAAATTTCATTTCCAGTTGGAGCAAACTACTCAGGAATAAATTTAGCCAGCAATGTACAAACCTCCACAATGACCATTTTAAAGCAGTCTTGAAAGACACAGAAGTGGACTTGAACAGATGTAAAGACATCTCTTTGGACGGAAAGACTCAGCTTTACAAAGATGTTTCACAACTTGACAGATTCAAAGCAATTCCAGTAAAAATATTAGCTGTTTCATGGAGTCAGGCAAGTTGATCCTGAAATTGATGTGGAAAAACAAAAATAGCCGGGAAACCATGGAAAAACTATGAGGGAGACTGACCCATCCAGTATTAATGCTCACCATCAAGCCTCTATAGAAAAAACGGGCTGGCACATGGCAGAATAGGGAAGAAAATGCAGAATTAGTCCCAAGTCTGTGGAAGCTGTGTGTGTGACAAGGGAATGACTCCAATTATGGTGTAAAGGTGAGTCTTAGAAATCCTGCTGGGACAATTGGATTGTCATTTGGAAGAAGATAAAATTATTTCCATACTGCAAGGAGATCAAACCAGCCAGTCCTAAAGGATTCAAGTTCAGTTCAGTTCAGTTGCTCAGTCGTGTCCGACTCTTTGCAACCCCATGAATCGCAGCACACCAGGCCTCCCTGTCCATCACCAACTCCCGGAGTTCACCCAGACTCGCGTCCATCGAGTCAGTGATGCCATCCAGCCATCTCATCCTGGGTCGTCCCCTTCTTCTCCTGCTCCCAACCCCTCCCAGCATCAGAGTCTTTTCCAATGAGTCAACTCTTCGCATGAGGTGGCCAAAGTACTAGAGTTTCTGCTTTAGCATCATTCCTTCCAAAGAAATTCCAGGGCTGATCTCCTTCAGAATGGACTGGTTGGATCTCCTTGCAGTCCAAGGGACTCTCAAGAGTCTTCTCCAACACCACAGTTCAAAAGCATCAATTCTTCAGCGCTCAGCCTTCTTCACAGTCCAACTCTCACATCCATACATGACTACTGGAAAAACCATAGCCTTGACTAGACGGACCTTAGTCAGCAAAGTAATGTCTCTGCTTTTGAATATGTTATCTAGGTTGGTCATAACTTTTCTTCCAAGGAGTAAGTGTCTTTTAATTTCATGGCTGCAATCACCATCTGCAGTGATTTTGGAGCCCAAAAAATAAAGTCTGACACTGTTTCCACTGTTTCCCCATCTATTTCCCATGAAGTGATGGGACCAGATGCCATGATCTCCGTTTTCTGAATGTTGAGCTTTAAGCCAAGTTTTTCACTCTCCTCTTTCACTTTCATCAAGAGGCTTTTTAGTTCCTCTTCACTTTCTGCCATAAGGGTGGTGTCATCTGCATATCTGAGGTTATTGATATTTCTCCTGGCAATCTTGATTCCAGCTTGTGTTTCTTCCAGTCCAGCGTTTCTCATGATGTACTCTGCATAGAAGTTAAATAAGCAGGGTGACGATATACAGCCTTGACGTACTCCTTTTCCTATTTGGAACCAGTCTGTTGTTCCATGTCCAGTTCTAACTGTTGCTTCCTGGCCTGCATACAGATTTCTCAAGAGGCAGGTCAGGTGGTCTGGTATTCTCATCTCTTTCAGAATTTTCCACAGTTGATTGTGATCCACACAGTCAAAGGCTTTGGCATAGTCAATAAAGCAGAAATAGATGTTTTTCTGGAACTCTCTTGTTTTTTCTATGATCCAGCGGATGTTGGCAATTTGATCTCTGGTTCCTCTGCCTTTTCTAAAACCAGCTTGAACATCAGGGAGTTCACGGTTCACGTATTGCTGAAGCCTGGCTTGGAGAATTTTGAGCATTACTTTACTAGCATGTGAGATGAGTGCAATTGTGCGGTAGTTTGAGCATTCTTTGCCATTGACTTTCTTTGGAATTGGAATGAAAACTGACCTTTTCCAGTCCTGTGGCCACTGCTGAGTTTTCCAAATTTGCTGGCATATTGAGTGTAGCACTTTCACAGCATCATCTTTCAGGATTTGAAAGAGCTCAACTGGAATTCCATCACCTCCACTAGCTTTGTTCATAGTGATGCTTTCTAAGGCCCACTTGACTTCACATTCCAGGATGTCTGGCTTTAGGTGAGTGATCACACCATCGTGACTATCTGGGTCATGAAGATCTTTTTTGTACAGTTCTTCTGTGTATTCTTGCCACCTCTTCTTAATATCTTCTGCTTCTATTAGGTCCATACCATTTCTGTCCTTTATCAATAGCCCATGTTTGCATGAAATGCTCCCTTGGTATCTCTAATTTTCTTGAAGAGATCTCTAGTCTTTCCCTTTCTATTCTTTTCCTCTATTTCTTTGCATTGATCGCTGAAGGCTTTCTTATCTCTTCTTGCTATTCTCTGGAACTCTGCATTCAGATGCTTATATCTGTCCTTTTCTCCTTTGCTTTTCACCTCTCTTCTCTTCACAGCTATTTGTAAGGCCTCCCCAGACAGCCATTTTGCTTTTTTGCATTTCTTTTCCACAGGGATGGTCTTGATCCCTGTCTCCTATACAGTGTCATGAACCTCATTCCATAGTTCATCAGACACTCTATCAGATCTAGGCCCTTAAATCTATTTCTCACTTCCACTGTATAATCATAAGGGATTTGATTTAGGTCATACCTGAATGGTCTAGCGGTTTTCCCTGCTTTCTTCAATTTCAATCTGAATTTGGTTATAAGGAGTTCATGATCTGAGCCACAGTCAGCTTCTGGTCTTGTTTTTGTTGACTGTATAGAGCTTCTCCATCTTTGGCTGCAGAGAATATAATCAATCTGATTTTGGTGTTGACCATCTGGTGATGTCCATGTGTAGAGTCTTCTCTTGTGTTGTTGGAAGAGAGTGTTTTCTATGACCAGTGCATTTTCTTGGCAAAACTCTATTAGTCTTTGCCCTGCTTCATTCCGCATTCCAAGGCCAAATTTGTCTGTTACCCCAGGTGTTACTTGACTTCCTCCTTTTGCATTCCAGTCCCCTATAATGAAAAGGACATCTTTTTTGGGTGTTAGTTCTAAAAGGTCTTGTAGGTCTTCATAAAACCGTTCAACTTCAGCTTCTTCAGCGTTACTGGTTGGGGCATAGACTTGGATTATTGTGATATTAAATGGTTTGCCTTGGAAACGAGCAAGAGATCATTCTGTCGTTTTTGAGATTGCATCCAAGTACTGCATTTTGGACTCTTGTTGACCATGATGGCTACTCCATTTCTTCTGAGGGATTCCTGCCCGCAGTAGTAGATATAATGGTCATCTGAGTTAAATTCACCCATTCCAGTCCATTTTAGTTCGCTGGTTCCTAGAATGTTGACGTTCACTCTTGCCATCACTTGTTTGACCACTTCCAATTTGCCTTGATTCATGGACCTGACATTCCAGGTTCCTATGCAATATTGCTCTTTATCGCATCGGACCTTGCTTCTATCACCAGTCACATCCACAGCTGAGTATTGTTTTTGCTTTGGCTCCATCCCTTCATTCTTTCTGGAATTATTTCCCCTCTTACCTCCAGTAGCATATTGGGTACCTACTGACCTGGGGAGTACCTCTTTCAGTGTCCCATCATTTTGCCTTTTCATACTGTTCATGGGGTTCTCAAGGTAAGAATACTGAAGTGGCTTGCCTTTCCCTTCTCCAGTGGACCACATTCTGTTAGACCTCTCCACGATGACCTGCCCATCTTGGGTTGTCCCACGGGCATGGCTTAGTTTCATTGAGTTAGACGAGGCTGTGGTCCTAGTGTGATTAGATTGACTAGTTTTCTGTGAGTATGGTTTCAGTGTGTCTGCCCTCTGATGCCCTCTTGCAACACCTACCATCTTACTTGGGTTTCTCTTACCTTGGGCATGGGGTATCTCTTCACAGCTGCTCCAGCAAAGCACAGCCGCTGCTCCTTACCTTGGATGAGGGGTATCTCCTCCCACCATCCTTCCTGACCTTCAATGTGGGATCGCTCCTCTAGGCCCTCCTGCGCCTGCCCAGCCACCACTCCTTGGGCTTGGGGTTGCTCCTCCTGGTTGCCGCCCCGGCCTCGGGTGTGGGGTTGCTCCTTCTGGCCGCTGCCCCTGGCCTCAGACTTGGGGTGGCTCCTCTTGGCCGTCGCCCTTGACCTCGGACGCGGGGTAGCTCCTCTCGGCTGTTCCTGTGCTGTCGCAGCCTGGCACCGTAGGCCGCTGCCCCCGACCTAGGACCTAGGACCTAGGACCTAAAGGATATCAACCCTGAATATTCACCAAAAGGATTGATGCTGAAGCTCCAATCCTTTGGCCACCCGATGCGAAGAGCCAACTCATTGGAAAAGACCCTGATACTGGGAAAGACTGAGGGCATGAGGAGAAGGAGGTGGACAGAGGACAAGAATGTTGGATGGCATCACCGACTCAGTGGACATGAGTTTGAGCAAACTCCGGGAGAGTTTGGTATGCAGGAGCCTGGCATACTGCAGTCCATGGCATCACAAAGAGCCAGACATGACTTAGTGACTGAACAACAGCATAACTCAATAATAAAATCCAAGTAGATTAGGAAGTAAAAAATGTGGCCACACAAGGAATGGAAGAAAAGAAAGGTGGATTTGTTGTTAACTATGGTGTAGGGAGGGCCTCACTATGACTCAAAATCCAGAGGCAATAAAGGAAAAGATATATTTGACTACATACAAATAAGAAATATTTGCATGACAGAAAACACCATCAACTAGATAAAAAGTGAACTGAAAAACTCAGAGAAAATGTTTACAACATAGACAACGAAGAGTTGTCTCTGTCCCTTTGTAGTACACTTAATGTATCAAGAGCTCTTTAAAAAATTGACAAAAGACTAAAAAACAGACGGGAAAAACACCCAAATAGTTTGCAAAAAGATTGAAAAAGACTCAAACATGAAAAAATATATTCAACCTTACTCATAACTAGAGAAATGCACATTGAAACAATAATGAGTTACTATTTCTCACTTACCACACTGCCAAAACCTTCAATAATTGCACAGGAGGATGGGGAGGCTCTGGGGAAACGCCCTCTTGTAGGTTGCTAGAAGGAATGCAGACCTGCCCAACCCTTCTGGAGGGAAATGTGGCAATAACTAGCAAAACCACGCATGCACTCATGTCCTTCTCCTCCCACTTCTTGGGATCCACCCTGAGGATACTTGTCAAACAATATGAAAATACATAGCCGCAGGGTTATTTATTGAGCATGATGTGCCACTGCAAAATGTTGGAACCAGTGCAAACGCCCACACAGGGAGGGTTAAATAAACAGGGTGTATCCACACGGTGCAGCTGTACCCATGAATGAAGATGACGTCTATGAACAGAAGCAGAGTGATTACCAGGACATACCGATGCATGTAAGGACTGCGTGCACGAGAACATCTGTAGCATGGTCCATTTCTGTAAGCAAGATGGGGATCGAAGAAGAGACAGACACCTGCTCACTTGTGCAGAGAAATACAGGATCAACTAGCAACTGCAGAGGGTGTTTGCTTACCTGTGGGAGTGGGTGGGAGTGGGAGCAAATTTCGTCCAAGGGTACTTTGGTTTTGGCCTTACCTCACAGCAGAATCTTAGTTCCCCTTCCAGAGATAGATGTATGTCCTTTGTGGTGGAAGTACAGTGTCCTAACCCTGAACCACTTTGGGTAAATCTCCCATTCTTAGAACCATAATCAGCTCAGTTGCTCAGTTGTGTCCGACTCTTTGCCACCCCGTGGACTCCAGCACACCAGGCCTCCCTGTCCATCACCAACTCCTGGAGGTTGCCCAAACTCATGTCCATTAAGTTGGTGATGCCATCCAACCATCTTTTCCTCTGTTGTCCCCTTCTCTTCCTGCCTTCAATCTTTCCCAGCATCAGGGTCTTTTCCATTGAGTCAGTTCTTCACATCAGGTGGTCAAAGTATTGGAGCTTCAGCTTCAGCCTCAGTCCTTCCAATGAATATTCAGGACTCATTTCCTTTAGGATGGACTGGTTTGATCTGCTTGTAGTCCAAGGGACTCTCAAGAGTCTTCTCCAACACCACAGTTCAAAAGCATCAATTCTTTGGTGCTCAGCTTTCTTTATGGTCCAACTCTCACATCCATACATGACTAATGGAAAAACCATAGCCTTGACTAGACGGACCTTTGTTGGCAAAGTAATGTCTCTGCTTTTTAATATGTCGTCTAGATTGGTCATAACTTTCTTTCCAAGGAGTAAGCGTCTTTTAATTTCATGGCTGCAATCACCATCTGCAGTGATTTTGGAGCCCAAGAAAATAAAGTCTGTCAATGTTTCCATTGTTTCCATGATGAGATCAGATACCATGATCTTAGTTTTTTGAATGTTGAATTTTAAGCCAGCCTTTTCACTTTCCTCTTTCACTATCATCAAGAGGCTCTTTAGTTCCTCTTCATTTTCTGGCATAAGGGTGGTGTTATCTGCATAGCTGAGGTTATTGATATTTCTGCCAGCAATCTTGATTCCAGCTTGTGCTTCATCCACTCTGGCATTTTGCATCATGTACTCTGCATATTGGAGAAGGAAATGGCATATTGGAGAAAGAAATGGCAACCCACTCCAGTACTCTTGCCTGGAGAATCCCATGGACGGAGGAGCCTGGTAGACTACAGTCCATGGGGTCACAAAGAGTCGGACACGACTGAGCAACTTCATTCACTTTCACTCTGCGTATAAGTTAAATAAGCAGGGTGACAATATACACCCTTGATGTACTCCTTTCCCAGTTTGGAACCAGTCCATTGTCCCATGTCTGGTTCTAACTGTTGCTTCTTGATTTGTATACAGATTTCTCAGGAGGCAGGTAAGGTGGTCTGGTATTTCCATCTCTTGAAGAATTTTCCACAGTCTGTTGTGATCCATACAAAGGCTTTGGCATAGTCAATGAAGCAGAAGTAGATGCTTTTCTGGAACTCTCTTGCTTTTTGATGATCCAGCGGATGTTGGCAATTTGATCTCTGGTTCCTCTGCCTTTTCTAAATCCAGTTTGAACATCTGGAAATTCTCTGTTCAAATACTGTTGAAGCTTGGCTTGGAGAATTTTGAGCATTATTTTGCTAGTGTGTGAGATGAGTGCAATTGTGTATGAACATTCTTTGGCATTGCCCTTCTTTGGGATTGGAATGAAAACTGGCCTTTTCCAGCCCTGTGCCACTGCTGAGTTTCCAAATTTGCTGGCATATTGAGTGCAGCACTTTCACAGCATCATCTTTTAGGATTTGAAATAGCTCAGCTGGAATTCCATTACCTCCACTAGCTTTGTTTGTAGTGATACTTCCTAAGGCCCACTTGACTTCACACTCCAGAATGTCTGGCTCTAGGTGAGTGATCACACCATCGCAGTTATCTGGGTCATGATCTGTTCTGTACATTTCTGTGTATTCTTGCCACCTCTTCTTAATATCTTCTGCTTCTGTTAGGTCCCTACCATTTCTGTCCATTATTGTGCCCATCTTTTCCTGAAATGTTCCCTTGGTATCTAATTTCCTTGAAGAGATCTCTAGTCTTTCCCATTCTATCGTCTTCCTCTATTTCTTTATATATATATATATATATATATATATATATATATATATGTATATATATTATTTTTTTATTTCACTTTACACTACTGTATTGGTTTTGCCATACATTGACATGAATCTGCCATGGGTGTACATGAGTTCCCAATCCTGAACCCTCCTCCCACCTCCCTCCCCATATCATCTCTCTGGGTCATCCCAGTGCACCAGCCCCAAGCATCCTGTATCCTGTATTGAACCTAGACTGGCGATTCGTTTCTTACATGATAGTATACATATTTCAATGCCATTTTCCCAAATCATCCTACCCTCTCCCTCTCCCACAGAGTCCAAAAGTCTGTTCTATACATCTGTGTCTCTTTTGCTGTCTCACAAAAAGGGTTATCATTACCATCGTTCTAAATTCCATATATATGTGTTAGTATACTGTATTGGTGTTTTTCTTTCTGGCTTACTTCACTGTGTATAATTGGCTCCAGTTTCATTCACCTCATTAGAACTGATTCAAATGTAATCTTTTTAATGGCTGAGTAATACTCCATTGTGTATATGTACCACAGCTTTCTTATATTTCTATTCTTACAAGCCATGCCGTGTAGGTCCACCCAAGAACCAGAGTGGTGCACCCTCAAATAAACAATGAAAAGCAACCATGATGTGTGGGGAAATAAAAACAAACAGTAACAAATGAACCTAACTCTTACAGTGAGTACTGAACCCCTGTGAAGGAGGTGGGAAGGGAAAGAACCAAAAATCAATGTCAGTTATTTTGGAGAACAGTGGTTTAACTGGATACTGTTAAGTCTGGCTTTCCTGTAGCTCAGTGGTAAAGAATCTGCCTGCAATGCAGGAGACTCGAGTTTGACCCCTGAGTCCAGAAGATCCCCTGGAGCAGGAAATGGCAACCCACTCCAGTATTCTTGCCTGGAGATTTCCATGGACAGAGAAGCTTGGAGGGCTATAATCACAGGGTCGCAAAAGAGTTGGATATGACTTAGTGACTCAATGGCAACAACTGTTAAGTCAAAGACAAAGGGACTGGACAAAATATTGACCTTTAGATAGTAAATTTGTTTCTCCCAGGAACATGGGTTAGTAATACTGAAATTACTCCGTGTCAATAAAGACCTTGAGACAAAGGAAAATGAAAACACAGATTTAGAAATCCAATGTCATGGTGCAAAAAGTTTTAAGAGGAAAGTTCATAGCAATATAGGCCTTCCTCCAGAAATAAGAAAAATGTCAAATAAGCAACCTAATCTACCACCTAAAAAAAAAGAACGAACAAAACCAAAAGTCAGCAGAGGGAAAGAAATAACAAAGATCAGAGAGGAAATGATAGAAATAAAAACAATATAAAAATAAAAAATAAAGAGCTGTTTTTTCTTTAAAGATGAAACTGACAAACCTCTAATAAGGTTCACCAAGAAGAAAAGAGAGAGGACCCAAGTAAACAAAACAAGAAATGAAAGAGAATAGATATACCCTTGCTCCCACACCACCAATGACCTTTGTCCTTTTCGGCCTCTGACCCATGAAGATGTCAGGCTCACCCCGTGGTGAAAAGCATGGGCCTGCCTTGTGCCAAGAGGCTGTCTCTCCTGGCCTCGCACTGAAGGTGGTGTGGAGGGCACATGTGTGGCAACACTGAGGACATTCTGGGAGCAGAGTGACCGCAGCTGGGGAGGCCAGCTGGAGACAAGCCTGGAAGACGCCTTGTCCTACATGAAATTCCCATCCAACCCAGCCAGGCAGTGAGCTGTCATTCTGATTTGCTCCCTGGTCACATCAGCTGAGCATCGAGCCCTCGGATGCCAGTGTTCACGGCAGTGTGATGGGTGCTACGGCGTCCCGAGAGATGGGGGACCAGCATGATGGCCTTAGGGAAGCAGGAAGATCTAGGCTGTTTCCAAGGAAACAGGTTCCCAAGAGCCACTGCACTGTGCGCAGTGAGGGCATTGACACCACTCACGAGGGCCTCGCTTCCTCATACCATCACACCAGGCATTAAGAGGGCAACATGTGGATTGCAGGGAGATTCAGACATTCAGGCCATAACAGGAGGCTTCGATGAGATGACCGGTT
The DNA here is from genome assembly GCF_032405125.1 of Capricornis sumatraensis. Lineage (NCBI taxonomy): Eukaryota > Metazoa > Chordata > Mammalia > Artiodactyla > Bovidae > Capricornis > Capricornis sumatraensis. The sequence goes on along the minus strand of NC_091069.1, from coordinate 249,018,716 downwards.
GTGATCGAGGGTGTTACATGGCTCTCCTCTGCCACTGTGTCATCCATGCAAGGAGGGTAGTGGCAACACCACTGGTCAGAGCTGCGAAAATTACATGCAAGAGAAACTACTTGTATTCATCTGTGTCTTGCTTACTGCAGGGCTTGTCATATAATAAGCTCTTAGTAAATATAGACTTCTCTGGTGGTCCAGTAGATAAGACTCCAAGCTTCCAAAGCAGGACACCCAGGTTTGATCCCTGGTCAGGGGTATCAGACTCCACATGCCACAGCTAAGAGTTCGCATGCTGAAACTAAAAGATCCTGCACGCTGCGAGAAAGAGTGAAGATCCCGTGTGCTGCAGCTACCACCTGGCACGGCCAAATAAATATTTTAAAAAGTGACTTTTATCTTAAAAATACCAGCTCAGATAGAGTAAGAAACGTGCGTTAATATGTGTGTATGTGTGTGCGCTCTGTCGTGTCTGTCTCTGCGACTCCATGGATTGTAGCCTGCCAGGATCCTCTATCCACGGAATTTTCCAGGCAAGAATACTGGAGTGGGTTGTCATTTCCTTCTCCAGGGCATCTTCTTGACCCAGGGATTGAACCCGTGTCTCCTGCCTTGGCAGGTGGATTCTTTACCACTGCGCCACCTAGGAAGCCTTGTGTTGTATATATTGCTATAGTTAAAATCGTAAGCTGGAGAAAACTATATTAAGTCACTGAAAAAGTACTGAGCCCCCACTGTGTGCCAGGCTCTGAGGACACAAAGCTGGTCAGGAATACAAGCTTTTATATCATCGCTGCAATTCCATACCCGCTCTCAGTCTAAATGCATTGAGAGAAAGGAAGCATGGGTCCCAGCAAATCCTGGCGAGGTACCACAGACCTGCAGCAATGGAACCCCATCTGGACAGACCACCCTCCATCCTCACCCTGACCCTTTCTCTGACCTCCTGCTGAACATCAGAATGGGAACCCAGGTGGGGGGTGCCCAGATAATCAGAGGTGGCCTGCAGAGGGGTAGGGATTGTGGTGGTCCAGAGCTCAGATGTCATTTTTCTGGGACTGCAGCAGTCTAGAATGGAGGAGGATGCTCACATGAGGGCTGGCTGTCTGGTCTCCGTCTGTTGTAAAGCTGACCATGTCTGCCTGAGCCCTTGCACCATCCAGATCCATGCACCGTCTGCCTGTGCCCTCTAATTGCGGAGCCAGTGAGCATCTGTGTCTCTCCTGGACCCCGCTGGCAGCAAAGTTCACCAGCAGGTGTTCACCAGGAGTGCAGTGCTGGGATTCAGCCCTTCACACTGGGCTAAACGCTCTCGGCTTCAAGTCCAGAACAGCCTGTGCCTGTCAAATCCTGCTCACCAGCTCTTTCTACTCTTAGTTTTAACCTGAAGCCCAGTCTGTCACAGCAAGCTTGACTTCTCACCATCCCGGCCACCCACGTGGTCCACTCCAAAGCCAGAAGACAGCACGCCCGCAGCAGGGGGAGCCCCTTGCCCCCGAGTCTTCTTGCAGCCTCCCCTTCCACTCCCCCATCCACAACCCTGATTTCTAATACCATGGATTGCTTTGCCTTTTTTGAACTTGATGCATATGGAATCCTTTCTTCTGTTCTCAGCTGTGTCTGTCTTTTTCATTTTGCATCACGGCATGCAATTCATCATGTTGTTAGGAGGGTGCCTTGCCTTACAGCTGTGCTGGCTGGAGCACTGGGCCACTGCATCTGAGTCTCTGTGACTGTCCTTGTGTGTGTCCTGCCTGATGCACACCTATGTGTGTCCTTCCCAGCATGCAAGTGTGTCCACTGCAAGCATGGATGATTGAAAGAATCAATGATTGAGTGGACGATTGATTGAATGATGAATGGACAATTGAATGATCAAGTGGATGATTGATTGAATGGGCCAATGGATGACTGAAAGGATGAATGGACGATTGAATGAATGAATGGACCACTGAATGAATGAATGAATGAATGTAGACCTGGGTTTAGAATTTCAGGTTTCAATGTTTTGGGTCTCCCCTTTAGTTCCTAAGTCTTACGTAACCTTGGGCATGTCTGGCTTGTCCCCTGGCAGGCATGGGGCACACCTCTGCCCAGGATCACAGCAGGCTAGAGCAATCTGTTCTAAGAGGTCACTCTTTTGATTTTGAAAATGGTTTCCCCTCTGAGATTTTCAGCTTTGGGGCAGAGTGAGTCTGAGGACTTTGAGGGCTGTTTCCATGGAAATAGGAAGAAAAATATTTCCTGAGTGCTGACCACCACAGGAGGTGCTCTCATGGGCCATTCTGCTGAATTTTCACAGCAGTTACTATCATCATGCTTTCTGGGTCAGGAGCCTGATACTCGGGACAAACAGAGCTGTGGACTCCAGGGTTACAGAGCTGTAGGCACCAGAGCCAGGGGTTGCATCAGTTTTTCTGGCTCCAGCGTCCAATCTCTCCCATGTCAGTGGTTGTCTTCTTGAGACAAGATGCTGTTTCCTTCGTCTTGATGTCCCTGAACTTCATCCATTCCCACATGCAGGAGGTGCTCAGAGTTATGAGAGAGGATTCTGGGAAGAGGCCAGAGTAGGAAGCTGCAGAATCCGTCTCCCCACTTGGACCACAGCTGCTGCTGCTGCTAAGTCACTTGAGTCTTGTCCGACTCTTCATGACCCCATGGACTGCAGCCCACCAGGCTCCATGGGATTTTCCAGGCAAGAGTACTGGAGTGGGTTGCCATTGCCTTCTCCGTGGACCACAGCACTGGCCCTGAATAATGCAACTGCTTTTGAAATCGAGTCCGTTGAAGCCTTATAATTTCAAGGGGGAAGGGCTGGGTGGTAAAGAGCAGTTAATTCTGGTAAAATTAAGCTCTTGCACAGTAGCATCTACCGAACCCCCGTCTCTAGCCCAAAGCAGGCAGCTATGCCCAGCCTCCTGCAAAGACCCTGGGATTTGATATTGGGAGTAGGACCCTGTCCTGCAGATTTGGGGGATTTGTGTTCTGATGGCAGGTTGCTGCTCCAGTCACAGAGGTGTACCTTTCCCATCGCTGCAAGTCCCTCCCCCTCAGGCTGAAGCGACTGCTGGGGACTTAAAGGGCTGACATCCCCTTTATATCCTCCTTCGTTTTTCACTTTTTCCTTTTCTTAAAGATTAGAGATTAGAACATCCAGAAACAACTACACATATGGGGAAAACTAGAAAGTAACTTATATCCAGGAAAATGCTCAGAAAGGACCTTAGAAGACTAAGTTTATGCCACAGGTATAGCACAGAAACAGCCTACAATAGTTAAAAAAACAAAATCAATAAAACAATCAACAGCAAAACGCTGGAAAAGAGGGGAAAATCTGAAGGGAAAGAGGGGAGAATATAATTTTCAGAGCTAGGACATTAGATTCAAATGTCCAGTTTTCAAAAAAAAAAAAAAATCACAAGGCATTCAAAGAAACAGGTATGTATGGTCCATTCAAAGGGAAAAAAAAAACAATAGAAACTGTCCCTGACACTCAGGGCAGATCTACTAGGCAAAGACTTTAAATCAACTGCCTTAAAGATGAAAAGGACTAGAGGAGGATGTAGAGAGAGTCAAGAAAATGATATGAGAACAAAATGGAAATATCAAAACAGACCTAAATAAAGACCAATAAAGAAAACCTAAAAAGAAGCCAGAAAGAAATTCTGGAGCTTACAACTGAAATGAAAAGTTTGCTCGATGAATGCAGAGGCAGATTTGAGTGGGCAGAAGAATCAGTGCTATTTTGGATAAGACAGTTGAAGTTACCAAGTTTGAGTAACAGAAAGAAAAAAAGATTGAAGAAAAAAGTGAAGAGAGCCAGAGGGCCCTGTGGGACCCAATGTATAAAGATGTAATTCCTTGAAATTGCCAAGGAGAAGGAGTTGGGGTGGAGCTGTCAGGGAGCAGAGGTCTTCTATGTTACTGAAGTCAAGCTGCTGGAAATTAAATTTAGAGTGCTATAACTTTAGGATGCTACCTGTAATCCTCATGGTAATTGCAAAGAAAATAGCTACAGGATATATGCAAAAGGAGATGAGCCAGGCATTAAATATTTCCTGATGAGAAATCAACTAAGCACAAAAGAAGACAGTAATGCCTGAAATCAGGGATAAAAGGGAAGCCCAAGAGTGGTTGCCATTTCCTTCTCCAGGGGATCTTCCCGACCCAGGGATTGAACCTGGGTCTCCCACATTGTAGGCAGACGCTTTACCATCTGAGCCACCAGGGAAGTCCATATGGCATATAGAAAACATAAAAGTGGCAGAGGTCCCTCCTTACCAGTAATTAGTTAAACAAATCGCTTTTGGCTGAGCTGGGTCTCTGTTGCTGCTCATGGGCTTTTTCTAGTTGCAGCAAGCAAGGGCTCCTCTCTTTGTGGTGTGGGGGCTTCTCATTGCGGCAGCTTCTCTTGTTGCAGAACACAGGCTCTAGAACAGGCGGGCCTCAGTAGTTGTGGCTCCAGGCACTGGAGCCCAGACTCAGTGGTTGTGGCACATGGACCTAATTGCCCTGCGGCACATGGAATATTCCCAGAACAGGGATCAGACCCGTGTCTCCCACACTGGCAAGTGGACTTTTATGCACTGGACCACCAGGGGAGTTCCGTCAATAATTACTTTCAAGGTGCATGCATTAAATTCTGCAGTCAAAAGAGAGCATGGCAGAGCAGATGAAAATAGCTATAGGCTGTCTACAGGAGACTTACTTTAGATTCAAAGATACAAATAGATTGAAAGTAAAAGGGTGGAAGAAGATACTCCATGCAAACAGTAACCAAAATACTACAGGCTGTACTAATTAAAAAAAAAAAAACACTAAAAAAGACTGCAAGAGGAAAAGAAGGACATTATATATTAGCAAAATGTTCAATACAGCAAGAAGCTCTAACAGTTATAAACATTTGTATACCTAATAATAGACCAGCAAAAGGTATGAAGCAAAAACTGACAGAATTAAGGATAGCTATATGGTAAGATAACTATCTTATTATCTTACTATCTAAAAATAACTATCTTACTATCTTACTATAACTATCTCACCATGGGATTCCCTGGTGGCTCAGAGGTTAAATCATCTGCCTGCAATGCGGGAGACCTGGGTTTGATCCCTGGGTCGGGAAGATCCCCTGGAAAAGGAAATGGCAACCCACTCCAGTATTCTTGCCTGGAGAATCCCATGGACGGAGGACACAACACACAGCAGAACATACATTCAAGTGCACATGGGAAAGTCTCCAGGACAGACCATGTGTTAGGCCACAGATTAAGTCTCAATAGATATAAAAAGATAGATACAACAAGACTGTCCCTGACTACAGTGGGATAATGTTAGAAATTAGTAACAGAAGAAAAAACTGGAAGTTTATGAAATTGTGGAAATTAAACAGCTCACTCTTAATTAATGGATCAAAGCAGTCACGAGGGAGATTAGAATATAACTAGAGACAAATGAAAATGAAACCACCACATACTAAAATTTATGAGATGCAGCGAAAAGCCAAGAGGGAAATTAATAGCTATAAAACACTTACATTAAACAAGAAAGATATCAAGTCAACAACCTTTCTAACTTAAGGAACTAGGAAGAAGAACAAACTAAATCCAAAGCTACCAGAAAGAAGAAAGTAATAAAAAAAATTAGAACAGGGATAAACTAAAATAGAGAATAGAAAAACAGAAAATTCATTACACCAAGAGTTAGTTCTTCAAAAAGATCAACAAAAATTGGCAAACCTTCAGTTTGATAGACTAAGAAAAAGAGGATTCGAATTACTAAAATCAGAAATGAAAGTGTGAACTTGACTACAATTCTACAGAAATGAAAAAGATTTTAAGAGAATATTGTGAATAATTGTATGCCAGCAAATTGGGTAACTTAGATGAAGTAGACAATTCCTAGAAACACAAAACCTACCAAGACTACGTCACAAAGAAATAGAAAATCTGAATAGACCTATAACTAGTAAGGAGATTGAATCAATAATCAAAAAATTCCCAACAATGGAAAACCCTGGACCTATTGGCTTAACTGGTAATTTCAACTAAATACTCAAAGAAGTAATATCAGTCCTCAACCTTTTCCCAAAAAATTGAAGAGGAGGGAACACTTCCTAATTTCCTAACTTATAGAATAAGACCAGCATTACCCTGATGTGAAAGTCAGAAAAAAAGAAGCTGTAAGAGAAAACTACAGAGCAATATCCCTTTTGAAAATTGATGTAAAAATCCTTCACAAAATACTAGCAGACTGAATTCAGCAGCCTGTTAAAAGGATTGCACACCATGACCAAGTTGGCTTTATTCCTGGAGAGCAAGATAGTTTAACATATGAAAATTGATCAATGTACTACACTACATTAACAGAATGAAGGAACCTCCCCCACCATAATCATCTCAATGCAGGAAAAAATTTAGTTAAATAGCCTTTCATGATAAAACGCTCAACAAACTAGAGGGAAGCTACTTCAACATAATAAAAGCCATGTATGAAAAACCTATGGTGAAAACCACATTCAACGGTGAGAGAATGAAATCTTTTCCTCTAAGATCAGAAACAGGCAAGGGTACTTTTGCCACTGTTATTCAACTAGTACTAGAAGTTCTAAACAAAGCAATTAGGCAAGAAAAAGGTATTGGAAATGGAAAGGAAGAAGTAAAATTGTCTCTATTTGCAGATGTATGGTGTTATATGCCAAAATCCCTAAGGATTCCACAAAAAAATCCCAAACTCCCCAAACAACTGTTGGAATTAATAAATGAACTCAACAAAGTAGCAGGATAAAAAATCAGCACACAAAAATCTGTTGCATTTGTATACACTAACAATTAACAATCTGAAAAGAAAATTACAGAACAATTCCATTCATAATAGCATAAGAAAAAAATCCTCAGGAATTAACCCAGAAAGTGAGAGCATTATACAGTGAAAACTACAAAACATTTCTGAAAGAAATTAAAGAAGACATAAATAAATGGAAACACAGTCCATGTTCATGGATTGGAATCTTGAGTATTGCCAACATGTCAATATTACCCAAAGTGATAGATGCAATAACTGTCAAAATTCCAAGAAATCTGTGCTTCTTGCAGAAATAGAAAAACTCATTGTAAAATTCACATGGAATCTCAGGGAAGCCCAATTAGCTGAAATAATCTCAAAGAACAGAGCCAGAGGACTCACACTCCTTTATTTCAAAGCTACAGAAATCAAAATATTGTGGTACAGGCATAATGACAGACATATGGATTAATGGAATAGAATAACCCAGAAATAAACACTTGCACATATGGTCAAATGATTCTGATAAGGGTGCCAAGACCATTCAATGAGGGAAGAACAGTTTTTTTTTTAACACATGGATTTGGAAAAACTAGATACCCACATGCAAAAGAATGAAGTTGGATCCTTGCCTAAATCATGTATAAAAACTAACTCACCATGAAGCAAAGATGTACATTAAGACCTAAAACAATAAAACTCTCAGAAGGAAGCACAGGGGTAAAATTTCGTGACTTTAGATTTGGCAGTGATTTCTTGGATGTGATACCAGCAATAAGAGAAAAGACACGGTCAACAAAATAGACAGATTTGACTTTGTGAAAATTTCGTGCATAAACAGCCCTTCAAATGAGAGAAATGTGAAGCAGGCTTTGCTATGAAGGGTGGACTACGGGCACTCACGGGACATGCGGAGATGGTGCCGTGTCGTGTGTGGCGAGATGCGAGCTCAGCTTCTGTTTCGGGCTGCATGAAGGTGCACAGCCAGGGCCCGCGCCATGTCTGAGAGCTCTGCACCCGAGGTGCAGGTGAGGTCTGTCCAATGGCAGCGGCAGCCCCCCCGCCCACGGCTGTGGGCTCCCTCTCGGGGTGCCTGTGAGCTCTCGGCCACTTCCCTCCCAGCCCTGGTGAGCTCCAGGTTGGGCAGGGTGGGGTGGGGGAGAGGGGAGAAGGGTCTCTGGGCACCATCTCCTCTTCACAGCAGCTCCTCACTACTTCCCCCACCAAGCAAGGAGCCTCCAGAAGGGAAAGGAGGAAGAAACGTTTTCTTAGTGGAATTCGCTAGGTTTTAACAATGGGTTTCTCCTGCCCCTCTCTCCTCCCTATTAGACCTGACCCCCAACATACCTGTCCCCATACCTGCCCCCTGGACAGCGGGCAGGGGCATCAGAAGACAGCAGTGGCCACTGGCCTCACCCCTCCCCTCCCTGTCACCCCTGCCCTGTCCTTCCAGGAGTTTGAGAGACTTCTCCCTTGAAGTCTGCTGCCCCTCCCTGGAGAGGCAGTGCTTTTTTCCCACTGCCCCCCGCCAGGGGGAGGGGGAGAGGAAGGAGGAAAATCAGAGATTGTCCCACAGAGGGGAAAGGTGAGGACTGAGAAAGGGCAGAAACAGGGAAGGCCAAGGTTGTGCCTGCATCAGGTGGGGTTGTTTGGGGTCAGGCCCTGAACATCATCCTTCTTGAGCATCTGTCAGGGAAAACAAGTCAAAGGGATCGAAAGGAGCCATTAGGGCCAGAGGTGGGCCAGGATGTGGACTCTTAGAGGGTAGGTGAGGGGCGGTTCTGGGGACTAGAGGTACTTCCTGGGGGTGGGGGAATGCAGCCACAGTGTCTCCCCCTTCTCTCTCCCACCCCTGCCCCCAGCTCCAATCCTGGCCTTTTCTTCTCATCCCTCTCCTCCCGACAGAAGCCGTGGCCCTAGCCTTGGCAATGAATTCCTGTGTCCCCTGAAAGTTCCCCTCCCTTCACCCTCTCCTTTTGCAATGGGCCCCATTACAATAAGTTTTAAATAAAAACCTGAAAAAAAGTTGTGCAAATGACACTCTCAGAGTAAAAAGGCAATTACAGAATGGAAGAAGATATTTGCAAATCATATCTGGTAAGGGATTAATATAAAACAACGTGATTCATAAATAGATGAAGGACTCGAGTAGACATTTCTCTAAGGATATGTAATGGCTAATAAGTACATGAAAAGATGCTCAACATCGCTGATCATTAAGGAAATGCACATCAAAACTGCAGTAAGATACCACCTCACACCCATTAGGATGGTCGTTATAACCAAAATGAGCAAACAAAACAAGTGTTGGTGAGATGTGGAGAAGTTGAAACTGTGCCTGATTTGGCCAGTGAGAGTGGCTTCGACCCACCTCCTGTATCTCTTTGGCTGTGTTCGATCATTCTTTGCGCTCTCTCTTTCTGATACAAAAAGATTTCAGGCTCATCTTGCTCCTTTCTCCTAAGTCCTAGCATCAGCTATTTCTCCAAGGGGTGCTGGTTCCACATACTGGAGAGTGGTATTTGGAAACCAAGATCTGGGCGCTGGATGTGCTCATTGCTATAGAGGCCTCTCGGGACAGAGCAAGGAAATAGGTGCCTGAATACACACCATTCTACATGGGTGCATTTCTATATAAGTACATGTTGCATCTTGGAACTCTGCATCAGGGCCCTACAAGGACCACACCCCATGGCTGCATCCTCATTTTGCTGGACTCCAAAATCCTGTCCAGGTCGCTGACACCATGGGCTCACCAGCACAGACCCTTCCTCTCCCCGGCTGGTCCCCAGGTGCCCTCCTGTGCCCCTCAGTGTTGCCCTTCATGCAGCCCCCCACCCACACTCTGGGCTCCACCCCTGCCTTGCCCAGTCTGGCTTTCAGACTTAATTATTAAGTGAGGGAGGGGAAGTAGCTGAGGACCTATTAATATCATCCATGTATTTGGGCTTTTTATACTTTGAAAACATTTACCCAGCAGCTCACAAAGTTTGTCTTCCCTAAGGAATTGTTCCTTTTACTACCAAACAAGGGCCTTCGTTATCTCTATTTAGTGTCTTTGCTGCAAAGCCACTTGGTATCAACACTGCGGTATCAGCTTTCTTTCTTTCTTGGTCTGTTTCCAACTCTTCCCTTAATCCTTTTCTACATTATATTTTAGGTAAGTCTCTTGTAAATAGCAGATGGCGGTATTTTTTCTACTCTAAGAAACTTGTCTTATAGCTGACAAGCCCACTATATTTACAAGAAATGTGATTACTGGAACCTTAGCACTAAGGCTGTCCGTCTTGTTTGGCGTTTTCTATCTATTGCATCCATTTTCACTGGCGTCTCCTTTCGCGCCCCTCTCCCCTGCCCCTTTCCTTTAGATTGATTGGCTTTTTACCCATCTCTCCTCTCCCATACAGACACACCATTTCCCTCTTTCCAATATTTGATTTCTCTTCTTTTAGTACCACAGTTTGATAAAACACAGGATATTTGTTACAGAAGGAAAACCACGGTGGAATAACTACCTCTTCCTCGCATTGAATCACTCAGTCATGAAGGTGGGAAGGACAGGACTGGTCAGGCTCAGCATCGGTCCAGCCTCTTCCACCAGGTGTGCCCCCTCCGAGTTGGCTGGGGGCTGGGGGTGTGTTTCTTCTGCTTCCCCTAAAGTCATTCATGGAAACTGAGCTACAGCGGGTGGAGTGGGCTTTTCCAGGGAGCCTGAGGTAGTGTGTGGGATGTGGATGAACACACTTGATTGTTTCTCTGGCATAATTTCTTAAGGGGAGAAGGAACAAATAACTCAGGTAGAAAGATCCTATTAAAATGGAGATGAGGATTTGTCATTAAAGAAAAATGACATTATTTAGTGAGATGAATGCTCAGCAGCATATGATAAAAATGAATGTTTCTCCTCGGTGATGGAATCCTGATTTAGCTGGGCATGTGGCTGCCTAGCCAGAGGATTGCATTTCCCCAAAGTGAGAGGAAATGTTGTGTCCTATCTTCCTTTCTGGCATGCAGTTGTGATGGCTGGTGCTCCAGCAGCCATTTTGGCCCATGAGGCACTGCACCAAGGATGACAGAGCAGGAAGATGCTTATTTAATGAACATGTAAAAAATTATATGTCAAACCTTGCTCTAAATGTTTTACAAATATTAACTCATTTTGTCCTCATAGCAACCACACAAGGTCTACTGTTCTTAGGTCCACTTGCCCCAGCCCCAGAGTAACTCAGCAAGCCACGGATAAGAGGAACAGAGCAAGAAAAACCAATGAACAATTCATTCCCCACTGGCTTTCCATTCATCATACTCCTCCCATACCACCTCTTTTTAAATTTTTTCTTGCTCCAGCCCATCTTCAGATGTGAAAATTAAGTTTATTTTATACTTGAGTTCATTTTAAACTCCTCTTGCCTGATCTCTGCCTCATTCCTCTCTGTGGCTTTCCCACCATGCTCAGGTACTCATTTTAAAGCACATGGAGAGAAAAGCTAAATGACCCTGATGGTAATGATGGACTAACAGTTGACATCTCAACAGCAAAGGTTTTTGTGTTAGTCACTCAGTCGTGTCTGACTCTTTGCAACCCCATGGACGATAGCCCGCCAGGCTCCTCTGTTCACAGAGTTCTCCAGGCAAGAAGACTGGAGTGGGTAGCCATTCCCCTCTCCAGGGGATCTTCCTGACCCAGGGATGGAACCTCCATCTCCTACATTGCAGGCAGATTCTTTACCATCAGAGCCACCAGGGAAGCCCAAATTATTTCACAAGTTTGCAGGGAAAAAAAGGACATTTTCAAATGAAAACAAAGGGAGTTAACCATCAAAGGAGCTAGACAGCCAGAGGAAGAATGCTCAGATGCAGAGAGAGACGAGAGGAGTGGTGTATGTACACAGTAATGACTGTGAAAAGTAACAATGGTCACAGTCGACTTTGGGCTGTTAAAACGCCAGAGTAGATTCCAAGACACTGGGCAAAAATAACACACAAATGAAAGGCGACAACTGGAGCAAAAGACCCCGAGGTGTTCACATTTTGCAGGAGGGCAGAGTTAGTAATTTGAGATTTTGTTAATCTGAGTGTACAGTTAAAAACACAATGGCACCACTGAGAAACTAGAGCAGGGTTAAGTATGTGCCTCTCAAAGAGCAGAGGAAAAAGAAATGGGGCAAAAAACCTAAACCCAGAGAATAAGGAAAAGCACATACCTGCAAGCAGGCCCTGGGAAAGAGCTGGGTCAGGGTGGGCACCTCGGCGGGCTGTCCTCAGCCAATCTTAGAACTGAAGTGACCGGAGAGGTTGGGCCAAACGGAGGGACTGAGGCTGCAGCTAAGGATGGGCTGGGGTTGGTGTTTCTCTTCATTGCTTCCCGCAGGAACAGACTGTGCGCTGAGTCAATGCTTTTTCTTCTCAAGTAGATTGAGTCTTGAGAGCAGAGACCACTACTCACTGAAAATATACATAGCAATTAACCATGGGAACAAGTACAGTCACATTTAGTCCATTCAGTGTTGAGCAAATACCACCTCCTCTAATTGCAAACATCTCACTACCCAGAAAGGACCCCCGCACCCACTAAGAGTCACTCCCTGTCCCCCAGCCCTAGCCTGTCACCAGGCTGCTTCCAGTCTCTACGTAAAGAGAAACTTCCGTTTTTGACTCCCTACTCTTCACTCTGATGCCAAACACGTGGGTTTTTCCCCATTTCAACCAATTCTCCAGCTCTGACACCAGCTGTCCCACAGTTTAACTCAGGTCTGACAGCACACAGCATTAGCTAAGACCCCACAGATTAATGGCTCAGCCTCAAGAGATGAGCCCCACTGTGGATGCCAACCCCAAGGAGTGGGTCCCCAGGGGCCCACACTTTGACCTGGCTATAAATCAGGGGGTCCTACCACCCCCTCCTTGGTTTCGATCATTTCCTAGAACAGCTCACAGAACTCAGGAAGCACTTTACTCACATCTGCCAGTTTTTCATAAGGGCTACAGATGAACTGCCAGGGGAGGAGGTTCCCACGGTGAGGTCCAAAGGGGTCCTGAGTGCAGGAGTCTCTTCCCCTGTGGAGGTGAGTTACGTCACCTTCCCGCTGTTTGGTCAGGTCCACCTGGAAGCTCTCCAACTCCTTCCGTGGGTTTTTTTAGTCTGGCTTCGTCACTGAAGCATGATTGACTAAATCATTGGCTGTTGGAGATTCACTTGCTCAATTCTGATGACCAGATGGATGCAATTCTGTTCCCTCCTTTAAAGCAGGGCAGCTGAGGCCCTGGAGGTTAGCAATGCAGGCTAAGTCGCTTCAGTCATGTCTGACTCTGTGAGACCCTATGGACTGTAGTCCTCTGTCCATGGGATTCTCCAGGCAAGAATACTGGAGTGGGTTGCCATGTCTTCTTCCAGGGGATCTTCCCCACCCAGGGATCAAACCTGTATCTCATGTCTCCTGCATTGGCAGGCAGGTGGGAAGCACCACCTGGGAAGCAATAATCGATCCTGAATTTGGACCTGGCTGTTTGGCTTCCCAGGCAAAACCCATAATCTCAGCAGAAATCACTCCCCTGTGGCTGGTGCCCTGGGAGCCCATCTTCACTGCCTCCCTCCCCAGCGCCTTGCTACTACCCCCTTGAGGCCTCTTTTTCTCCAAGTCAGTGGTTTCCCAAGGACATCACCACAAGGTCGTGCAAGAGAGATGTGTTTTGTGGCTCTCTCCAGCCTGCACTGGGACTTGATCTCTTCCTCCCAAAGCTCTCTCGTCAGGTTCTGTGCTGTGTGGCTAGTTGTGTCCGACTCTTTGTGACCCCAGAGACTGTAGCCCACCAGGCTCCTCTATCCATGGGATTCTCCAGGCAAGAATACTGGAGGGGGTTGCCCTGCCCTTCTCCAGGGCATCTTCCCAACCCACGGATTGAACCCAGGTCTGGTGTGATTAGAAGACTGATTCCCAGTGAACTGTCAATGATGCATCAACTCACCAACTTTTTTTTTTTTCCTTTAAAAAGCTTCCAATCCAATACTCTCCTATTCTGTCTTCTTAATATTCATGCCTCCAACTCTTCCATCAAATCAGGACCAGGCAAGACTTCTTTCTGCCCTGAGGTTTTCCATTTTCCCTTCTTCCAGAATCAGAGGCACTTTTGATTTTTTTCTTGATTGGAAGTTACTGCTTGCACCCTCCTTCTTTCCATTTTGCATTTTAATGATGGACGCTTCCTTAATGAGAAAAATAAGTTTCTGATGGAGGACTGTGAACAATTTTTTTTCTGTGGGAGACTTGGTGGCAGGAGGACCCCAAGTATTCCCTGAGTCGGGTGGGAACCTGCATCTCACATGGAAGGAGCAGGCTCTGCGGATGGGGCTGCACTGAGGAAAGTGCAGAACAAATCACACCAAGCAGAACCAGAGAGCACCTCCTAATCCAGTCCCAGCAGGCGAGAAAATGGAAAACCCCAGGGAAGGATGGTGAGTGGCACGCACGTGTGTGTGTGCACACACATGTGGCACACGTGCGACTGGGTGGGTGCACAAGTGCATGTGTGCAAGTAGCATCTGGCCCCCTCACAGGGGAGGGAAGTGCATGCAGGCGCTCTCACTTCCCAAGACGGTGGTTGCAATGGACAGAAAGCTGCCTGCCCCAGAGGCCGGGGTAGAGGGGCTGCCGAGAAGGCTGTGACAGCCTTTCCTGGCCTCTTTCCTCCGGTAAGTGTTTTCCCCAGTGAAGTTCATCCTGCTTTCCTGGCTGCCAAGGGGCCCCATTTAAAAGCACACTTGGTCTCAAAAGTGCAAAGGACACATTTTCTTGCATTTCTTCAGAATTTGCTGTCTCTCCTGAACTCAGGTTTTTCAGCTTGAATTTCATTTCCTTGTTTTCAGAAGGACGTAAATTGCCCACTTCAAAGAGAGCGATCGCTGTTCAGTGGAGCCAACCTTCCAGCCCTGGGACTCCCCCTGAGTGCAGGCAGGACCCTCTGAGCTGCAGGGAAGCCCCGGAAATCTTGGACAGACCCCGCCCCTCCTCTGCCCCCCCAACCACCATGATGTTCTCTTCTGCTTGAACTCACTTCTTGCTCTTGGGCAGTTGCTAAAAGCCAGTTCTCTGAAGAGTCAATTTGCCAAATGACCAAATCCCTGAATTTATGGTTTCTTTGAACTATTCCATTTTAGCTGAGCAGTTTTCAATTTGTGTTCATATCAGTATACTCAGATTGTTCTTCTATCTTTGCCTCAGTGCCCTGGGGATAGAAGGATTTAAGAGATGGAGGGCTTTGGAGGAGACCCTGGGGAGTGTTTATAGCCTGTGACCTTGACTAGGAAGAGTTATGATCAACCAGCTCTTTATTAACATAATTGTTGTAAAACAGTTTATACTGAAGAATACGTTCAAGACTCTGTTCAGTGATGCATTTTTCATAAATACACTTTTAAAGACAGATTTATTCTTCCATTTTTCAATCTGATGGTATAAAAGAGGTTGCCATTTGCCTGTCCTGTATCCATTCTCATTTTATTTCCTTCAGCAGGTCTCATTTTAGGGGAGCACTCTTGGGCCAAGTAAACAACCCCATTTCTCTGCCTCCCTGATGGTGGGGAGTACTGGAAAAATCTAAGCAAAATGTGTCTGGGAGGAACCTCATGATGAAAAGTCCTGCAAAGAGACTCACCCAGGAGACATGCTCTCTGACCTTCAGCTTATTTTCTTTCTACCTAGAATGTGTCACAATGGCTGGATCTACTGTCCCCATATTGGGACCATGAGATGACCTTGATGATGAATGCTGAGAGACTGAATATATAAACGGACAATGGCCAGATCATATATAGAAAAGAACTCTGACCCACAAACTATAGGAACCAATCCTTTTATCTTACACCCGGCCTGCTATAAGTCAGACAGGTAGTGACTCAGACTGATATCTCTAGTAACCCATTATAGTCATGTTTCTAGAATGAAGCAGCTCAGTTGCTTCTACCTTGGTGACTGGAGGTAGGATTTGTGATGTGGAGCTGGGTGCCAACTGAGGCTTGGGTGTCTCTCCTCCTAGGAAACTGTAAGATGGTATATTATCCTCCTTGATGATGACTGCATTTCAAAGAGACACCACTGGGGCCTTGAGGAGTTGTGAGACTGGCAAGAGGCTTATTTCATGTCTGACCCACAACTGTCAATCTGCAGACTTCTTCTCTTAAGAGATTTGTTTGTATTTGCCTGTACTGGATCTTAATTGCGGCATGCAAGATCTTCATTGAGGCATGTGAGGTCTTAGTTCCCTGGTCAGGGATTGAACCTGGGTCCCCTGCATTGGAAGTGTAGAGTCTTAGCCATTGGACCACCAGGGAAGTCCCCAGATTTCTTAACATGACAGAAAACAAGCCTCTATTACCTTTAATCCACTCCTATAACCAGCTTGTAATGCAATATCCAACAAAAGCGCAGTTTCGTACAGTTTTTCCAAGTCTAAAAAATTCTCTTGTCTTTGAATATTGCCTCTTCCTTACCCTCTTAGAAAATGTGTTAGAGCTTCTCACTGTATCTGCCTTGTCTAAGGTTTTCTTTAATAATTTTCAACCGTCATCTGCCTATGTTATAGATCTAGCCTCCAGTTCATTAATTCTCTCTTCGGCTGTGTCTGGTTTGTTGTATAATCATTGTGTTAATTTTTTATTTCAATAAATCATAACAAATAGATCTAAAATTTTTGTTAGCTTTTAAAAAAGTCTGCTTCTTTAAAAAACATTCAGTTTCATGTGTTGTGAGTGCTATTCTCTATATGTTATCTAGAAGTCATTTTAAGTATAAGGACAGATTGAAAAAAGAAAGAGTTAGTTGCTCCGTTATGTCAGACTCTTTGCAACCCCATGGACTGTTGCCCACCAGGCTCCTCTGTTCATGGGATTCTCCAGGCAGGAATACTGGAATGGGTTGCCATGCCCTTCTCCAGGGGATCTTCCCAACCCAGGGATTGAGCCTGGGTCTCCTGCACTGCAGGCAGATTCCACTGTCTGAACCACCAGGGAAGCTCTAAGGACAGAACAAGATATACTGTGTAGATTAAAAAACAAAAAAAAAGCTGGAGTGCTTTTTGTTTTTTGACCCTGAGAAAGGTTTATTGCAGGACCAACCAAGGAGAACAGGTAGCTTGTGCTCAGGAAGCCCAGACTCCATGAAACGTTTCAGGGAAGAGCTTTTATAAACAGTTGGAGGAAGGGCTGCAGTGTGTGTGAATTTCCTCTGCCTGGTTGGTGGGGAGGGAACAGGGTGGTGTTCCATGCACCTCAATCATCAGGCTTCTGGTTCCAACCAGTCTGGTGTCTACACACTTGTTGAGTCACTTGGTTGTGCCCAACTCTTTGTGACCCCATGGATTGCAGCATGCCAAGCTTCCCCCTCCTTCACCATCTCCTGGAGTTTGCTCAGACTCATGTCCATTGAGTTGGTGATGCCATCCAACCATGTTATTCACATGCTTGTGCTCAACCTGCAGTCACCGTCCTCCACCTGGGTGGAGGCCTTCGTTCAATTTTAGATGCTATCACTTCCAAGGTTGTTTCCCAACGAAGTGCTGCTGCTGCTGCTAAGTCACTTCAGTCATGTCCAACTTTGTGCGACCCCATAGATGGCAGCTCACCAGGCTCCCCCATCCCTGGGATTCTCCAGGCAAGAACACTGGAGTGGGTTGCCATTTCCTTCTTCAATGCATGAAAGTAAAACGTGAAAGTGAAGTCACTCAGTCGTGTCTGACTCTTTGCGATCCCATGGACTGCAGCCCACCAGGCTCCTCCGTCCATGGGATTTTCCAGGCAAGAGTACTGGAGTGGGGTGCCATCGATTTCTCCTGTTAGTACCAAAAAAAAAAAAAACTGTCACAAAGAAATGGCACAGAAGATGTCCCCAGTGGTGTTGATGATGAGCAGGAGTTAGCGTAGCTGATTTCAGGACCTAATGAAACTCAGGTTCTTGATGTCTCATTGCAGAAAGAATTCAGAGACACAGTGATACGTAAGAAGTGGATTTATTTAGAGAGAAAAACACTCCACAGACAGAGTATGGACTGTTGCAGAGGTCAAGCATGGCCTGGAGTGTTAATATCAGACAGTGTCGATTTCAGTACAAGGACTATTACTAGAGATAAAGAGAAACATTACACAAATATGAAGGGGTCAAGCTATCAAGAAGATATCACATTCCTAAATGTGTCAGTCCTAACATCAGAGCTTCAAAACACATGAAGAAAAGCCTGAAAGAACTGAACCTTGAAATAAACCACAATTACAGCTGGAGATTTCTGTGCCTCTTGCTGAGTAACCAATAGAATAAGTAGACAGAACTTCCTAGGCCTGGAAATTACAAGGCTCTGAGGTAACCATGGCAACAACACACCCCAACCAGCCAGGCTCCTGGCCAGATGGCCCATGCCCCGCACCAAGGTCTGCAGGAGGTGGTATGGTAAGGATGTCAGGTTTCCCCAAGTTGAAGTATATGTTTAATGCAATTCTTATCAAAATACGGACAGTATTTTATAGATACAGAAAATATGATTCTAAAATTTATATAGAAAGGTAAAAAAATGAGAAGCGCCAACTCACTGGAAAAGACCCTGATGCTAGAAAAGATTGAGGGCAGGAGGAAAAGGGGGCAACAGAAGATGAGATGGTTGGATGGCATCACCGACTCAATGGACATGAGTTTGAGTAAAGATCTTGGAGGACAGAGGAGCCTGGCATGCTGCAGCCCATGGTGTCGCAAAGAGTTGGCCATGACTTAGCCACCAAGAAACAGCAAGAAAACTAGCATATGTGGGTGTGCATGCTCAGACACTCAGTTGTGTCTGAGTGACCCTGTGGCCTGTAGCCCGGCAAGCTCCTCTGTCCTTGGAATTTCCCAGGCAAAAATACTGGAGTGGGTTGCCATTTACTCTTCCAGGGGATATTCCCAACCCAGGGATTGAACCTGTGTCTCTTGCATCTCCTGCGTTGGCAGGCAGATTCTTTACCACTGCCCCATCTGGGAAGTACTTCAAAAAGCTAAATAGCTAAATATTTTTGAAAAAGAATGTAAGATGAGAGGAATCAGTCCATCTGATTTTAAGACTTTTAGTTACAGTAATTGAGATTGTGATATTGGTGAGGGCATAGATGCAGAGATCAATGGAATGGAACAGAAAAGCCAGAGATAGACCCACACGAATATGCCCAACTGACTTATGACAAAGAGTAAAAGCAGTTTCTTGGAGGAACAATAACCTGGTCAACAAATGGTGCTAGAGCAATTGGACATCTGTGGCGGAGAAAAGCAAGCCTTAGACTAAGCCTCACACTTCATGGGAAAGGGAACCCCAAATGGACTGGATTAAAATGTAAAGCCATATGATTTTCAGGAAAAAAATTAAAAAAGAAAACTTTCAGCATCTGGGGATAGGCAGAGAGTTCCTAGACTTTATGTCAAAAGCAAGATTGGTGATAGGAAAAATGGATAATTTGGACTTAATCAAAATTAAAAATATTTGGGGACTTCTCTTGGTCCAGTGGCTAAGACTACACTCCCAGTGCAGGGCCCGTGTTCAATCACTGGTTGGGGAACTAGATCCCACATGCCGCAACTAAGTGTTTGTATACTGGAATGAGAGATCCTGCATGCTGCAACTAAGACCTGTACAGCCAAATAAATTAAAAAAAATATTAAAAAATTAAAAATATTTGCTCTGTGAAAGATGCTGTCAAGAGGATGAAAAGATTGGCTGCAGATGGAAGAGAGTATTTGTAAACTGCATATCTGACAGAATCTAGAATATACAGAGAACTCCCAAAACTCAGCAATGAAAACAGTAAAGCCACAACAATACCCAAACAGCTTTGAAAGTGAGCCAAAGACATAACACACATTTTGCTAATGAGCGTACACGGAGCACATCTTTTCAGATGTGGTTAGCCATCACGGGCATGCAGACTAGAGCCACAGTGGCCTCTCACCAAAGCAAAATTGAACAGTGACAACACCAGTTACTAAAGAAAATGTGGAGGAACTGGGCCACTTGGCCATTGCAAGTGGAAAGGTGTAGGTATAACCGTTCTGGAAAATGATTTGACCGCTTCTTATAAAAGCAAACATACACTCGGCACATGATCTAATAAATACACTCCTGGGCATTCATCCTAGAGAGATGAAATATCATATTCACGCACAGTATGTTGGTGAATGTCTGAGGCAGCTTTATTCATAACAGCCAAAAACTGGAATCAGCCCAGATGCCCTTCAACAGGAGAACAGTTAAACTGTGATGCACTCAGTTTGTGGAGCACGACTCAGCCATAAAAAGGAACAAATTCCTGGGCTTCCCTGGTGGCTCAGCGGTAAAGAATCTGCCTGCTAATACAGGAGACACGGGTTCGATCCCTGATCTAATGAGATCCCACATGCCGTGGAGCAACTAAGCCCGGGCACCACAACTATTGAGCCGAATGTCTAGATCTTGGGAGCCACAGCTGCTGAGGCCTGTGTGTCCTAGAGCCCATCCTCCACAACAAGAGAAGCCGCTGCAATGAGAAGCCCGCACTCTGCAGCTAGAGAATAGCCCCTGCTCCCTGCAACTAGAGGAAGTCCACACGCAGCAACGGAGACCAGCACAGACAAAAGTAGGTACACCAAAATCTCTTAAAGAGGAAGAAATCCCTGTTGCACACAAGCACCTGGATTAACCTGCAGGGAATGATGCCGAGTTAACTAAGTCAACCCCCAAAGACCACGTACTATGTGACTTCATTTATAGAACACTCATGATGCAATTATAGAGATAGAGAACGGACTACGGGTTGTCAGGGGGTGGGGGCGAGGTGGAAGGAAAGAGGGTGAGGCTATGAAAGGGCAGCAGAAGGCCCCTCATGGGGGTGGAATGCTACTTGTCTGGACTGTGTTGGTCAACATGTCGACAGCTGGGTGGTGATTCGGTACAGATTTCTGTAAGATGTTACCACATCAGGGGGATCTGGGTAAAGGCCACATGGCAGCCCTCTGTGTTCTTTCTTACAGCTGCAGGGGAACTCACAATTGCCTCAAAATAAAAAGTTTAATTAAAAAAAAGTTCTTTTGGGGACATCCTTTTGGGGCAATCCAGTGGTTGGGATTCTGCTCTCACTGCCAAGGGCACAGGTTCAATCCCTGGGCGGGGAACTTAGGTCCCACAAGCTATGTGGTGTGGTAAAAAATAAAAGTAATTTTTCCTGGTTGTAACATCAGAGAGAAGCTAATCTCATGGAGTGCACATGGTTCCTCAGCGTCCCAGAAATGGGAGAACTCTCAGTGAGGCAGACCAATTCTGCATCCCTTTGACCTCGAGGGGGCACTGGCTGACCCAGTCGGGTTCTGTCTCTCTGTTGACACTTGGCTGAACCCAGGGTAGACAAGGCACAGGTGGGGAAGCTGGAAGAAAACGCAAGGAACCTCAGGAACTTGCAGATGTGTTGAGTCTCTCCTGGCTGGCAGAGCAGATGCAGCTGTAACTCGGGCACACTTTACTCTCTACTGGCTAACACAGCACTAGGCTCGTCTCGCCTACTAGAGCGTCCCAGATGGCGCTTATATGGGGCCACACCACCATGCACGTGAGTAGCGCTCTAAATGATCTCAGCTGTTACATCACTATTTACAAAACGTGGGGCAAGAGAGCCTGACCACTGCCATCTTGGCTAATTTGCTCTCTCCCTCTAGGCCCTCAGCAATTCAGGCTGGATCAGCCCGGGGCATGAAGATGTGAGCCCAGCAAGGCTCCCTGCAGAGAAAATCTTTCACCTGTTGGCTGTGAATGCTGCTTCTGGGGGCAGCCCGCGGGCTGGGAGGGTGTCCCAGGGTGAGGACAGGCCTCGAGCTGGAAAGAGTCTTGGGGACTTTGGACATAGCCTGTGTACTGACTGGTCACTGAACCCTTGGCCGTGATGACAAGGGCCTCCTGTTCTGGTCAGCACTGACTCCACTGGTGTGGCATTCACAGGGACCCAAGGAGGTCCTGGGCTTCCCAGGTGGCTCAGTGGCAAAGAACCTGCCTGCCGATGCAGGAGACATAAGAGGCAGGTTCGATCCCGGGTGGGGAAGATCCCCTGGAATAGGGCATGGCAACCCATTCCAGTATTCTTGCCTGGAGAATCCCATGGACAGAGGAGCCTGGTGGGCTACAGTCCATAGGGTCGCAAAGAGTCGGACAAGACTGAAGCAACTTAGCACACACACACAGGAGACTCTGCTGGAGGGGCTGGTGGGGGCCAGGCCCACCCCATGGAGGCCCCAAGAGCTACGGTGCTGTGTCCATAGCCTTAACTGGACCCCAGAAAGACCAGACCCAGGTGCCTCACCTTGAGTGGGGGGGGGCTCCCTCCAGGAATTGGGGGGCTTCCTTCCCCAGGAAGCAGCACTCGGTGAAAGTGACCAACTGCCCCGGCAGCAAGGGGTCTTCCCCCATAAGCCTGTGGATGCAGGCAGTGAGGGACGATGACTCACAGGCCAGCTTCGGTCAGAAAGGAAGACAGAAGCTCAGACCTCATGGGTTTACATCATCTCGCCCCTCTCCCTGGGGGCTGCTTGACTCTGTGGCAGCAGAGTTGTCCCCTCGGTTGTCAGCAGCCAGGTTTGGGATGCAGTGGCCTGAGCGGAGGCAGAGGAAGGTCCGTTTCTGTTGGAACCGCCTGCAGCAGCGAGAGCAGCTTTTGCCTCTGAGAGAAACCTTTATGAACAGGGGGAAACACGCTTTTTGGTCTTTCTGCAGTCATGTGTGCCTTCTTTATACCCCTTCATTTCTGAACAAAAGCAGACGTGTTTTTCCTAAAGACAAACACGTGGAGAATCTGTTCAGCTAGAGCAGCAGATAGCCCATCACAGCAGATCAAGAAAACTCCATGAGTTTTTTCCAGGGGGTTTTGTGAAGTCCTATCAGAAATGAGTGTCTCATCTTCAGGGAGAACCACGCATCTCTATTCTCACTCGCCCTTCCAAGCTTTCTTTAAGCCAGTTTTAATGCTGTGCTAGTAACAGTTTCAGAGGAAAGCTTGACCAGTAGACCCGATGATTCCACTAGGTTAGCTGCATAAGCAACATCCCTAGAATCTGCCTCTCAATTGTTCATCATTCACTCCCTCACTCGTGTTCATCAAACATCCTGGCACATCTCACCTGCCCAGGTTGGGTACCATCAAGGAGCAGAGAATTTGCCTCCCTTGCATTTCCTGGTGCCGGTCCTCACCCCTGCCCCAGAACTCAGGTGTTTTCTTGAGATACCAGTGAGGACAGCTCACTGGTCAGAGATTAGCTTCGGAGAATGAGATTTCTAAAAAAGGTTCCTAACGCTTATTGGATTTTTTCTTGCAATTCTAATAAAAGGACTGACCTGACCTGACCTAGAAGGTCCTGGTGGAATGAGGGGTCTGACCACCTGCTCGTATCAGGCAGGTGCCACGTAGGCGCAGAAGGTCATGAGCAAGGTTAGACTTCTAATGTGCCCAAGAGAATAAAAATAAATACGAGGCAGTTATTTAAGAAGCAGACTCAACCCTCATGTTTATTCCCACAAACTTCACACTTACCTCACTCATTTCAAGTTTGCATGACTGATTCTGGGCAGTTAAACCTCTAACTATGCACCAGCGATTCTCAGTAGAATTAAGCCCTCAACACCTGCTCCATAATCACGCTCTCATTTGGGGAGTCCTGGGGGACACCCCTTGTCTGCAGTCCCAGTGGGGAGTTCGGACTCCATGGCCTGCAGTGTGTCCAGGGTGGGGCTCCTGACCCGAGAGTGGGGCCGCTTTTACCTTTATGGGGCTGGGTTTCTCGGACAATAAAGAAAACCATTACCACCTACTTAGAGGCTTGGAGATGCCCCTGCTGACAGCTCGGGCTCTGGGTTCCATGTACAGGGGCTGTGATCCAGTCTTGCCAGCTTCTTACCTACCATCTGCCCAGCCCCTGAGTCTTGGCCAAGTTACCCCATCAACATATAGTATTGTTCATGGCTATCTGCTGGTGAAAAAGTGATATACGTTCATTGTAGAAAATGAGGAAAGTGTGCTAGAAAAATATCGCTTGTCATTTCACCCAGAAGTAAGGTGTGAAATACCTTTTAACATTTTTCAACACAATAGGGATTGGAATGTACAAACCATTTGTATCTGCCTTGCCCAATCTAACACTCTCTAATAAACACTTTCCAGTAAAACAAAATGCCCTGGAGACACAATTGTTCGGCTGCAGCATGTCAAAGCCTATAGATGTTTCCTGGTTTACCTGAAGTTTCTCCCTCTCTTAAGACGCTATTATCTGCTTGTCTTACGGCTGCCTGAAAACTCTAAATTTTTGAACTTCCCAGTCACCTTGCCCTCCCACCATTTGAAAGGCCAAATATGGCACTTTTTGTGAGCCTTTAGGGGTTCAATATAAAACCTCACGTTCATTTTTAAGAATCCCTTGATTATAGGCTTTTGTTGCAGAATAATGTCTTAAAATCCTCTACACTTTTCTTAAGTACCCCTGGTGGCTCAGTGGAATAAACAAACCTGTGTACATTCTGGTGAGATGAAATGGTACTAGGCTTCCCTGATGGCTCAGACAGTAAAGAATCAGCCTGCAATGCGGGAGACCTGTGTTCAATCCCTGGGTCAGGAAGATCTCCTGGAGGAGGAAATGGCAACCCACTTTAAGTACTCTTGCCTGGGAAATCCCATGGACAGAGAGGGGCCTGGCGGGCTAAGGTCTATGGGTCACAAAAATCGGACACAAATGAGCAATAACACACGCGCACAATAGTACCAGATGTCGCCTGCTCACAGGCCTGGCCAGCTGGGTGTAAGGCTTACCTGATTCTCATAGTTGGGACAAACAGACCCATTGTCACTGGGGGCACACTGATAGCAGAGCCCACAGTGGGCCTGGGGCAGTCACTCCAAGGACCACAGGGAAGCTTTCAAGAGCTTCATTAGTTGAATCTCCTCAATGGACATTCTAGAATCACAGCCCTGGGATGTGACGATAACTTCTCAGCTGCTCTCCACAGGACTGGTCTTGTGCCTTCACACCTGAAATCAAGTAACTTGTGGGAGGGTTAGCAAAACTGATGGGGTGGGGAGCTTGGTGGTCGAGGAGGAAACAGGTGTCCAGAGGAGCCTGGAGAATAAGGCCAGCTGTGTTCTACAACGCAGTCGTCCCTGCTCTGGTAGATGGCAAAAGGCCCGGTGTTCTTGGCAGCTCTGTCATGAAGAAAAATCTAGTTTTCCACCCCTTAAATCCAGGCATGGCCAAGTGACTTGCTGTGGCTAAGGGGACAGGGTGGCTGTGAGGCTTGATCAGACTTGGAAAGTACTTGGGTCCTGGGGTTTACGCTCTCTCACTGCTGGGACCACATTGCTGCCATATCAACAAACCATGCTTTGTTAACCTACAACACCATGATAGACACGTGTGGCTGCAACTTCAGCTGATGCCAAGCACTGCCTGATGTGTGAGCAAGGCCATGTACACCCAGCCAGCTCCAGCTGAGCTGGGACAGACCAACCATCCTGGCTGGTCAGCCCACGAAGCCCTGAGAAATATTAATAATAAATGCTGTTGCTTCTCCTTTTCTCCTTTTATAAACTATTTATTTATGTATTTGGCTGCACCAGGCGCAGCATGTGGGGTCTTCCCTGCTGCATGTGAGACCTTAGTTCCCAGATCTGAGCCCCCTGCATTGGGAGCATGGAGTCTTAGCCACTGGACCACTGGGGAAGTCCAAACATTGTTTCAAGTCATTAAATTTTAGGGCATTTGTTACACAGCTAGATCTGACTGACACACTTCCCGTTTGTATCCAGATGGTTGAAGGTGACATTTCAGGTTTGAGTTTGATCTAGCAGAGGGTCATTATTTATTTTCCTGGATTTTTATGTCCCATCCATCCTTTTCATTCTGACCTGTTTCAATCAGTTCTCTTTTGAGTCACGCTTTACTCAGTGCCCAGTCCTCTCAGAGAGACCCCACTGGCCCGCCCCTGCTTCTGCCCTGGATCTGCCGGTCTCCTTTCCTTACAGGCACTTGCCTTTTGCCTTCTTTGGATCCTAGCTCTTTTGAGGGAGCCTGATCAAGAGAAGATTCCCCCAAGTAACAGAGCTACCCCCTGCTAGGGGGTAACATCACTGATGGCCTTCTGCAGTGATGCCTTAAGCCATGAGAGAGGCAGGGCAGGCAGCTCCTGAGGGTACCTGATGCTCTAGGAGAGCTGGGTACCACCCTCTGCAGAGCACTTGGCACAGGCTGTTGAGTTAATTCTCACAACGAGCCAGAGAGGTGGGAATGGACAGATGGGAAAGCTCAGACTGTGAGGGCGTAGGGGGTGGAATTGTGTCTCCCCTCAAAGATCAAAACCGCTTATACCTGTGAGTGTAACCTGATTTGGAAATATCTTCACAGATGCCATAAGTGAAGGTGAGGTCAACCTGGGTTGGGCTGGGCCCTCATCCAATGGCTGGTGTCCTCAGAAGGAGAAGGAAAGTTGGGTGTGGAGACCAGAGGAGAAGGCCATGTGACGGGGAGACAGATACTGGGGTGTTTGTTGCCCCATGAGCCAGGGACTAGCGAGGACTGCTGGCAGCTGCCGACCTGGGAAGAGCTGAGCTGATGGAGGGTTCTCCGCTAGAGTCTGCAGAGTGACTGACCACAGCTTGATTTTGGACTTATGGCTGCCTCAACTGTGAGAGAATCAACTCTTGTTTTTTTTTTTTTTTTTCTTTTTATGGGCAGTTCTGGTGGAGAAGGCAATGGCACTCCACTCCAGTCCTTTTGCCTGGAAAATCCCATGGACGGCCTGGTAGGCTGCAGTCCATGAGGTCGCGAACAGTCGGACACAACTGAGCGACTTCACTTTCACTTTTCACTTTCATGCATTGGAGAAGGAAATGGCAACCCATCCCAGTGTTCTTGCTTGGAGAATCCCCGGGACAGGGGAGCCTGGTGGGCTGCCGTCTATGGGGTCACGCAGAGTCGGACATGACTGAAGTGACTTAGCAGCAGTAGCAGGTGATATGTTGAATCTTAGTTCCCCAACTAGGGATCAAACTTGCACCCCCTGCATTTGAAGTGCGGAGTCTTAACCACTGGACCACCGGGGGGAGTCCTTCCTGTTGTTTTTAAGTTGCCGAGCTTGGGGCACTTTGTCACAACAGCTCCAGGACACAAATACAGCAGGTGGGCTGTTAGGCTCCACACAATTCGTGAGAAGAGGAATCCAAAGGGTCAAAACCCAATCCTGCCAGGTTCTTTGCAGAAGCAGGTAGCCTCTGGACAGTGGTGCATCCTGATGGTAGAAGCTGGGCCGGCGCAGGAGGGAGGAGCAAGCTGGCTTGGAGGAGGCTGGCTGGGTTTCTCGGAGCCTCGCAGGGCTTCATTCAGGGCAGATGGGCTCGTTGCAGCACAGCTGGCAATCTATAAACATTAACGTTTCTGTGCAGTTCCTTGCCGATTGGTAGACCGTGGTCAGCACTGTGCATACATCAGCCCAGCAGGCAGCCTTGACCTGTGCAACCGGTAGCCGTTTCCATGGAGGTGGGTGCTATGAGCCACGCTGCCCACCACTGCCCAGGGTCCATTAGCATCTGTGGGACACATGTCAGCTAGTTAAGGGCAGGTGCCTCTGGGCATCTCAGCAGCAGTGAGGCAGGCAGCGGAGTCAGTGGCCCCAGTTACGAGCCTCTCCTCTGTTTCACTCTAATCAGCATATCTAGTGCATCTTGACGGAGAAGGTGATGGCACCCCACTCCAGTACTCTTGCCTGGAAAATCCCATGGGTGGAGGAGCCTGGTAGGCTGCAGTCCATGGGGTCATGAAGAGTCGGACATGACTGAGCGACTTCACTTTCACTTTTCACTTTCATGCACTGGAGAAGGAAATGGCAACCCACTCCAGTGTTCTTGCCTGGAGAACCCCAGGGACGGGGGAGCCTGGTGGGCTGCCGTCTATGGGGTCGCACAGAGTCAGACACGACTGAAGCGACTTAGCAGCAGCAGCAGCAGTGCATCTTGAAGCTTTCGTAGAATTATTAATACCATTAAGGAAAACAGTAGAAATTAGTTGAGAGTTCTCATGACCACAAATCATTGCAGGACACTGCCCGGGAGGGACCATGTCCCCCTCCACTGCCTCTCTTCACACCTGTCCCTTTGTTTCTGAATGAAACCCAGATGTTCCTGTTTTTGCCCCGTTCACTGCCAGGTCTGAAAACTGTGCCAAGAGTGGATGTGTGCCATCGTTCCATCTTTGGGGCATTGTTCCTCTCAGCTGGAAGTGAGTTCAACATATGCTCACATATGTGCACACACACACATGCTAACCCACACACACACATGTGCCTGTAAGTGCACCTTGCCCCCTCATGCTCACACACACACACAGTCACACACATGCTTACACAAACATACATGCCTGCAAGAGTGCGCTTCCCCCCACCACTCACACACACACCCTTCGCAGCACTTTTCCTCTTAGTGATTGTCGAGGTTAACGACCACAATCTCAAAATTCATTCCTTGATTGGTAAGTGTCTGAGACCGTAATCTGTTAGTGGTCACCAGAGTCGCCCCAGAGTGTGTGGGGTCTTGGCAAACCATTTTAAAACAATGATTAAAGGTCATTGCACACAACATGAGTCACCCCAAATCACTGGGGGCAGCAGGACCATGGGTTCCAGCCACCCTGTGTGCCACAAGCCGTGTACAGACCCCAGGGCTGCTGGACGTGGCTCCTCTCTGGTTTCTCTGCTGGCCCAGAGCGCCGAGGGGGTAGACACCAAGGGGCCTCAGCGCACATGGAAGGGTTGGGGAGCGAGAGAAGGGCAGGGTGGTGCCTGCAGCGGGGGCCAAGCCTGTCCTGCTGGTGCTGCCATGAGGGGGTCCTGTTTTTTTCAAAAGGAAGAACCAGAACTTAATCAGGGGAAGGAATTTTTTCCTACCTGTGTATGTGAAGGTTTGGAAAATACAGTTTGGTCCCCAAACCCTGGGCATGTCTGTCACCGAGAACCCGGGGCCACTATTTGGCTTTGGGGTCACTGTGAGTCCCGGGGTGTGAGGCACTGGGCATGTGTGCAGAGATTGAGATGGGAAAGTCCCTCTGCCCCTTATACCTCCCACCTCGGGCACCAAAATTTCCCCCATGGAGAGTCCTGCCTTTTCCATGTCCCATTTAATAAATAAAATTTATTTATTTAGAATAGTAAAACCAGTCACTGTAGAAAATTTGGAAACTACAGGAAAAATAAGAAGATGTCTACCCGTCTGCCTGTTTCAGCCGGAACCTAAATCGGCTTCTGCAGCAGAGGCTCCGAGGCGGGGATTTGGTTTGGGCTCCTTGGCTGAGGATGAGTCAGGGGCCCCTGAGCAAGGAGGCCCAGCAGGGTGGACATGGCCTTGACTCCTGGGCATCTCCAAAGGGCCTCATTCATCTCAGCACGTCCACTCTTGTCCTGATGCCCTCAGTCCTGTCTCCCGGCTCTCAGGGCCCCTCGGGGCTGGGGAAGCCTGGCCAGGTGTCTCTGGGGGGTGCAGCTGATGCCTCTGCCCAAGCGGACACCTCTGTGGAGACCGCCGGTGCTGGACAGGCCTCTCGATGGACAAGCAGTGATCCGGAGAGAGGAGGGGCGGCTGCAGGGCTGCAGCACATTCTGGGGCTGCCCAGGGTCCCCGTTTCACTCTGTCTTGAGTTCTCCAGTGTGCTGGCCCCATGCTGGCCGCCAGGACACAGTGATGGGAGCTGTGTGGGAAGGTCACAAGGTCAAGGTGTGGGCGGAGCTGATCCCCCCAAGGGCTCTCTCCTGGGCATGTGGAGACCATCTCCTCCTGCGTCCCCACATGTCCATCTGTCCATCCGTGTCCCCCTGTGCGAGTTGGTGTGGTGATCCCTGCCTCGTATACAGACACAGCTGTCGTGGGTTAGGATATACGCCAATGACCTCATTTTAACATAATTACCTCTTTATCCATCCTACCTCCAAATGCTGCCACTTTCTGAGGTGCTGGGGAGTGAGGGTTTTTAGATGATAAATTGCATGGGACATAACTCAGCCTATGACAAGGGGACTCACCCCCCACCCTCCACCAGAAGCTGTCTCCTACCGGAGACACCCATCCCCGAGCTCCCGAGACTCTGTGGGACCCACTGGCCCTCTGTCTTCCCCGAGGTGGGTTGGAAACCCAGCCTGCCTCCGGGAAAAACTGCCTGAAGACACAGGGGACCCCAAATCCCTAGCACTCTTGTTAGACCGTCCTTTCCTAATGGAGAATGTCCCCTCAAAATCCAGGGCGATGGTTTCACCTGCCCTCTAGACAAATTACAGTTAAATTCTTTTGGTTTGAATTGTAAAAACTCCCCTCACGGTAACAGTGGAGGAGCAATAAGAGTGAGGTTTCATGTCTGGGGCCCTCTCCTGAGTGGAGGTGGGGAACCGGTGCCTCCGCTGCCCTGGGGTGAGGAGGGATGCAGCAATTCCTGTGGCCACTGACCCACCGGGCGGGGCAGCTCCGTGATGCCTGGCCCCATAGAGCAGCCGCTCTTCTCGCCAGAGGAAACCTGTGAGCCCACAGTTCCCACCGGTGGCTGTTTATCTTCCTCTAATGGCTGTTTATTCAGGATGAAGTACTGTGTGTGTTTAGTGTTCATTCAACCCTCACGCTGAATGGATGTTCCCATGTGATTTAGTTAAAGACGTCATTCTGGCTTCAGATATCATGGGTGGAGGAGCCCACGGATGGGTGAACCCACAGATGGAGGAGCCCATGGATGGATGAGCCCATAAATGGAGGAGTCCACGGATAGAGGAGCCCACAGGAGATGTCCGTGGTCTAAGAGATGGGGTGGGGGTATTCAGCCACAGGGGCACCATGCAGACAGACACCTCTCCTTTCTCCCTTCTTGGTGGCAAGGTCACAGCTGAACTCCCAAGCAGCTGCATGGCCTTTCTGACGGCATGAGCTGGGTTCCCAGGACAGAGCGCTCTCAGAACCAAGCCCCAGTGTTTGACCCATGCTCGGGGAAGTTCTTGGGGAGAGATACCGTAGAAAATAGCGCTGTGTTGTCCCCTTGTATGAACACACTGTAGTGGAGCTGTGACTGGGGAGCAGGACGGGCCGGTTGTCTCGTGCTGCGTGCAGGTCAGGACACTGCTGTGTCTCCGCCACCTGCTCCCTGTGAGGCTCGGCTTTATCCTCCACTGAGATCAGAGGGAGGCCACCTCCTCCTCTCACCCTGCACTTGGTACGTGGTCTCTCGGCCAGCATGTGGGGTGTCCCGGGGCAGGAGGCATTCCGGGTCCTGGTGTGCAGGCTGACCTGGGTGGACAGGGCCCGTGGGCTCTGGGGCTGGTCTGTGCAGTGGGGCGCTGGCTGGCATCTTCTCTGCAATTTAAAGGGAGGGGACGTCTCCGTGTGAGAGGCGACTCAGGAAGGGGCCTCAGCAATCTCATGGCGTAGGATCTACCTGCAGTGTGGAAGCACTTCTGAAGCAGAAGGCTGGGAACAGCATCCAGTGGGCCCCTGATGCTCTAAGGCAGTGGTCCCCAACCCTTTTGGCACCAGGATGGGTTTCATGAAAGACGATTTTTCCCCGGACTGGGGAAGGCAAGGACGATGGTTCCGTCCACCCACCACTAGCCTTCTGCTGTGTGGCCTGGCCCCCTGGCCTGGGGGTTGGGGCAGCCGTTAAGGCATCCCATTAAGGAAGCCAGGCTGTTGACACAAACACCTGGACTGTCGCAGGCGCTGTCAGGAGTCTCTCCTCTTCTTTCTTGGTTTCCCTGTTCCAGGACTTGGTGTAACCTGCACCCAGTAAGGCAGAGGAAGTGTGTTAGAGTGTGTATACACGCAAGTGTACATGTGATTGTATGAATATAAATGTATATGTGTGCATATACACACGTGTACAACATGTATGACCATATGTGTCTGTGGACATCTGTGATTATGTATATGCACATGTGTGTGGACACATGCCTTAATATGATCACATGTCCATGTATACACGTGATGTTTACATTGCACACCTAAGCATTATGTGAGCACCTGTGCATATGTGTGATTGTACATGCATATGTTTATGTGTGTATGCATGGATCATACATGTGATTGGATGGATATGTAAGCATGTGTATTGTGTTGTGTATATGCTACACACGTATGTAAGCATGTATGTATGAGTCCTCAGTGTACATGTAAGCATATGTGTATGGGGCGTCAGTCCATATGTAAACATGTATGTATGTTGCACATATTCTACATGTATATGTAAGCATGTGTGTACAGGGCTCAGTGTATATGTAAGCAATGTATGTATGCTGCATGTATACGTAAACATGTGTATGGGGCCTCAGTGTCCATATGTGGACACATGTATACATGTATGCAAGCACATGTATGCTTATGTAGCCGTGTGTGTGGACCTATGTGTGATTGTGTGCATATGTGCATGTGTGTGCACAAGTGTTAAATTCAGTAATCACCGTGGGAAACTTGATTGAGGCAGAGTTTGGTGAGCCAGGTATTCAGCATGCAGCAGACACAAGGTGCTGTTCAGAGCACAGCCTCACCGATGGGGACAGCAGATGATAAGACGCCGGCACCTGAGGACACGCAGGCTGAAGGCATCTTATCTAAACACCTGCTAAGTTTGGGTTGTAGTTTAACCTAAGCTGCGGTGGCTTCAGCAACATTAAAATGATAAACAAAACTAAGAAGAGATGTGGAACCCAAGGTCCCTCTCTGGTACAGAACTGAACTCAAGAAGAGATGGAACATTTCACAGCCCCAAAATGAATTATTCAAATAAGTAATATTCTGGAGTTCACCAGAGGGAACAGATGCTCCAAGAAAACTGAACCAACACACAAATGAAATGTCCACAGAGCTCAGACTATGCCAATGGCCCCTAAAGTCAGTTTTTAGAGCAGATGTTATCAGGGGGACAGAGACGGAACCCACAGCTCTGGGGAGAACTGAGGGGTCTAAATGTACAAGGGGAGGGGGTGGGCTGCGAACTAGATGGGGCTGGGTCTCCCCTTGTGGGCGCCAGTCCACCCAGAACATCCTCAGTGCTTGTCCCTAAAACAGAAGCAGCAGCAGAAGGACCTGAGATGGGGCCAATCGTTCCCTGAGACAGGGATCCTGAAAAGTGCTGAGTAAATAGGCTCCTTGTCCTACGTGCCCATTTTGATGTGGAATCCCCACCCCTGGAAACAGGCTCAAGCCTGTGGTTGTCTGTGTCCCACATGGATTTCTTGGCTCACACTGCCTGCAGCCTGACCAAGCCACCTCCAGTCCTGTGTCCCCGAGCACAGCCTCCAACGTCCCCCTAGCAACTCACAAGGAGGACAGGCATGTCCCCAACGCTCCAGGCACTGAGCTGACATCTAATGCCGAATTACATGGAGGCACTCAGCAAGTCACTCAGGCCATTGCTCTAAGACACACAGGTGAGGAGAGCACAGTGTCCTTGTCTCACGTGGGCACTGGGGAGATTCCTGAAGCAGCCCAGGATATACCCAACTCCACCAAAAAAAAAATCAGACCCATTTCTGTATAAGAATATATTATTTAAAAGACAGTTTAAAAATAAAAATTCTGTACAGCTTGTGAAGTCCTGTTTGTTTGTTTTTTTTGTATCAGTGAACAAAATGGTTCTTAGAAAACGATCTCGTGGTGGCAGGCACTCAGGACCACTTTTTCCTGCACGGACGATCCTGCGAAGCTCGGCCGGCTGGGTCCAGAGCAGAAGTCTGCAGCCCTCTGCTTTCTTCAGGCACGGTCTGCGTGGAAAAGGGAAAAGATGCTGGTTTGTGTTGGTGGGATCAAAAATGCTCTGGGCAACACCACAAATCTCACGGCATCACACACAGTGAGCAATTTTTCTGTATCAGATTCTCTGCTCGTTGAACAGCTAAAACAAGAAGAATGGGATTATTACCTCTAGTTTAGAGATTGGGGCTCTGCGGCTCAGAGAGGTTGAGACACCTGTGGGTGTCACTCAGCTGGTAATGAGCAAAGCCTGGACTCATGTGGTGTGACCAGACCCCATGGCGACTGAATGAAGTGGTTTGCCTTCTGCCTGGACTGAATGAACAGCCAGGACCCACAAGTGGAGAGGATGTGCTTGTAGTGACATAAGCAAAGACTTTATTTCTGAGAAGCTTTGAAAAATGTTTTCTCTTATAAGTGGTACCTATGCTAATCAGGATGAGACGGTTGGATGGCATCACCGACTTGATGCATGAGTTTGAGCAAGCTCCAGGAGCTGGTGATGGACAGGGAAGCCTGGTGTGCTGCAGTCCACGGGGTTGCAAAGAGTCAGACATGACTGAGCGACTGAACTGACTAATGCTAATCATTGATCATTTTCCATTAACTAAGGCATGACTCCTTCTTTCAGAGCCTAATTGTAACGATTATATGCTAGGAAGAGACGTTCCATTTAAAAACATTTGTACATACAGATTTCTTCCCTTCCTTCCCTTCCTCCGTCCTTCCCAGCTTTTCACGCTGTCCCCGTTTCAGTCTGAAAACTAGTCAATCCTAAAGGGAATCAACCCTGAATATTCATGGGAAGGACTGATGCTGAAGCTGAAGCTCCAATACTTTGGCCACCTGATGTGAAGAGCCAACTCACTGGAAAAGACTCTGATGCTGGGTAAGACTGAAGGCAGGAGGAGAAGGGGATGACAGAGGACGAGATGGCTGGATGGCATCACTGACTCCATGGACACGAGTTTGAGCAAGCTCCAGAAGAGAGTAAAGGACAGGGAAGCCAGGTCTGCTGCAGCCTATGAGGTCGCATGGACCTGGACACAACTGAGTGACTGAACAGCAACCGAGACATCATTCAGAACAGCGTTACCTTCGCTCTGTCTCCCGAGGTCTCTGCTTTTCTCTCTTGACGTGGCGCTCCCAGACGTTAGGCTCTCAGCCTTCTGCTATGACCAGGACAGAGCACACAGAGGTGACGGACAGTGAGTGAGTGACTGCCTGTCTGCTCAAAAGCTTCCTGGGACAGGAGGTGCTAAGACATGTGAGCAGACGTGCCCTGGGGGCGCTTCCCAGACACAGCTCTGCACGGTTCCCCTTCCCAGCCATGGAGCCTCACCACGTGGCCTCTGTCCGGTCTTGGACAGTGAGCTCTTGCCGGCTGCAGGGGCAGCCCCAGAGCACTGGCTGGATGCTGAGTCCATGGCCCTGTCACCTCTTTGGTGGGTCAGCTCTTTCTGGGGGCAGGAAGGGGCCGTGGAGGGTCCTAGTGGCCTTCTGGGCAGCCAGCCTGGGACCTGGAGGCTGAGGCGTTTGCAGTGACAGCTCGAGGCTGGACCAGGGGGACCAGGCCCATCAGCCCTCCTGTCAGGGGCCGTGGCTGGGGGACGTCTCCTCTTACATCTGTTCTCTGCATCATATACTCTTAGGCTTTTGGGGTTTTGTGACTTCATGGGAGGAAAATCCGACTAGAGAAATTGGTTGCCGGCTGGGACTGCCCATCGACCCGAAAGCACCACGGTGCGTCTGGCATTGTACACAAAGGAGGTTGACAGGAGAGCCACCTGGAGGCTCAGCAAGGCACTGTGGGAGTTCCTGGCTGAAAGGCAGGGTGGGGGCCCCGCCTGCAGCGAGTATGAAGAACAAATGGCATGGGAGGGGGCCCTCGGTGTGGGCGGGGGGTGCCAGGCAAGGCCCAGTGGGGACCAAGCCCGCAGCAGCAGGGAGGTGGATCCCACTGCACTGGGCAC
The DNA here is from genome assembly GCF_032405125.1 of Capricornis sumatraensis. NCBI lineage: Eukaryota > Metazoa > Chordata > Mammalia > Artiodactyla > Bovidae > Capricornis > Capricornis sumatraensis. Next base: position 248,983,199 of record NC_091069.1, on the reverse strand, counting down.
CCAAGAGAGAGGGGGAGGGAGGGTGGATGGAGGGGAGGCCAGACTTGAGTGACTGGACGTCACAGGGCAGGTTCCAGGGGTCCCAAGTGGGAGGGGGCCCTGAAGCAGGTCTGCACCCTCTGGGGTCCTGCCGGGGCCAGACCAGCTCTCGTGGCTTCTCTGAAAGCCTCCACCCCAGCTCTGAGCCTCCCTGAAACATAGGACCAACCCCTGTAGCCAACTAGAGCCACACTGGGTCTTTCGATCCTCAAGGTGCTAGCAGAGTCCATGGCTGGGTGTGGTGGTGGCTTTTCCAGAGACAGGGAGTCTCTTCCATGGCCTTGCTTCTGAACAAAGTCGGCCCTGGGAGGAGGGGAGGGCCTGCATGGGGCCAGAAACCCGCTCTGAGGGGACGCAGGTGGCAGAGGCTGTGATGTCCTCGAACCCCCGTGGATGACCACGGCCTCAGGGCACAGACTCCTCCCAAGGCTCTGTGTCTCCCATGCTGTGAGCTCCCTGGGGACAGAACACCTCTGCATCAGGCCTGGCGTCTCTGTGGGACAGATGCCCTCCGTTGGAGGCCCCCTGGGTGGTGTGGCTGAGCGGGGTGGGGCCCGTGGAGCCCAGGCCCTCCCAGAGGCGACTCACCTCCCTAACGGCATCGTCCATCTGCTTCAGCTCCTCGTAGCGATCTCGGGACTCCCACAACGGCTGCAGCATGAGCTCCTCAACCACGGGGAAGAGCTGTGAGAGAAAAGATGGCTGTCAACAGGCCGTCATCCTCGCGGGAAGTGCATCGCAGGAAACCAGCCACCTGGGAGACGAGCTTCCATCAGGGTCACGGCGGGGGCAGAATCCAAGGTGCTCGAGGCTGGCTGCTCAATGGCTCCTTGGAGCCTGTGGGGACAGAGCACCCCACCTGCCTGTTCTGAGTCCCACTGTGTCCTGTTCTCACACTTTCCAAGAGGACCGGCAGAAGCCGCTCCCTCCTTCTGCCTCCCAGAACCCCGAGATCCCACCGCGGACTCTCTCCTCCCAAATGCCAACCTCGCCAACCTCACCCACCAGACTCCGGGCAGCCATGGGTGGGTGGAGTGAAGGCACCCTGCACGCGGCCCGGGACCCCCTCTGCCCACACCACGCTGGGGCCTGGCCCCACCCGCAGCTCTGCCTCCCGCCTGCGGTGCCCATGGCCCCGGGTCCACCTGGTGGGCATGCTTTGTCTTGGAGACTCAGCTCTGAGGGGGCTGCCTCTCCCTCTGAGGAGCCACCTCCTCAGTGCCAGGAGGCACATCCCCTGCCTCCCTGCCCCCCGGGGCCCTGTGCACACAGCCCCCAGCCCTAGCCTGCTCCTGCAAGGGAGGAGGGCAGGCCCACCATCGCCACTGCTGGCCAGCACCTGCCGCCTGTGGGGTAAGGGTGTTGTGGGGCTTGAGGAAGGGTGCGCTGAGGTAGTTCTGGAAGGTTGCTGAGAACAGCACGGGGGGGCCCAGGCCAAGGCAGGCTGGGCTCAGAGGTGGAGGCTTGAAGAAGGAGGGACCAGGAGCCACGGGGCTCTCCGGTAAGGCCGAAGTGCCCAAGAGGATGGGCGACTGTCCAACAAGGCGGGTGGTTTGCCCTGTGCTGGGGGCAGTGGGGAGCCATGGAAGATTCAGGAGAGAGGCAGAGACTGCTCCCTTACTGAGGATTAAAGTGGTGATCGCTGTGGGCGTGGGGCAGATGGGGGCGGGCAGGTCAGAAAGTTCTTCTGAAGGCAGAGATGAGAGGTGCTGACAAGGCCCTGCTGGTGCCCTGGGGTGGGGGGCACTGGGGACCCATGGAAGATTCAGGAGAGAGGCAGAGACTGCTTCCTTACTGAGGATTAAAGTGGTGATCGCTGTGGGCGTGGGGCAGACGGGGGCGGGCAGGTCAGAAAGTCCTTCTGAAGGCAGAGATGAGAGGTGCTGACAAGGCCCTGCTGGTGCCCTGGGCAGGGGGGTCAGGGTGGCTCCATAGACATGGTGGAGGAGGGCCGCCTGGCCCAGGAAGGGGCAGCGAGAGGCTCTGTGGTTTTGCGGCTTGGGCTGGGGGTTGGGCACGGAGGCCAGGAGGGGTGGCGGGTGGTCTGTTTGAACTTGCGGGTGTTAGGTGTGGTGGGCTTCAGTTGAGTGTCAGGTAGGCAGCTACTGCATATGTGTGTGTGTTTGAGTGTGTGTCTGTGTGAGTGTGTCCATGTGCCTGTGTGAGTGTGTCCATGTGCTTGTGAGTGTGTGTCCATGGGAGTGTGTGTGTGTGTCCATGGGAGTATATGTGTGTGTGTGTTGTGTGAGCGTATGTCGTGTGTCTGTGTGTGTCCCTTTGTGTGTGTCCATGTGAGTGCATGTCTGTGAGTGTGTCCATGTGTGTGTGTGTCCATGTGAATGCACACGTGTATTTTTCCCTGCTGGGCCAGCAGCTCATGGAGGTGGTCATTCACCTTGGTCACTGTCTCAAACATCGGGATCAGGACGAACTTGATGAAGCCGATCTGGGCTGTGGCTTTGGTCACTTTGTCCCGGTCCATGAATGGGGCCACGGGGAGGCCCTCTGACTTCTCGCGGTCACTCTGCAGGGAAGGTACCGAACATGATGTTAAAGAAAGAAACACTCGTGGAATCTGGGAGCTTCAGGGATCACTGCTCTCAGAGGAAGAGAAAAACAGCTAACATGCTAGCAGAATCACCCGCATCACAGAAGGCAGTGACTACGTGGAAGATGAGGAGGCTCTAAGTGCCAGCCAGGGGCCCCTGAGCCTGCACGGTGTGTCCAGGGGAGGGGAGAACGGCTCCAGGCCCTGCTGGCCGCTCAGCAGCAGAGCAGCTTGTAGACCAGCACCCCCCAGCCTGCGGCCCCTCATCCTGGCCCCAGACTCATCAAGCTGCTCTAGAGAGAGGCTTATGGTCCCTTCTGACATTTTCCGTCTTAGGCTGGCTTTGCTTCCTGTCCCAGAGTGTCCCCAGCCATAACTGTTTGGTCTCATGCACCCAGGGGCTCCAGTCCCTGCAGGAGGCTCCCATCGGGTGGGGGGAGTTAATCAGTGGTAACAGGGTTGCTAACATGGTGACAATTTGACATCAGCTTTTCCTGCTCATCCCTGTCTTGTGTGTTTCAAATTACAACCCCACGCGTTTCTGGCGTGCCCCTGCTGTGAAGGCTTCTAGAAGCACTGACACTGGCCACCTTGGTGCCCCTGTCACATTTCAAACAGGAACCCTGGGGCTAAAGAGCCCCGGGAGGTGTGGCCTGTGCGACACTCTTACCTGCATGAAATATTCCTCCAACAAACAGTCCACCCACGGTTCTGCCACCTCCATGGGGCGGACCTCGTTAGAGATGTCACAGCATTTGATCAGTATCATCTTCAGCTGAAAGAAGGGATCTGGACTCAGCTGTGCAGCATGGGACACACGTTGCTGGGCTCTGGGTCTGGGCTTGCCATCACAGGCCGGCAGGGAGGAGGATGGGCAATGCAGGTGGAGAGGAACTGAGCTTTGCTGTGCCCCCTCCCCCCAGCAAGGGCACACTTCCCACTGCAAGGGGAGAATGGGGCATCACCACACCCCCAAGGATCAGACTCTTTCCTGGAGGGGCTTGAGTGGCAGGAAAGTGCCTTTAACACATGGGCATTTTGTCTTATGAACCACATACTGCAAAGCTCTGAAGTATCTCTTTGATCTTGACAATACATAAAAAATATAGACAGATAGCGCTGTCAGGAGGCAGAGGTTTAAACGGTAATGAGAAGAAACCCAGTGGGCCTCCTGAGCACTGAAGAAGTGCGTTAGAAACATGGGGTGAAGGGGACCCTCACACAGCAGCAGGGAGCATGCCCACAGGCCTCGGTGACAGGGACAGAGTAAAGGAAAAAGTTGTGATTAAATAGTTAATTCCCAGGGGGCTCAAGAGCTAAAGAATCCATCTGCCAATGCAGGAGATGCAAGAGACATGGGTTTGAGTACTGAGTCGGGAAGATCCCCTGGAGAAGGAAATGACAACCCACTCCAGTATGCCTGGAGAATCCCATGGACAGAGGAGCCTGGCGGGCTACGGTCCATGGGGTCGCAGAGTCAGATATGACTGAACATACACATGCGTGTGCACACACACACACACAGGCACACACACACGCTCTAATGGATTATACGTAGAGAAAAAAAATATGCGAGACCCCTGTAAGTTAATGATCACCCAAGAAAGTGAGTTTTCTTAACCACAAAACCAAGCAGGCTTGCTTAGCAAGAAAACCATGCTACAGAAGCCTGGGGACATACCCTCAAACAAAAGCAACGGTGGCGTGCGACCCACATCCTGCCCAGTGAGCTGAGTAAGTTAATGCCTCCTAAGACATACTCTGCACACATAAAAGACAATAATTTGTGGAAAGGTGACATCTCAAAGTGAAAGGCCCGCATTGTACTGTGACCTGAGATCATTCTTCCGTGCTGCATGGCAGTCCTGGCTTAAGCGTGTAGGGACAAGAAAACTCCCCCCACCCCACCTGACGTGGAGGAGGAGCTGATGATGGAAGCATGATGTCCACTCCAGAACGACGAAGAAGGTGGTCTTTTCTGCTCTCCCTACGTTTCCTTTGACTATAGAACCGAGCCCACCAAGTTCTCAGGGTGTGGCATCCTCTCACCCACCCACTTGTAAGCCTCACAAGCATCTTGTTCTAATCTCTCATCTATAACTTTGCCTCTCATTGCATTCTTTCTATGCTGAGACATAAAGGACCAAGGCTACTTGGAGCCCCCAGAAACACCACCGGGGGGTTTCATCGGCACCCCATGGTCTGAACACCACAGGGGAGGCAGGGGTGGGAACCACAGCCCTGCTGGTTAAAGGGCGTGTGGTGGGCCTGTGAGAGCACAGTCACACAAAGGTCAGGGCAGCCCTGGATTCTGCCCTCTGTTCCCAAGCCTGGCACTCCGTGTTGGCTGGGCCTCTGCATTTGGGGCTGCCTTCGCCCACTTATCACATTCAAATCCGAAGGAGATGGAAGGATGGGAAAGGAATTCCTTTAACCAGGAGAGGGGGTCCTACTGGGGGTTGGGGGGCTTTCCCTGCTAAGCACTGGGACTTTGAAAATTGGTGTTGCTGATACCTCACTCCAGGCGAGGGTATGCATTTTCCTTTGGTTTCTTGGTCCCCAGTCTGAGCTGGGGGGTGGGGATCACCCACCAGCCCCCAGAGAAGGAAGAAAAGCCCACTCACAAGGGTCATGTGCTCCTTGTTGCTGTAGTCAAAATTCTCCATTTTTTCTTTGAAAGAGTCCATGATTTCTGCATGCCTCGCCATGTCAGTGGCCAAGATTAACGTGATCATTCCCTGAGAAGTGGAAGCAAAGAGTTAACACGGGGCATGATCCCAATAATTAGTGAGCACCCACTGTATGCGGAGCCCTCTGCTCACATCACTTCATTCAGACCTCATGCTGGTGCCAGGGGCGGGTACTGTCCTCGTTTTTATAAAGAAACTAAGACCCGGAGAGGCTAAGGAGCTTGCCTAGGTCACAGCTGGCGAGTGGAAGGCTGGGGTTTGAGCCCAAGGGTGCCTGATGCAGGCTGTGTCCCCAGAGAAGGCTGTGAGTCCAGGCCCACTAGGAGCATTCAGCTGCAGAGAAGAGGCTCAGCGTGTCTCCTTGTGAAGTCCAGACGGTTTTAGCCAAGGACAAATGTTTCCTGCCAGTTCACTAATCTAGATATATGGTTTGTTCCTCTTAGAACTTGTTGCTGGAGATCAATGACCCATTTTTCAAGAGTATTTTTTTCTTATTATCTAATCTGTATGTGACTGTACGTGCATATCTTGCTTGGGAACAGTCTGATGATAAATAATAGCATTCTTCTATTAACAAGTTTGTAAGCAAAAGTGAAATGTTTTTAATACAAATATTTTATGATCTTGTTAACCAAATGTTAGTTTCGTAGAAGTAATTTGAAACCATGACCATCCATCAACCTACTCATCCAGCCATTAATTTATCTGTCTACACATCCATCCACTTGTTCACTCATCCAACATCCATTCATTTGTTCACTTATTTATCCATCCATCTATCCATCTAAGTGTCCATCCATCTGTCCATCTCTCCATCCATCCCTCCACTTGTCCACTCATCCATCCACTTATTCACTCGTTCACTTATCCATCCGTCCACCCACTCGTTCATCCCTCCATCCATCCACTCACTTATCTATCCGTCCATCCATCCATTCGCCCACTTGTCCATCCATCCATTCATCCATCCATCCCACAAATATTTACAGAGCACACCTCTGTGCTGGGTATGATCTACTTCTCCAAGAAAACAACACCAGAAACATCAAATACAGAACTCAAATCAGTCAGTACAGATAAACAGTGTACTTGGGGAGGGGCCATCACTGGCTTTCTGAATTGTGCCATTTCTTGGTAAGGATTTAATTGCTATTAGTGAAGGATCTACTCTTGCGATGAGTTATCCCTCAAGATACTCAAGGACAAAACATTACTGAAAACCGGGACAATGGATTTTACCCCCAGAAAGCGTTAAAGTCAGTAAGGTGTCTGCGGCAGGAGCAGCAGGGTGTCCCTGTGTGGGCGGCAGGAGGCAGGGCACGTCCCTGGGGGCGTGTCCCCTCCTGCTCTGACTGCTCCTCACACGAGGGGAGGGGGCCAGCTGCCTGGATGCCCTGGGCTGAGTTCCTGGCAGGGCTCCTCACCTGGCAGTCATCAGGGGCGGCACACAGGAGGGCCCTGCACCAGGAATCGGTGACTCAGCAAGGCCTGTCATTAAGCCTTGGCTGAGCTCTGATTTCCTGGAAGCGAAAGGATGGGAACAGGCCTGCAGCTGTCTGCTAAGGCGAGGCTGTCGGTCTCCAGGAGGAGGGAGTGTGTCCTGCCCTGGGCTCTAGTGTGTCTTTATCAAGTGCGTCTGGAAGCCAGGCCACTGAGACACTGTGTGGACTCCCACAAGGAGGACGTGGCTCCCACCTGTCCGAGTCCCTGGGCTGCCGTGCAAAGTGCTACACGCGGGGGACAGAGCAGCAGGGAGGCATCTCTTCATGACTCTGGAGGCCACAAGTCTAGGAACCAAGGTGCCCCCTCTGAAGGCTCCGGGAATGGTCCACTCCCTGCCTCTTGCTTCTGGCAGCCCCTGGGCTCCGCGGTTTGTGTCCACACCCTCCCGTCTCCGCCTCTGCTGTCACACGGCCTCTGTGTCTCTCCGTGTGTCCCTTACACGGACACTTGCCATTGGATTTAGGGTCCATGTGGATAATCTGAGCTAACCTCTAAAGATCCTAGTTTAATTATAGCTACATAGATTTATTCAAATAAGGTCACATTCGCAGCTCCTCGGGGGTCAGGAGGTGGACTTGACTAATTTTTTAGTTGGGGGTGGCTATCATTCAACCCACCTCATCCCTCCAGGATCACTCTGACATTGCCCCTCCTCTGAACATGCCAGAGGGTGGGGCACAGGGCTGTGCTCAGTGAGACCTGCTGTATGTGTGCGGGCAGTGTATGTGTGACTTTGGTGACTTGGAAGCCTCTGTCTCTGGACAGGTGGCCGCCACCATTCCCCGCCCCATGTGCACCCAGGAGCAGAAAGGTCTCTTCTCTGAAGTGGGATGTGAGGCTGGTTGGTCAGGGGCAGTGGGGGACAAGGGCAGGGCCTAGGGGCAGTGGTTGGGGTTCTGCCGGGCTGGATGTCCCAGACGTGTTCGTCCAGGACCTGCTTTCTTGGGCGAGTGACCTTGTCTGTGTCAGCCTCAGTTTCCTGGGCTGCGAGATGAGAAAGGACGTATCTCAAAGGGTTAAATTAAATGGTAGTCATGACCTGAAGGTCCATGAAACACTGCCCATGCAGGCCAAGCACTCACCTCCTCCTGGGGCATTGTCACCTGGCCTTGGAGAAGGCGTGGAAGCAGGGCCGGCCCCCCAGGATCCTTGTGGGAGACCGGGAGCTCCTGGGAGCCTCAGGCACAGGAAGAGAGGGCATCTCCTCTCTGGTGGGGCTCACTGTCCCCCAGGGACCCCCACTCCCCAGTGGGCGCAGCATCACCCCACACACCTGCCTGATTTGCTTGAAGCCCTCTGGCGACACGTTGGAGAAGATGTTGCATTCGGGTTGGTTGAGAATCTGGAAGGCCACGGCACAGTGGTGGTTCTCTAGGGGCGAGATGTCGTTGTAGCGGACAGCCAGCTCCGTGCGGGCGTTGATCTGGTACCTGGGGTTGGTGAGCGAAAGAACCTTCGGGTACTTGCATTCACATGTGACTGGGCGCAGTGGTGCAGGGGCGTGCGTGCTGGTGCAGAGGCTGGAGGCGATGGGGCTGCTGGAGGGGATCCCACTCTGCTTATGCCGGGAACTTACTCCTCCCGGCTCTCCTGGGTCTCAGCTGCCCCTTTGACTAGATACTTCCAAGTTGTTACAGCCTAACGGTGGACACCACCAATGAGCCTCAGGTCCTCCCTGAGGAGGTGCCCTCGAGGTGGTCAGGCCTTTGCCAAGGCACCCTGCAGACACTGTAGGATGTGGGAGGAAGGCTAGATGTTGTGGGCAAGGCCTGTGGCTGGCTTGCGCTTAGCATAGCATCTGAGTGTGAACTGAGGGAGTGGACGCCCACGGGGACACCTCCTCCTCCTCCGGGCATGGACATCCGTATCCTGGAATCCGCTCTGGTCCTGAGTAGCAACAGCATGCTTCCCAGACATGTTGGAGAGCATTGCCCACATGGTAAAATTCGACACACAAACACACAAATTCCATAGAACAACCAATGTATCACTATGCACACAAACCAGCAGCACCTGGCCTGGATTCTGGCAGGGACATGGTGGGGACTCTGCCTTCACCCCGAGGCAGGAGTGGATCAATGTTCCAGCAAAGCCTGGCCTATCTTCCTGGCCCCATGGCCTGCCCTGGACCCTCCCTGCCTCCTCGCGTCCATACCCTGTTCTTGCTGTCACTGCCCTTGTTCTGTCTCATTCCTGCTGGAAGCAGGCTGGTGAGGCTGCCCTCAGGGGAGTGAGATCCACAGACTGGGCGGGGGTCCGCCCTTCCCGGTCCACGGGTGTGTGAACGTCCTTCCCTGCTGCAGAGGGCGGGGAGCTCTGCTGCTGCCAGGCCCTGCTGTGTAGACGCAGACTTGCAGCCAGGACCACAACGGGCTGAGGCAGCCTCCTGGGGTCTGGGGAGCTCTAGGCATCTTTCCGGGAAGGCCCGGCTCTGGACAAAGTCCTCGGCAGGAAGGCCAAGTCCTACAGTGGTGGAGTGGAGCTGTGGGCTCAGGAGTGCTTCACTGACAGCTCCTGCTGGGAACTGGCAGGGGACTGAGCTGAAAAGCTCAACTCTGACACCCAGAGTGCCCTTGATAAGAGAAAAGGACCATGTACATACGTGTTATTGTAGCCTGGATGATCCAAGTCGTGGCAGATGGCCGCGGTCATCAGGACCAGGATGTCCATTTGCGAAAACTTCTCCTGGATCGGAGAGAGGATTTGGTGGGTGAGGAGGGGCTGGCAGGGGGTGGGGCAATGACGCAGGGAGATGAAGCTCCCCCAGCTCTGGCCTGCTGGTGGAGAACGCGCCTCTCCCTGGGGTGGAGGGTGGGCACCCACCTGTTCACTGACAACCTGGAGGGGCAGTGCTTCCTCAGGTGTTGGAGGAGCTGCTGCCCCAAGCTCCCCTCCAGGTGGGATGCCCCCAGACCTACCCTAAGCTCCCTGTAGGAAGGATGCCCCCCAGACCGGCCCTAAGCTCCCCACTAGGAGGTATGCCCCCCAGACCCGCCCTAAGCTCCCCAGTAGGAGGGATGCCCCCGAGACCTGCCCTAAGCTCCCCACTAGGAGGGATGCCCCCCAGACCCGCCCTAAGCTCCCCACCAGGAGGGATGCCCCCAGACCGGCCCTAAGCTCCCCACCAGGAGGGATGCCCCCAGACCGGCCCTAAGCTCCCCACCAGGAGGGATGCCCCTAGACCGGCCCTAAGCTCCCCACCAGAAGGGATGCCCCCAGACCCGCCCTAAGCTCCCCACCAGGAGGGACGCCCCCAAGCCCCGCCCTAAGCTCCCTCCAAGGGGGATGCCCCCGACCCACCCTAAGCTCCCCTCCAGGACGGACGCCCCAGACCTGCCCTAAGCTCCCCACCAGGAGGGATGCCCCCAGACTGGCCCTAAGCTCCCCACCAGGAGGGATGTCCTCGGACCGGCCCTAAGCTCCCCACCAGGAGGGATGCCCCCGACCCGCCCTAAGCTCCCTCCAGGGGGGACGGCCCCCGACCGGCCCTAAGCTCCCCTCCAGGAGGGACGCCCGCAGACCCACCTGCAGCCCGCAGCACCAGATCATGCTGTACATCATCTGGGCGACGCAGAAGCAGTGCCGGAAGTTGTGGAAAGGGTTGTTTCGGTAGTTGTCGTGCACGCACAGCTGCGGGACGAGACGGTCCGCCCTGTGCCCACCGCCCACCCTCCCCAAGCTCCCCGCACCTTCTTCCCGATGCCAACTCTCGACTCCCACCCGGTCCTCATCCAACTGCATTCCCGCTTCCTGGGGGTGAGGATGAGGGGCCCAGGGGTGTCCAAGGGCCACACAGGGGAAGGTGTCCCCAGGAGACCCACAGTGGGGTGTGAAGCTGGGGGGAGGGCAAGGGGGCTGTGTGTGGGGTGCCAGGTCCCCAGCCACCTCAAACCTTCCACAGGTTTTTAAAAAACCTATTTGTTTATCTGTCTGTGTCGGTAGTTGTAGCACGCAGGATCTAGTTCCCCGACCAGGTATGGAACCCGGATCTCCTGCACTGGGAGCAGGATCACAGCCACTGGACCACAGGGAAGTCCCTTTCCACAGCCTTCTAACATTTGGCTCTGAGCAGCATTTTATTAAAAGGAAAGATCTGCTGATAAACACACACTCAGTCACACATGCACACCCCTCCCCCACATGCACACCTCACATACACGCACACACACACTTACACATGGACACACGCACAGCCCCCCATGATGCAGGCACCAGCACTCACACACAAGCACACACACACGTACTCCACACACACTGGCACACACATGTATACACCTGCATAGCACCCCCTCCCCCCACACACATGCTGCTTAGAACACACTCTTCACCTGACTCTCCCTGGTTCCTACTATTTTCTCGCTCACAGACAGAAGCTTAGGAGCAGAGAGTGTCTGGTGGGGGATGGGTCCCCGCAGGAGTCTCACAGGAGTGTGGCCTTTGTCTGTAGGAAGCCCAGGTCCAAAGAAAGGTCCCCACGGTCCACTCCCGGGAAACTCGATGAAACTGTTCTCAGGGGCCAGCAGGGGCCCACACTCACCAGCCACCTCTTGAGCGTGATGGGGTTGATGCTGAAGTCCCTGACCAGGCCCAGGTCGTGGTACATGTGCTCCAGACAGCTCAGCATCTGCGGGCGCAGGAGCAGAAGGATGGTCAGCAGCATGGCAGGCTGGGCCCCAGGGGAGTCGTCCCCTCCCGGGGGGCCCCAGGACCAAAGCCTGTTGACTAGGCAGTTTCAGGACCCCCAGAAGGGGTGTGGGGGCTTTGAAAGAGCAGTCGGGGTTAGAAGTCAATGGCATTCTCTACAGGAGGGACAGTGACCAGATGAAGTGGCGCTATCCCCAAATGACCACATTGGAAGTGACTTGACTTATTTATAAACACAAGCACCCAACTCGGTGGGTCAGGATCCTGGCCTGAGGTTCTGAGAGACACCTCCAATTCCCGCAGACCCTGCACGAGCCGGAGGCTGGGAGCTGAGGAGCCGAGTAGCAGCATTGACAGATACTCATCCATCCCAAACCCATCTCTTTGGGCCCCCAGGGGCCCCGCTGGGACGATGCACTTTCTTATGCATGAACTGAAGTGTCTGGAAGGCGAGCTTCCTTCTGGGGAGCACTCTTTCCCAAACCTCATTTCACTGAGCCGCCTTCTACAGAAATTCCCGTTCAACTTGATGTTGATTTTGCTTCCAGGCCCAGAGAGGATTTACTGTCACTGTTGCAATCTATTTAAATGCCACTCGGAACTTTGAAGCTTAATCAAGCCAAGAAGAAGATTAAATGATCTTTAAAAAGTGAGAGCTTGGCAAAGTAGGCTCTGCTTTCTGAGAGAAGAGCCCAGGGAGACGGGAGGTCTCAGAGTGGGGCTGACTTAGGATCATCTTAGCAGGACACCAGCCCCTGTCCCCCAGCTCCCCGCCCTGGGACCCACACCTGTGTCCCTCAGCCCCAGTGCCTGCCCTGCCCTGGTGTCTGCACAGACTTCCCATCTGCTCTGTTCACCAGGCAACCTTCTCTTCCCAAAAAGGGTGTGTTAAGGACTGAATCGTGACCCTCCAATCAAGCTGTCGAGGCCCTAAGTCCCCCCGTGACTGTGTTTGGAGAGAGGACCATTAGGGATGTAATTAAGGTTATGCAAGGTCACCAGGGCAGGCGCTAATCTGCTAGGACAGGTGTCTTTATGAGAAGAGATCAGGACACAGACACGCACAGAGGGATGTCCATATGAGGACATAGGATGAGACAGCTGTCGACACGCGGAGGAGAAAGGCCTCGGGAGGGACCAGTCCTGCCCACACCTGGATCTCGGAGGTCGAGCTTCCAGACCGTGAGAAAATAGCTTTCTATTTAACCCCCGAGTCTGTGGCATTTGCTATGGCAGCCCCAGCAGACCTATTCAGGGAGTGCAGCTGAAAAAACACTTTTTCTTGTTACAAAATATATGAGAACTAGAAACACTGCAATTCAGGGGAAGTTTTGCAAAGCCAGTCCTACAATGAAGGGTCGATGAGCTGGCCACGGAAGGAATACCTCTGGAAGCAAAGACTTGCGTGGCATCACAAAGAACCCACTTGGGAAACTGGAAAACACTCCAGCCCTGCAGTGGGGGCCCAGGAGGATGTCCAGATGGAAAGTCCTTGAAGGGGCCACACGCTGGTCTTCCTTGAGGGGACAGCCCAGACACAGACTGGGTGCCAAGGTTTGGAAACCGGGGCTTTAAAGGAGCCCTTGACAGAGCGTGGGGAGTGCAGGGTCGTGGCGTGAGGGCTGGAGTCCAGGCTGGTGGCCGGGTCACCCCAGCTTGGCTGGCAGCATGAGCACCTAGTCAGGGTCTAGCTGACCAGAGCTGCTCATGCCCCCACCGTCCTGGACCAGAGGGGCTGTGGCTCTCACACCCCTGCTCCCTGCCACACTGGCCCACTCGCGGCTGTAGGCAACCCCGCAGAGCTGAAATGTTTGCTGTGAAATCAGAGTCAAGAGGCGGAGGTGATCGGCAGACAAAACCATCTGGCGCCACTTATGTGGTGGCTTCGGAGCAGGGGGGACGCGTCTGTACATCTGCTCCCATGACGGCAGCTGTGGACGCTGCGGCGGGTCCTGGGCTGGCAGCTGGGTGATGGTGAGCGTGGAGGACGCATGAGATGACTGCGAGGTCCCGCAGCCTTCAAGGTGGGGCTGGGCAGATGCAGTGCTGTGGGGAGCGCTCAGAGGCTGGCCCTCGCGAGAGTGTAGCAGCGTGAGGTCATCTCCCCGTCTGGTCTGTGATCAGAGGACGCTGGGCTGGGCCCTGGGTGATGCAGGGCGCATCACCCCTGCGTGGAGAGGGGAAGTGAACCACCACCACCACCCGGGAGCTCTGATTTCTCGGGGGGTGGCCAGATGCAGTGCTGGGGGCCACTCGGGCTGCTGAAGCTTTGAGATGTGTCCTTGTACCTGTTCATCTTTGCTGCTCATACTTCAAAATTCATGGCACCCCCAGAGGCCAGGGCTCCTGTCTGTGAGCACTTCTGATTTGCCACTTTGGGCTGGGAGACACTTTACAGAAGCAATGGAACCCTCCCCAGGCTCCCTGGGGTCGTGGAGGTGTGCTGGTGAAACCCTGGGGCTAGACGACGGCCACTCAGGCCAAGCACACCTGCAGGGGGGCTGCCTCCCTCCCCTTAGCCCTGCCCTGCCAGCACCTGCTCATACATCCCACAGGTGGAGTGACGGGGGCAGAGAGGCTGCCTCCCCATGGTGGATGCGGGGATCCTTCCACCTCTGACATGAAGGTGGAGCGTTCCCTCTCTGGCCACAAGCAGCCTGTGTTCTGTGGAGATAGGAATGGCAGGGTTCTGCCATCAGGGCCCCAGCTTTGCTCTTTCTCCCTGTGGGCTGAGCTCAAAATGACTATGGGGAGCGTGAGATGTGCTCAAAGCGCACTTGCCCACTTGCTGGAAACAGGGGTGCGTGTTCTAAGCTCCCATGGGCCCACTTGCTCGTGGACAGGCCAGCAGGGTCCCCTGTTCAGCGGAAGCTACTGGGATAAGAGGCCGTCATGCTTCTCCTGGAACACCTGACTCTTCTCTTCCTGCCCTGCTCCACGTCCATCTTCGATCAAGCACTGATCCGGCAGGTGACACTTAGAACAGCCCCTCCTCACTGACCTCCCAGTTCCAGTCCTGCGTGCTGGTTGGTTGGACGTTTTGGAGCACCCGTGCCATCCAGCTGCTCTTCTCAGGGTGGACCGGATGGGGTGGAGGCGAGATCTGTGCTTCCCCGCCCCTCTTGCTGGGGCTTTTCTTACCCCAGGAGACCACACGAGTGACAGTGGTTCACGCAGGAGAGTCTGGGGTACACGATCCATTTCCCGGACCTGCGGGGAAGTCGCTCTGCCGCTCTTGTCCAAGAGCGTGAGCCTTTCTGTGCTCCTGCGTGGCCGAAAAGCTGGTGAGGATCCGCTGCTTTCGGTGGCCTGAGGTCTATGCGGCTTTGTGATTTCTTGGGGTTCAGAGAGAGGAGGGTGTATCTGACATTATTATGTAAGAGACTAAACAAACAACCGTCGCCATGCTTGTGTTTTCTCAGCAAAAGGGAAACTTAAAAGAACTGTCGTACTGTAAGACGTTACTCTGAGTCCTTGAAGGTTTCCCTGGTGCCTCACACAGTAAAGAATCCACCTGCCAATTCAGGAGACCCAGGTTCGATCCCTGGCTTGGGCAATACCCTGGACAGAGGAGCCTGGCAGGCTGCAGTCCATGGGTCACAGAGTCAGACATGACCGAGCGACAGAGCTTGGGTCCTCGAGTCCTCACGGCTCCCCAGGCTGACCACTCTCAGCGGGACCTCAAGTGGAAGCCCCCTCCTGAAATAATCCTGAAGCCTGGAGGCTCACTCCCACGGGGGCTCGGCAGCTGCCCTGGGGGATCAGGATGTGGCCCGGTGGTGGGGTGTGGGGGCGCTTCCGAGCAGCCAGATCCTGGTGTGAGGCTCCGCTGCTCATGTGCTTCTTGGTTCTGGCTCAGGGCCTTCCCGAGCCCAAAGGGCACCTGGCTGCAAAACTGGGGAAGCAAGTTAAAAGGAAGAGAAGAGAAAGGAGAAGAGGGATGGGGATGCCTCCCGTCCGGTCCCCAAGGCTGGTGCCCATTCCAGTGGCTCTCGCACTCACCTCATTGGGCTCCCAGAGCCAGACGTCGAAGGTGGGCTTCCGCAGGGCGTCTATGGTCTCAGGGGACAGCAGGTACTGGAGGGACGGGGAGTAGTGTGAGCTGGCTCCGGCCTCTGTGCCGCACAAAGGCCTGCCACGCCTTCTCCACGTCGTCCCGACCCCTCTCAGGACACCTCAAAGTCCATTCTCAAGGCCACGCCCACGAGTTCTGGAGGGGCAACACTAGAGGGACGGACCCCCACCGGTGGGGCTGGGGCTGGGGGAGCGCTTCAGGACTGAGCAGGGGCCGAGGGGGCGTCTGGGGGAGGCACGGTGTTCACCCCTGATCGTGGTGGAGGGCATGTGGCCGTGTAAGCCTGCCACGCTTGACAGTGCCTCGCACCTGCGGAGGGTGACCCTTACTGTGTGCTAGGGACACCCCGAGAAACCTGACTTTAAAAAATACAATACAGAGAAATCGCATGTAAGAATTAAAGATTTTAAAATTAAAAAAAAAAAAAAAAAGAAAAAAAGAAAAAAAAAAAAGAAATCGAGGGGGAAAAAATCTGGCATACATTCAAACGCTGGCTAAGAAGCTATTTTGAGGTTTGTGTTCGGAACCTGTCACTAGTCCAGCCGTGGGCTAACAGCACAGCTGGTGGGTTCTATGGAACACCGGAGTTTAGGCTACGCTGTCAGAGGAAACAGAAGACCGTGGACACGAGACAGTCACGGTGTTTGGAATTAAATCCAGTCATCTCCTAGGTCTTTCTGTCTGTGTTTTTAGAAGGAACCTCTGTGGAAGATGGATGCCTTTTGTTCAGGACCCAGGCTGGGCCTTGTGACTCCCAGGGCAGGGTCCCAAGGTGTGTGCCGTGTATTCCTATGGGAAAGGGCACTTGGGTCCACGTGATGACCTTGGACAATATTCAGTGTGTCTTTCATATCCGAGTCAGGGAGACCCCTTGCAGCTCTGGAAGGCTCTCTGCTACTGTGGGAACGGTGGCAAGTTGGGGGTTCGGCCTTGTGCAAGGCCAGCAACCCCAGCCCCCTGCCCCCATCTGGAGGATCTTGGTCTTGGCAAAGCCCAGATCTTAGTGGGCAAATATATAAAACTCAGTTGGGCCAGCATCCCGCTCAGTCTCCAGCTGAAGGCATTGTGAGATGGAGGAGCACAGTCATGGGACTCGTCTTTTGTAGCTGTCTGAAGACCCCCCCAACTCCCAGGGCATTGCCTGCTCTAACAAGGGCCTCTCTCCTGTAACTGATACATCCTCTGTGACCCAAAACTAAAACTTCTCATAATAATTACCTATTCTTCAGGGACGGGAGATGCAATGAAGCAGATTATAAATAATTTAGTTAAAAATGAAAGTTCTTTCAAGTAACATTTGAATGTCAGAACCGTTTGTTCACCGAGTTGGCGATGGGGGTTGAGTGGATACTAGCGAGGAGCTATGATCTCCTGGCAGTAAGCTGTGGTCTGGGACCACTTCTGCTAAACAAACGTCAACGAGAAAATATATTCTGCCTAAGAATAACAGAAGCATGCCACGGCCAGGGCCCTGGCGAGAGCTGGCTTTGCAAACACGCAGACTGCAGTGGGGCTGGGAGGCCAGGGAGGCCCTGGGTAGGGCCAGAGCTGGGTGGGGGTGTGTGCCCTGAGGCTGTGGACACAGATGGTGGTTTCTTCACAGGCAGGCTGTCATCTTACCTTGGGGTAAGAGGGGACATCGCGTCGAGGCGTCAACTTCTTGTTGTTATCCAAAAAACTGTACTTGCAGGGACAGCTGGTCCTGAAGAGCAAAGCAAAGATTACTTCTGGCACCGCCACCTTGGGCTTGGTGTAGCCTGGGCAGCTAACTGTGGGGACCTCATTGGAGCCCAAACAACAAGCCCCAGCGTTGATGGGCATGTACACACTGCTATATTTAAAATGAGTAACCAACAAGGTCCTACTGTATAGCACAGGGGACTCTGCTCAACGTTACATGGCAGCCTGGATGGGAGAGGGAGGGAGAATGGATATATACATGTATGGCTGAGTCCATTCGCTGTTCACCTGAAACCATCACAACACTGTTAATCGGCTCTATCCCAACACAAAACAAAAAGTTTAAAATACATAAAAAAAGAGTTAGTCCATGAAGAAAACCTAGCACAGTGCCCCTCATGTAGTAGATAAAAAATAATATAATTGACAGTGCTAAAAAACACCCCAAACTCAATCCAACCTGAACCCCACAAATGCCTTTCGTCTTATTTGTTCCAGAAAAATAAGCCACAGAGCCAGAGACGTCTCACTGCTAAACCCCAAGGACCCCTGCTGGACCTCCTGAGATGATACTGAGCTCTCAGAAAATACATCATCTTCACTTTAGAGAGGCTTCTAAAAATCTTTTTCTCATGATGTGGGTAAGACACGTTTACTCTAAAAAGTTAAAAAACCATAGAAGTTAAAAAACTAGTAAGTCCCATTTTACCCACTTCTTTCCTCTAAATCTCACGCCTGGAAATGCCTTCTGTTAAGTTCGGGGCATCCTTCCAGAACCTTCCTCGGCATGGACACACATGGGCAGCCCCCAGTCCTGCTCAACAAGGATGGAATTGTACTGAGCTCGCTTTCTGGCAGCTTGCCTTTTCCACTAACGTGTCACAAACGCAATGCCGATGCTTCAGAGAGCTCAACCTCGTCCAAAAGCACCTCCTCCTTGGGTGCCAGGGTGCGGTGGACCACAGGCCATCAACCCCCTCCTGTGACGGACACCTTACACACACGCTGAATTTGCTGTCTGACTCCGTTTCATCATTTAACATCGAGGCAACAAGAACGGAACAAACGGAGCCCGCTGGTTTTGGAGGGAAGCCCCCTTCTAACGTCAGGGCTGAGTGCTGGCCTGTGGGGACACATCTGGGGGCTGCAGGTGGGGGCTGCTCCAGGAGTCTGGGCACCTTAACTCCTTCTGAAGGAACTCCCAGTCCCCCCAAAACAGGGAACCCCGGGGGTGTCTAAACTCTGCCCCCCCCTGCCTTGTGTGAGATTCCCAGATAGGGGACGGGGCCAACACAGAAGCCCGTGCAGGTCTGTAAATAACGTTTCATCTCCTGGGAGAGCAATTCATATCGTATCGTAAAAGCCATAAAGAAACTCATATCCTTTAAGCCGCAAGCCTCCGCTGGGGAATTTACCTTAAGAAAAGAATTAGATGCAAGCAAACGGCTCAAAAGTATTTGCCACAGCGTTATCTACTGCTGCAAAAACCAGAGTAGAAGCTACCTGAATGTCCCCCAGTGGGAAATAATTTAAATCATTATGGTACCGCGACAGGGAGGTCTGTTTTATCATCTCTAATTACAAGTATTATATGTAGCTACAGAATGTGGGGTGAAAAGGGAAAAAAAAAAACGTTGCCTACAGTATATCCTGAAAAGTAATAGAGAACAATTTACCAAGAAAAGAACCCATTCATTTGGTGAGTGAGAATGAGTGTTGGACCACAGCCTTCAGAATGTCTGAGGCTGTATTTTGATCTATTGATTGTTTACAATTCTTTAAGTGTAAAAAAGGTTACAATGCGGTATTTCATACTTGTTTTTCAAAACTGGGCCTCTGTACACAGAAGAACATCTGGGAAGCTCTGGACTGGATTTCAGCTGGGAGCACTGTGGTTGCTGCAGTTATTACCGACTCTTCCCCACCACCAGTATCGTCTGCAGGTTAGAGGAGGAGGCTATACCACGTGCAAACTCAGAATAACACGCCTGCTCCTTTTTTGGAAAAAGGGGCTCAGTGTGATCTTCTCAGTGTGCCACGTCTTCCCTCCACCCGATGCCTGGGAGACTCATCCAAGGTGCTTGGGACAGCTTCGCGTGTGGAGGGAGATTTTAAGACAGCCTGAGCAAAAGAGGAACAAAGCGAACCAGGAAAACGCGCCAACCAGATGATGTCCGGGGTCGCCCTTGTACATGAGAACTTCCATTGACACACATCTAAGCAGTGAGAACTTGTCTATGCTCTGAAGATCACATGCAGCATCGTCATTATTCTTCCCGTACTTTTAACCTCTTCTGAACCAACATCCGCACGCATGCTGGGCAGGCTGGTTGTGCACCTTTCCCAGGAGGGCTGCGTGAGCTTCTGCCATCCAGGATGGTTTGACTGCTGGGATCTCTCTGCTTGCTCGAAAACCCCAGCGTTGGGAGGTCCTGCCAGGGCCTGCCCACGTTGTCCAGGTGCCCCTGCCAGCTCCATCTGCACCCGTTGCCACGGGAACCAGCATCCTCCAGCTGACAGAGCCTCTGGCATGGTGTCTCTCCTTTTCTATTTGGGGCTGGCTTTTGCTTTTGTGTTCTGCGCTCCCAGCCCTCCCTCTCCTGGGGCTCAGCCCAGTGGTCAAGGCCAGTGTTTGGGACAGAAGCAGAGATGGTAGGCTCCAGGGTCCTTGGATGCTGCCCTGAGGGTTCTCGCAGAGCCCCGTGGGGATGAACCTTCCGGCTCCACTCTGTGGACAAGTGCTCAGCGGGGTCGGACCTTGCCCTACAGCTGGGTGGGCAATTCGCCTTCTTTCCTCTTGGGGAAAAGCCAAGAGAAACTCAAGGCCTGAGTCTCAGGGGACTCTTGCCCGCTCTGAGGGTGTCTGTGGGTCTGAGTCTGATCCAACCCAACCACTATCCTGTTATTCCCTGGGGGAAGATGGTTTTGGTCCATGCTGACCCCTGGCTCCAAGGCCACACTGTGGTGTGCTCATGGGTGGGTGAAGGTGGTCATCACTTCAGACTCACTGACCACCTGAGCGGGTACAGAGCTGGGCTCACCCAGATTGGGACCTTTGTTCCTCTCTCAGCCCCACCATAGGCAGGACCACTGCCCAGCTGGGCTGACATCATCAGAAACAGCTGCTCAGCCGTGTGATCCCAAGTAACAAAGCTGGTCCCAGGTAACAAGCCAGGTCCCAGGATGCTGAATGGCCTGACCATCTGTGTGATTAGTTAGGATGGAACCCTGACATCAACAGAGACTGAGGGCAATGCGAACGACTTACCCTCCGTCTGAGTCCATTTCTCCATATAGAAAAGGGCAGGGCTGCTTGTACGGGGCACAGGGGGCCGCCAGGCTCCTGGGCCAGGGTCCCAGGTGGGCGATGCTGCTGTGGATCAGACCTATGCCCAGGAGGCTAGATTTCCTTTTTCCGATTGTGTCGGCAATGTTTGAGACTTCACGCTACTCTATTTTTGAACGAACGGTTACAATTACTCGTCTCTCACCTACATGGCCGCTGTGAAAACTGCTGGCTGAGATGACATTGCTCTAGACTTGGTTACGACGCAGGGAGGGCGCCTCTTTGGATTACCACGGCACTGTGAGCTCCAAGAATGCACTTCTGGCAGAGGGCGGCATATGGAAGGGGCTTCAACACTTGGATGAGCCCAGCTGTCTCTGCCCCAGAGGGGCACCTGCAGGGGACATCTCATCTCCCCTGTGCTCTGAGATCAGGCAGGTCTTCTCCACGCGGTGTGTTATGTCCCCTATGTGTCCTCATACCCTGAGGTCCTAACAGCACCTCTGACTGTGACCTCATTTGGAACAGGGCTGTCACAGATGTAATGAGTTCAGATCGGCCATGCTGGAGGAAGGTGACACCTCACCCAGTATGACTGCTGCTGTTCAGTTGCCAAGTCATATCTGATTCTTTGCCCTCACCCTCAGCCCCAACCTCCCCACCGACTGAGGCATACCAGGGTTCCCTGTCCTTCATTATCTCATAGAGTTTGCCCAAGTTCACGTCCTCTGAATTGGTGATGCCATCCAACCAACTCATCCTCTGTCCTCCCCTTCTCCTCTTGCACTCAATCTTTCCCAGCATCAGGGTCCTTTCCAATCAGTCAGCTCTTCGCATCAGGTTTCGCATCAAGTATTGGAGCTTCAGCTTCAGCATCGGTCCTTCCAGTGAATATTCAGGGTTGATCTCCTTTAGGATTTACTGGTTTGATCTCCTTGCAGTCCAAGGGACGCTCAAGAGTCTTCTCCAGCACCACAGTTTAAAAGCATCCATTCTTCGGGACTCAGCCTTCTTTACTGTCCAGCTCTCACATCCGTGTGAGTTGACTGGCAACAGGGGACACTTGGACGCAGAGATAGACACACAGAGAGAGGCCATGTGGAGACACAGGCAGACCCTGGAGTGATGCCCTGCAAGCCAAGGAGCCCGAGGAATCACCAACACCCCCAGAAGCTGGAAGAGAGGCCTGGAACAGGTCCCCTGAGAGCCTCCCTGGGGAGCCCGGCCTTCCTGACACCTTTGTTTCAGACTTCTAACGCTCACAACTGTGGGAAATAAACTACTGTTTTCAGCCCTCCGTTAGTGGTACTTTGTTATAGCAGCTGCAGGAAACTAACACAACCTGGATGAAATTCTGATTTTTCTCTTGCAATCCGAACGGCCAGTGCCAGAGACCATACCGGAAGCACTGCCTTGCCCCTGCCCGCAGTGGGCTCTGTACAGACGAGGGCGCCTGCAGCCTGGCGGGGGCAGGCCTGGCTGGTGGGGGCTCATGACTCACCCTGGCTGTTCCGGGAAGGTGGCAGGAGTCAGTTATTGAGAAGGGCTGAGAGGCTGCCTTATAAACCCCTTCCTACTGCGCGCACCTTCAGCTAACCTGTGTGCTCAGTTGCTACATCACGTCTGACTCTGCAACCTCACGGACTGCAGCCCGCCAGGCTCCTCTGTCGATGGGGTTTCCCAGGCAAGGATGCTGGAGCCGGTCGTCAGTTCCTTTTCCAGGGGATCTAGTTTGGATCTTCCCGACCCAGGGATCAAACCTGCATCTCCTGCGGTGCAGGCAGACTCTTTACCACCACGCCACCTGGGAACCAACTACACCTCACAAAAGCCAACCTGTCTCCCACAAGTGCTCTGTGGGCTCCATGGATGCAACGTGTTTGTGGGTGAGGCGATTCCACAGACGGAAGGTGCGGGATGGGGCCCAGAGTGCACCCCTGTCCCCTCTCGCTGCAGCAGACATGGCACTGGGCCACAGGCAACCAGTCCCAGGCTGGTCTCAGAGAACCCAAACTAGATGACAAGTATGACACGAACATGGCATGGTCCTGGGAAGACATGCCAACGTGGCTCTGAGCCCATCAGGCTAGTCCCGAGCCCACCCCAAGGCTGCCAGCCTCACTCTCTGGCAGGACCACCAGCTTCCCTGTCCCCTCCTGGCCCAAAGGCCCCGCACTCAGCCACCCTCCCCACTAAGCAGGTTGCCCTTGATTTTGAAAATTCCGGGAATGACCTTCAGGGTGTGAGGTGGCCTTGTAAGACGATCTGGTGTGTTTGCACAGGGCTGTGAGTGGGCCCAGGAGTCCTGCTAAGTCCCATTAGGCCCAGCGTAACCTCAGCCACCTTAGTGGCATGGGGTTCTGGGGGTGACAGGCCACACTGTCACCACGCGGGCTCTGGCTGGCTGACCGTGGGCATGAAGCAACCCCAGAGGGCAGACAGGTGGAGCTGGTCGCGTCAGAGAGCACCCATCACAGCCCTGCACACAGTCAGTGCCCCACATGTGCACCATGTCCCACGTCATTTCAGCCAACGGGGCATCTCCACCCCCAACCTGAACCTTTGCTTTGACCCCAGTTTGGCCAGGGGTCCAGCTGCATCCGAAACCCCACTCTCCAAGAAGTGCTTGGGGTGTTTTTTTTCATGGATTTCGGCAGCCTGGGCACCTCACCCTGGCTCCCCAGGGGCACGCATGGGACGCTCGTTCCGAGGGACAAGTGACTTCTGTGTCTAGATTGTGGTATTGCTCCCTCAACTGGCCACTCTGTGCTGTTGCTAAGTCGCTTCAGTCGTGTCCAACTCTGTGCAACCCCCTAGACGTCAGCCCACCAGGCTCCCCTGTCCCTGGGATTCTCCAGGCAAGAACACTGGAGTGGGTTGCCATTTCCTTCTCCAATGCATGAAAATGAAAAGTGAAAGTGAAGTCGCTCAGTCATGTCCGACTCTTCGCGACCTCATGGACTGCAGCCTACCAGGCTCCCCTGTCCATGGGATTTTCCAGGCAAGAATACTGGAGTGGGGTGCCATTGCCTTCTCTGACTCTGCACTGTGAGGACGTCCATATGGAAGCGGGGCCTCTGAGGCCCCAGGACACGCGTCCTCTGGAAGCCAAAGGTCCTTCTCCTTTAATTGATCGCTTTTTCAAAATAATCGATGTCAACT
The DNA here is from genome assembly GCF_032405125.1 of Capricornis sumatraensis. Classification (NCBI taxonomy): domain Eukaryota; kingdom Metazoa; phylum Chordata; class Mammalia; order Artiodactyla; family Bovidae; genus Capricornis; species Capricornis sumatraensis. The sequence goes on along the minus strand of NC_091069.1, from coordinate 248,959,572 downwards.
TTGTTCCAGCCGAGGGTGTGAATCTTAACCATTTTCTGCAGGACGCTTCCTCTCTTCTTGTGTGACGTCATCCTCCCCGCCTCCCACAGCCATATCCTCTCTTTTATGAGAAGAAAGCTGTGTAACTAAAAAGCAGATCCCAGACAGTGCCCACTCAAGCCCAGCTGAACCAGATTCTTCAGCCTCGCTTCTGGGGAAAAAAAAGCCCAGGGCCCCCTCCGCCCCATATGGCTACTCAGTGCTCTCCCCGAGTCGTCTGCCCGCGCCTCCCCCGGCGCACACCTTACCTGTTGCTTCTGGCTGCCAGCTCCTCCCTCATCTTTTTAATGTCACTCTTGCATTTCTCAATCTCCACCACTTTTAGTCCTTCCACTGGGGACCAAGAGAAACAAGGAGGTTACCATGGATACACGCGAAGGATGGGGAGGCTGGTAACTGGGGGTTACCACGGCTCCCATGTCCACTACGCGGTGGGAAGGAGGGGAGGCTGGCTCAGACACTGGTTCCCACTCCCGCCCACCCTGCTGGTTCTCTGGCCTCCCACTCACTCAGCTGAAACACAGCTGCCCCCAAACACACGCCTGTTCATCGCATTCAGGCCCATTGTCCCTCTAGGATGGAAGCCCCTCCCCCGCCCCACTCCATGAATCTCCACTCTGCCCTCACCCACTTCTTGCTTTCTCTCCATACCCCTAAGCACCAGCTGAGGATCTGGGACAGAGCGTCTTTTATCCCCCAAAGAAAAGGGGGGTTAAGTGTTCCCAGGGTATTAAAATGCAACGGAAGTTTCAGGGGGCAAAATCACAGCTTCCCAGCAAGAATGGAAATTTCATTAAGATAAGGAGCTTTGCACTTTAAGATCCTGTAGAGCAGTTGACCAGGAGAAGTCCAGACCTGAAATGGTGAGAAATGAATAGGCCAGGAGAAGGGCCCCAGGCTTGGTCATACTTCGGGGTGCTGGGGCGAGGGGGGGTCCCTTAAGTCAGCACACTACTATTTTGTTTTCCATCAGAGGATGAACTGGCGTTTACACCCACAAGCGAGTATTCAACTTCAAGGCGTACACACTTGGCAGGTGCATATTTAGCCCAGAAATGCTGCCAGCTTTGGAAAGGCTTTCTGGCTAGAGTCAGTTCATAAGAAATAAAAAAGATGAGCTTTGTTACTTTGCAATCACACCTCGATTTTTATGCAAAAAGATACTACCCACGATGCCACTCATCCCCCTTTTCATCCAGCGTGGCTCTGAATATGGCTAAAAATAAAATGCAGATGATTTCTAAAAGAAAAACAAAGCAGAGCAGCTCGGTGACTTCCGCTGGTTTCCATTAATCCCCTCCCGCCGGGAGGAGCTGTCAGCAGCTCTGGAGCTCATGGCGGTGGGAATTTTCCCAGCACCGCCCTGGGCTCTGGGCAGACAGGCAGGAACTAGAACCTCCCTGGGCGGGTTTTCTAAACATTTCAGGGTCAGGGGCCAAGCGGGGGCCAGGCTTTGCGAAACCACGGCATCCTTCCGTCTATGTGGCAGGAATCTGGAGGATCTGATCTTTGAATCTGGTCCTGGTGACCTGCTTCTCTGCCATGTGGGATGCCAAGGCAGAGGCTCAAAAACCACCTCCTCCCTTCTGTACCAGGACGCGGGGCAGTGAGCTGGAGGGGTGGAGGAAATGACATCGGTACTCCGAGCTCCTGCTGGGACCCCACATCCTCCTCTGGGGTCGGAGGCTCTCAGCCTTCTCTTGCACCACCCTGTTACGAGGTGGACGGAAGCTTGGGTCCACTCCCAAGAAGGAGTGCAGCAGCACACATCGTAAAGGTTTGCACTGGAGCCAGGAGTGTGCACGCCTCACACTCAGGGCATGCCTCAGCCTCGGTCCCACTGCAGACGCTCACCCCTCGGAGGAGGGGACCATGCTGCAGCCGTGTCTGTCACTGGGACATACAGTGGAGTCAACATCAGTGGCAGGAAGGGGCCCAGGAAAGGGCTGCTAACACGTGAAGGGCAGAACATTTCACAAAGGGGAATACAGCTGGAGAAGGGACCTGGCATGTGGCATAGACTTGGATCCAAAAAGGGGGTCCATGTGGGGAAGAGACAGACCATGCTGTATAGTCCAAACCGGGCAGCGGTGCCCTGCCAGGCAGGGTCCACGGTTACACTCATTATGTTTCCAGCATCACTTTTCTGAATACAAAATAACCTATGACTACTACAGAAAATGGAGCAAATACAGGGCCTATCAAAGAAGAGTATTTAAAAATGTATCCATGAGCCCACTGGGCCTGAAGAGAATTCATTTACTATTATATGGTGTTGGAGAAGACTCTTGAGAGTTCCTTGGACTGCAAGGAGATCAAACCAGTCAATCTTAGGAAATTAATCCTGAATATTCATTGGAGGAACTGATGCTGAGGCTGAAGCTCCAATACTTTGGCCACCTGATGCCAAGAGCAAACTCAGTGGAAAAGACCCTGATGCTGGGAAAGACTGAAGTCATGAGGAGAAGGGGATGACAGAGGATAACATGGTTGGACGGTGTCACCAGCTCGATGGAGATGAGTTTGAGCAAGCTCCTGGAGATAGTGAAGCACATGGAAGCCTGGCACGCTGCAGTCCATGGGGTTGCAAAGAGTCAGACACGACTGAGCGACTGAACAACAATATTTTATATATATGTGTGTGTGTATCCCTCCAGGCATTTCTCTCCCACCCCCGTGCATTCTTAATATCTATCTATTTACTCTTATTTTTAAAAAGACAGGAGATTTTCCTGTCAATCCAGTGTTAAGGCTTCGTCTTTCAACGCAGGGGGCCCAGGGTTCAATACCTGGTCGGGGAGCTAAGATCCAATATACCTCGAAGCCAAAAAACCAAAACATAAGATAGAAACAATACTATAACAAATTAGATAAAGACTTTAAAAATGATCCACATCAAAAAAATTTCTTAAAAAAAAATTGGGGGATCATGCCGCTCTGTTTTCTCATTTGCTTTTTTCCATCATCAAGGTCAAGGATGCTCCTGTTAGCAGCTGCCCACTAACTCACGGCTCTTGGTGGCTGCCTGATGTTTGATCGAGTGGGTATTGGAATTGATGTAGATCAGATTCCTTGGCCATTTATTGGGGGTGATGTTAAGATTCAGTCTTTTGGGCTACATGGTATGATATCACTTATCTGAATCTCAGAGATCCAGAATTTACGGCAAAAATGTTTATGAAATGGAGCCTGGTTGCCAAGAAAATTGACGGTGAGCAATGAGGTGGCAAAAAGTGCATTCATCAATGGATGAGAAAACATGTCATGGGGTTAAAGCGCCAGAGCGCAGGGAGGAAGCTGGGAGGCGCTGGGCGGATGCAGGCACGCATAGACCTGGGGCAGTCCCTCCCAGGCCTCGCTGGACACCAGGCTCCCTTTTGGAAAATCCTGGGGGAGCGAGAAGGCCGACTGTGCTGGGCCTCCCCCCAAGTCCTGTGGTGACACAGTGAGGCCCCATGGTGGGGACGGATGTCAGCTGCCCACATCTCGGCCCACTCGTCAGTCCCAAACTTTAAACACAGGTGGGCACAGACCAGAGCCTCAGACTAGTGGCCTGAGCATCACATGGACTCTGCTGGCCTCTCTCGGACTTTAGAAGCGGTTCCATGGGCCTCTGCAGGTCACAGCCACCCTGGAGGAGAATGTTCAGGAATGATTCGCTTAGAGTGATGCTGGCTTCAGGAATGGGGCCTCAGTGGGCAGGAGCAAGAGGGTGGTCAGGGAGGCAGCTCTGTCCTGTTCTCTCCCCCAACCAGCCCCACTGGGCTCTTCTGAGAGGCTACTGTGGGCAGGCCAGGCCCTGGTGGGGCTGCAGAGCTTTGGAAATGGTTTACAGACACGTAGGAATAGAGCCATGTTTCAGCATTTCTGCCAAGAACTCTGCTAAGGAATCTGCATAAAGCACATTTCCCGAGCGACAAAAAGAAAAGCAAGGTTTGGTTTCAGTCTTTGGGGTCATTTGCTCGACCTGGCTGTGAACTCAGGCCCCTGGGGCCAGCTCTCCAGTCTTTAGGTTTTGGGCCAGGCCTGGGCAGGGACTGTAGACCGCCAGGCTCCTCTGTCCATAGGGTTTTCTGAGCAAGAATACTGGTGTGGGTTGCCATGCCTTTTTCCAGGGGATCTTCCTGATCCAGGGATGGAACTCAGGTTCAGGTGGTAAAGAATCCAGCTGTCAATGCAGGAGACTTAAGAGACACAGGTTTGATCCCTGGGTCAGGAAATCCCCTGGAGAAGGTAACTGTTACCCATTCCAGTATTCTTGCCTGGAGAATCCCACGGAGAGAGGAGCCTGGTGGGCTACAGCTCATGAGGTCGCAAAGAGTCAGACATGACTGAGCGACTAAGCAGGTGGCACGCATGGGCAAGGACAAAGGCTGGATGGGAGCAGGGCTGCCCTGTGCCTGCAGGGTGCCCGGGCCTGTCCTGCAAACAAGAAGAAAGGAAGGGAGGGAGGTGGGGGTGCCCTGGACGGTTCACCTCCAGCCGGGAAGCTAGAGGAGGCCCGGGGTGTCCTGTGTTTAAAACAGCCTTCCATCTAAGTGAGACCCCAGCCTCCCGAAGAAGGAAAACATTGTGTAGAAAAGGAAGGAAAGCCTTTAAGGTGAATTAACAGCCACAGAAAAATTTATATTTGACTCCAAAAAATTAAACACTTGAGAAGGTTAAAAAAAAAAGCAGGAAATTCCATTCAAACACAAGTCAAACCAATGTAACGTGGTTTACAGATGGGCAGTTCTAGCTGGTGCCTCTCTGGACCTCAGAAGCAGAGAACAGTCAGTAGCAGCTCAGACACACCAGACACAGCACGTATGCGTGTGAGCATGGCGCGCATGTCTGTTCATATGTGTATGTATGTAAGGGTTTGTGTATTTTCGAGTATATGTGCCCATGTTTCTGTGTGTGTCTACATGTATGGGTGTGTATGTGCCTCTGTGTGCATGTCTCTCTGTGTGTCTGTGTGCATGCCTCTGTGAGTATGTGTGCGTCTGTGTGCGTGTCTCTATGTGTGCCTCTGTGTGTGTGCCTCTGTGTGTGTGTCTGTGTGTGTGCCTCTGTAGCTCTGTATGTGTGTCCCTCTATGTGTCTGTGTGTGTATGCCTCTGTGTGTGTGTTTGTGTGTGTGTGCCGCTCTGTGTGTGCCGCACTGTGTGTGTATTCCTCTGTGTGTATGTGTGCGTGTGTGTGTCCACGTGTGGCCTAGTGGAGCAGCCTGGCAGCCTTCACAGGCTGGCTTGATTCTGGCAGCAGTGCAGGGTTGGAACTGACCTTCTGAGAGGCTGGGGTGACTAGTTCCCCAAGTGACTGATGGCAGAGGTCTGACGGCCAGACCCCTGTCCAGAGGGCCTCCCCTGTCTGCTTTCAGGGTCCCTGGGATGTCTTTGGGGGAGGCACAGATGCTACATCTGGGCAGCTCTTTGGAACTCATACCCTCCTGCCCCGGGGGCTCAGCTCAGGTGAGGCAACTGTGGTCATTTCCGTGTTAACGGTGGAGCCTGGGGAGTCAGGGAGCGGTCAGCCACAAGCGTCAGGAGAGGACAGGCCTAAAGCCAAGTGGAGTTCAAGGGGCACAAGACCCACCTCCTGCGGTGTGTGAACCCCCACATTCCTGTGCATGGTGGGCAGCCAGGAGGAGGTGGGGGTGCTGGGGGCTGACATGGGCAGAGGTACTAAAATGGGGCTGGGGGTAACCCGCTGCCCAGAGGGCCCCCCAACCCCAACGATCCAGCTGACCAAAGCGCCTGGAACCCTAACCCTGACCCTCTCCTCCCCCTGAGAAATGCAAGCCCCCTCCATCCCTCCCATTCAGGGCCCAGGTCTCCGGTGCTAGAATGAACACAACTAGTAAAAACACGAGTAACTGTGATCTCGTGAGCCTGGACCGAGTCTTCCAGGTAACCTATGTGCATGGGTGTGACTTCTGTGATTCACACAAAGCCCTAGGAGGAGATTCGAGCTAGTTCTGGAGGATTTGGGGCAAGGACAGGCCAGGGAGACGGTTACTGGGGCTCTGTCCTTTAATGGTCCTCAATCCATGAGCCACTTGAAGGCAAAATACAGACACTTCTCTGCCTGATTGCTGCTCTCACACCCAGGGACCGGAAGCCCTCAGTCTCACAGCTCTCGGCAGGAGTTCTGAAAATTAATTAACGGCCTCTTTAACTCGCCTGTGTACAAAGAATGGAAGGCCTGGGGCTGGCTTCTGTACAGGGAGGGGCCAGTGGAGCTGGAGGAGAGGAGGATGAAGCAGGATGAAGCAGGAGGCACCTGCCGCCCCCCTCCACCCGCCAGGCATCTGCTCCCCAGGTGGTGACTGGAAGACGGCTCTTCTCTTAAGTGTAGGCAGTGACTCAGCAGTGAACGCTTTTTGTGATCTCTGCCTGAACCACTTCCCACGTGTGGACAGTTCTACCCCGTGGGGCTTGGTGGGAAGTGGGGCTTGCCTCCCACTGCAGAAGATGAAACAGCAAACGCTCACAGCAGTGGGTTGAATTGTGCCTCCGTAAGAGACAGGCAATGACATGGGGAAAAGCTATGATGAATCTAGAGAGTGTAATAAAAAGCAGAGACATCACTTTGCCAACAAAGGTCTATAGAGTCAAAGCTATAGTTTTCCAGTAGTCGTGTACGGATGTGAGAGCTGGACCATAAAGAAGGCTGAGTGCTGAAGACCGATGCTTTTGAACTGTGGTGCTGGAGGAGACCCTTGAAGGTCCCTTGGACTGCAAGGAGATCAAACCAGTCAATCTTAAAGGAAATCAACTCTGAATATTCACTGGAAAGACTGATGCTGAAGCTGCAGCTCCAATCCTTTGGCCACCTGATGTGAAGAGCCAACTCATTGGAAAAGATCCTGATGCTGGCAAAGATTGAAGGCAGGAGGAGAAGGGGACGACAGAGGACGTGATGGCTGGATGGCATCACCGACTAAATGGACATGAGTTTGAACAAACTCCAGGAGATGGTGAAGGGCAGAGGAACCTGGCATTCAGCAGTCCATGGGCTGCAAAGAGTCGGACATGACTGAGCAACTGAAGAAGGGAGAGGCTCACATCCTGATCCCCAGAACGCAACTGTGACTTGTTTAGGAGATGGATCCTGAGAGCGGATTGTCCCGGGTGAGGGTGGGCTCAAAATCCAGAGAGAGGTGCCTGATGCGGGAAGGTAGGGGAGACCTGAGTGCAAAGGAGGGCAGGGGGAGGCTGAGTGCAGTGACGGCCACACGTCAAGCCCGTGGGCAGCCTGGGAGCCACAGCAGGCTCGGGACAGGGTCCCTCCAGGAGGGACTGGCCCTGCGGCACCTTGACCTCGGCATCTGGCCTCCAGACTGTGGGAGAATTCATTCCTGTTGTTCCAACCCCCTAGTTTGGGTGCTTTGACATGACAGCCACAGGAAACTAACATACTCAGTTTCTCTGGCCTTCCCTGCAGTGGGCAGGGGTAGGGCGCGGGGTGTGTGTGTGTGTGTGTGTGTGTGTGTGTGTGGGCATGGGGTCCACTCTGTCCAGACTCTGGACCTGCAGCTGGTGAACAGAGAAGAAGCCTGATGTTTGCAGCAGTGGCCACGAGCTGTGGGGGGTCCCGACACTGATCTTGGGGTGCTGGGGATAGTGTACATCTGGGGCTCAGATCCGCCAGATCTGAGTCCTCACAGCATCAGCTCTATGTGGGGTATGGGGCATTGCTCCTGCTGTACAGCTACTGAGGAGCCTCATCCTGACACTCTCAACACCCAGGGGACCCCCCACCCCTGCCAAATCCCTCAGAGGCAAAACCTCTTTTCTGCTCAATGTGGCCACGACTAGTGTCTGTGGCAGTGGCTACAAGACCAGCTGCTACAGCAGCTTTCTAACCTGCTCTTCCTCGAGCCTCCCCTCAAATCCCCAGCTTCTCATGGTGAAAGGTGCTGGTGAAAGCCCTAGGACCTCAGGGCTTGTTGTTCAGTCACTAAGTCTTGTTCAACTCTTTGCAACCCCATGGACTGCACAATGCCAGGCTTCCCTGTCCTTCACTATCTCCCGGAGTTTGCTCAAACTAATGTCCATTGAATTGATGACGCCATCCAGCCATCTCATCCTCTTTTGACTTCTTCCCCTCTTTCCCTTAATCTTTCCCAGCATCAGTCTTTTCCAGTGAGTCAGTTCTTCCTATCAGGTGGCCAAAATACTGGAGCTGCAGCTTCAACATCAGTCCTTCCAATGAATATTCAGGACTGATTTCCTTTAGGATTGACTGGTTTGATCTCCTTGCAGTCCAAGGGACACTCAAGAGTCTTCTCTAACACCACAGTTCAAAAGCATCAATTCTTCGATGCTCAGCCTTTTTTATGGTATTTACTTTTCCAATTTGCTGAATGAACTCAAGCAGGTCGCTTAATCTCTTTGGCTCTTTCACTGCCAATGGGGAAAATAGAACTGTTTTGCAGCTCTAATGACCAAATGGATGTAAAAAACGCTGCCGCACTTTGAAAAGGGTAACTGTAAATCACGATTCAAATTCTTTAGGCGAATTCGTTTTGGACATAATTGTGATTTTTTTTTTCTTGGAAAAAACCAAACAGTTCACACAAGGTATGAAAAGTGACCTTCAATGAGTTAGCCAGGTAGAGGCTGTGATGCCATCCTGATAGCCTCACGTCTGGAGTCCGTTTACTCACTCCGCAAGTCAGTAAATGCAGTGCCCAGGAGCCATTAACCTTGACATTAGCGTTGACACTGACAAAGAGCCATCTCTTTGGGCCCTGGGCGGGGAATTGTGGACCACAAGGAATTCAAGCACTGCCTCTTATTTTACGGATGGGACACAAAGGGTGACTGACTGGAAGCTGTTATCTTCCGGAGTTTTAGCTACTTGGTCACTGAGTCAGGCCTTGGTGGTCATTCAGTAGACATCTTCCCCTAAAACTGAAACCACAGAGTACGGGTTGCTGTGTTCTCATTTATGTAGAAAGGGACACACACAAGCTCTTCTGCAGAGGTTCCTCTCCGGGCGGGCCCGGTCTAGGAAGCCCCGTGGTTTCCTCTGTGCTCTAATTGCAAATTACTGTGTACTTCTAACATGTTGCGAGTTACTGGGTTACTTTTAAAACAGAATAAAACACTTAAGATTCATCACTCTTCTAACCTTTGTTAACTTCAAAGGTAAGTACTGAGTATTTCACAAAGACAAGACATTCGTTCTGAGCCTCACCTCCCCTGCCATCATCACTCACCATGGCTTAAGTGGCTTAATTTAAACTAGGGTTAAAAGACACATCAGCAAAAAGGCATCAACATGCCACTCACATTCGACACGTTTCTCTAGCACTGCCAAGTGATTTGCAACTTCGGCTTTCAGCTCGTTGATTTTAAAAGCTCTGGGAAGGAAAAAAACAAAACAACATAACTCCTCAAATTCTCCAAGTTAAAGTGGGTTCAGTCAACATCTGCCAGCTCCTTGCCATGGTGAGGCCCACAGGTGGGCTGGTGAGGGGCCCAAAGAGAGGAGTTGCTTTTAAGGAACTCCTGGGAGTTGGAGACGGGCGGGGAGGAGGAAAAGGACACACTCTGGAATTATCTCGAAGGTGTATTTTTCAAGACTGGAACACAGAGTGGGCATGATTACTCCCCATACCTGGCTAGTGAGCAGATGCTCTCTGGGGAGGACCTGGGTTCTCTGCTCACCCCTGGCATGGACCAGCACTCACCCCACCCCACCCCTCAACCTCGCCAACACACACCCTGTCCCACTGGGCACAGAACACCTTAGGCAGCTGGTGTGCCCTTCTCTGGGATCCAACCCATTTAGTTCAACAACTCTTGGGCTTTAAGAAAATACCCTATGCCTTCTCCCCATTTCAACTACCCGGGGGGCAGTAAGATGCCATAGGAGGTAACTGAGAAAACGCAAAGCATTGACTCCAGAATGGCAGAATAACTCAGAATGAAGAGTGAGCCAGAGATCCACCCAGGATCTCTGCTGTCAGTTTCCGTAGGCTGAAGTCCTCACCCCAGAAGAGCCAGCTGAGGAAATTCTCAGCAACACGGGTTCTTACTCTGAAAACACCAGCAGGAGAGCATCTCCTGGACCCCATGCATGCTGGCTTAGTTACAGAATTCCCCAAAGGACCCCACCAGGCAGGTAGCTTCTCCGGGGAAGTGATAGATGAGAGCCCACCGGCTGAGATAGCCTCAAGACAAAGGGCCCACCCACCAAGAAGAGAAAGAGTACCCAGCCCTGGAAAGGATGCATCCAGATTCTGTACCTTGAGAACTGCTCCGCCACCTGGGTCAGCACGTTCTGGATCAGTTCTTCTTTCTCTGCGGATGAGAAAAGAAAGACTGATGGAAAAGGGTGCACTCTGTGGACCATGGGCTGAACCCCAACACCGTGCCCAGGAGCTGCCTGGGTACCTGGGAGGAGGGGTGCTCTGGCCACTGGTCAGCAGCAGGGCCTCTCCTGGGCCTCAGGTTTCCCGTCCAGCTTCAGAGGCCCTTTCCCCCGGGACAGCTCTCACTGGTGCCTCAGCAGAGTGGCCGGGGCTGTGAACCTCCTGCAGTCAGCACCAGCCATAAAAGCAGGCAGGACTGGTCTTTAAATACAGGACACTTTCATGCGGTGACCTGGTCCATTTTATGGGGGCAATTACTATGACGGAAAGTTCAAGGGATATTTTGAGTGCAACACACACTGTTCTCACGGTAGGTCCCAGAGAGAGGAAGCGGCTGGGGTGAGCGAGTTTGTCCCTCTGTTGCCTGGCACATAAAACTGGGCTGGGCGGCTGGGTTTACAAGGTTCAGACCCCAGGCTGTATGTAGCTGCCCATTTTCCTGTTTCCTGACTGGGCCCAGTTCAGGATGCCTCATAGAAGGTGTGGAATGCATGGCACCATTCCAGCCACTCTATGCTCTTGGGAAGGGTGGGCTCTCCCCTTGGTTCCAGGTGACAGTCTAGTTCACACCCTAAAACTCTGGGGACCTAAACAAGGCTTCCTCCTGAACTCATATAAGCTTCCATATAGCTTCTAAAACTGACACAAATCAAAACCAAGCCAAGCCTGTCCAGACAAACAAAATCCCCAATAGTCTAATTTGGCAACAGGGCTCAAAAGCTAAAAATGTTCACGTGCTCTGATTTATTGTTTCCAATTCTAGGAAAAACCACATATATGGACACAAAAGATGTTCATCACGACGTTATTTAACACGGTGAAAACTGTAATGGCCTATATGTCCATCAAATGGACATCACTTATACCATTTAAATGTGGTATGGTGTCTTGGTACTGTGGAAACATATTCTGCTACTAGGAATAATATCTTAGAAAAATGTTCATGCCTATTATAAAACTAAGAAAGTCATAATACAGTGTGATTCCATTTCTTAAAACTTGGGAGAGTATACTCCAAAATAATAATAGTAGTTACTTTTTGGTTGTAAGATTATATATAAGCTTTTTTCCTTATTTTTGTTTCTCTATATCTAATATACTTCTATAATAACTTTTGTTAATTTCAAAGAAGTATTTAAAAAAATAATCTAAAATAACCTCTAGGACCTGCCAAAGGAAAGAGTAGGCCAGATGACCCATGGTTTTCTCCGGCTTTAGCATTCTATGACTTGATGAGAAGAAGGAAAACGATGTCCCATCATATCTCTGGGAAATGCAAGGGTAAAAATGTCAGCCAGGAAACTTTATTGAGCCACATGTTGAGCTGATCAAAGTTCTATCCTTCAGAGAGGACCAGACCCCCCAGGGAAGAAAAATGGTGGCTCCATTGACAAGACCCACCAGTGAGAAGGCTTCATAGGCCTCCTTGGTGAACTTAGCAGTATTTTAGATCACTTACTCTGAAATCTTGGGCAAAAGTGTATCACATAACCTTGAAGAGTTAGTGGTCTGTCTCAGTCTTGAGCTATATTTAAAAGTCCATCAACAGTTGCAGAATGCACATTCTTTTCAGGTGCCTCTGAAGTGAAGTGAAAGTCGCTCAGGTGTGTCTGACTCTTTGCGACTCCATGGACTCTACAGTCCATGAAATTCTCTAGGCCAGAATACTGGAGTGGGTAGCCTTTCCCTTTTCCAGGGGATCTCCCCAACCCAGGGATCAAATCCAGGTCTCCTGCACTGCAGGCAGATTCTTTACCAGCTGAGGCACAAGGGAAGCCCTGTGCCTATGAAGCATATACCAAAATAGACCATAGGTTGGTCCACACACACACAAAACCCACAACAAATTTAAAAGAACCACAACCAAACAGAGTATGGTTTGTGACCTTTAAGAGAATCAAACTAGAAATCAGTAACAGAAAGATCTTCAAACACTTTGAAACTAAATGACACACTTCTAAGTAATACATGGGTCAAAGAGGAAATCTTAGGGATACAAAAATAGATACCGAATGATAATTGCGTTACAGAATTTTGTTGTTTTCTGCCAAGGAGAATGAAAACGAAAATACAACACATGAAAATTTAGTGGTGGGACACAGCTAAAGCAGTGCTGAGAGGAATGTTTATAGCACTGTATGCTTGCATTCTCAGAGAGGAAAACTCTTAACGCCATAATCTAAGAACCTAGAAAAAGAAAAGCAAAAATAAACCCCCAAGGACAGCAGAAGGAAGGATATAATAAAAAGCAGAAATCAGTGAAACAGAAAACAGAAAAGCAACACAGGAAATCAATGAAACAAAGGACTGGTTATTTAAAGATATCAACACATTGACAAATCTCTGGCAAGACTAAGAAACACAGAGAGAAGACACAGATCACCAGTGTCTGGGATGAAAGGGGAGACAACACTACGGACCTTGCAGGCCTCAAAAGGGCAACAAGGAGACACAAAACACGACTCTAAACACAGAATCTTGACATCCTAGACAAAAATGGACCAGATCCGAGAAAAGTATGACCCACCGCACTCCTCCAACATGAAGCACACAATGTGAACAGTCTGCAACTCTTAAGGAAACTGTCCTTATTTTAAAAAAAATCCCTCCAAAGAAATTTCCAGGCGCAAATGGTTTCACTGGAGAATTTTACCAAACATTTAGAGAAGAATGAATCAGTCCTTCAAGAATTCAACAATGTCTTCTAGAAAATAGAAGAGAAGGGTACGTTTTTTGATTCACTTTATGAAGCTAGTATTAACCTGATACCAAATCTAACAAAGACAACAAAAAAGAAAACTGCAAGTCAATATCTGCCATTAATATGAATGCAAAGATTCTTAACAAAATATCAGTGATTAGAATTCAGCAAAATATAAAAACAGAATAAGTGAGTTCAACATGGTCACAGCACACACAATAAATATACAAATTGACTGTATTTATATACACTAGCAATGACCATGTAGACACTGAAATTAAAATCACAGCACCATTTATAAACACTTGAGAAAACTCAAATAACTTAAGTGTAAATAAAGCATGATGAAGTCGTGTGTTGAAAACTACAAAACTCTGGTAAAAGAAAGATATAAATGGTGAGACCTACCATTTTCATAAGAGTCTTGTGAGGGTGAAAGAGGAGAGTGAAATCGCTGGCTTAAAACTCAACATTCAGACTAAGATCATGGCATCTGGTCCCATCACTTCATGGCAAATAGATGGGGAAAAAGTGGAAGCAGTGACAGATTTTATTTTCTTGGACCCCAAAATCACTGTGGATGGTGACTGCAGGCATCTGTGGAGTTAAAAGACACTTGCTCCTTGGAAGGAAAGCTATGACAAACTTAGATAGCATATTAAAAAACAGAGATATCATTTTGCTGACAAAGGTCTGTAGAGTTAAAGTTATGGTTTGTCCAGTAATTATGTATGGATGTGAGAGTTGAACCATAAAGAACATGAGCACTGAAGAATTGATGCTTTTGAACTGTGGCCCTGGAGGAGACTCTTGAGAGTTCCTTGGACTGCAAGGAGATTAAAGCAGTCAATCCTAAAGGAAATCAACCCTGACTATTCATTGGAAGGACTGATGCTGAAGCTGAAGTGTCACTACTTCGGCCACCTGATGCAAAGCGTCAACTCATTGGGAATCACCCTGAAAAGGTGATTGGGAAAGATTGAGGCCAGGAAGAGAAGGGGGTGACAGACAATGAGATGGCTGGATAGCATCACGGACTCAATGGACATGAGTTTGAGCAAGCTCCAGGAAATAGTGAAGGACAGGGAAGCCTGGTATGCTGCAGTCCATGGGGTCACAGAGTCAGACACGACTTAGTGACTGGGTAACAACGACAAAGGCAAAGTGGACTCTGGATGTAAAATAGGAAACTATAAAACTTAGAAAGAAATAGAGGAAAATCTTCAGATTCTTGGGCTAGGCAGAGGGTTCTCAGACTTGACAACAAAAACAATCCATAAGAGGGAAAATTGATAAACTGGACTTTATCAAAGGTAGAACTTTTCCTTTGGGAAAAATTCTGCTATGAGATAAAAAGGTATATAGTCTGGGGAAAAAAATATTTGCAAACCGTATCTGACAAAGACTTGAAAACAGACGGTGAAAAGAATAGCAAGAACTCAACAGTAAAAAAACAGAACAATTCAGTTTGAAAACGGGCAGGGCACAGACATTTATTCATCTGCTTGTTTTGGCTTGTGGGATCTTGGTTCCTGATCAGGGATTGAATCCCAGCCCCCACAGTGAACGCCCTGAGTCCTAACCACTGGACCACCAGGGATTGCCATGAGCAGACATTTTACTGAAGAGAATATACAGATGGATGATAAGCACATGAAGAGATGCTGAGCTACATGAGTCATTGGGAAATGCAAATGAAATCACACTGAAATATCACTGCACACTTATCAAAAAAGCTAAAAAAAATAAAAAAAAAGTGACAACCCCAAATGCTGGAAAAGATGTGGAGAAACTAGCTTACTCACACACTGCTGGTGGGAATGTAAACCAGAACAGCTATTCTGGAAAAGGGTTTGGCAGTTTCTTAACAAAACTAAATATACAATTACTGTACGACCTGCACCTGCCCTCTGGGACAGAGAAGTGACAGGTTATGTTTACACAGAAGTCAGTACACAATGTTCTGAACAGTTTTAATTTTTAATGGCCCTAAACGAGAAACAACCCAGATGCCCTTCAGTAGATGAATGAATAAACAAACTGTGTTCCGGCCACACCATGAAATATTACTCAGTAATAAAAAAGACTGAACTTGTGATACACATAATAGCCTGGATGCATTTCTAGAGAATTACGCTGAGTGAAAAAATTATGCTGAGTCAATCCCCAAACTCACTCATTTATAGAACATTCTTGAAATGACAAAACTATAGAGATGGAGAACAGATTAGTAAGTGTCAGGGTTAAGGGGCAGTGGATAAAGGGATCTGGATGACACTATAGAAAAGATGCTTGCTCCTTGGAAGGAAGGCTATGACCAACCTAGACAGCCTGCTAAAAAGCAGAGACATCACTTTGCTGACAAAAGTCTATACAGTCAATGCTACAGTTTTTCTAGTAGTCAGGTATGTCTGTGAGAGTTGGATCAAGAAGAAATTTGAGTGCCAAAGAATTGATGCTTTCAAACTGTGGTGCTACAGAAGACTCTTGAGAATCTCTTGGACTGCAAGAAGATCAAATCAGTGAATCCTAAAGGAAATCAGTCCTGAATACTCACTGGAGGACTGATGCTGAAGCTGAAGCTCCAATACTTTAGTCACCTGATGCAAAGAGCCAACTCATTGGAAAAGACCCTGATGCTGGGAAAGACTGAAGGCAGGAAGAGAAGGGGGTGACAGAGGATGAGATGGTTGGATGGCATCACCGACTCAATGGACATGAATCTGAGCAGACTCCAGGACAGTCAAGGACAGCGAAGCCTGGCATGCTGCAGTCTCTGGGGTCACAAACAGTTGGCGACAACTTAGCCACTGAACAACATGGAAGGACAGCACGAAGGCCCCTTGGGGGACGAGATGCTCTGTGCCTGGACTGCAGCAGTGTCTGGGGTGAGATCTTATTGCAGTCTGAAGGGTGTTACCGTACCAGCAAAAAGGGTACAGGGTGCCTGGGTCTCTGCATTTTTTCTTACAACTGCATGTGACTGTATAATGACTTAAAAAAAGTTTAACAAAAAATTTAATAGATAGTATGGAAAGAAAAAGTTAAGGAGTAATTTTCCCTTGTCTTTTGAGGTGGGCTCCTTTGAACATTACAGGATTTTTTTAAGATTTTTTTTTTTTTTGATGTGGACTATTTTTTAAGTCTTCATTGAATTTGTTATAGTATTGCTTCTGTGTTACATTTCGATTCTTTGGCTGAGAGGTATGTGGGAATCTTAGCTCTCCGACCACGGCTCTAACTGCACCTCCTGCACTAGAAGTCTTAACCACAGGATTTTGATGCTGAAATTTAATTTCTACTTCAAGCACTTCATCCCATACCTTCCTTTTCCTGGCTGAATTCGAGGGTCAGATATTCACATGCCAGTCCATGTAACAGCTACACCTCAGCCCATGTGCCACCCATGTCAACAAATCTGATGTCTTCAGAAAGGGCACAGGCACAAAGGTAACCTGGCAGGGAGAGAGCCCCAGGGTGCCGGTGCCCAGGTCATGGCACTTATTCTGCTGCCATCTCTGTAATTTCGCCCAGAGCTGCTTCTTCAGATCCTGCACAATCTACATTCCTGGGCAAGGGGAAAGGGCAAAGAAAAAAATGCCTCTGTGCAAAAGGCCAACCACACCCACACATCCATAAACACAGCCTGTTCAGGAAGTGGGTGCCTCCCCCGCCCCACCCCAGTGCGCTGGAATTCCTGCCGCAGGTCACTGCTTCCTCCCAGGGGAGTTCTGAACTTAAACTGTGTGCAGAATACTCTGGGCAGAGCCTGGCCGGTGGTGCGCACTCCTGCCTTAGCTGTCACCACTGCTATACTAAGTCATTAAAGGTTGCCAGCATCCACAGGTGCTGTCATTCTGTCACTAAGGGTCCCTGACAGCCACAGGTGTTGTTATGTCACTAAGGGTCACCAATAGCCATTGTTGTTCAGCTGCTAAGTTGTGTCTGACTCTTTGCTACCCATGGACTGTAGCACGCCAGGCTTCTCTATCCTCCACTATCTCCCAGAGTTTGCTCAGATTCATGTCTATTAAGTCGATGATGCTATCTAACCATCTCATCCTCTGCCACCCCCTTCTCCGTTTGCCTTCAACCTTTCCCAGCATCAGTCTTTTCCAGTGAGTCAGCTCTGCATCAGGTGGCCAAAGTACCGGCGCTTCAGTTTTAGCATTAGTCCTTCCAATGAATATTCAGCATTGATTTCCTTTAGGATTGACTGGTTTAAGTCTTGCAGTTCAAGGGACTCTCAAGAGTCTTCTCCAGCATCACAATCCAAAAGCATCAATTCTCTGATGCTCAGCCTTCTTTATGGTCCAACTCTCACATCCATACATGACTGCTAGAAAAACCACAGCTTTGACTCTATGGACCTTTTTTGGCAAAGTGATGTCTCTGCTTTGTAATATGCTGTCTAGGTTTGTCATAGCTTTTCTTCCAAGCAGCAGCAGGCATAGGTGTCGTTACATGACTAAGGGACCCTGGCATCCACAGCTGTTGTTCCATCACTAATGGTCACTGAGCAGCTGTTCTATCACTGAGGGTTGCTGGCAGCTACGGGCTCTCTGATACCTTCTCTTGCTTTGAGTGCCTTCCCTGGTGTGTTCAGGGTCCCTGGGGTGACAGGCTGAACTCTGTGGGGGCAGGGAACCATGTCCAGGCTGAGAAGCAGCAGCATCCTTCCTACAGTGTCCTGAAGGTGCTTTTCAGTTCCCCAGGGCCTCTGGAAGCCTCGGGTAGCCCTAAATTCCTGGATTTAGGGGCAACAAGCAGTTTTCAATTGCATATATGAGTCAGTCCCAACTTTGGTGGCCAAACCACACTGTATCAGGAAAAGCTGACAGTATGTATGTGCGTGCTAAGTCACCTCAGTCATGTTTGACTTTTGGCGGCCCCATGGACTGTAGCCTGCCAGGCTCCTCTGTCCATGGAATTCTCCAGGCAAGAATACTGGAGTGGGTGGCGATTTCCTTCTCCAGGGGCTCTTCTCAACCCAGGGATCGAACCCCCATCTCTTCTGCATTGGCAGGTGGGTTCTTTACCACTAGCGCCACTTGTAGGAAACCCACTCTTTGCTAGATACTGCGTGGCATATACAGAATTTTAAAAATTAAAGTATATTCAAGTGCTTCTGCTTTGAGAGTTTTAGATAGCTTTAAGAATAAGCAGCCACTGAATGTAATTGGTATAGCCACTATGGAGAACAGTACGGAGGTTCTTAAAAAAAACTAAATGCAGAGCTAATATAAGACCCTGCAATCCCACTCCTGGGCATATATCCAGAGAAAAATATGGCCCGAAAAGATACATTCTCCACAATGTTCACTGAAGCACTGTCTACAATGGCCAAGACATTGAAACAACCTAAATGTCCATCGACAAAGGAATGGATAAAGAAGCTGTGGTGTGTGTATATATACACACACAGTGGAAGACTACTCAGCCATTAAAAAGAATGAAATAAGGCCATTTGCAGCCACATGGGTGGACCTAGAGAGTGTCATACTGAGTGAAGTGAGCCAGACAGAGAAGGAGAAATGTCATATGGCATGCCGCATATGGGGAATCTAAAAAGAAATGATACAAATGAACTTAACTTACCAAGGAGAAAGAGACTCACAGACTTAGAAAATGAACTCATGGTTGCCGGGGTGGGGGAAGGGATAGTTGAGGACTCTGGGAAGACCATGTGCACACTGCTATATTTAAAACGGATAACCAACAAGACCTGCTGTATAGCACATGGAACTTTGCTCAACGGCATGTGCCAGCCTGGATGGGAGGTGGGGGAGAATGGAAGCATGTATATATATGGCGGATCCCTTCACTGTTCACCTGAAACTATCACAACATTGTTACCTGGCTATGCCCCAACACAAAATGTCATTGTTGTCAAAATAATAATAATAAAATTACCATCCACACCAGGGATGCTGGCAGTTCAAGATTGGACATGACTGGGGGTCTTTGCGAGGGGTCATGCTGGTGTCCTACTGGACTGTTGAAAAGCCTTTGGAAGTTTCTGAGACAACCGAGAGGGGAAGTAAGACTGAGAGGACAGGAGTCAGCAGAATGCCTGCTGGCTCACAGAATGGAGGCTGCAGCGGAGGTGGCCCACGGCCATGGGTGACCCACTTGTTCTCCAGAGAAGACTCTGCTCCGTGAGAACAGCTGATGTATCATCAGAAGTGTCCCCAGGTCTAGGACATGCTACTGAATGTCAAGGATGCTACTCCAAGCTCACCACGATTTAATGAGTGCCCGTGGCTTTAACTAAGGCAAAGATTTAATGAAGGCCAAACGGTCAGCCGTCAGCACAGAGGTCTCGTCACCAGCCTCTGCAGGTCTGGGCTGCTCTCTCCCTGCTCACACCTAGACAGGACTGGCTTAAATATGCTGGGGGCCTCGTCCGCTGACCTCCTGGGTAACTGGCCCTGCTGGGTAGATGCTGGGGCTACCAGAGTCTCCCACCTATTACAGAACAGTTGCGTTTAGTTCCAGAACCATCTTGCAGCCTGGCAGCATCTGAACTGGGTTTTCTGGATATTTCTGGACTGTGGCTTCTATCAGGGTGGCCCTCAACCTGACTTGGGCCAGAACTAAGGGATCAGGAGCAGCCCACCCCCTGGAGACTGGTGCAGTTGCCCAGCGGGGGTTGTGGGCAGGACTCTGCCTGTGGGCTGGCAGGATGGGTACCCTTCCTCATGGTGTTTCTTCAGCTGCCCCTGTGAGTGGCCAGAACAGCATCCCTGCCTGCCTTCCCCCGGTGCCAGAGGCTGCTGCCCGACTCTGCTGCTGTGCATGCTTCAAGGAACCCGCCTCCGCCTCTCCCAGCCCTTCCAGGAATTGTTTATTTGTTTCAGACAAATCTGCAGCGCAGAGTGACATAAAAGTCAGGTTTAACTGACTGACAAGACAGCCAAACCCTCCAATTCCTACCTCAGAGGTCAGCTGAAGGCGATGCCCTGGCCAGCTAGGCCAGTCAGCTGACAGGTACTGCTCTCTCCATGCCGTGCTGGGTGGCACAGAACAGTGGACAGAACACTGGACTGTCCACGGCCATTCCTCCATCCTCCGCACACCCAGGCTGGTTGGCACATGTACCATCCTTCCTGAGGGCAAATGGGAGACAACCACAGGCCTAATAACACTCTGGCCCCACACCTGTGTCTGCAGGGAGGCGGCCTGGGGACATCGGCATGGGTTCTGGAAACTCAACCCCCAACAGCGTCATGAGTAACACCTGTGGGCACGTGTGTGCTGCCTGGAGTCCACCGTGAGTCCCAATCTCTCCTGATACGTCTGTATAAGTGTTGCACAATATTTTTACTGTGTCTCCATGCTGTCAGTATGATGCACAAACTGTCTGACTTTATCCATCTCACCCAAAGCCCTGAGCACCCTTCAAAAAATATACTTAACTGACTCCCTCCCAAAGCTTTTTCTAAAAAAACATGGATATTCCTTCATAAGGGCATGTCTTGCTTTTGCATTAGAGAAAATCACCCCCATCTGAGACCCTGAATATTGGGGGTGCATTTATTTCCAGAGCTGTGTGTAGGTAGGGCCGGGAGGGGACTTCCTGTCTGTCCCCTCCCACCCCTCCTTCTGAGGGTGGCATTGCCCCTCTCCAGGGAAGAAGGGGGGGACTCACCTCTGCTCCACTTTTGCTCTCCTGGCCCCTCCAGCCAGCGAGGCCATTCTAGCCCCGGGCACAGTCATGGCAATTCGCTGTTTATGGAGGTCATAAAACAAAGAGCAGAAGGAGGGCGCTTCCTTTACAGCCCAGGAGCACAAGAAAGGGGGATGATGAACAGTGGCCTGGCCTCCCTCCTTAAAGAGACAAGCACTGTTTCCTCTGTCTGTCCTGCCAAGAAATCACCCTCGGCTATTGGCGGCCAAAGGGATGTTCCAGGCTCAGTGTGGCTTCAACTAGATGCTTTCACTTCCTGGTAGCCGTTCTGATGAGACAAAGAAAGCGAAGGGGACCCTGGGGCCCTGGCGACCATATCTGATGTGGGGAGAGTGTCTCCTACATAGCTGTCTTGGCTGAGCCCTTGCAGGCTCGCTGCAGACCTGCCAGCCCTCGGCGGCAGGAACTGGACTGTGTCCCCTTCCGTTCTGGAGCTGGGATTCGAGCTCTGCATAGCTGAGTCTGACCTCAGATGTCTGGGCACAATTCCTCCTTTTGCCCTCCTCTCCCTTTAGGCTCAGTTTTTGAGAAAAATGTCTCAGAGGGAGTAGCTCCTGGGATAGACAGCAATGCAACTTTATTGTTTCATAATTGCAACAACCACGGCAGTCTTTATGGAGCACTTCCTAGATTCCAGGCACTCTTCTGAATGGTTTGTACATGCTGATCATGTAAGGCTCCTAAGAGCCTGAAGTGGCTGCTGATGTAGCGAGAAAGCCTCGGTGTGACTCGGCCAGACCCCCTGGTGCACCCCAGGCATGTTCCCACGTGGGCTGCAAAGACGGGCAGTGTCGCCTGTGATTATGTATCTTTTTCTTTTCCCTTATATTTCTTCTGATTTTTGCTTTATGTATCTTTGTTTCTCTGTTCTTAGGTGTCTAATGGTTTATGATGTCTATCTTCTTTGTGAATTGTACCTTTTATCATTAAAAATGTAAGAGAAAAACAAATATTGTCTATTAATGCATATGTGTGGAATCCATAAAAATAGATGAACTTATTTGCAACGCAGCGAGGGTGGAAGGTGGGGTGGGATGAAACGGGAGACTGAGATTGGCATATATACACTACTAGGCAGAAAAAATGTAACTAATGAACCTACTGTAGAGCACAGGGAACTTTACTCAATGCTCTGCGGTGACCTAAATAGGAAGGAAATCCAAAAAACGGGGATATACGTATACATGTGACTGATTCACTTTGATATGCAGAAGAAACTAGCACAGCACTGTAAAGCAACTATACGCCAATAAAATAAATGAACAATAAAAATTAAAAGGCATCAACATAAAAAAAATGAAGATGGGCAGTGTCTCGCTGACCCATGAGGGCAAAGACATTCTGCATACTGGCCTCCTCTCTGAGAACATACCCCCGCCCTCTGCCACCATGGTGTGATGAGGGGGGTGGACTTTTGAGGGAGAAGGACACTCTCAGAGGAATCTGAAGCTGAGAAGTAGCTGCTGACTGATGGTACATGCTGGCGGGACTTTGTCCATTATGTGATAACTTCATGTGTCTTGGTGATAGGACACCCCTGTGGGAAAGTAGCATTACGGTGAGGCCACAGGGAGTCCACCCTGGACCACTGTGTCCGGGCTTTGACGGTGTGCAAAATGACCCCAGAAGATGGGTGTCAGCAAGAAGTCTCTTAGGGTCAACTCTGATCGAAGAAGGTGATGGATGATGGAGGCCTCATCTGACAGGAGGACTGACAGGAGGACTCTTGCAAAACTCTATCAGAAACTGATAGAACCAAAGGTTCTCCCCCATCTGCTGCATAATTGTAGAGGCTGCACAAGATAAATTAAAAATAAAAAAACCCCAGATGACACAGAGGTTGAAATGAGCATGTACTTATAATTGCCTTTCATGTGGCAATTATAAGTATTGGGTTAGTCAGAAAGTTCATGGAGGTTTTTCCATAACATCTTATGGGAAAATCCAAAAGAACTTTTTGGCCAACCAGGTGGCTCAGTGGTAAAGAATTTGTGTGCCAGCATGGGAGGTGGGGGTTCGATCCTTGGGTTGGGAAGATCCCCAGGAGAAGAAAATGGAAATCAGCTCCAATATTCTTGCCTGAAAAATTCCATGGACAGAGGACTCTGGTGGGCTACAGTCCATGCGGTCACAAAGAGTCAGACAGGACTGCGTGAGTGAGCATGCAGTACACCCAAAAACTAAAGGCAAAGAGGCTAGTGAGTGGTGAACAGATAGGGGACCTTAAGAGGAAAATCTACAAACAAGAACATGACATTGTTGAATTTAAAAATACATCTGACATTAAAAAATCATGGATGGGCTTATAGCAGTTTGAAAAAGAACAGTCAGGGAAATTGAGGATCCATCATCAGGAACTCTCCAATCTGAAGAGCGGAAAGAGAAGAACATTAAAAAAATAACAGAGCCAGTCACTTGAGGGATAAGAACAAATGTTCTAACTACATGTAACTAGTCTCAGAAAGAAAGGGGAGAGAATGGAGCATAAAATACACTTCATGAAATAATTGTGACAATGTTTACAAATTTAATGAAAACAAATTTATACACCATGGAAGCTCAAAAAAGAACACCAAGCAGGATAAGCCAGAAGAAAATGAGGGCAAAGCAGGGTCTAAGTGCTGAAGCCCACGGATAAAGGAAAAACACCTTCAAAGTGTCCAGAGAAACGGGACACCTTTGCAGGGGAACAATGACGGAAGATGAGACGGCTGGATGGCATCATGGATTCAATGGACACGAGTCTGAGCAAACTCAGGGAGACGGTGAAGGACAGGGAAGCTGGCTGTCCTGCCCCCATGGAAGCATGCTGCAGTCCATGGGATCGCAAAGAGCTGAACACAACTGAGCAACTGAACAATAACAACAAAATGAAACAATAAAAGCTGACTTCTCATCAGAAACAGTGGAAGCCAGAAAAATAAATGGACATCTTTAGACTCCTTCTAAATAGAAAAACAAAACCAAACTCTGATTGCAGCAACCTATACCCTGAAAAAGATTTCAAAATGAGGGCAAAACAGAGGCAAATTCAGAGAGGCAAAAGCTGAGAGAATTAGTCACTAGCAGTTTGTACTTCAGGAAATGTTAAAAGAAAAAAGAAAGATTTCAGGCTGAAGGGCTGTAACACTACTCAGGAGTTGGAATCTACAGGAAAAGGAAAAAAGCAGCAGAATTGGCAAAAAAATTATCTTTAAGTTTCTTTTAATCATTTCTTCAAAAGACAGCTGGCTGTTTAAAAATCTCAATACTGTATTATGGACTTTATAATGGATGTAAATTGTCTTAGTTGCTCCGTCTGCTGGAACAGACGCCCAGAGACTCAGTGGGTTGTAAACAACAGACATTTGCTTCTCACAGTGTTGGGGCTGAAGTCCAAGATCACGGCACCAGCAGAGTCAGTGTCTGGGGAGGGCCCACTGCCAGGCACATAGATGGCCACTGCTCCACTGTCCTCACAGGGCAGAAGGGACAAGGGAGCTCTCTGAGGTCTCTTTCGTTGTTTAGTCGCTAAGTCATGTCTGACTTTTTGTGGCCCCGTGGACTGCAGCCCCCCAGGATCCTCTGTCCATGGGATTTCCCAGGCAAGAATACTGGATCTCCTTTATAAGGGCACTAATCCTGTTCACTGAAACTCCAGTACTTGGGCCACCTCATGTGAAGAGTTGACTCATTGGAAAAGACTGATGCTGGGAGGGATTGGGGGCAGGAGGAAAAGGGGACAACAGAGGATGAGATGGCTGGATGGCATCACTGGCTCGATGGACATGAGTTTGAGTGAACTCCAGGAGTTGGTGATGGACAGGGAGGCCTGGCATGCTGCGATTCATGGGGTCGCAAAAAGTCGGACATGACTGAGCAACTGAACTGAACTGAATTCTATTCATAAGGGCTCCACTCTCATGACCTACTCAGCATCCAAAGGCCCCCCCTCCAAATGCTATCACACTGGTGGTTAGGATCTCAACATGTGAATTTTGGGGGGACACAAGCATTCAGTGTATAGCATAGATGTCATGTATGGATGTGAGAGTTGGACTGTGAAGAGAACTGAGTGCTGAAGAATGGATGCTTTTGAACTGTGGCATTGCAGAAGACTCTTGAGAGTCCCTTGGACTGCAAGGAGATCCAACCAGTCCATTCTGAAGGAGATCAGCCCTGGGATTTCTTTGGAGGGAATGATGCTAAAGCTGAAACTCCAGTACTTTGGCCACCTCATGCAGAGTTGACTCATTGGAAAAGACTCTGATGCTGGGAGGGATTGGGGGCAGGAGGAGAAGAGGACGACAGAGGATGAGATGGCTGGATGGCATCACTGACTTGATGGACGTGAGTCTGAGTGAACTCCGGGAGTTGGTGATGGACAGGGAGGCCTGGCATGCTGCGATTCATGGGGTCGCAAGGAGTTGGACACGACTGAGCGACTGAACTGAACTGAACTGAACTGAACTGAAAGTGAACTGTGGCAATAGCTCAAAGGTTGTGGGGAGGAATTCTACTGTTGCTAAGTCCTTACTTTTTATGTGAAGTGGTACAACGTTAATTTGAAATAGACTAAAAAGCTAAGGATGATTTAAAAATGGGCAAAGATCTGAAAGGACAGTTCAAGAGAAAAAGATATCCATGTGGCAAGTAAACATATGAAAAGATGCTCAATAGCATCAGGGAAATGCAAATTAAAACCATAATGAGATACCACTCACACCTATTAGAATTGAAAAAATAGCAAAAAACCAAAACAAAACAAAACATCAAAAACACCAACACCACCAAATACTAGTGAGGATGCAGGGCAACAGGAACTCTCATTCATTGCTGGTGGAAATGCAAAATAGTACAGTCACTTTGGAAGGTAGTTTGGTGGTTTCTTAAAAAATTAAATGCACGATTGAGCAACTGCACTCCTGGGTATTTACCCCAAACAATTGAAACCCACGAGAAGGCAGAAGAAGAAGAATCCTGGATCCAAGATCAATAAAAGACAAATGACTGGGCTTCCCTGGTGGTCCAGTGATTAAGAATCCACCTGCCAGTACAGGGAACACAGGTTCAATCCCTGGGATGATTCCACATGCCTAGATGCAACTAAGCCCAGGCACCCCAACTACCGAAGCCAGAGCACCCCAGAGCCTGTGGCTCTGCAAGAAGAGAAGTCACTGCAATAAGAAGCCCACACACCACAGCCAGAGAGCAGCCCTCTCTCACTGCAAACAGAAAAAGCCTACACACAGCAAAGAAGAGCCAGCGCACCCAAGAAGGAAATAAATAAAAGAGAAAACCAATGGCAACATTCACCCAAATGTTTACAGCAGCTCTGTTCATTGTGGCCCAGACTTGGACTCACTCAAGACATCCTTCAGTAGGTGAAGGAATAAACAAACTACAGGATATTCATGGAACGTTAATCGACACTAAGAAGAAATGAGCTATGACGCTATGACAAGGTATAAAGGAAACTTCCTCAGTGAAGGAAATCAATCTGAAAAGGCTGCAGACTGTATGATACCAACTATAGATATTCTGGAAAAGGCACCACTACGAAGACATTAAAAAGATTCGTAGTTGCCAGGGGTCCAGGGGAAAGGATAGATGAACAGGTGAAGCACAGAGAACTTTTAGGGCAGAGAAACTACTCTGTATGACTCTGTAGTGGTGGATGCAGGTCATTATGCATCTGAAAACCCAGACTGTATACCACAAAGATTGAACCCTGATATTAACTATGGACTTTGGGTTGACAATGACGTGTCAGTGTTGCTCACTGATTACAATGAACGTAAAGCTCTAAGGCAGGATGTTGATGGTGGGGGAGGCTGTGTGAGTGTATAGGGAGGGAATGTGGGGGAACTCTCCTTGCTTTTCCCTCAACTTTGCTTTTTTTATTGGATCTCCAAAAAAAGAAAGCTTGTAATTAAAAAAAAAAAGGTTAAGGATACATAGTGAAATATAACAACCAACTAAAAGTTATGCTAAAAAGTAGAGGTAAAGAGTCAATAGAAGAAATAAAATAGAATACAAAATTTATCCAATGAATCCAAGAGAAGGAAGAAGAGAAGGAACAGGAAACCAAACCCAAGATCAAAAAAAAAGGTAACATGATAAACTTAACCTTGAGCATATCAAGAAATACATTACACACAAATGAATATAGGTATTTTTGCCTGGAGAATCCCAGGGACAGAGGAGCCTGGTGGGCTGCTGTCTATGGGGTCACACAGGGTCAGACATGACTGAAGTGACTTAGCAGCAGCAGTAGCAATACCCAAATTACATAAAACCTTTTAGAAAATAGAGAAAAAAGCAAACCTCCCAATATATTTTATAAAAACTTACAAAGACATTACAAGAAAAATGGCATAAGCCAACATCCCATATAAGCATGGATACAAAACTCCTTGACATATTATTACAAATAAAATATAGCAATATATAAAAGGAGAATACATCTTATATCCGAGTAGAGGATCTGTATACCTCTTGTTAAATTTCTTCCCAAATATTTTCCTAGGAATACTTCCTGAGAATACAAGTGGAATTATCCCAGAAATGCAAAGCTGTTTTAGCATTTGAAAATCAGTCACTATAATTCACTATCTTAACAGAATAAAGGAGAAAAAAAAATCATGTCATCCCAGTAGATGCAGAAAGAACACGTAACAAAACTTAACACCTGTTTATAGAAGGAAATGGTAACCCACTCCAGTACTCTTGCCTAGAAAATCCCATGGACGGAGGAGCTGGGTGCAGGCTACTGTCCATGGAGTCACAAAGAATCGGACATGATTGAGTGACTTCACTTTCACTTTTCACTTTATATTGAGAAAACAACCTTTAGAAAACTAAGAATAAAAAGAAACTTCCTCAACCCATCTCAGTAGGTACACAAAGAACATCTGGCAAAATTTAACAGAGAATTTTGTCAAAGACCATTTGACAAAAAAAACTCTTGGCAAACTAGAACAGGACATCCTCAATCTGATAAAGGACATCTACGAAAAATCTATATCTCATGTCACAGCCAATGGTAAAAAAAAGTGGATGCATATTCCTTATGGTTGGAATGAGGTAAGGATGTCTGCTCTCTTGTATTGCAGTTTCAACCAATGCAATAAGACAAGTAAAAGAAATAAAACCCCGAAAGACTGGAATGTAGGAAGTAACACTGTCTTCATTATTAGAAGACAGGATTGTTTCTATGGAAAAATCCTACGATTCTGTAAAATAACCAGAAATAAAACACGAACTAATAAGCAATGTCACAAGATCCTATGTCGATACACAGATATCTACCGAGGAGGAAGGGGTGTGTGTAGGGGATGAATTGGGACATTGGGACTGACACATACACGGTATTGATCGTTGCTGTTCAGTCTCTAAGTTGTGTCCGACTCTTTGCAACCCTATGAATTGCAGCCCACCATGCTCCTTTGTCCTCCACCGTCTCCCGGAGTTTGTTCAAATTCATGTCCATTGAGTTGACAACGCTATCTAATCATCTCATCCTCTGCTGACCCCTATCCTTTGGCCTTCAATCTTTCCCAGCATCAGGGTCTTTTCCAATGAGTTGGCTCTTCGCATGAGGTGGCCAAATATTGGAGCCTCAGCATCAGTCTTTCCAATGAATATTCAAGGTTGATTTCCTTTAGGATTGACTGGCTTGACCTCCATGCAGTCCAAGGAACTCTCAAAAGTCTTCTCTAGCACCACAGTTCAAAAGCATCAATTCTTTGGTGCTCAGCCTTCTTTATGATCCAACTCTCACATCCATACATGACTACTGAAAAACCATAGCTTTGACTAGAGGGACCTTTGTTGGCAAAGTGATGTCTCTGCTTTTCAATATGCTGTCTAGGTTGGTCATAGCATTCCTTCCAAGGAACAAGCATCTTTTAATTTCATGGCTGCAGTCACCATCCACAGTGATTGTGGAGCCCAAGAAAATAAAGTCTGTCACTGTATCAGTTTTTTCCCCATCTATTTGCCATGAAGTGATGGGACAGATGCCATGACCTTCGTTTCTTGAAAGCTGAGTTTAAAGTCAACCTTTCACTTTCCTCTTTCACCTTCATCAAGAGGCTTTTTAGTTCCTCTCACTTTCTGCCACTGGAGTGGTATCATCTGCATATCTGAGGTTGTTGATACTTCTCTCAGCAACCTTGATTCCAGCTTGTGATTCATCCAGCTTAGCATTTCGCATGATGTACTGTGCATAGAAGTTAAATAAGCAAGGGGACAATACATAGCCTTGTGTATTCCTTTCCCAATTGTGAACCAGTCAGGTGTTCCATGTCCAATTCTAAGTGTTGCTCCTTGACCTGCACACAGGTTTCTCAGGAGACAGATAAGGTGGTCTGGTATTCCCATCTCTTTAAGAATTTTCCGCAGTTTGTTGTGATCCACACAGTCAAAGACTTTAGCGTAGTCAATGAAGCAGAAGCAGGTGTTTTTCTGGAACTCCTTTGCTTTCTCCATGATCCAACAAATTTTTGCACCTTGATCTCTGGTTCCTTGCCTTTTCTAAATCCAGCTTGTACATCTGGAAGTTCTAGGTTCACATATTGTTGAAGCCTAACTTGAAGGATTTAGAGCATTACCTTGCTGGAATGTGAAAGGAGTGCAATTGTGCAGTACCTTGAACATTCCTTGGCATTGCCCTTCTTTGGGGTTGGAATGAAAACTGACCCTTTCTAGTTCAGTGGCCACTGCTGAGTTTTCAAATTCCTTAGCACACTGAGAGTAGCACTTGAACAGCATCATGTTTTAAGGCTTTGAATGGCTCGGCTGGAATTCCATCCCCTCCACTAGCTTTGTTAGTAGTAATGCTTCTTAAGGCCCACTTGACTTCACACTCCAGGATGTCCAGCTCTAGGTGACCGCATTATTGTTATCCAGGTCAAAAGGTCATACCTTTTTTGGTATAGTTCTTCTGGGTATTCTTGCTACCTCTTCTCAATCTCTTCTGCTTCTTTTTTTTTTTGTTTTTTTTTTATTGTAATTTATTATTATTATTTTTTAATCTCTTCTGCTTCTGTTAGGTCCTTACCTGCTTCTGTTTCTGTCTTTTATTGTGCCCATCTTTTCATGAAATGTTTCTTTGACAGCTTCAGTTTTCTTGAAGAGATCTCTAGTCTTTCCCATTCTATTGTTTTTCTCTATGTCTTTGCACTATTCATTTAAGGAGGCCTTCTTATCTTTCCTTGCTGTCCTCTGGAACTTAGCATTCAGTTGGGTATATCTTTCCCCTTTTCCCTTTGATACTATACACAAAATAGATAACTAATGAGAACCTACTATGTAGCTCCGGGAACTCTACTCAGTGCTCTGTGGTGACCTAAATGGAAAAGAATCCAAAAAAGAGGGGATATATGTGTACATAGAGCTGGTTCCCTTTGCTGTGCACTAGGAACTAACACACACAACATTGTAAAGCAAATATACTCCACTAAAATATACATTTTAAAAATATACAAATATCTCCTATAGTTTTTATAAAAGAGAAGCAAACAAATGGGAAATTAAATAAGATCTCACTTATGCTAGAAAACAGAGAATGCTGAGAAACAGATTTAACAAGAAATATGCAGGACCTTCATCCTGAAAGCTCTAAGTCTTGCTGAGTGGAGGGATGTACCATGCTCATGGCTGGAAGATTTAATATTGCTTAGATGTTATTGTTCCCAAATTAATCTATATATTGAATGCAATCCAAGTCTAACTCAGAGAAGACTTTTTGAAAGAAACTGACAAGTTGATTCTTTATTCTAAAATTTGTAGGGAAAAGAAAATGACCCAGAGAACCAAAATAATCCCCAAAGAAGTACAGATGTGGAAGATTACTGGATTCCAAGCTCTAGCAATTGAAGCAGTGTGGTCTTGGTGTCAGGACAAACAGATGTGCGAAACAGAACACAGCCCAGAAAGGGACCCACACATGACTCGATTAATTTTCAACAAACATGCCAAAGTGGTTCAAAGGAAAAGGAAACTCTTTTTTAAAACGGGGTGCTATGACAACTGGATACATGTATGGAAAAAAAAATACTGTCAACCCCTTACTTCACACCATACACAAGATTAATTTGAAAGGGGTCACAAATTAAAATATACCAACTATAACCCTAAATTTCCAGAAAATGTATCTTCATGACTTGGGGTAGAGAAAGGATTCTTAAAGAAGACACAGAAAGTACTATACATCAAGAAAACTTGCGTGATTGACTTCATCAACTTAGAAACTTCTGCTCATCAAATCACCTCTTCAAGAAAATGAAAAAGGTAAGTCACAAATTGGGAAAAGATATTTGCTATATACATCTCACAAATGAATGCATCCAGAATATATGGTTTTCCATAAACCAGTGGTAAACACTGGGGCTTCCCAGGTGCCTCAGTGGTAAAGAATGCCTGCAATGCAGGAGATCCAAGTTCGATCCCTGGGTTGGGAAAATCCCCTGGAGAAGGACATGGCAACCCACTCCAGTAATCTTGCCTGGGAAATCTCATGGACAGAGCAGCCTTGTGGGTTACAGTCCACAGGGTCCCAAAAGAGTCAGACACTACTGTGCGACTAAACAACAAGTGATAAAAACTAGTACAACAGCCTAAAAAATGCACAAAATGCCTGGAATAGACACTTTCCAAAGTAGCATATTCAAGTACTCAACAAGCCCAGGAAAACATTCTCAGCAATTATTAAGTCATCTGAGAAATGTAAATTTAAACCATAAAGAAATAAGATTTTACGCCTACTTGAATGTCTAAAATTAAAAACACTCAGAATGCCTGGTGTTAGGTTGGATATGACAGCCGGATCACACATACACTACTGGTGGGAACATGAAATAGTACTGCCACCTGGGAAAACAGTTAGCCATATGGGCTAGCATCACTTCTAGGTATTACCCAGGTAACTGAGGAATGTGTGTATAATAAGACATTACAATGCTCACCACAGCTAAACCCCAAGCTGGACATGTCCATCCACAGGAGAATTACTGGCCAGCTATGGCGCGCTCATGAAATAGAATACTACTCAGCGACACAAGGAGATCAACCCAGTCCATCCTAAAGGAAATCAACCCTGAATACTCATTGGAAGGACTGAGGCTGAAGCTCCAATACTTTGGCCACCAGATTCGAAGAACCGACTCACTGGAAAAGACCCTGATGCTGGGAAAGACTGGGGGCAGGGGGAGAAGGTTGTGACTGAGGATGAGAGGCTTGGATATCATCAATGGACGTGAGTTTGAGCCAACTCTGGGAGACAGTGAAGGACAGGGAAGCCTGGCATGCTGCAGTCCATGGGGTTGCAAAGAGATGGACATTGACTTAGGGACTAAACAACAACAGAGATACAAAGTAAATAAACTACATGTGTGAATCTTAAAAACACGATCCTGAAGGAGAGAATGCAGGCACGAAAGGGCACACTGTGTGATTCCATTCT
This sequence comes from Capricornis sumatraensis, assembly GCF_032405125.1. Taxonomy (NCBI): domain Eukaryota; kingdom Metazoa; phylum Chordata; class Mammalia; order Artiodactyla; family Bovidae; genus Capricornis; species Capricornis sumatraensis. The sequence continues at coordinate 248,927,330 of NC_091069.1, read as the reverse complement.
CATGAAATTTAAGAACAGGAAAGAGCAATCTGCTGGTGGTGAAAGAAGTCACACAGAGGCTTCTGATGGTGTGTGGGAACCGACTTGAAAAGAAGCACAAAGGAATCTTTTCTGGGACGATGGAAACATTCTTTGTCTTGGCTGGGGTGGTGGCTGCGCACTTTCATCAAAGTTCATCACAGAGGACCCTTCACGTGTGTGCATCTCAGCGCACAGTTAGGGAGACACGGATGTATGCGTGGGGTGTGTGGCTGTCACAGACGCCTGGAGGCAGAGAGAACGGTTTGCCTCCCGGAGGTACTACACAGTGGTTCCTCGGTATTCGCAGGAGATGGGTTCCAAGACCCCGCCCCCCAAGGATACCAAAGTCTGCTGATGATTTTGGTATCCTGAGTCGGTCCTCAGCATCTGTGGATGTGGAGCCTGTGGACACCACCCGCCAACTGGACCAGATTCTGTTGCCATCACGTGCAGATTCTGTGTTCAGTATCCCTGTTTGCTGCCACACTGCTGACAGTGATGTCCTCAGTGTTCCTGAAGCTGGCTAGACCACCCCACAGAGTGCGTGAACATGCGGTTCCATAAAGCTACGGAAAACAGAAGTGGATTAAGCTCAGAAACCTCACAGGAGAGTGGGAGCATTTCATTTCATACGCTGAACCCTTTTTGTTTTCAAAAGAATGCAAGTAAAGATGACTAAGGCTAGGATGACCGAGCTGTGGGCCATGAAATTGCACTAAAAATAGAAAATATTATTAAGAACCATTATTATTGCTTCTAAGCAACATGCTTGTGCTCAAATGTCAAGCGTTAACTTGACTGGCAAGGGAAAAGCGAGCCAGACCTCCGTGTGTAGTTTCAGGCCTTAGGAAGCACTCCTGCTCTATTAAAATTCAACAATTCCAGAGAGATGCAGTCAGCCATGCAAACATGCCCTTTAGGGCATTTTAAATGATAGCACCATTTAGCGAGTGCTCCCCGAGTGGCAGGCAGCGTGCTGAGCAGTTTGCGTGAATTACTTCATTTATCCTCAGAACTGTGCATCCTGACATCTGCTTTGCAGGGAAACAGCAGTGCAGTGTGGTCGGCTCGCTTTTCCTGAGGCCACTTCACCCAACTGACCACTGAACGAGGGTAGGTGGGCAGTCCCTGTTTCTTAGACTGGGATCCTCCAAAGCTGACCTGGAGACAAAGACTCGGGCGCCAGCAGGGCACTTGGAGGTGATCCCAGGAAAGCTGGGGGAGAGGGAAGTGAGGAGCAAAGGCTAAACTGGGAAATGTGAGTGGAGGATCAGGTACAGGAGAGCGCTGAGCTCATCGCTTTGCATCCCTTTGGGCAACTGCGAATTCGGTGGGTATCCGTCCCCCCAAGGGGCGGTCCATCACTCCCTCTCTTACCAGGAGGACCCTTCTTGGGGTGTCAGTCCTCAGAGACTATAGCCTGCCCCCTTTGCAGAGAACGTCTGAAGTTAGGGGGCTCAACTTGGAGAAGGGAGTTCTTAGTTCACACACGCTCTTGTCTCAGACCCTTCCTCCAAGGTGGCTAGGCTCTTTTGCTTTTTTAATTGATATACTTTACCTCACACAACTTATCTCAAAAATATCTCATTTCAACATGTACCATCCCCTGGAAAGTTTGCCCACAAAAGTTCACAGTTGCATCATTCACAGTAGCCAAAAAGTGGAAGCGTCCCAACATCCATGAGCTGGTGAGTAATCAATACCCCGTGGCTCTTCCACAAGATGGGATGAACGCTGACCTTCACTGCAACACAGAAAAACCCTGCCAACATCAGGCCAAGTGAAAGAAGGCAGGAAGGACCCCATACTTCAGGATATGACACGTCCACAACAGGCCTGTCTGTGGAGACGGCAGGCAGACGAGCGGTTGCCAGGGTGAGGGGACAGGAGGAGCTGCTGGAGGCTATGGGGCTTCTGCTGGGGGCGATGGAAACATTCTGGCATCAGTGGGCAGTGATGCTGGGACAAGAGTGAAAACGCTACAAACTACAGAATTTGTGCACTTGAAAATGGAGGATTTCATGCTATGTGAATTACATCTTGATAAGAAAACATGAAACATAAACATTATCCACGACACATTTTATATTCCTTTTCTCCATACTGGGCCTGCGAAATTCTGTGTGTATTTTGCCTTTACAGCACATCCGCCTCTGGTTGGTGGCTGGCCTTCTGATACGTGCGTTCCTCTCCCCGTGGCCCATGCATCCTAGGGGCAGCACCGGGGCCCCTCCCTGAAACCCTTTCAGCTTCCCGTTCAGTCCTGACTTCGGCAAGGGGCTCTGGCAGCCTTCAGTCAACAAGGGAAAAGGTCCCTCCTCTCCAGGGACCCCTCCTCCCCATGGGAGCTCTGATCACGGGGTTTAGAATGCAGTGGCCCTACTCCGACGGTTATCTGCCCTCTTTGCTCCCCACCGGCAGGTGGGGGTACACAGTGGGTGCGGTGCACGGGTTGGAGGCTAAAGTCATGTATTCCAGAATTAGGAAAAGCCCACTGTTTAATCTGCTCACATCATATAAAAATGACAAATAATCTGACGGTTTTCAAAAGAAACAGTGCTGTCATCATAAAAAAAGATGCATGGAAGTTTTGTAGCTGCCGTTAACTTTTATTTTACTCATAAAAGGGAAAAACAGTCCCTCTGTGTGACTGTCTCCCAGGATGCGGCAAAGGGAACATTTTTCTGAAACGGAGTTTGGTAAACACAGACCTTCCCAGTGTACGGTGGTGGCGGGGGAGCGGGTCGTGTGGGTCCTCTGTTCTGGAGGATGCGGCTGTTCCACGGCCCTTCCTCGTGGGGTGGGGGCTGTTTCCTGCTCCTAAGACAGGCCCTGCAGCCCCTGTCTCTTTTATGAAAAGCCATGTTTTGCACAATACTCTTCTCTACACTGTTTCCTAATATCTAAATGGGCTTCCCTGGTGGCTCAGATGGTAAAAATCTGCTTTCAGTGCAGGAGACCCAGGTTCAATCCCTGGGTCAGAAAGATCCCTTGGAGAAGAAAATGGCTGTGCACCCCAGGATTCTTGCCTGGAGAATTCCATGGATCGCAGGGCAGCAAGACTTGGGGGGCATTTTTACACTGCTTGCTCCACCAGGACTGTCAGGAGCATTTATGGAAACGTGTGACTCAGCAAAGATGGCGGGGGTCTCTGGACAGGACAGGCCCAGAGGCCTGGTAGCTGCCTGTGAGTCTGGGCACAAGACTCCCATGTCCTCTCCCGGGGTTCTTTTTCCCACCATTGTGTATGTGGCCTGATGACTAAAGGGCAAGTGAGACTCCTGACAGGTCCTGACTCAGGGCTGTGCGGCCAGGACCGGTCACCGAGCCAGGGTGAAGGCTGGAGGCCATGGGCAGCCGGTTTGGGTGGTACTGGATGGGAGGTGGAGGCTGTTTGCACAAGAGAGCCACAGAGTCAAAACTCCCACAAGCAAGCTCCAAAGGGCAGAGAGTCACACAGAAATCCTTCTGCCTTCTTCCCCTAGAGACAATCCTGCAAATACCTGATTACACTGCCATGCCCCTGTCTTCCCTTCCTGAAGCTCATCCCTATCTCATCCACCTGCTCTCGTGTTTTTTTCTCCTCTTTTTTCTTAAAAGGCCCCTCTTCTGATGGTGTCAAGTCGCGAGTATCCTTCCCAGGGAATCCAGTCCCCAGGGTGGGGCCTCAGGGCTCAGTTCGCAGTCCTCTCCTCCCGAGGGAGCTCATTGGGCCCGTGGCTGCGGAGCGCCACCCACGGAGGAGCTCATTAGGTCTGTGGCTGCGGAACACCTGCCACGCTGAAGGTCCAGTGGCGTGGCATCACACCCAGCTCAGATGTGCCAGCTCCTCCAGGCCTGTCTACCAGACACTGAGGTCCAAGAGGCTAAACCACATTCCCCCTGCCCAGACTGACCCTCTGCTCACACTCTCAAGGGGCTGCCGTTCCACCCTCGCCATGTTGTTGCTGTTCAGTTGCTAAGTCGTATCCAGTTCTTTGTGACCCCCATGGACTGCAGCACGCCAGGCTTCCTTGTCCTTCACTAGCTCCTGGAGTTTGCACAAACTCATGTTCATAGAGTCAGTGATGCTATCTAACCATCTCATCCTCTGCCACCCTCTTCTCCTCTTGCCCTCAATCTTTCCCAGCATCGGGGTCTTTTCCAATAAGTCGACTCTTCGCATTTGGTGGCCAGAGTAGTTGAGCTTCTGCTTCAGCATCAATCTTTCCAATGAATATTCAGGGGTGATTTCCTTTAGGATTTATTGGTTTGATCTCCTTGCTGTCCAAGGGACTCTCAGGAGTCTCCTCCAGCACCACAGTGCCACCCTCTCCGTGGCTCAGGCCAGAACTCAAGGCTTCTCTGACAATTCACTCTTTTGCATCCCACTTCCACCCGGCCAGGAGATAAGCATGACTCTTCCCTCAGGACATGTCAGAGTCTGGTCACTCCTCACCACCTCTGCTGCCCTCCCAACACAGGAATCAGGGCAGCAACTCCTCATGGGCCTCCAAGGCCTCCATGACCTTTATCCAGTGTCCCCAGCCTCATCTCCAAATATCTGAGCTCCAAGGAGCTGGAATGCAGAATGTGTGGTGGTCAGAGGAGGTCAGTGGAGACCCCATAGGGATGGCACCTCAGCCACCAGATGGAACTCTCTCTGGAGCAAGGGTTCTCCAGAACTGACCTAGCAAAGCTAAAAGACAAGTCTCAAAGGCATCAAACCCACTTGTAAGTAACTCAACTATCTGCCATGACAAAGCCCATGCTCTCTAATGGGACAAAACAAAATCCAGCTGACCCACGACAAAACAAAAAATGCAAACATGGATATACAAAGACATGAAAGAAAATATAATTGACTATTGAAAGCAAAAAATGATAACCATGTATTATGGGGTTTAGAACATGAGTAGGAGTAAAAAGTATGACATAAAGCACAAAGAATGAGGCAGGAGAAACGGAAGCTCACTGTTTTGAGAACCTTGTATTCTGTGGAGTGGAGTAATACAATTAAAGGCAGACTGTGATGAGCTGATGCTACATATTGAACACCAAGAACAGCCACAAAGGGATAAAACAAAAAAGCACAGCTCATAAGTCAAGAGTGGAAGAAAAAAAAAATGGAATTAAGAAATGTTCAGCATCAAAAAGTGTAGAAAGAGGAAAATATCAAAAAAGAAAAATGAGACCAATAGAAAATGAATAACAAGAAAGTAGATTTAAACCAACTATATGGATAATTACATTTAATGTAAATGTAATATAATGTAAATGTAAAGCTTAAAAACTTTCAGTAGATTTAAACCCAACTATATGGATAACTGGGCTTCCTGGGTAGCTCGATCGGTAAACAATCTGCCTGCAATGTGGGAGACCTGGGTTTGATCCCTGGAGGAGGGCATGTCAACCCACTCCTGTATTCTTGCTTGGAGAATTCCATGGACAGAGGAGCCTGGAGGGCTACAGTCCATGTGGTCACAAAGAGTTGGACACGACTAAGACACTAACATACACACACACATATGGATAATTACATTTACTGTAAAGGGCTCAAAAACGTAGCCAAAAAGCTGAAATTGCCAGAACTAATAAGAAATCCACTTCAAATATAAACACGTTAAAAGTCAAAAAGAGGGAACGGGATATAACTGGGAGCACTGAGTACAGGAAAGCTACAGTGGTGATAGCAACATGAGGTAAAGAAGATGTCAGCAAAAAGCACCAGAGACAAAGCACACATTTTTATAAGAATAAAGGGGTTGATTCACCAAGAAGACACAACAATCCCAAGGATGTACCCAATAATAGAAACAGAAAAAGCATGAAGCAAAACCCAAGAGAACTAAGAAATGAAACCACATATCCACAACAGGGTTGGATACTGCAATTCTTATCCTTCAGTAATGGACAGGACAAGTAGACAAGAAATAAGTAAAGATACAGAAAATTTGAACTACACGCTATCAACCAACTTGAACTAACTGACATTTACAGAATCTTTCACCCAGTAACAACAGTACACACTGTTTTTTAAGTGTATACGGAACAGTCACCAAGGTGGTGGCGTTAGCTGCTCAGTCATGTCTGACTCTTTGCGACGCCATGGACTGTTGCCCGCCAGGCTCCTCTGTCCTTGGGATTCTCCAGGCAAGAATACTGGAGTGGGTTGCCATTCCCTTCTCCAGAGGATCTTCCCAACCCAGGGATCAAACCCAGGTCTCCTGCTTTGCAGGCAGATTCTTTACCATCTGAGCTACAGGGAAGTCCCAAGATACACCATGAATCTCAGTAAATAAAAAAAGACTGAAGTTATATGGTCACAAAGGATTGACCAGAAATCAATACCAGGGACTTTCCTGGTGGTCCAGTGGTTAAGAATCTGTCTGCCAGTGCAGGGGCAATGAGTTCCATCACTGGTCCAGGAGGATTCAACATGCCACAGGACAACTAAGTCCGCAAGCTGCAACTACTGAAGACCGTGCACCTAGAACCCCCACTCTGCAACAAGAGAAGGCACGGCAGTAAGTCCATGCTGCAACTAGAGAACAGCCCTCACACAGCAACGAAGACCCAGCACCGTCAAAGAGAAATTTTTAAAAAAGAAATCAGTACCAGAAAGATGACTGGAAAATACCCAAATATTTGAAAATTAAATAATATACTTCTAAATAACAAATGGATCAGAAAAAGAACTACAAGGTAAATTAGAAAATATTTTAAGCTGAATAAAAATGAAAATGCAGCACATCAAAATTTGTGAGATATAGCTAAAGTATGCTCTGAGGGAAATCTCTAGCTTTATGTTATTATATAAAAAAAGAAAGATCTAAAATCAATGAGCCAAGCTTCCTCCTTCAGTAGCTAGAAGAAGGAGAGCACATTAGATCTGGATCATTAGAAGGAAAGAAACTGCATGGAAGTATATATATATATATTTTTAATAAAATGAAAAGTGTACTAAACCACATGACCTGGTAATCCATTCAGTCCCACTGACTCCAAGGGGAATAAAAATGTTATGTCCCTGTAAATGCTTGTTCTTTGATACTCATAGTCGCCTTATTCATAAAAGCTCCCAACCTGAAATAACCCAGATGTCCTTCAACAGGTGAATGGATAAATAAGCTGCAGACCAGCCACACCTGGAATGGTACTCACCAATAAAAAGGAAAGAATGATACATACAAGCCTCAAAAACAACTTTGGGTCAAAAAAGGGTACATTTTGTGTAATTTCTTCTCTATGAAAGTCTCAGAAAGACACATCTAACCTGTGGTCTCAGTGAGAGGGTGTGGCTGACACAGACCTGTAACAGAGGGACTGGGGTTAAGCAGGAAGAGGCACAAGAGAACATTTTTAGGTGATGAAAACATTCCTGGTCTTGGTTTTGGTGACAGTTGACAAGGATGGATAAAACTTTCAAAGCCTTATCAAAAGATACACTTAAATAGGAGCGTATTATTACGCATGTCGTACATAAACAGGAGTGATCCAAGATCCAGAAGGCAATGGGACTTTAACAAACCGACACCACTGAGTCTATGAGGCATCCTGAGGGCTGGACTTCTCGCGTTACAGTCTGAATGGAGAGCACAGGTATTGGGCCCAGGGAGACAGGAGTGGGGTGTCACCCGCGTCTGCTAGGTTGTCAGGACAGGGCATTCTGGGGGGCCGGGCACCTGGGGGGTACTCAGCATGGCTGCCTTTACAGCAGTGTGTGACTTTACATTCTGTGATGGTACCGGGCTTCAATTCAACGCTTAACTCATACATATTCAATCCAGGGGCAGCCTACAGCTTCCTATGTTTTTTTAATTTAAAAAATGATAGCAAGGCCTTACCAGAGAGTTGCTTGATGGCCACGGGTCTCACTTTGTAGGGAGTTCTGCAAGAGAGAAGGCAGTTCCACTGTAAGACGCCGTCAAAGATGTCCACGCGCATCTGGCCCAAAAGATAAGCACTTGGGCTGAATTAGAATTCATCAGTGAATTAGGTCCTTTAAAAAATGAGCTTCTTTGGTGGTTCTGAGCTTCTTCATTCAGAGAAATTGTCAACACTTTAAATATATTATTTCAACAGTGGACCCCCTCTGTTATGTTCATATTTGGCTAATAAAACAAGCACGTTGAATGCAGCAGGGATGGCATAGTTGCCTTGGTCTGCCTTGACACCTGGCTGATGCAGGAGGCTCTCCCACTTTGGCTTGGTTTGAGCTCCTGGTGACGGCATCCCCCATGCACACAAGAGAGGATGGTGTCAATAACTCAGGCGAAAATGCACTGGCACCTTGGTGATGTCATCACCAGTAATCAAGAGACCCACGGGGGTAGGGAGAGAATACTGGTGATGTTACCACAGATTGAAGGTCATGGTCTCTGACATAGAAGGACCCCCCAGGGGGTGGGGGGAGATGATTAAGTCAATGGGAAACAGGCAAAGAATAGGAACAGGCAATGGTTGAAAACAGTTAACAAAAATAGAGGCACCTCAACAAAGAGGCTATTTTTTCACCCAGCAGTTTAGCAAAATTCTAGAACCTGATGCCAAGAGTGCTACAGGGCACAGGGAATCAAGACTCCGACAAGTACTGCTGGTGGGAGTATGGACTGCCAGCACCCTGGGGAGAGCAACCGAGCCGCATGGAGTCAAGTTTAAAATCCACTGTCTCATCAGGTGAATCTAGGAATCAAAGCATTGACTCTTTTGATTCTTATGGCAGCGGCCCCCAACCTTTGGGCACCAGGGACTGGTTTCATGGAAGACAGTTTTCCACGGACAGGGGAGGTGAGGGGGTGACTCTGGGATGATTCAAGTGCGTGACACTTATTGTGCACTTTTCTTCTAGTATTATTACATCTGCTCCACCTCAGATCACCAGGTATTAGGTCCTGGAGTCTGGGCACCCCTATCCTACCGGGGTATCTTCATATGCCACTTGTTCATTCATTCAGCACAGTTTTTCACTGAGTGCTCAGTGTGGTTGGGTTCTGGTAACATAACAGCGAACCAGACAAAAAGGCTTTGCCCTCACGGACCCGACGTTCCACGGTCAAGTACACCTTGAAAGGACATGGCTGCTGCCTTTCGAATGAATAAGAAATACTCAGGCCCCTCTCCACTGGGGGTGGATGACGCATCAGCTGAACTGTGGAAGGTCGCAAGGTTGTTAAAAAGATGGAGACAGTGTACAAGTACCGAGGTGGAGGGATGCCCACGACACCTCATTAGGGAGATGAAGCAAGAGACAGGGTCACAGACAGACAGACAGCTAAGCCCTGGAGGAAGAAAGGGCAGGCGCTGGGAGGATGTGCACCAAACACCGAGCCTGGGTGTGAGCTAAGCCCCTTCAGGCACGCCTGACTCTGTGTGGCCCCACGGACTTCAGCCCACCAGGCTCCTGTGTCCACAGGATTCTCCAGGCAGGAATACTGGAGTGGGTTGCCGTGCCCTCCTCCAGGGGATCTTTCTGACCAAGGGATCGAATCCACGTCTCTTACGTCTAACCTGCATTGGCAGGTGGGTCCTTTGCCACCAGTGTTAATTGGGGTCACACCTGTGGTTTAATGGTTTCCAGGCCACAGTAAAAAATTGTCTGCAGTGTAAAATGCCGATAAAGTATAAAAATAACAACTGCATGGCACTATGGCTGATGGACAGACAACTCCACGAGAGTCTCAGATCTTGGCCTCCCAATGAGGGATTGATTCCTCCTGGAAAAGCGTATGGGGGGGCAAGGCCCCCAGACCTCCTCATGGAAGCACCTTGCCTAGAGAAAGGGCCACTTCCAAAGACCCCTGGAAGCTGGTTATTTGGGATGTGGATACCTTCACTACAGAGGCTTCACAGTAATGGCATCTGGGTCCTGGCAGATCACAGAGCACCCTCCTCAGAACCCGTGCAGTGTGAAGTGTGGTCCCACTTGCTGAGCTCGTGGCGGGGAGGGGCTGGCCAAGGTAGTACCAGCAGTCTTGGTCCTCACACCGACAGGCTGAACAGGGTGACTCCATCTTCCCTGGTTCCCCCCACCCTAGCAGGCGTCAGCTTCATCAGCTTGCAGACTCTCGGAGACGGAGCTCCAGGAGGGGGGCTTGCTGAAACCCCACGAATGTGCATGGAGCTGACTGTGAACCAGTTGTGGCATGCTCCGGGCCATGTGTTGGCCCCATCCAGGAGAGGAGTGAGGGGCTGGGGTCTGGGTAACCAAGTGAGAGGCTGGAGAGCCACGGTGAGGTGACCGTCACCACGCCCCTCTCCTCCTCCCTCTGCACCCCTCCCCCATAAGCAGCACTGACGCTGGGGCTGTGGGGACAGAGGGAGCCTGGCGCTTTCCCTCCCTCCCCCTCATCCCGGTTTCTCTTTTCTCCCCCTCCTCTGGGGCCACAAGACTGTCTCCCCTCCCTTCCTCCCCACAGGCCCGATGCGGGTGCAGGAAGTGGTGCTGAACCAGCAGAGCAGGTGAGGGAGGTGGGTGAGGGGGAGAGGCAGAGCCGTGCATCCCAGCACACGCTGACCGCAGCTGGGCCCTGCAGAAGGACACTTGGCTCCTCCATCCTTAATCCTCTTGATTCTCAATGGCAGGATGTTCTCAGAACCAGTCACGGCGCTTCCACAGTTGAATAAACTCCTGCCTCGGCCCGAAAATGAGTTGCAGCTTCATTATTTCTCCCTCAACATAAACCACTTTCCACTTGCCTTGAACTTGTATTTGTCTTTTTCTGAAATGTAACTGTGTCTTTTCAAACACGTTTAGTGGGAGCCAGGATGGAATCCAGGAGGCGTTTTCCCAGCTGGCGTAGGTGGTCCCATACGCCACCCATGCAAGTGCTCAGCCATTCCATGCAGTGGACACCTTGCGCATCACAGCTTGGCTAAAACTGGACCTAAAGGAGCGATTGTGTCACACGCCTGCTGTGCCCTCCTGGCTCTTCCCTCTCTCCACATGCCCTGCCCTGCACCCCATCTTTCCCTGAACTATTTAAGCGCCTGTTTCTCTCCTTTGATGAGGGTCTTGAAGCATTAGTGGCAGAAACAGAAGGTGTTCTCAGGAGGCAACATGCCTGTCAGTGGGACATCATGGGACCCAGAATGTCCCCAGTCCAGCAAGGACCAGATGCTCGGTCCCTCTCAGCAGGATCTGAGCAAAGTTGGGACGTGTCTACTTGCGTTTGCTGGCTTTCAGGAATCGGGTGGTTAGCAATCAGCTTTCTTACCATTTCTGAAAGAAAGAGGAAGCCACTCAGGCCACTATTTGATAAGAGCCCCTCAGACTTAGGTGAATATATGCCAGGTTATTTATATTGCTAGTCTGAAACATTTGCTGATCATTAAGGCAAGAAGTATTTTGAAGAGAGTCAGAAGGTCATGAAATTTGGCTTGAAATGAGCTGAAAAGATTAGTATAAGAGACGGGGCAACTGGGACCCTGATTCCTGATTGGTATCCAGCTGATCACCGTCAAGAGTCCTTGGAATTTGGAGAAAAGGCTGTGAAAACGCCCCATGAGAGCATGAACTGGACAGAAGGCAGGTGAGGTGGATCATCTGGTGCCCCCAGGGAGCCCCTCTTGCAAGACGGTTCCTGAGTCTTGAGGCTGGCGGGGGTGGGGGTGGGGGGTGGACAGGCACTGACCAGGCTGGCAAGGCCGAGGGGCTGCAGGGTCTTCAGAGACGGAGGAAGCTGGAGGGACACAACCTGATGTGACTATCTTCTGGGAAGGAGCAAAATTCATCCAGCACTTTCCAAAAAGGGAAACCCTGTGTCTGGACATGACCTTCTGGTCACCGCTGGGCTAAGCCCCCACCCGGGGTCAAGGGTAGTTCCTTAGGTTTCCCACACTTTACATCCGTGATTCTGGTGTTGCATGTTCGAATCACCTTTGTGGTTGTGGTTTAGTCCCTCAGTCCTGTCTGACTCTTCGCGACCCCAGGGACTGTACCATGGGATTCTCCAAGCAAGAATACGGGAGTGGGTTGCCATTTCCTTCTCCAGAAGGTCTTCCCAACCCAGGGATCGAACGTGGGCCTCCTGCACTGTAGGCCGATTCTTGACCACTGAGCCACCAGGGAAACCCTGGAATCACCAGGTGAGCTTTAAAAATAAATCCCTCACAAATCTGAATGCACTAGGTCCTAGTGGGGGACTGGTCATCAGCACCTTTTTGAAGATCCCTGGTGGTTTAAACCTTTAGGCAGGGCTGATGGTCACTGTTCTGTTGGGCTAGATCACACTGCGCATATATAAAATGGGCAGGACCGCCCAGGGGCAGCTGGAACGGTGGCACTGGAGAGCAGGAGGCAAAGGAGCAGATGGGAGGCCTGGGTGGGGGCTCGGGTGTGAAACCTTGGGAATACTGCCTCTTCAGGGCTGAGAGCAAGAAAACAAGCACAGACGGGGAAAAGCTGGAGGGGGAAGCTCCAAAAAATGGAAAAGGTCCACAACCCCACGTGCAGGGAGTGGGTGAAGGCAGTAGACAGAGATGCTCAGTGGTCAGAACGGTGATCAAAGGGGTCCCGGCCAACATCACCACCACCTGGGAACCTGCGGAAATGCCAGCTCTGGGGGCCCACCTCAGACCTAGGGAACCAGATGGAGGGGTTGGGGAGCAGGAGGGAAGGGGCTCTGCTTCAACCAGCTCCTGGGGATGCACATGAGGCTGGTGGCCTGGGGGCAACGCATAGGTCTGCAAAGAGAAAGCTGTGGGGACCACTAATACCAGTTCCCAGCCTCTGCGCCATTAACCTTCAGGCAGGTGAGTCTGGGGTGGGGGGTGGGCCTGGCCCTGGGCTCGGGGACATGGAGCAGCAGCCCTGGTCTCTGCCCTCTGGGTGCTAGACACCTGTCCCCGCTATGGCAGCCAAAACATTAGACTTCCCCCAGCATCTCCTGGGGAACAAAACTGCACTCCATTGACAAGGGCTGGCACAGAATAAAGTGCCAAACGAGATACGATGAAGTGACAAAACAGAATAGACAACCTACAAACTGCTTTAACTAACTCAGGAAAACACGCAGCTTTGCTCCATCAGAGACCAGAGCGCACGGACAGGACACTTCCCCTCTGATGACATCATTTTATCTTGTGGACGTCGGGGGTGACAGATCACTCGTGCCTTTCCTCATGAATACAGATCTGGGTCAGGCTGGAGCTGGTGCTGCAATTTACAACAATGTCCTTGGAGTCTTTGGGGATTCAATTAGCATTCTTCCTTCCGGGGAGCCCGGAGCCGATAATCAGAGCGTAATCAGCACCAGAGCACGTGGGAGCAGAAACTCCTGATGATGAAATTAAAAATTCAGGAGACTGATGGACACAGCAGGAGGGGGAGGGGAGACCTGGCAGAAGCACCCAGTGCTCAGGGCAGGACAGTACTGGCCGGCCACTACTGAGCTCAAAGGACAGTGGAGGTGGTTCGAACGTTCTAGGACTTTGTACTTCCCGGGGTTTGTTACTGCCTCGGCTTTCTGCACCAAAGCCTGGCAGTTCTCACTGGCAGTCCTTGCCAGCCACTGGGCGCCCTGCACCCAGGCCCGAATGATAACTGACGTTTGCTCAGCTCAGATGTGCACACACCTTGGGTCGGGGGAAACTTTAGGGCACTTATATCGGAGGTCCCAGGGACTGCATCCCTGGAGCCTAAATATTTCCAGACTGCCATCAGGCAGCCAGGGGCCCTCCGGTGGCTGGGACGTGAGAAGGTCTGCCTGGGTATGCCCCCTCCTGCAGGCTGGAGCAGCTATATCAGTCCACCCAGATGGCTGGGTTGACCCGTGTCGCTCAGAGGGGGATGCAGTGAGCAGCAGGAGCGACAGGCAGGGGTCCCCAGGGGCATCCCATGCCCAATCTCGCTCCTGCTCCCAGCCTCGCATGGAACACAGTTTGGATTCTGCCTGGCCCCACTGAAAATATAAAGTGGGGACCACCGGGGACTCCGGTTGCTGGGCAGAGGGCGGGGCGCGAGTGGGTGGCCCTGCTCAGTCCTCGTCTTCCCTCTGGCCACAAGCGGCCAGGCTGTTCTACTGATGTTCACAGATGTGTTTACTGCCCGAGCCTCTACCTCTCCGGCGTCTCCTGGTTCCGTTCCTCCAGCGCCCAGGCTTCCTCCCCTCATGGGCAGAGTAGTCGGTGGGCAGCACTTGACAACTCCAGGACTTGCTCAAGGGGTCAATGCCCAGTGTCACCAGGGGCTCTGGTCAGGGAATCTCCTGCTCTGGTGGACAGGGGCCGGCTCTGACGCTGTCACTTAGTTCTCGGCTTCCCCACGTGTAGCTACCCCCTCAGAGGGCGCCTGTGGACCCTCAGCAAGGTCCCTGGCCACGCTTAGAGCTGCTGCTTTCCCGGAAAGTGACAAGTTCTGCACAGTAACCAGAAGTCTCCTACCCAGACTCTCCCATCTTTGGTTTAAACGCGGATTTCCCTGCATCCGCACATTAAGAAAACAACCCTGGAGACCCTGCCGTGCCTGCAGAGAGCTGTCAGTCATGGCGAGAAAGAGCTGATGAAGGCTGCCAGCCACTTACCGTTCTGAATTGGCGGGCATGGTGGGGTCAATGGAGACCATGGCATCATCCGTGGTCAGGAGGGAGATGGTGGTGTTCCTGGAAGACAGGAGAAGCCATTGTCTTCACCCCGATGCTGTCTCCTAGGTGCACACTTGAATTTGGGCCTCCCTTGAGGTAGGAACCTGAGCACCAGGCGGTCCTGCCCAAGGCACTCTGAGTGCTCAGCCCCGAGACTCTGGCCCTCAGCTGGGTAGCAGAACTACGGTTTGCGCGTGCAGTTTTAAGTGCTCAGCAGATGTGTAAGTCATTTGAAATGGGAATTGGAGAGAGTCTAATTTGTTGAGTTAGGAGGCTCAATAAAACTGTGGTAAAGTAGAAATGAACATTTATATCAGCTGGTGATGAATTCAGGGTTTCCTTTTCCCTTTTATTTCCTGGGGGAGTCCATCTAAACAGGCAAAAAGCTCTCGTACTAAACAGTCTTAAGAGGATAAGTTGAATCTTCCTCTAACCTCCATCTCTGGGGGGCCTCTCACCCAAGGTGTTGGCTTAATCACATGACTTAACTCTGGTTTTCAGTTGTGTATTTTTAAAATTTGTGCCATGGCAGTGACACCTGAATCCCAGGATTGTTCTAAAAAGAAATATATATTTATTTCTTAGCATACTGCTTATCAAAAGATGCCCCAAACTGTGGGCCATTTCTTGCTGCTCCAAGCTGCCACTTGCTGTAATATCAGGCATGTAACCTATCATCTGACTCTCCTTTTCTCAGCTGACTCTGGAAGGTCCTGACTGTCCTTCCTTCTCACCCTCCTTGACCTGAGTCGTAACTTTAAAGTTAATTGCAGGCCAAAGTTATTCCTGATTACTTTCTATAGTCAAGAAGTTAGGACAGAAAATTCACTTGCTAGAACAAATTGCTGATTGTGGTTCTCAAGGGTAGGTTTCTGGTCTTTTCAACTTATTTCTCACATCAGCTTTTTTCTTAAACGTTGATCTGGGGGACCACAGCCTGAACACTATCACTCTTCTTTATCCTTTCTCCCAAAACAAAAGAATAAATGAAAGAAAGAAAAAAAGAAACTTTTAAAATAGCAGTTTCTGCCTAATCCTGCCCAATGGTTCACTCCGCTAACACAGCTAAGGTTGTTGGTGGGCAGCCAGCAACGGTGGCCGAAACCTCCAGGGACTCATCCATTGATTTGAAAGGTCCCATGTGCAACGTGCAAGGTGAGTCCATCAACCTTTCCAGGCCTCCCATCCCCTACACTCGGCCACTCGGCCTCCCAGGTACCTGCCCCTCCAGGTGAATTTAAAGGCAACCCTCTGGTGGGGTGACTCTGAGTCACTCACCGAGGCAGGCCGGTAGCGATGCAGAACAGGTCCATAATATCACTGGAGTTGCAATACTTGCTAAAGACCACCTGCAAAAACAGAAGCACACGGCTGTGAGGAGTGGGCAGAGTGGGCAGCTGATTTCCACAGTGATGTCAGATTCCAGGGGGTCCTCTCTGCTCCCGACCTGCAGGTTAATCTTACAAAGAAAAACCAAAATCACCGTGGGCTCTGGAATGCTACATGCACATCTCATTGACTTATACAAGTTGAGAAAAACATGACTCTCTTGTTCGTTGCAGAACTGTGAGAAACAATGCTGTCACCCAGGTAAACTCACTTACAGGTGACATGCTGCCCTGCGCCCCACTGGTGACGTTTGATGGACCATCACAACCTCGGCTTAATGATACCCCATCTTGCAGGGTGGGTGCGGGAAGCTCCAACGACCTCTGGGGCCATTATGTTAAAAAACAATTTTAAGGTCATTAGCTTAAAAATAAAAGATTGCCTTTTAGGATTTGGGGACTGGGGCTGCAGGACTAAACCAGACAGGGAATCACAATGAGAAAGGATGTGGTTGGAACCGTGGGTCCACACAGGGAACAAATTTCAGGCAATGCAATTAAAGCTGCACCCGGCCTGGGTGTCCAGTCCCCGCTGGACAGGAAACACGTTCACACCTGCACCTTTTGTCCGAGGGGTCTCGACTGTGAGTGTGGGCTCCAGAATCGCTCCCTGGGATAGGGGGCTTCAAGTACAGCCTGGATGGTGCATGGACAGTCCCTGCCAAGGCTCCTGTTTTCATCACAATAGCTGTTTTCCTTCAGTGTTCTCCCTGGGAATGGCTGTAAGGCCCCTCTGCTCACCAAAAGGAGCGGGCAGAGCCACTCCACTGAACGTGGGCAGAGTCACGCTGAACAGAGTGGGGATTTTTCAGTGCCCAGAGCACCGTTTAGCCAGATCAATCTGCATCTTTTTTTAATTGGAAAGAGTGAAATAGAGCAAGCAGATATTTTCCCCACAAACGTGGCCGTTCCCTGACTACCACAGCTCCTGTGTGCCACTGGCCTGGCAATGCTGAGACACAGCCAGCACTGCCATCCAGGCTGCCCACTCCACCCCACATCCCAGGCGGTGTTTGCACTCCCCAGTGACGGGGCCACTGATGGGCACTGTCCACCCAGCGGCCACAGTCCTGGCTCAGAGCAGGTCCACCAGGACCCCCGCAGCACCCCTGCATTGGCCCTGCAGGCTCCCGCCCCAGCACCCTGCCTCAGTTTCTAGAACTCAGGCCTGGTGGTGCTGCCTTTCTGGGCAGAAGCCTCTGCTGCCCTGTGCGTCCACGGTAGAAGGAAGGTCCATCTCCCCGCTGGGCTCCTGAGGTTCTGGAGTGGGTCCCTGGAGCCTGTGTCCTGGCCAAGCTCTCAGCCCCCCTTCACTCTAGTCCACGGGCACCTCCCCACCCCACCGCCCTCTCTGGTTCTGGGGGCCCGCTTCCCGGTGGCTCTCCTCCCCTCTCTTCCTCCCAGCCATCAGGACTTGGCGCACCTTCTCCATGGGGCCTCCCAGCTCCACTGCCAGCAGGGTCTTGCCTCATCCACCGTGTTCTCAGGACAGCACACCTCCAGGGCCCCCGGCACAGGCTTTCATTCATGCCTTGGCTTTAGGGCTGCGCCCGTGCCGGGTGAGGTATGGAGTCCGGCCACCCCACTACTGACGAGGGGACATTTCTGACTTTCCCGTTTGAACCTTTCTGAAGTTCATGTCCGTCTGGTGCAGACTGACTTTGTGGGTTTTCTCCAGACCCCAGTAAAGGGCAGGGGTGGAGGATAGGGCAGCTTTGCCTGTGAACATCCGATTTGATCAAAGATTCCAGAAAGGGGCGAGCTGGCTTGCAGGTCATGACCAGCTGCTGGTCAGGAGTGTAGTGTGGCTCCAGGAAGTCATGGCTGAGCAGGCCCTCCCCAGGGAAGACAGACCCAGAGCCTGGAATATCCAGGGGACCTCGGCAAGAAGTGAGTTTGCCCAACTTTATAAGCACTGTTGTTGAAATCTAGAGGCGAGAGTCTTTTGTGATGGTTTCCTAGCCTCGGGATAGCAAATAATAGAAGCTGTAAAAAGCCCAATTATGAAGCAAAACAGGTCCAGGAGCGCCCACAGGGCACATTGCCTTTCTCGCTGCCCCTTGTGACCGATTCAGCTCAACCCAGGGAGGGAGAACAGCCTTCTCCTGTGTCCAGAACAGGCTTAGAGATTATTTTTTACACCGGGCTGGGGGGTGGGGGGCTGGAAGGAAATCAGGAATAAGCAGAAAAGACGCATTGGGTGTCTTCCACTGCAATGGAAAACCATGCTGTGTCCATTTGTAAATCCATTTCAGCATGCCTCTACTGTACAGAAATGCCTGGTTCTTTGTTTTCTCTTTTGAACCAGTTGTGACATCTTACCAGTTTCCTCCTTCAGCTAAGACTTTGTTAGGGTAAAATTCTTTGATGTGTGGCCACTTTACATGTGTGTTTGATCAGGCTTTCACCTTATTATTAAGAGTTGAGAAGCCTTTAGTGGGGACAACACCGGTAAGAAGCTAGGGGTGGAACATCACATGAACCCTAACATCAGCATCACGCGAATCTAACGTGGGACACGCCCGGACAGCCCAACTCTTTGCCAGGTGCCAGGAGAAGCTTCTGGCCTAGACGGATTGTTCCTGGCGTGGGAAAGCAGCCTGTGCTCCACAAATGAGTGGCTGTCGTGGGAAGATCCCCCAGGCAGCCTGGTCAGGGGGGCACAAGGCTCTCTGTTCCCACGCTGAATCATTCTGCAAATCCTTTATCCTCGATCCAGAAATAAACAGCAGTTTAAAAAAAAAAAAGTGTTGGTGAAATGAAACTTTTAAGTGAGATGTGGAGACAGCAAGATTAACAGAGGAATAATCCTACTAGAGGCAGAACCGGCTGCCGTTCATCAGTAAGCACGACAGATCACCCCAACCCTTCCATGGGGTTTGACTGGCAGCTCCGCAATATGAACACAAGACAAGAGAAACAAATGAGAACCCAGAGGCCTCTTGTCTGCAGAACGCTGATCGTTCTGTGTATTCAGCTGGGACCTGTGAAGGTCACAGGGAACTCTGGTGCTGGAACCTACTGGTTGCCTGCCGAGTCAGGAAATGGGCACTCAGGGAGCGCCAACCACCTGCCAAGCCCCATTCCAAGGGATCCCCATGGGAAGCAACACACAGAGGTGGACAAGGGTCTCTTGGGTCCAGCCAGCAAGCGGTCAGGGAGCCAGGACCACAGCCCAGGCCTCCCTCTGGTCAGTGCACACGTGACCCAAACACAGGCTCTTTGTGTGTGTGTGTGTGTGTGTGTTTAGTTGCTCAGTCGTATCCAACTCTTTGCGACCCACAGACTGTAGCCCGCCAGGCTCCTCTGTCCATGGGATTCTCTAGGCAAGAATACTGGAGTGGGTTGCCATTGCCTCCTCCAGGGGATCTTTCCGACTTTACTAAGCAATTTGGAGCTGGTGGCAATTGAGGTGAGTCCCAGGGTAAGGGACCCAGGCCGACCACACCGGCCACCCGTGAGATCACTGCGGGAATGGCTCTGGAGAGAGAGGGGAGGGAGGCCAGATCACAGGGGGCGGGGGGAGCGGCAGGAGAGCCCAGTGTCTCGAGTTGGCACCAGCACGGCTCTGTTTCTTGGTGCCAACAGCACCTTCACCAACACACTTAGAAACCAGCACTGGCAACTGTGCGACAGATGGTCAGAGCGCTGCCAACCCGTGTCCAGGTGGCCTCGGGGTTAGAGAGACAGGACGGCAGTTTCTAAAGGCTTGGGGGTGACTTCTTGTTCATTCTGAGTCTGGAGGTCTCCTCCAGGGACGGGATCCTATTGTGTTTTCCTCTCTGTCCCCTGGGAGACCCCCTTCAGAGGTTCATGGAGGGGAGGATGCAGAAAGCAGCCCCCAAGTTCCCGTGTTCCAGCCACACACTGCTGTCCATGTGTTGAAAAGCAGGTGGACGGATGGTGTCCAAGCCCCCAGGCAGCTTAGATAATCGAGTTTCTGGTTTCGAGGTTAGGAGGATGGAGATTTAATCATTGCCCAGCGGGGCTCCTGGCGGGCACTCTGTGGTCTTCCTACAAACAAGCCAGCAAGAAGGGGTTTCACGTTCCTCGGGAGAGGTTCCAACCAGGACTTCTTGCCGGGAGACACTGCTACGTGTTTCAGCACTGGGACACTGTACGGGAGAGGGGACCTGCGTGACTATAAAGTGGCTGAGATGACCCGGAGTGGAAACCGATTCTGATGGGGTGGGCAAGAAGCAGGACACAGGTCACCCAGCAATGGGGAGGGGTGGGACTCTAGGCCTCAGAGGGAGCTGCACAGGCCCTGAGGTTCACCCACAGACGGGGGCAGCCCCACCCATGCGTGTAGGACCTGTCCCAACAGGGAGGGTCTTCCACCTCCTGAGAGGGCCCTGCGTCCACTTCCCCACCTTGGGTCATGGACCCCTCCAGGGCTCCCGAGTCTGCCTCTCCATTCAGGCTGTGATCTGGCTCACCTGCTGTGTCTGCGTATGTGTGTGCGTGTGCGTGCATGTGTGTGAATCTGAAGGGTGCAGAATTAAGCCCAAAGTGTATTATTTTTCGGGTTCCCCTGGTGGCTCAGTGGTAAAGAATCTGCCTGTCAGTGCAGGAGACACAGGAGACCTGGGTTCAACCCCTGGATCAGGAAGATCTCCCAGAGAAAGGAACGGCAACCCACTCCAGTATTCTTGCCTGGGGAATCCCATGAACAGAAGAGCCTGGTGGGCTACAGTCCATGGGGCCACAAAGAGTCAGAGGTGACTGAGTGACTAAACAGCAGCGGCAGCAGCAGTCCTATCTTCCAGTCTGGAGTGGCTGTGCAGTGACCAGGCCATCAGTTCAGCAATGGACTCTGCTGTGGGGAAGCCTCCTGGACTGTGACACACAGGGTTTTATGCAGCTCAGACGCTGTCCGCTGGGTCTCTGACTCCACTCCCTGCCCCTGTCTGTCGGTACATGGCCGGCCAGCCCCATGACAGTCTTGTCTGCTACGAAAAGATGCTGTGTTCCGTCTTGGCCAGTGTCAGCTCTGATTTTTGCAGTACGCACTTGAGGGTTATGGCCCCGACACACACAACCTGAAATCCACATGTGAGACTCACACAGGGGAACTTCTTAAAAGAAAGTTTCCCAAAATGCTGGTATTAATGTCCATCACCTGCTCTCCTCTGTCTTTTTGCTTCCCCCTCTTTAAGGTGGCAGATGGAGGAGTCCAGGGCTGGCTCCCGGCAGTCCCGGCACAGAACGAGCCTGGAGGCAGTGGCTGGGGCGTTCAAACACAAGAAAGATTGGGTGTAGCATCCTTCCCTTTGGGCTCCACAGGTGAAAATGACTTGTCATGGTCCCTGCCCCATTAACTCTGGCCATTTCAGCATCTACTCGGCCCAAATGTGGCTGCCGAGGACACTATTTCCCTGCTGAGTAACTGGGAGCCCACATGGGAGGGGCAGTGGTTAAGAGAGCAGAGCAACCTAGAAAGCTGAGAGAGAGCCAAGACAACCTCTGAGCACCCTCAGGGGCTGCGATGATCGCCCTTCCACATCTTGGTGCCCTGAGCTTGGTTTCCTAACTCTATCTGAGGCACTTCCTTGCAGCTGCTGAGAACATTTCTTGCTGGGTTTGTCAAACTCTAGTTTGGGTTGGCTTAAAGTCAGTGACCACTGGAAGCTGTGGGTTTCTCACTCGACATTTGTGGCTCCATGCTGTGAAATGCTCCCAGTCCTGGACAAATGAGATAACCAAGTGGCAATTTAGGTTTGGGCTGAGTTTTGCAGTCTGGGAAAGCCAAAACCCACTGCAATCACTAAAGAGAAGTTCAGTGTGTGGATGTTGGACAGGGACCAGGCACCAGGCAGGACGAGGGCTGGTCGGAGACCTCCTGAGAGAGTAGTGTGTCCCTGGGAATTCTCTCTGCGAGGCCGGCTACAGTTTTTTTCTTGAGAGAGACATCTCACAGGGCTCATAAACCAGGATGGCATTACTTCCCTTTCAAAGTCATTAAACATTATCTGTGTCAGGTAAGTTGTGCTTTTGGGGTTGGCTGTAAAACATGCAATTACGTTCATTGTCTTGCTGTGACGCTCACGCTGAATGTGAAATTTTTTATCAACTGCCTTAGCAACAAATTTCACAGAGCATCTTTGAACTTGGAGTAACGAATCTTGAGCAAAATCTTCCTAATTATAATTCTTGTGCAGTTTTTTTTTTTTTTTTCTGAAGTGATTTTAAATGGCTACAGCTGAAGAAGAGAGTGGTTGGGGTGGGGAGTCTGCAGACACCAGGATGTGAGGTCCTGAAGGAGGGAGGGGAGAAAGGCAGGTTGTCCTTCCCGAGGGCACATGGCGAGCTCTGCTGCTCCAGGTGGTTCCCAGCTCTGTTTCCTCCTCTGTTGATCAGACCTGGAGGCTCTGGTCCCCTCCTTGCTCCATCCACGTGGACTATGGATCTCAGCCCCCAGCATCTTAAATTTAACACTTCACCACAGCTGTATTTACTCTTGTATCTTGATGAAGACGAATTATGCATGTCCCACTGACATCAGAAATCTCCACCCAACCAAACGAGGGTACTGACTTCTAAAAATATCCACACTGGCCTCCACGAAATGGAAGGAAAATCATCACACTGGCAAGAACGACAAAGGGACGGAGAGCCCAAATCTGGAAGCAACCCAGATGCCCTTCAACGGGTGGATGTTAAACAAACTCTGGTCCATCCGCACCGTGGATGAATTATTGATCTAGACAGCTGAGATGGATCCCAAGGGATGTATGCTATGTGAATAAAAGTTAACCCCCAAAGCTTACATACTGGATGGCTCCACTCATATGACATTCCTGCTATGACAAAGTTAGAACAGACAGCGCTGGGGTGGGGTAGGGGCTGGGGTGGAGGAAGGAGGTGGGTGTGGTCATGAAAGGGCTGGACTGTCTTCTGCCGTGACTTTGGGGGAGGATACCAGACCCTACGCATGTGATTAAATTGTACAACTCCATATACGCCCTCAAATGAGCACAAGGAAATGAGGAAGTCTGAATAAGGCGGGGGACTGTCCCACTGTAATATCCTGGCCATGACGCCAGACTGTAACTGTGTAGGACGTCACACTGGGGGGAAACGGGGCGAAGGGCACACAGATCCCTCCGTGGTATCGCTTACAGCTACACGCTAATCTCCACGTTTCCCCAAGGGCTTATCCGAATAAAGTGAAGACACCAGCTCTGGCTGGGGGTGGAGAGAGGGACACCCTTTGAGGAATACGTGCCCAGGTGGCCCTGCTGGGAAGAACTGTGGCCACATGTGTGCCCTCTGACCCAGAATCTCGTTTCCAGAAACAGATTTTAATCTAAATTTTAATTTTAATCTAAAACTAAAACTAACAGCAAACTTTAATAATAATAAGAGCATTTATGGGGACATCCCTGGTGGTCTGGTAGTTAAGACTCCACACTTCCAATGCTGGGGCCATGGGTTCGATCCCTAGTCAGGGAACTAAGATCCCACATGCTGGGCTGTGTGGCCAAAAAAAAAAAAAGAAAAAGAAAAACCCACACATTTATGAAGTGCTAGACAGTGTTCTAGTCACTTCCCAGGCTTGGGTCCAAACCACTGCCCTGCACGGGTCCTTCACAATCGAAGAGCTAGTGGAGGTGTTCCTTTCGTGTTCACTACTGCTGAGAAATGGAATTAAGCTAAACGTCTCAAAACAACAAAACAATTGCATCTTAACTAAGTCTCCACGATGGAACATTATACAGACATTAAAATCATGATTTTGAACACTGCTGCTTCTGTCATGCTGAGTGACAATGATCAAAAGAAAAAATTATGTTAAAGAAGATGACCCTGTCCCTCTCCATCTTGCTGACAACACCAGCAGGAGAGGTCCTGAAATGTTCGCAGCAGTTTCTCCTCTCTGGTGAGCGAAAGGGTTCTTCTCTTTTCTTTTTTATACTGCTCTGTAGTTCTCAAATACTCTACAATGAATACGTGGGGTTTTTGTAACCAAAAGGGACCTAGATCTAGAAGCTGATGTTAATAATCAATAACAGACCTGACTTATGAATATTCCCTGCTAACAGCAGGCTGCGCTGCATTTACATAAGAATCTTGGGAGAGGGGAAAAAAAAGGTCTTTACCATTTTTATTTGGAAAGAATACTCTGGCTTTAAGCCAAGAGGATGAGAAAATTAAATGACAGTTAGCCAGAGGACAAAATTCAGAATTTAAATAGCATTTGGAGAGGAATGGGGGGAGCTGCTGTGTGAGCCGGAAGCACCGGAGAAAACCAGAAGGGAGGGAGAGGCAGGGACCCTGTGGGTGGGGGGACAGGGTGGGGAGGATGAAGCCAGGCACCTCCGGGGATGGACAAAGAAGCAGGTCCCAGGGTTCTGTGCCAGCTGCAGGGACCCAGGCTGAGATGGGGCTGGAGGGACTGGCCATGGCCCCTGGGGGACCCGAGGCCATGCAGACAGAAGGGGCTGCAGAGAAGGTGGTTCCCACCACCCTCACCACCACTCCCCACCAGTTCCAGTTAAGACTCACCGCCCACACAGCGGGACTTCCTGGTGAAGAATCTCTACAGCGTCAGACCCTAACCTAATGCCCGTCACACCCATGCATCTTCCAGACCCCACCCAAGTGAGGTTTTCAGTGACCAGGATGGGTGTAGGTAGAGTCCTCCTAGGGGGTTGCAGGGAGCCTGGGCGGGTCCCCTAGGGGTCCAGATCAGCAGGTGGGGCAAGACCATCTCCCGGGAGCTGTGTCCCAGATTTGGGAAGGGGGCTGATTGAGCAGCACTGCTCTGGAGTGAGGACAGGGGGCGTTGGTCTGCCAGCGCTGTGACAGGTTTCCTTTCTTTAAGTAGGTCTATGTAAACTCCTTTAGACACAAATTATAAAGCAACTGTGTGTGTGTGAACCGTGAACTTCCAGATGTTCAGGCTGGATTTAGAAAAGGCAGAGGAACCAGAGATCAAATTGCCAACATCCGCTGGATCATCGAAAAAGCAAGGGAGATCCAGAAAAACATCTACTTTTGCTTTATTGACTATGCCAAAGCCTTTGACTGTGTGGATCACAACAAACTGTGTAAAATTCTTTAAGAGATGGGAATCCCAGACCACCTGACCTATCTGTATGCAGGTCAAGAAGCAACAGTTAGAACTGGACATGCAACAATAGACTGGTTCCAAAAAGGGAAAGGAGTATGTCAAGGCTGTATAGTGTCACCCTGCTTAGCCTTTCCCTTCTCCAGGGAATCTTCCCAACCCAGGGATTGAACTCAGGTCTCCAGCATTGCAGGCGGATTCTGTACCAGCTGAGCCACAAGGGAAGCCTTATATGCAGAGAACATCACGCAAAACGCTGGGCTGGATGAAGCACAAGCTGGAATCAAGATAGCCGGGAGAAATGTCAATAACCTCAGATATGCAGATGACACCACCCTAAAGACAGTAAGTGAGGAGGAACTAAAAAGCTTCTTGATGAAAGAGAGGGAGGAGAATGAAAAAGTTGGCTTAAAACTCAACATTCAGAAAAGTAAGATCATGGCATCTGGTCCCATCACTTCATGGCAAATAGATGGGGAAGCAATGGAAACAGTGACAGACTATTTTTGGGGCTCCAAAATCACTGCAGATGGTGACTGCAGCCACGAAATTAAAAGACGCTTGCTCCTTGGAAGAAAAGCTATGACCAACCTAGACAGCATATTAGAAAGCAGAAATATTACTTTGCCAACAAAGAAGTGTCTAGTCAAAGCTATGGATTTTCCAGTAGTCATGTGTGGATGTGAGAGTTGGACCATAAAGAAGGCTGAGCGCTAAAGAATTGATGCTTTTGGACTGCGGTTTTAGAGAAGTCTCTTGAGAGTCCCTTGAACTGCAAGGAGATCCAACCAGTCAATCCTAAAGGAAATCAGTCCTGAATACTCATAGGAAGGACTGATGCTGAAGCTGAAGCTCCAATACTTTGGCCACCTGATGTGAAGAACCGACTCATTGGAAAAGACCCTGATGCTGGGATAGACTGAAGGTGGGAGGAGAAGGGGACGACAGAGAATAAGATGGTTGGATGGCATCACCGACGCGATGGACATGAGTTTGAGCAAGCTCCTGGAGTTGGTGATGGACAGGGAACCCTGGTGTGCTGCAGTCCATGGGGTTGCAAAGAGTCAGACATGACTGAGCGACTGAACTGAACTGAACTGTGTGTGTGTGTATGTGTGTGTGTGTGTGTGTGCGTGTGTGTGTATTAGTCACTCAGTCATGCTCAGCTCTTTGCAATCCCATGGATGTAGCCCACATCCTCCTCTGTCCACGGGATTTTGCAGGCAAGAATACTAGAATGGATTGCCATTCCCTTCTGCAGCGGATCTTCCTGCCCAGGGACCCTGCATTGTGATGGATTCTTTACCATTTGAGCCATTAGGGAAGCCCCTCTAAAGCAAGTTACGCAGCTGTAATAACTTAAATACCAACACATCTGGGGAGGGAGATGTCATCCTGGGTGTCAGGTCCACACAGTCAGCACCCGCGAGGCTGCCCACGACTGCTGTCCTGAGACCCTAGTGGCTCGGATCTACATGCCTCCTGGCCAGAGAGCTGTAGGGCCGCCCTGCTGGGGTTTTCAGGCCTGGCCATGGCTGCAGGATGGTCAGGCCAGGGCCCTCCTCATGCAGACTTCTGGGGGTCAGTGAAATGAGCTGAAGCTCACTGGTGCTGACGCCAATGTAAGCCTGCGGCTGCCGGCCTAAACCCCAATTCCAAACTCAGGGCTCACACAAGGAACCTTTCTGTTCCCAGTAATTCTCCAGTGGGGGCTGTACATTTGAATTTACAGAATAAATGAGTACTAATACAGTTCCAGAAAAACATCTATTTCTGCTTTTTACAGTTCCAGAAAAACATCTATTTCTGCTTTATTGACTATGCCAAAGCCTTTGACTGTGTGGATCACAATCAACTGTGGAAAATTCTGAAAGAGATGGGAATACCAGACTACCTGACCTGCCTCTGGAGAAATCTGTATGCAGGCCAGGAAGCAACAGTTAGAACTGGACATGGAACAACAGACTGGTTCCAAATAGGAAAAGGAGTACGTCAAGGCTGTATATTGTCACCCTGCTTATTTAACTTCTATGCAGAGTACATCATGAGAAACGCTGGACTGGAAGAAACACAAGCTGGAATCAAGACTGCCGGAAGAAATATCAATAACCTCAGATATGCAGATGACACCACTCTTATGGCAGAGAGTGAAGAGGAACTAAAAAGCCTCTTGATGAAAGTGAAACAGGAGAGTGAAAAAGTTGGCTTAAAGCTCAACATTCAGAAAACGGAGATCATGGCATCTGGTCCCATCACTTCATGGGAAATAGATGGGGAAACAGTGGAAACAGTGGCAGACTTTATTTTTTGGGCTCCAAAATCACTGCAGATGGTGACTGCAGCCATGAAATTAAAAAACGCTTACTCCTTGGAAGAAAAGGTATGACCAACCTAGATAGTATATTCGAAAGCAGAGACATTACTTTGCTGACTAAGGTCCGTCTAGTCAAGGCTATGGTTTTTCCTGTGGTCATGTATGGATGTGAGAGTTGGACTGTGAAGAAGGCTGAGCGCCAAAGAATTGATGCTTTTGAACTGTGGCGTTGCAGAAGACTCTTGAGAGTCCCTTGGACTGCAAGGAGATCCAACCAGTCCATTCTGAAGGAGATCAGCCCTGGGATTTCTTTGGAAGGAATGATGCTAAAGCTGAAACTCCAGTACTTTGGCCACCTCATGCAAAGAGTTGACTCATTGGAAAAGACTCTGATGCTGGGAGGGTTTGGGGGCAGGAGGAGAAGGGGATGACAGAGGATGAGATGGCTGGATGGCATCACGGACTTGGTGGACGTGAGTCTGAGTGAACTCCGGGAGTTGGTGATGGACAGGGAGGCCTGGTGTGCTGCGATACATGGGGTCACAAAGAGTTGGACACGACTGAGCGACTGAACTGAACTGAATACAGTCAGTTAACTGTTTGTATAAGCTTTATATTATAGGACTATATGTAAAGTTTTTGAGAAAAAAAACAGTTCTGTTGCTAAAGTTATACAAATCACTGCACTGACTGTTGGCCCTTAGGGCAGAGGGGGCACCTTAGAGCAAGGACAGTAAGTGAGTGACTGCCCTTAGCTGGCTCCCTCTGACGGAGTAGGCCCTGGATTGGCTGCAGCCCCTGAGGTTCCCAGAGTCTCACATCCCAGGATCACCCTGAGCTGGTGCCAGGGTCGCGTACTGCTCCAGACACATGCAGAGCAGAGGGGTGGATGGGGAGGAGTCAGAGGAGTGACTACAGGCCCAGCTTCTCCTTTTCCAGCTTGGCCCAGGGCAGGATTCTTAACCTTGAGGCTCTGACTCTTCCCCTGCAGAGTGAGCATTGTCATACCAGGGTGAAGGCTTCATCATGACATACAGAGGGCCCAGTACACAGTAAGTGCTCAGCTAAGCGGCAGCTGTGATTACAGGAGGGCCCCTTGAAATTCACAGATATCTTCCCTGGAGATGGAGAGGCACCCCCTTGACCGTGCCAAGGCCACTTCCCCAAGCAAGAGGCGCCGAGGACACACAGCCTTGATGTCAACATGTCAGCATCTCTGGGTGGTTTCTATGTTGGGATATCGGTGCCCAAGCATCTGCCTATGTCAACATGCTAAGAACAAACTCTGCACCTGCTGGTTTTAGGTTAAACACCACCACTGCAATCACCTGAATCATCACCAACCCCCACCTCCACCGTCACCACCACCATCCCCACCGTGACCACCATCTCTTACTCCATCATCATCACCACCAACACCAACAACAACATCTAATGTGGCTGAGTTCACACTCTGGCCAAAACCTGAGCCAAGCGTCTTACATCCTGTGACCCTGGGTCCTTGGAGCATCATCATCCCCTCAGCTCTCACATGAGAGCTCTGACACAGAGAGAACCTGGCCTGGCCAGGTCTGTGTGGTCCTGGATATAAACTTGGCCACCTGGCTCCAAGTCCAGAGATGCGTGCAGTGCTGAAATGAGACTTTAACATTGGTCCTAATGGGAAGCAGAGGTGGTCACTTGGCCTCTTTTCTGCTGTCACTCCCCCTTAGCGGTATCTATATTCTGTCTGCCTTGTTCTTAAATTACTGATATTTCTAATCACCTACTTGGAGTGAATATTGATTTGGATCCCACTCTTGGAAGAAGACAAACCAATCCAAATTCCTTCCCTTTGTCTATCAGACCATGATTCATTTTTATAGCTTTTATAAACTATTAAGCTTTTATAGGGCTCTGTCTTCCCTCAAAGCAAACCAGAGTATTTCAGTCTGGCCCCGATGCCCATGCTCCAGCTCCACGAGTTAGCACTCACCAGGCCAGCTGTCAGGAGAGCTGAACGCCAACTCAGTGGTGGTTTTGCTATCTCTGGGGGAATTGAAAGCTGAATTTCTATTGCTTTTTCAGCACCTGGGAATTATGAGTGTTTAATATATAAAACAAGCTACAAAGAGACCAAGACCCAAATCCCACATTTAACTTTCTTTTTACCTTCCCTCAAGAAATACACATTTTCACCAGAGGAGAGATTGTAGGCCATCTCCCCATTCAACCATGTATATCTGCAATTCCTCTGCCGTCTACCTCAAATTATAAATTACATACATAAAGGTGAGTATAATGTTCATTCCATCCTGCCCCTTGTTTCTAGAACATGTTACAATAGTGTCACATTCAGAATGGATCACTACTAACCACCAGGCAGGCAATCACAGCTTCTTTGTCTAAGATAAAATCTGAATTAGGCCTCATTTCTCTTTCCAATTTAAGAGGTATTTTTCCGGCCCTGTCATTTGAAAACATATAAAATAAAAACAAAAAACTACCATTTATTACTCTGAACCAGACACATTACGTACGTTCCCTGAAAAGAAAAAAAAAAGAGAGAACTTTTATCCATAATGGAAATGCTCTGTTACTACAAAAGCCAAAGGCCTGGCATAACGGAACCTCAGTGCCCACCTCCCAACTTCCACATTAGCAACACGAGATCCATCCTGCCTTCTCTGTCTCCCAGCTTCTCCCTCCATCAGGGTTATCTGAAAGCTCATTTTAGACATATTATTTCGTGCTCGTGTTTCAGCGTGGGTCTCTAAAATATAAGATCTCTTTCTTAGGGTTTAAGATAAGCCACAGTACTACTGTCAGATGCAAAGAAAACTGACAATTTCCCTTATTATTTCTCAGATGTCAGAGATCTATCTTTAGGGCATGTTTTGAGGACCATAAGTAATATGTCTTCCCTGACAAATAAATGACAAGGAACGCAAAGGGGATGAAAAAAATGGATAGAAAGAGGCCAAGGGTGATGGCAAGTAAATGCACCCTGTGGATCCTGACTTGAAAACAAGTGTGTGCATATACGTGTGTGTGTGTAAGAAAGAGAGAATGGTCCCCTTTTCTTGCCACTTATTTGTCTTCAATTCTTAAAGCAAGCTTTAATGGTGGGGACTGTTATTCCTATGTTGCAGATACTAAGGTTCAGAGAGGGGAGGAGCCCTTCTTCCGAGGTCACATAGCAAGTGAGCAGGGTTGAAAAGGAAGGGCAGCTGCCAGTCCAGCGGCAGGTGATGGTCAGAGCGAGGGAGCGGGGAGGAGCTGGCGGCTCAGTGTGATAAACCATCTCAGATGACGGAGACCAGCGGTGGGTGAGGCCAGGAATCATGGATGCACTTGGGAGGCAGCATACGCCGTGCAAAGCCTCCTGGAGCTGTGACAGGGTGAGCCTGGGGTGAATGCAGAGATAGGCCCCAAATCCCAACCTCGTTGCAGAGCCTGCAAGGTCGGGAGGAACCCGCCGAGGAAACGCCTCCAGGCTGGGCATCGGGACCTGACTCTGTTCCTTCTTGAATAAACTGTGTACTGCAGGCAAGTCTCCCAACATCTCTAGTCTCCGACATCTCATCCTCAGAGTGGACAACACCAGCTCCACCTGCTTCAGGGTGTTGGGGGGCTCCCTTGGGCAGCCTCTGCCCTAAGCCCCACATGCTGGGATGACCACCTCACCCCATGGGTGAGATTCCTTCTCCCCGAGAGGCACAGTCGCCACACGGGCCTGAAGCCCGCCCTCCTGGTTTACCGGCTCTGCTTCTCATGGACTCTAGGGTCATGGGCAAATGCCTTACCCTCTTCAATGCATACCTTCCTCATCTGCTACATAGGGAAGATACACAGCCTCTACAGAACACTTCCCAAGACTTCTGGGATGTGTTAAGCATGATCCAAACGTGTGCCAGGCAGGTACCAGCCCCATTTACAGATGTGAAAACTGAGGCCCAAGATCATACAAGCAGCATGGGACACTGGTGGAGGCAAACTCCATTCTGCTGAAACCTGGGCCATGGGAAAAGCAACCCAGCGGGTGGGAGGGTGACTTGAGGCTGATGTTCTGAAGCACATCACCTCTCTAGCATCACCTTCTCTGGGGTCCAACACACAGGAGGCCTTCAATAAACGTCTGTTAGGCAAGAGCATTTGAGAGGCACATTGGTCTCGCATGGCATGAGTTAATACAATCAAATGCAGAGCAAGATCTGCTGGGGAAGCAGAGAGACATCTAAGCCCGTCCTGTCACCTGTTGCCAGGGGCAGGGGATGCGGTGATGTTCACATCACACATGAAACTAAGGGCAGACGGGACATGTCTGTGAAAGAGGGTCGGCCGGGAGGGTCGGGTGGACCACAGGAGCACGGGCACGGGCTGGGGCTGCAGGGAAGATGCGACCCCCTCGCTCTGCCCCATGCACACTCCAGACCAGCGATCCCGTGGGGTTTAGGGCACAGCGACCACATGCAGAGAGCCTGTGGAGCCCAGGAAACGTGGGGCCAGCTGAAGCTGGAATGTGTTTACAACCATGTAGCTGACATCCCTGCAGTCCCTGAATAATGGCCCACTCCCTCCAGTATTCCTGCCTGGAGAATCCCATGGACAGAGGAGCCTGGTGGGCTATAGTCCATAGGGTCGCAAAGAATCGGACATGACTGAGCAACTGAACACACCCCACAGATTGTTGTTGTTTAGTTGCTAAGTCGAGTCTTTATCATCCCATGGACTGTGGCCTGCCAGGCTCCTCTGTCCATGGGATTCTCCAGGCAAGAACGCCAGAATGGGTAGCCATTTCCTTCTCCAGGAGATTTTCCTGACCCAGGGATCAAAGCTGACTCTACGACATTGGCAGGCGGAGTCTTTATTGCTGAGCCACCTGGAAAGCCCATGCCCCTGAGAGTTACCCTCCCCCCAACCCCAGGAACCTGTGAATACTGCCCTATAGTCTCTGCAGGTGTGCTTAGATCAAGGCTCCTGAGACAATCCTGGATGATGTGTTGCTGCTGCTAAGTTGCTTCAGTCGTGTCCGACTCTGTGCGACCCTATAGACAGCAGCCCACCAGGCTCCCCCGTCCCTGGGATTCTCCAGGCAAGCACACTGGAGTGGGTTGCCATCTCCTTCTCCAATGCATGAAAGTGAAAAGTGAAAGTGAAGTCGCTCAGTCGTGTCCGACTCTTGGCGACCCCACGGACTGCAGCCTACCAGGCTCCTCCGTCCATGGGATTTTCCAGGCAAGAGTACTGGAGTGGGGTGCCACTGCCTTCTCTGCTGGATGATGTAGGTGGGCCTAAGTGAAATCACAGTCACCAGGGAGGCGGGGTGAGAGCTAACAACACACAGAGGAGACGGTGATGTGAAGAGTGTGAGGCAAACACGACCTGGAGGATACTGGCCTTGAAGACTGGAGGGCTATGGCCACAAGCGGAGATCTGCCGGCAGCCCCAGATGCGGGAAGAGGCAGGGAACGGATGCTCCCCCAGGGCCTCTGCCAACACCTTGACTCTGACCCCAGTGAAGCTCATTTAGGACTTTCAGCCTCTAGCACTGAGAAAGAATACATTTCTGTTCTTCTTGGTTATTCTGTTTGTGGCAATTTGCTACAGACGCCCCAGGGATCTGGCACCCTTGACCTTCATTCTGGGATGGCTGGAATCTCTTTTGCAGGTGATAGGAGTTCTTTAGAGAGCTGGACCATAAAGAAGGCTGAGTGCCGAACTGATGCCTTGGAACTGTGGTGTTGGAGAAGACTCTTGAGAGTCCCTTGGACTGCAAGGAGATCAAGTCAGTCAATCCTAAAGGAAATCAACCCTGAGTATTCATTGGAAGGACTGACGCTGAAGCCGAAGCTCCAATACTTTGGCCACCTGATGCAAAGAGCTGACTCAATGGAAAAGATCCTGATGCTGGGAAAGACTGAAGGCAAGAGGATGAGGTGGTTGGATGGCATCATCGACTCAATGGATATGAGTCTGAGCAAACTCCAGGAGATGGTGAAGGACAGGGAATGCTGGTGTGCTGTAGTCCATAGGGTTGCAAAGAGTGGGACACGACTGAGCGATTGAACAACAGTGAGGAGTCCTTGATGCTATGTGAAGTGTGGAGTGCATACAGGACTGGGATAAAGCTTCAGGACTGGACCAGGGAAGGACAGGTTGAAGAGAGGAGACACTGATGGCTTGGAGGGTCAAAGGCTGTGATTTCCCCACCTTCCGTAAGAGCTGCTGTGGGTGTGGGGCAGGGAGGT
Organism: Capricornis sumatraensis; assembly: GCF_032405125.1. Taxonomy (NCBI): domain Eukaryota; kingdom Metazoa; phylum Chordata; class Mammalia; order Artiodactyla; family Bovidae; genus Capricornis; species Capricornis sumatraensis. The sequence continues at coordinate 248,893,743 of NC_091069.1, read as the reverse complement.
GGAGAGGCTGGAGGGAACAGTGCCCAGTTGGAGGAATTCCGTCCTGGTTAGGGATGTTCACCAGCAGGACTAGGCCACCCAGACGCTGTAAACCCCCGCCTCCTCGGGCTCAGTGGGATCTCAGGGCCCATTTCCCACCCAGTCGGCAGCCGCCTTCTCCCCACGAAACCCATTTGTCACGGCTGAGCCACTCAGCACTCTTGCCATCTCTCTGGGTTACTCTGTGTTTTTTTTTCACTTCTGGTGTCTTCATTGTTATAAATAATGGATCACAGGCGACTGAAAATGCAGAAAGCGACGAACTAAAAGAATAACAAATGTGCTGAGACAGGGCTGGAGGTGAGGACGTTTCCCAAGGTTTCGAATCTGCTCTCCTTCTCGAGCTCTAACCCCAGTGAGAGGCAGCTTGTGACCCAGAGCCCAGTGCTCTGCTGCAGCAGAACTCTGAATGTGGTCCCGGGGATCCACTCCAGGCTCAGGGCTCCTGGGTGTCCCAGGGCAGGGAAGAGTGCAAAAGGGAAGGTGCCGGGGAGGACCTGGGGCCCTGGGGACCATCCACGAGGAGCCTGGTTCCAACACGCAGCCTCTCCCACCCTGTCTCAAAGCAGATGAAGAAGGTGGGGGTTGGGCAAGGGCAAAAGACAAGAAGAAACCACGTGAAAGTGAGACCTAGGACTGGAAGGTGGGACGGACCCCTCCCTCCAGCTCAGGTCAGACCTCAGCAGACCTGGGAAGCAGGCATCCGGTTCCATCATCACTTCCTGGCAGGAATGAATCGGGGATCCGGGGATCTGGGGTGTCTAGGGAAGCTGTGCCTTTCAGCCTTTTCCAGAGAAGGGTCCAGGCTTTCCGGGCTGTATTTGGAGAAAAGTCTTTAAGGAGGTAATTAAGTTAAAATTAGGCAACTGTATGAGTTTCCTGGGGCTGTTGTATTCATTGGCCAAGACCTTTTGGGTTTTTTTGTACAATGATGTGAAAAACCAGGAGGAAATCTTTGGTCAACCCAATAACAAGATACCACAAAAGGGCAGCTTAAACCCACAGAAGTTCATCCTCAGCTCTGGAGGCTGAAGTCTGCAGTAGAGGTGGCGGTGGGTTTGGGTCCTTCTGAAAACTCTCAGGGAGGATCCATGCTGTCTCTCTGCAGTTTGGACAGTGGCCAGCACCGCCGGGGCTCCTTGGCTTGTGGACGCATCAGCCCAGGCTTTGCCTCCACCATCTGTTCTCTGAACGGGCACATCTCCCTCTTCTTCAAGGACAGTCAAGTCCAGCCCCATCTCATCTCATCTTGCTTACATCAGCAAATAACCTATTTCCAAACATAGTCCATTCACAGGTTGTTGGGGGGGCGGGTGCGGTCAGAACATGGCCTATCTTTTGACACAATTCACCAAAAACATTGGGAACCCCCAGGAACAAGGCAAGATGAGGTGACAACGTGGGCAGACAGGAACTGGCCAGAGGAACCTGGGCCATCAAACAGACACCCTGGTGAGCAACGGTGATCACATCGAGATGGGAGGCGGGGAAGGAAGGCTGCTGAACAGAGCTGGCCGTGGGGCATGGGGGAGCCGACGAGCTTCCAAGTGCAGTGGAGAGAGGCCTTCCTTCTTCCCTCCATCCCCTGCTGCATTTCCTTTTCTTTTTATTGTTTGAAATTTCATTAGAAAAATTGAGCATGCAACGTTATGTGCCGCCTGGATGGGAGGGGCGTGGGGAGGAGAATGGATACACGTATGTGTATGACTGAGTCCCTTGGCTGTTCACCTGAAACTATCACAACATTGTTAATCAGCTAGCCTCCAATACAAAATAAAAAGAAAGAAAAAGAAAAAATAGTTTTCGTGCGAGAAAACAAACGTCTCTGGGCATGGGCAATGGTAGCCTCCAACCCCACTGTCCAGCTTCTTACCCAGCCAGAGGCCAGTGTCCACCACCCAGAGAAAACCCCAAAGGGCCCCCCTACAGGTGCTATAAGTGCCTCCAAAGATCAGGGTTTCTGCTCGGTGCTGCTGGACTTTCAGGGGTGCTTGTCCTTGAGGTAACATCGGCCGGGCAGTGTCTCCCGGGCCACACTGAGACCCACATTGTCCCAGGTTGCACGGCACCCATGTCAACCAGCATGTGGAGGCCGTGTGACCCGAGCAGCCTCTGCACCGAACCAAACAGTTCCTCTCGGGTACACTGCTCCTAAAGTCTAATGCCTGGGGCTCACGGCACTTGGTTGAAAGCTGATACCCCCATGGCTCCTTCTTCCAGAAGCCAAGCCTGGTGTTGCAGAGGAGGGTGGGAGCTGGAGGGGTCACCGCAGGGCTGGAGACAGAGTCAGAGACCCCAGACCCAGAGAGGGCCCCGGCTACAGCACCAACATGAGAGACCCAGGGTCCTCCATCCCAAGAGAGGCCCTGGGCTTCGGGGAAGGGACTGGAAGGAGAGCAACTGGGCATAAGATGAGTTGGGAAAACCAGGGTGTGGAGCTCCACACTCCGTCACATTCCGGGGGGGAAATATGGGGGCGCAGGGAGCAGGGGTCAGGTGGAAGGAAGTCTCCACATGTCCGTAGTTCAGAACATCAGCTGCGTCTGGCAGTTCATGAAGCCCACACCCTCCAGACTTGTTTACCGAAGCCCACAGACTCGGATCCCGATGATCAGAGCTTAACACCCTAGGCGCCTGGGATGGGCACCTGAGTCTCGCGCTGAGAAGGGCCGCCCTCGGCCTCCACCCACCCACAAGGCTGCTGCTCCTCCGCCACCCAGGCGTCACCTGCACAGGTGTGTGCTCTCCACTCCCCGAGGCCGTGACCCGTCTCATCCACCTTTTCCATCAGTGCCACCAGCACTGCTTCAAGAAACATTCCTGGAGGGAATTCACTGCTTCTACACGTTTCCCCATTATAACTTGGCCACCAGAAGTGCCCTCCACACCCTCATTCCTTGGAACATTCTGTGCGTCTCTGCCCAGAGGGCACAGATGCCATCTCTCATCTCTGCTCTTTGTGGCTCAGCCTTCAAAACACCACATGCAGAATCGATCTCCCATGCATGCTGGGCCACGGCTGCACATCCTGGCGGCTCCAGGGGGCGTCCTGGGCCATCCCTGGAGTCACGCGTTTCAGTGCTCCTTGTATTTGCTTCCAGCTTTCAATTTTTCTGTTATTAACAGCAACGGTAAGACATTTGAGGCTTACATAAGAAGCTTCATTGAGAGATTTTTTTTTAGAGTATGTATGACCATTAATTTTGAGTCTTTAAGCACTGCCCATATCTCAAGTTTTCCCCCTGTGAAGCTTACATAACACAACTCTGAGCAAAAACATCTTGGGGGCTGCTCCCCAAAGCACTCTGGAACTGGGGCGTGCAACAGACAGGCTCCAGACAAGCCACCAGCCACACCCGGCTGCTGCGGCTGACAGTCAGCCTTTACGTAACAAGGAACGACGCTCAGCGTGAGCTGCTTTTGCAAATGTAAACTGCAGGTGGAGAGATTGTTGAAGATCTCTAGATGATCATGTCAAATGCATGGCCTCTTTTTCTGTGATTTGTAACGCTGTGAAACTAAAAACAACAACAAAAAATCCCCAAGGCAGAAGCTGTGAGGATAAAGGCAGCCTGAGTCACTGGGTTCCGCTAAATGTTCTGCTTACAGAATGAATCAATATGATGTGCAGCCGGTCTCAGGGATGCCTGAGTCCCCTGGACATCAGCTGGGTACCCGGAGCCTGCGGGGCTGGGCGTGGTGATGGGAGGGTGGTGGCCGCTTGCCTTGCGGCTGTGTTCTCTCTGGGCTAAACTGAGGAGGATCTGCCTGTGACAAATGGTCCTAACTCCCACCATCCACAGGTGGGTTCTGACTTTGTCTCCCTGAAGCTCCCCTACCCCGAACCCCCATAGGACCAGGCAGCTCTCCCAGGCTGCACTCGAGGGGCAGAGGGCCTGGGTTTGGGGGGTATAGTCAGTGGACAAAGGAAGACAGCGAGTCCCGCCAGGCTACAGGGGCCAGTGACTGGCCAAGCATGCTCCACACACAGCTCGCTTCCACAAAAAGGCTTCTTCCGCCTATAAAATTACTGTTAAGTGTTTGTGAGTATCTCTACAACTCCTTCCAGCAGAATAAATGAACCAGAGGCCTAGAAACGCTAATGCAGCTGGAGCGTGTGCAGACACGCAGGCTGCCCCGCGTCACTACCCGGGCTGGTGGTCCCGGTGCATCCAAGCCGAGAGCCTGCACTGGGGGGTCATGTGCCCTCTTCCCACCCTCCCTCCTCACTGCAGTCCCCACAGAGCGCCGCCTCAGAAACAGTCGGAGGATAAATGAAAGGCATTCCCGGTCTCGTCTTTCCTGGAAAGAATGGGGGGAGTGTGGCCTGGGGGCCAATCTGGGGAACACAGTCACCAGCGTCATTGAGCGGGACGCACTCGTGGGGCTGGCCCGGCCCTTCGTTCCATGGGGCATGCCTGGATATGGCCCTGGGCCTGGAACGATGGGGAGACGCACAAGGCCAGGGGTCTCGGGAAGGCTCCCCCAACAAGACACAGAGATCTGGCAATTCAAATCCGTGACACAGATGAATAAAAATAAAAACCACGTGACCTTACAGAGCACACACCACGCGCCACCCCATTTCAGCACACGGCATACACACTTGAATTTCATCACAGCCACCCTGCAAGGTGGACGCTTGCTTCCCCCCAGCACACAGATGAAGACACTGAGGCACGTAACCTGCCTGCACACTCACGGGTACAAACGCACACAAACTGCACCCCTCCCTGAATTGATGCTCTTGATGCTGATGTCATGCTGCCGGTAAACGGACTGAGTGTAATCGCAATCAGAAAAGCATCTGTCTTCCCTGAACAGTTTACTCTCATCCCCGCCTGCAATACATCACACTTCATGGACCACGCTGCAAACACCCGCCGGAGATGAACACAACCAGGTCTGGAAAACGGGAGGACTCTGGGAACACAACGTTTTCCAGAAGACACAATAATGCACCACTGCAACAGACCTACTCTTTGCAAACTGAGGAGAGAAGAGGGGAAATGATTCAGGTTTACAAGATAGCAGGCAGATTCACTGATGAATAAATGGGTCAGCAAGATGTGGTCCATCCACACAGGGCAATCTGACTCAGCCTTAAAGAGGAAGAGCATTCTGACACCTGCCACAACTTGGATTAGCCTCAAGGATGTGATACGCAGGGAAAGAAGCCAGCCATGAAAGGACAAATACTATACGACTCCCCCTTCTACAGGGGGTCCCCAGAGAGGTTCAGATTTACAGAGACAGTAGACAGAGTCACTGGTGCCAGGGTCTGTGGACGGGGACAGAAAGGCAGTGTTTAGTGGGGACAGAGTTTCATTTGGGGAAATGCAGAAGTTCTGGAGATGGATGGTGGGGATGGTTGCACAACAGTGCGAATGAATTAACGCCTCTGAATGGTACACGTAAAATGGTGAAGATGGTAACATTGTATGTTATGCGTATTTTACTACAATTTTTAAAAATTAAAAAAAAAATATTAGGCAGGGAATCTGAACCCAGATGAACAGAACATTCAGGGTCTTCTTTAATCGTGTCTAGACTGAGTTAAAAAGCAGACACATCACTCTTCCGACAAAGGTCTATACAGTCAAAGCTATGGTTTTTCCAGTAGTCATATATGGATGTGAGAGTTGGACCATAAAGAAGGCTGAGTGCTGAAGAACTGATGCTTTCAAACTCTGGTGTTGGAGAAGACTCTTGAGAGGCCCTTGGACTGCAAGGAGATCAAACCAGTCAATCCTAAAGGAAATCAACTGTGAACATTCACTGGAAGGTCGGCTGCTGAAGGTGAAGCTCCAATACTTTGGCCACCTTTTGCTAAGAGCTGACTCACCGGAAAAGACCCCGATGCTGGGAAAGATTGAGGGCAGGAGAAGAGGGTGACAGGGGATGAGATGGTTGGATGGCATCACCAACTCAATGGACATGAGTTTGAGCAAGCTCCGCGAGTTGGTGATGCACAGGGAAGCCTGGCGTGCTGCAATCCATGGGGTCACAAAGAGTCAGGCAGGACTTGGCAACTGAGCACCAACAGACAGAGTCAGGTGCTGAAAGTTTCTGTTTGGGCAAAAGTTCCCACTGGGTGAAGAGCTCTGGGAATCAAGGAGATGTGGCACCTGGCGGAGGTGATGGAGCCGGTGCAGGGGACAGGCAGGCAGGAGCAGGGCCAAGGCACGCGACCACACCATCAACTGCAGACATTACTTTTCTGAGACTGAAAATGCTTGGTGCCATCTCCAAGGCAGCTGAACGCACTGTGCAGTGATCCACAGCACAGCTGTAAACTGGTGCCCAGGGAGACATGCGTGCACTTTTTAGACTCCTGCAGCTGTATCTTCAGGTGTGCATGGTCTTAGAATACACTTTTCTCAGAAAGACTCACAACCCTGGAAATGCAAATAGCCACAAAAGCATGAGGAAACAGCCCGGTGAGCCAAGCAAGAGGCTCCATGTCAACGCCTTTCGAGCTGGACCACTGACGTGCCCCTTCCATTGGCTGTGAGCCATCCCCGCCTGGAGCCCAGGCCTCTGTCCCACCCAGGCAAGGGCTGTGGGGCCCCTCTTCCATCTCATGGCCTGTCTGTTCTGAGAGGGGAGGGGTGGAGATGGAGCATGGAGAAATCCTTCAGTGGGGTGGGACTGGGCTACTTGTCACAAGGACACCTGAGGTCCCTCTGAGTCCTCTGGGGACCCTCTTAGACCTTCTTGCCAAAGTCTGCCCCCCCAGGCCCCAGGAGTGCAGCCTGCCAATCATAGACAGTAAACCCAGGACAAAGGTGCAGGGTCCCAGCCTGTAGTGACTCGAGGCTACCTGTCCACTCAGCTCCCGCTGCCCACAGCCGGGCTGGTGTCTGGGCCCCCATGGCTGGCACAGGGCTCAGCATCCTGGAGGCATCCCTTTCACCTCTTATCTGCACGTTGGTTCTGACGGGGCGCTCTGCCCGTGCTCCTCTTCCCTGATGCCCGGGGCTGTATTCTGCATGTTTCTGAGGCCAAGCAGCCCCTCAGCCTATAAGGGCTCTGGCGAGACCACTGGTGCCTTCGCTCAGGGCATGAGGTAGCCCTGCTGCCAATAGGCATCGCCTCTGCCAGGCTGGAGAAGGAGCTGCCTGGGCAGTGGGCCCTGGGGCCTCAGGGCCTTGGCACTGCCCCCTCTTTGTGATTATCTGTCGTAGTGGGCTCACAGATACGGAACTGACACCGAGGCACTGCCAGGCTCCTTCCAGAGTCTGCGAGGGGATAGGTCCCGGGCACAGGGAGGGGGGCCAGGGGACAAGATGCACTTCACTGAGCCTCTGCAGGGGGCCAGCTCTGCCCTGGGCTCCATGTGGGTGGTTTTCAGAGCCATCTGCATCACCCCATGGGGGGCGGGGCTCCAGCATCACACCCACCTCATCGAGGAGAAGGTGACCTCCCTGGGGGCTTCCCCTGGCAGAGCCGGGCACTGAGATGCTGTGTCCAGCACCAGGGCCTCCACCCACCAAGTAGGTGACTGCGGAGAGCAGCCCTGCCCCCTGCACTCGGCCTACAAGGTCTCCACATCATTATCCGTCAACCCCAATGGCATTAGCGGGTTTCGGGCCCCCAGCCAACCCCCTCCCAGGGCCTCCAGGTGTCAGGCACTGTCTGGCTTAAGAGGCCTCCAACCATAGCCCGTGGGAAGAAGGAGGAAGATCTGCAGCCTCCTGGGTCCCCTGTGGCCTCGGGCTAGAACGCATGAGACCGTGCGCCTGAGAGGCTGTGTTGGGGAGCACCAGTACGTCCCTCTGGAGTCAGGTGGCTGCACTCTAGCGTCTGATCTATGTGGTGAAGAGAGACTGAAAATGGAGATGCGCCAATGTTCACAGCCCAGCTGGAGACAGGGTCATTGCGGGCGAGGGGCAGGGTCTCTGCCCCATGATGACTGGGGCTGCCTCCATTTACACTGAAACCCCGAGAGGGTGTGGAATGACCCCCTTTCTCCAGCTTCCTTGGCTGCAATTAGCTTGTGTTGCTGCTGTTGCTGCTGCTGCTGCTAAGTCGCTTCAGTCGTGTCTGACTCTGTGGGACCCCATAGACGGCAGCCCACCAGGCTCCCCCGTCCCTGGGATTCTCCAGGCAAGAACACTGGAGTGGGTTGCCATTTCCTTCTCCAATGCACAAAAGTGAAAAGTGAAAGTGAAGTCACTGAGTCGTGTCCAACTCTCATCGACCCCATGGACTGCAGCCTACCAGGCTCCTCCGTCCATGGGATTTTCCAGGCAAGAGTACTGGAGTGGGGTGCCATTGCCTTCTCCATAGCTTGTGTTACCATTTCAAAATATCCTTTTAAAGCTCTTCCATTATGAACATTTAAAGGAAGATAAATGACTTTGCCAACAAAGGTCCATCTAGTCAAGGCTATGGTTTTTCCTGTGGTCATGTATGGATGTGAGAATTGGACTGTGAAGAAGGCCGAGCGCCGAAGAATGGATGCTTTTGAACTGTGCTGTTGGAGAAGACTCTTGAGAGTCCCTTGGACTGCAAGGAGATCCAACCAATCCATTCTGAAGGAGATCAGCCCTGAGATTTCTTTGGAAGGAATAATGCTAAAGCTGAAACTCCAGTACTTTGGCCACCTCATGCAAAGAGTTGACTCATTGGAAAAGACTCTGATGCTGGGAGGGATTGGAGGCAGGAGGAGAAGGGGACGACAGAGGATGAGATGGCTGGATGGCATCACTGACTCGATGGACGTGAGTCTGAGAACTCCAGGAGTTGGTGATGGACAGGGAGGCCTGGAGTGCTGCATGGGGTTGCAAAGAGTTGGACACGACTGAGCGACTGAACTGAACTGAACTGAAATGACTTTGCTGGGACTTCCTTTGGAGGGTGACCAAGGGGAGCCGCCGTCCACCTGGTGGTTATGTGAGGACCCAGACAGCAGCAAAGCCCAGAGAACTGTGGAGGGTTTTTTGGACGATCCCTGCACAGATGAGCCAAGACCCTGCCGATGGGCAGGGAAGGGAGGGTCTGAGTGAGGGGCGAGCCAGCACACGTCTGAGGTTGAAAGGGACCCTCCACTGGGCTTGGCCAGGTGGCCGGACAGACATCCCAGGAGGGGAGACATTTCATGAGCCAGGGAAGGACTCCAGGCCTCGCCACACTGATCACACTGGACAAGACTGTGGCAGGGGCACCCTTCAACAAACAGAGGACAGGACTGCCCTGAAGATGAGCAGCCAGCCTGAAAGGCCAAAGCCTGTGTCTGTGCCAAAGGCCGGCGAGGCTGACATCCTTGGAGGGAGCAGGGCTGGAGCAGGACGGGGAACATGGGGAGCCTGTAGCAGGGCAGGCAGAGCCAGGGCCCCCAGAGCAGGGAGGAGGGCCTGAGTCCCAGGGAAGCCACTGGGGAGGGGATGGCGGCCTGGCCCTGAAGGTCCACAGGGGCTAACTGCTGGCTCCCGAGGAATCCATGGCAGGGCCCGGGGCCCCACGTGGCAACAGAGCCAGGTTGAGAGGAAGGCACCACATGGAGAGGAGCCTCGGCAGAGGAGGGCTTAGCTCCAGGGGGCAAGAGGGGGAGCAGTCCCAGTGCGGAGGTGGGGGGACCCAACCACAACCAACCGTCGGGAACTGGGAACAGCCTTCTGCTGACATTTCAACAACTTCCCAGGGCTCTGTCTGCTCTTCCTTCCAGGCTTTTCTCATTTGTTCCATTATTTCACGGCAGAAACAACCAAGCAGAACTCAAGCGGCCGATGCCCATTGAGACCTGGATTCCAGCTACAGAGCGAGGCAGGGATGCAGCTCAGAGCGGCCAAGAGCACCTGGTGAGGGGCTCTCCCGCGGCGGTGGTGGGGTGGGGGGACATCGCTAGACAGGCAATGCACCAACAGGTCCCTTTCAGCGCCACTTACGATGGTCCCCAGAATGACTGCTCTTGCCCAGATAAGGCTTCTCACTAAGCCCAAGCCCAGGGCCAGGGATCCCACAAAGGCCTCACTCGGCCTCCCTCAGAAGGTGGGCAAACCCACACCCAGATGTGCCACCAGGCAGGAGTCCCTCAAGCTCCCTGATGCCAGTGGCATCATCTGTCTTGCCCCAAGCAACCCAGCCAAGCCCAACCCTCCTCCGGAGGCGGATGGGAGAAAGGAGCAGATTCTGAGGTGGGGGAAACCTTGGAGAGAAACAGCAAGCCCTCTGGGTGGGGGTAAGATGCATCAGCTCCAGAGAGGAGTCCGGACAGGAGGGTTCCCGGCTCCCACTCCCTCCTCCTTCAGCTGGTGCTGAGCGGTACCAGGTCCCACCCGTGCCCCCGACAAGTCATGGACCAGGAGACATGGACGGGTGTGCGGAGATGCAGCTGGCTGCGCAAGGTTGCCGCCCTGGCCTTTCGACAGTCACAGGCCGGGTCCTCCTGAGGCTGCCTGGCCTGGGAAGAGGGCCCCTTCCCAACCAGGCTGGTCTTCCCTAAGAAAGGAAGCCTCTTCATGGAAACCCACACGTAGCCAGCATCAGCCCATTCCACCAGCTGGGTCCTGCTGTGTCCCGTCCCTCACCGGGCGCCCTGCAACAGCAGCAGTTCAGTCTGTCCCTCCCGGGGGAAGCAGGATGGGGGGGGTTATGCAAAGGGGCCATGGCTTGGTGGGTCTCACCGAGCGCCATGAATGCCCCATTCACCCTGGACCCCAGCCCTCAGCAAGGAGCAGCTGCTCAGTGAACACGTGGGATAACTGAGTGATTTGCCCTGTCCACTCTGATTCCTGCAACAAGCAGGACGAGGAGCACCCCCACGCGGCAGTGGAGAAACGTGACTGAGGGAGGTTAGGGAACTAATCCAGATCTGAGGGGCTGGAAGTGGAGGCCCCAAGGAGGGACTGTCTCCCTGCATGCCTCTCCGTCCCCTTGGAGGCCACTTCCGGGTATACCCAGAAAGGACCCAGACCCGGGAAGATTAGCCCTGTCTGCCCACCCCGCCCCCAAGCCACCTATGCACAACCTCTGCAGGAAAAGCCCGCAGATGGAATATGGATCCTTCAAGGGAACCCCAGACCCCTGTGGCGGCCCCGCACTGGGTACCTGGGCGGGTGATGTGACCTGTATGCTCGAGTCTCCTTCATACCAAGGAAGCAGGGAACCAGTCACCGGGGAGCCACCAGTTTCTCTAAGAATCTGGAACACGTACAGCATTATCCCTAGGGTACATCCTCAGAGGGGACACTGGCAGGCCATCCCTTCGGACAACTTTAGATCTGCCCCCAGGCCGTGCTGGAGCAGATACTGTCTGAGAAGCCGCTGCTCTGAATGTTACCTTCTTCCTCCCCTTTGGGGCCCTCCCTGGGGGGAACAGGAAGGACCAGGAGCCGGAGAACTGGAGGGACGGAGTGCAGAAATAACGGAGTGCAGAAATAACGTGGGAGCCGCCGAGGGCCGACGGTTCCCCCCCCCCCACCCCGCCTCCCCAGGCTCTCCCCTCAAGAGTGACTTCCCCAGAAAGGAGAAGGGATGGATGAAAGGAAGACAGAGCACGACGGCATGCCGGGAACTTTGGGAATTAATCCAGCGCCTGGGACTTTAAGAAACCGCGGCCACTGAAAATGTTTCTGTAGGCGCTCTCAGCCCAGGATTTAAATTCCCAACTGAGCTGCTGGGTGTCAGTGTGAGGTAGGCTGGGGGTTAGGACTTCTAGCACACCCTCGGAACCCCAGATGATCCAGCTCTCCCCAGGGCTAAAGGTGCAGCCAGGAGCCCTACCCCACAGCCCCCTAGCACCAGCAGCAAAGGCAGAGGACACAGAGCAAGGTCAAGAAGCAGTGAAAGTGATGGCTGAGGTCTGAGGACCATGGTCTGCCTCCTCTCGTTTGTATCAAAGGGCATGGACCAACCACAGAGAACATCACACCTGCTGTGTTCCAGAGGGTTCCAGGCACTCAGTCTACTTGGCCTCCTTCACTGTTCACAACAGTCTACAAAGACAACGCTCTTGTCCCACCTTACTGGCCTGGAGGCCAGCTCAGGAGAGCTCAGGGTTAGGTGTCCAGGATAACAGAAAGCGGTGGAGTTGGCACTCCATATCAGATCTGGCCGCTCCTGAACACAGGTGCTCACTGTCTCCCAGGACTGCCTGCCTGGCTGCTTTTGTGGAGATCACCAGAACCTCGAGTATCTCAGCAGCAAAATGTCCCCAAGTACAGCCGAGTCAAGCCCACCACTCAGCACTCCCCTCCCTCAGGAGCCTGTCTTCCACTTGGCACCCACATCCCACTGGACTTCTCCAGGAAACCTTCAGGACATTCTTGGGAGGGAACTGTCACTTCTGATGCTGACAGCATCTCATCTCACCTCTTTCAAAAGATAAAAGGGGTCGAGCTTCGATAATTTTCCTCTGTTGGGATAGAAAAAGTGTGTGTGCTTGTGTGTATGTGTGTGTCTTTGCCTGTGTGTGTACATGAGTGTGTTTGTATGTGTGCATCTTTGCCTGTGTGTGTGCATGCGTGTGTGTTTGTGCTTGTGTGTGTGCGCCTGTGTGTATGTTTGCCTGTGTGTATATGTATGTGTGTCTATATGTGGTGTGTGCATGTGTGTGCATGTGTGTGCTTGTATGTGTGCATCTTTGTGTGTGTGCATGTGTGTGTGTTTGTGCTTGTGTGTGTGCCTGTGTGTATGTCTGCCTGTGTGTATGTGTGTCTATATGTGGTGCACGCCTGTGTGTGCTTGTGTGTATGTGTGTATGTTTGCCTGTGTGCGCTTGTGTGTCTATATGCGGTGTGTGCACGTGTGTGTGCCTGTGTGTATGTGTGTGGACACATTTTATGTGCACACTGTGTGTGGATGCATGTGCACACGTGTGTGTCCATGTGCACATGTCTGTGCACACGTGCCCATGGTGGAGCATGGGAGTACTCAGCGGAGGGCCCTTTCTCCCTCTGGGGAGGCTGTTAAATTCCTGTGCAGTCACAGATGTCCAGTCCTGGAAGCCAGGGGACCTGGGGGAGTCCTGCGCCTGGTGACCACTTGCCCTCGCTTCAGAGCCCCTGCTCCACGTTATCTGGTTCCAATGAAGCGGGCTATGGGGGGGGGAAGGGGAGCCCATACTTCTCCTTTCTTGGGATCAAGCAGGGGGTGGGGCGAGAGTGAGGCTGCTGGCAGAGGGTGTCTGAGAACCCCAGACACCCAAGCCCTGGCGCCTGCTCTGTGCCCGGCTGGGGCATCTCCTCCTGCTTCCCGGCTCTGGGTGCGCCTTGAGAAGAGCAAAGTGAGCCGTGGCGGATGCACGGCTTCCCTGGTGTCCAGCTGGAGCATTTCCCTCACTGTGGCCTTCCTCTCCCCCACCCCCCAGGACCTCAGAGGGGGCTTAGGGAAGCGTCCTCCAAGCCAGCTCTCTTTTTGTCCCTCTCTGCCAATCAGAAGCAGGAGATGGTCTGAATGCAGAGCTCATCCGGAGGGTCATCAGGTCTCTCCGCAGTCCCCAGGAGGTGAAGCAGCCCGGGTCACCCCCTCCAGGCTCAGGGCTGCCCACCTGCTGGGATGGGGAACCGAAGGGGTGGGAGATGACAGCCCCTGCCGTGCCAGCCTCCAGCGACACCCGCCCCAACCTGCTCCCCGCTAGGCAGGAAGCGGTGCCCGGCCCCCGCAGGGGCTTCGAGCTCCAGGCACCACCCGCCCCCCCTGTCCGGGGTGTCCGTCCCGCGGGTCTGCCCACCGGCTCCTGGGGCGACTGTTCCAGGGTCCTTCCACCGGAAATGAAAGGCTTAATGGGCCAGCCTCGGAACGTCGGAACTCAGCCTAACCAGATCTGTTACAAAGAAAGCTCTGCCCAAGGAAAGGAAAAAATACTCCCCTTGCGGTCGCCCCTTTCCACCGGGCCACGCGTGGGGACACCTGCCCCGCGGAGCCCCGCCGCCCCCCGCCCAAGTTGTCGGAGGCCGCAGCCGCCTCCGCGGACGCGCGGGCGCTGGACCGCGGACCCCTCCCCCGCCGGCGCCCCCTGGCCGGCCCCCACCCGCCACCGCGACCCCGCGCGGTCACCGGGGAGGAGCTGCCTGCGGGCGGGCACGGCGAGGGGCGCGCGGGGAGGGCGCTCGCAGCCCGGCGCGGGAGGCTGGGGAGGGGGCTACCTTCTGAATGCGTCCATCGATGTCCAAGTAGATGGCCTTGGGCCGGTAGCTGGAGGAGCCGGTTCCCATCTTGCCGAGCGCTGCACTTGGACTTTTTACTGTACTTTCTCGACGCCAGCCGCCGCGGGGAGGGCGGGGCGTGGGAGGAGGGGGCGGGCGGCGGGCGGACGCGGGGGCCAGCCAACCAGCGCGCCGCCGGGCGGGGCCGCGGGCTCGGCTCCTCCTCCTCCGCCTCCCCTCCTTTTCCTTCCCGCCCCCTCTCTCCTCTCTCCCCGGTTTACACTCCGTTCTCCTCCCCTCCCACTTTAAGGCACGCCCCCTCATCGTCCCTTTGACTCCAGCCGCCTTGGGAATCAGGGCCAAGTGGGTAGCCAGTCTCCGATTGCCCTCTGGACGGGTGCTCATAGTGAGTGACTCCCTCTGACTGCAAAGCTAGTCGCTTGCCCACGTGACCAGATTCCCATAGCGACCCCCTCTGGCTGCAGGGCTGGTCACCTCTCAGGTGACTAGATTCCCATAGCGACCCCCTCTGGCTGCAGGGCTGGTCACCTCCCTGCAAAGACAGTGCCCCATTAGGACCCTTTTGCTGCCAGTGGATGCTCCATCATCCATCAGCAGGCACCTGGCTGGCATGGGCCCCTAAGCTATTTGTGACCCAAGGACCACTTAAGCCTGGGGGAATCCCCTGGATCCATCTTTCCCTGCTGTGAGAGCCATCCTTATTTAATTTCAGTAGGAGATGGGAAAAGTTCCTTCTCCTTCAGGTACCTCCTTCCCCTAAGTTTGTGTACACCCTCGAGAGTGATCGCCTCTTCCAGCTGCACCCAGAGCTGAAATGGCAATTTTATTTCTGTCCTCGTGTAGCCACCCGCTATTTGCTGGCTTCAGCACTGTTCTGGTCGCCACCCCCCTTGTTAATTGCTACAGGGAGTGTAGGGGGGAAAAGGGAGGGATTACAGGCAGCTCTTGACCTGCAGATCCCAGTGGGGACTGCCTCTGCGGCTCCCCAGTTCTCTTGGGGGTGGGAACAAGTTTGGGGGAGGGCGGTGATGCTGAAGGGCTTTCAGCGCCTGTTGCTTTTGGAAGCCAGTGTAAAAAGCAGACAGAGAATGCAATTATTGTTTCATTTTAAGAGAATTCCAAGCCACTGCTTTCCATCTGTTGAATGTCTGGGGTTTGCTTACTGAGAGAGTGTCTGGGGCACATGGTCTCCTTCCTCCCTGCCTGTCTGCCTGGGCTAGGCTGACCATGGCCACAACCAGTGGTCTTTGCTTTTCCTTTCCTGACCATTTGGCCCTCACCTAGTGGATGGTCACTGGCTTTCCAGACTCCTCCTGGCAGTCTGGGGAGTTGGCCAGACTGGAGCCCTGTGCAGCATGGGGGTCATCATCTTCAGATTTGGATGGTCCAGCATATGTCACTTCATGTCCCCTGCCTGCTCTGGGGTGAGGTGGGAGGGCCGATTGGCTCTCAAGGAATGATGATGGTTTTGCTCTTGTCTCCAGTGCAGTGACGGGACCATGTCAGAGCCTGGGCACCACATGGTTTGCTTTAGACATGGCTGAGGATGAGAGGAGGAACTAGGAGGACTTTAGGTTGGAGGATCAAACCCCCTGGGTGGTCACAGCTGGCCACTTGACTCACAGTTATGAAATGTATCAGATCCCCTGGAGGATGGTACGGTAACCCTGTCCAGTATTCTTGCCTGGAGAATCCCCTGGACAGAGGAGCCTGGTGGGCTACAGTCCATGGAGTCGAACAGAGTCAGACACGACTGAGTGACTTAGCATACACATGAGCATCCCCAAAGATTGGAGTGAGTGCTGTTATTACAGCTTAGTTTTGTTGTCAAACGTTCTGATGTTCTCTGGATTTATCTGGAGACTGATCTGCAGAGCTATTGTGCTGCCTGGCATGGAAACCTTATCGCCCGGCAGATGGCTCATTAGCCTGGTACTTATCTATCCTCCATGTCTTACTGTCATCTGACCTTGCTCACCCAGACAATATTATTCTAGAGCCCAAAGGCTGGATGCAGCTCTGTAGGGTCACAAGCACTGATCAGAGGTTGAGGTCCTGTGACACCACTGGTGGTGGTGGGGTCCTTATACTGCCTGGCTGATTCTATATTCAGAATAGTAATTGCCCCATAAGTATCTGACTGACTAGGCTGTGTCCAGTTACTCCATCCCTGAGCCCCCTGGGAGCCAAGGTTCCTTCATCTATCAGTGGTGCCCTTGCTGTGTGTGGGCGCTGATTGAGGCCCTGGGCATTCAGTGGAGAATAAACAGAAATCCCAGGCCTGGAGTAGCTGGCGTCTTAGTGGGAAACAGAGGAGACAGTGTAAATAAATGCAACATGTAGCATGTTGGATAATAACTAGTACAAAGGGGAACGTCACGTGGGGAAGGGGTGTGCTGTGGGGTGTGCAGAGCTGACACTGGGAGGGTGGCTGGGCAGGAGCACACAGGCTTAGAGAGGGAGCAGGGCGTCCATTTCCACCAGAGGAAATAGGCTTTCAGCAAAGGGAGCAGACCCAGGCAGAGGCCTGTCCCATAGGCGTGAAGGGTGGGGGTGGTGGAGTGGGGCCTGCAGGGGGTGTGGGGTCAGAGAGCCAGGAAGTGGCAGGCCTTTGGCTGGGCCATACCAGGGGCGTGGTTCCACTATCCTGGATAGAGCCGTGCAGGAGGCTGAGCAGAGGAGGAAGGTGGTCCTCTTGGGTTTAGCCGCTGCTGGGTGGAGATGTCCTGATGGGAAGGACCAAGGGGAGACCATAATCTTTGGAAGAGTGGCAGTGGTTTGGGCCACGGGGATGAGAAGTGGTTGGATATTTTTTTATTTTTATTCATTCATTTTTGGTTGTACTGGGTCTTCATTGCTGCACATGGGCTTCCTCTAGTTTTCCTCTAGTTGCAGCTAGCGGGGGCCACTCCTTTTGCCGTGTGTGGGCTTTTCATTGCAGTGGCTTCCCTTGTTGTGAAGCACAGGCTCGGGGGTGTAGGCTCAATAGTTGTGGTACACGGGCTTAGTTGCTCCACAGCACGTACAATCTTTCCGGACCAGGAATTGCACTCATGTCCCCTGCACTGGCAGCTGGATTTTTATCTGCTGAGCCACCAGGGAAGTCCCAAGAAGTGGTTGGATTCTGCATTCAGTTTGGAGATCTTTTCACTCTTTCATTAAGGGTCAGTGCTTACAGTGACATTATATCTGTGTTTTGTCTCCCTTTCCTTCCGTAAAAATGGGATTCTACCTAAATTCATACTCTTTCACCCTGCACGGCCCCTGGTGTAAGGGTCCAGGAGCTAGCCCTCCCCTCTGCATACACCACATCTGTCGCGGGGTATTCTTGACCTCTATTCCTGATCCTGGCGTGGCCACCATAATTGTAGTAAATGAAAGTTCCCAGAATCAAGGTAGAGCCCAAGGAAGTGCCTGCTTCTGCCAGGTGGTCCGGGGGCTGGGATGAGGAGCCGGGGTGGAGCTGGAGGCCTGGGGGGGTCTCGTGGGAACTTGGCCACTGAGTTCAGAGTCCTGGGGGAGCCACAGGGAGGGACATTTCCAACTGTCTGCGGTGTCAGATCATGCCTGAATCTCCCAGGGACGGGGCAGAAGTCAAGGAGCTCATGCAGGTGAAAAGCCAGCCCCTCGGGAGGTCTAGCCTCCATCTCTGGCCCCCAAGTGTGCTGAAACATCTTGTAGTGTCACCCAGCTTGCACAGGACCCATCCTTGTATGCAGAAAGTATTAGTCACTCAGTCATGTCCAACTCTTTGTGACCCCATGGACTGTGGCCTGCCAGGCTCCTCTGTCCGTAGGATTTCCTAGGCAAGAATACTGGAGTGGGTTGCCGTTGTATGCAGAGCTCACCCCTAATTGTGATAAGAACCTCATCAAAAAAAAGAACTTCAAGTTAAGGTATCAGAGACTTACTACAGATTAGAAGGGCCAAGACTGTGGCCTGAGGAGCTGGATGCTGGTCTCAGGGTCCCACACCAGCCCTTCATCCCTGGCGAGAGGGAGCTGAGCCACAGTGAGGAGAAAGTGGAGGGTCTGCTCTGTCTCCCCAGGGAAGGTGACCTTCAAGAAGGATGGAGAGATGGAGAAGGAAATTCGGAGTCCTCAGGAAAAGTCCAGAGCGGGTAGCTGTCAGTGGGAGGAGGCGTCTGTCTAGTGTGGCCAGGCCAGATCAAGCCGTGCCCCCGGACTGGGTGGGTCAGCGGGCTGTTGCTGGAACAAGCTCCAAGGGCAGCCTCTGCCTGTTCTCTCTTGGCTCTAACTGGTGTTTTTAATGACTATTCTGAAAATAATCCAACCACTTCCTGTGCTGATTCTTCTGATCCGGGCGTGTAGGGACCACAAAGTGAATTTGTCAAACAAGCAACATGCATTAGTGATTACTGCATACAAGGCATCGGGCAGGCCTTGTTCAAGGGATTGGAGCATGTTAAAAGGGGTCTGGACGCACTATGGGAGAGGACTAACATCAACCAGCAGGTCAAGGGTAAGATGCTTTACTTCCCAGGTGGCGCCATGGTAGAGAATCCGCCTCCCAGTGCAGGAGACGAAGGAGACTCGGTTTCGATCCCTGGGTTGGGAAGATCCCTGGGAGAAGGAAATGGCAACCCACTCCAGTATTCTTGCATGGAGAATTCCGTGGACAGAGGAGCTTGGCAGGTTACAGTCCAGGGGATCACAAAGAGTCGAACACAACTGAGCAAGTGCACACACACACACACACACACACACACACACACACACACACAGGATGCTTTTGGAGGAATCAGCCTGCTTTCCGTCTGTATAACAAATGGACTCCTCCCCCCGCACAAAAATTGCTCTCACCTTCTGGGAAAGCCATCTGCCAGGAGGCACCTAGAGTGAGAGAAAGGATATGCCCTTTAGCCTGTCTGAAGCTTTCATGCACAGGCAGTGTCAGTTTTGGTGGTACAATATTTGATTTATGCACATATTGACTTACTTCTTTTTATGGCTTTGTTAATTACAAAATTATTACTAGTTGTAAATATTTCAAGTGGCACAGGAGAGAAGGCGCAGCCCCACCAGGTCAGAAGGTGGAGATCCACGCCTTCGCGATGGTCATCCCAGGGGGGTTGCGGAGACACAGGTGCCCTCATCTGCTCTTACCTGTTATCTTGTTGCCTACGAGCTGGGCGCTGAGATTTTCCTCATCATCGATTTCCACTGGCTCCTTATATACAAAGGATAGTAACCCTTTGACTATCGTATATTTTACAGATATTTTCTACAAGCTTTTCTCTTCATTTGTAACATCTTCCGAATGTGGTTTTACACATTTAAGTAATCAAAACTCTTCTGCTTTTCCCACCAGCTTTCTGGATTTCTTGTCGGCTTAGAAAGGAGGTATGTATTATAATAGAAAGGTTAAAAAAAGAAATAAAGATGTGACCTGAATTTCCAAAGATCGGGACAGCTAAGTAGATTGTGGCACATTTGCCGAGGGAATATCCAGGCCGACAGTGATGACGAGTTTGCAGAGGCCGAGGGAAGTTACGAGCCCACCAGTGTCAGAGCAGGATCTGCGGAGGCGGTGGGTCAGGACACACTGGCCCTTCGTTCCAGGCCCGACCTGTTTGTCGGCATGAATCGCATACCCAGTGCTACCGGCCTGGCTGTGGACGGAACCGGCTCCTGCTCTGCAGGGTTTACATGCCATGTTAAGCTCTGTGAAACCTAGCAGAGGGTTGAACCGATTCAGGAAGAGAAGGCGAAATGGTTTGCTTAGGGTGGTAGGGTTCTAAGCATTTTTTTTTAAGTGTTTTTCAAATGCTGTGATGGTATTTTTGCCATAAAATGGGGAACAGAGGAAGAGTTAAATGGTAAGTCGTGTGCAAGGGACAGCAATTCTCCTGCTTTCGAAGTGGCTGGATGGGGAGGAGCAGGTCTTCCTCCTGGGTGTGGTGCCGGGAGCCCTCGGGGCCCACACAGACACTCAGGTCTGCTTCCTCGGTGGTGCAGAGTCACCCTGCTCTCCAGGGTCCTCAGCTGGCCTCCCCTGTCACCTTCTCATGGACACTGACTGTCTTGGTGGGTCAAGCTGTGCTTCCGTCCTCTCTTGTCCATTTTAGTGGCCTCCTACTTGGTCCCCTGCCTCCCTTCTCTTCCCGATCCTTCCTGAGTGTGGGTTTCTGGATCTTTCTATCAGGCCCATCTGCCCCCATCAGTTCCCTGGCTGGCCTCCTTGGGGACTTCCCGCCACCTCCAGGGTGGCACACCGGGCATCTACCATCTGTCCTGTCCTTCTCCACCCACATCCCCCAAAGACACCAGACACTCTGCTGTGACTGCTCCTCGTTTCAGCCAAGAACGTCCCTCCCTCTGTCCTCCCCAGATCGGCTCTTACATACCATCCATTCAGGTGTCACCTACAACTTCTTCCTGAATCCCTGGATCTCTGGACCAGGGGTGGGGAGCTCCTCCCCAGAGTCCCGGAACCCCCGGATCCTCTGTGATTCCTGCTGTGCAGACCTGGGTGATTTGCATGTCCTCCCGAGCCTGCCTCCTTGTTGATCAAAAAGAGTGGCAACCCCTGGCCCGAGACATTCTGAAGACTGACGGGAGCATATGAGAACACGAGAGCAACGGTTAGCCCAGGCCTGGCGAGTCCTCCGGGGTCTGGCCCATCGTCAGAGCTCGGGGCTGTCTCGTTCCCTGAGGAGGAGCAGCACTGCTGTGACCCTCGCTCCCCTGTGCCCTGTTGCTGCTGCCGTCTGCCCACTATGTGATGCCGTTTTGGGGGAAAGAGGGGATTGTGGGGATCTTCAGCAGGGTGCCCCTCCCCCTGGAGCCGAGAGGACATTCAACAGTCTTCAGGGGGTGAATGCTTTTCTGTGACCTGGCAGTCCCATTCTCCTTTAAAAAGCTGGTGGCCTGTATTGAAATTTTGACCTTGGCTTAATTAGCATGAAAAGAGGTACTAAGAGTCTTGCTGGGCTGCTGAAATGGTTTTTCTGAGGCAAGGGCTGCCTCGGGCTGACCCTAGGAGGCCTCTGCCCCATGCAGCCACCAGCAGTCGGCTCTGCAGCCCTGGGGATCTGGCTCAGCGCTGGAGGCCAGACCCACCCCAGGAACAGGAGCGACCAGGGTTCTGAGGCTGGGCCCTTCCTGTCCCCTCTCAAGGGGACAGACCTCTTGCCACCTCTAACCTGTCTCTCCCGCAGGACCGTGGCTGCTGTCAAACTTCCTGTCCTCTAACCCATCTTCCACTTACAAGGTTTTGAGTGACCCGGGCTGGCTCCTCAAGGTCACTCACCTGGTAAGGGCTCCCAGTGACTGACACATGCCCTGGGGGACTCGGGCCCTTTTGCTGCACCAGGACCCTGGCTCTGTCTAGACCACACGTTCCTCGTTCTCAGAGGTCGTCCTGGTGCACAGGCCCAATTGAAAGAGGAATGGAGCGATGGAATCAGAGCTGGGGATGCTCTGAGTAGGACAGTGTGGGGTGAGGTGGGGGTTTGCGTGCTTTAGGTCCAGCCACCTGCGATGATGGGGCTTCCCATGTAGCTTGGCTGGGAAAAAATCTGCCTGCAAAGCAGCAGACCCTGGTTTGATTCCTGGGTCAGGAAGATCCCCTGGAGAAGGGAAAGACTACCCACTCCAGTGTTCTGGCCTGGAGAATTCCATGAACTGTATAGTCCATGGGGTTGCAAAAAGTTGGAAAAACTGACCGACTTTCACTTTCACTCGTGACGATGCTAAGACCTGCCACAGGGAGAGGCTGCTTACCACCTCACTCCTGTGAGACTCTCATTCTATCCTCACCCCAGTTCTTTGGTGAATGGGAATGGCCGCCCGCCAGACACCAGCCCAACAAGTTGGTTTCTTTTTGTGTGGGCCTCTGGGTGGGTATCAGAGTGTGTTCTCATCCAGGGGTCTCAAGGTGACTGCCCTGGTAGCATCGGGAACCTAAGTCAATACGGAGCTGATTCACGCACTCAAATGACCTCCTGGCTTGGTGTGACTCAGTAGTAAGTCTGCCTTTGTGAGTAGATTCCCCTGCAAACTGATGATCTCAGTTCCAGAAATAGGACACAACAGCCTAATTCGTATGCAGACCTGTAGCAGCAAACACATGTAGATCCCACTGTTCTGACTTCACTGCAAGCCCTTTGCAAGGAGGACACTCCCATTTATTTTGGGTGGCTTCCACAGTGCCTAGGAAAGCTTTAAAATTATTCAAAATGCTAGTTTAGGGGCCAGAGCTGGTGTATCCTTCAGGGGAAGAGACTTTTCTGTAAACTCAAAGTTGGATGGGGGCCATGCCTCTTGTAAATCTGTGACTAATTTCCTAAGCAGCCACCTGTCCAATCAGCAGGAAGTCCCTGTCCTGTGTCCCGAGAGTGTCCTTCTCCCTCCCCAGTGTCCCAAACCTCAAGGGTTTACCAAGGTCAAAGGGAAGGGCCTCTGTCTTTCCCTAAGGGAGAGGGCAGGGCGTCATCGACCCACTTCTTCTGTTGCCTCCTGCTGAAGCCAGCGAACAGACCAAGAGTGCCCCTCCTCTAGCACGTGAGAGAGGTTAGATTTGGAAAGTTACAGAATGGTAGACAGAGACCTTAACAGTAGAGAATTCCTGTTGGTGGTGGTGGTTTTTCTTTCTTAGCAGTTGAGCCGTGACTGACATTTTCTCATTTAAATATTTTGGGTCTGAGAGCCATGCCACGTGGATGATCCTCTGAGCATCTTCCTGATGGCAGCTTCTGGGAGACCAGCTGTCAGCCATGTCCCCTCCGTAGGGCTTCCCTGTCTATACATCCTTCAGCCCACAGCTCTATGACTCCACCCGTCTTACACTCTGCTCTCTTTTGATTTAGTTCTGTAAACTCCATCTAACCCGGGCTTCACCTTTTGTGCTCCTGCCCTGCCTCCTGCCCCGGGGAAAGGCTGTGGATTCATACCCAGAACCCCAGTGCCCTGGCCTTCAGGGTGAGCCTGTTCGTACCACCGTGACACCCTTATATGAGGGGAAATGCTTTTCTTAACGACAGAAGAGGCTGGAGTTTTGAAAAGAAACTGCGAAGAAAAAAGAATTTGCAAGAGATTGGAAACTACAGTGGCCTGTTTCTGATCAGAACTTTGTGAAGGCCAACCTTGAAGTGGGTGGATGGGCAGGACTTGTCAGGTCTCCCTACCTCTGAACCTGACCCAAATTTAGATGGTTGCAAACAGATGCTCACTGAGCACAGATCAGGCTGAAGCACTGGGCCAGGAGAGAGGCTCTGGGAGCCGGGAGCAGGGATCGGGGCAAAGATATGTGTGGTTGGGTCCTGCTCTCTGACAAACTCACAGGAAGACAGAAGAGGAAGATTCGTAAGCAAGAGCTAGTACACATCTCCCCTCATTCCTACCCTGGACATACAAACAGTATGATAAACGCCATTTCTAGTAGACGTTTGCCAAAATCTCTATCCGTGTATAAGACAGGCAAAATTCTATCGATCTGGGACTTTAATTCTAGTGGGAAGACAGACAACAAACACGTACCTGGGACTTATATTCTGGTGGGGAGATAGACAATAAGTGAATAATAAATATATTATGGACAAAGATAAGACCTATAAAGGAAAAAATAAAACCAAGAAGGAGGATAGAGGATTCCTTAGGCTGATAGTTTAGATGTTGTGCGCAGGGAAGTCACCACGGAGGAGATGACCTTTCAGCAGAGACATAAATCAAATGAAGGAGAAGACTGGTTAGAAGGGAGACTGTACAGGAGGAGGGAGGAAAGGCTGGAGGCAGCTGCGGGGAGAGTTGGTGGAGCAGGGACAGAAGGACAGACGGACAGACGGAGATCAGAATAGGATGGCCTTGCAGGGTTTGGGGTTTAATCTAGGTGTAACCAGAGCCACGGGAGGATAGACAGCTGTGAAGTGACCTGAGCTGACTTAGATGCAGGAGGCATGTGTGTGAGAAGGCTGGGTCAGCTGGATGTGGTCAGCTGGGGTTAGAGTCCAGCTCTTTCTTGCTGGGCCACCTTGGATAGATTACTCACCCTTCCTGAGCCTTAGTTTTCTTCTCTGTGAAATGGGCGTGTAGGGCATTTGCAAGTATCAGCGGTGTAATACGTGAGACGCCTTTGGCCCCGCGTAGCATGACTTCATCCACGCCTTCTTCTTCTTACCTCTCTGTTCTGCTTTCTGTAAAACAAGCATCAGATCACTGTTGCTATGGCAGTTGTCATTTTTTCTTCCCCTTTGGGAGTGTAGATTTAAGAACTGCTGAAGAAGCCCCTTCAGAGCATTGAATACTCTCAAGAAAATTTCCGCTCCTGTGTTGGGGTGGTTGGCAATGCTTTTCCTCCCTGAGATGGTCACAGCATCCAGCTTTGGGGCTGGGGGTCCGGGCCAGCTTCCATCTCTCATGGGAGTCACCTGACCTCCCCTGCATCTCTCCTTCCTGCCTTCCAGCAAGGAGCCGGTCCTGCTGACCATCAGCCAGAGCACGTGTGGGGCTCTGTGTGTGCCCAGAGCCACCTGCTTCAAGGCTATCTCCTTGGCGACCAGCCGTCCACATTCACGCGACATTTGTGCAGCAGCAGCTCTGCACTGGGTGATGAAACACGCCCAGGGTGTCACTGCTATTGCTCTTTCAACATAAATTTGCTGCCCCCCCCTCCTTTTAAGCACAAAGGTAGAAGAGAGCCTAACAGCCTGCCAGCCAAATTTCAAATTGTCTTCATCTTAGGCAAGCTGCTGCTCCCCACATCCTAAACAGGGTGAGAGAACACAGGTGCTGAGCCCTTGTGTACGGGAACTTTGCTGCTTCAGAAGAAAATAGATTTGAGCTTTTGATCTGTGAGGCGTCCCATAAAAATGTTAATTTTTTGATGACGTAAGATGTGGTTCCTGACAAAGGTCCGTATACTCAAAGCTATAGTTTTTCCAGTAGTCATGTATGGATGCGAGAATTCAACAAAGAAGGCTGAGCACCAAAGAACTGATGCTTTTGAACTGTGGTGTTGGAGAAGACTCTTAAGAGTCCCTTGGCCTGCAAGGAGATCAAACCAGTCAATCCTAAAGAAAATCAACCCTGAATATTCATTGCAAGGACTGATGATGAAGCTGAAGCTCCAATACTTTGGCGACCTGATGCTAAGAGTCAACTCCTTAGAAAAGATCCTGATGCTGGGAAAGATTGAAGGCAGGAGGAGAAGGGGACGACAGAGGACGAGATGATTGGATCACCTCACTGACTTGATGGACATGAGTTTGAGCAAGCTCTGGGAGATGATGAAGGACAGGGAAGCCTGGTGTGCCGCAGTCCATGGGGTCACAAAGAGTTGGAAATGACTGAACGACTGAACAAGAGCAAAGACATGGTTCCCCAAATATCTTTTCTTTCTAAAACATAAGACCAGCAAAATATGGGTCCTGTCCAGGGCTCATTAGATGCTTCATTTGCAAGTGACAGAATCTCAACTTGAATATAAGCAAAGGTGTTGCTTTAATCATAAATAAAACTTCCGGGAGCTGTTATGGCGTTAGAGGCAGCCGTGGATCCAGGGTCTCCATCCACGTCTGTCTGTCTGTCTCTGCCAATCCCCTTCTCCAGTGGCCTTTTCCCACGTGGCTGGTGTTGTGGTTGCCTGGCAGCCAAGAGCTCATATCCTACCAGTCCTGTCACCCACGTAGAACGAGATCTTGGTGGGAAATGAGCTGGAGAGAGAACCCCATGGGGCCACCCTGGGTCCATCATGAGTCATTTCAGCAGGAGCCGGGTGCTTTGACTGCAGTACCCTGGTCGCTTCATAACATCTATGAGTCACAGGCTTAATATGCTCATTATATGTTCTTAAATAAAATTTTACTTTAGATCTGTTTTAGATTTACAGAGAGATGACAGGCGTAGTACACAGAGTTCTTATGGACCCAGCACTGATTTCCCCTGTGATCAACATCCTACATTAGTGGGTTCAGTTCAGCTCAGTTCAGTTGTTCAGTCGCGTCTGACTCTTTGTGACCCCTTGAATTGCAGCATGCCAGGCCTCCCTGTTCATCACCAACTCCCAGAGTTCACTCAAACTCGTGTCCATCGAGTCAGTGATGCCATCCAGCCATCTCATCCTCTGTTGTCCCCTTCTCCTCCTGCCCCTAATCCCTCCCAGCATCAGTCTTTTCCAATGAGTCAACTCTTTGCATGAGGTGGCCAAAGTACTGGAGTTTCAGCTTTAGCATCAGTCCTTCCAAAGAACACCCAGGACTGATCTCCTTTAGGATGGACTGGTTGGATCTCCTTGCAGTCCAAGGGACGGGTTACACTTGTCACAATTAACGAACAGATATGAGCACATTCTTCTTTTTAAAAAAATTTTTATTGAAGTATAGTTCATTTACAATGTTGCGTTTAATGTCCCCTAATGCAGCAAAGTGACTCAATTATCCATATATATACATTCTTTTTCATATTCTTTTCCATTATGATTTATCACAGGATTTTGAATACACTTCCCTGGGCTATACAGTAGGATCTGGTTGCTTATCCATCCTATGTATAATAGTTTGCTTCTGCTAACCCTAAACTCACAATCCTTTCCTCCCCTCTACCCTTGGCAACTACACGTCTATCCACTCACTATGTCTGTGGCTCTGTGTTTCACAGATCTGTTCCTTTGGGTCGTATTGTGTTGTATCCCGTATCACGTATAAGTGATATCATATGGTATTTGTCTTTTTCTTTCTGACTTACTTTGCTTAGTATGACAATCTCTAGACCTACCTGTGTTACTGCAAATGGCGTTACTTCATCCATTTTTATGGCTGAGTACTATTCCATTGTACAAATGTACCATGTCTTCATTATTTGTTCCTCTGCCAATGGGCATCTAAGTTGCTTCCATGTCTTGGCTATTGTAAATAGCGCTGCAATGAACATAGGGGTGTATATATCTTTTCAAATTGCAGTTTTGTCTGGGTATATGCTCAGGAGTGGGATTGCTGGGTCATATGGTAGTTCTGGGGCTACCCAGGTGGTGCTAGTGGTAAAGAACTTGCCTGCCAATACAGGAGAAATAAGACATGAGATATGATCCCTGGGTTGAGAGGATCCCCTGGAGGAGGCCAGGGCAACCCACTCCAGTATTCTTGCCTGGAGAATCCCATGGACAGAGGAGCCAGGTGGGCTACAGTCCATAGGGTTGCAAAGAGTCAGACACTACTGAAGTGACTTAGCACAGCACAAGGCAGTTCTAGCTTTAGTTTTTTGAGGAACCTCCAGACGGTTTTCCATAGTGACTGTGCCAATTGACACCCCCACCAGTAGGTATTGATACATATTCTCACCAAAAGATCATACTTTATTCCGATTTTCATGTTTTCTTTTTTCCCCTTTGAAGATCCCAACCAGGAAACCACATAATGCCAGTCATCCTGTCTCCTGGGGATCCTTTTGCTGTGAGAGCTTCTCAGACTTTCCCGGGTTTTGATGCCCATGAGAGTTTCGAGGAGGACTGGTCAGCTGTTTTGCAGAATATCCCCCGCTTGGGGTCTGTGTGATGTGTTTCTCATAATTGGACTGGGCGTGCATTCCGGGAGGGAGACCGCAGAGGTGAAAGGCCGTGTGCATCACCTCCTACCCGGCATCCATGCATCCGCTTAGTGCGTCACTGCGGGTATTGACTGTGACCCTGGTGGAGGTGGGTCTGTGGGGTGCCTCCGCTGAGTGTGTGCGTATGGGTATGTATGCATGTGTGATCAGTCGTGTCTGACTCTTTGTGACCCCATGGATTGTAGCCCGCCGGGCTCCTCTGTCCATGGGGATTCTCCAAGCAAAAATACTGGAGTGGGCTGCCGTTTCCTCCTCCAGGGGATCTTCCTGACTCGGGGATCAAGCCTGTCTCTTGTGCCTCCTGCACTGGCAGGCAGATTCTTTACCGCTGCGCTACCTGGGAAGTTACTCTGTTTCCTCCTCCCCGCACTGTCGTCTTCTGGAGGACGTGCACAGCCCGTCCCTGAGGAGAGGGGAGGTGGGCTCCTTCCTCCGGGGCAGAGGATCCGCATAAATCCTTCTGAGTTCTGCTGCAGGGAAATCTTCTTATCCTGGGTATGTGTTCATTCAGCCATTTATTTCTACCTGTACGGACTCATGGATATTTATTTTAGTCTTTGGGTTATAGTCCAATACTCCCCCCTCTTTTTTTTTTTGCTCTAAGTGTTCCCACTTTCACCATTGAGAGCTCCTTCAGTGAGCTCCTGTGTGCCTTCCATGTTCCCCCGTGTGCTTTTCTTTCTTTCTTTTAAGCACTCCTTTACTTTCTGAAGCCAGAAGGTGCTCCAGCTCACCTCGTGTATTTCTCACTCTGTTCCTAATCAGCCGTCTCTCCTAGGGGCCCTGGTTCCTTTTACAGGAGAATGGTATTAAGAACCTGTATCTGGTACTGAGTGTGCTCATTGCTAGTGGGGGCGTGGCTTCTAGGCCCTCCTTGAAGCTGACCAAGTGAGGAAGTACACGTGATATACTGACTCCTATATGTTGTTGTTCAGTCACTAAGCTGAATCCGACTCTTTGCGACACCATGGACTGCAGCACGCCAGGCTCCTCTGTCCCCCGCTATTTCCCAAAGTTCGCTCAGATTCACGTCCATTGAGTCGGTGATGAACCATGTATGTACAGATATCTGTAAATATTTCATAGAACCTTGGTATCCTTGTGAAGGCACATGTGACCATGTTTATATCTCCAGCTCCGGTCCTTTCCGCTTGGACCCTTCCTGCCTCTTGCTTGTCTGTTACCTTTTACTCCTCCAGTGAGAAAGCCACCACCCACCACCCACTGCTTGCTCCACTCCAGAATCCATGTGTACCCTGTTTGGAGGGTCGATCAGGGTTGGGGGGCGGCTCTCAGAGCCTAGCCATCCTGATGCGGAGGTGAGGAAGGGCCAGAGGGGGCTTCCAGCTGGGCAGTTTGGCTGGGCCAGCAGTAGACTCTGTGAGCCGCCCATTCCAGGACTGCGGCTGCCAAGCAATCCAGGCTCCCCAACCTGGAGGCTGAGGCCCAGCACTGTTGGAGGAGTTTATTGTCTGCTGTGGATTCACAGACGATGGAGCTGCTTCTCTGCAGAGAGCTTGATAAGAGACCTGGACAGATGCTCATTTCTTCCTCCTGCCCAAGCAGAATGCGGTGGCTGCTGAAAAAGCGAAGTGATAAGAAGAAAGTTTTGATGAGACGTTGCGTGCGGAGGCAGGAGGCATGCACAGCTTGGCAAACCATCCAAGGCTGGAGAGAGTAAATAAAGATGCAGGAAGGGACCTGTATCAGACCAACCTGAGACCATCTTAAACCAGGAAGGATGTATAAGGAATAAAGAGTCTCAGAAAAAAAGGCCTACCGTATAGCATGTGGAACTATAGTCAATGCTTAGTGAAACCCTGTAAGGGGAAAGATTCTGAGAAAGAATAGATTTATATATACCTATAAGTGAATCACTGTGCTGCAAACTTGAAACTAACGTGACGTTGTGAATCAACCATGGTTCAAAACATAAAAATAAATTTAAAAAAGACTGTCCACGTGCTAGAAGAGGAAGGAGTTAATTCCAAACTAAGCACTGAATCTCTTGATGAGAAGCCTGAGGTTGAAACAGTGACTGAAAAATGTTGAAAGGTAGCCCTTGTCTTGATCTTCATCCAAAGCGACTTCCCCTTTGAAAAGTCCCCCAGCCAGACCCTGGTAGCGTGGGCAGGGCCCCCAGGACCCTAGCTGATGAGACCAGTGGCTTCTTACGTGTTTAGCCTGGAATCTGCCCCTGGTACAGGGCTCCCGGTAGCTGGGGTTGAAGCCCTCTTGCCACTTTGCCCTTCCTGGAGGGAATCTGAGTTTGGGGCAGGCTACCTGCTGGCTTTGGTCATCCCACACTACAGCCACGAGCCCCTGTGTCTGTGTTTTGTGGATCAGCAGAGCTGGCTTGAATATTTTGCTCAAGAATAGCTCAACACTCAGGTCTTCCTGGTGGTCCAGTGGTTAAGACTCTGCACTTCCACTGTAGGGGCCACGGGTTTGATCCCTGGTCAGGGAACTAAGATCCTGCCAGCTATGCAGCATGGCCAAAAAAAAAAAAAAAGGGAGAACGAGATGTTGGGTATATGGGAATTTCTGTATTAACTTGAAGTAATTCTGTGGATTTAAAACTGTTCTAAAATTAAAATTTATTAAAACAAAATTTTTACAGTAGTTCAACACTGGTAGTAGACACAAGAAGTCCTCTATAACCCGGCCTCCATAGGATGGGTTTTCTGTGGACACTTGTAGGTTTCCAAGAAAATGAAGACGATTTCATCTTCTGTGTCCCCGTACCCCAGCCCAGATGTAGCCAGGACCTTGCATCACCTCAATGTCACGTGTTCCTCTCTCCATCTCTGAGACGTTGCCTCACCTCAGAATTTGCCAGCGAGGTCGCAGAGCTCAGAGCTTGCTGGCTGTGGGAAGCAGGTGTGGGCTGCCAGAGGCAGCTCTCCTCGGGTGTGTGTATGTCTGCCTGGGTGTGTGCGCGTATGCTCTGTAAAATCCTATTCCAGCCATTAAGCACCAGTGCGAAGTCCACACAAACCCCTCTCAGGTGTGTGCTGGTTAACCTAACCCTCCCCACAAGACACAAACAGCCTCCAAGGCCAATTCCATGAAACCCTTTTCATAGCAGCCAATGAAAATACACCATCTTTCAATTTTCTAGAAATAATCATTTTTCTAATGCTGCAGTCCGGATGGATTCCCTGAAGAGATGCTGTTCTCAGGCAGGTGGGTTTGATGTAATTGTGTTTGTGGTATATAAAAAAAAAACCGACTCCAGACCAGGAGCTTCTCAAATGCTGCCATCCTCCTTGTCAGTAGGCTTTCCTTTCCATACTGGCCTCCCACCCACTCTCTAGCTTTAAAAAGAGAACAGAAAATGGTGTACAAAATGGCAGAAAAATGGAAAAGGTAGACCTCTTTGGGCTCCTCAGCTGAGCCACGGTGTCTGCCGGGGCTTCTTGCATTTGCCTTGTGGAGGAGTTAGTCAGGTTGAGGGTTTATCACGGTGTGGAATAAATATGCAGTTATCTGAGTTCATGTAAACCCCTCCCATGACTAATCTGATGTTCTGTGACAGAGCTTTAATGAATCATTGCTACATGTGTTTAGCTGCCTCACAGAGAAAGGAAAATCACTGTCTTTGGGTAAACAAATCCAGGGTTCTCTGCATTCCATTCTTTGCTTTAAATGGGGAGCAAATAAGAAATACGGCTGCAGTCAGTCAGGGTTCCCTGCCCACCCCGATGGTTGTGAAAATGTCCCCCCTGGGAGCCTCCAGCTGTGTGACCGCTCCTCTGCATTAGCGAGGAGGTGAGCTATGGTGGCCTTCTAGCAAGCAGCACTCCCTCCGGCCGTGGCATTTACATCTCAGGGTCGCTGTGTGTGTTTCCACACATAATCTCGGGGAAAAGAAACCCGGGGGCGGGGGTGGGAATTTAAGATGAGGTGACTGTCCTAAGCCACAGGCACTGGATGGAAAGAGATTGGTGCTGAGAGGGATAGGAGAACATGTCTTAAATGGATGAATGGGCAGATGGGTGCTCGGACATATGTGTGAATCACAGCTGTTTGGATGAATGCATGGAGGGGATGGATGGGTGCATGGATGGATGGGTGCATGGATGGATGGTGGGATATAGGTACGAATGGGTGTGTGAATGATGCATGCATGCACAGATGCTTAGATGAATGTGTACATGGATGGATAGATGGATGACTGAATGGGTGCGTGGGAGCTTATATATATATACATATATATAAATACTATATACATAAGCATATATACAGATGGATGCATGCATGGATGCGTGCATGAATGAATGCTTAGACGAATGTGTATGTGCATGGATGGTAGATAATGGATGAGTGGATGCTTAGATGTATGTATATATGGTGAATGGCTGATGGGATGGATGACTGGAAGCTTAGATGTATGTACATATGGACGGGTGGATACATGCATGTTTAGATGTATGTATTTATGGATGGATGGATGGATTGGTGCCTGTCTATATGCATGGATGCTTAGATGTATGTATATATGGTGGATGACAGATTGGATGGACACATGAAAGCTTAGAAGTATGTATGGATGAATTAATAAAAGAAAGATGTTTGAGTTGGGCTGAGCAAATGTCATTCACTCACAAGTCTAGCAGGCAGGTAGACACACATTCATTGAGTACTTGTTTTGTGACAGACGCTGTTCCGGATGTTGAAAGTGAAAGTAAAGTGAAGATGCTCAGTCGTGTCTGACCCTTAACGACCCCATGGACAGCAGCCCACCAAGCTCCTGCGTCCATGGGATTCTCCAGGCAAGAGTACTGGAGTGGGTTGCCATTTCCTTCTCCAGTGCATGAAAGTGAAAAGTGAAAGTGAAGTTGCTCAGTCATGTCTGACTCTTAGCAACGCCATGGACTGCAGCCTACCAGGCTCCTCCATCCGTGGGATTTTCCAGGCAAGAGTACTGGAGTGGGGTGCCATTGGCAAAACTGGAACGGCTTCAATGCAGAAACCAAGGGGTTTCCAATGCCCATGGATAAAGATTTGGGTGTTGGGAGCACACAATTCCTGCCTGCAAGTGGCTTACCTTCTAGGGAGTAGGGTCCACTGGGCTCTTAGAGACTTAGAAAGGCTTCTGAGAAAGTGGCTCTGACCTGGGCCCAAATGAGGAGGGGCCAGCCCTGAGCAGGTGGGGCCGGCCTTCCAGCACAGGGACCAGCCTGATGACTGTGAAGGGCATTACACGGGCCTGCGGGGCTGCAGCAGGCTGCAGCCATGTGCTTTGGGGCCCACCCCTGCAGGGCCCCTCAGTCCTTCTCTTCACCTGTCCTGGGGCTGACCCACATGGACACACCACCAGGCCCCTGTCTTCTGGCTTCTGGTTGGGTTCGGCCAACGGGGAGCCCTGGCAGAAGCTTGGGGGAGAGGGAGACAGCCTCTGGCCAGTGTCTCCCTTCATTGGAGGTAACCTCTCTTCTCACGGCGGCCTGCTGTTTGTGGGTTTCTTTCAGTTTCCTGGTAAGGGGTCACCCCCCAACCCCACAGTCCGATGGGAACTGCTCCACCATGATGACCTACAGACCTCCATCTCTGAGGCTTCCCTGTGCCCTGCCTACACCTTTACAAACAGCCCCCCAACCCTGACCAATAAGGTAGTTAGCACAAGGAGGGACCCAGGAAGCAGATCTTCAGAGGCTGGGGTTGGGTTGGTCATAGATTCAAGGTAACCCCCTGGAGGGGGAAACAGGACACAGGTAAACATGGGCGTGGTGGCGCCTCGATGATCCCCATAATTACAGGGCAGCGGTGGGTGGGCAGGCAGGCAAGGCACTGCAGGTGGTTACGGTTTCCTAGTGGTGACTGAAGACAGTTTAATCTCTAGGCTTCCTCTCACCTACACAGAAAACAAGGGACATTGAGATTACTGGTCAAGCAGTGAAGACCCAGAGGGACAGCTGTGAAGGAGCCTCGTGGCTCCTGAAGTCTTAGGACCAGGACTTGGCGTCTGGCTTTGAGGCCAGCAAGTGAGTGTTCTTGAGCGTGGCCAGGTCTCTGAAGCCGAGCCTGCATCCTCAGCCGGGGCCAGTTCACCCCCAGGGACAGTGGACACAGTCCAGGGATAGTCAGGGTTGTCACAGCAAGAAGGGTATTGCTGGATTCTGGAGGGTGAAGACCAGGGAAGCAGTGCCGGGCAGCTCCCCAGCAAAGAATGATCTGGCCCCTGGAGGTAAAGAGAGGGCTTCTGAGACAAGGCCTGGGGCTAAGTGAGCAGAGCATTCTGAACTTCCAGGTTCCCTGAGCCTCCTCCACCTGCAGAGAGGTCTCCGGCCCTGATTCTTTCCCAGACGCAGGGTGTAGAGGGGGAATGAATGTGCTGAACAACAGGCTGAACACACACTGAAATAATGAGCCAAACCCCACAGCGCACGCAGGAGAAAGCAGTGGAGACCAGACAGAGGTTGGGGCATGCCCAGGTAATTCACCTGTTGAGCAGGTGCAGGTGTCCAAAGGATCCCAGTGCATGACAGTGGATTTTCACAAACGTGATCAGTGGTCCAGAGGTTGTATCCTTACTGGTGGGGGTCAGTGTAAGCCCCGGCAACAGCTACGTGGCCATTGCCTGGAGAAAGCCTCTTCTCCATCCTGAACAGGAAGGAGCAGCATAAGCCGTCTGCTCGTACAAGTGGACGGTCTGCACGTTTAACCACGTGGTCTTCCTTCCACTAAAGCCAGCCTGGCTCTCCCACTGCTGAGTGCAGTCCTGGACCAATGCTACGTCACCCGTGTTCCCCAGTGGGACAGGCTGACTTCCTGATGGCTGGTGAATAACACTAGTCCTGTCGCTCTCGGCGCCAAAGAATTTATGCTTTTGAACTGTGATGTTGGAGAAGACTCTTGAGAGTCCCTTGGATGGCAAAGGGGATCAAACCAGTCAATCCTAAAGGAAATCAACCCTGAATATTCATTGCAAGGACTGATACTGAAGTTGAAGCGCCAATAGTTTGGCCACCTGATGCAAAGAGCTGACTGAATGGAAACGACCCTGATGCTGGGAAAGATTGAAGGTGGGAGGAGAAGGGGGGACAGAGGATGAGATGGTTGGATGGCATCATCAGCTCAATGGACATGAGTTTGAGTATGCTCGGGGAGTTGGTGATGGACAGGGAAGCCTGGTATGTGGCAGTCTATTGGGTCGCAAAGAGTCAGACATGACTGAGTGACTGAACAGACTGACTGTCCTTCTCAGAGGCACAGCTTGCTGTCCTCATGTGGACAACAGGTTTCCCTTCCTGCCCTCGGTCTGCGGCCAGCACCATCCTCTTGGACTTGCAGGATCTTCATCATCACAGTCTTCACACTGCATCATCCCCAACAGCCAAGACATTTCATAACAAGAAGTGCCACTGCTCCTGAAAGAGGTCACCAGGACCTCGTGGCCCCAACCAAATGAAACTGAAGATTTGCAGTGGAATCCCACGGCAGATGGAAGTTCTCATAGAACAACCAGGCCAGAGTAGCCTGGAGGGCACCGGAAACCCTCCTGAGCAGGGAACAGGGACCCTTCAGGCCTGTCTGCTCCATCTGCATCTCCCCTACCCCCAGCACGCCTGTGAGCAATTAATGGTGAAGAGAAGGGTCTCGCTATTTGCTGCCAGCTGGGAGTCCCAGTCGGTGGGCTGTCTTCACAGTATGGCCTGGGGGACATTGATGAAGGGACCCTGTGAGGGGGCAGGGTGGGGGGGCAGGAGTCTGCGAGGTGCAGCTGGTCCTCATCCACTTTCTAAGAGTGCAGCTGACTGAGGAGCTGATCTTAGGTGATTTGCGGTGGGAGGCAAGTTCAGTTCAGTTCAGTCGCTCAGTCATGTCCGACTCTTTGCAACCCCATGAATCGCAGCACACCAGGCCTCCCTGTCCATCACCATCTCCCGGAGTTCACTCAGACTCACCTCCACCGAGTCCGTGATGCCATCCAGCCATCTCATCCTCAGTCGTCCCCTTCTCCTCCTGCCCTCAATCCCTCCCAGCATCAGAGTCTTTTCCAATGAGTCAACTCTTCACGTGGGGTGGCCAAAGTACTGGAGTTTCAGCTTTAGCATCATTCCTTCCAAAGAAATCCCAGGGCTGATCTCCTTCAGAATGGACTGGTTGGATCTCCTTGCAGTCCAAGGGACTCTCAAGAGTCTTCTCCAACAACACAGTTCAAAAGCATCAATTCTTTGGCGCTCAGCCTTCTTCACAGTCCAACTCTCACATCCATACATGACCACAGGAAAAACCATAGCCTTCACTAGATGGACCTTAGTCGGCAAAGTAATGTCTCTGATTTTGAATATGCTATCCAGGTTGGTCATAACTTTTCCTCCAAGGAGTAAGCGTCTTTTAATTTCATGGCTGCAATCACCATCTGCAGTGATTTCGGAGCCCCAAAAAATAAAGTCTGACACTGTCTCCACTGTCTCCCCATCTATTTCCCATGAAGTGATGGGACCAGATGCCATGATCTTCGTTTTCTGAATGTTGAGCTTTAAGCCAACTTTTTCACTCTCCTCTTTCACTTTCATCAAGAGGCTTTTAAGCTCCTCTTCGCTTTCTGCCATAAGGGTGGTGTCATCTGCATATCTGAGGTTATTGATATTTCTCCCGGCAATCTTGATTCCAGCTTGTGCTTCCTCCAGCCCAGCATTTCTCATGATGTACTCTGCATAGAAGTTAAATAAGCAGGGTGACAATATACAGCCTTGATGTACTCCTTTTCCTATTTGGAACCAGTCTGTTGTTCCATGTCCAGTTCTAACTGTTGCTTCCTGATCTGCATACAGATTTCTCAAGAAGCAGGTTAGGTGGTCTGGTATTCCCATCTCTTTCAGAATTTTCCACAGTTTATTGTGATCCAC
The DNA here is from genome assembly GCF_032405125.1 of Capricornis sumatraensis. Taxonomy (NCBI): domain Eukaryota; kingdom Metazoa; phylum Chordata; class Mammalia; order Artiodactyla; family Bovidae; genus Capricornis; species Capricornis sumatraensis. The sequence goes on along the minus strand of NC_091069.1, from coordinate 248,857,176 downwards.
ACAGTCAAAGGCTTTGGGTTAGCCTTTTGGCCAGAGACATGGAAGGAGCATGGATGGAGACCTGGTGGCCAGGTGGGTCGTAGGGAGGCATTAGTGGATCTCGTGGCTGGGCACATGGGAACATGTTTGTGGCCCCTGTCCATACCCACTGGGGCTGTGGGGGTGTCTGCATATTTCAAGGCACCTAGGGCAGCCCATCTTACTCATATCAGCCTGTTAATTCCATTAGCCCAGTGTCTGCTCGCTGGAGCCATATAGAAGAAGCAACATTTCTAAAAATGAAAATTAAATTTTAAAAAATGCACCATCAACAAAATATCAAAATTTAAAATGAAAACCAGTGCAGAACCAAATCTAATTGAGTCTAGGGAAAAGTGAGGCCTTGGTTTGTCAAGTGCCCTGGGTTATTGTAACAAATGACCACAAACTGTGGGGGTGGGGGCGGGCGGGGGGAGGGGACAGTGCTTAGAACAAGAGAAAGCGTTTGTCTCCTGGTCTGAAGGGCAGAAAACTGAAGTCAAGGTGTACGCAGGGCTGGTCCTTCTGCAGGCTCTCTCAGCAGGGGGTCTGTCTGTGTCTCTTCCAGCTTTCAGCTGGCCGCTGGCAGTTCTTGGCATCCTCAGCTCAGTGTTCAGAATCACTCGGGTCTCTGTCTCCGTGTTCACATCATCTTCCCTTGAGTGTCTCCTCCCACCCTGGTGTTTTATAAGGACACTTGTCATTGGATTCAGGGCTCACCCTAGTCCAGGACGACCCCATACTAAGCTCCTTAAGTCTGTTACATCTCCAGAGGCGCTTAGACCAAACAGGGTCACATTTATGGATTCCAGATGGACATGCCTTTCGGGTGAGTGGGGGCACCATTCAACGTGCTTCACCTGGAGGCAGACTTATCAATAGTATTTTCAAAATCTACTTGTTCGCTAATCTTATCTTTTTAGGTGTATTATTCTTTTATGCCTGTTTTTTTTAAAAAAAATTTATTTATTTTATTTGAGTGTAATTGCCTTACAACATCGTGTTAGTTTCTGCTATACAACAACGTGCATACACACACTATGCGTATGCTATGTGCATACACACACTCTCTCCCTCTTGGACCTCATCCCCATGCCATCCCGCCGCTCTGGGTCATCACAGAGCAGCGGGCTGAGCCCCTCCACTCTACAGCGGCTTCCTGCCAGCTTGCTGTCTTGCACACGGAAGTATATGTATGTCAGTGCCACGCTCTCAGTTCATCACACTCTCTCCTTCCGGCTCGGTGTCCACAAGTCTCTTCGCTACCTCTGCGTCTCCACTCCTGCCCTGCAAATAGGTACATCAATACCATTTTTCTATATTCCATATAGATGTGTTGTTCAATTGCCAAGTCGTGTCCAACTCTTTTCAACCCCATGGAGTGCAGCACGCCAGGCTTTCCTGTCCATCACCATCTCCCAGAGCTTGCTCAAATTCACATGCATCAAATCAGTGATGCCATCCAACCATCTCATCCTCTGTTGCCCCCTTCTCTTCTTGCCCTCATTCTTTCCCAGCATTACAGTCTTTTCCAATGAGTTGGCTCTTTGCATGAGGTGGCCAAAGTATTGGAGCTTCAGCTTCAGCATCAGTCCTTCCAGTGAATATTCAGGACTGATTTCCTTTAGGAGTGACTGGTTGGATCTCCTTGCAGTCCCAGGGACTCTCAAGAATCTTCTCCAGCACCACAATTCAAAAGCATCAGTTCTTCGGTGCTCAGCCTTCTTTATGGTCCAACTCTCACATACATACATGAGTACTGGAAAAACCATAGCTTTGACTACATATATGTTAACATACAATATCTGTATGTCTCTTTCTGACAACTTCACTCTGTATGACAGATTCTAGGTCCATCCGCATCTCTACAAATGACTCTGTTTCGTTCTTCTTTATGGCTGAGAAATATTCCATTGTATCAGTGTACCACATCTTCATCTGTGGATGGACATTTAGGTGGCTTCCATATCTTGGCCGCTGTAAATAGTGCTGCAGTGAACACTGGGGTGCATGTATCTTTTGTATTATGGTTTTCTCAGATGTTATTGTCATTAAGACAGTTTTTCTAGAGAAGTTTAACGTTCATAGCAAAATTGAGGGAAAAGAGATTTCGCACGTCCCCCACTCCTACACAAGCACAGTCCCCTCCCTTCATTAACGACACCCCCTGCCTGAGTGGTCCACGTGTCACACTTAAGTCTGTAATTTACCCCACAGCTCATTTTTGGTGTGGCCCATTCTTTGGTTCAGACTATTCTTTTTTCTACTTGAGACTTTCCACGTTTGACAACTTTTCTTACCCAAGTAATTATCTTCAATAATTCTAAATGAACTAAATTGAAGTAAAAAATTATGAGTAATTCTGTTTTGCTATAAATAAAATAGTATTGTGAGTTTTAATACATCGACTTTTGACTTTTTGTCTTTGCAACTGTTTTAATGCTTCAGCAAAAAAAAAAAAAGAAAAAAAGACCATATGATACTACATAAAACATGTGAATTGGGGTGCATGTTTTTCCTTTTGTCTCAGGCTCCACTTTGGTTGGTGCAACACTGCTCAGCTATCAAAATGCAGGTGGGGCCGCAGAAACTCAGGCTGGCCCCTACCTCCGATGGATGCCCCGAGGGGGCAAAGGGAGATGGTGTTGGAGGACAAAGGGCAGGAAAAGTGCCCACTCAACTGAGAAGGCATCTCAAGATGAAAAATGAGGCAGGCAGCTCCATCTAATCAGTGGATCAGTTTATTATTAGGTCATTTACTGGCAGGGTGAAGGACTCTTGAGAATCCCTGGGACACAAAGGAGATCAAATTACAGTCAACCCCTAAAGGAAATCAACTCAGGATATTCATTGGAAGGACTGATGCTGAAGCTGAAGCTCCAGTACTTTGGCCACCTGATGCAAAGAGCTGGCTCATTGGAAAAGCCCCTGATGCTGGGAAAGACTGAAGGCAAAAGGAGAAGGGGGTGGCAGAGGATCAGATGGTTGGATGGCATCACCGACTCAAGGGACATGAATTTGAGCAAACCTGGGGAGACAGTTTGCTCAACTAGGACAGGGAAGCCTGGCGTGCTGCACTCCATGGGGCCCCAAAGAGTCGGACACCACTTAGTGACGGAACAAAAGCAACTGGCAGGGTGGGATCAGGCAGACGATGAGCAGAAACATTCTGCTGTATTCTGCCCCCGAGGGGTCTGTGACAATTTTACAGTTAACTCAAGGTGTGGGGTACATGCTTGGAAATAGGGTGTGCTTTCCTAAGTTACGATGATTGGTCACTAGTCTCGTGGAGCCAGGAAGACACCAGCAAAGGTCTTTATCAAACCATATATGTTCACTTCAGAGTCTTGTTTTTAAATCTATTTTTATTTGTTAATTTGTTTGGCTGTGCTGGGTCTTCACTGTGGCATGTGGGATCTAGTTCCCTGATGCAAGGACTAAACCCTTGCATTTTGGAGCACGGAGTCTTAGCCACTGAATCACCAGAAAAGTCCCAACCCCAGAGCCTCTGATGGCAGAGAGGTGTTTATCGCACAGTGCAGTCCTGAGTAGGGTGGGCAGAAGGATAGGAGGGTTTGAATGGACCCAAGATGGTGTCAGTTATGCCAACAGCTGGATGGGTAGACCGCCATGGAACACATCTGTCCATGACCCCAGAGCTGCACTTAGATGAGCGCTTCCCCCCCTGCTGCCTTTGTGCAGGCACCTCACCATGCTGGCAGCTATACTGCAGTGGGGGCAGCTGATAGACTCCCAGCTCAAACATGGAGATGGAGTCAGGCTCTTAACACAGCCCAGGGCTTCCAGGGCTGTAGGAACAGGGGCAGTCACCTGACAGATGCCCTGTGGGGTCGGGCAGATCCCACACTGAACACACGGTGAGGCCCAGCTGTGCTCCCAGACAGATAAGGGCCAGGGCTCCTTGGGCACAGGCCATAGAGCATCACACAGATGAGGGAGCTCCTCACGGTCCTCGGTGGGGAAGGAGCATGGGGAATTCTACACAAAGACATGCCAGGGTGATGACACCTGAACAGTTTTCAACTCTGAGCTGCCTCTCTGCTGGACTTGTGAAGGCTGGGTGAGCCTCTGTTCTGACTCTAGAAACTGGGCCCCAGGTGTCAGCATGAAAAGATGCTGGAACATGCAATTGTGCAGGTGGGGCTGGGGACCCCACCCCTGAGGCTCCCTGACTCTGGAGAAGGCTAGATTTCTGGTGAACTTATGTCCCCTGCAAGCTCACCCCTTCCCTGGGAGAGTGGGGTTCAAGGGCAGGTTCAGTGTCTGCGAGCTGAATGGAACAGGAAGGTGGCCTCAGCTGGCCCAGCCATGCTCTGTGCTTGGCCATCCTGAGGACTGGAGATAAAGTGTGTGATTTACGGGGCCCCAGGAAGAAGCACATGGTGGGCTGGAGTGGGGTGGGAGCTTAGTGTGGAGTGAGCAATGGTGGGGGCAGGGTATCAGGGGCAGAGGAACAGAGGGCAGCCAGATACTGTTGAATGCAAGCTGGGCAGCTCCACGTGGAGCTGAGGCAGGAAGGGGTGGATGAGGAGGCAGCAGAGAGATGGACAGAGTTGACTTCCTGAGTTCCCAGTCTCTAATGTTAAGAGTCCCTTGCAAAGCCCCGCTCCAGGCCAGAAGGAACTTCACAAAGCTCTGTGGTTAGAGCACACTCGCAACTTACAACTGTTGTAGACGGCTGGCTTCTGTCTGCGTTCTTCCCTCTTGTGTTAAATGTGAGAGTTTTGGCACTCTCAAGGTTGGCTTTGGTACAGAAAACACAACTCAGAAATTGGCTTTGGTTTTAAAAAATAATCTTCATATTATAAAAGTTGAGAACCTGAATAGCTAGTTCTTCCTTGTATAAGAGGTCTTACTTATAAGTTTGGTAACTGGAAGCAGTTCCTTTTAATAGACTTTGATCAATAGAAGGAAATGTCAAACCCTTTGGGATATTTTAAACTGGGTGTAAATTTAGCAAAATTAATTTTCTTGGTAAGGGCTTCAGTTTTTCAGTTAACAAACCAAACTTTGCCACTGATCTCATCACCAAAGAAATTAACTTGCTAAACATGGTTCAATTTTGATAATAAATTTAGTAAAATTTCTATTTAATCTCCCAAGTCCCAATAAATTACTCCTGTATTAATTGAAAGAAAAAACCAGGCAGGACTTTTATTGCAATGGACCAAATTATGAATAGATAAAACTTCAACTGTCCATTAATCCCTTAACTTGAAAACATTTAGGTTGTGAGTTTGATTTTCTTAAAATTTTTGTGTGCTGCGCTTAGTCGCTCAGTTGTGCCTGACTCTTTGCAATTCCATGGACTGCACTCCACCAGGCTCGTTTTTCCACGGGGATTCTCCAGGCAAGAATAGTGGAGCGGGTTGCCATTCCCTCCTCCAGGGGATCTTCCCAACCCAGGATCAAACCCAGGTCTCCTGCATTGCAGGCAGATTCTTTACCAACTGAGCTACCAGGGAAGCCCTAAAATTTTGGTATGTAATTTCAAATATTTCTGCTGTTGAAAAGTCGTAAAATGTTGGCTGATAAAGGTCACTATGGAAACAGTGGTTTGTCCCCCAAACACCTGGGAGAGTAGAGTCTTATCCTGCTGCACTTGTGTGCCACTGTCTACACTGGCCAGGACTCTAAGTGAATTCATTTTGACAGCACATTTGGACACGTAGAACCCTACTTAGTCTATAGAGGGGGTGGTTCTGTAACAGAAATTCTTCTTTTAAATCTTGCCTTCACGCCCCAAAGATTGAAACTGTGTATGACCCAAGTTTTCTGTCCATTTACAGAATGGTCAATTTCACCATGGCTGTTGGACACCCTCCAGGTTTCAGAGGGACTTGCCTCTGTTTGGTGCTCAGGATATTATAATTTTGAAAATTTCCAAATATGCACAAAGTAGAGAGAACAATGAACCTCCTGTCTCCATCTTTAATTTCTATTCATTTAAGCCATGAAATTAAAAGGAAGGAAAGCTGTGACAAACCTACATGGTGTATTAAAAAGCAGACACATCATTTTGCTAACAAAGGTCTGTCTAGTCAAAGCTATGATTTTTATAGTAGTCATGTACAGATGTGAGAGTTGGACCATAAAAAAGACTGAGTGCCAAAGAATTGTTTCTTTCGAGCTGTGGTGCTGGAGAAGACTCTCTTGGACTTCAAGGAGATCAAACCAATCAATCCTAAAAGAAATCAACTTTGAATATTCATTGGAAGGAGTGATGCTGAAGCTAAAGCTCCAATACTTTGACCACCTGATGTGAAGAACTGACTCACTGGAAAAGACCCTAATGTTGGGAAAGATTGAGGGCAGGAGGAGAAGGGAGTGGCAGAGAATGATAGCAACACCGACTCAATGGATATGAATCTGAGCAAACACTGAGAGGTCATGGGCTCCCTTGATGACTCAGATGGTAAAGGACCCGCCTGCAATTTGGGAGACCCGGTTTGATCCCTGGGTTGGGAAGATCCCCTGGAGGAGAGCATGGCAACCCACTCCAGTTTTCTTGCCTGGAGAATACCCTTGGACAGAGGAGCCTGGTGGGCTACAGGCCATGGGGTCACAAAGAGTCAGATACACCTGGGTGTCTAAGCACACACACCGAGTGATAGTGGAGGACAGAGGAGCTTGGTGTGCTGCAGCTCATCTGGTTGCAGAGTCAGACATGACTTATCGACTGAACAACAACAAAGCTATTTAAACATTTTCCCTCTATTTCTACTGACCTTTACCATTATAGAATCCTGCAGTTTTTCACAATCTTTCTTTTTTCTCTCTTAAAGAGATTATGAGTCAATTCTGGTTTTCCCTCCTGTTTTTTTCCTTTCCTATTTGATTACAACTCCAACAATGAGAGGAGGAAATGCTCACAGAAAATACTTTCAAAATCTTAAAGAAGATAATAAAAGAGATGGAATGGTATACAAATAGTGGACACATGGAAAACAAATAGTGAGATGGTTGTCACAAGCCCAGATAAATTAGAATTTATTGAATTAGTCGAAAAAAAAATGTCTAAAAACTTAGGAAAAAAGATACCTCCTATGGGCATGATGAAAATGTAAAGAGAGTTTCTGCTTCCTGCTCCCGGGCAGCCTGCCCCTCAGCTTCAGGTAGGTCCTTCCTCTTTGCAAACTGAGGAGGGCGGGAAGGGGAGCATCCGTTCCCCTCAGATGCCAGCCTGGACCAGGCTCAGCTGGGGGATGCCTGAGTAAGCCAGACACAGCGTGGCTCCACGTACCAGTGGGGCAGGTGTGGGGCGTGGAGCCCTTTGCTTGGAGTGTTAGCAAGAGAAGAGCATCAGTGCGGAAAATGTGTCTACATGTCTATTCTTCCTGCTGACACCTGTCTGATCACGTGGCACTGAAGATGAGCCAGGAGAGCTGGAAAGAGCCGGGCTCACATCTGTGATCAGCTTCAGGGGAAAGCTAGAGGGGGCCAAGTGAGGACTCCTCGCTGACCCTCCCCCCGAGGCCATGGCAGCGGATGTCCTCCAACCCACTCATGGGGGCCTGATAGGGACCCTTTTTCTCATGTCTCCTTTTTGGAAGAAGTCTTGGGTTTCATAGGTTCTCAGCAACACCTGCCTCTAGACCTTGGCTTTCAAGGCTCACATTTTATTGCAGGGACCTTTTAAATAAGGTGAGAAAGTTGACTGTCAGTCTTTCAGGAAGACAAGAGATAGGCCTGCCGCCTACATAAAGATAAAGTCACTCACTTTTGATCAAACCCTGTAGACACTGAGAGCTGAGGAATTGACGCTTTGAACTGTGGTGCTGGAGAAGACTCTTGAGAGTCCCTTGGACTGCAAGGAGATCAAACCAGTCAATCCTAAATCAACATTGTAAGGACTGATGCTGAAGCTGAAGCCCCAGTACTTTGGCCACATGGTTTGAAGAGCCAGCTCATTAGAAAAGATCCTGATGCTGGGAAAGATTGAAGGCAGGAATAGATGAGGATGACAGAGGATGAGATGGTTGCATGGCATCACTGACTCAGTGGACATGAGTTTGAGCAGGCTCCAGGAGATAGTGGAGAATAGAGGAGCCTGGCGTGCTGCTGTCCATGGGTTCACAAAGAGCTGGGCGTGACTGAGTGGTTGAACAACAACTGCAGAGGCTGAAAAGGTCTCTTTCGGAAGACCGTCCTCTGCTGCTGGTTGTCCTGCATCTCTTCCACGTGAACCGTCAGACCCCAGGTTCTGAGCAGAGTCTCATCAGCCTCCGTTGCTACTGGATGCTGGTCTCTAAACAGCGTCTTCTCAGGGCGTGCGGGACAGGCTTGAGGCATTGTCACACTGCCTGGAATCCGGGTGGGATGGCCAGATATGTCAGGGTTCTCCAGAGAATCAGGTGCCTGAATATTTATTCTAAGGAGCTGGCTTCTACGGTGAGGGAGGCTGAGAAGTCCCAGGATCTGCCGTTTTGCAAACCAGAGGCCCAGGATGGCTGGCAGGCACTCCTGTCTGAACTCTAAGGTTTGAGAACTGGAGAAGCCGATGGTGCAAACCCCAGCCCAGGGGCAGGAGGAGACCAAGGCCCCAGCCCCGCAGTCAGGCTGAGTCCCCACCTCTCATTCTATTCTACAGGCTCAGCTTCAATCCACAGAGGTCAAGGGGGACTTCACCATGTTCTGGGGAGAGAGGGTGGGAGGAGGAGCTCCCGACTGACTTGCCCAGAGATTAGCCCGGTTTCAGCCCCACTCGGCCGTCTGGCGGCACTGCGGTGGGGGGTACAGCCTCCTGGGTCTATGGGGCAGATCTAGCTGTGTTAGTGCGGATGAGGGGAGTGTGAGTGGGTTGGGGCGGCTCCCGGAGTGTGTTGTGTGAAGCAGGAGCTTGAGGAGGCACGTCTGGAAGATGAAGGTGTTATGGAGTTCCCTCCGCTGCTTGTAAGGTGGGAAAGCTTCGACCATGAAGGGAAGAGGTCAGGCTGTCAGCACCCCAATAACTGTCCGAGAGCACAAAGCGGGGCCAGAGGGGACAGAGGCCGTGTCCGGCGTCAGGACGGTGGCAGCCCACCCGCGGGACGGCGGCAACAGCACCGACCACCCTCTTCCTTCCAGGCCAAGTGCTCTGACGGTGTCAACGTGTTAGTCATTCAGTCGCGTCTGACTCTTTGTGACCCCGTGGACTGTAGCCCACCAGGCTCCTCTGTCCGTGGGATTCTCCAAGCAAGAATACTAGAGTGGGTTGCCATTTCCTTTCTCTGGGGAATCTTCCCCACCCAGGGATCAAACCCGTGTCTCCTGCATTGCAGGCAGATTCTTTATCCTCTGAGCCACCAGGGAAGCCCCAAGTTCTGTCTGGGGAGGCTGATGGGGAAGGGAGGTGTGGGTGGTCTTGGGTGGTCGGGAGCCACTGGGTGTCTGTGCTGGGGACCTGTCCATAGGCCACGTGGTTGGGTTCGCCCTTCTCTCTGGGTCAGTCTGTGATCACCACCACGATGGACACAAAGGCTGATCATCATACATGAACAGCATCAGCCAATAAAAGAAAGGACAGAAACAAATATTTCGGGGCTCGGGGAAGCCTTTTCCTGGGACATAAGAGAATATCGCAGTCTTAGCACCAAAAGTGGCCCTACCGGCAGCCTCCACAACCTTCCAGGTTGAAGACACAGCAGAGCTCAGCTCTCAGCTCCTTTCCTCTTGAAGGCCTCACAGCATATGTGTTTAGAAGGTGTGAACATCACAGCGCTTTCTTTGCTGTGTGGCTGAGGCCATGTTGGTCTGTGTCTTGCCTCCTTGCAGAACCGGGAGGCCTGGTCCCTGGACCAGATGTTGGTAGGGTCTGTGGGAGCTTAGAGCACAGTGGGGACAAACCAGAACCTTCCGATGTGGCAGGGGTCATGGCGGGCAGGTCTGACCATGACCATGTACTCAACCCCGGCTCCAGGGAAGAGTATAGTTTCAGGCTAATCTTATAACTAGAACGGGTGTCTGTTGGGCTTCCCAGGTGGCACTAGTGGTAAAGAACTCACCTGCCAATGCAGGAGATGTAAGAGACTCGGCTCCATCCCTGGGTTGGGAAGATCCCCTGGAGGAGGGCATGGCAATCCACTCCAGTATTCTTGCCTGGAGAATCCCATGGACAGAGGAGCCTGGTAGGCTCTGGTCCATAGGGTGGCAAACAGCTGGACATGACTGAAGTGACTTAACACACACACATGGGTTTCTGTCTCCTGCAAAATATCACCTTGTAAATTGGTAGATGAGAAGAACAGATATTTTACTCTATAGTTTTGGAAAAGAAACTTCTCACGTGAAATAGGCTGAAGTCATCTCAGAATTTCTGAAGTCACAATTTTAATTCAAACAAAGATGTTTTGCGGGAGGTGCTCCCGGGCTGGGTACAAGCTGAGTCCAGGAGAAAGAAGACCCTCTGTTAGGGCTTTGAGTCCTCAGTGTAGAGAAGTTCTTTCTGCAGAGTGGGGTTCTCAACTCTAGATGTCTCCTGGAGAGTTTTAAAAATGCTGATGCCTGACTCCACTCCCCCAAGACCACAGGAATCAGAATCTCTGAGGGGAGGCCTAACACATGTATCTCTAAAACAGCACCTGGGTGGGTGCTGGGAAGCCTTATGTAGCTTCCCGACTGCTGCAAAGTCAGAATCCAACTGTTTTGGTGCCAGGAGTTTTGTGGTGGGGGCTGGGTGGGCATGACTGGTGAGGAAATGTGGGTCAGCCTCCTAGCCTGGCTCAGTGGGAAGCCCCCATCCTCTTTGCCTGGTGACTGGGGTTCCCTGGGGGGCTGAGCACCCTGAAAGGTCGTGTGACGAGTGAACAGGGAGTTGTGAGAGGGCAGTGCTCCCATCTCGACCGCTCCTCTAACAGACCAGCCTTCCTCAGCTCCTCTTCTGCGTGAGTCACGCATCTCCACGTGTACCGCAGGGAAGCAGAGACTGACAGCCTGTCCCGAAATGGAAATGCAGGTGACAGACACTCTATCAAAATAGAAGAGGCAGCGCTTTTAAGACCCCCTACGCTGAGGCAGGGCTGGCACTGGGGACGCCGTCGACGTGGACTTGAGTCAGTGAGCTGAGCCGGGGGGACGTGACTCAGCGGGGCCAAGGGGGTGGCTTGGAGCTTTGGGACTTCTCTCGGCAGTGTGCCTGACTGATCATGTCCCACCCCCAGTGGACTGCGCACTCCCCCAGGGCTGGGAGGATGTCTTATTCACCTCGGTCATCTCCATGGCAGCCAGTGTGATGTCAGACACAATGGGAATATTTCTCTTTTTATTTTTTTGAGAAATGAGTGGATAAAAGCAGTGATGTCTGGGAGGTAGAAGATGAAACCAGCCTCCACAAGGTGATGGGAGGCCTATCTTACTGGGGACTGAGGCTCCTGTTGCCTCAGGATGGACAGGGAGACAGACAGATGCCCCCTGGTGTTTCCAGCAGGGTGGTGACCCATCCCGCTCCGAGTCCAGGTGTTGCAGGGCTACAGGAGAGCATGTGGAGGGGAGTCAGTTCTTTAAGTTCATCAGGAGCAGGCGCATCCTGGTGACTGAATCCTGCAGCTGAGACATCTGTGCAAAGCCCTCATGAAGGCTGATGGCAAACAGGCCAGGGCACCATCTGTGCACCCATGCCTTCATCTTCCAGCATTGTTTTGAGCATCAGGATGTTCTGGGTACTGAGCTGGACCCCAGTGACCCAGGCTGAGGGGCCACAACTTGCCCTCATAGAGTCACCATCCAGTGTGGAGACAGATCTGCCACGAGCAATTCTAATTCCATTCAGGGGATGGAGACTGTCGGTGGGGACCACAGGAGCTCTGGGGCCCCTGCAACAGGCACACCCACATTCTGCTGCACTTTTGATCCAGAGGAGCTGGGGCAAAGATCGAGAGGGCTTTCTGTTCTCTAGCTTTCTGACTACTTAACATTCCGGGCTAATGGTCATGGTTTTATGACAGTGGGAAGCAGGCCTGGGGTGATGTGTGTGTGTGTGTGTGTGTGTGAAGCTGTAGAGCATCTATGCAGAACCCTGACTCATAGAATTGTCAAATGAGAGTGCTGGACTCTGAGTTTATGAAGAAGTAGGATAAATGTGTACCTTTCACAGAACTACTCAGAATGCCCCTAAGTCACTCATCTTCGGTGACAAGAAAAAGTGGGCTTTCCTAGTTCCTGACGGTCAAGTGTAGAGAAAGCTAGGGATGTTTAGTGGGTCTTTCACAACCAGTTTAGTCATCTCTGCTTCCTAACCTATGTCTTGTTTACATGAAGCTCCCAATAAATTGCTGGAGAGCAATAAATATGTGAGCTTAATACCCACCACCTGCCCACCCTGCACATGGACTGACGCATCTCCTTTTTAAATGTCTTTGTGTCTTCATGGTAGATGTCTTCCTATTTTTAGCTTTTAATTGCGTTCATCGCGATGCTGATACAAAAGAGCTGGTTTACATTTCTGGACGTGCTTTCGCTCCACCATCTGGAAGATGGTGTGCTTCAGGGCAGATGTTTACATTCATGCCTGAGCTCTGCTGTTTCTACCCGCTCTCTGCTGCCAGAACCGGTGCCTCATAATCTTTCTGAAGTAGGGATGGAGATCTGATTTTTCATTAGTGTTACATAGAACATGAAAGTCTTGGAATGAGAAATGAGGGTTTGGCTCACAGGGCCCAGATGTGCGCTAGGGCGCCATTTCCTGGGAAGTTGTGAATTAACTCTTGTTAACTCAAGTTGGCAGTTACTCCAGTGAGCATGGCATAGTCCATCCTCACCTTTAGGCACCTGTGGACAAAGGTGGGGGCTTTCTGGAATACCAGCTTTGCATGAATCCCACTCACGTTGGGCATTTCCACCATAGGTGCCCCGGGACAAGTTAAGTCTCAGCAGGGATGCTAAGAGAGCAGTGTACGGAGTATCCTGCTGGCGTGGGGACCAGGCAGGGTCACTCCTCGTGTACAAGGGCCAGGACTTTCCAGTTTCAGACTCTGAGAGAGAAAATGGACCTATTCAAGATTTCTGCCTCTGTGCCTGTCTGAGCTCTCCACAAGGTCCTGTCTGGGTACATGGTCTTGCTGTTTGAAGGCAACCACTTAAAATAACCCAAAGTGTTTCTTTTTATGGGCCCACCGTGACAAGGAGGGGACTGAATACACGAGGAGGTTGCTGTCAGATGCGCAGGACACCCGGGTCCCTGCAGGAGGGGTCGGCGGCTCAGGGACCCTGCAGAGACACTCAAGGGGTGAAACCCACCTAAATTAGCCACCAAGTCCTTAAGCCTCCTTCGTGAAAGGTTTTCAAGAGGTAATGCCCATGGCGAAGATGCAAGCCTCAGCCCCAGACGGGGGTGGGGAACTGCAGTGGGTCACGAGCGGAGTGATGGTTTCCGGGTAGAAAGCAGTTTGGGAGGTGGTCTGAGCCTCACCTTTAAACAGACAGTGGCAGCTTCCCTTCTTCTGATGAAAAAAATAATCCCCCACGAGAAGGCACCCATGCGACAAAAGTCTTTTTAATAAATGCACTGCAGGGTCAAAGATATTGACCAAGGTCTTCTGGTTGGGCTGCAGCCTGAAAAGAAAGAAAGAGCCAGTCACTTCAGGACGTCAGCAAGAGCACTGTGGTTGTAAAGGGTGTGTGCCATCGGGGAATATGCCTGGGGTTGCAGTGGTGGCTACCAGCCTGGATTCTTGCTTTAAAACAATAGAAACCAACCCTCCCTGAATAACCAACATGCATAGAATCTAAGAGAAGCTGGAAAAATGGTGTGGAAGGGGGCGGGGACCCTGCAGCCCGATGGAGGACTCCCTGGGGAGAGTCTGTTCTGACACCGCCGCCTTCAGACATGGGCCATGACGGCACAGCTGCCTCTGGACACCCCTCTCTCCCCTTCAGTGCCCGGGTATAGGTCACTGGCTCCGTGGAGTCAGCCAGAGCCTTCTTTGAGGTCACTGTACTCTTGCAGGCTGTCTGCTGTGTGTGTCTGTTGACCAAACTGGACACAGGAGGACTCAAGATACCCCCAAGGGATCAGATGGGGGCCAGACACAGGCTTGCGTGGCAGCAGCCCTATAGCCCCTGGCGATCAGGGTCCGTTATCCCTGACCACATGGAGACGTGTTTCTCTGCCCATTGGTCTGTTGCCACCTGGCCTGTTCTTCCAGGACCTTCTTTCCTATGATAGCCAGGGAGCCTGGGGCTGAAAGCCCAACTCACCATCCACCCCTCCAATAGAGGCTAGCCACTGCTCACCCTGAGTATCCCTCTCTCGGGTATATTTTTAGGATACCTAGAAAAAAATCACCAACAGCTATGGCAAAGCTTATCAGTGATTGCAATGGCTGCTGCTGCTATGTCGCTTCAGTTATGTCCGACTCTGTGTGACCCCATAGACGGCAGCCTGCCAGGCTCCCCCGTCCCTGGGATTCTCCAGGCAAGAACACTGGAGTGGGTTCCCATTTCCTTCTCAAATGCATGAAAGTGAAAAGTGAAAGTGAAGTTGCTCAGTAGTGTCCGACTCTTAATGACCCCATGGACTGCAGCCCACCAGGCTCCTCCATCCATGGATTGCAATGGAGTTAATGTCAAAAGCTTTGCAGATCAGCAGACAAGCTGTACAGAGAGGGTTAGGGCAGGAAAGAGGAATGCACTGAGATATGCAGGCTCTGAGGGACATGTAAGGATACCTTCCCCCTTATGTGTCCCATCCTTTACCTATCAGACACTCAAGGATTAAGGAGAAGTAGGGGGACTTCCCTGAGGGTCTAGTGGCTAAAACTCTTTACTCCCAATGCAGGGAGCTGGGGTTCAATCCCTGGTCAGGGAACTAAATCCCAGATACTGTAACTAAAGATCCTGCGTGCCACAACTAAGACCTGATGCAGCCAAATAAATCTTTTTTTTTTTTTTTTTTTAAAAAAGATGTTGGCATGTGGCTTGGAAGGCTTCAGATCTGTCTCTTCCAGCCGCAGTTCTGAGTCGCCCCTCTGTTACTGCAACTGCATCATCAGGGGAGCTTTGCTGCTTCGCGTTCACAAACATCTTACCTGTGCACTCACGATGCGTGGTGACCAGGATTTCACCCCCTGTTATGCTGCTGACTGGGATGTCATACCTGGGAGGCGCAAGACGATGTTCCTGGTCAGAATGACACCTGTTGGTGGAGCTAGAGAGACCTTTACTGACCAGTGCAAAGCTGGACTTGGCCAAGGACTGAGAGTGTACACACAGGAGTGTGTGTATCCGTGTGTCCGTGAGGGAGATCCAGGCCACCTTGGGATGGCAAGGTGGCCGTGGGGGCTGGAGGGGAGACAGGAATGGGTAGAGGGAAGTCCTTGGGGTCCTGGGCAAATCAGCATCCTTGGGATCCTGGGAAGATCATTTAAGCATCTGTATCTGAAGCCCTTAAAATCCTCTTCAGTTCAGGTCTTAGGTTCTGTGACCCTCAGGGATGGGTCAGTGCTGGGACAAAATTTGCTATGGAAGGGCTGATACATACGGAGCCATGGTACCTACAGAGCCTGCCCCCTTGTGGGACCCTGTAGCTCATGCTGGCCGGGCAGACCTCAGACGAGGCCCAGGCCTGAGGCCATGCCTATCAGGAAACGCAGGAATGGTCACTGGGATTATGGCCTCTGTCCACAAGACATTGTCCTCTCCCCTGGAGTTTGGCAGGTTGTATTAAAAAACCACACCGTCAGGGAGTAAACTGCCCAGACCTGCAGTGGGTCATGGGTGTCAAATGTCCTTTCATTCCTGAGAAGCCCAGAGAGGTCCCTCTAGGGAAAAAAAATTTCAAAGTTTTGTGGTCCAAAAATAGCCCCTTGGTGAAGTGGTTTTCTACCACAGGCAGTTTGATCAGACCCCATAGACCATGAGAACGGGGTTTGCAGAGAAATGCACACAGTGTCATACAGCCGTTGGTGGAGGCCTGGGGCGGCCGTGAGCGGCAGGGATGACCTTCAGGTAGCCTCACTCCTTCACCTGTAAATGGGAAAGGCCAAGTTGATATGCAGGGTGGGGGACCAAGCTTGGCCAACAGACCAAGGGCTATGAAACTCTCGGGTCCTCCAATGACCTTCCACTGGCTCACAGCATGGGCTCCTCTTGTGGCTTCAACAAAACTAGGAAGGTTTTCTCTTTCTAGAAAAATTGAGCACAACCGAACTGTCCGTTAAAGTAAAGCACAGGCAACTGAGACCTGCCAGGAACAGAAGCTTGACTTTGATTTGTTTTTAAACTGATAATAAAAGCAAAAACCAAACAAACAAAAAAATCGAGCAACAACACTGTAGCATGTAAACCAGATTTGATTCAGTCAAGACACAAACCTAAAAAATGTGACTGTAAATAATCCCAGCCTGATGGATGCCCTGGTTTATTAGGACAAGAAGGCCTAGAAGCCTCGGGGCTGGCCCTGCCCTCTCCCCTCCCCCGTCTGTCACTCGTCCCCTTGATACAACACAGACACCATTCTGCCCGGAGCCACTGAAAAAATACCGAGACCTGGAACTTTGAGAGATCCTAGGGTTCAGAACAGGAGGGAGAGAAAGAGCTGGAGAAGCAGGACCTAATTAAGGGAATGAAATAGTTACAGTGGGCTTCCTCAGTGGCTCAGCAGTAAAGAATCTGCCTGCAAGGCAGGAGATGCAAGGGATGCAAGTTCAGTCCCCGTCTGGAAGATCCTCTGGAGGAGGGCATGGCAACTCGCTCCAGTACTCTTGCCTGCAGAATCCCATGGACAGAGAAGCCTGGCGGGCTGCAGTCCAGCAGTCACAAAGTCTATCGAGGGAAGCAACTCTGCAGGCACGCACACACACTAGTTACAGTGGAGGCGCCTCGGAGATGGTCTCTCCCGTTGTGCCCTCCCCCCCGGGATTCCTTCACCAAATTTCTCGGCAAGCGTTCTGTCCGCTCTGTTACCTCCGCTCCCCGAAATGATAAAGCTGCCTGTTCCAACAGGTGCCTCTTTAAAAACATGAAATTAGTCTGAGCAGATTCCTCCCTCCGTCAGCTATGAGCTGAGATGGCCTACAGAGGAGGAGTTTGAGGGACAACGATGAGATGAAGTGGGAGCATGGAGCAGGTTGGGTGGGTGACAGGGTGGGTGAGGTTCTCCAGTGGGCAGGGGACCCCAGGAAGGCAGCAAGGTGATGGAGACCCAGGAAGGTACTGGGCACTGGGCACCCAGGAAGACAGAGGGCATGGGGCAAGTGGGAAGGTACAGGGCACTTGGGACCCGGGGAGACGCAGGATACTGGGACCCAGGAGACGTGGGGCACTGGGGCCCCTGGGAAGACGTAGGGCACTGGGGACCCGGGAAGGCACAGGGTGCTTGGAAGCGGAGCGCTCAGAACATGGAGAAGCTCTGCATTAAACATGTTCTCCTGGGCCCTCCTTGTGCTCGGCAGAGGGATGGAGTCCTGTCTCAGCCTCCTGTCATTTTCCTCCCATCCCCACCTCTGAGCCTGTGACACAGAATTCACGTGGTCTCAGTGGCTCATCCATCCCCATGATGGGGCTCTTGTGGGTGGGCTGTCCTTGTGGGAACACACTCTCTGAGCTCTAGACAACCCACTGACAGACGAATTTGAAAAGCAACCTATTCAGGGTTCTGGGTCAGCTTGTACTCAGGCTTCTGAACTTTGCAGAAAGTTTGACTGTGTTTTTTCCCATTTGTATTCAGAATATAGAATGACGAAGTCAGGCTGCCAAAGTGAGCTCGTTTGAAGCTTTGATCTCCTGGTGTCAAAAGAATGAATTGCTAAATTTACGGTGAGACCAGCATAAAGACTTTTGCTTCCAGTAAGAGTGACCTAAGCAATTTGATCAACCCTCCTTCTGAGGACAAGATATATTTTAACAAAATATCTGAAAAAAGTATTCTTAAATACTGATCCACAAGGCCAACAAAGAGAGATCAAAATTTGGAAAGATGAGCCCAGCATCTGGGGCAACAGTTCCACTAAGACGGCTTGCTGATCACTGAAGAGGCCGCTGAGAGGCCTTTGCCATCTCAGCACGGAAGTGCCTTTGCCATCCCACAGCAAAAGGGGACAACATCTGGAGATCAAGAGCCTCCAAGTTTGGGGAGCCTTCTTCCTTGGGTTAGGACCCCAAAGTGTTGCATCTAAGGAAATGTGATCATATGAACTGTAGCCCACCAAGCTCCTTTGCCTGCCCATGGAGTTCTCTAGACAAAAATATTGGAATGGGTTGCCATGCCCTCCTCCAGGGGGCTCTTCCCAACCCAGGTTTCCCACATTGCAGGTGGATTCTTCACCGTCTGAGCCACCAGGGAAGCCCCCAAGGAAAAAAGTGAACTGAAAATTAAGAAACCATCATAAAAATTTCAATCCAGTTTTCAGACATTATGATGTCTCAGAGAATCTCAATTTATACAATTAGATGAAAATGATTCCAGCTTGCTAATATAGCCAGCCAGGTGCCTGGCAGTCACAAAAATTCTCAGGGAAAAACGTTAGCACTCTCTAAGAGAAAGACAGTGTTAATAAGAACCAGCAGAAACAAAGGGCAATAAAATCAGACAGACCCTCAGGAACTCTAGATACTGGAATGAGCCAGGCAAAATGCTAAAATCAGAATTAAAAACTATAAAAATGACATAACACAAATGAAAATATCCACATACAAATTTGAGAATTACAATATACAATTATTGAAATGAAAACTCAGTGGATTAGTTTAATAGAATGTGAGATTAGCTGATGAGAAAAAGAATGAATTTGAAACAGGTTCAAAGCAAACACCCAGAATAAAGCACGGACTGAACATACAAAATAGGGCATAAATACACAAAGGTTACTGTGAGAAGATTTCATAAATAATTATAGGAGTCTGAAAAGGAAAAGGGAACAAAAGACTTGGCAGGAGCAATATTTGAAAAAAATTGGCTAAGAATTCTTTTCATTGAAGAAAAGCATTTAAGACCCAAGATGTTTCTCTAGACACAGCTTTGTTGCATCCCACAGTATTGGAAAGGTATTTCCCAACTGGATCAATGGTAAAGAATCTGCCTACCAATCTTAGAGACCCAGGATCAATCCTTGGGTTGGGAAGATCCTCTGGAGAAGGAAATGGCAACCCACTTTAGTATCCTTGCCTGGGAAAGCCCATGGATGGAGGAGCCTGGCGGGCTACAGTTGATTTCATCACAAAAGAGTCAGACATGACTTAGCGACTAAATAACAAAGGATAAAAATGGCTTAAAATAAAATAATGGAAAAAGAAAACATGCCATGCAAATACTCACAGAAAAGAAACCTAGTGTACATATGCTAACAGATAAAATTAACTTCAAGCTTCAAATCACTAGAAGCACATTTATTAATGAGAGAGAGGGATACTTTGATTCACCAGGAATGTTAGTTGCTCAGTCATGTCTGACTCTTTGTGTCCCCATTGACTTCAGCTGGCCAGACTCCTCTGTCCATGGGATTCTCCAGACAAGAATACTGGAGAGGATTGCCATTTGGTGCCATGATGCACCAGGAAGTTATAACAATAAATTCATATGCACTTAATAACATAATTGTTGTCGCTTAGTCACTCAGTCGTGCCTGACTCTTTGTGACCCCGTGGATTGCAGCACGTCAGGCTTCCCTGTCCTTCTCCATCTCTTGGAGTTTGCTCAAACTTGTATTCATTGAGTCGATGATGTCACCCAACCATCTCATCCTCTGTCTCCCTCTTCTCCTCCTGCCCTCAATCTTTCCCAGCATCAGGTAACATAATCCCAAAACATATTTTAAAAACGGATGGAATGAAAATAAGTAGAAAGGTCCACAAATACAATGGGATACCTTGGTGGGCGATGTAACATAGCTTGCTGGAATGGATGAACCGTGTAAGCTCCAAACCCACGAGATGGCTCTATTGCATGGGAAGTGCTGCAGGTCTTGCTGTTGACCAAAGGCACATGAAATGCAGTGATGAGGTGAGCACTTCAGGAAGTCAGTGGCGGCCCCATCTGTGGACAAGACTCACTATAAGAGGGGCCACGGAAACCAGAATCATCGAGAGCAACAGAGACAAAGACATAAAAACCACAGGGGCCGGTGTGGGTGCAGACCAGTCAGAACGCACGCAGTGTTTCATTGCAGCTGTCCTTTGCAGCGTTTCTTTGCAGCGTTTCCTTTCTCACTGCGGCGAACAGAAAAGTCAGTGTGGCAACTTGCAGGGCTCCATGGTTAAGACAGCGTAGCATCCTCAGGAGCAAAATGTACCTGCAGCCGACAAGGATGTAGATCATGAGATGGAAGCAAGGATGGACGTCTGAAGGGTGAAGACAGCTGCCCCATTCGAGAGTCACAACGCTTTGTCCTCTTTCTCGACCTGAGAAGCCTGGGTCCCCTGGAGAACTGAACGTGCCACACGTGAGCTTCTTACAATGACTTGAGCCACTCCCTTGGGTGGTGATACACTGCGGGAGGATCCAAACATTTTAATGATCACCAGACATAAGCAATGTAGGAGAGTCAGGTCCGATCTCTGGGTTGGGAAGAGCCTCTGGGGAAGGGAATGGCTGCCCACTCCAGTATTCGTGCCTGGAGAATCCCATGGACAGAGGAGCCTAGTGGGCTCCAGTCCATGATGTCACAAAGAGTCAGACATGACTGAGCGGCTAACACTTTCATCTTTACTTTCAGATATAAGTTAAGAGTTTATGTTGGCAACTGAGGATCCCAAGCTTCATGGCAGCCCCCTCTTGAGGTGGGTGTAGATACAACCAGGTAGTCTTCCAGGTCATTGTAGCCAAGGCCTGGCTTACAGTAGGTACACTGGGACCCTGACCCGCTATGGTCATGTCCCCAGACCCCAGGTTATAATTAGGAGAGATAAACTTGATGTAATCTGGCTTTGGGTCTTCAGTCTGTGGGGTAGGAACAAATGGGACATGACAGGTAGAAGTCTTTGGAAATGCCCCCAACCCTGGTCAAGACAGTACATTTTTAAAAAAACCACTCTTCCACCCCAGATGGGGGTGGGGCTGGGATTAGTTCTACACCCAAGGATCTGAGGGACGCAGGGGTGGAGGGCTCCATCCCAGCTGCATGTAACTTACATTTGATTGGCCAATCTGTCCCCTGCAGAAGCAGAAGAATCCTGAAGTGACCAGGAAGCAGCCTCAGTGGCAGCTTCCCTCTAGGTGTGGCTCTTTGCCAAAGAGGTGAGCACAGCCTCAGGTATGTGGTTACCCCCGAAGTTGGCTTTTCTTTGCTGGTGAGGAAACAGTCTGAGGTCTATGTCCTTGTCACTTCATGCCCTCTATGTCCCAAGAGATCCAGGTGACTGGACACCCCAAAGGACATCACCTTGCTCTACTACACTGATGACGTCATGCTACCTGGGTGATAAGCAACAAGAAGAGGTTCACACCCTGGGAGTCTCGGGGAGGTACTTGAGCTCCGGTAGGTGGAAGAGAAACTCTAAGAAGACTCAGAACCACCACAGCAATACAATTCTTGTTACTGTTGGTTAGTTGCTAAGTCTTGCTTGACTCTTTGCAATTCCATGGACTAGAGCCCACAAGGCTCCTATGTCCATGGGATTCTCCAGGCAAGAATACTGGAGTGGGTTGCCATTTATTCCTTCTGGGAATCTTCCTGACCCAGGGATCGAACTTGAGTCTCCTGCATTGGCAGATGGATTCTTAACAGCTGAGCCAACAGGGAAGCCCGAATACAATTCTAATCCTGGTTAGGGGCCCCTAACCAGGAACTGACCTGGACCTCCCACCAGTTCCTGCATCTTGCATCAGCCCCCAGACGATGCCTGGCCAGGCCCCTGTGGACTCTGGAAGCAGCATGTTCCACCCCTGGGAAGACGGCACCAGCTGCGAGTCAGCCCAGAGCAGGAAAGGGCTCTTCAGCCCAGCTGGGCTGAGAGCGAGCAGCCCTGAGACTCCAGCCATACAACCAGGCCCACTGTGTGCCATCAGAGAAGTCACCGGTGGGACAGTGCTGCGTGGCCTTTGCGGCCAGCCTCATGGCAGAGCCACAGCTCCGGTCCCAGAGACTCTGGAGGAAAGATGCTCCATCTGCAGCAAAGGACCCTGTGCCTTTGAGACACAAATGCTGATGTGCTAAGAGGGCCGGCGGAGATGGGATATCTGGCCACTCATCCGGGGTGAGCTGGGCTCTGTCACCCGCACAAATCATAAGGTTGTGGGGCTCAGAAATCACCCATCTCAGATGGAAACGAGCATCTGAGACCAGCAGAACTGGGCAGAGGGCCTGCAGGTGGCGCGTCACCCAGCACCTCTAGGCCCAGCTTATACCCTCGGCTATAGGGAGGTTCCCTCTTGGTGGGCCCATGCAGGAGGGGAAGGCTTTCCTGGTTCAGGGATGGGTTCACTCCAGCCCAGATGGCACAGCCACAACCCTACAGCCTCACTCAGGTTGCTTTAAGAGAGTGAGGAAGGGGATTTCCCTGGTGGTCCAGTGTTTAAGACACTGCACTTCCACTGCAGAGGTCGCAGGTTTGATTCTTGGTCAGGGAACTAAGATCTCCCATTCCATATGTGGCCGAAAAACAGAAAAGTAAAAACAAAAAATAAAGAGAGTGAAGAGGGAAAATTCTCCCCGTGGTAGAGCTTTGAACCCACCTGGTCCTCTGCTCTGTGTGGACGGAGAAGCACCCTCAAGGTGAGCAGGGGCTGGAGTTTACGGGTGATGGGGAAGGAATGGGCCAGCTGAGCAGAGCTAAGGCAGGGAGCAGGGGACCTGAGATGCGGGAACAAGGAAAAGCAAGGAGGCATCGGTGG
This sequence comes from Capricornis sumatraensis, assembly GCF_032405125.1. Classification (NCBI taxonomy): domain Eukaryota; kingdom Metazoa; phylum Chordata; class Mammalia; order Artiodactyla; family Bovidae; genus Capricornis; species Capricornis sumatraensis. Next base: position 248,834,396 of record NC_091069.1, on the reverse strand, counting down.
GCAGACGGGCATGAGGAGGAGGCTCTCTGGGCAGCAAGGAACATCCCCAGGAGAGGCAGCTGGCAGCCCAGCCAGGAGGACAAGCCTGGCCCACTGGGACCTTGGGCGGTTCTTGCTCAGACCTCTGCCCGGGGACCAAGGCTGTGGTCTGGCCTTTATGGCGGCTCCTCGCCTCCCTCCCTCTGCCATGTCCTTTTCCAGCCCTCCTTTCCACGGCCGTCCATTCCAGGGGGACTTCTAACAGATGTCCCGCCTGCTCAGCTCTGTCTTAGGGTCTACTCCCTGGAATCCGCCTGGACACTGACCACGTCCAGACTGGAGAGGAGCAAGGTCCTTTCGAGCATCACTGATGCCAACGTGTCCGCCTGCTCCCTTGGGTTCGCTCCCCTCATATTTGGAATACTCGTCCCCCCCCTCCCCACCCCCCTTTCCCGGTCATTCCTAGACCGAGCTCTCTGGCTCTCTGGGTGGTGTGTGTGTGGGGGGGGCTTCTGCATCAGGGGTGATGCCCAGGGGTCCCCATCATGTCAGGAACTGGAGACTGGTGAAAAGACACATTATCCCCCCGTATTTACTGTAAAATGTTGGAACCGGGTAGGATGACAGCGATCCACGTGCCCATCAGAAAGAGGCAGGAGGGTGGGCAGGCGGGAATCACGGGTCTGTGCCATCCTGGCGCCCCAGTGGCGCAGGAAGGGCCCTGTCCACCGAGCTCTGGCCATAGCCCTGCCTTTCGGGGGTCTTCCCTTTGCTGGCCCTCTCCTCAGCCACGTCTGAACGGGACCCAGGGGAGCGACCCTCCAGCTGTTCTCCCGGCCTGTCTGCTCCACAAGAACGTGGCCAATGGGTACGTTTGAGTTCTCAAACAGCCCCAGCTACCGCTGTGCCTTGTTATTTGTGAATTCTGTGTTTTTAAATTCACCTACCCGAGAAAATTTATGTGTGACCTCAAATCATCACCCAAGGAACTTAAGACGTCTTTCTCAGACATGCACCGGGGAGGGGCCGGGGAAGGACAGAGAATCTGAGGGCCCGGACATGCCCCCAGCTGAGGGCAAAAGGATGACTCCGCCTTCTTGTTTCAGCCCGTGCGGCAAACCAACCTCCTTTCCTGGCCTGTTTAGTGCCAGTTTTTCTACATTTTTGTGCTTTTTGCTGGTGATTTTGTTGGCCCTGAGCACAGTGGGCTTCCCTGGTGGCTCAGATGGTTTAGAATCTGCCCACAATGCAGGAGACCCAGGTTTGATCCCTGGGTTGGGAAGATCCCCTGGAGAAGGGAATGGCTACCCACTCCAGCATTCTTGCCTGGAGAATCCCACGGACAGAGGAGCCTGGTGGGCTACATTCCACAGGGTCGCAAACAGTCAGACATGACTGAGCAGCTAACACCTCCACACTTTTACACAGTGGGAGTGCTGTCTCATGTCCCAGATGCAGGAGGCTGGGCTGTGCCCTCTGGCGAAAGCACGGGCGTCAGAGGAGCTTGGTTACAGGAATGAGCTATGGAGCTGCTGGCAGGAGCTCAGGGTTAGTGAATCAACAACATGTATGGAATTAGCTGTCTTTGCACAGAAACACACGCCAAACAAGCTCAGACAAGCTCTTTGACTGATGAAATTGTTGTGATCAGAGGCTTGCAGGATCCCGTGTTTCCTGGGAGCCGTGGCTTGGACTTCACTAATTCAGAGGGACTTCACGCAGTGTAGCCACTGGTAGTTTTCTTCCCGGTTTGTAGTTTCTTTGGTGGATGGTCCTCTTACCTCCACAATGATATGGCTGTGGTCCCCAAGCCTGTGAACTGACCTGGGAGACACGGCCTCTTCTCTTCCCACGTGTCCACCTGCAGTGACTCTCCGGGAGTCGCCTTGATCCACTGACCTCACCCTGATCTCATCCTCGGTCGTGGCTGAGGTTCCTGCGGCTGCTGCTCTGGGCATTTCTCAGTTTCATCACTTTGCTGTTGGGGTTTGAGAATCAGTGGTGATGGTCCAGTCACTAAGTCATGTCTGACTCTTTGCGACCCCATGGACTGTAGCCCACCAGGCTCCTCTGTCCATGGAGTTTCCCAGGCAAGAATACTGGAGTGGTTTTCATTTCCTCCTCCAGGGGATCTTCCCCACCCAGGGACTGAACCCACGTAGATTCTTTACCACTGTGCCACCTGGGAGGCCAGAAGCTTCTTTTTAATCCTGTGAGTTCCTGAGTTTGACTCTCTGTCTCTTTCATCCCCACTTACAAACCAGAGAATTATTTTCTGAGCTTGTCTTTCCATATAACATCTTTGCAACGAATCCAACAGTGACCAATCCTCACACACTAAAATATAGTTTCCAGCTGTGTCCCCAAGAGCAATGGTGTCCTTAGGTGGAAGACCTGCCTCCCTGGGTCACAGGTGGCAGTTTTACTAAATGACCAAACAAGCCCACCAAGAAGGACCCTCTTCCTTCCTCTGATGATCTTCTCTTGACCCTCCTGCCAGCCCCTCGGCTGTGTAGGTTTCATTGTGGGGACCCCTGGAGCCATCAGGGCCTCTGCTCACATCTAAGCCAGGTTCACAAAGCAGCCACATCTCAACATCATCAGCCACCGTGGCAGAGGGAAAAGTGTTCTGGAGGGTCTGCTGCTGCTGGAGGTCACACCCGGGCAATTCAATTCTCCAGCTGGGAAGGGACACAGGTCACCCCCCTCACAACACGTTGGCTGAACAGGCAGGGAGGTGGTGGTGCAACAGCTGTGTGTACTTGCAAGTGTGTGCAGTGTGTGCTGTCGCTCAGCTGAGTCTGACACTATGTGACCCTGTGGACTGTAGCCCACCAGGCTACTCTGGCCATGGGATTCTCCAGGTCAGAATACTGGAGTGGGTTGTTGTCATTTCCTCCTCCAGGGGATCTTCCTGACCCAGAAATCGAACCTAGGTCTCCTGCATTGCAAGCAGATTCTCTGCCATCCGAGCCAGATTTTCTTGATGCTTAGAAGGGGCAAGAATATCTGGTAGAAAACTCAAATTACTGCTGCAGCGGACTAAAGAGATAGGAGGACTTTTAGGGACTCCAGGGGAGCAGATGGATCACAAAGCCAAGTGATGTAGCCTCAGGGATGGGAGGGTGAGCCTCGAACAGTGGGTTTGTTGAGGTGGTTGAGCTCAGCACTCAGTGTTATGGTCCAGCTCTGGCTTGTGCTGTCCACACACAGGACAGTGTCTGAGAGGTGGTGACTCAGCTCTTGGGGTTGAGTAACCCCTGGCACAACCCTGGTCACACACCTGAAAGCCCTTTGGGGGCCCCTGTTTGAGTGCTGGCCCAGGGAACAGGCCTGGACTTTTGTTCCCACTTGATTTGGGGGCCCCAGAAGTACTGAGCTCCACGCTGTGTTGGCTTTGGATGGGAGCTGACCTATCCTCGAGAGTGTCATTAGCACCATCAGTTTGTCACTGAGTCAAAAGCCCTCTAGTGGGTCCCCGTTCTATCAAATCCCGCCCCCGGGCATCTCTGAGTCATGGGCACTTGGACGGTTTCCTTGCATTTCCTGTGATTTGGAGGCATCGTTTATCATTTCCCCTTACTTGGTATTCTGGAGACACTCATTTTTCATTTCATGCTACAGTTTCTAAAAATGAACTTAGTGGTAACTTGAGTTTCTTACTCATTTCTCTTCCTTTTCAACACCAGGCGATAGGATCTGTGAAATCCTGCAGCCGAGGAGGTGAGTGGAAGACCAAGTTACCCAGAACTCGTGTGGTCAGCCTCCTGCTTTGCTTCAGCTGGGATCACCTGCAGAAGTGGGACCACTTCGGGGCGGGGTGGGGGTGGCTCGCCCCTTGCCCTCGGGGCCAGGTCTCAAGCAGGACCTGCATCCCCAGGGCTCCCAGCTCTGATCCTTGGGGTGTGTACTTGTGTTCTCAGTCACTAAATCACGCCTGACTCTGCCACCTCACGGCCTGTAGCCCGCCAGCCTCCTCCTCCATCCATGGGATTCTCCAGGCAAGAATACCGGAGTGGGTTGCCCTGCCCTACCCTAGAGGATCTTTCTCACTCAGGGATTGAACCCAGGTCTCTTGCATCTCCTGCATCGGCAGGCGGGTTCACCACTAGCACCATACCCTTGTCACTCTGGCTCTCTTGGTGGCAGAGACTTGTCTGGATGATGGAGACCAGTGTCTGATCTTTGTTCCTACAGAAGAGAGCTGAGCAAGCCGCTGGCGGAGGCAGTGAAGGTGTTTGTGTCACGGACATGATTCTAACATTTGCCTAAAGATACATAACATTGTTAGAGGGAAATAGAAATGCAGTGCAGAGGGGAAATGTACAGTGATACTTGAGGCCAGGGGATGGGTGCGTGGAACTTACTATGTCAATTTCATGCAAGCGTGAAAATTCCCTAATAAGAAGTATTAAAAAAAAAAAAAAGGTCTTTGTTGGTTATCCATTTTAAATACAGCAGTGTGTGCGTCAGTTTACTTCAGTTCAGTCGCTCAGTTGTGTCCGACTCTTTGCTACCTCATGAATCGCAGCACGCCAGGCCTCCCTGTCCATCACCAACTCCCGGAGTTCACTCAGACTCACGTCCATCAAGTCCGTGATGCCATCCAGCCATCTCATCCTCGGTCGTCCCCTTCTCCTCCTGCCCCCAATCCCTCCCAGCATCAGAGTCTTTTCCAATCATCTTCCCCAAATCCCTAGCACATGGAACTCTGCTGAATGTTATGTGCCCCCTGGTTGGGAAGGGAGTGTGGGGGAGAATGGATACATGTGTGCCAATGGCTGATTCTCTTTGCTGTTCACCTGAAACTACAACACCGTTAACTGGCTATACCCCAGTACAAAATGCTTTTGGTGTTAGAAAATAGAAGTGTAAAAATTTTAAAAAAGCCCGTAAAACAAAATCACAAGGAAGCCTGGGTTTCTCTGGCCTCCCTGGAGAAGGAGAGACGGACAGTGAGCTTTGGTCAGACACGTGGATGCTAACTCTGGCTCAGGGGCTCAGGGAGCTTGAGCAGGTGACTGTCTGGACCTCAGCCCCTTTGCTTTTCTTTAAATGGAGGGGAAGACGGGGGCTCACAAGTGTTGGGAGCAGGGGTGGTGACTGAGTGTGACGGAACGTCACCCCACTGCAGGGTGGAGCTGAGCTTCATAAAGGTCGGGGCCTCCTTGACCCCCACCTGGCTGAGCTTCACAAAGGTCGGGGTCTCCTAGGCCCCCCATCAGCCCACCTGGCTGCACAGGGCTCACCCTCCTTCCCTCTGCCCCCAAGCCCTCCCATCCCCTTGCCAGTCTGGCCACCTGATACATGGCGCTGGCTCTTTGGTTCAAAAAGGGACCTTCTGACAACCCAGCCAGTGAGGGCAGCTCGGGGGTTGGCTGGGGCCCAGGGAGCCTCTGCAGATGAGCGCCGTGCCCCTGCAACCCCAGGGACATGGCCATCCTTCCCCAGGTCCATCTGTGACTCAGCACGGGGAGGCCCTCTAGTGGTAGCAAAGATTTCTGGCTTCTGTTAGCAGAGAATTGAAAACAAAACAGAGGTCTTGCCTCTCAGACCTGCAGGTTTTCAGGTCCCAATAGCTCCCCAGTCCCTTAGCTGTGGGGGAGTCCCTGGTTGTCCATCAGTGACCAGAACCCCTGGAACATGGCTGGTGCCCTGGGTGTGGAGGCATGAGGCACAGTGGCTGGAACGATTGCCACAGAGACAAGGGCATGTCCAGGGCGCTCAGTGACCGGAGGTCGCCTGGATTCCGCATTTACAGGGGACGGTGGGCAGGGATAGTGGCCAGCACACCTGGATGGGTCTCCTCTGAGCCTCTCCTTGGCCCTCAGTGTCCTCTACTGTCAAGTGACCTCTGGCAGCTCTGAGCTTGTGATTTTGTGGCCAAAATCAAGCCTTCACCCAGGTCCGCTTTCCTCTGACCCTTCCATCTCTAACTCATCCTGGATGGCTAACCAGTAACTTCCCAACTTCACCCGTCCCCCACCACATCTGTCCCTGTTTCCATGGTCAACCTCAGCCTCGTATCAGCACCATCTCCTGAGTCTTTGCGCCAAGGCCCACTGACCCCCAGACCACCTACCACCGTTCCTCCAGCAGGTCCTCAGTCCCTAGGACCTCCCATGTCATCCCCATTACCCACCCCTTCACCCACCGAGGGTCCTGTCCCCTCTCCCCGCCTCCCCCGGCACCTCCATCCTGCCTCCCTGGCCCGGCCCATCCTGGTTAAAATGGCAGCCCTCTGTGGCCGGTGCCCACTGACCATCCCGCCCTCTCCGCAGGTCCTTGGGTGGTTCGCTTCATCCTGTCACTGAGTCCTCTGCTCAACGATCCCTTCCCCAGGTATGGTCACCTGATGTAAGGTAACCCCTGCCTGTCCTGTCCCCTCCCACAGGTTTAGTTTCTTCCTCGAACTGCCCCAGCCCCGCCAGGACACTGCTGGTCTGTCTGCTGTCGCGGTTCGTGGCCCCACGGAATCGGCCCCACGAAGCAGAGGGTGCGCTCCTCCCGAGAGTCACTGCCTTTCTCCACACTTGGCCGTGTGCGTGTTGGAGGAAAGAAGGACACCAGCCTGCCGATAGGTTTGAAGTCACGACTCCAGGCGGCCCAGATGTGTCTCCACGGGTGTGGCTCCCGGGCTGGGGGTTCTGAAGGCAGAGCTCGTGCAGGTGGTGATGCTGAGGTCCCTGAGGGTGTGGCAGGGCCCCGGGCTCCACAGCCCTGCTTCTGCTGCAGCCCCTGGGAAAACTCGCTGAAACAAAACCCTGCAAGAGTGGACTCTCTTTCTAGCGTTACCCCTGCTTATAGACACACACCGTACACACATATGCAAACATGGACATGTAAACCACACGCAGATACACACAGGCACACAAATACATACTTGCACACAGACACATGAGACAGCTCGCAGGAAGCCGCTGCAGGGCACAGGGAGCTCAGCTCAGTGCTCGGTGATGGCCTGGAGGGGCGGGGTGGGGGCGGGTGGGAGGCAGGACCAAGAGGAAGGGATTCACAAGCTGATTCACTTCACTGTACAGCAGAAACCAGCACATTGTAAAGCAATTACTCTCCAATTAAGAAAAAACATATATACATATGTATGTATGCATATATGTATATATGGGGCTTCCCAGGTGGCACGAGTGGTAAAGAACCTGCTTATCAATGCCAGAGACACAGGAGATGTGGGTTTGATCCTCGGATCAGGAAGAGCCCTTGGAGGAGGGCATGGCAACCCACTCCAGTATTCTTGCCTGGAGAATCCCATGGACAGAGGAGCCTGGCAGGCTACAGTCCATAGAGCTGAAAAGAGTTGGACACGACTGAAGTGACTTAGCATGCACACATGTATGTGTGTGTGTATATATATATATATAAGGATGGCATCACAGACTCAATGGACATGTGTTTTAGCAAACTCTGGGAGATGGTGAAGGACAGGGAGGCCTGGCGTGCTGCAGCTCATAAGGCTGCAAAGAGTCGGACATGACTTGACTACTGAACAACAACAACAAACCACGTCTGTCAAGGCCCCTGGCAGCACCTGAGTCAGTGACTGATAAATGAGTGGGCACTGGCAACCAGCCAAGCGGAAAACCAGCCACCAGAGACATGAACTAACTGCAGAAGTCCTCTGCAAATCAGAAAGAAAAGGCCAGCATTCCAACGAGACAATGGACAGCAGTCCCTAAGAGGCTTGCACAAGAGCCCAGAGGCACTGGCACACGACAGGACACTCACCCTCGCTCACTGCCGAACAGGAAAACCAGGGAGGCCAGAACAGCGCTGGCTTTTGAGGGCAGGGAGGCCCCAGGCTCTTTCCGGGGTGGGGTGACATTCTACCTTCTGCCCTGGATACCGGCTACATGACTGTGGAGTGATGATCATTGACTGATTGGTTGTACTTGAAGGGGTGAGGGGCTCCCCCCGGGCTGGGCTGGTTCTGGGTACCAGGGTGGAGGCAAGGCAGAGCTGCTCTCGGCCTTTGGGGTCTGGTGCAGGTGTGGAGTGACTGCTGTAGCGCTTGCCTTCTGGAGCAAGCTGCCTGCTTCTCCTACAGGTTTCCTGGCAACCCACATGGGGACCCCAGTCACATCGACTTCGAGGCAAGAGACATCTTTCGGCCAGAGTTATCTGCTTTAGGTTGTAAGTTTAGATTGACTCAAAGCAGTAAAAATAACCTAAATTGATCTATTTTAAACGCTGGTAGATCTGTGAACACTTTCACATATGTGCAACGTGTCCTGGCCAGACGTGAGCCATTTGGTGCTATTGGGAAATAAATAGCAGTAGGTAAAGCTGATGGGAAGAGGCAAGGAAACAATGTTTAGGACACAGGTTCTGAGACCTCCAGAAAGGAGAGGGCTCTGAACCTGTAAACACTGGCAAATCCCTCGCAGCCTGCCCTTCTACTTTCCAAGCTGTGGGACTCGCCCTGCTCTCCCCGCAGGGCCCCACCTGCGATGGCTTAGCAGGGACCCAACACTCTGTCAAGACATCACCAGGTCCTCAGCTGAGGTCCTCCCAGTGAGTTTGGAGGTGATGCTCCTGTCCTGTCACAGGAGCATCTTAGTTGGGCCGGCGACTCACCAGTTTCAGGGTCGGGCTTTGTGTGGGTGCAGGGCGCCAGCTCCTGAGCTGTACCCGGGGCGGGGAATCAGGCTCTTTTTTGTGGGGAACTCGCTCCCCGTGAAGGTGCCACTGCCCTGGGGCCTCGCTGCCAGGGCCTCGGTAAAGCACCCCAGTCAGTCAGCACCCTCGGCCGTGGCGGGCTGGAGACAGGCTGGGGATACACATTTACCCACGCTTCTTTAGAAGAACATCAGAAGGTCTGCGCCTTCAGGCGACCCGTGAAAGGGCAGCTTAAAAGGGACTGCCTGACTGGAGTTGGCGAGCCAGACTTTCCCGGCTCGTGGAGCATGAGCCCACATCTGCATCCTGGCAGTAGGGACATTTCAGAGACCCTGGAGGAGGACGCCTGAAGGGGCTGCATGACTGACGTGCAGGACAGCTCGGGGTTGCAGGGACATGCCAGCCCCATCGGCCGACTCTGATCTCGGTCCTTAGAAACGGCCAGCCCTCCCTCAGGCTTGAAGGCCCTGTCTTAGCCCGGGGTAAGCAGCGGCTTCACGGGCTGTGATCACTGTAGTCGCCGGGCCATGCTCTTGGGTTGATGGCTCCGTGCGTGTTGTGTGGAGTCCTAGAGGGTGTTCTTTTGGGTTCCATGGTTTATAGCAAAGCTGGTTGTGACAGTGATGTGGGGCTGGGGGCCGGACCCTTGGCTGCCCCATGACCCTGCCTCCCACTGCCCCTTCCCCGGGAAGATTCTAGTACCTTGAACAGCACTTGTTTCTGACTTTGAACAAGGGCTCTGGTTTGAAGAAACGGAAGCCTGCTGCCGGGCCAGTCCATAGAGGCATTGTTGGCACTTCCCAGAGTGCTGGGGTGCCCTGGAAGCCAGGCTGCTGAGGCTCCGTGGGGACACTTCACATTACGCCCTGTGTGAGCCACTCACAGCAGCTCTGGCACGACCACGGCCAGCCTGCAAGCCCTCCACCCTGCCACCCCACCCCTGGGGTGAAGCCACACCACGCCGCAGAACCCTCACCGGCAAGTTCATCTCCTATCCGAGATGTGGCTGGTGGGCCACCGGTTACAGTTCAGGATAAGAGAAGCCCAGACTTCAAAAACAAACTTATGGTTACCAAAGGGGAAACTTGTGATGAAGAGAGGGATAAATTTGGAGTTTAGGATTAACATACACACACTGAGTTGTGGCATGCGTGCTCAATTGTGTCCAGCTCTTTGCAACCCCATGGACTGTAGCCCGCCAGGCTCCTCTGTCCATGGGATTCTCCAGGCAAGAATACTGGAGTGGGTTGCCACGCCCTCCTCCAGGGGATCTTTCTGACCCAGGGATTGAACTTGTGTCTCCTGCATTGGCAGGTGGATTCTTTACTGCTGGGCCATCGAGGAAGCCTGCACACACTGCTGCTGCTGCTGCTGCTAAGTCACTTCAGTCGTGTCCGACTCCACCAAATTTAAAGTGATTGGAAGCTTTCCTCATGGTCCGGTGGTTATACGGGGGGTGTGGGTTCAGTCCCTGCAGCTAAGATCCCATATGCCTCACGACCAAAAAAACAAAGCATAAAACAGAAACAATATTGTAAAAACTTCAATAAAGACTTTAAAAATGATCTACATAGAAAAAGTCTTTTAAAAAATAATCAACAGGAACCTATTGTATAGCACAGGGAACTCTACTCAGTATTCTGTAATGACCTATATGGGAAAATAATATGAACAAGAAAGAATATATGTAATAACTGGATCACTTTACTGGACACCTGAAACTAACACATTAAAATCAACTATACGCCAATGAAATTAAAAAAAAAAAAAGCTAAACAGAGACAGGAGTAAAGCATTCACAAACTTCCACAGCAATTTGGCAGAGTGGTTTTATGTGTACTGAATCTAACGATAAAAAGTTATGACTTATTTTTTTTCTAGCTCATTTTTTTCCTGGTAATTTATTTCTACTAGATTTTATAAGCTGGCAATTGGACGGGATTCTGGTTTTATGATCTGGGGGGCTATTTATTATGGCGAATTTCTGAGAGCAGTCTTTCTCTCCTTTGTGACTGAAGGACTGTAGCCTTGCCTTCTCTGGCTCCTTCCCTGCCCCTCTTACAAGCTTGCATTTCAATATGGGGTATTTTTTGTGGATTTGAATAGGAAAATCTCACTGACATAGATATTCATGAAAGGCAGTCTTATTTCCATATGAATGCAAGCAGGCAGGCACCTCGGGCAGGCTGTCTGCAGGATACTATCTCAGCTACTGCTCCGGGTGAAATGATGATGCATTTTCTTATTGAAATCATATACTTTTTTCCTTAAAGGTCAGGACGAACTGTTCCATTCACAGGTAGAGGATGGCTCAGCTAAACTGCTTTAAGAAATAGTGTGTGTACACGTCCTTCTCTAAAGGGGCCGTCAAGGGCACTGTCTTCTGTCCCTCGGCAGGCTCAGGAGGCCGCCCTTCTTCCTTCATGGGTCATGGAAGATTTTCTTCTAACACCTTAGTCTCCCGAGTTGGGAAAAACAGTGACCGCGTCCTCAAAACTTCCTGTTGCTGAACCGTAGCAGAGGATGGTTATTCTTCGGGGAAGGTGCAGAAATGAATTGGGTCAACTCGAGACCTCATCTGGCTGTCTGACCAGCTCAGGCCCCAGAGAGAACTGTGCTCTGAGGTGAGGGCAGTGGGTTCCAGATTTTATTAGAAAAGAATTCCCTGGGCATCACTTAACGGCACGATTATATCAGTCTCATCTCTCCCTTGTTTATGCAATTTAGTGTCTAAAGAAGGACAGGGGCTGTGTGGCAGCAAGGGGGCCTGCAGTCTGCAGGGCGCAGAAAACTCAGGCAGCTGCGATTCCTGGAGACCAGTCAGGAGGGGAGGGTGTTTATAGCCCAGGCCAGGGAGGGAGGACAAGAAGGCTATGCCCTGGGCTTGCGGGCCAGAGGCAGAGGAGGAGACGGGATGGGAAGAGCGGAGGAGAGAAGGATGTGCGGAGTGAACTGTGCACAGAACTGTATGGAATCCACTTTTTGTTGCTGTTCAGTTGCCCAGTTGTGTCCGACTCTTTACCATGCCACGGACTGCAGCACACCAGGCTACCCATCCTTCACTGTCTCCTGGAGTTGCCTCAAATTCATATCCATTGCGTCTGTGAGGCCATCCAACCGTCTCATCCTCTGTCATCCCCTTCTCCTCCTGCCTTCAGTCTTTCTCAGCAGCAGTGCCTTTCCCAATGAATCAGCTCTTTGCATTAGGTGGCCAAAGTACTGGAGTTTCAGCTTCAGCATCAGTCCTTCCAGTGAACACTCAGGACTGATTTCCTTTAGGATTGACTGGTTGGATCACCTTACAGCCCAAGGGACTCTCAAGAGTCTTCTAACATTTTAACAAATGGGAATTTTATCTTTCCTAGAAGGAAACTTTCCAAGTGTGTAAATTTTGTTAATAAAATAGCAAACCTTCTTGTGAGGTTTTGATAATAAAATAATAATAATAAATAGTGATAATAAAATAGCAAACCTCTGCGTTCAGAAGAGCCCTCACCTTGCCTGCCCTTCCCTGGAGAGTGGGTCCATGTGTAGACTGGGGGCTGACCCTGAGCAAGGTTGATACTGACCAGGGTTCTTGGCCTCCCATGATCAATACAAATTGACTAGAGGCCAGACAAGAAACTCAGGCAAGGCTTTGTTGGAGCCCCTGCTTCAGCAGTGGGAAGTGAGAACAGTACTGTTACCTGCTTGCTTGCTGCTTCCTTATTTGGGGTGAGGGGAGGGGGGAGGGGTGTGTCCAGGGCTCAGGCTGGAGGGGTGGCTTAGGTGCCTTGCTCACCCCTTAGGTGGTGTTGAATGCGGCGGGAGGGGGGGATGCTCAATCCTTCTTTTGCTCCCTGCTTTTCAGAAGTGGCAGTTGGGTTTTTTGGCCCCAGCTGTCACGCACACAGTTACTTTTAGTCCCTTGCAGTTTCTCTGTGTTGTTGCTGGAGAAGAGGCTCGCCCAGGTGCAAGCTGTGCAGCAAAGGGTCCCAGGTCCCAGCCTGCCTCGGGGTGACCCCTTCTCTGCTGGAAACAGTCTCCGCTTCCAGCTGCAAAACCACAGACTGAAGCCAACCCTGAGAAAACCAAGGGCACGCGCTCTTCCCGGAAGTTTTCTGTTTTGAATATAATGGCGATGGGAGCAGAAATAACCAACATTCTGCCTGAGTTTTTTTTTTTTTTTTAAACATTTTATTTCAAAGGGCAACAACTGAGGAAACAAGTGGCCAGAGAACAACCAGAGCTTGTCTTAATAAATAACAAGGCGCCACTTGCATCTCCTAAGCTTCTATAACACCTCACACATTTCAATAAATAAATCCGCTCCAGTGCTGAGTCTCCAAGAACAGGCCCAGGTCTGCAGTGTTGGGGGAGCACAGAGGGCTGGGCGGAGGGATCGGCCAATCCCAGCCCCAGGCCTGGCCTCACTGTCCTCCTGGCAATCACTCATGGGGCCAGTGACGTCATGGCCCTTGGGGTTCCAGTGACAGGAACCTCCGGGGTTCCGTGGTGGTCCTCCAGCCTGTCCGAAGGCTCTGATGGTGGACCACAGTCCACCCTGGACCATTTTCAGGTGGGTGAAGAGCAGGAAGAAGCGCTGGGGACATCCTTGGTCTGAGCTCCGCGCTGCTGTGAACGCAGGTGTCAGCTCTGTCCTTGCAGAGGCGTCTCCCACCACCTGCAGCGTCCTTAGTGTCCCCCGGTGCGTTCCTGTCATCAGAGCTCCACCTGCTCCGACATCAGTGCTGTAATACCTGAGAGAGACCAGGGCTGGCCTGGGTGCCACACCAGTCCTGGCCACCGTCATTCTGGACGTGGAGCGGCTGCCCAGCGCCTGGGAGGTGTCTGCTTGAGGGGCTCAGTGGTGGCAGCCAGCACTGCCCATGGGCTCCCCTCCTGTGGCCCGAACCCCACGGCCTGGCTGACACGGTACCAGGAATGCTCAAGGTGGCTTGTGTGTCTTTTCCAGGTGAATGTGCAAAAGGCAAGGGTAAAATCATTCTTTTCAACACAGGATCCTTTATTTGAACTTTTTCTTGAAAAACAGTTTGTGAAGGATGGGCCCAGCCCTCCTTCATGGGACTCGAGGGCTCAGTGCTCCTTAAACCTGGAAGAGGAGGAAGAAAAAGCCGCTGGTCACCTGGCCCGCAGCACTCAATTCACAGCCAAAGAGCAGAGCCCAGGTGCCCGCTTCTCCCCCTCTGCAGGGGACTCCTGAGGCCTCCCTTTCCCCTGGCCTTGGGGAGCGGGGAGGGGACAGGACATAGGAAGGGGGCAGAGCCACGCAGAGCCCGGGAGCTGCTGTTTGTCCCAAAGCTGCAGCCCAAAGAGAAGAACTGAATCAACTCCCCATACATTTTTTCACTCTATTTTGAGAAAAGATTTACCTGGATCGCATCCCCACCAGGTATTCATTAGGAAAGGAGAAATGAGAGTGAGTATGGTGTAGAGTGCCAGGGACCACGGGTGAGGTGTGGCCCCTCAGGAGAAGCTGGGGTGGCAGTGGACAGTAAGTGATGGGCATGGGTGGGGCACGGGGGGAGACACTTACGGAACCTGGTTTCCTGTCGCCGACCCTGGGCAGCTCAGCTCCTTGTGTATGAGGCGAATCAGAAACTGTAAGTGCCCAGAGCAAAGAGAAGACCACATTATTGCTGGGAGACCCTGGGCGGGTGCCCTGCTGTCACTGGGGAGGAGCTGGCACAGCCATTCCCCACTCTGCCAGTTCCCCTGCCCAACAAGCTCGGCATTCGAGTTTCAGTTCGTCATTCTGTGATTTCCCATGTCACAAGATGAGGGCGGGGGGCTGCCTCGTGCCTCTGAATGTAAAATTCTAAAGCAGAGCAGCGGGCACCCCCGACCCCCACCTCAGGCACAACTGCCTGCAGGCCTGGTCTCAGGGCAGGGCTGCTGGGCTGCTGGGCTGCTGGGCTGCTGGTCATATAGTCCCGTGCCTCATGGTGGAGGCCGTGCTCCTGGGAATAAGGCCCTTAGGCCAGATTTCAGCCAGAAGGACATTTGTTTTAACGAAACTAGATTAGTCATAAAATATCCAAGGGAAAAAAGGGAGCTAGTCTTTCCTAAGCGCTGTGCACCCCCACCCCCCGGGAGGAACCCCCACGATGTGAGTTGCTCAGGGCTGCGAGAGGGGCTCCTGAGGAAGTCCTGGCTCTTGTGGCCCCTCCTCTAGGGAAGCCACAGGTGCTCTGGGCCCAGGAGGCCCCGGCAGTTGGGGATGCTGGAGGCGCTTTGGAGGGGCTCCTTCAATAAAACGCGAGCTGCCAAGTACCAAGTCTACCGGCAGACTCTGGGAGCAGAAGATTCAGGAAGGAGCTTAAGTCATGCCTCGTATGGTGGCCGTGCAGGTTGAAGATAACAGGTGTTTCTCCTCGAGGACCAACCTACACACGGGGCTCCTGGGATCTCGGTGGCTGAGCCAGAGGGTGGGGATTTGACAGATGCTCAGAGCAGTGTGGGTGGCTACGTCACACTCCGGCTAAAGACACCGATCCTGTGAACTTGAACCTCTAGACCCCACGGTCTAGCATTGCCTTGCTGAGTTTGAGCTGGAGTCTCCTCAATATGAATTCCATGTCCAATATGTGCAAAACTGTATCAGGGAGGGCCCATGACCACAGAAAGCAAATCCTTAAGAGGAAGGAGATGAGGAAGGACCCTTGAGTGTTTTCTCTGGGGCAGGGTGCCCTGTGAGCCACAGCGACAATTCTGAAGGGCAAACACCAGCTTCTCAGGACAAAAGTGGCCTCTGTGTGCAATGCCCGCAGTGAGTGGACCTGCCAGGCCCAGAGCCCACCTGGGTGGCCACAGCCCCATGGGACCAAAGTTGGAGAGTGAGGAGTAGGCCCAAGGCTTGGGGAGCACAGCCCCCAGGTGTAAGTGCAGCTGGACAGTCCTCAGGCCCCCAGGATGACACTGCGGCCCAGCCTCAGACCTGCAAGGAGGGGAAACTGGCCTGTGGACCCGCAAAGAGAGGAGGTGCATCTGGTCTTTAAGGCTGAAGACTTGTCCTCAGTGAGCTGCCCAGCCACCTGCTGAAGCCCTCTTTCTCTCCTGCAGTGACTTGGCTTTAGTTTCTCATCTAACCTGGCTGGTCCCGCAGCCTCAAAGTTATTATTTGCCTGTCGTGTGTGTGAGTCTCCCCTTTTGTCCTCTCTGCGTTTTGACTTTTCAGGTCTGTCCCTTGTAAACTGGGGTCCGAATTTCCATGCCTGTCTTCCATCTGCAGGTAGGGGTGCATCAGCCAGCCTGCACTTCTGCTTGGATCCTCCCCCAACGTCCCTTGCATCCACCCCATGTCTGTACTTCGTCGCAGGGGCTGCTTCTGTTCTCGGCAGTCTCTTCCTTTAGAGTTCCTCCTGGGCAGCACAGGGCCTCCAGTCTCTGCTCTCCAATATTTTCCATCTCTTCCTGGGCTGCATTCTGGATGATCTCCTTACACCTGCATCTCACCAGTTCTGTCTTTCTTAGCCCTTGTTCTTTTCTTGTGAATTTGGTTTCTTCTTTACCATCTTTAGTAACATTTTCTTGTTTGTTCTTTTTAATCTTTTAAAAATTGAGGTATGATCCCTGGGTTGGGAAGATCCCCAGGAGGAGGGCATGGCAACTCACTCCAGTATTCTTGCCTGGACCATCCCATGGACAGAGGAGCCTGGAGGGCTAAAGTCGGACACGACTGACGCGACTGAGCACGTACGCATACAGCTGATTTACAATGTTGTGCTGGTCTCTGATGCGCAGTACTGTTTATACACATATATTCTTTTTTTATATTCTTCTCCACTATGGTTTATCCCAGAAGACTGAATACAGACAGTTCCCTGTACTATACGGTAGGACCTTGTTGTTTATCTGTCTTCTACATAATAGGTTGCCTCTGCTAATCCCAAACTCCCCATCCTTGAATCCCACCACTCCTCCCGGGCAAACACATGTCTGTAGTCTGTTTCTGTTTCAGAGATAGGTCATTTGTGTTGCATTTTAGATTCCACATATATGTGACATCATATGGTATCTGTCTTTCTCTTTCTCTTTACTTCACTTAGTATGATAATCTTGGTGACTTAGTCGCTAAGTTGTGTCCGACTCTTTGCGACCCCATGGCCTGTAACCCACCAGGCTTCTCTATCCATGGGATTTCCCAGGCAAGAATACCAGAGTGGGTTGAACCTAGGTCTCCTGCATTGCAGGCAGATTCTTTGCCAACTGAGCCACCAGGGAAATGCTAAATATGTTTATTTTTAGTTTGTCTGGTAACCCTTCTACCTGTGTTTTTTTTGGGGGAGGTCTGTCTGTTGTGCCTGTCACCCCATCACAGCAGACCATTTCCTACTGTTTCCTGATTTGGGGTATGAGCATGTCTGCAGCGGGGTGATGGCTGTGGGACTCCATGCCACTGGGGTGAGGTTTATCCCTTTCAGTTGATTTGGGACCAGTTTTACTCACTTTTTGTAATATTCACTTTTTCAGTATTTTAATACTCATTTTTTACTCATTTTTTGTAATATTACATTCTCATTGTGTAATACTGGGCTTCCCTGGTGGCTCAGACAGTAAAGCGTCTGCCTGCAATGTGGGAGACCTGGCTTCAATTCCTGGATTGGGAAGATCCCCTGGAGAAGGAAATGGCAACCCACTCCAGCACCCTTGCCTGGAAAATCCCATGGATGGAGGAGCCTGATAAGCTACAGTCCATGGGGTCGCAAAGAGTTGGACACGACTGAGTGACTTCACTTATTGTGTAATATTTACACAATATAAGTTAAAAAGTTGAAGGTTACTGTAGCCTTCAACTAAAGGTTAACTTTCAGCCTCCAGGAAGATTTCTGCCCAGTTTGGTGGGCAGGCTACGAGGCCGCAGATCCTGGTTCTCTCCTGCACCAGTGTGCGTGTTTATGCTTTCACTGCACCCAGAGCTCCCTGAGGGCCCGGGCTTGAGGAGGGGGTCTGCACTTCCAGCTCCCTGTCCTGGGCCGGCCCCGCACCTGAGGCTGGGGACGGTGGTGGGGGAGGTATAACCGCCCAGCATCAGTTTGGGTACAAATTTCATGTAGCCTCTACATCTCTGGGTCCTGGGGATGTCCCTTCCTTTCTTGCGAGTTTTGTTGTGCAGCAAAAGGAAGTTTGATGGATATATACACGTTATTTCTGAAATAGAAGAATATTCTGTCTTTAAATAGCCATAATTATGAAAGTTTCACTGCTACCTGGCAGAAATGATCTGGGGCGGGGGGATCAATAACTGAGGAACTGCGTGGGGGAAAGGTCAGGGCACAGGGTGGGACTCGGCGCACCGTCCCCTTTAATCCCCACAACAACACAGTAATCCTGTTCCTGGTGTCCCCGTGCTGCCCACTTCACAGGTGGACGCTTTGGAGCAGAGGGGCTCAGGAACCACCCAAGTCATACACGAGCCCAGCCACTCACAGCTGACGGGCTCAGGATCCGAGGCCAGGGAGCCCCTGCTTGTGACCTCTCGCCCATCCTGCTGGAAACTACCTGCTGCTGCTCTGGACACATCAAAGCCAGAGGGAGAAAGAGCCCTGGCCCAGGAGCCTGAGGGATCCATCACCGGCCCAGAGTCCCCTAGAAGCGGCGGGAGTCCTCAGGAAAAAAGCGTCCCCAGTGTTCGACCATAACAACCACAGAGACACTTGTGAAAGCCTTGGAGGAAAGGCGAGGCGACTCACCAGTAAGGCACAGGCGTCTGCGAACATGAGCATGTAGAACACGTTGTTCCATCCTGATGGGGAGATGAGCCCTGCCAGCAGCGGGCCCAGCGCTGCTCCTGGAATGAGGAAATGGACATACATGGTGTGTGCAGAGGACCCTGGACCGCAACCACCCAAATACCCAGGCCCAGTAAACAAGGGAGTCCTCAACACCTTATTCGTAATTAAAACACACACACACACCCACACACACACATTAAGGGGACTTCCCTGTGGTCCACTGGTTAAGACTCTGTGCTTCCATTGCAGGGGCACAGGTTCCATCCCTGGTTGGAGAACTAAGATCCTTCACACCGCCCCCTCCCTCACAACAGCAGGAATGCTGGGGCACACCCCCATGGGTACTGGGGGTCTCCTCCTCCAGACCCCACTCAGACCCCATAGACCAACAGTTTGTACACTCCCCCATGCCTGCTGCGCAGAAAAGCCTTTAAATGAGTGATTAAGCTCTGTCTTAAACATCAACATGTTTAAGAGGGGACAGTCAAGGTTCACTCGTATCAGAGGAAAGCCTCGACCTGAAAGAAAACAATCTGGTTCAAGGGGAATGTGGAAGAAATAAACCAGGGAGAAAAAGATTCCTAGGAAAGCGTGTCACACCCACGAGAACCACAGAGAATGAAATTGAAATGTGTGAAACCCCTGTGTCCACGTCTGAAAACCCCCAGCACCAGAAACTGCCCAGGATTCAATTTCATAGCACTGCGTCCACGAAGAAAGAACAGGTGGGATTAAAAGGGCAGAATGACACCAACAAATAGAACTCCGTGATGGTGAAAATAAAAAGTTGAGTGCAGAAGTGCGAAAGGAAAGCCAAGAGCATCTCTGAGAAGATGGAGGAAAAGAACAAAGACACAGGCAGACAAAGAGAAGAGAGAACTGAAGGATGACTGCAGAAAACATTGACCGGTAAGTTTTCCAGGAAGACAAACAGTGGAGGAAACTCGTCAAAGAGAAAACACAGCCCAATTTCCCAGGGATCAAGGGCATCCGTTTCCAGGCTGCATGGGTCCTGGGTGCCCAGGGCACAGGGGTGGGAGCAGGGATGCAGAGAGATACAGGGAGCTGGGGACCTCTGAGGGGGAAGACCAGAGGTCAGAGGTGGAGTTCTTGCTAAGGTGACAAGAGGCTTTCCTCTGGTGATGCCAGAGCTAGAAGACACTGACTCCAGAGAAAATTCTGGAGGGGGACGTGGGCGGGGGACTATCATTTTGCATTTAGTAGAGTTCCTAAGTTTAGATATTTTCTTAGATAGTTTCTAAGTTTAGACTTAGGATGGTTTCTAAGGCTACCTGGCTTCTCAAGTGACATCATGTGTTACTTCGAGAAAATAAAAATGAACCTAAAGAACGTCAGGGCTCTAAAGAATTGCACAAACATATAGAAACAACCAGCTTGCAGCCCCTGGGGTGCAGCGCTCAGCACTGTGAACACATCACACACATCAGCTGGAGTCCCTGGAACCTTCAGCTCTGGTGAACTGCAAGAAGGTGTTCCGCTCATTAGGCTTCCCCGACGGCTCAGCGGCTAAAGAGACCGCCAGTGACGCAGGTGATACAGTGGACCCGGGTTCGATCCCTGGGCCGGGAATGTCTCCTGGAGGAGGAACTGGAAACCCACTCCAGTATTCTTGCCTGGAAAATTCCATGGACAGAGGAGCCTGGTGGCTATAGGCCATGCGGCCGCAAAGAGTCGGACATGACTGGGCAGGCTAGCACTTTCGGCTCATTTATAATCAGTCAAACTCTGCCTCCAAAGGAACCAACATTTACGACATTTAACAAACATATCGGGGCATACGCCCTTGAGAATCGGAATTTTGCTGAAACTGTGTGTTCCCACTTGAGCCTTGCTCGGCTTTGGTGTCCTTGGGCAGCACTTAAGCAGAGAAACAACGAGACACACGCAGCAGCGGACGAGCCTGCACGCCGTTTCCATGGCGACCACCTCCGGGTCCTCATGCACTGGGGCTGGCACAGCCCGGGGGAGTTCAAGTCCAGCCAGATCCTGACGCACGGGTGGGAGTGATGACTCTGGATGGTCAACACTGAACACAGAGGAGCGTAGAGGTCGAGAAGGTCTGTCGAGAAGGTCTGAGTCGCCCCCTGCCGTCCTTCCGTGGGGGTGGGAGGAGTTCACAGTTTCTCCTGTGGCTCAGAGCTGCCCTCAGGCATAGATGCTGAGCCTCCACCCTGGGCCAAGGACTTCTTCTTCCCTCTTGTTTTGGGAAGGAAATCAAGAAATAGGTGGCCTTCCAGCTGCTTCATCATTTCCTCTTTTTCAACCCCTCATCTTCTGCTTTAAAATCAGACAGCACTGCCAGCTGAGCTCTGTTTGCTTTCAGAAAAGGGTGTCACAGTGGTAGCCAGGGATGGACTCAGACAGAGGGCTCTGCAGACAGGAGGTGGGAGGATGCTGCTGGGTTGCTCAGCCCCTGAGAACTGCGCTCGGCCCAGGAGTCTCCCAATGACCTCACATCTTCCAGGCTGCAGAAGCTTTTCATGTTCTGCGAGAGCCGGGATAGCAGGCTGGTGGGCCACGGACATCTGTCACATGACACGACCCTGCCCCCACAGCCCTTTCCCCAGACTTGTCCCAAAGGCTACAAGAGGAGCCCCCAAAGGGAATGGTCTCCCCGCAGACACCAGAGTGGTGACCACTGTCATATGTGGCAGGAGTAGGAGCTGGGGGGCCCTATCCCCATGAGCCGTGAGGGCTGAGGGGGGCCCCGGCCCCTGTCCCCTGAGCCCTCCCTTGCAAACCCAGTAGCCTGGATGGGAGACCTTCTCCGTACCCCCCCTCCCCCAGGCCTATCTCTGATCTCCTGCCTTAGAGCCACCCAGCAATGCCCTCCTTGCCCACTCACTGAGCAGGAGCAGCATGGAGAGGACAGTACAGAGCAGACAGTGGACGGGGCCCCGGAGGAGGGTAGGCCAGGAGAGAGGCCCTGAGTCTGGGTGGGGGGGGGTCTGCAGGCCCCAGACAAGGTGGGCCGAGGAGAGGCCAGTGTTTGGCGGAGCTATGTTCACAGAGCCACCTTCATCCAGCAAACGCTTGGTCTACTGCTAGAGGGTGTTCCAGGCCCCCAGGGCCTGCCCCACCTGGCCTGCCCTCTCTCTCACTGCCCCCCTAGCATCAGGCACCTGTGGTGGGAAGCAACATGCCAGGATGCAACCTGAGACCTCCTGGAGAAGCCATGAGGGCCACACCAGCCCACCTCCCGCCTCCATTTCCAGGGTCTGCAGAGCACAGGTGGCTTCGGGGTCTCGGCAGGAGTGGCCCCAGAGCGCGAGCTCCCCAGCTGAGCCTCAGGAAAGTTCAAGGACATCCCTGTCAGCCTCCTGACTCGGATCAGGACAGGCTTGCTGTCACCAAGTCCCATGCGCCCAGCTCACAGGGGCCAGGGGCTTGTTTTGCCCCCTTTCTTTCCTCAGAACACGCTGCTGTGTTCTCTCCAAGACCCCTGACAGGGCTGGTGACACTCGTCTCATGAGCTTTGGGACCCACAGCTCACCTGTCATTTACCTTTCAGTAAGATTCTATCCGAAGTTGGCTTAAAGCTCAACATTCAGAAGACTAAAATCACAGCATCTGGTCCCATCACTTCATGGGAAATAGATGGGGAAAAAGTTTGGGCTCCAAAATCACTGCAGATGGTGATTGCAGCCATGAAATTAAAAGACGCTTACTCCTTGGAAGGAAAGTTATGACCAACCTAGACAGCATATTAAAAAGCGGAGACATTACTTTGCCAACAAAGGTCCGTCTAGTCAAGGCTGTGGTTTTTCCAGTGGTCATGTATGGGTGTGAGAGTTGGACTGTGAAGAAAGCTGAGTGCCGAAGAACTGATGCTTTTGAACTGTGGTGTTGGAGAAGACTCTTGAGAGTCCCTTGGACTGCAAGGAGATCCAACCAGTCCATTCTGAAGGAGATCAGCCCTGGGATTTCTTTGGAAGGACTGATGCTGAAGCTGAAGCTCCAATACTTTGGCCACCTCATGTGAAGAGTTGACTCATTGGAAAAGACTCTGATGTTAGGAGGGATTGGGGGCAGGAGGAGAAGGGGACGACAGAGGATGAGATGGCTAGATGGCATCACCGACTCGTTGGATGTGAGTCTGAATAAACTCCAGGAGTTGGTGATGGATAGGGAGGCCTGGCGTGCTGTGATTCATGGGGTCGCAAAGAGTTGGACACGACTGAGCGACTGAACCAAACTGAGCTGAAGATTCTATCCGAGCTTCCCGAGTGGCGCTACTGGTAAAGAACCTGCTTGTCAATGCAGGAGATGTAAAAGAGAAACACAGGCTCGAATCCTGGGTTGAGAAGATCCCCTAGAGGAGGGCAGGCTACCCACTCCAGTATTCTTGCCTGGAGAATCCCCATGGACAGAGAAGCCCGGCGGGCTATAGTCCATACGGTCGCAAAGAGTCAGACACAACTGAAGTGACTTAGCCCACATGCACTCATGCAAGAGTTCTATCCCCCTTGAAATGACAGTGATAAACAGTCAGCAGACCAGAGGCCTGTGGGCCAGTTTTCCCACTGCTGGCTTGGAGGAAAACCTGGAGCAATGTCCTCTCACGTTGAAGAAACCTTGACCCACCAGCCACACACCACGTCTCCTCTGGGAGCCTCCCATCAAAGACGGTTGGCAGGGCCAGCTGCTCACTTTCCAGGGCTTGCATGTGCTTTGGATCTGCTCATGTTTTAAGGAGGACTGAGACTTTCCTGGTGGTCCAGTGGTTAAAACTCCACACTCCCAATGCAGAGGGCCCAAGTTCAATTTCTGGTCAGGGAACTAGATGCCACAACCAGATGCTGTAACTAAAGACCCTGCATGCCACAACTAACACCTGGCACAGCCAAACAAATAAATATTAAAAAAATAAATAAATAAAAGAAGAAGGCCAGCTGATCCTGATAACACAAAAGCAGTTGGAATCCTGGGCGTCTGCTAGCTAGATGTGATGTCATGGTTTCCCCCCGGACCATGATTGAACCTCCTTGGGCTAAAACATCCACGTACCTACAGATCCGGTTCCGTCGATGATGGCGGTCACGGTGGCCAGGGCATGGGAGTTTCCCTTCAGGCTTTTGTGTGTCCCCTGGAGAGGAAGGAACATCAGTGTGAAGCATGCCCCAGCAATGGCAGAGTGAGAAATAAACCTATACTTCCTGCACGACAATCCACCCAAACCACTGTGCAAAGCAAAACGTGGCATCTTTCCATTAGGAGACTGAAGATCTACTCCATCCCAGACTCATCTTGGAAAAGCATGCAAAGCTTCAAATGTTTTTAGTAGTAAAAAAATCATCAGAGATAATAATACTTGTCCAAGTGCATTCTGGTTTCCCTGGTAGCTCAGACAGTAAAGAATCTGTCTAATACAGGAGACCCGGGTTTGACCCCTGGTTCATGAAGATCCCTGGTTCATGGAGGAGGGATGGGCAACCCACTCCAGTATTCTTGCCTGGAGGATCCCGTGGACAGAGGAGCCTGGTGGGCTACAGTCAATGGGGTCACAAAGAGTTGGACACGACTGACAGACTAACACTTTCAGATGTATTCTAGTTAAAAGAACTCTTAGAATTCTCTCCAATAAACAAGCCTTTCCTTGGCACCATCACTGAGGCACCGTATCATCCAGCATGGAAAATGAAAAGACGAATGGTGCTCGTCCTGTCCCCAAGCTGAGTGCTGGAGCCGGCAGAAAGGATTGAGGGCGCTTGGGAGCTTGTGTGGGGAAGGCATGCTGGACAGACGGCTGAGAAGCCTGGCCTCCTCCCACAAGTCTGTACACCATGTGTGGGGAACTGCTCGTGGTTTTCAATAAGCTTTTAATTTAGAACAATCTTAGATTCATGGAAAATGTGCACAGAGAGGACAGCTGTTACAAGCCCTGCACTCACTTTGCCCTGTGTTAACATCTTGCACTGTTGGGCTACATTTGTCATGATGAATGACCCAATATTGATGCCTCATCATGAAAATCCATGATTTTTTCAGACCCCTGGCTTTTTATCTAGTGTCTAACTGAATCTGTGTCCCAGGAGCCCACCCAGGACATTTAGTCCATGTGACTCCTGGGGCTCCTCTTGGCTGTGACAGTTTTGCAGATGTTGCTTCTGGGACTTTCCTTGTTTCCTGTGACTGGATGGGTGTCGGTTCTAGGAGGGAGATCACGGAGGTGAAGGACCGTGGGCATCACCTCTCACCCTGCATCCATGCATCAGCTTGATGCCTCCCTGCTGGTGCTGACTGTGACCTCGGCGGAAGTGGGTGCTGTTGGCTTTCTCCCCTGAGAAGTTACTCGATCCCCCCTCCCCACGCCATCCTCTGTGCTCAGCCCGCCCCTGAGGACAGGGGAGTTGGGCTCCCTGCCCCGGGCAGAGGACCTGCCTACGCCCTTCTGTACAGGACACTGCCTCTCCTCTCCCAGTTCTTTATGGACACTACTTCCTATCAGGGGACTTTGTACTTCAGCGCAGTGCATGTATCCTGCCGATGTCCACACGTGGCTCCCGTGTGACATGTCTCGTCTTTCTTGTCAGGTAGATGAGACGGCCCTGCCGCCTCCAGGTCCAAAGAGCCTGGAGTCAAAGGCCACCTGTCAGCAGTGCTTCCTCCTGGAAGAACTGGGCAGGAGCCCCCGTGGATCCCCAGGCCTGCATGGAATTCACCACCCTGTGCAATAAACATTTCTTTACCACGCTGGACTCTGACTTGGAGCATGTCCTCCCAGGGCCAGGACCCCGCCTGGCTTGTCCCTGCAGTCCCCAAGACCGGCAGAGGGCTGGGCACAGAGTGGGACACCCACGGTGGGCTGGACTCTGCTGAGGCCCTATGGGTGGGCTCCAGGGGTCACGGCCTCTGGCTTCCTGGGCTGCCAGAGTGGCTCAGAGGAGTGAGCCAGACGCTGGCATCAGGCCTTGGGCCACTGGTTTATAGGACAGGGTGGCCATGTCCCCTTATCTGCTTCAGAAGACTCTTAGCATCCTTACTGGCCGTCTGCACAAGTGTGTTCATCGAAACAGACCATTTCACTATCAGAGACCACCCATCACAACAGTTGTGATGGAAGAGATGGCCGCCCCGCCAGCATCTGGCCCTGGCTCTGTGATGAGCTTCACGTACTCACCAGGTCGGCGGACACGGCAGTCGTGATGAGTGCGTACGGCCCGCTGACCAGGGCCCCGCTGAGGAGCAGCATGGCTGCAGGAGACAGAAGCCCAGAGGGGGGTCAGCCAGCAGGACAGGCCCCCGGGGGAGCCTCTGCCATCTAAGCTTCTCCCTGTTGGTCATCCTGGCATCGCACGCTGGCCCTGCCCTGATCTGGACACGGGCCGGTCCTGGAAATATGCCCACACCACCAGGAGTGGCCACGGCTGGAGCAAGCGTCATAAACATCTTCCATTAAACTTGCCCTGAGATGGTTGTAGGGCTAATCACACTTTCCCAAAGACTCAAGCCAAGTTCAGAGAACCTGGCCCCTGTTTTCTTGAACCTGGAGAGCAGAAGCCATGCTGAGAGGAAGTGAGAACCTGGACGTCCGAGCCCAGACGTGACCACAGATGTGACCACAGGCGTGATGTGTGTGAGCACCAGAGGCGGCCACCACCACAGCCTCATCTGCAGCGGACAGGACTTCCTCTCTTTGCCCACAGCCACTGACGGCCACCCCCAGGAGACCTGGGGCCCCAGCACAGCCCAGTCCCCGATGGGCGGGACCACCATGCCCATTCCCAAAATGCAGTCTCCTAACCTGACCCCGGGTTCACTTTCCCGAACCACCCTCTGGGTCACATTGCTCTGTGTGGAAGCTCCTGGACTAATGGGTCACTTCATGGGCCCCTTGCATCCGGAATTTGCCCTCTGGGTAGCTTTTAATGGGATCCCTACCAATCCCCTCTGCTGGGTTGTGAGACCAAAAGAAGCGTTTACTCAACGTCAGAGCCTTAATTTGATAGAGCTGCTTGTGCAAAGTTAAAAATAGAGGCTGTGCCCAGAGTGGCAGTTGACGGAGTAGCTCAGAGGTCAGGCCGCCCCCGGGCTTGTGATGCTGGTGCAGGACCTGGGGACCACAGCTCCTCCTGCTGCCTTCCAGGGGATGTGGCTTCTCTGAGGGACTCCTGCACTGGGCACCCAGGGCTTCTCACAGGCCAGCCCCGGGGCCTGAACTCTCCTACACTGGCCCTTAAACCTATGGCCTCAGTTCTGCAGGCAGGATCCCCGTGGGCCCCTCTGAAAGTGCCCCCTCCAAGGAGGAACACAAGGATGATTTTAGCCACAGTGCGCAAGCCACATCTTTGCTTCTTTGCTGATTTTTCAGTTCATCTCACAAAGCTGTGTGGACCAAAAAATGGCTGAAGGAAAGAAAGACCTCATGGACTCACCTATGGTGGCTTCCAGCCCCATTCTGCTGATGGAGGAGAACGCGTAGAGCTGTGAACGGTGTCAAAACAGGAGAGGAAAAAAGGTTTACTATGAGCAGCTGAGAGATTTCCCAGGAATGTGTATTTCTGAAAAGTGACTCTTGGGCAGCAGCCAGACAGTGGAAGGAAGGCCATGGTGCCCTGGCAGGCTGTCCAAAGACAGGTGTCCAAATGCTTGCAAACTGTCCCCAGGCTGGACGCAGACATATAGGGTCTGCTGAGCTGGAAACCTGGGAGCGCCCCACCCTGAGCTCCTGGGGGAGGACCCTGGGTTTGGCGCAGCTCTCCCTGAGCCCCATGTCCCCTCCTGGGCCATAAGCCCTGAATGCCAGGGCCCGGGTGGTGAGGGGACCCCCGTCAGTGCTTGTGCGTCAAGGTTCTCAGAGTGTTTGTGCTGGGCAATGTCCAGGGCCCCAGGATAACTGAAGATTGGGTTTTGTTCAGCCCAGTGGAGCGGCAGATGGGCAAAGCAGTCAGTGCAAGTTGATGAGCAATAATACTACGTATGATGTTGAGGAAACAGTGATGGTATAACCATGTTCCCCTTGACCATCGTCTTCACCCTGTGAGGTGGTGCTGCCGGCATCCTCATTTTTCAGATGAGGAAACTGGGGCTCAGAGGGAGAGTAAGCTGCCCACTAAACACTTGAAAAGCAATGGAACCTGGGTTATGAGGGGAGGGGTGGCGCTCCCCAGGGAAGCGGGTAGGGCAGCCACAGTGGGGGTGCTCCAAATGAGCAGGCGCCTGCGGGGGGGGGGAGGAGAGAGGGGGGGAAGGGCACCCCAAAGAGAACAGCCCACACACACACGTGAAGGCAGGGAGGAGGGAGGAGCCGCGCTGGTGCGCAGTGTGCAGGGGGCAGGGGGCTGGGGGAGGGGAGGCTGAGTGGGGGGCCCTGAGTGGAGCAGAGGTGACACCAGGTCCCGGAAACCAGAGCCCCGAGAGGAGCTGCGCCGGCAGCTGCAGGTATGTGGGTGGGAGGACAGGGGGGCTGTTCCGGAGGTGTGGGGGCCGAGACGAGGCGGAGGGGCTGCCAGGCCTACCGTCGGGGCCGCGAGCAGCAGCATCAGGCCGCAGGTGGAGGCCCTTTTCTCCAGGCGATCAGAGATCACACCTGCCAGGATCCCACCTGCAAGGCAGACGGAGGATCCTGAGGGGTGTACGTGCCCGACGGGGCCCGCACTGCCACAGCAGCAAGGAGAGGAGGACCTCTTCCCTGGGCCCTTTCCACCCCTTGAGCAGGCTGGCCCCAAAGCCCCTTTGCCTGTGAGCATCCTAGCACCACCAGTCTCTCGCCCACCAGGTATCCTGGTCCTCAGGGAGCCCAGGATGGGGCGTGACCTGCTATCAGAGGCCAGGCACTGGGGGCCTCCCAGTAGGGAGCCAAGTCAAACAGCATCCAGGCTGAGGGTGTCCATGCATCACCTCAGTGGTGAACGATTTTGTCAAAGTAGGACAAGAGGAAACGAACTCACCAAAGATTCCGCCCACGTCAAACAAGGTGGAGAGCTCCCCCGCCTTCTTGACATCAAGGTGATCTGTTAGGATGACAGCAGAGTGTTTAAAGTGATAACCAAGAAGGACCTATTGTACAGTACAGGAAACTCTGCTCAATGCCATGTGACAGCCTGGATAGGAGGGGACTTTGGGGGAGAATGGATACATATATATGTATGGCAGAGTCCCTTGGCTGTTCACCTGTAACTATCACAACATTGTTCATCGGCTACACTCCAATACAAAATTAAAAGTTAAAAAAAAAAAATGATGGCAGAATGTCACTGTGAGAAGGCCGCAGCAGTGTACAAGCCACACACAACATTCTTTTGTTTCACAAGCATGATTTAAACCAAACAGCAATTATGATATCCATGATCAGATTAGCGGAGAAGGCAATGGCAACCCACTCCAGTACTCATGACTGGAAAATCCCATGGACAGAGGAGCCTGGTAGGCTACCATCCATGGTGTCGCACAGAGTCGGACATGACTGAGCAACTTCACTTTCACTTTTCACTTTTGTGTATTGGAGAAGGAAATGGCAACCCACTCCAGTGTTCTTGCCTGGAGAATCTCAAGGATCGGGGAGGCTGGTGGGCTGCTGTCTAAGGGGTTGCACAGAGTCGGACAGGACTGAAGCGACTTAGCAGTAGCAGCAGATCAGATTAACATTAAAATAGTAATTATCAGAGTAGATGGGAAAAAAAGGAGTGTGCTTTGTGGGCAGACACACAGAAAGTGTGAACAATGAACACTCCTAACCGAAAGGTGAGGGTTCACCTGGCTCTATCTAGGTATCACCCCGCCTTTGCTCTGCGTCCCCTCAGGGCAGCTGTGACGTCCTGGGGAAGGGCTGGCCCGTGGGAGCCCCTCAACATAGACCATATGACCCTCCCACTTTCAAACCTGGGAGGGGCTGAAACCTCCTCCCCCAGAGAAGGAGGCCGAGGTCTTAGGATGCTCAGCGCAGGACTCTGTGTCTCCCAGCCCCCACCTAGACTGACGGGTGATGCTGGATGGTCCCCTCACTGCCTCCAACTCCCATCCCGAGAAACTCTGCCATGTTGCCTTGGGCTCACGCCCCTCTCTGCTGGTCCTTACAATACTGCTAGTGAAACGGAGCAGGACCTTATGGTCCCTTCCCCAGCCCGCGTCCTCCACCTGCCTTCTGTCTGTGGAAAAGCTTTAGCCAAAGAGTGAGTTTAATCAGAGCAGTGAGAAAATGCAGAAACAAAAGAACACAGTCAAATGAGACCACACAATAATAATGTAGCTATTAAGCAAAGTCAAGGACCTCCTCAAGGACTATAGATAATATTTGGGGCCATCTCCTGTGAGCTGTCTTACAGACACCAAAACCCCTACCCGGTGAAATGATGGTTAATGCAGGTTAATGATGACCAGATTGTAGTTGTGACATAAGCTGCCACAGTTCCAAGAACTGGCCTCAAGGAAATGGAAACAAACCAATCCTGGAACTGAAGATTCAGTTCAGTTCAGTCGCTCAGTCGTGTCCGACTCTTTGTGACCCCTTGAACCACAGCATGCCAGGCTTTCCTGTCCATCACCAACTCCCGGAGTTCACCCAAACCCATGTCCATTGAGTCAGTGATGCCATCCAGCCATCTATCTCATCCTCTGTCATTCCCTTCTCCTCCTGCCCTCAATCTTTCCCAGCATCAGGGTCTTTTCCAATGAGTCAGCTCTTCACATAAGGTGGCCAAAGTATTGGAGTTTCAGCTTCAACATCAGTCCTTCCAATGAGTACACAGGACTGATCTCCTTTAGAATGGACTGGTTGGATCTCCTTGCAGTCCAAGGGACTCTCAAGAGTCTTCTCCAACACCACAGTTCAAAAGCATCAATTCTTCGGTGTTCAGCTTTCTTTATAATACAACTCTCACATCCACACATGACTAGTGGAAAACCATAGCCTTGACTAGATGGACCTTTAACTGAAGATTAACTGCACTGAAAACAAGATGACCCTGGTCAGATCACCAGTGACCAGTATCCAGATGACTGTCAGAGCTGACTGCTGTTTCTGCATGTAGCCCCTCCCTCCATGTATAAAAGCTCTTGCCCTCTGGCTGGCCATCAGTGGGGGGAAGTTGGCCTTTGGACATGCAACCCCTCCCCCACTCCTGTTGCCAGCATCCAACATAGAACAAACTTTCCTTTCCACCAACCTTGCCTCTTTATTAGCTTTTGAGCAGTGAGCAGCCCCACCCTGCTTTCAGTTACACTGGGGACACGTGGTCTGTGCTCTGGAGCCCCCATGCCCCAAATTTCTCCTCTTTTCACATTCACTGGGGCACGCACCTCCCAGGGACCCTGGTTCCTTTGCTTTGTCCTCGAAATCCCTAACTCGGGGGCCCAGAGGCCCTGCTGACTGTCTGGGTCCCTGTTCAGTTGTGGCTGCAGCCCCTACACAGGAACCTCTGCTCAGAGAACTGCTGGTCTTTCCCATCTTCCCCCGTGGTCACGCCCAGGACGTGGGGTATATGTTACTACAAACTGGTCTGCTGTGTAGTAACATACAGCTTTAGCCCCTGCTGGACTTCTGAAATGCAGGACAAGCTGTCTGCTACCCCGGAGTTACAGCTCAGCTCCAGGAAGCGATTTCCAGGTCAGTCATGAAGGCTGTATTATCTGAGATCCCCAGGGCCTCTCTCCCTGCTCACCAGCTGCTGTGACCAAGTCAGATGCAGCCTAAATTTAAAAGCAGGCTGCCCCAGATAGGAAGCCCCTTGGGGAACCAGTAGCCACAGCTGGGGAACACCAGGTCAGCCCTTTAAACTCCATCTAGGTTCTCATCATGGCAATAAAACATTCCTATCTGGATTCTCTTTGTTTGTTGTTGTTCAGTTGCTGAGTTGTGTCTGACTCTTCGTGGCCCATGCCAGGCTCCTCTGTCCTCTGCTTTCTCCCAGAGTTTGCTCGGATTCTTGTCCACTGAGTTGGTGATGCCATCTAACCATCTCATTGTCTCCACATCTACCTCTCTTTGTCCACACGTTTCTGCTAATCATGCTATGTGATTCAAGAGCATCATGCATCTCTCTCCTTCCCAAGTTTAGAGACACCAGTGGATAAAAGGGAGTCCTGATCACAGCCCTTGAACAGAACCTCCCAGCTGTGCTGCTAGCAAAGGTACTCACCTACATTTGTGATGTAGAGTGGAAGCCAGAAAAGGAACGTGTAGCTGACCAGTTTCGCAAACAGCAGACACAGAGAGAACTCTATCACGCCCTGAAAGAGAGGGAAGGACAGAAGACAGGCCTTGGCCCATGACCCCGTAGAAATGGAGCGATGTTCTGACGAGTGAGGCTTTGTAAGCAGCTTTTGGCAGGGAGGAGCTCTCTGCAGGAGGCCCCTTTTGTCTTGTCTCTTTAGCAAAGCTATAACATGTTGTTAATGGTGGTGTTCAGTCCTAAGTCATGTCCAACTCTGGACGATAAACTACCAGGCTTCCCTGTTCTTCACTATCTCCCAGAGTTTGCTCAAACTCATGTCCACTGAGTTGGTGATGCCATCCAACCCTCTCATCCTCTGCCGCCCCCTCCTCCTGCCCTCAGCCTTTCCCAGCATCACAGTCTTTCCAGCGAGTCTGCTCTTCACATCAGGCGGCCAAAGGATTGGAGCTTCAGCTTCAGCATCAGTCCTTCCAGTGGGTATTCAGGATTGATTTCCTTTAGGGTAGACTGGTCCTTGCAGTCCAAGGGACTCTCAAGAGTCTTCTCAACACCACAATTCAAAAGCATCAGTTCTTTGGTGCGCAGACTTCTTTATGGTCCAACTCTCACATTCACACACGACTACCGGGAAAATCTTAGCTTTGACTATATGGACCTTTGTCAGGAAAGCAATGTGTCAGCTTTTTTAATACGCTGTCTAGGTTTGTCATAGCTTTTCTTCCAAGGAGCAAGCATCTTTTAATTTCACGGCTGCAGTCACTGTCCACTACATTTTAACTAAACTTAAACCAGTCACTCACATACTCTACTCATTTCTGGCCAGGGCCAGATCTTTCAAATCTTTTGCTCACACAATACTTTGCCTAACTGGTCAGTTCTTCCCTAGATCAAAGAAGTAAAAATGAAAAATAAATAATTAACAGATGACCAGATCTCCTCCTTGGCTTCCCCTTCAGTAATCTCACAAGCGAACTGTGTGAACAATGCAGCATCTGGAGGAAGATCACAAAGAGTCGCCAAGCCTGCAGGCAGTGGGGTGATGATGGCCCTGATCCTCCATCTCAGTGATTAACTGAGATTACTTTTTCTTTTTAAAAACTTTTGTGGCCTCTTCGGAGTTGGTTTGGGGGACACAAGTCCTCCTCCCTGACTGCTGGCTACTCTGGTTAAAGCAACTTTCCTTTCTATCAGCATTTGCTTCTCGAGTGTTGAATTCAAGCAGCGAGCAGCTGGACCTGAGTTCAGTGATACCCAGAAGAGACATGTAGATTCTGATAAGGAAACTGAGGTGAGGGGTCTCGCGGCTATTGAGAAATGCTTATATGTTCCACTTTGTGTCTACATTTAGGAAGAGGTGGCCCTTGTGAGATAGTAAGTCCAGGTATCACTTGGGAAATGAGCATGAGAAATCGGGTAACACTAAGGAACCGACTCCTCGGTTGCTGCTCCCAGGCTATCACAGTGCATAGCTTATGAACACCCTTCAAATCCAAGCAGAGGTCAGATATGCAATTCATGTCAATGCTCTGGAAATTAAACGTTTCACAGTCACACCCAGTATGGGAGGTGTGTATAATGTACTTCATGCTTACCAAGTGCGTGCCAGTGTGCCTGTTGTGTAGTTAATGATCTCATTTGATGCCGAGAACAGCACTAACTAGTTGTACAGCCACCGAGGCTGCCCTACAGTGAGGAAACAGGCCTAGAGTGGTTACCACCTGTGCCAGGCACACCCAGCCCGCCCGTGGCAGGGCCAGGTCAGGCCAGGCCAGGGGTCTGAAGCCTGTTCTTGCCTCCACCCAACTTCTGTTTATGGTGGGCACCTTAATTTTAGCAACAGTATTTGACCCAGCTACACAATAAAGGAACAACAGAAAAGTTACTACTTGTTATTAACAAATTTTAAAAATAACTGATATTTGGAACTAGCATCTCCTGCAGGCCAAACCCCCAGAGATCTTTGTTAGGGACCCTGGAGAGTCCAGGCCGGACCTTCAGTGGTTTCTTCTGGCAGGAGAGCAGCTCCCGGGTCCTCAGCAGCCCAGTTTCATCTGGGAGCTGGCAGAACTTTCTGTTTAAAGCAGCAGTTCTCAGTTCCTTCATTGGGTGCCATGATGCAGAGGTTCTGCGTGGACTGTTGGGTTTCTAGCTCAGCACAGTTGCTGTGGAGCTTCTGGGTTCCCTCTTCCAATTCTCCCCGAGGCCAGCATGAGGGAAGTGCCCTTGACTGCATCTGTTCCCCTGAACAGGCACCCAAGGGCAGGAGCTAGGTGTTCTAGAGTGTGGTCCCCAGGGGCCAGTGTGCTCTTCCCCTCCTCCCATCTCTGCTCTTGGCTCCCTGCCTTTGTCCCTCTCCACAGCTCCACGTCAGAGGAACACAGTTGCTCATAGGCCTTTGCACAGCTCCCAGCATGCTCTGCTCTGGGAGCTCATGGATTTCACATCCATAATATACATATATAAAATATATTATAACTATTAACAGGTGAACAAAACACTGCAGCCTTATTCAGCCCTGAGCTGATCTGCTTGCAATTCTGGTTCATGTTATGGATTTCTATGAGCTTCCCAGGTAGCTCAGTGGTATAGAACCTGCCTTCCAATGCAGGAGGCACAGTTTCGATCCCTGAGTCAGGAAGATCCCCTGGAGGAGGAAATAGCAACCCACTCCAGTATGCTTGCCTGGAGAATCCCATGGACAGAGGAGCCTGGTGGGCTACATTTCATGGGGTTACAAAGAGTTGAACGAAACTGAGCCACTAAGGACAGCCCTTGGATTTCTAATGTGTAGATAATATGATCATGGATTTCTCTTTCTAAACTTATCAACAGCTCAGTGTCTATTCACAGCATTATGTGTAATTTGTAGTAAACAGACACTGTTCACAAATGCCCCCTCTTGAGAGGGTCGTGTACTCACGGGAATCTTCAGGGCCCCTGTGAAGCTGATGGCTGCCATGCCGCCCCCGCCGTCTGCCGGGAGGACGACCACGTGGTTCTGGTGGCCAGAGTGTTTTCCATCCGACAGCAGTAGACGCTGCATCTCTGGGTCCTGGAGACAAACCCGCAGAAAAAGAGAAAGAGAAGAAAATGTGTCATCAGGCCGTCGACTTGGGAGGTGGGTGTGCCCTGGACAGCATCCTCACATGGCCACTGCTTTTACGGCCATCAGCATCCACATGGTTTTGGGGAACACTAATCAAAGACGTGCAGAATCTTCTGACTCAACTCTAGGACTCTGTTTGCGAAAAATACTTTTCGATGTGGAAAAATACTTATATGATAAGATTAATGTCACGCTATTATTGAGAAAAATTGCTAAAGTACATCCACATAACTGACATATCCTGCAGTTGTAAAAAAAAAAAAGGTTGTGAGATTTGAAGAAATGAGAAAGTGCTTATGATACATTAAGCAATAAAACATCATTCAAAAGCATTTTCATTATGATCTCATTGAATGTTTAAATATAAACCTATTTAAGTAGGTTAACTATTGGATTATTTACAGAGAAAAAGAAGCTAAATTCTAAACCGACAATGGTTATCACTCAGTGGTAGCATTATGCGTGAAAGTGAAAGTTGCTCAGTCATGTCCAATTTCTTTGCGAGGCCATGGACTCTACAGTCCACGGAATTCTCCAGGCTGGAATACTGGAGTGGGTAGCCTTTCCCTTCTCCAGGGGATCTTCCCAACCCAGGTCTCCTGCATTGTAGGTAGATTGTTTACTGAGCCACAAGGGAAGCCCAAGAGTACTGGAGAGGGTAACCTATCTCTTGTCCAGCGGATCTTCCTGGCCCAGGAAGCAAACTGGGGTGTCCTGCATTGCAGGTGGATTCTTTACCAACTGAGCTATCATGGAAGCCCCAGAATTATGTGTAATTTGTATGAAATGTCAGTTAATTTTTTACATGATTCTGTATTTTTTAAGGAGTTCACAAAGGACACACATGATCACAAACAATATTATTTTAAACTTCATAAACTAATTCCAATATTTCATAAATTTTGATTCTGGACATGCCTAAAGTTTATCATCATTAAAGCAAAGAACAGTGGTCCCCAACTCAGGGTGGGACATCAAATCAGAGCAACGATGATTGAAAAATATCCTCATAAAGGCACTATGAAGGTCAAAGATTTAAAAAGAGATGTTTCTATGTATTCCTGACTTTCCACAAAATCAAAAAGGTTTTATTGATTTATCTCACCCACTCCAGTATTCTTGCCTGGAGAATTCCATGGACAAAGGAGCCTGCCAGGCTACAGTCCATTGGGTCACAAAGAGTCAGACACGACTGAGTGATTATCACTCACTCACACTATAAACTATGCAAGCGGTATTCAAAATGCAGTTAAATTGAAAAAAAAGAAAACGACAAAGCATTGCCACATCTGTTTCTTGATATCAGAATTCTCTTCTGGTGAAGAACAGAAATTTGGAAAACAGGGTGGCAGGCTGCAGCACGGGCAGCCCCTCGGGCACTGAGCACCCACCATGGCTCAGACATCGAGAGCTGGCCTCTGGTGAGCATGGCCACAGTTAACTACGTTCTCTGATGCTCCAGGATGCCGATGACAAGCCCCCGCTTGGAACCAGAGCATCCTCCTAAAGACAATGCCACAGAGGTATGTGAACACAGAGACCCTCTATTTGAGTCTGGAGATAAACTTCTCTCTGGAGAATTACACAGCTGTCCTGTGTGTGTGTTAAGTCACTTCAGTTATGTCCGACTCTTTGAGACCCTATGGACCATACCCACCAGGCTCCTCTGTCCTTGGGATTCTCCAGGCAAGAGTGCCGGGGTGGGTTGCCAATCCCTCTTCCAGGGATCTTCCCCACCCAGGGATTGAACCCGCATCTCTTACACCTCCTGCATTAGCAGGTGGGTTCTTTACCACTAGCACCAGCTGTCCTGTGTAGAAAACGAAATCAATTGTTCTCAACCCTGGCATCTCCTGGGCACTCTGAGAGACTCCCAGGCTGCACCCTGGACCCAATATAGCAATCTTGGGAGCAGGTCCCCAGAAAGTCGTTTGTGTCAGTAGGCTGAGAACCGCAGGATAGACTTTTTTTTAACACTAAAAGTTCTGACAGGTGAACCATGAAATGCAGCCAGATAATGAGAAAAAAGGAAGAGAAAAGACTGCTTAAACAGGAGGGTAGTAATTACAGGTCCAGCACAGAAACCCACCTGGTCACAGCCCAGGGTTGGCACTGACCCTTCCTCGTTCAGAACACTGGGTTCTGTATACTGGGTTCAAAGCCTCAGTCCAGCCCCTCTGCCCTAAGCCATGAGGAGCCCCTCAGGCCAGTCGGGAAGCCCTGTCTTCATTTAAGACAGGCCTCCTGCCCACACCTGCTCATCCTCTGTGCACAACCTGGGGGAGTGAGGAGGGGGTGGTTCCAGTCTCCTAAGGCCAGTATTTTGCAGCATCTGGAGGAGGGATCCGTGAGGTCAGGGGCGGGGTGGTTGGTTTCCAAAGCGAACCAGGAAAGCAAGGCTGCCTCCTTCTGGGAACCAACAGAGACCAGCTGGGGGAACTGGGTACGGGAAGCGGTATGCATTAGAGCCCCCAGGGCATCTGCTGGGACAGAGGGCCCTCAGTGGGCTGAGAGCTCATTCAGCCTAGGGCCGGCACTCTGAGGTTTACACATTCACAGAGCAAAAAGGCTCCGCGTGATGAAAGCAAGCGCACACGGGAGTTTGCATGAGAGATGGCTCAGCCCAGCCTCAACCTGTGCTGGCCCCACGTGGAGCTGTCGGATGGAGTAACCTTTATTTCTGTTTTTATTAAAGAATTTCTTATTGGAGTATAAATGCTTTACAATGTTGTGCTAGTTTCTTCTGTATAACACAGTGAATCAATTGTATGTATAGGTATATACATCCCTTCCCACTTGGACCTCCTTCCCTCCCCACCCCTCAATCCCTTAGATCTAGGTCATTAACCTTTAGCATCTAAACACCCGCTCAGCACCCTTTAAGTGGTTGCTGAGCCACACCCATCAGAAAGACCCTCAGAGGTGTAGGAGAGAGTAGGACTGGGAGTTTGGGATGAGCACATGGAAACTGGAATATATAGAATGGATAAACAAGGTCCTACTATAGAGCACAGGGAATTATATCCAATATCCTGTGATAAACCATAATGGAAAAGAATATGAAAAAGAATGTGTTAATATACGTGTGTATAACTGAGTCACTTTGCTGTACAGCAGGCAATTAATGCAGCATTGTAATTCAACTATACTTCAATAAAAATAAAATTTAAAAAGATAAAAAACAAGAAGTGGAAAGAATTATTAAACAAAAGACCCTTAGAGAAGCCAAAGATGACAAAAAAGACGCATAGCTATAAGGAAGACAAGTGTCAACCATCCCCAACATGACATCACGAAAACCCGCAAGGTTGGACGCAGGTCACCACATGGGAAGTGACCCCAGAGCCTCTTTCTCTGTTCACGTTCTTGTCCTCGCCCTACCGCCTTCTTTATGATTTTTTTTCCATGAAGTCATTAGGAGCCATGCCTGGGGCAGAAAAGGATTAAGCAGTCCCAGCTGAAAAGCCACTGTGGTCAGGGGCCTGGGTAAGGCTCAACTCTGAGCTGGTCACTCTGTGAAAGGGGACACCAGGGCGTGCTGTCAAACAGGTGACGCATCCTGCCTGCTGGCCCGGGGGCCACCTCCGGTGCATGAGGTCCTCCTATGACAGAGGGAGGGGACCAAGCCTGAATAGTGCACCAGGGCCAGCTGAAAGGAGACGCCCTTCCACCACGGCCGACGCCTGCCTGGTCACGTCCACGTCAAGGTCAGCCTGAAACAGGACCTCCTGGGGCCTCGGAATATGTCACTGTCTCTTTAGTGACATGTTGGTAAATAGACTTTCGTAGAAGAAAAAGAAAAAGGAAGAGGAAGTCACATTTATAAGACAGGGCTAGCTTTCCTGGCCAGTAACCACATTAGAGAGCCTTCCCAGGTGCCTCTAGTGGTAAAGAATCTGCCTGCCAACGCAAAAGATGCAGGTTTGATCCCTGGGCGGGGAAGATCCCCGGGAGGAGGGCGCAGCAACCCACTGCAGTACTCTTGCCTGGAGACAGACAGTCTTGCTTGGCTATAGTCCATGGTGTCCTAAAGAGTCAGACACAACTGAGCACACACACACACACACACACACACACACACACACACACACACACAACTACATTAGAATACAGGGCCTGGCTCTCACCTCTGGAAAAAGGTAAGTCTTCAGCAACAAATGGAGAGGAATTAGAGCCATCTGGACACTGATTAAGGGCTTCCCTGGCGGCTCAGATGGTAAAGCGTCTGTCTGCAATGCGGGAGACCAGGGTTCGATCCCTGAGTTGGGAAGATCCCCTGGAGAAGGCAATGGCAACCCACTCCAGTACCCTTGCCTGGAAAATCCCATGGACAGAGGAGCCTGGTAGGCTACAGTCCATGGGGTCTTAAAGAATCGGACACAACGGACATTGATTAAGACCCAATGCTTTATACCAGTATTTCTGTTCCCCCCAAATGTGTATGTTGAACTCCTATCTCTAACATGATGGAATTAGGAGGTGGGGCCTCCTACAGGTGATTAGGCCACAAAGGTGGAGCTGGGTGAGGAGGTTAGTGCCCATATAGGAAGAGACAGCAGAGAGCTGGCTTCTCTCCCTGCTCCACCAAGTGAGGGTTCCTGGGGAAGGGAGCTGCCCACCAGCCGGGAAGCAGGCTCCCTCCAGATGTCGGATCTGTTGGAGCCTTGATGTGGGACTTCCCAGCCTCCAAAAATACATGTTTAAAATGGGAGAAATAAATGTTTATTGTTTTAGCCACCCAGTCTATGATATTTTTGTTCCATCAGCCCAATCTGAGATACCTGATTTTGATGGAAACTCAGAAATGAGTAGAGATTTGAAAACATTTCAGTTGAATTTCACTAAATCCAAAAACCAAACTGTATGTGATACTATTTTTCCTTTTTCCATTATTTCAACCACCTGAAATAGTTCCCTTGGGCAATAAAGAAAAAAAAATGTAGGAAGTCTGTTTAGAACACTTATCCTTTAAGCTAACTGACTTGAGAATACCGTACACTTTCAAGGATTATAACCAAATATAAAGTGGCCCTGCAGCTGGGTGTGGTCAGCCAGACAGAAGCGATGCAAGGCATTTCTTGGGAGCATAGCCCTCCCTTGGTACCCGGGATCGGTAGGGGATTGGTATCAGGATTCCCCTTAGAGACTCAAATCCTTAGATACTCGAATCCTTTGTATACGATGGCTAAGAACAGTCGGCCCCCATATGGGTAGGTTTCACAGCCCTCTGGACACAAAGGGCTGACTACATCCTAAGAGGAGAGGTTCAGGTGAGGTCCAGGCCAGCAAAGAGCCCTGGACTGCTAACCTCTTCATTTCTGAGGCAAACCTGGCAGGGAGCTCAGCCCATCTGTGCCTCAACTTCCTCTTCTGTATAATGGACAGGCAGTGAAGGGGCTGGAAGCTGACTTTCTATGTTGTCTCTGGGTCCCCCTCTTATTTTCAGCCCACCTTATGCTCTCCCCACATGAAACCCCCTTGGGTCAGTATGTAAAGACTCAGCCCTCACCTCCTAGACAACTCTGTCCAAGGCCACTGGCTCAGGGAAGCTCCCAAGACCGGGCCTGAACTAGCGCCTGCTCAGTCCTCCCTGGGCAGCTCTGTCTGGTTGGTTTTCTCTCTGCACCCCACACCTGCCCTCTTCCCCCCAGGATGTGAGGTCCACAGGGGTGACAGATGTTGGGTGAGGAGTGAGGGGATGATGCCCTAGCACAGTCTCACCTGGAGAGGGGCTGCAACCCCAAATGCTGCAGATGGCTGTCCAATGAATGAATCGCTCACAAATCTGAGTCACAAACTTAAAGGAAGCACAGCTCACCATCCAAACAAAGTGAACAAATGTGAACTGAAGAAACACAACACCCTGGGTGTCGGCAACAGGGGTCACTGAGGCAGGACCCAACTGCCTGCCTGCGGAACTCACCGGAGGCTTGCTCCTCTCCTCGGCTGGGACCAGCTTCTGTGGCCAGAACCTGTGTGCACCATTCTCGTAGCCTCTCAGATGCTGAGGGAATAAAGTTAATTAGAGCAATTACTGAATCAATGACCAGAACTGACAGCTATGCTCACTGCCGCAAGCATAGTGTCTTCATGAAAATGCTACCCAGGGAAAATAAGGCAAATGTTTAAAACAAAACAAAGGCTGCTCAGTTTATTCTCAAGACTCCAGACCCTCAGAATAACAGAGGGTAAAAGTGAAATCCTTTCCTGAAGAATCATCCAAGACTGAAGAACATTGCTGTTGTTCAATTGCAAACTCATGTCCAACCCTTTGCGACCCCATGGACTGCAGCCAGCCAGGCTCCGCTGTCCATAGGATTTCCCAGGCAAGAATACTGGAGTGGGGTGCCATTCCCTTCTCCAGGGGATCTTCCTGGCAAGGGAGTGAATCCCCATTTCCTGCACTAGCAGGTCAATTCTTTACCACTGCACCACTTGGGAGGCCCCTAATCAGCTATACTCCAACTGTTTCTGTTCAGTCACTCAGTTTTGTCTCTTTGCAGCCTCACAGACTGCAGCACACCAGGCTCCTCTGTCCTTCACTATCTCCCAGAGTCTGTTCAAATTCATGTCCATTGAGTTGGTGATGCCATCCAACCATCTCACTCTCTGCTGCTCCCTTCTCCTTTCGCCCTCAATCTTTCCCAGCATTACGATCTTTTCCAATGAGCTGGCTCTTCACATCAGGTGGCCAAAGTATTCGAGCTTCAGCATCAGTCTTTCCAATGAATATTCAGGGTTGATTTCCTTTAGGATTGACTGGCTTGATCTCCACGCAGTCCAAGTGACTCTCAAGAGTCTTCTGAAGCATCATAATTTGAA
The DNA here is from genome assembly GCF_032405125.1 of Capricornis sumatraensis. Taxonomy (NCBI): domain Eukaryota; kingdom Metazoa; phylum Chordata; class Mammalia; order Artiodactyla; family Bovidae; genus Capricornis; species Capricornis sumatraensis. Next base: position 248,792,988 of record NC_091069.1, on the reverse strand, counting down.
AACCACAGTTCTTTGGCTCTCAGCCTTCTTTATGGTCCAGTTCTCACATCCATACACGATGTACTGGAAAAACCATAGCTTTGATTATTCGGACCTTTGTCGGCAAAGTGATAAGACCGAAGAATAAAAAAACGTAAAAATGCTGGTTAAGGCAACTTAACTTTTATGAATGGCTTTGACATTTTTAAGACTGAAAGGCCTTCAGAAATAATATAGGCCAATGTTTTTCTCTAACAAGTGAAAAAAAAAAAAAGAGACCTTCTTACATCAGCAGATTCAGAAGGAAGAAAACACTCTCCACATAGGCTTGTTGGACAAGATACAGCTCAGCCACTGGGGTTATGGTGTGTAAGTGTGTGTGTGTGTGTGTGTGTGTGTGTGTATACAGTAAATATGTTTTAATTTCTCTTGGTTCCCAGGTGGCATCAGTGGTAAAGAATCCACCTGCAATGCAGGAGACCTGGGTTCTGTCCCTGGATTGGGAAGATCCTCTAGAGGAGAGCGTGGCAACCCACTCCAGTATTCTTGCCTGGAAAATTCCACAGACAGAGGAGCCTGGTGGGCTACAGTTCACGGGGCCACAAAGAGTCAGTCACAACTGGGGGCACATGAGCCACAGCGCACTTAATTTCTGTTAGCTGCACCCGGGAGTGAAATTGCTGGGTCATCTGGTAACCCTATGCTTAACGTTTTGAGGAACTGCCAGACTGTTTTCCAAAGTGGTTGCACCATTTTAATATCCTCACCAGCAGTGTATGAGTATTCCAATCTGTTATTATCTTCTTGATTCAGCCAGTGCAATGAGTATGAAGTGGTATCTCATTATGGTTTCGATTACATTTCCTTGATGACTCACGACATTAAACAGCTTTTCATGTGTTTATTTGCCATTTATTTATCTTCTTTGGAGAAACACCTCTTCAGATTCTTTTAGCCCTTTTAAACTAGGTTGTCTTTCTATTACTGAGTTCTAAGTGTTCTTTATATGCTTCAGTTCAGTTCAGTTCAGTCACTCAGTCGTGTCCAACTCTTTGTGACCCCATGGACTGTAGCATTCCAGGCTTCCCTGTCCATCACTAACTACCAGAGCTTGCTCAAACTCATGTCCATCGAGTGAGTGATGCCATCCAACCATCTCATCCTCTGTCATCCCCTTCTCCTTCCACCTTCAATCTTTCCCAGCATCAAGGTCTTTTCCAACAAGTCAGTTCTTTACATCAGGTGGCCAAAGTATTGGAGTTTCAGCATCAGTCCTTCCAATGAACATTCTGGATTGATTTCCTTTAGGATGGTTCCTGAAGAACTATGGACAGAGGTTCGTGACATTGTATAGGAGGTAGTGATTAAGACCATCCCAAAGAAAAGGAAATGCAAAAACGCAAAATGGTTGTCTGAGGAGGCCTTACAAACAGCTGAGAAAAGAAGAGGTAAAGCCAAAGGAGAAACAGAACGATACACTCTTCTGAATGCAGAGTTCTTTACCTAATCTAGATACAAGTCTATGATCAGATACATGATTCGTGCATGTTTTCTACCATTCTTTGGGTTGTATTTTCACTTTCTTAATGGTATCCCTTGAAGCCTAGAAGTTTTAAATTCAGTGAAGTCCAATTTATCTGTTTTTACCTCCATGCTTTGTGGTTCTGGTGTCATATCCAAGGAGGCTGGCTTAATCCAAGATCATGAAGATTTCCTCCTGTATTTTCTTCTAAGAGTTTTATAGTTTTCGCTCTCACCTTTAGGTCTTTGGGGCTTCCCTGATAGCTCAGTTGGTAAAGAATCTGCCTGCAGTGCAGGAGACCCTGGTTCAATTCCTGGGTCGGGAAGATCCCCTGGAGAAAGGAAAGGCTACCCTCTCCAGTACTTCTGGACTTCCCTTGTGGCTCAGCTGGTAAAGAATCTGCCTGCAATGTGGGAGGCCTGGGTTCGATCCCTGGGTTAGGAAGATCCCCTGGAGAAGGGAAAGGCTACCCATTCCAGTATTCTGGCCTGGAGAATTCCATGGACTGGATAGTCCATGGGTTCCCAAAGAGTTGGATACGACTGAGTGACTTTCACTTTAGGTCTTTAATCCATTTTAATTTTGTGTATGGTATGAAGAAGTGTTCCAAATTCATTCTTTGAATGTGGCTATCCAGCTGTCTCAGCACCATGTGTTAAAAAGACTATCTTTTTCCCATTGAATGGTCTTGGCGCCTTTGTCGAAAAACAATTGACCATACACATGAGGGTTTGTTTCTGGACTCAGTTCTTGTCTATCGATCTAAATGTTTAACCTTATAATAGTAACATAGACAGAGCCTTAATTAGAGCAGCTTTGTAGTAAGTTTTGAAATCGGGATGTGTGAGTCCAGCTTCGTTCTTTTTCAGGATTTTTTTGGCTACTCTAGATTCCTTGAATTTTCATAAGAAATCAAGGATAAATTTATCAATTTTTTCCAAGAAGCCAGCTGGGGTTTTGATATAGATTACACACAATCAGTAGGTCCATCTAGGGAAATATTGCCATCTTGACAATATTCACTGAGTCTTCCTGGCCGTGAATACAGGATGTATTTTCATTTCTTAGGCCTTCAACTTCTTTCAACAATGTTTTGTAGTTTTCAATGGATATCAGTCTTGTCCTTCCTTGGTTAAATTTATTTCTGAGTATTTCATTCCTTTTGCTGTTACTGTCAATAAAATTGCCTTCTTAATTTCATTTTTGGATTGTTCATTGCTACTGTATAGAAATACAACTGACTTTTATATGCTGATTTTGTATCTTGCAATCTTGCTAATTTTTTAATTAGTTTGAATAGGTTTTTGGTGGATTCCTTGGGATTTCCTATAGACAAGATCACATCGTCTACAAAGAGGCACTTTTGACTTATTCTGCGTGCCTCTAATTTCACTTTCTTGTTCAGATGCTCTGGCTAGAACTTCTGTATGTTAACTAGAAATGGTGAGAGCAGTCATCCTTGTTCTGTTCCTGACGTTACAGGGAAAGCATCCCATCCGTTCATCATGAAGTGCGATGTTAGCTGCGGGTTTTCATCAATGCCCTTCATCTGGGTGAGGCAAGTCTCTTCTATGTCTAGTCTGCTGAGTGTTTCATCATTAAGGGATGCTGGATTTTGTTGAAGGCTTTCTCTGCTTCTATTGAAATGACCCCAGAGTTTCTGGTCCTTTATTCTATTGAGGTAAGTATTACATTAATTGATGTTCAGGTGTTAAACCAGGTGTGAGGAGATCAACCCTGGGATTTCTTTGGAAGGAATGATGCTAGAGCTGAAGCTCCAGTACTTTGGCCACCTCATGTGAAGAGTTGACTCATTGGAAAAGACTCTGATGCTGGGAGGGATTGAGGGCAGGAGGAGAAGGGGACGACCGAGGATGAGATGGCTGGATGGCATCACTGACTCGATGGACACGAGTCTGAGTGAACTCCAGGAGTTGGTGACGGACAGGGAGGCCTGGCGTGCTGCGATTCATGGGGTCACAAAGAGTCGGACACGACTGAGCGACTGAACTGAACTGAACTGATACTGGAATAAATCCCATTGAATCATGATGCTTAACCCTTTTCATATGCTGCTGGATTAGTATTCTGTTAAGTTTTGCATCTACACTCATGAGAGAACTTGGTCTGCAGTTTTCTGTTCTTGTGATGTTATAGGATAATATAGAATAAGCGGGGAGTGTTCTCTTTTGTTTCTTTGGAAGAGTTTGTGAATAGCTGGTATTAATTCTCTGAATGTTTGTCGGAATTCACCAGTGAAGTCCTCTAGTCCTGGGGTTTTCTTTGTATTCACATTAAAACTTTTCATTAATGATTCAGTTTCTTTCCTTGTTATAGGTCTATTCAGATTCTCTCTCGAGTCAGTTCTGGCAATTTATATTTTTCTAGGAATTTTCCCATTTATTCTAAGCTATCTAACTTGTTAGTATACAGTTGTCCATAGAATTCCTTTATGCTTCTTTCTATAAAGTTGGTAGTAACATCCCCTCTCTCATTCCAGATTTTGGTAATGTGAATCTTCTGTCTTTTTCCTGATCAGTCTAAAGGAGTCTCCATTTTATGGATCTTTTCAAAGAACCAACTTTTGACTTATGGTCAAGAAACGTTGCCTCCCAGTTTCAGTAAACAAAGAATGTTGCTGCCACCAAGCCATCAGCCACTACAGCCCCCTTCTAAGGTGTGCCCTGAGGGGTTTCAGGAAGATGAAAAAGGATCTTAGCCATAGATAGCTAGGATATCTAGAATGCTTATCTAAGGAACAATTTCAATGAGCCCAGCCTCCTGCATCTTACCATACAGACACAGGCAATAAAGTCATTTACTTGAGATGTCTGGCTTTTTGTGATTAGCAATAATCTTTTGAAGTATGTTGCTTTTTTTTTTTTTTTTTTAGCAAAAGCTCCTATCCATCCTGGCCCCTCCCTTACCTCTTTGGAACACTTCCTCAGAGCGACTGACAGGCTTCAGTCCTCAGTGAGTTCTCTGAATAAAACATCACTCACAACTTACAGGCTGTGTGTTTTTTCTGTTGACAAGTTTAATTGATTTCCCCTATTGTTTTTCCATTCTTTTCTGTTGTTGTTTGTTTGTTTTTAATAAAAGAGTCCTTATGGGACTTCCCTGGTGGTCCAGTGGTTAAGAGTCTGCCTTGCAATGCAGGGGACATGAGTTCAATCCCTGGTGGGGGAACAAGGACCCCCACATGACAAAAAGCAACTAAGCCTGCAAGCCACAACTTCTGAGATCACATGACTCAAGAAGATTCTGGAGTCTGCAACTAAAACTCAGAGCAGCCAAATAAACAAATTTTTAAAAATTTAAAATAAATTTAAGAAAAGAATCCTTATATTTTATAAACACACACTGAAATAGTCAGAGAAAAAATGTTATAATATGGTGACCAATATTTGCATACAAAATAAACTCTGAGGAGAAGGGGGGCGGTCTTAGAAGGGGTACTGATACCATGAGATGAGCGGGTAAAGGGTACATGCACACTCATTACACTATTCTTTCTACTTTCTCACGTGTTTTAAAATTTCTGTAACAAAATCTTTAAAGAACTGGAAAAATAAAAACTGCATGCTGAAAAGAAGACTTTCGGATGGGAAATTCCCAGGACGGGGCTGTGCCCGGAAGTCAGCACCTGTGAAAGGCCTTGCACGTGCAGCTTGGCACAGAGCTCTGCTCATGATGAGGGGCAGGTGCGAAGGGGCAGAGCAGATGGGGAAGCAGCCCAGCCCAGCCCCAGCCCCTGGCCTCTGCAGCCCCTCGGGAAGCCCTCTCTTCCCCCCACCCATGGGTCTCCCCAGGGCCCTACAAGAAGTGAGCACAATTCCTGTGGGAAAGAGAACTTTGGGACTGTTGTAGAATCTGAAGAAATGTCTCCAGAAATCAGTCCAGTCTCTCCCTCTGACCAAATCCCTTTGAGAGTTGGAAAGAGGAAGGGGAGCCCCGATTCCCCATGAGACCTGGAGAAGCTGGCACCCCAGGGGCTCCTCGAGCTGTCAGGGGGACTGAGCAAGGGAAATGACTCAGTTTCAGCCCAGGTCACACACACAAGTGCAGGAATGCCTCCGGCACAGGGATGCTCTTCCATATGTCTGAGCTGTGCACAAGGCTGATTACACACGAGGACAGTGATGCTCATTGCCATTATAAGTAATCTTTTCCTAAAACTGCCAATATTTTGAGGGTGGGACTGGTGTGCACATTTGTTACCCACTGACAAGACAGACAGGGTCAGGCTGGTGACAGTGACCAGACACGGCCCTGGAAGGCTTGAGAAGCAGAGAGCGTGTCCTTACCATGGCCGGGGAGGACGAGCAGGCGATGTCCTTCGGATCTGAAACACCAAACAGGAACAGTGTGAATCAGGGCTGGGTGCGTCCTCCAACACAAGAAATTAAACCAGAACAAGGCATCATCTGACACTTTTACTAAATAAACAACCATTAAAAAAAAAAAAAATGCGAGAGGCAGCCTGTCTGGTGGGGTGAGGCCAGAGGTTGGCTATCCCTGCACAGACCCACATGTACACACCCCTTCCCTCACTCAGGCCCCGAGACTGCCTGATCCCTGCGCACTGAAGCTGGGAGAACAGGCAACCAGTGCCAGCAAACGCAGGTCATCATGAATCTGAAGCCCGCTTTGCAGAACAGAAAATAGTTTACAAACAGAAACAAGCAGAGCATACGTGTACTGTGGAGACCAGCCTTGTCAGACATATTTAAAGGATAAGTGTCAGAAGGAAACAAAACATGACCAGGAGATCTGAGCAGTGGGACTCTGATAACATTTAGGATGAGTCATTTAATGTTATGGGATGAATAAGAAGGAAAGATTAGTGGGCACAAAACACCTATCTTGAAATAGAACAAAATGCCTTTTACTGAAATGCAGGGAGGTGTGAAATAAGTCATATTTTATAGCAAGCAAAGAAAAATCTAAACATGAAGATTCATCTCTGCCCTTTGGAGACCTCTCCTCCTCACTGTGAATTCTGTATCTGGATTAGGCACGGACCAGACTTGCCCATCGCGGCTTCCCTAGTGGCTCTGCCGGTAAAGAATCTGCCTGCAATGCAGGAGACCGGGCTTCGATCCCTGGGTCGGGAAGATCCCCTGGAGAAGGGCATGGCAACCCACTCCAGTATTCTTGCCTGGAGAATCCCATGGACAGAGGAGCCTGGTGGGCTATAGTCCATGGGTTCACAAAGAGTCGGACATGTCTGAGCGACCGACACTTTCACTTTTCAAACCTCCCCATTGGCAGGAACACCCGCTCATCCAGGAAGAGCAAAGTTCTCCCAGCATCCACAGATCGACAGTCCTTAAAGACCACATCCCTTCTGGGTCTGGTCATGGGTCACAGGACCCACCGCAACGCCGCTCAGACCTGGACTTGTAATCTGTCAATAACACGACATTAGATGTAGTCTTCTGTCTCAAAAATCTGATCTGTGTCCTGACTTCTAACTGGTGGAACAGTTCTCAGAGCATTCTAAGACATGCTTCCCAGATAATAGCAACCCTCAAATTTGGCTCAAATAAAACTTTCCAATTCTTTCTTAAATCTACTGTTTAATTTTTCATTGATGGAGGGAAAGACATGAAAAGGAACAAATCCAGAAGCTAGGCTTTTTTCATTTTCCTAATTTAAGACCATGTCCATGTGATCTGGGAACAAGAGCTGAGCTTATTGCCCTGAGTAGCCTTGGGAAGCAAACCCTACTTCTTGAGAATCCAGAAAGCTACCTTTCAACAGCTCTGCTCCCCCACCACCACCCAGAACCTGGGTCTTTTTATAAAAAGATGGTGAGACAGTTTCACTGCCTTGAAACACAAACTGAGGCACAGGACTTTAAACTTCCCACAGCGGAGTTCCCTCCTGCAAGACACAGAGGGGGACATAGTATAGGGGTTCCTGGACCACATGCGATCCTGGGCTGCAAGCTCCTCTTGGCTCACCCTCTGCTGAGGGTAGGCTCAGGGAGCTCTGGTGGGCCTGCTGGCTCTGGGGATATGCACTGACATCAGCTCCTCTCAATCCCCAGCTTTCCCGCGCCCATAATGCGAGCCCCTGGGGCAGTCCCAATGGCTCATCCCTGTGGGCATGGCCAGTCCCCAGGATGTGTTTTTCCTGGGCTTTCACCTGTAGGACACTGGCACATGTGACCCTTGGTTGGGATATGTCTGAGGGCACCTTCCCAGGCAGCCCTAGTGGGACCAGAGGACAGGGTGCCCACGGAGCCCTTGGGCCCAGCCCTGGGCAGGAAGGACGAGCAGGGACGGCCTGTCCCTTACTGCTGGCCGCAAGAAAGGGCACAGCTGCAGCTTTGCCAGCCAGCCCTGAGTCAGGGATCAGGGACGATGAGGGGGCAGAAATAAATCACCAAGATGCACGTGGACCTGATCTTTCCTCTCTGCAGCTGGTCTGCCCTTGGACACAGGATGTGCTTACAGCTGCCTCCTGTCATTCATACAAACGCCACGTCCTTGTTACGGGGAAGAATACAGTACCAATCCCTTTGACAGAAAGCACCCCGTGGTCTTCTGTTCTGCTGCAGAGGACAACCAGCAGCCTGTTAGAGTGACAGTGTCGACAGTGGACTCGGCTCACAGGTGACAGCAGGACCAGGAAGGAAAGACTCATTCATGAGCACCTGGCTCGGGTCGAGCCTGCCCACCTGTTTCTCTCTTTGTTGGGACTCGTGGACGTGGGGCCCTGGTGCCTGGGTCCCAGCGTTGGGGGCGGGGGCATGGTCAGGGGCCCACAGAAATGCCTCCTCCCACGAGGCTGGCTACGGGGGCTGTCCCAGGGGGAGGTGTCAGGCGCACAACCAACTGGCATTCTGTCAAAGCCACGTGCAGAGTAGCAGCTCTAGAGCTCAATCTCAAGAGGAAGACGGTCAGTGGGAAGGTGGAGAAACACCACGTCCAGCAGGTGTGCACAACCCCGTGAGCTAGGCCCTGGGGACCTTGGCGGAGGCCAGGCGAGGACAGAGGGAGCAGCCGAGCGTGGTCTCTAGTGGTCTTTAGACAAGCACGGCCAGTCCTGTGGAGAGAGGAGCTGCCCAAGGCAGAGAGGGCAGGACCGGGTGACCGAGTGATGCTCGAGGGGAGGGGGGGACCAGAGTGTGCAGAGATTCCTGCCCCAGCCGGGAGCAGCGCAGGGGAGGGGGCCGGTGTGGGGCAGAGGAGGAGGAGCAGTGAGAGGACATTTCTAGGGGCCTTGTGAAGAACGGGGATCAGGAACTCAATGGATGGCCTTGCACAACCTTGAACAAATTTACCGGTAACGGTGAAAGGCTAAGACTGGATGTAAGGAGACCCAGCATCAACCAAATGAATGTGATGAAAGGAGGCGAGGGGGCCTCTGTGGCTGGGACTTCAGCCCCACAGCACCTCCCCCCAGCCTGCAGCACCCCAGAACCCCTGTTAGTCTTCAGGGCCCACTGAGGGCTGCCTCCCCCTAGACCAAAGAGGGGGGACATGAGTGCTCAGCATGCCCCAAGTCAGTGCACATACCTCTCCCAGCAACACCTTAGGGCCTTGGGGGACCTGGGCAGGTGCATTTTATCCCAGAGTGAGCCGGGGGTGGGGGGGGGGCAGGAAGGGGTGCAAAGCCCCTGGGTCACCATAGAAACAGGAGAGGGGGTGAGAGGATGGTGCATAGGTAGGAAAGTACCTCTGGGAGAACCCCTCCCCCAATCACTGCCACACAGACCCTCTCAGCATCTCCCAGCCCCTCAGAAACCACAGAAGCTGCGGCTCTGGGGAGGATGCTCAAAGACGAAATCAGGACTTCCTTGTTCCTGGAAAACCTGTCCCACCCTGGATGACTGAGCCCCAGCCAGGCCAGCGAACAAGCTCCCATCCACTGCCACACACTCCGTCCCTCATCACCTCGCCTCTTTCCCTCAGAACCGCCCCTTTGTCAGTTAAGGAGGAGAATAAAAGCCACTGCGGACTCTGGACGCTGGGCAGAGTGACTCGTGGGGGCCTGTGAGTCACTGTCCAGGTGACGGCGTGAAAGGAGCCCCGGCAGAGTCCAGGTGACCCGGCACCAGGTGCTGGGGAGACAGCCTGGAGGAAAACAGGCGATGTGGTGGCCTTTCCTGGAACTTCGGTGACATGTAAGCTACAGCTGACTTCACAGGTCTGCAAGGAGGCTCCCCCGCCCATAACCTGTTTAACGATTCACTTGTTCGGGCAATTTCAAGATGCTGCTAAAAGTTTACTCAGCCCCTTGAGAAAACAGTGAAACTGGGAGGTGAGCAGCACCCCCACTGTTTGCATGGGGTTGGGGGGCAGCTAGGGTTGGGTGTGGCAGGGCGGTAATTCCTCATCTAACTTTCTGTCCTCACTGACAGGACAATATTGGCCTGAGAGCCTCCTGTGTGCTCCACTAAAAGGGTAGTTATTTTAAAAATGCAAAGCTTACCATTAGAAACAAGAAAAAAGAAGTGAGAAACTTCATATGCCTTAATCTTCTGGACAATGAAACTGCTCTGAATGCAAAGCTGAGGCTGCAATTAATGTTCCACAGGGATGAAGTCATTTGACTCCAGAGCATCTCTACCTGGAGGCTGACAGTGGGGCACTGTCTAGTACCATATGATTTTATTTAGCTTTAAACCAAATTAAAGATGTAAACGCCAAATATAACTCATCAGAATAGCTTGTGGGATTAGAACACCCTGACATAAAGAGCTAAAGCAGCCCCTGCTTCTTTACGGTTAGTGTAACTGTTAGGATCCTTGTCCTGCCAATCATGATTTTAAAAATTACTTTCAAATGCAGTTAAAACAGAAGTCTGGTATGGAGTCCAGGATGGAACAAAGGATTGGATTTTCTGGTAGAACATTCTTGTCTAATAAAGATATATGAGCTTAAGTCATGCCATGGTTTTAAAACATTGTCAAGGATATATCTTATCGGAGAGCAAACAACTGGGAAGGCACGTTTCAGTTTGTGGCAGCAAGACTGGGGTGAGCGGGTACAGCCACATGGGCTGGGCAGTGAGCAATGCGGCCAGCGGAGGTAGACCACTTACGCCTGATGCTGCAGAGCCGGGGACAAGGCGGGAGGAGTTTCAGCATCAGTTTACTCCAGAAATCAGGAAACAACAGAAAATCCAACCAGACCAGGAGAACAACAGCTCATCAGGGAAGCCTGTACCTAAGAAGGAAGTCTGCCTGGCCTGGGAGAGCTGGGCAACTGCATGCCTGCCTGGGACGAAGCCACAACAGTCTCTCCTAAACTCATCCCCCAGAAGCCACCACCCACCCTGGGGAGGGGTCATCATCCATGGTACTTACGTTCGATGAGAAACAGAAAGCACAGGATGCCCATGGCAGCCACGATGGCCCCGGGCACGATGAAGGACAGGCCCCAGCACGTGGACACCCAGTAGCCAGCAATCAAGGAGCCCAGGATGTTGCCCACGGACGTGTGAGAGTTCCAGACTCCCATAATCAAACCTCGCCTGCAACACAGCAAGAAATGGCATGTGAGGTCTCAGGGATTCAGGGATTCAGTGGGTCAGCACGTGACCTCACAACAGTGCCTGCACCGTGCATGAGCTGGTGTAGAAATAATTGGTGCTTCCCAGGTGGCACAGTGGTAAAGAGTCCAGCTGCCAATGCAGGAGATGCGGGTTTGATTGCTGGGCCAGAAAAATTCCCTGGGGAAGGGAATGGCAACCCACTCCAGTATTCTCGCCTGGGAAATCCCATGGATAGAGGAGCCTGGAAGGCTACTGTCCACGAGGTCACAAAGAGTCAGACATGACTTAGCAACTGAGCACTCACCCAGAAATAAACAGGTGGTGCACACACCATCTCTGCAAGGCTCGGGACCGGCTGTTTATGAGACGGCTGTATCTTCACTTACTCTGACTGTATAATTACATCGCTCTTAGCTTATTCATTTTATGATTAAAAGAGGAAAGCGGCCTTTTCCTGAAATTCTTGGAAAGCCTGAAATTTAAATTTGTGCCTTTGGAATTTAAATACAGGGCTTCCCTTGTGGCTCAGTTGGTAAAGAATCCACCTGCAATGTGGGAGACCTGGGTTAGGAAGATCCCCTAGAGAAGGGAAAGGCTACCCACTCCAGTGTTCTGGCTTGGAGAATTCCATGAACCGTATAGCCCATGGGATTGCAAAGAGTTGGACATGACTGAGCAGTTTTTACTTCATTTCACTTTACTTCCCCTGTGGTGCTAGTGGTAAAGAACTCGCTTGCAATGCAGGAGACATAAAGAAGTGGGTTAGATCCCTGCATGACGAAGGCCCCCTGGAATAGGGCGTGACAACCCACTCCAGTGTTTTTGCATGGAGAATCCCCATGGACAGAGGAGCCCCAAGGGCTACAGTCCATAAAGTCACAAAGCATTGGACACGACTGAGCAACTTAGCAAGTGTGCAATCTGAATACAATCATCTGATGAAACATCTTGTTAACAAAAGTCCATGCTGATGAACCCGCCAGATGAACATGGCTAAATAAAGCTGGATGAGTGGGTTTCCTGTTTTAGCTTCCCTATGTTGTCCAGCATCTCCAATCACTTTCTAATCATGGTCCTGGCTGTGCTGTGTGTCACACGAACATTAGGATGGCCTCTGACTTCAGTCAGGTCCAGAAATGAGTACGGCTCTGCTACCAGGTGCTGCGTGATCTTGACAGGACCTGCCAACACTTCCCTGTACCTTCCAGTCTGTGAATATGTAGCTTCTGCTTCCAAAGGCCTGGGGCAAGGCCCTGACTGATTTCTTCCAGGTTCCCGGGAGGCCAGGTAAAGCCCAGGCTGCTGGTGGGCTTGTGAGGGTGACTCAAACTCCTCCTTGCCCACAACGGGGGGCACCTCCTGGGACCAAGGCCCATCTGAATTTCAGACCCCCAAGTCCCAGAGGTTTCAAGCATCTTATCCCATAGAGTAGACTAAGGTGATTTTTCTGTAATCAATCTGAAGAAAAACTAAAAATAAAGTGGTCTAGTTTTCATCAGCAGAATGAAAGCTGCTGGAAACAGGCTGCCTTCCTCACCTGCCTTTTCCAAACCAGTTCCCAAGGCAGGTGACAACGCTGGGCCAGCCGGTGGTCTGCACAAGTCCATTGATGATCTGCAACAGAGAGCAAAGGAGAGGACCACTGAGGGGAACATGCACACGGAGGGAGCCCATGCTCAGGGCTTGGGTGCACAGCCCGGACCTCACAGGAAGAAGGGGCAGAAACCCATTCAACGGGAGCTTCAATAGCCAAACCTGTATTTTAACTATATATGTGTGCTCAGTTGCTCAATCATGTCCGACTGTTTGCGACCTCATGGACTGTAGTCTGCCAGGCTCCTCTGTCCATGGGATTTCCCAGGCAAGAATACTGGAGTGGGTTGCCATTTCCTACTCCAGGGGGTCTTCCCAACCTAGGAAATGAACTCAGGTCTCCTGCATTCCAGGCACATTCTTTACCACTGAGCCACCAGGGAAGCCCTATATATATGTATATATATATATTGGAGAAGGAAATGACAACCCACTCCAGTATTCTTGCCTGGATAAGCCCATGGACAGAGGAGCCTGGTGGGCTACAGTCCATAGGGTTGCAAAGAGTCAGACATGACTGAGCTACTGAGCACACATGTATATACCTTATTATGAGAGTAATATGTGCCTACTATGAAAATTTTAGAATAAGCAGAGAGAAGAAAGAAAAGAAAATCTCTTGCTGAGAGATGAACAGCTTGGGGCCAAGCTGTCCCATGTCTTTCCAACCTAAAACTTTATAAAAAGAGGAAAACCTTCTCTGTTTTATAGAACTGTGATGAAACCACAAATGTAGCTTATAAATTGTACATTTTTCCTCCTTCCACCATCAAGAAGGTATGGATGCTAAGGCTCCACTGAAATGAGCATAACCTTGACCTGGCAGCTGGAGAAACATTCTCCACTTGCCAAGAGCGCCCTGAGCTTTCATTGGAAGAAGGGACTTAGAAAGTGTATCGGCAACTGGCTTTGCTTTCATCTCAGCGGCCTCAGGGGACAGCTTTAGGGGACAACACAAAGCAAGGACCAACCTCCAGTCTCCTCCAACCTCCGCAGGGAAGGACTGGCTTCCGGGAGGCGGCCTGGGAGCCGCTGGTCTGGTCTCGGGGGGCAATAGGCTCAGCCTTCCCTCCAGGAACGTGCTGTGACTCTGGGGAATTCTAATTTTCTGTATTACTATAAAGTGTATATCACTTTGGTAACAAAAACAGCCAAACTCTTTGAAGTCCTGTGGTGAAAGTTGTAAGAGCAAATTACATATAATTTGCCCCATGATCTTAGAACATCCTCCTGGGTTCTCTGGAGAGCCTCAGAAGTTGAGCATCATTGTTTTGAGTCCTTTCCATGTCCAGTCAGTATTATCCACAGGGCTGCTGGCAGGGGCAGAGCCGAGTGTTCCAGGCAGCACTGGGCCTGCTAGAGGGGGCCGGCCGCATCCCCACTGACTGCCCCCAAGGCCCCTCAACCCTCTCCTCCCCTTGTCACACCCACATCCCCCAACTCTGGAGCAGTCAAATCTGTGACAGGACAGAGCATCTCAAACGCATTCAAACGAAGGCAGGAGGACTCATAGGGCTTCATGCTCCAATCCCCCTGCTGGGGTAAAATCAAATAGGATTCTTTCAGTGGCAACTCCTGACCTCAAGAAACACTTCGTGGCTGCTGGCATCTCAGAGCAGAGGAGAGAGAAGCGGCCGTGTGGTCCAGTGCTGACCTTGACTTCAGACAGGACACAGCTCTGCCGCCTCTCCCATGCTCCGCAGTCTTCTCTCTTGGCAGAGGTGACATGAACACCCCATCCCGCTCATGGTGGAAACCCAACATGCGGTGAGCCATGGACCAGACCTCACCTGAGTTATCACGTAGAACCCGAAACTGTGGATGTTGTAGAAGTACCCTACGCCAAACAGGGCAGTGAAGGCGCCACTGGCCAGCATCCCAAAGGTTAGGTAACACCGGATGGGGAGGCGCTCCCCTATTATGCCACTGAGGACGAGAAAAAAGAAAAACAAACAGGAGCAAATGAACACGCCCATAACGTAAATGACCCGGCCCTTCTTTCCGGATGCTTTCATGCTGTCCTCTGAGCTTTTAGAACTTGAAAGCACTTCAGTTTCCAGGAAGTTTCAATAACAATTATTTCTCAGTGGAGCATTTATTCTCCAGAAATCAGAGACATCCTTTAAGACTTTCTATTTAGAGTAGAAGTCACTGTCAAATAATAAAATTGAAACACTCTGACAGAAAGGGTGACTGCCAGTGGAAGAAACCGAAAAAACTTGTCCTGCTGGCTTAATCCTGTTTTATATAAAAAGAATAGCCAGGGAATATATAGTGTTTTAAAGTTGCAACTGTTGGATTGTAGACAGGTGGCAGGAAAAGGGACCACCTGGGACCTTGAGCAGGTTTCTCGACCCTCTGGCTGGCAGCAAGCCTGTGGATGAGCAGCGAAAGGGACTCTGCTGACGACCCTCCTGCCTCAACCACTGTGATCTGGTTTAAAGACCGACAGAGCCTTTTCTTTAAGGCAAAGCCTGAAACACGGGGGCAGAGCCTCTATCTTCCTTCTAAACAACAGGATGACCCAATAAAGAGCTAATCTTTCGGGAGAACTGCTTCCTAGAGCTGCCTAGGTTCTCAGACAAGTAAATTTGGTTAAGCACCTGGCAGGTGGTGGGTGTGCAATAAAATAGCTCTGGTGCTTCTGGGGAGGGTGAAAGTTTCATACTAGGGCATATATATTTAACAGGTTTTTACCACCATCACACCACGCTGCCCAGTGCCATACTAAACACTCTTTATTACTGTCCTGTAGGAAATGTCACCATGGAACAGTCTGATGTTGTCACTTATTAACTGAATAAAAAAGCTGGAGGGCAATCATTAACGATTATGAGCCTTTTCCACTCAACCCTATGGGTCTCATTTTCCTCCATGCAATCATTCTAGGAGTCAGATAAATATGAAACGTAATGAAGAATGACACCTGCCTCCCCTGGGAACAAACTCCAAAATTCTGGTCTTTCATCTCAAGAACCAATATCCTGGAGAGCTTTTCCTTTCGAATTTAGCAAAAAAAAAAAAAAAAGAAGAAAGAAAGAAAATCTACCCAGTATCATGTAAGTGACCTTTTAAACATGAAAACAGAGGAAGTGATTTAAAATTATAAACAGCATTCAGGTCATTTTTCAAGCTGAGTAGAAACATGATCACGTACAAACTTGAGAGCACCCTAGAGCTAAAGAAATTATCTACTTCATCTTGCTCACTTCAGAGAAGAGGAGCCATGTCCCTGGGAGGGCTGGCTGAGGTGTCCAAGGTCACAGACCAACTGCAGAGTCAGATGGGCCTCCAGAGAGTTACTGCTATTGCTGGGCTTTCAAAAGTCCTCCAGCCTTGCAAGACAATACTAAGCCTCAATTTGGTCTCTGTTTAAAAGTATTTAAAGAAAAGACCTAACAGAAGGGGTAGCATTCCACATTTTATCAGGCTCCTACAGGTAATGAAAGCCACACCACCCCTGATTGAAGCTGCCAGCATTGAGCTGGGTCAATGGAGGTGTCACTGGGTCTGATTTATCTATTAAACCAGCACCGTCCACATCACTAGGCTATGGGGTCACTGAAAGGCCATGCAAGGAAGCAGGCAAACCCTCGAGTCACGAGTCTACTGTGAATTTCAAGTTAGGTCATTATGAAATAAATAACCGTATTTCATAATAAAGTAATATTATTTCATAATAGCCTTTGTTGGCATGAAGAACCACCTTTGCCAATTTAAATAAGCAATGATAAAACCACTTCATTCAAACCAGGCTTCTAAGCCTCAGCATCCCTGGCACCTTGGGTGGATAATTCTTTGTGGTGAGGGGCTGTCCTGGGTCCTGTCCCACACTTAGCAGCACCCGGGTCTCTGCCCACTCGATGCCAGCAGCGCCCTCCTTCTCCAGCTGAGAAAACCAGCAGTGGCTCCAGCCTCTCCCAGCTGAGAACCACGTTTAAACACTGTTTTCCAGTAACAGAAAAACACACTCAACCTTTGGGTCCTTTTACATGATTGATTATTGGTGTCTAGGAAAACTGTAGTCTATAGGTCATAAACAGTCGACCCCAGGGTAGAATATGGCTGGTTGGCTGGTTACAGTCAAGGCCCTCGGGAACCTGAGGCTTACCCCGTCCTTCTCCGAGGCTGGGCTCGCGTTCTGTCCTGCGTCTGCTATTATTTGAACTGCGTTCAGACAAGCCCTGCTGCTCTACAGATGTATAAGTTCAACACGGCATTTCAGCAGAAACTGCCTGTCTGGGCACCAGCCACCCAGCCACCCACAGGTCCTGAGCTGGGGGGTGGGGCCCAGGGCTGGATAATAACACAGTCCGGGTGGGTCTCAGCAAAGAAGGTAAACATTTATAGGGAAACCAGAGATCCTCAAAGCTCTAAAATCTCTCTATCTGAACAAAAGTCTCTTTGGACTAAAGGCCTGGGTCCCTATAAGCCTTTTCTTTTTTTTGTTAAACCTGGTTAGAATGACACAATAGCCATTTTTAACTGACCAATCACACGTCCTATACCTGCTAACATTTACCACCTTCTCAGGCCACTTCAGAACTGGATCAAGAACGAGGTAATGACGATCATATGTAACAGATGCTGGGAACACAGACGGGCCCTCTTCTGAGCATCCTACATATACTAACTTATTTAACTCTCATCACACAGAGTCGGACACGACTGAAGTGACTTAGCAGCAGCAGTAGCAGCACACCTCTGTGAGTTAAGAACTACTGGTTCCCCAGTTTTATAAAGGGGAAACTGAGGCCCAAGGAGGTGCAGTGACTTGTCCTAAGCCACCTGAGCGAGTAGTCAAAGCCAGGATCAAATTCCAGCAACGTGTCCCTGGAGTCCACACCTCCAACTGCCCAGCAGGATGGCCTCTGGCAGGCAGGGGAGGCGCTGGTCCAGCTGAGCTGGGCATCCAGTGGGCACACCAAGCACACCCCGTGTGAACTGCTCTGATGCCAGGCAGGTTAGTAAACAGACGACAGTCCCTGAAACCAGAGGAGAGGGTGCTCTGCTGGGCTTGCTGTGTGGGGAGCTCCCGGCACCCTGCTCCAGAGTGAGCAGGTCCCTGCAGGGTTCACCGTGCATCTAACCCCGGGCCAGGATAAGCCATCTGAGGACAGTCTGCCTGGTCAGCAGGACACCTGGGGCGTGCTCTGGCTCCCATCTCACCTCAGCTCTGAGAAGAGACGAGAGGACCACTGCCTGTGGACCAGGCTGGATGTTCAGCATGCCTGAGCCTTGCTCTGCACCCAGCGGACCAGCTGGGTCTCGTGGTCCCAGTCAGACCTACCTCAGGTACATGCCGATGGCGTACGCGCACAGGAAGGAGTAGTCCAGGGCTCCGAGCAGCTGTTGGTAGTTGTCCTGATCTACACGGGTTGAGAAGCAATGGGAGAGCCACAGTGTTGCTTAGCCTTCACTAAACGTCGGCGTACGTCCAGGAGAGGGGCAGTGAAATCCTGACTTCTGCTCGCTAGGGCTGGGTGGTGTCCTCAGGTGGTAACACAGAAAACGCAGCAATGGGAAATAAAGTTGCCACGTTGCAAAATTATCACTGCATAAATATCCTCCCACGAGGTCAAATCCCAATCGCTGGGGTGAGCCTGTAGTTTCCTCGTTCTGTTTCACGTTACCCTGGCTTTGCTTCAGCATCATCACCCCCCACTCCTGCCCCGGCCAGCATCCAGCGAAGCTTTCTTGCTTCCGCCCACAGCTTATGCCCTGTCAGTCCTGACTTCTAGCTTGGACAAGTGCAACCTGCAAATGACCTTCAGTAGGGCATGCAGGCTAAGTTGCTTCAGTTGTGTCCGACTCTTGGCGACCCTATGGACCCTATGGACTGCCAGGCTTCTCTGTCCATGGGATTCTCCAGGCAAGAAAGAATACTGGAGTGGGTAGCCAAGCCCTCCTTCAGGGGATCTTCCCAACCCAGGGATCGAATTCATATCTCATTATGTCTCCTGGTTTGCAGGAAGGTTCTTTACACTAGTGCCACCTGGCAAGCCTGACCTTCAGTAGATCTAATCACTAACCCAGTGTTCCCCAACCGTTTGGGTACCTGGGACTGGTTTCATGGAAGATAATTTTCCCATGGACCAGGATAGGGGAATGGTTTCAGGATGATTCAAGCGCATTACATTTATTGTGCCTTTTGTCTCTATTATTATTTTATCAGCTCCACCTCTGATCACCAGGCAGCAGATCCTGGAGGCGGGGGACCCCTGCACTAAGGGGCAACCCTGCACACGGGCACTGGGGACACAGCAGCAGCTGAAGGCGAAACATTGGTTTGCTGGGAGGAGGGACCAGTTTGCAACTGGAGGTGTGGCTGCATCTATCCAAGGGCATCGTTACCGCTGCTAAGATCATCTGGGCCAGGGGAGCCAGGCCAGCCAGCCAGCTCTGGGGTCTCCACCTGCGGAGGAAGCCTTTGGGGTGAGCATGGGGGCGGGGGTGGGGGCTGGGGAACAGACGGAGAACTCACCGAATGGGGCCCAGCCACAGTCGGTCCCGTTGTCTGGGAGCTGGTGAGCAGGGGCAGCTCTGGCTTTTTGGCTCTGGCTGCTGAATCCGACTTTCCCATCATTTGAAGCCGTGCAGTAGCTGTGCAATTCACCCTGGGACACCCGTGGGGTGGACAGAAGCCAGAGAGAGAGAGAGAACTCAGTGGGGTTCAGGGGTGCAGCATGAGGCAGCCATCCTAGGGTGACTGCATTCTCAGGGGATAAGGCACCCCTGGGTCAGTGTCTCTGCAGGATCCACTGCATGTCTGCTGATGAGGACCTTTCCCGAGCTCCCTAGCGCCCAGTCCCTCCTAAGCAGAGACACAGCCAGCATAGCCTGGCTGAGCGGAGACACAGCCAGCATAGCCCGTACAGCCACCCAGAGACCACTGCTCAGAGCAGCCGGGCCACACCCAGGACCACGTGCCCAAAACAGATGCATGGATCCATCTTGCTGTATTTATATCATTGAAACAAGCTTCAGGTCCACACGAGGCTGAATCTCGAAATAAGCCTTACACAGGGGAGCACACATGGGAGGACTCTGGTCATGAGCTCAGGAGGAGGGAGAAGAATCCAGGTGACATTGAGAGGATTGTGGTCACCTAGAGACAGTGGGGGTAATGACGGGGGCCAGGCACAGGGAGCCCTCGAAACCTGGACAGGGGCCAGACCTCAAATATTTGCCAGGCCAGACCCTGAGGTCTGCGGACTTTACTTTGTGCAAATTGTATCTCAAAAACATGCCTAAAACTAGCTCAGGGTGCTCCTTAGGGAGGACATGCATGTTCGAAAAGTGCCATATGGCAGCCCGGGCCATCGTGGTTTGGGGACCTGAAACAGGTGACTTGTTCCTTAAAACACAAGGAGTGACAGACAGGACTCCACGCATCTGCCAGGCAGCCTGGGGGTCATGCAGTGTCGCTCCCCAGACGGCCCCCGGCTCCCACTTCTTTCCTGCTGTGGGCTTTCTGGGGTTTTTGCTACACGTGTCTCAGATGAACCAATCAGTATGAGTGAGGGTAGAAGGGAGGTGTCCTCAAGGCCAGGGAGGTGGCCCTCAGGGGGAACACTGGCCTGAGGGGCCAGGCCTGGGCGGATGTCAGGAAGGGGGCCCCGGCAGGGGCGTCTACCCCAGGGTCAAGACACACAGCAACAGGACCGCAGTGGGCTGGACCCCTGTCCGCCAGGTGCGGGCAGCCAGGAGGCCCGTCCACCACCTGCACTTCGTGGACACCCTGTCTCTTCAGAAGGGAGTCACCAAAGAGGCTGATGTCCTTTAAGAGGCCGCCTGGCCAGGGCCGTGGTTAGCCAGAGTGGACACCTCCTGATTTTACACGGACACACACCCCTGAGACCTGGCCTGGCACACAGGACGCAGCGACTCTGGCCACACGGCTTTGTCATCATCACTGGGCTCTCTTGCTATAATATAAACATGGCCGTAAAACTAGCCAAGGCTCTGCTTTCCAAACTGAAGGTAACACTCAGCAAAGAGCTTCCCTTAGCTGAGCTCATCCGCCCGGTAGTGGGGTGGGCAGCACCACCTCGGTGCCCTCGGGCCCCCTCGGGCCACTTGAGGGACAGGGCCTGGGGAGCCTGAAGCCCTGCCCTTCTCCGTGAAGCTGGATTCCAGCACCTCCCCGGCCACCTGATGCAAGCTTCTCCTGTCTTTGACCTCAGGAGCGGGTGTGTTTGCCCACCTTGCCCTGATGCTTCTCTCGGAAGCCGTCAGGGCCAGGCCCAAGGTGCCACCGATGCTGTCTATTCACCTTTCACTGAAGGAGCCCCAGGCAGGATGCAAGCGTCCTGTAGGCGGTGTGCAAGGGAGGGACCTGTGAGCAAGGCTGATGTGGGGTTCCTAACACCTGCCTCTCATGGAAATCTGCAAAGAGGACCACTGTAGATGCAGCTCCCACGGCAGGTCCACACCCTCTTTCACCATCCACGGGGGAGGGAAAGGATTAGAAAGCACCCATTTTTGCTTCATCAACAAGCAGGAGAGGGTTCCTGTTTTGGTTTGGTGTTGCTGGTCAGGGGAACAGCCTCTGAGCCAGGATCTGGGTGCCGCTGTTCCGGCTTCCAGCCTGGGCCGAGTCACGGGAGCTGAGCTCCCACCGCCCGTTACGGAGCCAGCACAGTGCAGCCCACCCCAGCGCTGCTGTAAAGGTGAGCAGGTGGAGGTGTGTGTGGAGAGCTCCTGCTCCAGTGCTTGTCCTCAGAAGCACCCAGAAGCTGGCTAAGCTGTGAGTTGGGGGTCCACCCACACTGAGGCAGCCTGACGCCTCCAGCTGCCCCTCCTCTCATTCAGCCCCTTCTCCGCCGGCTCTTTCACATGAGAAATGCAATCTCCACCCCACCCCATGGAAAGGCTGCAGCAAAAGCAACAAAAGGTTGAAGATTACTTGAGTATAATGAGTTCTGAGGATATTCCCGAAACTTGGCGCTTGCAGGAAGATAAGGATTAATAAAACTAAGATTATCTTAGTTTGTAAAAACAAAACAAACTCACCAGGTGAACTGATTCTTTTATCATAAAATCATTTGCGGGGGAGGGGGGCGGCTAGCCTTCTGTTTTCATAAAGGCAGTCTCCTTCGCAAATTTTTTACACAGGAAATTAATCAAAACACAGCAGGCAGTTATTAAAAGTCAATCAATCAGAAGACAATGCGGCAGCTGAGAAATAAGAGTTGTGAGACGCCAGGGGAGGAGGAGCAGAATGGAACGTTCTTGGTACTTGGGGCTCATGACGGTTTAATAAATGTCCATGTGATACGTAATGGAACGGGAACAGCAAAATAAACCACAAAACAAAATGAACTGCCACAGTGATTGGCAGGTGGAGGGGGAGTGGAGCAAGAGAAGACAGGTTATCAACTTGATGGAAGGAGGCAGAGAACAGCCATGACGTCATGAAGCCCTGTGTGCGGGGGAGGGGCAGGGACAACCGTGGCTGCACATGCACTTGCCCATCAGCCATTTAGGCATAATCGTCTTTTATGTACATGTACATTAATGAAGACCCTATGCTCCAAACTCTGAACCTGAACAACTACACCCTGAGAAACTCTATTTGCTCATTCATTCCAAAAACACGGGTTTGCTCTTGGGTTCTCTGGCCAAGGCCTCCTTGAAGCTGCTCATTCTAACGGAGGAGATAACCCAGGGGGAATCAGGAAGGGGTCCAGAAGATGCTGACAGCTGACAATGGGGCGGGGGGGCAGGAATCACTCGGGGGACTCGGGCGTCATCAGGAGGATGGGGTTGTGTCAGCTTCATTCCACCTTTGGATCACACGTCGAGTTTAGTATGTGTGTGTACACAGATGCACGCATGTGCACATACAAGTGTGTACATCATCTATGCCAAGTGCATATGTTTAGAAAACTTTCTAGAGCTCGTTAGGTTGTGTGGGTCCATTTATTCTAACTAGTCCTTCACGCTCCTTTTATAAAGCTCTGGGTTAAGAGAACTCTTGGAAGCAATATGCCGGAGCAGTCCTAGAAGAGAAGTGAAAGTTCTGGTGCCCACTCTGCTCTGAGTACTGGTGTCCCACCAAATTCATATGTTGAAACCTAACTCCCTGAGGTGATGGTGTTAGTAGGGGAGGCCTGTAGGAGCTGATTAGGTCATGAGGGTAGAGCCCTCATAAATGGGGTTATAGATAGCAAAGTCGCTCAGTCGTGTCTGACTCTTTGCGACCCCATGGACTGTAGCCTACCAGGCTCCTCTGTCCATGGGATTTTCCAGGCAATAGTACTGGAGTGGATTGCCATTTCCTTCTCCAGGGGATCTTCCCAACCCAGTGATCAAACCCGGGTCTCCTGCATTGTAGACAGACGCTTAACCATCTGAGCCACCAGGGAAGTCCATAAATGGGGTTAGTGCCCTTTTAAAGGGACCCCCATGCTACTCTAGCATGGAAACATATACACTACCCTACGTAAAGTAGACAACCAGTGGGAATTTGCTGTATGACTCATGGAGCTCAAACCAGTGCTCTGTGACAACCTGGAGGGGTGGGATATTGGAGATGGGAGGGAGGTTCAAGAGGAAGGGAACATATGTCTGATTCATGTTGATACAGGCAGAAACCAACAAAATATTGTAAAGCAGTTATCTTTCAATTAAAAATAATAAGATTTTAAAAAAAGGACCCCAGAGAGCTCCTCAACCTTCTAGCATATGAAGATACAAGGTGGCTGTCTGCAGGCTGGAAGAAACCTATGATGCTGGCACCATGACTGGGGAAGTCCAGACTCCAGGACCACAAGCAAGAAATGTCTGCTCTTTACAGCCATCCAGACTGTGGGGTTTTGTTACAGCAGCAAGAGTGGATGAGATAGTGCTCAGAACAGGGGGAAGAGACAAGCGGTGCCCCACTTACAGCAGCCCCTGGTGGTGGTCAGCTCATCTGTGTCACAGGTGCCACATGAAGACACACACCTGCACATGCAGACACACACCCACTTACACAGGCGTTCAGAAACACACAGGGAGGCCTCGGGGTCACTGTCTATTTTTTAATGGGATCATTCTACATGGACTTATGTACACTTTCACTCTTCTTACTCAAAAATACCTCCGAGGAATTTTTCTGCATCAACTGATTTTGCTCTAATTCATTTTTAAAGTAGTTGTACATATCAGAATATGAATTTACTATAATTTATTCAAACTTTCACCTGCTGATTAAGTTCACATAATAGCCCGGGTTTTTCCTCCCCCCTTTGCCCCCCTTTTTTTTTTATTGCCAATAAGGCTGCAATAAAGATGCTTATGCCGATATTCCTAAGTGCTTTTATTTTTATGGACAAAGTTCCCAGAAGCAGGAACTGAAGGACAAGCATTTTTAATGTCAACAGGTGTTACCCAGACACTTTCCCAAAGGTTGCAGACCCTTCGCATGTCGCCAGGGCTGTCGCTGTCTTACATGCTTTGCCCATCAGTGGGTACAAAGTGACGCACTGTTACTTGAACTTGCACTTGTAAATATCAGCAAGCTTGCACACAGTTAGTACAGCTCCTGAAATTCAGATCCCTCGCCTGTGAACTGCCTCTTCAACCCCTCCGTCCATCGTTGCTTTGGGTTTCCCCACTTTACACCCCTAAAATGGATATGATCTTGTTCTTGGATTCGTACTTTTCATTTTTCACATTCAAACCCTTAATTCTTCCATCTATTTTATATGACAGAGGTTCAATATTAGGAAGCTTCCAGGTGAATCGCCACTTATTAGATGAATTATCCTTTCCCATCACCTCTGTCACCATCCTACCGCATTTCTACAGTATTTTCTCTACTACTCTACTGACCTCCTTGTTTGTTTTCATGTAATACCATAATAATTGGATTATAGTGGCTTAAAAATGTTATCTTTTTCACACTTTGGTAATTCATTCCTGGACATTCTTTGCATACTGGAGTGGGCTGCTGTGCCTCCTCCAGGGGGTCCTCTCACCCCAGGGCTTGAACCTGAGTCTCCAGAGAGCAAGTTTCCCTCCAAAGCCTCGGTGAGCACTTCCAGTCCCTCAGCCTTTGTTTTCTGTCGGCCTCTGGACTTCAGAGCTTTCTTCTCCTGGTCCTGTGTGTGCAGAGAGAGCTGAACATTCACACTCAGATTGGTCTCTGCCCCCCGGAGAACCTGGATCCCGGCAGCCTTCTGGAGAACCCCCTGCTTTCAGGCTTTTGTCCTGGCCCAACCCAGGGCAGGGGCGGCTGGGAAGCGTCCCTCACCGAGTGTCCCTCCAGCCTCTAGGTAGGAGGCGGGGCCAGATCTAGAGCAGCTGAAAAGAGAACGAGGTTGTAACCCCACCTCCTCCCAGACCTGTTTTCATCTTTATCACTTATTTTTCCTTTTTGCTGTCTACTAAAATCAGAGAAAATGACAGATATCAGCAGTAAGTCTAAACAGAGTAGCCTCATGCTGACATGACATGTCAGATAGCTAGAAATGACACGAAAGGATGTGAATCACTATATAATTCACCGTCCCTGGTGATCAATTCTAGGGAAGCAAATATGTTTTTATTTGTTCATAAGGTGTTGATAAATATGGGTGAGAGATAATTCAAACTGTCCCGTGGGTCAACAGGATCGTCATTACTTCTAGGTTTATAAATAAGATGAGGTAATCAGGCATGTGAAAGCCCTGTAAGGCATTACAGAGGCAGGTATCACATGCAGCGGGACACGTCATCCATCTCAGAAGGCCAAGAAGCCCCTGGGTTCCGATTAGGCTAGTCCACAACCAGGCACACTGAAGGTGCTGAGTCAGACCATATATGTGTTGAGGAAAATCTGGGGGTGATGCTGTGAATGTACTCAGGTACTTAAACCTACCCTAGAGGCCCTGAAACCTTGATTGTTCATTGGAAGGACTGATGCTGAAAGTGAAGCTCCAATACTTTGGCCATCTGATGGGAAGAAGAGACTCACTGGAAAAAACCCTGATGCTGGGAAAGATTGAGAGCAGAAGGAGAAGGGAGCAACAGAGGATGAAATGGTTGGATGGCATCACCCACTCAATAGACATGAGTTTGAGGAAGCTCTGGGAGATGGTGAAGGACAGGGAAGCCTGGCGTGCTGCAGTCCGTGGGGTCGCAAAAAGTCAGGCAAAACTGAGCAACTGGACAACAGAGACCCTGAGCCAGCAAGGTCAAGAGCAGGGACCCTTAAGTCAGCCAACACCCATGGAATTCACCTGGTGTGGCCCCAGTCTTCATGGAGGAATTAGGCTCCAGAGTCTCAATTTCCTCAAAGGGATGCTCTCAGGACAACTGTGATGATGATATTAAACAAGGGACTCGTGCACCTGGTCAGGCTGGGGGCTCAGCCAGCAGCCCTTACTGTGACTGATGAAAACTCAACTAAGCTGCTCACAGGATTGCCTCATCATTAAGCCCCAAGCCCCCATCAGGGAAGCCGGGAGAGTGGTCCTGGCTACGTGGGGATGCACGCGACCATCAGAAGGAGACCCTCTGGTGTCCAGCCCACCTGCGGGCTACCCCAGTCCCAACACAGGCCCTTCACTGGTCAGACTGCTGCTGCAGGGTGACAGCTGCCCTCCACCTAGCACGTCGGGCGCTGGCCCCAGGATCCACATCCAGCCTTTTAGGCTGGATCCTGAACCTCAGGAAAGCTCCAGACCTCTCTAGCTCCTTCAGTTCTACAGCACTCACTAAGGCCCCCTCAACCATCTCTCCCATTTTCATAACTTGCCTTTCTTGAGTCATATGTTTATTTCCCTAACCAGGAAGATAGGAAGGAGCTGAATTTAAGTTTTCAGGGGTGGTTGGTCCTTGGTACTGGTTTTAGAGATGCTGGTAGAGTGGATAAAAGCCCACCATCTTTTGCCCTGTCCCTTTCTCTCTTTCGAAAACCACATTTTAAAGTCTGCAAACATTTCCACAGTTATTAAAACTTGGCATATCAAAAAAAGGGAGACTATTAAAAGTGACTTGAAGGGCTGGGGAAATTCCTACTCACTAGAACTCAAGGAGGAATGGCAGAACCCTTGGGGTGAATGGACTATGTTTCACATCCAGTGGGAATTGCTAGAGAGCAGGGAGCACAGAACTGTCCAGAGAAGCAGCAGCCTTGGCGCTGCCACTGGCCTGTAGCCCACGAGGGCAGCTGTCCGGCACTCGGGCCCCTGGGGGAGCAGAGGCTGCAGGACCACAAAGGTCAGAGGAATCACAGTCCTGGACCAGCGCCCCGCCAGTGAGGAGAAAGCAGGGGGTGAGGGGCGGGGGGGTGCGGGGCGGAGGGGGCTGTCGAACTGTAAATGAACTATCTGCGGCCCTGGATGAGTTCCTCGTCCTTCTGTAATAGTCAGAAGTCATTCAAGCCTGCTGACAGTCTGCAGGCAAAATGATGTCATTCCGATTCCTGCTATTCCCCTAAGCTATAACTGGCTATTATGTAGGAATGTCTACTTTAATCTCCTTTTCTTCAAGTCGAGTTAAATGCCTGCTTAATAACTCCTGCCCACCCATCATTCACACAGAAACCCAGTGTTCTAAGAATAATGAAGAAGCAGAACCACTGTCAGACTTAGAATGAAAATCTAATGACCGCAGAAGCAATTTGGGGAGCAATTTTAGGTCAGATATATTTGGAGAGAAAATTCATATAAGACAGAATAGATATTTAACTAAGACCTAGAATTCTGGAATGGTCAACGAATATAACTGAAAATAATACTACCCTTGAAATTATAAATCCTAAAACCATTTTAGAGATTTTAGATTCGGGAGAAAGAGAAACCAAAAAGCAGGGCAGCAAAATAGCTTACTTCTCAAACAATCCATTTTCTCCATTTATCTCACGAGTCTCCCCCACACTCCCCTCCCCCACAAGGGGCTCTTAAAGTAACTTGTTCCTTATAGAGATTACAGGCAGGAAATGAACCGAGTGCTTTGAATGGTTTCTTACCTTAACTATGCTGATAGGCTTTCGAGATAAGTGAAAACTTGCATACAGCAAAAATGTCAAAATAAAAATGAAGGCTCTGTACCTGAAACAGAAAACAGTGGCAGGGATGACATAAAATAATATAAGCTGCCACATGACACAGCAGTCCCACTCCTGGGCACATGCCAGGCAAAAACAGTTCACAAAGGCCCGTGCTCCCCTGTGCTCGCAGCAGCACCATTCACAATAACCAAGACGTGGAAACAACGTGCACATCCACCGACAGCTGAATGGATAAAGAAGGTGCGGTGTGTGTACACACACACACACGCACGCACGCACGCACGCACACACGCTCACAGTGGAATATTACTCAACCATTAAAAGGAAGGAAACAATGCCATTTGCAGCCACACAGACGGACCCAGAGATTTCATACGAAGCAAAATAGGTCAGAAAGAGAAAGGCAAACACACATGGCATCACTTATACGTGGAATCTGACACAAATGAGCTTATCCACAAAATGCAGGCAGACTCACAGACACAGAGAACAGAGCTGGGGTTGCCATGGCAGAAACCACAAGGGGGAGAGACAGAGTCGGGGCTTGGGACTGCCAGACAGAGACCATCACACACAGAATGGATAAACAGCAATGTCCCACTGTATGGCACAGGGAACTATACTTAATATCCCATGATAAACCACAACGGATAAGAATGTGAAAATGAACATAAATATGTATATCACTTTGCTGTACAGCAAACATTAAATGCAACATTGTAAATCAACTATACTTCAACAAAATAATAAAAGATGCATTAAGAATACATTGCAACTGTATTCTTAAATTTCCTAATGCTGTATGCTATTTATTCAGTCCTATATCAAAGATGAATCCTATATATCATATCACTACAATAGAATATTTAAAACAGGTGCCACTTTTACTTTGTAAATTGAAATTAAACATTCATGGGGAAAACTAATCAAAGAGGAATCTAGGACCCAGATGTACATATGTGTTTAAAGCGTAGACCAAAAAAAAAAAAAAAAAAAGATTATTTAGTTTGTAACAAAATTAACTGCAAGTGACTTACAAGCCTGCTATCCTGGGCATTTAAGATCATATTTATTTTTTTACTTTTTAGCTTCTCTGCAACTTTTTAGAAGGACACAAGAAATAAAGAAATATAAATATTTCACCGACCTCAGTGAGAACAACTCAGTGATGCCAACAAGCTATGAATAAGGTCAATGACATAAAAACTATTGGCCGAAAGCCCTGGTTTATGAGAAAAGCAGTTTGAGAGGAACAGCTGAGCTGTATGGAGCGACAGACAAGATGCTCTAGCAAGAAGATGAAAGTTTATTCTGGTCTGAACGTTTGAACCAGGCTATAGAAAAACAACCCTTCAGGGAAGAAAACAGGTCAGGAGGAAAAAGTCCTTGGCAAGAGATGACAAGGGGCTCCAGCCAGGAAGGCAGGCCCTCTGCATCTTGAGGCCCAGCCCCCAACCCTGAAGAATCCATCCTGTTCTGTTCTGGAAATGCCAGTGACCTTCAAACTGCGTGCAGGCTTCACTTGGTCATTAACCAAGGTGAAGGCAGAGGCCACAGAACCCAGAGGGGCCCCCTCTCTCTTTCTCTGCAGGGGAGCCACGACCCCAGGAGGGCGGCTCATTCTAAGGCCCTCAATATGGAAGGACCCTTGGGAGAAATGGGTGGCAGAGGAAGAGATGGTTGGATAGCATCATCGACTCAATGGACCTGAATCTGAGTGAACTCTGGGAGACTGCCATGCTGCAGTCCATGGGGTCTCAAAAGAGTCAGACATGACAGCTACGGAACAACAACTTCCTCCTATCTCCACCCACATTTCTAGTGTTGTGATTTAGTTCTCAAGGCCAGCTTCCTACACTAACATAAAGACTCCTAGGGGTATCTGCCTCTCTGGCCACCAGAAAAGTAAGTAAGTGAAGTCGCTCAGTCATGTCTGAGACTTCGCGACCCCATGGACTGTAGCATGCCAGGCTCCTCTGTCCATGGGATTTTCCAGGCAAGAATACTGGGGTGGGTTGCCATGCCCTCCTCCAGGGGATTTTCCTGACTCAGGGATCAAACCTGGGTCTCCTGCTTTGCAGGCAGACACTTTACCATCTGAACCACCAAAGAAGTCCTAACTCCAGAAAAGGCAGGAGTTGACTATTTCCAGATTAAAAAAAAAAAAAAAGTCCTATTTCAGATGGGGAAAAAAGACCTGGCAGTACAATAGGACTCAAAACTTCAACCTCTGGAACACCTGTGCTCAGTGGGAACACACCACACCGACTTGCCAGCTTTTCAATAAACGCTTATAAAATGAATGCCCCCAGGTTCTATTCTTCAGCAAGGAAATGCTTGCTGATGAGTTTCCTAGGATTCTTTGCTCTTCAAGTCCCTGTCAATAAGCAGATAGGAAAAATGTGCAACTATAACAGAATGACTGTGTCACCTACCTCAAAGAACACAGACTGCAAGTTTGGTGGATTTGTGACCAAAGTCCAGCCTTTGTCCTTGTGTTTCTGAAAGTTGTTATCCCAGTAGGGAGTCGGGGGGCTCTCACTTCTTTGCTGGTAGCTCTCCGTGATCCCACCTACTGCTCCTCTGTGCTAACTTAGGAAGGTTCTGGACCACTGGAACTTTCAACACTTGACTCTCCAACTCACAGCTAGATCCACTGGTCACTCAGATGACCACTTGCTAGGGCTGGTGTAGGCTGGGGGCAACCCTGGTCAGCCCCCACCTGAATGCAGAGTTCCCTTTTCTCACCTCCACAAGGAGTAAGAAAACGTTCTCAGAGTGAGTCACCTCCAGCCCCTCCCGAACCAATCTGAGAGAAAGATCTGGAGCCCTCAGGGATGCTATGTACCACCAGCTTACAGGTGTGCTACCCACCAGGAGAATCTCATAATAACCTAGCCCAGAAGGATGTGGAGAGAGCGGTTCTACTTAAATGGGCCTTGGGCTCATGTTCACCACTCTCTACGCAGAACTTTCCACTTATAAACATTCTAGTTTTATTAAGAATGTTTAAAATATTAATGTTAATATTAAAATATATTTAATATATCTATTAAATAGAATAAATAAACCCAGAAATAGAGAGTTTGTCTTATGTCCAGGTCTGAAGAGCCCTAGGGCCATAATACACCTGCATTCATATCTAGGCTGTCTCAGTTGTACAGGTTATTGAAAACTAGCCAGTCATCCCAGGCCCCTGCTTCCTTCTCCAGGGCCCCTGCCTCCTTATCCTGGACCCCTGCCTCCTTCTCCTGGGCCCCTGCCTCCTTCTCCTGGGCCTCTGCCTCCTTCTCCTGGGCCCTGCCTCCTTCTCCTGGGCCCCTGCCTCCTTCTCTAGAGTCCCTGCCTCTTTGTTGGGGCCCCTGCCTCCTTCCCTCATGGGTGGTTCTGCAAGTGAAGCTCACTTGCACAGAGGCTGCAGGGTAGATGGAGGTCCCAGGACTGCCCCATGCATGGTGATGTGGACCAGAGCACAGTCATCGGGGACTACAGAGTGGAGAACTTGCCTCTGGATGTTTTCAGTTCAGTTTTGTGTGGAAGTGAAACACCCTAATGAATCAGCCCCTTTGGGAAGAGTATAAGCCGTGCCTGCCATGCTAAGTTGCTTCAGTCGTGTCCAACTTTGCAACCCCATGAACTGTAGCCTGACAGGCTCCTCTGTCCATGGGATTCTCCAGGACAGGAGAAGTGGGTTGCCATGCCCTCCCCCAGGGGGTCTTCCTGACCTAAGGATTGAACCCGGGTCTCTGTTTCCCGCATTAGCAGGTGGGTTCTTTACCACTAGTGCCACTTGGAAAGCCCCAAGAGTACCAGAAAGGGAAAGTGAGAGTCCCTCCATTGTGTCTGACCGTTTTCGACCCCATGGACTGTAGTCTGTCACGCTCCTCTGTCCATGGAATTCTCCAGGCAAGAATACTGGAGTGGGTAGCAGTTCCCTCTTCCAGGCGATCTTCCCAACCCAGGGATCCCAGGTCTCCCGCATTGCAGGCAGTTTCTTTACCACCTGAGGCGCCCAATATTGTCTAGGAAGATCAGGGCATGTTTGTAAGCCCGGGTGATAGCACTATCTCTCAGGAGGCCCATCAGACTCTGCTACTTGCTCTGTGACCTTAGCAGGGTACTCGGAGGCAACCTGCCCTGCAGAATCAGGGCAAAGGTCAACTTACACTGCACACCAGGCATTTCCTAGAGACGGAATATGTGCCTCCTGAAGAGGAACCCCTATCGTTTATTTAGAAACCATCAGATCGACTCTACTCCGTATCCTTTCTCCCTCTTTCCGGATCTTCTTATGTAGAACCCTGGGGAGATGGGAAAGGCCGGCCACTGGAGGTGAGTTTTCCCTTCCAGAAGGTCTGAACATGGCCCCACTGATCACTTTTAAAGCACAGCAGCCACACTGTGGGGTTGGTACCTTCCTAGTGGCCATGGTAACACTCTTGTCCTGGAAGGCAAGCAGACGTCTCACTTCTGGGGGTTATCCTAGGTTATGGGGATGAAAGGCCTAAATAGCCTTCCGGAAGTTCTTTCCCATTTTGTAATTCTATCCTCACCTACTTTCTTCCTTCATCATTTATGAAGTAAGGACTTTGGACAATATTTGTTTTATGCATCTTGTAGTGGATTTAATGCTATTTCCCCAAAACTGAAAGTGAAAGGTGCTCAGTCGTGTCTCACTCTTTGTGACTCCCAAAACTGACGTCCACTATAAATCTTAGAATGTGACCTTATTTTGGAAATCAGGTCTTGCAGAGGTAATTAGCTGAGGTCATACTCAACTCCTATAAAGAAAGTTGAGCACTGAAGAATTGATGCTTATGAACTGTGGTGTTTGGAGAAGATTCTTGAGAGTCCTTTGACTGCAAGAAGATCCAACCAGTCAGTCCTAAAGGAAATCAGTCCTGGATATTCATTGGTAGGACTGATGCTGAAGCTGAAGCGCCAACACTTTGGCCACCTGATGTGAAGAATCGACTCATTGGAAAAGATCCTGATGCTGGGAAAGATTGAAGGCGGGAGGAGAACAGGACGGCAGAGGATGAGATGGTTGAATGGCATCACCAACATGACGGACATGAGTTTGAGTAGGCTCTGGGAGTTGGTGATGGACAGGGAAGCCTGGCGTGCTGCAGTCCATGGGGTCACAAAGTCAGACACCACTGAGCAACTGAACTGAACTGAATACTCAACTCCAGGTGGCACTAGTGGTAAAGAACCTTCCGGCCAATGCAGGAGACCTAAGAGATGCAGGTTCAGTCCCTGGGTGGGGAAGATCCTCTGAAGGAGGAAATGGCAACCCACTACAGTATTCTTGCCTGGGAAATCCCACTGACAGAGGAGCCTAGCCAGCCATGGTCCATGGGGTCATAAAGAGACACGACTGAAGCAACTTAGCATGCATATGACATCATATAACTCACATATGACATCATATAACTCACATATGACGTCAAATCCACTGAGATCTTAAATCCAGCTATGGGTGCTCATAGAAAGCCATGGGGAGACAGAGAGAGACAGGGAGGAAAGGTTACGAGGCAATGAGGGCAGAGCAGGACAGATACTGCCATGAACAGCCAGCAGCTGCCAGAAATGGGAAGAGGCCAGAAAGTGTCCTTCTCTCAAGCCTTCTGTGAGAGCACAGCCCTGTGACACATGGATCTCAGGCTCCTCCTTCCAGATCTGTGAGAAATTAATTTCTGTTCTCTTAAGCCACCCAGCTTGTGGACTTGTTACAGCACCCCCAGGAAACTAATATAATCCAATACTTTGATTCCTGTTTTGTGTTACATTTAGGCTTGTGAATACTAAGCAAATACAATTAAAAATGAATAATTTGATCTTTAACTTCATCAGTGTTCCACTTACTTTCTGTAGTTACGTCTGACAATAGGTAGCATTCTTTGTATCTAGCAATACTACAAGACTAGCATTTGGGTTCAGAGAAGGCAATGGCACCCCACTCCAGTACTCTTGCCTGGAAAATCCCATGGGCAGAGGAGCCTGGTAGGCTGCAGTCCATGGAGTCGCTAAGAGTCGGACACGACTGAGTGACTTCACCTTCACTTTTCACTTTCATGCATTGGAGAAGGAAATGGCAACCCACTCCAGTGTTCTTGCCTGGAGAATCCCAGGGACAGGGGAGCCTGATGGGCTGCCTTCTATCGGATCGCACAGAGTCGGACACGACTGAAGTGACTTAGCAGCAGCAGCAGCAGTATTTGGGTTAACCGCAAGTTTCTAGCCATAAAAGCCCCTCCCAGCAATGCTCCTTCGAAGCATCCTCAGAAATGTCCTAGATGCTGCCTGCATTCCCAAATAAATGGCAGCCTGCTCCTAGTTCAGAGACTTAAGGGAGAATACAGCTTCCTTCCTTGAGTCTTATTTATCTAGGTAATAGGCAAATAAGAAGTTAAAAAAAAATGCTTTAGATGAGAATAACTGAACAATTGATATCCCTGGTGGCTTAGACTGTAAAGAGTCTGCCTACAATGAGGGAGACCCGGGTTCGATCCCTGGGTTGGGAAGATCCCTTGGAGAAGGAAATGGCAACCCACTCCAGTATTCTTGCCTGGAAAATCCCATGGACGGAGGAGCCTGGTTGGCTACTGTCCATGGGGTCACAAAGGGTCGGATATGACTGAGTGACTTCACTATCACTATCACTAACGACCTGGCACAGAAATGAGTAAGAAGACATCTTACTTTAGGAACAAGGAAACCACACATACCGTGATAGGAGTCCCTCCAGAGCACCCTAAAGGGGGCCATGATGCCAGCGATGTTAAGTACTGACCACCTGGTTTGGGGGCTCTCTGCCTCATTGCCCATCAGAGAAGATACCATTTTCTCTCTAGCAATTAATAACCATTTGTGGGAAAACATTCTGAGGTTAGGTAGCTAACCCAGTTGTTCACCCAACTTTCTTCCAATTTTGTGTGTCTAGTGATGCTCCTTACCTAAACCAAGCATTCCTGATGGTTTCAGAAGGTGACATTCTAGCTTGGACACTCCTGCTCTGTACTCAGTGGCTGGCATCCCACTGTGGGAAAGCTTTCCCTCCTCCCATTTATGCTTATTCGGTTATAGGAGCATGGACTCGTTTCAGTCAATGGGCTATAACTCATTACTAGTATTGTTTATTTAAAATATTATCCCAGGGACTTCCCTGGTGGTCCAGTGGCTAAGAATCTATCTGCCAATGCAGGGAATATGGGTTCAATCTCTGGTCTTGGAACTAAGATCCCACATTTCACGGAGCAACTAAACCCACTCACTGCAACTACTGAAGCCTGTGTGCCCTGAAACAAGAGAAGCTGCAGCAATGAGCAGCCTGTGAACCACAACTAGAAAGTAGCCCCCCTGCTGCAACTAGAGAAAGGCTGCATGCAGTCACGAAGAGCCTGTGGGTTACAAAGAAGACCCAGCACAGCCAACAAAAAATCTCATCTCATATTTGGCCAGTGGGAGCCACTTCATTTTTAAGCACTGTCTTATTTTTTGACACCAGGTATTCCTGGCTCATCTCACTTTCCCTGGCCCAGTGATGACACCATCCCAGTCTCCA
The DNA here is from genome assembly GCF_032405125.1 of Capricornis sumatraensis. Classification (NCBI taxonomy): domain Eukaryota; kingdom Metazoa; phylum Chordata; class Mammalia; order Artiodactyla; family Bovidae; genus Capricornis; species Capricornis sumatraensis. The sequence continues at coordinate 248,757,834 of NC_091069.1, read as the reverse complement.
AGGCTGCCTGCCTGGCTCCTTCGATAGGAAATGGTACACAGAAACCAAGATCTAGCACCAGGGGTGCTCACTGCTGCTGGGATGCTGCTGTTTCCAGGGCCTATCTCCAGCCGAGAGCAGGCATTTTACACACAGGCACCCACAACACATACACACCCAGCAACACACACAGCACACACACACACATACCTACACATACCCATACATCACACACACATATTTCTCTGCTTACCTGCTCTCCAGTTTTTCTTGATATCTTTAATTTCAACCCAGCACCACATGATTCATCCAGTCCCCTCAGCCCCACTGATATCTGTAACCCCATGACTGTCAGTGAGGAGCTGTCTCCTTTCTGTGTTATATCTGACAAAAATGCGTAAGCTGAATCTAACCATGAGGAAATGACAGACACATTCAAAAGAAAGTGAAAGTCGCTCCGTCGTGTCCGACTCTTTGAGACCCCGTGGACTACATAGTCCATGGAATTCTCCAGGCCAGAATACTGGAGTGGGTAGCCATTCCCTTCTCCAGGGGATCTTCCCAACCCAGGGATCGAACTGAGGTCTCCCGCATTTCAGGCAGATTCTTTACCAGCTGAGCCACAAGGAAGTCTATAAAATAAATGGCTTGTACCCTCCCCAAATGACAAGCTTACAGGAGACAAAGAAAGGCCAAGATATGGTTCCAAATTAAAGGAAACTAAATACACAGGATGACTAAATGCCGAGTGTGACCACACACTAGATTCTGGCCCAGGGAAAAATCTATAAAAGAAAAAGAAAAATCTATAGAAAGATTTTAAAAATCTATAGAAAAATCTATAAAAGACATTATTGGACATTTGAACATGGACTGTGGATTAGATAACAGCATTGATAGAAAGTGAAAGTGAAAGTGAAGTCGCTCAGTCGTGTCCGACCATTTGGAACCCCATGGACTGTAGCCTACCAGGCTTCTCCGTCCATGGGATTCTCCAGACAAGAATACTGGAGTGGGTTACCATTTCCTTCTCCAGGGGATCTTCCCGACCCAGGGATCGAACCCGGGTCTCCCGCATTGGAGGCAGACACTTTAACCTCTGAGCCACCAGGGAATGTTAAACTTCCTGATTTTGATCTTTGTGTGCAGTTATATGTGCTATGCTTAGTTGCTAAGTTGTGTCTGACTCTTTGTGACCCCATGGACTGTAGCCCACCAGGCTCCTCTGTCCATGGGGATTCTCCAGGCAAGAATACTGGAGTGGGCTGCCATGCCCTCCTCCAGGGGATCTTTATAACCCAGGGACAGAACCCAGCTCTGCCCCATTGAGGGCGGATTCTTTACCATCTGAGCTACCAGGGAAGCAGTTACACGAGAATATCTTATTTACAGGAAATACATACTAATGTATTTAGAAATAAAAGGGTATAATGTCTGCAACTTGCTCTCAAATGGTTCATGAAAAAGTGTGTGTGTGTGCATGTCTGTGTGCATACATCTGCACACACACACAGATGAGAGAAGATGAAAAGAAAGTGAAAGTGAAGTCGCTCAGTCGTGTCCCACTCTTTGCGACCCCATGGACTGTAGCCTATCAGGCTTCTCTGTCCATTTGCTCTGCCCTAGGCTTACTCTACTCGAGATTCAAAGTCCCAGGACAGAGAGGCTGGTTCGCCCACCTTAGGCCCTCTCCTGCCTCCTGCTGGACCTGGGCCACAGCAGAAGGTCAGAGGGATGGAGCCTCAGGGGTCCATCTCAGGCTTCTGTAAGGGGACAGAAGATCCTGAGACTCCCCTGCTGGTCACAGCTGCACACAAGGGAGGGAAGTCAGCTCCCCAAAGATCAGAGTGCTGCTAAAAATATATAAAAAATGTCCTTCGTAGGAATGTTGACACTGATTCTCTTACAGCCAAGGAAGCGGAGGTCTAGAAAGGTTAAATAACCTTTCAAGGTCAAAGAGCAAGTTTGCAGTAGAGATGGAACAGAAATGAAGACAAACATGCCATCTCTGTGCTACTCAAAGAATGGTCTGTGGACCCACAGTATCACATCACCTGGGAGATGTAGGTTCTCAGGTGCCACCCCAGGTCTACTGAGCCAGGATCAGCATTTTAACAAGTTTTGAATGATTCCCATGCACATTACAGTGTGAGAAGCAATGCTCTATCTCTGAGATTTTAACCCAAAAAAAAAGGGAGGTGGGGGTTGTGATTACAGGAGTTCTGTGTAACATTCTTATCATTTTCTCCTGTGAGTTTGAAAAATTGTATCCAAATAAAGTTATAAAAGAAAACAAAAATAAATACCCACTAAAAAAAGTTAAGTGTTGAACCACTTCTGTCTAGACTAGCACTAGATGGGAAATGAATCAACAGGCAAGCTGTTCTAGGACAAGCCAGATGTCTGAAGTCACTTCTGAGACCCCGTGGGCACACCAGCCACCAGCCTGGGCCAGAGAAGCTGCAAAGGATGTGTAGGCGGCACATGGCTGGGAGATGGAGCCTAGGGGACCCAGAACACACGCTGTGGCATAAACATCACCCTGAGCAGAAGGCATCTGAGTTTCTGAAATCTCTCATCTGCCTAAAAACAGAGCCTCCAAAACAACTCAACTGTCATCAGTCCTCCCTGGGAGCAACCGGGAGAGACTTAGTACCAGAGGCGGGAAGCACCCACCTCACACCGAAACAGACTCTGTCACAACTGTATCCTGGCCCCCTGCTAGTCTCCCAAGGGCCCGTTTACCTTTCCAAAATGTCATCTGCTTTCCCAAACGTGCCCTCCTTCTTCTCTTCCCCTGCTAAGGTGGTAATATACACCCCAAATTCTAAGGCCCCCAGGAATCACCTTTTTCTGTGAACTCCCACACACACACGTGGGTAAATCTGTCTTCTCTCTTGGGCATCTCCCTTTTGTCAGTTTAATTCACATGCCCCGAGTCATTCAACCTAACAGGGTAGAGGGAAAACACTTCTCTTCCCGACAGAGATCAGCAGGAGAGAGTGTGGCTTAGAGACCAGACAGCCCAGCTCTAGACTCCGCCCTCACCTCCAGCCTCCTCCAAGGAGTGGGTGTGGGATTCACAAGTCTCCTAGGAGAAGGACTCTCAGAGAGCACACAAGGTGCTCTCAGAACAGAAAGCGGTGTTTTGGTCTGTGTTTAACTTGTTCAGATTTCATTTTCTCTTCCAAAGTCCCAGCTCAGTGACGCCACTCATTCAGTTCAGAGTTAATACACTTATTTCACCCACCGCCATTTTACTCATCCTATCAAGATGATATTCAGTGGACTAGAAGCCACTGAGAACCCCAGAGGTTTTCAGTCTGTCTGTCACTGCAGAACCACAGGTGGACAGCTCAGCAGCGTTCCTGGTCACCACTTCCACCACGGATAAACCATTCAACAGTTATGGGCAGGGAGGGCATCCACATGTGTCTTATCAGGAAACTGGGGGTGGGGGACTTGCTGGCTGCAGGGTGGCACGGTGCCCTCGACTTACCACTGATCCCTGGAGAATGAGATGATGAAGCGAATGCCAGGGGGAAGCTGGGCCATTGACGCCTCCCTGGATGTGGAGCTTCGGTCATAAAATAAGATGTTTCATAAATAGGTTCTTAATCCCAGGAAGCGAGTAAGGATGCTCGTGGGGACTCGCCTCCTCTCTTCCCTCCAGCAGAGGCTCAGCCGTCTACAAGGAGAAGGAGGGGTGGAAAGGTCAGGTGTCGTCAGAGGCCCTGGCGGAAGTCACTGCACGCAGTGTGGTCACCCAGCCCGGAGCAGAGCCAGGCGCCACAGGGCACTCCCACCATAAAAGCCACCTGGTGGGGGTGGAGCGTCTGCCCTGCGCGGGCAGCTTATTCAACCATCACTGAAAGGAACTTCACATGATGTTCTGAGGGTGCAATGGAGAGAGAACGGCTGAATTTATCTCCATCCGGAAGGCATCCAGAGATCAACCACTCACTCTTCACCACTGCACTCCGCAGAACTGATGTTCATGCTCACAGGAGACCAGCAGGAGCCCAGAGGTCACACCAGGTGCTCAGTCACCAGAGGGCCACCAACCAGCCGGTCCTGATTCCCCCACTGGGGCCCAGGCCACGTCTGAGCTACAGTAACAGAGAGGAACATAGGCCTGACCAGGTGGTGGGTCATCAAGCCCATCATTTGACTGTGGCTTTGCAATGGAGTCTAAATATATGTAATGCCATGGGGATGAATACCTCGAATCAGCCTCCTCATTTCTCACTCCTGTGGTCACTGCAGGGGCCTTGGAAAATGGCCCCTTTCTGAGCAAGACAGGAAGAAAAGGGCAGGGAGGCCTGGCCGCCCGTCCCAAAGCCAACCTCGCCACGTGTGCTGTCTTCCAGTTTTTCTCCTATGTTTGTTGGGTGAGGAGGAATCTTGGGGACCCATGCATTACATCACAGAGCACACCATGCACTCGGGAGCATGTACGGTTCCATCTTAGTGCTTATGGAAAAGTCACAGGTTATATGGTGTTTTTAAAGAAGGCTACTTTTGATGGAACATTGATTTTGATTTAAAGCTTAGAAATATATTCAATGTCTTTAAACAACTTTCTTGAGAACAGACAAGTAACAGCCAATAGTTCTAATTTAGAGGATCTAAAATATTCCTAAGGGCCTCAGGATCCCCATGTTCACACCTGCCTTCCCTCTAGAGTGAGATTTCAAAATGTACCTTGGCGAGCCGTCACACAGCTATGAAATTAAAAGATGCTTGCTCCTTAGAAGAAAAGCTATGACAAACCTAGACAGTGTATTAAAAAGCAGAGATATCACTTTGCCAACACAGGTACGTGTAGTCAAAGCTATGGTTTTTTCAGTAGTCATGTACGAATGTGAGAGTTGGACCACAAAGAAGGTTGAATGCTGAGGAATTGATGCTTTTGAACCATGGTGCTGAAGAAGGCTCTTGAGACACCCTTGGACTGCACGGAGATCAAACCAGTTAATTCTGAAGGAAATCAGCCCTGAATATTCATTGGAAAGACTGATCCTGAAGCTGAAGCTCCAATGCTTTGGCCACCTGATGGGAAGAGCCAACTCGTTGGAAAAGACCCTGATGCTGGGAAAGATAGAGGGCAGGAAAAGGGGGTGACAGAGGATGAGATGGTTGGATGGCATCACCAACTCGATGGACATGAGTTTGAGCAAACTCAGGGAGATAGTGAAGGACAAGGAAGTCTGGTGTGCTGCAGTCCATGGGGTTGGAAAGAGTCAGACATGACTGCGGCAATGCTGAACAACAACAAGCTGTCATACCGTCCCCTGACCCCCATCTCCTCTTAGAGAGGCAATGAGGCCCCTCCTTCTGCTTCAGCCAGGAGAACTACACCTTTGCTCCTACCAGCTCATCATCCTGCTTGGAGTGCCACCTGCTCTTGTGGCTGGCCCTGGGCTGGGTAATCCCAGGCATGTCACAAACTTTCTGTTCCTTCACTTGCCCCAGCTAAAAAACAGGGATGGTGGCATCTACATTTTTGGGGTTGCTATTAAAAATGAGATGTGCGATCTGTGGACAGCCTTGAGCACAGAGCCTGGTGTGGAGGAGATGCCCAATCAGGAGGAGCTGGTTCTGTTCTCAGCAGACATCAAGAGAGGCATCAGGGGACTGCAGGCAACCACTCAGCCCCCATTCCCTGGTCTAGCACAGAGCCAGCGCCCAGGAGACGCGTGGAATCAAGCTCCACACGTGTTTCAACACTGATGTTGCTCATATCTCTAGATTTTAAAAAGATTTTATTAAAATTCTGCTCAAAATGAGTGGACTCCTACTTGGACCTAAACATACTTTGAGAAGGGGCTTCTTAGGTGGCGCTAGGGGTGAAGAACCCTCCTGGCAATGCAGGAGATATAAGAGACCAGGGCTCCATCCCTGTGTTGGAAAGGTCCCCTGGAGGAGGGCATGGCAACCCACTCCAGTATTCTTGCCTGGAGAATCCCATGGACAGAGAAGTGGGCGGGCTATGGTCCATAGGGTCGTAAAGAACTGGACACGACTGAAGTGACCACACCCATACGTTGAGAAATAATTTTTGGGTGATGACTTTAAAGTAAAGGATTTGGTCTGAATTTTACAGCGCCCAGAAATGGACGGTCAGAAGCAAATGTCCTCCTCTGTCCAGACACTGCTTCTCTAGGTACAGCTTATCTGAAAGTACCTACTGCATCTATTACACCCACTAAGGGACTGCCCTGGTGGCTCAGAGGCAAAGAATCTGCCTGCAGTGCAGGAGATGAGGGTTCAATCCTTGGGTTGGGAAGATCCCCTGGAGGAGGAAATGGCAACCCACTCCAGTATTCCTGCCTGGAGAATCCCATGGACAGAGGAGCCGATTGGGCTACAGTCCAAAGGGTAGCAAAGAGTCACATATGACTGAGCAACTAAGCATATCAACTAATCCATCAACCTCAATTCAAGGCTGGTAAAACTTGGAACTTTAAAACAAAATCCAGAAGACATTGGAAAAATCAGCAGGAAAAAAAAAATCTCGATTTCCTTTGAAAACCATGGTTCTTCCTCCTCCTATAAAATGGGTGAACTCCAGTGCTATAAATTCTCACCGTCGGTGCAATTAAGATGTGTAAACATAGTGATTTTACATGTTGGACATTAAAAGCTTGATTTAATTAGGCCCTTTCCTCCAAAGTCTGACCGGTGACCAATGATCATTCCAACGAGGGCTGGTCAAGAGCTCCGAGGACACCGCTGACAACTCTGTGCTCTCCTGCCAGCCCCATGGCTGGCCCAGAGGCTGGCCTGGGGCGCTGGACACCTGGGGCAAATTCAGGTTGGTCCAGTTTCCCTCAATCCCCTCCCCCCTCGCTTCCTCTGGGCAGGTCCCCTCCAAAGAGAGAACAGCAGAACTGGAGCTAATCACTTGGTTTAAGCCTTGTTTTTGACACATAACCCAAGTACATAAAAAGAACATGCACTTTAAAAAAAAATGGCTCTTAATAGACACCTGGAACTCACACCACCACAGCAGGGAAAAGTGTAAGAATATCCACTTTCAAAGATAACAACTTCAGAAGCACCCCACCACAGCATCTCTGTTACAATCCACAAAGCACGTTTTTATACCCATCATGTGAAAGAGTCCAGCTTAGTCTATAAACTGTAAAACTATGAAATGGAATGACCTGAAGGCAATATGAATTCTGGAGCTCTGCCTTTGGCCTCACCATTTGGGGAAGAGTCCTGTGTACTCACTGGACGTAAAAAAGAGACTCAAAGGCAAGCAATGAAGAGAATAACACAGAAAGGGTCTTCCCACAACTGAAGCTCTGTTGTCAGTAGTCAAAGCAATACCATGCATACCTTAAATAATCTACCTAAAGGCAAAGCTTTTAAGCTGGGTCTTATTTTAAGGCAAACAAGTTTTCATACATTCTTCTTTTATGAGGGAGAGAAAGAGAATGAGTGAGGGAAACTTGCTTTCCAGAGAAAACACTTTCTATGGTCTGCTTTAGGCTGTCAGCAATATTAAAGATTAATGACAATAGCCAGTATCTCTTTCCCGGGCTTCAATACAAATGCGAACCCTCCATCTCGATCGCTTTCTCCCACCAACAAGCAGCACCCCAGGTGGTGTGCACAACACAGAACCTGCAAAGGCGCTTCCAAAACCATGTGGTAAGACTCTGGGGGTCTCCAGTCCTGGGTTCTCAAGGTTGATTTTAAAAGGCCTTAAAGAAGGAGCAATGGGGGAAATTTAATCTAGTTACCAACTCAGACATCCTTAGACGATTGAAATTCGAGGGCAGGTGGGTACTCTCTAGGCGGGCAGCTCACGGAGAGGAAAGGAAAGACGGGCTAGAGAAATTCAAACCTGACGGTGGGGCGAGGGGCCTCCAGAACTGGGGTCGCAGTCCCGGGTCGCCAGGTCCCCGGGATCAGCAGGGCGGCTGCGGAGGCTGGGACAGCAGGAGGGTGGGGGCAGGAGGAAAAATAAGCCAGAAGGTCGTTGCCTCGAGGCCGGGTGACTTTCCGGGGCTCTGAGTCCTGTAAATCACTCCCGGAGGCTCCGGGCTCTGGGGACCAGCCGCTCACAGACAAACAACCCGAAGGCCCCGGGTGCGGGCGCCGGCTCCTCCCCGCGGTCGGTCCCGGAGGAGGACAGGCGGGCACGCCCCCGTCTCCGCCGCGCGACTGCCCCGCGCCCTGCTCCCCGCCCGACCCCCGGCATAGCTGTCACCGCGGCCCGGCGGCCCGGGAGGCGTCCGGGAGGACGGCTCGGCTCGCCCGCGCCCGGAGCTCCGATGGGCCGCTGCCGGCCCGGCACCGGCTCCGCGCCTCCGTCCCCGGGTCCCGGGGCGCCCGGGTGATCCCCTAGACCCACCCCCGCCAGGCTGCATCCGCCGCCCTGGGCCCGGGGGGCGCCCGGCCCGGGACGAGCACAAAGACGCGCGCCCGGCGCAGGGACCCCGGCTCTCCGCGCGTCGCCAGCGCTGGCAGGTGTCGCTCGGCCCCGGCGCCCGAGTCCCCAGGCCCGGCCGGCGCGGGCGGTGGGCAGGGGTCCGTGCATCGCAAACCCTCTCGCCGCCCGGTCCGGGTCCCCACGCCTCACCTGCGCCCCCAGGCCCGCGCCCCGCCGCCCGGCCCCGCCGCCGCGGGCGCTTCCTGTCGCGACTTCCTGGGGCGGCGCGGAGGCCCCGGCGGCCCTTTCACTTTCAGCGACCGCGGGGCGCCGGCTCGGGCCCCTCCCCTCCGCCTCATCCTCCTCCCGTCCTCCCCCGGCCCCGGAGCCGCCCGGGGGCCCTGATAGCCCGGGGACGGCGGGCGGGGCGCCCCCACGCGGAGCCCGGGGCATCGCCGCGCAGGAGTCCTCCCCGCGGCCCCAGGTCCGCCAGCACCTGCCTGCGCGCGCCCGGGCTTGAGTTCCCACTGCCGAAGAGGCGTTCCCCAAGGGCGCTTTGTCCTCAAGGCAGGTCCCACCCAGAGCGCGGCTTCCAAGGAAGGATGGCACTAAAGGGGCAGCCTTGCCGCTGCCACCTGCCCCCAACATTATTCCTATTACCTCCCCTCAGGAGTCAGACTCAGACTGACGTTGTATTAAATGAAAATGGGGCCCATGATAGCTTCATCGACCCATCTTTGATCACACCTGTGTAAGAGTGACACGTGGCTCACCTCACCTGCTCTCAGTCACCTGCTCTAGACCAGCCTCCCCTGTGCAGTCAGACATCCCCTCTCCTTAATCCCGACCCTTGGCACCGCCCCCTCCCCGCCCAAGCCTGATTATTTTCCTCCGGGACCCACAGAGCACCCAGGGTGGACACATGGCATCCAAACCCAGCCCAGGTGCCTGCTCCCAGGAAAGCAGCTCCCGGGAAGGGCCCCGTGAGACAGAAAAGAAACTCCAGGCAGAAGTGTCCGCATGGTTAAACTATGCTTGAAGCTAAAATAAATTCAACGCCTGGCCGTAAATGCCGGAGAGGTCTGTAGGAGACAGAGGGCCCAGGGCCTTGTGGCCTCTGGGCAAGCACCCACCTGAGTCTCGGGAGACCCACCCAGGGTCTCAGGGGCCCTGCTGTGCCTGGGGGACACCGTGCCATTCTTTCCCCCCTGGCTGAACTGGGTGTCAAATACCCCAGCTCTGTTGGTTGAGACGCCTCCTCCATGTGGGAAGGAGAACTGCCACTTCACTGAAGCCCGCGCTTCAGCCACAGGACGGCAGCTGCTCACCCTGCAAGGGAGGCGGCCCGTCTCCTGATTCCTGCCTCCCCTTGGTGAGGTCTGTTTTTCCCCAGACCTCCTCTCTCAGACAGTTCTCCTCCCTTCCCTAACTCTCCACTCCTGCGGATTCAAGCCTGCCCAGCCTGGCTTCCCCGTCCCTCCAAGTCACCTTGCACTCTCACCTGCCCAGGGCTCTGCTCAGGGCTCCTCAGGCTCCCAGCCTCCAAGCAAGACCTCCCTCCCCAAATCCACTTCTCCAGTACCTCAAACTGCCCTCCCAAAGCAGACTGGACCCTGGCGTTCCTGAGAAAACCCTTTCAAGACCCCCTTTTGGATCAGGAACGAGCCCCAGTCCTTACTAGCTAGAAAGCAAGACCCAAACCCACTCATGACTCCAAGACCAAAGCTCAGACTGTTCTTCAGTTTCCAAGACTTTCTCACACATCAAGTTGCTATTTCTGCCTTGGCCCTCCAGGCCAGCCTTTTCTAGTGAGCTCAAACTTCAAGACCCAGGTCAAGTATTTGTCTGTTTACTGCTTTCCCAGGGCACTACGGAAACCTCTGGGTCCTGACTTATCTATCACAATGAACACTATAGTACTGGTTATTTCTAAACCTGTCTCCTGGCCCCTAGCCTGGGACCAAAGGATTCTCAGGGTCCTGCCCAACTCAGAAGGCCTCATCCATGTTTGCCAACAGCATGAAAAGATGCGGGAGGACTCAGCACAGGGAGCCCCTCCGTTTCTACACCATTTCTCACCGAGAAAGCGATGACGCTTGTGTGGCACACCGGGGAAAACCAGAGGCACCTGAGCTGGTCTGTATAATATTTGCCAAAAATATTCATCTATCAATTTTGCTGTTGTTGTTTTAGTCACTCAGTCGTGTCTAACTCTTGTAACTCCATGGACTGTGGCCCACCAGGTTCCTCTGTCCATGGAATTTCCCAGGCAAGAATACGGGAGCTGGTTGCCATTTCCTTCTCTGGGGGATCTTCCAAACCCAGGGATCGAACATGCAACTCTTGCATCTCCTGCATTGGCAGGCGGATTCTTACCACTGAGCCACCAGGGAAGCCCTATTAATTTTACAAAGATCAAAATAGTAATATTTAACAAAATATGGTTTTTACATTAATATTTTGTATGATTGTAAGAAACATTTGAAAAGTATTAGGGAGACAGTAAATTTGTATGAAAGTTCCAAATAAAACAGTTCACACTTTGAAATGACAACATGTAATCGCTCCAGTGGGCACACCGGGTCTTATGCTTGACGTGGCTGCACGTAAGCTCAGGACGGGAGACAAGCTGGGATGTTACCACAGGGCCACTTTCTTGGTTAAAGTAGGTGATCACGTAAAAGTCTTTTTTACAATCACACACATTTCCCCAAAGTTGAAATTATATTTAAGAATCTGACACTCTTCCTTTTCTTTCAACTTGTTATGTTGACATTTCTTATGCAAATCAACAAATAAATTTCCAGCCCAGTTGACATTTCATATCCAGCATTTCAAGCTCATGACGAAGCATATGGGTCAGCACCGTAGTGCCTGCGGGCTGCCAGTGCCAGAGCTGATGGCCGGGCTTCCAGAGAGATGAGCTCAGGGCGCCCAGACCTGGGGCTGCCTCTGAACACACCTGCCTCGGTGGCCCTCGGCTTTTAACCTCAAACTTGCATGTCGAGTTCGAATTTATTTTGATTTTATTTCAGAAAAAGAGAAACAGACCCAGTGAGAGGTACAAACACTCTGATCCAACAGACATGTCTTGGGTGCCTACCGGAGCCAGCCCCGAGCCAGGCACGGGGGCCTCAGTCAACAGGGGCCTTGCTTTCCCAGGATTCATAGAGCAAAGGCGTGTGGCAGGAACAGGCTGTTCCTCTCAGAGGGAAGCTGATGTGAGCATGGGGGAGGACGCAGGTTCATTTCCTGGGGTGACCATAACAAAGGACCTCAGACATTTACGGTCTCTCAGTTCTGGGGGCCAGAAGGCCGAGCTCAAGATGTGGGCAGGGGACTTCCCTGGCGGTCTGGTGGTTAAGACGTCACCTCCCAGTGCATGCGGTGCAGGCTTGATTCCTGGCCAGGGAGCTAAGATCACACATGCCTCTCAGCCAAGAAAAAAGAACCACATAAAAACAAAACCAATACTGCAACAAATTCAACAAAAACTTTAAAAATGGCCCACATTAAGAAAAAAAAAATCTGATACAAAGAAGAAAGATGTCAGTAGGGTTGTGCTCCCTCCAAAGTCTCCAGGGAAGTTTCTGTTTCATGTCTTTCTGTCAGCTTCTGACGTCACTGGCCATCCTGGGTGTTTTTGACCTTGTCGGGGTGTGTGTGTGTGTGTTAGCCGCTCAGTCGTGTCCAACTCTTTGCAGCCCCATGGACTGCAGCCTTCCAGGTTCCTCTGTCCATGGGATTCTCCAGGCAAGATTACTGGAGAGGGCTGCCACTGCCTTCTTGTAGCTACATGGCTCTCATCAGCCTCTGTTTTCACCTTCTCCCGGCTTGTCTGCATTTACATCGTCTTTCCTCCCTCTGTCTGTATCTCTCTTTCCCTCTGCTAAGGACGCCAGTTATGCTGGATTTAGACTCCCAACTCCAGGAAGACTTCAACTAAACTCATTATATCTGCAGTGATCCTATTTTCACCAAGGCCACATTCGGAGCTTCAAGGAAGAACATGAATTTGTGGGGCGGAGCAGGGCAAAGGGGGAACATTATTTAACACAGAACAAGGCTATAAAGTTCTATATAAGCCTGAACAGTGCTAGGGAGGGCACTCCCAGGTGAGCAGCATCAGGAAGTTGGCACCTGAGGTCCGCAGAAGTCAGGGGAGTGGGCTGTCACTGGGATCCAGGGCGCTGAGGCTGCAGAGGGACTTGTTGGACTGAGAGGGACTTTAGCAGAGGAGTAGCGGGGGAAAGATTCAGGGAATCCACAGCCCCAGCTCCGCTCCGGACCTCCCACTGCCTGACCTGGGAGGGGACGGAGGCCAGGGAGCCCCCTGGACACAGTGCACCACGGGACAGATGTGGTCCTTTCCTTGCCAAGAGCTTCCAGCTAGTGGAGATGTCAGGTCACAACACCGACTCATGTTATAATAAGAGACACTGTTGTTGCTGTTTAGTTGCTAAGTTTTGTCCGACGCTTTGTGACCCCATAGACTGTAGCCCACCAGACTCCTCTATCCATGGGATTTCCCAGGCAAGAATACTGGAGTGGGTTGCCATTTCCTCCTCCAGGGGATCTTCCTGACCCAGGGATCGAACCTGAGTCTCCTGCATTGGTGGGCAGATTCTTTAACACTGTGCCACCTGGGAAGTCCAACAGGGGACATGGGTGCCAAAGCGGGTTGCCTGACCCAGACTTGGTGATCACAGGAGGTGACATGTCAGGGGCACACTAGGAGCTGGCCTAGAGCTTAGAGAAAAGAAGTCTGTGCAGAGGGAGCACTGCAGGACAGAAGCCTCTAAGACAGGCTGACTGGGGAGTAGGGATGAGCAGGGCGAGTGAGAGGGGAAGGCTGAGAACGCCGGCAGCAATCTGCGCTGTGATGACGGCTGTCTGGGAGCACAGATGGAAGGAAGGTCTAAGAGGCGAGAAAGGAGGCAAATGAGGAGGAGGAGGGTGACAGCCAACTGTTGGACCTGGGCAGTTACGTGGATGGTGGCGTCTTCACAGAGAGAGGGAACAAACAGATGACAGACTTGAGGGGCGGAGGCAGGGACAGGGAATTAGTTTACGTTTGTTGAGCGATCGGTTCCTGAAGGACCCTTCAGTGGGGATGTTGACCGGAGTTGGACACGTGTGTCTGGAGTCTGTGGAAGAACCCTAGGCTGGTGAGCGACGTGGGTGTAGACAACCAGGAGGGAAGAGAGCTTGCCAATGCCTATGGGCCAGGCAGGGAGACAGGCTGGAAGCTGAGGATGGAGCAGAGGGAAAAGCCAGAAGACTGTGATGTCCAGGAAGCCCGAGGGTGACACTGGAGGCTGCGAAGAAGTCGGGGTCTACTGACTTCACCTGGATGGGGCTAACTGAGGTTTCCATGGGTGTGGGGCAGGGTGGGTGTGGAAGAGGAGACAGCATGGAGCAGAAAACCATTCCAGGAAGGTTGGCTGTACTGAGAAAGGAAAGGCCCAATGCTGGAGAGGGACTTAGGGAGGAGAAGGGATATGTTTTAAATGTGTGGATATTTTCAAGCATAGATGGAGAGAACATAACAAAGCCCCATCAATGAGTGGCCAATTTTGTTTCCTGTCTTGACCCACTTCCTGCCCCAGGATTATTTTGCAGGAAATCCCAGACATTATATTTCACCTGTACAATTTCAGTGTATATTTCTAAAAGACACGTTTTTAAGCATAACTACTTTACCATCATCATGGCTCCCCCAAGCAAGAATAATCCCGTAGCAGCATCCACTGCCCAGACCACGCTTTCACTCCCCTGAGTGTCCTGTAAATGGTCTCATGCTCTGAGTTCACTTTCAGGTGGGGACCTGAACAGCCCACCCGCGTACCGTCTGACATGTCTCTAGGTCTCTCCATCTGGAGACTGCCCTCTGTCTTTGTCCTGAGCCATTTGTTGCTGTCATCATGGAGGCCGGGCCCTTCTTCTTGTGGAGCTTCCTACACTGTGTGCTGTGCTGACTCTCTTTATGACATGATCAAACTCATTCTTTGTGCATTTCCTTTGTATTTCCTGAAACTGGCAATGAGGTCTCGAGGTCTGATCATATTCCAGTGGATTCAAGGCAGAGAGGCACCAAGCATTGGGTCATCCTCTGCAGTATTAGACATGCCTCACCTAAATTCTGGAGATGGCAATGGCACCCCACTCCAGTACTCTTGCCTGGAAAATCCCAGGGATGGAGGAGCCTGGTAGGCTGCAGTCCATGGGGTCACGAAGAGTGGGACACGACTGAGTGACTTCACTTTCACTTTTCACTTTCATGCACTGGAGAAGGAAATGGCAACCCACTCCAGTGTTCTTGCCTGGAGAATCCCAGGGACGGGAGAGCCTGGTGGGCTGCCGTCTACGGGGTCACACAGAGTCGGACATGACTGAAGCAACTTAGCAGCAGCAGCACCTAAACTCATTACTTCATTAGAGATAGAATCCATACTTGTGAGATGCTGACATCAGAATTCCATTGTTTCCTTTTTATTTGCTGGCATACTTCTATAAAAACAAAAACCCCCGCTGGGGTTTCCCTGGTGGCTCAGTGGTAAATAATCTGACTACCAATGCAGGAGACACGGGTTCAATCCCTGGTCTAGGAAGATCCCATATACTGTGGAGCAACTCAGCCCATGTGCCAAGACTACTGAGCCCGCACTCTAGAGCCTGGGAACCACAACTAACGAGCCCGTGGGCCGCAGCTACTGATGCCCGCGTGCCCTAGAGCCTGTGCAGTAAGCCCCTGCACTGCAATGAAGAGTAACCCCTGCTCAGCACAGCTAGAGAAAGCCTGGGCAGCAACGAAGACCCAGCACAGTAAACAATACATAAATATAATTATACAAATATAATTATATATTATATATATATATATATAAAGAGAAATGTCCCCTCATCAATCATTCAATTATTCAGTTAACTCTGAGGCACAGTTCATATAGGAAAGGCAGGATATGGGTGAAATTCCTTATTCATCAGTTGCCCAGATAATGAGCTGATTTTCTAGTATTCTTCAAAAGTGAGCCATGAGTCTTCTGTGCTCTGCGTTTTCATGCTCAGCATTAGTGGGCGGAGCCACAGCCGCTGTGTTTGCATCCACTGACTTCGTTACTCTCCTCCCTGAATCTCACTGGACCACGTTGGCCAGTCCTTGGCCAGTGGGAGCCTCTTATAACTGACTCCTGGGTCCTTCTGCTGTGATCCACGCACTTGGTTTTATAGGGTGACACACTGTCCTAGGAAGCTTGTCTCACGCATATCCTGCCCAGACTGGAGTCAGCCCCTCCCCCAGGAGGCCAGGTCCTGGAGCAGCCAGAAGGGAAGGTGGGGGTGGGCAGGAAAGGGAGTTCCAAGCTTGAATGACACAAGTCCCACTCCAGGAAGAAAGACCAGGAATCCAGAGTAGGTGAGGAGGAATGAGCCTCGGGCTGGAGAAGGGGTGAAGGAGAAGGGCAGGAGCAGAGCGCAGTCCCCCTGCAGGTGAGAGGGCATGTGGTGTGGAGTCTTACCCTTGTTCCCTTTGTCACTGAAAGGAGTCAGTCATGAAAGTGAAGAGGGAGGCGTTTGGGGGGACATCCAGAGAGTTCAGGGAAACCTCTGGGAACCTTGGGGAGGGGACAGCAGGTGCAGCTGGGAAACCAGAAGGAAGGTCATGAGATGAACATCTCTTGGTGCCAGTCTGTGAGGCAGTGCCAATGTGTCCGAGAGTCCAGTGGCACGGAGAGAGGACATAGCAGTGGACAGCTCCACGTGGAAGGCTCGGCTTTCACCACCCTCTATTCACAGGGAACATTCACCCCTTTCCCCTGCTCTTAAGAAAGAGGCAATTTCAACCCTGCTGGAAGGTGGGGTCATCCATGTGAGAGAGGCACCAAAAATGAGCACCTACTGTTTACCTGAAGAACTATGGACAGAGGTTCAGGACATTGTACAGGAGGCAGTGATCAAGACCATCCCCAAGAAAAAGAAATGCAAAAAGGCAAAATGGCTGTCTGAGGCGGACTTACAAACAGCTTCCCTTGTAGGGCCTCCCTTGTAGTTCAGTTGGTAAAGAATCTGCCCGCAGTGCAGGAGACCCTGGTTCAATCCCTGGGTCAGAAAGATTCCCTGGAGAAGGAAATGGCAACCCCCTCCAGTATCCCTGCCTGGAAAATCTCACAAACACCGGAGCCTGGTAGGCTGCAGTCCATGGGGTCACAAAGAGTCCGGCATGACTGAGCGACTGACACTTACTTACTTACAAACAGCTGAGAAAAGAAGAGAAGTGAAAGGCAAAAGAGAAAAGAGAAGATATACCTATCTGAATACAGAGTCCTAAAGAATAGCAAGGAGATATAAGAAAGCCTTCCTCAGTGATCAATGCAAAGAAATAGAGGAAAACAACAGAATGGGAAAGACTAGCAATCTCTTCAAGAAATTAGAGATACCAAGGAAACATTTCATGCAAAGATGGGCAAAATAAAGGACAGAAATGATATGGACCTAACAGAAGCAGAAGATATTAAGAAGAGATGGCAAGAATACACAGAAGAGCGATACAAAAATATCTTAATGACCCAGATAACCAATCACCAAGCCAGACATCCTGGAGTCCAAAGTCAGGTGGGACTTAGGAAGTATCACTATGAACAAAGCTAGTGGAGCGATGGAATTCCAGCTGAGCTATTTCAAATCCTAAAAGACTATGCTGTGAGAGTGTCGCACTCAATATGCCAGCAAATTTGGAAAACTCAACAGTGGCCACAGGACTGGAAAAGGGCAGTTTTCATGCCAATCCCAAAGAAAGGCAATGCCAAAGAATGTTCAAACTATTGCACAATTGCACTCATCTCACACTAGCAAAGTAATGCTCAAAATTCTCCAAGCCAGGCTTCAACAGTACATGAACAGTGAACTTCCAGATGTTCAAGCTGGATTTAGAAAAGGAAGAGGAACCAGAGTTCAAATTGCCAACATCTGCTGGATCATTGAAAAAGAAAGAGAGTTCCAGAAAAAACATCTACTTCTGCTTTATTGACTATGGCAAAGCCCTTAACTGTGTGGATCACAACAAACTGTGGAAAATTCTGAAAGAGATGGGAATACCAGACCACCTTACCTGCTTCCTGAGAAATCTGTATGCAGGTCAAGAAGCAAAAGTTAGAACTGGACATGGAACAACGGACTGGTTCCAAATTGGGCAAGGAGTATGTCAAGGCTGTATGTTGTCGCCCTGCTTATCTAACTTATACGCAGAGTGTGAAATGTGAAGTTGCTCAGTCGTGTCCGACTCTTTGCGGCCCCATGGACCATAGCCTACCAGGCTCCTCCCTCCATGGGATTCTCCAGGCAAGAGTACTGGAGTGGGTTGCCATTTCCTTCTCCAGGGGATCTTCCCAACCCAGGGATCGAACCCGGGTCTCCAGCATTCCAGGCAGATGCTTTAACCTCTGAGCCACCAGGGAAGCCTGAGTACATCATGTGAAATGCCAGAGTGGATGAAGCACAAGCTGGAATTGAGATTGCCAGGAGAAATGTCAAGAACCTCAGATATGCAGTGACACCACTCTTATGGCAGAAAGCAAAGAGGAGCTGAAGAGCCTGTTGATGAAAGTGAAAGAGGAGAGTGGAAAACTTGGCTTAAAACACAACATTCAGAAAACGAAGGTCATGGCATCCAGTTCCATCACTTCATGGGAAATAGATGGGGAAACAATGGAAACAGTGACAGACTTTATTTTTGGGAGCTCCAAAATCACTGCAGATGGTGATTGCAGCCATGAAATTAAAAGATGTTTTCTGCTTGGAAGAAAAGCTATGACCAACCTAGACAGCATATTAAAAGCAGAGACATTACTTTGCCAACAAAGTCTGTCTAGTCAAAGCTATGGTTTGTACAGTAGTCATGTATGGATGTGAGAGTTGGACCATAAAGAAAGCTGAGCGCTGAAGAACTGATGCTTTTGAACTGTGGTGTTAGAGAAGATTCTTGAGAGTCCCTTGGACTGCAAGGAGATCAAACCATTCAATTCTAAAGGAATTTCTGAAGCTGAAACTCCAATACTTTGGACACCTGATGTGAAGAATTGACTCATTGGAAGAGACCCTGATGCTGGGAACGATTGAAGGCAGGAACAGAAGGGGGTGACAGAGGATGAGATGGTTGGATGGCATCACTGACTCAATGGACATGAGTTTGAGCAAGCTCTGGGAGTTGATGATAGACTGGAAAGCCTGGTGTGCTGCAGTCCATGGGGTCGCAAAAAGTTGGACATGACTGAACTACATGTACAATGAGCTCTATGTAGAAGCAGGGATTGCCATGAGAAATAAGACAGAGAAAAAAAAAAGGACCTTCCACCAAGAAGCTCTGTCTCTGCAGGGAAACCATGAGGCATGGCAGGTGCAAATCCAGAGAGGGCAGACATTGCCTGGGGAGGGCAGAGGTGGGTGAGGGCCCCGGCAGGGAACCTTGAGGAACCTGGGCTTCAGAACACAAGAAAATGCCTCCAGCTTCGAGGCATGGAAAGAAAGCATGAAATATTATTGGAGAGATAAGGAAAGGTAACATCAGAACATGTTTACTTACTGTGAAGGCATCTCGTTTTATCTCTACTGATCAAAAAGCAAGAATTCTAGCAGTATGGGGTGGTCAACCAGTGCACCAGGGAGGCTTTTGGTTCAGTTACTAATGTTGTTGGTAAAGAACAGAATGAAAAGCCTCCCACTAGAAGCATGTCCTGTATTGCAGGCAGACAAGAGTCCACATGCCAAGGAGTTGTGGTCCCACCAAGGACGGAGAAGCAGGCCTGCTAGGTCCGGGGGCCCAGAGAGAAGAAGGCCAGGCCTTCAGGCTTCCCTGGCGGCTCAGTGGTGAAGAATTCACCTGCTAACGCAGAAGACACAGATTCGATCCCTGATCCCACAAGACTCATAGCACCTAAGCCATGGCGTCACAATCACTGAGCCTGTGCACTACAGCCAAGCAGCCTCACCTACTGACGTCCTTCACTCGGGATCCCGTGCCAGGCAACGAAAGGAGCTACTGCGGTGAGAAGCCTGGCACTGCAATTAGAGTAGCCCTCGCTCTCCGCAGCTAGAGAAAGTCTGAGCAGTAACGAAGACCCAGCACAGACAAAGATAAATAAATGAAAAGAAGGCCAGGCCTTGGGGTGCTGCAAGCTGCCAATCTCTTGACTCAACCCTAGCTGACTCACTCTGTCCCCACCCGAGGCTCTCGTCTGGGATGGGAAGGGCCCAGGCAGCGGGGTTCAACAGTATTTAGAAACATTCTTAGGGAATGTCAGAGACTGAGCTCAGCTCCAAAACAAGAATGCTGAGAAGAGGTCTAAGCTGGACGGAACAATCTCAGGGAGCTCATAGTTTCTTTAGAAACAGAGAAAAGGGCCAGAGTGGAGAGTTGCTGCCTCTGGGCTGTGAGAAGAGGCACAAAAAGGACCAAGCCATGTTTTTTTCAAATGGAATAGTAATAATAATAAAATCAATGTAAAAAAAAAAAAAGATAGAAGGCACACACACACATGCTTAGCCTAGGCCATGACTCATTAGTGATAGGATTTTAGACCTCATGATACTGTGGTTCGGCTGGTAAAGAATCTGCCGGCAATGCGGGAGACCTCGGTTCGATCCCTGGGTTGGGAAGATCCGCTGGAGAAGGGAAAGGCTACCCACTCCAGTAGTCTGGCCTGGAGAATTCCATGGACTGTATCCTCATGGGGTTGCAAAGATTCGGACATGACTAAGCAACTTTCACATCCTGCGTTTCACACATTTTGCGGAGAGTAGCTTTGCAAATCCTGTGATAACACCTAACATGGAGGCACCTGCCCATCTGCAAGGGTGTGTGTTTTAGTCACTCAGTCATGAATGACTCTTTGTGACCCCACGGACTGGAGCCCGCCAGGCTCCTCTGTCCATGGGATTCTCCAGGCAAGAATACTGGAGTAGGTAGTCGATCCCTTCTCCAGGGGATCTTCCCAACCCAGGGATCAAATTCGCATGTCCTGCCCTGGCAGGCAGATTCTTTACTGTCTGAGCTGTCCTGTGATAACATCTAACACTGAGGCACCTGCCCATTTGCAAGGGTGGCCCTCGGCAAACTGCCTGTGTAAGACAGGGTCAGATGTCCCTGCTCCCAGCCCCCGGTGATGTTTCTTGCTTTTTTTTCTGTGCTGTAATAAGGGGAGTCGTCCCTGGAAAATGCCTGAGAGCCCTGGGAATAGCCAGACCCTGGCTCCACAGGGCCTGCTGGATATTTGCACTGACCTATGCTTTCAGCAGGAACCCCCCGGCCCCACCCCAGGGCTAACTTGTTGCTGGAGCCTGTCTGTTGCAATTCCTTCTAGTTTTAAGCCTATAGGTAGTAGGTCAGGGAGAGGAAAACAGGAATCTGGCTCATCAACAAAGGAGGGGAGTCTTACCATGCTCCCCCCGCCCCCCACCCTCTAGCTGAGGTAGTGCAGATAAACAGGATAAGAAAGTTGGAATCTTTTTTTAAAGATTTTTTTGATGTGGATCATCTTAAAGTCTTTATTGAATTTGTTACAGTATTGCTTCTGTTTTTTTATGTTTTGGTATTTTTATCCCAAGGCATGGGGGACCTTAGCCTCCAGCCAGGGATTGAACCTGCGACCCTCGCATGGGAAGGTGAAGCCTTAACCACTGGACCACCAGGGAGGTCTGCAAGTTGGAATCTTTTTATGAGGTCTTCCACAAAGCTTGACACTTTTCAGTCAAGGTGTGGTTTGGTAAATTATGTGTTATAAATCACAGGGTTGAACTTTAAATTTCCCTCTGGGCCTGTATTTGGTGATTTATGAAGAGGGGGTACGTTTATTTGAAACAATACGTTAACAGCCTGGTGGGAGAATGCGGCTACAGTGGCCCTATTCACCTTTGGATTCTGCATCTACAGATTCAACCAACCAGTGGATGGAAAACATTAAAAATATTTTTTAAAAAATTCAAGAAAGCTCCAAAACATAACACTTGAATTTGCTACACATCAACAACCATTGACACAGCACTGACGTTGTCTTAGGTGTTAGAAGTCATCTAGAGATAACCTGACTTCAGGCTAGGCTTCAACACTATGTGAACCGAGAACTTCCAAATGTACAAGCTGGGTTCAGAAAAGGCAGATGAACCAGAGATGAAATTGCCAACATCCACTGGATCATAGAGAAAACAACAGAATTTCAGAAAAACATCTACTTCTCTTTTACTGACTATGCAGATAGCTTTGACAGTGTGAATCACAACAAACTGAAAAATTCTTTTTTTCTTTTTTTTGAAAATTCTTAAAAAGATGGGAATACCAGATCACCTTACCTGGTTCTTGAGAAACCTGTATTCGGGTAAAGAAGCAAGTTAGAATTGGACATGGAACAATGGACTAGTTCAAAATTGGGAAAGGATCACCCTGCTTATTTAACTTATATGCAGAGAATATCATGTGAAATGCCAGACTGGATGAATCACAACCTGGAATCAAGACTGGCGGGAGAAATACCAACAACCTCAGATATCTAGATGATAGCACTTTAATGGCAGAAAGTGACGGGGAACTAAAGAGCCTCTTGAAGAAGGTGAAAGAGGAGAGTGAAAAAGCTGACTGGAAAATCAACATTCAAAAAACTAAGATAATGGCATTTGGTCCCATTACTTCATAGCAAAGAGAGGGGGAAAAGTGGAAGCAGTGACAGACTTTATTTTCTTGGGCTCCAAAATCACTGCAGATGGTGGCTGTAGTCATGAAATTAGAAGATGCTTGTTCCTTGGAAGGAAAGGTATGACAAACTTAGACAGCGTATTAAAAAGCAGACACATCACTTTGCCAACAAAGGTCAGTAGAATCAAAGATATGGTTTTCCCAGTAGTCATGTATGGATGCAGGAGTTAGACCATAAGGAAGGCTGGATGCTAAAGAACTGAAGCTTTTGAACTGTGGTGTTAGAGAAGACTCTTGATAGTCCCTTGGGCTGCAAGGAGACCCAACCAGTCAAACCTAAAGGAAACCAAGCCTGAATATTCATTGGAAGGACTGATGGTGAAGCTGAGGCTTCAATACTTTGGCCACATGATGCGAAGAGCCAACTCATTGGAAAAGACCCTGATGCTAGCAAAGATTGAGAGGAGGAGAAGAAGGGGGAGGCTGAGGATGGGGTGGTTAGATAACATCACTGACTCAATGGACATGAATTTGAGCAAACTCTGAGAGATAGTGAAGGACAGGGAGGCCTGGCGTGCTGTAGTTCATGAGGTCGCAAAGAGTTGGACAGGACTTAGGACTAAACAATAGCAACAGAGATAAAGTATATGGGAGGATGAGTGTGGGTTGTATGCAAATAGGATACCATTTAAAGAACTTGAGCATATTTAGAGTTTGTTATCTGCTGGAGGTGGGGTTCTAGACCCAACTCCCCACAGAAACCGAGGGGCAATTGCACTCATGTTCTCTCTACCAAACCCATCTTTTCCCAGCCAACATGGAGCCTGGGAAGGTCTGGCGGTGCACGGGGAGGCTCTCTGCCCAGGCAGCTGACTCCACCTTGCTCACCCCGGGGTGACAGTGCCAGCTGCCATCACAGCTTCCAGTGATGACCTCGGCACTCACTTGGTCACTGGAAGGCTTGGCCCTGGGCTCCCCCAGGTGCCAGCTGCCACCACAGCTTCCAGTGATGACCTCGGCACTCACTTGGTCACTGGAAGGCTTGGCCCTGGGCTCCCCCAGGTGCCACCTTTTCTAGACCACTAGGACATAGTTCACTCCAGTCACCTCCTGACTCTCCTCTTTGAGGAGGGAGAGGGGAATGGCTTGTTTACGTCTTCTGACGACTGCTGCGTTTGCTTTACGACTGCCGAGAGGCTTGTCCTAGCAGCTAGAACATCAAAAACTAGACCCAGGGAAGAGAGAGAGACATACAGACAAGCAGGGATGCCAGAACCATAGAGGCCAGGCCAGAACCTAGAGCTGAAAAAGGGCTTTTGAGGGTCATTCCACAGCTGGGGGAAGCTGGTACCCAGAGAAGACACATGAAACAGCATTTGCTTAGTAACCCACTGGAGTACAGTTTCCTCAAGTACCATCTCTATATCCTTCAAATGTGTATTGAACATTTCCATTCATTCTTTTATCAAATCTTGATTGAGTCAAAATAATTTTAAGAGGAGAGTGGAAAAAAGTGGGCTTAAAATTCAACATTCAAAAAACTAAGATCATGGCATCCAGTTCCATCATTTCATGACAAACAGATGGGGAAACAGTGACAGACTTTATTTTCTTGGGCTCCAAAATCACTGCAGATGGTGACCATAGCCATGAAATTAACAGATGCTTGCTCCTTGGAAGCAAAGCTATGACTGACTTAGACAGCATATTAAAAAGCAGAGACATTCTTTTGCCGACAAAGGTTGATCTAGTCAAAGCTATGGTTTTTCCAGTAGTCATGTATGGGTGTGAGAGTTGGACAATAAAGAAAGCTGAGCTCTGAAGACTTGATGCTTTTGAACTGTGGTGTTGGAGAAGACTTGAGAGTCCCTTGGATCGCAAGGAGATCAAACCAGTCAATCCTAAAAGAAATCAGTCCTGAATATTCATTGGAAGGACTGATGCTGAAGCTGAAACTCCAATACTCTGGCCACCTGATTAGAAGAGCTGACTGATTGGAAAAGACCCTGATGCTGGGAAAGACTGAAGGCAGGAGGAGAAGGGGATGACAGAGGATGAGATGGTTGGATGGCATCACCGACTCGATGGACATGAGTCTGAGCAAGCTCTGGGAGTTGGTGATGGGCAGGGATGGCTGCCATACTGCAGTCCATGCAGTCACAAAGAGTTGGACAAGACTGAATGAATGAACTGAAGTGAACTGAACTAAGGTGAAATGCCTCCCCCATTACTCAGTGGTAAGGAATCTGCCTGCCAATGTAGGAAGTACAAGAGGTGCAGGTTCAGTCCTAGGGTAGGGAAAATCCCCTGGAAGAGGAAATGGCAACCCACTCCAGTATTCCCACCTGGAAAATTCCATTGAAAGAGGAGCCTGGTGGGCTCACAAAGAGTCAGACAGGATTGAGCATGGACACGGACGGCAACTTTTAAGATGAAATACTATTGTTTCTGAAAACACCTTTGAAGACATTTGGGTGCGTCACCCCATAATCGTAAGCGAAAAATAAAACTACTCCAATTAAAAACAAATACATCCCCAATTAAGAAGGCTGGAAGGATAAGCAGAGGATCCAAGAAGTCTTGGAAGGCAGGGTTAGTGGTCATCTTTACTTACCTCTTTATACTTGACTGTATTTTCCCAATTTTCTGAGAGCATTTAGTAATTTTAATAACCCAAGTCTAGGCTGTGTGCTAGACTGCCGGGGTCAAGGCCCTGGTCCCCCTAGGGAGGTTGACCCAGAAACACAAGTCACAACTAGGCAGGGGGGGCAACAACCACAGCCAGAGGGGTGTCAGAAGGAGCCAGAGAGGCGTCTCGCCATCAGGAGAGGCGGCCCCAGAGGTGACATCTAGGGAAGGTACAGTTAGTCCCCTATGTATGAATGAGTTCCATTCCCAGTCCAGTTTGCTCATAAGGACAACAAATTCAGCCCAGGTACCCAATGAACACAATCAGCTATATAGTACTGTACTGGGATAGATTTATAATACTTTTCACACAAATAATCCACAAAAGAAACAACCAAAAAATGAAGGAAAAAAAAGTTAGTATTAGAACAGTATCTTGAAAAGTACAGTAGTCCAGGACACCAGCTGACATACGGGGGCTAGCACTGAGTGAACAGACAAGAAGAGTTACTGCCTGGAAGAGGGAGAGGAGGTGGGAGATTAAAGAGCTGAAGGGTCACCAGCAATAGGAGACAAAGGGCAAGCTGCAGTTTCACTCACGCCTGACGCTGATGGAATGCATGTTTGCATCTTTGAAAGTTCACAGCTTGACGATTCGTATGTAGGGGGATTACTGTATTAAAGCTGAAGAACTATCCCCCAGGTAGAGAACACGGGTCTTGTGTTTCAGAGAACAAGGGAACAACATACGAGGATCCATGAGGGTGTCCTGGAGAAATGCGATCTAAATAGTTAGCAATAGCTAAGGTAGAGGGAGAAGGAGCCCTGGGGGTGGGGCGGGGAGGGGCCTTATCTCCACAAATAATCAAGGAAATACAAAGTAAAGGCACTCTGAGACGCTGCTTTGCCCAGGAAATTAGCAGAGAAGAGAAATGACTCACAGCAGGCAGGGGAGCAGCAGCGATCAGTCACTCTGCTGGAGTGGGCAGGACTGGAGCTCCAGAAGGCAGTGCGGGCGTCGCTGTTTATAGTCTTAAGGTTCCTTCCCACCGCCCAGTAACCCTTCATCCTATACAACTGAGTTCTACAGTAGAGTCGGATTTGAGGTGTGGACAGAGACCTATGCACTCAGAGGGCTATGATTTTCCTCATTGTTTCATTCATTTCTTTAGTTGGGGGAGAGGTTCCCAGGTGTTCGCTGAGTGACTTTGTTACGTCACTGACATTTCTGAATATGTATTCTTCTGTATGCATCAAACATTATATAATCGATGACTTCAAAAGGTCAGTTCAACATGCATGTTACTTTTCCCCAGCATCTGGCGTTTCCAGAGCATTCTCATCCTCAACATCTTATTTGACCCTTATGACCTCCGACAGGTCAGGCAGCCTGATTCTGGGAAGTGTGGACATGTCACTCAGCTTGCAGCCTCCTCCTCTGCTCCTTACTCGGAGAGACTCGTCTGGCCCTGAAAGGTGCAGCCCCTTGTCCCATGGGGTCTCCCACCACCATCACTGCTGGTCATAGCAAGGTCACAGGTAATATCAGACGCAGAAACAACCTTCTTATCTGCTAGTCGGGAAGGACATTCATTTTAGAATAAGGCATTAACATGTAGCCATCAGATATGATAGCTTCAGTAAATTTTTTAATAGCATGGATTGATGTCAAATTTGTCCCAAATAAGCCTGTAATTTTTTTTTTTTCTCATTTCCTCATAACCCCTAGTATTTGACTAGGGACCCAGCACACACTCAGTCATAGTTATAACTGATATACTGAGAGAGCCCCTTGAAAATGAAGTCTGATTTAAGGAGAATGTAAAAAACAAACAAGATATAAACTAGCAGGAAAAAAGAATGTAAAACTGATATATTTTACTTTTCTTTCCTTTCCAAGTGTTGCATAAAGTACAACTCTGTTGCAAAATGCTAGCTAACACCACTGAGATAAACTTCTTCAATTGAGGGCTTACTGTGTGCCCGGCACAGCTATCAGGTCGGGGAGGGGAGGGAGGACACAGTCTGTATCCTCAAGCTGCAGCCCAACATGAAATATCTGTCCAACTTCCTGATGTTTCCCGTCTCCACCCTGGCTGACTCTACTAGACTGTCTGGTTGTGATGAATTACTGAGTAATCCCACGACCTGAGTGGAAAAGAATTTATTTCCTCTCTGGACCACAGTGTTCTCAATATCCTTCCATTAAACTGCATAACTTGGGTAGGTGTGTAGGGATCTGTATTTCCTTCTTGTCAACTGCCACGCTTATAAGAGTGATAATCATAGATTATAGCCTGCCAGGCTCCTCTGTCCATGGGATTTTCCAGGCAAGAATCCTGTAGTGGGTAGCCATTGCCTTCTCCAGGGGATCTTCCCAAGCCATGGATTGAACCCAGGTTTCCAGTAGGGCAGTCAGATTCTCTACCATCTGAGCCACCAGGAAGCTGTACTTGTATAAGAGACATAACCTCAAACAGTTAAAAGAGCTCCTTACACATAGAAACCTACTTATCTGTGTATTTCCAGAAACTTCTGTCTCTTTCCACCTTTATGGGTATTAGTGGTATTGAATATAAGCATTAAACATCATCTTTTGTTCACAGAGTAGCTTCTGACTGTCACAATTACCTGGCTGAACCATGTTTGGCAGTTTGAGCCTCTCCACGAAGACACAATTGAAAATGACCAAGATAATCTGGAGTCAAAGAGTCCCCAGAGACCTGCTGATGAACAGAATGTGTTTGTTTCTATACGAGTAACCAAAGTGTAGTTATTAACAATAATAGTGAACATTTACTATTATTGTTGAGCAACAACAATGTAATTATTAATAATAATAGCTAGTATTTACCAGCTGCTTTACTGTGTGCTGGGCACACACTAAGCTCATTATAAACATCTTATTTAGACCTCACACCAACCCTAAAAGGACAGTGAACTATTGCCTCCATTTTATTCAGAAAGAAGCAAACAAAGCTAAGATTTCAAATTTGGGTCTGACTCCTACCCACTAAATGCCATAGAAACTCTATTAAAAAAAAAAAAAAAGCAATTGCAGTGCCTGTGTCTTTATATGTATCAGTAGGTACACCTCTTAGTGTGTGTTTGTTTAAATATAGGAGTTCAGTTTTCCTGGGTTCCAAAATCATGGCAGATGGTGACTGTAGCCATGAAATTAAAAGATGCTTGCTCCTTGGAAGAAAAGCTATGACCAGCCTAGACAGCATATTAAAAAGCAGAGACATTACTTTGCCAACAAAGGTCCATCTAGTCAAAGCTATGGTTTTTCCAGTAGTCATGTATGGATGTAAGGTATGGATGTGAGACCATAAAGACAGCTTAGCACTGAAGAATTGATGCTTTTGAACTGTGGTGTTGGAGAAGACTCTTGAGAGTCCCTTGGACTGCAAGGAGATCAAACCAGTCAATCCTAAAAGAAATCCATCCTGAATGGTCATTGGAAGGACTGATGCTGAAGCTAAAACTCCAATACTATGGCTACCTGAAGCGAAGAACTGACTCATTGGAAAAGACTCTGATCCTGGGAAAGATTGAAGGTAGGAGGAGAAAGGGACGACAGAGGATGAGATACTTGGGTGCCATCACTGCCTCGATGGACATGAGTTTGAGCATGCTCCGGGAGTTGGTAATGGACAGGAAAGCCTGTCCTGCTGCAGTCCATGGGGCTGCAAAGTGTCAGACAAGACTGAGCGACTGAACTGAACTAAACTGAACTGAACTGAGGAGTTCAATTCCCAAGAATACAAGTATTTTAATAAACAACCTTCCATTTCCACAGTGAAGATGGGCCTGAATTCATTATGTTGAAAAGTTTGTGGTTTTTATCTGAGCAGTTTGTAAACAAACAGGGAACCAACCCTATTTACATCAGTCCTCTGGGACTTTTCTCTGCCGCCCACGGTCCCTGGTGGCTCAGTCGGTAAGAAATCGGCCCACAGCGTGGGAGACTTGGGTTTGATCCCTGGGTTGGGAAGATCCCCTGGAGAAGGAAATAGCAATCCAGTGCAGTATTCTTGCCGGGAGAGTCCCTTGAACAGAGGAGCTGGCGGACTGCAGTCCACGAGGTCGCAAAGTCCGACACTACTGAGCGACCTAGCAGAGCACTGCACTCTCAAGCAGGGAAGGGCCTCGACTCAGCCAGTCGCCATGGCAACTGCCTGGCAGCCCGATCCCGCTAGGAGGCGAGTCAGAAAGGTGTGGAAGATTGGAAGCGGATCCCCAGGAGGCCTCCAGGGCACTTTCCTCCCCCCGGGGTAGTCCCACCCTATAAGCACTAGGCACCTTTCTCAGCTCCTCAGCGCCGAACCTTCGACTGGGTTTCCATCACTCCTTTTCGCTGGGGGTGGGGGAGGTAGAGAGAGGAGGGGCTCTCATTTATACTAAAGAAAAGCAAAAAGATAACTTCTGCCTGGGGGAACGGAGCTCAGAGAAACCGTGGTCCTGGCCTTCTCCACTCACCCGAGACCCCGCCGCCGCCGAGCCCCTCCCTTCTCCCTCGGAGGCCTTATCTGCGCACGGATGGGGCGGGGGGCGGGGGCGGGGCGGGGCGGGGCGGGGGCGGGGCGGGGGGGAAGGGGAGAGCACGGGAACCCTCTCCCGGGGGGTGATGGGAGGGGCCGGTTGGCTGGGGGATTATGGAAGTACCTCCAGGGCCGGGGTAGGAAGTAGAAGAGGACTTCTTCCCTTTTCCTGGGAAGAAACTCCTAGTGATGGTCTTGCTGTGTGAGCGCTCTGCAGGCCTCCAGAGTTGGAAAGCTCTGCTTCTGTGATCACCAAATGCTTGCTTGTCACCTAGGGGTTAAGGGTCACAGAGGCTGGGGCTGCCTGGGGTCCCATGGACCTAATGAGGCCTTTTCTGGTCTCTCCTAGGGAGAGAGTGGGTGGGGCTCTCAGCCTGACCTGAGCGACAGCAACTTCTTTCTGGAAGCAATCTCTGGGCTAGTTGCTGCTGCAGGAGGCTGGGGGGCCAGTCCTGAAGTTTACCTCACTTTACCTTATTTGCAACTGCTAAACCTGCAGGGTAATGAAATTACTATAGATTGACTGAAAGATATTTTTGAGGGATGCTGGTGATTTAGTCAGTAAGTCATGTCTGACTCTTGTTAACCCATGGGCTATAGTCCCCCAAGCTCCTCTGTCCATGGGATTCTCCAGACAATACTGGAGAGTGTTGCCTTTTCCTTCTCCAGGGGGTCTACCCAACCCAGGGATCAAACCTGGGTCTCCTGCGTTGCAGGCAAATTCTTTACCAACAGAGCCACAAGGGACTTTGGGGGGCAGGGGGGACTCTGACTTATTTGCTTAAGGCATAAATCAAATTGTAAGTTTTAGGATCTAATAACTCAATGGCTAGACATCCAGCTGCTTATGGTGTGAGCCAGAGCAGGGTGTGTTTAAACCACTTTCAGGCTTTTTTAATCAAAGGATCTTTGAGCCAGTGGTTCTCCACTTGGTAGATGGTTAAGGTCACTTCCAGAAAACCATAGTTATTCCTTTAAATCAGAGATCTGGGGGGAGGGCAGTATACTGATTAACAGTAATAGCTTGAGTCAGATGGCATGGTTTGAATCCCACTGGCTGTGTGATTTTGAGCAATGTCTTTTACCTTTCTGTGGCTTCTTTTCCTTAGCTGTACAAGGGGGAAATGACAGTGATTATTTAATAAGACAATTCCTATAAAATTCTTCAAACACTGCCAGCACAGTCAGAACATTATTACTTCCTGGCATTGTGAGAGAAAATTTGAATTTCTGACATTTTTTTAATGTGTGGAAAAGTTAACATCTAGTTGCATATTCTTGATTGTATTTCCATTTCATTTCAGATTTCTAATATTTAAAATGTTTTGATGTTTTATTATAAAAAAGACATGGTCCACTGAATTAAATGTGGCATCTGTCAAATATAAAGAAGAAAATCACAATCATTGGTCCTTCTGAAGTCCCCACTTTTTCCCACAAGAAATGTTGTTCATTTGGGGTGTTTACAATGTTTTTAACTTTGCAGCTAGCAAACAATATAATTGTAGGGTCTTGTGCATTAATTTGCCTGTACATTGTTTTGTTTTTCTCAGAGTGATGGATTTGGGTCTGAGATGTGGTTAAGACTGCAACTTTCCATTATGCAGCTGTTTCAGAGGGAAAGGTCTGTGTGTTCTGGAAGACCTGGGGATTATTTGTATATCTGCTTTATGTGTTTGGGCTCTGTAATGCTGCCAGTTAGATCAAACTCTGTGTTTCCTCAGTCACTGCTTCCCGCCCCAGCAACATCCCACAACATGCCTTTAGGGGGAGGTGGGTATGAGAACTTTCTATTAATGATGTGTGATACTTTTGTAATATCTTTGTTGATAGCATTATATAGCTATCATAATAAATAATGTGCTAATAAAGTGTCATCTTTGATCCCCAGGGCAGCTGTTTGAGTTGGGAAGGGTTTATTCCCCTCAGTTAACAGGACAGGGATGTGAGAGTTCGACCATAAAGAAGGCTTTATGACCCATAAAGAAGGGTCAAAGAATTGATACTTTTGAACTGTGGTGCTGAAGAAGACTCTTGAAAGTCCCTTGGACAGCAATGAGATCAAATCAGTCAATCCTAAAGGAAATCAACCCTAATGTTCACTGGAAGGACTGATGCTGAAGCTGAAGCTCCAACACTTTGGCCACCTGATATGAAGAGTCAACTCATTGGAAAAGACCCTGATGCTGGGAAAGATTGGGGGCAAGAGGAGAAGGGGGTAACAGAAGATGAGATGGTTGGATGGCATCAGTGACTCAATGGACATGAGTTTGAGCAAATTCTGAGAGATAGTGAAGGACAGGGAAGCCTGGTGTGCTGCAGTTCATGGGGTCACAAAGAGTTGGACATAACTTAGTAACTGAACAAGAACAGCAGGATAGGAAACTGAGGCTCAGAGGACCGGTGAATTCCCTGAGGTCACCAAAGCTAATAGGCTGTGGGATCCCAGACTTAAAAGTTGGGCATTTTGGCTCTAGGTGAGTAATATTTCCACTAAATGAAGATGACTCTAAGACCTGTTTTCCCTCCATTGGAGAGGGCACTGGCAACCCACTCCAGTTCTCTTGCCTGGAAAATCCCATGGACAGAGGAGTCTGGTGGGCTGCAGTCCCTGGGGTGCTGGGAGTTGGACACGACTGAGTGACTTCACTTTCACTTTTCACTTTCATGCATTGGAGAAGGAAATGGCAACCCACTCCAATGTTCTTGCCTGGAGAATCCCAGGGACAGGGGTGCCTGGTGGGATGCCATCTATGGGGTTGTACAGAGTCGGACATGACTGATGTGACTTAGCAGCAGCAGCAGCAGCAGCAGATCAATTTTTTAAAGTATTAGATTTAAATAATTAAAAATTGGGAATATTATTATTATAGAAGGTATTAAACCTTAAAAGCCACTAAGAATACCATGCAATATTTAGATTTAAGATAAAACACAGTTATTTGTATAATTTGCAAAAACACATTAAGAATTAGATATACAAATGTACAGTGGCCAAGCCATAATTAAAAACTGAAGTTTGATCCACAACTTGCAGCAGCAAGCCCAGGAAACCAACCCACTATCTACAGTAACCCTCCCAGGAAACCACCCTTCTGTAGGCCAGACCCGCAGGAACTCAGTCCTTTTCTAACTGATCCAGGAGCAAACAAGAACCCCTTTAACAATAGGCTCCAAATGGGGCTTCCCAGGTGACTCAGTGGTAAAGAATATGCCTGCCAATGCAGGAGACACAGGAGACGATCTCTGGGTAGAGAAGACCCCCTGGAGGAAGAAATGGAAAACCACTCCAGTATTCTTGCCTGGAGAATCCCATAGACAGAGGATCCTGGCGGGCTACAGTCCACGGGGTCACAAAGAGTCAGACACGACTGAGCACACACACACCGCCAAATGGCCAGGACATGATTAATAGCTGAGAGTTTACCTAATTTTTGCCCCCATTTCCAGCTTAGGGCCAATCAGAGAAAGCTGAATTTCTACCCTCACCAATCACATAGGATGCTTGGGTTCTCCTGAGCCCTCCAGCAGCTTCCCCATACTCTCAGCCTCCAATCAGGATACTAAATTCTTACCTTTTTTCCTATATAAAGTTTTCCCACTCCTCTGCCTGCTTCTTAGTCTCTTTCAAAATATAAGTGATCATGACTGACCGTCTTACTAGAGCAAGCCCCAAATAAAAGTCTTTGCTTGCTCTCATTGGGTGGTCTTTGTTTATTTCCACATGCAAAATAGAGATGCTTCCAAGTATACCTGATAAAGGAAGAATATATTTGCATCTCACCAGGGGACTCTAAAGGCTCACGTGGACTGGATTTCCCTGGCTTGGTTGATCATCCACTGTGTGCAAAACACTTTTCTAGGTGCTGTGGGGAGGCAGAGATGAGGGCAGTGTGGCTCCTGAGTGTCTAATAATCAGACAACCACCTGGATGACTGTGACGTGAGACAGAGCTTGTCCTGTGTGTATGATAAAGATGGCTCAAGGTACAATGGGAATTAAGAGAAAGACAGTGAGAACAACTCACTTGAAGGATCAGAAGAAGCTGCAGGTGGAAGGTGTCCAATATATAGAGTAAAAAGTTAAAAATACAGAGAAAATATGGTTAATACATACTAATAAAAACTCACTACTTTAAATTTTGCATATTGTCA
Organism: Capricornis sumatraensis; assembly: GCF_032405125.1. Lineage (NCBI taxonomy): Eukaryota > Metazoa > Chordata > Mammalia > Artiodactyla > Bovidae > Capricornis > Capricornis sumatraensis. The sequence goes on along the minus strand of NC_091069.1, from coordinate 248,724,465 downwards.
CGCTCAGACCTTTAAACTAGATAGACAGATGGATAGATAGATAATAGACAGATGATACAGAGAGGTGAAGTCCTTTCCTCTTTTTCCAACCCTGCCCCCCTCTTCCTCCCCGGGGGCATTCTTATCATGAATTTGGAGCGTTTTCTGGAAGTGGTTCCTTAGCCAGTCTTTGAAGAATGGCTCTGGCTATAGGCAAGGCCATCAGAAGGAAGACTTCCAGGGGAAGCACCTGGCACAGGCAAAGGCACAGACGAGGGGAAGTGAAGGATGTACTGGGGACAGTGCTCACGGTTTGCTTTATCTGAATCATGTAACAAGTATAGGAAGGTGTTGATGGACCAGGAGGCTGAGAGGATGACTTGGGATTTGAATATGGAGATAGTGAATACAGCGGTCTGCATGCAGTCTGGTCTGCACGTGGGTTTCCGAGTAGAGGAGGAGGGTGAAGTGGTTAAGAGTGCCTAAGTCTGGAGACAAACAGGCTGAACCAGAGCCTATTGCCAGAGTTAACAAGGGGAGGAAGAAGGCCTGGATCAGGGTGGTGGCAAGAGGAACTGGGAAGGAGATCATGAGGGGTCCTGGGCAGACCGAGTGTCAGATAACTGGAGGGAAGCTTAAGAGAGGCCCATTTAAGAGTGGGAATGAATGTGACTGTGCGTGCGTGTGTGTGAGGGAGCAAGCTCCACTGGGAACTCTCAGGAGACTGGTCTCACATCTGAGATGGAGGAGGGCTGTCAAACCTGACTGGCATCAGGGTAGACTTGTATCTGCTAATGAGTTGGAGCTGACTCCTTGAGTCAGGAGAAGATGCTTACAAACACAAGAAAAGATATCAAAGAACGCATCTCTGTGGACCGCCAACATGGAAGGGTCAGAAGAGCCCAGAAAGGTAATGAGGGGCAGGCAGGGCCTATGGAGAGACCCAAGGAACCAAGGGCCAGGGCTGAGAAGAGTCAGTGTCCACCTCTAGGAGGGGCAAGGCCCTTTCCAGAGCTGGCCTTATGAGCTTCCTCCACCCCTTCTAGTTTCAGCATCACCCAGCCGCTGGTTAAAGGGGGTGTCCAGGTAAGAGAGCAGGTGGGTACCCAATACGCCTCAGGCCCCGCCCCCTCCCTCCTCCTTGGGTGACGATTGGCCGAGGCTCTCCTTACGTTGTTGTGACAGCACCTGAAGGCAGGCATTGGCTCCTTCCCAAGCCGTCCCGTCCCAGGCCCCACCCCTCTCTCTTCCCGGAAGGCAACCGGCGGTTGCGTCCCATTGCTATGACAGCACCCGAAGGTTAACGGTTACTCCTCCCCTGCCTCCCAGCATCTCGGCCACGGCTGGGAGGGAGAGAGCCTGGCCGCGTCTCCATGGCGACGACGGACGCGGTGGTGCAGGCAGCTGGTACCTACCGACTAGAAAGGCGCAGGCGGCAGCGGGCATCCAGACTGGGGCGAAGCCATGTCGGACCTGGGCTCGGAGGAGTTGGAAGAGGAGGGAGAGAATGATCTTGGGGTGAGAGTTCCGGGTAAGGGAGGAGCTCCCAGGGTTGCGTGGACCCTTGGAAACCGGGTTCAGAGAGTGGGGCGGCCTGGAGGCCCGCCACAGTCCCTCCGGGAGGACCAGCCAAAGACAAGGACCATGCTGGCCACAGCGGGCGCTGCGTCCTGCAAGTTGGCTCTGAAAGGTGAAACGTTATGACGTCTGCTTACCACATCCCTTCTCGCTCCCCCCTCCACCATTCCTCCTCCCGTTAAAGGCAAAGATTTCCAAATAGAAGGCTTTGAAAGCGTCCTGCTGTTACCCTCCATGCAGGCAGTTTCCTTGAATGGCTGGTCATCCCAAGCTGGACTCTTCCGACCCTTCCACGATGCCCTCTTCTCCTTCTGCCCTCAATCTTTCCCATCATCAGGGACTTTTCCAATGCTGTTCACATCAGATGACCAAAATCCTGAAGTTTCAACTTCATCATCAGTCCTTCCAATGAATATTCAGGATTGATTTCCCTTAAGATTGACTGGTTTGATCTTGTTGTCCAAGGGACTGAGAAAGGTGCCAACCTTGCGGCTCGTTTTGGGTATAATTAGGAGTCTCTGGGGAAGGAAGGGGAGTCTTTTATACATTTTGATTTAGACTAACCCTGAAACAAATTTGTAAGGTTATAAAAGTTTGCCTTATATTCTGAGCATGAATTTCTGAGCCAAACAGTGCTAGAAAAGCACAAAAACTGCAAAAACGTTTTTTTCCTGAAGCCCTTGATTTAATGTATCTGCTGCTGCTGCTGCTGCTAAGTCACTTCAGTCCTGTCTGACTCTGTGTGACCCCATGGATGGCAGCTCCCCCGCCCCTGGGATTCTCCAGGCAAGAGCACTGGAGTGGGTTGCCATTTCCTTCTCCAATGCATGAAAATGAAAAGTGAAAGTGAAGTCGCTCAGTTGTGTCTAACCCTCCGCGACCCCATGGACTGCAGCCTACCAGGCTCCTCCGTCCATGGGATTTTCCAGGCAAGAGTACTGGAGTGGGATGCCAATGTGTCTGAATTTGTGCTAATGTCTATCCAGATCCAAGTCCAGGTCAGATCATGCTCTGTGCCCTTGCCATTTCATTGTTTATTATTTACATGCTGCTGTTGCTGCTGTTGCTTCAGTCGTGTCTGACTTTGTGTGACCCCATAGACAGCAGCCCACCAGGCTTCCCTGTCCCTGGGATTCTCCAGGCAAGAACACTGGAGTGGGTTGCCATTTCCTTCTCCAATACACCCATGTAATTAGGTGCTTGAGAAACATGTCTTTTATGAAGGATAGAGACAATAGGGAAATGAGAAGCTAGTATTGTTTTTTATTGATTTACTTTAAAGATGTGTGTGTGTGTGTGTTTGTGTGTGTTAGTCGCTCAGTTGTGTCCAATTCTTTGCAACCTCATGGACTATAGCTCTCCAGGTTCCTTTGTCCATGGAATTCTCCAGGCAAGAATACTGGAGTGGGTTGCTATTCTCTTCTCCAGAGCATCTTCCCAACTCAGGGATCGAACCCAGGTCTCCTGCATTGCAGGCAGATTCTTTACCATCTGAGTCACCAGGGAAGCCCACTATAAAGGTAGATATGTAATTATTTCCTTATTGGGTTATGAGTGTTTGAACTTTAAGTCTCTTGAGTTTAAAAATAAGTTAAACTGAATTGAGTTTGGAAACTCAAGCTGACCATTGAGCCTGGTTCATTCCTCTGCTCCCCCTGTTCCTCTCCTGACATCAGAGCTTTCCTCAAGGTCAAAGCTGTCTCCAGGCCATGGACACCCAGGGATGATTTGTATTTTAAATTATGGATTATTGGAGGAAGGTGGGTTCAGGACCTGCTCCACCTGCAAATGCTATTAATAGTTCCGACATGTCCTTGTAAAGAACACAACTTGGACCATCTTTCATTTTCCCCCAAGTGGTTGGTTTTGTTTACAGTGTAAAGGATTATCATAATAAAGTGGAGGGAAAGAGTGAAAGTCGGCCGCGGACAGGTACCAGCTGTGTGAGCTTGGACTGATGCTCCGTGTCACCCAGGCCTGGAACCTACCTCACCTGTAAGACAAGGTCAAGGGTTGGGAGAATTCAGTGGAATGCTGTTGAATTTATGAAATGCTTAGCACATGGTTAGTGCTTAATAAAGAGTAGCTGTGATTATCTTCTGTCCAGGAGTATGAAGGGGAACGGAATGAGGCAGGTGAACGGCACGGACACGGGAAAGCGAGACTGCCCAATGGGGACGTATATGAAGGGAACTATGAGCATGGTAAAAGACATGGCCAGGTCAGAATCGGTGACTTGAGTGGGTGGTTTTCCCGATTTAATGCTCTATTAGCAATCATTAAATTCAGGAGTGATATAAATTATATCATCACTGTGTTTCAGGGGATCTACAAATTTAAAAATGGTGCTCGGTACATCGGAGAATATGTTAGAAACAAAAAGCACGGCCAAGGCACGTTCATCTACCCAGATGGATCGAGATATGAAGGTGAAGTGTTACCACGAAGCAAACCTTCTTGCTGGGGGGGTAGGGTGTAGGGAAGCTGTGGGGTGAGGGTAGACCCGGGGTAGTAGGGTGGAACCAGGCTGTTGGTGCTTGGTGGTTTTCTTCTCCTTGGAGTTGTTTTTTTAGATGATGATTCTTTCACTCTGGGAGGTGTTCTTACCTCTGCCGTAGCTGTAACCTCTGTGTTACATGGCAGAGTTACGTCTCAGGAAGATTCTTGCCCCCTAACATGAACCTCACTGTTGCTCCCCCCACCACTGTCACCTGTGTGATGACAAGTGAAAAGTGAAAGTGAAGTCGCTCAGTTGTGTCCAACTTTTTGCGACCCCATGGACTGTAGCCTACCAGGCTCCTCCGTCCGTGGGATTTTCCAGGCAAGGATACTGGAGTGGGTTGTCACTTCCTTCTCCAGGGGATCTTCCCCACCCAGGGATTGAAACCAGGTCTCCCACATTGTAGGCAGACTCTTTACTGTCTGAGCCACCAGGGAAGTCAATCCCAACGACAGATGAAGGCAGTTCCGACAGGCAGGGATGGGTGGTGAGCTTCGCAAACCGTGTGCAAAGGTTAGACTCTGGGCTGCTTTTCTGGGCAGAAATTGTCTAGTTTTCATCAGATTTCCAAAAAGGTCTGTGAGCCCAACCCTGGAGCTGGGGTGACAATAGGTGTGACCTTATCCAGGGACCTCATTCTGCCTTGTTTCTGCCTCCTTCTCTTAAGTGTGAGGACCAGATGGATTCACACAGGTGAGATGCTCAGAACCAGGGCTAACCGATGGTACTTGTTCAGTAAATGCAGGCGAGGGACAATGTCACTTGTGTGAGAGTGGCGTGTCTTAGCTCGGATGCCACCTTCTCAGGGGACAGGCTGGAGCAGCCTGCTTGCTGGCCACGTGAAACCAGAGCCAAAGGCTGCCTCGGGACTTCTGCTGGAACCTGAGACCATAGTGGAGAGTGTCGCTGCTCTTTCTACTAGAGATGGGATTTCTCTTTTGTTTTGTTTCATGAATCTTAGAAAACAGGCTCCAGACATAGCTCCGTCTGCTTTTTAAATCAGCTCAAAGCAATTTAATTTAGGATTTAATTTAATTCTTTCAAATCCTTATGAGCCTAATCTCATTGCGGTCATTTTGATTTCAGTGTAGATGTTAATCTAATTTGAACAACATTTCTATCTGTATATGTTATTACTATGACAAGATATATGTTCTGTATGATAAAATACGTGCATATGTGGAGATATATATGTACATACACACATGTCTGTGTGGTCCCTCCAGGGGAGTGGGCAGATGACCTTCGGCATGGCCACGGCGTGTACTACTACGTCAACAACGACACCTACACCGGAGAATGGTTTGCCCACCAAAGGTTCGATTCCCTCCTTGGACCCACAGCTCGGTTCACGTCGTGAGCACACGACCGTGACTAAGCAACAGAATCATGACCGGAGCCCACTGGGCAGTGTGGCCCTGCAGTTCATAGCTTTAGGGTGAGCCTGTGGGCAATGCCCTGCTGGTCAGGTGCGTTCCCTGGGAAACAGGCCCAAGGGCCCCAGGCCATGGAGGGCACAGGACAACATGCTGGGGCTGAACCACAGCTCCCGGGAGCCCTGGCCCTTGCCTGAGCCAACCAGCTGATGGGCAGGAGGTCACGGCTGCCCAGCAGGGGTGCCCAGCCGGGGTGCCCAGCCATGCCTGGACTGTGAGCAGGATGTGTTTTGAATGAGCCCAGATATAGACGCCATTTCGCTTGTGAGCCACATCAGCCTAAGCCCCCCTGGATTTAAATTTCTGTCTCATAAACCGGGAAGGGTTTTCAGTGCAGCAGAACCAAGTGTGTTGTGCTCTTCGTCTTCATCAGGCACGGGCAGGGTACCTACTTCTATGCAGAGACGGGCAGCAAGTACGTGGGTGCCTGGGTGAATGGCCAACAGGAGGGCGCAGCTGAGCTCATCCACCTGAACCACAGGTACCAGGGCAAGTTCTTGAACAAAAACGTAAGTCAATGGGCAGTGACATATGCCACCCCCGTGCAAAGCAGCAGCCTCCGTGCCCCACCCCCCGCCCTGCTTGTGACTATGTGTGAGCAGGAAAGAGGACAAACTCAGGCAAACCCTCCACCCGCTCCAGACAGGGAGACAGAGCTGAGCCTCTCTGCTACCCACAGAGGACAGCGTGGGCGCGGGGAGGCTTGGCTGGTCTCTGCGTCTCAGTAGCATTCACACAGCCTCCCAGCAGTGGGAATCCTTATAGCATTGGCGCATGTTGACCTTGGTCTCATAAGTAAATTGGATGTGAAATACCTACTTGTTCAAATGACTGAGCAGTTGGGCATGTGATGTTTTGACTTTCTTTCTCCTGAGAGGCCTGCAGCCTGAGCCTGGGAAGGAAGACCCCATGAGTTCCTCCCTTGAGCTCTGCACCAGCCCACCCACTCCAGGCTGCGGTGGGATTGGAGGGCTGCTCCTGGCCTTGGGCCTGGAGGTTTCCAGTTCACAGTACCCACGATGGATCATCTCTGTTTGGAGGATTCTGCGGCCTTGCTTGTCCTACTTGCCGAGCCCTAGTGGGATACAGAGAAACCCTGGATCATTTGGAATCTACCTACCACCCTGCATTTGCTGTAGCTTTGATCAGGGGTTGAACAGACACTTTCCACAAAAAGAGAGTTTTTGGAGCAAATGAAAGGTGTTAGATGTTGACATAGGGAACATCCAACTGATTTAATAAAGTTGCCCCAGATTCCAGTTTTCATTCCCATATAATTCACCCCCCTATTACAGATTCTACTTGTAGTCTCTGTAGCGCAGGCAGCTTTCCCTCAAATCTATACATTAAACATGTTTGCTGTTTTAGTCATTCAGTCGTGTCTGACCTTTGTGATCCCATGGACTATAGCCTGCCAGCCTCCCCTGTCCATGGAATTTCCCAGGCAGCAATACTAGAGTGGGTTGCCATTTCCTTCTCCACTGAATATGTCATTTTTGCAAAATTCTCCTGGGATATTTCTTTGGCACAGGGAGGTGGGTGGAGGAAAGAGAATTTAACACAAGTTGGTTGGGAGGAATCAGTGAATATGGTGAACCTAAACCAACTTGAGGGATGAGAATGAAAGTGAGACTTTGTTCTGTCAGTTAGCAGTTGCACAGGTAACACACCAGGATGTTCCACTTGTAAAACACTCTGCCTCTGGACTCCTCCCCGCCCACCTCAAGCGGCCTGGAGGTACAGATTTACACAGACAGCTCCTACAGAAGTACAGTGTGGGGATTTTAACTACACAAATAGGACCACTGTTCAGTTCAGTTCAGTTCAGTCGCTCACTCGTGTCCGACTCTCTGCAACCCCATGAACCACAGCACGCCAGGCCTCCCTGTCCATCACCAACTCCCTGAGTTCACTCAGACTCGCATCCATCGAGTCAGTGATGTCATCCAGCCATCTCATCCTCTGTCGTCCCCTTCTCCTCCTGCTCCCAACCCCTCCCAGCATCAAAGTCTTTTCCAATGAGTCAACTCTTCGCATGAGGTGGCCAAAGTACTGGAGTTTCAGCTTTAGTCCAACTCTCACATCCATACATGACTACTGGAAAAACTATAGCCTTGACTAGGTGGGCCTTAGTTGGCATAGTAATGTCTCTGCTTTTGAATATGCTATCTAGGTTGCTCATAACTTTTCTTCCAAGGAGTAAGTGTCTTTTAATTTCATGGCTGCAATCACCATCTGCAATGATTTTGGAACCCCCCAAAATAAAGTCTGACACTGTTTCCACTGTTTCCCCATCTATTTCCCATGGAGTGATGGGACCGGATGCCATGATCTTCGTTTTCTGAATGTTGAGTTTTAAGCCAACTTTTTCACTCTCTTCTTTCACTTTCATCAAGAGGCTTTTTAGTTCCTCTTCACTTTCTGCCATAAGGGTGGTGTCATCTGCATATCTGAGGTTATTGATATTCCTCCCGGCAATCTTGATTCCAGCTTGTGTTTCTTCCAGCCCAGAATTTCTCATGATGTACTCTGCATAGAAGTTAAATAAGCAGGGTGACAATATACAGCCTTCACATACTCCTTTTTCTATTTGGAACCAGTCTGTTGTTCCATGTCCAGTTCTAACTGTTGCTTCCTGACCTGCATACAGATTTCTCAAGAGGCAGGTCAGGTGGTCTGGTATTCCCATCTCTTTCAGGATTTCAGGACACAAAAATATACCCAGAGAAACATCTTCTATCTTTGTGAACATTTGGAAGTTTTTATGTTGGTTAGCTACCGGAATTGGGGAATCTACAAGTATTGATATTTTTTTTCTTATAGATGCTGGTGATTTATTGATGATTAGATGCAGTAAATGTTGTATATAACTTAGTTTCATTCTCCTTTAATAATATTGCATCACTTTTTGAGTAATTACTATGTGCCAGGCACTGTTCTAAGTATTTTACATGTATTAACTCATATAATTTAAAATAAAAGTGTACCCATTTATGTATGAGGATACAAAAAACAAAGACAGGTTAAACTGAGGCACCCAGAGTTGTTCTGTTATGTGATGGAGCTAGGATTCAAATGCCAGCAGTCTACTGTTGGAGCCTATGTTCCTAGATTTGATATTTTTTTCAAACTGTTGATGTTTTAAATGATGCCAGATACTGCCAATTGTCCTGAAAAGCTGAGCCAGTTTATACTCTGATCAACAGAATATGGGAGTCTCTTCATCACATTTTCTCACCAACATTGGATTTTATTAGTCTTTAATTTTTTTTTCAAACCTAATTGGGTAAAAAATGTTATCTCATAGTTTTAGTGTGCAGTTCACTGGTTACTGGTGAGGCCCAGCATCTTCAAATACTTCTCCTGCTAGTTTGACTTTCTTCCTTCAGAGACTTACCTGTTCACATGCTTGCTGGGAAGTTGTGAAATATAGTATAAAGCTTCAATAACGAAGACAGTGTGCTGCTAGGTTAGAGATATACGTAGTTAGTGACTTAGGTCCCAGAGTAGACAGATTCAAGCATATACAATAATTTAGCACTTGAAATGATGTCATTTCCAGTTGAAAGAAATGGTGGGGAGAAATCAAGAAATGGTGCTGGGACAGCTTGATAACAGTTTGGGAGAAAAATAAAACCAGAATTTGTCCTTCAGCATTTAGGTGAAGATACTGGGTTGGCCAAAAATTTCATTTGGGGTTTTCCATATGATGTCATGGAAAATCCAAGCACATGTTTTGGCCAACCGTACTTGCTAGAAGAAATAAATATTTAAATGTAAACAGAAAATCGCAGACAGAAAAATAGGCATTTTCTTTTCTTTTTTGAGAAAGATGGGCTTTCTAAACAGAAATATAAAGGAAAAACCAAAAGATCCCACTTGACAAACATAATCCCATATAGATTAGAAAAACACCCTAAAGAACATTTAAAACCTAAAGGACAAATGGGGTTGGGATATTTGTAACATGTAATATGTAAACCACTTATGTCAATCAACATGATTTAAATTTCAAAAATGTTGAAAAAAATTAAGCCTTGCTAATAATGTAAAAGATGTGACTTAAAATGCTGAGATCCTATTTTTTTACATATAAGAATGTAAAGATAGAACAAATGTTAATGCCCAGGAAAAACTAGGGGTTTGAGGACAAAGGGATCTTAAGTGCTGTTGTGGGAGTAAAAGTTACTCGAGGCTCATTCTGATAAAATCTATCTATCAGATTATCTACCTATCTACCTATACATACTTTTGTCCAGAAATTCAATTTCTATAAACTTACTTTGAGGAAATTATCAAGACGGTACCTAAAGATGTAGCTCAGAATACGTTTACATAGTGTTTTTTGTCAAAGTATCAGCATAACAAATATTAACAACAGTGAGTAAAATAGATGATGATTCTTGATGAAATAGCATACCACACTGACTACTGATGTTATGGAAGAATATCTCTAAATATGTTCATACTCAGTTCAGTTCAGTCACTCAGTCGTGTTTGACTCTGTGACCCCATGGACTGCAGCACGCCAGGCTTCCCTGTCCATCACCAACTCCTGGAACTTGCTCAAACTCATATCCATTGAGTTGGTGATGCCATCCAACCATCTCATCCTCTGTTGTCCCCTCCTTCTCCTGTCTTCAACCTTTCCCAGCATCTGGGTCTTTTCCAGTGAGTCAGTTCTTCGTACCAGGTAGCCAAATTTTTTGGAGCTTTAGCTTCAGCATCAGTCCTTCCAATGAATATTCAGGACGAATTTCCTTTAGGATTGCCTGGTCTAATCTCCTCGCTGTCCAAGGGACTCTCAAGAGTCTTCTCCAACACCACAGTTCAAAAGCATCAATTCTTCAGGGCTCAGCTCTCTTTATTGTCCAACTTTCACATCCATACATGACTACTGGGAAAACCATAGTTTTGACTAGATGGACCTTTGTTGGCAAAGTAATGTCTCTGCTTTTTAAATCAACTATATTTCCATAAATATTTTAAAATTATTTATTAGTAGTCCTTTTCTAGCTAGTTTGACTGTGGGTGTTGACTAAGTAAAATTTCTGTTATAAATACTTTTGTCAAGAAATAAAATGTAGTTGTTTTTTTTTTTTAAAAAACAAGTGTAGGGGGACCTACACTTTGCATTCCATTAGCTGTTCGTTTACAAAGCCATCTTTAATTTGTATTGGATTTCCCCCAGTTCCATGATATTGGATAGAGTTTATGAAGGTCACATTTATACTTTATGTACTTTGTGTACACATTTACACACTTTGTACTTTCCGCCGGGTGTTGACACTCGAGAATGAAGTTTGCTTCTCTTTGCTCATAGCCTGTTGGCCCTGGAAAGTACGTGTTTGATATTGGATGTGAACAGCACGGGGAGTATCGCTTGACTGACGTGGTAAGTCGCAGAGTCTGTGTCTTTTTCTACATTCACAGGCAGATCAACTGTTGGATGAGGCTGACCCTGTAGATCTGTGTTGGGATCCATTGCCCTGAGGCAGTATAGGAAACGGAGTCGGGCAGAAGGGAAAGTTGGGTTGTGATGGGACCCTGTGGGAGCTCTGAAGTGGGATACCCCTTCAAAATGTCCTGAACAGGGTTTCCCTGGTGGCCCAGTGGTAAAGAATCTGCCTGCCAGTACGGGAGACAAGGGTTCGATCCCTGATATGGGAAGATTCCACAAGCCCCAGAGCAACTAAGCCCATGCGCCCCAACTATTGAGCCTTTGCTCCCAAATCCAGGAGCCACAACTCGGGCCACCTGCATGCCCTAGAGCTGGTGCTCTGCAACAAGAGAAGTGTCCACAGGGAGAAGCCTGTGCACCCCAAGGAAGAGTAGCCCCCACTCACCGCAGCTAGAGAAAGAGCAGCAACGAGGACCCAGCACAGCCAAAAATAAATAAAATAATTTCTAAAAATGTTCTGAAGAGAGGCCAGGTACCTTAGACTCCCATGTGGACCAGTCACTGGCTGTGGGCTGCCCATGAACGGGGTGGGCATGAAACCTGGGCTGTGTGGCTTCCTTTGGCCAAGGGCAGTTCGTGGGAGGACTTTGCTATGAGTGACCGGCCACCCACCCTCCAGCAGCTGGAAGAAGGAGGGCCTGAATCATGAGGGGAGAGCACGTGAGCACCTACGAGTGATGAGACAGCAGACATCCCCTAGACGGTAGTTCTGCAGTGCAGTCCCTGGGCCTGCAGCTTTGGCAACACCTGGCAGTCTGTTCCACGTTCAGGTTACTGGACCTCACCCCAGACCTCCTGAATCAGAAACCCTGGGGCTGGCCAGCGATCTGTACGTTAACAGCCTCTCAGGGGACTGTGGTACAACTGAAGTCTGAGCACCACTGTCCTAGAGTCCTGGTGTCACCCTTCCTGGGGGACAAATCTCAGAAATTTTTAAACCAAGGAGTGCAGTTAATTTCTGAGTGGCTCAGTGGAAGTATTAGGCAGGGATCTGTCACTCTGTGTGTTAGATATTATCATGTTTGTGACAGTGAAGTTTTCCATATTTATAGGACTGATGTTCAAACCTTGGAATTTTGTGATGGGTACAAATCTGAGAAGCAGACCAATATGCTTGGCAACACTGACATACGTGGCTGTTAACCACTGTTGGAATTATACATTATGATGGTGAGGGACAGGGAGGCCTGGCGTGGTACGGTCCATAGGGTTGCGAAGAGTTGGACATGATTTGGCAACTGAACTACAACAAATAAACTATTCCACGTTTAGAACTGATGGACTTTGTTTACTTTGACTGTGTTTTATTTTTTCTCGCCATAATCCTTGAGACTAGAACTTAAGAGTCCATGCCCTCGCATGTCCTTACGTGGATGTCTTTGGGTGTTTTTAGGTTTTTGCTCACAGTGATGCTGATGCTGAATTTTGACCTCTGTCCACTCATGTAGAATTGAATCTCAGAGACAGGGTTTTGGTGAAGAGACTAGCTTTACTGGTTTGCCAGGCAAAGGAAGACATAGCGAGCTAAGGCCTTCCTTAGTGTGTCCCAAGGCGGGGGTGGGGGGTGGGGCGGGGGGGGGTGGATTTGGTGAGTTTTATAGCAGTGGTTCAAGGGCAGGGTTTTGACAAGGATGGGGTGTGTGCAGGGCCTGCAGCCCTTTAACCTGGCCTCAGGTGTTCTCCTGATGAGTTCTGTGGTTCTCCAGGTTATCCAACTGTGACCTTCTCTCCAGAATGAAGAATGTTTCATCAGGTAGTTGACATCTTCCACTTGTTAGGGTTTCAATTCTGCAGAAGAGCTCAAAGATACAGTTCCGTGTGTCTCTTGAAGCAGAATCGGGACCCTGCCCCACGGCTGCTCTGTTGTTTCTTGGCTGCTCCTCCCTCGTCTCTGCATCCCGTCGCTTCCCTGGTTAGCAAGTGCCTGAACCTGCCCTTGGGAACTCAGGGAAAGTCATAAAGGCTGGAGTCTGCTTCCTACAAACAAGAAATGGGGGACACAGAAAGATTTCCATGCCCAGGAGCCCCATGGGGTCCTACTTGCTTTCAGTGTTTGTTTTGTTACGTTTGAAGAATCTTAGAGCTGAAATGTAGCTGAATGGTTGCAAAGAGTCATTAGTTCTGGCCATTTAACTGGAAACCTTAGTCTGAAAACCTCTTGCACTGTCACCGAAATCAGTGCAGGAGCTGTATTGATCCCACTTTGATGTCTCATCCCTGTTGTTTTAAGCTCCATTTTCAGCTCTCGAATTATACCATTGACACTGGCAATTACTCTGATCACTGAATCCTGTTATAGAAATGTTAAAGCACCTTTCAAAACCTGTCCCATCTACCTGCACTGTAAACATCCCACGCATGTTGGTAAATTTACATTTATTAACTTAGGAAAGAGGAGAAGAGGAGGAGGAGGAGGAGACACTGATAACTGTCATTCCAAAATGGAAAGCCACCAAAATCACAGAGCTGGCCTTGTGGACCCCGACCCTCCCCCAGGAGCAGCCCGCTGCAGACAGACCAGGCCAGGAGGAGGCCCCAGGAGCTGAGGGTATGGAGGTCTAGGGGGGTGAGTGGAATGGGGCTCTCCGGGGAGCAGGATCTGAGTGCTTATCCTTGGCTTGTGACTGGCTGTGGGCATGACTTAGGCAAGGCTCCGAATGCAACTGGAGTGGCAAGTCCTTCCTGAAGGACAGTACTTCCCTGTGACCATCACAGGGGACTTCCTGGCAAGTCCTCAGGGGGCTGTGGAGGATCAAAGGTTACACTGGGCAGGAGTCCTTCTGTTGCAAGTGATTGAAAGTGTTAGTCACTCAGTCGTGTCCAACTCTTTGTGACCCCCATGAACTGTAGCCCACCAGGCTCCTCTGTCCATGGGATTCTGCAGGCAAGAACACTGAAGTGAATTGCCAGGCCCTTCTCCAGGAGATCTTCCTGATCCAGGGTCTCCTGCATTGCTGGCAGATTCTTTACCATCTGAGCCACCAAAGAAACCCTAAGGGCTTGAAATCAACTCCAACTGGCCTAAGTGGAATAATACTGCTACTGGTTCATTGGTTCATCCCACTGGAGCAGTCGGGTAGGACGACCTCAGGTCTGGCTGGATCAGGCGTCTTCTCTCTGGTCTCCACTTTCCCGTGTACTGGCTCTACTTGGTGGTACCCCCTTCCCTTTGGAGACCAAAGCTCAGTGACTTTATCATATCGTCACCCAATCTGCTCAAGAACCCTGGAAAACAGAGAGCTTCTTTCTCCGTATGCTCATCAAAACCCCTGGGATATATACTGTACACTTAAAAAACCCTTGGGAATCAGATTATCAGACAAAGGGCACCCATCCTTAAACCCGTCACTGTGATGGGGACGGGGACCTGGTGTCAGGCCTGGGTGGAGCTGAGACTCTGAGTTGGGGGTGGTCCCCTGATGGAGAGGTAGGCGCTGCTGTCAGCAGGAGGCAGGAGTGGGTGCTGAAAGGCGCCTGCTGATACCGTTTCCTTTTGTCCATCTCAGGTGGGGGCGAGATGGCGGAGGAGGTCCAGCCTCTGACTGATCTGTCAGAGGGGGAGTTAGAGTCGACGCGGCCTGGAGAGGAGGAGGGAGACGCCAGTAGAGAGGACCGAGAGGAATTCCAATATGACAGCTTAGACCAGGGTGAGCCTGTGCTTCGGTGACCGAGGAGGGCAGGAGGGGACGAGGCACTAGCACCCCGGAGTGGACACAGCGCTTTCTCTGCCTTTGCTGGAGGCCATCCTTGGGTCAGGCCTGGGGATGGGATGTCTTGGGGGATCCACTCTGGGAATGTCACTCCTTCTTAGCTGTCCTGCACAAGGACAGCTGTGTGACACGTGTTCTCTCTGACTCTGTCCTTGCTAGTCTCCATTTCACCAAACACCACGTGATTTGGGTTTCCCTGTAGATAATGATGTGGCTTTGTTTTATGACATGGTTTTCACCTTTATCACACTTTGTAATCATGCTCTGTGTAGAAATATATAGCATATACCTTCAAAATGTAAACCCTTTCAACATTTAATTTTTCATCATTAATTCACATAAACACTATTATGGGGGTGGGGAAGGAGGGTGGGAAGTGTGGATTACAGCCTCTATAGAGATCAGAGTTTCAACAGTGTTGTTCATAAATTATAGTCCATCAATTTCATGACTGATCAGTGCACATAGGCAAAAGATAACAATGAACCTTACTCTCACTGACATGCATATTCTTGTCTTAGCATTTACTCTGAAAATATTTTTTGCCTACTTTATTACTGGTACCAAAGCAAAAACTATATAAGTCTGTCTAAGATAAAAGTTAACATTCCATGACTTTGCCTGATAATGTGTTTAATATTTATTACAAAAGATCTGCAAGCAAATCAACAGTTTTTAAATAGAAATAAGGTTAATACACTCACGTGTCCTTTTTCTTCTCAGGAAACATTAGTTTTGAAGAAGAGGAAGGCAGACAGTCAGAACTGCTAGAATAAGATGAAGCAAAGCCAGGATGGTAGGAGATGGATCAGAAAGATGCTCTGACACCAGGATAATAATTACTGATGTATCACTAATCTTTCTTACTTAGTTGTTTGTTAAAATGTTTTATGATTGCAAATAAATTTATTTTCCTTTGTTTATGAAATAGCCTCTGCTTCAAATTCTCAAGTTCTTTAAAAGTTACCAAGTTATTTTGCCATGATTTTTTAAGAGATTATTTTCTTTTAAAGTGGACCATTTTAAAAAGTTTTGATTGAATTTGTTACCGTATTATTTCTCTTTTATGTTTTTGGTGTTTTGACTGTGAGGCATGTGATAGCTCTCTGACCAGGGATCAAGCCCACACCTCCTGCACTGGAAGGTGGTCTTCACCAATGAACCACCAGGGAAGTCCTGCCATGATTTTATTTTTAGTGCTGATTTTTCCTAGGATAAAGAAAAATATCCTACCACTGTGTCTGCGGTGAAGATGGCTAATGGAAATGGATTTTGGCTGAGTTGGTAGAGTGACTATATATGGAGATTTCTCTCTCAAATTTCCCTCAAGCCAGCCAGGAAAACACCTAGAAAATAAAGAATTCTTGTGTGCAATGCTCATAAAACACAATGTAATAAATACGTCAGGCTCAGGTCAGTAAGAAACCATCAGCTCCCATCTGTTCTGTACATCCGTTCAGCATCTCAGTGTGGGCTTTGGGGTTCCTGACCGGCAGTCCCCACAGAAGGCTGAAGGGCAGGGGTGCCCACAGGTGCGGCTTTGCTTGTGTGTACACTCTTCTGGGCTCCTGGTGGGCAGGGGCTGACACTTAGGTCACATTCGAATTCCTGGAGTAACAGGCACACTTTGTTTTATTGTGTTTTGCTTTATTGCATTTTGCAGGCATTGTATTATTATTCAGTTCAGTTGCTCAGTCATGTCTGACTCTTTGTGACCACATGGACTGCAGCATGTCAGGCTTCCCTGTCCATCACCAACTCTCGGAGCTTGCTCAAACTCATGTCCATTGGGTCGATGATGCCATCCAACCATCTCATCCTCTGTCATCCCCTTCTCCTGCCTTCAATCTTTCCCAGCATCAGGGTCTTTTCTAATGAGTTGGTTCTTCACATCAAGTGCCCAAAGTACTGGAGCTTCAGCTTCAGCATCAGTCCTTCTAGTGAATATTCAGGACCACTAGAACTGTCTCCATGTCAGCAATAAGCCAAAGCCTACTCTAGAGCCAGGCCCTAACTCTCTCCAACTCTGTGAAGGCCAAAGGACATAGGAAGCTGCAGAAGAATAGTGTGAAGCTAGCAGAGGTTGGTTCATGAGGTTTAAGGAAGATGCCACCTCCATAACATAAAAATACAAGGTGAAGCAGTAAGTGCTGATGTGGAAACTGAAGCAACTTATTCAGAAGGCCTAGCTAAGTAGTTAACAAAGGTGGCTTCTGTTGTTCAGCGTAGACAGCACAGCCTACACGGGAAGAAGATGCCTTCTAGGACTTTCATACTAGAGAGAAGTCAATGCCTGACTGCACATCTACAGAGGACAGGCTGATTCTCTCATTAGAGGTTAATGCAGCTGGTAACTTGAAGTCGAAGCCCTTGCTCATTTATCATTCTGAAAATCCTAGGACCCTTAAGAATTATGCTGTACAAATTACACAAACTAGGTGGCCTTAAACAACTAAAAGGGCTTCCTGGGTGGCGCAGTGGTAAAGAATCCACCTGCCAATGCAGGAAATGCAAGAGACTTGGGTTCGATCCCTGGGTCAGGAAGATCCATCCCCTGGAGGAGGAAATGGCAACCCACTCCAGTATCCTTGCCTGGAGAATCCCATAGACAGAGGCGCCTGGAAGGTTTATGAGAGAGCTAATTCTCAGGTAGGTTGAAAAGGAGTCTGGGGCCCTCAAGGAGGAAGAGGTCCAGGGCCCTTGAGAGGAGAAAAGGGGTCTGGGGCTCTTGAGGAGGAGATAGGGGTCTGGAGTTCTCAAGGAGGAGAAAAGGACAAAGGTTTTTTTCTTTATTGCTTTGTTTTAGTCAGTATAGCATCTTGCTTGAGGACATGTTTTTCCTTCTTAAGACCCTTCTGAATAATGCTGTCATCTTATAATGTATATTATGGGAGCGGGTCTGGTAAGATCTTTCTATTATTAGTTCTTATTCTGTTATCTTAAAATGTAAGTTGTGGGAGTAGGTCTGGTAAGATCTTTACAATCTTGAGACATTCTTTTGACTTACTGTTAGTAAGCAATTGAAATGTATATAGCTCCCTTGCTAAGACTAGCAGCAAGGGGGGCACTCTCCATCCCCCTTCTGGTGTCTATGTCAGAAGCTTTCTCACTTTAATAAAACTCTGCTCCCATCTGAGAGACTGAGCATTTATTCATGGGTTTATTGGATATTTACATATCGCTCTTTGTTAAATGTTTGTTCAATATTTTCCCAGTTTTTTAAATTGGCTTGTCTCACTTTTTTTGATTTTTAAAAGTTCTTATCTCTTTGGATTTAACCCTCCATCAGACATGTTTTCTTTCATGCTTGCTTCTTTGTTTTCCTGACCATCCTTGATGAGAAGAAGTTCGAAATTCTGATGGATCTAATCTGGGCAGACGTATCCACAGAATTTGAGGCTCCTCCCTTCTGGCTTTTTCTGCTCCTGGAGTCTCTGCTCACCTTCCAGTAGTTGTGGTAGCCGTGAACTTGGTCCTCTGGCTCTTCAGATCAGAGGAGTGTTGTTTGGCATCCAGTCGCCCTGTGTGGCCACCACTGCCCTGGGCCAAAGTCATTATCTCCCACCAGAGACAGCATCTGATCCCACAGGGGAAGGACTCAGTCCCATGAGACTGCCTGGCCCTCCAGCAGATGCTGAAGGCCAGGAGTGGGTCCCCAGCTGACCCACAACTTCTGTCTGACGTTGCTACAAATCAGAGGTATCCATGACCCACCTCCCTTCTGGATGCAATAACTTTCAAGAACCGCTCACAGGACTCAGGGAAGCACATTTACCAGTTTATTAAAGGACGAGATAAGAGAAGCAGATTAACGCCCAGAGGAACAGGTACAAGGCTCCTGAGCACAGGAGCTTCTGAACCCATGGACTTGGGGTGCATCATGCTCCAGAAGAGCCAACTGGAAGAGCCTCAAACCTTATCCTGCTGGAATTTTATGGAGGCTTCCTCACATACGCACCATCAATCATTAACTCCATTTCCAGCCCCCATCCCATCTCTGGAGAACTGCGGGGAGCAGGGGCTGAAAACTCTAAGCTTCTCATCCTGGCTGGTCTTTCTGGTAAGATCAGTTCCCATTCAGGAGCCACCCAGAGTCATCTCATTGGAAGAAAAGACCCTCCTATCACCCAGGAAATTCCAAGGGATTTAGGAGCTCTGTGTCAAGAACTGGGGTCAAGGACCAAACATTAGAACAATGATGCTCCTAGTTATTTTATCACCAAGAAAAACCCTGTACCTGGAATAGAGACCAATTTATATATTTTCTACTATTTCATCTTTACCTTCCACCTCTTCACAAAGGCCTCCTTTGACCTGCTTTCTTCTAGACCCCTCCTTGATGTCCTGTCTCCTAGCCCTCTTTTGTTTTTCTTTATGCCTTTCCCATAATTTTCAATTCATTCATCCAGCAAGTATTTCCTGAAAGCCAGCTGCCTGCCAGGCAGTGTGCTAGAGGTGGGGCTTGGAGTGGGGTGCTTATTGCTAGGATCTCCTGTTACACAGTGAAGCAAGAGCAGTCTGGCTTCCTTGACCGTGTTAGCCAGTGCACTGGCCACCGAAAGAAGGCTTCCTCACTCAACACCGAGCCCTGGGCAGTGCTGGCACCTTTCTGTCTTTGACCATCATGCCCACACTTCTGGCAGTCAGTTTTTCTGACTGTCAAATTTTCTGCAATACAATACAAGCCTACTGCCAACAGATGCCGAAGTGAAAATTCCAGTCTTGCAAAAGACGTAAGATTTCATGGAATCGATTAAGGTTGGAGGATTGCTCAAATCACAAACAAAACTACTGGGAGAGGTGCTGGCAAAGTTAGACTGAATTACAATCGGGTATAAGACCGCCTGGAAGAGGGCATGGCAACCCACTCCAGTATTCTTGCCTGGAGAAGTCCACGGACAGAGGAGCCTGGCAGACTACAGTCCATGGGGTTGCAAAGAGTCAGACATGACTGAAGCAACTTAGCATGCACGGGAGACCACTGACAAAGGAGACATAACAAGGCCTTCAAAACACAGCAGCTTAATTCAAAGGAGAATGAAGAGCTCTTGGGAAAAATCACAGGCCAAATATTTCTGCGAAAAGGATCACCTTGGTGCACGTACTCTGTTGGTCAGTCACAGGATCTACAATGATGTGATGCTCTCAAAAACTTTGCCAGAACCATTATGAGAGCCCCACTGCCATCGCTCACTTTGGCTTATTCCTTATTCCAAGAATTTGAGCAGAAATGCAGTTTTGCCTAATTTACCTTTAGGTAAAAACCAGATAAGACTAACCCATGTTCATAATTTTTAGTTTATCAAGCCAGAGTCTAAATCAAAACCCATTTTTTTTCACTCCTTACTTGAATTTTGGTTTCCGTTTCAGTTGGACTGTCTTTGTGGTCAGGAGAACTTCCTGATGAATTTTTAAATAATTGCTTTTGGAATGACCATCAGCCCCACTGAGATGAAAGGCCATGAGTGCACAGCCCTCTGAGATCAGGATCCCAGAAAGAAACAGATGGCTCTTTCAAAACAGGATCATTGGAGGGCACACCTAACAAAGGACCATCCTGAGGGGTGCAGGGAACTGACTGAGGGCCAGGAACTGGGCTGCAGTCCTGGGATTTCCAAGCCTTCATCTGCTGAGCAGGACTTAGCAGGCAGGCATCTCTTTTCCGCAGGTCTAGGGACCCTGTGAGCAAGGAGCCAGCAACATGGTTGCCCTGCTGTCCCTGGGCCTCCTTTCTGGTGGTTGGGCACTGCTCTCTTCATGGGGGCCCCATTATTCCCACCAAGATGGGGAATTCAGCCCCAACTTCACTTCCAGCTTGGAGAGGACAGACCCCCACAGCTCCTTAAGGATGCTTTTTTTTTTTTTTGTCATCTGGCCTCTGGGGAGAGGGCTGCAATTAGGGGCTGGCTGAGTCAGCTGCGAACAGCAGACCCATTTCCACAGTTCTATTTCCCTGAGCCTTTGGCCTCTGTTCTGCACAGCAGGCCAGGGATTTCAAGCAGTTCTACCTCATTAATTCTAAACCACCCATGTTCAGGCTTCAGTGAGTCAACCTGGTAGATTATTAAACACCCTCTCAGGGCTTGAGCCAAATGTAAACCCCAGATGAGAGAACCTGTAAACATTCCAGCCAAATCTAGGTGTTTTTCCATCCACTTGGTCCAGTAGTCTGACTCCACGTCCACGTGGCCCCCCAGGCTCTGCTGGTGGCACCAGGTGGACCTGTGATCCTCTCCCTGGGGGTGCCATCTCCCGCCCCCGCTCCAGTGTGTATGCGGGGGTGTCCTGTGCTTCATCCCCTGGGCTCTGCTGGCCTCAGCTATCTTCTAGGTCTGGGGGGCGTGAGAGGCGGTCGGTGGGTCCTGGGCAGAACAGGCATCAGATTGCAAAGCCACCTGCCCCCAGCAAGTGCTGAAAGGCTTTAAGAACAGAAGTTGGCTTCCCTAAGGGAGGGACACACAGGAGTGGAGGAGCGAGGCTTGCGGGGAGGAGAAGGCGAGTGGAGCTTCCAGCGGGGTCCACGCAGGTCAGAGACATCCAGGTCTGCACCTGCGAACCCAGCCCTCACCACAGACTCTGGCACCACGTGCACACGCAACAGTCAACCTTGCAGGTTTGGGCAAGAGTTGTTTTAGGAGCCCCACCGCGCAGGCGCCGTCCCACCTACCCAGGCAGGCCCGAAGCAGCGTTGCGCATGCGTGCTTCAGGCTCCTTGCTGCTGGTTGCGTTCCAGTTGGTCGTCTGCCTTTCTGTCTTCTTCCTCAGACATCTGGAGGAAGATAAGAAAATGACCATTAGTTGAAATGCGGTCTGTGTCTCTGAAAGAAAGTGAAAGTGAAGTCACTCAGTCCTGTCCGACTCTTTGTGACCTCGTGGACTGTAGCCTACCAAGCTCCTCTGTCCATGGGATTCTCCAGGCAAGAATACTGGAGTGGGTTGCCATTTCCTTCTCCAGGGGATCTTCCTGACCCAGGGATTGAACCCGGGTTTCCTACATTGGAGGCAGACGCTTTAACCTCTGAGCCACCAGGGAAGCTAGCTTCCCTAAATTCAGGGTCTTCTTTTGCTGAGACTTAAAGAAAAAAAGGAATACGTGGTTTGCTTAAGACTCCACCCAAGCAGCCCCACTTTCCATTGGGTCCCTGGGAGTCCCATCCGGGAGCAAAAATCTGTGCACCCTTCCCCCTGGCCTGGGGGCAGTCCCCAGGGGGCCTCTCGCCAAGACCACGTGTTGATGCTGGTCCTGTGAAAACAAAGCTGGCCTCCTGCAGGCTCATCAAACACTGCTTTAACAATTGCAATATTGTAATTGTAACTACCCGGATTACAATTATTGTAATCCGGGTAAGTATGCAGTAATTTCTTTTCCCATAACTGAATTTTGGCAGGAAGAACTTACTGGTTAGTCTTTACTGAGCTCTTGGGAGTATCCTCAAACTCCCAGGAACCCCCATGAAGGGTGGATGGGGTCCCAGGAGCTTCTCTGGGGAGAGGGGTTATTGCAGTGCAGAGCCTCAGACTGCAAGGTGGTGTGTGCATTTTTGAATTTCTGTATAGTGAAGACCTTGTTATTTCTTCATCAAAATTGTAAGAAGGAACAAATATGCACATATGTAAATACATGATGTACACGATGAATACATATGTATATGTATGCATATATATGTCACGTCATGAGACCATTTTCTTGTCATATAGTGTCTTGCCTTTGAGCAAATCTGATCTGCTGGCCTCAGTTCTCTTCTAGGGCTGGGGGTGTGAGAGGTGGTGGGTGGGTCCTGGGCAGAATGGGACATGAACACCTGATCACCAACCTCAAAGAGCCAGCCTTCCTAATGGACTTGCAATGGGATTCTTTTACAAAGCTAAGTTCCCTCACTGCAGTGGTTCTCAAACTTAAGTGTATACTGGAATCTCCTGGAGGGTTGTGAAAACAGATTACCCTTCTCCACCCCAGAGTTTCTGATTCACTGAGTCTGCGGTGGGCCCCAGTGTGTTTGTTTGTCACAAGGTCTCAGGGGATGCAGGTGCTGTTGGTTCAGGTGTTGCAGGAAGGGGGACCCCTGCCAGGGCCCGAAAGGGGGCTCCTGTCTAACCTTCGGAAATGAATTGTCTGAAGAGACACACATGCTGATGAAGCCAGAGACTTTATTGGGAAGGGGCACCCAGGTGGAGAGCAGTAGGGTAAGGGAACCCAGGACTGCTCTGCCACGTGGCTCACAGTCTCGGTGTATTGCTGATCCTGTTCACAGTGCCGACCGTCTTGGGGTTCACCCTGTTTGCTGAACCCAGGGTAGGCAAGGTGTGAGCTAAGAGGCTGGAAGGAGACTCGAGGAGCCATAGGAACTGCAGATGCATTTATTCTCTCCTGACTGATGCAGCAGTCGTCACAGTAGACATGCTATCTTCTCTCCTCCCGTGGCTGACCCAAAGGACACAGCTGTGACGCAGCAGCAATCGCCCCTGCTTTCTAGATAGAGCTCACACAGGCATACAGCACAAGGTAGCTGTGACCAAGTGGGTACCTTGTGACACGCATTCCCAGGGCTATAAGGGATCTCTGCTGTTACATAATCATTATTTACAAAACGGGGGCAAGAGCGAGAGGCCACGGGACGAGAGAGCCTGACCATGCCATCTTGGCTAATTTGCTCTTTCCCTACGCTCGGGTTTTATGGTGATGGCATTAGTTTCCGGTTGTCTCTGGCCAATCATTCTGACCCAGGGTGCTTCCTGGTGGTGCCTGCATTGCTCAGCCAAGACGGATGCCAGCGAGGAGGATTCTGGGACGTGGTGGGACATGAGGTGTCTCCTTTTGACCTTTCCCCAGTTCTTCCGGTTGGTGGTGGCTTATTAATTCCACGTTCCTTACCAGTACTGCCTGTCATAAAATGACTCATGCAGATGATTACCGTGGTGCCTGGGCAGGGTGAGCAGTTTCTGTGAGTGTGCTTGTCCTAACGCAGGGACCGCACTTTGAGAACCGCTGTCTTAGGGCACTTATAACATGGCTCAGAGTCATGGGGGTCAGGACGAAGACAGATGCGTCCCAAGCACCAGAATTCAGACACCAGCCATGCAGCCAGCTGGCATCAAGATCGCTGCGTGTTGCTTATTTTTTTTTTCACTGTATATCTCAAAGAGTTGCCTTGAGGATTGAATGAGAAAATGTAGGTAATATGGTTATGTACCATGATGAACAGTCATTACTGTAGCTGTGTGATTAAGTCCACTCACATTCCTTTTATACACCAGTGATCCAGAATATATCTGCTGAATAAAATAAATTTATCTGAAAACAATATTCTAGAATTTAGATGAAAGTATGTGAAACAACTTACACTAAATTACTGGATTGTATTGCCTTTTGCAAGTTTAATATAAATATATTTTTCATAAGTGTCACAAAATTATGAAGTCACAAGCTATATAAAGTCATAAAATGTATTGTAAGTGGGCTATTTTAGGTTTATCGCCACAATAAAACCAACTACTGAAATAAAATTATAAGCCACTCTACTCAAGGGATTCTTTTATTTGCTTTTTCCATGACCACGACTTGCAGAATGGACTGTGATCAAAATATTGCTTGCAGTACGCACAGGATGGGTAGCTCATGTCCCATCCATATCCCATCACAGTGAGGAGTACACGTGTCTGAATAACTGTAAAGTGCACACTGTAGGGAAGTGTGTGCAAGTGGGGCTGGGGAGTAAGGGGTGGGTGGTGCCCAAGGGGTTGTTGCTCTTGTTATTTAGTCACTAAGTTGTATCTGACTCTTTGTGACCCCAGGGGCTGTAGCCCGCCAGGCTCCTGTGTCCATGGGATTTCCCACCCAAGAATACAGGAGTGGGTTGCCATTTCCTTCTCCAGGGGATCTTCCCAATCCAGGGATTGAACCCTAGGGTTCTGTTAATAACTCTACTGTTCTGAAATGTTTAATATTAAAATAGCCATTCCAGCTTTATTCTGAATGGAGCAAGCATGGTATTTCTTTCTCTATTCTTCTATTTAGAATAAGTTAAAAAATACATACAAAAGATATTTCATGTATGTAGCATATAGTTAGGTCTTGATTATTTATCTTATTTGTTTATCTATGCTTTTTAATTGGTGTGTGCAAGCATGCTAAGTCACTTCAATCATGTCCAACTCATTGCAATCTCATGGACAGTAGCCCTTGAGGCTCCTCTCTTCATGGAATTCTCCAGGCAAGAAATGGAGAGGGCTGCCATGCCCTCCTCCAGGGAGTCTTCCTGGATCCCAGGAGGACTGAACTTGGCTCTCCTGCATTGCAGGGAGATTCTTTACCATCTGAGCCACCAGAGAAGCCCCTTTAATTGGTATGTCTTTTTTTAAAAATAATATTATTTATTTATGACTGTTCTGGTCTTCATTGCTTGTGGGCCTTCTCTAGTTGCAGAGAGTGGGGCCTACTCTTTAGTTGCAACTCAAGGGCTTCTCACTGTGGTAGCTTCTCTTGTTGCAGAAATGGGCTCTTGGGCATGAGGGTTTCAACAGTTGTAGTTCCCAAGCTCTAGAGCACCAAGTTGTGGTGAAAGGACTTAGTTGCTCTGCAGCATGGGATCTTCCCAGACCAGGGATTGAACCTGTGTCTCCTGTATTGTCAGGCAGATTATTTACCATTGAGTCACCAAGGAAGCCCTGGTATGTTTATTTTTTATTTTATTTATTTCTTTTGACCATGCCTTGTGGCTCAGGGGAATGCTAGTTCCCCAACTAGAGAATGAACCCAGACAACTTCAGTGAAAGTGCCCAGTCCTAACCACTGGACCACCAGGGAACTACATTAATTGGTATGTTTAGACTATTGATATTTATTGGTATTATTTATTGATATTATTGATATGGTTAGGTTTAAAGCCAACTGTTACTGCCTTTTCCCTCCTTTTTTGTCTTCTTTTGGATTACTTTTATGGTTCCTTTATCTCTTAGATTATTAGACATGATTTTTTCTCCTGTTTTTTAGCAATTGTTTTAGGGTCTATAGTACACATATTTAAATACTCACAGTCTGCCTTCAAGTGATAGGATACTAGTTGCTATGTTGTATAAGAATCCCACAATATAATCCTTCCATTCGTTTCCAGTCTACTGTTGCCCTGTATTTTAATTCATCAGGTATTACAAACCCTATCCTACGTTGTTATTATTTTTGTCTCTCTAGCTCATGGTCTCAAAAATAACAATAAGAATAAATATTATGTACTTATCCATCCAATTACCACAGTAGATATTCTTTATTTTGGGGGTATACATTCAGATTTCCATCTGGCATCATTTCCTTCTGAAAAAGAATTTTCTTTATATTTTTTTATTATGTGGCTTTGCTGGTGATAAACTTCTTTAGCTTTTTATATTTGAAAAAGTTTTTATTTCACTTTTTTTTTGATGCATGTGTTCACTTGGTATAGAACCTTATGTTGACAGGTTTTCCTTCAATACTTATAGATCCTTGTCCACATTCCTCTTACTTGTATTATTTCAGACACAAAGTCTGCAGTCATTCTTAAATTTGTGCCTCTGTAT
Source organism: Capricornis sumatraensis (assembly GCF_032405125.1). Classification (NCBI taxonomy): domain Eukaryota; kingdom Metazoa; phylum Chordata; class Mammalia; order Artiodactyla; family Bovidae; genus Capricornis; species Capricornis sumatraensis. The sequence goes on along the minus strand of NC_091069.1, from coordinate 248,698,251 downwards.
GTTTTGTATAATTTTACTCTTTCTACTTTTAAGATTTCTATTTATTCCTGGTTCTGAACAATTTGATTATATTTTTTCTCATGTAATTTTCATTATATTTCTTGTGCTTGGAGTTTGTTGAAATTCTTGGCTGTGGGTTTGTACTTTTTATCCGACTTAGAAACATTTCAGCCATTGCTTTTCAAAAATATTTTTCCCCTTTCCCTTTCAAGAACTCCAGTTCTTCAGGCACTAGCCCACTCAAGATTTTCTTACAATTTACTAGTGTTCTATTTTGTTGTCAGTCATTTTTCTCTGTTTTTATTTGGTTGGTTTTTATTGTTGTGTGGTCTAATTTACCAATCTTTTCTTCTGCAATGTCTAATTGACCATAAATTCGATCCAGTGTGTTTTTAAGCCTCAGTTTTAAAATTGTAGTTTTCATCTCAAGATACTTGATTTAAGCAAGTGTGTTGGGGACTTCCCTGGTAGTCCAGTGGTTAAGAATCCACCTTCTAGTGCAGTGGACATGGATTCTATCCTTGGTCAGAGTACTGGGATCCCACATGCTGCAGAGGAACTAAGCCTGTGCGCCACAACTCCTGAGATTGTGTGCCACAATGAAGTTTGGTATACTGATGCAATAATGAGCCCATGTGCCGCACCTAAGACTTGAAACAGCCAAAGAAGTGAATAAGTGCACCGCTGAATAATTGAAGTTTACCATCCACACGTCCCTGCAGTTCTCTCTGTGCAACTTTCTTGTCTGGTACTGGTGAATTCCTGCTGTTTTGTCACTGCAACCTCTCACCCCATCTCATCTACTCAGGCAGCCTGCTGGGCTTGCCTAGGCTCTCCCTCTCTGTACTATTATCTGACCCTCTGTCCCCAGGCAGGAAGACAGGCAATTGTATGGCCTACCTTGTTTGTTTCTCTCTCCCAGAGTTCATTGTCCTCTGTGGCCTGGTGTAAAAGAGCTCAATAACCATTATGTTATGTATATATTTCCATTTCTAGCAAGAAGGAGAGCCAATCCCTCTAATTCCGTCTTGACCAAAGGCTGAATTCCTGTCTAGTAATTTTCAATTACATGTCTGACATTGTCAGTTTGATATTGAGCTCTGGGTTTTATTGTACTTCATTGAAGACTGTTGGAGTTTTTTTCTGTCTCACAGTTAAGATATTTGAAGACTGGCTTGATGTTTTTGTTTTATATTTGTTTGGAGCAGGTCTAAAGTGTCCTTTTACTCTGTATCTGTCCCACTGCTAAGATGTGACTCATGTCATTTATCAGTTGTTTGCCTCTCAGCTCCTGCTCCACCAGTGATTCTCCTGTGCTGCAGTAATGAGGCTTTAAGCCTGTCTCATCTTCAGTGGGACTTCCCAGGTGACTCAGATGGTAAAGAATCCACCTGCAATGCCAGAGACCTGAGTTTGACCCCTGGGTTGGGAAGATCCCCTGGAGAAGGGATTGGCTACCTACCCCAGTAGTCTTGCCTGGAAAACTTGCCTGGCAGCCTTCAGTTCATGGGGTTGGAAACAGTAGGACATGATTCTTCTTCCTCTTCAAAAAGCACAATATTAAGTTTTGTCAGCAGAGGGTGCTGGAGGGAAATTTCAGGAGGAAAGAGCTTCTATTTCTGATTCTGGTTATTTTATTTTATTTTTTTTCTTTTAATGTTGAACACAGTCTGATCACCACCTGGATATGGCCCTTCAGACATGGACACCAGGCTTCACGCCACTCTGTTGGGAAGTGGACTTCCAATGTCCCATCCCTCTCTGCACACTGGCTCACCAGCTTTGGTCCATCTGTACCTGCAGGGTGTTTCCTGTTTCCATGGTTGCTGTGAACCAACTCTGGATTGCACAATCTAGCAAAGTTCTTTGCACCCGGTGACTTGCAAATACTGTCTCCAATGAGGTCTGAACCCCAGCCACAGGGAGGAAGCCCTCCTCCCACAGTTGTCCATTCTTGGATATTGTCCTTCAGCTTTAAGTTGTGTTTTAGTATTCTTTTTCAATTTTTATACTTACTCCCCTGTTACAGTTCACAATTCTTTATGTTAAATGTTCCTGTTCAAATTATTGGGTGGTATCCTGATTTGTTGTTGTTGTTGTTGCTGATTTGCTAAGTTGTATCTGGCTCTGTGCAACCCCATGGACCACAGCATGCCAGGCTCCCCTGTCCTTCACTGTCTCCCAGAGTTGGCTCAAACTCATGTCCATGGAGTCAGTAATGCTATTCAACCATCTCATCCTCTGTCATCTTCTTCTTCTCCTGCCCTCAGTCTTTCCCAGCATCAGGGTCTTTTCCAATGAGTCAGCTGTTCACACCAGGTGGCCAAAGTATTGGAGCTTCAGCTTTAGCATCAGTCTTTCCGATACATATTCAGGTTGATTTCCTTTAGGACTGATTGCTTTGGTTTCCCTGAAGTCCAAGGGACCCTCAAGAGTCTTCTCCAGGACCACAATTCAAAAGCATCAGTTCTTCAGCTCTCAGCCTTTTTATGGTCCAACTGTCACATCCACATATGATGACTGGAAAAACCATAGCTTTGACTAAATGGGCTTTGCTGCAAAGTGATGTCTCTGCTTTTTAATACCCTATCTAGGTTTGTCACTAACATGTAAGTTTTTTTGGCCCCTACTGAATGCCTTACATATTCAGTGAGAACCTCTGCATGCTGACTGGTGGAACTTAAGTGTTTCACACACACGTAACCTCTGAGAAGTATTTTGCTTATGGTTCAGTGGTCATTCATTGCCTGACTTGGTGGAATTTCTCTCTACTCTTGCTCAGATGGGGACTCAAGGGAACCTCCATGTAGATTCTAGACCTCTTTCTCTGTGTCTCCCTCCTTTTGTGTTCCTTGTCCTACCATTTCTCTCCGCTTCATCCATCACTCAACTGTGGAAGATCTCTAGATTCTGTTTGTATTTCCTTCCCTGCATTCTGGTTTAGAAATTACTTCTAACTAGAAAGCTGCAATGATATTAGGGCTCATTTCATTTTTGTTTGTTTGTTTGTTTTCCTTTTCAATCATCACAGTCTCACACTGCCGCAGTCTCACACGTCCAACATCTAAAAAATTCTACTTCATATATTTTTGAGACCAGATTTCTAGTTGCTCACGGTGAGAAAGCAAGTCCCATAACAAGTTACCTTTGGGACTCATTCACTTTTGATGCAGACTCTGCATGTCCATCAAGCTCCCAGGTGACGTCCATCCTACCACAATTTTGAGAAGCAAGAGGTTAGATGGCTTATTCAGAGTTTCCTGCTTTCCTCAAAGGCTGGTTGTGTTTCCCCAGATTATAAGCTCTGAGATCCCCACTTTTTAATAATGATGATGTGAGCCAGGGTACAGTGTCTGCCCTTCTGTTAGCACCCAGACCAAGAAGAGCAAAATTTGTTCAAGGACCACTGAACGCAGTAAAACATGTTTTCCAGAATCAGCTGCTAAAATAAGCTGGACTCCCTTTCCAGGAAGGGTTCTAGGGGAGAGCTTACCTATGGCTCATTTAGAGCACCTCTCTTTGGGGATTTTTTTCGCTTTTACGCTATAGTTTCTTTGGAAATTGCAGTATTTGGCCTATTGCACTAACAGATCCTCATCTTATTGTGAATGGAACAGCGTGAAAGATAATGAGTTATGGCTTGAAAGAGACATTTTTGGAGGGAGAAGGAGAAATCTGAGATTTCCAGATCATTCATTTGGGGAATGATTTCTTCCAGGACATCTTTACTTCATTGAGAAGATTGTGTGTGTGTGTGTGTATGTTTGGTTTCTAGCGTTTTGGGAGGCTGAAGTCTTAGAATAAAATGGTACCCAACAGCTGGAAATGGCATTTCCTTGGAACCAGACAGGAATGAGAAGCTAAGGATTCTGGGAATTTTCTGCAGACACTTGCAAAGACCTTTAGATACAGCTGGCTTCCTTTGTGATGGAGCAGCCTTGTAAAACTTACAAACTCTCTAAAAGTCAAGTTCAGTTGGTAGTTTGACGCCTCCACCTCCCAGAGTTCACTCAGCGTGTGGAGTATTTGGCTTTGTCTTGCCTCGGAGGAAGTGTGTCCGTTTCCTGTGTGGGGGAGGCAGCAGGTCAGGGTGGGTGGGGGGCGTGGAAGCAGGCGGCATCCAGTTGAATGGGGTGGCTGGGTACAGGCAAGGGGAGGGGCTCCTTCCAGGCAGGGTGCAGGTGCCAGAGTCGCCAACTGGACTGGGAACCCAAAAGAGAGAACCTTGGAGGCTAGCATTTCACTCTGAACCCCAGGCCCAGCTCTTCTGAGTCTTTCTTCCCAGCCCAGGGCCACGGTCTCTTCTGATCTGGCCCCTTCCTCCTGCCTCTCCCCATTTTGTGAAAGAGACTGGTTTTCCTCTGCAGGAAGTGGGCACCAGCCTGATGCACTTGTGATAGTGCCCACAAGCCGGTCAAAGCCCCTCCCACTAAGCCAACGGAGCATTGGTGCTCTCAGCCAGTTCATACCGGATCAAGAGAGTGGGTTTTGAAATTCTCAGGCACTTTGTAAATCAACTGTTACAACACTGGTGGTGGCTCAGAATCAACCAAGGTGAGAGGAGTATTTGCCCCACGGAAATTAACAAACATCAGAGACACTCCCGATCAGTCCCCCTCCCCCCCCCCCCCCCCCACCGGTAAGAGAATGAGGCTTCCTCCAGAACAGTGAGGGACGTTGCCAGTGTCACAATGGTGGGCCCAGGGCACACGGAGATTGTGTCTTCAATCTCATGAGTAAAGACAAGATTGGAGCTCACACCTGGATCTCTTGAACCCCATACATTTCCTCTGCTGGAGGAAATGTTTATACACAATGCTGGAGGTGATGTTTATACACGTTGAGTAATTAACGTCACCTTCATTATGGAACCTATTTCAAGCACTTCTGTCAATCTTTGTGCATCCACACTCTCTGCTGGCCCTTGGGACTTGGGTAGAGGGGAGTGTAGGGAGGAACTGAGGAGAAGATTACTCTGATTTAGGATCATGTGCTGGTTCCAAGGACTCTACAGCCTTTGGGTGTTCATGGCAGACTTTCATATCGTATTGCTTTTATGTGGAATCTAAAAATGCGAGCAAATGAACTTACTTACAAAACAGATACAGACTCAGGAAACAAGCTCATGTTTATTAGAGGGGTAAGATGGTGGAGAGGAATAAATCATGAGGTTGGGACTAACATACACCCACTCCAGTATCCTTGCCTGGAGAATCCCGTGGATGGAAGAGCCTGGTGGGCTACAGTCCATGGAGTCGCAAAGAGTCGGACACTATTGAGTGACTTCACTTTCACTTTCACTTCACTACTATATTTAAGATAGGTAATCAACAAGGACACATTGTATAGCCCAGAGAACTCAATACTCTGGTAACCCATGTGGGAAAAGAATCTGAAAAAGAATGGAGATATATATTATATATATATAATTGAATCACTTTGCTATACACCTGAGACTACCACAGCATTGTAAATCAACCATACTCCAATACAAAGTTAAAAATTTACAAACAAACAAACAGACTTTAAAGATCTAGAATTTGGTTGGAAGACTCAGTCAAACACACTAAAAAACTAGAAGCAAGGCTGGACTGTCACCAGGACTGGCCACCAGGACAGAAAGCTCTGGCCACTGGACTCAGGCGCCTGTCAGAGCAGAGTATCCCTGCCACTCACACATCTGTTCACGGGCACCTATTGCGCTTCGCATCATCACAAGCTGCTCTGCTCAAGAAGGGTCCTATTCATTCTGACATCTGTCGCCATAGTAGCATGTGTACCCAGCAGGGGTTCTGCTGGCATACCTGTGTGGGTCCTGGGGAGCCTGAGTGCCTTGACATGTCATCACCCAGGACCAGGGTATTCAGCATCTCTGCCAAAGGAATGCATCAGTGGTTCTCAACCAGGGCTCTTTTGCTCCCAGGTACGTTTGGCAATGTCCAGAGACATTTTGGGGGCTTCCCTGGTGGCTCAGATGGTAAAAAGAACCTGCTTGCAATACAGGAGGCCTGAGTTCAGTCCCTGGGTCGGGAAGGTCCCCAGGAGAAAAGAATGGGTACCCACTCCAGTATTCTTGCCTGGAGAATCCCATGGACAGAGGAGCCTGGAAGGCTACAGTCCTTGAAGTTGCAAAAGAGTCAGACATGACTGAGCAACTAAGCACACACAGACACACACAGACACACAGACACACAGACACACACACACACACACACACACTTTTTGGTTATTGTAATAGGGAGGAGGGGTGCTTCTGGCATCTTACTGGGTCTAGACCAAGGATGCTGTTGAATGTCCCTCAATGTGCAAGGCACCTCCCCCACAGCAAACCATAGACCCTCCCCAGTATAAGTAGAGCCAAGACTGGGAAACCCTGGACCATGTGAATGGAGCAGGTTGGCAGGTGCATCACTGTCTCAGAGGTGGCTGGGTGCCGCTCTGTGCCCAGGTCCTTGGCTTACAATGAACTTGGCACCCAGTCACTACTGCACCCTCTGAAACAAGTGACGTCTACACAAACAAGTGACAGCAAACAGCAGGGCAAGGCAGAGCATGGCTCAGGGCACGGGGGTCCCTGGGGTACAGAAGGCAGAGGCTGGGAGGGTTGGACTGCAGGAGAGCTCCCGGGAGGAGGGGGCTGCAGGTAGGGAGCAGCGGATGGCTTTTCCAGCTTGTACTTTTAAACTTTGTTTAAGGTGCCTTTTAAAGCAGATTTGAAAAATGTTTTAGTTGAATTTATCTCTTTTTCCTTTTACAGTTCCAGATTTCTGTGTCATGGTTTTACAAAGGCTTTCCTCATACTCTGAAATACTTAAAAAAAAATTCTCACATGGTGTCTTCTAGTACTTCTACAATTTCACTTTTTACATTTAAATCTTTGATTTTTTTTTTTTTTTTGCGATGAGTGAGGGATGATCCCACCTTTCCTTTCCCCAGATGGTGACCCCATTGTCTCAACATCACTGACTTAACCATCCAATTACCCCCAGTCGTCTCATCACCCAGTTTAACAAACATAAACCCCTGTTTTCTATTTATACTTCTGCTCTCTCCGCCTGAAATCCAGCATGCCTGCCATACTGTTTTAACTACAGTAGCTCTATAGCGTGTTTACTACCTCTTGGGGTTACTTCCCTTCCTTCCCCCATCACTCTCTTTGGAATTTGTTCATTGTTCCTGGGATGTTTGTTTTTCCACATGAACTTTCAGCTCCACTTATCTCCCTCGAAAGTCATTTTTAGAGTTTTCAGTTGACTGTGATCCCTCTGTGGGTTCATTGACGAGACACATCTTTGTGGATGTTGAGTCTTCCTTTCTGTGTGGGAGCCACCCCAGCCTCCTCTGTGTCCCTCAGGGAGAAGCTATGTTCATCAGTCCTGTAAGTGTATTCCTAAGGCATTTACGTTGTGCTATCATGGCCATGCAAACAGGACATGGCCTGCATTGTAGCCCCTAAGGATGTGGCCATAAAGAAAAGCTATTGCCATCTGAATTCACCCTTGAACTCAGCCACGTTGCTGAATTCGCTTCCTGGGGTGTGAGGATTTCAGTCTATTTCATGGGGTTCCAGGCTTGTGGTCCAGGCATCTGCAAATACTGACGATTGGCTTTCCACGTGACAGTTGCCTGGAAGGAGCAGGGGCTCTGCACGTGCATGGGTGGGAAGGATGTTTCTGTTCCCACTTCATCTTCCACGGCTCCTTGTGCTGATATGGATGCAGTGGGAGGAGCAGTTAGAGCTGTTTGTAGACCTTTGTGAGCCCCTGAGTCCAAGCAATAAAGGGCCTGGGAGAAGGTGAGAACCCCAACTTGTCTCTGTGCAAAGAGGTTCTGGGAGCCCTGGCCGTGACCTAGGTGGTTGCCTGGCCCTCCTCTAGGTGGCAGGTTGGCAAAGACACCAGAGGCTCATGAACTTGGGGGCTGAGAAGGGCAGTGTCCCACAGACCCCTCCTCAAGCACCCATGCTCCCTTGGGGACTCTGGGAAATACATGGGGTGGGAGGAGAGGAGCTCAGGGTGTTGGCACAATGTCCCCAGACCTCATTCTTCCCCAGGGCCAGCATGAGAGGATCTTTGTGTGGCCTGGGTTCTTGCCTTTATTCCTTGCAAGAGCTGCCCACAGGGAGTCAGATTTTTGTGTTTGCTCTTTGAAAATAGGTACAGAAAGAGTCAGAATAGGTCATGCATGAATCTGGATGCATTAAATGGGTTCGGTTGGTGTGACTTGTATTATCTTCCTTGTGCGGAGCTGCATGCCTCTGGCTGGTCCAGCCCTTCAGAAACATCTGTTTTTGGCATTTGCATCAGTGTTTTTCACGCTCTGTATTAGTGTCCTGGGGCTGCTTTGACAAAGTGCCATAGGCTGGGCAGCTCAAAAAACAGTTGCTAATTAGAGTCTTACACTCTGGAGGCTGGGAATCCAAGGTGGAGGTGTGGGTGGGGCTGGTTCTCCTGAGGCCTCTCTCTTGGGCATAGGGATGGCCATCTGCTCCATGTTCTCACATGGTCATCCTGTGTGTGTCAGGGTCCTCATTTCCTCTTCTTATAAGGACACCAGTCATCTTGGGTTAGGGCCCACCCCAATGAGTGCATTTCACTTTTATCACCTCTTTAAAGGCCTGTCCAGAAAAAAAAAAAAAAGTTCTATTCTGAAATGCTGGGGTTAGGACTTCATCTTAACGAATTTTTGGAAGGGAAGACAGGATTCAGCAACACAACTCGTAGCTGAAGCTTCTCATATTTGGCTCTAAAATAAGACTGGCTTCAGTGGAACATGACGGGTCTTTCTTCTCAGAGAAACTTTAGCATTTTAGCAGGGACTTGTGGCCCCAGAATCTGCAGCTCAGTGCTTCTCCATCACGGGTATGAGTTCAAGATCCCCGGCTCCTCGGCAACCCAGACCTAGGCCAGCTCCTCCTCCGGTTTCAGCCTCCTCCCTTCTGAGAAAGCTCAGCTGGGAAGAATCCCAGTCATCGTGCCCCCAGTTTCATAGACAGCGTTTGCTGAATCGGGGATGTGAGTAAACCACGCTGGAGGGTTCCTTTCCAGTTTTGTTCCTGTCTATAGGTGAGGACATTGAAGAGATGATGTGAGGGGAGGGTTGGAGGTGGGAGCTTGTGGGAACAGGATGTCTGTTTCCAGATGATATCAGCAGGGCGTCGAATGAGGCTTGTGAACCCTGAGGACCAGCAGGGCCAAAGGAAAGAAGAAAGTGCTCAGAAATTTTTTCTTTCTTTTTTTTTTTGGCTTATTAGTTCACAAAAAACTTATGCCAAATAATGAAAAGCTTCCAAAGGCATCCCACTCCGTGCCCCTCCCCAGCATAGTTCTGTTCTCCAGCCTTCTCCCGCCCACTCCTCCCACCTCCCACTTGAGGGTCATTCTAGAAGTCAAGAATGACAGAAGAGGGCTTTTCTACCTTTGTCGCAGAAGGAGGTCTTGTCAACCAGCGTTATAGGATATAAAGAGAACTGCGCTTCTTGCATACTTGACCTCAAGCTCTGAGGTTCAGATCCATCTTGTTGTCTGGTGTAGACCCCCACAGGTAGTCCAGTGAGGAGGAGGTGGTGGTCTGCCTGCTTCATCACTCAGGCCATGAGACCCAGAAGCCTCACTCCGCAGAGGGTGAACCCAGATATCTTGGGGACCACCCCAAAGAAGTGGCGACTGTGTAAATCCCATGAGCTTGACTTGTGACATTTTTATTCACCATCATGATTAGGAACGTCAGTGGGGCACTGGTGTATCCAGAAAAGAACGGAGGTGTTGGGGTCGGGCAGCGTGTCTCAGCATGACCGCACCCTCCCTCTGAGCACTCTGAGAGCTAATTCTTCTTCTTGGGCAAGGATGGGGTAAGAGGACGCAGCTGAGTGCCCCCTCCATTGACTGCCTGGACCAGCTTGTTCAAAGTCAGAGCACCCTTGGATGCACCATCCCTGGAGGCTTCACTGTGCCTGGGTGGGGGTCCTCTCTGGTTTCTCTCTCCTGATAGTCAGGGCGGGACCCACCCCCTCCATTTTTCAAAGCCGTTCTCCCAGCTCCACTTGATCAAAATGGAGAAAAAGAGAAACTGAGTAAGCCCTGCACCAAGGGGATGTCATAACCCCTTCCATCCTGGCCTCTGTATAAATAGCCCAATGTACTTGGGAGGACTGGGGCTGATAGGCTGAAGGGCGGCCCCTGAGAGGACTGTGGGGGGATGGGCTGAAGGGCGGCCCCTGAGGGACTGTGGGGTGATGGGCTGAAGGGCGGCCCCTGAGAGGACTGGGGGCTGATGGGCTGAAGGGTGGCCCCTGAGAGGACTGGGGCTGATGGACTGAAAGGTGGCTCCTGAGAGGACTGTGGGGTGATGGGCTGAAGGGTGGCCCCTGAGAGGACTGGGGCTGATGGACTGAAAGGTGGCCCCTGAGAGGACTGGGGGGTGATGGGCTGAAGGGTGGCCCCTGAGAGGACTGGGGCTGATGGACTGAAAGGTGGCCCCTGAGAGGACTGTGGGGTGATGGGCTGAAGGGTGGCCCCTGAGGGACTGGGGGGTGCTGGACTGAAGGGCGGCCCCTGAGGGACTGTGGGGTGATGGGTTGAAAGGTGGCCCCTGAGAGGACTGTGGGGTGATGGGCTGAAGGGCGGCCCCTGAGGGACTGTGGGGTGATGGGCTGAAGGGCGGCCCCTGAGAGGACTGTGGGGTGATGGGCTGAAGGGTGGCCCCTGAGAGGTGCACGCCCTGGTCCCTGGTCCTGCGGCTGTGTCACATGGTATGGCGAAGGGGACTTTGTGGGTGGAATTAAGTTAAGGGTCTTGAGATGGGGAGTTATTCCGATTGTTGGGTGGGTTCAGTGTAATCTGAGGGAATTCCCAAAAGGGAGATGGGAGAGTCAGGAGCAGAAGGCGACGTGGCTGTGTGGGTAGAGGAGCAGGGGATCTGAAGGGGCGCCACCGCTGCCTTTGAGGATGGAGGAAGGTGCCAGGGGCCGGAGTGTAGGCACCTCTGAAGGCCAGAGAAACAGAGAATCAGACTCTCCCTGAGGGCTGTGGAAGAAGAGTACTCCTCTGGCCCATTTCAGAACTGCTGGCCTGCTGGGCTGCAACAGAGTAAACGTGTATGTGTTTAAAACTTGGGTCTCTAATCACCACCGTGGGCTTACTCATTATAGCAGCAGCAGGTCATAGACACCAAGCTCGGTTCCTGGTTTTGATCTGGTAGGTGGTTTCCTTGCACCATTTTATTCAATATTTTACCTCCTTCAGCCTGTGTGGAAACAGCCCAAAAGTGACTGAAACAGAAAAAGGAAAAATAGCTGGGAACTTGACAAAAACATATAAAGTGGAATTTTCCCTGGGATAGGCTTGGGGTGGGTCTTTAAATCCTGGAACCAGAGTCACGGGTCCTCATCCCCCACCAAGAGGCACAGCCGATGCACAGGGTACAAGATGGTGTCCCCACAACCTAGCTCGGAGGGTGGCGGTTGGCAGATGGCCAACACTCGGGTGTCTGAAAGTGCATTTTGTGCTTCTACGAATCACCTCGGGGAGACCAGCATCCCTTCTAGATAGCAGTGTCTCACGGCCTCTGAGGAGTCCCTTCTCTCCAATGTGAGTCATGTAAACACAGAGGTGCCTTCAGTTGCCCTGGATCCAGTTCCTCCAGTTAAACGCAGAGTTGGAGCCGTGAGTCAGTGTCTTCACAGGCGGGTTCACCAACTCCCATTTTCCTTCCTCTTTGTTTTCTTCGCAGAAGCACATACCCAGAGACGGGATCTGGAGCAGAGTTAAATCAGTTATTAATATTCCATACCAGGTCGATCGATTTTAGACTTGTTCTCAAGCCAACAGCCTTGAAGCCTGGCACAATACATCCATGCTAGCACTGTGACCTTGAAGTTGGCACCAACATCCAACACAGCGGCCCCCAGGGGGACTCCCCGCCCCTCCCACAGCAGTGGGAAGTGTCTGCAGACCTCATTGAATGTCACAACTGGGGGTGCCATGGCATCTCAGGGTGACGGAGGACTGTATCTTTTCCTGGCAGTGCAGGGAGGGGCTCAGAGACCCAAGGGCTTTGCACAGCAAAGAAAGGTGCTGGCTGGGCCAGGCCAGGCCAGGGGTCTACTCTTCTGCAGTCCCCAGGCCACTTGGGGGCTCAGGGACACCTTGCTGCCCACACCTGCAGCAAACAAGCTGTGGCCAGCAATGGTGCCGTGACCAGCTCAGGGACCTATTGCTCATCACAGGTGTTATCTGCACTGCTGCACTCCCAGCCTCAAGGTTGTTCTTCAATCAACTGATTAACCTGATGAAAGGACAGGGGCAGAGGGCAAGTCTGTCCCTGAGTAGGGCTCTGGGGCAGGGAATGGGGAGGGCTGAGTCCTGAGTTTGCCTGCCTCCTTCATCTCGCCAATGGGAGGAAAGCCATCTCTGCTTTGCTGGGTGATGTTCCACAGGTTGGTGCACCTGTTATCCTTCTCTATACATCCATCACCCACTTGATTTTTCAGTATGTGTTGAGGGCAGGAGAAGGGGATGACAGCAGATGAGATGGTTGGATGGCATCACCGATTCAATGGAAAAGAATCTGAGCAAACTCCCAGAGACAGTGAAGGGCAGGGAAGCCTGGTGTGCTGCAGTCCATGGGGTCCAGAGAGTTCATGACTGGACATCAATAGCTGACCCCGGCCCAGCACCGGGCACTCTGACAGCTTCAACAAGCTCCTATGTTCCACGGCTTGATGACTCCAAAGGCTAGAGGGAGGGGCTACTTCCTGTCTGTCTCCAGCCTCCCCACTCACCCACCCCATCCCCGGAGCAAGCCAGCCCAGTAACTGCTCTTTCTCTTCTTTCTTAGTTTGCTCAACCCCTGCACCTACCCTCGCCAAATGGACCATGTGCTTGACTACTAGAGTGGTAAGGACTTATCATATGACCTGATTATAAAAGTCCTCTGTCTTGTTGTTTATATTAACTTGGCAGCAAATGGCCAAAGCTGCCGTGATGATAAAGATGACAGACATCCTCTGATAGTCCCACGCCTGAGGCCACCCTCTGCACAAGAGCCAGTGGACACCTTCTCAGGGGACAAGGAGGGGGGTGGTTCCTGCTGCCCTGGGTTGTTCAGGACATTTGTCTCTGTTCTGAGAAGGGGGTGTGGGAACCCGCATCCTCAGGCTGCCTGCTTCTGTGGCTCCAAGAGAAAAGAGGGGGCACGTACCTTTCTCACGAGCTGGGCGAAGTCTGCGCAGTCCCGGGGCGGCAGCCCGAGCAGCGGGCGAGTACAGGTATCCAGTGCCGAGCCGTGGCCCACAACCAGGATGACGCCCACTGTGGGAGGAAAGCACCCCGAGTCAGGGCAGGCACAGAGGATGCCCCTTATCAGGGCCTCAAAGTGGTCGGGTGGAATACACTTGTGTTGCCCTGAGGCCTTGGCGACCCTGGGTGGAGGCAGGCGTGGTTGATAACAGGTTAATAACACTGGCAACTGGCCTCTGGTTTGCATGTAAGGTCTTCTGAGCCTGTTGCATCCTCACACGGGGCCGGCATAGACATACCTGCCCTCGAGCTTCTGGGATGGGACAGTGCCATGCTCTGAGCTGTGTCATCCAGGCCTGTGAACTTGAGCTTGATCAGCTGGTCATCACAATGGACCACAGAGGACTCTCACTTTATGGAAGGACCTCCAGAGTCCAGGGCAACATGTATGGGCAGCCAAGGCTGGGATGAAGCCAGGCTGGGGTGTTAGACTTGCTGCCGAGTCAGGGAGACCCTGGGGCTGTACCCACTGCACCACCTGAGGAGGAAACTGGAACCCGAGCTTCCTTGGAAAGTCCTGGCCCACAGAGCGATCCATTCAGGTTGCCCTAACGTGACTGTGAGGACTTCACAGGTGGCATAGTGGTAAAGAACCACCTGCAATGCAGGACACACTAGAGACAAGGGTCCAATCCCTGGGTTGGGAAGATCCCCTGGAGGAAGGCAAGCAGCCCACTCCAGTATTCTTGCCTGGAGAATCCCATGGACAGAGGAGCCTGGAAGGCTACAGTCCAAGGGGTTGCAATGGCACCATGACTTTGGAGGCCACCTCTTCCATCTCCTGCACTGCAGGCAGGCTCTTTACCACTGAGTCACAGGTGAAGCCCGTAACATTCCCGCTATTCCAGACATATCTGCCCCTTTCCTCTAACAACATTCAAATCGCTTGAGGGTAGATTATGCGTCTTCTTCACTGAGATTTTCCCATGATGTTCTATTTGATGCCAGACACATAGCTGATGTTCACACTTGCTAACTTAAATCTTATAGGATTGGCTTTTCATGTTTCACCATGGACATTTTCATATATACCCCAAAGGCAGGTCTGATGAATCCCCGTGTCCTCATCAGGGAGCTCCAACAGTTGTTGATGTTCTGCCCATCTGGTATCATCTGTCTGTTACCTGACATCCTTCCCTGCGAGGTATTTTTATTTTTACTGAAGTATAGTTGATGTACAATATTATATAAGGCATCCAATATAGTGTTTGCAATATTAAAAGTTATACTCCATCCATAGTTACTGTAAAATATTGGCTATTTTCCCCGTATTGCACAGTAGATCCTTGCAGCTTATTTTATACCTAGTAGTTTGTATCTCCTTGGAGAAGGCAATGGCACCCCACTCCAGTACTCTTGCCTGGAAAATCCCATGGATGGAGGAGCCTGGTAGGCTGCAGTCCATGGGGTCGCTAAGAGTCGAACTCGATTGAGCGACTTCACTTTCACTTTTCACTTTCGTGCATTGGAGAAGGAAATGGCAACCCACTCCAGTGTTCTTGCCTGGAGAATCCCAGGGACGGAGGAGCCTGGTGGGCTTCCATCTATGGGGTCGCACAGAGTCGGACACGACTGAAGTGACTTAGCAGCAGCAGCAGTTTGTATCTCCTACTCCCCTCTTCCATCTTGCCCCTCCCTACCCCTTCCCTCTGCCCACTGGTTCATTCTCCCACCACTCATTCATTCTCTATATCTCTGCGTCTGCTTCTTTTTGTGTTATATTCACTAGTTTGTTGAATTTTCAGATTCCACATACAAGTGCTATGTTTGTCTTTCTCGGTCTGACTTATTTCACTTAGCAAAATGCCCTCCAAGTCCATCCATGCTGTTACAGATGTCAAAATTTCATCCTTTTTATGGCTGAGTGGTATTCCATTGTACATATGTACCTCATCTTAATTTGTTGATTGGATGATGGACACTTAATGCAGTTTTTAAAGCATAGCCCAAACATCACGGTACTTTGCAGGATGTACCACGGTTTGCATCTCTAAATGAGGACTTCTCATTTTTACACAACTGCCATACCATTACCCCACTAACAAAATTAACAGTGTTTTTTTTTTAATATTTCCATATTCATCTTCGATATTTAAATTTCTCTAATGGTCTCAGCCATCAGCTTAAACAGATGTTTTGTTTGAATTGTCATTTAGTCATGACCCAACATTTGGTAGTTGGTTCTTAGCTTCTACTTTTATTTCCTGGGAAGTAGGCATGGGTGGACCCAACATTTGGTAGTTGGTTCTTAGCTTCTACTTTTGTTTCCTGGGAAGTAGGCATGGGTGGTCTGTGTTGACCCTGCTATCCTGGGTCCCATTGGTTCCAGAATTGGGGGCCCCAGGTTTGGGGGGCATGTGTCTCTACAGAGGCAGTGTCTAGCATTCTGGAGGTGGGGAAACTGGAGGGGAGGTCAGGGCATTCCTAGGTTCAAAATCAGCCATTTCCAACTAAGAGGTAAGGGACCCCGGCCCCCGCTGCTGGTACCAAGGTCGCTGGGGCACTTACCATCCTGTGGGCAGGTGCTGACGATCTGTTCCATGCTCACTGCACACCTGTGCACGTAATCATCATAGCTCTCGGCCGGCAGGAGAGAGGCGAGGGGGAAGGCGGGCCTGGAGGAGGGGAGGGGAGCTGCCATTCTGGCCCACGTGTCACCAGAAGGAGCGAGATGGCTCTGCCTCTAGCTAGGGCTCACGGTCAGCAGTGAGCCTCCAGTTTTGTGCCCAAAACCAGCAAAGGGCTGGTGTTGGGGGCTGCAGCCTGCATTGTCACACAGGCTTGTGATGGCAGAGCCAGCTACGGGCGGTTCTCTGGCTGACAGATGCTAGCTGGGCTCCCTGACCTTCTTCTCAGTGGGCCTGACCTGTAGGCTTCACGTCCAACCTTGTGGACCGAGTTCAGTCAGAACCCCTCACCCCCTGTATCTGACCACCCTGGATAGCTGAGCAAACTCGACTCCCCCTCTACCTCCAGACATGTCTGTCCCCCACCTGTGTGCAGTAAGGATCGTTTAAGGTCTGCAAGAATCGCCCTATTCTTATATGAACTGCCTATCCCACCCCTCTCCTGGTTGAAAAATCCCCACTGGGTCTTGTATTTGGAGGAGAGTCCCATCTCTCTTCTTCCGCCACGCCCCACTGCAGTGGTTCCTCGTGAATTATACCGTCATCTTCATCTTTAACAAGAAGGAGGAAGCCTAGTTGCAGACATCATGAGGCGGCTCACCTGTAATCCAGGCTGACGTTGAAATCCGCCTCCTTCATCTCTTCTAGGGTCATGAAGGTGGGGGTGGTTTTGCCGGCCTCCCATTTGGTCCATTCAAAGATGCCAGGTTCCACTCTTATCTTAACTTTTTTCTCCAGTTTGAACTCTGAATTCAACAGAACACAAGTATTTATCATCTTCAGGGTTTATTTTGGCTTTCTGTAAATAAGTCTCTTTCTAGGTCTAAATCAACCCTTTGCGGGGGTGGGGGGGGTGGGGGGTGGGGGCGGAATGTGGTTTTATTTCACTTGGTGAATATTGTCCTGTGATGATGCACAGTCATGCTAGTTCTCAGACAAGAGCCACTGGGCAGTTGGAGGCTAACAGGATGACCCTCTGTCCATCAGGAAGGACCAGAGTCTCCTGGGATCTGGGAGACACCAACAGCACCCTGGTGCTCATCCTATCCTTGCATGTCCCACTGCACACGGAACCTGGGCTCATTCTCAGGTTAAGAAGGAGTGCACCCACGAGGACTTGGCTGGTCCACTGATCCTCGGAAAAGACGAACAACCGTGGAGCCTGTTAGTCACACAGAAGCGCCATCCTGGTAAACACTTAGCCCAGACCGAGCCAAAGCGGAGGGTGGATGGGAGTCATCTTCTAGAATATTCTAACTCTCCCAACTCACCCTTCCCTAGGATTTTTTTTAATGAGAAAATAAAAAAGCTCCACTTTCTATTGTAAATTAGAAAACTGGAAATGGAAGTCATGATCTGTTTTGCCAAAAATAGTACATATTTTTGCTATAGAAAAATATATTCCATAAACTGATTTTTTTTTTCACACCTTCGGTAACTCCTCCTCCAATGACATCCTTTCCACCACTCTTCTAAGCTCAGCGCCAACCTCTCTCTCCTCTGTGTCCAGCCAACCCTCCTTTCTCTACAGCTTCCTCCCTCTCGTATCTGACTCCAGCCCTCCTATTGCCTCCTGGGATTTCGGTCCATGGAGCCCACTCTTTTCTTCGGATCATTCACCTTCCCCAGCCTCTAACTCCCCTCTTAGGCAGCTTAAAATCTCAGCTCTGTCTCCTTGGCCCTCCTTTGTACACTCTCAGCATCTCTTGCCCTTTGCTGTTTCATTGTGTTCACTTCTTAGACTTGTCCGGGGTTAACCTGGCTCCTCCCTGCCCACACCTGCCCCAGCCCAGCTGATGGGTCTTGACATCGGGCCGTGCCCGTGGTCTCACGTGGTCACCCTGTACTTCCACGTTTCCGTCCCAGTCCCCTTCCTGATTGGCGTGTCCCAACTTCAGTGCCTCCTGCCTTGTGCTCACCTGGTGACCTGACTTCTGTGTCTCTGAGAACATGGAGGCAAGCCCCCTGCTCACTCCCGCCCCTGTGTCCATGCACTCTGTTCTTGGTCCCATCACTGCCATGCTCCTAGGGTGACCCAGGTCTCATGCCCTCTTCCCCATTTGGGGTGGGGGTTGAACTGGGGCCTCCAGGGCAGCTGCCCCTCTGGCAGGGACTTGCTTCTTCCTGTAGGTAGACACTCATATGGAAGGGTCTGCCGCTGGCTTCCTAACATACAGCAGGCTTTGACAGCACTGAACAGTTCCCAGGAGCCCCTCCCCTTGCTTCTGGGAGGCCTGCATTTTAGACTTTTTAAAAAATTTTATTTATTTTAATTGGAGGCTAATAACTTTACAATATTGTAGTGGTTTTTGACATTCATTGATATGAATCAGCCATGGGAGTATATGTGTTCCCCATCCTGAAACCCCTCTCCCACCTCCCTCCTCATCCCATCCCTCTGGGTCATCCCAGTGCACCAGCGCTGAGCACCCTGTCTCATGCATCGAACCTGGACCAGCGATCTGTTTCACATATGATAATACACATGTTTCAATGCTTTTCTCCAGATCATCCCATCCTCGCCTTTTCCCACAGAGTCCAGAAGTCTGTTCTTTACATCTGTGTCTCTTTTGCTGTCTCGTATATAGGGTTATCGTTACCATCTTTCTAAATTCCATATATATGTGTTACTATACTGTATTGGTATTTTTCTTTCTGGCTTACTTCACTCTTAATGGGCTCCAGTTTCATCCACCTCATTAGAACTGGTTTAAATGTACTTTAGAAGGGACCAGAGCAGTTCCCAGTTCTCTGGGAAGAAACTCACCCCCAGGTTTTTAAAAAAATGCATGCATAAGTTGGTCAAAGGCAAATTAAAATCTTGACCTACCAGAAATGCTAACAGGCTCAGTGCCTCCTCACAGTTCTCAGGGTTCGCAACTGTCTTGTAAATTTAGACTGTCATTCACAGCCATCCACTCTCTTTGCACCTCTGCTCACTGCCCTCTCCCCCCAGAGAAGAACCATGAGGTCACAGCCACGTGAGAAGGTCGCTGGAGTTCTCACTGACCTCCCAGTATATGTTTGGCCGTCTGCACACAACGGAGGGCAGGGGAGCTGAAGACCGAGGCGATCCTGATGCCACTGTCCAGCAGAGCTTCCCCTGGAAAACAGCAGTGGGAAATGTGCCCTCTTTATCACTGTAGCTGCCCAAGGGGGCAACTTCGGAGGGCAGCTTACTACCTGTGGAAAGAAAGCTTTTTGTAGCTCCATGATCCCACCCCCAGTGTATGCACCCCGTACAATTGTGCCTGATGAGTGGGTGGAAACTGCGATTAAGGTCAGCTAGCATGCGCCCAGGGAGGAGCTGGTTTTAGTGTGTTCCTCCAGTTAACCAGTGTGTGACTTGAGGAGCCCATGAACCTTTCCGATTCTAGATTTGAGTTTCTTAATTCATAGAATGCAGACCAGATGAGCTCAATGGCCTTTTCTCTTCCACAAGGTCAATCATGTGAAACCAGAACTTCAGACAAAACAAAAGCCCAAAGGGACAGATTTTGAAATAAAATCAAAGACAGGATGTATCTTTCAGTTTTTATAATGACATCCTTAGTGTACACAGTGGTCACCGATTTTTTTTTTCCTTTTCTCTCTTGTTCTTTTTGTCCCTTTCATTCCTCCTGACTTCCCCACCAATCCATTCCTGGGTCAAGTCTCTGAGCTTCCTACTTGCTGTGTGATCTTGGGTTGCTGTGTGATCTTGGGTTGCTGTGTGATCTTGGGCAAATACTTAACCTCTCTGGGCCTCAGTTTCTTCATCAGCAGAGTGAGGATAATGCTATTACTGCCCTCAAAGCACGTGGCAAGGGCTCAGTGCAAGTGTGATAATCATTGCTAGAATCAGTTACTATTCTCTTGGTTATTGCTGTTTAATCACTAAATTATGTCTGACTCTTGCAACCCCATGGACTGTAGCCCGCCAGGTTCCTCTGTCCATAGGATTCTCCCAGCAAGAATGCTGGAGTGGGTTGCCATTTCCTTCTCTAAGGGATCTTCCCAATCCAGGGATTGAACCCTTCATTTCCTGCCTTGGCAGGCAGATTCTTTACCACCAAGCCACCTGGGAAGCCCCATTCCTCCTAGGTTGAGCCTCAAACATACCTGCCATCCTGCACTGGAAAATTCCACAAGACGATAATGGAGGATCATTTTCAAAGTCTTTGATGCTGCGGCTCCGTTTGGGCAGGCTGCGAGGGAAGTTCAGGTCTGGCCGGTAATATCTTCCTACAGCATAAATAAGCACCAATTGTTCAATTCCATTAAGTTAGGTCATACCTGCCCCACTAAATGCTTAAGATCAAGACCCACATTTGAAGCACAGTAATTAAACTGTTGTCAATGGTGTTTTCTCTTGAATGCACCCTGCGATGTAGGTTGAATTTCAGGAGGAAATTCTACTCTACTCAGCACACATTTCCTCAAACTCGGAAAACCTGTGTTTCATCTGCAGGCACCACCAGACCTTCATCCTCTCAAAACCCCTCCCAAAGATACTCTCTTGCAACTGCCCTGATTAAGAACAAGCATCTCCATGACTGACTTAGCTTAACTCAATACGAATCTCAAATTGGCATTAATTAATTAGGTGCAATTCAACCCATCTCCATGGCTTTAAGGTGTCACATTGCCTGTGGGCCGGAATACAGATGGCAGGAGCGGGTCCTGCATTGTGTGTTATTAGTCAATTGCTTCAGGCTGGAGAATTCCACGGGCAGAGGAGCCTGTGGGCTACAGTCCACGGGGCTGCAAAGAGTCCAACAGGACTGAGCAACTTCATGTTCACTTTCACTTTTCAGGGGGTAGTGGACGTCAGGGAGATTCACTGGGACTGCCTCGCCTTCACCCCAATCCATTCAGAGGCTCAGAGCACTTTGGTTCACCTTGAGTTTGACCTTGAACTCTATGCTTGGATGGTCTGGTGCACATTCTGGCACCACCAGTGACTAGTTGTGTATTAGGGGCAGCTGACTGACTCCCCTTTTCTGTAAAACATGGGTGACGATATAGTTGTTTGAATGAGTCAGTAAGAAGATGCCTGGAGCCCAGAGCCTGGCTCAGAGTAAACAGTCAGTAGGGTTAGGTCTGATCTCATCCTCAGATTATCTGTGATCCCCACAGGGGACTCCAGAACACACCAAGCCCTCACATCCTCTCACACATCCCCAAGACGTCCTGGCCGCAACAGATTCTAGCAGCCAAATTCCTCTCCTGAGATCTGCTCTATGTACGTCATGTGGCTGGTCAGTCACTGGTGCGTGAACACACCAGCCCAGCCTTCAAACAGTTCACCAATCAGAGAGGTAGCGGCTGTTTACCATGTCTTGTCTTTTTAGGTTCCATGCAAGATTTTTCTAGAAGCCACCTCCCCAGAATTTCCATTGACAGAGACTTGTTGGAACTGGAAGCCTTAAAGGCTTTTTTTAATTAAATGCCAAAGTGTTAGCTGAGTCTGCACGGAAGGTGGTTAATTGTTTTCCATTCAAAGAGAAGGTCCGTCACTTTTATGATATTCTCGAGAGCATCTATGACTCCCCAGATGTGAACCTATTCTATTGATGTCTTTTGCCCTCACTCATACTTCATCTGTGGTCACTTTGCGAGGCAGAGGACAGGGCTCCAAAGAAGCCGAGGATCTGGGAGGAGGTTAGGCTCTGATGGGAGTCCAGTCTGAGTAAAGAATGGTGCCCCAGGGCTCTGACTAAGAATATTGAGACGCGATCTGTGTTAGCTCTAATTCCTCCGTTTGGACCCTGCCAGGACTGTACTTACCATCGGGTGTTGTACACTGCTGCAGCCAGGACTTCCCGAAGATCTGGTCTACCCTCTCCCCATGGCGCACCACCAGGACGCTTCTCCTCACTATCGTGGCCTGGGATGGGGGGAGGAGAGGCGCCTGAAGTTTACCACTGCGTTCTGAGACTTGTCCCCGGCCCCCACTCCAAGGCATCCCTCCTGTCCTTGTTCAAAAGCTATGCGGTGCTGTACTCAGTCGCTTCAGTCATGTCCGACTCTTTGCAACCCTGTGGACTGTAGCCCATCAGGCTCCTCTGTCCACGGGATTCTCCAGGCAAGAATACTGGAGTTGATTGCCATGCCCCCCTCCAGGGGATCTTCCCAACCCAGGGATTGAACCCATGTCTCTTGTGTCTCCTGCATCGGCAGGCGGGTTCTTTACCACTAGTGCCACCTGGGAAGCCTGTTGAGCCTTTACAATGAGATGGGAGTAGGAATCATCTGTAATTTCTTGCAGCCTTTAATGTTCTGGGCACTAGAGTGTACACAGGAAATGGAGAGAAAGTGGAATGAATGGTCCACCCCTCAGCACATTGGTCTTCCACCTTCCCTCTTCTTCCAAGTACCTACCCTGGTCTTGTCCCTTCAGGCTGCTGGAATGAAACACTTTCTGACCCAGAGATTGAACTTGGTTCTGCCTCATTGCAGGGAGATTCTTTACCTTCTGAGCCCCCAGGGAAATCCATAATCTATAGTATTAACATAATAGTATAAAATATATATTACATGATAAAATAGATGTATATATATGATATGTAGATAAGTACAGATCTTTTTGCAACTTGTGATGGGTTACATTCCAATAAAACCATCATAAGTTGAAAATGTCTTAAGTCAGAAATGCATTTAATGTATCAAAACTACCGAACATCTAGCTCAGCCCAGTCTACCTTAACCGTGCTCAAACAGCTACATTAGGTGACAGCTGGGCAAACTCATCTATCACAAAGCGTATTTTATAATTGTGAACATCTCCTGTGACTTGCTGGATACGGTACTGAAAGTGAAAAACGGAACGGCTGTCGAGGTACAGCACGATTATCAGTGTATTAGTGTTTCACTCTAATGATCAAGGGCTAATGGGGCTGTGCTGCCACTGCCAAGCACCAGAGAGAGGACTGGACTACCCATCACTAGTCTTGGAAAAGGGCAGAATTCACGTATTTAAAATTCTTCTGAATGAGTTTGCTTTTACATCATCGTAAAGTCAAAAGATTATAATTTGAACCTTATAAGTTGGGGACCATCTGTATCTAATGTATCTATCGATGTACCTTCTATGTATCTATTATCTGTCTATCATTTATCCATCCATCCATCCTAGTCTCCTCTGTTGCTGGCACTTGTCCTCTTCCGAGGGGCCCTCCAGAACCACCCAGGTGTTGGCATGTTAAAGATGGTTCTTTGCTTGGTGTCAGGGTATATGTTTAGCTCTGAGTAACCAGGGAAGAGGGGCTTCCCAGGTGGCACTTGTGGTAAAGAGCCCACTTGCCAATGCAAGAGATATAGAGAGACACGAGTTTGATCCCTGGGTTGGGAGGATCCCCTGGAGGAAGGCATGACAACGCACTTGAAGAATCTCAAGGACAGAGGAAGCTGGCGGGCTACAGTCCATGGGGTCACAAAGAGTCGAACATGACTGAGCGACTGAACAGAAGTTCCAGAGCAGGATGGGAAATTCCACATCGGCACAGGCCCGTGGTCTCCTGCGACTTGTGCCATCAGCATCCGGAGCACCTGTGCCTGATTCTGGGACACACGGTGTCGTCCACAGGTGCCCCACTTAGGGGGTCTCATTGGGGCTGAGGACAAGCATGGAAAGTTGAGTCACAGATGGCAGAGGATGAGGGGGAGCAGAGCTGTGGTGCAGGAGGTGGGCTGGGGGGACTCCACAGAGGACGCATGACTCAAGGTCACCAGGGATGTTTGGGCTGAGATCACCGGGGATGTTATAGCACCCACTTCAGGGGCTGAAAACAAAAGTAGCTTGTTCCCTTCTGGTTCTGAAGGCTCAAAATGAAGGTATCGCAGGGCCAGTTCTCCTCAGAAACTCTAGAAGAGGGTCCTTCCTGCCTCTTTAAGCTCCCGGCAGCCCCAGCATCCTTGGCACATGGCCGCCTCAGTGTGTGGCTCCAGGCTGTGCCTCCTGGTCACATGGCTTCTCCCTGAGTGCTGCATCTCCTCTTCTACGCACATCTCACCCCTGCTCTCGGTGATTCGGTTTAGAATCACGGGATAATCCAGAACAACCTCTCCACTGAGATCCTCATCTCAGCCCCACAGGCAGACACACGTTTCCTTGTAACTTTCGCAGGCAGCAGGAATTGAGACCTCACTTCTTTGGGGCCGTTGTTCAGCCCGCTACATGATTGTTTTAGCACACCTGTAGCCAGTTTTCCTTTCTCGCAGCGTGGATGAAGTGGTCTCAGACCAGAGGAGGGTTCCGTTCACAAGGACTGGTGTCAGGGACTCACCCACTAAACACCAGCACGTCCACACAGAGGCTGAGCCCGAGGCTGAGCTTTTCCACCTAGCTCCTCTCCTTGCTCAATCTGAAAAGAGGGGGCTCGGCCTCAGGGGGCCCCCAGCCCTAGTCCAGGCCAGTTCTCCCCCTCCGCAGTAAGACTGAGGCAGGCAGGGGGTGGTGCCCATCTGTGTCTGCCTGGGGCTGGCAGGCCTCTGGCCCCCAGTCAGTGGCTCCTCTTCTTGGGCCGTTGTCCCCTGAGGACCCGGCTAGAGGTCACCGTGATGCCCTCACGCTGTTCTGCTGTCCCCTGCCCTGAGATCAGCTCTTGTCTGACCTAGAGGCAGCCTCTGGGGGCTGGTGGGTTCTTGGGGCAGAAGTCAGCTGGCTGGTGGCAGAGTTAGGGAGAGAGCATGGCAAACTGGGAGGGCTGGGTCTCTGCCCCTTCCCCACCATGTGTCCTGGCCCCGTGAGTGACTGAGCTTTGGTCACGAGCACCGAGCTTTGGACAAGAGCTGTGTGTGGACACTGTGGACACTGGACAGGTTCACAGCCCTGTGTGTGTGTATGTGTATATGTGTATGTGTAGTGTGTGTGTATGTGTATATGTGAGTGTGTATGTATGTATATGTGTGTATGTGTATATGTGTATGTGTATATATGTGTGTATGTGTGTGTAGTGTGTATGTGTATATGTGTATGTGTATATGTGTGCGTATGTGTATATGTGTGTATGTATGTGTATATGTGTGTATGTGTGTATGTATGTGTATATGTGTGTATGTGTGTATGTATGTGTATATGTGTGTGTAGTGTGTATGTGTGTGTATGTGTATATGTGTATGTGTAGTGAGTGTGTATGTATGTATATGTGTGTATGTGTATATGTGTATGTGTATATATGTGTGTATGTGTATATGTGTATCTGTATATGTGTGCGTATGCGTATATGTGTGTATGTGTGTATGTGTGTATGTATGTGTATATGTGTGTGTAGTGTGTATGTGTGTGTATGTGTATATGTGTATGTGTGTGTATATATGTGTGTGTGCATGTGTATATGTGTGTGTATATGTGTATGTGAGTTGTGTGTATGTGTATATGTGAGTGTGTGTATGTTTATATGTGTGTGGTATGTGTATATATGTGTATATGTGTGTATGTAGTGTGTGTATCTGTGTGTATATGTGTATGTGTGTGTATGTGTGTGTATGTGTATATGTGTATGTGTGTGTATATGTGTGTGTATATGTGTATGTGTGTGTATATGTGTGTGCATATGTGTGTATGTGTATATGTGTATGTGTGTATATGTGTGTATGTGTATATGTGTATGTGTGTGTATATGTGTGTGTATATGTGTGTGTGTATGTGTATATGTGTGTATATATGTGTATATGTGTGTATGTAGTGTGTGTATCTGTGTGTATATGTGTATGTGTGTGTGTATGTGTATATGTGTATGTGTGTATATGTGTGTATGTGTATATGTGTATGTGTGTGTATATGTGTATGTGTGTGTATATGTGTGTGTATATGTGTGTATGTGTATATGTGTATGTGTGTGTATATGTGTGTATGTGTATATGTGTATGTGTGTGTATATGTGTGTATGTGTATGTGTGTATATGTGTGTATGTGTGTATATGTGTGTATGTGTGTGTATGTGTGTATATGTGTGTATGTGTGTGTATGTGTGTATATGTGTATATGTGTGTATATATGTGTATATGTGTGTATGTAGTGTGTGTATTTGTGTGTATGTGTATATGTGTGTATATGTATACGTGTGTGTGTGTGTATATGTGAGTGTGTATACATGTATATGTCTATGTGTGTGGGGGGTCACCCTCTTCTCCGGGGTGGACAGAGCAGAGGGATATGTGTATATGCGTGTGTATATGTGTGTGTATGTGAGTGTGTGTATGTGTATATGTGAGTGTGTGGTAGCAGAAGGATAGGCCCTTTCCTGGCCCACCCAGGCCTGAGCTCCGGGAAGCAGTGTTTGAATGAAAGCTGCTCCTGGGGGGCCGAGTCTCCCCAGAGCTGACCCAGGGCACGGCTGCATGGCTCGTTTGACATTGAGGGCCCCGTCACCTGTAGGGACTGCAGGCTGCTGAGGCTCCTGGACGAGGATGGCGGGTTGGGCTCCCCATTCCGTCTGCTGCTGAGCTCACCATCCTTTCTGGAGCTCAGGTCAGGGGCTACACTGAAGGTGTATGTCCTGTGGGAGAGGAAAGGGATGTCATGTCACGTGGACACTGGGAGGTACCTGGTCATAATGTGACTGAGAACGCAGGAGGCCAGATGGGTGGATGGGGTCATTTTGAGGGTAAAACAAAACAATGGTTCAAAACCGCTCTGTGCCCAAATGCATGGCATCCAGAGGGCTGGTACTGGTTTATCTTCCCCATCACTGCTGTGGACTGCACTGTGTGTCCCCAGATGTCTAGTCCCGACGCTCAGGACCTCCAAATGGGACTCTGTCTGGAGGTAGGGCCTTTAAAGAGCGGATGAAGTTAACATGAGGTCACCAGGGTGGGTGCTCATTCAACCTTCCTGAGTCCTTCTGAGAAGAGATCAGGACACAGAGGGAGGACCCTGTGGGGACACAGAGAGGAGACGACCATCTATATACCCAGCAGAGAGGCCTCGGGAGCTTGGCCTTCCAGCCTCCAGGACTGTGAGAGGAGGGACACCTGTTTAAGCTGCCCCGTCTGTGCTGCCTTGTCACTGGGCAACCAGAGCATTGTCCTCTTAGATTCACCTTCCAAAGGCATGAAGACGCTCGTGGTGGGGATGCAGGGCTAAGGGAGCGGAACAGACACACCAGTGCCATAGAAACACACAGAAAAGGCACCCATGCACAAGTGGGCAGGTGGGCAAACTCAGTACCCAAGCAGTTGCAGACAGGGTGGAGGCTGCTGCTTGTTCAGGGGATCAAGAAAGCTGCCCTGGGTGGGCAGTTGCTTGGGAGCTCTGAGGACCACCAAGGGCACACCAGAGCTGTGAGAACCCCAGAAGGCCAGCGGGTGGTGGTGCCGAGGTAGAGGACAGGGTGGGGGCCAGAGGAGCAGCGTGAAAGAGGAACTAAGAGCCAATGGCCGTGGAAATCCTCCAATGACAAGAAACCGCCAGGTTCCCCCAGGGGAAACTCAGTCTATAAAGGGGAGGTCATCTTTTCAAACTGTATGTAAGAATGATCTGGGCTTGCCAGGTGGTGCTAGTGGTAAAGAACCTGCCTGCTAAAGTAGGAGATGCAAGAGACATGGGTTTGGTCCCTGGGTCAGGAAGATCCCCTGGAGCAGGGCAGGGCAATCCACTCCAGTATTCTTGCCTTGGAAATCCCATGGACAGAGGAGCCTGGCGGGCTACCGTCCATGGGGTCACACAAAGCTGGACAAGACTGAAGCAACTGAGCGTGCACACACACAAGAATGACCCACAGTCATCTCTTGGTTCCCTTTCTTACTGGACCTGAACCTGGGTCCTGGTGATTGTGAGGGGAGGACTAGTTATACTGGAGTATAAGTATATAACTAGTTATACCAGTTACACTCATGGGGCCTGTAGGCTGCTTTATAGCATGTGGGCAAGTTTCAAACAGGGTCGAGCAAAAGACATAGACATTCAGAGCAAAGAAGTGAACAGTAGCTGGAGAGGAAAACAGGGTAAAAAGAGAACTTGTGCTTGATTTTAAGATGACAGCATCTTTGTCTGCTGGTGGGAGCCATTGGGGAGGGTCTCATGAGGACAGGTGATGCTGGCACAATGCCCTTGGAGGATGCAGGATGCCTAGGAGGTGTGCAATAAAACACACTACGAATGGGCACCCTCAGCTAGGAGCTGGGCCCAAGCACCACAGTGTGACGAGGGGAGAAGGGTAAGTGGCCCAGAGGCTGCAGGTGACCAGAGCTGGGGACATTCTCCCAACGTTCACCTCTCGTAGCGGATAGGAGTGAAGAATGCAGTAGGCGGCCTGTGGACTAGATGAAAAAGTCAGTCACCAGGCAGCTGGTGAGCAGAGTGTCTGGGATTCATGGTGGGCGAGAAGGAGGCAGACAGTCCTCTCACGTGAGTGAGTGGTAAGGGAGCATCATCTTTATTACTATTTACTTTCTCAAAAGCATTATCACCTTGCTCTTTAAATTGTAGTTTTGTTTATGGTTTTAACATAGAGAAGGCTTACAATGTAAGCGTTTAATAATCATTATTAAAGATGGAGTCTGCAGCCCAGGAGACAGCACCTTAGATAGCTCTGAGAGACTGCTCCAAAGAGGCAGTGCTGTGCTTGGTCATTCAGTGGTGCCGACTCTTAGCGACCCCATGAACTGCAGCACGCCAGGCTCCTCTGTCCCTGGGATTCTTCAGGCAAGAGTACTGGAGTGGGGTGCCATTTTCCTCCTCCAGGGAATCTTACTGACTCAGGGGTCGAACTTTTGCATCACAGGTCGCTTCTTCACCGTCTGAGCCACCAGGGAGGCCCCAAAGATGGCTCTGTTACATCTCACTTAAGACATGTTCCATGGCTTCTCTGTTTTCAAACTACCCAGTCCAGAAATCAGAAATACCGTCATTTAAACTTTCTTCTTTTTTTTTTTTGCCTTCTATTTAAAAATAATTTTCATTTTCTGTTTAACTCGACTCGGTGTGTGCTATACGATCATACAGAATACCGCCTATTTTATACCCATTTATTCTCCTGTTTCTGATGCACCCATCAGATAGGAACCCCTAATATACCAGGCCTCCTGCTCTGCCATCTGTTCTCTCTCCCTTATCAGTGCCGTATCATAGATCTATAACATGCTTTTAATATCTGGTAAGGTAGATATCTCTTCCCATCACTTTTGTTTCCCAAAGTGTTCTCAGCTCTTCTCTCCTGTTTATTCTCCCAGATAAATTTTTCGCACATTCAGTGAAGTTCCGACAAATGACCCCGTTGGGATTGCCCTAGAAGGTACTTCACTAAACTTGGAAATGACTCTGACAGGATTCATCTTGCTCCATCATGAACCTGGTGTGTTTCTACTTATTCAGCCTATTGGTAAATGGTTTCCTTTCTCTCTCAGAGAGGCCCCAAGCTCTCTAGTTCTTGTGAGGCTGATGGCTCCCAGGCCTGCATCCCGAGACCCTCACCGGGTCCTGAGCTGGGAGTGGAGCCATTTCTTCTGCATCTCAGGGGCCCATGGGCTTGGTCACCCTCCTTTCATCCTCACCACCATACACTCAGTGCCCACGTGGGGTTTCAGTGTAGTGAAAGCATTTCTGAAGTCGTCTGTGAGTTGTACCTTCTCTTTCCGTGTTATCTCTCCTGTCTCGAGTGGTAAATCCTACTGGAGGGGTTCAGGTTAAATAGATTTACTTGGCTCATATTCTTACAGCATTTAGGGCTTTAGCTGGTGGTAAGCAGATGAGAACACGATCCCCGTACTCAGACCATTGATGTTTCCCCCTTCAAGCGAACATGCTCTCAATATTTGTAGAGACTCACATTGATACAGGAAACGCTGATTGATTTCCCCTTCCTGAGGGTGAGGTGGGCCCCCCCGCCGACCGCTACACACCCTGCTTGTGGCCCACAGGGCAGGTA
Organism: Capricornis sumatraensis; assembly: GCF_032405125.1. NCBI lineage: Eukaryota > Metazoa > Chordata > Mammalia > Artiodactyla > Bovidae > Capricornis > Capricornis sumatraensis. The sequence goes on along the minus strand of NC_091069.1, from coordinate 248,668,476 downwards.
GTGAAGCGGCATTATCTATAAATAACATCTGTGAAGTTTATAGTCAGAGAGAAAAATTGAATTTTTTTTGCTAGTCTGTCAAATGAAATACAACCTAGATTATGACGGGGATGTTGGCAATGAGAGGAAAAAGGAAAGAACGTAGCATTTCGATATTTCTGTTTTTCTCTTGAACCTCAGAAACCTACTTAATGCTTAACTTACACCATAGAGACAGATGCGTTTAAATTCTCCCTGACTTTTACCAGGGGCAAAGCTGCCATTTGTGGGTTGTGTGGACTGTGTCCCAGCGTGTCTTCCAGAGATGCCAGAGTGAGGAACCACAGTCTGGAGGTTGAGAGCCCAAGGCTGAGGTGTGGTCGAGGCTGGCCCCCCGAGGCCTGTCTCCTGGGCGTGTGGATGGCCATCTCCCTGTGTCCAGGTGTGCTCATCCTTCTCCGTGTCTGTTTGTGTCCTTATCTCTTACTCTTCATATAAGGACACCAGTAAGACGGATCAGGGCTCATCCTTGAGATTGCCTTTTACCTCAATCCCCTCTTTAAAGAATTTCCCTGGTGGCTCAGATGGTAAAGCATCTGCCTACAATGTAGGAAACCCAGATTCGATCCCTGGGTCGGGAAGATCCCCTGGAGAAGGAAATGGCAACCCACTGCAGTAGTCTTGCCTGGAAAATCCCATGGACGGAGGAGCTTGGTAGGCTACAGTCCATGGGGCCACAGAGAGTCGGACACAACTGAGCAACTTCACTTTTTCACCACTTTAAAGACTCATCTCCAAATATAGTCACATTGTGAGGTGTTGGGGATTAGGATGTCAACATATGAATTTTGGGGACCCAGTGCAGCTCATGACAACACCTTTATAACTTCTGAGCTACTTGCCACCAACTTGCTCTGTGGTTTTGGAAACTTACGGGCGTGTATTGCTTCCAGGTTGGGACTCTCATCCTAACTCAGAGAGGATGTGTTCTCTGAGCTCTAATATTCCCAGCTCCTTGTTTGACAGTTACACTACATCCTCCTTCTCCACGGAGGGTTGAAAACTGCTGTGATTCATGTATGAACTCCATCTGATCTTTTTCTTCAAAGTAATGGACAAAGTAATGGTCATTTTGTGGCCAAGTGAATCCAGAGACACTGAACTGTTGGCACAAAGACTGAATTGTCGTATTGGAGATGGGCCACTGGTGCAGGAAAACTTTTCCTGCTTGGGTTGCAGGTGCCAAGTGTGAATTCTGTGCTGACACTTTCCAAGATATTTATCCACTGTCTGAACAACAATGTGTCTGCCCGTGGCCAAGGTAGCCTTGGGACAGTGTCACTGAACTGCAATTTCTTAATTTCTGCTTAAGCAATTAACAATGTGTCCTGACATTCTGGGGCCGGTTTCTGATTAAAAAGCTCTGAATGTTTAATAAAGTACACTTTCGGCCGTTTTAAAATACGTAGCCAGGACAGCTGAGTCTGACAGCAGAGCTGGGTCTCTGCCTTTCTGAGCCATGATCACAGGCCACTGTTTGTCATGTGTCTTCCCCAGCATGAACAGGGAGCTTCCAAAACACGGTCATCAGATACCCGCAGCCCAGCTCAACACTCAGTTTTCTCTTCTTTTGCTGTGATTCTTATTAATACTTATTCATTTCTACAGGAAACTTGCTTCTAGAAGGAGTAGTCCCAGAAATGTCCAGCCTAAAAGCTGGAATGGTTGTTTCGGTGGCAGGTGACTGACAGATTAACTGTAAGATGAAAAATGTAACAACCATAAACTCATTTTCTATAGAGTCTTTGCAGCAGAGTTCTAGCAACATCCAGCTTGCCAGTTGCCTGATGCCAGTGAAGCTCTTTTGTCCTGAGCAAGGACTGGAAGACTTGCTAAAGACAGGAGCCAGACGGAAGCCCATGCCTCCTGGACCTCAGATGGTCAGTTAGGGTGGAAGCAGCATCTTCCTCCTGTCACTCCTTAAATGGACTGACTGAACTGGTTCTACAAGGAACCAAGTGGTTCCTTAGTTGCACGATGAATTGGCCCCTCCAGCTCCCTGGGCCCAAGTATTCTCACCTCTCAGAGAGGATGACGTAGCCAGTTATCTCTGCAGTCCCTCATGGTACCAACGTGCTGTGATTTTGTTCTGGCTACTGGACCATCCAAAAAATTGTGCTTCTCTGGAATGACTGGTGTCCTTGTGCCCCGGATGACGGTGATGGTTTTGTGGAAGTTGTGTCGCGTTGGGTGTGGGAGGGCTTGGAGCCTGAGTCCCACAGCTTGCATGGTGGGTACAAAGTTGGCCCCAGGCTTGTCTGACTTCTCTCCCTTTGACCCAACTTCCTTATATTTTTTTCTTTAAACTTAAAATTGATTACTTACATTTTGAAGAAGCAATGCATTTCTAAGTTTCAAAAATTTTTAAAATTATGCAGTTGTAGAGACATAAAAGACCATTCTCCCAACTCCACCTTCAACCCTGCAGGGTAGCTCTGTTGGAAGTTTCTAGAGGTTTTTCCCTTCCAGGGATCTTTTAGGCATCAGTTGAGGTCAGTTCAGTTCAGTCGCTCAGTCGTGTCCAACCCTTTGTGACCCCATGAATCGCAGCACGCCAGCCCTCCCTGTCCATCATCAACTCCCGGAGTTCATTCAAACTCATGTCCATCGAGTCGGTGATGCCATCCAGCCATCTCATCCTCGGTCGTCCCCTTCTCCTCCTGCCCCCAATCCCTCCCAGCATCAGTCTTTTCCAATGAGTCAACTCTTTGCATGAGGTGGCCAAAGTATTGGAGTTTCAGCTTTAGCATCATTCCTTCCAATGAACACCCAGGACTGATCTCCTTTAGGATGGACTGGTTGGATCTCCTTGCAGTCCAAGGGACTCTCAAGAGTCTTCTCCAACACCATAGTTCAAAAGCATCAATTCTTTGGCGTTCAGCTTTCTTCATAGTCCAATTCTCACATTCATACATGACTACTGGAAAAACCATAGCCTTGACTAGACGGACCTTAGTCGGCAAAGTCATGTCTCTGCTTTTGAATATGCTATCTAGGTTGGTCATAACTTTCCTTCCAAGGAGTAAGCGTCTTTTAATTTCATGGCTGCAATCACCATCTGCAATGATTTTGGAACCCCCCCCCAAAATAAAGTCTGACACTGTTTCCACTGTTTCCTCATCTATTTCCCATGAAGTGATGGGACCAGATGTCATGATCTTCGTTTTCTGAATGTTGAGCTTTAAGCCAACTTTTTCACTCTCTTCTTTCACTTTCATCAAGAGGCTTTTTAGCTCCTCTTCACTTTCTGCCATAAGAGTGGTGTCATCTGTATATCTGAGGTTATTGATATTTCTTCTGGCAATCTTGATTCCAGCTTGTGTTTCATCCAGTCCAGCATTTCTCATGATGTACTCTGCATAGAAGTTAAATAAGCAGGGTGACAATATACAGCCTTGACATATTCCTTTTCCTATTTGGAACCAGTCTGTTGTTCCATGTCCAGTTCTAACTGTTGCTTCCTGACCTGCATACAGGTTTCTCAAGAGGCAGGTCAGGTGGTCTGGTATTCCCATCTCTTTCAGAATTTTCCACAGTTTATTGTGATCCACACAGTCAAAGGCTTTGGCATAGTCAATAAAGCAGAAATAGATGTTTTTCTGGAACTCTCTTCTGTTTTCAATGATCCAGCAGATGTTGGCAATTTGATCTCTGGTTCCTCTGCCTTTTCTAAAACCAGCTTGAACATCTGGAAGTTCATGGTTCACATATTGCTGAAGCCTGGCTTGGAGAATTTTGAGCATTGCTTTACTAGTGTGTGAGATGAGTGCAATTGTGCGGTAGTTTGAGCATTCTTTGGCATTGCTCAATTCTTTGGGATTGGAATGAAAACTGACCTTTTCCAGTCCTGTGGCCACTGATGAGTTTTCCAAATTTGCTGGCATATTGAGTGCAGCACTTTCACAGCATCATCTTTCAGGATTTGAAAGAGTTCAACTGGAATTCCATCACCTCCACTAGCTTTGTTCGTAGTGATGCTTTCTAAGGCCCACTTGACTTCACATTCCAGGATGTCTGGCACTAGGTGAGTGAACACACCATCGTGATTATCTTGGTCATGAAGATCTTTTTTGTACAGTTCTTCTGTGTATTCTTGCCACCTCTTCTTAATATCTTCTGCTTCTGTTAGGTCCATACCATTTCTGTCCTTTATCAAGCCCATCTTTGCATGAAATGTTCCCTTGGTATGTCTAATTTTCTTGAAGAGATCTCTAGTCTTTCCCTTTCTGTTCTTTTCCTCTATTTCTTTGCATTGATTGCTGAGAAAGGCTTTCTTAATTCTCCTTGCTATTCTTTGGAACTCTGCATTCAGATGCTTATATCTTTTCTTTTCTCCTTTGCAAATTTTTACTTCTCTTCTTTTCACAGCTATTTGTAAGGCCTCCCCAGACAGCCATTTTGCTTTTTTGCATTTCTTTTCCACGGGGATGGTCTTGATCCCTGTCTCCTGTACAATGTCACGAACCTCATTCCATAGTTCATCAGGCACTCTATCTATCAGATCTAGTCCCTTAAATCTATTTCTCACTTCCACTGTATAATCATAAGGGATTTGATTTATGTCATACCTGAATGGTCTAGTGATTTTCCCTACTTTCTTCAGTTTAAGCCTGAATTTGGCAATAAGAAGTTCATGATCTAAGCCACAGTCAGGTCCTTGTCTTGTTTTTGTTGACTGTATAGAGCTTCTCCATCTTTGGCTGCAAAGAATATAATCAATCTGATTTCGGTGTTGACCATCTGGTGATGTCCATGTGTAGAGTCTTCTCTTGTGTTGTTGGAAGAGGGTGTTTGCTATGACCAGTGTGTTCTCTTGGCAAAACTCTGTTAGCCTTTGCCCTGCTTCATTCCGTATTCCAAGGCCAAATTTGCCTGTTACCCCAGGTGTTTCTTGACTTCCTACTTTTGCATTCCAGTCCCCTATAATGAAAAGGACATCTTTTTGGGGTTGTTAGTTCTAAAAGGTCTTGTAGGTCTTCATAGAACTGTTCAACTTCAGCTTCTTCAGCATTACTGGTTGGGGCATAGACTTGGATTACTGTGAAATTGAATGGTTTGCTTTGGAGATGAACAGAGATCATTCTGTCATTTTTGAGATTGCATCCAAGTACTGCATTTCGGACTCTTTTGTTGACCATGATGACTACTCCATTTTTTCTAAGGGATTCCTACCCACAGTAGTAGATATAATAGTCATCTGAGTTAAATTCACTCATCCCAGTCCATTTTAGTTCACTGATTCCTAGAATGTCGAAGTTCACCCTTGCCATCTCTTGTTTGACCACTTCCAATTTGCCTTGATTCATGGACCTGACATTCCAGGTTCCTATGCAATATTTCTCTTTACAGCATCAGACCTTGCTTCTATCACCAGTCACATCCACAACTGGGTATTGTTTTTGCTTTGGCTCCATCCCTTCATTCTTTCTGGAGTTATTTCTCCACTGATCTCCAGTAGCATATTGGGCACCTAATGACCTGGGGAGTTCCTCTTTCAGTATCCTATCGTTTTGCCTTTGCATAAACATATGTGAGTACAGATGACCATGTTTTAATTCATCTGTTCCCCACAGTTAGTACTACCCTATACACATTCTTCTGCAATGTACCTTGTATTTTTTTTATATCAGTGCATAAATACCTCTTTGTGATCATTTTTAAAAACCTCAAGTACTCTATTGTATGGGTGTATCATAGTTGAGTTCAGGTGCTTATTTTCAATTTAATTATCTCTTCCACAGTACTTGCATGCTTCCATAATTTTTCAGGCTCAGAATAAGGAAGTGTATTTTGTAGTCCTTTGGGGATTATGGTCTTAGAAAAGTTTTATAGAGTAACTGATGTCTTCTGAATGTTTTCAGTGAAAAGCCATGAATCGGTCAAGACATTTACCAGAAACCCACAGGGATAATGCTGCCAGCCCAGAGCAGGCCATTTCACCGATGGTGGAATGATCTAGAAGCATACAAGCACTGTGATCGTCTTTCCAGACAGACACTCTCTGACTCCAGGAGAGATGTGTGGGCTGCGGGGCGGGGGCGGCACTCACCTGTGTCTCACCCAGGTGTCACACTCGCTGGCTCGCTCTGTGTAGTTCTCCGGCAGGAAGCCCCGGCAGCCCGTCCGCTGCGAGATCCCGATCACCCAGCCCTCGCTGGCTTCCTCCTGCTGCGTGGGGTCCACAAAGATGTAGTCCCCGGGGCTGAGCGTCAGCTCATCCACATTCTGGGGTTTGTACTGGAACAGGACCCGCAGGGTCTGGAAAGGAGGCGGGAGTCTTCAGGTCTCGAGGAAGGGCGGGTTCTGTGTCTCTAGGACACACCCAAGCCTTTGGCTGATGACAGTGGAATGTGACCAAAGGATGCACAGACTTCTTTGGAGAGACTTAGAAATGGGTATTGGTATCCACCTGTCACGTCTCTATCTCTCTCATCTATCTGCCAAGGTATCTGTATTTGTGCTCACTCAGTCATGTCCCACTCTCTGTGACCCTGTGGGTGGTAGCTTGCCAGGCTCCTCTTTTCATGGGATTCTCCAGGCAAGAATACAAAAGTAGGTAGCCATTTCCTTCTCCGGGGAAATCTTCCTGACCCAGGGATCAAACCTGAATCTCCTGTGGCAGGCAATTCTTTACCATTAGTGCCACCCATCTATCATCTATCTAACATCTACCAATCATCTATCTATCATCTATATTTTTGTATCTATTATCTATCTATCCATCATCTACTAAGCATCTACCTACCTGTCTGATGCTACTGCTAAGTCACTTCAGTCGTGTCCAACTCTGTGCGACCCCATAGACAGCAGCCTACCAGGCTCCCCTGTCCCTGGGATTCTCCAGGCAAGAACACTGGAGTGGGTTGCCATTTCCTTCTCCAATGCATGAACGTGAACAGTGAAAGTGAAGTCACTCAGTTGTGTCCGACTCCTAGCGACCCCATGGACTGCAGCCTACCAGGCTCCTCCGTCCATGAGATTTGCCAGGCAGAGTACTGGAGTGGGGTGCCATTGCCTACCTGTCTATCCTCTATCAATTATCTATCTATGCCTATCTATTTATCTGTCTACGTACTTACCTATCTATCTCTGTTTACTTATTTCTTACATGAAAAATTTCAAAGCATAACCAGATGTCACATTCGCCCCCATTGGAGTGAGGTTATTTACGGCTTCTCCCACGTGAAGGAACACAGTGGATTCATACTTGTTCCATGGGTCTGAAAAGGAGTATAACAAAACCTTCTAAATCAATCAATTCCACAGGGAGGAAGTCCTGGACTGAGGCGTCACTAAATCACTGAGGCGTCACTAAATCACTGAGGCATCATTTAAACAAATTAATAAGCAACATAATGCATTCATAAATCTTTGCAACAGTCCATTTTTAATACCAGTCATGCAGGGAGGGAGTCCTGGACTGAGGCTTCACTCAAGTCACCATTTAAACAAATTAATAGCCAACATAATGTATTCATAAATCTTTGCAACAGTCCACTTTTAATACCAGAAATGTTCCTTCTTTCCCTTCCAAATTTCTGGATGTCTGTAACTCATAAACAAAAGAATGTTAATTCCAAAACGCAGGCAACAAAATGATTTTCAAGAAGGGATTCAAATTCTTCCTTCTACTGAGATACCTCCAGCCAAGGGCTCTTGGGGTCAGGGCTGTGTCAGGCAGGCAGCAGCTCACCGGTTCCCAGGCTGGGGGGCCCAGTCCAGCCACCTGCCTGGGCTTACCCACCTGGTAGTGTACGAAGCGCATGTCCCGGGAGTAGAGCGCGGCTGTCCACTGGCAGCTGTGGCCGGGGTTGATGGCTCTGGCCAGCTGCTCCAGCGTCCTCTGGTGGTGAGGGTAGAACTTGTGGGCCAGGGTGAGATGCAGCTGCTTGGTGCAAGGCTTCACCGTGCAGTCTGTGAAAGGAGGCACACGGGCACCTTGACCTCGATGGCTGCACCACATGCCCAGGGCTCCCCGTCCAGGGCGGTTACGCGACCAGGTTGGCGGTGCAAATGCCTTTACACAGGGTCTTCCTATCTCTGCCCATCCCCACTCCTGCCCCTGCACCAGCGCTTTCCCGACGAGGCGAGGACTCGGCCCAGATGCATGCAGGTCAGTTTGTGACGGAGATGGCTGGGAGCGTGCACATCTGACCAGGAAGCAGGTGAGCAGAGAGAGTAGAGATACAGGTTTAGCGGGGACATGCCTGGGGGGGGCGGGTGTCTATCAATTTGCAAGCTAGTTGCTCCAACAATTGATTCAAATCTCCCTCGTCCCCTGGGATGCACACATTACTTGGTGGCCGTTTGTTCAGTTGCCGAGTCTCTGGAAGAAAACACCCCAGCACCTCTAATATCCGGTTGGCTTTGTGAAGCAGGAAGACTTTGGAGCGGCCAGGCCCTGGCCTTTTTGAGTGACCTCTGTACCCTGGGCCCCAGCTCTCCTGGTCCTCGTTCCAAGGCCCTCAGGTCAGTGGGCGGTGGTGTCCCCGAAGCAGCCAGGATCTGATTTCAGCCAGGCCACAAAGCGGCTCTGTTCTGGGGAGGCAGTGATCAGTGGAACGGCACAGACTCGGGAAGCAGATAGACCTGACTTTAGACCTACCTGCCCCATTTGGCAGGTGACCTTGGGGAGCGTCTTGGTCTGATTCAGCTTCAGTTTCAACAGTGACAACCTGAGGGTGAGGATTGCTGGGCTGGCCTGGGAAACCAGCCTCTTAACTGTAAGGTCCCCCAGAGACTTGCAGTAAATATGAGTTGCATGCATGCTTGCATGCTCAGCTGCTTCAGTCTTGTCGACTGTGGGTGACCCTGTGGACTGTAGCTCCTCTGTCCATGGGATTCTCCAGGCAAGAATACTGGAGTGGGTTGCCATGCCCTCCTCCAGGGGATCTTCCCAACCCAGGGATCGAACCTGCGTCTCTTACGACTCCTGCATTGGCAGGCGGGTTCCTAACCACTAGTGCCTCCTGGGAAGCCCAGATATTAGTTACCCACGGGCCACACTGAGCGGCACACAAGGACCTGTCCTCAACTGAGCAACGTCAATGACGCACTTCCTGGAGCTCAGACTTGGCGGCCCCACCAACATCTTTATCCTCTGTCTGAGCCTTTGGTAGCAAAAGAGAAACCGCTGAGGTCTCCATGCCGCAAGTTGCGGGGGTTGAGGCGCCTGAAATAAGAGAGTGTGTGGGCGGCAGGGAAATTCCTTTTCTCAGGTGTTCCAGCTGTGGCGGGGAGGGCTGTCTTGCCGCGGGTGAGTCAGCACGGCCTGGGAAGGGCCAGGCATGGTAGTCATCCGAGAGATCACTGAGTCACTGGCCTTCTGAATGGGCACTTGTGTATCTTCTCTCCATGGCCCATGCCCCTGAGGACTGTGCCCTGGGCAGGGACACACATGCCAGGGAGGCCTCCTGGAGCTGTGACTGACCCCTCCCGACTCAACAGGGTCAGGCCCGGGGCAGCGGCCATGGAGAGCAGAGCAGAACCAGCTCAGGGTTGGGTGATGGACAGGGGGTCAAAACCAGCTCTCGCAGGATGTGGGGCCAGTCAGCAGGAGACCCAGGTGGAGCAGGAGAGGGCTGGACTCTAGGGCCAGCTTTAATACTCACTGAGTGCTTGAGGACTTTGTCGGTTTCCTGGGCTGATGTCACAAATGACCACACAGTGGGCGGCTTAAAACAATGGAGATTTGTTCTCATGGTTCTGGAGCTGGAAATCCAAAACCAAGGTGTCGAGGGCCACCCCCTCTGAAGGCTCTCCGGGAGGGTGTCTCCTTGTTTCCTCCAGCTCCTTGGTTCGTTGCCGCCTCACTTCAATGCCTGGCCTCTCTTCTGTGTCCCTGTGTTTTCTCGTCTCCCAAGGACACTGGTCACTGGACTTAGGGCCTGTCCTACACTAGTGTGACCTCAACTACTTACATCTACAAAGACCCTATTTCCAAAGAAAGTCCTTTTCGGAGGTTTTGGGAGATGTGAATTCTAGGGGACACTTTTCAACTCAAGATAGTGACCTCGGGCGGGTCACAGCCCTTCACGGCCCTTGGTCACTCCACTGTTAAAATGAGTGGGCATTGGGAGTCACTTCTGGTCGGGAGCAGGGGGTTGTGGAAGTAAGTGAGGCACTGGTTCTGTGTGAAGGCTGGCAGCTGACACATTGCAGCCTGGTAAGAGCCACGTCATCCTTTTAGAGACAAGGGGATGCCAGAGTTGTCATCTGAACTCAGGTTTACATAAAGGAGACCACTCCTCACAAATGGCAACTCGCTCCAGTATTCTTGTCTAAAAAATCCCATGGATGCCAAAGCCGGGTGGACTACAGTCCATGGGGTTGCAAAGGGTCAGACATCACTGAGCAGCTGCGTGCTCCTCAAGGCATGGCTAAGTTTATATCTATCTAGAACACGTGATCTCAGACTTGCCAAGCCAGTCTCCGGGTGGAAATCTGGGATTGATGAAACCATTTATGTGGCCAGGATCGAAGTTCATACCCGTCTTGGGGGCAGAGGGGCGTCCTCCCATCAGGGCGCCATGGTCTCTCTGAGTCTCAGACACAGCAAACACAGCAGTGCTGAGCACCTCTGTGTTTCAGGACCACGAGGACGTTCCCAGACAGGTTGTACTCTTTGAAGGGTGGGCCCAGTCATTCGAAAAGAAAGATGACTCCAGGGTCAGAAGACATGATTCAGGGTCACATCACCAACCAGGAATGAGGGAAAATTCACACCTGAGCTCAAGTCCAGAATGCTTCCCACTAAACCCCAGCTGGAGCCCCAGTCCCCAGACCAGGGCTGCTGGTTGAGAAAAGGGAATTTGGCTGATTCTCAAAGTTAGTCTAGGTAATGCACCTAGACTCCATCCCCCTACCAAGAGGCCAAGGAAACTAGACTATGCTCATACCTAAAAAATTTCAAGAAATCAACTAGGACTTGTGTTTTACACACAGTGCTGGCCCCTTGAGGACAGGTGTCCCAGGTGGGATGTGGGGCTGGGGGAGGCATGCCAGCCTACAATCCCCACCATCACGACGCTGCACAATGACCCCCCGGGGCCGTTTCCCAGCAGCTGAGTGTTTTGAAAACCGTCATCAATGCAACAAGGCTATTCTCACTTAGAGAAGAGCCCTCTGCTAGCTCGGAGTCTTTCTATTTGCTCACTTTTCTTAAAAATTAATTTTTTTTGGCATATCAGTTCAGTTCAGTTCAGTTGCTCCATTGTGTCCAACTCTCTGCGACTCCAAGGCCTGCAGCACGCCAGGCTTCCCTGTCTTTCACCATCTCCCAAAGTTTGCTCAAACTCATGTCCGTTGAGTCGGTGATGCCATCCAACCGTCTCACCCTCTGTCGTCCCCTTATCCTCCTGCCTTCAAGCTTTCCCAGCATCAGGGTCTTTTCCAATGAGTCAGTTCTTCACATCAGGTGGCCAAAGTTATTGGAGTTTCAGCTTCAGCATCAGTCCTTCCAGTTACTCAGGACTGATTTCCTTTAGGATGGACTGGTTGGAAAGTCCAAAGTCAGTCAGTTATGCATATACATGTATCCATTCTTTTCAGATTCTTTTCCCATATAGGTCATTACAGAGTATTGAGTAGGGTTCCCGGTGCTACACTTGTATAGTCACTGAGTCGTGGCCAACTCTTATAGTAACTCCATGGACTTTAGCACATCAGGCTCCTCCGCCCATGGGATTTCCCAGGCAAGAACACTGGAGTGGGTTGCCTTTTCTACCTCCAGGGAATCTCCCCAACCTTGGGACTGAGCCTGCATCTCCTGCTAACCACTGAGTCACATGGGAAGTCCCATACTATACCGCAGGTTCTTACTAGTTATCTATTTTATATGGAGCAGTGTGTATATGTCAATTCCCATTACCCAGTTCATCCCTTCCCCCTTCTTGGTAACCATAAGTTTGTTTTCTACATCTGTGACTCTATTTCTGCTTTGTAAATATGGTCATTTGTGCCTTTTATTTTTTAGATTCCACAGATCAGCAATATCATATGGTATTTGTCTTTCTCTGTCTAACTTACTTTACTCAGGTTTCTGAAGGACATTCTGGGATTTCATGGAGGTTCTAGGTAATTGTTAAGCCTCAGGCTAAGGCTAAGTCATAGTTGTTGGCCGTAAAGGGCCAGGTTGGGGGGAAGTGGCCTGGTGATGGTGCAGGCACCCCCGTGTCCCGCCATCAGACTAGCCCGCAGGCTGACCATCACTGCACTGGGGAACAGCCTCACTACTGCTGCCCTGGGCTCCACCCAGCATCCGAGTGTGGTGAGCCCAGCCCCAGGTGCAAAGGGACTCCCTTCTGTAAACCAGGGCTCTGCGTGCACCACAGCCCAGGGCTGCCTACCTGCCAAGATGGAGGCTTCTGTGGCGAACATCACAGCAAATTCCCGGATGATGTCTGCGGGGCTGTCGTTCACAAAGAAGCCCAGGAAGCTGATGGAAGAGTGGAGAACCAGAGGCACGGCCGAGGGGAATGCGTGCAGGGTCCTGTCCCCGGCTCTCTTCAGTGCCTCGTATAGAGACTCCACCTTCTGGTCCTCGCACTGAGGGACAGAGACAGGACAGTCACCTATTACCTTAACTGATGAGAACCAGGCAGAGCCTGAGAACCGTGGGACCCTCCTTTCTGCTCACGACACTGTAACACAATTTGCCTGGTCCCGGTGTTTGGGATGATGGGTCTGGTCCCCAGTTCCTTAGGCAATTCAGGTCAAGCTCTTATTGGAATGGAATAGCCTCTAAGTGCCCAGGCAGGAAACCCCGGGTCCCTTGAACTTCGTCCTTCACTCCTTCTCGAGTTGACCCAGCACCCCCCATACTGCATCCTGAGCCCCTGTCCCACTCCCATGGAGCACAGCTATGCTCAGCACTGCATTGTTGGCTTCTGGGGGTTCCTGTAGGCTCCACTGAGGCAGCCCTGGGGTGCGCTGCTCAGAATGTAACCTACTGAGGAGGGTTGTAGCCTATTCCTTGGCTGCTGGCCTTCAGACTGGGCAACAGGCCTCGCACTTGGCCAGTGATCGAACCGTCTTTGTCTACAAGGGTCTCTTCTGATGTGGTCTTGGCTTATAAGCTCCCCATCAATCCCCACTGTCACCCACACACCCACTCTCTGGTCACACAGCTCCTGGCTCAGTGAGGAAGACTCCATGAGGCCATGGGGCACCCCCGTGAACCCCAACACAGCGACCCCCATGGGGAGCTGGCTGATCCCTCCTCTCCCCAGCAGCAGGCTCCCCCTGGGTTTCCCATAGCCCCCCTTGCTTTCTGAGCTGTGAACCTTATCATTGTTGTTAACACACACCCACAGCTCCCCACTAACCAGGAGCTCACTAAATTCACCCCTGCCATATTTTTGCAGCCTTCGCAGGCCTGGAAGGCATGGGATATACCCACAGGGCACTCAACTCATAATCGCCACGTGGATGAACATCTCTTCACATGTATTTCTTGGCCTCAAGCATGTCACCTTGGAGCATGGAGCCACGTTATACACAGAGCTGTAGTTGACGCCACCATCTGGTGGCTGTATGTTCTTAGAATCAGACAAAGAGTGAATTCCTGTTACGCTCTTCTGCCAGAAAAGGACCCTCAGCCTCTAGGGCAGGGTGGGGGAAAGCGGGGCAGCTCTCTTGGGAGAAGGGAACTGTGTGTGTGATGTGTGTATGTGTGCACGTGTGCCCATGCCTCAGTGGGCTGTGAGGAGGAGCTGGATCCCCAGGTCAGCTTCCCGGTGGTCATGACCAGGCACATCCATTTCTAAGGTCATGTTCAGGGCTGGCTTGGCTGCCACTCCTTTCCCTGATGAGCTCCCAGGACAAGCCATAAAGGAACACAGTCGCTGGCATCACAAATGCTAGTGATGTCCCAGCAGGGTGACCAACTGACCCAGCTTACCTGGGACTCTTCTGGCTTCAAAACCTGGGAATCTCTCCCCACCCCATGGCAAATGAGGGTGTTTATCAGGGGCTCTGGGAGGCACTGATTCTCCTGGGCATCTTCTGGAAACCGTCCTGCACAGGTTTACAGCTCCCTTTCTGCGCAATGCAGAGGAGCCTGTAACAAAGGACTCCTTGGGCCCCAGTGGGACGCTGAGAGTTTGCTGACAGCAGAGCCAGGATGGTGCGGAGTGTGCCCTCTCTCCGTTTTTCTTGTCAGGAGCCCCAGTGGTATCTTTCCCTCCTCTCATTCTCATGACTCGCTCTTGTCTTTGAGCAGTCCAGGTACTTCTCACCTTCCCAGGAAGCCTGTACAATGGCCTCTCTGACCTCTTCTGAGTCAGAGAGCTGGTCCCCAGGGCAGGAAGAAGTCCTCCATCTGTGGCTGGCCAGTCTGTTCATTAATTGACCCATCACAGGTTTGTGAAGCCCCCACTCAGGCTGAGGCACTTGCTAGTCTCTGTGGGCACAATAGTGAGCAAAGCCTCCTCCCTCCCTTGAGGATTTCAGTCCAGTGAGGGATGCCAAGTTGCGTCAGACACACTGCTGTGCAACAGGGAAAGAGCCACTAGTTAGAGAACAAAGGGATGGTGGGAGCACAGAGCACACAACGCTTCCAGCTGGGGAGCTGCTGCTGCTTAGTCATTGACTCTTTTACAACCCCGTGGACAGTAGCCCATCCTACTCTTCTGTCCATGGGATTTTCTAGGCAAGAATACTGGAATGGGTTTCTATTTCCTTCTCCAGGGGATCTTCCCGACCCAGGGATCAAACCTGCATCTCCTACATTGCAGGTGGATTCTTTACCACTGAACCATCAGGGAAGCCTACCTGGGGAGGTGGGGAAAACTTAAAAAGGGAGAGGATAAATGAGTTGGGTTCTGAAGGATGAATAGGAGTTGACCAGATGAAGATGAGGAAGTAAAGGCTATCTCACACAAACATCACTGCTGTGGACCACTCTATGAAAACAAACCCCTTAGTTTTGCGCCATCACCACCTAGTTATTGCAGGAAATGATTCAGCTGCTATGTTAAGAAGAATTAAATGTGCCTTGGGCCAACTCACCGTGAAGAAGTCACAGAGCGTTATATGAGGGAAGACCTCATGGGCTCTGTTCTTGGCGCACTGCCGCCTGCTCTCTCTCCAGAACTCTTGAAGCTTGTCCAGCAGGGGACCCGTGGGGCAGAGGAACAGGGCATACTCCTGGGGGATGGGGTCGTCCAGAGAAGGGTCATTGCAATGGCAGTGTAGCCTGCAAGAGAGGAAGGGACCCTGTCATCTGGCACTGTGGCCAAATGAGTCTTTTCCCAGGGAAGGCAGAGGGCAGTGGCAACGATGACTCAGAACAGCCGGCCATGTGTAGAGCACCAGGGTATCTGTGCCCAGGCAGAACTCACCGAGCACAGGGCTGAATGTGATCGCAGAGGAGCTGGGCATCCACCCAGGTCTCTGTGCTGTGCTGTGTCACTTCAGTCGTGTCTAACTTTGCAACCTCAAGGACTGTAGCCCGCCAAGTTCCTCTGTCCATGGGATTCTCCAGGCAAGAGTACTGGAGTGGGTTGCCCTTTCCTTCTCCAGTGGGTCTTCCCGACCCAGGGATAGAAGCTGTGTCTCTTATGTCTCCTGCATTGGCAGGCAGTTTCTTTACCACTAGCGCCACCTGGGAATCCAGGTCTCAGACCCTGGCTAGTCTGAGTCCCAGGCTAACAACCAAGACAAGGTGAGAAGGTGACCAAAATACTCAAAACCTGGTTTTCTAATGGTCCCTCTGGGTCAGGTGTCTCCTTAGGGTTGCAGTTTTCTGGGAAAAACCTGCATTTTAATTTTATCTCAATCTTCAAACTAAGTATAAACATCAAAGCCCCAAAGACCTAGACAGAACTTAGGTAGCTAGTCTATTTTCTTTCAGTTCAGAAAGCTATTTATTTTTATTTGGCTGCTGCAAGCTTTAGTTACAGCATGTGGGGTCTTTCGATGCGGTGTGTAGGTGTCAGTATTTGCGGCACGTAGGCTGAGTCGCTTCTAGGCATGTGTGATCTTAGTGCATCCACTCCGTTGCAAGGTGGATTCTTAACCACTGGACCACCAGGGAAGTCCCAGAAAGTTGTTTAAAATACTATGAAAGATGACATACAGCCCCCAAGTCAGGATCACGCTCACCAATAATAAAAAATGAATAAAACTGAGGCAACCATGAGATACCACTTTTCTCACTTGTAAAATTACCATAATGCCTTTCAGAGGAGAAAAGCTATGCTTCATTTTGTCAAAGGTGCCCAGAGACTGAAGGATGAATTTTTACAATCTTTACCTAAAGCAATTTGTCAAGATGTATCAAGGGCATTAAAATACCCCTTCCATTTGAACTAATAAATCCTTTCCAAAAATGTATTCAAGGCAAAAAGTGTAGATAACTCTGCATGTATAAAATATTTATTATACCATTATTTATCACAGGAAAGAAGGAAAAGACTCGAAAAGTGATAATAACTTTATCATGTAGTCACTGGAAATGACAGATTCAAATAATTTCTGATGGCTCAGAGGAGTGCTTGTGATATAACATTAAATTTAGAAATCAGGGTACAACCACTGGAGAAGACATGAGATACGCACAAATACCTTCTTCTTAACAATAAAAAAAACACCAAGGAGGAAGCTTTGCTCCCCTTATCAGAGCTCACTTACCAGCTCTAGGAGAGGAAATCTCAACTCTCAATCTGTTTTGTTTCCTCATAGACATTTAGGTAACAGGTACATAGGTAGCACTTGTGTGTATTATTTAAATCAAAAGCTATTGTTCAAATTATACTACAACTACCATATGTTTTTGTAATCTCTCCCTGTTGATACACATACATCTGGTTAAGTGTGTCAGAGTGAACCTTCTAAGGGCTATAAAACAGTCCGTACATCATCCATCCATGCCACTGACGGGCATTTAAGTTGTTTTCTTCTTTTAAACCTTCATAGCACTGTGATTAAGATCTTTTCACATTCTTTATTTTATTTTTTTTGGCTGCTCTCCGGGGCATGTGGGATCCTAGTTTCCTGACCAGGGATGGAACCTGCAACCGCTGCTTTGGACGCAGAATCTTAACCACTAGACCAACCACCAGGGAATTCCCCTGCATATTCTTTTTAGGCTGTTTGTGTTTCTCCAAGGAAAGTACTAAGACATGAAATGCCAGGCAGCATCTACCCACATTTTCAGTGTTGATATTCACCCCAAATTGCAACCAAGAAAGTGAGAGAGAGACCACCATACCCTCATCCTCACCACCGCTTGAAGCTACCTTTTGTTGTTAACAGCATCCTAATTTGCACCCCTCTGATTACCAGTGAGGTTGGGCCACTCTTGCAGAGTCCAGGGCACCCACAGTCTCCCTGATCCTTGGCGGGTCTGCTGGTGTGTCTGGCTGAGTCACCACCAGCAGAGACCAACCACGACCCTCACAGCAGTACATTTATTTTTAATTTCAATTTGGCCACTGACTTTAAAATAAATTCAAAATGGATTAAAGATCTAAATGTAGGACCAGAAACTGTAAAACTCCTA
Source organism: Capricornis sumatraensis (assembly GCF_032405125.1). Taxonomy (NCBI): domain Eukaryota; kingdom Metazoa; phylum Chordata; class Mammalia; order Artiodactyla; family Bovidae; genus Capricornis; species Capricornis sumatraensis. Next base: position 248,650,934 of record NC_091069.1, on the reverse strand, counting down.
GAGGAAAACATAGGCGAAACACTCTCGGACGTAAATCACAGCAGGATCCTCTATGACCCACCTCCCAGAGTAATGGAAATAAAAGCAAAAATAAACAAATGGGACCTAATTAAACTTAAAAGCTTTTGTACAATGAAGGAAACTATAAGCAAGGTGAAAAGACAGCCTTTAGAGTGGGAGAAAATAATAGCAAACGGAGCAACTGACAAAGAATTAATCTCAAAAATATACAAGTGACTCCTGCAACTCAATTCCAGAAAAATAAATGACCCAATCAAAAAATGGGCCAAAGAACTAAACAGACAGTTCTCCAAAGAAGACATACAGATGGCTAACAAACACATGAAAAGATGCTCAACATCACTCATTATCAGAGAAATGCAAATCAAAACCACAATGAGGTACCATCTCACGCTGGTCATAATGGCTACTATCAAAAAGTCTATAAACAATAAATGCTGGAGAGGGTGCGGAGAAAAAGGAACCCTCTTACACCATTGATGGGAATGCAAACTAGTACAGTCACTATGGAGGACAGTGTGGAGATTCCTTAAAAAACTGGAAACAGAACTGCCATACAACCCAGCAATCCCACTGCTGGGCATACACACCAAGGAAACCAGAATTGAAAGAGACATGTGTACCCCAGTGTTCATCGCAGCACTGTTTACAATAGCCAGGACATGGAAGCAACCTAGATGTCCATTAGCAGATGAATGGATAAGAAAGCTGTGTATACATAAAGGAATATTACTCAGCTATTGAAAAGAAGGTATTTGAATCAGTTCTAGTGAGGTGGATGAAACTGGAGCCTGTTATACAGATCGAAGTTAGAGAGAAAAACACCAACATGGTATATTAATGAATATATATGGAATTTAGAAAGATGGTAACAATGACCCTATATGTGAGACAGCAAAAGAGACACAGATGTATAGAACAGATTTTTGGACTCTGTGGGAGAAGGTGAGGGTGGGATGATCTGAGTGAATAGCACTGAAACATGTATATTATCATATGTCAAACAGATCGCCAGTCCAGGTTTGATGCATGAGACAGGGTGCTCAGGGCTGGTGCACTGGGATGACCCTGAGGGATGGGATGGGGACGGAGTTGGGAGGGGGGTTCATGATGGGGAACACATGTACACCCATGGCTGATTCATGTCAATGTATGGCAAAAACCACCACAATATTATATAGTAATTAGCCTCCAATTAAAATAAATTAAAAAAAGAAAAAAAATAGGCAATTCAAATAAAATAAAATAAAGTCATCCTAGTCCAGAGGGTCCTGGGTGTTTCCTTTTTTCCCCTACAGGGGTTGCATTTTTTCCTTTGGCCCAGAGTTTTTGGAGGAGGAGGGGGTTTCCGCTGAGGACACGCTGAGCCCCCAGTGTTCCACATCCTGCTCTGGGAACAGCCCCCTAGCCAGTGGGACCTGGGCTTTCTGCTTTTCTGCAGCTATTCCAGGGTGGAGCTCGAGGGGATTTCCCACCGTGGGACAGAATGATGGCATGACGGCGCATGCGGGCGGGCCCGAGTTTTAGAGAACAGGGCGTTCTCTTTGATTCCTGGGGCAGGAGAGCAAGGCTCGTAGCAGTGGGAGGCTGGCAAAGCCGCAGAGCTAGAGGCTGGCAGGGCCGCCTGGAACCCAGAGCTCCCCTGCACCTGGCACCCTTAAAGTGCAACATGCCAAGGCCTGGGGGCTCTCACCACCACCTGCCAGTTCTCACTCCATCAGAAGTGGAGAGAGTGGCGACCTCGATTTCACATCAGCAAAAATGTCTCTTTCTTGTTTATTCAACAACAAACCACATGAATGTTGCTCTTCATTGATAGTCACATTGGGATCCTATCAGAATTTTAAGAAATCTTAAAAAAACGTTGCTCAGAGTTTTCTCTCTTTTGTTTTCTGTTCTAGCTGGGGGCTTTTTATTGCTTTCTCTGGGCACTGTGGGCTGCATGGAGGTGCCTGCCCACCCAGGGGATCCTGGGGACCTCCCAGCTCCCCTGCAGAGGCTCTACAACCTGCAGGCCCCCCACTCACCAGTTTGACGCCTCCTCTGCCGTCTTCCTTCCAGTGGCTGCCAATGCCTTGAGCCTGTGGGAGGCAGAGCGCAAGGAGCTCTCAGAAGGCTAACTTTCATTCTTTGGAAAAGGTCGGGGTTGGGGGGTGTCTCCACAATACACCGGACCTTCAGGAGGGACCCCAGGGAGCTGTATGGTTAGACCTCAGAACGTGATGCAGTGCCCAGACCTCCACCCTCTGTGCAGCATCACTGTGGTTTTGGAAACACAGACTGCTTGCATCTCTCCACTCCCACCCATGATTTCCCTTCCCTGGCCCCCACCCCCAGTCCCTGGCATGGAGACCAAGGGTTCATGCCCTGAGGTTCACCGCTGCCTGAATCCCACCTCGCTGATCCTCCCCCATGCACTCTCAGATCTTCAAGGCAGCCAGGCAGGGCCATGGCCCTGGCTTGTACACGTGCCTCCCTGACCACATGGCCTGGGGGAAATGGCACAGGGTCTTCCAGGCTAGGCTCAGGTGTTCTTCCTCCAGGAAGCCCTCCCTAAAGTGCTCAAGGAGGGTGCGCGAGCAGCTCTCCTGTGCTTCTCCACCACACCCATGGCCACCTTACCCTCATCTCAATGGACTCGTGTCCACCTGCCTGTCCAACCATCTGCGAGCTCCCTGGGCTTAACTGTGTCTTACTCATCCTTGAAACTGGGATGTATGTACAGTGAATTGTGTTTTAACCAAAGGGACCCAACTAGACAGAAAGGAGTTTGATGAAGGCAATTCATCCTCAAATTTAGCCTGGCTATCACCAGGAACCTGAGATGGCCACTGCCCAGGGGGGCTATTTCAGAGGATGCTGGTGAGGCTGAGGCCACCTGGAGAGGTTAGCAGGAGACTTACTGGGGTGCTCCCCCCCAGGGAGACATTTCAAACATGTCTCTCCAACACCAACACATAGCTAATGTTTAAACTGGAAGGAATTGGGCTTAATTTGGTCAAGCCTTGTGGCATATGAGATCTTAGCTCCCCAACCAGGAACTGAACCCACACCCCTTGCATTGAAAGTATGGCACCTTAACCACTGGGCCGTCAGGAAAGTCCTTAAATTGGAAGGAATTTTAAGTATGTGTCTAACGGCAACTTTAGTCACAAAATGAAGAGTGAATTTTACAGGCACCGGGACTGCGGTTCCAGCCCTGCCCCTCCTCTACCTTCCCTTTCTTGCCTCTCTGTCCTCATCTGCACCTGATGGATGGTGCCCAGGATGGCGTCCAGCCTACGGCAGGCAGCCACACATGCCTGATCCTGTTCCTGTCTCACAGACTCCTGGTTTACTGTGAATGCCACGTGACAACAAAGTCCTGATTTGGGTTGGGGAGAAGAGGGGTCCAGCCTCATTCATTCCTTGCAGTTGGGCAGGGGTTTGTTATCTGTTTAAGGTGAGATTGCCCCCTCCCCATCCACAGTCACCTAAGGGGACTTCTGATGTATTTCCCACATGAATATGGGCATGAAAAGGACCAGATCTAAGAAGAACATGGAAGCTGCCACCACTGCCAGGCTCAAAGCTCATCATTCTGGGGGGATCCTTCCCTGGAGGAGGGCATGGCAACCCACTCCAGTACTCTTACCTGGAGAATTCCATGGACAGAGGAGCCTGGCAGGCTATAGTTCATGGTGTTGCAAAAGAGTTGACATCACCTAGCTGACTAACACCTTCACCTTCCGTCTCGGGTGGGGATACTCAGGGTGGAGTCGTCTCTGTGTGGCCCTTCTCCTAAGATCACATCCTCCCTGCTTGGGGGCTTCCTTAACCATTATCATTATCACACAGTCAAGAACCCTTACCCACAAGGGGTTTCTCTGCATTTAGAAGTAACATTCCTGTGTATTTCAACAGGTCCCAGAATCAGAGATCGCCCCTGACTGACCTAGGGGCTTTCAAAAGTCTCAAAAGCCATCTGTGATTATCCAAACTGCCCATAGAGAGGGTCAGCCAGGCGTCTCCAAACCCTGGTTCCAATTTCACAAACCTCAGGATCCCACCATCACCAGACAGCAAAGTCTGCCTTTAAAAGGCAAAGCGCGCGTCGTTTATAAAAGCAGAAAAGGCCTCATTTTGAGATGAATCCTGGGCCTGCAGGGTACACCCCTTGACAGGAAGTCAGGGCTCTGAGCCGCCCGCAGTTCTGTGACCGCAGCAGGGTCAGCTTGGAGTCCGGGGAGCCGGGCCAGGCCGGGCGGTACTCACGCGGTGTGCGCCGGGAAGCCCATGCCCAGGAGGGGGTCCAGGAGGGAGGGGGTGCTGCGGCCCTTGAGTTTGTTGAAGACCTTGGCATAGAGCTGGGTCTCGCCCGCTGCCATCGCTTCCTGCTGCAGACTGAAGCGAGCAGATAAAGCTGAGAGGCTGAGGCTAAGAAGAAAACCTCAAGCCCTTTCTGATCTTTCTGACAAAGCTAATATCCTGTTTGCATGAGATACTGCTTTTCAGAGTTCTCTTTGGAGAGTGTGGGTTCAGGGTCCACCAAGCCCCTTCCATAGTGGGGTTTGGGGTCAGGAGGTCATGGGATCGGCTTGGTTCTGACTTGGGCTGGGAGAAGTCTGCCTGGTATGGGTGGGAAGGGAGGCTGGGGGAGGGGAATCCGGGGTGGGGTTCTTTATTGGGTCCTACTGGCGGCAGAACCCTGAGCCACCTGGATCTTAGTTTCCCTATCTGTAAAAGACATTAAACTACACTGTATCTGTTGTCCCTCATAGTTCTGAAATTTTTGGCTCTTTTAGTTGTTCATTGATTTCTTTTCTTTCCTGTAAAAATATAAAGTTTAACACGCATGCAGAAAAGCTGATGAATCCTACGTGTAGAGCTCATAGTGAACTGACACCCCCTAATCCTCCAGGACCAGCAGTAAAACAGAGGTCCTTGACCTGGGACCTCTTCCCAGGTCCCAATTCCCAGGGACCACTGGCATTGTTGGGAGACATTTTGATTGTCACAACCAGAGGAGGGAGTGTTTGCTAACTGTGCCTAGTGTGGGGAGGCCAGGAACGCTGCAGCAATGAAGGGTCCAGCTCAAGATGTTAGCAGTGCCAGAGTTGAGATCCTCTGTTCTAAACATCAGCAGAACCTTGGAAGCCCCCCGGCCCCAGTGCCGCTCGCCCAGCCTCCTAGTTTCCTCCTCCTTTCCCGTAGCTGTTGCTCTCACTTGCATATTAATTTTGCTCATCTTTGAACCTGGACGTAAACAGAACCGTATGGTATGTTCTCTTCTATGCCTGTTCCTTTTGCCCAAAATCACGAGCATGAAATCTATCCATGTTGAGAGCAACTACATTTCACTGTATTGCTGTATACGTCACTGTATTGTGTTCCAGCAGATAAATGCACCATGCTTGATTTCTCTGGTTCTCAGCTGATGTATATTTGGGTGCCTTTCCATTTTGCTGCTTCAGACATTCTTGGTATATTTCTTTGAGTACCCGACGCACGCATTTCTGTTAGGCACCTGTCTCAGGGTGGGATTGTGCGATCACAGGACTTGTTCATCCTTCATCAGACACTGCCAAGCAATTTCACTCCGCAGTCGTACCAGCTCGCCCCCTCAGCAGCAGTGGATTGAAGTTCCTGCCCACACTTGATGTTATCAGTCTTGCAGCCAATCTGGGGGTGTGTCGTGGTATCTCACTGTGGTTCTGTATTTGCATTTCCCCAAAGGGCGATGACACTGAGCACGTTGAGACGGGTTACTGGCCATTTGGATTTCCCCTTAGGGGAAGGGCCTCTTCGAGCGGTCCGCCATTTTTAAATTGGGTTGTTTGGGCATTCTTATCCATTTGTGGAAACTCTGGAGACGAATCTTTTGTTGGATGACTTTATTTATTATTTTATTTTTAATTAATTAATTTTTAGTGTTTTATCATTTTAAAAGATTTTTTATTGGAGTACAATTGTTTATAATGCTGTGTTTCTGTGGTACAGAAAAGTGAATCATGTATACGTTGACGCATATCCCCTCTTTTTTGGATTTGCTTCCCATTTAGGTCAACACAGAGCACCGAGTAGGATTCCCTGTGCTCATTAGCTATCTATTTTATACATAGCAGTGTAGACATGTACAAAGCATCTACTTCTGCTTCATTGACTATGCTAAAGTCTTTGACTCTGTGGATCACAACAAATTGTGGAAAACCCTCAGAGAGATGGCAATACTGGACCACCTGACCTGCCTTCCGAAAAACCTGTATGCAAGTCAAGAAGCAACAGTTAGAACTGGACATGGAACAATAGACTGGTCCCAAACTGGGAAAGAAGTACGTCAAGGCTGTATATTATCACCCTGCTTATTTAACTTGTATGCAGAGTACATCATGTGAAATGCTGGGCTGGATGAAGCACAAACTGGAATCAAGATTGCCAGGAGAAATATCAATCACCTCAGATATGCAGATGACACCACCCTTATGGCAGAAAGTGAAGAGGAACTAAAAAGCCTCTTGATGAAGGCGAAAGAGGAGAGTGAAAATGCTGGCTTAAAACTCAACATTCAAAAATGAAGATCATGATGTCTGGTCCCATCACTTCATGGAAAATAGATGGAAAAACAATGGAAACAGTGACAGACTTTATTTTCTTGGGCTCCAAATTCACTGCAGATGGTGACTGCTGCCAAGAAATTAAAAGATGCTTGCTCCTTGGAAGAAAAGCTATGACCAACCTAGACAGCATATTAGAAAGCAGAAATATTACTTTGCCAACAAAGACGTGTCTAGTCAAAGCTATGGATTTTCCAGTAGTCATGTGTGGATGTGAGAGTTGGACCATAAAGAAGGCTGAGCGCTAAAGAATTGATGTTTTTGGACTGCGGTTTTAGAGAAGTCTCTTGAGAGTCCCTTGGACTGCAAGGAGATCAAACCAGTCCATCCTAAAGGAAATCAGTCCTGAATATTCACTGGAAGAACTGATGCTGAAGCTGAAGCTCCAATACTTTGGCCACCTGATGTGAAGAACCAACTCATTAGAAAAGACCCTGATGCAGGGAAAGATTGAAGGCAGGAGGAGAAGGGGATGACAGAGGATGAGATGGTTGGATGGTATCACTGACTCAGTGGACATGAATTTGAGCAAACTTCAGGAGATGGTGAAGGACAGGGAAGCCTGACGTGCTGCAGTCCATGGGGTCACAAAGAGTCAGACATGACTGAGCAACTGAACTGAACTGAATAACTTTTTCTGGGCTTCCAGCTCAGTGGGTAAAGACTCCTCCTGCAATGAAGGAGAAGCAGAAGACTTACGTTCGGTCTCTGGGTCGGTAAGATCCCTTGGTTGAGAGCATGGCAACTCACTCTAGTATTCTTGCCTGGAGAATCCCCATGGTCAGAGGCGTCTCAAAGAGTTGGACACGACTGAAGCAACTGAGCACATGCAATAACTTCTTCCAAGCTCTGGTCTGCTTTTGAAAAGTCTCTTAGTAATGTCTTTGGGTGGAACAACATTTGATTAACTTAGCAATCTTTTCTCTCATTGTTAGGATTTTCTACATCCTGTTGAAGAAATCACTGTTAATACAATATGGATGTGGATAGTCTCCTATGTTTTCTTCTTGGCACTTTACCAAGTTTACAATTCACATGAAGCTCTACTATCCATTTGAAGTAATTTTATATATGTGGGGAGGTAGAGGTGAAAGTTCATTTATTTCCCCGGTTTTTATTTATTGAAAGGACTATCCTTTGCCCAGTGAATTGCAGTAGAATGTTTACTGTAAGTCAGTTGATTGAATATGTATCAGCCTGTTTCTGACTCTATTATGTTTTATTATTTGATTGTTCAATTTTGTGTCCACATTACACTATTTTAATTACTGTAGTACTGAGCCCTCTGATTTTGTCTCCTCCTTCAAGGTTGTCTTGCTCCTCGACACCCCTTGATTTTTCATATAAATTGAAAAGTCAAGTTGCTGTAGTGAGCCATTGGAAGGTGCAGAAAGACTCTCATATGTTGCCAAACTGGTTCTCAACAAAGGGGCCAATGTAATTCATAAGGTGTTAGTCACTCAGGGGTGTCCAAAGCTTTGTGACCCCATGGACTGTAGCCTGCCAGGCTCCTCTGTCCATGGGATTCTCCAGGCAAGAATGCTGGAGTGGGTTGCCATTCCCTTCTCCAGGGGATCTTCCTGACCCAAGGATTGAATCCTCTCCCGCATTGGCAGGCCAATTTTTTTACTGTCTAAGCCTCCAGGGAAGCCAATGTAATTCACAGGGGAAAAGATAATGCTTTCAACAAACAGTGCTGTGAACTGCATATCAGTATGGAGAAAGTATGACTCTCAACACTGTCTTCACATCGTGTCCCCAAATTAACTCAAAATGTATGATGGACCTAAATGTAAAAGCTAAAACTGTGGAACTTCTAAAAGAAACAAGAAATCTTTCCTATGTTGGAGATTGCCAAGTTTTCTTAGTACATAAAAAGCATGAATCATACAAGTAGAAAATTGATAAATTTGGCTTCAAAATTGAAAACATTTACTCTTTAAAAGACATCATAAGGAAAATAAAAAGCCATGAACAGACAGGGATGAGATATCATCATATACACACCTGAAGGTGAAGGTGAAGTCGCTCAGGCGTGTCCGACTCTTTGCGACCCCATGGACTGTAGCCTACTAGGCTTCTCCGTCCTTGCGATTCTCCAGGCAAGAATACTGGAGTGGGTTACCATTTCCTTCTCCAGGGGATCTTCCTGACCCAGGGATACACACCTGACAAAGACTTAAATCCAGAATATAATATAATATAATATCATTGTATATGTATCTATAGTAGTGTTAGTCATTCAGTTGTGTCCCACTCTTTGTGTATATATATAATTTTCTCAATAATAAGAAAACAAACCATCCAGTTTAAAAATAGGCAGAAGATCTAAATGAACACTTAACAAAAGAAGATACAGAAACGGCTCCTGAGGACGTGAAAGCTATTCAACATCATTAGTCATCAGGGAAATGTAAATTAAAACCACAATGTGATGCCGGATACACTTACGGTGATGTGCTTAGTCACTCAGTTATGTCTGACTCTTTGCATCCGTATGGACTATAGTCCGCTGGGCTCCTCTGTCCATGGTGGTTTTCCAGGCAAGAACACTGGGGTGGGTTGCCACGCCCTCCTCCCAGGGATCTTCCCAACACAGGGGCTGAACCCAGGTCTCACACATTGCAAGCAGATTCTTTACCATCTGAGCCACCAGGGAAGCCCAAATACACCTCCTAGGAGAGCTAAATTTGAAAAGACAGACAGTGCCAAGTATAGGCAAGGCTGTGGAATAATTGGAACTCTTGTATGGCGTGGGTGGGAATGCAAAATTGTCCAACATTTTGACATTTGAGTTTCTTATAGTTAAACATACATTTGTTATATGACCAAGTCATTCCTAGCAATCTTCCAGGGAGAAATCAAGATGTATGTCCACACTAAAACTTTACATGAACCTTCATGACGGTTTTATTCTCAGGAGACCCAAACCGGAAAAAATTCAAATGTCCATCAACTAGTGAATGGATACACAAATTATGGTATATTCAATCAATGAGATAACATTTATCTGTAATAAGGAACACACTGTAGATTTATGCCATATCATGGATGAATTTAAAAGAACATTATGTTGGCTAAAAAAGCCAGCGACAAAATCACGCTATATGATTTTATTTAAATGAAATCCTAAAAACGATAAAACTAATCTATAGAAACAGAAAGCAGATTAAGTGGTTGACCGAAACTAGTGTATCTAGGGGCTTTGCAGGTAATGGAAATGTTCTGTTTCCTGATTTGGTGGTGACTATACCGGCACATAGGTCTGAACTAAACACTTAGAATGGCTGAACTAACACTTAGGATGGATGCATTCTATAGTGTGTAAGCTAAACCTCAATAAAACTGATTTTAAAAAAGGAAAGACAAGGAATCCAAAGGACAATAAAAAGCAGTATGCCAATTTCCATCAGAAAAAAACAAAAAACAAATCCTGCTGGTATTTTGTTTGAGATTTTGCTGACTCTGTAGATCAATTTCAACAATACTGAGTCTTTCATTCCATAAATATGGTATATCTCTCTATTTAATTTCTCTTAGTAATGCTTTGTAGTTTTCAGGGCTTTGTACTTCTGTCATTAAGTTCATTCCTCCATGTTGTTTGTTTTTGGTACTATTGTTTAAAAATGATTTCTACTTACATTTGTTTGTTGCCTGTGTATAAAAACATGATTGATTTTTATGTACTGACATCACATCACTTATTTTATGTAATGACATGACATCACTTATTAATTCTAATATTTGTAGAATCTCCTGAATTTTCTATGTACACAATTATGTAATCCTCAAATAAGGACAGTTTCCCCCTCACTTTTTAATATTTATAAAATTCATTTATTTAATATTTATGAACTTTATTTCCTTTTCTTGCCATATTGTGGGGCAAAGACCTCCATAAAAGTGGCTTTTTGGTAGGCAGTCATTATCAAATAAAAGAAATTCCTTTTCACTCCTGGTTTACTGAAATGTGTTAAAATGTCATTAATAGATATTAAATTTTATCTTATGATTTTTCTGCATCTGTTGAGGTGATCATATTGTTTTCCTTCTTTATTCGATAATTATACCAATTGACTTTTTAAAAAACTGACAAATTAAAATAATTTTATTAATCCACTTTAAAATAGCAATAATAAACCATTATATGTTAATGTAAATATCCTATTTTGGTGACAGAAAACTATATTTTACAAAACAAAAATTACTGATAAGATTGGCATGTTTTACATTTTTGCAAATCTCTTTAATATCCAACGTAACATTAGAAGACACCTGAATTCTCACTGCTGCTTCTGCATTCAAATCAGCGTCAATATTTGTTGTTTTGGTTGATGTATATGAAGAAAATCTGGCTTCAGAGAGTTTGATACCAACGGACTCTTGAATGTTAAAATGATCTTATTTTAAAAAATAAAATAAAAAAAGATAAAACCTCCTTAGCCATAGTATGTTACCCTTTGTATATATTGGTGTGCGCATGCTCAATTGTGTCCGACTCTTTGTGGCTCCATGGACTAGCCCGCCAGGCCCCTCTTTCCATGGGATTCTTCCAGCAAGAATCCTGGAGTGGCTGGCCATTTCCTCCTCCAGGGAATCTTCCTGACCCAGGGACCAAACCCGTTTCTCTTATGTCTCCTATATGGGTTCTCAGGTTCTCTAACACTAGCACCACCTGGATTGCTAGAATCAATTTGTTAATGCTTTGCTTAAAATTTTTGCATCAGTAATTGTAAATTAGCTTGGCCAGTTGTTTTCTTATAATTTCCTTGCCAGGTTTTGTCAGTAGAGTGATCACCTCATTCTGACTGACCTGTGAATTTCTTGGTCTTAGCATGCAAAGTTCCCGTCCTTGGAAACCCCCCTGGTCCCAGGAAGATGAGGGGTCAGTTGGTCACCCTAAGTGTCGGTGTTATTCTGCTCTCATAAATGAGTTGGTAGGTGCTATCTCTTTTCAAGTTCTTGAGTTTTTGTAAGGTTGATATAGTTTCTTTCTTAAATATTTGAAAAAAATAATCATTGAAGTCATCAGAGCCTAGAATTTTCTTTTGGGTGAAGTGGCTCACATGGTAAACTATCTGTCTGCAATGTAGGAGACCTGAGTTCGATCCCTGGGTGGGGAAGATCTCCTGGAGAGGGGCATGGCAACCTACTCCAGTATTCTTGCCTGGAGAATCTCCATGGACAGAGAAGCTTGGCAGGCTGCTGTCCATGGGGTTGCAAAGAGTCGAACACACTGAGTGACTAGCGCTTTCACTTCCACTTTAAACTGTAGATTTAATTTATTTAGTATAGGACTAGTCTTCTTCTGTTTACTCATATTGTTTTTCAAGGAATTTGACCATCTTATTCGAGCTGCCCAAGTTCCAGGCACTTCCAATTGTTACATAATTTTTGTGTCCAGATTGTTGATCTTAAAAAAATACAAGTCAGTTATTTTACCAGCAAAAATAGGTTCATTTAAGAATAACAAAGAATTGCAATTTGGGACAAGCAAATCAAAGTAAAAATCATGGAGAAGTCCAGTAAATAAAGGAGAGGAAAATTCAGTTCAGTTCAGTCATTCAGTCATGTCTCTTTGCGACCCCATGAATTGCAACATGCCAGGCCTCCCTGTCCATCACCAACTCCCGAAGTTTACCCAAACTCATGTCCATCGAGTCGGTGATGCCATCCAGCCATCTCATCCTCTGTCGTCCCCTTCTCCTCCTGCCCCCAATCCCTCCCAGCATCAGAGTCTTTTCCAATGAGTCAACTCTTCACATGAGGTGGCCAAATTACTGGAGTTTCAGCTTTAGCATCAGTCCTTCCAAAGAACACCCAGGACTGATCTCCTTTAGAATGGACTGGTTGGATCTCCTTGCAGTCCAAGGGACTCTCAAGAGTCTTCTCCAACACCACAGTTCAAAAAGCATCAATTCTTCGGCACTCAGCTTTCTTCACAGTCCAACTCTCACATCCATACATGACCACAGGAAAAACCATAGCCTTGACTAGAAGGACCTTTGTTGGCAAAGTAATGTCTTTGCTTTTGAATATGCTATCTAGGTTGGTCATAACTTTCCTTCCAAGGAGTAAGCGTCTTTTAATTTCATGGCTGCAATCACCATCTGCAGTGACATTACTTTATAGCTAAAAAAGAGGAGGTTGGGAGGGCTTATTTTGAACTAAGTCTTTTGGAGAAAAGTGAGAGTGCATGGTGATGATGGTTTCTCATTGGCTGAGTTACCGGGTTGGTCAATTCCTTGAAGAAGATGCAGTGTGCCTCTTTTCCTGCTGGGGCCTCATTACTGGTAATTCTTTCCTCTTGATGATTCTTCTGTTGGGGTCTCTGATATTGACAGTTCGTCCTGTAGTTGGCATTTCTACCTATATGTCTGCGAGAGCGCCCCCTTCTGGCCTCCCAATTCCATCTTAATGAAGTGAAGTGAAATGAAGTCGCTCAGTCGTGTCCGACTCTTTGTGACCCCATGGACTGTAGCCTACCAGCCTTCTCTGTCCATGGGATTTTCCAGGCAAGAGTACTGGAGTGGGTTGCCATTGCCTTGGTTTCCCTCTATTAATTTTCACATTTTGCAATACTGATTCTATTATTCTTAGATAGTTGATTATTATTGATGCACTGTAAATTATATCTTTTTGAAATTTCATGTTCTGATTCTGTTGCTCAGAAATCAAAATACTATTGGTTTCACATTATTTTATATTTAAATTATATTCACCAGTCTTGCTTCACTAATTTGTTAATTCTAATAGTTTATCTTTAGAATTTTAAAGATATTCTATGTGCAAAATAATTTTTTCTATCAATCAATAATAGCTTTATTTCTTTTTATTAACCAGTACATATTTCCTTTTAAAAATTCTCCATCCCTTGCTTACTTCTTTCCTTTTCTCTTTCTTTCCTTCCATTATTCCTTTCTTTTTTCTTCTCTTCTTTCATCTTTTTTCTTTTTTCCTTATTATTTCTTCCTCCTCCTTCCCACCCTCTCCTTCTGGTTTTATTGCCCTGGCTCAGACATCAAATATTGAATACATATGATATATATCTATGTAGTGAATCTCCTTATATTGTTCTCCACCTCAGGGGAAAAGGCTTTCGTATTTCACCTTTAAGTGTGAAATGTAAGAATTATATTTTAAAGTATTATCTTCTTCCCTTGAGGACATCAAAAGATGAAATCACTTCAAAATCAAATGAACTGCAAATCTTACATTTGAACATCTGAAAAGAGACAAAGCTTGCTACGCAAAGGGAAAAAGGCAGCTTTGGACTCTAAAATACAGCTTCTACTCAAACATAATTTTCTCTTCTAAAGGTGAACCATTTTTAGAGCAATGATGATTATAACACTAAAAAATATATTTACCTTTTTTATTAAAAAAAAAAAACTTACTTCCGTATACCAGGAAATGCCGTATCGAGGTTAACTCACTTTTCTTAGAATGAAAAGCTATCTTCAAAGGCCAACAGTGAGAAGACTGATGCTTCCTGACTGACGGTCTCTACTGTGATTGATCCCTCCCTTCACTCACCAAAGGAATCAAGGTGAAAACCGACCACACCTGTAACTCCAGCTGTCTGCAGGTGGTCCCCACAGCTTCACAGAGCCTGGGGGGTGCCCTCGGGGGAGGATGGCCCTTCTCACACCTCCAAACCAAGACCTCTGAAGACATTGGCTTGGTGAATACCAGACGCCAGCCCTGCGTATGCTGATTTCTATTTTCCTAACATTTATCTTGAGCGTGATGGAATTGAATTGTAAATTACCTTTCTGAAAGCTGACTTCATGGTGGTAGAAGTTCAGATGACTTCATGGTGGTAGAAGTTCAGCTACCTCCATGGGCTCTTTTCCTAATACCCCCTTGGTGAATTATCTCAATCTTTGACCTCATCTGACACACGTGCCAACATGTGAACACATGTTAACATGACCTTGGGATTGCTTTTGTTTCCTGCATGTCTATTCAATATTGTTCATCCACCTTCGTTTATAATCAGCTCGTATACATGGAGCCCCATCATATACTCATCATTGTGTTGGACACCCAAAAGTACATTCGGGACTCTGTCCTCCAAGGATTGAATTGCACTTGGGAGCAGTGCCCGCAACATCTGGGTAAAAGCAAAGAAAGGATCAAGTTCTAAGTTTCCTATCATTGTCTTTAAGAGCAAATATTCCTTCAAGGAGGCTTCCCTGGTGGCTAAGATGGTGAAGAATCTGCCTGCAATGCAGGAGACCCGGGTTTGGTCCCAGGGTCGGGAAGATCCCCTGGTGAAGGGAATGCAACTCACTCCAGTATTCTTGCCTGGAGAATTCCATGGACAGAAGAGCCTAGAGGGCTACAGTCCATGGGGTGGCACAGAGTCAGACATGATTGACTAACACTTTCACTTTCCATTTCATCCCTTCAGGGACTGGAGATGATAGTTAAGGAAGAATGAAAGTGAGCCACATCTATGATCCTGCACTTTAAAGCCTGAGAACTGCAACTTTTGAGCCCCCATGCCACAACTCCTGAAGCCCAAGCTGCTGCAACACGAACCCCACACACCACAATGAAGAACAGTCTCCCCTCGCCACAGCTAAAGGAAAGACCTGCGTGGCAACGAAGACCCAGTACAGCCACAAATATATGCATAAACAAATAAAAATGATATCAATCCAGCCCTGATCTCCACCTGCACCATCAGCGCCTGGTCATGGCTGCAGGGGCCCAGGTTTTCAGTAGCCTTCTCCTGCCTCTGCACACCCAGCCCTGACCCTACACACATGGGTAGATCCCCACCTGACTCTGCTCAGCTCCTCCAGCCTGTCCCTCACACAGATGCCAAACCAGAGTCCTTCCAGGGGCCCAGGTCCTTACCTGCCTATTAGCCTCTCCAGGCACAGAGGATTTACTGAGTTTCTCCAGCGCTACTAGCTCACTCCCTCCACTGGGCCTTTGGCATTGATGTTCCCCTGCTTAGAGATCCCCTCTTTGCTGGGATCTGAGACCGTTACTGCAGTGCTTGCTCCTGGACAAACATCTCCTCAAGCAACAAAATACAAAGAAAGTATAAGGGACTAAAACCAACCGCAAGCATGCACAATGGGGACAAATTCTGGACAATATACAAAAAATACAAGACCAAAACAAAACCACCCAACTGCCACTTCTGAAGAGCTGGGAGCCAAAGCAAGGTACTGCCCGTGCCCCCTGCCTTCATCATGACCCAAGGAGTGGGCAAACCACCTAAGCCACCCCTCTGGCCTGACCACTGGACCCACTCCCACCTTCAACCTGTGTAAGGAACCAGCTCAAGCCTCGAGGAGCAATCAAGGGAAACTCTTCCTTGTTTTTGCTCCTTCCTGCGGCTGTAGGAGCTCTGATAAAGCCTTGCCTGAATTTCTCATCTGGCCTCTTATCTATTTCTATTTATTAAGGAGGTCAAGAATCCTGGTCGGTATCAAGCTCATAAGACCCACTTCATCACGTCATCGAGCGCTCTGCTAAAACGTCGCTTCTTTCTGGAGGCCTTCCTCCACCACCCTGTCCCACGATTCTCTAAGCCTTTCCCAGCCCCATCTCTTCCCAGTATTCGTCTTCACCTGAAATTTTGACCCCTTTGCCATCTGCTCTGCGTCTAGATGGCTGGCCCATGGCAGATGGCCCGGGAATCAATGAACGCCTGATTTCCATCTAGCTCACATTCTCCCCAGCCTTCCAAAGGGGCTCCTAGTCCCCGGCCCACAGCAGCAGGGCTCTGTGGTTACACACAGTTGAGCTGTATTGTGTGCGGGAGCCTCTTGGGAGGCAGAGGCCCCTGCACGATGGAGCCAGAAAGTGTCTGCACAGTGCTGACTGCGGGTCCCTTGTCTTTTGTCTGCAGAGTGGCTGCAAGTCTAAATATAGGCTCAGGCATGCAGGGGGCTAGAAGCACCCACCAAAGCGTCTCCCTGCTCCCTGGGTGAGCTTGCTCAGCATCAGGCAGGACCTCTCAGTTCTTTTAAATAAAAGGGGTGCCTGTGACCCAAAGCCTCTCAGATGAAAAGTGTCTGAAAAGGTTGCTCACTTACTAATTAAAGGCGAGCCACACTTTCCCCTCCTGATCTCTGCAGTCAACCCCCAGTGGCTACCTGATAGTTGCCGCCAGGTAGGGTTACACAGAGGCCCGCGATCTTGCCATTTGCTGCGATGATTGAGTCGACAAGGCTGAGTGACTCGGTGGAAATATTTCCCGGTTGGACTAAGCTGTTGGCGGCCTGCTTATCATCACGCTTGCATTTATAATGAAAAAGGAAGCTATTTCTGTTTTGAAGGATGGCGGCTCCAGAAATGGTGAGTGAAGTGGGTGGGTGGAGAGAAGATGATTCTAAAAGTTGACTTCTCAACATTTCTCAGTGGAAACCTCCCAGCCATGGCCTGATGGGAAGGGACTTCCTTACCTAGGTTCCCTGTTTCAGAAAGCATTTTGCTGTTCATTCTTATGCTTGTTCTAAAATTGCGCTGTGGAATTTGCCGTAAGCTGATGGCAAGCAGCATGTATCAGCAAGCATCAAAGTAAAAAATGTTGAGTGTGAATTGATTAGTTTCCTAAGATACAGTTTGAAGCTTCTCTTGCAGTGAAAATGAAATAAAGGTTTTTAACGTGTAACTCTTGCTTAGATTTTCGCATAACTTCGAGAAATGTCATGAAGACAGAGTTTAAGCGGCTTGATAGTTCCCTTTTGAGTTTCAAATGTTACAAGTAAACAGAAAATAACAATGGGTGATCTACATATCTATGTTTATACGACTGTTGGAATGTTCTAGGTTTTAGTTCTTTGCAGAAGCAGCTTCCTGGGGAACTCATGCCTGAGTCCTGGGAGAGTAAGCTGGAATATTGTTGGGAACATTAGGCCCCTTCCTTGCCCCCTCCATCCTTCTTTGAGTTACTGGAAATGACTTCCAAAGGTTTCTCACCTGTTCAACATCGTGACAAGTGGAATTCTCTTGCAGGGAACAGAGCCCCAGTGTAGCTTTGGTGCAAGCCTGTGGTCAGTGCCCAGCCACTCCTCCCTTTGTGAGGGAAGCGGGGGACTGGGCACCCAGAGGCCAAGGATACTCCCATCGTTAATTAGGTCAAGCCTGTGTGAGCCAGGAAAGGGTTGTGTTTATGGGAAGCTCCAAATACCGGGGATGATTGTCCCTTCCCTGGTGCTGTCTGCATTTTAGGGACACGGACATAAGGTAAGTATCAAAACTTATGATTACGGTACGTGTTATCACCTGTGCAGGCAAAAGTTCAAGTTTATGGGGGACAAAAGAGAGGAGGAAAGTATTTGAAAGTAATTTATCTTCTGAAAAATAATGGCACACTGACTTCTAAATGATAAACCGGCATATCTCTAACGACATGCTATTCAATTGAGCTGAAAATTGGTTGAGCAAACTGGGAAAATCATGTTTGGAAGAATTACGTTCATAGTTTTTCGCTCTCTCTCGACGTTTCTCTGTTATTTGCTGGGGCTCAGGAAAAAAAAAAAAAAAGAGATGCATTCTCCCCGGACAAATAGTTTTGATTTATCGGGACCAAGTGCGTTTTATGTGGATTGTCAGATTTCAAAGATTTCTCTCGACAAAGATTCTTTTGATGCGAATACTCTAAATAGAGAAACAAGCACTCTCTGCTCTTTTCCGAGAAGGAGGTGGAGGTGGAGGTGGAGCCTGGCCTCCGAGGTCCTGAAATAGTCACGATGGGGGAGAACGACCCGCCTGCAGCTGAAGCCCCCTTCTCCTTCAGATCACTTTTCGGCCTTGACGATTTGAAAATAAGTCCTATTGCACCAGGTAAGCGGGACCAGGTGTGATGTCTGCCCCCACCCTACCCCCCAGATATGGATGATCCATGTGGCTGAAGGTCCCCTGTAGAAATATCTCCCCAGGGGTCCTCACACCCATAGGCCACATCCTTGGGTTTGCAGAATCCCAGCGGGAGGGGCATTAAAAAGGCCATCACTTTGTTCAGGCCTCTTTGAACAACTCCCTGGAGACAAGTGATATTTTTCTGGATGGAAGTTTTCAGAAATTGAGGCTCCAGTTTCTCCTGGGGAGTTAGGGGTCAGATCCTGACCAGGAAATCTCTGAGTTCTCCAGGAAGTCCTGACAATCAGCGGTCACCAGCCCCTCCAGAAAACTTAAAATAAGCTGGGTCCCCTGAAAGTATCGGATGCCTAGATTAAAATTCAACAGCAGGTGACGGAGTTGCTTCTAGCAACTAAAGGAAGGGAAGTTGGTTTTGTAAGTGGGTCATAAACGCTTGGACAAATGGCGGGCTCCTTAATACCTGGTTAGGATCCTGTTGGTAAGAACCTATCAGAACTTGTCACAGGAAGCTGCGGCTCCTGGCCCCGGACGTGGTCAGGAAGACTGAACTGGGGGCTGAGCAGAGCGACATGTTCCAGAAAGCACGGTGTGGGGGGGCTGTCATATGATTCCTTTTAAACCACTTGGACAATTGATGTAAACAAATGCGAGGTGGGAGAAGAGGTGTGAAGTAAGGCAAAAGATACACAATTTACAAACACTTTTCAAAAATTAGCATCAGTGCAAATGAAAGAAAAAAGTGCCCTGCAATCACCTGACCACCAACATTTAGCTGGATTTTATATCTTCTTTATTTTCTCTGTGTCCTTGTCTATAAGTACATGCTCATCTACAGTGCAGAGAGAGACATGTATTGTTCCATGTGTTTTCTTGGTTTTATAAACATGCCGCCCCCTTTTTTAAATAAAATTACAACTTTGCATCAAGTAGATGTATAATCTACATGGCCATTTGGCATCATTTGACATATAATTGTTGCTAATACTTTATAATATATATATCATATGAATACCAATAGCAGTATACATATTCTTTTCTGCTAATTTTTGAAAATTTCTCCATGATTAATTCCTAGTTTCAGGAAAGAGTAAAAACTTTTAAAAACTTTTCTTTTTAAATAAGTCAATGCATTGTTCATGATAGAAATTTAGGAAATATAATTAATCAAAAAGATTTTTTGAAATGACCCACAATTTTATACTCTTACTCAGAGATAACGCTATAGCATTTTATAGGTTTTCTTGCCTTTTTCCTATCCTATCAACATATCTGTATTTCCCTTTGAAACTGACATATAAAGGGAGAACCCAGAGACATTTTGGGTTTGGTTCCAGACCACTTAATTCACCAATTAAGCGAATATTGTAATTGAGTCATATTAATTTTTTGATTTCCCCATACATGTAAAAGTCACACTTTTTCTATACTGTAGTCTATTCAGTGTACAACAGTATTATGTATAAAAACAATGTACATAATACCTAGTTAAAAGTTGAGTTTTAGCTTAATTAAACAGTTAACTTATTTCTAAGTAATGTTAGCCATTATCTGACTACACAGTGTTCAATTTATGAAGCCTTCAGTTTATGAAAACTGCAATATTGGCTGGCAAAGAGTGATAAAATGAGGCCTGCCTATGCAATCTGTACAATTTTGAAGCTTTTTTGAAACTTAAAAATATCATGTTCATCTTTCCATGGCATTAAGTAATTAATAGCCTTTTAGGGTTGTCAAACAATGGCTCCTGGGCCAAATCTGGCTCATCGTCTGTTTTTATAAATTGCGGTTTATTGGAACACAGACATCCATTTATTCACATTTTTCTGGCTTCTGTCACGTATAGCTATAGAGTTGAGTAATGGTGAGAGGGACCGATATGGCCCATAAAGTTGAAAACATTTACATTGGGTCCTTCACAAAAAGTTTGCTGAGTCCTCTTCTTTATCATTTTAAGCATTTCTATACCATTTGCTATTCCACCAGCTACTTTTTTGGGGGCGCCATGGGGTCGCTGAGGGTTGGACATGACTGAGCAACTTCACTTTCACTTTTCACTTTCATGCATTGGAGAAGGAAATGGCAACCCACTCCAGTGTTCTTGCCTTGGGAATCCCAGGGACGGGGGAGCCTGGTGGGCTGCTGTGTATGGGGTCACACAGGGTTGGACACGATTGAAGTGACTTAGCAGCAGCAGCAGGCTGTTTTCATGTGCCCATGTATCAATATTATCAAGGTCATTCCTTTAAGTGTGCTTGTTTGTAGAGATTTGTGTGCATCTCTGATGACTTTTTAGAATAAATTCCTAGAAGTGAAATTAATAGGTCAAATATTCTATCCATTTTTAAGCTTTTTAATGTGAAGTGAAAGTCACTTAGTCGTGGTCTGACTCTTTGTGACCCCATGAACTATACAGTCCATGGAATTTTCCAGGCCAGAATACTGGAGTGGGTAACCTTTCCCATCTCCAGGGATCTTTCCCAATCCAGGGATCAAACCCAGGCTGGCCGCGTTGCAGGTGGATTCTTTACCAGCTGAGCCACCAGGGAAGCCCAAGAATACTGGAGTGGGTAGCCTATTCCTTCTCCAGTGGGGTCTTGTGCATTGCAGGCGGATTCTTTACCAATACATATTTCCAGTTTGACTTTCAAAAAGTTTACACAAATTATACTCCTGTTGACTGTTAAGTGGAGACCTATTCCTTTTCACTTGGACTTCAGTAGGAGTAATACTAATAATAATACACTGCAAAGTTGATACGCAATCATGTCTAATATGCTTTTTTCTTCTGTTTCTGAAGAGATTGAAGGTTCTTTTGTGCTTATTTATCATTTGCATTCCTTCTTTGGAGAGATATTATGCCTTTTGCTTTTTATTCCAAGCTTGCCCTCAAAGACAGCTCAAGGGGTGGGGCCAGGACGGGGCCACAGGGCATGCGGCTGAGGAGCTGTAAAGGGGCAAACGTGAGCTGATACAAAGGTTTTAGCTGAAGGAGAATCTTTGGATCTACAGATGGGGACAATCTTTGAATCTGTAGGGGTTTCCCTGATAGCTCAGTTGGTAAAGAATCCGCCTGCAATGCAGGAGACCTCGGGTCGATTCCTGGGTTGGGAAGATCTGCTGGAGAAGGGAAAAAGCTACCCACTCCAGTAATCTGGCCTCAAGAACTAGTCCATGGGATCACAAAGAGTCAGGCAGCACTGAGCAACTTTCACTTTCTTTGGGGTTCCCCTGATAGCTTAGTTGGTAAAGAATCCACCTGCAATGCAGGAGACCCTGGTTTGATTCCTGGGTTTGGAAGATCCCCTGGGGAAGGGATAGGCTACCCACTCCAGTATCCTTGGGCTTCCTTGTGGCTCATCTGGTAAAGAATCCACCTGCAACGTGGCCAACCTGGGTTCGATCCCTGGGTTGGGAAGATCCCTGGAGAAGGGAAAGGCTACCCACTCTCACAAAGAGTTGGACACGACTGAACGACTTGCACTTGAATCTAGTTAGGGCTTGCTTCCTAAATCTCCTTCTTAGCTACAGAACAGTTAGAAGGATAAGCGCCATTCAGGGCTCCCGCTGAGCTGTAAGTGAGACTGGAGAGTGGGCATCTCAGTGGGGAGACTGACTGGTTTGGGACAGGCTTCCTGGGGCAGGGAAGGTAGAAGGAAGGAGTCTGCTTTGCTGACAGTGAATTGGTCATCCTGGAAAGAACTGGTCTCTGACCCTGAGATAAAACCACCTTCATTATCCCGAAATAATCCATCCGTCCATCCATCTGCCCATCCCTCCTTCCCTTAAATCTACTAACATTTATTGAGGACTGCAGCGTGGCCACTGTTGTTCTGGGTGCTGAGAGTGCAGCCTGGAACAAGCCACCTGCTCCTCCAACCAAGGCTAAACAAGGGCCATGCCAATGGTCCCTCCACCCTGCTCGGCACCCTTGGCACTAAGCCTAGTGTGCTTCTCTTATCCCCTCATTCTTCTCTCCCACAACCTGCCCCATGCCCTTTTCTTTTCTCCTTTCCTATTTATTTCCTCACCCCTCCTCATTTTTTTTTCCCAATTCTCTTCTCTTTTGGGCAACTTGGAATGCTATTGATCATTTTACAGCCACAGTCTTTATTGCCAGTGGGGGCTTCCCCAGGTGGCTCAGATGGTAAAGAATCTGCAATGCAGGAGACGCGAGTTTGATCCCTGGGTTGGGAAGATCCCTTGGAGAAGGGAATGGCTACCCACTCCAATATTCCTGCCTGGAGAATCCCATGGACAGAGAAGCCTGGTGGGCTACAGTCCATGAGGTCACAGACAGCTGGACAGGACTGAGCAACAAACACTTTCACTCTCTTCACTTCAAGTTGTGAGTTTCCAAGCACAGGCAGGGAGACTCTCCAAGAGATGATCTGGAATGAAGGCCATCGGTGTCTGCACCCATGACTGGTGGAGAATGACCTGCATGCCATCTGGTGACCCTCTCCAAAGTCCCAGCTCTTCCTCTCCCAAGAGCATCCTGTTTGGATTTTGCATGTTGCCCTCTTCTGTAGGAAAACATCCTTGGAAGTGGGGTCCTACCTCCCCTCTGTATTTGTTTCCTAGGGCCACCAACACCACAGACTCTATGGCTTAAAACAGCAGAAATCTATCACCTCCTCATCTGGAGGTTAGAAGTCTGAAACCAAGGTGATGACAGGGCATTGCTCCCCCTAACACCTGCAGGGAAATCCTTCCTTGCCTCTTAGATTATGGGGGTTGCTGACAATCATGCCTTCCAGTCTCTGCTTTCATCTTCACGTGGCGTTCTGCCCGTGTCTTTTCACATTATCCTCCCTCTTCGTGTATGGGTCTGTGTCTGAATTTCCCCTGTTTATAAGGATGCCAGTCATTTTCGATTGACGACCTTGTTTTAATTTGATCTTCTCTGTAAAGACTCTATTTCCAAATAAGATGATATTCTGAGTTATGAGGGTTTGAACATAAACAGGTCAGCATGTCAGGGGGACACAGTTAAACCCATCACATCAGCCCCAAATGGAGGATGAATAGAACTGGGTTGGAGTCAGGGAGTGTAGGGCTCAAATTTTAGAGAATGTGCTCCTGGTAGGCGATCTCTTCTCTGCGTCAGCCTTCTTTGGCTGGAACATTCGCTGCATTGAAGACAGGTGAAGGAATAGCTAAATTTTGTTTTCTTTCATTCAAATTTGTGGTTTCATGGCCTTTTGCTCTTCCCGCCCCACTTTTTGGTTTCTAGATGCCGACGCAGTGGCTGCCCAGATCCTGTCTCTGCTGCCATTGAAGTTCTTTCCCATCATTGTCATTGGGATAATTGCGTTGATATTAGCGCTGGCCATCGGTCTGGGCAGTGAGTACCATCCATTATTTAGTAGCTTCTCAAATACTTGTTAAGCATTTAGACTCTCACAAGGTCCCCTTTCCTCCCAGGGCCACTGCACAGCCTTAATTACTGAGGCAAACACTCTCTGGGTTTGCTGATTTGAGCTTTATTTGCCTGCAGGACTCTGGAGGGCCCCAGTCAGAGCCTTTGGCCATGCTGGAGGCTTTGTCACTAAGGAGCCTGCCTTGATAGATGTGTCCAAAGGCAGCTGATGAAACTGAACCCACAGGCAGGAGAGGGTGGGAGCCGGTGGAGGAGACAAGGAGGCCATTCATGCCAGGCCAAGCCAGGTTTCAAATAAGGTGCAAGCGGCTTTTGAGAAAGTGAATCATTTGAATGGTCTCTGATCGGGAACAACTTCTCATTTACTCTGCAAATAAGGAGCTCTCAGATCAGTTTAAGTCTCCACGTGCTCGCCATTGGGGTCCACAGTTCCCTCATTTCTCACCCAGGGTCAGAGATGACAGGAGGTAGACTGGAGGCCAGGGTCCTCACTCAACTGGCTCAGCCAGTCAGCCACAGCCACGCACTTTTTCTGTTGACCTTGAGTCTCCAGAGTCTAAATTCATCTTGAGTTGTGGCTTGAGGCCACTTAGGGAGACACAGTGGGGTGCAGCTGCCCCACCCTCTGGAATCCAGAATAGAAACTGGGCTGAGGGGAACAGGTTGCTGGGAGGGCGGCAGTTTCAATGCAGCTTTTATCAGTCTGGAGCAAGTTCAAGGCTGCGTGGCAGGTGCACGGTTGTCCGTGGGGCGCACTGAAGCAGGCCTTCATTGACACCCCCTCTCCTTTCCTCAGTCCACTTTGACTGCTCTGGGAAGTACAAGTGCCGGTCGTCTTTTAAGTGTATTGAGCTGACGGCTCGATGCGACGGGGTGTCAGACTGCAGAGACGGGGAGGATGAGTACCGATGTGGTAAAGTCATGCCTTTTCACTGCAGAAGCAGGAGAACTTCAGTAAAATTCTGCCTTGACCTTCCCCATCTGTGAAATGGGTCCAATGCAATGCCATTCTCAAGACCTGGGACTCAACTGGCATTCACCCCAGGAAACTCTGGGCTGGGTGTTAAGGGAGGGCCTTATATGGACCTTAAGTTAAGCTGGGGGGACTCCATAAGCAATTGGAAGAGACTCAGGTCCAGATGATAAGAACTGTGGCTGCCCTGTGGGGGTGGGATGCTAGTCAGGGGAAGGTCAGACTCAGCACAGGAGGGTCTGGGCTGGCTTCAGAGAAACTCTGCCGGGTCTCAGGGCCCTTCAGGGCACTAATGACCTGTCTTCCTGTGTGCTGGCCAGTCCGTGTGAGCGGCCAGAACGCCGTGCTCCAGGTGTTCACGGCTGCCACCTGGAGGACCGTGTGCGCCGAGGACTGGAAGAGTCACCATGCGACTGTTGCCTGCGCCCAGCTGGGGTTTCCAAGGTAATTCAGAGCATCCAGCGGTAGGCAGTACACAAGCAGTGGTCACGACGTGGGCAGACAGCTGCTGTTTATCTGGGCACCCACAGGGCTCCTCAACATCATGATGTTGGCAACCTCATGATGTCTGACATCACTGGTGCGTGCGCAATCCAAGGTCCTGACACACTAAGGGACATGGCATGTTTGGGGGGCATCTCAGGCCAGGACCCTAGATGCAAGCATTCAGTAAAGAGCTTCAGAGCTGGAGACAGAACACCCGGTTCCTCTGACCACAGTTGCAGGGAAGCTTCCAGCCACCACCCTGCTTGGTCCCACTTCCCAAGGAACCCCAGAGAGTCAAGTTTGAAAAGTCAGTAATTTAATGAAAGTATAATCATTTAAAACAGTTCTTTAGCACTAAATAGGAAAAAGAACGCTTGCAGTAAAATCTCTGCATTTCAGCTCTCTGGGTTGCCCATGTGACTTTTCGCACTGGGGTGACATATTTTGGCCCTGATGCAGCCCCTCTCCTCTTCTGGCTTCTTTACACTCCCAAGCAGCTGCCTAGGACATCTCTCTTGCTCCCCTTTGCTCTGGATTCTCAGGATTAAAAGCATGCGGGCTCTGAGTGCTCACACTACTCACAGAACGTGAGCATCCCTGTTTATACCCAAGGAAATGGGCATCAAAACCTCAGTGCTCTGAATCCAGGGACCCTGGACTCGCAAAATGTGAAGTATGGTATTCTTAGCTCCTTCCTCCAAAACCGGTGAAACCTGCCCTCCAGCCTGTATCCCTGAGACCCGCCTCCTCTTCTCCAGCAATGACCTGAATTCAGGAATCAGCTGCACTTCTAGGCTGATGACAATAGCAAATCACTCCCATAATTGCCCTCAGAAATGACAAATGACGTAGGCTCGACTCCTCATAGACTTGGAGGAAGCTTGCACACCACACACACACATACATACATACACACTGCAAACACACCATGCGGTTCTTACTCACACAGTACACACGCCACACACACACTCTGCAAACACACCATACTCACACACTACACAACATGCATATACCACATCACGCAACACGGTATCTCAGACACACACACACTCGCACCAGTTACACAGACACACACCCACCACCATGGCTCACAGCTGAAAGCTTCCCTTGGACATTTCTGCTCCCGGGTAGGTGGTTTCTTGGCCTCACTAGGGGGCGTCCCTTCCCCTTCCCTTCTGCTTCCCCTGCCTCTCCCTCTTGGAATACTTCCCCTTCTGGAATCCTTGACCTTCTCTCCATCAAGCAGAAGGGCCCAGTGACCCCCCCACCCTCCCTGGCTCCAACACTTCCCGGCAGCCCTCATTCCTTTGCTCACCCCTCCCCATCTGCCAGGATGGTCATTCCCTGCTCCCTCAGAGGGTAAGTCCAGTGGACCCAAGTTTCTGGGCTGTCACCTCAACAGCGTCCATTCTTCTTCCCTCTAAACTTGCTGTTTGCTTCCCCATCTCTTGCTCCAGTTCTAAGATTTATTCTGTATCCATTCTTGTTTATTCTTGTTTATTCTACGTCTCTATTGAAAGCCCTCCTTTGATCCCGTGTCAGAGGTCTGAGGTAAAAAGAAAAGATGGACTGACAGCTCAGACTGCCTGGGTCCAAATCCCAGTGCACATGCAGCCCTGTCATGTGACTGGGCCTCAAAATTAAGGCAAATAACACTACCTGCTTTAGAGGGTCGCTGTGAGGTTCAAGTGTCTTAGTGCTCCAAAGCCAGCCTGGACCACAGGGATACCCTGTAAGCCTGTGGTCATGGCTATTGTTGCCACTGAGACTGGCGATTTGTGGGATTTCAGTAGCAGCCTTTGGGATCCCTTTGCATCATCCCTACTGCCCGGCCTGTAGCCCAGCCCACCTACACTGGGGCCTCCATCTTGGTGACAAGTGGCTCTTTCACCTGGCACCTGCCGTATCAGCGGGTTGAGCAATACCTGGGGAGGCTGGGAGGGTCAGTGCCACGGCCTTGATTACATTTTCCTCCAAACCAAACCCGGCTGCACTTTGTATCCCATGCCTGCCGCCCGCCCCACCCCTCTGCATTTACAGTGACCTGATGAAATCCTGTGTGATAAGTTGGTGAGTTCGAGAGAGAAGCAAGTCAGCGACTTTGTCTTTTGCTTGTTCCACGTCCTGCTATGTCATAACTCTTCCAACACCTGATCTGAAGAAAATCATGTCCTCTTCATCATTCTCCATTGGCCCTTCAAACATTGACTTGTCCTGGAGCCTCACAAAGCGCTCTGTCTACTGCTCATCTCTCTGTAACAGGAGCCCCACCAGCTCTGGGCAGCCTGGGAAAATCTTCCATTCCTACCTGGGTTTCTCAGCAACCCCATTTTGGTGCCCACCTGAAAACACCCCACTGAGCTCCATGTTCTGTCCCCTCTGGGACTTGCTTTAGGCAGCATCAAGGCGGGGGTCCACCTAGCTACATCAGGAAGTAGTCCTCTCTCCCATGTGCCTGGAGCCAAGGGTGGGTGAATGGGCTTCAGGGAGGGGGCTGTCCCAGACTCTTCCAGGTCTGAAATGCTTTGCTAGGTTGGCAGAAGGAAGCCACTGATGGTTTGGGAGCATTCCAGGACCTTCCGTCCCCCCTACACAGTGTGATACCTCTGACACTATGACTTGAGCCCAGGTCGATTTGGGGCACAGAGTGAATCTCTCAGGTCCAGTCTGCATTTCCAATGTGCTTGCAGCTACGTGAGTTCAGACACCCTCAGAGTGGACTTGCTCGAAGAGCAGTTTCGAGAGGACTTCGTGTCCATCAATCACCTCTTGCCAGATGACAAAGTGACCGCTTTACACCACTCGGTGTACGTGAGGTTAGTGACCAGGTGGTGCTGGGTCCACTCTGTCTAGTCATGCACTGAGTTTGAGCATGAGGTTGTGTTCTCTAAGTGCAAGTTGAGGGCTTGGCCAGTTTGGTTAGATAGGGTGGACACACCAGGCTGGAGTACAGGAACTTAACCCCAAACCAGGCAGATACAGCCCAGCAGAGAAACGGAGGAAGGATGATGAAGTGGTCACCTGATGCAGTTAAGTGCGGTACTGCCTGGGCACATAGTGGGCGCTGCAGATGTGTCTGGGGAAAAGAAGGGAAGGAAGGAAGGAGGGGAAAATATTAGAAAGAAAGGAATTAAGAAAGAAACTTAACTTTCTTTACAAAGTACTTTAATGTTCACCATTTGTATTAGATGTTTCCCCAAATAACTTGTCAGTCAGTCAATCAGTCAGTCGCTCAGTCGTGTCTGACTCCTTGCGACCCCATGGACGGCAGCCTGCCAGGTTCCTCTGTCCATGGGATTTCTCAGGCTAGAATACTGGGGAGGGTAGCCATTTCTTTCTCCAGGAGATCTTCTAAGGAAGGTGAAATGAGGTATCCATAAATGACAGGTGCCTGAAGCTTAGAGGGGTCACCTGCCTGATGCAAGGAGGTACCACAGGCTTTCTGAACCCACATTCCATACTCTTCCTGATTTCTTGGACCAAACCCCAAGAGGAGTATACCCTTTGCTCCAGGAAACAATAGTCTTCAGCCTGCCGTCGTGGAGTTGACAGTTGCCCCCCTGGACCCACATGCAGTTTGCAGGGACAGTTCATTACTTGGGTCCTAAAACCCTGGGCTGGTGACATTAGCTTTTTCTTGCATGATTGAATGACAGGACTGGGCTCTGAAGGTAGGAATTTACAGAGGGTTCGCAGGGTGGGTTTTCCTGTCTGACGTGCGTGTGTCCCAGGCTGCAAGGACTTGGTGCCAGGGGAGTCTGTCACACCATCCAATGGACATTCTGTGTCCCGCAGGGGCCAGTGAAGGACATCAAGGTAAAATGGACAAGCAAATGATACCAGTATATGTTTATCTAATATAGCTCTTTATATGTCTCTTATCGTTAGCTATACAAAGCCTAGAAACACTCAACAGTGTTCACATATACACCATACTTCACTGTGGTCACTGGTTGTTAATGACTTGGTTGTTTTTTAATAGACTAAAAATTGAAATCTGTATTCAAGAGTGGGGGAATAGAGTTTATTTATTTATTTATTTTTAGCCCAAGATTTAAGTAAAAAGTGTTTGGTTCCCAGGCCTCGGGTGTGTGAGTGCTAAGACGCTTCAGTGGTACCTGACTCTTTGAGGCCTGGGATGTTTCATTAAACACACTCTTTTTCCATTTTAGGGAGGGATGTACCTCGGGCCACGTGGTTACCTTGAAGTGCTCAGGTGAGAGTGGCAGGACTGCAGAGAGAAACAGAGGGAAGCCCTGGCTCACAGGCTCCTGTCCGCTCTGCTTGGACCACTCTGCCACCAGGCCCTTCCTCCTGGGTGCCAGGTGGGAGCTCTGTGACCCCACCTGCCGGTTCAGGGGTGGCAGCCTGGAGAGACTGCTCAGCAGCAGACAGGACCACAGTGCACAGAGCTCTGTGATTCCGTGGTGGCTGCTACAGCCTGACTTACGGTTCCCCTCCCCCCACCAGAAAGTGGGCACAGCCTGCTCAGTCCAACCCCTCAGCCCCAGCCTGGGCAGCAGCCCCTTGTTCCTGGCAGGGGGCTCTTGTTGCAGGAGCTGGAGCTGAAGAAGTCAGCCCCTGCATTCATGAGGCTCCCCAGCCCCTGGAGTGCTATCACCATCCTGGGGACATGAGTGTCATGCGGAGATTGATGCTAGCTCCCAGCTCTTTGCTCTAACGGGCTGTGCCCACTGCACCCCACAGCACCCTGCCCATCCCCTGTCTCAGGTGACCTGCCCCCTCCCCTCCCCTGAGGCACCCGCCCCACCGCTCCCTCTCCCTCTGCAGCCTGTGGTCTGAGGACCGGCTCCAGCCCCCGCATCGTGGGTGGAAACTCATCCTCGCTGGCGCAGTGGCCCTGGCAGGCCAGTCTGCAGTTCCAGGGCTACCACTTGTGCGGAGGGTCCGTCATCACCCCCCTGTGGGTTGTCACTGCTGCCCACTGTGTTTATGAGTGAGTTCTCCTGACCTCCTGGTGGGGGGCATCCTCATCTCCCACAGACCCCCATCCAGTACAGGCTACATGGGGACAAGGCTGATTTGGGTGGTCAGCAGCAAGGCGGGTCAAGAAAGCATGAAAACGGACAGTATTGTCACAAGGTAAGGTCCACAGACCCTTCTCACTGTGGATCCGGCTCCATCAGCTGGGTGGGATTGGAGACCCGAGGATCATTTTAAGGACCTTCAGCTCTTATAGAAAAGATAGAAAGAGGGGAAGGAAACTCTCAAGTATAGGAAACACAGCAATGCAAACCCCCTAGACCTCCTTATAGCTCATTCCCATGGACCGTGTAGTGATTGAGAGAGAGAGGGATGGTGCAGGGTGGGCGGGGGCTCCCCAGAGCAATCTCTGTTAGGGGGTTTGGCGTGGAAGAAAACCACAGAAAATACTTCCAAACACAGTAGCAAGTGTCCGTGTTATTTCCACCTGCCTCTATTTCGATTTCTGATGGAGAATGGGCCATTATGGAAAGGTGAGTTCATTTCTCAAATGCCCAGAGGTGCAGAGATCAAGGCCTGTCTAGGGGACGCATGGGTGGATCTGAGCTTCTGCAGGGCTTGTGGGGGCATCTGCTGCCATCTCCTTAGCACTGGCTCTCGGGAGACTTGTGATCTGTGGGTGAAAGTGCTTGGGGCTCTCTCATTTCAGTCTTTACCTGCCCAAGTCCTGGACCATCCAGGTGGGCCTTGTTTCCCTGCTAGACAGTCCAGCCCCCTCCCATCTGGTGGAAAAAATCATCTACCACAGCAAGTACAAGCCGAAGAGATTGGGCAATGACATCGCCCTCATGAAGCTGGCCGGACCTGTCACTTTCAATGGTACGTCCGGGGATCTGTTATTTTCCTGCTATCATTTGTTTCACGAGAATTTGAATTGCTCGTTGAAGCATGTTGATGAAGGCTGCCTTACAATTTCCACTGCTGCGGCTGCTGCTAAGTCATTTCAGTCGTGTCCGTCTCTGTGCGACCCCATAGATGGGGGCCCACTGTCTCTGGGATTCTCCAGGCAAGAACACTGGAGTGGGTTTCCATTTCCTTCTCCAATGCCTGAAAGTGAAAAGCGAAAGTGACGTCGCTCAGTTGTGCCCGACTCTTAGCGACCCCATGGACTGCAGCCTACCAGGCTCCTGCATCCATGGGACTTTCCAGGCAAAAGTACTGGAGTGGGGTGCCATTGCCTTCTCCACTAGGTAATTCCAATGTCTAGTCCGATGTCTAGATTCATTTCAGTGTTGATTGTTCTTAGCTGATTGTCTCTTTGCATTAAAGTTGTGATTTTCCTGGTTCTTGGTATGAGGAGAAATTTTCAGTCACATCCTGGACAGTTGGGCCAGCGTGTTAGGAGACAGACATCTTCAGTTTTAACAGACGGTCACCCTGTTCAAGTTTACTGTGCAGCTCTTGGTCTACTTTAGTGGGTTGTGGTTCTGACGGCTATTTGACTTCAGAGTCTTTGTGGTTCTAGTTTGGCCAACTTGGTTTTCCTGGGGCCACTGAGGTCTCACCTGAGCTACTTTTTTTCAGTTAGTGCCTCTTGGAGATTAAAGGGGTTTCCCCAGACCAGGCCACCTGGTACCTGTGGGTGGCAGAAGAGGGTCTTAGGTCCCTGGGGGCAAAGAGCTTTTCCTTGTTTGGTGCTTATTCTGGTGAGGTGCTCTGCCAGTGCCACCCAGATGCCTGGTATCTTGACCTTGGCTGAGGAAGAGAAGGCCTCTCAGGCTGGCCAGCTGGCTGGGGTGGGATCTTCTCTGTGGCCCTTTCTTTATAAGCTGGAAGATAAACTGGGCATCTCCAACTCCTGGAAATACTCAGAAATATTCTCTCACAACCAGCTGCTGAGTCCAGCAGCTCTGTTTACCCATGGAAATGTCAAGTCCTAATGATTGGAGGTTTTAAAAACACCAGAAAAGTCACACAGGACAGAATTCTCCAGCTGCTTGCCATTATGACAGAGCACATGAGCCTCCGCCTAAATCAGTAAAAGCCCCCTTCTTCTCCCCAAGGACGAGAGCAGCTTGGAGATCAGGTAGAGTATAACAAACACGGCCCTTGCTGGAGCAGAAAGCTGGCTCAGGACCAACAGCAGGTTGGAGCTGGTAGAGTCATCAATGCATTTATCACACAGCACACGGAATTCTCTATGCGTCACTCTCTGAGACAAATATTTCTAGAAAAACAAAGAGAAGTTGTAATGGTGGTGTTCCTTTGCTAATTATGATTAATGATCCTTGGTTGTAAAAAATGAGATGCCAACACTTGCACTTTGATAAAACTGAAAATGAGTGCCCTTGTCCTTTCTCCACCTTTCCAGTTTTGTCCTACCTGGAAAGCTTAGTTCATATTTCAGAATGTAGCCATGTGAAGGCCCTGTGACAGCTTCTGGTGGAGGGCTTGTGTGATACAGCCCACATCGACAGGCAGGCTCATTGCCTCCAGATGTGTCAGGAGGGATGGGAAGATTCACAGAGCGATGTTCCATAAAGCAGTGTGCCCACAGTCTAGACCAGGAGTGGGCAGACTAGGGCCCATGGGTTGAATTAGACCTTCTGCCTCCTTTTAAGTAAAGTTTTATTGGCACACAGCCCACCCTGTTCACCACTGCCTGTGGCTGCTTTCATGCTACAGTGGCAGAGATAAGGGTTGAAATCGAGGCCACATGGCTTACAAAACCTAAAATATATACTATTTTCCTCTTTACAGAAAATATGTTGACTTCTGGTCTAGACTCACTCACGTTGCCACGGTCTATGGTTGACCTGTGGTCTAAACTCATCCGTGTTGCCTTGGTCTTGGGTTGAGTTGACCTCTGGTCCAGACTCATTCATGTTGCCATGGTCTAGGGTTGTTTTAGGGCTCTGGTCAGGGAGAGGTCCCTAGTCTGAGCAAATGACCAGGGACCTGGACTTTCTCTGGGAGACACCCCAACCGCTAGCCCCGAGAGGCAGACACCAAGTGGCGGCTTTCTCAGATGGCAGCTTCCATGGCCTAAGCTCTCTTGTTTCCTCTCCAAACAGAGATGACCCAACCAGTCTGTTTGCCCAACTCTGAAGAGAACTTTCCTGATGGAAAATTGTGCTGGACATCAGGCTGGGGGGCCACAGAGGATGGAGGTCAGTGGTCTGAGATCAAGATTCTGCTTCCAGTGTGCCCAGAACCAAGAGGCCCCGGTGCCTGCTCCCCTCTGGTGTCCCGGTGTAATGTCCCCCTGACATGTCATGGTCAGAGGGGGAGCACAAACCCTCAGCTGGACGCTGAGACCTGAGAGGAGTGAGAGGTGGGGTGTGCCCTGTGGTGAGCCCATAAGATGTGAAGGTCACAGTCTACAAACAGGTGGAGTTAGAGGGGGTCCATCCCTCTGGGTGAGGGGGTTGAGGCTGGACCACCGCAGATATGTTGTTACTTTCTGGTCGCTGCTCCAACTCATGACCCCAAACTTAGAGGCTTAAAGCAACACTTGTGGACCACGTCACAGTTAAGGCTGTCGGAAGCTGTAAATCAATGTGTCAGGGTGGGGGCTGCCATCCTCCCCGAGGCTCTGGGGGGAGGTCTGTGCCCCTCTTTCCAGGCTCTGGGGCCCCCGCGTCTCTTGCTCCTGCTCCTCCTCCCCCCTTGCAGCAGAGGGTCCCGCAGTCTCTCTCTCCTCTCTGACCCCTGCTTCTTCCATCATCACATCTCCTTCTCTAGCCCTTTGAAGGGCCCTTGGGATTACATTTAAGGTCCACCCACGCAGGCGTCCCCATCTCAAGGTCTTATCACATCCACAAAGGCCCTTCTGCCATGGAAGGTGGCAGGGTCCCAGGTTCCGAGGGTTGGGGCCTGGAGGACACGTTTCTGCTGACCATGCCCAGGCTCTACCCCAAGGCTGTGTGTGGGACCTTCACGAGCCTGTTTCCTTCTGTTACCTGGGTTCAGGGAACTAAATGGGCTGGTGTTGGTCGAGTGCTTGGTCTAGGAAGGGCCCTGGGGGAGGGGCGCCTGCTGGCTATAGTTGCCCCATCCTCCCACACTGGTGACTTAGGGAAATGAGTGGCCCTGGGATGAAGCAGGGTTTCCCCCAGCCCACTCACTAGGGGACAGAGCTCTAAGGCTGTCTACATTCAGGCCACCCCACCCCCAGGCAGTCATCTGAGCTCCCGGTGGGGCCCCCTCACTGCACAGAGCCCCCATCCCCTTGATCTGACCCAGGTGATGCCTCCCCGGTCCTCAACCACGCGGCCGTGCCTCTCATCTCCAACAAGGTCTGCAACCACAGGGATGTGTACGGTGGCATCATCTCCCCGTCCATGCTCTGTGCTGGCTACCTGAAAGGCGGTGTGGACAGCTGCCAGGTAGGGGCACCCAGTGACGTCTGGGGGCCACGCTGTGGGCAAGGCGACCCAGCCCTCAGGACAGACTACCGTCAGCGTGTCCCTATGACCGACTGAAAAGCAAATTTACAGGGTGTGGGAAGAAGTTTGCTTAAGATATCGCTCCCTTTCCTGTCTGGCCGGGCCCGTGTTTACTCAACGCTCCCCTCTGCCTGAGTGCTGGGCGGAGGTGGCAAGGAGGGTCTCAGAGTTTCCAGGGGGTCCAAAAGGGCAGAGGGCAGGGGAAACCAGTGAATCTAGCCTGCGCAGCCACAGTGGACGAGACTCCAACACTGCCTGGTTCAGCTGAAGCCCCTGGCCAGGCAGATCCTCCCTCTGAAAGCTCCCCTCTGCTCCCCATGCTGCCTTGACTTTGTGGGTTCAGGACACTGAGCCCTGGCAGGGAGACAGCTGGAGGGGGACCATCCCTGAAGGATGACCCCAGCCTCAGGAGGGCAAGTCAGTTCCAGGAGGGCAGTGGGGGAGGTGGTGGATGCCGCTCCGTCCACACGCTGTGTTTTGTGATACGGTGAAGCAGGGTCCTGTCACCAGGACGGGGGACACAGGGTGGCAATGTCTGTTCCGTGCCCTTGCCCTTTGCTCTTTCCTTGCCATCCAGGGAGACAGCGGGGGTCCCCTGGTGTGTCAGGAGCGGAGGGTGTGGAAGCTGGTGGGAGCCACCAGCTTTGGCATCGGCTGTGCCGAGGTGAACAAGCCTGGAGTCTACACACGCATCACTTCCTTCCTGGACTGGATTCACGAGCAGATGGAGGTGGGTTGCAGCCCCCACGACCCCTGCAGCTCATGTTGGTGCCTATCATTCTAGCTCTAGCATCCTTTCTGTGGGCCCGCAGTCCTGCTATCTGGAGCCAGGAAGTGACTAATTCATTATTCATTTGTTAAGCAGTGACTTTGTGCTCCTGGGTGTGAACTAGGCATGGCTAACCCCACCAGCAAGGACCTGGCAGGGTGGGCCTGGTGGGCTGGACACACACAGGGCGAGTGTGGCTGGGACGTGGAGGACCATGTACTTCTGCCAAATGGGGAAAGAGGAGGGGCAACTGAGGACCAGCCCTGGGGGTGGAGACCAGTCAGGTGGGCACGTGTGGGCATGGAGATAGGTGGGAGAGGTCTGGACTGGAAGCCCTCAGTGCCCACTGGGGAGTTTGACTTTGGGGGAACCAGGGTGGGATGGAGTGTCTGGCATCACGAGGGGCCTGGGTGGCTCTGTGCCTTGGGGGCCTCCCTGCAGTGGGGGTGGGAGGAGGGAGACGGGTCAGTGAGGTTGGCTTGGTAGGACCAGCGCGGGTTGGAAGAGCCCTGGAGATGGTGGGAGGAAGAACAGAGCATCCAGGGACAGAAAGTGCCCAGCTGACTCCAGGTCCAACCGTGATGGCTTAGTGAACATGGGGTGACACTCTCTCCAGGAGCAGGAGCCTCAACAGCCTGCCTTCCACCTTACGGGCATGCAGCGAATGTTTACCTACTTGATCGCCAGGCTGAGCCCCATGTCAGGCCTTGGACCACTTTTAAAGAACTTTGGTTTTTTGGTTTTGTTGGGGTTTTTTGTTGTCGTTGATTGAGGCAAAATATACGCAACGTGAAGCTGACCATCTTAACGTGCAAATCTGGCAGCATTCAGCCCATTCAGGATGTTGTGTTGCTGCTGCCTGACCTGTACCCAGAACATTTCCATTTCTTGGAAATGAGACTCCATGAAGCAGTCACTCCATGTTGCCAGGATCTCATCCTCTGGTGGCCAGTAATCTACTTTCTGTCCTGGGGGATCAAGACCTTTTAAAATGCTCCCTGGTAGCTCAGCTGGTAAAGAATCCACCCGCAATGCAGGAGACCCGGGTTCAATTTCTGGGTCGGGAAGATCCCCTGGAGAAGGGAAAGGCTACCCACTCCAGTATTCTGACCTGGACAATTCCATGGACTGTATAGTCCATGGGGTCTCAAACAGTCAGACATGACTGAATGACCTTCACTTTCTTTTCATTTAAAGCAGCTGACTAAGACGGGCACCAAACTGCTCAAGTGCCTTGATGTCAATTTCCACTCCTTCTTCCTTGCATATTTGCCTTAAATCAGGAGGGCAGGGCTGCGGCCCTGGGCCTGGGCCTGGTTAGGATTCCAGCCCTGCTGTTGTGTAGCTGTGCGCTATCAGCCCACTGCAGGGTGAGGCAGCAGACAGGCTGCGGGGGAACCTGCTGGGGCCCTTTGGCTGTTAGCTGGCTGCCTGGCCCAGTGCTGAGGGCCATGCGGTGCTCTTCAGCACAAAATTCAGCCCAAACCCATCACTCCTTCGGAAAACAGACATTTGAAAGCGCAGCCTCCTCACTGCAGTGGCTGCAGACAGCCTGTGAACAGGACTAAAGGGGTTGAGAGCCACGGGGGGGTGGGGGAGGAGGGACCTGTGGGTGGGGAGGGGGAGGGTCACGTGGGCTGAGAGCCGAGTGGACAAGGGTGGGGCGGAGGACTCTTCCCATTCACCCAGGGAGCCTCAGAGGTGCACCCCCATGAGGGTGCTCGCGGGGTGAGAGGGTCTGTGTGACGAGGCTTGTCGCAGCAGCAGGTTGAAGAAGCCCGGCTCAGTCCTGAGCTGGGTGGAGTGCAGGTCAGGCGCAGGGTTCCAAAATCACTGTGGGAGCTTCTGAAGGGAGGTGCCCTCATATCTCAGCCTGTGTCCCCCAGCACTGCCCTGGCTGTTGGGCCCTGGGACCACCCCCATATTAGAGGTAATGGGACCCTCATAAGCCCCCACCCAGGCTAATGAGGGGCAGAGCCTGAGTCTGACCAGCTCCGAGAGCCCAGCCCCACACCTGCCGCACAGCACGGTGATGAGTTCTACCCTGGGGTGCAGAGCACCTCCCTCAGCTGCTTGCTAGCACTGAGGGTCCCAGGACCTGTTCCAGAGGTTCTCATTAGGCGTCTGGTGGTTCAGATGCAGGAGGCTCCATGGCATGCTGAGGGAAGTGGAATGGTTAGAAAGGGCTCCCCTTCCTCCCAGAACTGGAGGAGCAGGCTCTTCTGGGCAGCTGGATGGCTCCGCTGAGGCCTGGGGAGCATATCAACCAGGGCTGCCCTGGCCCTTAAAGGCCTCCGTGGGTCACGTCCCCTCAAATGTCTCAGGGGGCAACCCAGAAGAGGCTTCCCTCCATGAGAGGTTTCCAGCAGCCCTGCCGTTTTAGTTGGTTCTTTTGAACATCTATGGGAGGGCCTTCCAGTAGCTCACACTCCTCGAGGGGAATCAGCCCATCTTTTTTCTCTGATGCTAAAGGTTACTGCCTCATTTTTCATCCACTAGTTTTCTCTCCCTACTGGGAGCTCGAATCACTGTTACAGCTCAGAGCAGGGAACACTGA
Organism: Capricornis sumatraensis; assembly: GCF_032405125.1. Classification (NCBI taxonomy): domain Eukaryota; kingdom Metazoa; phylum Chordata; class Mammalia; order Artiodactyla; family Bovidae; genus Capricornis; species Capricornis sumatraensis. The sequence goes on along the minus strand of NC_091069.1, from coordinate 248,612,913 downwards.
TGCTAAGAGCTGGAAACGGTGGAAAAGTCTCAGGTTGGAGATGGAGAAGGTGGGGAATGACTGGTTGGAGGTGCACAGGGCAGGGAAACTATTTCACACTTACCCGGGATCCACGTGGAACAGAGACCAATTTTGTCCCCATTCATTGTGAACGGCTGACGCCCTCCTCAGGGCGAAATGCTGGTACTCACTTGATCTTGGGCTTCCCCAGTAGTTCAAGCAGTAAAGAATCCTCTGCAGTGCAGGAGACACAAGGAGATGTGTGTTCAGCCTGTGGGTGGGGAAGATCCCCTGGAGGAGGAAATGGTAACCCACTGTGGCATTTTTTCCTGGGAAATCCCATGGACCCTGGGAGGCCACAGTTCATGGGATTGAAAAGAGTCAGACACGACTGGGCAAGCATTCACGTCACGCTTTATCTTACTATTGGAGAGATGACTTGACATGATGAAAAATGTAATACGTACGTTTTCATTTCTAGAGGGACCTGAAAACTTGACAAGTTAGAGGCAAGTTACCACCATGAGTTCCTGCCAAGATGGAGACATTCCCGTCTTTCCACGGATTCTAACAGCAGAGCCGAATGAAGGAGCATCTTTTCATCCCTCCACACTGAGAACAATTTTCTTCTATCATCTCTGACAAGCCAGAGGGGCATCAGAACAAAACGATCTTGAACCTCCTTTCTCATCTTCCCAAGAACAGAAGCAGGAACACCTCCAAAGTGCTGCCTTTTCCCACTTTTCTATCTGGTTTCCTCCCTTGCAAAGCCCCTCAGCAAAGATACGCAGCCAGGACCTACAGGAGTGCTGTCAGCGTAGACACAGCTGTCCACACGTTTTATGCAGGTACCAGAACCAAACCGATTTTTTGTACCAGGATCTCCTTTGACACGTGGGGACTTGTAGGTGATTATAGTTTTGTAGTCTTTGGTCCTCGATGTATCATTGTCTCTTGCTTCCGAAGGACATAGACTTTCACAGCAAGTTCATCACTCGGAGTTTATTCAATGAATCTTGATTGCTCATGTAAGCTTAATTCAAGAGGCTCAATTCCTTTGATCTGTTGGAACGGATTTACTGGGAGATCAGAATCATCCCCTATTACATCAGAGTAGTCAGAAGCAGAGTAAGAAAAGAAAGGAATAAGTCAGGACCACCTAACTCCCACACATTGTTACCGAAGGCCAACTAGACAGTCTCATGTCATTAAGACACTAGGGTTTCTCTACCTCTCCATATGGGCCTGTTCAATCTCCTGCATGGCTGCAGGTTAGAGGCCCCGCCTGGTACCCAGCCATCCTCTGAAGTCCCCATAACACACGCATAACAGGGGAAGATTCCTTGGTAAGTAATCGTTGTCCAGTGGTGCTTTACCACAAGTGACTTTGTTAGAATAGGAATCTGATGCTTCGCCCTGAGGCAACAGTGGGAAAGATGGGTGAGTTCCAAGGAGATCAGAGATGGGTCCAGGTGCCTGGGGAAGGGCCAGCTCCAGGGAGCCTCCTGGGCCATGTCTTAGAGGGGGGTGGAGGAAGATATGAGGAGGAACTCAGGCAAACTGCTAGGATGCACTTCACTGCATCAGAGTTCCTGCGCAGATCTCTCTGCATGTCAGAAAGCGATAAGACCGTTTTTATTTTGAGTGTTTCTGCCCAGCTTTCTTTGAAAGCAATGGTAGCTCACAAAAGCATCTTGAGAAAGAGCAACAAAGCTGGAGGTATCACTCTCCTGATATCAAATACAAAGTTTCAGTCCTCAGAACAGTATGGTACTGGCATGAAAATGTACACATCAATGGAAAAGAATAGAGAGCCCTGAAGTAAACCCACATTTATATGGGCAATTAATCTACAAAAAGGAGGCAAGAATATACAGTGGGGGAATGAACAATCTCTTCAGCTAATGCAAAAGAATGAAAGTGACCTACTTTCACACCATACACAAAAACAAGCTCCACAGGGCTTAAAGACATAAATGTAACCTGAAAATACAAAATTTGTAGACGACATGGGCAGTAAATTCTTTGAAATTAGTATCATTTTTTTAACCTGTCTCCTCAGAAAAGCAAAAATAAATCTTACTAAAAAGTATTTTGCACAGCTAAGGAGAGCATCAGTAAAATGAAAAGGCTGCCTACTGAATGGGAGAAGGTATTTGCAAATGATATAACCAATAGAGGTTTAATATCAAAATATACAAAGAACTCATACAACTCAATAGCAAAAAAATGCAAACAATCCAATTTTTAAAATGGGCAGAGGAGCTGAATAGACATTTTTTCGAAAGAGGACATGCCGATGGTTGACAAACACATGAAAAGATGTTCAACATCAATAATCACCAGGAAAACGCAAATCGAAACCACAATGAGTTATCACCTCACTCTTGTCAGAAGGGCTATTATCAAAAAGAACACAAATAACAAATGCCAGTGAGAATGCGGAATCCTTGTGCACCATTGGTAGGAATGTAAGTTGGTGCAGCCACTATGAAAAACAGTCTGGAGGTTCCTCAAAAAACTAAAAATAGAGCTACTATTTGATCCTGCAATTCCACTTCTGGATATATGTCTGAAAACAAAAACCACTACTCAGAAAAGATACATGCACCCCAGTGTTCATAGCAGCCTTGTTTATAACAGCCAAGATATGGAAGTGTCCATCAGCAGATGAATGGATAAAGAAGACGGAGCATACATATACAATGGAACATTATTCAGCCATAAAAAAGCCCAGAATCCTGCCATTTGTGACAAGGTGGGTGGATCTTGAGAATATCATACTAAATGAAATAAATTAGACAAAGACAAATACAAAAAAATCAAGGAAATGTTTCACCTACATGTGAAATCTAAAAAGCAAAGGAAATGAACAAGCAGAAAAAGACCATCAGATACAGAGAACACTTGGGTGGTCGACGGAGGGGAAGGGGTTGAGGGCTGGGTGAAATGGGTGAAGGAGATTAAGGGGGACAAACCAGTTACAAAATATATAAGCAACAGGGATGTAATACACAGCACATATATATAGTCAAAAATACAGTAACAGGTTGATATGGGGACAAATGGTAACTAGACCTACCGCAGTGATTGTTTAGTAACTTAATAACATATTTAAATGCTGACTCACTATGTTGTACACCTGAAACTAATATTGTACACCTGCTATACTTCAATAAAAAACAATGTTCTATAAGAAAAAAGAAAGAGAAATAGTCAAGTTCTTCATATTTCAGTCTATAATGGCATCATGGCACTTGAGCATTTCTTGGTCTAAAGCCATGTATCTCCACTAAAATTTGTTGCTGTTGTTCCGTTGCTAAGCCATATCCGGCTCTTTGTGACCCCACAGACTGCAGCATGTCAGGCTTCCCTGTCCTTCACTGTCTGCTGGAGTTTGTTCAGGTTCATGTCCATTGAGCTGGTGATACTACCCAACTCTCTCATCCTCTGCCTCCACTAGCGCCACCTGGGAAGCTCAGTGTCATTAAAATCACCCTGTTAGAAATTAAGTAGTACTCCAAAAAAAAAAAATAAATAAATAAAAGAGAGTAGTGGTAACTCAAGTACTAAGGATCCAAGTTGTGAAAAGATGAAAGATTTCATATGTGATCATCTCAATTGTGAAAACCTGACTTTGAGGTCACCAGAAAAGTATTTCAAGCCTATTGTGGTTTCTTTCTGCTATTTTGTTGGGAAATATTTGCTGGCTTACATCTTTCGAAAGGTCTTGGGTAACACTAAGGGCAGGCAGTTCCTTGGCATGTTCTGGGTCCTGGCCCCATTCTAAGCCTGTTTCATGTGCTGACTTGTTTCATGGTTACACCAACCCTAGGACACAGGGGTACTCACAGTCCCACTCTGCAGGTGAGGAAAGCAAGCTGTGAAACAGACAATATTTTTCCAAGACCATCCATGGGGCAGTGGCGTACATTACAGGAAGTAAAGCATGCTTTGGCATCTAAGTCCAGAGGGACTTTGCACCACCACCTTGAACCCATTTGAGACATAGTTCCATTCAGTTCAATTCAGTTGCTCAGTCATGTCCAACTCTTCGTGACCCCATGGACTGCAGCATGCCAGGCTTCCCTGTCCATTACCACCTCCTGGAGCTTGCCCAAACTTGTGTCCGTCGAGTCGGTAATGCCATCCAACCAACTCATCCTCTGTTGCCCCCTTCTCTTCCTGCCTTCAATCTTTCCCAGCATCAGGGTTTTTCCAATGAGTCAGTTCTTCACATCAAGTAGCCAAAGTATTGGGGTTTCAGCTTCAGTTGAGATGTAATAGTGATTCAAAATCATAACCAACTTCTCTGTTACCTAGAAATGTTTAGTCCCAGTGGAGATATTTGCTGGCTTGAGGTTTATGGGTGGAGCTGTTTGCCATCTTGTTCTTTTTTCCTGTGAAAAGAGCTTAGCACTCACCTCGTGCCTAACAGCCAGCCAGAGCAGGAGCCAGGAGAGAAGGCTGGGCTCTCCTAACCTGCAGCCCGACCACAGCCAGAGGAACACTTCATAGATGGGTGGGCTGTCTTCCACATGGGTGGGCTGGTGGGGTGACTCAGATCTGAAGAAGCAGCTGTGGGACATTCAGGTCCTGAGTGGATGAGGGAGCCACCTGACCCCAAATGTCCAGGACAGTATCCCAGAAATGGCTCCTCTCTCTCTCTTTCTCCCTCTCTTTCATTACCTTGGTATTTTATACGGCCATGGCGGCTCTAGCGGTAAAGAATCCACCTGTCAATGCAGGTGATGTAAGAGACACAGGCTCCATCCCGGGGTCGGGAGGATCCCCTAGAGGAGGAAATGACAACCCACTCCAGTATTCTTCCCTGGAGAATCCCATGGACAGAGGAGCCTGGCGGGCTACAGTCCATGCGGTTGCAAAGAGTCGGACACAACTCAGTGGCGTGAGAGCACACTTGAGAACTGCAGAAAACCTAATAATATTACGCAAAGCTTGCAAACAGTATACAAAAGTGGCCCACAGCGTGAATACTCTAGTCGGCCACAAAAACTGTCAGTTGCCTCCCTCTCCTAAATAGGAGGGCTTCTGCCAGGAGCCGAGGAAACTGCTGGAACTGATCTCCTCCGCTCCTTTCCTGGAGAGACCACCTGGATTGTGTAAGAAGCTTCCAGGAAGGCCTAGCTGTGCTTTCCCCACCCTGCACCCTGGAGGGCCCAGGAGCCACCGCTGGTGGAAGAAGCTCAAGGTGCAGGTGCAGCTGTGCTGGTCTCAGTGTCCAGAAGCTCCTCGGCAAGAATGTCTCCAAAGCACGACAGTGGGACTGGGGCACATGTGTAGCAGCCAAGCTCTGGCTTACTGGCAGATGCATTTTACAAGGGCCCAGCCTCCAGCAAACAGATGTGCTGGTGATGACCAAGAAGGATCAAGTTTCTGCTGTGAGATCTTAAACAACATTGGCTTCTACTCAATTAATTAATACAAATTTACTCATCTTTCCCTCATTGCGGGAAAGAAAGCCTGGCTGGCCTGCTGAGTCTCGGTGAGGTGGGACACAAGGTCCTCTGTGCCTAGCCCAGCCCCACACCGAGAACCATGGGGCTGTCTGTCGGTCTGCCTGGGAGCAGCTTCTGGAGACTCGCTGCCTTCTGGTTCATGTGCCTCTTCTGGGTTCCTAAATGGTCTGAATTTTCCCCAAAGCTCATGGACCTGTAGAGAGAGGTCATTCTTCAGGGGTCCTGTAACACTCTGTTTGTGTGTGTGCATGCGTGCACACGTAGATGGAAGCATATTTATACAGCAACAAACTCACTTGTTTCTGAGCCTGCCTCTCATCTAGGCTGAAGTTCAGGCTATGTTTTCTTCACCTGCACATCTCAGCATCCAGCCCAGAACCCAGAAGCTGCTCAAGGACACCAGCGGAGGACTGAGTGATACCATGAAATAAACACGCCACCTCTACGGACTCTGCCTGAATGCCCCTGTGTGATAAACCAGGACATATACGTGTGAAAGGAGGTGAAAATCAACCTAATCATTACATTCATGACTGAAAATTATGACTCTTTAGAAAACCATCCGTCTCTCTCCCCTTAAAGGTACACAGTAACCACCCGTTGTGTGAAGACTCAGTCCTCATAGACGTCTCCGCTGTATCGTGGAGTGCTATAGCACGATCATAATTCTGTAAAAAGTTATGACTCCAAGTCTAGTTCACAGAAAAACTATCAAGCAGCGAGAAATGGCAAAATAGAGGATTTACTCTAAGAATGAAAAGAAACGATATTGGTGCTCTTTAAAATCTATCCGCTGAGCTCTGATGTCACGTTTTCAGAGTTGAAGAAATGGACTTCAGATTTCTTTTTTCTATCAGGATCTTTTTACCGTTTTCCCTCTTTCTTTCCTTTTCATCTTAGGTGCAAACTAGAAGGGCCACTGGCCCTCGCTTCCTTGCTGGGGTCAGAGCAGCGGGGGAGGATTGCAGGAAGAGCTGGGGTCTGCTGTGCTCCCCCTGAAGTGCCTTGCCCTCTGCTGACCCCCCCTCCCTTGAAGTGGCTGCAGACCCACCTCTGCACGATTCCCCTTGCTCTCTCCTCAAGCCCAGGGGATTGCCCGGGGGCGGGGGGCCCAGGTTGGCACACTATATGTAATGTGTAACATCACTGGTTCCCAGCGCAGTATCTGAAGTTAGTGCTCATTTCCCGCAGCCCCAGAGGACAAGGCCAGGAAAGGGAAGGGACAGAGCAAGGCGCTGTCCTGGGTCCAGACTGCTGGTTTATCACACCCGCCCTCAGAGAGCCTCCAGGAAAGGAAACCTGGGCGCTTCCCGGGCCTGGCCGCCAGGTGGGGCTCTGGGGAGTGCGGCCACTCTCCTCCACTCCTGATCACTGGGAAATTCCAGACTCTCTCCCAGACCCCGGGCAGGAGCCTGCTGGGCCTGTGGCCATGGCGCCACATCTCACCTTCCTCCTGGCTTGTGAGAGGGTGGCCAGGCCAGAGCTGCTCCCCGCCCCAACCCTGGGGTGCCCCTTGTCAGTCAGAGCCAGCCAGAAGGGATGCTGGAAGATGGCGGGGCCCCGGGGGGACTCGGGGGTCTGCACCCACTTCAACCAGGGCTTGAGTCAGGCCTTCGGCCGTGAAGCCCCCACAGCCCCCAGCTTCCCTGAGGCTGAGGGAAGAGTTCCCCCGTGGGCCTTTGTGGGGGGTGCTGGGGGGCCTTATCTACCGGTGCAGTCACGTGCGTGGGGCTGGGTGGAGTGCTGGTGTTTCCGTTTACTTTCCCATGGCCAACCACACAGAGCGTTGCTGACAAAAACAACTGTGACAATGATATTTTAGTTATGTTTGGTTTAATGAAGCCGCAGAACCATGATTTCTGAAACATTCTTTTTAAAGGGGTTTTTTTTAATGTGGTGAAAGTCGCTCAGTCATTTCCGACTCTCTGCGACCCCATGGACTATACAGTCCATGGAATTCTCCAGGCCAGAATACTGGAGTGGGTAGCCTTTGCCTTCTCCAGGGGATCTTCCCAACCCAGGGATCAAACCCAGGTCTCCTGCAGTGCAGGTAGATTCTTTACCAGCTGAGCCACCAGGGAAGCCCTTTTTTAAAATGTGGACCATTTTAAGTCTTTATTAAATTTGTTACAACGTTGCTTCTGTTTTGGGTTTTGATTTTTTGGCCAAAGGGCATGTGGGAGCTTAGCTCTCCAACCAGGGATGGAACCAGCATCCCCTGCATTGGAAAGCAGAATCTTAATCACTGGACTTCCAGGGAAGTCCCTCCCAAAACTATTCTTATCAGGCTAATATTTTCTAACTGAAATCTTTATTGAGATCATTCCAGCATCACGTGCAGGCATGAGGAGTAAGGCAGAGAGGGGTCTCTTGTGAATGTGGCCCCATTTTCCCTCATGATGACATTTTACAAACCTATAGGACCCCATCTCAGGCAGGATGTGGACAGTGACCAAGTGCATTGACCATATTTGGATGTGTCCAGTCTTCCTTATACTCCTGTGTGTGTTTGTATGTGGCATGTGTTTTGTGTGTCTCTGTGTATATGTGGTATGTATAATATGGAATCCTATCCCAGCGCCACAAGGTCATCCCTGGAACTGATTGAGCCCCATTGTAACCACTGGCTACACCCCCCGATCCTTAACAACCAGCTTCCTGACCTCAAATTAGGCAAAACTGCCCACCCTGGTAATCACCCTATAACACTCTACTCTTCTAGCAGGAATTTGCTTTGTCTTGAGGCTATAAAAATTGGCTGCTAAGTCACTTCAGTCGTGTCCTACTCTGTGTGACCCCAGAGACAGCAGCCCACCAGGCTCCCCCGTCCCTGGGATTCTCGAGGCAAGAACACTGGAGTGGGTTGTCACTTCCTTCCCCAATAAAAATTGGCCACTAACCCACAAAAGGGGTTGGCTCTGCCTGATCTAGCAGGCGGTCGACCTGGTGTGCTTGCAGCGCCCTCATTATCTCTGCTCTTTGCTCTTAATAAACTCACTCCCTCTGTGTCTAGAAGTTCTTTTCCAACCCATGCTCGAATTGCCACAACATATGTGTGTGTGCAGGTGGTGTGTCTGCTTATGTGTGTATGTATGTATGTATTTGTGGTTTGTGTGTGTGTGCGCGCGGTATGTCTGTGTGTACATGTATGTGTTTGTACATGTGTGTATTTCTGGTTTATATGTGTCGTGTTTCTGTTTATGTGTTTTTATGTGCATGTGTGTGTATGTGGAGTGAGTATGTGTGTTTGGTGGTGTGTGTATGCAGGCTGTGTCTGGGTCTGTGTATGTGGTGTGTTATCTGTGTGCCTGTGTGTACTGTGTGTACTCAGCTCTGTTCACCTTGTCGAACCTGTGTAGGTCTGTGTACCCAACACCACGGTGCAGACACTGAACAGTTTCAAGGCTGTGAGGATCCCCCCTCTGCCCTTTTAAAAACCCCACCTATTAATAATTCCCTCATGAATCTACCACCCCCACCCCTGACCCCAGACCTATTCTCTAATCTCTGGCAACCACTAGTCTGTTCTTCGTTTCCAAAATACAGTCATTTCCAAATGTCCCATAGAGGAAGCAGACAGTTTCCATTTCTCTCAGATAGATGCCCAGACGTGCACTTGCTGGGGGATCCTCCAGTCACATAACTAGATTTTTAGAAAACTGCTGCCCTCTTTCTCAGAGCGACTCCAGCATTTGACAAGCCCAGAAGTACACAAGAGTTCTGATTTTCTGAAGCCTCAACAGCATTTGCTATTGTGCCTGTGTTTTATTGGAGATGTTCTGATAGGTGTGTGGCAGTATTTCATCGTGGAGTTAACTTGCGTTTCCCAGAGGGCTGATGTTCAACACCTTTTCAGGTGATCATTTTCCATCTGTGCATCCTCTTGGTGGAATGTCTGTTCCCGTTTTGCCTGTTTGCTAATTGGATTGTTTCCCCACTGCTGAGTCTTGAGAGTTCTTTATACCTTCTAGATACAAGTCCTTTGTTTGATGTGTAGCTTGCAAATATTTCCCCTTGGTCTGTAGCTTGTCTTTTCATTCTCCTCTCACAGACATCCAGAGAGCAAAAGTTTTAAATTTGGGGAATGGGTTACACAGTCCATTTATCACAATTTTTATTTGTCTTTTTCATGGTACGAAGTTAAACAGCTTCTTGCCTAGTTCTTGGTCCCAAAGATTTTCACTTATTTTCTTCCAAAAGATTTATAGGTTTATGTTTTACATTCGATTCTATGCTGTATTTTGAGTAAATAAGATGTGGATTTAAGTCATAGTTCACTTTCTCCCCCCTGTGGATGTCCATTTGCCCAGCACCATTTGTTGACAAGGTTGTCTTTCCTTCACTGAATTGCTTTTACTCCCTTGTCAAAAATCATTTGGGCATATTTATGTGGGTCTATGTCTGGGTCCCCTGTCCTGTTCTATTCATCTATCCCTCTGTTTCAATTACCGCCACTAGATAGAAAGCCATATTATCAGGTAGAATGATTCATCTCACTGTGTTCTTTTTCAAGATTGTTTTAGCTATTCAAGGGCTTGTGCCTTTCCATATAAATTTTAAAGTAAGTTTCTCTATGCTTATAATGCCTTACTGGGATTTTGATAGGAATTGCATAAACCTATAGATTAATTTGGAGAGAATTGACATCTTGACTATGGTGAGTCTTCCAACCTATCTGTTAGATTTTCTTTGATTGCTTTCATCAGAATGTTGTCATTTCTAGCATTCAGTTCTGTAAAGTGTTTTGTTAAACATATACCTAAGTGTTCTTTTAAGTGGTTATAATAGTATCACATTAATTTTAGTTTGTGCATGTTAACTGAGAGTTAGACCATAAAGAAGGCTGAGAGCTGAAGAATTGATGCTTTCTAATAGTGGTGCTGGAGAAGACTCTTGAGAGTATCTTGGACTGGAGATCAAACCAATCAATCCTAAAGGAAATCAACCCTTAATATTCATTGGAAGAACTGATACTGAAGCTCCAATACTTTGGCCACCTGATGCAAAAAGCTGACTCATTGGAAAAGACTTTGAAGGCAGGGAAGATTGAGGGCAGGAGGAGAAGGGGATGACAGAGGATGAGATGATTGGATGTCATCACTGGCTCAATGGACATGAGTTTGAGCAAGCTCCAGGAGGTGGTGAAGGACAGGGAAGCCTGGCATGCTGCTGTCCATGGGGTTTTCAAAGAGCTGGACACTGTTTAGTGATTGAACAACTGAGAGGTGTAGAAATACCTTTGATCTTTGCATATTGATCCTGAATCCTATGACTTAATTGAACTTTATTATTTCTAAGAGTTTGTTTTTCGTTTCCTTGGGATTTTATACATATAAGCATGCCACCTACAAATGGTTTTCTTTCTTCCCTTCTCGTCTGTGTTCTTTTTCTTTCTTTTTGTTCCCTTATTTCAGTGGCTAGAAGATCTAGGACGTATTAAATAGAAGTGATGAAAGCAGATAGCTTTGCTTTGCTACAGTTTTAGGGGGAAAGCATCAGGCTTTTTTAAGGTTGACCTCAGCTCTAGGTGTAGATTCCATTTTCCAAGCTGAGGTAATATCCTACTATTTTGAACTTGCTGAAAGGTTTTGTTATGAATGACTGTCAGACTTTGTCAATTTGTTTTCTGTGTTTGTTGTTATGATTACATGGTTTTTCCTCTTTACCTTGACATTGATAATTTCCTGATGTTGAACCAGCCCTGCATACCTGGAATAAACCCTATTTGTCCACAGTATAGAATGCTCTTTTTTATATTGCTGAATTAAGTTTGCTAATATTTTGTTGGGGAATTTTGCGTCTAAACTCAAAGGAGACATTGGTTCCTAGTTTCCTTTTATGTGTGTTGTCATTGACTGGTTTTGGTATCAGGGTGATACTGGCCTCATAAATGAGCTGGGAAATATTTATCTTTTTTCTATTTTCTGAAAGAGATTATGTAAGATTATTGTTATTCTTTTAAAGCTGGGTGGAAACTTTTTTCAGAGGTTTTATATTACAAATTAGAATTCTTTGATGTTTATAGGGCTATTCAGATCGTCTAGTCCATCTTCACTGAATTTTGGCTTTTCATGGTTTCTGATGAATTAATCCATTTCTTCCATGTTGTCAAATATATAAGTGTAAAATTTTTCACAGAATTCCCTTATTATTCTTTAGATGTCTGCAAGGTCTGTAGGGATATCCCTTGTTTCATTTCTGATGTTACTTGTGCCTTCTTGCTTTCAATTTTTGTCAGCTTTGCTATGAAGTGAAGTCGCTCAGTCATGTCCAACTCTTTGCGACTTATTTTTTAACCTGTCAATCATTTAGAAATGTGGTCTCCCATGCGTGTTAGTCACCTGGTCATGTCTGACTCTCTGTGAACTCATGGAATGTAGCCCACCCGGCTCCTTGGTCCATGGGACTTTCCAGGCATGAATACTGGAGTGGGTTGCTATTTCCTTCTCCAGGAGATCTTCCCAACCCAGGGATAGAACCTGGGTCTCCTGCATTGTAGGCAGACACTTTACCATCTGAGCTACCAGGGAAGCTATGAAGTTTGTCAATTTTGCTTATTTTTCTGAAGAACTAGCTTCTGAGCGCATTAGTTTTTTTCTATTGTTTTCCTATTTTTCCATTTCTTTGATTTCTGCTCTTGTCTTTCTTGTTTTCTTCCTTCTCATTTCTTTGGACTTATTTGGCTCTTATTTTTTTTCTAATTTGTTGAGGTAGAAACAATTTTTTGGAAATTCCCTGGCAGGTCAGTGGTTAGGACTCTGCATGGCACTGCAAGGGGCACAGGTTGCACAGCTCGTTGGGGAACTAAAATCTTACAAGCCGCATGGTTAAAAATGTTTTAAATATGTTAAAAAAGAAATTTAATTTTTTGATTTAAAAACTTTTCCCATTTCTTATATATTAATAAGTCTATGCAATGAATTTCCCTCTCAGCTCTGCTTTAGCAGGTGGTGCTTGTGGTAAAGAACCTGCCTGTCAATGCAGGAGACATAAGAGACACGGGTTCAAACCCTGGGTCAGGAAGATCTCCTGGAGAAGGAAAGGACAATCCAATCCAGTATTCTTGCCTGGGAAATTCCATGAAAACAGGAGCCTGGTGGGCTACAGTCCATGGGGTCACAAAGAGTTGGACACGACTGAACGACTGAACACACACACATGAATTTTGACATATTGTGTTCACTTTCACTCAGCTCTATGTACTTTTAAATTTCTTTTGAAACTTATTTTTTAACCTGTGAATTATTTAGATCTGTGTTCTCCGATGTGTGTTATCTTCTGGTTGTGTCTGACTCTTTGTGAACTCATGGACTGTAGCCCACCAGGCTCCTTCGTCCATGGGATTTCCCAGGCAAGAATACTGGAATGGGTTGCCATTTCCTCCTCCAGGAGAATCTTCCCAACCCAGGGATTGAACCTGCGCCTCCTACGTATCCTGCATTGATAGGTGCGTTCTTTACCACCTGAGCCACTTTAGAGATGATCAAATCTAGAACCTTGGTCTAGTAAATGAATCTCTCCACACTGATCAATCGTGACTGATCAGTAAACCATGGGATAATCTTGGGCTTGTGAAATAGTGTCGCAGAAGCAGCTTCAGGGGCAGTAACTGCCATCCTTGGGCAGCTCTACTTAAGGGCAGTTTACGTTCAGTGCTTTTCTTCGCTGTTGTTCGGTTACTCAGTCATGTGCGACTCTGCATGGACTGCAGCACATCAGGCTTCCCTGTCTTCACCATCTCCCGGAGTTCACTCAGACTCACGTCCATCGAGTCAGTGATGCCATCCAGCCATCTCATCCTCTGTCATCCCCTTCTCCTCCTGCCCCCAGTCCCTCCCAGCATCAGAGTCTTTTCCAATGAGTCAATTCTTCACATGAGGTGGCCAAAGTATTAGAATTTCAGCTTTAGCATCATTCCTTCCAAAGAAATCCCAGGGCTGATCTCCTTCAGAATGGACTGGTTGGATCTCCTTGCAGTCCAAGGGACTCTCAAGAGTCTTCTCCAACACCACAGTTCAAAAGCATCAATTCTTCGGAGCTCAGCCTTCTTCACAGTCCAACTCTCACATCCATACATGACTACTGGAAAAACCATAGCCTTGACTAGACGGAGCTTAGTCGGCAAAGTAATGTCTCTGCTTTTGAATATGCTATCTAGGTTGGCCATAACATTTCTTCCAAGGAGTAAGCATCTTTTAATTTCATGGCTGCAATCACCATCTGCAGTGATTTTGGAGCCCCAAAAAATAAAGTCTGACACTGTTTCCACTGTTTCCCCATCTATTTCCCATGAAGTGATGGGACCAGATGTCATGATCTTTGTTTTCTGAATGTTGAACTTTAAGCCAACTTTTTCTCTCTCCTCTTTCACTTGCATCAAGAGGCTTTTTAGTTCCTCTTCACTTTCTGCCATAAGGGTGGTGTCATCTGCATATCTGAGGTTATTGAAATTTCTCCCGGCAATCTTGATTCTAGCTTATGCTTCTTCCAGTCCAGCGTTTCTCATGATGTACTCTGCATACAAGTTAAATAAGCAGGGTGACAATATACAGCCTTAACGCACTCCTTTTCCTATTTGGAACCAGTCTGTTGTTCCATGTCCAGTTCTAACTGTTGCTTCCTGACCTGCATACAGATTTCTCAAGAGACAGGTCAGGTGGTCTGGTATTCCCATCTCTTTCAGAATTTTCCACAACTTATTGTGATCCACACAGTCAAAGGCTTTAGCATAGTCAATAAGGCAGAAATAGATGTTTTTCTGGAACTCTCTTGCTTTTTCCATGATCCAGCAGATGTTGGCAATTTGATCTCTGGTTCCTCTGCCTTTTCTAAAACCAACTTGAACACCTGGAAGTTCATGGTTCACGTATTGCTGAAGTCTGGTTTGGAGACTTTTGAGCATTACTTTTCTAGCATGTGAGATGAGTGCAATTGTGCGGTAGTTTGAGAATTCTTTAGCATTGCCTTTCTTTGGGATTGGAATGAAAATTGACCTTTTCCAGTCCTGTGGCCATTGCTGAGTTTTCCAAATTTGCTGGCGTATTGAGTGCAGCACTTTCACAACATCATCTTTCAAGATTTGAAATAGCTCAACTGGAATTCCATCACCTCCACTACCTTTGTTCTTAGTGATGCTTTCTAAGGCCCACTTGACTTCCCATTCCAGGATGTCTGGCTCTAGGTGAGTGATCATACCATCATGATTATCTTGGTCATGAAACTCTTTTTTGTACAGTTCTTCTGTGTATTCTTGCCACCTCTTGTTAATATCTTCTGCTTCTGTTAGGTCCATACCATTTCTGTCCTTTATCGAGCCCATCTTTGCATGAAATATTCCCTTGGTGTCTCTAATTTTCTTGAAGAGATCTCTAGTCTTTCCCATTCTGTTGTTTTCCTCTATTTCTTTGCATTGATTGCTGAGGAAGGTTTTATTATCTTTTCTTGCTATTCTTTGGAACTCTGCATTCAGATGCTTATACCTTTCCTTTTCTCCTTTGCTTTTCACTTCTCTTCTTTTCACAGCTATTTGTAAGGCCTCCCCAGACAGCCATTTTGTTGTTTTGCATTTCTTTTCCATGGGGATGGTTATAAGGCTTAGAAACCCCTAAACTTTCCAGAAATGTGTTGAATATTTACTATCATTTTCTGTCATTTTCATTAAACATAGCTGCTACAGTACCTGCTTTGGTTGCTGGTCAGGATGTCAAAGTGGGTTGTCTTAACTTCCTTCCCATTTCCTGTCCTGTTTTCACCTGCTGTCACTCCAGCTGAATTTGGTTATTTCCCTGGTGCGTGCGTGTGTGCTCAGTTACTTCCATTGTGTCCGTCTCTTTGTGACCCCCATGGACTGTAGCCCGCCAGGCCTCTATACATGGGATTCTCCAGGCAAGAGTATTGGAGTGGGTTGTGATGCTCTTCTCCAGGGGAATCTTCCTGATGCAAGGACTGAACCCAAGTCTCCTGTGTCTCCTGCATTGTAAGTGAATTCTTTACCACTGAGCCACCAGGGAAGCCCATTCTCTTAGTAGGACTTCCCAAAGGTGTTATATAATATCTGTGCCTGCCATGAATATTTCACAAGCCATTGAACTTCTGGGCCCAGTGGCAAGGCATCTTGAATTACAGCCTGGAGCAACTGCTGCAGAACTCTCTATGATTCTGAACTCCACTGAGAACTGAAAAATTATTGGTGAGCTGGAAAATAAGCCAAAACAATATGTCCAATGTCATGTATATTACCTCAAAACCCGATGAGTATTTTGAGGGAATGAGTGGTACAAAGTGCAGAAATTTATCTTTTTCTTTTAAGAGAATTGCCCCAGACCTCCTAAACACCTCACTTATAGTCCCTGAACCTTTTCAGTTCCTATCTCTGCTGCAAGTGTGTTTTAACAAGGCCTCTAACTTCCCATTTTCCAAATCCAATCAACATAGCATCATGTCATCAATGTAATCTTCAATGTAATGAGAAAGCAGGATGTTTAGCATACTGTTCAAGTTTCCTCTGAATGTGTTAGTTATGTCAGAGAGTAGGAGACCTGGCATAACCAAAGTTCACACAGCAGAAGTATATTGCTGCTCCCACCATGCAAAGGCAATGTACTTCTGATTATCTTTTCTAAGAAATGGGGGAAAATCAAACATTTTCTAGGTCAGTAGCTGCATGTCAAATACCAGGGCATTTGTTCCAGGAACAATATCATGTCCAGAACCTCAACAGCAAATTGTCACACTTAGTTAAATGTATGATACTCTATACAAAGGGCACATGATAAACGTCACTCTGTGGGCCAAACTCTGCCTGTGGCCTGTTTTTATACAACTTGCAAACTGAGATTGGTTTCTACATGTTTTAAGGGTAATGAAAATAAAACAAAGAGCATATGAGCAACTATACCCTAATAAAAATTAATTTAAAAAAGAACCTGTGACAGAGACCAAATGTGGCCCACTAAGCCTCAAACAGAGCTTCCCTTGTGGCTCAGCTGGGAAAGAATCCAGCTACAATGCAAGAGACCTGGGTTGGGAAGATCCCCTGGAGAAGGAAAAGGCCACCCACTCCAGTATTCTGGCCTGGAGAATTCCATGGACTGTGTAATCCATGGGGTCGCTAAAAGTTGGACACGACTGAGCAGCTTTCACTGTCAAGCCTCAAATATCCACTGGCTGGCCCTTTATAAGGAGGGTGTGCTCTGTAGTCCTTCTCCATAACTCACCAGGCTTGAGTACTGGCTCAACACAGGACTCAGAGGGCATGTGCAGTTACCACTCCTGAATTTTCCAGTTCCTTGATAATGGCATTGATTTCTATAATTCTTTCCTGGACTGTGATAGTGGTTTTGATTCCCTGTCTTGGTGAGAGAGACTTCTGCTATAATAACCCTCTCCAAAAATCAGAGAAGCAAGGTGCCTACTGAATGTATCAATTCTGGGCCTGCGGAGATCCCCGAGGATGCCTGTGTCACACTGCCGGACCCACAGTGAGACAGACTTGGGCCAAGACCTCAGCCTGCACCTGAAACCCATTGGCTCCATCTTTGGTGAACCACGTGATGTTTGGGCTCTGAGGATTGGTGTGAGTTCAGACCCAATATTTAATGACCTTCAGAAAGTCTTATTTTTCCTTCTCCAATACATAGTCACCCTGGTTGTATTAGTCGCTGAGACTGCTGTAATAAAGTACCACAAACTGAATTTAAAACAGAAGCTTATTGTCTCTCATTCTAGTGGCTAGAAGTCTGAGATGAAGCTGTCACTGGGGTTGGCTCCTTTTTTGAGGGTGACTGTTGTTCCTGGTTCTCCCCCAGCTTCTGTCAACCTCAGGCGTTTCCTTGGCCATATATGGTATTAACTGTCTATGTTTTACATCCCCTTCCCTCTGCGTATATCTGTGTCTAAATGTTCTCTTTTTATAAGAACACAGTCATAATGGATTATGTTGCTGTTCAGTCACTCTCATGTCCGACTCCTTGCAATCCAATGGATTGCAGCATGTCAGGCTTCCTTGTCCTTCACTATCTCCCTGAGTTTGCTCAGACTCATGTCCATTGAGTCAGTGATGCCATCCAACCATCTCATCCTCTGTCATCCCCTTCTCTTCCTGCCCTCAATCTTTTGCAGCATCAGGGTCTTTTTGAATAAATCAGCTCTTCCCATCAGATGGCCAAAGTACTAGAGCTTCAGCTTCAGTATCAGTCCTTCCAATGAATATTCAGGGTTAATTTCCTTTAGGACTGACTCATTTTATCTCGTTGCTGTTCAAGGAACTCTCAAGAGTCTTCTCCAGTACCATAATTCAAAAGCATCAGTTCTTCTCACTTGGCCTTCTTTATGCTCCAACTCTCATATCTGTACATGACTAATGGAAAAACCATAGCTTTGACTATACAGACCTATGTTGGCAAAGTGATGCCTCTGCTTTTTAATACTTTGTCTAATGAATTCATCCCAACTTGATTATCTGCAAATCAATTCCAAATACTGTCACATTTATGGGTACTAAGGGTTAGGATTGCAGCATCTTTTGAGGGGACATACTTTATCTCTAGCAAATGAGCATAGTGGATGGCCCAGATCACTCTGGGGAAGGCTCAGCACTTGCATCTGTGGCCTTACTGTGAGGCTCTTCCTCAAGGGGAACTGGCCTTTATTCTTGTTGAGAGACTCTGGATTCCACCTCAACTCTGGATTACAAAGGCCTAAGGAGCCATGGGTCTTGTGAAGGATGCTGGTGTCCCCTCAGGGCAATTATGAACACCTGAGTGACAGGTGTACCCAAAAGACTGCAGTACTGCATCAGCAGGAGCCTGGGGAGGATAGTTGAGGGCAAAGTTGAGGGTTGTTGGACCCCAGGGTGATTGAGAAGGGTTCACACCATAGGTCCATCCAATAGTGAAACCTCCCTGAGCCTGGGACCCCTGTATCTGCTTCATCTCTGATCTTCCCACAGCTAACGTGCCTGTGCAGTGCCTGGAACTTTCTAGAATGCAGATTTGACCTCATGAAGCTTGGGCGGGAGCATGTCTGCTGAGATCCCTGTGTGGGATTCTGCTAACCCAAGACCACTTTGAGTAGCAAGGTTGCCCTGTTTGAGGGGTGGAGGGTGGGACTCCAGTATTTCTGCAGCATGGATTCCTGGCCACTTTCAGCCCAGGACTTGGTTACCCACTAGCAGGATTGTCACAGACTGGTTTCAAATTGGGAAAGGAGTACATCAAGGCTGTATATTGTCACCCTGCTTGTTTAACTAATATGCAGAGCACATCATGAGAAACGCTGGGCTAGATGAAGCACAAGCTGGAATCAAGACTGCTGGGAGAAATAGCAATAACCTCAGATATGCAGATGACACCACCCTTATGGCAGAAAGTGAAGAGGAACTAAAGAGCCTCTTGATGAAAGTGAAAAAGTTGGCTTAAAACTCAACTCTCAAAAAATGAAGATCATGGAATCCAGTCCCATCATTTCATGGCAAATAGATGGGGAAACAATGGAAACAGTGAGAGACCTTATTTTCTTGGGCTCCAAAATTGCTGCAGATGGTGACTTCAGCCATGAAATTAAAAGACGCTTGCTCCTTGGAAGAAAAGCTATGTCCAACCTAGACAGCATATTAAAAAGGAGAGACATTACTTTGCCGACAAAAGCTATGGCTTTTCCAGTGGTCATATATGGATGTGAGAGTTGGATTATAAAGGAAGCTGAGCACTGAAGAATTGATGCTTTCCAATTGTGGTGCTGGAGAAGACTTTTGAGAGTTCCTTGGACTGCAGGAAGACCCAACCAGTCAATCCTAAAAGGAAATCAGTCCTGAATATTCATTGGAAGGACTGATATTGAAGCTGAAACTCCAATACTTTGACCACCTGATGTGAAGAACTGACTCATTGGAAAAGACCCTGATGCTGGGAAAGATTGAAGGTAGGAGGAGAAGGGGACAACAGAGGATGAGATGGTTGGATGACATCACTAACTCTATGGACATGAGTTTGAGCGAACTCCAGGAGCTGCTGATAGACAGGGAAGCCTGCCATGCTACAGTCCATGGGATTGCAAAGAGCTGGACACGACTGAGCGACTGAACTGAACTGAGGATGGTCACAGCCTGTCGTGTGCTTGGTCAGCACATCTCTCCCAAATCTTGGGGAGTGTTATGATGCCAGCCCTCTGAGCATGGCACCTCATCCTCTGTGGCCACCACCCCACACCCTGTCCTTCCAGAGTCCTGCTGATGCCCCTCTGCAACTCTCCTGGACACAGGTTGTACCTCTGTCTGGGCTATGAGGCATCACAGCCTCATGTGCCTGGAAGTGATACAGAAACGTAGAAATGATCTCATCCTGTGGCTGCATCCCGTGTGAGCTGGGGCGGGGTGGGCGGTGGGGTGTGTGGTTGGGCAATGGTCAGTGGAAGTGTTTATGGAGAGGAAAGATGCTCAGTCTCAGATGGGGGTAGAGGGAACACCTGTGCTGGGGGAAAGGGTCAGGGCATTTGCTCAGTATCCCAAATCGTCATTCTCATCTTTCTGCCCAAGCATCACAATCTCATGTTTAGAGTTTAACTCTTTGCTCTCCAGTGTCAAGGCTTTGGTGTAATGAAGCAGGAAATGATGGACATCTAATTGGTGCTGTAAACCCAGTGTCCGGGCTGGACCTGAGCCCCACCCTCACTGCCCTGCCACTCTGGGGGCTTAGCCAGGAAAGCCTTTCCACTGTCCCATTCCCAGGAGGACACTCTAAGCCCTCCATTTCTTCTTTCCTTCTTGAATGTTGTGTAGCTCTTGGAAGAAGCCAACTGACCCCCATCTTTACCACTTGACTGTTACCAGGGAAATGAGATGCCCCCCTGTTCACACCCCCTGCCTCACCTCCTCAGGTACCCTGCCTTACTTTCACTCCACACCACCTTTGATGGGTTTGTGACCTGTGCCTGGAGACCTGCCCGGGGAGCCAAACTTGGGTCTCATTTTCAGGATCTGTTAAGAAAGAGGGTCACTGTTGGTAGCAATTTCTGTGTCAATCAGCCAGCCTGTCACTCCCAATCCAGGAAATTAAAAGAAAGTTAGATGGACAGTGCTGACCACTCTGTGGGGCTTGTGAACCTCTCTGCCAGAGGAGTGAGGAGAGGGATTGGTTTTGGGGGGCTGGAGAAGACCACTGTGTGGAGAACACTGCCCACTGGGGCTGGAGGTGGACCTGGGATCACGGCCCATCCAGGGTGACTCTGCTGACTTCCTCCCAAGAACCCGTGTCCTCCTGGCTCCACCACAGTGGCCAGAAGCCCGAGGGCATGAAGGCAGGACACAGCCAATGCAGTGCCACCCCCCCAGAGGCTCAGAGAGCTGATGGGATGGGCAGACAGAGGACACCCAGCTTTCCCAACTCAGACACTGACCCTTGAGCAGAACCAGTGTGAGGGTGAGGAGATGGGGCAAGTCAGGCCAAGTCACACCACGGGCAGTGTGGGTGGCGGAGGGGGCCCAGAGATGGAGAACTTTATCCCCAAAGCAGGAAGATCTGCTAGGCATGCAAAATCAGGGGCATCCTCCACCCCAGAACCCTAGCATGAGAGGATGGCAGGTTAGATCAGGCTCCAGCTCCCTCGGGGTCCATCCACTTTATTTTCCAGTAAGAAAAGTGAAACCCAGAGGACTTAAACTATTTATGCAAGATGACGCAACCCCTTAGCAGACCAACACTCAATTCAGTGCCTTGTCTTTTTCAAGTGGTCATTAAAAAAGAAAAATAGAATCATAAATTATCCTGTGATTCTGTGATCTTATTTAGCCTCGTCTTCTAGGAGTCTTGGAGTCATTGCTGCAAGTCTGAGATGGCCTGAGAGTGACAGGGGCTCTGCCAGCCATACCACCTACACGGGAGGTCAAAGTCATACATGCACAAGGAGTGAGTAACACACAGCCATGTATCCTGCACATTGAGCCTCTCCTGGACACCCTGTCTTGGGATTGGCAACCGGAGCCAAGGGGGTGGGCTGGGGGTGAGCCTTACTCAGAACGTGGCTGCCCCGGTTCTGACTCTACTCCTCTCCCAGAGGGACCACCAGGGCAAACTTACCAGGTCACCCAAGAAAAATCAGTCTCTCTCCAAGGCCTGACTTTTTCCCCAGAGCCTACTCTTTCAATGAAGAGAAAACATTTCTCCAATATTCATTCATTCATTCTTCAACAGATATTTATTGAATAAGGCACCCCAGGTGCTTGTCCACCTGAGCGCACCAAGTAGGTGAAGCCCTGCATATCACGGACCTTCTGCTCTGCTGGAGGGCTGGGAGAGGATCGATAAATAACAAGCCCAGGGTACAAGCAAATCCCTGTGTCCCTTAGAAGGTAGTGAGAGCTGCAGGGCAGGAAAGGCCAGCGCAGGGGAGGGACCTGGGACACGGGGGCTAGAGGAGACCCCTTGGGTGTAGAGTCGAGGAGGCCACACCTGGAGGACCCGAGCAAAGGAGCCCCTCCCAGATGCGGGCCTCCCGCTTAAGGGAAAGCCCGATATGTCATCAGTGTCACATCAGCTCTTATACACACAACCTCACTGTGAAAAGGACTCCGTTGTAAAGGAAAGAACAAAGCAAAAAAATGTATTAATTAGTTTTTTTTTTTCTACATGGCTCATCATTCTTTTTTAATTTTTATTTTTACTTTATTTTACTTTACAATACTGTATTGGTTTTGCCATACATTGACATGAATCCACCATGGGTGTACATGCGTTCCCAAACATGATCCCCCCTCCCACCTCCCTCCTTATAACATCTCTCTGGGTCATCCCTGTGCACCAGCCCCAAGCATCCTGTATCCTGCATTGGACATAGACTGGCGATTCGTTTCTTACATGATAGTATACATGTTTCAATGCCATTCTCCCAAATCATCCCACCCTCTCCCTCTCTCTCAGAGTCCAAAAGTCTGCTCTACACATCTCTGTCTCTTTCGCTGTCTCGCATACAGGGTCATCACTGCCATCTTTCTAAATTCCATATATATGTGTTAGTATACTGTATTGATGTTTTTCTTTCTGGCTTACTTCACTCTGTATAATCAGCTCCAGTTTCATCCATCTCATTAGAACTGATTCAAATGTATTCTTTTTAATGGCTGAGTAATACTCCATTGTATATATGTACCACAGCTTTCTTATCCATTCATCTGCTGATGGACATCTAGGTTGTTTCCATGTCCTGGCTATTATAAACAGTGCTGTGATGAACATTGGGGTACACGTGTCTCTTTCAGTTCTGGTTTCCTAGGTGTGTATGCCCAGCAGTGGGATTGCTGAGTCATAAGGCAGTTCTATTTGCAATTTTTTAAGGAATCTCCACACTGTTCTCCATAGTGGCTGTACTAGTTTGCATTCCCACCAACAGTGTAGGAGGGTTCCCTTTTCTCCACACCCTCTCCAGCATTTATTGCTTGCAGACTTTTGGATCGCAGCCATTCTGACTGGTGTGAAGTGGTACCTCATTGTGGTTTTGATTTGCATTTCTCTAACAATGAGTGATGCTGAGCATCTTTTCATGTGTTTGTTAGCCATCCGTATGTCTTCTTTGGAAAATGTCTATTTAGTTCTTTGGCCCATTTTTTGATTGGGTCGTTTATTTTTCTGGAATTGAGCTGCATAAGTTGCTTGTATATTTTTGAGATTAGTTGTTCGTCAGTTGCTTCATTTGCTATTATTTTCTCCCATTCAGAAGGCTGTCTTTTCACCTTGCTTATATTTTCCTTTGTTGTGCAGAAGCTTTTAATTTTAATTAGATCCCATTTGTTTATTTTTGCTTTTATTTCCAGTATTCTGGGAGGTGGATCATAGAGGATCCTGCTGTGATTTATGTTGGAGAGTGTTTTGCCTATGTTCTCCTCTAGGAGTTTTATAGTTTCTGGTCTTACATTTAGATCTTTAATCCATTTTGAGTTTATTTTTGTGTGTGGTGTTAGAAAGTGATCTAGTTTCATTCTTTTACAAGTGGTTGACCAGTTTTCCCAGCACCACTTGTTAAAGAGATTGTCTTTACTCCATTGTATATTCTTGCCTCCTTTGTCAAAGATAAGGTGTGCAAATGTGTGTGGATTTATCTCTGGGCTTTCTATTTTGTTCCATTGATCTATACGTCTGTCTTTGTGCCAGTACCATACTGTCTGCTTTGTAGTAGAGCCTGAAGACAGGCAAGTTGATTCCTCCAGTTCCATTCTTCTTTCTCAAGAATGCTTTGGCTATTCGAGGTTTTTTGTATTTTCATACAAATCTTGAAATTATTTGTTCTAGTTCTGTGAAAAATATCGCTGGTAGCTTGATAGGGATTGCATTGAATTTGTACACTGCTTTGGGTAGTATACTCATTTTCACTATATTGATTCTTCCGATCCATGAACATGGTATATTTCTCCATCTATTAGTGTCCTCTTTGATTTCTTTCATCAGTTTTTTTTATAGTTTTCTATATATAGTTCTTTAGTTTCTTTAGGTAGATATATTCCTAAGTATTTGATTCTTTTCGTTGCAATGATGAATGGAATTGTTTCCTTAATTTCTTTTTCTACTTTCTCATTACTAGCATATAAGAATGCAAGGGATTTCTGTGTGTTGATTTTATATCCTGCAACTTTACTATATTCATTGATTAGCTCTAGTAATTTTCTGGTGGTGTCTTTAGGGTTTTCTATGTAGAGGATCATGTCATCTGCAAACAGTGAGAGTTTTACTTCTTCTTTTCCAATTTGGATTCCTTTTATTTCTTTTTCTGCTCTGATTGCTGTGGCCAAAACTTCCAGAACTATGTTGAATAGTAGCAGTGAAAGTGGGCACCCTTGTCTTGTTCCTGACTTTAGGGGAAATGCTTTCAATTTTTCACCATTGAGGATAATGTTTGCTGTGGGTTTGTCATATATAACTTTTATTATGTTGAAGTATGTTTCTTCTATTCCTGCTTTCTGGAGAGTTTTTTTTTTTTTATCATAAATGGATGTTGAAGTTTGTCAAAGGCTTTCTCTGCATCTATTGAGATAATCATATGGCTTTTATTTTAAATTTGTTAATGTGGTGAATTACATTGATTGATTTGCGGATATTGAAGAATCCTTGCATCCCTGGGATAAAGCCCACTTGGTCATGGCGTATGATCTTTTTAATGTGTTGTTGGATTCTTATTGCTAGAATTTTGTTGAGGATTTTTGCATCTATGTTCATCAGTGATAATGGCCTGTAGTTTTCTTTTTTGTAGCATCTTTGTCAGGTTTTGGTATTAGGGTGATGGTGGCCTCATAGAATGAGTTTGGAAGTTTATCTTCCTCTGCAATTTTCTGGAAGAGTTTGAGTAGGATAGGTATTAGCTCTTCTCGAAATTTTTGGTAGAATTCAGCTGTGAAGCCGTCTGGACCTGGGCTTTTGTTTGCTGGAAGGTTTCTGATTGCAGTTTCAATTTCCGTGCTTGTGACAGGTCTGTTAAGATTTTCTATTTCTTCCTGGTTCAGTTTTGGAAAGTTGTACTTTTCTAAGAATTTGTCCATTTCTTCCACGTTGTCCGTTTTATTGGCATATAATTGCTGATAGTAGTCTCTTATGATCCTTTGTATTTCTGTGTTGTCTGTTGTGATCTCTCCATTTTCATTTTTAATTTTATTGATTTGATTTTTCTCTCTTTGTTTCTTGATGAGTCTGGCTAATGGTTTATCAATTTTATTTATCCTTTCAAAGAACCAGCTTTTGGCTTTGTTGATTTTTGCTATGGTCTCTTTTGTTTCTTTTGCATTTATTTCTGCCCTAATTTTTAAGATTTCTTTCCTTCTACTAACTCTGGGGTTCTCCATTTCTTCCTTTTCTAGTTGCTTTAGGTGTAGAGTTAGGTTATTTATTTCACTTTTTTCTTGTTTCTTGAGGTATGCCTGTATTGCTTTGAACTTTCCTCTTAGCACTGCTTTTATAGTGTCCCACAGGTTTTGGGTTGTTGTGTTTTCATTTTCATTAGTTTCTATGCATATTTTGATTTCTTTTTTGATTTCTTCTGTGATTTGTTTGTTATTCAGAAGTGTGTTATTCAGCCTCCATATGTTGGAATTTTTAATAGTTTTTCTCCTGTAATTGAGATCTAATCTTAAAGCATTATGGTCAGAAAAGATGCTTGGAATGATTTTGATTTTTTTTAATTTATCAAGGTTAGATTTATGGCCCAGGATGTGATCTATCCTGGAGAAGTTTCCGTGAGCACTTGAGAAAAAGGTGAAATTCATTGTTTTGGGGTGAAATGTCCTATAGATATCAATTAGGTCTAACTGGTCTATTGTATCATTTAAAGTTTGCGTTTCTTTGTTAATTTTCTGTTTAGTTGATCTGTCCATAGGTGTGAGTGGGGTGTTAAAGTCTCCCGCTATTATTGTGGTATTGTTAATTTCCCCTTTCATACTTGTTAGCATTTGTCTTACATATTGCGGTGCTCCTATGTTGGGTGCATATATATTTATAATTGTTATATCTTCTTCTTGGACTGATCCTTTGATCATTATGTAGTGGCCTTCTTTGTCTCTTTTCACAGCCTTTGTTTTAAAGTCTATTTTATCAGATATGAGTATTGCCACTCCTGCTTTCTTTTGGTCTCTATTTGTGTGGAATATCTTTTTCCAGCCCTTCACTTTCAGTCTGTATGTGCCCCTTGTTTTGAGGTGGGTCTCTTGTAAGCAGCATATAGAGGGGTCTTGTTTTTGTATCCATTCGGCCAGTCTTTGCCTTTTGGTTGGGGCATTCAACTCATTTACGTTTAAGGTAATTATTGATAAGTATGATCCCGTTACCATTTACTTTATTGTTTTGGGTTCGGGTTTATACACCCTTTTTGTGTTTCCTATCTAGAGAATATCCTTTAGCATTTGTTGGAGAGCTGGTTTGATGGTGCTGAATTCTCTCAGCTTTTGCTTGTCTGTAAAGCTTTTGATTTCTCCTTCATATTTGAATGAGATCCTTGCTGGGTACAGTAATCTGGGCTGTAGGTTATTTTCTTTCATCACTTTAAGTATGTCTTGCCATTCCCTCCTGGCCTGAAGAGTTTCTATTGAAAGATCAGCTGTTATCCTTATGGGATTCCCCTTGTGTGTTATTTGTTTTTTTTCCCTTGCTGCTTTTAATATTTGTTCTTTCTGTTTGACCTTTGTTAATTTGATTAATATGTGTCTTGGGGTGTTTCTCCTTGGGTTTACCCTGTTTGGAACTCTCTGTGTTTCTTGGACTTGGGTGATTATTTCCTTCCCCATTTTAGGGAAGTTTTCAACTATTATCTCCTCAAGGATTTTCTCATGGTCTTTCTTTTTGTCTTCTTCTTCTGGGACTCCTATAATTCGAATGTTGGAGCACTTCATATTGTCCTGGAGGTCTCTGAGATTGTCCTCATTTCTTTTAATTCATTTTTCTTTTTTCCTCTCTGATTCATTTATTTCTACCATTCTATCTTCTATTTCATGAATCCTATCTTCTGCCTCCGTTATTCTACTATTTGTTGCCTCCAGAATGTTTCTGATCTCCTTTATTGCATTATTCATTATATATTGACTCTTTTTTATTTCTTCTAGGCTAATTAGTTTTTAAGATTTGTTGCTGCTTTGTCCAACTTTTGCAATGGACGGTAGCCTGCCAGGCTCCTGTGTCCATGGGATTTCCCAGGCAAGAATACTAGAATGGTTTGTCATTTCTTCCTCCAGCGGATCTTCCCAACCCAGGGAGGGATTGAATTTGCATCTCCTGCACTGGCAGGCATACTCTTTACCAATGAGCCACCAGAGAAGCCTGATTTTTAAGATAAATCATCTTAAATAATTTTGAAGAAAAATAAGGTAATTTATCCCTAATTAATTAAGATAAATAAATACAAATGCTCCTACAATGCCACAGTGTAAATAGGAGGTTGACCATATGTGAGTTTTCAATGTGGATGCCAGCAGGAAAGGGGCCCCTCAGGACAAGGCCAGGTCAAAGAGCCTATGGGTGCTTTGCACATGCACCAGTTTCCCAGGGGAAAGTCTGACAAGACAAACAAATGGGGAAAAGAAGTTTGAAGTCCAGCTCCTAGTATTTTCTGCTCTTCTTGTCCAGGCACAGCTGTTCCATGAGACATGAATCTTGAACATCGTTGAAAACAGCTGCACGCCCACTTGAAAAGGACCACACCAGGCCGGGTGGGGGGGCTCACCTGTCCCCTGCCCTTCCCTGCACCACCGTGGGGGAAGCCCATGGCCATTGCTGACCCTGTGTCTGGCATGGTATGTGCATCTCTCCCTATGAATCACCCTCAAGTAAGTGTGCTGTTGACTTAGTAGGACCATGATGGGGGAAGCCCATGGCCACTGCTAACCCTGTGCCTGGCGTGGTGTGGGCGTCTCTCTCTGAATCACCCTCCAGTGAGTATGTTGTTTGCTTAGCAGGAGGGTCTCTGAACAGCTCAGGCGCTGAACGAGGTCATGACCAGGGAGACTCCCGCAGGATAAGAGAGAAACTTTCTGAACCTCCAATCCTTCAGCCACGATGACCGCACGATAATGCATTATTCTCTATCAGCAAACCTGTCAGTTTGGCTTGGCCGCATTTGGGAAACACCTTTTAATCAGCGGAGATTACTTGGAATGAAAGGCTTCGGGGCCCTCCTTAGGCAAACGTTATCTGGCCCTCTGTAGAAAGCAAACAGAGCCTGCGGTATAAGATCGAGGGCTAGGACCCACTCTCATCCTGGATCGCGGGCCCCTCTGGACAGAGCAGGAAGGTCACGACTGCTATGGAGCCCAAGGTGATCTGCGTGTTGGTGCTGGTCTTCGCACTGGCTCTCAGCAGCCTGGCGCAGGTCGAGACTGGTAAGACAGCCCCTTCCTGCTCCGCAATGTGCATGCTGGGCAGAGGCCCACCTCTGGGAGCAGTCAGGGCTTCATAACGTACTTTTGAGCCAAGTGCTGTTTTGTGCCAGGAGCTGTTCTAGGCCCTGGAGAGATTTTGGATGGCATAGAGGACAGGGGGAGGGCAGAGGGGTCCATGGAAGCGTTGGGAACTGGGGTAAGAAAGCAATGATGGCTGCATTTAGTTGTTCAGTCGCTAAGTCACATCCAACTTCTTGCGACCCCATGGACGGTAGCACGCCGGGCTCCTCTGCCCTCCACTATCTCCTGTAGTAGTAGTAGTGTTAGCCACTCAGTCCGACTCTTTGTGAGACCATGGACTGTAGTCTGCCAGGCTCCTCTGTCAGTGGGATTCTCCAGGCAGGAATACTGGAGTGGATTGCCATTCCCTTCTCCAGAGGATCTTCCCAACCCAGGGATCAACCCTGGGTCTCCTGCATTGAAGGCAGATTCTTGACCATTTGAGCGACAGGGAAGAACTCCTGAGGTTTGCTCAAATTCATGTCCATTGTGTTGGTGATACTATCTAACCACTGAACTGGCATCACCTGCATTGCTGGGCGAATTCTTTACCACAGAGCCCCCAGGAAAGCCCTGTCTTCAGAACCGCTGCTAGAACATACTACTGCTTTTTAAGTATCACATTTCAAAGAGCTGTCTTTAATGTCGGGAATAAGAATAGC
This sequence comes from Capricornis sumatraensis, assembly GCF_032405125.1. Classification (NCBI taxonomy): domain Eukaryota; kingdom Metazoa; phylum Chordata; class Mammalia; order Artiodactyla; family Bovidae; genus Capricornis; species Capricornis sumatraensis. The sequence goes on along the minus strand of NC_091069.1, from coordinate 248,583,871 downwards.
TCTTCCAAATGTCTGAGCCAAACTCTGCCCCCTTGGGGCTGGACCCACTCAAGGTCCACACAAACGTCCAAGAGCCTATTCTGAGGGTCGCCGTCCCTGGGAACCCCTCCAACAGGTTCCGTGGGCTCCTGGGCCCTCTGCTCTGTGGAACCCAGACCCTGTCCCACTGGTGTGTGCGTCCTGTCTGCCTAGTCCATGGGCATCACCAAGTGAGAGACTTAAGGCGGGAGGTCCCACTGCCTCCTCTGAATATGTCTGTCTCAAATCCTGTATCTGCACAACGGAGTCAGTCTTCAGCTTTAGAGGGTTGTTACAAAATTAAGTGGTATTTGGGAAAAGCTACAAAGTGCCATATAAACGTTATTTATTACTGGTAGATATATTTTTAAATGGAGGGGGCAGGAGAAGAATTTTCCAAAGTTTTTGGAATGAGGATTCCCATAGAGGTTTGAAGGGAGGGAAAGAATGGTTCCCATGTGTCTCTGGGCTCCTTCCAAGGACCTCATGACTCAGGAACAGAGGATCAGGCATGAGGGTTCAGGGGAGGGGGCGCCACAGTCTAAGGCAAGGAGGAGGGAGAGAGCTGGACCTGAAAGGAGGTATGACCTGCTGTGGGGACGGAGGAGGTGGTCTGTGCCTGGCCGCCCATACCCACTGGCCTGTCTGCGTCTTCCCTGCCAGCCTAGTGCCTAGCTCTGCCCACTGCACAGCCTGGCTCCAGGAGGCTGTGCAGCCCAGCCCTGTTCCCCACCATCCAGGCTGCTGCCGGCTACCCACTGGCCCTGCCCTAGGGCCCAAGGCTCAGCCTTTCTATGTGGATCTCACAGGTCAGCCATCCTGTGACAACGGAAAACTCCATCCAATTGTAGTGAAGCTGCTGCTGCTAAGTCGCTTCAGTCGTGTCTGACTCTGTGCGACCCCCAGAGACAGCAGCCCACCTGGGATTCTCCACGCAAGAACACTGGAGTGGGTTGCAATTTCCTTCTCCAATGGATGAAAGTGAAAAGCGAAAGTGAAGTCGCTCAGTCGTGTTCGACTCCTAGCGACCCCATGGACTGCAGCCTTCCGGGCTCCTCCGTCCATGGGTTTTTCCAGGCGAGAGTACTGGAGTGGGGGGCCAGTGTAAGTGTAGCCTTGGATGGAAGTCATTTCTGTCTAGTCCTGTTATGCAACAGAAAATGGTGGGCAAGTAGACTCCTGTGGACAGAACCCCTGGAAACCTTCAGCTCCTATTTAGGATAGCAGCAGGTACGGCGGGGGTGGTGGTGGGGGATCAGGTTACCCAGCAAAGCAGCCTCTCCCCCTCCTCCAGGGAGAGAAAGGACATAAGAACTGTGGTCCCAGCTCTGCATATACAGCCCGTCTTGACCTTTCCCACCGCCCTGCCCAGTGGAGTGTGTGATAACCACCTTTGTTCTATGTCAAGGCAGACGCCTTGTGTGATGTGCTCTGACTTAGGACACTTAGCTGGACTCCATGGGGGACAAATGTGGCTTCCTGCCCCTCAGTCTAGGAGAGGCCCTGCACCTACCTGTCTTTGACTGGATTGTCTTTCAGAATGAGTGTGATGCCCTAGGTCAAGGCCAGCCCATGACAGCGTCTGCTCTGGATCTCGGTCCTGCCCTCCTCTCTGACTCTCTTCCCTCTTCGGTTAGGGCTCCTTCCCTCCCCGTCTCTTTATCACCCACACTCCTAACGCCTCGTTGCACGTCCCTCTAGCCCCAGGGACAGACTTGTCTGGGAGTGGATGGAGCACCTGCACAGCCAGGCCTCCCTCTGGAACCTGGCTGATGGCCCTCATCCATGGGCGCCCTGAGACCAGGTGCAGAGAAAAGCCCCCCATTCTCCATTCCCACCCCAAGAGAGAGAAGGGGCTTCAGACTCTTCTGCCCCCACCTCAATCTGTCCACTACCAGATCTGAGCAGTGCTCCTTCTCAGAGCCCCAAGTCCAGACCCCACAGGTCTTGCATCTAGATCACGTGGGCACTTGCTGCCCATCTTCCCTGCATGTTCTATGCCTTGGGTCAATGGCCTCACGAACCTGGCTAGAGTGTCTGAGTGGCTCCCTTTGCTCAAAAGCTGCAATCATCCACTCCTAGCCCTCAGCCTGCCTTCCCTGTACCACCCCACTCTCCTCCCCCTCTTGCCTGGAACACACCTTGCTCTCTCTCTGCGCCACCTTTGACCACTCTGCTCTCTCTCTCCTTGGAATACCCATTGCCTCGTTCTTACCTGGCCAACCTCCTCCAACAGGAAGCCCTCTTCAGTTTGTTCAGTCTGTAATCAATCACCCCTGCTGGGCTTGCCCTGTGGCTGGCTGTATTATGCTGTTTCGTATGTTCATTTGGCTTCCTTCTCCATCAGACTGTTAGCTTCTCAACAACAGCTTCTCTATTTTCAATTTCCAGGTCCCTGTTACCCAGCATGTGGCCTGGCGTGAACTTGATCTTTGAGGGGATAAAAAGATTCCTGTCTGTGTCCCGTGCTAGCTCCAGTTTCTAGAACCCACAAACAGTGCTCAACAGATATTTACTCATTTAGTGACTAAAGTTTAATAATTGTTCATTGACGTTAATGAGCAAATGGGTAAATTGCCTGGGTGGGTGCAAAGTCTGTGAATCTCGGACACCTTGCATTGTTCTTGAGTTTCAGTGTTTCCGCGCCAGTAAGTGAGCTCTGGGTCTCCATGGGCTGCTAGTCTGATGGCTGATTTAACTGGGGAAGGAAGCAACGTAGAGGGTGGGTCATAACAGGGAAGGAGTCAGCCCATGACTTACTTTCACCTTGTGGCCCATATCCTTTCAGAGACGTGTCAGGTGGAACCCCATCAAAGAAAGAATTGCGGTCACCCTGGCATCACGGCTAAGGAGTGCAAAGACAAAGGCTGCTGCTTTGATAGCACTGTCCGTGGAGTCCCGTGGTGCTTCCAAACTGCGCTCGTGGAGGAAGGTAGGGCCTTGTCGACACTACAGAGTCTGAATACACGGGACCACGGAACCCTAATTCAAGTTGCCATCTGTGTTTTTACCCAGAGTGATGGCCTCGGGGTGACTAGGAAGATGTAGTTTTGCCTAAATCAGTGTGAATCCAGGGCTGGGGGATGGAAAGAGCTGAAAGACCTGTTTGGTGGGGCACCCTACTTTTCCTGGCTTTTCTTCACATGTCTAATCAGGGATCTGTGAAGAGCTGTCCTTGGTAATGCTTCATGGCTCACCTGGGGTGGGGGCTTGCAAAGGGTGACAATTACAATACAAAGACCATCCTTGTTTTCTAAAGAATTTTCCCAGTGATGTTTTTAAGTAAATTCTCCGTGATTATTTAAAAGTGAAAGAAAATACTTTTTCCTACTAATCTCTTCTCTTGGACACTTCACCTTGCAGAGTGCGAGTTTTAAATACTTTTCCGGTGGAAATGGCATTGGAGTGAGAAGGACGTCTGCCTGGTGCCAGGGGCTCAGCCCCATTGCTGGCCGGATATGTTGGGGTCCTATGAACCTGAACTCCCTGCCTGGATTGACTGCTCAGATTCTTTGTATTCCAAATTAGCCTAAAAATTAAAAGAGATGAATGGTCCTCTCTGCTTGCACTTCTTATAAAAATATAAACAATTTTCCCTTCTTTGAAAGAGAAATGCGATACTTGTGCCTCTGGGTTCTCGCTGTGGATTACACATTAACTCAGGCTATCTTGGGCCAGAGACTGCGGCTTGTAACATTGTTAGGTTGTCTCGGTGGATGTCAGTCATCGGGGTCCGTGCACCAGGCCATCTGGTTAAAAAGCCTCAGAGAAGCCATGCCCTTGTCAAATCATGGAAACAGGCTCCAATTCAATCACATTCTTTACATATTCATTGTGGTAACAAAAATTGCCTTGCAATTTCTTCATGTCCCTCACATGGAAACTGACTTAGGAGATAAAACCCACAGCAAAGTGCCTGAACATACTCATAATAAAAACAATTGAGGAGGACGGCATGAGTTGACCCCTTGAGGAAACTCCCCCACCCACCTGGTTCCCCAAACTTGAGCTCCGAGTTGGAAGATAAGGCAAAAGGGAAGGGTCGAGAGTCCCCAGTGATCCCTCGTCACCGACACAAGAAAGACGGAGGGGAGCCAGTTGGACCTGCCTGGACCTGAGCAGACGCCCTCACCCAGGTGGGCAGTGCTGACTGAGTAGCCTCTGGTGCCCCCAGCCCCACTTGCTCAGTGGGAACAAGAAAAACACCCCCCACCTCCCATCCACCCTGGGCAGTCAGCCCTGCTCCAGGGAGCTCAGCCCAGCCAGTCCCGCTCCTAGACACCACCCCTCCCAGGTGCTTGACCCTGGGATCCCTGGGGCCCTGGGAGCTCTCTGGCCCTCCACAGCCAGCTGGTTCCTGGGAGGTAGGGGTAGTGCTCTTGGTTTGATCTGTTGTTTCCAAATTTACCAGAAGAGCTGTCACCCACTCTCAGCTCTGGCTGCCAGGGCAAGAAAGCACAGATGTCCCGGGGGCCAGGAGATGCGCTGCATGCGTGAAACAGCCAAGGTGGGGCCCCCAGCACACACACACAGCAGCAGACGTGTGCCTGCACTAGCAAATGTGCTATGAGGGTCACTGTAGCCTTCCTTCACTGGAGAATGTGCAGAAACATGTTGGCTTTTTTTCCTTTTAATCTGTAGCATCTCTGATCTTTTTCAACATCTTTGCCTGCTGCTGCTGCTGCTGCTAAGTTGCTTCTTTGCCTGCTAGTGAGAGGTAAAAACCAACTATTCGGTTGGCCCCTTTGGAAATGCAGTGTGTGATTGCAAATTATGCAGCTTCTGTAGGTAATACTGTGGTCCCTGGGGGTAAGTAGCCAGTCTCCTCCTCCTCTTCCTGCTCCACTTTCCTGCCCCTCTTTAGAGCTGGGCGGATGATGAGGAGTGGACCAAGCACCCACAGCTGTGGACTGAGGGAGACTTTTGGGTTTCCACTGGCCTATCTGGGACCTCGTCAGACCCTTCTTGAGGCCCGGCCGGTCCACCCCCTGCTCCTTGTTCTCCCCACATCCCCCAGCCCCTGAGAGAAGGGCTTTCTCCCAGGACACAACAGGCCCATTTCCCCGTGACTACCATCCATTCCCTCTTTCTTCCCTGACCCCACCCTATAAAGAATGATGGAAAGACTCATTTTACCAACATTTCTTTCAGTTAGAAGCAGGGCTCCTTTCTGGCCCATGAGACAAAGGGGACATCTACCTAAAGGCTCTGGGAAAAGGCTTTACCCCTTGGTGAGAGGAGAGCTCCCTCTAGCTGTCCTGGACGGCCTCTGCAGCCTGTCTTTGGATGCTGTGTGATACGAGGGCATGATGCAACGCTTCAGGCAGCCATTCTGTGATAATGAGGAAATGTCACAGCACTGGAAACTTGTTATCCCTGAAATGCTGACTTGGCCCCAGCATTACCCATCCCCAGACTTCATGTTAAGTAAATCTGAATATTCTTATGGATTAAACCAACGCTGGTTGAGTATTCTTTTCCTTGTCAGTGCTTTACCAAGGCCTGTGTCTTCCCTGTACCTTAGAGCAGTGAGCCTTCAGCCCAGATACCATGGATTGGGGTCAAATTCCCACCAAAGGTAAATGTCCTCATCCAGTCCTTCAGCCTGGGCCCTTCATCTACTAAAGGAATGTGGACAATCCGCTCTCTCCAGCACATTTAGTGTGTCATTAACTTTTCATTTACCATCTGCCCGTCTCAGGATCTCATGAGGAACCTTAGGCTCAGAATCAGGAGTGATCAGGAGCAAAGGGAGGTGCGTGTGAGGATAAATTAAAGGCATTTCTTTAGTTTTCAAAGCAAACCCCACTACACATGTTATCTCACTCTGATCTTCATCCCCATTTTTGAAGCTGAGAAACATTGAATAACTTGTCCAAGTGAGCAGACACACAGATCAGACTGCCACATCAGATTCTTGTGACATGGAGAGCCACCTGAATCCAAGTTTACTAATTTCAAAGATGCAATCAACAGAAAGCCAAGAATGGGGCCTGGGACATGACCTAGGCACACTCCTTTCCCCAGGCACAGCACTGTGTGGTTTACACCACTTTCCAGGCGGCTGTGATGCACAGATTGGGGGTCCTTAACCCTAAGTACTCCTGGCATCAGGGTTTCCGGTAGGAAAGTGCCTTCCTTCCTGCATATACACCAGACTGTGGAGCAGAGGCCAGGTGACTGGAGGCCAGCTGGGTCTCCTGCCCACTGAGGAAGTGAATGACGGAGGGCCAATGCCTTCAACCACCACCCCCGCCCACTCCCACCATGTTACACAGAAAAAGCCTGAGGTCTATGAGCCACGATGGCTGGAACACCTCCTCTGGTGTCCGCCTGCATGGGTGTGTGATTTCGAGGGTCTCTCATCTGGACACCAAGCCTCTCGGGCTCACCAGTGTGAGGAAGACAAAGTGGGGGACTCCTGCAGAGGCACCCCCACATGGCCCAGCCCCATGCACGGGCAGGAAAGAGGATTCCACTTGGCTCCTGCCACACTGTCCTCCCCAAGAATCACAAAATCCATAAGAATTCTGACAGTGGAGGCAGCTGAGAGCAGGCACCCAGACAGCACATTGGGAGGACCTGTCAGAAGAGACACAGGATGCTCTGGGAAACCAGGTGTCCTTAGAAGGGGATCAAGCCCATGCCCGCCTGCGCTGTCCAGCCTCTGCTGTCCTGGAGGTCCCGGTGTGTCCCAGTGCTCAGGGAGGCTGTGGAGGGAGGGAGGCAGGAGCTGAGGTGCCAAGTGTTTCCTATGTTCACAGCCAGGGTGGGGGAGACGAGGGAGGAGATGAGGGGCAGAACAGGGTGAGGTCCCATGAGAGTGAAATATCTTCTCACCACTGTAAAGGAGTGTAAAGAAGTGACCACAACCCACAAGGGTTGGCCTGCTCCTGTGACCCCTCCCATCATGGTCCCCCATCATCTGCCTCTCCCATCATGCACCCACCTGCACCCCCCGCCCCATGAAGGTGATTGGTTGGTCCCAGGGAGGGAAGTCTGGGTTTCCTGGGAGTCCGGGCCACTGCCCCGCCCCACACCTTGCTGCAGCCAGGAGTCCACGGCCAGGGAAGCAGAGCTGACGGCAGGTCTTAGGAGCAATGTGCGCCTTCTCACAGCCAGCGTGGAGGCCTTGAAGCATCCGGGGGTGGTGGGAAAAGTGCAGGCTGCTTGATAAAGTGCCTGAATGAAAACAGCCCTGCTGATAAGGCCCGAGGAGCCTTTAACAGTTTGGGGACCTTCTCACATGCATGCACACACGCATGTGTGCACACACAGAGATAGAAACACACAGCTCTAAAAGGGTCTGTGTGCCTCCAACCCCCAACCTTGGACACTGGTTGGGGACGAGCTCTCGTGCGCCTCAAACCCACTGGATTTCTGCCAGAAGAGGGAAGGCCACCTTACTATTTCCTGCATCTGAACACGTCACTTGTTAGTGGGAAGTTTTATGTTTTCTGTTTTTCAAGATAGGCCTTCAACTCGAGAACAGTACAACGGAGTGATGTGTCTGTGTAGAGTTTTCCTGGCTTTTGCACATGTGAAACGATGAGGCTAACTGGCCAGTCAGCATGGCTGAGTGACATCCTACGTGCTGCCCTTTCTCTCCATCCTGGAAGCCGCCAACTCAGGGAACTTTCTAGAACTTTCCATGTCCTTGAAGAGCTTCAGATGAAAGTTTAGGAAGTCTCTCATGGGAGAGATTCGTGTTTGGCAGGGGAAGTTGGGGGTCTTCTGGTGAACAACTGGGGTGGGAGGGGTCATCTCTGTCAGTGGAATGGGTGACAGTGTATAACCCAGGAGCCCATTAGAGCACAGCTCTCCACACAGCCTGAGGGGCCTGGCAGGGAAGGCGGGGGTGCAAATCCTCACCCCCAGGACTGGCTGTGCCCCCAGCCTGGGGTTCCAGTAACACCTGAAGCCATGTGGCACCCCCTCCCCATTCCTCATCAGCTTGCATTGGTGTCCTCGTCGGCTGCCAAGCAAAACACCACAGATGGGGCGGCGTGAACAGCAGACATTATTCTCAACGTTCTAGAGACTGGAGGTGCAAGGTCAGGTGTGGGCAGCATTGATTTCTTCTGAGGGCTTCCTCCTTGTCATGTAGACGGCCGTCTTCACTCTGCGTCGCCTGTGTGAGCCTGTGTCCCAATCTCCTCCTCATTCTAGAAGGACACCAGTCTTATTGGACCAAGATCCACCTATTGGCTTCATTTTAACTTAATTACCTTTCAGAGACTCCATCTCCAAATAAGATCACGTTGTGAGGTCCTGGGGTAACCCCAGGACTTAATGGACTTCCACATGTGACTTTAGGGGAGATCATTCAACCCAGAACAGTTGGTGTCTCTTGCAACCAAGGAACCCCAGTCAATGAAAATTACCAAAGGGCGGAGATCATGACTGCTCTTGGGACTAGCAAGTTCTGCTCCAGGTGGTAAGAAAACAAAAGGACTCTACATGAGCCGGAGAGCATGTCAAGTACAGACAGTGAGCGAGCCCGGAGACAGTGAGACGTGCGTGACACTCATATGGTGTGTCGTCGTTGTTGTTGTTCAGTCATAAAGTCGTGTCCAGCTCTGTGTGACCCTGTGCACTGTAGCCCGCCAGGCTCCTCTGTCCGTGTGGTTTCCCAGCAAGAATACTGGAGCGGGTTGCCATTTCCTTCTCCAGGGGAACTTCCCCACTCAGGGATCGAACCTGCATCTCCTGCAGGCAGATTCTTTACTACTGAGCCACCAGGGTGACCACAAAGGACAAAGGACATAGTGTGTTAAGAACGGAGAGGGAGTGGGTCACACATGGGATGTGTTACATGACGAAGAGGACGCAACAGGCAGAATGTCATCACAGGTGAGACTGGACCCAGCCCATCAGAAGCCGACCACTCATCTCCAGGCTGACTGTGGCATCATCCCTGATCAAGTTCCCACTGGTGACCCTTGTGCTGGTCCAATTTAAGGCCCCGTGTGTCACCCCAGAAACACAGACTAACATCATGGCTGCTCTGTGGGTCACTGGGGGTGCAGCTGGGCCAGCACTGCTTGCCCAGAGTCTCTCCAATAGAGCCTGAGTGTGGTGGCCCTGCCCGTGTCCTAGCCCCTTGCTCAGACCCCAGTTCTGGTCCTTGTCACCATGTTCTGATGGGAAGTCCAAGAGAGGAACAGGACATCTCAGGACTCGGGATCCAGTCTTTCCACCCGCTTGCACCCCACGCAAAGTGCAAGCCTGCCACCTCTGCCCCTCACTTTTCACCATGTGCTGGAGACTGATTTACTAAAACGCGTGGCTCAAACACCATAACTGGACCTGCGAGCCTTCCTACCCTGCGGCTGGCTGTGGGCATGGAGGTTATCGCTGCTGACAGATGATTGCCCTCGCAACAACAGGCTTCTGTTCAGAATATGTTGAACTAAGGATCAGACCAGGAACCAACTGCTGAGGCCAAGTTGTGGCTTCAGATCCTATTTGTAGGGTCACTGGGAAGGGTCCTGTTAGCTTAAGGAAACTCCCTCACCTTTCTTTGTGCATGTGGGCAGGGACAGTTTGTGGAAATACTCAGAGCTTGTGAGCCTGATAGGAATAATCACCCAAGAAGAGACATGTCCCAGGCCAATCCCAGCACAGGGACTTAATGGAAGGGATCAAACAGTCACTGGTTTAAAGGTTCGAGCAGGCACATCATAGATATACATAGAAAAACTAAATTGTATAATTTTAAAGGTATTTCTTAATTGTTCTCAGCTCTTAACATTGCCCCGAGCTGGACATTTTGGGGTTGGCAGACTGATTAAATTAGGAAAAACCAGACATACTCACATATACATATATGTAGCATATATATGTAGTACAGTGAGGTTTGAAAGTGTTATTCACTCAGTCATGTCCAACTCTTTGCGGCCCCATGGACTGTAGCCCACCAGGCTCCTCAGTCTACAGGAATTCTCCAGGCAAGAATATTAGAGTGGGTTGCCATTCCCTTCTCCAGGGAATCTTCCCAACCCTGGGATCAAACCTAGGTCTCCTGCATTGTAGGCAGATTCTTTACCATCCGAGCTACCAGGGAAGCTTAGTAACCCTATATGTAGGGAACCTCTATGCTGAAGGCAAATATTGGTGGGACTTTCTACATTTAAATCTGATCTAGTACATTATTGGGGAAGGAAATGGCCACCCACTCCAGTATTCTTGCCTGGAGAATCCCAGGGACGTAGGAGCCTGGTAGGCTGCCGTCTATGGGGTCGCAGAGTTGGACACGACTGAAGCGAATTGGCAGCAGCAGCAGCAGCAGCAGTGCATCAGTGTGGCAAACTCAGAAGGGCTGAAGGTTCACCTTATTTGCAGATTAATGGCTTTATGGATGCTGGCAGAGGACAGGAGACTCTTGGCTCAGAGATAAAGACCTCACTACACTGCATAGCTAGCAATGTAAGCAGCAGCGCGTTTGGTTCCCTTGTCCCCACATCCTCCAGGGGTGACACAGATGAGCTCAGATGGATGTCAGCACACACGGAGTCACATCGCAGGGGAGGAAGCCTGACCTCTCCTGGAGCTCAAATGGCACTAGTGGTAAAGAACCTGCCTGCTAATGCAGGAGACACAAGAGACCCAGGTTCTACCCCTGGATCGAAAAGATCCCCTGGAGAAGGAAATGGCAACCCACTCCAGTATTCTTGCCTGGAAAATACCATGGGCAGAGAGGCCTGGCGGGCTTACAGTTCATGGGGCTGCAGAGTTGGACTCAGTGAGTAAGCACACATGTACACAAGCTTGTCTGCCCGCTGCTCCAGAGGGAGATACCTTATAAATGTTCCAAGGTTGTTGCCACACCAACATCCTTGCAAAGACAGCCTGGAAGAAAGGACAGATTGGATCATCCCCTATTCATCTCACTGGGGAGGGGGGGATTTCCACCCAGGGCTACAAGGATGGTGAGACCCATGACGCCTGACACTGGAAAGATGGAACGATAGCAGTTTACCAGTCACATATTGCTCACCCCAGGACTGGAGGCCATCCTGCCATGCAGGGCCATGGGGGGTTGCATAAGAAACAAGGTAAACTGCAGGGGCTGCAGGAGGAGCCGTGTAGTATCAGGAGGGTGGGGTGCCCACTCATTCTTGCAAGAGGATGTGATTGGCTTGTTTGAGTAAGTCTGCAGCCTGGCAGGGAAGTGAAATCCGCTACTTGGGGACAAGCAGGAACTGTGCCCAGCCCCTTGATAAGGAGGTTGTTTGGCTAAGGGGCCCTATCTGTGGGAGCCAAGTAGGGCAGAGAACTCGTGGTTAGGCCACTCGAGGCCTCTCAATTTCACCAGATGTCAGGGCAGCACTTAACATTCAATTATAATTTTAGGTCCTATACCATTGGGACAGTTAGTGCCTCATTCACAAGATGTGGAAACATGAGAGATTCACAGGGAATTGTCTCCCAGCAACCAGAATACGGAATATACCATTTTCACAACAGAAGGGGGAAAAAAACACTAAGGCACATTTCTGTAGCATTTCATTTATAAAATAAAATACGATTATTTCTTTCCACTTTTTAAAATTTATCTTTAGAGTTGTAATAAAGTACAGGAAAAGACTTTTTTTTTTCCTTAAAAGACCAGAGAGTAAATATTACAGGTTCCTGGGCCATACGGTCTCTGCCACAGGTAATCAACTCTGCAATTGTAGCTAGAAAGTGGCCACAGACAATGTGTGAATGAATGGGTATGACTGTGTTTTAATAGAGTTTTATTTAAACATAGGCAATGAGCTCATGTGTCATCATTTGCCAACTCTACTATATTTTTTTTTCCTTGATATGTGGTAACCTAAATTATTTAAGTATCTTTAAGTTTTAATACTACCCAGCTCCCACTCAGATACAAAAAAGACATTTTGAAAGAATGTAAATCTTGACTAAAATCCTTCAAAGTAGTACAAGGAGGAATTCCATTGCACAATATATAGAAAAATGCTAAGGTTTATGTCCATCCAATTATGTCCCCAAATATAATTCATCAAAGTCTCTAATTTCACTCCCTCCCAAACTCAGTACCAAATTCTCAATAGTTGGTTTATCTATTTCTTTCTCCTCCCAACTTTGGCCACTTTATTTTAAGTAAATAAATTAAGTCTTGGGCTTTGGAAGTATCTGTGACTTACCCACTCTATTGATCAGCACAGTCAAACTCCAGAAAATTGGAATGGTGGGGAGAGAAATTGCATTAGACACACTGAACATGCAAGTGTTGGTGATTCAATTTTTCCTTTTCCCCCAATGACAGTGTCAAAGTGAGATGTTATCCTAGTCAGCATCCTTGTGAGGGTTTAACCAGGCGTATGAGACATTGGAGATCACTTAATAAACCCTCATTTCAGCTCTTGTTTCACAGATGAGAAAACTAGTCCAGAGAGGAGAAGAGGCTTGCCTTGCTTATTTGCATATACCCAGGTCTAAGTATTATTTTAAGAATTTCAGGAGGAAATTTGGGTGATCCGTGATATTAAGTGGTGGATTCCTGCTCCTTATCTCCCTGGTGCCAGGTACCCTCACTAAGTAGGTCTAGTTTGTACAGATGCTGGGTTAGGTTCTGGGGTTTCCAAATGAAAGAGGCATAGGTGCCATTCTGCATGTCACCCTATACTTTCTGTGTGTTTGGGAAAACTAATTTTCCATATAGACTATAAAATGGGGCTGATCTTTCTAACCCTTCCTTTGTATTGTAAGAATTAAATGAAATGTAGCATGTGAAATCATCAGAATATCAGCTGGCACAAAATTAACCTGCAGGTTTAGCTGTTACCTTCAGTACAATGAATAAAGGAGCCGGAAAAGTAAAACTCCACTTAAAATGCAGATGTGGCTGTGTGGTGACTCTAGTGAGCTTGGGGGAGGGGTGAAGGGCACTCGTCTTCTCTCAGGGGAAGGAGGCCTTCCTGGATGGAGTGGCTCCTGAGGCAAGAGCTGAAGGATGGACAGGAGTTGGGAAGGCAAAGAGTAGAGGAAGAGTTTTGCAGAGAAACAGTAACATTCAGGCAAAGGGTCAGAGGTCAGGCTGCATCAAGAGGGCTAGATAATTGCATTAGGAAGGAGACCTGACATCAGAAGAGGGTGGGGGCTAAGAGCAGTCCAGTTCATAAAGGGTCTTGCTTTCCATGCTCAGGAAACGCTTGGGCTTTACCCTTCAGGTTGGGAGGTGTGAGGGGGTGGCAGGGGAGTGACAGGTACTGTCCCTTTATAAACGTGATCAAGGCAGCAGACTTACGTCTGGATGGGGACAAAGCTCTGGCTGAGCGATTAGTTAGTAGACAGTTGTACAAACCAAGGGAGATATCACGAGACTGGACTGGGCTTGCAAACACAAATGCTGACAGAGACCAACAGCTGCCATAGCTGAATAAATCCAGCCAGGTGGGCAGTGGCTGCAGCAGACAGGAGAACTCATGCCCTGCACCAAGAGACCACCGCAGCCTCAGTCACTTTTGGCTTCCTTGGAGAATAGGCTGGCAAGTTACAGCTTCCTACAGCTTCTGTCTAAAAAACTTAAAACAAAATTTATATTGGGTATGTTTTGTTCAATTCGGCTGTGAATCTAGAACCACTCTAAACATATATATATATATATATATATACATTTTTAAAAAGTATTTTGCCTTTATTTTTGAAGGAATTTTCCATGAGTATAGAATTCTGACTTGACAAGATTTTCTCTTTTAGCACTTAAATATCATTTTGCTGCCTTCCATATTGCATTGTTTCAGATGAGAGATCACTTGTAATTCTTAACACGCTCCCCTGATTGCAGTGTGTCTTCGGGTGCTGTAAAACTTTTTCTTTTTCTTCTTGTTTGTTTGACTTCGTTGCAGAATGCGGGATCTTTTTTTAAGATGCATCTTCAAACAGCCTAGGTGAAACTGTGGCTCAAGGTCAGCGTCCACCCCCGAGCCTGACCCCATGTGACGGGAGCCACCCAACTCCCATCAGAGTCACCCAGCACAGCTCAGAGGTTGTTCTGTGCACACAGGTCCACACTCAGGTGGGTGCCACTCACACTGTGGACACTGCATCTTCCATAATGACTTCCCCACAGGTGGAAGTAGCTTGTCTTGAAGAAAATGTGCCCTTTTCTAAAAGCAAAAACACCATGTGGACGGATGGTGCCCTGGGTGGGAGCCTGAGCAGCTCCACCTCAGATGGAGGCAGAAGGAGCTTCCCAAGGGGGATACAGGCCAGAGACTGAGGGGCTGGTGAGCTGTCTCTTGGGCGCGGATCAGCTGGTTTCAGCAGGAATCCTGAAAAGGCCCGGATGGGACAGTGCGGAGTTGGGCCAGGAGGGAAGAAGCAGAGACGAAAGTGGGGCTGAGAACCTGGAAGAGAAGACTCAGAGTCCTGTGTCCTGGTGCTGATGAAGGGTGACAGAGACACAGGTGGGGAAAGGTGACTTTTTCAAAGTTCGATAAGACAGAGCCCCAGGGCTGCTCAGCAGGGCTCTAGGCAGGGGTCCAGTCTGTAGGTGCTGAAACTGGAGCTGCCAGAAGCCCCGAGCACGCAGGTCTGCTCTCCAGACTCGAAGACCCAGAGTTCCAGACTCCATACATCTTCAGGTTCCTGGCTGCTCAAGCCATGCTTGATGGGTTGGTGGCTCCCAGAAGTGCCCCAGAGTTGGGGGACCTGTGAGCTTCCTTGACCTCACCCCATCTCCCCTCTGTTCCCCTGGGGTGCATCCCCCCCGTTTCTCTTTTGCCTCTTTGGGTCCCACTTTTAGACCCCTTCCCCTGGAGCACCCCACTCCAGTACTCTTGCCTGGAAAATCCCATGGGCAGAGAAGCCTGGTAGGCTGCAGTCCAGGGGGTCACGAAGAGTCGGACACGACTGAGCGACTTCCCTTTCCCCTGGAGCATCTTATGTTGAGCACAGGCTGATTAACAAGTGCCATCTTTCAGAAAACAGACAGTTCTCATGGAAGAAAACAAACGGTGGCAGCAGTGGAAAAGAACCCGCCTGCCCAAGCTGGGGACTTGAGAGACAGGTTTGCTCCCTGGGTTGAGGAGACCCCCTGGAGGAGGGCATGGCAACCCACTCCAATATTCTTGCCTGGAGAATCCCATGGACAGAGGAGCCTGGTGAGCTACAGTCCGTAAGGCTGCAAAGAGTCAGACATGAATGAAGTGACTTAGCATGCATGCAGGCTTTGCTGACATGAGCTTGTCACTTTTACACTCATCTGAGGCTGTTCATTTTACTCTGTCAGCCTCATCTCCATGGAGATCCATCCCTCCCCCAAGACAGAGACGAGGAGATACAGACCAGGGACCAGGAGCCCTGGAGGAGGGTCTCCTGCCATCCTCCCGTTCCTGGAGAAGGGGTCTGCTCTGCCTGCAGTTGGCTCATTTTCCCTGGGAGCCTTGGGCCCAGGACTTAAAAATTCCTGTGGTGTTAGCCACGTGCTCTATCAGGAGAAATCCCTAACTTCTCCCTTCCTGGGTGGAACCCCGCGAGTGCCCAGCACCACATGTGCTATCTTCCACGTCGGCATCCTGGCACGACCTGGCTCCCTGCCTGGGGCAGGGGGGTGGCCTGGTTGTGCTTGCGGGGAGCCCAGTGCTCTGCTCTGTCATTCCTACCCGCCCCCCGGCCCCCCCACCTGCTGGCCAAGCTATCGCAGCACAGCTCCTTTTCCTAACAAAGGCCACAAATTGTGCCACAGGCAGAGACGAGGTTATCTTGCTTGCTGAACAAACAGAGAGAAGCTTATAAAACACCCCTGGCAGCGGGGAGTGTGCGCTCTTCTGGTGGCCCTGGGGTGCAGATGAACGTGATCATGGGACCCCGAGGGACTTGGCTCCTGGCTATGCTTCTCCTGCTGGGTTTGTGCGCCCTGGCAGGGGCCCAGAAACCAGGTAAGTGGAGGTTCAGGTCCCTGAGGGGAAATGGAGCATCTGAGCCAGCGAGCCTGGGAGCCTTCTAGAACCCAGAGGGTGGGGGTGGCGGGGTGTGAGGTCCTTGCCTCCTGTCCCCTGGGGGTCTCCGTTTGTATTAGTTTCCCTGGAAGTGAAAATGTGATGGTGGGGAAGCAGGTGGGAAGGTGTCCTAGGACTGGGGATGGGGGCCATGCAGCCGGCTCCTACGTGCGTCCACCTGCTTCCCGCCATTCAGGGAGGACAGTGGGGGAGAGGGGTGAGACTTCCCAGGAGGACCCCCTTCGGGATTGGTCAGGACGGCCTTGGGTGTGGGTGGGCCAGCTGGAGGAGGGGCTGGGTGGGAGGCCCATCGAGGTCTCCCAGGGGGTCCGACTTGCTCACTTTCATCCTGACCTTGGCCTGAGTCCATCTGTCCACCCTCTTGCCAGAAGGTTTTATTTTTAAACTAATAAAACACTTTCAGCCAAGCCCTGTCAATTCCTCTGAAGGACGCTGCGTGGTTCAAACACGAGCGAGATAAGACAGCCTTTACAAGGCGGGAGCAGAGCTGATGGAGCATCCTGGATGCACTGGCCGGGGGGGTGGGGGGTGTCATGTGGGGGGCGCTGGCTGACCTGGGCTTCTCTGCAGGTGCCTGCCAGTGTTCGCGCCTGAACCCCCACAACAGGGTGAACTGCGGCTTCCCGGGCATCAGCGGTGATGACTGCTTCTCCAGAGGATGCTGCTTCGACTCCAGCGTCGTTGGGGTCCCCTGGTGTTTCAATCCCCTCCCGAAGCAAGGTAACGGGCAAGGTCCCCTCCTGAGCCCTGGCCTGCAGCCCAGGACCCAGCTTCCCCAGGCTCCCTGACCACCCAGGCCAGTCCAAAGGGAAGAGAAAACACCCTCTGCCTCCTGTGTCCACATTAGATCCCGAGGGTGAGCTGTTTGTCCTTTTAGGGAGACTTCAGGGGATCTGACTGCTTGACTGTATTTGAAGGAAGAGCGAGTCTCAGGACCCTCTTGGCTGTGGCTCCTGAACCAGCTTCTAAGGGACATAAAGGCATTAAAATCAGGATGTTATTAACCTAACTTCGAACAGACCCCAAACGTTTAGAAATTAAGTTAAGGCTTCTAGAGTCATCTTTTGAGAGTGAGTTTTTCCTGCGCATATTATCAACTTAAAAAGTCACCTGTTTTAAGGCAGGCACACAAAGAGTTCTGTCTGCAAAGCAGACCCATTTGTGTGGAACTCAGTGCCCTGGGTCCCGTCCACACCCCTCAGGGGTGCTGGTTGGAGGCTCCCGGGCTCTGGGGGAAACGGAACCGATGGCAGGTGGTCGGTTTGCCAGGGCTCATCCAGTAGTGGAAGGATCCTTGGGTGTCAACTCTTTGTATTAGTATTAGTCAGTATTAGTCACTCAGTCATGTCTGACTCTTTGCAACCCCACGGACTGTAGCCCACCAGGCTCCTCTGTCCATGAGATCCTTCAGGCAAGAATACTGGAGTGGGTTGCCATTCCCTTCTCCAGGGGATCTTCCCGACCCAGGGATCGAACCCAGGTCTCCTTGATTGCAGGTGGATTCTTTACTACTTAGCCACCAGGGAAGCCACTCATTTCTTGGTCAAATGCTTTGTAACTTTAAAGAGTCCTCCCAGGAGGTAGTGTGGGCAACTCCATTTTATAGAGCCATGTCAAGTCCAGGGAGGTGAAGCAGCTTTCCCTCTGACTTTGGGCATCAGGAAGAAGGGGTGGCCACCCACTGGTGCCCACATTTAGTCCAGGGGTGACAGTCCCAGGAGCCCCTGGTGCTACCCTGAACCTGTGAGCTCAAGGTGCTCCCCTAGCGGGACGGGGTGGAGGTGTCTGGCTAATGACCCAGCCTAACTGCATCCCCCTGTTGTCCCCAAACCTGGTGGTGCCCTGCAGAGTCAGAGGAGTGTGTCATGGAGGTCTCGGCCCGCAAGGACTGTGGCTACCCGGGCATCAGCCCTGAGGAGTGTGAGTCCCGGAAGTGCTGCTTCTCCGACACCATCCCCCAGGTGCCCTGGTGCTTCTTCCCCATCTCTGTGGAAGGTAACGTTGGGGAACACAGGCAATTGCCCAGACACAGGCAATTCTCAGGGGTAGTGGGAGCTGGGGTCGGGGAGGTCCTCAGCTGGCCAGGATGCCCGATGCCAGGCCCCCAGACCCCGCGGGTGGTCAGTTCAGGAAAAACCGTACTCATGTGGGAGCTCGCCGTTATTGTGAACCATCTCAGAAGTCAATTTGAGAATGTTCTCAACAACGACAGCTTTTTAAAAAAATAAATAATCTAAGCGCTTGGGTCTTCCCACTGTGTCTTTTGTGCTGGTTGTATGAAGCATCTGACCCTCAGCCGCGGCCCCAGGTCCCAGCACAGTTGGCTGATGTCGCTATTTTGGGTGCTTCTGAATGCCCCGCCCTGCGCTGGGCACCATGGGTAGGATCCAGAGCAAAGCAGATGTGGTCTCTTCTCTTGCGGACCCTGATGCTCTCTCCCGTGACCATGGGTGACAGGTCCTGCCCCAATGCCAGCCCCGGGGGGCCATCTCCTTCCTGCCACCCCCTCACTTACAGTGTGTCCCTGACCCTGAATTTGACAAGGAAAGACCACATGTTTCCAAAAGATGGGAAGAATGCATCAATCCTTTAAGGAAATCAGGATGTTCCAAAGAGCACGGCTTTTTCTTCCAGAAGTTTCCAAGTGATTTTTTGAGTGACCTAAGGGTCTACTTGGAAAACTGCCAGTTATTTGAGGAGTATGGACCCCTAGAGGGCATCTGGCCCCAGGGGGCTGTGCTCCCGCAGGCAACTTCTCCAGCAGGGATGGCTGGACTGAGGGCTATAGTTCTGAAAACCCATGGAACCTCTTAGCCCGGATTCCAGGCTTCCTGGCACTCTTACCTACTGTCTTGTGTTTAAATTTCTAGACTGTCATTATTAAGAGGCAGTGGCTTCAGAGAACCCTCCAGGCTCCTTGGATTCTCCGAAACAGAAGAAAACTCACCATCTTACAGTTTCGGATTTCATGTTTCCCCAATTCCTGGGTTTTCGTCATCTGCTTTTTATCCCTTTCAATGTCTTCACATATGATTTCTTCAAATAAAGAAAGCCCTTAAAATCTGCTAAGTTCCATGTTGGCATCATTGACACAGAGGTGGCCAAAGCTTGTGAGCGTGTGTGTTTGAGAAAGTTATTGAGAGTACATACACGTGTTGGGTGTAACTTTAATATTCTTTTATCTGCTATAAGAGCAAGAATTCATCTAATAGGTTCAGGCTACTCTGACAGTGAAAATGTATTGTATGTAAGGAACTTTGGAATCCATGATCCCTTTAAAACACTCATACTCAATCACTGTATAAAAATTCAAAGACTACCCATAAAAATTGGCTTCTCTGGTGGCTCAGTAGCAAAGAATCCCCCTGCAGTGCAGGAGACACGGGTTTGATCCCTGAGTCAGAAAGATCCCCTGGAGAAGGAAATGGCAACCACTCCAGTGTTCTTGCCTAGAGAATCCCATGGACAGAGGAGCCTGGCGGGCCACAGTCCATGGGGTTGTAAGAGTCGAACATGACTTAGCTAATAAACCACCACCACCACATCCCTAAAAGCATATTAGAAATTACAGGCTACTCTTGGAGCAACAAACAATTTCAGATTGTAATTACAAAATTGCTTTTTACAAATGCATTACTGAATGCTTGCTTTTGAAATTCATGCAAGTCACCCCAATATCGCTTCCAAAATTGAGCGGGGGACTTGGGCTTCTGTGCAGTCTCCCCTCGGCCTGGGAGTGAGCAGCCAAAGCACTGTGCTGTAATTTGAAAGCTGTTCTAAAGAGGAAGTTTGAAACTTTCATCAAGGTTTCTATGCGGCCTATGGGAAGGTCGTGGCATGAAAGATATTTCGGGCACCTTGGTGAAGGGTTCCTGACATTCTGCCACTCAGGGGTGGGGGTGCAACATGGGTGATCCCAGGCCAGACTCTCTGTGGCCTACCCTTCCCCCCTACCTTCTCCCCCAGCCTGGGCCCACAGTCACCCCAGAAACCCAGGGCCTCTCCTGTGTGACAGTGGCTTTGCACTGCAAGGTGGGAATTCTAGAGTGTTTTTTCCAGGTAGAGACTTGGCTCCATATCCCCTCTCTGGACCCCTATTTTGAGAAAAGGGCGCCGTTCAGCCTTAGGTCAGTGTTGCGTCTTTATCTTGCTGAGACACACACATAAATCCCATAAAACAATGGCTCTGGCTAGAACACAGGGTCTGAAACACTCAAGACAAGTGGCTCAGTGGTTGTGAATTGATTAGTCACCAGGTGCCTGGTCTTCTCAATGTGTCCTCACGTGCAGTTTATGAGTCCCTGAGTCAGCCTCCCCACATCCCCATCGCGGAGCCAAGTCAAACCCCATGTACTGGGGAAAAGGTTTGGCACATGAATTATCCTTACCTGCACTCTCGGACCCGGAATTGGGTGCTTCTGTTCCTGGCGCCAGGCCATCTGGGATTTAGGATCTGGTGGAGCTTCTGCTCTCAGTCTCCCGTTCCCGGGCTGCAGGTGTGAGTTTCCCAGTCGTGTCTGCCTCTTTTCCACCCATGGGCTGCAGCCCACCAGGCTCCTCTGTCCATGGGATTTCCCAAGCAAGAATACTGGAGTGGGTCGCCATGCCCTCCTCCAGGGGATCTTCCCGATCCAGGGATCGCACCTGGACATCCAGCATTACAGGCAGATTCCTTGCTGTCTGAGCCACCAGGGAAGCAGGTACTGGCACCCTGATTCTTTCGCAGGGATCCTCTTCTCACGCCCTGCCCGCAATCCCCTCTCCTCTCACAGATGCGTTCTGACGCACTGCCACCCTCATTTCCCAGACGGCTCCTCACGGCCCTTCTGACAGCTGAGTGCAGACTTTTAAGCAATTTCAGTGGCATTCTCTGGGCCTGGGGGTTCTTACGCCATTTTAATCTGTGTGACATATATCTCTAACTGCTCTCGCTCCAACACCATTGACTACAGAGAACTGCCTGGTATCTCAGTGCAGTTCGGACTGGCCCCCAACCTCCTTCTGTAAGTGGCCCAGGGCTCGGGGGAGGGGGCTAACCTTGTTGTCCCTGGAGTGGCAGCTGGAGACATTCAAGCCTCCCTCAAGCTTCCCACCACCATCAGACAGTCAACATTTCGTTCTCTGTTACGCCTTCTTCCCTCCCTCTCCCACTCTGCTCCCTCCAGAGGCTCTCACTACCCCGCTGGGCTCAGCTGGGAGGTTGCTGATGGTGCAGAAGGGCGGGCTGGGTGCAGAGGGTCTGGTAGGGGATGGGACTCACTCCCACTGTCCTGGTCTATGGGCCCTGGGGGTTCATCCAGGTCTTTGGCCGGCTGGCTCAGGTGATGAAGGTGCTTTGAGAGGCAGTCACAGGGGACCAGGGGAGAGGGGACCAGGCAGGTCCTGGGAGAGAGGGACAACAGGAGACGTCACAGTGCTTGTCTCAGTGACCTTGGGGAGGCTGTCTTATCACTGAGGTTTTCAAGTGTCCTGTTTGTCATTCGTGGCTAATGATTGCGTCCCCAGCAAGGTCGCGGTGGGGATTAGAAATAATGTGTGTGAGCTGCCTGGCGCACAGCCGCTCCCAGTAAATGCAGCTCCTCCCAGGACTGTCTGCTCCTCCTGTCCTGACACCTAGCGGGCCACTCAGTGGCCTCAGGTCTAACAGTCCTTCCCCCCGCGCTGCAGAGCAGCACAACTGAATTCAGAGGGAGGTGGGTCCTCAGAACGTGCTCATTACATGCTCCCGCTGTAAACTGACTATACATACAGTGGATTCCATTATTCAAGGCAGTTCTCTTCTACGAAATCATTGACCCCAAATGAGCAAATCGTGAACAATCAGGATTGGGGAAAATGCAGAGCTGGGTGCCTTAGGGCTCTTGGCCAATTTCATCAACTGACCAGCACATGACCTTGCTTGATGTGTGTTTCTGCGTGAAGACCCCTTAGTAGTATAAGTGTGGTACCCGTGAGGAAGCCAAGAGACAGCGGGAGCCCTGGGTTGAGTGGGCTACGGTGGATCCTGGCTCCCGTGTCACGGAAGGCTGTGCGGGTGACCAGAGCTGGTGTGGCGAGTGGGGATGAACACTGACTGGCTGCTGCAGGAGGGTGGAAACGAGGTGACTGGCGATCAAGGATTTGGGGTATGTGGTTTTTCCAGTGGTCATGTATGGCTGTGAGAGTTGGACTGTGAAGAAGGCTGAGCGCCGAAGAATTGATGCTTTTGAGCTGTGGTGTTGGAGAAGAATCTTGAGAGTCCCTTGGACTGCAAGGAGATCCAACCAGTCCATTCTGAAGGAGATCAACCCTGGGATTTCTTTGGAAGGAATGATGCTAAAGCTGAAACTCCAGTACTTTGGCCACCTCATGTGAAGAGTTGACTCATTGGAAAAGACTCTGATGCTGGGAGGGATTGGGGGCAGGAGGAGAAGGGGACGACCGAGGATGAGATGGCTGGATGGCATCACTGACTCGATGGACGTGAGTCTGAGTAAACTCCGGGAGTTGGTGATGGACAGGGAGGCCTGGCGTGCTGCGATTCATGGGGTCGCAAAGAGTCGGACACGACTGAGCGACTGAACTGACTGAGCAGTTGGTATCAAAAATCTGCCCGCTGATGATTTCCTGGAACCACTGTGTTTTGAAGCAGAATACTGAGGGCTGATAAGCAATTATGGACAAGACTCTGGAGGGAAGGCTGTGATGGACATTACAGAATGACCCTGTCGTTTTCACTTGTATTTGCCTCTCTCTCCTTTTCTCTTTTTTTTCCCACAATGGTGAAAGATATTTGTCAGTTTTCACAATCAATAGCCAGACAAAAAATAAAAGATAGTTACAGTAGCAAAAGAAAAATAAAATAAAGACAACTGATTTCATATATGTTGTTGTTTCACTAACACTGAGCTCACCCCAGAGCCCCATAACTCACACCTGCAGGAGGCTCCTCTGATGCCCGTGCTTTCTCCAGACGGCACAGCCCAGCCTCCTGCACTTGGGACATGAGAGAGCACTCCCACTGCGATCCGGTCATGGGAAAAGCAAAATCACCAGCTACAAGCACGAAAATATGAAAAACAAGGTTGTGAAAAGGCCCTGAAAGGCCCCTGGTTTATAGGGTGAGCTGAAACAAGAGGGCAGGGTTGCCCTGGGCCCTCAGTTGGGGACGCTCAGGGTCTCCCTGCTGTGCACAGGCTCGCAGAGCTGATGGCCGTAAAAGCCGGGCAGCACCGACTCTGGGGCTACATACAAGTTACAGTGAATCTGCAGCGAATCCAGCGAATCTGCAGACAGAGAACCTGCGAATCATGAGGATCGACTGTGTGTTCATAATAGTGGTTATATTAATTATACATATATTTTGGAGATGGGACTCACACTCATAAACACCCCAGATGCTGCTTTGGGATTCAGGGGCCCAGCCCCTCTGCTGATAACCCCTTCTCCCCGCTTCTGCCTAAAGAAAAAGGAGGAGAGCCACAGCCCAACCTGACCTCCACGGTGACTACCATGGTGACCTCCTCAGTGCCCCCCACAGGGCACCGTGGAATTAGGGGGCTGCAGTAAGTTCACATACCAGATCTCCAATATACATATGTTGGCTCAGCGTAAAGAACCTGCCTGCCAATGCGAGAGATGCGGGTTCAATTCCTGGGTCGGGAAGATCCTCTGAAGAAGGAAATGGCAACCCACTCCAGTATTTTTGCCTAGAGAATCCCATGGACAGAGGAGCCTTGCAGGCTATAGGGGGTTGCAAAAGAGTCAGACATGACTTAGCGACTAAACAACAACATCTATTAATATATATGCATTGCACTTATGTTCTGTAACAGTTTCTGTATCAAGGCTGCTTCCTAGCCGTGTGACCTTGGGCAAGTGACTTAGGTGGTTGGTATCCAGTTTTACTCATGTGCAATGTGGGAGGTATTAATAGCACCCTTTTCTGTGGGCTTGTTGTGAGGATTCTATGAGTTAAACCCTGAGATGTGGTTGGACCAGTGCGGGGCACGTGGTGAGTGCTTCATGAAAGTGACTACTAGTCACTGTTGGGTTCACATGTACCGACCCCAGCAGTCGGGCCCCATTACCTGAGGGAACATCTCCCTTTTCTCAGTGCCAGGTCATCAGCCCCTCCAAGGTCCCCCCTGCTGATACAGGAAGGCTAATCCCTGCCAGGTCCCCTCCCTGGGGAGCTGTCTGTGGCTCTGGCTAAAGTGGTAGTCCAAAGGGGGCAGCTGCCCTCACTGCAGGCTGCACCCCAACTGCTGGACCCCCAGGAACACCCTGAGGGTCTGCCTGCTGGCAGCATTCCTGTGAAATGAGCTCAATTCAGTTCAGTCACTCAGTCGTGTCCCACTCTTTGTGACCCCATAAACTGCAGCACGCCAGGCCTCCCTGTCCATCGCCAACGCCCAGAGTTTACTCAGATTCATGTCCATTGAGTTGTTGATGCCATCCAATCATCTCATCCTCTGTCTTGAAATGAGAGGAGACTTCATTTTCCCTCTCGCTATATTTGGTGGGGATCCTGGCAAGGATGCTGAGCCTCGGGGCCCCACGGCCTTGAGAGAGCAGCCTTGTCTTCCGTGCTGACGCATGGTGTCCTCTGCAGCCCACGAGGCTACCGCTTCAGGGCCACACACACAGAGTGGAGGGTGCTTCTGGGGTCTGTGCCCCTCAGCACCACGTGGGTGGTGAGCAGCGCCCCTCCCCCTGTCTGGTGGCTTATCCGTCCAGCCACAGGGAGGTGACCCCGTGCCTCCCAGCCAGCTCAGCCAGGCAGACTCAGGACCGTGCCCTCACAGATCACTGCTCTCCCTAGCCTGGATCCCAAGGCCCGTCCCCACTGGTCAAGCCCCTCCCCTTCAGCCCCGAGCCCTTCTGTTTACACAGCCCCAAGGCTTGTCCCTGTCCCAAGGTCTGTCTGCATCTGTGTGAAGAGTTGTAAGGTGTTCCAGGACACTGCTCGGAGCTTCCTGGACACCCAGATGAATGGTGACCCAAGGAGTCATTTCACTCCACGGTCCCAGGGCTGGATCCCTGCTCCAAACCAACAGGTCTCCCTGGCAGCTCAGACGCACACCCAGGAGTCAGATGCCTGGGCTAATACTGCTCTGGCACTGGGGGACTGGATTTCTAGAAGGTCTCATGGCTGGCAACTTCTATATTTCCTGGGGTCCAGAGAGAGCTCAGCAAGGAGAGTCCTAAAGGAAACCAATCAGTCCTAAAGGAAACCAACCCTGAATATTCACTGAATGAACTGATGCTGAAGTTGAAGTTCCAATACTTTGGCCACCTGATGTGAAGATCTGACTCATTGGAAAAGACTCTAATGCTGGGAAAGATTTGAGGGCAGGAGGAGAAGGGGACAACAGAGGATGATGATTGGATGGCATCACCGACTCAATGGACTAAGTTTGAGCAAGCTCTGGGAGATGGTGCAAGCTCTGGGAGATTGAGCAAGCTCTGGGAGCCTGGCGTGCTGTGGCGTTGCAAAGAGTCAGACACAAATTAGCAATTGAACAACAGCAAAAGAGAGCTCAGCATTTAATGAAGGCTCAACCTTAGTTTAGCACAGTCAGAAATGAGACTTCAAGGAAGGAAGGATTGCCCTGTTTGCCTCACTTATCACACGAGGTGAATGAACAGGACTTTCCCCGTGAAGAACCTTCCAGGGCCAGGATGCTCACAAGGCTGCCTGTCCTCCAGTGCCCTCTGCTGGCCACCCTGGGAACAGACGTTCCTACCTTCAGGTGGCAGAGATTTGGCATCTGACAGTACTCAGCTTCTTGACGGAGGATCCGCAGGTGGCGCACTGGTAAAGAATCCGCCTGTCAATGCAGAAGAGGCAGGAGACAAGGGTTTGATCCCTGGATCGGGAAAATCCCCCGGAGGAGAAAATGGCAACTCACTCCAGGATTCTTGCCTGGGAAATCCCACGGACAGAGTCCCTGGTGGGCTACAGTCCATGGAATCCCAAAGAGCTGGACATGACTGAGCATGCACACAGCCTCCTGATGTCCAGAGATTGTAAGTTAATAACTTAATAACCTTAATAACTTTAATAACTATTAGTAAGCTTAATAACTATTGTAAGTTGCTAAACCTGTAAAGTCAAATCAGGCTGAATTTATTGCGTGTGTTAGCTGCTGAGTCGTGTTCAACTCTTTGTGACCCCACGGACTATATAGCCTGCCAGGCTCCCTTGTCCATGGAATTCTCCAGACAAGAATACTGAAGTGGGTTGCCCTTCCCTTCTCCAGGAGATCTTCCTGACCCAGGGATTGAACCCGGGCCTCCTGCATGGCAGGGAGGTTCTTTACTGTCTGAGCCACAGGGAAGCCCCAGATTTGTTGGTGTGGGTTCACAAAGCAGAGATGCCACAGGTAGGGCCGCCGTCTAGGAAGTTAGGCACTCCTGCTGGTTTGAAGATGGCCAGCTTCTGCCTGTGCCTTCATATGGCCTTTCCTAGGTGTGTATGCATGCAGAGAGAGTGAGAAAGAGAATTATAAGGCCTACTCCTCTCCGGTAAGGCCCCACCCTGATGACCTCATTTAAATTTAATTACTTCCATAAAGGCTCCAGCTCTGAACACAGTCACCTTAAGGGTTCAATATGGGAATTCGGGGACAGACTTCAGTTCACTGTTTTCACATCAGTAATATTGCTAACGGCTATACCTTGAGGTGGTTGTTGCTGTTTAAATTAGTCTCTGTTGATGTTGCTGTTGTTCAGCCACTGGGTCTGACTTTTTTGGAACCCCATGAACTGTAGCCCGCCAGGCTCCTCTGTCCATGGGATTCTCCAGGCAAGAACACTGGAGTGGGTTGCCATTCCCTTCTCCAGGGGATTTTCCCAACCCAGGGACTGAACCCACGTCTCCCGCCTTAGCAGGTAGATCCTTTCTAGCAGGTAGAGCCACCAGGGAAGCCCACGATTCAATACAACAAAATTAGTCTATTTGAAGTGAATCCATTCAGTGCGTTTTGAAGAATGATTCCAGTTGTATAAACATTACCACGATGAGGCTACACAACATCTTCACCCCTCGCCTCGATGCACTCATGCCTTTTTGTAGTCAACGCATCCCTCCCACATCCAGCCCGAAGTAATCAATGATCTGCTTCCCTTCGCTACAGTTTTGCCTCTTCTAGAGTTTCCTGTAAGTTTAGACACGCCCTGCATGGTCATTTGCGTCTCTCTCTCTGTTTGAAGTACATCGGGGTTGTCCACACCTGTTCCCTGCTGAATAGGGTTCTGTGGGGGCTGGGTAGGGGGCACTTCACTGTTCGTGTACCGTCCCCCGACCATAGCCTTCTGGGCTTCTTTCCAGGGTCGTTTCACTGTTTTAGGAACAAAGCTGCTGGGGACAAGTGTGTGCACCTCTGGAGCTGGCTATAAATAAAAGGTATAAATACCTTTTCTCATGGTAAATATCTGCTAAGTAGGCTGGCTGAGCCCTGTGGCAACTGTTCTGCTCAACTTGATAAGAATCTGACAAATTGTGGATGCTTCCCACCGCCTCTCCAGCAGGACGCTTTCGCTTTCCCTTTCAGTCATGCTGCTGTGTGGAGTGGGCATCTCGTTTCCACTTTAATTTATATTTCCCTGGTAACTAATGACATCTTTTCAGAGGCTTGTCTTTTCCTTACTTTTTCTCTGGTAAAGTGTCTGTTCACGTCTTTTTTAAAATTAATTTGTATTGGAGAATAGTTGACTTATAATGTGTTAGTTTCAGGTGTACAGCAAAGTGAATTAGTTGTACAGACACATATCCATTCTTTTTCAGATCCTTTTCTGCCGCGGCCAGCACAAGCAAGAGTCGCACCTGCAAGGGGAGAGAAACGGAGCGTCCCCGCGTGGAAAAATAAGAGAGAGAGACAAAAGATGGGGTTGAGAGGATCAGACCCACTATGTCTGATGCCTTCCTTTATTAGGCCACGGTATTTATAGGGTAAAGTACGTGACTTAAGACATGTACAAGGTTATTCTTTAATCTCCAAATACAATCACCAGACCCCTACCATTGTGTACAGAATTCAATAAGATAATCTATCTTTTATGATACGTGTATAAGATAATCTATCTTCTAGGACATGTTGCAGGAACAAGACATCCTGGAGCAAGACGACCTGGAGCCTTAAGGGCTACAAGAATTCTTGAGGGTGGCGGGACAGGGAGCTTAGGACAACGCCTAAGGCTCTGCATACCTGCGGAGCAGCTCCCAGGACTTAACCCTTCACAGGCGGTCCCCCGCAGCTCCCCTCTCTTTATTATTATTATTTATTATTATTATTATTTTTTTTTAAAAGCTCCATAAGGTGTCGGTGTTGCAACATGTTTTTATGTATCAGAATTTTTATGTGTAAGAATTCTTTAACAATACTACGAATAAGACAAGGAGCCAGACAAATCACGATAAGCACAACAATCAAAACCGCGCCCATTGTAATTATGCTTCGCCATAGTGATTGCAGGCTAGGGAAGTTAGAAAATAAATTTTGCACAAAATTGTTAACAGCATCAGCAATATTTAAAGTAGCTTTAGGAGAATTTTCAATATCAAGAATTTCATTATGTAACTGCAATAGATCTAGAGAGACATTAGTATTAAACCAAATTCCTTGTAGATGTTTTTTCACCTTATCCCAAGGAAAGTCGGATGTATTATAAGCCTTTTTAGTAACACAGATCCATTTATAATTAGCATGACATTGAATTTTCATGCGAAAGCTAATGCTCTGAACTTGTTCTCCTAGAACTCTAACCACATCATATAAAGCTGATAATCTATCTTCTATTTTTTTATCTATATCTTCTTGTGTTCCCATTACTTTAGTAACATTATATGACAAGGAATCTACAGTATGAGCAGCTTGAATGGATTGTGCTAGAGATACAGAAGCAGTAACAGCAGTTGCTATAAGGGTGATTAAGGATACTATACCCAGAATAATAATCAGGCTCACACTTCTTTCAGTGCGGCTAAGAGCCGTGTTAATGCGTTGTAGCAATTCTAAAGCAGTCTCGTCATACCAAGCTTCAGTTATTTTAACAGGTAACATTACAAAAGCAGGTTGTTTTACTATTAAAACTTGTTCTCCTTTTGCAACACCTCTTATGCAATTGGTAAGTATGCAATTAGAACAATTTAAATGATAAATATTTGATGACAATGTTATTTCCATATGGCCTTGTATCAACATGAATGGGTAAGGGACACAAGCTCGGGGATATAAAAACCCCGTAACTCCTACATTACCATATTTACTCCCACTGATATTGGGTTGCAAATATAGACTATTACCATGACCAAAAGCAGCCAAAAGTTTCCACAGTTCTGTTTGAAATATCTGAGCAGTGTTTACAGAGAGAATGGGTGGATGCTGTCCTCGATATTCAGGAAAATTAGGCTTTCCTCCAGGTGCCCAATCCCATAGAAAAGTGGTATTGGCATTGTTGATGTTGTACACCGACGCAACCCGGGCTCGACATAAAGTCCAAGGAGTGTCTATTCCTATGCGGATGCTTAGATGTTTGTCACAAAACGGAATGTTGAGAGGTCCCGCCCCGTCACGGTGCGATCTTTTCCCGGTTTTTTCATCGATGCCAGAAATAGTCACTCGAGGATATGATATATCAGCTGACACCTGTATACAGTGAGGATGCTGTAATTGATAAGAAAAGCACATAGGATATTGCATAGTAAGACCATAAAAGGAAATATTAGCTTGCTGAGGGGAAATATGGGTATCGGATTTTCCTCCTAAAAGACTTGTGTCGTTGACATAGACAGGTACTATTTCTTTATCCCAGCCTAATGATTGAATCATAGGCGGGTCAGGAATGTATGCCCAAAAAGCCGTAGCCTCTCCGTTTTGTATCCGCTGTAACAACAACAATAACATGAGCAAGATATTGGTAGGTGTTGCTGGAGGTTGTACATGAGCCTCATTCCAAGCATGTCGCATTAACGCTTCAATCTGCCTTTGGGTAGGCAGCTCACTCGCGGGCTCGCCCAATGTCATGCGGTTCATTTGATATGTTAGGGAGTTCCTCCGTCACGCGTACCAGCCTCTCCGGGATCCAGCGCGGCGCTTCGGCATTCTGTGGAAAAACACAAACATGTCCCCGTCCCCATATTAATACAGGGTCTGGCCCATACCACAGATTGGTAAGTGGATCCTTCCATCGTACAAGTGGTTTTTTGCAGGAGGGCCGTTCTCCCCAAAAACGTTGGGCTGCTGAATTGCCTTCTGCGTCTAAAGTTAAAAAGTTTAGAACAAAAAGAGCATGATTTAAGGCGTTATGCGGTGAGGGATTATACAGTTCATTCCCCTTTTTTTGTTTTAATAATTGATGTTTAAGGCGTTGATGGGCTCGTTCCACAATACCTTGTCCCTGTGGATTATATGGAATTCCTGTCTTATGATGAATTTGAAAAGAAAGACAAAAACGTTGGAAAGAACGGCTAGTATAACCGGGTCCATTATCAGTTTTAAGGGTGTGTGGGGTTCCTGAAATAGAAAAGCAAAAAAGCAAATGTTGAATACAATGACGAGTTGATTCTCCAGTATGAAGGGAGGCCATAAGAAAATGGGAAAAAGTGTCGATAGAGACATGAACATATTTGAGACGCCCAAATTGAGGAATGTGAGTGACATCTGTTTGCCAAAGGTGATTAGGGCGTAAACCTCGAGGGTTAATTCCATATTGAGGGAGAACAAAGAATTGAGGACAGGTAGAGCAAGATTTTACGATTTGTCGTGCAGCTTCACGGGAAATCTTAAATTGCAACCGTAAAGAATGACTATTTTGGTGATGTAAGTTATGAGATTTTTGGGCTGCATCGATAGCTGATTGAAAAAAACACCTGTTTAGTAAGAACGTCCGCAATGTGATTGCCTTGTACCAGGGCACCAGGAAGGGTGGAATGTGCACGAATATGTCCAAAAAAACACGGGTATTGACGACGGTGAAGTGCCTGTTGAATTAATGTAAATAAGTTAAGAACGTCAGGAGAGGTTGTGCCAATAATTGGAACAGTTTCAATCATCTGTAAAGCACCGACCACATAGGAACTGTCTGTAAATAAATTGAAAGAAGTGGGTACAGTTAGTAATGCTTGATGGACTGCAAATAATTCTACAACCTGGGCAGAAGAGAAACTGGTATGCGTATAATAGGTTTGATGGTTAATAATTAAAGCTGCAGTACCATTAGAAGATCCATCTGTAAATATAAGTGTTGCTTTAGGAATGGGTTGTCGGCGAACTATTTTTGGAAAAATAAAGGCATGAAGGCTAGCAAATTGTAGCAATTTATCAGAAGGATAATGATGAGTAATCTGTCCCGGGTAATTTGCGAAAGCTATAGACCAATTATCTGAAAATTGAAAAAGCCAATCTTGTTGTTCCAAAGCATAAGGAATACAAACGAAAGGGGGTTCCATACCAAAATATTGGATGGCTTCATGACGTCCTTTTGCTACAACTTTTGCAACAAGCTCTAGCTATTTGTTTCCAATCATTTGGGGGTAGATTTTGAGTACCCAGATTTTCTATCATAGCAATAGTGAATGGAGCGGTAGGACCGTATTGTGAACAAGAGACCTTTAACTCTTTCAATTGCTTGAAAGGCAGTGCTTCATAGAAACGCTGGTTATTATTTTCAAAGACAGGAAAAGCAAGGGAAAAATCGGAGACAACCTCACCAAGTCGTTGTGCTTGTCTCAATGCCTTTTGTAGCGGAGACACCATCTCAGATGGAGGAGGAGGAGGAGGCCCCGGAGGGGGATCGAGACCAGCAACAACGGAAGGAGCATAGGCAGGAGGGAGAGGGGGAGCAGAAGGGGATTTTGAGTTGTTACTAGGAAGCTTGATTCCTGAGTTCTGTAAAGCAACAGTGAGATTTTTTAAACATTCAACCAAATCATCTTTAGATGTTGACGCCCCCTTTTTCTTGTGCCAAAAAACCCCAATCTTCTTGATGGTATTTAGCAGCCTCTTCATCTAATTCTGCCTCATCTGTGGAGGAAAGTGAATCATCATTATCTGGCGGACGCGACAAGTTACAAAAGGGAGGGTCACCTTTAATTCCCTTGGGAACAGCATACGTGGGCTCCGAATCAGGAACATGAAGAGGATTTTCTTCCTGTTTTAATAAATTTCCTAAACGTTTTAATTCATCATTATCAAAATCCAAGCAATCCCGAATTAGTGTCCAAAAAGATAAAGTTTCTACAGGAACCTTTTCAGGGCCATGTAAAGTATAATGAGTCCGAATTTGTTCCCCTACCTTTTTCCACGTCTCTAAGCTCACCGTGCCTTCTCTGGGGAACCAAGGACAAACTTCTTCAATAAATGAAAGAAAATTGGTTAATTTAGGTTTAGAAATAGTAATTCCCCGGTGTTTTAACATTACAGATAGCATATGTACAAAGAGTTGACGACTATGCGTCTGTCCCATATTTATACTCTCAACGATATACCTTACTGCTCCTTCCTTGATAGTCGCTAGTATACTTATATACTCACTCTTTTCGACTTAATATGAGCAGTGGCGAGGAGAAGCTGTCGATCTCTGGCCCCACGTTGGGCGCCACCTGCCGCGGCCAGCACAAGCAAGAGTCGCACCTGCAAGGGGAGAGAAACGGAGCGTCCCCGCGTGGAAAAATAAGAGAGAGAGACAAAAGATGGGGTTGAGAGGATCAGACCCACTATGTCTGATGCCTTCCTTTATTAGGCCACGGTATTTATAGGGTAAAGTACGTGACTTAAGACATGTACAAGGTTATTCTTTAATCTCCAAATACAATCACCAGACCCCTACCATTGTGTACAGAATTCAATAAGATAATCTATCTTTTATGATACGTGTATAAGATAATCTATCTTCTAGGACATGTTGCAGGAACAAGACATCCTGGAGCAAGACGACCTGGAGCCTTAAGGGCTACAAGAATTCTTGAGGGTGGCGGGACAGGGAGCTTAGGACAACGCCTAAGGCTCTGCATACCTGCGGAGCAGCTCCCAGGACTTAACCCTTCACGGGCGGTCCCCCGCACTTTTCCCATATAGGTCATTACAGAGCGTTGACTAGAGTCCCTTGTGCTTTACAGTAGGTCCTTATCGTTACCTATTTTATACATAGTGGTCTGTATATGTCAGTCCCGTAGTCTTCATCGGGTGTTTTGTCTTCCGTATGTTGACTTGTAATAGCTCTTTATCTATTCTGCATACAGGACCTTTACCAAATTTATGTTGTACAGATATTCTCTTGCCATTTCATTTAAGTATCTTTCAAAGAACAGACGTTTGTAATTTTGAAGACGCCCAGTGTTTTCCACCTTTTTTTTTTCTTAACAATTCACTTTCTGTGTCCTAGCTAAAACAATCTTTGCCTAATCCAAGGCCACAAAGATTTTCTAGTATGTTTTCTTCTGAGAGTTTTATAGTCTTAGCTCCTATATTTTGGGTTTCTGACACATTTTGAGTTAATCTTTTCAGTGTGGATTTGGGGGTTTTCCTTTTTTTTTTTTTTTTTAAATTCTCTGGAGCCATTTATGTTGCATTGAGGAGTATTTGGTACTTGCAACTTTATTAGAATTTCTCTGTGAGACCATCTGGGAACGGAGAGTTTTACAAATTTGTTCCTCGGCAACGTTCTCTAAGTCCTCTTCAGCTGTGTGCCTTGTCGCTCAGTCGTGTCCGGCTCTTTGCAACCCCGTGGACTGTAGCCCACCAGGCACCTCTGCCCATGGGGATTCTCCAGGCAAGAATACTGGAGAGGGTTGCCATGACCTCCTCCAGGGGATCTTCCCAACCCAGGGATTAAACCCAGGTCTCCTGCACGGCAGGCAGCTCCTTTACCGTCTGAACCACCAGGGAAGTCCAAGAATCCTGGAGCGGGTAGCCTATCCCTTCTCCAGAGGATTTTCCTGACCTGGGAATCAAATCTTCAGCATTGCGGGCAGATTCTTTTACCAGCGAAGTGATCTATTTGGTTGATTCGAGCTTAATGCCTCTACTGAAGCACTTTAGGTAAAGTGTGATTTTTCTAGGAACTTGTCTATTTCATCTAGATTTTTCCAAATTAGCTGCATAGAGTTATGTAGAGCAACCTCTTATCATTTTTCAAAGCTTCTTGTATTTTAATAATGTTTCCCGAAGAATTCTTTTGTTGTTGTTATTTATTTGAGTTTTTTCTCCTTTTTTGTTTTTTTTCTATTTTGATTAGGTTAGCTAGTGGTTTGCATACTTTATTTTTTAAAAGAACCAAGATTTCAATTTATTACTTTATTCTTTTTCTCTTAGCTGCCTCATTAATTTCTTCACCTTTGTGCTTATTTACCTTGTGCTCTTATTCTTTTCCTAGTTTCCTGAGTTGGAGATTTAATTCCCTTATTATTGATACGTGTTTAAAGCTGGAAATTTTCCTTTGATTACTGTTTCAAATCTTCTTCATAGATTCAGAAATGTGATGTTTTTATTATCATGATTTGTAAAAGAAAGTCTATAATCTCAGTTTGTAGTTAATCTTTTAGCTACAAGTATTTAGTAGAGATGTTTAAATTTCCCTTTGCAAGAACTTTCAGAAATGTTGTCATTATCTTGTGGCTTTTTTACATTTGATGGTAGAGTGATTGTGATGTTTCTACCATATGGAATGTAGTGCTTTCTTTGTGATTAAATTCCATGATTATTTCACGTGCACTTAAGAAGTTGAGTTATGGAATCCAGATCTGGCTGCTTTGCTGCTCATAAGCCAATAATTAGAGAGGCAGGTAGAAAGGAAAGGAAAAGTGCTCTAGTCAGAAAAGCCAGCAATCTGGGGAGAAGGTGACTGATATCTGGAGACCAACTCTGAAGATTCTGCTCAGCCATGACAGTTTTTAAGGAAAAAGGGGAGGATGAGAATCTCAGTGAATCCTTGAGACAGGAGGCTCGGTTCTGCGCCCTTCTCCATAGTGTGCAGGCTGGGTGACTCTCTTCACATGTTGTCTTGCCTTCATGAATTAAATCCAGGATTGCTAATGGGGGGCAGCTGTGGGTAGAGAGCTAGTCCTTCTTGAACTACTCAATTCTTCATTCTTACTTCTCATCTAGGAAAAGAATCCACAAGTTAGAGAAGGCCTGGTGTGAATTCAGGAGGACATACATCAGGAGTTAGTGTCAATTGCTTAGGGATCTCATTCCTATAAGTAGGTTCTTTTTAAGTTTAGAGGAAAGAGAAACGGGGAACAGGAAAGGGTCCGAAAAAGCTGCTTTCAATTTCCCACTTGTCAGGACATCACTCCATCTCTATGGGATCGAGGTGAAGGTCCATCTTCCGTAGTTCTTCGTGCTGACATAGCGTGCCATATTCTTTAGAGTGGAAGATGTTGACGTGAGTCTATAGCATCTCTTTGCTGACAGTTTTAGTTGCCTGCTTACATACATGGGCAGAACAAACTGCAATAATTTTGATGCCCACCAAGATGCGGGTTACTATGAGCAATAGTGTTAGTCCCATTCCCTTGAGGCCAGTTCTTGGGACTGTGCTAACCATGGACTCCGTACTGCTCGAGATGGAGCAGCTTATGTCATGGCCGCAGTCTGGGCATCATGCAGTTAGATTTTTCCCTCTGGTGGTAGTTTCCCTGTTTGTAAACTAACTCACAAATGTGCATCAAAACAGTTTGTGGCTCTACCGTTCTCATTAACTTCTTGGTTTTGTACTCGAGGGTGGGGGAGATGGGCAGTGCTCTACAGGATTCTGCTCAGTTCCATCTGTATTATCAGGACTTAAAGTTTGACATACATGCGTCCCTAAACTAAGATCATGGCATCTAGTTCCATCACTTCATGGCAAATAAATAGAGAAAAAATGGAAAATTAAAAGTGGCAGATTTTGTTTTCTTGAACTCCAAATTCACTGCTGATGGTGACTGTAGCCGTGAAATTAACAGACACTTGCTCCTTGGAAGAAAAGCTATGATAAACCCAGAGTGCGTATTAACAAGCACAGACATCATTTTGCCAACAAAAGTCTGTATAGTCAGCCTGTGATTTTTTCCAGTAGTCATGTATGGTTGTGAGAGTTGGGCCATAATGAAAGCTGAGCACCAAAGAATTGATGCTTTTGAATTGTGGTGCTGGAGAAGACTTTTGAGAGCCTCTTGGACAGCAAGGATACCAAACCAGTCAATCCTAAAGGAAATTAACCCTAAATATTCATTGGAGGGACAGATGTGGAAGCTGAAGCTCCAATACTTTGACCACTTGATGTGAAGAGCTGACTCACCGGAAAAGACCCTGATACTGGGAAAGACTGAGGACAGGATGAGAAAGGGGTGACAGAAAGAGATGGCTGGATGACATCACTGACTCAATGGACATGAGTTTGAGCAAGCTCCGGGAAATAACGGTCAGGGAAGCTTGGCATGCTGCAGTCCATGGGATTGAAGAGAATCAAGACATGACTTAGTAACTGAATGAACAAAAGATTTACCTTATTGGTTAGATTGTTTGTCTCCATTTTCTTATCTTTTTGTTCACATAACTTACACACAGAATGGGGTCCTCATCAACACCCCATGTGTTTCCAACTAAACGTTAGCTGTGTTTTTCTCTCTTTCTGCACCATCTATATCTTATGTTTAGTAAAGTATACCTTTGCCTAGCCCAGGTGGCACTAGTGGTGAAGAACCCACCTGCCAGTGCAGGAGACATAACTGATGCCAGTTAGATCCCTGGGTTGGGAAGATCCCCTGGAGGAGGGCATGGCACCCACTCCAGCATTCTCGCCTGGAGAATCCCATGGACAGAGGAGTGTGGCAGGCTACAGTCCATGGGGTCGAAAAGAGTCGGACATGACTGAAGCAACTTAGCATGCAGCCCGTTATTGGTACAAAGATATTTATAACTGTTAACACCTTTATTGAGCCTTGTGGCTTATAAAGTGTCCCTCTTCATCATGTGTAAGTGGTTTGTCCTGAATCCTGTTTTGTTTGATGTCAAGACACCTCCTCTGTTTAGTGTCCCATCAATTAAATCACTTTTGATCATTAGTGTTTTAAAGTTTATATTTTTAGCAATATATTGACTAATTTTTCATCATAATGACTATTGGTTATAAGCTGAAAACAAAGGAATATTGATCAATAAATATAGGAAAGTAATGAGGATAACAATCATAAAATTAGTGATACTGAAAATTCATCTTCAGATTTTCAATGGAGAAGTTATTTGATGAATCAATTGAAAAATCTTATGCATGTGTGTATGCTGAGTTGCTTCAGTCATGTCCCACTCTTTTCAACCCCATGGATTATAGCCCAACAGGCTCCTCTCCATGGTATTTTCCAGGCAAGAATACTGGAGAGGGTTGAGATTTCCTTCTCCAGGGGATCTTTCCTAACCAGGGATCGAAGCTATGTCTCATATTTACTGAATTGGCATTTTCTTTACCACTAGCATCACCTGGGAAGCGCCTAAAAAAAAATCTCTTCTTGAAATCACACAAAAAAAGTTGCAGTAACTTTGTGTGATGTATGATAAACTGAATTGGTATAAAAATATTTTATTTCTGATGTTTCCTTAAAAGTGCAATCATTTATATTATGATCCTATTTATTCCTATAAGATTTTTATAGAGAACATCAATGTTTTTCCAGAAAGTAAAAACAAGGTTAAGAAGAAATAAACAGGACCATAATATCAGTTCAGTTCAGTTGCTCAGTCATGTCTGACTCTTTGCAACCCCATGGACTGCATCATGCCAGGATTCCCTGTCTATCACCAACTCCCAGAGCTCACTCAAACTCATGTCCATTGAGTCGGTGATGGCATCCAACCATCTCAACCTCTGTCGTCCCCTTGCCTTCCCACCTTCAATTTTCCACAGCATCAGGGTCTTTCCAAATGAGTCAGTTCTTCGCATCAGGTGGCCAAAGTATTGGAGTTTCAGCTTCAGCATCAGTCCTTCCAATGAACATTCAGGACTGATTTCCTTTAGGATGGACTGGTTTGATCTCCTTGCAGTCCAAGGGACTCTCAAGAGTCTTCTCCAACACCACAGTTCAAAAGCATCCATTCTTCGGTGCTCAGCCTTCTTTACAGTCCAACTCTCACATCCACACATGACTACTGGAAAAACCATAGCTTTGACTACATGGACCTTTGTTGGCAAAGTAATGTCTCTGCTTTTTAATATGCTGTCTAGGTTGGTCATAACTTTTCTTCCAAGGAGCAAGCATCTTTTAATTTCATGGCTGCAGTCATCATCTGCAGTGATTTTAGAGCCCAAATATGCTACTGGAGATCAGTGGAGAAATAATTCCAGAAAGAATGTAGAAACAGAGCCAAAGAAAAAACAATACCCAATTGTGGATGTGACTGGTGATGGAAGTAAAGTCCGGTGTCACATAGGAACCTGGAATGTTAGGTCCATGAATCAAGGCAAATTGGAAGTGGTCAAACAGGAAATGGCAAGAGTGAACTAAAATGGACCAGAATGGGTGAATTTAACTCAGATGACCATTATATCTACTACTGTGGGCAAGAATCCCTTAGAAGAAATGGAGTAGCCATCATGGTCAACAAGAGAGTCCGAAATGCAGTACTTGGATGCAAACTCAAAAACGACAGAATCATCTCTGTTCATTTCCAAGGCAAACCACTCAATATCACAATAATCTAAGTCTATGCCCCGACTAATAATGCTGAAGAAGCTGAAGTTGAATGGTTCTATGAAGACCTATAAGACCTTCTAGAACTAACACCCCAAAAAGATGTCTTTTTCATTATAGGGGACTGGAATGCAAAAGTAGGAAGTCAAGAAATACCTGGAGTAACAGGAAAATTTGGCCTTGGAGTACAGAATAAAGTAGGGCAAAGGCTAATAGAGTTTTACCAAGAGAACACACTGGTCATAGCAAACACCTTCTTCCAACAACACAAGAGAAGACTCTACACATGGACATCACCAGATGGTCAACACTGAAATCAGATTGATTATATTCTTTGCAGCCAAAGATGGAGAAACCCTATATAGTCACCAAAAACAAGACTGGGAGCTGACTGTGGCTCAGATCATGAACTCCTTATTGCCAAATTCAGACTGAAATTGAAGAAAGTAGGGAAAACCACTAGACCATTCAGGTATGACCTAAATCAAATCCCTTATGATTATACAGTGGAAGTGAGAAATAGAATTAAGGGACTAGATCTGACAGACAGAGTGCCCGATGAACTATGGATGGAGGTTCACGACATTATGCAGGAGGCAGGGATCAAGACCATCCCCAAGAAAAAGAAATGCAAAAAAGGCCAAATGGTTGTCTGAGGAGGCCTTATGAATAGCTGAGAAAAAAAAGAGAAGTGAAAGGCAAGGGAGAAAAGGACCATAATATAAATCAGTGCATTTTTAAGGAGACATTGAAAAAAAATATTTTATATCAATTCACTTTATCCTGCATCATTTAAAGTTATTACAACTTTAAAAATTATTTTTGTAATTTCTAGAAAAAGAGTTTGGAGCTTTTTCCTTTTTGTAGTGAAAAGTGCAGAGTGAAAAGGGGTGTAAGCCTGGCCCCGTCCCTGCTTGCACAGTCCTCATCACTCTGAACCTCAGGATCACCCCACCAGTTATGTAAGGGCTCAAGAATCTCTGAATTTTTCTGCTTTATGGCCACACTGTTCTGCAACATGTACCTGGGCACAAAGAGCACATTGAATTAGGGTCCAAATGGTCTTCATTAAGGCAAACAAAACCAGCACAGAGACCCTGCCTGTCCGCTTTGTTTGCTTTACTAGAGTCTATAAACATGGGATGATAACCAAGGGCCCGGCTGATGGGTCTCCAATCTTTTAACAGCCTTTGGGTGCTGGCTGGAGCCCTGCAGTCTGCTGGATGGCTGACTGCTGGCCTCAGAGTGCAGCCCTGGGTTACAGGGCTTCTCACCCATGAACTCCAGCCAGGTCTCCTCCTTCCTTCTCCTCCCTTACCAGTCCCTCTTCCACACTCTGTTACTGGGGGTACTTCCCTCCCCTGCAGCTGGGGTGCCAGGGAACTGAGCAGACAGCAGCCTCCATCTCAGGGTGAACAGCTGGCAGGACAGGAGGTGCCAAGTACAGGGCAGCTGCTCTGAGCATGAAACCCAGAGTGAGACCCAGCCCAGGAGGCCAAGTCGAGCTGCAGCGAGTCATGACGGATGGATGGGGATGTTTATAGAGTTCGCACCTCCAGGGCATCACACTGTAATAGGGCGGTCGCTGTGTACGGGTCACCTGTAATGTCAGCACCACCCTGCGGCCAGCGTGGGGATGGCGCTTTACCTGTTAGGTGGCCCTGACGTCATTGCTCCAGCCTCGCACCCTCCTCGGGAGAGATCACAGCTGCCCATCAGGAAACCACAGCTTGGGAGTCTGAGGACACCCACCGAAGCTTCAGTCAAGTCTTCTGTCTTGAGACCGCACAGGACCATCCTCTCTCAGCCTTCCTGCTTGATAAACATGATGTCATGGCGAGTCCAGGTCACCACACTGTGCTCTGCCCTTGAGCTGCTGCCGCCTGGACCCAAGTGCTGGGACCTTTCTACCCAGGGCCATGCAGGGTCTCTCCTACCACGGATGCTCCGGTGTCTGGACTGTTGCATTCTGCCCTGATGCCCTGGAGAGAGGCGAGTTTTAGCTACATCTTCATCTTGCTCTTCCTCACATTTCGGACACCCCACTGCCTCCTGCCTGGCAGAGCTTGACTCAGGATCTCTTGTATCTTTCCTGTTTCCTCTATTCGGTTACATTCAGTCCGTCCGACTCTTTGTGACCATGGACTGCGGCACTCCGGGCCTCCCTGTCCTTCACCATCTCCTAGAGTTTGCTCAAACTCATGTCCATCGAGTCAGTGATGCCATCCAATCATCTCATTTTCTGTCGGCCCCTTCTCCTCCTGCCTTCAGTCTTTCCCAGCATCAGTCTTTTCCAATGAGCCAGTTCCTCTGTTAGGAAGAGTGATGCGTGTTCAACAGGGCCTCAACACCCACGCTTTCCCTCCCACACGGCTGCCTTTGTGTTCTGAACTTATTTAATTATGTATGTATGTATTTTTGGCTGC
The DNA here is from genome assembly GCF_032405125.1 of Capricornis sumatraensis. Lineage (NCBI taxonomy): Eukaryota > Metazoa > Chordata > Mammalia > Artiodactyla > Bovidae > Capricornis > Capricornis sumatraensis. The sequence continues at coordinate 248,542,802 of NC_091069.1, read as the reverse complement.
GCTGGGTCTCTGTTGCTGTGCGTGGGCCTGCTCTTCGTGGGGCGCACCGGCTTCTCATTGCAATGGCTTCTCCTGTTGTGGGGCACAGGCTCAAGAGCCCACAGGCTTCCGTCGCTGTGGCTCAGGGGTTCTGAAGCACAGGCTCAATAGTTGTGGTGCTCAGGCTTAGTTGTTCCACATCATGTATGATCTTCCCAGACCAGGGATCGAACCCAAGTCCCCTATACTCGCAGGCTGATTCTTAGCACCTGGACCACCAGAGAAGTCCTGAATTTATTTTTGAAATCAGCATATTCACCTGATATGCATAATCCTTCCTAACATAAAGAATATGGAAAAGAATGCATATATATGTATAACTGAATCACTTTGCTGTACAGTAGAAATTAACACAATCTTGTAGATCAACTATATACTTCAATTAAGTAATTTTTTTAAAAAATGAGTTTGGGGGATGATAACAGCTTCCATGTATGCAAATCAATGTTGGATTAATTTAATTATTCACAAAAGTCTAGGGGTTATTCACCTTTATTCAGATGGAATTAATAGGAATACATTTAATAGAAAACAAAGCACAAAGCTGGCTGTAGACCCTCTTCGATTAATTTCAGGAGGAAAAAATTCTAGGGTGAAATTAAACCTCTAGACAATGTTACAACATTTCAACACACATGACCACATAAAGAAAGTGAAAGTGTTAGTTGCTCAGTCATGTCTGACTCTTTGCGACCCCCTAGACTGTAGCTCACCAGGCTCCTCTGTCCATGGGATTCTCCAGGCAAGAATACTGGAATGGGTAGCCACTCCCTTCTCCAGGAGGTCTTCCCTACCCAGGGATTGAACCCAGGTCTCCTGCATTGCAGGCACATTTTTTTTACCATCTGAGCCACCACGGAAGCCCTAAGTAAAAGTAGAGAAATACGGACTATGGTAAAATAAATAAACTGTTGTATCATGTGTACTTTTAAAGATATAAGCCACTTGGAGTTCCATGGAGTTCTTCATGTCCTGTTAACCATTTACTTAATAGCAGACCCCCACCCCACATTCTAACGATAAAGTTCCTTCCTAACACTTGGAGCCGCTGGAGGGCAGCAGCTACAGAAGAAGGGACACCGAGTGGATTCCGTAGTGAGGTGTCTGGCTTTGAAGTCACGCTGCTCCCTTCATGACCACAGCTTCCTTATCAGCTGCAACCGGATCATCGTCCTCCTTTGGGACCTCCCACAATATATGGGCTAAAGGCTGTGCACACAATGGATGTTTAGTAAATATTGACTGATTATTCTTTGTTCAATAATGTATCAGTGTGTGGGAGTTGAACAAATATTAACATTTTGGTAAAACTCCTCAAGACAGGCAAACATAAGCTATCATGTGACTGCTATGGATTATGAATCATCTATTAATGAACCTTGGTTCTAGCTTCTTTCCATTTAATATGTGAAACAGGTCTATTTTGGGTCTTGAGAACTTCTGAGCCCCTTTATAACTGAGAGCTACTTGTAGAGAGGCATTGGCTGTTGAGGTCAGTTCTGACCTGTTGACATTGCCATTCTTGGTGGTCTCACAGAGCTTTAAATTTCCCGGTGGACTGAATTCTTAATGAGGTGAATATATTAGAGCAGGGGAAAAGCAGTTTTTGAAACTCTGGAATGATGGTGAGCAAGGAAGATCAACCTGAGATAAGCTTGCTTCAAACCCAGCAAATGTCCAAATGGCACCTTAGCACAAACCAGTTAGAATCCCTCTGAGCAACAGCCCTGGAGAGGTACCAACTGTGAGGACTTCTCCCCACAGAGAAAGCTCCTTTCCCCTGTGTAGACCGCTTCAACGGATCCCTGGGAGATTCCAGTCTGGGTAATTGATATGGTGTCTTTGAAGTCTTGATGGTCCGCTATGGTCTTGCTTTTGGCGACATGTATCTTACGGGATGGATTTGCTTTCAATGCTTTCTGAATTTCTTAAAAACTATTCTCTACATAGTTGAGTTGACAATTGTCGGGGATGTGGTGGAAAGAGCCAGGAGTGAGATGTGGCTGCATTTTTATGAGATGTACCTTGGGGCGTCCCTGATAGCTCAGTTGGTAAAGAACCCACCTCCAATGCAGGAGACCAGATTCCTGGTCAGGAAGATCCCCTGGAGAAGGGACAGGCTACCCACTCCAATAGTCTTGGGCTTCCTCTGTGCCTCAGCTGGTAAGAAACCCCCCTTCATAGCGGGAGACCTGGGTTTGATCCCTGCTTTGGGAAGACTCACTTGGAGAAGGGGAAGGCTACCCACTCCAGTATTCTGGCCTGGAGAATTCCATGGACTGTTTAGCCCAGTGGATCACAAGAGTCGGACATGACTGAGCGACTTTCACTTTCACATGTTACCTTCAATTGGGACCATTTTTATCCTGCATTGTAGTGAAAAATCTAATCGGACATTTGTTCGCTCTGCTGGAACCACATGCTCTTTGAACAAATTAGTGGGTCATTCCTGTGAAGTAGGAAACATTTCCTTTAGCTTATTTTCACTGATGTACTTTGAGGTGAAGGATGAGATAGTGCATGATGGTTGTGGTGGTGGGGTGTCACACTGAGAGCGCTTTTGATCCAAGCATTCATCATACAAAACATGGTCACTTACTAGTCACTTCCCCACGGGGTTGCCAAGTCACATCCTTTCCCACCCAGCGACACAGCCAGGTCTTCATACTTAGTGATTTTGGCAAATCTCCTAGTAGAGAAAGTTGGGATTCCACTGCAGAAGCCCAGGGACCTAGGAATTCAAGTAAGTAAACTTGAAGTGACTTGGGACTTCTATTTACGCTTAAACTGGATGCTGGGTGCGATTTCATTGGTCCCTTTCCTCATTCCTGTGCAGATAAACCTCTTTGATCTTGGCTGAGCATCTAGAATGAAATGTTCAAATGACTCCACAAGCTAGGTCCCCAGGATTCTGACCGCAAGCCTTGGTGCCAGTTTCTCCCAAGTCTGCTCACTCTTATACCCTCCTCCCCCTGCTTCCTGGACCACTCTATTTATTTGGATATATTTAATGAAAAATTCAAGCTGCCATATTTCAAGCCCCTTTGCTTAAATAAACAGTAGGTAATGTTATGGTTATTTATATGTGTGTGCCACCCAGATTTATCCACTTTCAACTTTGCTTCTATTTCCCTTGACACCCTCTTTTTATAAAAAGAAATAAAACAATAAAGGTGCCCTTGACACCTTCTTTTTATAAAAAGAAATTAAACAATAAAGGTGCCCTCTCTTTCCATCCTTTCCCCTCTCTCCCCAGAGTAGACTGCTATTCTAAAGTCAGTGTATACATTGGAAGGGTTGATGCTGAAGCTGAAGCTCCAATACTTTGGTCACCTGATGCAAAGAATCAACTCATTGGGAAAGACCCTGATGCTGGGAAAGATTGAAGGCAAAGGAGAATAAGGTGGCAGAGGATGAGATGGTTATATAGCATCAGTGACTCAATGGACATGAATTTGAACAAACTCCAGGAGATAGTGAAGGACAGGGAAGCCTGGGATGCTGTAGTCCGTAGAGTTGCAAAGAGTCAGACACAACTTAGTGACTGAACAACAACAACATTACTCTCATCACGTCCATAAGCAATAAAGAGTATTTGTTGTTTTCAAAATAATCAGAAATGGGACTCCAATAGGCAGTTTTTCATCTTATATTTTATAGCTAACATATGCAATTTATTTATATTGAAAATATGTCTGGTTCATTTAATTTAACATAGACTGCATTCCCCTACTGATAGGCAATTAGGTATATTATTCTCAGTTCCTTCCTGTTGAGACAACACGGAGTTGCTCAGTTTCCTAGGTATTGCCCAAATGCTTGCCAAGGTGAATGTGTCAGTTATGCCCGCACCAACTTTAAGCAAGAGTTCTTAATTCTCTATACTCTTATCAGCATTTCGTGATATGTTGTTCTAATGTGAGTTTATTTTGTCTCGTGAGTGAGGTGGAGCCTTTTCCACATCCTTATTGACTACTTAGGTTTCCCTTACTGTAAATTTCCTATCTATGTCAGCAGTGCCTTCATAATTTGTGCTATTTTAGAAAATCCTGAGAAATCTTGGCAACAACGAAGTTATGAGACAAAGCTCGTATAAAAAATCAATGAAGGTTTTATATATTAGACACAAGCATTTGGAAATAAAGACCGTCATCTGTGAATAAAGACAACTCTATTCTTTTGCAATTTCTATGATTTTTTCCCTTGCCTTATTACATTTTCTAGAACCACCATCATAATATTAAATAGAAGTGGAGAGACTGAGAATTCTTTCCTTGGTCCCAGTCTTAGGGGGAGAATGTCCAGTATTTCACCATAAGGTATGATGTTAGTTGTGGGATTTATTTTGTAGACACGGTTTATCAGCTTGAGAATTTTCACTTCTATTTACTCCTAGTTGCTGAGAATTTCTATCATGTTCAGGTGTGAATTTTGTTAAATGCCTTTTATGCTTTTATTCAAATGATTGCATGTTTTTTATTTTCATTTTTTGATTAATGTGATACATTTTTTGATGCTAAATCTACCTTGTTTTCCTCAGATAAAGCCATCTGCATTCTGATATCTTATTGTTTTTGTATCTTGCTGGATTCACTTTACTAATATTTTGTTAGGCATTTTTGAATCTATGTTCATAATGATCTTTCATAATTCATAATTTATTTGTCAGGCTTGAGTATTAGGCTCATGCTGGCTCCATAAAATGAGTTGACAAGTATTTCCTCCTTATCATTTTTTTTCCCTAAGTTTGCATAAGATTAGAGTTCTTTCTTTAATAGAATGCAGTAGTGAAATCCCTGGAGCCTGAAACTTTCTTTGTATTAATAGGAAGATTTTTGATAGTAATTCAGAAAGTCTAATAGAAACAGGGATATATTGATTTTCTATTTATTCTTGAAAATAGAATAATTTTGGTAAATTGTGTTTTTCACCGAATTTGTCACTTGTTGGTTTTAATATTAATTATATTATTCTGAAGATTACCTATTTTTTTCCTTTTAATGTCTATACAACTATAGTAATAGCTCAGTTCTTCTCTTTAATTTTTTTTTCATCAACCTAGAGGTTTATCTTTTTTTTTTTTTTAATCTTTCAAAGGTTGTTAATTATTTTATCTTGTTCTTTTCTCTGTTTCATTTCTGTTAGATATTTTGATACTGCCCCACAGGTACTGAAGGCTTTGGTATTTTTTAAACTTTCTTTGTTCTCTGTTCTTCAAATAGGATAAGTAACCTTGCTCTATCTTTAAGCTGACTGACTTATTCCTCTGTTATCTTCATTTTGCTCTTAAGATCATCCAATAAGTTTTGATCACACATATTGGAGTTTTCAGTTCTAGAATTTTTGTCAATTTTTTAAAACTGTATTCTTTCCTTCCTTCCTTTCTTCTACCGTTTCTCACTTTTCAAACATTCCTCAAGCAAATTAAGATTGCTGTTTTAAAATCTTTATCTGATTGTTACATCTTAGTTCAGTTCAGTTCAGTTGCTCAGTCGTGTCTGACTCTTTGCAACCCCATGAATCGCAGCATGCCAGGCCTCCCTGTCCATCACCAACTCCCGGAGTTCACTCAGACTCACATCCAGTGATGCCATCCAGCCATCTCATCCTCAGTCGTCCCCTTCTCCTCCTGCCCTCAATCCCTCCCAGCATCAGAGTCTTTTCCAATGAGTCAACTCTTCGCATGAGGTGGCCAGAGTACTGGAGTTTCAGCTTTAGCAGCATTCCTTCCAAAGAAATCCCAGGGCTGATCTCCTTCAGAATGGACTGGTTGGATCTCCTTGCAGTCCAAACTCTCAAGAGTCTTCTCCAACACCACAGTTCAAAAGCATCCATTCTTCGGCGCTCAGCCTTCTTCACAGTCCAACTCTCACATCCATACATGACCACTGGAAAAACCATAGCCTTGACTAGACGGACCTTAGTCGGCAAAGTAATGTCTCTGCTTTTGAATATACTATCTAGATTGGTCATAACTTTTCTTCCAAGGAGTAAGCGTCTTTTAATTTCATGGCTGCAATTACCATCTGCAGTCATTTTGGAGCCCCCCAAAATAAAGTCTGCCACTGTTTCCACTGTTTCCTCATCTATTTCCCATGAAGTGATGGGACTGGATGCCATGATCTTCGTTTTCTGAATGTTGAGCTTTAAGCCAACTTTTTCTCTCTCCTCTTTCACTTGCATCAAGAGGCTTTTTAGTTCCTCTTCACTTTCTGCCATAAGGGTGGTATTATCTGCATATCTGAGGTGATTGATATTTCTCCCAGCAATCTTGATTCCAGCTTGTGTTTCTTCCAGTCCAGTGTTTCTCATGATGTACTCTGCATATAAGTTAAATAAGCAGGGTGACAATATACAACCTTGATGTACTCTTTTTCCTATTTGGAACCAGTCTGTTGTTCCATGTCCAGTTCTAACTGTTGCTTCCTGACCTGCATACAGATTTCTCAAGAGGCAGGTTAGGTGGTCTGATATTCCCATCTCTTTCAGAATTATCCACAGTTGATTGTGATCCACACAGTCAAAGGCTTTGGCATAGTCAATAAAGCAGAAATAGATGTTTTTCTGGAACTCTCTTGCTTTTTCCATGATCCAGCGGATGTTGGCAATTTGATCTCTGGTTCCTCTGCCTTTTCTAAAACCAGCTTGAACATCAGGGAGTTCACGGTTCATGTATTGCTGAAGCCTGGCTTGGAGAATTTTGAGCATTACTTTACTAGCATGTGAGATGAGTGCAATTGTGCGGTAGTTTGAGCATTCTTTGCCATTTCCTTTCTTTGGGATTTGAGTGAAAACTGACCTTTTCCAGTCCTGTGGCCACTGCTGAGTTTTCCAAATTTGCTGGCATACTGAGTGCACCACTTTCACAGCACCATCTTTCAGGATTTGAAAGAGCTCATCTGGAATTCCATCACCTCCACTAGCTTTGTTCGTAGTGATGCTTTCTAAGGCCCACTTGACTTCACTTTTCAAGATGTCTGGCTCTAGATTAATGATCACATCATCATGATTATCTGGGTAGTGAAGATCTTTTCTGTACAGTTCTTCTGTGTATTCTTGCCACCTCTTCTTAATATCTTCTGCTTCTGTTAGGTCCATACCATTTCTGTCCTTTATCGAGCCCATCTTTGCATGAAATGTTCTCTTGGTATCTCTAATTTTCTTGAAGATATCTCTAGTCTTTCCCGTTCTGTTGTTTTCCTCTATTTCTTTGCATTGATTGCTGAAGAAGGCTTTCTTATCTCTTCTTGCTATTCTCTGGAACTCTGCATTCAGATGCTTATATCTTTCCTTTTCTCCTTTGCTTTTCACCTCTCTTCTCTTCACAGCTATTTGTAAGGCCTCCCCAGACAGCCATTTTGCTTTTTTGCATTTCTTTTCCATGGGGATGGTCTTGATCCCCGTCTCCTGTACAATGTCACGAACCTCATTTCATAGTTCATCAGGCACTCTATCTATCAGATCTAGGCCCTTAAATCTATTTCTCACTTCCACTGTATAATCATCAGGGATTTGATTAAGTGCAGGCAGCTGTGAGAGCCGGCACACTAAGCACAGGTGGCTGCGAGAGGAGCTACCCCACGTCCGAAGTCAGGGGCAGTGGCCTAGAGTGCCAGGCTGCCACGGCGCAGGAACCGCCGAGAGGAGCTACCCTGTGTCCAAGGTCAGGGGCGGCCGGGAAGAGACACCCTGCGTCCGAGGTCAGAGGTGGCGGCTGGGAGGAGCTATCCTGCGTCCAAGGTCAGGGGTGGCCAGGAGAAGCCACCTGGCACCCGAAGCCAGGGACGGTGACCCTGAGGAGCCACCCCGAGCCTGAGGCCAGGGCCGGCGGCCGGGAGGAGCATCCCTAGGAGCGGTGAGGAGGGCCGCAGGAGGGCCTAGAGGAGCTATCCCACGTTGAAGGTCAGGAACGGCAGTGATAAGGAGATACCCCTCATCCAAGGTAAGGAGCAGTGGCTGTGCTTTGCTGGAGCAGCCGTGAAGAGATACCCCACGCCCAAGGTAAGAGAGATGCAAGTAAGATGGCAGATGTTGCAAGAGGGCATCAGAGGGCAGACACACTGACACCATACTCACAGAAAACTAGTCAATCTAATCACACTAGGACCACAGCCTTGTCTAACTCAATGAAACCAAGCCATGCCTGCGGGGCAACCCAAGACAGGCGGGTCATGGTGGAGAGGTCTGACAGAGCGTGGTCCACTGGAGAAGGGAATGGCAAGCCACTTCAGTATTCTTGCCTTGAGAACCCCATGAACAGAAGGAAAAGGCAAAATGATAGGATACCAAAAGAGGAACTCCCCAGGTCAGTAGGTGCTCAATATGCTACTGGAGATCAGTGGAGAAATAACTCCAGAAAGAATGAAGGGATGGAGCCAAAGCAAAAACAATACCCGGTTGTGGATGTGACTGGTGATGAAAGCAAGATCCGATGCTGTAAAGCGCAATATTGCACAGGAACCTGGAATGTCAGGTCCATGAATCAAGGCAAATTGGAAGTGGTCAAACAAGAGATGGCAAGGATGAACGTCGACATTCTAGGAATCAGCGAACTGAAATGGACTGGAATGGGTGAATTTAACTCAGATGACCATTACATCTACTACTGCAGGCAGGAATCCCTCAGAAGAAATGGAGTAGCCATCATGGTCAACAAAAGAGTCTGGAATGCAGTACTTGGATGCAATCTCAAAAACTACAGAATCATCTCTGTTCGTCTCCAAGGCAAACCATTCAATATCACAGTTATCCAAGTCTATGCCCCAACCAGTAATGCTGAAGAAGCTGAAGTTGAACGGTTTTATGAAGACCTACAAGACCTTTTAGAACTAACACCCAAAAAAGATGTCCTTTTCATTATAGGGGAGTGGAGTGCAAAAGTAGGAAGTCAAGAAACACCTGGAGTAACAGGCAAATTTGGCCTTGGAATGCGGAATGAAGCAGGGCAAAGACTAATAGAGTTTTGCCAAGAAAATGCACTGGTCATAGCAAACACCCTCTTCCAACAACACAAGAGAAGACTCTACACATGGGCATCACCAGATGGTCAACACCGAAATCAGATTGATTCTATTCTTTGCAGCCAAAGATGGAGAAGCTCTATACAGTCAACAAAAACAAGACCAGGAGCTGACTGTGGCTCAGATCATGAACTCCTTATTACCAAATTCAGACTCAAATTGAAGAAAGTAGGGAAAACCACTAGACCATTCAGGTATGACCTTGTTACGTCTGGGTCATCCCAATTTGATTGGTTTGATTGATTGATTCTTCAGAATGCATGACACATTTCTGTTTCTTTGTCTTTCAGTAATTTTGCTTAAGCTCCAATACTTTGGCCACCTGATGCCAAGAACTGACTCATTGGAAAAGACCCTGATGCTGGGAAAGATTGAAGGCAGGAGAAGAAGGGGATGACAGAGGATGAGATGGTTGGATGGCATCATTAACTCAATGGACATGAGTTTGAGCAAGTTCCAGGAGTTGGTGATGGGCAGGGAAGCCTGGTGTGCTGCAGTCCATGGGGTCGAGAAGAGTTGGACATGACTGAGTGATTGAACTGAACTGATTTTTGGATTATATGCAGGATAATATACTATTAAGTTGTGGAGAATCTAGATTCTGTTATATCCCCCTGAAGAGTGTTATATTTGCTTGTTTGTATGTTTGCTTGTTTCAACAGGCCATCTGCTTGGCTGGAGTCAAACCTCAAACTCTTCCTCTTGGGTGGCACTCAAACCTCAGTTCTTTTTATCTTTAGCTGATGTGCGTCCTGTGTACACACGGATCAATGAAAGTGAAAGTGATAGTCGCTCAGTCGTGTCTGACTCTTTGTGATACCATGAACTGTAGCCCACCAGGCTCCTCTGTCCACGGGGTTCTTCAGGCAAGATACTGGAGTGGGTGACTGTTGCCTTCTCCAGAGGATGTTCCCTTCTCCAGGGGATTGTGCCAACCCAGGGATTGAACCTAGGTCTCCCACATTGCAGGCATATTCTTTACCATCTGAGCCGCAGGGAAACCCACATAGTTCAGAGGTCAGATCAAAATTTGAAAAGGGTTTTTAAACATATTCGAGTTTGGGGTTCTCCCTCTGCGATTCTCTTCTTTCTAGGATTTCTCCTTCACTTCCCAGAAGCTGAGCTTGTCTTGTTCACTGTATGCTAGTTGTTTAGGCTAGAAAGACTGTAGACTTTCTGTTGGGGTTTTAGCCACCACTAGACAGGAACAAGAGATCAAATTGCCAACATCCACTGGATCATCGAAAAAGCACGAGTTCCAGAAAAACATCTACTTCTGCTTTATTGACTATGCCAGAGTGTTATGACTGTGTGGATCACAAAAAAATGATGGAAAATTCTTAAAGAGATGGGAATACCAGACCACCTGACCTGCCTCCTGAGAAATCTGTATGCAGGTCAGGAGGCAACAGTTAGAACTGGACATGGAACAACAGACTGGTTCAAAATTGGGACAGGAGTACATCAAGACTGTATTTACCTTATATGCAAAGTATATCATGCAAAATGCCAGGCGGGATGAAGCACAAGCTGGAATCAAGATTGCCGGGAGAAATATCAATAACCTCAGATATGCAGATGACACCACTCTTCTGGCAGAAAGTGAAGAAGAACTAAAGAACCTTTGATGAAAGTGAAAGAGGAGAGTGAAAAGTTGGCTTAAAACTCAACATTCAGGAAACTAAGATCATGGCATCCAGTCCTATCACTTCATGGCAAATAGATGGAGAAATAATGGAAACAGTGACATACTTTATTTTTTTGGGCTCCAAAATGACCGCAGATGGTGATTGCAGCCATAAAATTAAAAGACGCTTGCTCCTTGGGAGAAAAGCTATGACCAATTTAGACAGCATATTAAAAAGCAGAGATATTACTTTGCCAATAGAAGTCCGTCTAGTCAAAGCTTTGGTTTTTTCCAGTAGTCACGTATGGATGTGAAAGCTGAACTATAAAGAAAGCTGAGCATTTAAGAATAATTACTGCTTTTGAACTGTGATGCTGGAGAAGACTCTTGAGAGTCTCTTGGACTGCAAGGAGATCCAACCAGTCCATCCTAAAGGAAATCAGTCCTGAATATTCATTGGAACTACTGAAACTGAAACTCCAATACTTTGGCCACCTCATGTGAAAAGCTAACTCATTTGAAAAGACCCTAATGCTGGGGAAAATTGAAGGTGGGAGGTGAAGGGGATGACAGAAGTTGAGATGGTTGGATGGGATCACTGACTCATTGGACATGAGTTTGAGTAAGCTCCAGGAGTTGGTGATGGACAGGGAAGCCTGGCGTGCTGCAGTCCGTGGGGTCACAAAGACTCGGACGTGACTGCACGACTGAACTGAACTGAACTGAAGACAATATCAACCATGGCCTACCCTCAGGCAAATCCATAAAGAGGACAAATTCACTTCACTCCCTTTCCTGTCTTCCAGTTGTCGATGCCCCTCTAGGATCTTGCAGAGTGTTTTTGTTTTGTTTTTCACTCCCCAATGCCTTCAGATTATTGTTTTTATTTTCCAGAGTTTCCATTATTATTGCAGGAGGGTTGGGTCTGGTATGAGGTTGTTGCTTGTCTATATTTTCTTTTTAATACTGTCAGGCTTACGTTCACTTTGGGGCTTTTAATTCATCTGGAAATATGTTAGTGGACTGTAAGTTGTAAATCTAAATCTGCCTTTTTCTCAAGATGGTTAATTAAGAGATGCTTAGTGTTGCGATACAGGCATCTAAATTTATCTTTCTTTCTAATATGGATAACTGGTTGTCCTGACCAGGTACTCTGCTGTCCTTTCTTTCCCCATCATATAAAGTATGTTTCTGTTATTATCCAAATTTCTTACGTAAGTGGTCTATTTCTATTTCTGTTCTGCTCCAGCTGTTTATGGTTCCATCACTGTGCCAAAACTTCTTTGCTTTAAACACAATTTATGGATAATCTGATTGGATAGATGCTTCTACTCTTTCTCTTCTTCTTTTTACTGCTTGTTTTTAAAGACGTTTCACTGGGTATCTTTGGCTATTTACCTTTCATATAAATTCTATGATCAATTTGTGGTGTTTCATAAAAATCTCCCTTTGGAATTTTGATTAAAAGTACATTAAATCTGTAGTTTAATTTTGAAAAAAAAAATGGCTCTCTTTAAAATCTGGTCTTCTCTACAAGTGGTGTTGGGTAAGCTGGACAGCTACATGTAAACCAATGAACCAGAGGCAAGCCATGGCGGTCCAGGGGAACTCTATGCTTCCCTCTAGGGCTTGTGCAAGAAGTGTGAACTCTTGAGGTGTGACAGACACCCTAGAGCTCATGATATCACTCATGACATCACCACATTTCCAGGGGATGAGAAGAGTCCTTGCTGAGCTGGCAGGGACAAGCATCGCCAGCATCAGAGTAATGGCAATTTAGGAATCCCTAAGAGCCCGCAAAGCAGCCCCTGAGACAGCGAGTTTGTTTTAAACATCTGATGGGTGCAGAAAGAGTGGAGGCACCAGAGAAAACTCAGTTCAGGAAGAATTGCCTTAACCCACCTTTCCCTGCCCTGCCCCGCCCAGGTTGCCTACCCTTGTAGGAGCAAGTCAGAAGAGGAGGGATTAACATTTCCATTCCGGCTAACTTCAAACATATGTTAAAGTGGAGATGATAGTTTAATGAGGCCCCATGTGCCCATCAGGTAAATTCAACAATGATCAATTTACTGCTAATCTTGTCTTATCTTTACCCACCCCATCTATTTCTCCCTCCTGGATTATTTTGAAGAAATGTACATACAGATACACACTCATAAATCTATAACACAATTATGCTACCATTATTTCCTTTATAGCACTGAATGAAATTGAGTACAGAATTATGATGATTGCATGGAACCAGAAGCTTCATTTCCTGACAACTACATTTCATGACTTTAGGGATCATGGGATCACCTGAGTTTTCATCTCAAAAGGAAAAGAAACTGTCCCCACTGAATGCACGGTGTAAACAAGACACTTAATGAAATCCCACGAGCCCTGCTATTCAGCCCACTGACTACTGACAAGGACCTGCAATGGTCTGAATGTTTGTGGCCCTCCCAGACTCAAGCATTGGAAACCCAACACTCCAAGTGATGGCTTTGGGGAGGTGATGAGGTCATGTGGGTGGAGCTCCCATGAACGGGGTCAGTGCCTGATAGACAAAACTCCAGAGGCCTCCCACCATGTGAAGCACAGATGACTCGGCAAGAATTCTCATCTATGAACTAGGAAGATGGTCCTCCAGAGAAGACCATGCTGGTGCCGTGATCCTGCCCTTCCTGAATCCAGTTGTTCAGTCACTAATCGTGTCTTATTCTCCCTCCCCATGGACTGCAGCACGCCAGGCCTCCCTGTCCTTCACTGTCTCCCAGAGTCTTCACATCAGGTGGCCAAAGTGTTGGAGTTTCAGCTTCAGCATCAGTCCTTCCAATGAATATTCAGGGTTGATTTCCTTTAGGATAGACTGGAGGGATCTCCTTGCAATCCAAGGGACCCTCAAGAGTCTTCTCCAACACCACAGTTCTAAAGCATCAATTCTTTGGCACTCAGCTCTTTTTATGGTCCAACTCTCACATTCATACATGACTACTGGAAAAACCATAGCTTTGACTATACGGACCTTTGTTGGCAAAGTAATATCTCTGCTTTTTATTATGCTGTCTAAGTTGATCATGGCTTTTCTTCCAAGGAGGAAGCATCTTTTAATTTTGTGGCTGCAGTCACCACCCAGAGAGATTTTGGAGCCCAAGAAAATAAAGTCTGCCACTGTTTCCACTGTTTCCCCATCTAATTGCCATGAAATGATGGGAATGGATGCCACGATCTTCGTTTGTTGAATGTTGAGTTTTAAGCCAGCTTCTTAACTCTCCTCTTTCACTTTCATTAAAAGCCTCTTTAGTTCTTTGCTTTCTGCCATAAGGGTAGTGTCATCTGCATATTTGAGGTTATTGATATTTCTTCCAGCAATCTTGATTCTGGCTTGTGCTTCCTCCAGCCCAGCGTTTCGCATAATGTGCTCTGCATAGAAGTTAAATAAGCAGGGTGACAATATGCAGCCTTGACCTTCTCGTACTCCGTTCCCAGTTTGGAACCAGTCCATTGCTCCATGCTCAGTTCTAACCGTTGCCTCTTTATCTGCAAACAGGTTTCTCAGGAGGCAAGTACGGTGGTGAACCATGTTGGATTCATGATCTCTGAGGAAGATTTAGCTTCGGGACCAGAGGCCAGGCTTGACTGCTCGGGACTCTTGTGTGGCCGAAGTTTTACTACAGTGAAAAGGGACAGAGAAACTTCTGAACTAGACATCAGAAGGGGGCAGAGAGTACCCCACTCAGCTAGTCTTTAGCAAGGGAATTATATACTTTTTAAGTTAGCTATTACAACAAATCAAAAGAATGTCTCAAGGTTGTAAAAATTTTACCAGACCTACTCCCACAATTTACATTTTAGGATAACAGGATTAGAATTTAACAACAGAAAGATTCTACCAAATCGACTCCCACAATATACATTTTAAGGTATCAGAATTAGTCAGAAGGCTTTCAGGAAAGAGAAACTATCCTCAAGCAGGATACATTGTTGTTATATAATGCCTAGTACAGAGTTTAAATTGAGTTATTTGTTGTGTAATTATCAGTTCAGGTCTGAAAGAAAAAAAAAAACATTTTATGTGACTAAGACTAAGGAAAATAAAAGTTTGTCCTTTCCTTCTCCTTCAGAATTCCAGACCCCTATCACCTCCTCAAGAATCCTAGACCCCTCTCTCCTCCTCTGGGACCCTGGACTTCTCATCAACCTGCCTAGGAATTAACTCTCTCACCCATGTCCCCACCCCCCTTTTGTTTTAGGAGAATTATGTTGCCAAGGGAAAGGGGTATCGTTTTCATTCCATAACTACTTCCTGCTGTTAAAGGGCATCATCCCTAAATTGTTGAGGCAACATATTACTCTAAACCTCATATTGAGGGTCTCTGATCTGGGGCCCCAAATAACAGCTGGAAGAGTCTGTGGCACTCCTAGGAGCCTGGACAACCATTCCTAACTTAAAAGCTTTCAAATAGCTAGAAACAAATCCAGTTACACAGTTACAGGTGCAAGGAGCAAACAGTAAAAAGAAAACAATTAGAATTATTATGATTAAGATAGTTTTCCACCATGGGGAGCTAGTTGAGGTTTCCCAAAGTGCGGTGACTGAAGCTTCAGGAGAATCCATAGCCTGAATCATTTTGTTCATGTGTTTAGTAAAGTGAGTAACATTAGCACTCATATCTGGTATACAGGTACAACATTGGGTATGAATAATTGCACAAGCTCCTCCTTGTGTGGCTGTTAGAATATCTAAGGCCAATCTGTTTTGTAAAACCACCTTTCTAATTTGTATTTGTTCAACATTAAGGGCTGAAATAGCTTTTTGAGGATCTTGTAAAGCCTGTTGAGTAAAGTTAGAGCATCAACTCATAGCATAACATCTGTAGTTCCCAGAGAGGGAAGGAATATTGCAACCAGATAATCATACCAGTGAAATACAGACCTTGCCCAGCAAGTTTTAAGGTGTGGCAGATTAGCAGGCTTCTCTGGAAGCTCTGAAAATATGAAGCCACGAGTAAAAGGTAAACCTAGGGTGCATCTCCCTATCCAGCCAGGGGAAGCCATGCCTATAGGTAAGACCCATATATCCAATAGGTCCCGTTTGGAGCAAACCAGCGTGACTGAGGGATCCAGTCCCAATCACGTACCCGGCCAGAAAAAGGGAGGACCTGAACCGGGATTGGAAAACACAGAAATGGTTACATTGCATGTTTCTTGAGGCAAAAATCCCAGTGGTTTCCAATCATTATAATTAAGTTGTCATCTAACTTCTGGGGATGGCTGTATTTATTCCCAGCATATGGGAGCATTAGATAGTAGAGGTCCCTTTTCAGGAGTTACCCATGTGATCTCATCCCTAAAAATCAGGTAGGAAACCACCAGATCTAGACCCATTTACCTTCTTACGTGCAGCAAAACAGTCATTAAACCAAGATAACGTATAATCAAATTTGAAAGTCCCATTAGGTCCGTAGTTAAGGTACAAAGTGTTACACCAGTCCATTTTAGGATTGCTAGATATCATCAGATTAAAGAGAGGCATCACACATGATTGTTGTTGGTGAAGATATTCACAGAGTTGAAGAAAGTCTTTTCCTTGAAGTGGAGAAACCCACCATGGGACGCCTTCAACTGATGAAGAGGGGAGTGCTCTGCAGACCCAGCAATTAGACCGACTGTGGAATGCAGCGTAAGAATGAGCCCAGGACAGGAAAACATTGTCTTGAGGGTCACAAGGAAGACTCAGGACTTTTGGAGTCAGCAGAAGCAGGCCCGCATAGATCGTCAGGCCCATCTGAAAGGTAAAAGGTGGCAGCATAGACTAAAGACATATAATGACATTGTTTAGTTTCGGTCAGGGGGCCACTTTTTAACTCAAGTGTGGTGCACCCAGGAATCAATTCCTGGCACCTTGACAGCTGTGGGAGAAGAACGAATAACCTGGTAAAGGTCTTCATAGAGGGGCTCGAGAGATTGGCCTTCAGATACCAAAGTCTTTATCAGGACCTCGTGCTTAGCTCAGTGGCTTGTTTGACTCAGAGGCTGGGTCAGGAGTCATCTCCTTGGATTTCCGTAATATCTCTTGAAAGACTGAAAGCTTAGTCACATAGTTAATTCTAAGGCTTCGGGGTCTATAACAATGTCTGTGCCTAAGAAGGGTCTTCCACAGATACATTCAAAGGGGGACAGTCCTTCCATTTTAAGGGCAGTCTGAGCCCTCATTAAAGCTATGGGTAGAACTTTAAGCCAACTGCCCCGAGTCTCTTGAGTCAATTTACGCAGATGTCTCTTAATAATGTCATTAGCCTTTTCTACCTTTCCTGAAGATTGGGGTCTCCAGGAACAGTGTAAGCGATATTCTATTCCTAGAGCTTCTGACACCCCTTGAGATAGAGCAGCTTTAAAGGCAGAGCCTTTGTCACTCTGGAGGCTCCACAGCAGCCCAAACCTGGAAATAATTTCATGGATTAAAATTTTTATAACTTCCTTACTCTGCTCACTATGACAGGGAAAGGCCTCAATCCATCCAGTTAAAGTGTCTACCCAGACTTGTAAGTAAGAAAATCTGTCTTTGGAACACGAGTAAAATCAATTTCCCAGTCCTCTCCAGGATACCTCCCACTTCATTGGAACCTAGTTTTTGCTAACTTTTCAGGGACCTTGGGTGTCTCTTGGCATTGGCAGGTCGATATAAAGCCCTGACAAGGCTCCCCTTCTGGGGGCTGCCTTCAGTCATTATGAGGTACCGCAAAACCGCAGAGCAGGGCTCATCACCTGCTTCACACAGGGTGTCGTTCATTCACACAAGCACACCAAAAAGTGAAGTAAAGCAGAAAACATGTATACTGAGAAAGCAGAGAGGCCAGAGCTCTGGGTGTTCTTGCCTTGTCCTGAAGGTCCTGGACGAGCCCCCAAGATGATAGCTTAGGGTGAACGATGTCAGATTCATGATCTCTGAGGAAGATTTAGCTTCGGGACCAGAAACGAGGCTTGACCACTCAGGGCTCTTGTGTGGCTGAAGTTTCATTACAGTGAAAAGGGACAGAGAAACTTCTGACATAGACATCGGAAAGGGGTGGAGAGTACCCCCCTAGCTAGTCTTTAGCAAGGGAATTATACACTTTTTAAATTAGTTATTACAATAAATCAAAAGAATGTCTCAAGGTTATAAAAATTCTACCAGACCCACTCCCACAATTTACATTTTAGGATAACAGGATTAGAACCTAACAATGGAAAGATCCTACCAGACCCACTCCCACAATATATATTTTAAGATATTAGGATTAGTCAGAAGGCTTTCAGGAAGGAGAAACTGTCCTTAAGCAGGATACATTGCTGTTATATAATCCCTAGGACAGAGTTTAAACTGACTTGTTTGTTGTGTTATCATCAGTTCTGGGCTTAAAGAAAAAAAAAACGTTTTATGTGACTAAGACTAAGGAATGCAGAGAGAAAAAAAAGAAAAAAAACAAAAAGCCAGCTGTCCTTTCCTATTCATCGAGAATTCCAGACCCCTATCTCCTCCTCGAGAACCCCAGACCCGTCTCTTCTCTTCGGGGACCCCAGACTTCTTATCAACCTGCCTGGGAATTGACTCTGTCAGTATTCCCATCTCTTGATGAATTTTCCACAGTTTGTTGTGATCCACACAGTCAAAAGCTTTAGCGGAGTCAACGAAGCAGATATTTTTCTGGAACTCTTGCTTTTTCGATGATCCAGTGGATGTTGGCAATTTGATCTCTGGTTTCTCTAAATCCAGCTTGAACATCTGGAAGTTTTTGGTTCACATACTATGGAAGCCTGGCATGTAGAATTTTGAGTATTATTTTGCTAGCATGTGAAATGAATGCAATTGTGCAATAGTTTGAACGTTCTTTGGTGTTGTCCTTCTTTGGGATTGGAATGAAAACTGACCTTTTCCAGTCCTGTGGCCACTGCTGAGTTTTCCAACTTTGCTGGCATATTGAGTGCAGCACTTTCACAGCATCATCTTTTAGGATTTGAAATAGCTCATCTGGAATTCCGTCCCCTCCATTAGCTTTATTTGTATTGATGATTCCTAAGGCCTGCTTGACTTTGCACTCCAAGATATCTGGCTCTAGGTGAGTGATCATGCCCTCATGGTTTTCTGGGTCATTAAGATCTTTTTAAAATAGTTCTGTGTATTCTTGTCACCTCTCTTAATATCTTCTGCTTCTGTTAGGTCCATACCATTTCTGTCCTTTATCGAGCCCATCTTTGTGTGAAATGTTCCCTTGATAGCTCTAATTTTCTCAAAGAGATCTGTAGTCTTTCCCATTCCATTGTTTTCCTCTATTTCCTTGCACTGATCACTTAAAAAGACTTTCTTATCTCTCCTTGCTAATCTTTGAAACTCTGCATTCAGATGGGTATATCTTTCCTTTTCTCCTTTACCTTTTTGCTTCTTCTTTTCTCAGTATTTGTAAGAACTCCTTGGACAACCATTTTGCCTTTTTGCATTTCTTTTTCTTGGAATGGTTTTCCTTCTGTACAGTGTTAGGAAACCCCATCCATAGTTCTTCAGGCACTCTGTCCATCAGATCTAATCCTTTGAATCTATTTGTCACTTCCACTGTATAATCATAAGGGATTTGATTTAGGTCATACCTGAGTGGCCTAGTGGTTTCCCCTACTTCCTTCAATTTAAGTCTGAATTTTGCAATAAGGAGTTCATGATATGAGCCACAGTCAGCTCCCGGTCTTCTTTTGCTGACTGTTTCCAGAGCTTTAGAAAGCACCTTGTCTGTGCTCCATCAAAGTCACACAGTCATATCAGAAGTGACTGCCACCAGGTTCAGGGCTGGTGGGATGTCCTCTTGCCAGGTGGCCTGGGACCCCACGCCTGCTGTCCTGGCATAATCACTAATAGCATCCCATATGCTCTGAACATGTCCCCATGTGGACGACTCACCATGCGGTCACCTCACTTGGGCCTCCCCTGGCGTGGTTGCTCCCTGCCCTGGTCCTCCAGGCCCTGACTGGAAGGTGAGAGCCTTGTTCTTCCCCGCTGGCCAGTGTGGTCCAGCCTGCCTAAGCAAGGACGTTTGAATGGAGGGCTTGGTGGGGATTATTTGGGTCTCATGTGGAAGTGTGGAAGGGATTCAGCAGACACTTGGGGATTGACTGTGGCCCATGGTTCACAGAGACAACCAATCATTTGTGCACAATGAGGACACAGGCAGGGATGCTGGGGTGTGGGGTCTCAATCTGCACAGCAAGAGGGCCAGGGTCCTGGGTGAGAGGACATGGGCCCTGGTCAGAGCTTGTCCAGGTGACCAAGGGGCGGGTGGGAGACAGGGAAGGAGACATCTATTCAGATCTTTGACCAAATCCTCCCTCCCCTCAGGAGGAGAAGGGGGCGACAGAGGACAAGATGGGTGGATGGCATCATTGACTCAATAGACACGAATCTAAGCAAACTCTGGGAGATGGTGAAGGACAGGGAAGCCTGGCATTCTGCAGTCTGTGGGGTCACAAAGAGTCAGACACAACTTTGCAACTGAACAACAACAGCAATCCCTCCCCTCCCTGGAGAAAGTACAAATTAAATAGACTGACCCTCACAGCTGGGTGTCCCCTGGGGCTGCCATAGCAAAGCACCACAGACTGAGTGGTTTAAACCACAGACATCTCTCCCCGGACAGCCTGGAGGCTGGAAGTCTCTGTGGGCCCGGCTCCCTCTGAGGCTCTAGGGGAGCCGCCTCCCCCGTCTCCCAGCTCCTGGGGGCCGCCCACGGTCCTCAGCTCTGAGTGGCATCTCTGGGTCTTGGTCCCTGTAGTCAAGGGCATCTCCGTGCCTGTCCATGTTCACGTCGTCTCCTCTCTGTGTGTCTGTCGCTGTCTTTTCCCCTCTCTTATATGCACACCAGTCAGACTGGACCAGGGACCCACCCAACCCCAGCCTGACCTCACCTTAACTGAAACACTTATACCCAGACAACCTTGTTCCAAATAAAGCCATGCCCTGGGGTTCCAGGAAGGACATGACTCTCGGAAGGACATGACCGCACCCAGCATCCCCACAGGTCACTCGGTGACAGCGGCTTGATTCACAGGGAAGAACAGCGAAGTGGCTTGACCTGAACTGGCTGAGGATGGAGTTCCCTGGGGGCGTCTCCTGCTGCTGCTGGGCCTTTGTCCTGTCCTGCCTGCACTGGGGGCTCTCAGGGACGATCTCTGCCTCCCCAGGCTATCCCCCTAGGATGCAGGGCAGGGCCAGGGGCTAGCGCTGGTCAGGCTCAAGTGGAGGGCACACCCAGGTGCCACCTCAGTGGTTGCCAGGCCTCAGCTTCCTGCTGGAGCCCATCCAGCTGCAGAAAAAGGCTTTCTGGGTCCAAAAGTCAGGGCTGTCCACGAGGGGCCTGGTGCCCCGGGCACACTTGCTCCAGGCTCTAACTCTGTTTATTTCTGCCTTGATCCTGTGGGCTTCCTGGTCCTCAGCCAACTTGTTCCTAGGAATCTTTCTTTGTTGTAACAGCACCTGCTGCTGACGCAAGAGCTCCAACCCCAAAGGCACCCTGGACACAGAGGTTACGGTGGCCACACCGCCGGAAGTGTACCCTGAGCTGGACATCACTTCCCCGGAACCCCCAGGGGGTATCACAAGCCCTGTTGCGATAGGACTGGTGCTGGCCCAGTACTGGGGGCAGAGACCCAGGATCCATGGCCTCCAGCCCGACTCAGGGCCTGCTGTCCTCTCCCCTTCTCCCCACGTTTGGTGGGTGATTCATTTGTACAGCCCCAAGCCCCCCATTTGCCCTCAGTATAAACCAGTCTGCCCTGAATCAGTCCACGTCTGTGTCCCCTGAGCATGGACACTCTGTCCTGCTCCTCAGGGAGGGTCTGGCTGCAGAGAACTCAGCACAGAGGGTGGGGCTGCACCCAAGGCAGCTGCAGGGCGAAGCGACAGCTGGTCCGCAGGGAGCTTCTTGGAAAAGGGTGTGATCCCAGAGCCACCCAGAGGGTGTCAATGAATGGACTTTGAAACCTTTTTCTGTGTGGCTCTCTGTGGGCTTGACTGACCAAGAGGGACAGTACCAGAAAGCCGAGCGGTGAAGTGGGGTGTGTCACCCTGTGCAGGCCGCACTGACTGTATTTCCAATGAGGTGGTGAGCTCATGGTGCCTGCCCAGAATGCCCTTCTGACCATCACCCGTCTGAGCTCCCACTCATCCCTCAAGACCCAGTGCAGTCTCACCCCCCACGAGAAGCCTGCTGGGTAGCTAGCTCTCTGTCAGGTATTGTACTTCAGTTCATACTTCAAGGCCAATTCTCTGGGTGCTGAGGGCAGGTTTCTGCCTGGCGTCCTGAGGGCCCAGCATCACAGGCCAAGTATCCATCCCATGATCACGCTCAGCCCATGCTTCTTACATATGTGCCAGTGGCCAGGCATCCTGCAGCACCCGGGGCCAGATGGCCTGCTTCTTGGCCCTTGCTTGCCCTGGACATCTGCACACACTGCCCAGGTGGGGGTTGCATGGCAGGCTCCCGGGACAGCCCAACCAGCTGCTCAGACCGGGCTCTAGGCACCAGACAGCCACCTGTTGGGGCGGGGCCAAGACAGATGACCTGGGGGCCCGCCGCTCTGGCACTGGTTTTACTTCATTCCTGGAACTTGAAGTGCCTCACTGGAATGCTGACAGCTGTGGGCCTGTGTGCTCTGGGAGGTGGGGTGGGCTCCCTGTCCCCATCCTCTGCGCCTGGTGGAAACAGAACAAAGAGAATGCACACACTGGGCTTCTCCCCCCAGCCTCAGCTCCCGGGGCTCCGAGGCCAGCCCCGCCCCATTTTCTCCAAGAAGCCTGTGTCCTGCCCGCCCATCCCCAACCCTCCCGCAGCCAAGGCTTCTATGGGACCGGGCTCTGGGGCACTGGACCCTCTGCTCTGTAGCTGCTGCACCACGCCTGGCAGGTGATCAGAGTGTGACCCTGGCATCCGGCTCGGGGTCACCAGCTCATGCACGCCTGTGGGCCAGGCTCCACGTGACAGGCGAGGAAGCCGGGGCCCCAGAGACGGGGAGGGACAAGCCCAAGGTTACCCGTCCCCAGACTGGGACCAGGTCTCTGGGCTTCATCACTGTAACTACAACCCCATCTCCCTGTGGGGGCTTTTCCAGGTTGGGGACATGTTCCACGTTCTTCCTTCCTCGTCCCCAAGCCCCAGGCTCCTGCAGTGAGGCTCAATTCACATTCACTGAGGGATGCTGAGCAAGTTACCAGGCAGCAGCTGGTGCTGGCTGCGGGAGAACTCAATGGCCTGCCAGTTACTCGCCTGGGTGGGCAGGCCGGGGATCCATGCAGGTCCTGCCCTCCAGGCAATTCCAGGGGCAGCCGGGTGATCTCCCTGCCAGGACAGCCTTCAGATAACTGTCACTTCTAAGCCTTTTTCTGGGCATCTGTGCCTTCCTGGAACCTAACCCCGTTCCCCTGCCTGGCCTGGCCTGGGGATATTGTGAGGAGCAGGAAGGCAGGGGTCAGGCCAGCAAATGCTGTGAGGAATTTGATGTGATGTTCTTGTTAATTACATAAAAATCAAGCCATCTGTTAGCTTGGGTTACTCCCCACTCTGGAAGCAGAGCAAATGCCCTATAAACAATGCAGAAACTGCTCTGTCTGTAAGCCTTGTTGGGGAGGGGCAATTCAGACATGGGCGTCTCTGCACATGGTTCACGCAGGGCTCCCTGGGTGGCAGAGCAGGGCCCGGGGAGTCGTGAGGTGGGACCCAGTGCCTGCTTCCAGAGCACGTGCAGTCCCGCCCCGTCAGTCCCTTGGGGAAGGGCAGTGCTAGAGATGAACCCCTGGCTAGTTTGGGAACCCCTCCAAAACCATACCCCCACCCGGGGGTTAAGTGCGGCCAGCAGGTGTGTCTGCCCCGGGATGGTGGACAATTCGCACCCCACGGTTCCTAGATCAGAGTTCAACAGAGAGAGAAGAATGCCCTGTTAGGAAGGAAGCCTGGAGAACACACCACGAGACCCCACGCTCCCCACTCTCCCCGCCAGTCAGGTGCAAAGGGGGCCGGCATCCTCGATGGAGGAGACCGCAGGGTCCCACAGAGGCAGGTCGATCGCAGCTCTGCCAGGCCTGCTGGGTGACCTTTGGCAGATGGCCGGTAACAGAGAGGAGGAAACCCAACTCCATACTGCAGCTGATCCTTCAGCTCCAACCTTCATGCTCTGTGGACGACGGATGGACAGATGGGTGGATGAATGGCATGCGTGCTCATTTGTGTCCGACTCTTCACGACCCGCTGGACTGTAGCCCTCCAGGGTCCTCTGCCCATGGAATTCTCCAGGCAAGAATACTGGAGTGGGCTGCCATGCCCTCTTCCAGGGGATCTTCCTGATCCAGGGGTTGAACCTGCATCTCCTGTGTCTCCTGCATTGACAGGTGGGTTCTTTACTGCTGGCGCCACCTGGGAAGCCCTCTTGTGCTCTGTGGCTGGAGACTAATCATGATGCCCCTTCATCTTGGTACAGGTAGGTCACCTATAGCCTTAAATATACAATAGCCCTTTCTCAAGGCTCTGCCTCCCAGCCTTAACCTTTAAAGGTAAAACACGTTTCATTCACATAGAGATAAAAAGTTGCAGAGCAGAGAATGTTTGTCCTGTTGGAAGTTTACAAGAACATGGTGCCTAGACCTGTGTGGACTGCTGCAAGAAAAAATGTCTGGGGTCTAGCTGGTACCAAGAAGTTTGCAGCAACCACCACGCCCCTCCCCTTTTAGTGGAAACAAACCTGAATTCTAATTCAGCTAAGACAGTTCTTTGGAACATGAGTCCACCATCTTCCTGGATTCTTGGCTTTCCAAATGAAATAGCTACTGTTGCTCTAAAACACATCTCTCGATTTATCAGCCTGTTATACCACCAGCAGTATGGATTTGATAACAACATTTTGAGCCTCAGTTTGTTCCTCTGCAAAGTGGGTATAATTATTCCCATTTCATTTAGATGTGCTTTTTAATTAATTACTTTTGGTTTTCTGGTTGTGCTGGGTCTTTCTTGATGCACAAGGGCTTTCTCTAGTTGTGGAGAGCAGGGGTTACTGTCTAGCATGGTGTGTGCACCTCACTGTGGTGGCTTTTCTTGGTGCAGAACACAAGCTCTCGGCTCAAGGCTCAGTCGTTGTAGCACACGGGCTCCACAGCTGTGGCTCGAGGATTCTGGAGCTCGAGGGCTTCAGTAGCTGTGGCAGATGCGCTTTGTTGCTTCACAGCAAGTGGGATCTTCCTGAAGCAGGGACTGAACCCGTGTCCCCTACGTTGGCAGAACAGATTCTTAACCACTGGACAGCCAGGGAAGTCCCTAGATATGTTGTTATAAAATAATTTCCAAGCTTTAGCTTTCACATTAAAAAAAAATGGAAAGGAAGCTGGGCAAGGTAGAGTAAGTTCCCTTTCGTGTGAACAAATGTGCTGAAAAGTACAGAGGACACTCTGGGAAAATACCTAAGAACGTGTGAAAATTGGACAGTGTCACACAGAAGGGGCAGAGCCGTCTGTACTGTCTGACTTTAACAACCAATTGCAGGTATTGTATCTTTATTAAAACATACTCAATACTTAATACATTTGTTAAAATGTAGTTGATAAAAATAATTTTTTGCTGGAGAAAAAGCAAAAAATAAAGAAAAAGCACTTCTACATTTCAAGAGCTGTGATACAGAAATGAAATCAGTACACCCCGTGTACCTGACTTGTGGTTGTCGCTTGTCTTTTCAAGTACTCGAGGTTGGCCTGGGATTAAGTGGCCTGGAAACTCATGTCACTGAGCAGGGACCCTCCTGACCTGCTCCTGGGTGGGTTGTTGGGTGGTGCCCAGGCCTGGCGATACTTCCTTGAGCCTCACACTGAGCCTTTGTTCTTTCCTCCAGGCCAGGCTGACAATGGGCGTTGACCCTGCTCTGGCTCCCTGATACAGAGGTGTTCACAGGCAGCTGCATCTGTGATCGCCCCTTACTCACTACCGCAAAACAGTGGGGTGGGAAGCACCTCTACCCTTTGGGATGGTCGAGCCTCTGGGGACTTTGTTATCTTGTGCAGGGCAGGAGTGGGCGGGGCTGGAGGGAAGGGCTCCCAAACAAACAGAACCTGGAGTGCCTGTGTAAACACAGGGGTATAAAGGTGTCTTCTTGGGCAACTCAGCATGTTCTCTGAGCGGTCGGGTCCCCAGAGCCAGCCTGTGACCATGGAGGCCAGAACATTCTGGCTGCTGGTGGTGGTGGTGGTCCTGGCCTTGGGGTCCTCCAGTTCGACTGGGCAGTACGTGGGCCTGTGTGAGTACCGCTCTGACCCCCTCCCACTGGGCGGCAGGGAGGAGGAGGGGCTGGGTGGCAGAGTGGGAATACAGGACAAGGGGACAGGACACGGAACAGCCAGGCTGGGGGCTTTCTGTGGGCTAGAGGAAAGTGACCAAGCTCCTTAATAATTTAATGATTGCTACTTTAGCTACCGGACACAAGGAGCTGACTCATTGGAAAAGATTCTGATGCTGGGAAAGACTGAAGGCAAAGGAAAGGGGGGTGGCAGAGGGTGAGATGCTTAGAGAGCATCACCGACTCATTGGACTAGATAACTCAATGGACGTGAGTTTGTGCAAACTCCAGGAGACAGTGGAGAGCAGAGGAGCCTGGTGGGCTACAGTCCATGGGGTCACAAAGAGTCAGACACAACTTCATGACTGAACAACGACAAGCTTACCAGACACACATATTTTCTCTCAGCAGCCCTACAAACTGGGTCTTGCTGTCCCCATTTTGCAGACAAGGAAACTGAGCTTCAGAGAGTTAATAAATGACTCTGCTGGTCAGTGTGGAAAGCAGGATGGGAACCCTGGTAGCCACACCAAGCCTACCCTCCCACTGCCTTGTTTGCTGGAGACTTCTGAATTAACAGTGTAGGTCTTTCTACATTATTCTGACACATTTGCAAAACACAAAGAAAAGACAAATGAAAACAGCCACTTCCAGAACATTTTCAATACCTACAGTTTTCATTTAGCCATTCAATTGCAATTCCAGGTGGGGCATGGCTGTTCCATTAATTGGATTTCGCAGAAATTAAAGTGTGGCTTTTATCAGGTTCTGAGTGGTCTCAAACTCGGCAGCCATCAGAATCACCAGGAAGCTTTTAAATCTCAAAGCCCAATAGGATGTGCCAACTATATCAGAATGTCTCTGGGTGGGAGCAGGTGTCACTGGTCCTGACCCCAACGTGAGCAAAGTTTGGGAACCAGTGGAACAAGGACTTATGATTTGGCAGCCGTAGAAGAAGATTCTAGGTTCCCTGTGAATTCTCTTTTCCTAAGGAAAAATCCGGTTAAGGAATGAGGCACAGCGGACTTTTGCTGAGCTTCTGACATAAAGGCTTATCTGAAAAGTGAATCATAGAGACCCACAGATATACAGGCACGGTGTGTCAAGGGAAGTAGGGAGAGGCAGAAAATAGCACAGGTTGCGGTTTTCTCACTTGAATGCCTACCTTCTATTATCCTATTCATTTTTAAGGAGGAAGTTCTGTTGATAAAACACTGAAGGGGAACTTTGTTTCCGGATTCAGGGGACCCTGGATTCCTGTGGGTAGCTGCCTACTGGCGGGAACCCAGGCTCCACAGATGCTAGGAGCAGCCAAGTGAGAGACCCCGGGCAGCTGGCCAGATCTTTCACAAAACCGTTCTCCTGAAATATTTATGGGGAAAGAAGGCCCTGGAGCAGCAGATGTTGGGGGTGGGGTGGGGTTGTATCCTATGAACCGGGAGCTGGAGGGTGTGGGGCGTGCGGGCTTGTAAATGCGGCCGGTGGACCAACCCCAAGGCAGAGAGGGCTCTCTGACCCGGCTTTGTGTGGGCCAGCGGCGAACCAGTGTGCGGTGCCGGCCAAGGACAGGGTGGACTGCGGCTACCCCGAGGTCACCCCCGAGCAGTGCAACAACCGCGGCTGCTGCTTCGACTCCAGCATCCCCGGGGTGCCCTGGTGCTTCAAGCCCCTGCAGGAAGCAGGTGAGCCCTGGGAAGCCCCACACACCTGGGCCCTGGGTGGGGCCCCCTATGCCACAGCTCTCTGCTGGGCAAGGGGGGGCTTCCCAGGTGGCGCCCGTGGTAAAGAACCCACTTGCTGATGCTGGAGACACAAGAGACGTGGGTTCTATCCCTGGGTTGGGAGGATCCCCTGGAGGAGGGCATGGCAACCCACTCCAGTTTTCTTGCCTGGAGAATCCCATGGACAGAGGAGCCTGGCGGGCTGCAGTCCAGGGGGTCACACAGAGTCGGACACGACTGATCACGCATGCACTTAGTTTTTCATCATTTCAGAAAGGTGTTCAGAGTCAAGGCCTTATGTAGAGGGAAATAGTTTAAAAGCTCCTCTGGAGAAAAGTGGACAATACATGGGTTTGGAAAACCAGGCTGACTTTCAAGGCCATTTTCAGCAAGCACCCCACTCAGAGTCTTGGTCATTTGTGATCTGTGACGTGCTCTCTGTCTGGACGTGGAGTCCTGGCATGTCTCCCTACCCCGCCACCCCCCTCCTGCCCCCACCACGAGGGGCTCCCCGCTCCCTGGCTGGAGCAGTGGGATGCAGGGTGGCCCCGGGGGACCCCGCCCATGAGCAGCTGGCAGCACACTGGGTGCTCTGCTGTTCTGGCTGTGTCCCCCGCCCCCCAGCCTGTCCCCCATCTCCACCCCCTTGGAGGTTGCCGTGAGCCATCTGGAGCCCAGGTGTCAGCTCACCTTCTAAGAGGCACGTACTACTCCATGAGGCCCTTTCCTGAAATCAGCACAATGGCGGGGGCGGGGTGGGGAGATGGGGGCACATTTGCCCTTTGTCCCTGGGGAATGACAAAGACGCCTGCATTCCAGCCAGCTGGTCTGCCTCCCTAATCAGTTACGGGGGTGGGGGCTACCCATTGCCCAGGGCTCCTCCCCTTCCCGCAAAGGTCCAGATCAGGCTCTGGGCCCAGTGGGGAGTCACCCCTGTGCCAATCATCACCCCCTCCACCCGCTCCTCAGCCCGAGATGATACTTCTTTGAACTCTAGCAGCGGCCCTGTCTGGCCTGGCCCATCTCAGGCTCCCTCTGTCCTGACCCCTGGGGTACCCCTGGGGTATGTGGATGTTCTCCCAGGAGGTGGGGACTCGACCCTTCCCCTGGGACTTGGCAGGGAGACAGCACACACCACTGACCTTGGAGCTGGTCTGGACCTGGAGAAGCCAGGCAGCGGTGGCTGGGGACCACACAGCTGAGGGTGATGCTTGTCTGTGCTTCATTTCCAGAATGCACCTTCTGAAGCCGTGTGGCCGCCTGACGCCCAGGGAGGGGACCTCCGCACTTGGGTACCTAGCCTGCCCACCCTCATCCCTCTGCTTGTCTCACAATGCTCCTGGCCAGTCCTGAACTGAACACCTGGGGCCTGATGTCTTAAAGAATAAAGCTCCCGTGCTCAGCATGAGGACAGGTCTTCATTCCTAAGACTTGACGCCGCTGTGTTTTATTTCTGCCAAGTCACTCTCTCCCTTCTCAGCCTTCCACTGATGGGGGCAGGGGGCAGTGGGCAGTGTCTTAGCATCACCCAGCAGAGGGTCTGCCCTAGGCCTGGGGAGCAGGGAAGGACCCCAAAGTAGCTCCCTAGAGGTGAGGATGCTACAAACCTGTGACCTAGTGTTGCAGGACAGATAGTGTCACTTAGAAACTTAGGTTTCTCACCTTCTAAGCATCACTTAGAACGGTGTTGAGAAATACCATTTCAAATGTGCATTCCCCACAAAAGGTTATTCATGACGTTCATGGTAAAGAGAGAGCCAATAAATCCCTGTTACCAATTGGCACTTTTTTTGGTATTTCTTTGCAAGTCAAGTGTAGCATCTGTGACACCTTGGCCTTCTTTTGCTATTTTTCCTCCGAAAATGGATGCAGTTTTGATACATGAACAAAGTGTCACCATGAGGGCTCTTGAAGTCTTGGCCATCCCCAGCTGGAGAGTCATCTCCCCCACTCTCAGAGACACTTGGCTCTCCCGGGACACCAGGAACGTGTCCACACTGTCAGACCTGAGCTCCTGCTCTCCAGGCCACACGGCCGACTCCCCTGATGCTACTGAGGGCTGTTTCCTGCTGCTCGGGGGCCAGGAAGTAGTGTGGCCCCCAAAGGCAGGGCTTCTGGGCCTGAGCCACACTTCCCACTGGAAAAGAGACACTGGCTCCTTTTCAAAACAAAAGTCTTCCTTTTTAGCCTTGCACGTGGGGCCAGGTCTGTAGAGTGAGAGCCTCTGTGTGTCCTAGAAGGGAGAGGTTAATACCCTTGTTGTAGGATAAACAACTCATCCCAAAGCCCTTTGAGGGGGCACCACCCAGAGCCCACCCAGGGGCGGCCTGCCTGTTACACTGAGATGTGTCAAGTGAGGTCTGGTTGGAGGACCAAGAGCTGCCCTGACTTGGCACGTGATTCCCCACGTGGGAGCCCCCCACCTGGTCCCCAGCCCTCTCACACTCTCCACCCCAAGAAAAGGACTCTGTCCCATCCATCATCCCCTTTGGCCCTGAGTCAGCATCTCTTCCTGGCACCAACCACTTCCCTTAATTTGTCCACAGATTCCCAACAGCATCTCCCCCTTAGGTCCCTGCTCACCCCCTATCCCCAAGAGGAGAGGGCACTCAGCGTACAGCCCTGCAAGGGTAAGGAGGGAGACAAGGCTGGGGTCACAGGGGACAGTTCCCTTCCCCCACCTCAGAGGCAGCCAAGACCCCTGCACCCACCCTCCTGGATGGAGCCCACTGGAGCCACTGTCTGCCCACTGACACTGCTGCCACTGCCCACCTGGCACTCCTGTGGTCAGCTCAGAGC
The DNA here is from genome assembly GCF_032405125.1 of Capricornis sumatraensis. Lineage (NCBI taxonomy): Eukaryota > Metazoa > Chordata > Mammalia > Artiodactyla > Bovidae > Capricornis > Capricornis sumatraensis. Next base: position 248,512,281 of record NC_091069.1, on the reverse strand, counting down.
CACTGCTTCTGTGTCAAGGCCTCCAACACCATCAAGGGGAGGGGTCCTTGCCCCCCCCTTACCCCCCAGACTGCAGCTTCTATTCGCTCTCTGGTTGTTCAGGGTCCTGTCTGGAGAATGTGTTTCCTGGGAAACTTGGGGAGACCCCAGGCCAGAGTTGGATGCTGGAGCAACCTTCGTCCCTACCAGGAGACCTGGCCACAGGTGGGAAGATGGGGAGATGGAGCCTTAACCCTTCCGTCCTGGGGCCCACACATCTCTGTTGTTCCTGCAAAGGTCAGAGGGGTCATCACACAAGTCGGGCATCTGGGGTCCTGGTCGGCATGAACACTAGCCCCTCCCCAAAGCCAACACTTCTCAAGTGGCTCAAACAACAGATGTGGATCAGAGTCACCCAAGGAGTTTCCAAGAATCTCAGAGTCTGGTGATGAAATCAGGGTCTCTAGGGCAGCTCACAACCTCAGTGATGTCCAGTTAGGCAGAGAGAAGCTGGGCACATCTTTCTGTGCAGGGCCAACATCTGATAATGGAAGCCAAGTGTATTGTGAGGGTCTGTGACACCAGGAAGGACACGATCCCCAGAGAGGGGCCTGACCAGGCAGACTCCGGTCGTCTTTGAGACCGTCACTCTCCAGTCAAAACGAAATACACAAGCAGAGCCAGTGGCTCACTTGTCCTCCAAGCCAAGATAACCGCAGACTTGTGGGGACCTGGACAGGCCACTTCTTAAATAATTTCATATCATTACTGAGTTAGGGCAGTCACTTCAATCCCATGCCTCACCCTAGCCACACAGGGCGGGGGCTGTGGCTGTAGTAGTCTCATAAGTGTGTTCAAATACCACCGGCATCAGGCCAGACCGCTCTGACCGCGATGGAGCAGGACACAGGGAAGCCCAGTTCCCCATCCTTCCAACCTGGTCCAAACCACAGTGACCAGTGGACCCCCTCTGCTGGCTGACCTGAGTAACTGCAGCTTCCTGCAATCCCAGCTTCAGCCTGTCTCCAAATCACTCACTTTCTAAATGGGATTTACTAAGAGGCCTGGTCACCTGACCACCTTGCCTCCAGACAGCATGAGATCTTGAGCAGAGCTGACCCCCGGTTTCCACCAATTAAGCAAAAACTTCATCTTCGCAGGAAACTTGGAATTTTTTTTCTCATTCTCTTTTTCCTTGCGGTTAAGTCTAACCCGGCCGTGGTGCTCCATTTCCTGCTTCCTGAGATGGCCTCTAGTCCCAGGGGGTGGGCGAGCAGAGGAGGTGGGAGTCTCATGGAAGCGTCTAGCGCCCCATCTCCCTGAAAATAAACATTGAAAAGGCGGTTCAGCCTCCTTCAGTGCACACAGCTGCAGCGCTGTGGGGCTTCGTACACTTTACTTCATCCAGCCCCCACAGCAGCCTGTGAAGTACAATCGCTATCTCCGTTTATACAAGTGAACAAGCAGAGGCACAGAGAGGTTAGGTCAGGAGCCCAAGGTCACACAGCAGTGGAGGGCGATCTCCAGGGTCTGCAGGCACTTCCCCACCCCAGCAGCTCTGAGCTCTCAGAGGAGAGAGGGCTCCTTCTTAGTTCTCAGGCCAGGCGCTGGGTGGGGCAGCTTCTGGGTGGTGGGTAGAAGAGGGGCTTCCCTGTACAGGTCAGTAAGTAGCAATGGCTGGGTGGCTACTGCACGTCCTGCCAAAGAGAGCTGGAAGTAGCCCCACTGAACCTGCAGGTTCAGTGTCCCTCTGGGACCCTGCCTCCGTGTGTGCCAGGCCTGGGTGAAAGGGGGAGGCTTACAGAAGTCCACGTCACCCTGCCCAGTGTGGAAGCCCAGACCCCAGCAAGCCTCAGCTTACTCAGCAGGGAACTGGGCGGAATTCACCCCAAAATGCCTGAGGGGGAGCTTTAAGTTCAGCCATAGAGAAAACTCAAGTCACTGATGTGCACAGTGCAAATGTATTTTGTGTGTCTGCCTGAAGCGTGTGGCTGCCCCTCATTTCATCCTCTGGACAAACACAGGGTCTGCGTGAAGCTGAGCATCTCACAGTGACACCTGGGGTGGGAGGAGTTTGGAGGGGTGTGGCTCCTAGGCAAGCTATGTGTTGGGGGCAGGGTGGTTCCGCCTTTATCCTTCCCCCAGGTGTGGACATCTCACGCTGCAGCCAGCCGGAAGTCGCTGGCTGACACCCAGACGGATCTGTAAAGATAAACAAAGCTAATAAGATGATAAAGCACTTGGCATGCGGCAGACACCCATCAGGTACTTGAGATTTGCTAAGTCCTTGAAAGCCCATGTGGTGTGGGGGATGGGTACTGCCATCCCATTTTTTAGTTATTCAGAAGAGGAAGCTTTCACGGAGCCCTATAGTAATTTGATCAGGCATCCACAGCCAGGAGGCAGCCTGTGAGGATGCGCTGTGGCGGAATCAGAGCACCTCCCCTCTAATCCATTTTATAAACAGCAATAGACTTCTGACAGATGGCGCTGGTGGTAAACAACCAGGCTTCTGATGCAGGAGAGGTGAGAGATGTGGGTTCGAACCCTGGGTCAGGAAGACTAAGATCCCCTGGAGGAGGGAATGGCTACCCTCTCCAGTATTCTTGCCTGGAGAATTCTGTGGACAGAGGAGCCTGGCGGTCTAGTCCATAGGGTTGCAAAGAGTCGGACGCCACTGAAGCAACTAAGCACAAGGAAATGAAATTGTTAATATGTTTACAAGCTTGTGTAAAGAAAGGTCTATAACAATTGGCTAGGTTTAAAAAGGAAACACTGATGGGGAATTTCCTGGAGGTCCGATGGTTAGGGCTCAGAGCTTCCACTGCAGGGGTACAGTGCAGGCAAAAAAAAAAAAAAGAAAGAAAAAGAAAAAGGAAACATTGAAATGCTGAAAAACATGAATAATTATCCTAATTACTGACTTGCCAGGACCCAGCAGAACATCCCACGGAGCCCTGCTCAGTCCCTGAGTTCTGTGTGACCCGGTGGGGGGGGTCTCCCAGGGGTGGGTGGTCTTCCTTGGCTCTGGACACTAGATGTCAATTAAGTACAGAGAGTGCTAACCAATTTTAAAATTCTGGGAGGACAGGTACTACAATGTGGACTGGGCACTTTTTTCTTAGATTTATCCTTATTTTACCAGTGAGGAAACAGAGAGAAATTCGCTCAAGGACACAGCCTTGCTAAGACTCAGACTCAAAGTGTGCTGGCTTTTTCCTGGGCTGCGTGTAACTTGATCATCACTGGTGGATTTCACGCCCTCGGACACTCAACTGACACCGCCTGTCCAGGTTGCAAATGGCCTATACACCACCCATTAAACCTTCCTGCCTCCCGACCAGTGCATATCTAAAATTTGAAGCCACCAGTGGTCACAGTAGGTTCAAATAATGAATTCGGTCTCCTAGGATCCAGGGATCACTGTGATGTCAAATACTTTCCTCATTGAGTAATGATGCACATTTGTGGAACCTTCCAGAAACCATGGGATGAGTGCTTTGACGTGCCCAGGAGAAGCCAGTGCTTTGACGCTGCCTTACTGCTGGTAGAAAAGGGAAAGCAAACATCAGGCTTACTCCACCCCCAGCATACACAGTGGCCATTCAACCTGCTTATTATTAACATTGCTTGTGATGTTCACAGGCTTCTCTCCTCCTTTTGTGTCAGTGCGGTTGGTCTGTGAGAGCGTTGCTCTGACATTTCTTATTTGGCAATGACCCCTTCCGTATTGTTCCAAGATATGTCGACTGTTCACTGGAATGCATCACTCTGTTCTAAGAAATCTTGAACGCTCAGAGGCACTGAGAGGAAGGGTGTTGCAGAGTCAGGTGATCAGTGCATTCATCAGGGAAGCCTGCAAGGGAGGCGAGCGGGTGATACCGCAAGTCCCAGATCTCACTGCGGGTCTGACACCGACAAGAGGAGCAGGGAAGGAAAGACTCGGGGCGGGGGCAGAGCCTCAGGCCACGGCCAAGCTCAGACAAGGTTTCCAACAGGTGGATCCCTAAACCAAGCTGCCCCTTAGAAGAAAACTGCATGGGGAGGAATGCCAGGTTGGGATAGGCCTGGGGGAGGTGTCCTGGCGCGGGTGCCCTGGGGCTAGAGGCAGGGCGTGGGAGGGGCTGCCTTGGCAGCACCGCGAGTGTGGGGGGTCATGCGTGGGGTCTGCAGTCCCACCTCCAGGGGGAGAGCTTCTCTGTGTGCCTGTTTCACATTGCACATTTCCTTCTGCTTGAATTTCCAGAAAAGCTACTGTGGTTTAGATTGGAGGTTGTAAGGATATAAGTATAAGGTTGTTTTCCTACTTTTCAGATTTACTGAAGCATGCATGCTATGGTAAAAACAACCACAGTGGGGATCAGAAGGGACATGGCTGCGTGGATTCTGGAACATTCCAAGGATGGCACGAGTGCTGTACCTTCTGGTCTGATTTGGAGTGGGGGGTGGAAGCCGGCGTGAGGAGGCTCGTTCTGAGAGCTATGAGGGGCAGGGTGATCACCAGGCATCTGGTGGGCAGCTCTGGTTTCCTTGAGGGGCTGTGCTTGGGACGGTTCGGGGGTGAGATGACTAACTTTCGTCTTATTTGTTCAAAGATGTGGGTAGAATACTGGTGAATGAGATGTCTGATAAAGATCATTTTGGAAGGAGTGGACAGCGGTGGGGATGCTGGTGGGGAAGTGCAGGGGGCTTGGGAGCAGAGGACGGCGTCTAGAGACAGAGAGACCCGCACAGGGAAAGACATTGGGGGCGCCAGGCCTCAGCGGGGCATCTCTCTGTGTCCTGTCCCCTCACACACACCTGCGAGGGAAACCTAGGCCTCCCCATCACGGCCTCTCTCAGGTGAGGATCCCAGAGTGACACCTGGGCCCAGGGCCAGCCTGAACCCGAGTGCCGACCCCTGTGGGGCCCTGACAGTGTAAAGACCCACAACACTGACTCCTCGTGATGTTCACCCATTGTCCGATTGTTGTTTAGTCGCCGTGTCCAGCTCTTTGTGACCCCATGGACTATAGCCTGCCAGGCTCCTCTGTCCATGGGGTTTCCCAGGCAAGAATATTGGAGTGGGTCGCCATTTCCTTCTCTAGGGGATCTTCCCAACCCAGGGTTTGAACCTGCATCTCCTAGCAGAGACTGGGAGAAGTGTGGGTGTGGGGGCAGACTCCTCCAGGCCACTTCCTGTGACTGGACCGACTCTTTGCTATCAGCTCCTCAATGCCTTCTTCTGAAGGCGGGAGTACGATGCAGGGGTCAGGAGTCCTGGGTCCCATGCTAGACTGTCACCGTCTGAATTCTGCCTCCACTGTTTGCCTTGGGACACTTGTCTCATCTCTCAACCTCAGTTCCCTGGCCTGTGAAATGGGTTGGCCACAGTTTTCTATCCCCAAGGATGCCTGAGAAATGAGATCACATATGAAAGCCAGCTGACCCTGCGATACCACTTTGCCTATCGAGTGGGGCTGGCATATCTCCTCCCTCACTCTCACTTTCCTTCCCAACTTCATCCATCATAACACCTTCCAGAGGAACTGTTTCATTAGGAGAGAGCGCAGTGCAAGAAAATTCCCCACAGCCTCCACCAGGCCCCAGGCCTGATTCTCCCCGCAGGTCTTTGAGCTGCTGCTGTCAAAAGGAAAGAGAAGCGAGAAACAAGAAAATCTGAAAATAATGATGATTTATTTTGATTTATGTCACATTTTCATAAATGGCATCTAATTTCAGAAAACAAAACTCGAGTCTGCAAAAAATGCATGTACAAATCATCTAAGGGGATAATTCTACGGAGATATACAAAGTAGGACCAGGGTCTGTAAGATTGAGTCAGAAAGCTCACACCCTAGGGTCTGCTCAGGTCCTTGTTCCAACAGAGGGAAACAGCCAAGGAGTCAGGTACCCAAGGGAGCCACCGTCACTTAAAAAAAAAAAAAAAAAAATATATATATATATATATATATATATATACACACGTATGTATAGATGTCATCCTCATCTACGAGGGTGCACACCTCTGCCAGGATTTCCTAAAGCTACGCGGCTATATCAAGGCAAGGTTATCCACACAGCATTATAAAAACCAGAGATTACATAATTACATGTTAGATATACAGATATATGCACATCTTTACACAATGATTAAAAGTGTTATTTGCATTGACTCTTGCTTTGGAAGGAAGAACAGAGGAAAAAACGCAAAGTAGCTGCTCATCGAGTAAGAGGCAGCAGCTCAGATTCAGCTCTGAGCAGGTATTAAGCCACTCTGTCTGCAAAGAAAAAACACACTTGGGGAATGGAGTCAGCTACATGTGCTAATTTTTTAAAAACATACACGTTCTACCGAGAAACGCACCTCTGGTCATCCCCCTCCCCAGGGAGCATTTGATGATAGAGACAGAAAACTTCTAGTGTGGGGTGAGTGGTTCATATTGTTAGCAATTTGGGTGATAGAACCTTTTCCTATCATTTTTCACTGGCCAAGGACTTGGAATGAGGTATTTGTGATGAATCTTGGGCAGCCTGTGTTCCAAAGGTCGTAGAAAAGAGTCCCCTAAGGTACACGATGCCAGAATTGTGGGGAAAAAAAGTAGAGATATAAAAACAAAGCATCTACCACAGCCACTGGAATACTCTCGATGAAACCAACTGTGGTGCCTTTCAGACTGGGTTGCACCTGGGATGTCCAGGAACCCATGAACGCAGGGCTCTCCACCTTGGCCCAGGTGCCCACGACTCTCAGTCTATCCCTTCGAGACCTGATCCATTCCACCCAGCTCGAGAGGGCATGTTCTGGGATCCCCAAGAGGGCAGGTGAGTTTGGTAACTTCTCCCCTTGGATTGAATGAGCCTGCTGTTTCCTCTGCCCCAGCAAAGACCTGCTTGGTAAATACTGTTTTCTCGAAAGCCCCATAGTGCTGATCCAAGGCTGTGCTGACTGGACCACTGCCTTGTGGCAGGTGAAATGAAAGCAAGGCTTCCTGAACACTCCTTCAAGGAGACACCCTGGGGGGCTTGAGAAGTTGCCCCCAAGCAGGTCAGGGACTGTCACACCTTACCGCCTGGCCATGCCTCAGCATCTCCGCCCCAGCTCACCTTTGCCCTGCTGCAGGTGAGGGATGACCTCCATCCTGCAGAGGTACCAGCAGATGGCTTCCAAGTTCCCCAGGACCAAATGTCCTAGCGTCAGTGAACATAGGAAGTACCATTTAACTGTACACAGAATCGGGGCCACAGTTAAATGCGTGTGCCAAGTACACACCGGAGGCGCCCTCAGGTGATCAGCAGGGTTCTCACTCATGTTTATAGACACCCCAAGCAGAGGTGTGGGCCGTGAAGACAGAACCTCGGCTGACCATAGCCATTTTCTGCTTTGCTCTTTTCCACTTGTGTGGCTTGGGCTCGGGCTGTTTCCAACATCTGGTTAAAACCACGAGCCCCAGGGAGAAATTCACATGTACTTGTGGCCCCATCCTTGGTTTGGGGGTGTCTCCGTGGGAACAGGGAGCAAACTGGTTGGGTCTGGCCTTCCCACTGTATACTTACAGCCCATCTTCCCTCCCAAAGTGGGGCCCAGACCTGGCTTGCAGGCTCTGTCTGGCCTGTGAGCAAATGAGGACACACTTCTGTGCTTCTGTCCTTCCTCTGCGGCTTTATATTGTGGAAAAACCCCGAGGCTGGGCCCCTCCCGTGATGACCACTTGGCTGGCTGGAAGGTGGTAGCCAGTGTACTTGGGTCCCTTTCTCCTCTGATGTTAAAGGACTATTCTAAGAACAGGGAGGTGTCAGGGGCTCCAAGTCTGGCCTGAATTCACTTGAGTCGTCTGTAGAAACCTGGCTTTCTTGGCTGGCCTCAGGGCCACTGTTATAGGCCACAGAATGCCTGTTTGAGGACTGATTCCATGTTGATGCGTTCAGAGATAACAAAAATGAAGCTAATGCTAAACCTTCATTTCCTCAAAGATGTGAAGAAGAAGCAGGGGATGACATGTAACAGGTGTCAGAAAACCTGGGCTGAGCCTCAGAAGGACATGCCTGAATGCTTCAACTGCATGCTGACTTCCTGCCCAGAAAGTGGGATTTTCATCCCAGGCTGAATGGAGCCTGCAGGTGAGAAAAGTGGACTCTGCAGGGAGGGTGTGGGGCTCCCCCATTTCTGGTCCCAGGGGGACCCCCAATAGGGACATCAGAAACACCTGTTTTTGCAGAAGGCGGTTGTCTCCGGGGCATTTCCCTGAGGCAGGAGGTCAAGTGCAGGGACCGGAAGGACCAGACCTTAATGGAAGCTGCAGAGAAGAAGGGTGGGATCTGCAGGGCAGCGGGGGTGCAGAGAGGCAGCAGAGGGAGGCTCTCAAGCCTGCCCCACACCAGGGAGCTCTCCGGTGTCCGCACATGCTCTGCGGTCACCTAGCCGGAATGCAGGGGCAGCCCATCCGGGGACTTGCCTGGCTCCATCCTCTGCGTCCCCAAGGAGAGAGGCAAGCCCATGATGACAACGAGCCCTAAACATGCTTCCCTGGAAAGTGTGGCTCTGGGTGTATTTACCAACTGAAACCAGGGAGCTGAGCAACACCCTTCACCAGCTTCCACGGTCCCTGTCCCCTGGGACCATCGCAAGGGAGGCACACATGGTCCCTGTGAATCTGGGCTGTCGGCACTTTTAAAGCCCTGGCTCACTTTAACAAGGGTGGGGAAGAGATGGGTGAGGAGGCTGGAACACAGAGGAGAAAAACAACACGTCAAGACAGTTCAACATGAAACACGAAAGTTACTGAGAGAAAGGAGACTACTTACAATCAGGCGTTAGACCGGAACACTGAGGAATGAACCAGAACCTCTGCTGGACGTCAGCAAGGATAATTCCAAATACAAAGACCCCTCCCCTTTACCGAGTCAGATCCAAGCCCAGTATTTTGAGTCTGAAGAATTTAACACTGAAGACAAGTAAAAAGTTATAAAATATTTTATTAGCGGTCTTATTTCTTCAGAGCCTCTAACTTGATGGCCGTACACACTGCACCTCCCTCCGCCCAGCTGGGTTGTTTGGGTTTGCTTTCTGCCACACACTGATCAAGCCAGCATTTGCTGAGACTGAGTGGGTTCTGACTACACTTCACCATCTGCTCGGCAGGTGTGAAGTCGGGGAATTTTCTCTTTCCTTCTTGGAGTAAAGGACAAGTAAAGATTTACAGAGACACCACAGATAATACTATGAGATACACACCCGGAGCGAGCTGGCGCGTGTCCCTGCGCGTGTGTGCACACACTCGTAGGCACACACACACTGGACCCTCTCGGACCCCAGCCAGCCCACAGGCAGGCTGCGTTAGGAAGCTACAGCCAGGCACAGGCAGAGGAAGGCACCTCTCTGCTGAGACAGGGTGGGTGGGTGTGGTGGGGGTAAGAAGCTGGGTCCCCAGGCCAGCTCGGGACCCCCCTACAAAAGGCAACTGAAGAAAGAGGAGCAGGCTGCCCCACATCCCCGTGGTCTGCACGGTGACAGCAAGTCCAGAGCTATCCTCGTATCACACTTTACACCTTGAAAAGTACTTTTGAGTACATTCACACACTGAGACCAGGAGGCAAGAGGGCAAAGCGAAAGTCATAGAGCATTTGGGGTCAGACCTGGCTCTCTCCTGGCCCTCGGGCCCGGGGCCTCACTGAGCCTCCCCAGCCTCGGTGCTCTGGCCGCACCAAGCATGCGGAGAGTGGCGGGGGGGAGTCAACACACGTTAGGAAGTAAGGACCTGAGCAGAGGAGCTGGTTAGGCCCGTAGCCAGGTCGCCCAGTAAGGAACAATGGATGCTAGGTGCTCGGGGGGGATGTTCAGCCGTGAACCCACCGGAGGCCTTTCTACCTCACGCACTGGCCTGCCCCTGAGCTTTCTCAGGTGGGAAAATGACCTTTCTGTGGGTCTCTAGGATGAATTTTTACCTAAAAGCTTAAGTCCTGTTTCTTGGTCTGGAAGGGCCCTCTCCCAAGGTGACTTAATCAGATTCCAGCATCTTCTGTGTAAAATGTTTATCTGGTGTCTTTCCTTCCCATGCCACACGTACGAAGCTTTGGAAGCATTTAATTCTCAAGCTGATGCTCAGTAAGAATAGGTGAAAGGGAGGTCTGAGGTACTGCAGACAGAGCAAAAGGCTCCCAAGATGGGCTGGTCAGCAAAGCCAGTCCCTGATGCTTTTGAGGAGCCACGGGGGTTAGAACACAGTGGAGCCCCTTCCTCTCCTCAACCCCATGGATCAGAGATTCTCTGGACTTATATTCTCACCTATACTAACAACCAGAAAGGCAGCAAATCATTCATCCGAAGTTTCCTCCTTCCTTCTAAATGAAGAAATGAAATCACAGACAAAGGAAGATCCAAGTCATTACATTCAGAAATTACTTAAAAGAATTGGACGTGGCAAGTGGCCCTGGTTTAAATTTCAATGTGTGAGACAGCACATCACCCCTCCCCCCACCTCTTAACTAAACCCATTTAGAAAAATAAAATCAACAAGTTACTTAGATATTATCTTTTGTTGTTGCTTTGTTGCTCAGTTGTGTTGACTCTTTGTGACCTCATGGACTACAGCCTGCCAGGCTCCCATGTCCGTGGGATTCTCCAGGTAAAAATACTGGAGCGGGTTGCCATTTCCTTCTCCAGGGTATCTTCCCGCCCCTGGGATCGAACCCGCATCTCCTGCTTGGCAGGCGGTTTATTTACTACTGAGCCACTTTGGGAAGCCCGGATGTTATCTCAGGCCATTGCAGTAAGGGGTTTTATCAAACTTCCGTACAACAAAAAGCAGATTCACTCGGAGACCCTGATTCCAGGTTCACGGCATTCTAGAAGGGGAAAATAGTTCTGTTTCCTTCAGAAACCTTCTTTGGCCTGAGCCCCCTTCTACCCTGTGGCCACACTGATTCCGACAAGCACACAGGCTCCTGCCAGGAATTCAAAGGCCATTTACCCTACAGAAGTGCCCATGACTCTTGTCCTAGAGGGATTTTGCTTATGTGATCGCGTCATTGGAAAGACGTTTCCAATCTGGAAAGACTGAAAAGATGATGGTGCCGCTGAGCTGCCATGGAAACCAGATGTGGGACACCAGATGTGGGACACAGCATCTCCCACGGCTCTCGGTATAGTTTGACGGAGCTCCAGAATCTTGGCCACACTCAGCTTTTGCTGGTTTCTTACAAAGGCCTTGGATTCTCAGGAAATCTCAGCATCTTCCCTCTTGTGCAGTTAGTACATCTTTCATGGGCTACGCCTGCAGATCCTGCACATTCACACCTGGGTTTCTCTAAGCCCAGCGTCCCCAGGTTCAGTGGAGGTAGTTGATGTGATAAGTGAGGGAAGAGAAAATGTTTGTAAAAAATCAGCAGGATTGAGCTTCTAGAATTTTTAGATAAAGTTAAGGTGCTCAGAAAGTTAGGGGAAAAAAAAAAACCCCAATATATTTTGCTTAAGTGAAAATCAGAAGCGCGGGGGAAATAAAAGATTTTGAAAGAGATAGCCAAATTTGCCTTACAACTTTCTGTGCAACTTTAAAAAATTCCTGCCTGGCTTAGCGCACATGGTTGGTTCCACGGTTTTCCTCCAACCTGCAATCAGCACCTATGTCTTTCCCAGGATCTGTCTGCAAATGAGACCAGCTTAGCGATCAAGCCAAACCCCTCACGTCTCTCCACGAAGTACGTTTACCCTGAATAATTTTTTTCACCAAGTACTAAAAAGGTACAGCTTCTGGAAATGAATGAAATTGATCAACTTTTGACTTGGAAAACGACTTCTCGTTGGAAAAAGAGACAAACTGTAGAAAGATGAAACTACGAAAATACCAGTCACAGGATGGAGTCCCTCTTGGCTTCGCCTTTCCACCCCTGGACATCTGACTGCCCAGGGGCCCCGGGAAACTGCCCACATTCCTCGTGCAGAACGAGAGCTCCCCGGTCAGAAGGAAGAATTCTGCTGAGGAAGCCTCTTGTCACCCACTTTGTGGCAGTTTTAAATTCTGCCTCAGGGGTTGTATTTTAAAAATTTCTGCATGTGAAAAAGAAAGACCATTCTACATCTTCTTCCTAGTTATAGCTAGAAAGGGTAATGGAGAGAAGACCCAACTCAGTGGGGCAGCGAAGTGCAGCACTGGTTGGCCGCTGACAACCCAACGTAGTCCTCAGGGTCCACGGGCGTGTCTGTGTCCTTGAGCCCCTCAAGGGTTCTGGAAGTGGCCCATGGCCACGGTGTCCGACGTTCCTCTCTCTGGCTTTCCAACACTTTACCTCTCGGCCCGGATTTTGTATCTCAGCACGAGGTAGGCAATGAGACGAAGGGAGATGAAGAAAATCCCCAGGACAATGAAGTCCAAGTAGAGCTTGGCGTTCTCCACGTCCAATTCTCGCAGGATAGCCTCTGACTTCTGGAAGTGGCACGTCTCATTAGTGTTACAGTGCAGGTCCTCCCGGTCGAGGCCGTAGATGGAGAGGATGACCCCCTCAAACCCATACCTGAGGGGGGAATGCCAGAGTGAGGAGGGCTCAGGACCCCCCCCATCCCTACCTCTGCCCATGTTTGTGGAATGTACACTGACCTCCCCTCCCCATCCTCAGCCTGGCTCCCTCCCTCCCTGGAGGTCTTTTCTCCTGGAATACTTCTTAACCGCTCTGCAGCTTCCTAGCATAAATCCACTCAACAGCTTGACCGAATGTCTTCCAATTTCCTTGCCTCCAAAGTCTCCACACACACACACAATACAACCCAAATTTAACCAAGAGTGGGTATTGTTCAGAGGTGACATGATTGGAAAAACACATTGATCACTTCTGATATTACACCTTTTTTTTTAACAGTTAAATAGAATAAAGGGTCTGAGGGCTTTTCAAGGCCTGCAGAGCATTTGAATAAAACATTTCTGCACCACCTTTCATTCTGTTCCAGCTCTGCATTATCAGAACAAAAATGCTAATTCTGAGAAGAAAGACATGGGTCTCTGATTTCTCAGTCTTGAAAGGTGCACCGTTGCTGAAACTCTGCACAAGGGCTTCGTTTCGATTTTGTTCTTGGGAACAATATACTTGGCTTTGAATTCTAGAAAACACAAGCTTGTTCACAGCTTGGGACCCTGGGTGTCATGTGGAATGGCTGTGGCTGGGGGTACAAGCTCTAATGACCGGCCCTGCCTGCTGAGGGCCAAGATGCCAAAGCGTGAAACCTGATGCTGAAGTGCTAAGGCACCAGAGCAGTCTTGTTCAAGAATATGAGGACGCTTGAGACATGTCTGTTTTCCACTGGATTTCTTACTCAGAACCTTGCACTGTGGTATTGGAGAAGACTCCTGAGAGTCCCTTAGACTTCAACAAGATCAAACCAGTCAATCCTAAAGGAAATCAGTCCTGAATATTCATTAAGGACTGATGCTAAAGCTGAAGCTCCAATACTTTGGCCACCTGCTGTGAAGAGCCGACTCATTGGAAAAGACCCTGATGCTGGGAAAGATTGAAGGCAGGAGGAGAAGGGGACGACAGAGGATGAGATGGTTGGATGGCATCACTGACTCAGTGGACATGAATTTGAGCAGACTCTGGGAGATGGTGGAGGACGGGGAAGCCTAGTGTGCTGCAGTTCATGGGGTTGCAAAGAGTCAGACATGACTTAGTGACTGAACAACAACAAGAACCTTATTATAAGCAGTGTTTATTCCAGAGAGGAATAAGTTCTTCAAGGCAGCTCTCTAAAGCACACAGGACATGGGGCTGCCATGGCTTGTCCAGGGCACCAGTGCATGCTTGCTCGGTCACTCAGCCATGTCCAGCTCTTTGCGATCCCGTGGGCCACAATGCGCCAGGCTCCTCTGGCCATGGGATTCTCCAGGCAAGAATACTGGGGTGGGTTGCCATTTCCAGGGCACCAGCAGCTAGGGTTTATTTTATCCATGAGTGTGTGTGTCTGTGTGTCTGTGTGTGTGAGGGTGAAGGTGAGGCACACAGAACTAGGAAGAAAAAGGCACTGATACTTTCTGGGTTCATGACCTGAGAATCCAGCCGGCATCTAGCTGACAGCCAAGGAGGGGCTTTCGCGAGCCTCTGCCTGTCCCCAGTTCCCTTCCCTTCGTCGTCCTAAAGGCCCCGAGTCCTAAGGGGCCCCGCGGGCTACCTGACGTAAGAGACGTAGGACATCCACTGCAAGTAGGTGGGGATCGTGTCAAAGCTGACGAAGAACCCTGAGAAGAGGAGCACGGGGATGGCCGTGACGGGCCCCACGAAGGTCGCCACCTGGGAGGGGACACAGAAGGACCTTACTCCTGCCCGCCTCCTCCTCCTCCTCAGGGAGCCCGGAGCCCACAGTCCATGCTTCCAGGAAAGGGCCAGAGCTGTCAGGACAGGTCATCCAGGGCCAGGATGGCACAGAAGCACCCCTTTGGGGAGGAGCAGGCTGGTCTCCTGCACAAGGAGGGGTCGGGTTGCTGCCCAGAGGCCCAGCTGGACCCAGCAGAGGGGATGGAGGCTGAAAAGCATGGAGGCCCTGAAAAGCAGGGACAGAGAGACGCTAGTGTGGCCATGAGGGCGCCTGTGGGGCAGGAGGCACATGCCTGAGGAGTTGACATCCTGTGTCCCAGCAAGGAAGGGTCATGGAACACGAGGCCACTCAGCAGGGGAGGGGGTGGCAGAAGGCCGTGGGGTGCTGACTCCCCAGACTTCTGGCTTTGTTTCCTAAGGCTCAGACTGGCCTGAGCACGTGAAGCCCTGGAGGTGCAAAAACTGTGCACACAGTGGGTTTGTCAGGCTGGGAGTAGGTGGTACCAGACGTCTAGAAGGGGCATGTGGAGGGGCTTGGGCAGGTGGGAGTGTGAGGTTTGATGGGGTTGTCTGGGGAACAGCTGTGTGGATCCCACAGAGGCAACAAAACATAGGAATTGAGAGCTTGGCCTCAGAGCTGGCTGTGTGATTTTGACAAAATCACCTTGCCTCTCTGGGCCTCAGTCTCCTCATCTGTCAAATGGGAGGACTGCACCTAACTTGTGGGGGTGCTTAGACTCAATGAGCTCATGTTCAATCACAGGTCCAGCTGGCCTCTGGGCACAAACTCAGCCCATCCTTGTGCAAGAGACCCGCCTGCTCCTCCCCAAAAAAGTGCTTGGTGACACATCAGGGCACCTGCTGCTGTCCCTTTGCCAATCCTGAGCAGCCAGGACACCTTGATCCCTTCCCCAGGGCCCAGCTGACCGACCCGCTGAAGCCAGGCTGGGAAGTCAGGACAGAATCAGGAGGAGGGGTCTCAGGGGCAGGGTACTGAGCCCATGGGGCCTGCAGCCCCAGCCACATGGGTGGAGGTGGGGAAGCGAGGTAAGCCCCATGGTACATCCTTGGCTGGTACCTGCAGTGACGTGGATGCGGCTCCGATCAGCAGGCCCAGGGACTGCGCCACCAGTGAGGTCATGGTGCCCAGTGCCGCGAACAGGACGAAGCGCACAGCGTCAGACGGCTGGGACGTCATCCAGTACACGATACTGCAGTAGGCCACGGGGAACATGATCTGGAAACACAGGGCCCGTCACCCTCACCTGCAAGCCGCGCTTCCCGCCCCCCAGGGATGCTGGAGAGCCCCACCCCGTCACAGCACGCCAGGGCACTAGCGTACCTGAAAGGGCACGTCCGCCATGGTCTTGGCCAGGTAGTAGGCCTTCAGGCTGTACCAGTAATTCAGGTGTTCTCGGAGAAACACGCTCATCTCCAGAGGAACTAGGGGGCAGGAAAATGAAAAGGGTCACTCGGACATTACAGCACACCAAGAACTCAGACAAGGGTCTCCTGCGAGGCCCTCTGCAGCCCCAACTTGGGGCTGTGAACCTGAAGAGCTTCAAGTATTACTATCTGGAGTTTGAATGGAAAGGTATGAAATGATTCACCTGCCTGGAGAAACTGCCTGGCACACTGGCACCACTGTAGAGACTGGTCCAAGTATCTCCTGCTGAACCTGTTTTCACTGAGTAACTGACAATGCAATCCCTTCCCCCGGCAAGTCCTCAGAAGCTGCTCCTGGAAATTCAGGGCAACTTATGGAAGAGGCATTGCCGGAGGAGCTGTCTAGGCTGGGAGACCTGGGGAAGCCAGTTTTCCACACTGTCCCCCTGAAGCGGCCAAGGGCAGCCTGCTCTGCAAGCAGCCTAGAACTGCACAGAAATCCACCTAGAACAGCACTGCTGCATGCTAAGTCGCTTCAGTCGTGTTCAACTCTTTGCGACCCCATGGACTGTGGCCCGCCCGGCTCTTCTGCCCATGGAATTATCCAGGCAACAACACTGGAGCGGGTTGCCATGTCCTATTCCAGGGAATCTTTGCAACCCAAAACAGCTTTATCCACTCACAAATTTGGCTGCACCAGGGCCATCTTAACTGAATGAGGTAATGTTCACACAGTAGCATTTGAGGGGTTCCCAATTAGAAAACCTTTTAAAATCTCTCAGCCTTCCACCAGGCTTATAGATTTTCCATTAGTGATTCACTCCTTTGGCTTAAACACGTATGCATTTTCTCATCGAACAGAACATACAATCATACCTACATCTGTCAACAAAGAAAACGGGATTTTAAAAAATAAAATAAGACACTCAATGTTTGTGGCCAAGCAAGCCACAACCTAGTGGCAGACAAAGAAGGAGGGGCGGGCGCGGGCTGGCCCAGGCACTCACATGTGAGGACGGTGGGCATGAGGGCCGCGAACATGAGGAAGAGCATGGAGAAGAAGAGGAAGCCGGAGTTGCTCAGGACCTTCTTGGCTTCGTTCCCAATCCCCAGGTAGAGCAGGCCAATGAGGAGGCCGATGCCGATGTGGGACGTGATCCGCAGGTGCGTGAGGACCTGGGCAGGCGAGATCCACACTCAGGCGGGCGAGCCCGGAGGTGGGCGGTGAGAGGACAAGGAAACCAGGGGCCCCAGAGGTGGCGGTCAAGGCTTCTGCCCCCTCCCTCCAGAGAGGTGGCAGTCACCCCGCTTCTCCTGAGGCCTGTGCATTGCAGGCAGATTCTTTACGACTGAGTTACCCAGGAAGCCCATTCATTCACTGCCCTTAGTTTAAGCTTCCCTTATACCAAGCCCAGGACCCTACACCAGCTCATACGCACACGCACACACACACACATTCACACATGCACACTCACAGGGCAGCATTTTACTGCTGTTCAAGCAGAAGGAACTGCTATCCTGCGTTTAATCCCCTTCAACATAGCAATCCAGGACTGTGTCCCTTCAGAGGAGGGGACAAGCGACAAGAATGGTGGTAAAGTGGATAAAGAATGGCCACAGGACAGACCCACCCTTGCAGAGCACAGCCTGGATGGCTACCAGCCCCTCCAGCTTTCAAACTGGGTTCCGGAAGCTCCTGGGCACTCAGGGACCCCCTACACATGCTGTCAGATTGTCCACTTGAAAGGCTGGATCTTGTTCTGACTTCCAATCCTTCACCAACTCCTTCCTCTGCTGGGTGGAGCTTCCCAGAGGGAGAAATCCCCTCCCTGATGCCAGTCTTGGCCAATGGAATGTGAGCACCAGTGACAGGTTCCTCCACCCCGCCAGGAGCAGGAAGCTATAAGCACTGCCACTGGGTTTCTCTGACACTTTCCCCTGTCGTGCTCTAGAAAGGAGCCAGTCCTCCATTCTGGGTCCCCAGACGAGAAGACACACGGGGCAGGACCACAACCCACAGCCGCCCACAGGTTACACGAGCCAGACATGACTACTGTCATAACCACTAGCAGCCGGGGAGTGTTTGTTACTGTGGCGTCACAGAAAGCTGACTGATGCAGAAAGAGGAAAGCGCAAGCAGATGAACAGACCCCAAGGTGACCCCTCAGCTTCCGTTGCCACGGAGACCACCGCACACCGCCTTACCGAGTCCCTCATGATGCTGAGGAAAGTCCTTTTGAAGAGGATGCAGAACTGGGTGAGGCAGCTGGCAGAGAAGCTGTGACAGCCTTCCATGGAAGTGGAGTCCTGGGGACACACCAAGAGGGGGAGAGGAAGGGTGAGCCCCCGGCCCCCGGACGCCCCCTCCTCTGAGCCGAGGAAAGTGCTCGTGCAGCAGGCGTGCGGGGCGGCGTGCCGCGCTCCCGGGGGCTGGGGGTGTGCATTACCTTTCTCCACCCCCTTCCATCGTTTTGTCTGGTTTACCTCTTCAGAGGGCCGGTGCCAAATAAAAGGATTCACCTCGGCATCGCCCTCAGGCTCTCTCCTGCAGTCAGAGTCGCACTTGCCCTCCCAGACCGCTCTCACCAGGCGGCCGTTCTGGTCGCCGTACTCGCCGGACGCGACTTCCATGACTGCACAGAGGAGAGAGACAGAGGGCTCAGCCCAGGCATTGCTCATGCGGGCCTCTTTCCTCTGCAACAAAGTCAGTAATCCAGTGGGAATATCTTTTAACTGATTATATAGGTGCTGCGTGAGGATGCTAATGATGTGATAAAAATCATTTAGTGGCCAATGTTGTTTCCGTTCTCAACACCCAGCAAGGCCGTTGATCGCATCAGGAGCCTGGAAATGCAAATACAGATTGTGATGCTGGACAGCCCGAGAAGTCATGAGCTCATGCATCTATTAACTTATTCGTCTGTCTAGTGTTTACTGAGTGCTGGTCATGGGCATGCATGCATCAGAATTGGAGTTGGGAGGAGAGCAGAAGGAAGCAAGATTCCTGTTGGGAAGGCAGTTCCCAGGATGAGGGTGAGCGATGAGTGCTGGGGCAGCTCTTTGGGACCAAGAAGAAGTGCTGGGGCTCCTGAGAGGGGTGCGCTGAGCTCCCTGCAGACACAGGTTTTGGACTATAAGCTCCACCTCTCAGATCCCCAGGGAGCATCACCTCCACTGACCCTCCTTGACCCTGGTGTCATGCCTCCTCTGTACCCCAGACTGTCCAAGGTCCCACGTTGTTCCTTCTCTCCGGTTCCACCCTCCCCTGGCACCTGCTGCTCCTTCCTCTCCTCCCACCTGCACTCTCCCTCCACCCTCCCCCATTCCTCCTGGTGTGGGACCTGACCCTCCATCTCAGTAAGATTCTTGCTAATGCAATGCCCCCAGGGACCCTCTCTGGCAAAACCAGCTGTTTCCAGAGCCCAAGCCAGGACGGCTAACTCTCTCTCCATCCGATCACAAACCGGGAGAGACTGGCCCCACCAGAATGTCACAATCAATGACACCAACCCAGCCAGAACTGCCTGCTCTGGTGGTCATTTACACCCACCAGCCTCCAAACAGCCCTTCTCTCCCCACGCCTCTCCCTCTCCTCAGGCGTGATATTAAGGGGCCCCTCCTTGGGCTCTCCCCAGTGCCCCGTTCCTTCTTCTCCCATCTGTCCTTCCCTATAGGTCCTCACCTCTCTGCTGGCCATGGACCTCACCACCCTTCCCTGTTCAGCAGCACCTGTCCCCCACTGTCCTTGCTCCTGAACAACTATGCAGCCAGCCTGACCATCCCCACCATCAAGGATGCTTAAGACTCCTCCTCCTCTCCCTCGGCCCACATCTCCTTCCCGCTCACCCCACTCTGGCCCGGCTTCGTCAGAGCTCCCTTATTGTAAGAGAGAGGCATTTCCCAGCAACACCATCTCATGGAACACAATTTGGGAGAGGATGTGTAGGAAAGGTGGGGTCTGGGGAACTGGTGGGGCTGGATGCTTGAAAGTAAAACAACTGAGTGAGAAAGGCTGATGACCAGGAGACCAAGAAGGAGGAATAGAGTGGGTTGAAGCATGCCCCACCAAAAGACGCATGTCCATCTGGAATCTCAGAGTGTGGCCTTCTTTGGAAAAGGTTATTTGCAGATGTAATTGGTTTTGGATCTTGAAATGAAATTATCCTGGATTTAAGATGGGCCCTGAATCCAACTGAAGGCAAATGGAGAAGGGGGCGGCAGAGGATGAGATGGTTGGATGGCATCACCAACTTAATAGACATGAGTCTGAGCAAACTCCAGGAGATGGTAAAGGACAGGGAAGCCTAGCGGTGCTGTAGTCCATGGGGTTGCAGAGTCGGACATGACTTAGCAACTGAACAGCAACTGAATAAAATGACTGGTGTTCTTATTAGAAGAGGAGGTGACATACAGACACGCACAGAGAAACACAGAGAAAAAAGCCATGTGAAGACAGAGGCAGAGACTGGAGGGATGGGTCACAGGTTAAGGACCACTGGAGCCTCCAGAAGCTGGATGAGGCAGGAAGGACATTCCCCCAGAGCCTCAGGAGGAAGCCCGGCCCTGCAGACACCTTGACTTCTGGCCTCCAGAGCCTGAAACATGACTTCCTCTTGTTTCAGACCACCCAGCTTATGGGGCCCCAGAGAAGCAGGACACGATGGCCAGGACAGGACCCCACGCACCGTGGCCAAGGGGGAGGATGGGACGGGGTCGGGGTGTACAAGCACTTGGTGGTCTAGTGACTACGAAGCTCAAAAGAAAAAGAAAGCAAGCAAGGGGGGTTGCAAGTTCTTGCACTTGGACAGCAGGGAGCAGAAGTGGTGGACCTGATGGGAGGACGGGAGATGGTTCCAGAGGTGCTGGACACAAAGAGGTTGCCATCTGCAAATAAATGCGCAGACTGCGCAATGGGCAGATCTGGTCGAGAAGTGACTTGGGATGTTGGTGTCAGTGCCCTGGAGGGTCCTGGCCAAGAGGAAAGGCCAAAGCGGGAGCCCTGGGGGCACCGAGCATGTAGCTTATAAAGCATGAGCTGCAAAGCCCACAAGCTGCAGCCTCTGGGTCAGGAGGAGTGGCCCCTACCGTTAACCTGGGCTCTAGGCTCCCAGGGTGTTAGTCACTAAGTCGTGTCTGACTCTGTGCAACCCCACTGACTGTAGCCTGCCAGGCTTCTCTGTCCATGGAATTTTCCAGGCAAGAATACTAGAGTGGGCTGCCATTTCCTTCTGTAGTTGATCTTCCAGACCCAGAGATTGAACCTGGGTCTCCTGTATTGCAGGCCGATGCTTTACCATCTGAACTACTAGGAAAGCCCTGGGTTCCCAGTGAAGTGAAGTGAAAGTCGCTCAGTCATGTCCAACTCTTTGCGACCCCATGGACTATATAGTCCATGGAATTCTCCAGGCCAGAATACTGGAGTGGGTAGCCTTTTCCTTCTCCAGGGGATCTTCCCAACCCAGGGATCGAACCTAGGTCTTCCGCATTGCAGGCAGATTCTTTACCAGCTGAAGTACAAGGGAAGCCCTGGGATCCCAGAGTCTTGTTCAAAACTGCTTTGGTCAAAATTTGTTGTGTGTGGTTAAAATTTAAGTTGAATTTTTAACATCTGTATTAATCAATGCAAAAGGGATTTTGTTAAAGGTTATTTCTTTTTAGAAATAACTTCCTTTAGACTGGAAGCATCACACAGTCAAGTATTGGGAAATATTTGGCCTAACAACGGATCCTTTGTTTGTAGTCCCAGGTATTTCATCTGGAGGAAAGAAAACCTCTTTTGACTTGGTCTTGAAAGTTCTGCCTCAGGACGGCACTTGAGCTATCTGTGGAATATTAAAGTAATTTTTGATTTGAAGGCTACAGGTAAGAATGGAAACTCACCAGGAATAAAAGAGACCCCCTTTGGCTGGTCAAGGCTCAACTCACCGAAATCGGCCGGGTTGTGGTAGGTTGGGCAATTCAGACCTAAGTCCCTCAAATATGGTACAAGGTTTGAGACTTTCCCTCGGTACACACACTGTCCTTGACTGAGGACATAAAGCTGAAAAAAGTAAGAAGGAAAACATCAACTCTGCCTTCCCCTGTAAAGGGAGAGAAACTCTCAATCCATCCATCCAATGATCCACTCAACCACTCACCCACCCATCCATCCATCCACTCATCCATCCATCCATTCACCTAACCACCCATCCATCCACTCACCCAACCATCCATCTATACACCCACTCATCCATCTATCCATCCATCTGTCCATCCATCCATCTATTCACCCCATCATCCACTCACTCATCCATCCATCTATATATCCACTCATCCATCCATCCACCCCACCCATCCATCTGTACATCCACCCATCCATCTAACCACCCACCCATCTACCTATCCAACCATTCATCCATTAACCCATTAATTCCTCTCTCAGGACAGCTTTATGTTACCTCCCAAGGACTCAAAGTTCAAAGGGAAATCCACGATAAGTCAGCAAAGACGGAAGATACCATATGACCAGGAATTATTCACTCTGTTGCCTTTCTTCCCCTCATGCTAAGCACTTGCTTAGGCCAGATTTTGGAGCTCTACACACTGCATTCCTTGGGAGGTTTTTTTTGCTCAGGATGATATAAAACCCTAACATTTATAAAAGAGATGATACCGTACAAATATCACAGCCTGCTATCTAATTCTGTATGGCAAGTGTCCCCCTCCAGCCTTCAGGGGGGCCATTAATGAAGCCTCAGTAATGTCAGTGACTCATACCCTGTGGCTGGACACTAACCCTAGAGAGAGGACACTGGCCAGCTCTTCCTATCCCCTCTGGCCCTGCCACCTAAAGTGCTTATGGCACCAAAGTCTTAAGAAATATAACACCTAAGACCACTCAAAAATGAAGACACACTCATGAACTAAGCCACGAGTACCCAGATTTGGTTTCACCCAGGCCAATGACAGCGGGCCAACATACCTGGTCGAACAGCTCGAAGAGCTTGGCACTAGGTTGGTGGATGGTGCAGATGATGGACCGGCCGCCCTGGGCCAACCCCTTCATCAGGGAGACAACCTGGAAGCAGGAGGCGCTGTCCAGGCCACTGCAAGTCAAGGGACACTGTGAGACGTCTGTGAGCCCCAACCAGATCCCTCATTCAGAGATCCCTGGTTGTGTCTGTGCAGGCTGGCCTGAGCCCTTTGGCGGGAGGAGAGGTGGCCCCTTCTGCCAGCAGGGAGGGCAGGGCCTGATTACCTGGTGGGCTCATCGAAGAACATGACCGGAGGGTTGTTCACCAGCTCCAGCGCGATGGCCAGTCGCTTCCGCTGGCCACCTGAGAGGCTGCCGGTCCGCGTGTTGGCACAAGACAGCAGGCCCAGAGCTGTCAGGATCTCCTTGACCTGGGGGATAGCAGAAGCAGAGTGGCATCAGAGACCACCTGCCACTCCTTGTCACCTACAGGGCCCACGTGGAACCCTGATCCCCTTCCCCACCAAACTCCCAGACACACCTGGAGGGACTGCACATCCGGCCCATCCGTTGCCAGGCCTGATGTCCCGATTGGGGAGGCTGAGACCCAGGAGACTGAGAGGCAGGGCTGGGGCCAGGCCAGCCTGGGCTGGAGTCCTGGTCCTGCCTCTGGTTGGCAACCTAGCAAGTGCCTTCATGTGTGAGCCTCACTCAGGGCCAGGGCCGAGAAGGTGTTGGATAAACACTGCAGAAAGGCTGGATCCATGGACACATAGGTGGACGAGTGACTGGGTCTCTGACCAGCACAAAGGGGAGGGCCACCCTGATAGTTTCACGCTATAACAGATAAAAAGCTCGACACACGGTAAGCACTCACTCGGCCACAGCTGTTAGTGACACTATTGCTACTGCACGTAGCTCCCGTGGACTCAACCACACAGGCCAGGTCTCCAGAAAGGTGGAGCTCCATCCACACTTGTAAATGGGAAAGAAGGTCTCTGACTCAGCAGCAAGGCAATGACACTGCTTAAAGCTACCATTGCTTCTCTTAGTGACCCTTCTTAGTAACACTGCCCCTGGGAGCTGCCTGGGAATCAAGGTATAAACAGCCCACTGTGCGCTCAGCCCTCCCTGGCTGCCCCATCACTGATCCGGGATGGACTCAGGGAGCAGGAAGGTCAGAAAAGTTCGGTGTAAACCGTTCATCAGGTTCATCCACAGCAGTCAGTGTTCGGGGTCCATCCTGGTGTCTTCTGGAGGTGGCCACAAGAAGGAAGAGGTCAGCTGCTGCCCTTCTGGGCTCCCTGTCAGGTTCACCTCTCAGTGGGTGCGAGGCAACCTGTCACAGAGGTCCTGCCAGAATTCACTGGACCATTGTCCTAGCCCATGGTGGCAGCAGGTAGACCCTAGTCCAGCAACTTCTCTAGGGAGATGAGGTCATCCTCAAGGAGAAGGAACTCAAGGAGGAAAATTTCCACTCTGGCTCTTGAATTACTTCTGTGCGGTCAGGACACAATGTGGCCTCGGTGATGGGAAGGCCCAGGGTGCTGCTGCTCCATGAGCTGGAAGCAGGCAGGTCAGACAGATCTGCATTTGAATCCTACTTGGCCTTTCCCCTGCTGAGCCCTAAATCCAGCTCCACCACCTCTTCCAGAACATACAGCCCCTGAGGCACGCCATCCCGGAACCTCACAGAGAGGCTGCCCAGAAAAGGCCATCTTTCAGGAACGCTTTTAGTCCACTGGCCTTCCCAGGATGACATGGCTGCAGCGGTCTCCAGGAATCCAGTCCAAAGGTTCAAGAGGAAGACCACCCACTCCCTACTTGTCCTTTGCCCCACTGGAAGGATGCTGGAGGCGGAGGCCAAGGTCAGCACCTCCTGTTTCCCTTGCGTGCGGGCATCTTGTCTAGGATTCTCTCAGGAGTGACGCCCTGCAGGCTGGTTTTGTTTTAAAGTGAATCAGAAAGAACAATGTCCCCTCCTGGGCGACCTCACTCCTGAGGAAGGCCCTTCACTGAGGGGGTTCTCGAGGCTGGGGCCACTTTTCTGGGAAACGAGGTCGAGTGGGCAACATTCCACTACCTGCTGGAACATTCCAGTCTGTTACGTTTCCTCGAAAAGTAAACAACCAGGACCCAGGGACACAACGGGGCTGGAGGGAAATGAGTCAGGGCCTGTCCTCTCCTTGGACAATCACGCAGCCCTGCTGATGGTTCTGGGGGTGGGTGGAGCTGGACCCTGCTGAGGACGAGGAGGACCGGTCGGGACTTGACAGACAGAGCGGGTGCAGGGCGGAAGGACTGGCTGTGGGTGCTCCTCTGTGGAGTCAGCTGAGAGGCACACACGTGCTCCTCGCCCCCGCCCTTCAGCAAACGCTCCCTCCCGACTCCCTCTCCCACCTGGAAAGGCTGGTACCCCGGACCACGCTGCAGGCAAACCATCCCACACCCACTTACTCATGGATCGCATCTGTTCTGGGAGCTCAGACATTAATGAGAGCATCGCACTCAGCTTCCCACCTCCAGGAGGCAGCTATGGACAAAAGTCCCAGGTGCTGGAGGCCCTGGCCTCAGGTTTCCAGTGGTTTCCAGGAGGCCTGGCCTGAAGGGTCCCCTCATGGACTTAGTTCTGCTTCACTTCAGGGCCCTCTTCATGCCAGCAAGACCCTCTGAACCCCCACATCTGCTCACCCATCCTCCCAGGGGGTTAGCCTGTGTCTGAGGCTCGCCCTTCAGAAACAGCGTGGTGGTGGGAACACCCATGCCTCCCATGCTTTCTGCCCACATCTGTGCTCTGGGGTCTGTTCATCCATTTTATTCCTTTCAGCTACAGAACCAGAGTCCACGCGAAGCATCTGCGAGGAGGGGTTTTTCACTCCTCACAGAAATCGGGCTCCCCTACCCTTGATGTGCCATTTCCTCATCCTCTCGAATTCCCACCCAAATCCTCAGCTTTCTGAAGGGTGGGGTTGGGAGAGGAGGGCACAGGGAGGGACAGGAGGGCCCCTAAAGACACACCAGGCTCCAAAGTCATTTGTGCTGCGTGCAGGTTCAGCCATTCAGTCCTGTCCAACTCTGTGTGACCCCATGCACTGTAGCCTGCCAGGCTCCTCTGTTCATGGGGTTCTCCAGGCAAGAATAGTGGAGAAGTTTGCCATTTCCTCCTCCAGGGGATTATCCCAACCCAGGGATCGAACCTGCATTTCTTATGCTTCCTCAATTGGCAGGTGGGTTCTTTAACCACTAGTGCCACCTGGGAAACCCAAGGAGGTTTACATCACATCCTATCAACTATCACGTTGCTGCTGACATTGTGACTGTTTTCTATGACAGAGGATGAGATGGTTGGATGGCATCACTGACTCGATGCACATGGGTTTGGGTGGACTCCGGGATCTGGTGAAGGACAGGGAGGCCTGGCATGCTGTGGTTCATGGGGTTGCAGAGTTGGACATGACTGAGCGACTGAACTGAACTCATTCCATTTTGCATGGACACATAAAGAGCCAAGTCGCATTGTTGGCACCAACTCCACGGATCTTACTGTCTCTGCTGCTGGCCTGTGGCCCTACAGGCACAGGAAGACAGGATAATATAATAAAAGTAGAATTTCACCAAATCCCATCTTACACTGGAACTCCCACCAGTGCCAGCCATGGGGTGGAGAGGAAGGGAGTTGGGTTTGTCTTAGACAGTATGTAAATATAACAGGCCTCTCCACTAAGTGGGGGCTTCTGGTGCTCCCCGCTGGGTCTGTTTACCCAACACCCTTTGGCTCCCTGGGGTTTCAGGGAGGCAAAAAAGCAATGAAAAGGATCACAAGATCTCTGTCATCTCAGAAACTTGCTTGTGTTATTTTTAAAAGACTGGTTAATAACAGGTAAGAACCAAATTTCTTCTTGCAAGTGTGTAGGAGTGGAGGCTGGTTATTTTTAAATGGATGACTAACCATCTTCACTGTTAGTGTTTTATCAAAAACAATGGAGTATAAAGTGTATCAGAGACTAAAAGGGGCAGAGTGCTGGGTCTAAGCTTGAGGTTGGCTCCTCAAGCCCGTGTCCTTGCTACATCCGTGAGCTGCGACATCTATCTTGTGGCAGCATGGGCATTCAAGTCGTGTGCCAGTCCAAGGGCACACTGCTACGCCCCTGACCCCCCAACAAAAACAGCCAGGCGCCAAGCCACAAGCCAAGTCAGTCCCTAGAGGCCCCTCCACTTGTGACTGCCAAGTGGATTTCACGTGACCCAAGCAGACACTTACCATCTCCCTTCTTCCTTCGTCCTTCTCCTGGAGTTTGAGGTGTGCAGATACCTGTAGGGGACAAGAGCAGCAGTGTGGATCAGAACAGACGGCCAGCAGCAAGACAACCTAACTCAGCGACGGCAGCCCCAGGGCCCCAGGGGCTGAGCTGCCGATGACAGAGGAAACCCACAGAGGTCCGGGCTCCCCACCTCCCTCGGCTTCACTAAGGAAGGTCCCGGAGAGCAGTGAGGCCTGGGATGCTTTCAGTCATTTCAGTGGATTCTCTGCTGGTCCCTGAGGGAAGTTAGATGTGGGCAACTGAGCGATGTGGACTCTCCAGGCTTTGGAGGCTTCAAGATCACTGTCAGGAATTTCACAAAGCCACCTGTGAAACCACTGATGGCTTGCCATTGTCCACAGTGGGAGTATTTACACCACAGAAATTGGCAAGTGGTACATAAAAGGAGTTAATTGGGAAAGACCCTGATGCTGGGAAAGACTGAAGACAACAGAAGACGGGGGCGGCAGAGGATGAGATGGTTGGACGGAATTACCAACTCAATGGACATGAGTTTGGGCAAACTCCAGGAGATGGTGGAGGACAAGTAAGCCTGGCGTGCTGCAGTCCCTGGGGTCGCAAAGAGTCGGACACAACTTAGTGACTGGACAACAACAACATACAGAGAGTCTAGTTTTGTTATTCCTGTTGTGTGGTTTGATATCCCACCTGCTAGCACACACGGGGCCCCTGACCCTGTCTGGCAAAGGCTTGAGTAGCCATCACCATGGCCAGCTTCCTGCTGATTCCTGGGACCTCGGGAAGCAAGGACTTCAGTCTCCTCCTCAGCACAGCACTGAGGTCAGAACCTGCCCACCTGGTGAGCTACTGAGGCTGCCCAGTGGCCCCGCAAGAGACTGTGGTGCAGGGGTGAGGGGCTGAGAGGCTGAGCTCCCAGAATCAGGCTGGAGCAGCCGCCAGCCATGTGACTCCGGGTGTCATGTCTCAGGCTGCCTGGAGGGTCAGAAGCAGCGCACGGAAGGGCACCACCAAGGGTTCGTGGCCAACGCGCAGGACAGGACCCTGCAGAGTACAAGGGATCCTTTCTCATTGTGCACCAGTGTGCTAACTCACCTCAGCTGTGTCTGACTCTTTGCGACCCTATGGACTGTAGCCCACCAGGCTCCTCTGTCCATGGGATTCTCCAGGCGAGAATACTGGAGTGGGTTGCCATTTCCTCTTTCAGGGGGTCTTCCCGACCCAGGGATCAAACCCAAGTGTCTTATGTCTCCTACATTGGCAGGCAGGTTCTTTGCCACTAGCGCCACCTGGGAAGCCCATCGTTTCTCATTAACTGAGAATAACTCATTTACTCAGTTAATCATTTCTCATTAACTTCACAGTATTTATCAAAGAGATCATGAAGTTCTCAAAATCAAAGTGTAATTGATTTTAATTCTGAAAAATAAATGGATTTCCCAGCAGAACCTGGAGACAGGTTAGGGGGAAGACAGAGGTGACAACAGGAGGCGAAGGTCTCGTTTTCAGAAGAAAGCGGTGACAGAGCTAGAAATCGAAGTGGAGTTTCTCAAACAAGTAACCAGGGAATGAAGCTCTGGTGGCCCCAGATGAAGGTGAAGTGACAATGCGGGAATTCACAGGGTAAGAAGAAATCATGTATTTCCCAACCTCACCATCCTATTTGCAAACTCCTCCTGAGCAGCCCATGCCCCCATGAGAATAGCCACTTGGAGGCCAGAGGGGCTACATGGTCAGGCTGCTGGGCGCTTAGGGCTGCTGGGGCAGCAGGTTAGAAGGCAGACCACCTACCCAACACCTTCTCTGCTTCTCTCTGCTGAACTGAGGATCCCCTGGAATTGCCCTTCAGCCAAAATGCTGGGCATCCACCCTTCTGCGACCCCTCAGAGAGGAAGCCTGGCCCCCTGTGTGTCAGGAGTGCAAGGCAAGACCTCTCTTGTGGAAATCCATGGTGAATGTTTGTCTACTGCCCGAGCACGAGGCAGACTAGCTGGGAAGGGCCCCAGTGTGCCAGGAGAGGCCAGGAGACCAGGCGCTGCCTTGCACCGCAGGTGAGGGGATGGCAGAGAAGCAGGCAGCCCCGTGGACGCATGCTCCATCATGGACAAGGGCTGCCCACCGACTTCCTGGCTGGGAGGCACCCTAGCAGCTTCCATAGCTCACAGCGGGTCAGTGTGGTCCCTGTCCACCTGGCACGGGGCTAGGTCACAGTCTGCTGAAAGAGTACAGACCATGCCAGGCCATCCTAGACCCTGCTGTACAAGATGCCTGGGCTAACCGCTAAACTCTCCAAGGCACCCTTTCTCGTGTGGTTGTGTAGGATTACATGTCTGATGACCTTGCTGGACTATGTGTGTGCGGGCCTGAGACCCAGAGAGTGAGCAGCAAACACGTGTTTTATACCCACCTGGCAGGCAGGTGAGTCAGAGGGACGAGACCCTCAGGGCCCTAATCCAGGCACCAGACTGCCTGGAACTTTGGCCAAAGCCATAGAACACCAATGGGAAGAAAAGACCCTCGACTCGTGGGCCTGGGACTGAGGTCACCCTGGCAGTGGCCCCCACATCAGCCAGGTCAATCACCTTCTCAGAAACCTGGCCTCGATTTTGCCATCCAGGGTCTACAGGGCCTTGGGGGGCTGCCTTGGGTGAGTCCACACAGCAAGCGGGGTCAGAACTCTGTGTGAAAGTGGGGTGCCTGTGCCACTCCGCCTCATGCGGAGGGTGGGGGGCAGATGCAGGGGAGGGCAGGGTTCAGGCGCCGCTCCGCCTCATACAGGGGATGGGGGTGGCCAGGTGTGGGGCTGCAGGCCCCAGGACACTCACCATCATGGCCTCTTGCACGGTCAGGTGTGGCAGCAGCAGGTCATCCTGCATGATGTAACAGGACACCTTCCGGAAGCAGCGCAGGTCCCGAGGGAGCCCGTTGATGAGGACCTCACCCTTCATGCCGGTCTCCCTGCAGGGTCAGCGAGAGGACGTGTCAGCCCGGCCCCTCCTGCACCGCCTCCCCCTCCTCCAAGGCTGAGGGAAGCGGGAGACCACAGCCCCTCCCAGCATCATCCAACTGGCCCAGGAGGGACACCAAGCTGGGCATGGCCGGGAAGCCCAGATCAACGCTCAGAGGAAGGAACCCCAAGAAGAGAAGGCCCAGTGTGGAAAGGGAGGGGGGAACAAGTGTGGGCCTCTCTGGGATCTCACGTTTGTTACAGGTGCCTACAGACCAAACCAATACATGGATGCTCCTACCTGTGGACATGAAGCCCCATGCACGCCCCTGGCTTTGCAGGGTTCTAAGATGAGCATATGAACAATCCTGTGTGTAGCCTCGGTTATAGCAAATCCCCCAAAGGCCAAGACTCTGCAGCCCAGGGTGGGACCACTAGGTAGGTCAGAACCAGTTCCTGAGGGCAGCATGAATCTGATGCTGACTGGGAAGGACCAGCACAGGCTCCCCGGGCCCAGGTGGCTCAGAGAAGAGGAGGGGGTCTGGGCCCTGGACCCACCAGACTAAGCAGATGGGGAGTTGCTCTCTCAGAGCACAGTGGAGGTGCGGCATCCGGGGTACGCGATGGAGACGGAGGGCACGGCCCCACCAGCCACACTCACGCCCCCACTCAGACGCACTGGGCATCTCTACTGTCCAGTACGACTCTGGTGCATCATCGCAGCCCAGGGAGGTAGAGGGAGCCACAGACATCCTGCTAGGATCCACCTTATCCAGTGCTGCCTCGCTGATGCCACGAAGAACAGAAACACAGAGAGTCTATGGAGACCAGTGAGGTTACACCTGCTCTCCAACTTCATCCAGCCCACTACTATGACCGTGGGCCCTGGGGTGGGTCCCTTCTTTCCTCCAAGGAATGGGTTGGATCAAATGACTTCCCAGGGAACTAGCCTGGGAGACCTGTCTCCAGGTTGCCGCATGTGGCTCCAGGATGGTGCTGGGCAATCTGGGCAGGAGTGTGGGTGTGGGGTGAGCTGAAAAATGATTGTATTCACCAAACATATGCTACTCCCCTGAGGCTTCCCAGAGCCTTAAAAAGTGATGGGGTGGCCCATCAAAGCCGCTGGCCCCTGGGGGACCACTGGCTGAGGGTCTGCTCACCTGTATCCAGCCAGGATGTTCATGAGTGTGGACTTTCCAGCCCCAGAAGGACCCATGATGGCCACCAGCTCTCCACTGTTGAACTTTCCAGAAATGCCCTTCAAAAGGGTCTTGTATCCTGTGAAAAAAGGATCACGTTCATTTCCAGCCATCCCAGGACATAGTGATTCTCCCCTCAGCACTATAGAGGCAAACACACATTATTTTATGTAATTGCAGAACCAAGGCCAAAGGCAAGGTTTTTCACTCCACAGCATTTATAAAAATGCTGAGTTCTGGGCAAGAAAATGGACCTCCTGTCTTTTAGGTGCCTCTGCCTACTTTCTCAGTTGCATTTCATGGGTTATATTAGCAATAAGTACCAGTGGGTGTATAATGCTGTAGCATTTACAAAGCGCTTTCCTGGACATCACCTAGGGCAGCCATCCCTAACCTTTTTGGAACCAGGGACCAGTTTGGTGGAGGACAATTTTTTTCACAAACTAGGGGGTAGGGAGTGGTTTGGGGATGACTCAAGCACATTACACT
This sequence comes from Capricornis sumatraensis, assembly GCF_032405125.1. NCBI lineage: Eukaryota > Metazoa > Chordata > Mammalia > Artiodactyla > Bovidae > Capricornis > Capricornis sumatraensis. The sequence goes on along the minus strand of NC_091069.1, from coordinate 248,480,772 downwards.
TATTGTTCACTTTATTGCTATTGATATTATTATTACATCAGCTCCACCTCAGATCATTAGGCGTTAGATCCCAGAGGTTGGGAACCCCTGATCTCAGGTACGAGGAATCCATATGACTTATCTATTTAAAATCTATATTGGTATAAATTATTTATATAGAACTTATCCACATTTGTAATTAAATGTTTCATAAGCTAATAATTCATTACTAATTGAAAGTTTATCATTTTGCAGTTATACCACATTGCTTTGGACTTTCTGCCAAATCTCCATCAAAGAGCCTTGTGAAAGGACAAAAAAAGAATTACACATGCCAGACAGAGTCACGTTACTTCTTTTCAAGCAGATGGTTGAAGATCTTAAAAGATCCCACGTGCCGCAGTGGGACCTGACACAGTCAAATAAATAAATTTTGTTTTTGAAAAAGGAATCAAATAGAGGCAACTGGATTCATCGAAGATTCCTAATTCAGAGACGCTTCTCAGTCCCTGAGAAACATTCCCAGGACATGCCCTTAAATGATCAGAATCGGGCAAACTCAGCATTCTGGTTCCCCACACAGAGCTGAAAAGGGCCTGATGAGAGGGCCTTTGGGGTACCTGACGAGCCCCTAGTCACTCCCCGGGCCCCAAACCCATGTTTACTCAAACCCCAGCTTGGGTCTAGGTCTCGGCATCTTCTCCCAGTGGCCTCTCTTCTTTCACAGATGGGAACCCCAACCCCCCACTTGTCACCAGGCGCCTCCCTGATTTGAATGGGGAGTCAGTCCCTGAGGATTTTTTAATCAGGCCGAGAGAAGCAAAGGGCAGGAAGCTTGCAGCCTTGCGACTTGACTCATTATGGGGAGTGGCGGTCACCAGGGAGGCCTGAGACAGTCATCCTGGGGGCAAGGGACCGAGTGGCAGATGGACAGGTTGGCAGGCACCTAGGAGAGCCGCTCAAGTCTGCAGGTGAGTCAGATTCTTGCCACTGGGAGGTCAGTGATGGCAGGTGGACAGACACACAGCAGGGAAGCCAAAGAAGACAAAGGTGGGGGTCAAGGACCCTGATAGGTTACACCTGCCCAGCCGTGGACACAGATAGAAGAGCTGGGGGACAGCAGGGACCCCCACCCCCCCGCCCTGGTGGGTAGAGCTCCAGAGTGGGCTCCGTCCACATGGGAGGGAGCTCTGTGGAGGGGGATCCCAGGGGACTGGTGTGACATCATCGAGGGAGTGCTAATGCCAGGCATCTGCTCAGTACCAGTCTCCTGGGGGATGCAGGTGGCTTTGGGGTTACTCCAGTGCAAACCTACCTTCAGCTCTGTGCTTCCCCAAGTTCAGAACCAGCCAACCCCTAGCTGGTCCCCTGGAAACTGGGGCTGCCTGTGGAGGTATGGGGTGGCTGAGTTGACCACCAGCCACTTGGAGGTCATGCACATTCTGGATCATGACACCTGAGGGCAGTCTTGCCATGGGGGGTCTGTGAGGCCCCTCCCCTCGGGCAGGGGCCATGGGAGCTGCTCTCTTTGGGACCCTTGAGGATGGGGTCCACATGAGGGCACTGGATAATAGTAACACTTCCAGGGAGCTCACACAGGCTGTGATGCCCATGACCAGGATGCCAGGAACAGACCCAAGTCTGGGAGCTGGGGGGAAGCGTCAGCCTTTCAGGGGAAAAGGCAGACAGACAGGGGTATAGACTGTGGTCTTGTCATTTACAGCCACCAGCTTGGAACTGGGGGTCTGACTGTGGACCCCGGGCTAAATCAACACACCTGGAGCCGAAGGAGTTATCTGCCTCCCAGCTCATTCCTAGGAGGGGCGTGGGCTCCCAAGGGGATGGGGAGGGACAGTGAGCATGTGTGACATGACACAGAGCTGGCTGGCCAAGAAGTGTCCTTGTGTGTGGTCCACCCTCTCGGGCCCCGCATTTGTATCAGAAACCTGCTTTTCTTTTAAAATGACAGACTTGTATTTGGGATTGAAGGTTTTGGAAGGGGACACTGGACTCAGAAGTCCAGGAAGCATCCACTTGCTCCCACCCTGGACCCACAGAGGCCAGGATGGGAGGACAGGGTGTGCTCTGCACTGGCTGAGGGCTGGGGAGCCAATGGGGGCACTCCTGTTAGAGTTGAGTGTGTGAGCGAGTTGGTGAACACAAATGCATCCCTGTGCTTAGTCACTCAGTTGTGCCTGACTCTTTGTGACTCAATGGACTGTAGCCTGCCAGGCTCCTCTGTCCATGGGATTCTCCAGGCAAGAACACTGGAGCAGGATGCCATTTCCTTCCCCAGGTGCATCCCTGTATTTATGTAACGAGCTCGTCCTTGACTGCAGAGTCTGGTGTCTGATCCCCATATAGAAACATGAAATTGAGATGCTCTACCCCACCCTGCTCCACCTCCCTGCCCTACTTCCAGAGGAAGCTCTGCTCGGCCCAGCTTTGGGTACAATGGATAAACCGCCTCCTCCATGTCTAGAGGGCACTTGTTTACACAGGTGCTGATCCTGGGCTGCTCTTTGGATCGGGCCGGTGAGCGCTCAGGGGACTGTAAGCACATAAACCTCCCGAGAGGAAGGGCCACCGAGGGCCCATCAGCCCTAGGCAGGGCATGAGACCTCTGTCCTTAGAAGGTCCAGCCCCGAAGGCAGGTCAAAACCCAGACCCGGGATGACAGGAGAGACGGGGAGACAGAGAAAGAGACAAGACAGAGAGATGACAGTGCCTTGGGCCCACTGATCACAGGGAAGGAAACTGCTTAGACCCTGGGTTCAGTGGGGGAGCTTTGCTAGCATCCTCAGATGGGAAGGCCTGAAGCAAGGAGATGGGGCCCAACAGTGGGAGTGTCCCTTGACCTCCAACTGCAGGAGCGCTGGAGGAAATGGGCTGCTGAGTTGGGGGGTGTGGCACTGTGGGGGCAGCAGATGGAAACCCATAGTTTCCAGCCAGCCGGGGCCAGTCTGTCTCACAGCCCTGGATGCTTTACATCGTGGGGATGTGCAGGGGGTCTTCATGGGGAAAAGGACAAAAGTACAATGTGATGGCTGGTTCTGGCTGAAAGCCTAGTCATGCCCCGGCAGTTAGAGGAAATACTATTGTTGGAAGGGTGGCTAGAGCAGGTGCCCAGGGCACGGGAGGACGGAGCATCTGCGGGAGAAGAGAAGCCCAGTACGGAGGAGGAGCAGACCCGACTGAGAATCCCCACAGCCCCACAGGCCCAAGGGCGCCCAAGGATCATCTTGCCTAGCTTGTGTTTGGTGTTCAAGAGCAGTCTGTGAGAAGCAAGATTCATTTTCCAGAGTTTTGCTTTACAAATGCCCTTGCTAAGCATGCTGTGTTTTGTAAGGAGAGCTTAAGACACACCGTAGCGTTTCAAATGATCCCGTGGCTCCACTAAACTCAGAACTGGTTGACAGACCCTGTGCCCTGCCCAGCGGGTATTAGGAAGGAAAACCATGAGCCTAAACCCATAAAGACTTTCTCCATAAACCCCACTGAGGTCATGAAAATGAAGCCAACTGGAGGTGACTTTTCCACGATCTAATCCTTTCTCCAAAATCACTGTGGATGGTGACTGCAGCCATGAAACTAAAAGACACTTGCTCCTTGGAAGAAAAGCTATGACAAACCTAGACAGCATATTCAAAAGCAGAGACATCACTTTGCTGACAAAGGTCTGTGTAGCCAAAGCTATGGTTTTTCCAATAGTCAGGTACAGATGTGAAATTTGGATCATAAAGAAGGCTGGACAGTGAAGAATTGATGCTTTTGAATTGTGGTGATGGAGAAGACTCTTGAGAGTCCCTTGGACTGCAAGGAGATCAAACCAGTTAATCCTAAAGGAAATCAACCCTGAATATTCATTGGAAGGACTGATGCTGAAGCTGAAGCTCCAACACTTTGGCCACTTGATGCAGAGTCAAGTGATTGGAAAAGGCTGTGATGCTGGGAAAGACTGAAGGCAAAAGGAGAAGGGGACAGAGGATGAGATGGTGGGACAGCATCTCCCACTCAGTGGATATGAATCTGAGCAAACTCCAGGAGACAGTGAAGGGCAGGGAAGCCTGGCATGCTGCAGTCTATGGGGTCACAAAGAGTAGGAGCAACTGAACAACAAAAACAAATCCTTTCCGAGGGGAACTGAGATACGTTCAGAACATCCACAGTCCATTCAGCACCCGCCTGGTGGGGCTGTATTTATCTATAAAAAGCGGAGATAAAGATGCTTGCTAACAGTTTGCATGAAGCAAAAACTGAAGGCTCTCAGTTATGCCTGCAGTGAGTTACTCTTACAACGTTAGCAATTCAGAAAGAGCCTGTCCGGACATTCTGCATTTGGGGAATGAAGGACACTCTGAGCAGGCTACTTCTAAAGACAGTGTCCACCCGCCAGCCGCAAACCGAATGCCCAAGGGGAGCCTGAAATCTGATACCTGCCCCCCAATGCACCCCTCCTTTTGCCTCCTGACCCCTCAGCTTCAGGAAGACATAAGCAGAGCCATCTTCTGAAGCACCAAGTCCTGCGTGTGCAATGGTGCCTGGCGTGTAGTGGTCACTGAGAAAGTGTCTATGATATTAATAATCAGAACGTGAGCTCTTTGCACAGGTGAGCTCAGAGTGATGGCCAGTACCTCAGGCACAGCCATGCGGATGTCACTTCTTTCCAAGCCACCCTCTGACATGACCAGACCTCTCTGGAGAGTGCTGGGCTAGCAGGATATGGCCAGGAGCTTGTGGAGGACCAGCAGCCTGGATGGTCTCCAAGATCAACCCACCAAGTGGGCACTGCCTTACGGACGGGCCACTGTTGCCTCTGTGTCACACACCCAGTCGTCTGTAAACTCTTACGTAACAGCAGTCAAACCGTGCATGTTATGTCACTTCCGAGGAATCCCTTTTGATGCAAATTTTACCGAAATAAAGAAAGTGTGTGTGTGTGTGTGTTAGTCACTCAGTCGTGTTGGACTCTTTGTGACTCCATGGACTGCAGCCTACCAGGCTCCTCTGTCCATGGAATTCTCCAGGCGGGAATACTGGAGTTGGTTGCCATTCCCTTCTCCAGGGGATCTTCCCGACCCAGGGATCAAACTTGAGTTTCCTACATTGAAGGTGGATTCTTTACCCTCTGAGCCACCAGGTAAACCCAACATAGAGAATACACAGAGAACAGTGAACACATCGGTAGTGTACGCATGGCTCCGTATACTTTCCGCAGACAGAACTACCCAAGGAACAAGCCCTGAGATCACGAAAAGGGATCCACAGAGCTTCTGGAGGGTCCTCAGGCCCCCTGCCATCACTTCAGTGTGGGAATTGCTTTTGAATCTTAAGTAGAACCCCTGGGCTGTTGAATTTTAATCAGGGAAACACATCTTTCCCAAATAGAGGGAAAAACCAGTAATTTCCTCCCTTGGAAATGCAGACAGCTCTCCTCTGCTATGGAAAAATTAAGAAACACCCCTTAGACCTTAGATGGGAAATTGCTCCTTTGTCCCCGCCCCCCCACCGCACATGGCGAGTGCCTGTTTGAAGGCCTGTGACCCCAGCCTGGCGGTGGGCTATCCCTCCCCCCACTTGGCCAGACAGCCAGCCCCTGGGATGAGCTAACTCTTGTCCAGAATGCACTTCAGGAAGTGAAGTGAAAGTCGCTCAGTCGTGACCAACTCTTTGCAACTCCATGGACTGATGAAATTCTCCAGGTAAGATCACTGGAGTGGGTAGCCTTTCCCTTCTCCGAGGGATCTCCCCAACCCAGGGATCAAATCCAGGTCTCCCGCATTGTGGGCAGATTCTTTACCAGCTGAACCACAAGGGAAGCCCCAAGTCAGGACAGCAGGGAGAAGCAGCGACTGACTGCTATTACATTCTCTATGTCAGCTAACAGTGCTTTAAAGAGGAACGGTGCTTGTCAACACCTCCGAGGTTCTGTAAGGCTGGATGGGTCCTGGCATGGATTTTTTCACTCTAGAAACCTGCCCCTGAAGGAGGGGTTGGGAGCAGCCCCTCACCCCTTGGGAAGCGTCAGCCCTGGGCACCCTCATTTGGGTCAGTACGGGCCAGCTCTCCGGTGTCTCCGTCTTCATGCCCCACAGCAGGCTGAGTCCCGGGTACCTCTCCATATAGAGGAGAAGCCAGGGCTCAGAGAGGGTTCATGACCTGCCTGAGGCCACACAGTGGCTGAGCAGAGAACCCAACATTCCAACCACTTCTCTGCCCAACCTCAGAGTGGCCAAGAACCTCTGCCAGTCCAGGGAAATGCAGCTGGGGGTTTCGGGCAGCTAGCTGCCCCCTCCCCACCCTCCCTCCACATGCAGGCTTGCTCCCAATGAATCCCAAGCACGTGTGTGCTAAGTCGCTTCAGTTGTGTCCGATTCTTTGCAACCCCATGGACTGCAGCCTGTCAGGATCCCCTGTCCATGGGATTTTCCAAGCTAGAATACTGTAGTGGGTTGCCATTTCCTTCTCCAGGGGATCTTCCCGACCCAGGGATCGAACTCGCATCTCTTGTGTCTCCTGCATTAACAGGCGATTTCTTTACCACTAGCACCACCTGGGAAGCCCTAACGAATCCCCAAGGTCAGCTCAATTCGGGAATGCGCATTCAGTCTGCCGTTGCATGAAATATTTAACAGAGGATGGGAATAAACACCCACCTTCCCGCCTCAAACACGAGATGCCCTTGGTCAGCAGAGGCCACGGGTGCCACCCGGGTACTAGCAGCCTCTCCCAGTGTTGATGCGGGAAGATGCTATGGGAGCCAGGCCCCCAGCCCCTCTGTGCCTCCAAAGAGCTCCCAACTTGTCCAATCACCTCTCATCCTTCAAATTCTTTTTCACTTTGTGAAACGTTCTTGAGTTTTGTTTTGCTTTGTTTTTTAAATAAAGAAAACCAAAAGTTCTTGCCAGGACGTGGGAAGCCTCTTTGGTCTGGGGGGAACTCACGCCCTGCTTCTGAAAGGACCTCTCGCTAGGAGCGGGGTCTGTCCTCCAACCCAAGTGGATGCTTCCAGGCCCTCCTTGTCATAAAACCCTCTGCTGGGGAAGAGCAACACACAGACCGGTGTAGAGGGTCTGGAGCAGTAGTGTTGCCGGTACATCGGGGTCTGCCACCCCTCAACACCATCAGGCCCCCGATCCTGTTACCTGCAGAAAATGACAAGCGGCTTGTCCTTCATCTCCAGCTCCAGGGGCCTGCTCACTCAAGTTTCATTTAACAAGCTTCGGACTTTTTAACAAGGGCTGGCTTTTCTAGGGAGATCCCAAGGTCAGTCAGTCTGTTTCCAAGCTCACCGCACAGAGGTCTGTGGTGTGTGGCAGGGCTGGAGTAGACAGTGGGTATCCTCCCAGGTGGGCTGGCTGGAAGTCCAAAGCCACAGCAGCAGCTCAGCACTCAGACCCCTCCAGGGGGTGAGTGTGCCATAAAAACACTGTGCTCAAACCACAGGGCCCACAGCTAGCATGTGTGTCAAGCTTGTGGGAGTGACTGGGCCACACAGAATAGCCTCCTCTGAGTCTCAGCAAAGAGGTGAGTCTCAGATCTCCCTGGTGGTCCAGTGGTTGGGAATCTGACTGTCAATGCAGAAGAGCGTGGGTTCGATCCCTGGTAGTATCCTGGGAAGTACCACATGTCATGGGACAACTAAGCCTGTGTGCCATAATTACTGAAGCCTGCACAACCTAGAGCCCATGCTCCACCACAAGAGAAGCCACTGCAATGAGAAGGTCACGCATCAAACTAGGGAACATCTGCATTCGGCAACGAAGACCCACTGTAGCCATAAATAAATAAATATCTTAGGGGGAAAGAAAAAAGGTGAGTCTCATCACAGAGAAGGGTCCTTGATGGACAGACAGATGCTTCCTGCAGGACAGGAATAGAACTGCCAATATTCCCTTCCACACCCCAACCCAGTCCCCTCTTAACCGCCCCCAGGGTCCCCACACTCATCAGCCAGGCTCCAGGACACTGCGGTCTGTATCCTCACTGGGAGACCTCCTCTCACACAGGAATGATAAGGCACAGACCCAACCCCTCTAGCCCAACTCCCATCTCCACACATCCAAAAGGTCAGTTTTCCAAATAAGTTTTCCCAGACCACTGTCATCACTGACCATCTGACCACCAGGGACCCCTGAAACCCCTACAGATGCCTCCTCGTCGAGTCCATCTGAAGCTACAAAGAGGCCCCTGAGCTAGCGAGGTGGGTGGGGGTGCCTTGCGCCATCTGAACATGGCTGTTGGGGATTCCATGTAGAAAGGGAGGCAGGAGGACACTGGCAAGGAGCCAGCAGCTCACATGGAAATGAGGGCCGGGGGCCTTCGAGCAAGTCCCCATTTCTGGGCTGTCTTTCTATTTGTTCTTTCTGCTAATGGATATTTTCCCACCATCAGCTCCTCGGCTCCTTGGCAGAGCGGGGGTGGGGGCACAGGGAGGGTGGGCACAGAAACTGGTCACCTGTCCTGCCCCTTGCTGTCACCTCTGACACCACCAGTTGGCAGGAGGAGATTTGGATCCAGGTCTTTAATCACCGGGACTCGACATGCGCACCTCCACGTACCCCCTGCCCCCTGAAAACAACAAGCTCTTGGATATTTCGGGCAGCTCTTTTTAATGCTCACAACTCGAAAAGGACCACAGCAAAATCATTCAGAGGGAACACGAGGAAGGGCGAATGGGGACTTGCAGGCACCTCCTGGTTTCAGCACAGTTCATGTGTCACCTAGTGGCAAGACCCTGGCTTGTCAAGTGCTGACAACTCACATCTCAGGCCCTTAGGAAGGAGTCCGGTCCCAGCTCAGCCACCATCGAGCTATGGGATTTGGGCCAGCTCCCAGAAACGCCCACCGCCCAGTCTCTGGATCCCACCTTGGGGTAGAGGTTAAGCGTCCACTCTAAACATGAGTGGCCAGGTCACCAGCTTTACCCGAGAGGTGACACAGGGTCCTCACCTTCCTCCACCGGCTCATCCAGGAAACCCTGATCCTTTGCCCTTCCTGCCCTGTGAGCCCTGACACGACTGGTGTTAACAGAATAACACACCCAGATACCATGACCCTCATGTAGTGGGACTGACTGCATGGAGGGAAGCTCCTCTGGAAGCCATGACTGTGGGCACCAAACGCAGGCACAATTGCCCGATGGATGCAGAGACATGGTTCCAGCAATCTTGCCAGTCCACAAGATGAGTGACGTTAGGAGAGCAAGGGGCTTCTCTAATATCTCAGTTGGTAAAGAATCCGCCTGCAATGCAGGAGACCCTGGTTCGATTCCTGGGTCGGGAAGATCCACTGGAGAAGGGATAGCCTATCTCCTCCAGTATTCTTGGGGTTCCCTTATGGCTCAGCTGGCAAAGAATCTGCCTGTAATGTGGGAAACCTGGGTTCAATTCCTGGGTTGGGAAGGTCCCCTGGAGAAGGGAAAGGCTACCCATTCTAGTATTCTTGCCTGGAGAATTCCATGGACTGTATAGTCCATGGGGTTGCAAAGAGTTGGACATGACTGAGCAACTTACACTTTCACTTTAGGAGAGCAAACAATGGCTGACTCCTCAAAAGCCACACCAGCTTGGGTCACCTCCATTGTTCCCCAGGCCAACATGACGCCCCCACCAGGGAGGCCCCTAGGAAGTGCTCCTTGAATGACTGGTCAGATGGCAGTGATGACAGGGCTCAAACCCTGCAGACTAGGTGTTGGCAACTCATCTCTTTAAGGGCTAGATCATCAATATTTTAGGCTCTGCAGGACACACATCCTGTCACACCACTCAGCTCTGTGGTCTTACCACAAAAGCAGCCAGATGAAATGAATGGATGTGACAACATTCGATGAAGCTCTACTTACAGAACCAGGAGGTGGGGGGAGGGGTTTGGTCCCCAGGCCATTGTTGCCAGTCCTGCCCTAGGACCCTGGAGTACCAGCCATGCCACTTCTGGCCTCGTCATCCCTCTGGGAAGTTGGAGGAAGGCCAGGTAAGGAGGGGGCACAGTTCTGAGGGAGATCAGGAGAGTCGGGGTGTGCCCGGGAGGAAGGCATGCACTCTACACCCAGAAGCGAGGAAGAGCACTGCCCCGAACCGCAAGTTGCTCTGGAGGGCATGGGTCTCCAGAATTCTAGAATGAACGAGGCTAGCTCAGCCAGCACGAAGGGTGACAGTCTGTGAGTATGCCAGGTGCTAGGAAGGCTTTGGGCTGGCTCTTCTCCCATTCCTCCCAGACTTCCCACCATGCTGCCCCTGTCAGGAGTACCACCGGAGCTACAGCTTCGAGGGCCACCTGCAGGCCCCTCATCAGAAGCCCTGAGTGTAGGCACTAGCAGCTGCCTTAATCCCATGACCCTTCTTTGATAGGACGTCCCAGCCCATGTCTCCAAAGTGCACCAGGAATAGCAATGTCACCCACAAGTTGACATGTGCCATCTGTCTTTACAAGGGTCAAATCAGGAGCTGCTACAGCTGCTGACCATCAGCATCCACCAAAGGAGTTCAGGGTGGAGATGAGGAACACAGCATCAGTGCTCTGGGAAAAACTGGCAGAACAGGTCTTCACATAGTTAGATATTTTCAGGACAAGATTTTTTTGAGCCCAATTCTTTTATCTCCTTGTATCTAGAAAAATGCTAAAATCCTTTCTGGTGACAACTGTTCCCCATGACTAGCAGAAACCTTCTGCTAAAAATACATGGTCAACTGCATATACTCACCTTTCACCAAAATTACATACATACTGACCACCTCCCCTGACTCTTTGGAGCAATTTCTCAGAGCTGCCTGAGACGCTGTCTCCCAGGCTATAGTCCTCATTTTTCCCCAAATAAAACTTAACTCATAATTGTCACATTGCGCTTTTTTTTCTCCAGGTAACAGCAGAACCATGTTTAGAGCAATCCCCAACTGCAAGCCCCAGAGTAGTTTTCATGCCCAGATCTTGGAGACTCGGGGTGAGGAGAACTCTGGAGGGAGGGATGGGTGGGTGGGTGGAGGGAGGGGTGGTGGGATTCACGCTCTGTCTCATTGTGGAGGTAGAATCATAATCTCCATGGATGTCCACATCCTAGCCCTTGGCATCTGTATGTTGTCTTTGCAGATGGAATTAAATGAAGAATATTTAGACTGAGAGATTATTCTGGATTACCCAGGTAGGGGGCTGGGTGTGATGGTCCAAAATCATCACAAGGGTCTTTACGAGGGAAAGAAGGAGGCAGGTCAGAGGCAGTGGCAGGAGCCATGAAGATAGATGCGTAGAAAAAGAAATTTGAAGATGTTACTCTGTTGACTTTGAAGGTGGAGGAAGAGACCATGGGACTAGGAACCAAGGTGTCTCCAGAGCAAGATAAGGAAGGAAAGGATTCTTCCCTGAAGCCTTCAGAAGGAAAGAAGGAACACAGCCCTGCTAACATTTTAATTTTAGATTCCAACCTTTGGAATTTTCAGGTAGCAAATTTGTGAGGTTTTTTAAAAAAGTTTTAAATAATGTTTTTGACTGAACTGAAGGGCCTGTGGGGATCTTAGTTTCTCAACCAGGAACTGGATCCTTACCCCCTCCAGGAAAAGTGTGGAATCCTAATCTCTGAACCTCCAGGGAAGACCCACAGATTTGTATGTTTTTAAGCCACCGAGTTTGTAGTCATTTCCATCAGCCATGGGAAATGAACACGCCCACCCTCACACTGCCCACACCAGCAGCATCCCTGCCAGACCCAGGGGACCACTTCCCTCTGAAGATAACTCCTACGTGAACATTATGAAGAAGCTACACTTCTCAGCCGGCAGACATTCACAAGAGGCAGTGTCCTGAGAAGGAATATTCTGGAAGTGATGAGAGCTGCTGTCTTTCAGCTTTCCCAGGGGTCCTTCTCCAGTCCACGGTCCTTCTCAGACTCTCCTGTGCAGCCCACGTGGGCATGAAGCCTGGTTACATCATCTCCAGTACAGGTTCTTTCATGATGAGGTTAAAGGAGCTGATTACATGCCGTGCAATTACATACAGAAAGAAAGATAATCGGCCTTGGAGCCTCCCATGGGGACCTCTGGAAAGGAGGGAGCACGGTGGTAGGAGGAAACCTGGGCCTCACGTCTGGCTGTGCTCATGGCTAGAGAGTGGCCATGCACAGGCTTCCCACCATCTTGGCCTCAGTTTCCCATGAGGAAAGAAAAACTTAGACTTCTCCAACTGAGTCACGTGGGGCTCTCTTGCTGAACCAAATGTCAGCTGAGGTTAAGGGGCAGGCTCCTACCAAAACAACCAAAGGTCCTGACATAAGGGCCAGAGACACCGAATTCCATCTGCAGACACAATGCTCACAGCAAACACTGATGTTGAGGTCACCAGCCTGCAGAGCCTAGCCCAGAATCTTGTCTCAATCTGAAGCAGGTCTTTCACTTCAAAGAGATGTTTTTCCGTTGGTTCTGAACACTGACAACTAAAAAGAAACAAGGGAGCCCAAGCAGATTATAAAGGCAATAAACCTAGATCATTATTTTCAAATGGATGTGTGCCTTCAATTATTTTTTAACGGTAAAATTTTGCACAGCAGACTCACAGAATCGTCAAGTGAAACATTTTTTAGGTCTGCCAGACAAAACTTGCCTAACCCCAGGGCATTGCCTCATGCCACAGACATCAGTGATCCCCCACTGCCCAGAACTGAGCTCGTTGACTGCATATTTTCTCTGCTGCGAGGCAGAGACATAGGCAGACATTCCTACTCAATGGATGAAAATAAACGTCAATATCACGGGATGTGAAAATTACAGCAATCAAAGGACTGTCTGATCTGGTGAGCATGGAATCCTTCTGGATCCTTCTCCATGCTTGGGAACCAGGAAGGGGAAATGGGATGAATGGTGGGAGAGGGAAGTGGGGTGAGGGGAGACCCAGAGAAGGCATGTGTGGGCTAGAGGGGCTGCCTCGGTGGCTCAGGAGAGGACAAGTCGTGTTCTGATTGGTCAGTCACCTCTGGAAGTGAGTGTAAACGTTCCCTGTGCTTGCCAGTGTTATCCAGTGTGCCTGACTGTGGGGAGCAATTCAGCCCATAGCACAAGCTCCTTCATCTTCGAAATCTCCTTTGCTGGGGTGATGACTTCACTCACTCCTGCTGTGCAGGGAGGCACCTGTGGACTGCAGGCATTTCAGTGGTCAGTTCAATCATACCCTTAAGTGTGTGAAATTCCTCTTGACCACAGATTGAAACACGTGCCAGTTTCTGAAGTGTTCGATCCAGTGTGGGAGGCAGTGAGCGCAGTGGGCAGGTGGCCCGAGTGAGATGTCTGTCGGAGTCTGGACGCCCCTGCATTGTCTTTCTCAGGGTCACTATCTTGTCCTCACGCTGCCTTGCCATAAGCTTTGGGATGAGGCTGCCTAGAGGAGCAGGATGGATGGAGGGTCCCAGCTCATCCACCCCCAGCACCCAGCAAATACTAGCACATGTCCTGCTAACTCTGCCTATCTCTTCACCAGCCCTGTGTCTCTTTAAGGATAACTCCATAAACACCAAGGAATAATTCAGACCAGATGCTGACTGGAAAATACTTCTGCAGAGCCGCCAGCCCCATGGTCCCAAATATCACTGGCATGTGGGGTCTTCCTGGAGCTTTGAAAGCTATTCTGATGGAGTCAGTCTGGCCCCAGTGGCCCCTCCACCACCTTGGAGTTTGCTGTGTGACCAGGACAAGTTGTTTCAGCTTCCAAGACCCATTTTCTCACCTTGATCTTCAAGGTGTTTGTGAAGACGGAACGAGACCATGTGCTTGAAGGGCATCCAGAGAAGGTAGGGGTGCCCTTCCAGCAGGTGGGGGCTGGAAGGAGTGGGCGAGCTGCAGCTGCAACAGGCACAGAACGCGCCTGGTGAACCGCAAGCCACCGGACAGCGGCCTTGTCACCTGAAGAGGGACAGCTGGGCCACCATCCTCATTCACGTGGACTGAGGACCCTGTGTGCATCCTGGTGCATCTGCAGGGAAGGGGCACCCAAAAGAGCATCCACCCCAGGGTTAACATTCTGGATCTGGTTGCTCAAGCCTGTGATCATTTTCAATGAGCCAGAGCCCATTCCTGGAATGCTCCAGAAAGCCTCTAAAGGCTGCTAGGTACAGAGCCCAGTCAGCCCCTGTGAAGAGGAACCTTGACCCCAGCCTCCCTGGGAGCAGGCCTGCCTCTGTTTACACTGTGAGAACTGCTGATTCTCAGTGGGTCAGGGTCCCGGACAACACTGCTGGCACACTGCAGTGACATCATTTCCTGTTGCCAGGCTCTATGGGTCATCTGGAATCACAGCCCCCTGGAGCCAGGACTCCTGGGCTGGGTGCTCAGGGAAGCTGTGATGTCAAGAGAACAATGTGCTATGCACCTCCAACATGTACACACATACACACCATGCACACACATGCACATACCATGTGCACACACACATGTACATGCACATACCATGGACACACAGTGTGTACACACTGTGTGCACACACACTATATACATGCATATACCATGTACACAGGGCACAGAAATCGTGTACACACACATGTACGCACATGCCATGCATGCGTGTGTACACACATCATGTGCACACACCATGTAAAACACACATACACACATTCCATGTACACACATGTACACATCCCATGTATATACATGTGTACACACACCATATATATACACATACCACATGTATATACACTATATCATGTACTATACACTATACCATGTATATATACACATCATATACACACACACCATTCACACACACAGCATGTACACACACCCCATGTACATACACTGTATACACACACATACCATGTATACACACACACCATTACACACACACCCCATGTACATACACCTGTGTACACACACCATGTACTCACACATACACCATGTACACACACATACCATATGTACACATACACCATGTACACACTGTGCGCATGCACACTATATACACACATATACCATGTATACACAGTGTGTGTACACACACTATGTACACACACACATGCCATACACACACACACCGTGTACACACACTCCCGTGTTCCACAGTTGGTCAGTACAGAAGCCCACTGGCAGAGGAGCCCCTGC
Source organism: Capricornis sumatraensis (assembly GCF_032405125.1). NCBI lineage: Eukaryota > Metazoa > Chordata > Mammalia > Artiodactyla > Bovidae > Capricornis > Capricornis sumatraensis. The sequence goes on along the minus strand of NC_091069.1, from coordinate 248,465,722 downwards.
CCCAGTGCAGACGGCGGCCGTCACACCTGCCTGTCAGGCACGAAGCAGTTCTCCATCACTGCAGTATTTTTATCCTTCTAAAAGCAGAACTGATCTTTTTCACAAGCTTCTAAACCTGCTAGAACATTGAAGAAAAAAAATCCTTCTGATGACTTAAGTTATGCCAAAAGCACTGATAAGGGTGCCAAATAAGCTCCAAGTGTCACATCAACCTCAGACTGAAATCAACAAGCAGAACCATTTCTACACCCAAGGTCATGACTTTCCTCTAGATGCCAACGTTGACAAGAGGAGCCCAGCTACACCCCTCCCCACCTCCCCTGCTCCCCTTTCCTTCCCCTTCAGTCTGGTCTTGGGGTTCAAAGGGACTCATGGTGAGAACAGACTGCTTTGTTCTCCAGACCCTTTTCCTCCCTCTTTGAGAGTATGCTCAAGGCAAAAAGTACAAGGTCCGTTTTCCCAGACACCGATGACAATTCCTCCTTAACCCTGCCTGCTTCTTACCCTAATGCCCAAGGCCTAGCTCATCAGTGTCTCACTTTTCCTTCAGTTCAGTTGCTCAGTCATGTCTGACTCCTTGTGACGCCATGAGCTGCAGCACACCAGGCTTCCCTGCCCATCACCAACTCCCGGAGCTTGCTCAAACTCATGTCCACTGAGTCAGTGATGCCATCCAACCATCTCATCCCCTGTCACCCCCTTCTCCTCCTGCCTTCAATCTTTTCCAGCATCAGGGTCTTTTCCAATGGGTCAGTTCTTTGCATCAGGTGGCCAAAGTATTGGAGCTTTAGCTTCAGCATCAGTTCTTCCAGTGAATATTCAGGACTGATTTCCTTTTTAAGTACTTTTCCTTATTAAGGGGCAAAGCTACACACACCACTCAGACCTCTTCTTGTTTTTTGCATCTGAAGTAAAAGGGGACTTTTTTTTGCCCACAACAATATCAGGAACCAGGCCCGGGAAACTGGGCCTAAAACTGTCCAAATGGACCTAACCACATGTGACAGTTTCTGAGTCTGGGGGAAGGGACTACTTGTAAAATGAGGACATTACTGTTCATTCCCGAACTGTGTAAACAGCACATCTTCATCTGCCACCCTCAGTGGGTGTCGTGGCAGGAAGTCCATTCTGCCTTCGGAACAGCTGCTCGAATTGTCAGGTTGTGAACACTGACCCCTGGGCTTTAAGCAGGTGCTCAACCCTGGAAGTCAACTGGGCAACAGACAAGGCGGCAAGTTTTCTGGATGGTTTCCCCAGGGCATGACTTTAAGAGGCTTAAAATGGTCCCCTGACCACAGCTCAGCAATGCTTTTCATCCTTGTTTCCTCAGAACCTCTCCCTGCATCACCATCCTAATCTCCCTCCTGTTTCGGAGTCCCTGTCATTCTGCCTGCCCCGGCCTCCCAGCATCCCAATGCCCCAAACCTCAGCAGAAGCGTCCCCTCACCCTCCTGTCTGCATGGGTTCTGAATTTTGGTGGGCGATTATCACGTCAGTAAGTATGCAAAACACTGCTCTGTGTCCACAAGCATCCCAAAGAGCCGCCCATAGCTTCCTCTCACTCCCAACTGCACAACAAGGTTGGGAAATCCACCAACTTAAAAGGCACCCCCACAACACAGGGCTCTTTGCCCGTCCTTCAAAGCCCAGCCACTCGGCAGATAGTGACAAGTCAGGGGCCACTCGACAGAGTCACTGAAATGCGGTATCCTGTTCGTGTTCCCCAGAGAAAAGTCACAGCACCAAGGGTGGTGCCCAGCTGCTGCCACGCGGGCTCCTGGCTTGGGGACAGTGGGGCATTGACTGCACCTGCCCCGTGGGTCCCATCAGATGGAAGTTTCTCTCCTTACTGTGGATGGCCGGCGGTGGGGGCGGGGAGGCCGGGGCTCTTCAGTGGGGGCGGGGCTCGTGTAGTGAACTGTGTCCCAGGCCTTCCTGAGCTGAGTCCGCATAGTTCTGGCTTACTCTCCACCCTCCAAGGGGGCTGGGTTGCTCTCCCCACATGGGCACCTGCACATCCCTGCTCTGGTCTTATGACCTGCTCTGAGCACCTGCCCTGGCAGACACTGGGGTCTTGGCTCCTCACCCATGGAGTGAGTGGCTGACAGGCCCTCACCCACCCTTGAACCTCCTGCTGGAGCAGCCCTTGATTCAGGGCAGAGTAGGCGCACTCCCTGGGGACGAGCTGCCCCCAGGCTGGGATCTAGGTTTAGAGGCATCCTCTGCTGCTTCTCACAGGTCCGGCTACATTAGTCTCCAAGAGCTGCTGTCACATGCAGGCACGTGGGGACTTTGGAAAAGGCAGAGCACACAGGCAGCAGCCCCAGCACAGAAGACCCTTCCCCTGCCGCCCCCAAGCAGTGGCCCCCGAGCCTCACTCACTGCCACCACCACCTGGCCTGGGATGACATCAAAAGTTGACCTTCCCTCCAATGACTTCCCAAACCCTGACCCTGGAGTGAGTTAAAATCTAAGCGTGTGTGTGAGTTACTTTGTCATGTCCAACTCTTTGTGACCCCATGGACTGTAGCCCTCCAGGCTCTTCTGTCCATGGGATTCTCCAGGCAAGAATACTGGAGTGGGTTGCCATGCCCTCCTCCACGGGAGCTTCTCAACTCAGGGACTGAACCCACGTCCCTTCAGGTCTCCTGCATCGGCAGGCAAGTTCTTTACCACTAGCGCCACCTGGAAAGCCCCATGAGTATGAATTAGTTTGATTCTCACCAGAGCCCTATGTGGTACAGACTTTAATACCCCCATTTTATAGAAGAGAAAATTGAGACATGGAGAGCTAAAATAGTTTTCCTAAGGTACCATGACTAACAGGTGGGAGGCCAGAATGTAAACCAAGCAGTGGGCTGCTAGCCTAATTCTCCGCTGGAGATGGCAAGCTGGTGAGGCTTAAGAAAGAAAAATAAATGAAGACACACGTCATGCCATGCCTGATCTCAACCATCTGGAACTGTACTATCCCCTTGTTTTTGTCTCTATTGTATGACATTTGTATTTATCCTTAAATAAGTTTGGTAAGTTTCCCATGGTTTTGGAATTTATATAAATGTGTTATAATGTGTGTATTCCAAGAATTGCCCCTTCTCCAGCTCCACTTTATTTTTTTAAATTATTTATTTATTTTTGGCTGTGCTGGGTCCTCATTGCTGCGTGGGCTCTCTTCTCTAGTTTCGGCAAGCAGGGGCTACTCTCTGGTCTGGTGTGCAGGCTTCTCATTGAGGTGACTTCTCTGGCTGTGGAACACAGGCTGGGCGCCAGAGGACAGGCTCAATAGTTGTGGCGGATGGGCTGAGTTGGTTCATCTGATTATCTGATTTTTTTTTAACGTATTCTAATCTGGTTACATGAGGCTTTAATACTGACAGTAGAATCATCAGTATCTCAGTCAGAACAAAATAAATACATGCATGTAAGATACAAATTTAGAGGTGGCGGTAATAGGGCGGGATCTCAAAAGCTGGTTTATCTCAAACCAAAGGTCTTTCAACCTGGGCTTTCTCATCTATCAAATGAGAAGATTGGACCATTGCAATCTTTAATAGCTTTTCCGAACTTGGAAAAAAATACTCGTGTGTAAACATGATCACACACGGATGCATTTATAAACACGAGCACTAATCTACGCACCTGCTATTGTGTGTTGAAATGTCATTTCTTCTCTCTGCAAGGCAAACTGATGGAGAAGAAACACAAAAGCTCAAGGAATGGCATTCATCCCTTTATGTCAGTGAGGACAAGCTGTGACTGATGACTCTTCCCATAGCCAAGGCAGCTCTGGTTACTCTCTTTGCACTGCCCTGAGCTTCATCTATGAAAATATTCAGTCGCAGGTAAGTCATTAGGACAGTTTTACTGTTTCGCCAATATCTTAGGTGAAAACTGTCTCGATAGCAGTAATTCCTTTCAAAGCTATTTTGTGTCCATTGATGACTGCTTTCCCTCAAGAAACAGCCCCTGTAAAAGTCCCTACCTTTATTTCTCTGAAGTGCCTGGATGGCAAATTCAGTGCTGCCCCCTTGAAAGTCTGGGAGCTGACAGGAGAGCCCGTGAGGTGCCCAGAGGTGGGTGTGCCAGTGATGTCTGCCTCCTGGCCATCATTCCCTGTCCCCACCACCCACAGCTGCTGCCTCCTCCCGTGACAGGTGTTGGAACGCTCCGGCCCGGGGCCATGTCCTGAATCTTATTCTGGGCCACTCCATGGAGGAGAGACGCAGGCAAGGTGTCTCAGTCTGTCTCACCGGCACTTTCCCCGCCTTGAGCTCCATCTGCTGGTCGTCAGATCTCCACCAAGATGTGGAGGTGCGTTTGAAACAGGGAGGCACTCAGAAACAGGGAAAACGCCAAATTGCCTGGATTCCCCCAGAGGTTGTCCAGTGAGCTCAGCACCCACCTGCCAGGCCTCCTACCCCCTAAGCTGCTCTTATCCTTGCTCCGACAGGACTCCACCTGCCTGTCCAGCTCTGCCCTGACTCCTGGGCCTCTCCACACCTCCCTCCCATGAGGGGAGGCTCATCTTTGCTTCTGCTTTGCCATCCTCCTGTCCCCTGGCTGGCCATGTCACGTGCAGCAGACTGCAGGATGTGTGGCCCAGCTCACAAATGAAAGGACCCCAGTGTCCATGAGAGCACCCAGTCCAAGCAGTCCTCTCATGAAGCAAATCAGAATAAAGACATCCTGCTGCCCTCACTAGCTTTTCCCTTTATCTGGGCTGAACACCTAAAGTCAGCTGGAGAAGAATGAAATTTCCAGTGGCTTTATAATTTTTATGAAAACAAAACCCCCAAAGCAACATCTTCCTTATGAATCGGGCCTCTACACAAGCTAATGGAAAGCGTCAAGCTTTCACATAAATCCTGTTTTCTTTGGTTGTTCCATCTATGGACTTTTTGATCCTGAAATTGGCTTCATCCTACACCTTCTGGTACAAAGCACAGGATGTCCGCAATTCAATGGAAAAGGCCCAGAGACAGTCCCAGGGGACACACTCCTGACACTCAGCTCCTGGGATAAGGCTGAACTGTAGGAGGCACCTGGGGTTAGAGCTGGGTCAGTGAAGGGGGAGCTGGGACCTGCCAGGCATGGGGTCGTCTTACTCAGGGTTCACCCTCAGCCAGTGAGTCCTGTGATGATGAAGCCCACACACTGCTGGGCTTCCCCTCCCCATCCCAGGATGACTTTCTCCAAGTCTCAAGTTCCTCCAATAAGTTTGGGGCTTTCTCTGCCTCTGGTCAACCACCATATGAAAGTGCTTCACCAGGGGTAAAGGTCACAGAGCTCAGCAGGTGTTTTCCAAGTTCTTTGCAGTCAGTTGTTTTGTGTCAGGGGAATGGGCCTCTGTTCAGCACAGAGGTAAGAAGGCCTCTCACCACTCAGCTCACACTCCAACCACTAGGACACCTGCGTGCTCGAAGCAGAATTTTTAAAATTCACAAACTATGATCCTTGCAATTCAGAATCTGCCATCTGGGAGACCAGGAAGAGGCTCCAGTTCTTTGCCAAAAAGAGAATGGGGACTGCGAAGTAAGACAATGCCGCCTATTAGACCATGGCGACATGGTGCACGAGAGACAATCAGGCTTTTCAGATGAGCTGACTGACGGGCAAATCAGTGACTGCATCGGCCGCCCGTGTTCCCTGACTGGCCGCTGGAGCTGTTGCGGAGGATGGTGGACAAGCTGACCTTATTCTGCGGTGAGCGGTATCACTAAGAACAAAATACCCAGAGAAGGGCTCGGGCAGGCCCACGAAGGCACCCGCACCAGGAGGGTTTCTTAGAAGTGTATCCGGCTCCTTCGCACTCTCCCCAGCAGGCAAGTTTGTGAACAGGTGACTGAAGCACTGTGGAAAATCCTCCATACAATGGAATCATTTACGAAACAGTATAAAATTACCAAAGCCTATGGATTTTCAAGTTCCACCCAGAAACACAGCTGTGATGTGTCCCCCTTTCAGTTCCTGGTGAGCTCACTGATGTTATGTGTAGCAAGAAGGCCCACTTTGCATGGGGTTTCATGAAGCCGGTGGCGCAGGCTGGTGGTCCAGCTCATATTCCAAGAGGCGGGCACTTCTGAATGTGGGCAGGCCTCTCAGAACAAGTCCTCAAGCGTCAGAGTCACGAAACTCGTGGAGATCCACATGCTCTTTCCTGGCTGGTCCAGACACCTGGGCCCCCGAGTCCCTCTGAAAAGGCTGCCTAGGTGGCCACCCCAATGCTCCTCCACCCCCCTGAAATGCTGACAAAGTCCCAGAGCAGCAGATTCATCCTGCACTGCCCTGCCCATGTGAGTGTGGGGTCCACTTGTCACGACAGTCTGCTGTCCGCAAAGACCTGCAGCAGGTTTAATCTGGGCCAGGCCTGAATCCTGCTGCAGGCTCTGCTCCCACAGCCTCCAAGCTCATTGGATTTCTCTCTGATGACACTGGCTCATTCTCTGTGTAAACAATGCTCCAGGGCACAAGCAGGCAGGAAGTAAACAATTTAACCTTTAGAGTGTATAGATAACCAATGGGAATTTGCTATATGATTCAGGGGGAACTCTTGAGAAATCTGTATGCAGGTCAGGAAGCAACAGTTAGAACTGGACATGGAACAACAGACTGGTTCCAAATAGGAAAAGGAGTATGTCAAGGCTGTATATTGTCACCCTGCTTATTTAATTTATATGCAGAGTACATCATGAGAAACGCTGGACTGGATGAAACACAAGCTGGAATCAAGATTGCTGGGAGAAATATCAATAAACTCAGATATGCAGATGACACCACCCTTATGGCAGAAAGTGAAGAGGAACTAAAAAGCCTCTTGATGAAAGTGAAAGTGGAGAGTGAAAAAGTTGGCTTAAAGCTCAACATTCAGAAAACGAAGATCATGGCATCTGGTCTCATTACTTCATGGGAAATAGATGGGAAACAGTGGAAACAGTGTCAGACTTTATTTTGGGGGGCTCCAAAATGACTGCAGATGGTGACTGCAGCCATGAAATTAAAAGACACTTACTCCTTGGAAGAAAAGTTATGACCAACCTAGATAGCATATTCAAAAGCAGAGACATTACTTTGCCAACTAAGGTCCGTCTAGTGAAGGCTATGGTTTTTCCAGTAGTCATGTAAGGATGTGAGAGTTGGACTGTAAAGAAGGCTGAGCACCAAAGAATTGATGCTTTTGAACTGTGGTGTTGGAGAAGACTCTTGAGAGTCCCTTGGACTGCAAGGAGATCCAACCAGTCCATTCTGAAGGAGATCAGCCCTGGGATTTCTTTGGAAGGAATGATGCTAAAGCTGAAACTCCAGTACTTTGGCCACCTCATGCGAAGAGTTGACTCATTGGAAAAGACTATGATGCTGGGAGGGACTGGGGGCAGGAGGAGAAGGGGAGGACAGAGGATGAGATGGCTGGATGGCATCACTTATCCGATTAACGTGAATCTGAGTGAACTCCGGGAGTTGGTGATGGACAGGGAGGCCTGGCGTGCTGCGATTCATGGGGTCACAAAGAGTCCAACATGACTGAGCGACTGAACTGAACTGAACTCAGGGAATCAAACAGGGGCTCTGTGACAATCTAGAAGGGTGGGATGGGGAGGGATGTGGGAGAGAGGTTGGGAAGGGAGGGGACATGGGTGCATCTATGGCTGATTCTTCTTGATGTATGACAGAAAACCACAAAATTCTGTAAAACAATTATTCTTCAATTAAAAAAATAAATAAAGTGGAAAAAATAAATGTCCCTGGGCCAGGGAGGTCAAGGGATATTTTGACTGGACACAGAACAAACAGAAGGAGCCTGGGGTCCAGACAGGATCCTGGGGTCCTTGCAGAAACTCTGAACTTATCACTCACACTTCTCCAACCAGGATTCCCCTGTTGATGACCTGGAGACCAGGCCTGACAAAGTGATGGGGACTCACTTGGCAAGGCAGGTCACACCACTGCCACCGTCCTCTGGGAGGCTGCTGGGGAGCCCTCACAGACCAAGATGGGGAGACAGGGCTAGACTCTCCCTCTCACTCGAGACTTACAGCCTCATGACCTCAGGAAGGTCCCAAATGCTTCCCTGCTCCTCCCTCACACCCAAGAAACGCTCAGCTAAGTTGACGTCCACCAACTGTACAGTGTCTTGACTCTTTCATTTCTAAAGTCTCAGATTTTACCCCCAACTGACTTTTAGAATGATAAACAAAGGTTCTGATCCATCCTATGACCTCTGGGCTATTATTATTTAATTATATCCCATATAATACCATTCATAACTACTGTGAAAAAAGTGAAAGTCACTCAGTCGTATCTGACTCTTTGCTACCCCATGGACTGTAGCCTGCCAGGCTCCTCTGTCCATGAATTCTCCAGGCAAGAATCCTGGAGTGGGTTACCATGCCCTCCTCCAGGCATAAGGACATGTAGCATTCATAAGGCCTGTAGCTACTGTTTATTAAATACTGCACATTGAGTACAGAGCTTCACCTATATCAAGTTATTTGGTTCAATAACATGGGTATTATTACCAATAATCCCTTTTCATAGGGAGGTTAAGTAACTCACCCAGATGCCCATCTAGAGTAGGGTAGGCTTTGAACCCAGACTCTAACTCTTGAGGCCACATTCCCACTCAACCCCTTCCCTGCTGAACACAAGCTACTAAAAGGCACTAGACTGGGAATCATTTTATTAAAATAAACAAGAGAGAAAGAAGGGACATTTTAACTAAGCCCCATGTAACACAGAAAACCAACCAAACTGATCCACAGACCACAACCTTGTCTAACTCAATGAAACTATGAGCCATGCAGTGTAGGGCCAGGGGCAATAAAGGACAGAAACAGTATGGACCCAACAGAAACAGAAGATATTATGAAGAGGTGTAAAGAATACACAGAAGAACTGTACAAAAAAGATCTTAATGACCCAGATAACCACGATGCTGTCATTACTCACCTAAAGCCAGACATCCAGGACTGTGAAGTCAAATGAGCCTTAGGAAGCATCACTATGAACAAAGCTAGTGGAGGTGATGGAATTCCAGGTGACCTATTTCAAATCCTAAAAGATGATGCTGTGAAAGTACTGCACTCAATATGCCAGCAAATTTGGAAAACTCAGCAGTGGCCACAGGACTGGAAAAGGTAAGTTTTCATCCCAATCCCAAAGAAAGGCAATGCCAAAGAATGCTCAAACTACTGCACAATTGCACTCATCTCACACACTAGTAAAGTAATGCTCAAAATTCTCCAAGTGAGGCTTCAACAGTACGTGAACTGAGAACTTCCAGATGTTCAAACTGGATTTAAAAAAGGCAGAGGAACCAGAGATCAAATTGCTAACATCTGTTGGATCACAGAAAAAGCAAGAGAGTTCCAGAAAAACACCCACTTCTGCTTTACTGACTATGCCAAAGCCTTTGACTGTGTGGATCACAATAAACTGTGAAAACTTCTGAAAGAGATGAAAATACCAGACCAGCTGACCTGCCTCCTGAGAAATCTTTATGCAGGTCAAGAAGCAACAGTTAGAACCAGACATGGAGCAACTGACTGGTTCCAAATTGGGGAAGGAGTACATCAAGGCTGTATATCGTCACCCTGTTTATTTAACTTGTATGCAGAGAACATCATGCAAAATGCCAGGCTGGATTAAGCACAAGGTGGAATCAACACTGCCAGGAGAAACATCAATAACCTCAGTATGTAGATGACAACACTCTTATGGCAGAAAGCAAAGAGGAACTAAACAGCCTCTTGATGAAAGTGAAAGTAAAAGCGATGGCTTAAAATTCAACATTCATAAAACTAAAATCATGGCATCTGGTCCCATCACTTCATGGCAAATAGATGGGGATACAATGGAAATAGTGACAGACTTTATTTTCTTGGGCTCCAAAATCACTGCAGATGTTGACTGCAGCCATGAAATTAAAAGACACTTGCTCCTTGGAAGAAAAGCTATGACCAACCTAGACAGCATATTCAAAAGCAGAGACATTACTTTGCCGACAAAGGTCCATAATTTCAAAGCTATGGTTTTTTATTAAGTAGTCATGTATGAATGTGAGAATTGGACCATAAAGAAAGCTGAGCACCAAAGAATTGATGCTTTTGAACTGTGATGTTGGAGAAGAGTCTTGGGAGTCCCTTGGACTGCAAGGAGATCAGACCAATCAATCCTAAAGGAAATCAGTCCTGAATATTCATTGGAAGGACTGATGCTGAAGTTGAAGCTCCAATACAATGGCCACTTGACTCATAGAACTGACTCATTGGAAAAGATCCTGATGCTGGGAAAGATTGAAGGCAGGAGGAGGAGGGGACAACAGAGGATGAGATGGTTGGAATGCATCACTAACTCAATATACATGAGTTTGAGCAAGCTCCGGGAGTTGGTGATAGCCCAGCGTGTTTCAGTCCATGGGACTGCAAAGAGTCAGACATGACTGAACAACTGAACTGAACTTAAAGCCCTATGTAATAAATAATAATTCAGTTCACTTTAACTTCCTTCTTATTACACATTAACTCAAAATTACTCTAAAGGAAAGAAAATGCCTTTTCCACAAAACTACAGCCAATGGGATTTCATGTTAAATATCTGGAAACCCAAGAACAGCATTTATGCACTGGTCATGCATGGCCACACAGAGACTGGGCTCACCACCAATGCCCCTGTGGCTGCCAGTCAGAGCAGAAGCCCATGACTAGACAACCTGCCCTCTCATACCATTTAGGACAGAACCATTTTCTGGACAGGCGGATATGCAGGTCTTTAGAAATAGGAAACCCACAAGCTTCTTTGCATGTCTTAATGGGGACTCCGGTGAAATATGAAACTAAATATAAGGGCTCTCCATTTTTCAACCAGCTTTTGGCCATAATCTGTTCTTGTGTTGGCAATAAGCCCTATTATTGTATATAATGAGGGAACAACTCAGCTATCATAAATGTGCACTTCCTTCTTTTTCCAAAGGTTTTCCACGCACCTCACCAGCAGCACTCAGGAAACCATAAGAGAGAATTTATTGCTTAACAACTACCCACCACCATTTCTGATTCCTGTATCCCACCTTCAGGTCAGCAAGTCTTGGTGCTTGAGAACTACACTCTCTAGGTAGGTTTACAAAAACGTCAACTCTACAATCACAAAATCAAACAACCAACCAAGTAAAACCCAAGGCTATGAGAACAGTTATTAACTCCCTGTCTCCTTGTGTTTGGTCAAGAACCATATACATGATGGTGCTGAATGTTTCGTGTGTGTGTGTGTGTGTGTGTGTGTGTGTGTGTGTGTGTGTGCCCAGTCTCTTTGCAGCCTCATGGACTGCAGCCTGCCAGGCTCCTCTGTCCATGGAATTTTCCAGCCAAGAACACTGGAGCAATTTGCCAAGCCCTTCTCTAGGAGATCTTCCCAACCTAGGAATCAAACCCACATCTCTTTAGTCTCCTGCATTTGAAGTGGGATTCTTTACCACTACCACCACCCAGGAAGCTCTGGATGTTTCATAACTCACCTAAATTCAGCACAGAGGAACCAAACTGGCCAGGTGTCCAGGGAAGACCCTGGTCCTCAGGGAGGGGCAAAGCATGGCACCTCTGCTTCTACCAAGGCATCCCTGGCCTTCAAGGCTCTGGAATGGAGCCCAACTTGTAGATCATGTTTTTATTCACACACCTTGTACACGTGTATGCTCCAGGAAGCACACATAAAGTTCAGCTGCTGTTTCTCCTAGCCTCACAAACCCACCCAGGGTGGAAGTGAGTCACCAGGGAGTGGGGAGCAGCAGCCTGGCAGCTGACACTCTGGATTCCAGCCCCCTTACTCGATCTGCCCCTCGGATTCCTAAGCAGAACCCCAGGATTCCAAGAACCACCCTGCTCATTTTAAAATGCTGACTGCTCAGTCTGCCCGGCCCAAAGCAGGAGGCCCTGCTTCTCACTGTCTCACCTACAGAGTGAATTTAAAACAAAGCAAAACAAGAATGATTCACAAGGATTCGGATGTGGCTGTCTCACAGGAAACACGCGCACCTGGCCTCATGGCCCTACCTTCCACTTTCAACAGAAGTCCGGAAACCTCATGAAGCTTCCCCATTCTGAGGAAAGCTTCCAGGAGGAAGACACTACACAAGGAAGCCAGCCAGTTTCCCTCAAGATGGTCTTTCTAAATATCTATATGCTATTTCTATCCCAGTGAAGTCTCCCAATTATGCTTAAATAGACATCAAAGTAATAATCACGGGTAAAAAGGAACTCCATTCATCAGATGCATGTTAGTGACGTCTCCAGGGTAAAATTAGGCTATAGAAAGGTTCTCTCATTTTCTGGGCCCAGGTGTCCGTCGGATTTGGTCTGGAGCCGTGTGGCACTCAGGCTCGGCATCCGATGTGCACAGGACAGGGTCTGCGGAGGGCGGCCCGGTCCGCTCAGAGAGGCCGCAGCATCCGGACCTAGCAGCTTGGCATCCTCTGTTCGCGCTTAGCAACAGCTACCGCTTAGCTACGGCGCCGGGCGGGCAGCCAAGCACGGCGCCGCCGCCGAGGTTACCCGCGAGCGTTGACCGGTAGTAACCCCGGCGCGGGCGGCGGCGTCGGCAGGTGGCCTTTGCGCATGCGCAGCGGAGCGCCCCTGCCCAGCCCGCACCTACGCGCGCGCTTGAGGGGCCGGCCAGTGCTCTTCTCTTCCAACCATTCAGAATATAGGGTTCCCGACGTGCACGAAAACCACCAGGCAGCCTCCCCCGGACCCTCAACCATATGACTGAAAGCAGGTGTGTCCCCGCCGCTTGGCAAGGACAGTGCAAACGTCACCCAGGGCCCCAGGCCTGCAGAATCAGCATCCGCCCCGGCGGAAAAGACAAGGGTTTTTACTCCATTTTAAAAGCCGGGCAAGAGCCCTGTTCGCTGGCCGGCCAGGGCCTCGCTTTCCCCAGAGCCGCCCTGGGCGAGGGCGCCGGGGGAGAAGTGTGGAATAGGGAGAAGGGGTTGCGGGGGTTGGGATTGGCCCCAGTGAATTCGCTCCTTGGAGACAAGCCAGTCTGGTCGCCCTTGGAAGGAAGGGCAAGGTGAAGGACAGCTGGCCCGAGAACCCCATCCTGGAGGGCACAGGATCGACGGAGTCCTTAGGGTGGTGAACACAGCCGCCCCCGGCCCAGCCCATGAAGGAACTCTGGGGGTCTCTTTCCCAGGAGGTGGGGAGGCTTTCTGTGGCACCTTTGCTGCCACCGGGTCTGGGGTTGTGTTTGTCATGGGCAAAGAAAGGTGAGAAAAACAGCTGATCTTACGTGGACCTGCGAAATGACAGAGGGAGGAGGGTTCTCAGTGGAGCTCAGAGCTGGCGGAGAGGCTGGTGGTTAGTAAGATTCGCGGTCTAGGCCTGAATCTGACATCTGCCTCCTTCTAAGCCTCCTTTTCTTTCTGGTTAGGTCCACACTGACAATGATGCCCTGTGGCTTCCCCATGCGCACTTAACAGAGACAATATGCTAAAGCAAACAGCATTTGTTTAGAAAAGCATTTGTTTAAAAAATAAACACTTCACCCCCAAAAGTGGGAGGGAAGAAACAACAACTGAGAAATCCCATTAAACTCCTGCTAAAAAGTTCACTTTCAAGATAGGCAGAGGGGATATCAAGGCAAGGGACTTTTTGTCTGAGCACAGCAGCTTGTCTGATGACCGTAAAAGAAACAGACAGAATGACTCGGGTTCTGTTTTTCAGTTTATCCCCACCCTTATCAGTTCACCACCGACAGCATTCCGGGAGGGGCTCCTGCTCACTACCCTGCCCCCAGGAGTGCCACTGCGCTACCTTCTCCCAGAGCAGGGCTCCAGCTTCATCTCCTCTACCAGCCACATGCTTTTCATTCCCTCCTTTCCAGATAGCCCTGGAGCTTAAGGCACCTGGTTTGTACATAGGCTTTTTTCCTCCCAGTTTGTGAGCTCATTTCAAGACCAAGATAATGCACATTTCTTCAGAGTTTTGAAAAGCAGAACTTGGATCAACAAATGAACATTACTCGAGTTGAGATTTCAGCTCCACAGACAGAATTCTAAGAATGAGAGTTGTGCAAACATGGACCTGGTCAAGCCGGGAGGTGCCAGGCCTTGGTTGCTGTCAGGATGGAGCAAGAAAGATTGCCCCATGGGTGAGAGGTCAGAGGAGGGAGCTCCCAGGCTCCTTTGGGCTCCAAGATTCAGGCTCTAAATATAGGACTCCATTGGACATAATTGCAGTCTTGAAGTCAAGCACAAAGAAGACTAACAGCAGACACAGCTGACGAAAAGTAAAACTAAGGGCTGTGGGTCAGGTCAAGTCACGGCAGGCACACCAGCCTCCATCCTAGACTCTGAAAACGCCTCCTGATGCCTTTTGCAAATTATGGGCAAAACCACCCAATATTAGAGATACTTTATTCAAAGGTAAGTTTTCTATAGAGGTTTTGGAACTCCATCAGTGAAGGTTTTAGAGAGGATGTACCACCATCCTAAAAGCTCCTCGTTTTGTTCAGGTCAGTCTTTCCAAATGTTTTTCATCTGACCCACGTGGTTGCCTTTGTTCCTTAAATAAGCAATTCTGCTGGTTCTAGAACTGAACTCAAAACAAGCAGGTGTGTGGTTACTAAACATTTTATTCTACCAGTTTATACACAAAAGAAATGGTTTCATGTTCAGCAGAATGTCACCTTCGGTTATATCTTGGCCTTGATGGATTCAGTTCTGGTTTATACAAGAAGATGTTAGTTCCAGCATATGAAGTTTTAATGAGCATACTTGGGGGTGTTAAAGGAAGGCAGGAGGGTACCTACCCAGCAGGCGAAGATGAGTGTCACAAGAATGTACTCAAAAAGTGACACAGTGACACCAAACCCCAACGAGCAGAGCACCATCCTGCAAGGTCCCACTGAGGAGACCAGATGGCTCCAGACCAGGAACACTCTTTAGAAAAATGGCAGTGTGTTAGCGGGTCCTGCCAACTGGAAGGCGACTGGGGTGGCCTGACAAGGACATGAAGGAGAAGAGGAGACCTCAAAGCCAGTGTCAGCAGGGTCACCTGTGCTATGTCTGTGGGGGCTGTAGAGCCTGATCAGACTACATAGGGATCATGCACCCCTGATTCCAGGTCCCAGTTAGTGATGGTTTGACCTCCATGCAGCAGGCCCCAAGAGAGCTACAGAAAGGGTGCCTAGACCCTTTGGATGTTCAAGTTCTGCCTGTAAGCTAGCAAACTCTTTTGGTTTTATACATGGTCACACTGCCTCCATCTGTCAGGAGAGTTGGCCTATCCTCTATAGTTTTTCGAGGCAATGGCACCCCACTCCAGTACTCTTGCCTGGAAAATCCCATGGATGGAGGAGCTTGGTAGGCTGCAGTCCATGGGGTTGCTAAGAGTCGGACATGACTGAGCGACTTCACTTCACTTTCACTATAGTTTTTCAAAGCCTCTTTCGGAGCCTATAAGGCAGAGATTCAGAATTATTCCAGAAGACCTCATCATCAAAAGGGCCTGAGCCAGTGGCCTGTCCCAGGGAGCCACAGAGAACCTGGCAACTGGCCCCGGAGGGGGCAGAGGAGAGCTCCAGCTGTCTCCATTCACCAAGGTGACCTGGGGCCATTGGGCTCCCCATGTCAGCACCCCAGCATCAAGCAGGGAGTCCTCGTAAGCAAGGTCTAGGTTTGCTAAACTGCACCATAAGACCAGCCACAGCCTCAAAAACAAAGGCAGAGTATCAGAAGCCTTTTCTTTGCTCCCCAAAGAAAGCTTGCCTTTGCATGACAGTTTCATAGAAGATGAAAGTAATTGATGTATGGCCAATTCATTTTGCTGTGCAGTAGAAACTAATACAGCATAGTAAAGCAACTATATTCCACTAAAAATTAATTTTTAAAATATCATTCATGCTAGAGGAGCATAAACCTGCCTTCACACCTAGGCAGCCCACCCCCTAGAGCCCCCTCACTGTTCGGGGATTTCTGCAGTCCTCCTTTCACTGGCCTTCCTCCCCATCTATATCCCCACCAGTTGGATCAAGTCACCCAGTGCTGGGATGGAATCCAGTCTTCCCCTTAATGGAAGTGCTGAAAGGGATTTTAATGGCACCTTCTCCTCATTTTAGCCAGCCTGTCATTGCAGGCCTTGTGAAATAACTGTGGAAATTAAGAGAAAGCAAACTTGAATTTGAGAAGGGCATTCAAATGCATTTTTATGGCTCAGAAGCAAACCAATACAGATAATCTGATGTGGGGCCGCCCAGAATGTTTAACTCTATCCTGACATTTGGCAAGGATGAGGCTGGAGGGTCTGGTTTCAGAGTAGGAGGTGCTGTCCCATTCCATCGAAATATTAGCATGTTGAGACCCCAGCCGGGCTGAGGAAGAGGAAAGAAGACTCTCTAAAGCCCCAGCTAGGATTACTTTTGTTCTCAACCCACAGGTAATCTGGGGAGGTGTAATTTCATTTCTAAGAATCAAGTCACCTGTTTGTGCAAAGCATGTCAGGCACACCAGCCTCACCTCCCTCCGGAGAGGACAGGACAGCCAAGCCTCTCCAAGAGATTAGGAAGCCTCTTTATGGGTCCCTGTGAAAGGCAGAGGTGACTGACATCCAGGCAGGCCTATTAAAGGGAAAATAAACCAGAAGTAACAGTAAGGCAACCCTAAGTGGTTCTGTAAAAAGGGGCGAACCATACTCATGCCACGGTGGGGCCTGTTGTCAGGTGCCCATGCTGGGGCCAGGGGCTTACTGGGTGTCTCGTTGGGGCTAGTCTCAAAGCCCCCATGCTTTCGTGTCCCACCTCCCCTGCTCCTGTGACCTGGGATATGTCTCCGAACCTCCTATACTCACTGCATTGAAAGGACAGAATTGGCCCCTGAGTCACCTAAACCAAAGTGCTGCTTGAATTTTATAAATGGAAATGGCTTCATTCTCCCTGGAAGGCAGACGACTCAAGAGTACCCACTACTCCACTTCATGGACAAGCTCTGAAAGCCAGGAGTGCTGTATGCGTGTAGAATCGCCTCTGCTCCACCTCAGCCTTTCATGATGTGGATTCTCTTCCCAACAGGGGTCCTGAGCTGCTGTCTAGCACAGGAAGCTCTCAGCTCAGTGCTCTGTGACAACCTGGAGGGGTGGGATGAGTGGGGGTGGGGGGAGGTACAAGAGGGAGGGGATTATATGTATGCTGCTGCTGCTGCTAAGTCACTTCAGTGCTGTCCAACTCTGTGTGACCCCATAGATGGCAGCTATAGCTGATTCACTTCCTGGTACTGCAGAAATTAACACAACATTGTGAAGCAATTATACTCCAATCAAAAAAATTTAAAATATATATATATATATGGAGTCCTAAATGTTACCAACACCAACGCAGTGCCTAGCTTCCACAAGGCAAAAGCTACTTTCAAATTTAAGTCACACTGGGGTGAGTGAGGACAATTAAATTAGACACTCCCCTACTTCCCTCAACACAGTCGTTCACATGACTAGTTCATGTTATGATACCAAAGTCCAAATTGTTCCAAGTCATCTGTCCCATCAACTCTGGCTCCATGAGTGAATTCCTTGAGGTAAAGTCATTACTGTATCAGAAGTCAGTGAGATCCTCCCCGGGGGGCACTCTTTTCTCCTGGGAATGGTTCCTTTCACAATTATGCTCTCTGCTAGGAATCTATTATACGATCCACATTTTCCTCTAAAGACATCATTAATCATATAGTGAAAATGTAACTACAATTGAAAATACAAGACGTTTTCTTAAAGGCCACAGTCAATGCCTGGCAATCATCAAGCTCAAGAATTGTAAAGAACCAGTGCTGACATCGCCTTCTTAAACATGGTGTCACTCACGTCCTTTCCACTAAGGGTTATGAAGCTTCCTTTTTCCATCTTCTTTAAAATAATTGTGTAGGAGCTTGTGATATTATTCTAATGCCAGTGACAGACTTTGCTATAGCATTCTGTGTCAAGTTATTATATAGCACCATGTTCTGGGATGGGGGTTGGGGGAGGCTTTCCTGGAGTTTACTTGGGTGGACTAGTGTCTGTGTGAGGGGGAGAAGCATGGACAGGAATCCAAGGCGAGTGGAGGTGCTGGCTCTGACTTTGAGCGACCACCCCAGCCTTCAGGCTCCTGTGTCCATCACTCACTATACAACCAGGCAGTCCTGAAACACGTCACCCTCTCAACCCACAACTCTCATTTTCCTTTCAGAAACGCCTCTCCCCTCCTCGGTGCACTGCGTTCAGCCCCGCTGTGATCCTTATAGTGAGCTCGGCACATAACGTTGAATTTTAAAAAACAAACAACTCAATACAGACAGAAGAACAGAACACGGTGAGAGAAAAAAGCACAAAAGCTCCTGCCCCAACCGTCAGTTGGACTCGGCATGACGCCTGGCATCACACATCACACAGAGGTGACGCCAAATATAAAGCTGCCACCAAGAGAAAAGGGAGACACTGGCCAGCTGGATGAGCAGCAGCAGAGCGGGCCTTGTGGGCACTGAGCCTGGAGAAAGCACCGCTGCCCTGTGGCCACAGGAACCCTGGCACTCCGAGGCCCTGCACCAGGCGTGGCCTGGGCACCAAGCTGGACCACCAAGTCTGAAACCACCGTCCAGCCTCTGGCCATCCCCGAAGCTGAGGCTCGGGGCAAGTCCTGCACATACTGCTTCCTCTGATTTGGTGAGAAGGTGGACAAGTACCCCCCCAGCCTCCGGGCGTGTGGGAGTGATAAACGAGCGGGGCACCAAAAACAAAGGAAATGATGGAGTGCAGGGAAGGAGGGCAGGGCCGGAGGAAGGGAACAGAGGTGCTTCAGAGGCCAAGGAGGAAGCCGGATGGAGAAGTCAGGCCTCACTGCTTGAGAAACCAGCAACCCGGACACATCAGCCTGCCTTCCACTCCAGCCCTAACCATCTCTGACTCACAGGCAGGTCCCTGGGGCCCACACCCTACTCCTCCACCCAGCCCCCCATCCCAAGCCTACACAGAGGTTACTTCAGGGCAAGTGTCTACCCAGAAGCCACCTGGGCAAGGCTTCCTAGTAGGCCACTGGCCATGGACCTTGGTGGCCTCTCCCTTGCTAATTAAGAGGCCATTTCCACTGACAATCAGCGTGACCAGTTCTAACAAGTAGAGACTATAGTGTGGGCAAGCCACACATCTGGCCAGGAAGTGATATTCTTCACCTGCCAGAGCCCCAAGTGAACACCTGCCAGAGCCCCAAGTGAACACCTGCCAGGTTGGATTTCAAGCCAACATTCTGCCTCCGTTTTCAAATGTTGGCATTTCTGCATTGCAAGTTGTCTCCATTTGAAAAATACCCATCTAAGCACTGCTAACATCATGATCACATTTCCAAGGCCACACGTAACACATGGACAGAAACCTGTTCACTCTCCCAAAGGTTTGCCACCACTTATCTATGGACACGCAGCAGGTCAAAACCTCACAATGTCCTCCTAGTCACTTAGTGCATTTTTTCAATGAAAATCTTTGTTCAAGTGAAGAAGGAAAAAGCTGGAAACTTATGTTGAAATTTCAAGAGGCTCAAACAAATAGGCTCCTGAGCCTCTCACAGAATTTCTTTGTTAATGAAACAGGCTGGCACGCCCTGAAAATATGTCTCAGATCACTCAGATACTATCAGCTGCTGATAGTATCTGTTTGGGATCTGTTCCTGGTTGTGGTAACAGACCCACAGTCATCCCACAGTCAACTTGGCTCCAAAGTCCCAGGGATCTGTCAATCAAGGCTCTAAAACCACGGTTCCAAGGGATTCTGGGGTGCCACACCAACCATCTCAACAGATTCGTGTCAAGGCGGTAGGAAACAAGAGAGGGAAGGCAAGAGAGGGCAGAAAGATGAAAAGTTAAAAAAAAAAAAAGTGAGTCTTGGTGGGTCTTCTTCATAAAGAAAGAAGGATAGAGCCTAGATTAAGTTAAAAGGTTTAAGCAATATAAACATTTAGAAGGTACCTGAATCACTTTGTTCCAAATTCCTCATGATTTTCCAGTTGTTTTAAAAGGTTCAGTAGAAACTAAAGACCATCGTTTCTGGGTGACATCTAACATGCCCTCTCCCAGTCACCTCCCTCCCTTGCCTCCAAAGATGGACGCAGGATGGGTACACAGAGCTGGGGTGAATGAGGAGTGAATTCCATGGGAATAAGTCAGTCAGGCTTGAAAAATAAATACCAACCCAGGGAAGCATCAACTCCACACTCTGAAAATCCAGAGCTAGCAAAGGAGCATCTCCATTGTGAAGAAAACTCAAAATACCATCAGTTGTCGATTCCCAACAACAAGCAAAAGGGCAGCAGCAAACTCGTGTGTGTGCGCGTCTCCCAAGATCTCTGAAGTCTCACCTGCTCCATCAGCTTTTCTGTGTTTACGGCTAGCCCACCAACACCCCCCTGAGTCAGTCCTTTCAAGACCTATAAACATACACAACTGGTTTCCAGAGAGGTTACCCTAGGTCACTGGTTACTTTTCAACACTTCAAGCATGGGAGGAAACACCTGTTTCCATTTTTCTCTGAAACTAAAAAAGTCCCATCTAGAAAGACTAACATTAACAGCATCCAGTAAAGAGAACCCTCCGTGTTCAGACTGGAGGCCAGCACACAGGAACGCTGGTCAAACTTTGTGATCATATCAGAGTTTAAGAACTACTGTGTGACTCACAGACACAGAAAGCAATCTTGTGGTTACCAGAGGGAGAAGGGGAGGGATAAATTAGGAGTTTGGCGTTAACAGATACACACCACGATGTATAAAATGGATAAACAACAAGGACCTATTGTATAGCACAGAGAATGCGATTCAATATCTTACAATAGCCTTTAATGGAAAAGAAGCTATAAAAGTATGCATATATATATATATATATATATATATATATATAACTGAATCACTTTTCTGTACACCTGAAACCAACACAACATTGTAAATCAACTACACTTCAGTGAAAAAGACAAAAACAAAAACACTCAAGATGTCTCTTGAGTCATCTAATCTGATCTGTTCATATCATGAAAAAAGTGAGAAAGTGAAATCGCTCAGTCGTGTCCGAATCTTTGTGACCCCATGAACTGTAGCCTATCAGGCTCCTCCGTCCATGGGATTTTTCCAGGCAAGAGTGCTGGAGTGGATTGCCATTTCCTTCTCCAGGGGATCTTCCCGACCCAGGAATAGAACCCGGGTCTGCCGCATTGCAGGCAGACGCTTTACCATCTGAGCCACCAGGGAAGCCAAAAATCAGGCATAAAGCAATCAGAGAGATTGGCCACAGCAGAGCCGGAGTGGAAAGAGACAGTCCCCCACCTTCCAGACCCGGATTTTCCCAAACCACCTGATGATTCCTTCAAGGCTCCGCCCACCGCCGAAGGCTCCGCCCACCGCGAAGGCTCCAGCTGCTCCGCTGCCTACCTTTCTTCCTCCACCAGGGGCCTTCTGGGACAGAGTAGGAGAGATCCTTGAACTCAATGTTCACTGCCGCTCTCCGAGGCAGGGAGGAGAGGCGCTGGGCTTCTGTGAGATTGTTGTCCTCCTTCTTCAGATGTCCGTTCAGCAGCTCCTTCTCCATGGCGTCCCTGTTGCCGAAGACTACCTCGTCCACTGAGACGCACACTGACTTGGGCTCTGTCATCCCTGAAGAGCCGTTCTAAGGAGACAGGAAAGAAGCGCTGAGAGCAAGTGTAAGCTACATCACGGCAAGGACCACAAGGAGAGAACCGTCCATCTACCAACACTCCTCACCCTCCACCGTGTCCTCAGCAGCACAGGATGGGTGCTCCCCTAGAGGAATTCCCTCTCTCCAGGCTTCACTTCTTCTACCACTATAAATATGCTGAAGATAAACTATGAAACAGATCTGCCGTCTTATTTAGAAATCATAGCATCTAATCACAAAACCAAAATAAATACACCACTTGTCTCAAAGAATGAAACATCAGCCACCCTAAAAAATCATCTACTTACAGTCCACTTGTTAAAAAACCCAACAAAAACGCACGAGACTGCTAGAAGTGCACAGCTGAAAGAGCTTTATGATGATCTCGTTCAGTACCTCCCTGGTGTAAAGTCATACACGTTTTTCAAGAGCAATGGTATCGCTTGGACCCCTGGGAGTTGGTCTTTTGTGTTTTCCTGATAAATTTTCCAACCCCCCTACAACTCTCCTCTCTCACTGTATCTTCATAATAGCTCTGAAGTGTTGGAAAGCTTGATTTTTTTCTCTGTGATACAGACAAGGAAACTGAAGCACAGACTATTTTAAGGAACTCTACGATCAAGTGAGGGGCAGAAGGGATCCCAGAATATGCTGCTGCTGCTGCTGCTAAGTCGCTTCAGTCGTGTCCGACTCTGTGCGACCCCACAGATGGCAGCCCACCAGGCTCCCCCGTCCCTGGGATTTCCCAGGCAAGAACACCAGAATATGAGTCATCCATAAAAACAGGTGCCTCTTCCACTGCATCACCAGGATACCTAATACGTAGCTCCATTGGCCTTTCAGGCTTCCACTGGGAGTCCACTGAACAGGTGACCCAAGAACCAAAAGTATTTATGCAGAGAAAGGAACATCCTTTCTAATGGCTTGGCAATACTGAACAAATCAATATGCTTCAGGCACATCCAAAACACAGAAGAACCCGGGGGTGGACAAATAATGTGCTGTGCTTTTCTAGCTGTCTCTTGAATGGAGAGAGAACATTCCCCCATGCCAAAAGCGTGGGCCTCCAGTGACACACCTCCATACTGTTGAAGGCAGTCCACCTGATCTAGTCTGATCTGGATGACCATCTTTGATAATTCAGGCCCTTCTGATGGCTGTAAGGCTGGGTAGCCCCTGACATACTGCTATCTGTTCTAAACAGGAATAATATCACACTGTTATTTTTCCATAGGTTTGTGGGGGTATTTCTTTAAAGTTGATGGCTTTTTGATCATTATTGTTTCTATTAAAAAAATCTAAAACAA
Source organism: Capricornis sumatraensis (assembly GCF_032405125.1). Taxonomy (NCBI): domain Eukaryota; kingdom Metazoa; phylum Chordata; class Mammalia; order Artiodactyla; family Bovidae; genus Capricornis; species Capricornis sumatraensis. Next base: position 248,442,754 of record NC_091069.1, on the reverse strand, counting down.
AACCAGAGGGTGGACGATCAAGAAACATTCTTACAACCCCCAGCAACCCTAGTGACCAAAACAAACCCCCTCCCCATTAGAATGACCTCTTGTGTGTACAGTGACTGCATCCTTAATGAGCTGACAGTATTTCCCTCATGGGATTTAAGGGCCCCTGCAGTATCAGAGGATTTGGAGGTTTCAAATCTTTAAAGCAGGAGTAAGGGGATGGGGAGATGTGACCACAGGGGTTTCTGGTTCTTACGATGCTTGAAAATGTTGTTTTGCAGTTTAAAAAAAGACACACCCACACACACACACCTCCCAGGCATCTCCCACCTCTGAAAAACTTAACTGCATCAGAACTTAGTTCATTGACTGTAACATTCTGTGGATAAAAATTAAAGTGCAGAGTAAAACTCTTGACAAAATTAATCTTGCTTTGCCGCTGGCACCAAGCACGTGAAGTGCTTCAAATGCAAACATGAGTGGGTTCGTGCATCCCCCACACAATCGGGTCTGTGTCAGCCTGACAACGGGCCTCCTCAGAGCCTGGGCTGTGGAGAAGCCCCTCCTGAGCCTAGGAGGGCGCTGCAAGGCTTCCGCATCCACGCTGGCCCAGCGCCTTCAGTGATGGGACCCCTTGAAGGAACAACAGAGACCCTGCCCTAGTTCTGCACGAGCTTGGCTTTGACCCACCAGTGCGACGCTCACCTTCAACTCCAGCACACAGAGCAGCCCCAAATGCCATTCCTGTGCCACCTGTCTTGCCCTTCCGGGAACAGGAGCTTCTTTCTCCGGGTTATAACCCAGTGTGACTCCACAAGAGTCCTGGAAGCACCAGTCCTGGCTTTGGCCGGGGGTCGGGTAGTGGAAGAGGAGACAGCCACCCCTTCCCAGGGACTGGGGGGGGGGGGGGGCGCGCGGTGGGTACGGTAGTAGTGGAAGGGCTAGGGGCCGGGGGGTGGGGCTCAGCAAAGAGTCCTCCTGCAGTGCAGGAGACGCAGGAAAAGGGGTTCTATCCCTGGGTCAGGCAGATCCCCTGGAGGAGGGCTTGGCAACCCACTCCAGTATTCTTGCCTGGAGAATTCCATGGACAGAGGAGCCTAGCGGGCTACAGTCCACTGTCGCAAAAGGCCCACGCGACTGAGCATGCACGCACGCATGGGGTAGTGGAGAGACCAATGGGCAGGGCAGTTAGCTCCAGGCCTGGTCTCCAAAGTCCGTCCTCACCCCCCACCTTGAAAGGTGAGATGTCTGCGTGGCATCCTGAGGCTCTAAAGTCTGGGTGGCCAATCGTTTTGTGTTCAGTTAGGGACAGGGAGTTTCCAGCAGCCCCTCCACAGAGCGTGGCCGCCTTCCCCCTCCCGCCAAGGTGGACCATCCTGAGGAAGCCCAGGGACACGTCAGGTCTCGCAGTGCTGATGAAGCTCACACAGCACGGGGATGAGCAGCCATTACTCCACCCTCCTCCCAACTGGAGCAGATGCCCACCTGGAGCATGGCAAGGGCCTGACTTCCCCTCTAGACTTATCTACTCCCTCCCTCCCTCACTCTTAGCCCAGATAAAGCCCTGGGGATCCGCAGCCAGCCAGCCAGACACGCTCAGGGCCAAGACTGGGCCCCAAAGAATTTCAATATGAAGGGGCCAGGACTAGAAGGAAGACGCTACTGGGACCCGCAGGGGTCACCCAGTGCAGCGCGGGCCTGGGGGTGTGGGACACACGTTGCTTCTGAGGAAATAAACTGTGAGCTGGGCTTAGCAAGGGGAGGTGGAGGAGAGGTGCTGCTTCATGATGTTCCCTGCGAGGGAACAGCAGGTGCAAAGGCTGGGCAGCAGGAGAGGGCGGAGCACCTGGAGACCGGAAATTCGGGGGCTGGAGCGCTGATGTGGGGTGGGGTAAAGCGCTTCTGGAACAAGATGGGACTAGAGAGGCTCACCGGGTCCACAGGGTGGAGGGCTTGCCAAGCTTGTTAAGGGATTTGCATTCTATCTGGAAGTCTCTGTGGGGCCGCAGAGGGATGTCAAGGAGGAAGTAGCCAGTAGCTGAGTAGCTCCGCAAGGTGCGGGAGCCCGGGCGGCAGGAGGGTGGTGGAAGTGAGTGACCTCCACTAGCTGGGGATAGTGGGGAGGGAGACAGATGGACGGGCCGGTGGGACAAAGCTGGGTGAGTAAACTGATTTGGAACTGAAAGAGAGAAGCCAGAGGCCCGTATTTCCTATATAAAGTTTTGAATTATTATGCCTCCGGCGTGGTAGGTAAATGATTATGAACAATAGCGACTATTCATTCAGTAATGGACGACAATGTGCCCAATTACACTCCAGGCTGCATAGATTACTCCCCTTCTGTCTCCACAGTTCGACAGGGGGTATACCCTTTTCCACTCCACTTCACAGAGCCTGAGGCCCCAGGGCTAAGGAGAGGCCGAGCTGGGGGCCAGCTCCTGCAGGGTGCTCCCACAGGCACCGTCCCTAATCACGCCGGAATATTGCTTGGCTTGCTATAGGCAAATTGCAGTAGTCCCTAGGCCATCCCAGCCCCTGTTCATCACAGGCAAAGCCACAAGAGACTGGGGAAACCGTACAAGCCCACCTTCCAAAGCAACCAAAGCAGTGCATACCATCACCCGTCTTTCCAACGGGTGTCCAATTAATAAAATCCTACAATCCTGTCTGATGGGAGGTAGTGGCTGTCACTCCAAAATAGACCAGCTCTCTTCAAACACATCCTCAGATGAGAGCTGCCGAGGATGTAGGTTACAGCTAGCTTGTCCTTAGCCTCCGGAGCTCATTAAAAATGAAACAAATATATCTTCCCTCCCGATTTGTTCCCTTTCATTGTACGTTTCCCTGTCTTACCAAAGCATTGTCTTTGCCCTCTCCCTCCACACAATTAGTGCTGCATAATAAACGGTAAATAATAGCAAGTCCATTCACAGGTGTTGAGTGGCAAGGAGACCCATTTGGACTGTTTTTGCTTGCTGTTGGTAAGAATTTTTTCTGGGCCACTGATTTCCTTGCATATCTAGATACCTATTTAGCTAGGGAGGGTCTCTAACAGTCAGCAAGCCCTGCCCCCACCCCGGACCATAGTGACGCTGGTTCACTCTCTTTACTCAGGGAAGCCCAGTTGGAGATAGAAACTTTTCAGCATCTTTTCACAGCATCTTGGGAAGGAAAGGAAAGAGGAACTCACAGGCTCCAGGCACTGGCATGCACTCTCTCCCACTTCTCTCCCTGCTGCGAGCTACAGTGTCCACCTTGATGAGTGGACCCTGCATTTGGAGGCCAGACCCCCCCCCCCAAACACACACACTGGAACCTTGAGCACAAAAAAAAGGAAAAACTAGGTCCAGCACCCTCAAGAGCACTGCCTAAGGGAAAAGAACCCGTGTCAAGCCCTTAATTAAGCAAAGGGTAGGTGTCACTGATACGGTCATTCAGAGTGCCAACCTCATCGTCTCCAAAACCTGGCTTCCAACAGCCCCAAATGCCAATCCCATTGGGAGCCCTGCCCGCCCCACCCAGCCCAGCTCAGGGACTCGCGAACACGGGTGGGTGGTTTTCCCATCCTCCAAGGCACCTTCTCTAGACTCACACCTGGCAGTCAGCCCTGGGCTGGACCCTAGAGGAAAGTTTAGGACCCTAGGAATGTCTCTAGGGTTCTGCTTATGACTTGGGTCGAAATTTTAAATTTAAAAAAGGACAACGTTTTCAGGGAGAATGATTTTCACGCAAAACAACATTCTCTGAAAAAAGTGAGCTCAGCCTCCTGTGAAAGAAACATCTAAGTTCTGGTGCTGCATCAAACCGTAAGGTAACATTCAGGAAACCTTGGCAAAAATATCTCTACCTTAAAACATGCTGATTCACTATTGTCCCACATGTATAAACCACTTTTGCAGCTTTGAAAGGGCTTCAAGAGTTAGTTACCAGGCACCTCCAAGACCTGAAACTTTCTTTACCCACAACTAACAACAATAATCTCCTTCATTTTCCATTCCCACCTTCATTCTGGAATCCCAAAGAAATGAACAAGTGCAAAATGAAAAATAGTCAAGTGTTACCCAAACATTCAACCAGATAAAAGCAAACGTCATGAGGGGGCTGCCTTTTTCATTTGGGTATCCCTCTCATATATAAGAAGCTAGGTCATAAAGGCAGAGACCTTCCAGAGATGGGACCCGGCATGTGGATGTCCCTGTCCCTGGCTCTTTCCTGCTCTGCCAACCTCCTCAGTGTGTCCGCGGCCCCATTCTCTCGGTTTACACAAAATCATTATATAATGAGCTGGCGAGGCTGGGTATGTTCTACAGTAACCTGTTTGGAATCATAGGATGCAGTTGTCAGAGCAGAGCATGCGCAGAAACCCGGCTACTTTTTTTTTTCTTTCGCTCAAGGCAAGAGGTAACTGTCGGTCAAATCCTGCGGAGCCCTGCTGACTTCAAATACAGGATGCTAAAAATGAAATAAAGGCAAAGGATGGGGAAGAAACCCGTGCGTGCTGTGCACGGTGGGGTTACAGCTCATGGGAAGTGACTAGCAGGATAGTAAACACACAGACAAAGGACAGAAGAGGGATGCATGGTGGGGGTGGGGGCGGTTGGTGGGGGGGAGGCGAGATGGCTTGGAATACGGAATACTTTATTCTATCTGTACTTTAGATGACCTGAAATCAGTCCAGAAGTACCTCACTGCACTGCCGGTGTGCTGGGCATAGAAATGAAAGGCCCTGGGATGGGTGAGACTTTTGTTTTGCCTTTTTCCTAATGTGAGTTTATGGAGCTGATTTAAAGGGCAAGAGAAAACTCCTGACCACCTATAGAAACAGCACTTACTGTAAGTGTCTAGCAAAGAATTCGCCTGCACCCGGTGGTCCCCCTACGGAGCTGGCACCCTTGGGAAGAGTGAGATGAGCGCCTTTGTCCCCACCCCAGTCTCTTCCCAGGGTAGAGAAATGTGACCCAGGCTACCCCCTCACTTGCCTCCCCCTAACTCCGTCTAGGCCCCTCCTGAGCAGGTCCGGGAGAGGCTGTCCCCGGGGGCGAAGGGGCAGCCCAGGCTCTCGACCACCTCTCTCTTTTGTTCCCCTAGACAGTGCTGGCGCTCCGGAGAGCAGCGCAAGAAGCGCCGGATCCTCAGGCTCCCGCCACGCGCGCGGGCAGAGGGATGGGACCCCCTTTTCCCTCTGGCCCAGGCTGCCGCCCCGCCCCAGTATGCCATGGGTTCCCAGGCCGAGCACTCTGAGGCGGACGAGGTCAAGGCCATCTGTCTAGTTGTGGGACCTCCTCCTTCCCTTCCTCCGTCCCCTGGCCCTCCGCCTTCCCCGCGTCCTCGGCTGCAAGCAGCATCCTGAGGCGTCAGGTGGCCAGGGCGGGGGACGATGTGAGTCGGGCGCCTCCCCCGGGGCTCACGGGCAGATGTCAGGGTGCGGGTCTTTGTGCGTTTCTTATTCTCCCGGAGAACAGAACCCAGCGCCGGGGGCAAAGGATGCGCTCACTCACCATGGCGGTGCCAACCGAGAAAGTGGCCATAAGACAGGCCATGCCCCGGGGGCGGCGGCGGCGGCGGCGGGGTCAAGGCTGCGGGCGGCGGGGACGGGCGGCGGGCACGAGGCTGCGCTCGCACCGGCTCGGCTGCTGCGCGCGGAGCGGGCTCGGGCTCGGGCTCCGGCTCTAAGGGCTCTGGGGCCCCGGCCCCGCCCACGACTCGCCCACTCCGGCCCCGCCCTCTACCAGCGATTGGCCGGCGCGCGGGGGTGGGGCGGAGCCGACAGGTGCGCGTGCTCTTGTTTTGCTTCTGCGGGGGCGCGGCTGGCCCAGTTCTCCGCGTCCCAGCTCCACTGGCTGTCCGAGCCGCTGGCCCAGCAGGTGCCGAGGATCCTCCCTGGACCTCGAGTCTTCGAGTTCCAAAACTCACGAGGGCTGGGCCAGAGACCCTGGGCCCCCGACTGTCAGCGGGGGGTCCCCGTCAGGACTGCCACCTCACAGCCTGTAGTGCTGTGCCGGCAGGGGGGTTGCGGAGTTCGTTTTGGGAGGGAGAGTGGAAGGGTAAAGGAACTTCTCTCTCTCTTTTTTTCCGTTGTTGGGCACCTCTCTGCCAGGTAGGAGCGTGAGAACTAAAGAGGAGACGGCCGCTCCAATACCCGCCCCCCATTACAGCTCTGTATCTGGGACACCCGCCCTTGCAAACTGAGGCAGCACATTCACTCATTCACCCAACATTGCTGGGTGCCAGACGCAGAGTTAAGGCCTGGGTAACAAAAGGGTGCTAGGTGAAGATGCCCAGGCCTCTGTCCTCCCCCAGCTTCCCAACTCCCACCTTAACAAAAAACCAAAAACATTTTTTTTTTAATTTTAAATTTAGTGTTCCCAGTACCTGGCTCACAGCTGTTGTTCATGTAACTGCATAAGGAGAGACACATCAGACACCCTCTCATGTGGCCCCAGATGGGAGTATCAGATGGCCTGCTAAGACCCTTATTATATGTAAGTGGAACCTTTTCCTGGTAACCATGGTGACAAGACATTTCTTACTCCCAATCTCAGAGGCTAATACTTTTATTCAGTGGTTTGCATGTGGGGACCACAGGTGGGAATGCATCCCTTCTCACCTCCAGCACACCTGGGTCACCCCTCCCCACTTTTCCTCGGGTTGGTGAAGCCCCTGCTTTTCTCACGGGGAGAGGGAGCACGGCTTTTCATGCCAGGCAGGGGGGCTTCACGCCTGAGGTCTCATGACCCTCGAATCAAAGGATGGAGGGAAAAGCAGTGTAAAGCATGAGTTCAAGGGCGAGAGGGCCCTGCTTTTGTCTGGACAGTTCACTTGAATAGTTCACGCATCACCTCTATTCTGTTGTTAAGAAATCTGACTGCTGTATCTCTAGGTGCCACTGGTTCTCTACATGCCGGGCCCACCAGGCTGTGTGGTGCCTTGAACATGCTGAGCAGGGAGGCCAATGAACTCCAAATGTTCTGGAAAGAGGTTTCAGATTCACAAGCCTGTCTATGAGAACTGAGACCCAAAGGCAGGGATGGAGGTGCCTCATCTCTGTGACCTGGGATTTGTGGGCAGCCCTGAAGCCCACCACTTGCCCCAAGGCCAAATGGAACACAAAACAGGGGCGAAAGACACAACAGAACATGACCATGGAGGAACTCTCCATGAGAATCGACTGGACTGTGCTGTGAAGCCAGGACAAATGACAGTGTGGTCCTGCTGCCCTGGCATGTATTCTCTGCCTGAGACCCACTCTCCTCACTGCTGGGCATGTGCTCAGAACATCCTTCTGGAACTGCCCCTGCCCCCAGCTCTACACCAGCTGATTCGGCCAGTGATTGGTCAGGTACTGGAAGTGTAAGGCTCTGCTCGCCAAGCTCCTGGGAATGGGCAGGGAGACATGTGGAGCCTGAGGATGAAGCCAGAGAGGGAAGACAGTGGTAAAGTGGGTTCTTGCTGGCTTTTCCGTTACAGGCCATGGAGAGAGCTCTGTACATGGGGATAACAATCATCTCAGCCACGTGGGAGATAATGTGTGCTCCACTGCTCATGGACACATAGCCAGCAATTCTAATCCTTAATAATGTTATCCTTCTTGTGCCAAACCTGGGAATAAGCAAATGGCGAATAAGGTCGGTCAGATCTGTGACGTGGCTATCGGGACTTCTTTGGTTGTAAGTGACAGAATACCCTCTCCAACCGGCTCAAGGTATTTCACTGTCTTAGGTAACAGGAAGACTCAGGGTGCACTGGTTTCAGGCTTCAGCCCTTGATCCCAAAGCTCTGTCCATGGCTCTGCTTTCTGTCTGCTGGCTTTCCACTATGGGAGGCTGTCACCACACGGCCCTCCCAGTAACAAGCCTGCATCCCATCACTGTGGCCAAAACCAGATCAGCTCTGCTTTTCCATCATGCAGCCAAGCCAAGCTACTGACACTGGAATGTGAGGCAGGAAAGTGTAGCCTTAAATGCAGGGCACCAAGCCAGGAACGGGGAGACAAGCCTCAGATTCACTTCCACCGGCTCTTTGATTTTGGGATTTTTTAAAGGGAAAGAACAAAGGAGCTCGGGTTAATTATCATCTGTGACAGTGCTGAGTTGTAGTTTCAGGAGGCAGGAGATCTCAGGTGGTTCATGGCTCAGGGCATGAACCTGAGAATATCTTGCCCTGGAGAAGCAACCTGGGTACATATATTAATGATGAATGTATGTGCTGTGCTTAGTCACTCAGTCTTTGCAACCCCATGGACTGTAGCCCATCAGGCTCCTCTGTCCATGTGATTTTCCAGGCAAGAATACTGGAGTGGGTTGCCATGCCCTCCTCATAATGGAGTAGGTCTCCATGCCCTCCTCCAGGGGATCTTCCCAACCCAGGGATCTAAATTTGGTATGTTTTATACCTGCTTTGTGAGATTAGCGTATTTCGTAAATACGAACTGAACTGATTTGCCTAGGTTAGAGGGACTCTTATTGTGTAGTTTAAGGGACACCCTTCCAGAAGCACACTGGTGCCTCTCAGGCCTCAGGTCTCTCTTGGCCCCGTCCTTTCGGAATCAGTCCTGCAGGTGTCCCACCCTGGAGACTATATATATATATCTGCAGTTGCACCCCCTCGCAAACCCTCTCATCCCTGATGCTATGCCCCCTTATAATCCATGCATCACCTAATTAATTCACTACCGATTGTGTTTCCTGTCCACCACACCGCTCAAGAATGTAAGCCCCATGCGGGCAGGAATATCCACCCACTCATGGATCATCAGCCCCAGGAGCAGTGTCCAAGCTCATGAGCTATTCAGTCAATACCTCCCACCTCCAGTCCCTCTGGATCCTCCAGGCTGGGTGTTCCCAGTGTGCATGAAGTGCCCAGACTGGAGATGTGCATGCCTGTCAGTGTTCCACCAGGTGGGCTTCTCCCCCATGTGGTGCCCACCATTGCCCAGACGGGCTTTCCTGGTGGCTCAGTGGTAATGAATCTGCCTGCAATGCAGGAGATGTGGGTTTGATCCCTGAGTCAGGAAGATCCACTGGAGAAGGAAATGACACCCCACTCCAGTATTCTTGCCTGGGAAATCCCATGGACAGTGGAACCTGGAGGGCTACAGTCCATGGGGTTACAAGGTTGAGCACGACTGAGCAACTAAATCACCACCACCACCACTATTGACTGGAGTAAAACAAACAAAAAAACCTGTGACAGAAGGCTGACCCCCACCTCCTTAGCTCCCCTCATCATGTTGACACCTGCTCTGCAGCAACGTGAGAGCTTATGGGATTTCTTTCCCCAAAGCCTCAACCGAGCTTGACTTTGGAGGTGTGGTGTAGGAAGGTGTTTGCTTGCTTACTCTTTACAACCCAACCTCTGACTCTGAAGGTAAAGTTATCAGACAAATAAAAGCAGAATCTGGTGCCTCAACAACCAATAGGAAGGGTGGGGCTTGCCCCTTCCCCAGACTGGCGGGGATGGGAGACATAGTGGGTGGGGCCTTTGGGAGGCAGGGATGGTCTGGGGAGCCCTGCCCTGTAGTACCCCCAGGCCCACAATATTGCAGGTATTGGTCACCGGAGGCATCCCAAGGGGAGTCTTGCCCTTGGCTGGGCTGGAGACCTGCTTTCAGGTCATGGCCGCTGGCCTCTTGGCCTCTGTGGTCCTTCCACTCATGTTGGCAGAGTCATCAGACCCCTTCTGCTTCAGTTCACATTACCTCCATTGCTTCCACTTTTAAAAAGGAAGAGAAAGAGAGAAAGAGACAGTGAGAAGAGGTGAGAGGGAGGAAGGAAGCCAGGAAAGAAGGAAGTGGAAAGGGGGAGAGAGAACGAGCCTTGAGTGGGAAGAATAGGAGTCTTAGCCTTTGATGGAAAGGGTGGAAAGGGGAGCAGATGAGCAGACAGACGCACAGACAGAGGCTGCCTGGGAGGATGACAGGCTAAGCCACACACCAAATGGGGACCCTGTAATTGCTGTACTTTTAAGAAACATTGTTTTCTCTCTATGGTTTGTTTGATTCCTATTTTGCTAGCCCTCTTGACTCCCCCGGGGTTCCCAGTGGCTCAGTGGTAAAGAATCCACCTGCCAATGCAGGAGATATGGGTTCCATCCCTGGGCCAGGAAGATCCCCTGGAGAAAGAAATGGCAACCCACTCCAATATTCTTGTCTGGAGAATCCCATGGACAAAGGAGCCTGGTGGGCTACAGTTCATGGGGTCACAAAGAGTTGGACACGACTAAACAACAACAGTCTAACTTCCCCAGCATCTTGATCCAGATGCTCCCCCCCATCACATGTGAGCATCAGCCCAGCTCCAGAGAGGGGCCCTGCCATCCCCAGCCTGCCAGAGGTGAGAGCAGGGGCGAGGTCACCACTGAGAGTGCAGTGCAGGTGGAGGGAGGGAGAAAAAGAGCCCAGATGGTAAGAGGGAAGGTGGAGGTGAGTGAATGAGAGAAGGAAAAAGGCAGGTAAGTATTTTATAAGCTAAGTTAGCAAGAGGCAAGTTAACCATTGCAAGCAGATTATTTGTTTTCTCTCATTAACATGGAACACAGAATGGTGGGAAAGATACAGGAGACCAGCTATTTCTACAAATGAAGAAAGAGGAAATAGCATCTGGCAATGAGATGACCTTCAAAGCTGAAAATTAGGAGAGAAGTCTCAGAGGCAGACATCAGAAAACGACTGGAGGCCTCCTTCCCCCACAGAGATAGAAGCAGGTCCCCCCATAAAAGATGCCAGCTGGGGAGTAGATGGAACCCCCCAGGCCATGGGCACCCACTTTTCCTCTGGGGAACTGCCCTCCCCAACTCCATGTACTCAATCCAAGACAACCCCCACCCAGAGCCACCAGATCATTCCATCTAATGGCTTGAAAAGTGCTGTGACATGCGTTACCCTCTGAGATGCTCAGAACAGCCCTGCAGGGTCAGAGCACAGGTGCCATCACAGGAACATGTGTGCATTTGAGTCCCAAGCCCCAGGAGCAGGACAAGTCAGGCCCGCTGGAACACAGAGTAACTTTCCATGGCTCCGAAGACCACAGCGCCAGTCCACTGTGCTCAGCACCCAGGCCACCCAGCAGATGTCCTCATGCTTCCTGGAGACACCTGAGCTCTCCTGGGATCTGCCCACCCACTTTTCCCCTCCCCAAGCCTGGGAAGTGTTTCCTCCACCTCCTGCCTCTCCCCTCTGGAAACTCAGCTCTATCCCTTTCCCTCCAGGAAGACCTGACTGTCACTTTGCTGAGCCCTGGCTTTTGAAAACAGAAGTCTGGTTAGGGAGATTATCTTCTGTACACTTGGAAACTTTCAGGGCAGAGCCTTGCAACTCAAAAGTCCCCAAGGCAAGAGAGAATGAATCTAATTTTTAAAAAAATCTTGGCTACTTTTTAGAGGAAAGGAAGGGGGCAAATCTCCAGTAAGGAAATTAGTGTCAGAGATTATCTCAGCAAATTATTTCCTGCTACAGTAAAGAAGGGGATGGAGGCTGCACGAGGTTTGAAACTGCCTGGGGCCAAGATGCCAAGGCAAGAACCCAGCTCTCCTAACTCTCGATGAGCACCTTTTCCACTTTTTTACAGCTGCCAAGCATTTGATGCAAAGAGTCGACTCACTGGAAAAGTCCCCAATGCTGGGAAATATTGAAGGCAAGAGGAGAAGGGGATGGCAGAGGATGAGATGGTTAGATTGCATCACTGACTCAGTGAAGATGAATTTGAACAAACTCCAGGAGGCAAAGAAGGACAGGGAATCCTGGCGTGCTGCAGTCCATGGGATCGAAAAGAGTCTGAAACTACTGAGCGACTGAACAACTATAACGGAACATTTGTTGAGAATATGTCAAACCTATTTCTAAATGGGAGAGAACTTGCTACAAGTCCAAGTGCAGTCTTTTAAAAGTCACAGGCAGACTAGAGGGGAGATGGAATAGACATGCTTTTCTCTATTCGTCCCCTCAGTACAACTAAAAACTCTGGACATAATACAAAACAGACATGAGGAGACTCTGGAAGGTAGAGTGGACAAGACAGGGTGGCCAGGACCTGGGGACCCAAGGTAATACATGGTGGTGAGGTCTCCAGGCTTTCTTTCACTGCATGGATCCCAGACGCTCTGCTGAAGAAACCAACAAACCGGAAATGGCAATTGGCACAAACGAAAAAGGTCCCACAAAAGACTACTCACTCTAGCCACGGGAATGGAAAGAGAGCCACCTAGCAGGATGGAAAATTTGTAGACAATTACGGCTCTGTTCCTGACAAATACCATGCAATAAACTCCGAACATTATCCGCACCAGCAAAGATAAAAGGGGAGCCTAGATTTTCACTCTCCCCAGGCTGTCATGAAGCACCAAAACCTGCTTCATCCCCCATCAAAACTGTATCAGAGAAGGCCAGACAGGGAGTCTGGGACCCACTTGCTTCCTTCCCTTCCTTGCTGCAGTGGTGGCAGAGGAGACACAGTGGAATGAGCCCTCACAGCACCAATCAGTGGTAAGGAGAACACGATCCAAACCATGATGCCAGTGGAAAGCGTGTGGGGAGCAGTAATGAAATTCCCCTGTCCCAGCCAGGGAGGCATGGGTAGTGGCCAGTGGAGAGTCAGGATTCCAGTCCTTCCCAGCAGTAACAAGAAATCTCCCCCTTGGATGTCTACAAAGAGTGAGCAGAGAACCTAGAATTCTACCCTCACAGGCAGTAATGAGGTAGTGCTCCTCTTCCCTTCCCTGCCTAGTGATGTCAAAAGAAGTCAGCTAAAACAGAAGGCTTAAATAAGCTCTAGCATCTTGTAACATTACACTGAAAATATCTAGGTTTCCATAAAAAATCATTCATCATCCAAGAGTCAAGAGAAGCAAAATTTAAATGGGAAAAAAGGCCAATCAATAGATGCCAAAACCAAGATGAAAAAAAAAAAAGTTACAATTACCCAACAAAGATATAAAAGCAGCCATCATAAAAATGCTTTAGTGAGCATTTGGGAACACACTTGAAACAAACTGAAAAATAGAAACTCTCAGCAGAGAAATAGAAGATGTAAAGAAGAATAAAATGGAAATTGTAAACAACAAAAAAATGCAATAACCAAAATGAAATAGTTAGTGGACAGGCTCAACAGCAGAATAAAGGGGAAAAGGAAAGAATTAATGAAATAGAACTATAAAAATCATCCAATTTGAACAACGCAGACAAAATGTACATGTATGATAAGTTGCTTTAGTCACGTTCAACCCTGTGCAACCCTATGGACTGTAGCCCACCAGGCTCCTCTATCCATGGGATTCTCTAGGCAAGAATTCTGGAACGTGATATCATGCCCTACTCCAGGGGATCTTCCCAACACAGGGATCAAACCTGCACATCCTGCAACGCAGGCAGATTCTTTATTGCTGAGCCACCAGGGAAGCTCAACACAAAGAAAATAAGCTGTACAAAAATTAAGAGCCACTATGGACTTCACTGCTGGCTCAGATGGTAAAGAATCTGCCTGTAATGCGGGAGACACGAGTTTGACCTGGGTCTGGAAGATCCCCTGGAGAAGGGAATGGCTACTCACTCCAGTATTCTTGCCTAGAGAATCCCCTGGACAGAAGTGCCTGTCGGGCTACAGTCCACGGGGTCGCAAAGAGTCAGACACAACTGAGCAACTCACACTTTCAGTGGCTAAGAATCCCCTGCCAATGCAGAGGACACTGGTTCAACCCCTGGTCCAAGGAGACTCCCTACGCCACAGAGCAAGTAAGAACACACACCACAGCTACTGAAGCCCTCAGCCTGGAGCCCATGCTCCGAAACAAGAGAAGCCACTGCAGCAAGAATCCCACGCACAGCAAGCAGGAGAGCCCCAGCTCGCCACAACTAGAGAGTGCCCGCCAGCAACAAAGGCTGAAACCAATCAAAAATAAACAAATTAACTAAGTTATTTTAAGAAGGCGAGGGAACATTGTATTGCCATGATCATAAATGGGCCAATCCAGCATGAAAACATAGCAATTCTAAGTATGTATGAACCAAATAGAAGAGCTATAAAGTTTGTGAAGCAAGAACTGATAGAGCTGAAAAGAGAAGAGATAAACCCACAGTTACAGTTGGACACATCCGCACCTCTCTCCGTCTCTCCTCAATTGCTAGAACAATTAGAAAATCAACAAGTATATCTATGTTCTCAGCAACACCACTGGCCTATGAAATCCAATCAATATTTATAGAACACCCGACCAGACATCAGGAGACTACACATTCTTTCCAAATGTTCATAGAACATAGACCAAGACAGATTCTATCCTGGGCCATCAGGCAAACCTCGACAAATTTAAAAGAATTGAAATTATACAGTGTGTTCTCTGACCCAGATGAAACTTTTCAAATCAATAATATAACGTCTCACCTCAGAAATGTAGAAAAAGAGCTAAATAAGTCAAAAGAAAACAGTAAACGTAAGAGCAGAAATCATCAAATTAAAAATAGAAAAACATTAAAGAAAATCAATGAAACACAAAGCTGATTCTTAGAAGTGATCGATGCAATCGACAAAACTCTAACAAGACTGGTAAAGGGAAAAAAAGAGAGAGAGAGAGAGAAGACAGATTACCAATATTCAAGATGGAGCAGGGATACCCTTACAGATCCTGCAAACATCCAAAGGACAGTAGGGGACCAGTACAAATAGCTCTAAACACACAATTTTCACAACTTAGATGAAGCAGGCCAATTCCTCAAAAAACTACAATTCACTGAATGTAAAATAGGTTATTTGAGTAGCCCTATAAATATTAAGAGAGCGTCCCTGGAGGCTCAGTGGTAAAGAATCTGCCTGCCAGTTCAGGAGAGATGGGTTGGAACCCTGGATCAAGAGGATCCCTTGGAGAAGGAAATGACAATCCACGCTAGTATTCTTACCTGAAAAATCCCATGGATAGGGGAACCTGGTGGGCTATAGTCGACAGGGTGGCAAAGAGTCGGACAGAACCAAATGACTGACCACACAGAACAGAATTGCACCCACGGGGTTGCAAAAGGCTCGGACAAGACTTCACGACTAACAACAGCTATTAAAGAAACTAGATTCAAGATTTTAAAACACCAAATAAAGAATTCTTTGGGTACAGATGGTTTATAAAGGAATACTTCCCAATTCATTTAATTTGCTAGTGTTATCCTGGCACCAGGTAATGAGAGCATGAAAAAAAGGACACTGCAGACCAATATCCCTCATGAATACAGAGGCAAAAATCCTTAACAGAATGTTAACAAATGGAATTCAGCAATACATTTTAAACCTTACGTACTATGTTCAAGTGGATGTTATTCTAGGCAGGCCAGGCTGGTTCAATATTTGAAAGTTATTTAATGGAGTGAACCATATTAACAGACTAAAGAGGAAAATTCACACAATCACGTCATTTAATGCAGAGAAAAAAAAAACTGCTTGGCAAAATTTGACACTGATTCGTGATTTTTTTAAAAAAGAACTTTCAGTAAAATAGAGGACAACTTCCTCCACGTGATAAAGCCCATCTACCAGAAAACTACAGCTAATGGTGAGAGACCGAATGCTTTCCTTTTAAGATCAAGAATAAAGTAAAGATATTTGCTTTCACCACTCTTATTCAACACAGCACTGGAAATTCTAGCCACTATGGTAAAGCAAGAGGAAATGAGGCACACGGATTGAAAAGGAAGAAATAAGACTGTCCCTTTCTATGAAGACCTACAAGACCTTTTAGAACGAACACCCCCCAAAAGATGTCCTTTTCATTATAGGGGACTGGAATGCAAAAGTAGGAAGTCAAGAAACACCTGGAGTAACAGGCAAATTTGGCCTTGGAATGCAGAATGAAGCAGGGCAAAGACTAATAGAGTTTTGCCAAGAAAATGCACTGGTCATAGCAAACACCCTCGTCCAACAACACAAGAGAAGACTCTACACATGGGCATCACCAGATGGTCAACACTGAAATCAGACTGATTATATTCTTTGCAGCCAAAGATGGAAAAGCTCTATACAGTCAGCAAAAACAAGACTGGGAGCTTACTGTGGCTCAGATCATGAACTCCTTATTACCAAATTCAGACTTAAATTGAAAAAAGTAGGGAAAACCGCTAGACCATTCAGGTATGACCTAAATCAAATCCCTTATGATTATACAGTGGAAGTGAGAAATAGATTTAAGGGCCTAGATCTGATAGATAGAGTGCCTGATGAACTGTGGAATGAGGTTCGTGACATTGTACAGGAGACAGGGATCAAGACCATCCCCATGGAAAAGAAATGCAAAAAACCAAAATAACTGTCCGGGGAGGCCTTACAAATAGCTGTGAAAAGAAGAGAGGAGAAAAGCAAAGGAGAAAAGGAAAGATATAAGCATCTGAATGCAGAGTTCCAGAGAATAGCAAGAAGAGATAAGAAAGCCTTCTTTGGCAATCAATGCAAAGAAATAGAGGAAAACAACAGAATGGGAAAGACTAGAGATCTCTTCAAGAAAATTAGACATACCAAGGGAACATTTCATGCAAAGATGGGCTCGATAAAGGACAGAAGCAAAAGATATTAAGAAGAGGTGGCAAGAATACACGGAAGAACTGTACAAAAAACATCTTCACGACCCAGATAATCATGATGGTGTGATCACTCACCTAGAGCCCAGATATCCTGGAATGTGAAGTCAAGTGGGCCTTAGAAAGCATCACTACGAAC
This sequence comes from Capricornis sumatraensis, assembly GCF_032405125.1. NCBI lineage: Eukaryota > Metazoa > Chordata > Mammalia > Artiodactyla > Bovidae > Capricornis > Capricornis sumatraensis. The sequence continues at coordinate 248,426,084 of NC_091069.1, read as the reverse complement.
AAAGCTAGTGGAGGTGATGGAATTCCAGTGGAGCTATTTCAAATCCTGAAAGATGATGCTGTGAAAGTGCTGCACTCAATATGCCAGCAAATTTGGAAAACTCAGCAGTGGCCACAGGACTGGAAAAGGTCAGTTTTCATTCCAATTCCAAAGAAAGGCAACGCCAAAGAATGCTCAAACTACCGCACAATTGCACTCATCTCACATGCTAGTAAAGTATTGCTCAAAATTCTCCAAGCCAGGCTTCAGCAATATGTGAACCGTGAACTTCCTGATGTTCAAGCTGGTTTTAGAAAAGGCAGAGGAACCAGAGATCAAATTGCCAACATCCGCTGGATCATAGAAAAAGCAAGAGAGTTCCAGAAAAACATCTATTTCTGCTTTATTGACTATGCCAAAGCCTTTGACTGTGTGGATCACAATCAACTGTGGAAAATTCTGAAAGAGATGGGAATACCAGACCACCTAACCTGCCTCTTGAGAAATCTGTATGCAGGTCAGGAAGCAACAGTTAGAACTGGACATGGAACAACAGACTGGTTCCAAATAGGAAAAGGAGTATGTCAAGGCTGCATATTGTCACCCCGCTTATTTAACTTATATGCAGAGTTCATCGTTAGAAATGCTGGACTGGAAGAAACACAAGCTGGAATCAAGATTGCTGGGAGAAATATCAATAACCTCAGATATGCAGATGACACCACCCTTATGGCAGAAAGTGAAGAGGAACTAAAAAGCCTCTTGATGAAAGTGAAAGTGGAGAGTGAAAAAGTTGGCTTAAAGCTCAACATTCAGAAAACGGAGATCATGGCATCTGATCCCATCACTTCATGGGAAATAGATGGGGAGACAGTGGAAACAGTGTCAGACTTTATTTTTGGGGGCTCCAAAATCACTGCAGATGGTGATTGCAGCCATGAAATTAAAAGACGCTTACTCCTTGGAAGAAAAGTTATGACCAACCTAGATAGCATATTCAAAAGCAGAGACATTACTTTGCCGACTAAGGTCCGTCTAGTCAAGGCTATGGTTTTTCCTGTGGTCATGTATGGATGTGAGAGTTGGACTGTGAAGAAAGCTGAGCACCGAAGAATTGATGCTTTTGAACTGTGGTGTTGGAGAAGACTCTTGAGAGTCCCTTGGACTGCAAGGAGATCCAACCAGTCCATTCTGAAGGAGATCAGCCCTGGGATATCTTTGGAAGGAATGATGCTAAAGCTGAAACTCCAGTACTTTTGCCACCTCATGTGAAGAGTTGACTCATTGGAAAAGACTCTAATGCTGGGAGGGATTCGGGGCAGAAGGAGAAGGGGACAACCGAGGATGAGATGGCTGGATGGCATCACTGATTCGATGAATGTGAGTCTGAGTGAACTCCGGGAGTTGGTGATGGACAGGGAGGCCTGGCGTGCTGCGATTCATGGGGTCGCAAAGAGTCGGACATGACTGAGCGACTGAACTGAACTTTCGCCAGACAACACTAAAGAATCAACAGAAACGCTCCTAGAACATTAAGTGAGATAAGCAAGTTTGAGAATATAAGATAAATGCACAAAAATAAAATTTATTTCTATGTCCTAGCAATCAACATATGGACACTGAAATTAAAAATAGCAAGTAATTTACAATTGTTCAAACAAAAGCAAATACTTAGGTACAGACCTAACATACACCTGTATATGACTTATCTACTAAAAACTACAAAATGATGATGGAAGATAATCAAAGAAAATCCTCTTTTTCTTTTCTTTTTTTAAATTAAAATTAGTTTTAACGGAGGGTAATTGCTTTACAGCACTGTGTTGATTTCTGCCATACATTAGCATGAATCAACCCTACGTATGTATACAAATGTCTCCTCCCTCTTGAACTTCCCTCGCACTTCCCACCCTATCACACCCCTTTAGGTTGTCACAGAGGGCCGGATTTGAGCTCCCTGCACACAGCAAATTCCCACTGGCTACCTATTTAACACATGGAAATGTATATTTTTCCATGCTACTCTCTCCATTCGTCCCACCCTCTCCTTCCTGCCCTGTGTCCACAAGAATGTTCTCTATGTCTGCATCTTCACTGCAACCTGGAGAGACAGCCTATGTTCATTGATTGGAAGACTTAGCAAAGTAAAGATGTCAGTTATTCCCGGATCAAATACAGGTTTAATGCAATTCCTATCAAAATCTCAGCAACATTTCTTTATAGATTAAAATAAGTATAGTCTAAATTTTTGAAAAGGCAGAGGGATTAGAATACTTAAACCATTGTTATGAAGGAAGAATAAAGTAGGGGAAATTGCTCTACCTGATTTCAGGACTAATTATAGCTACAGGAATTAAGACTGTTTCTGGTAAAGGGAGAGACAGAAAGATCAATGGAAGCCAAAAGGGACACCTGGAGTTGGATGCACACAACAATGCCCAAGTGATTTTAACGCAGGTTCAAAGCACTTTGCTGCAGGAAAGATATCTTTTGCAACAAATGGTGCTGAAGCAACTGGACATTCATAGTCAGAAAGAAAAAGAAACCGGGTCCAAATCTCATGCCTTATGTAAAAATTAACTCAAAATTGTTGTTGTTCAGTGGCTAAGTCATGTTTTCAGTGGGTAAGTTGGTTTTATAGACAATTACAGCCCCATCAGGCAGGTGCTGGATGGACTGTGGATTTTCTGAACACATCTCAGCTGCCCTTTTGTTCAGTCGCTAAGTCATGTCTAACTCTTTGTGACCCCATGGACTATAGCACATCAGGCTTCCCTGTCCTTCACCAACTCCCAGAGCTTGCTCAAACTCATGTCCATTGATTTGGTGATGCCATCCAACCATCTCATCCTGTGTTACCCCCTTCTCCCCTACCCTCAATCTTTCCCAGCATCGGGGTCTTTTCCCATGAGTCAGCTCTTCACATCAGGTGGCCAAAGTACTGGAGCTTCAGCTTCAGCATCAGTCCCTCCAATGAATATTCAGGGTTGATTTCCTTTAGGATTGACTGATTTGATCTCCTTGCTGGCCAAGCGACTCTCAAGAGTCTTCCCCAGCATCACAGTTCAAAAGCATCAATTCTTCAGCGCTCAGCCTTCTTTATGGTCCAACTCTTACCCTCTTCCAACAACGCAAGAGATGACTCTACACAAGAACATCACCAAATGATCGATACTGAAATCTGATTGATTACATTCCTTGCAGCCAAAGATGGAGAAGCTCTTATACAGTCAGCATAAACCAGATCTGGAGCTGACTGTGTCTCAGGTCATTAGCTCCTTAGTGCAAATTCAAAAGGGACCATAGATTTAAATGTAAAACAATAATCTTTTAGGAAAAAAAGTGGGAGAAAATCCTGGATCCAGGGCCAGGCAAGGAGGTTTCAAAAATGAAAAGCATGATGCATGAAATGAAATGTGAATGCATTGAACTATTAATACATTGATATGAAAAATCTTGACTCTGACAAAGACCCTGTGAGAAAGATGAAAAAACAAGCTATGGAAGGGAGAAACTCACATCCAACAAAGAACTAGTACCTAGAATATATAAAGCACTCTCAAAACTCAGCAGTGTAAAAGCCCAAACAATCCGGCTTAAAATGGGCAAAAGACACAAACAGGCGTTTTACCCCAAGAGATAGCAAATAAGTGCATGAACAGAAGTTCTGCATGAAAATCACAGTTAGATAGCACTACAGATATATAAGAATGGCTAAGTTAGAAATTAATGGGACATCACCAGGTTTGACAGTGCAGATAGACTGAATCACTGGTACCTTGTTGGTGGGAATGTAAAAGGTACAGCCACTCTGGAAAGCAGTCCGGTAGTTTCTTCAGAAACTGGACATGCAACTACCCTTCAGCCCAGCCATTGCGCTGCTGGACATTAACCTCAGATACGCGAAAACTCACATTCACACAGAAATCTGCCCACAGAGGTTTACAGCAGCTTTATGTGTAATAGTCAAAACCTCCAGACCACCCAGATGTCTTTCAACAGGTGAAGAATTAAACCAAATGTGGTCCATCCACACCATGGAACACCGCTCAGCCATAAAAAAGAAGGAGCTACTGATACGGGCAACAACATAGAAGAACGTCCAGAGAATTCTCATGGGAAAGCCAATCGCAAGAGGTTATATATTATGCAGTTCCATTGATGCAACATTTTTGAAATGACAAAATTATACAGATGGGGAAGAGGTTTGTGATTGTCAGAGGTTAAGAAGCAGGTGAGGAGGAGTGAAAGGGGATGTGATCATAAAGGGGTCGCTGGAGGCATCCTTGTGCGCATGGAATGTTCTGTCTCCGGGCTGTATCAAGGTCAGCTTTTTTTAAGTCATAGGACAGTCTTGAGTGAGGTCACTGTGGCAGCGGGGGCAGTTACATGGAGTATGGGGGTGAGGAAGTGGGTGGAGGAGCTCTGGAGATGAGCAGTGAGAGGACCTAGAACGAGAGGGTGTCAGGTCACCAGAATCAGACAGCTGGGCTGCAGGACAAGGGACCGTGACCATCCTTTGTCAATCTCAGAAGGTGAGGACCAGGAATGATGCTCTTCCTCCTTACTCGAACTCAGAAAGAGAGAGTGCACGTGTGCACGCTCAAGTCCAGGCATCTGCAGGCAGACAGTGGTGGGCGAGATGGCAGCCCCATCGCTGGCCATCACCGGTGCCAAGTTGGTTTCTAACCTCTCAAATCCTTCATCTTCATCAGTAAAATGGGAATAAAAGAGTACCATTGTGATGCTTGAGAAAGATTAGGTAGTTCAGGTGCCTGGGAGCTGAGAAGAGAGGGTGTTTCATATGCATCTAACATTTTTTTTCACATCCTGAGCCCCTCACCTGCCCATTTCCCTCCTCCATTGTTTTCACTGCTCGTCTCGTCCATTGAATTTATTCTTCTTTGCCTTCTATGATGAACTGCCATATAGGATATTCTATAAAGAATAAAATGGGTGGATAAATGTACAAAGGAACATTGTCACCAACCTCACAATGATATATTTTGACGTTAAATATTAAAGCATCAATATGGTGGACAAAGGTAAAAACTTCCAGTTAAAAGATAATTCCTGCAGATGTAATGTACAGGCTTTCCAGGTTACGCAGTGGTAAAGAATCCACCTGCCAATACAGGAGACATGGGTTCAATCCCTGGGCCCGGAAGATCTCCTGGAGGATGAAATGGTAACCTACTCCAGTAACCTTGCCTGGGAAATCCCAGGGACAGAGGAACCTGGCAGGCTACAGTCCACAGGGTTGCAAAGAGTTGGACACAACTGAGCAACTGAGCACACAGCACATAATGTACTATGGTGAATAGAGTTAATACTATATTGTATATTTGAAAATTGCTGAGAAAATAAATCATAAATGCTCTCATCACAAGAAAAAATCTGTAACTATAGAAGGTGATTGATGTTAATTAAATTTATTATGGTGATCATTTTGCAATCCATATATCAAGACCATTATCTTGTTTACCTTAAACTAACATGAAATTGAAAGATGCTTACTCCTTGGAAGGAAAGTTATGACCAACCTAGATAGCATATTCAAAAGCAGAGACATTACTTTGCCAACAAAGGTCCATCTAGTCAAGGCTATGGTTTTTCCAGTAGTCATGTATGGATGTGAAAGTTGGACTGTGAAGAAAGCTGAGCATCAAAGAATTGATGCTTTTGAACTGTGGTGTTGGAGAAGACTCTTGAGAGACCCTTGGACTGCAAGGAGATCCAACCAGTCCATTCTGAAGGAGATCAGTCCTGGATGTTCTTTGGAAGGAATGATGCTAAAGCTGAAACTCCAGTACTTTGGCCACCTCATGCGGAGAGTAGACTCATTGGAAAAGACTCTGATGCTGGGAGGGATTGGGGGCAGGAGGAAAAGGGGACAACAGGGGATGAGATGGCTGGATGGCATCACCGACTCGATGGAAGTGAATCTGAGTGAACTCCGGGAGCTGGTGATGGACAGGGAGGCCTGGTGTGCTGCGATTCATGGGGTTGCAAAGAGCGGACATGACTGAGTGACTGAACTGAACTGAATATAATATTGTATATCAATTATCTCTCAATACAACTGGAGAAAATGTTAAGGCATCTTACTTTTTGCTGACACTCAGTTCATCTGAATTTACAGATTTGTTCTGCTTCCCCCACTAGTCTCTGGACCCAGAGGATGGAGACACTGACTGCTTCTCACTGGTCCCCACCGTTTAGCAGGTGTCTGCCTGTAAGGAGACTCTTCAGTATCTGTAGATTGGTTGATTTGTCACAGACACTTTACGTCAAGAAGCATTTAACAGGAGGCTTCCTGTGTGCTGTTTTGGATCTGTCAGGAATTCTCTGTTCCTTATTAATTCCTGAATACTCAGGAATTAAGAGGAGAGGCAAACCTCTCCCGGGCGCTGAGGAATCCAGGCATTTCCTTCATTAGTTTTTTTATACGGTAATAAGTACCCTCTTCTTTCTTGTGAACCATGCGGTAAAAGTGATTGTTTACAACTCTCTCTCTCTAATATGGAAGACTTAAGTTTTGTAAGTCTGGAATTTTAATCTTTATCTTTGCTGAAAATAACTACCTTGTAAGACAGTATGTATGCCCACATCATGTTGATTAAAACACCTTTGCTCCATCAGAGCTCTGGTCCCTGTGTCTTTCTTTCTCTCTCTCTCTCTCCCCCTCTCTCTCTTTTTCAGGCTGATCCCCTGGAGCGCAGAGGCTCTCTGAGTTCACTTTGCTGCCTGGGCTTCTAAGACCCTTTCGAGAAGGTGCTCTGCACCTTCACCCCATCGAGAGGGCGCCTGAGGCCTTCATAAACAGAGCAAGCCCCGTGCAGGGGCTTTATTGGCTTTCTGTGTAAACAAAGGAATATCAGCCTCCTTCTCTCTCCTTTACTTTCTTATTGGTCGACTCCAGACCACCAGGTTCCAGTCCATTAAAGGACCTCAACAATTTTACATCAGAGTTTAAATTACAAATTTTTGTTGGCTGCCTTTACTAAGAGACATGACTTGTATTTTCCCTGATACACATCTAGTTACATTTACTCCTTACGTTCACATTAAAAACTTTTTTTACTAAAATGCATTTTGTCAGTGACTTAGCCACAGCTTAGGTATAAACACTTCCCAAGGAATCTTTCTGCTGCAAAACAGACCCACTGAGTGAAGTATATTAATTTTGCAATTAATAAAGGGAAGAAGCCCCTGCCTGATGTAGGGCAGGTTTCAGCTGTCACCCCTGCAGATGCGTGAAAACCCCCAAACCACAAACCTTGATTCAGTTTCTGTTTTATGCCACAAGGAGAATTATTTTAAAATAAGCATGATGTAATCATCTGTGTAATAATATTGCCCAATGTAATTGTTACTGTAGAAAACAGGAAGGGAGTGAGGTTACTAACGGTCAGTTCTGCTCGTTCCTGGGTCACTGGCATAGAAAAGCATCCACTACCTCTCTGTCCAAGGACTGAGCAAGTGTGAAATCTAGGTATTTTCCACAGGTAGTCAGCTGATATATTTTGCATTTGTGCACGTGGTGGAATGTTTTAATAGCACACACTGAACACGACTACAGCAAAAATTGAAATCATCACGGTTTACAGGGCAATACCAAAGGTAAATGGAGTGCTTCTTAGCAGAAGATCTAGAATAACTTGTAAACATCGTATCATGATAGCTCTAGCCGAAGATTATTGCTGCAAAGTGGGAAAAAGTGAGCTGGGGAAGCCTTTGAGACTTCAGAGCTTGAAGGAAGCTTAGCCATCATCTGCTAACAAGAACTAAGCCTTGGAGACTGTACTAGGTGCCCAACACCTTGAACTTGAGAGCCATTAATTCACTTAATCCTTAGCACAGCTCCATGAGCCAGTGCTGTGTGCTTAGTCTCTCAGTCATGTCCAACTCTTTGCAACCCCATGGACTGTAGCCTGCCAGGCTCCTCTATACATGGGATTCTCCAGGCAAGAATACTGGAGCGGATTGCCATTCTCCTCCAGGGGATCTTTCCAACCCTGGAATCAAACCCAGATCTCCCACACTGCAGGCAGATTTTTTACCAACTGAGCCACCAGGGAAGTCCAAGAATACTGAACTGGGTAGCCAATCCCTTCTCCAGGGGATCCTCCCAATCCAGGAATAGAACTGGGTTCTCCTGCATTGCAGGTGGATTCTTTACCAGCTGAGCTACCAGAGAAGCCCATGAACCAGAGTCTCTAATTATTCTTCACTCTATTATATTTCACAATGGGGAAATAAGGCACAGAGAGTTTATGTAACTTACCTAGGGTCACACAGCGAAAAAGTACCAATCTCAGATCCAAAATGGTCAGGGTTGGCTCCAGAAGTTGCAGATTCTTTTTTTCCTGTAAGAAGGATATCTTTTCTTTTCTTTTCTTTTTAAAAGTAAAACACAAATATTTTAATGTTAAAACTTGATGAATTTTACATGTCTATTCACTTACTTAGGACTTTCCGGGTGGCTCAGTGGTAAAGAATCTGCTTGCAATGCTGAGTTGGGAAGATCCCTTGGAGGAGTACATGGCAACCTACTCCAATATTCTTGCCTGGGAAATCCCATGGACAGAGGAGCCTGGTGGGTCATAGGCCATAAGGTTGCAAAGAGTTAGATACTTCTGAGTAACTAAACAACAAATACACCTAAATACCAACTACAAAATGGAACACATTCACCCTGTGAAAATGTTTCTTGGGCACTTGCTCAACCAATTCTAATCTTTAGAAATAAACACTATAGATTAGTGGTTTATTCTTTTTTTTTTTTTTTTTAAATAAATCCATGTATTGTTTAGGGGGTATACATCTCTGTGAAGAGATTAGATAGGTAGATAGACAGATGATAGATAGTATATAGATCTCAAAATAACTGACACACATATCTCCCAAACTCTGCTAAAATACAAAACTTATTATAGTATCAGTCTTCACTAGATTACAAGATTTAGAAGCTACATTCAATTTAAAAATAGTTTTTGAAAAATGTATATATCAAATATTAATACTATTCTGGAGTTAGAAAAACTGTAATGAGGTGATAAAAACTGAGGTACCAGTGGTGAGATAAGGCCTTTTAGTCTGGGGAACTACTTTTTGAAGTCAGAGTAGATAGAGTATGGTCTAAGAGACCTCCAGAAAAATGACTGCTCCAACTACCAAATCTGCATGTTGAGATACTGAAATAAATCTGAATAAGGAGCAACTCTAAAGATTAAAATTTATTTGGACGAGCATCTTTCAGCAGGAGTGTGTGAAGGGGGGAGAGATTATGTTAAGAAAGGGGTAGTCAGGCCCCCTGTTCCTAGCGAAGCTTCCTGCACTCTCTCAACAGAACGTTAAAGCAAGAGCTATTCAGGGAGACCAGACCAACGACCTACTCCATCCCTCCTGAGTCAGGGAGGAGACCCTGGGTTTCCATTCAAGTCAGGGAAGGATGTCCTTATTATGTAGGTTGCACATCGTGATGCCCAGTGCACTTCCCAGGAGATATCTAATTCATGCTCGGGGCTCCCCTTCTGGAAGCACAAACTTCATCTTCCCAGGATAAACCAGAGGGCAGGCACTGCTCAGGTATCATTGTTCTGCTTTCAGGAAGAGGAAATGAAGTGCAGACCTGTGAAACCTCTTGACATTCTGCCTCCCCAAAGGAGTTGCTGCCTGCCTCTGCCTCTTGTTCCCTGGAAGTAGGAGATGAGCTGAAAATTCCTAACTAGAGAATTACCAGATGGGAAAGCTCCTGGTAAATTACCAGATGGGGAGCTTCCCTGGAGGCTCAGACAGTAAAATCGTCTGCTTGCAATGCTGGAGACCTGGTTTCAATACCTGGGTCAGAAGATTCCCTGGAGAAGGAAAATCCTGGAAAATGCCATGGATGGAGGAACCTCATAGGCTACAGTCCATGGGGTCACAAAGAGTCTGACACGACTAAGCGACTTTGCTTTCCCTTTCAAAGCTCCTGTCCCTGGAACAGACATATATTTTCAAATGTTTCAATAATTATCTCTTCTAGTCCAGTGTTTTCAAAATTGGTTGACCAGTCACATTTGGACCAAGCTGAAAGGTTGTTTCAGGGTCTCCATACAATTTCAGGTCTTCTGTAACTTACAGGATGTATATTTCCAGTGATACTACTTTGATTCTAGCCACCTGAAATGAGTTTTTACTTATATTTGAGAACTGTGAAAACTTAGGAATAATAAAAAGGCTATCACTTTATATAAACACAATCTGATTAGCTAAATGCCAGTCCAGTTCTGAGGTCAGCTGTAGGGATAAGTGGGTGTGGATAAGTGGTCAACCCACAGGTTGACCAGTATCCCTGGGAGTTGTCAAAACAGCAAATTGTTTTAAATAAGTTTTCTTAAAAAAAAAAAAAAGAAAAAAGAATCCATCAAGTGACACAAACTCAAGCTGATCAAAGTCTTCTGGCCTCAGGTCCGCTCTCCGTCTGCAGTGGTGTGCAGGCTGGGAAACGGCACCCTGTCTTCAGGCTGACTTCAGACTCTCAGCCCATCGTGCCCTGCAATGGCTTCCTTTTTGCTGCTACTTTCAAAGACATGGCTCCAGCAGCTTCATCACTAGAAGCAATGTGCTCTTCACATTTTAGTGTCCTGGACAGGGGTGTTATCCTCTGTCCTGGCGACCTCGCTGCTGGTGTCCGGCTGGGCATGGCCAGAGTCGGGGCTGCAGCCTGGCTTGAGGCTGGCCCCTTCATCTTGCTTTTCCTCGCTGGTCCCCTGCTCTGGGCTGTGGCCGCCCGCCCCTTCTCCAGGAGGGGGTTGAGGGGGCTCCTCCTCCGCGGCTCCCTCCTCCAGCCCCTTTGCGTCTTGGCTGCTTTGTCCGGGCTCCTCCTCTTCACTGGCCACCCTCTCCTTCACCTCTGTAGGCTCTTCCACCTGCTCTCCAGCCGGTCTCTCCTCTTTGGGGCTCCCACACCCATCCTCCGCCTCTGAGCTGGAGGCTCGGGCTGGATGCTGGCCAGCCCCCTCCTCAGAGCCCCCCACAATCTTCTCCGGCTCCTGGGCTTCCCCCACAGCCCTGCTCTTCTCCTCCAGCTTCTCTGTCCTGCTGGGCATCCTCCTCAGAGGAGGGGATCCTGGGGCTTTGCTCTTGGCCGGGAACACCTCGTCCCCGCTCTCTTCCTTGGCACCATTCTCCTGGGAAGGCTCCACGGCCCCAAACTCCCCCAGTTCCCCACAGTCTGACTGGGACCTTCGGAATCTCCGGGAGGGAGGGCGCCTTTTTATGGAGCCCCTTGTCCGCACCTTATTGTAACAGGGCAGATGACTGCCTTCAGGAGGCTGGTCAAAGCTGACAGGCACCTCCTCTGGTTCGCTGGGCCGGGATCGCACTCCAGGGCTGCTGGGGGTAGAAGGTGGGCTGTGAAATGGTGACACCATGGCCTTGAATCCAGGACTCTTGGGAGAGGCCCCAGGAAGCAGGGCTGCTGGATCAAAGACTAAATTGGCCTGAAGTTTCTCAGTCAGAGGTGAGCTCTTCACTTTGACTTTAGGAGGGTGGTTTGCACTGGGCAGTGACTTCTCCTCACCATTCTGGCCCAGCTCTACCTTGGGGGGGAACAGAGAGAGGGAGCAGGGCGGTTTCCTTCTGGTTGGTTTACTGGCTGGTGTCTGGCACTCTGAGCGTCAGCACAAGGGGCCACGCGAGGGGCCTGCTCTGTGACAGTGAGGCCTTCTCCCAGCATTTTGCCTAGTGGTTTATTCTTGATCTCTGTATAATTGGAATACCATATATACTATTTTGTGTCTTCCTTCTCTCACTCCACATTATGATTTTGAGATTCACCCTTGTTGTTGTACATACTCATGGTTCATTCCTTTACACCCAGTTTATTTTTCATTCTCTTATTGATGACGCTTGTGTTGTTTCCAGTTTGAGGCTATTATAAATAAAGATGCTATCAACATTCTTGTAAATGAATCTTGGTGGACGTAAATATTCATTTCTCTTGAGAATATATCTAGCAGTGAAATTGATGGGTTATGGGACAAGAATATGGTTAACTTGAGTAGATACTACCAACCAGTTTTCCAAATTTTTACCAACGTATTCCCACCAGCCATGTAAGAGTTCCAGCTGGTCCACGTCTTTGCCATCACTTTGCATTTCCAGTTTGTTTTTTTTTGTTAACTGTAGCTGTTCTCATGCGTGCTTGGTGTTTGCCTCACCAAGGTTTTACTTTCTCTACTGACTAGTGATGTGTCTGTTCAATTCTGCCCCCCCCCCATTTTAAAATTGGATTGTTAGACTCCAATTAAATAAATTTTAAAAATTGGATTGTTTTGTTTTTAACGACTTATAGGATTTGTCTGTCTGTCCTGCAAACATGTCCCCTGTTGCCCAAATATTTTGTGAGTATATTCTCCCAGTCTGCAGCTTGCCATTTAACTTCTTAATTTTTTTTTTTGATGATTAGAGTTCCTAGTTTTAACAAAATCCAATTTTCCTCTGTGGTTATAGGTTCTTTGCATGTATGTCTTTAAGAAATCTACCACAAGAACCTACTTACCACAAGAATATGAAAATATTTTTAATATTTTCTTCTAAAAGTGCCATTGTTTTGGGTTTCACTTCTCAGTTTGTGATCCGCGTTGAATTAATTTCTGCATGTGCCCAAAGGCAAAGGCCAAAGTTTATTTTTTCTGTATGTTTAATAGCTCCGAGCATCAGTTTGCCGAAAACACCATCCTTTCTCCCCTGAACTGCACCAGCACTTTGATTTCATCACATCACCGTACATGAGAGGAAGGTGCATTTCTGGAGTATCTATTCTTCCGAACGGCTGTCCGTTGGTCTTACACCAATATCGCACCATCTTTGTTACATTGTTTAAAAGTAAGTCCTGGAATAGGATAACATCCTGGGTCCTTTGGATTTCCACATAGATTTTAAAATCAGTTTATCAATTGTCATCCCAAAAGGAGGGGAGAGGAAAAGCAAATCTAGTGGGGTTCCGACCGGGATTGAATTCGTCTAAAGATTACTTCATGTTAGGACCTCAGCTCGGTGGTTTAGTCACTAAGTCATGTCCAACTCTTGTGACCCCATAGGCTATAGACTGCCAGTTTCCTTGGGATTCTCCAGGCAAGAATGCTGGGAGGACCACAGGTCCTCCCAAGAGAAGACTGCATCTTGACAACTTTAAATACCCTGTGATGTGCTGTGCTTAGTTGCTCAGCGACTATGTTCTATTTCGTAGACTGTATTTAGGTGTATTTGTTGTTGTTTAATCACTAAGCTGTGTTCAACTCTTTGTGACACCATGGACTGTTGCCTGCCAGGCTCCTCTGTCCATGGAGATTCTCCAGGCAAGAATACTGGAGCGGGTTGCTATGTCTTCCTCCAGGGAATCTTCCCAACCCAGGGATCGAACCCAGGTTTCCTGCATTATAGGTGGATTCTTTACCTTCTGAGCCATCAGGGAAGCCCAAGAATACTGGAGTGGGTAGCCTATTCCTTCTCCAGGGGATCTTCCCAACCCGGGAATCAAACCAGGGTCTCCTGCATTGCAGGCAGATTCTTTACCAGCTGAGCTACCAGAGAAGTCCTTTAAAGATCCTAACCCACGAGTATAGAATATCTCACCATATATACATCATCTGTAGTGTCTCTCATCAGTATTACTATGTTTTAAGTTCATCTTTAGCTAGATTTATTCTTTTTTATTATTGTAAAGGATATATTTTAAACTCATTATCCGATTATTTGCAGTATGTCGAAATAGAATTGACTTTCTAGACTGACTTTGTATCTTGTAATCTTCCTAAAAGATTATTTAGGAATCTTTTCCTAAATAACTAAGCATTTATTCTTGCTTTAATATTTATTATTTCCTTCCTTCTGCTTGGTTTGGGTTTTGTTTGTGCTTCTTCCAGGTTCTTAGAGTGGAAGTTTTAGATTCTTAAAGTGGAAGTTTATTGATTTGAGGTCTTACAGCTATAAGTTTCCCTCTAGGCACTGCTTTCACTGTATCCTCTAAGTTTTAGTATATTGTGATTTTATTTTCATTCACTGTGAAGTTTATTCTAATTTCCCTTGTGGTTTCTTCTTTGAATATCTGATAACTCAGAATAGTGTAGTTTGATGTGCACATAGTGAATTTTCTAAAATCATTTACTAATGACAATAATTCACACATTTATAGATTTTATATTTTAGATAGCATATTTTATATTATATTTATAGTATATAATATATTTTATATTATAGGTAGTTGAACTATGATGTTTGATTTATTTTCTTAATTATTCATCCTGACTGGAATTAGATTTTTGAATCTGTGGGTTGTTACCTTTCATAAGATTTTGAAAATACTTGGCTATTATTTTTCTAAGTATCACTTTTCCCTCTAGCCTCCTCCTCTATTCTCCCCCCTTCTCCATCTATTTCCCCTGTCTTTCCCTCTCTTTCTTCCCTAGGACTCCAGTTACATCCATGTTGATATTAATCACGTCCTCCCTACCTGTCTCACACTTTGTTCTATTTTCACAGTTTTTTCTCTCTCTGTGATTCATTTTAGATATTTTCTCTTGGTCTATCTTTAAACATAGTAATCTTGTGTCCTGTTATATCCAGTCTTCTGTCAAAGGCATCTGCAACACCCTCATTTCAGATATTCATTTGCCCTTCCAGAAAGCCCATTTGACAATTTTTGTAGATTCCAATCCTTCATTGAAATGCTCCCACTTTGCACCCCGCTTTGTCTCTCTTTTACCCTATTAGATTTGTCACAGTAATTTTGAAGTCCTTGACTTCTAAGTTTATTCACTGGGTCATTCTCAGAAGTTTGGCCTCTAAACATACCAGCTGTCTCCACAGACAAGAGATGAACTGTGTCTCCTGACGTCTGTGCTCTCGTTATTGTACTCACTCATCAACTTTCACCTACCAGTTGGGACGTCTGGGTTGGTTTACCCTGGAGTCTGTGACTGCAACCACAGGAACCAGGCCAGGAGGTACATGTTGCAGCAGTAACTCCGATGCAATAACCCAGTGTTGAGTCACCGGAGATCAGGAGGCACTTTTCCCTCAACAGTTTGGGAAGCTAGTTAGTTGCCTTGGGCGACACAGGGTCTAGAGGCTGAAACCATTTTCACCATTTTCCTTGAATGGCCCATAGACACTGACGATTGCCAATGCACCCATCACAACCCACCATTTGAGTAAATTGTTCTTTATTTCTCAAAAAGTCCTAAAATTGATGTTAATGACAATTTAACTGAAGTAACCTATGGTGCATGGTACAAACCCTATTCTCTTAAGAACAAAGGTAACTCATGGTTACCATAACTGGTTCCCTGGGGTTTTGCTTGCCTCTCAATGAAGGATTCTGAGGGATTTTGTACAGGTTTGTGATTGGAAATGAGTCCCTATGTGGGCACTGT
Source organism: Capricornis sumatraensis (assembly GCF_032405125.1). Classification (NCBI taxonomy): domain Eukaryota; kingdom Metazoa; phylum Chordata; class Mammalia; order Artiodactyla; family Bovidae; genus Capricornis; species Capricornis sumatraensis. The sequence continues at coordinate 248,410,680 of NC_091069.1, read as the reverse complement.
CATTTGTGTGATAAATGCCTCACGTGGAAGAACTTGAGAGTGCTTTGGTTTTCTTATGTCTCAATTGCTACACAACAGTGTTTGACACCTTGTTATTTCAACTGTACCAAGTTTCCAACTCTTAACCATAGGAGAGATCAGAAGCGCTATTTGGGCTGTCAGTTGGCAATGCCTGGAAGGGAGTCAATGGGAAACCACACCAGGCAAGGATTCAGACCTAGAACTGAGGCCATGCGTGCTATGCGCGGGGCCCTGAGGACCGAGGAACAGCCTAGGGTCTGCTCCCTGAGGTCCAGTGTCCCTGGATCCTTTCTGGCCCCACCTTTCCCAGCCAACCTCATCCCCATCATGCCGGTCTGTCTCCTCCTGGTCGGGCACCGGTGTCCCATCAGCCTCACACTGCCCTTCACGTCTCCAGTCTGAACATCCTGCACCTGTCTATAACCTGATATGGGCTCTGGATGTGCGTGGGCCCCGAGGCCTCTCACAAGAAGTGGTGCCCACTCCGTGCTCCCTCCCCAGAGGGCCTGAGTCCACAGAGGAGAGCAGGACACACGTCTGAGGCCAATACCGTCCCTGCCACCTGACATCAACACAACTTCAGTAGAACCTGGCTTTGCCCGGTCATCCTGGCCGAGCTCATTGTCCAGTGTTCCTCCCCCGCTTCCCCCAACCCTGCATTTCCTAGGATCCTGACCCCCTCCCAGCTCACGACCTCTCCCTCCTGAGCAGCTGCAGGGAACTGGTAACCCTAGCAGCACCTTAAACAGGTGGGGAACAAGAGTGCCCCTGGGTGGGGGGTGCCTGGTGCTGACAGCCTTGTGAATGCATCTGGGACACGCGATTCCCTCCTGAGAGCCGCTGAGAGCCACAGCTCTTAGGGCTCCTCCTGTGGGGCAGCTGAGTGTGGCCACCTGTGAGCCCCGAATCACGGGACCCTGGGGGCTCCCCAGGGCTGCGGGGGAATCCATTCCACCAGATGTCACCTTCCTTCCCCTTCGCTTCACCATCTCAGGAATCGGAGATGACACGGAAGCGTGTCTCTCCAGCTCCACGTGAGTGATGGCCACTCTTCTGTCCCCACGATGGTGACGGGCCCAGGATGGTATCCAGCTCCCCCTTTCCTGATGCACTCACTCTGTGCCTGTCCTGTAGCAATGCCTGCAACCTGGAATCCCCCCGAGACCCTGACGGCAAAGGTCTGGGTGTCCAGAGTCTGAACAGCTTCCGGGTGATGCGAATATGAATTCAAATATTGGAACGAGAGGCCTGGACCTAAAGGTGAATGTGCATGAGAAATTCCTGGGAATTTGCCTTGTTAGACACACCATGCCACACACAGTCATTGGGTGAGACCTGGTGCTTTTCCCCAGCTCCTCCGAATGCCTGCAGCACTTCTGTCTCCCTGTGAATGTGGTGTCGTCCTCATGAAGTCCGCCCTGGAGGTGAGCTTGAGGACCCCTCTCCCTATTATGTCATTGATACCCAGCCCTCCCCCAACCACTTACAATCCTGTCACCAGTGACCTCACTCAGTCATGTCCAACTCTTTGCAACCCCATGGACTGTAGCCCGCCAGGCTCCTCTGTCTGTGGGATTCTCCAGGGAGGAATACTGGAGTGGGTTGCTGTTTCCTTCTCCAGGGGATCCTCCCAACCCAGGGATCGAACCCACATTTCTTGTGTCTCCTGATTTGCAGGCCGATTCTTTACCCACTGGCCATCAAGGAAGCTCCACAATACGATGAGTCCTGCCATAACCAGGCTGCCCAGCAGACTCTCCTGGGGGAGGGGCTGTGATGCCTCCAGATTACCGCAGACTCATGAATCGGGACATCTGGGTGGGATTCAGGAAAGAGAACCCTGATGGCCACATCTCAGAACCCATCCTGAGTGACAGGAAGGCCCAGGTGGACCGAGGGCTGGATGCCCCAGTGTCCCATCCCTCTCACAGCCCTTCACAAGTCCCCCCCACCCCTGGCAGCTTTATCCCCATGCTGGAGGTGGCCCTCCTTTCCCCCACCCAGCCTGTTGCACTGAGTCTGTCCGGCTGCATGTCCCACGTGGCCGTGTGTCTGAGGTCACTCACTTCAGGGCAGGACTGTGGTGCATGGGCACAGGCCCATGAGGGCATGAGGATGGGGGTGGTTTTCTCCTGATGAACCCCAGAATAAGAAATGGAAAGTGAAGCATGAGCCCCAGTCACCTGCCCCATTTGCGGTCCCCAAAATGTCCTAGAGCCTGTTCTCCAGATGCCAAAGGTGAAACAGCTCAAGAATACCTGGCAGCAGAGCAAGATGACGTAGGAAGTTAAGGGCAGAGACTTTCACCCCTCAGCACAGGAAAAGGGGTCTTAGGACATCCCCAGGCATCAGCTGCAGGTTCTTATAGCCGCCTCTACCCATGCAACCATTTTGGAATGTGGAAACTGGAAAACCACGCAAGAATATCTCACACAGTTGAGACTGTAAAATAGATAGATCAAGCTGTGAGTTGATAGAAATCACAAGTATGTTGGCCAAATCTCAAATCTCCTCACCAGGACAGCCTGGGTCCTGCCCACGTGGCTGGGACAGTCCCAGTGGCCCTGAGGGAAGGCTGTTTGTGTTCCTATAAGCAAGAGGAGAGACGAAAGCAAAGCTAGCAAGTACCTCTCTCAGGGCCAGGGGACTTGAAGGCAGGTAGCTGGGGGTCTGCACAGGTAGTTGCTGTTCGGTCACTAAGTCACATCCCACTCTTTGTGACCCCATGGACTGCAGCACGCCAGGCTTCCCTGTCCTTCGCTATTTGCTGCAGTTTGCTCAAACTCATGTCTATTGAGCCAGTGATGCCAACTAACTATCTCATCCTCCATCATGCCCTTCTCCTGCCTTCAATCTTTCCCAACCTCAGGGTCTTTTCCAATGAGTTAGTTCTTCGCATCAGGTGGCCAAAGTATCGGAGCTTCCGCATCAGTCCTTCCAGTGAATATCCAGGGTCGACTTCCTTTAGGATTGACTGGTTTGATCTCCTTGTTCAAAAGCATCAACCCTTCAGTGCTCATCCTTCTTTATGGTCCAACTCTCACATCCATACATGACTACTGGCAAAACCATAACTTTGACTAAACAGACCTTTGTTGACAAAGTGGTGTCTCAGCTTTTTAATATGCTATCTAGGTTGGTCATAGCTTTTCTTCCAAGGAGCAGGTGTCTTTTAATTTCTTGGCTGCAGTCACCATCTGCAGTGATTTTGAAGCCCAAGAAAATAAAGTCTCTCACTGTTTCCAATGTGCTGCAAATTCCGACAAGGTCACCATCAAATGTGGATAAGTCAAAAACATGTCACAGTCAGGTCTCTGGGTGATGACATTGGGGTCTGAGCATGGAAAGCTGGCCAGGAGCAGCAGGCTGTGCAAAGTGGCCTAGAACATGGGACCACATCATCCAATGTCTACAACCTATGAGAACCAGCCTTGACTACTGAGTGTCTAAGAAAATTCCATCAGACAGTAAACAGTCCTCTTCCAACAGAGCTGAAGAGCAGCAGAGGGGTAACTGTGATTCAATGTCAGCCTGTCTCCCAGCTGTACTCCTTAAGTCACCCCAAACCCAGAACGAAGTTGTGAGCTTGTTAACAAGACATGAACTTCCAAAGGCTTTTTGCCTTTTAATCATAGAAGTCCCTGCTTAAAGACTTCAAATCTTAGACTCTTTTTATAAAATCCTGCTGGAGCCCTGGAGAAAGAATTTCTAAGCTCAGCTCCCTCCCAGCTCACGCACTGTCAGCTGCCCTCGGCACCGAGCTCCAGTCCACGAGGACATGCCGCATCCGGAGAGTTGGCAGTCCCACGCAGGGCGTGCCATGGCTTTCTCTGGCTTATTGTTGAGCACTGAGAATGCATTTTCCCATAGATGCAGGGGTTAGGTTCCCAGGCCCATCTATAAAAGACTGCTTTTGTTTCATTTGTAGATAAATTGCATTACTGCCATTCTTCATGGCACTATAGTGTGGAGCTCTCAGTATAGAGATCTCTCCAACACTGAGCTTGTCAGAAAATGCCTCCAGTTCAAGCCTCCAGGAGGTGTGGTTCAGTGATGCAGGTCCTGGGGTGCCCACCTGTTGAGGTGGGAGTCAGTGCATGGGTCACTGTGGTCGGCATTACCCAGAGGCAGGTCCAAGGTTATGGTGTCATCCCAAGCAGGGATGTGAGCCAGGGAGGAAAAAGATGGATGGGAAGAACTGATCCCCAGACTGAGGCAAGCTTTCATACAGCAAGAATATCAACTTGTGCAGCAATGTCTGCAGGGGAAGCCTTGAACATCCTGCTAAATTTCTGATCCCACGCAAGCAAGGGTAGATGAAATGACTCCAGCCAGAGGTCCCCATCTGGACAAAGGTTTTAATCTGGAGAAAGAAAGTTAAGGTTCATCCCTCAAGCTAAGTTGGATCCCTCAGGAAGGCTGTCATTGCCTTCATCTCTATTATACCAAGTCCAGACTCAGCAGCCCTCAGTGTCCTGATTGATTGGTGATATCTGCCAAGGGAAAAGGCAGGGATAGTCTACCTGGTGGGATGCACCCTCCCTGGGTAAGTCAGTTGTTTAAGTTGTTCAGTCGTGTCCAACTCTTTGCAGCCCCATGGACTGTAGCCCGCCAGGCTCCTCTGTCTGTGGGATTTCAGCACCTCCCCGATTTTTAGAATTTTCCCAGGAAAGATGTGGTCTTATATACAAACAGACACTTGGATCTTTTTTCAGAAGTCCATAATAGAAGCATTACTTGTCAGAGATTATACAGTTAGGCATATATGTAAATCTAAAAATATCTTACACCAAATGATGTCTATATAATGTACAGAAAAAGAAAGTCGCCATGTTCTGCGGGAAAAGTTGACTTTGGGTACATGAACTAAGTGTACCCTGGAGAGTGGATATCAGTACTATTGAAAATTATGAGTATCCAGGAAAATGTAGTTATGTGGCCCACTGTGTGTGTATAGTTGCTAAGTTGTGTCTGACTCTTTGTGACCCCAGGGAGTGTAGCCTGCCAGGCTCCCCTGTCCTTGGGATTCTCCAGGCAGGAATACTAGAGTGGGTTGCTGTGCCCTCCTCCAGGCCACTGTGCACTGAACCTGAATTTTTATTGTGATCGTACCTCACCAGACTTTGTGTGCATTTCCCCTGTTGGGGAAAGTAAACTACTATTTCATTGATTGTTTTGCAACATAATTTAAATGATGCTTTATCTCTAGAATGCAGGCTTAATAGCTCAGTTGGTAAAGAATCCGCCTGCAATGCAGGAGACCCCGGTTCAATTCCTGGGTCTGAAAGATCTGCTGGAGAAGGGATAGGCTATCCACTCCAGTATTCCTGGGCTTCGCTGGTGGCTCAGGTGGTAAAGAATCTGCCTGCAATGTGGGAGGCCTGGGTTCGATCCCTGGGTGGGGAAGATTCCCTGGAGGAGGGCATAGTAACCCACTCCAGTGTTCTTGCCTGGAGAATCTCCATGGACGGAAGAGCCTGGAGAGCTACAGTCCACTGGAGCACAAAGAGTTGGACACGACTGAGCTGCTTTCACTTTCACATCTCTAGAATACTAAAATTTTATTATTGCAGCTTTAAAATGTTTTTCATCTGCAATCATCCCTCAAACTGTAGTTTTTCGTGTAGGTTTACGAATTTCCCCTCATGTAGTGTTTATGCTGGGTAGGTGTTCCAGACCTCTAGGGGAACATGGCAACAATTCCGGAACAGGAGTCTCCTTGGGAGATTTCAATATTCATGATGCTCCGCTGAGAGAGTTAGCTGCAGCACAAACAGCCCAAGGCCTATTGACCTACAAGCATTTATGTGGTTCCCAACCGAGCCCTCCAGCAGAGCTGTGCGTGCTGGTCCGGAACTTCAGGTAGGAAGCGCTGGTTAGCTCCCTGACCCCTGCAGAGGTCAGTTCTCCACTGAAATCCACTGCAAAACTTTCTTTTTTTTTTTTTAATAAAAAAGTTTATTTATTAATGTAAGTGAGTGCAACTCACACAAAGCAACCACATTTAGGACATCTTCCTAAATGAATGAATGAAAGGTAGATAGATGATAGATACCGATGTGGATGGATGATAGAGATGGAAATAGACAGATAATAGATGAATGATATATAATGGATGGATAATGGATAGCAAGAAGGATGAACAGACAGATAGATGATAGAAAATAGATCGATAATAGATAGTATTAATAGATGGATAGCTAGCTAGCTAGCTAGTGGATGGATAAATAGATAAATAGATGGATGATGAATAAATAATGAATTAGATAGAGGAAGATATGACAGTTGAAAGGTAAAAAAAAATCTTTAGATGAGTAAATGCCTGACTTGGTCCCTTTTGCTAGTCTTTATTTGACTGCTGCTCTGAGGTCTAAATTCTGGGCTGAGGACACAGCTCTTCCTGGTTGAAGGTTTGCTCTGCCTTCCAGAGCCCACTCCTTAAGGACTAGCCGCCTTGCTCCTTAAGGACTGGCTCCACTCCTTAAGGACTAGCCGCCTTGCTCCTTAAGGACTGGCTCCACTCCTTAAGGACTGGCCGCGTGGGCTTCTGGTTGTCAGGACCTCCGCCATAACGTCTGATCACAGTAAATAGCCTGGTTTCTCCTTCTAAGCTTCTTGCTAAGCCTCCTGCACACCCTCTCTGCCTGAGGGGAGAAGGATGCAAGCAGCCAGGCTCCCAAGCCCTCCGCCAGCCTAGTGGTGTCAGACTGCAGCTGGCTGGGCAGTGTGCCCTCCTGGAGTGTGGTCACCGCTGCACTGATCCTCACTACAGCTGCTGCGTGTAAAATAGACCTAGCAGTGCTCACCCCAGAGGTGGAGGAGACGCGTGTCCAGGTTGCCAGCACCTGGCCATCCCTTCAGCTCACCACTGGCCTGCAGAGTCAAGTAAAAGAGAAACATATAAACATGGGCTTCTGATCAGCTGGCTTGTTTATAAGCCCTAGCTAGTCTGTTTGATACACTAGATTTTAATATTTCACACTTTCTCCCAAGTAGACGATGTTTGCAAACTGTTTCCATTATTATGAAAATAATAATTTCCTTTTACCAAGTGTCTTGCATATGCCTGGCACTTCCTTGAGCTGTTATGTTTCCCTCACTTCACTCCTTAGGACAGCCTGTCATGTCCTGGTAGTCTCTCAGTCATGTCTGACTCTTTGTGACCCCATGGACTGTAGCCCACCAGCTTCCTCTGTTTTTGAGATTCTCCAGGCAAGAATACTTCAGTGGGTTGCCATACCCTTCTCCAGGGGATCCTCCCAACCCAGCGATTCAGCATTGCAGGCAGATTCTTTACTGTCTTAGCCACCAGGGAAGCTCAGGACAGCCTAGAGGCAGGGTATTATGTGGGGTGACCAGCTATCAGGTTTTTTTCAGGACTGAGAGGAGGGGTGAGGAGTTCCTTGGATGTGGGTCATAAAATAAACAATTGTTTGTGTGCACTTGTGTGTATGATTTATGTAAAGTGTTTTCCGTTAAGTAGATATGGAACTATATTTGACACATTATGTTTTTATCACATGAAAGTATTCCATAGCAAAATATAGATATCTTGCCAATTGTTTTATTGACCACATCATTGAATTGTAAATGCCATAAATTATTCAGCCACTTCTTTATGTTTGAACATGGAATGTCTGCCTTTTTTTTTTTTTTCAGTTAATAAATGCAACCCTAGCTACATTTTTTTCTTTGTTCTTTCCCAGCTGATCTAAATGTCACTTACATCTCAACTTAATTCAGAGAATGGACAACAATATTGCATTCTTTGTGAGCCATGGTTTTTCCTTACCTTAGTTTTTTTCTAAGAAATTGACAATATTTTTACATGTATTTTTCCAGTTTTGCATCTTAAATTTGAAACAGGGTTTTGCTTTGCTTTGGAAGGACTATCTTTTCCACTTGCTCAACTAAGACTGTGAAACACTCGCTTTCCAATAAGAGAATGGTCACCCACATCGCTAATCTCCTGTTTTAACCAAATGACACAGATGTGAGGGGTGAGTTGAGGTTCATCAACTGGAAAACTAAAAAGCTACAGCTTTAGGAAGCGGTGTGTTGAGAATGGCCATCAGCTAGCTATTGGGGGGTTGGGTTGGGGGTGGGGAAGGAAAGGAATGTCTCTGACTTAGAGAGTTTCCCAGTTTCCAAGTGCAGATGCTCCCACCACTGACCAGTTTCAAGCTCCAACACAACTGCCCTGACCACAGCGTTAGGAAGGGACCGTCACAACGTGTTCCCACCTTACAGGCACCACTGACGTCAACAACCTCACGAACACAAGGAAAATGTGCTAACGACGATCACGAAGTGGTGTGGTTTCAGTGTTCATTGCCTCTGGTTTTAAAAGGCCTTAACTTTGAAGAATGACTGGATTTGCCATTGGCTCTTGTGGGCGGGAGGAAGCCGACACGGACCTACCCTGGGCGAGGTCCCAGCCGTGTGCTCGGCCACGTCCATATTCCTTTCCTCCTGCCACCAGCCCAAGGCACGGCGCTCATGCAGGGCAGGCTCGCCTAAACAATGTGGTTAGCTGCCCAAGGGATTCTTCACTTCTGCACACGGAAAGTGCTTATGGGTTTAGAAAACGATCTTCCCACCTTCTAACCATTAAGGTCTAAAGAAAAAAATCTCAGGCCCAGTTTTCCAGTAGGCCCCTGAGAGGTTAACTCTGGGGGCTCCTCGCTGCTTTTCCACACACACACACACAGTTACTTTTTCCAACAACAAAAACCATTGGCCTGGGTTAGTTTATTTGCTAAACAGTTTCATAATAGTTTAAGTAAGTTTTTGCAGTTGTCCATTTCCTGTGACTATTTTAAAGGCTGTTTTTAGTGCCTCAGAGTCACGTGGTCCGGTGAAGCGCTCTCTGAGAGTTGGAAGAGCCAGCCTCCGCTCCTGACCCTCAGCTCACCCACATGCGGTCCTGGGGAAGCTCGTCTTTTCTCCTACCTCTTCCTCTGAAAGGGAGAGGGCATATCCTGCCAGGAAGGTGCAGGAAACTCATGCTGCCCAAGCGTAAGCTCTGAATAGAGAAACTGTGGCCAAAGCTGGGTTAGAAATTCCTGAGACCCCGATAGGACATGGAGGTACAGAGCCACAGCCTCAGTGGGATCTGGTATTGGAAGCAGGTGTGAAGGTCAAGAGTGAGCCAGCCTCCACTTAAAACCAGAGAGGGGCAACCCAGCCTTGCTGGTGACAAGCAGCTGAGAAACAGCTGCTGCAGACGGCTCTGGGGTTGATGTCCTCTAGGATGAGGACAGCAGGGAAGTTATGGGTATCATCAATGCTGTACAGGGGCCCCCCAATCACAGAGAAGGACAGAAGGCTGGCCTGGGTGGGGAGGATGTGAGGGGGCGAGTCAGCCACAGAACCAATGGTGAGGGAGACGGAGGCCCAGGGGGACAGATAGACACAAACAAAATTCTCACCTACAATGAGCCTGCAACCCTAAATCTAAAGTTCAAATGACTAGCCTACAAAATCAACATTGAAGCATGAATTTACTCCAAATAAAGTTAATTTACCAGATATTCTGGCAGACACAAATTAAAAAAAAAATATTTTAAAGAAAAACTTTCATGACAAAAATATGTATACAGAAGAGCCACTCAAAACTGTTGGAAAGGAAAGATAGAATTATTCAAATAAAAATTAAAACACTTTTATACCTGATAAAAAAGAATAAATTAATGTACATAAAGGGAGAAATTGTTGTTATATTATGAATCAGATAGTTGAATGAATAAATAAATAAATAGGCTGGTTCTCAAAAAAAACCTCTATTAGAATAGAAAAACTAAGAGTTAACCTAATTATCTAAAAGGAACAGAAAATAAAAACAGATTTATTGATGGTTCTTGAAGCTTGATCAAGGGTACAGTCTTTGTCATACTGTTCTCTCCACTTTTATGCTTAGAAATTTTTATTACAAGGTAAAGAGAAAAAGACAGAGAAAAATAATGAGGAAATATTAACCAAGAGCTATATATTAATATCAGACAAAATGTAAGGAGAACTCATAACAGCAAATCAAGAGTGTGGGTTCCCAGCCTAAGGTTGCACTCACAGCACAGCTGGACACTCAGGGTCAGCAGCTAGCTAGTCCCCAGCTCTCAGTCCCACTGTCCGATGGCGCCCCTGGGCCATCAACTTGCCCTGCATCTCTTCCTGCTCTGCCTTCTGCCGTCCTGGATAAGCCTTCAGATGCAGAGATGAAGATAGTGGTAGTTGGAAGTTGAACAAAACATCCCTGAGGGACACAGATGGGCACTAACAGACCGGTGACCAGTGAGAACAGGCATTTTTCAGGCACATACAAAACATCTACAAAAATCTGCCTGCAATCTGGGACACAGAGCCAGTCTCAAAAGTTTTCAAGCTTAGCTTCATTGCATCACGTTCTTTGTCCCTAATTAAGAAATTAACCATAGAAAATAACCTGGGGGGACTTCCCTGTGGCCCAGTGGATGAGAATCCACCTGCCAATGCTGGGGACCTGGGTTCAATCCCTGATCTGGGAGGATTCCACAGGCCGCAGAGCAATCACGCCCATGTGCTACAACCACTGAGCCTGAGCCACAGCACTGAGCAGTTCCCACAAGGGAAGTCACCGCAGTGAGAAGCCTGCCCACCAAAAGGAAGAAAAGCCCCTGCGTAAACAAATACATAACCTATAAAAAATAACTTGGGGATGGGGAATTAATAAGTATACTTCTAACTAATGATTAAAGAAAAAAACTAAATTGAAATTGTACTGTGTGCTAAGTTGCTCTAGTCATGTCTGAGCCTTTGTGACCCCATGGACTGTGTAGCCCACCAGGCTCCTCTGTCTGTGGGGTTCTCCAAATAAGAATACTGGAGTGGGTTGCCATTTCCTTCTGCAGGAGATCTTCCTGACCCAGGGATCAAACTCACTTCTCTTATGTCTCCTGTATGGACAGGTGGGTTCTTTACCACTAGTGCCACCTGGGAAACCCCAAACTGAAATTAGAAAATACTTTTTTAAACCATTACATCTTAAATCTAGAGGGATGCAACTAAAATATTTTTTAGATAAATATTTAAATTCTTCCATCAACAGACAGATGGATAAGGAAGAGGTGATAAGTCTATCTATCCATATCAATCAATATATATACAATGGAATATTAGCCATAAAAAGAATGAAATTTTGCCATTTCTAACAACATGAATGGACTTGCAAGTTATTACGCTTAGTGAGATGTCAGAGAGAGAAAGACAAATAGTATCTGATATCACTTATATGTGAAATCTAAAAACATAAAGCAAACTAGTGAATATAACAAAAAAGGAACAGACTCCCAGGCTGGTAGCAGTTATCAGTTGGGAGAAGGAAGAGGAGAGGGACAAGATAGGGGAAGGGGATTAGGAGGCACAAACCACAATGTATAAAATAAATAAGCTACAAGGATATGTTGTCCAGCACAGGGAATAAATCAATATTTTATAATAACTAATTGTGAATCACCCTGCTTATTTAACTTATATGCAGAGTACATCATGAGAAATGCTGGGCTGGAAGAAGCACAAGCTGGAATCAAGATTGCCGGGAGAAATATCAGTAACCTCAGATATGAAGATGACACCACCCTTATGGCAGAAAGTGAAGAGGAACTAAAAAGCCTCTTGATGCAAGTGAAAGAGGAGAGTGAAAAAGTTGGCTTAAAGCTCAACATTCAGAAACAAAGATCATGGCATCCGGTCCCATCACTTCATGGCAAACAGATGAGAAAAGAGTGGAAACAGTGTCAGACTTTATTTTTCGGGCTCCAAAATCACGGCAGATGGTGATTGCAGCCATGAAATTAAAAGACGCTTACTCATTGGAAGGAAAGTTATGACCAACCTAGATAGCATATTCAAAAACAGAGACATTACTTTGCCAACAAAGGTCTGTCTAGTCAAGGCTATGGTTTTTCCAGTGGTCATGTATGGATGTGAGAGTTGGACTGTGAAGAAAGCTGAGCGCTGAAGAATTGATGCTTTTGAACTGTGGTGTTGGAGAAGACTCTTAAGAGTCCCTTGGACTGCAAGGAGATCCAACCAGTCCATCCTAAAGGAGATCAGTCCTGGGTGTTCATTGGAAGGACTGATGTTGAAGCTGAAACTCCAGTACTTTGGCCACCTGATGCGAAGAGCTGACTCATTGGAAAAGACCCTGATGCTGGGAAAGATTGAGGGCAGAAGGAGAAGGGGACGATAGAGGATGAGATGGTTGGATGGCATCGCCAACTCAATGGACATGGGTTTGGGTGGACTCTGGGAGTTGCTGATGGACAGGGAGGCCTGGCATGCTGCGGTTCATGGGGTTGCAAAGAGTCAGACATGGCTGAGCAGCTGAACTGAACTGAACTGAACTGATGTTGTATACCTGAAACTTAGGTAATATTGTAATTCTCTAGGCAAGAATACGGCAGTGAGTAGCCATTCCCTTCTCCAGGGGAAATCTTCCCAGCCCAGAGATCAAACCCAGGTATCCTCCATTGCAAGTGGATTCTTTACTATCTGAGTCACCAGGGAAGTCCGTATTAACTTTATCTCAATTAAAAATAATTTTTTTACACCCTCAAAGCTTACGTTACAAAAAAAAAAAAGCAGAGACTAAAACGATAATAACATTTCCAACACAAGAGGTTAGAAAAAGAACAAGCAAATAAACCCAAGGAAAACAGAAAAAAGGAACTAATTAAAGCAGAGCAGACATTAATAAATCAAAAGACAAATTGTACCAGATGCCATGCGCAGCTCAATTCAGCCTGGCCTCTGTCTGCTGCTTGCTGTGGTCTCAGCCTCCAGCTGATGGCCCTCACTTCACCCCACATCTCTCAAGTCTTCTCTGATCAGGAGCCCACTCAGTACTCACCCCAGAGCAGACCAGAAGTACAGGCGGTTACCATCCAATGGGATAACTGTCCCATTCCCACCCATGGGAAGCCGGAGTCCTAGTCTTTTATTTCTTGGACAGAAATGTCTGGGAGAATTCTACATCCATCTCAATAGGTCCCAGCCAGGCCAAGCCCCAGTTACCCACAGCAGTGGCCAGCAGAAAAGCTGTATTCCTTCAAGTCCATGTGGAAACAGGTTAACTAATGAGTGAGGCTTTTTTTAAGTTTCAACATTCTTTTTAAATTGCCATCATCCAGAGCACATTCTCAGACTTCAATGCAATTAAATTACAAATCAACAACATAAACTCTTCCAAGATGTTTAGGAAATTTCAGTGTTCTCATAAATGACTCGAGTTAGTAAATTGCAATAGAAATTGTGAGACGCTGGTCCCACCGGAATGGATGATTAGCTCAAGAACACAAAATTTCATAATGTTACTGAGTCCAGGCTAATACTGCTCACTGCACAGCAGGCAAATAAATTGAGAGATGAGTTGTTAGAGGCAAGAAATAACAACTTTATTCAGAAAGCCGGCCGACGGAGAAGGTAGTGGACTAGTGTCCCAAAGAACCATCTCACTCAAGTCAGAATTCAGACATCTTTCACACTCGGAGGGGAGGGAGTGTGGTTGGTTGTTGCAAGCTTCTTGATGTCTGAATCCGTCCATCTTGCAGGGGTCTCCTGAGTTCTGGTCACAGTATGCCAATAAGCCTCTAAGACAAATGTTATACTTTGAAATGAGGTCAGAGCCTTGAGAAGGGACCACCCTGTATGTTTCAGGCTACAGGCAACATTCTTAACTTGTAGCAAAAACTATAGAATAAAGGTTGAAGTATAAGAAACAGATCCAATATGGAGTCCAATCTGTTCTTCCCTATGACAGTAATAGTCAAATATCTCTAGAAACAACAAATCAGTAAACTTAGAAGTGAGTTCTTTGTAAAAAGAAAAAGCTAAGAAAACAGACAAATCTACAGCCAGAGAGATAAAGAAGAAGAGGCAGGGGCAGGAGGGAGGAGTAGGAGGAGGGGGGAACCATGACTCAGAAGGATGAAAGGTGGGGTTTAACTGCAGTAAAAACTAAAAGCACATTTAAAAGACACTATGAATAACTTAATCCAATGACTCTGAAAACAGCAATGAAGTGGATAATCTTTAGAAAAGTAAAAATCGCCAAAATTGAATCGAGAAGAAAACAAAAGCCTGAGTAAACCTATGACCTCTTACATAAAGTCAGTAGTTAAAAGTTTCCCACCTTCCCAGGTATCCCAGGCAGATTTTCAGGTGAATTTTATCAAATATTCAAGAAGTAGATCATCTTCATTTTATACAAATTGTTTCAAACAACAGGAAAAGAGAGAGTGCTATTACAGTTCATTTTAAGCTGCCAATACAAGTTTGATGCTTTTGAACTGTGCTATTGGAGAAGACCCCTGAAGGGTCCCTTGGACTGCAAGGAGATCCAACTGGTCCATCCTAAAGGAGATCAGTCCTGAATATTCATTGGAAGGACTGATGCTGAAGCTGAAACTCCAATACTTTGGCCACCTGATGTGTAGAGCCGACTCATTGGATAAGACCCTGATGCTGGGAAAGATTGAAGGCAGGAGGAGAAGGGGACGACAGAGGATGAGATGGTTGGATGGCATCACAGACTCAATGGACATGAGTTTGAGCAAATTCTGGGAGACAGTGAAGGACAGGAAAACCTGGTGTGCTGCAGTCCATGGGGTTGAAGAGTCGGACACGACTTTATCGACTAAACAACAGCAGCAACAACAAGCTTGATAATAAAGTATGACTAGGAAAATATATTAGACCCAAGTCTCTTCGTCTCCTGTATTGGTGGGTGAATCTTTACCATGGCACCACCTGGGAAGCCCCTATTTATGTGCAACTCAACCGCAAGGAATACATGAACTAGATAAAGAAATCCTACAAACTAATAGCTAAAGAATCCGAACAATCTAACATTTAAAGTGTGCAAAGTTGACCAGCAAGAAATTCACAGAAGAAACTCAAGTGTCTAATAAACAAACACATGAAAAGATGCTCAAATTTGTCAGGAAACACTGACCTAGAAAGTAAAACAATGAAATACCATCTCACGCTCGTCAGACTGGCAAATAGCTTAAATCTTTAGACAAAATATTACAACCACTTTGCAGGGCGAATAGCAGTCTTTGGTGAATTTGAAGACACTTGTCTTCTACAATGTGGCTCTTTTAAGGCCGACAGAGACAAACCGCTCAGTCCAGGTACATGTTCAGCTCAGGACAGAGCCGGGCTCTGTCCATCAAACAGCCTGCCTCTCTACTCAGGGGGTTCATCCTGAGCGGTGATCAATTTCTAACAGCACTTGGACATTTTGATAAGGTATGGCTTTTGTTCACTCTAAGGGTGTCTCATAACTTAAAAAAACAAACAAACAAACAAACACTTCCAAAGTGTTTAATCCAAATAGAAGATCTAACCATAAGATGCCATCCCCTTGAGTGTGTCGATATAAAGGAAGTCAAAATTGCAAGCAGAGAAAAAGACAGTGGGTGTATTTTTACCTTAATGCTAACACAGATCATCCAGTGCAATCATGTGAAAATGTTTCCAAGAACATTTTAACCACTTAAAAGTGGCCTGTTTTCTAAAAGGAAACCGAGGCTATTTTACTGGGGGAAATCCATGTTTCTAAGAGGCCGAGTCAGATTCTAGGTGAATGGCCAGACCACTTTCAGGAATCATCTAAATAAGGGACCACTTTTAGGAACCATGTCCCCCGATCCTACCACATAGACTGTGCTCCTGAGGCCAGGCTTTTAGCTGGAAAGAACGCGGTGTGTCTGGCCTGGGCTCTTTAATTTACAGATGAAGAACAGCATGTGTATTTTCCCTATTTCACTGGGAGTTCTTGGGGAGACATTAGAGTGTCTCCTAGCCACCTGGTCTGCCTGGCCATCTTTCTCTGCTCTGGGGGAGCACAGTGTCCCTGGAAGGAAAGGTGCCCTGAACTTGTCAAGAGGTGCACGGACTCCTCGGTGCCACCGGGTTTTCTACGTTCAGATGTTGGTCCTTAAAATCAGTACCATGTGGAGGTTCCAGAAAGAAGCATGAAAGCAGTTCCATCATTATCCTCTCTGTGTCTGTGGGGCTCTAGGGGATGAACGGGCAAGAGGACAGGCAGACGGATGGTGACCGTGAGCTCTGATCTGTCAGGGTGACCTGCAGAGCTGGGAAATAGAGCACGGGAAGGAAAAGACACATCCGTACATACCAAAATAAGTCCTGGTAGTAGCAGCTAAGTGCTCAGTTGTATGCGACTCTTTGTGACCCCATGGACTGTAGCCCGCCAGGCTCCTCTGTCCATGGGATTTCCCAGGCAAGACTACTGGAGTAGGCTGTCATTTCCTTCTCCAGAGGATCTTCCTGACCTAGGGATCAAACCTGCAACTCTTGTGTCTCCTGCATTGGCAGGCAGATTCTTTACCACTGAGCCACCTGGGAAGCCCTTGAGTTTATTTAAAAGCATTTATCCCTGGTGGTCACTCAGCAACACTTCACCTTCCAGAACTTCCCTGGTGATGCAGTGGATAAGAATCCACCTGACAATGCAGGGGACACGGGTTTGATCCCTGATCCAGGAAGATCCTACGTGCCACAGAGCAACTAAGCCTGTGCACCATGACTACTGAAGCCTACATGCTCTAGGGCCCTCGAGCCAGAACTAGAGAAAGCCTGCATGTAGCCACAAAGAAGCAGATCAGCCAAAAGTAAATAAATAATAAAAACACATTGCCTCCCAATGAAGGGGGCACGGGTGTGATCCCTAGTCAGGAAGCTGAGATCCCACATGCCTTGTAGCCAAAAAACCAAAACATAAAACAAAAGAAATATTGTAACAAATTCAATAAAGACTTTATGTTTTAGAAAAAATGTTTAAAAAACATTTATCGAGCAGAGGCTCTAATGTAAGTCATCATCCGAGGCAGGTGCTGAAAGGGTGCTGAGTTGGGGACACTTTCAGTTCAGTTCAGTTCAGTTGCTCAGTCGTGTCCGACTCTTCGCGACCCCATGAATCGCAGCACGCCAGGCCTCCCTGTCCATCACCAACTCCCGGAGTTCACTCAGACTCACGTCCATCGAGTCAGTGATGACATCCAGCCATCTCATCCTCTGTCGTTCCCTTCTCCTCCTGCCCCCAATCCCTCCCAGCATCAGAGTCTTTTCCAATGAATCAACTCTTCACATGAGGTGGCCAAAGTACTGGAGTTTCAGCTTCAGCATCATTCCCTCCAAAGAAATCCCAGGGTTGATCTCCTTCAGAATGGACTGGTTGGATCTCCTTGCAGTCCAAGGGACTCTCAAGAGTCTTCTCCAACACTGCAGTTCAAAAGCATCAATTCTTCGCCGCTCAGCTTTCTTCACAGTCCAACTTTCACATCCATACATGACCACTGGAAAAACCATAGCCTTGACTAGATGGACCTTTGTTGATAAAATAATGTCTCTGATTTTGAATATGCTATCTAGGTTGGTCATAACTTTTCTTCCAAGGAGTATTCCCCCTTTAAAGGAGAGAGTTGAACTATAAAGAAAGATGAGTGCTGAAGAATTGATGTTTTTGAACTGCGATATTGGAAAAGACTCTTGAGAGTCTCTTGTACTGCAAGGAGATCCAACCAGTCAATCATTAAGGAAATCAGTCCCGAATATTCATTGGAAGGACTGATGCTAAAACTGAAGCTCCAATCCTTGGGCCACCTGATGTGAAGAACTGACTCACTGGAAAAGACCCTGATGCTGGGAAAGATAGAAGGCAGGAGGAGAAGGGGATGACAGAGGATGAGATGGTTAGATCGCATCTCTGACTTGATGGATATGAGTCTGAGCAAGCTCCGGGAGTTGGTGATGGACAGGGAAGCCTGTCATGCTGCAGTCCATGGGACTGCGAAGAGTCAGACACGACTGAGCAACTGAACTGAACTGACTCCCCCTTTGCTCAGGCATCACTGTTTTGTAGAAGCTCAGAGGAGAAAGTGCTGCCACAAATTGGAGCAGCGGGATGTCTTCCAGAAAGAAGTGGGAGTGTGTCAGGTGTGTGTTGGAGCTGGTCAGATCACCAAGCAACCTGGCATATGGTCCCTGGCTTTGACCATCTACAGCAGTTCAACCCTGCTTTACAAAGGCAACTTCAAAACTACTACTGAGGTCATTTCTCATGAAAATACATCAGATTACCTATTTGCAGGGCAGAAATAGAGATGTGGGTGTAGAGAGCAGACATGTGGGCACCAGGAGGAAAAGGCGGATGGGATGAATTTGGAGAGTAGCGTTGGCACATACACACTGTGCATGCATGCTAAGTCACTCAGTTATGTCCAACTATTTGTGTAGCCCGCCAGGCTCCTCTCTCCACGGGATTCTCCAAGCAAGAATGCTGGAGTGGCTTGCCACGCCCTTCTCCAGGGGATCTTCCCAACCTAGGGATCGAACCAGCATCTCATCTGTCTCCTGCATTGACAGTACAGTTATTTACCAGTGACACCACCTGGGAAGCAAAGCAGATAGCTAGTGGGAAATTGCTGTAGAACACAGGGAGCTCGGCTCAGTGCTCTGTGATGACTTAGAGAGGTAGTCTAGGGAGTGGGGGGGAAGAGGGAGGTCTAAGGAGGAGGGGGTGTGTATATACAAAGAGCTGATTGTTGTATAGCAGAAACTAACACAATGCAAAATGGCAACCCACTCCAGTATTCTTGCCTGGAAAATCCCATGGACGATGGAACCTGGTAGGCTACAGTCCATGGGGTCGCAAAGAGTCGGACACGACTGAGCAACTTCGCTAACACAATCCAAAGAAACTAGAGTCCAATTTACAAAAAGGGAGGCGCTGAAATTGCTTCCAATTATTTGATATTAGGAATATCAAAAAACTACATCAAATTAAAACATCTAAGAGAAGGTATGAGGAGCCAAGAAGCTCTGAGAAGTTGTGATGGGAAGGGTGCTGATCACAAGGTCTCCACAGCAGGCAGAGGGCCCAAGATGAAGGGGAACAGGCAAGAGCTTGATGACTCTGGGGAAAATGCGGATGGTTTTGAGAACATTGCCCATGATGGAACAAAATTTATCTTTGAGGCAAAACAAAAAAATTAAACATACAGTTCTTGACAGGTGTTTGGGGCTCCTCCCTCCCTCCCTAATGTACAGGATGTCTCTGCCTTACACACTGACCAGACCTTCTCCAAGGAGGGAAGGGCTGCTCCACTGTAAAGATCCATTATTTTTTTCCTTTCTTCTGACACTAGCAACATAACTTCTTCAAAGAATATAGTTCTTTTCCAGCTCCACAGGAGGTCATGGTGACCTGCTGCTTGCTTGATATGAGTTTACCTGGATTATGTTTCCTTGGTGAACTTGATGTAAAATATTAGCATGTCATTTTGACCGGATGATCCTTTGTCTCAAAAATGTACATAACTGTGCCTTGACTTCTAAGGGGCAGAACAGTCCTCAAAGTTTATATATATATTCCTCAGTGTAGATCAAATAAAATTCTCTTTCTTCCTTCTTAACTTGAGAGTTAATTGAATTTTCATCAATACCAGGAAGAGCAGGAATACCCAAGTTGCTTCCCCTGCTGAAGGTGTTCCTGGCAGGTTGAGGCTTGGTGTGTCAGGGAACTCAGGTGGCCAAGGGCAGCAGATGGAAGAGTGTATATTGCAAAGACATCCCACAGCTAAAGCTCCCTCCATGGAGGTCTTGCTACTGCTACTGCTACTGCTAAGTCACTTCAGTCGTGTCCGACTCTGTGTGACCCCATAGACGGTCAGCCCATCAGGCTCCCCCGTCCCTGGGATTCTCCAGGCAAGAACACTGGAGTGGGTTGCCATTTCCTTCTCCAATGCAGGAAAGTGAAAAGTGAAAGTGAAGTCGCTCAGTCGTGTCCGACCCTCAGCGACCCCATAGACTGCAGCCTTCCAGGCTCCTCCGTCCATGGGATTTTCCAGGCAAGAGTACTGGAGTGGGTTGCCATTGCCTTCTCCGGGAGGTGTTGCTAAATCTCTCTGAATTCTCAAAATTGAGGTTGTGGTGCCAGAACAATTGTCTCTACCAGAACAAAGGTAACGAGACTGAAAGTTAAATAGGATTGTTGTGGATGGACCTAGAGCCTGTCATATAGAGCAAAGTAAGTCAGAAAGAGAAAAATATCATATATTAATACATGTATGCGGAATCTAGAAATATGGTACTGATGAACCTATTTGCAGAGCAGGAATATAAACACAGACACAGACAACAGACACGTGGAACAAGGAGGGAGGTCGGATGAACTGGGAGGTTGGGATGGACGTATGGGCACTGCCTTGTGTAAACAGATAGCTAGCAGGAGCCTGCTGTATAGACAGGGAGCTCAGCTCAGCGCTGTGATGACCTAGAGGGGTGAAATGGTGGGGGTCAGAGGGTGGGAGGGAGGCTCAACAAGGAGGGGATATGCGTATACACACGGCTGATTCACTTCACTGTACAGCAGAAACTAGCACAACAGTGTAAAGCAACTATACCTCATTTAAAATTTTTTAAATTAAAAAAAAGAATTAATGCATGGGTAACAAAGACATTGGCAACAAGATTTCTATAGGAACCACAATATATGTTTACACATATGTATATTGGGATCCACACATGTTCCAAAAAGTGAATGGTGCCGTTTGTGAGCCTGTTGCCTGATGGCTCCCACGGTAAAGTGTCTGCCTGCAATGCGGGAGACCAGGGTTCGATTCCTGGGTCAGGAAGGTCCCCTGGAGAAGGAAATGGCATTCCGCTCCAGCAATCTTGCCTAGAAAATCCCATGGACGGAGGAGCCTGGTAGGCTGCAGTCCATGGGGTCGCAAAGAGTCGGACATGACTGAGCGACTTCACTTTCACTTTTAAGATAATTTAAGGGCTTCCAGTGTGGCTCAGATGGTAAAGAATTTGCCTGCAATGCAGGAGATGCAGGTTCGTGTGGGAAAGATCCCCTGGAGAAGGAAATGGCACCCTACTCCAGTATTCCCTGCCTGGAGAATCCCATCAACAGAGGATCCTGGTGGGCTACAGTCCATGGGATCACAAAGAGTTGGACACAACTGAGTGACTAACACTTTAACACTTCAAGATAAGAGCTGAAGAACAGGCTCTGACTCTGGCAGGCTTTGTGTGTCCTGCCTTCTTTCAGTTTACCAACCCGGTAATGAAAAATGTCCCGCCAACTGGCTCAGGCAGGGCTGACTTGCAAGCATGTGGTCCAGCTTTGCCATATGATGAGCCTGGGCTCTGCCAGGGGCTTGGCCCTAGCCTCGTATGAGAGATGACATCATTGGTGCCCTCCTGGGCGCCTGTGTGCCTGGACTTCCCACTTAAGGGAGCCAGCAAGCGCTCTGCTCTGCTTAGGCTAGTTTGAGATGGTTTCAGCTCAGAGTCCTGAGTAATCAGCCTTTTATGATAATGGATTTTAAAATGGCCTTTTAGGAAATTATAGCTAATTATTGCCCCAAATAGAAACAACTGGCTATTAATTCGGGCCATTGAGAGAGGAATGTTCTACATTTTAGAGGCACAAATACACCTTTGCAGTATACATTGTTTCCTCAAACACACACTCTCTCTCCCTGTCCCCTTTCTCTCTCACACACAGACTTAGAGAGTGTTAGGAGATGAAATCAACTTTCCCGTGTTCTAGGATGTCATCAAGCACTAGAGAGTGGTAATTTACTAAATGGCCTTCTCCCTTTGGAAGAGTTAATAGAACTTCCAGAACAACACCTGGCTCACTTTCTCAGAGCAGTTTTTGAATTAGTTAAATCAGGCTGAATAGTTCCAGAAAATTCCCAGCTCTGGCAGTAGGCTTCATTATGAATGTAAAGGAGATATTGCCCTACTTTAATGCAATCACTTGGGGTCTCAGACGACAATCTGGAAAGTTCTCCCAGATCAGATGTGCTACGTCTTCCCTGACAATCCATATAGGGGGTCTCCTGAGGGAAAAGCCCCACCCTGATTCCTGGGGGGATCTCCTGGATGTCTCTAGGTCAGGGGTCCCCGTGCCCCTTCCCACCACAGCCAGCAGCCCTCCTTGCTGTCCGGAGCCCCAAAAGACACAGAACAGGCATTTACGTTGGGACCTGGACTAGCCTCCAGGCTCAGAGGGATCCCACTTCAAGGCCCCCTGGACACCGGGAATCCTGACCCCTGACTCAGCCAGTCACACCACTGCAAGCCCCTGTCCAAATGCCGAGGTACTGGTCATTCTCCATGGCTGCCCCCTGTCTTCCTGCCCACACCCCTGGCCACCACAGAGGGACAAAGCTCTGAAAATAAGGCAACACTGGCCCAGAAGTCACAAGACTCCACATCCAGACCAGCTCTGCACAGAGGGCTATGTGGCCTTGGACAAGTCACTGAGCCTCTCTGGGCCACAAATTCCCCATGGGAATGTGAACTAGGTCAGTGAGGGAATTTGGACTGGGCCAGTGAAGGAATTTGGATGGGTCAGTGCTTTTCAAACAATTACCGCCTACAGCTCGGGCCAGGTGGCAGGGCTGGAGGGCAGAGGCAAAAGTGTGAGTCTCCTGCCCCCTCAGCAGTCGGGTGATTCCTCTTCCACCAGAATCACTGGACGGTGGACACCTTGGCTAAAAGCAGTTTGAACCCCACCTCCCACCCCCAGCCCAGTACATTGTCCTCAAAGGCCTTTCCAAGTTGTGATACAATGAATGGGATTTACCCACAGGGCATAGAAGATATAATCAATCCAGAGAGAGCCAGTAATAAATTGGCGGGCGGGGGGGGTGGGGGGGTGGGGGGGTGGGGGGGTGGGGGGGGGGTGTCTCTGGGCCTGAAACATGATTGCCTGGTTCCACAGTGACGTCACCTCTCTCACTCATCAGTGAGTGCTTCATACATACCTGTTAAATACTAACAAAACACGAAACAGGAAGCTTGTTTTTTGTTTTTTGTTTTTTTAAGGAAACTTGTTGAACCTAATTTTAATTTCACATTTGAAAGAGAATTCTTTAGCTTTATAAGAAATTTTACTTATGTTTGCATTTAAGATCTCTCTTGGAAATGAAAATAAATAGTAGTGTAGCTTTTACTGACTGTGATATTCAGAATTTTTTAAAAAATCCCTCTTGGAAATAAGGTTTTTTCCTATCATACAGGGTTAAGACTGACTAACTGGAAGGGGAAATATTATTCCAGGGTTTTATTTATTTATATGGAAACTTTTTTTAAGCACATTGTTCACATTTTAAGAATCTGCCCAACATTTTAAGAATTAGAAAATTAGAGAAAGGTCAGAGAAGCAGGCTAAAACCCACAATGCTCTGATTGTTCTAAATTCAAAACCTGGAAGAGAAAATATTCCCACACTGTCATTTCCAGAAGAACTCCCTGTGGCTATTGCCAAGTCACCCAGCCGCTTCAGGAAGTACTCAGGATATAACTTCCAAGTTGTAGGCAGGGGATCCCCTGGTGGCCCAGCAGTGGACTTCACCTTCCAATACAGGGGCTGCGGGTTTGATCCTACATGCTTCCTGGACAAAAAAAAAAAAAAAAAAAAATCAATAAAGACTTTAGAATGGTCCACATCCACAAATAAACAAAAAGAGCTGCAGGTCTGATTCCACATCCCAGACAATTACCACATCTGCACTGTTAAGCAGCATTCGCTCTAGCTTAGCTGCAGAGAACTCTGCATTTGATAATGCTCTGGGCCTGAGTTTCCCCAGCAAGGTTGGGAGCACTCGAGTTGTCAAAGATTCAAGCAGCAGGCATGACCACCAGGCCCCTTTCCAGGCCAGCTAGAGCACGTCCCAAAGTGACCTGCACTCCATTCCCAGACCCACGCACAGTCCACCCGTGTTCACAGCACAAACCTCTGAGGCCTCCAGACACAGTGGCATATCCAACCAGAAGGCAGGGCCCAGAGGCAGCCAAAGACTCTCCACACTGAGCCCTGACTGTGACCTTTTAAGGTCATGTCACCTTGGGTCTTGTTTTTCACCTGGCCTAAACGGTCACTGGCGAGCTCCACAAAACATTTAAGGCAGAAAATATATTAATTCTTCATAATTTTTTCTGAACAATAAAAGTGAAGGGAAGACTTTCTCCTTATTTTTTTGTTATACATACACATGTATCTATTCTTTTTCTAATTCTTTTCCCATTTCAGTTATTACAAAATATGAGCAGAATTCCCTCTGCTATACAGTGGGTCCTTGTTGGTTATGTATTTTACAGATAGTAGTGTGTCCATGTTAATCCTAAAACTCCACTCACGTCCCTTTGAAGCAAACTTTGGAAATCCATGTCTTCCTCGTCCCACCTGTCAGGTTTTGAATGGTAGGCTGATGGTAAGAGTGAAGACAGAAGGGAGAAGTTACACACATAAGCAGTTATGTAGGTGGTGTGCACACCTGTCTGCCTGCTAAAGGCTGCTCCATCTCTGCTCAGTATTTGTATGTCAGCAAGTCAGTTGGGAAATTAGTGAGTGGTAGAACATTTGTTTTGCTCCTCTGAGCTCCAGGCGCTGTGCTAAGGTTACCCGATGAATAGATATTGTTTCAGCTCTCAAGGACTTTATTGTCTAAGGCGGGAGAAGGACAAACAAATAATAACTGCATAAAAAAGCTTCAATCACAGCACAAACAGTACATTTCTGGAAGCAAGAAGAAGTCATGTACTTGTATTATTTTGACATTTTGTGTGAATATTTTTATTTGAAATGTATTTAGTTTCTTTAAATTGTGATTTAAAACAAAAACTTTAAAAAGGGATACCAATTATTGTGGGACCCCTAATACATGTGCAGACTGTGTATTACAAAGCAGAGACATCATTTTGCTGACAAAGGTCCGTCTAGTCAAGGCTATGGTTTTTCCAGTTGTCATTCAGAGATGTGAGAGTTGGACCATAAAGAAAATTGAGTACTGAAGAACTGATGCTTTTGAACTGTGGTGTTAGAGAAGACTTTTGAGAGTTCCGTGGACAGCCGGGAGATCAGGTCAGTCAATCCTAAAGGAAATCGGTCCTGAATATTCACTGGAAGGACTGATGCCGAAGCTGAAGCTACTTTGGCCACCTGATGCAAAGAGCAGACTTGTTGGAAAAGACCCTGATGCTGGGGAAGACTGAAGGCAGGAGGAGAAGGGGATGACAGAGGATGAGATGGTTGGATGGCATCACTGACTCAATGGATGTGAGTTTAAGCAAACTGAGGGAGATGGTAAAGGACAGGGAAGCCTGGCGTGCTGCAGTCCGTAGAGTCACGAGTCGAACACTACTGAGCGACTGAACAATATGTGTGCAAGTGAAAGGTATGAAAACAGTATTACAAAGGCAGGGATGTGGAAAGGAAGACTCACCACTGCAGGTGCAAGGTTTGAACACTGAGTGAAGAGGTGCAATGTTATTTGAAAGTTAAAGATACAAAAGAACGTAATGTTAGGATCAAACAGGCACCATGATAGGCTTCAGGGGGCCAAGGTAGGCCTACGTCTCCTTCACAGAGGGGCTGAGTTATTGCCAAGGAGGAGCTGAGATCATCCTCTGCCAGAGCCAGGGCTCGATCAATCAGTGTACTCCCTGTAGCCTGGTTCAAGCTTATCAGGACGAGGATGAATACCCCCTGAGAAAGCCGGCGCGGGGAAAATCTAGCCAATTAGTAGATGCTAAGAAACGCTTGCAACCAATCCGCCCCTGCCAACTCCCTGTCTTTGTCTTAACCCTATAAATACTGCTGTAATTCAGGGCCCAGGGCCCTTGTTGCACTCCACTGCGTTGGATGAAACTTGGGCCCTGGCTCGAGCTAGCAATAAATTCCCTTTTTGCGTTTGCATTGCTGTGGATGTCTTGTTCTCTCAGTTCTGGGGATTGGGACCTTGGGCATAACAGTAACACTAGTAACAATACCATGCCCACAAATAACAAAGTATGAGAGCACAACTAATAAGCCAGTGAAGTGAAGTGAAGTGAAGTCGCTCAGTCGTGTCCATCTCTTTGAGACACCATGGACGGTAGCCTACCAGGCTCCGAGATCCATGGGATTTTCCAGGTAAGAATACTGGAGTGGGCTGCCATTTCCTTCTCCAGCCAGTAGAGGCAAGCAAATGGAATTCTAAATAGTATTCAGTTTAAAACAAATGTTATGTCTATTTCACCAAAATTTTAAAAAATATCCGAAGCTCAGCTGATCAAATAAGGGAGAGAAAAAAAAAGAAAAAGTAATAAGATGATAGATTTAAACTGGACCATATCCTAAATTGAGCGAAACATTCCAGTTAGAAGTCAGATATTGTCAAAGTGGATCAAGAAACAGAACCTGAATTCATATTTCTATAAAAAACCCATTTAAAATATAATGATACAGATGGAGCAAATGTAAAGAAATAGAAAAAGATAGAGCGTGCACGTCTGAGGCATGAGACTAGCTGGAGCAGCCGTGTGAATACAGACAGACTAGCCTTCAGAACAAGGACCATCACCAGGCGTAAAGAGGACATTCCAGACTTCCCGGTGGTGCAGCGGATAAGAATCTGCCTGCCGACGCAGGCAACGTAAATTCAATCCCTAGTCTTGAAAGACTCCGCATGCCACAGAGCAGCTAAGCCCATATACCACAACGACTGAGGCCATGTGCACCCTAGAGCCTGTGCTTGGCAGCAAGAGAAGTCACTGCAATGAGAAGCCCATGCGGCAACGAAAAGCCAGCGCAGCCAAAACGTCAATAGACTGTTTAAAAAGTGCATCTCAAAATGATGATGAAAATTTCATCGTGAAGATACAACAATTCTAAATGTGTTCAGTTCAGTTCAGTCGCTCAGTCGTGTCCGACTCTTTGTGACCCCATAAATCGCAGCACGCCAGGCCTCCCTGTCCATCACCAACTCCCAGAGTTTACCCAAACTCATGTCCATCGAGTCAGTGATGCCATCCAGCCATCTCATCCTCTGTCTTCCCCTTCTCCTCCTGCCCCAACCCCTCCCAGCATCAGGGTCTTTTCCAACGAGTCAAATCTTCACATGAGGAGGCCAAAGTATTGGAGTTTCAGCTTCAGCCTCAGTCCTTCCAATGAACACCCTGGACTGATCTCCCTCAGAATGGACTGGTTGGATCTCCTTGCAGTCCAAGGGACTCTCAAGAGTCTTCTCCAACACCACAGTTCAAAAGCATCCATTCTTCACCGCTCAGCTTTCTTCACAGCCCAACTCTCACATCCACACATGACCACTGGAAAAACCATAGCCTTGACTAGACGGACCTTTGCTGGCAAAGTAATGTCTCTGCTTTTGAATATGCTCTCTAGGTTGGTCATAACTTTCCTTCTAAGGAGTAAGCGTCTTTTAATTTCATGGCTAAATGTGTACACACCTCATTATAGGGCTTCAAATGTACGAAAAGGGAAAACTGCTAGATCCAAAAGGAAACAGACAAATCAATAATTGTAGTTGGACATTTAAGTTGACAGAACAAGTAGAGAGAAAATTAGCAATAATATCACCTTTACTTGAGAACACAGAATCAACACACTTCCCTAACTTATGGTTTCAGACGCTCCGCCCAACAATTGCACCATCCAGTCTTTTCAAGTACACGTGGAACATTCACCCAGAGAGACCATCTGCCAGGCTATGAGTCACAGTACATGTAGTGATTCAAATTACGAAATGTCCATTCCTTTACCATAAAAGAATTAGACTAGAAGTCAATAGCAGAAAATTATGTAGAAACTCTCCTTAAAAAAAAGGAAATCTCCTAAATATTTGGAAATTAATCATGCATTTCTAAATAGCCCATGGGCTTCCCTGGTAGCTTGGTGGTAAGGAATCTGCCTGCAATGCAGGAGACGCAGGTGACTTGGGTTTGATCCCTGGATGGGAAAGAGCCCCTGAAAAGGAAATGGCAACTCGCTCCAATATTCTTGGGCTTCCCTTGTGACTCAGCTGGTAAAGAACCTGCCTGCAATGCGGGAGACCTGGGTTCAGTCCCTGGATTGGGAAGATCCTCTGGAGAAGGGAAGAGCTACCCACTCGAGCATTCTGGCCTGGAGAATTCCATGGACTGTATAGTCCATGGGGTCACAAAGAGTCGGACACAATTGATTGATTTTCACTTTCACTTTCTTGTATGCTTGCCTGAGACATCCGAGGGACCGAGAAGCCTGGCAGGCTACAGTTCATGACGTAGCAAAAGAGTTGGAGAAAACACACACACACACACAGGCACATGGGCCAAAGAAAATTCACAGAAAAAAATAGGAAATATCCTAAATAGAGTGAAAATGAAATCAGAGCATATCAAAATTTGTAGGAGGTAGCCTAATTAATGCCTAGAAGGAAATTTATAGTTTTCAAGACTTTTTTATAAGGAAAGAACAAAGGCCTCAAATAATTGATCTAAGTTTGCTAGACAAGAGACTAGAAACACAACAGTGAATTAAACTCAACCTAAGAAAAAATAACGACTGGTAGTGAGCACTTGCACGCATGCTCGTTCACCCAGTTGTGTTTGACTCTTTGCGACCCCGTGGACTGCAGCTCGCCAGGCTCCTCTGTCCATGGGATTTCTCAGGCAAGAATACTGGAGTGGGTTGTCATTTCCTCCTCCAGGGGATCTTATGGACCCAGGGATCAAACCTGCATCTCCTGAACTGCAGGCGGATTCTTTACCACTCGAGCCATCAGTGAACAGTGGTATCTTCATACAACAGAATGACACTCTTCAGGACAAAGTCTTCATCACCAGTACATACAACAGTGCGGCTCTCAGAATACCATGCAGAGGGAAAGAACCCTTACACACAGAAGTACCTGCTGCGCAGTTCTGTTTACATGAAGATCGAGAACTGGCGAACTAACTAGAGTGGAAAAAATCAGAACTGGGTTGCCTTCATGTTGGGAGAGGGCTGGGAAAGACCTTGAGGGAATGTTAATTTTTTTTTTTTTTAGATGTAAGGATTTTTAAAAGTTGCATTTTATTAAAATGTAGCTAATTTACAATGCTGTGTTAATTTCTACAGTATAGCAAAGTGATTCAGTTATACATATATGTACATTTCCCATATTCCTTTCCATATAGTTTATCACAGGATATTGAATATAGTTCCCTGTGCTGTACAGTGGAACCTTGTTGTAGATCCATTCTAAATATAATAGTTTACATCTGCTAATCCCAAACTCCCAATCTATCCCTTCCTCATCACTTTCTCCTTTGGCAACCATGGGTCTGGAATTTTCTCTATTTTGATAGAAGTTTGGGTTAGGCTTAAATTTGATATATTTTGCTGCTTATAAATTTTATCAAAAAAAAAAAACCCATAAACTAATACAGTAAGTCCCATACCTATGAGCCTTCATGCCGGGAGCCAGCGTGAGGAATCCCACCCGTGACAAGGTCATGCGGCAGAGATCTGATGTGCAAGGTCGAGTCAGATCTCAGGTTTTCCCCCTGGTATTTCCTGAGCATGTACCTCCCCCAAAAAATAAGAATATGCCTGCCTTATTGTATTGTACTTTTCCACTCTCCTGACACACTCTGGAAAAAGTCATCTCAAGGCTTTAGTCTTCTGCATTTGAAAGGGTGTTTCAATTCAAAAACCCCTCTGATGGCTTTCTAGCCTGCCTGCAGGACTCGTACAGCTGCACGTGTGATTGTTTGAGGCCTCCTGACCGCAGGAGGCACAGGAAGCTTAAAACATCCTAGGAATGTAGGGGCTTCCGAGGAGTCAAAATCATTAGAATAGGACTGATTAAAGGCTTCATTTGTTGAGCCAATACTTGCTGCCAAATTTTCACATCTTTTATTTGTAGATATAGTTGGTATATAGAAAAACAAGTAATAGACCTGGTATTAGCAACATTAGATCTTTGAGTGAAGTACTTTCTTTGTTATAACCCACTGCACCTTTGTTCTACAGGAATGTAACTTTATTTAGTACTTTGAGGGTGATGCAGAGTAAAGAAAAAACACTTCTAGGGAAAAGGAGTTTTCTGGTTGATAGACAATTATCCAGGAAGAGAGCCATAAAAATGTTAACAAGCCTCTTGGCCAGAAGATAATGTAAACCATCTGAGACCTTTTGTATACGGGAGGGTATGCAAAAAGAAAGCCTTGTCTCAATGAGGGTCAGGACTACTGCCCCTGCATAACTCTGCATATTCCATTATGTACAACTTGGGGTATATAAGCTGATTTTGAAAAGTAGTTTTTGTAGTCTTGCACCGATGCTGGGCTTCCCCATGTCGTTCTTTTCTCCCTTTTTTGGCTGAATTCCCATCTGGGGCGTGGAGGCTCACCATGTTTACTTACTTGTCCTGGCTTCTAAGATCCGTAAGAGAGAGCCTAAGGCGGGGCACTCTCCGATATTCAAACAGACGCCGGTGGCTTAACGTAGATGGTGCAATTTCCTTGTCTGGAACTTTATTGGCTTTCCACGTATACCAAGTTATTCAGCCTCATTTCTCCACTTAATTTTCCCACTATACTATTTCTTCTTAATCTAATCTTATATTAATAAAAAAAATAAGTTTTTTCCTCACCTATCCGTCTCCCCTTCGAATCACCCTGGATCCACCGGGGCTGGACCCCGGCACCTTCAAGTTGCAAACTTTCAAAGACATGAACATGCTTTCCCATCAGAGTCTGGCATGAGTAACACTGTAGCTTGCCCTTCATCTCCTATCTCCAATGATCCTTCAGTTCTACCATCTCCAATCTCCTTCCTCTAGTCAGTAACTCTTCTTGTCTGTTCACCCAAAACCAGCCCCTGTATGTCAGCTGTTGTACTGGACTACTGTACTTTTCAAAGTGCTCTCAGTTCAGTTCAGGCACTCAGTCATGTTCCACTCTTTGCGACCCCATGAACTGCATCACTAGACATGGAACAACAGACTGGTTCCAAATAGGAAAAGGAGTATGTCAAGACTGTACATTGTCACCCTGCTTATTTAACTTATATGCAGAGTACATCATAAGAAATGCTGGACTGGAAGAAACACAAGCTGGAATCAAGATTGCTGGGAGAAATATCAATAACCTCTGATATTCAGATGACACCACCCTTATGGCAGAAAGTGAAGAGGAACTAAAAAGCCTCTTGATGAAAGTGTAAGTGGAGAGTGAAAAAGTTGGCTTAAAGCTCAACATTCAGAAAATGAAGATCATGGCATCCGGTCCCATCGCTTCATGGGAAATAGATCGGGAAACAGTGGAAACAGTGTCAGACTTTATTTTGGGGGACTCCAAAATCACTGCAGATGGTGACTGCAGCCATGAAATTAAAAGACGCTTACTCCTTGGAAGAAAAGTTATGACCAACCTAGACAGCATATTCAAAAGCAGAGACATTACTTTGCCGATTAAGGTCTGTCTAGTCAAGGCTATGGTTTTTCCTGTGGTCATGTATGGATGTGAGAGTTGAACTGTGAAGAAGGCTGAGCGCAGAAGAACTGATGCTTTTGAACTGTGGT
This sequence comes from Capricornis sumatraensis, assembly GCF_032405125.1. Classification (NCBI taxonomy): domain Eukaryota; kingdom Metazoa; phylum Chordata; class Mammalia; order Artiodactyla; family Bovidae; genus Capricornis; species Capricornis sumatraensis. The sequence continues at coordinate 248,379,247 of NC_091069.1, read as the reverse complement.
GTTGGAGAAGACTCTTGAGAGTCCCTTGGACTGCAAGGAGATCCAACCAGTCCATTCTGAAGGAGATCAGCCCTGGGATTTCCTTGGAAGGAATGATGCTAAAGCTGAAACTCCAGTACTCTGGCCACCTCATGTGAAGAGTTGACTCATTGGAAAAGACCCTGATGCTGGGAGGGACTGGGGGCAAGAGGAGAAGGGGAAGACAGAGGATGAGATGGCTGGATGGCATCACTGACTTGATGGACGTGAGTCTGCGTGAACTCCGGGAGTTGGAGATGGACAGGGAGGCCTGGCGTGCTGTGATTCATGGGGTCGCAAAGAGTCGGACACAACTGAGCGACTGAACTGAACTGAACTGCAGCACGCCAGGCTTCCCTGTACTTCACCAACTCCCAGAGCTTGCTCAAACTCACATCCATCAAGCCAGGAATGCCATACCACCATCTCATCCTCTGTCATCCCCTTTTCCTCCTGTCTTCAATCTTTCCCTGCACCAGGGTCTTTTCCAATGAGTCAGCTCTTCACATCAGGTGGCTAAAGGATTGGAGCTTCAGTCCTTCCAATGAATATCCAGGACTGATTTCCTTTAGGATTGACTGGTTGGATCTCCTTGCAGTCCAAGGGACTCTCAAGAGTCTTCTCCAACACCACAGTTCTAAGGCATCAATTCTTCGGTGCTCAGCTTTCTTTATAGTCCAACTCTCAAAACCATACACGACTACTGGAAAAATCATAGCTTTGACTAGACGGACCTAATGCACTATACTCTAAGATTAACACTGTTTTCTTTATTTTTTGTGTTTTTTATAATTATCTGTGTGAAAAGTATTATAAACCTATTATAGTACAGTACTATAGTGCTTCCCAGGTGCCACTAGTGGTAAAGAACCTCCTGCCAATGCAGGAAACATAAGAGACATGAGTTTGACCCCTAAGTTGGGAAGTTCCCCTGGAGGAGGGCATGGCGACCCACTCCAGTATTCTTGCCTGGAGAATTTTACCATGAAAAGGAAAAAAGAGGAATGAGTTTTTCTCTTTTCCTTCCCTGAGAACAAAGAAGATAAATAGAACAATGAGCAGGCCTGAACATTCCTATTTTATTTATTTATTTTTTTTTTACTTTAACTGCTCTTAACTCTGCATGTTTGTAACTAAGTTTGTTTTTCTGCCCCCTAACTCTGCAGGAACTACTCGTCACATTTTTTTTCCTTTGATTCTAAGCTAAATACATTCCCTGTCTGGTATTTATCCTTACCACACCCTTCCCCTTGTAGTTACATATCAGAAAGAAGGAAAGAAGGCTGCAGAGCAACAGAACTGTCAGACTCAATCACTGGGTTACTGATGCCAGTTTATGACTGTCTTTGAAGCAATGCAAGAGGAAGAAATCAAGTTCCTACCATCTTTGTTCCTCATCACTGACTCCTGGCTGCAAGTCCTTGCCTTATATATGCCCCTAGACCCCTCATGGAAGAGGGGCACAGTTCTTGAAGGGCGAGCCTACTGTGTTTCTATCTCTGTTGGCTATCAAAGCCACCTTTTTATTTCCTTCAAACTCTGTCTTGTTTTTTTTCTTTTTTTTTTTTTGTATTTGGCTTCAGTGGGCAGAGAAGTCCAAGAGTTTGGCCAGTAGAAAGAATCCCATGGACAGAGAAGCCTGATCACAAAGAGTCAGACATAACTGAAGCCACTTAGCACAGGCACGGTGCTATCTTGTTGACTGTGTTAGTTGGATAGCTAGGCTAACGTTGTTGGACTTACGAACCTGCTCTCAGACCGGAACTTGTTCATATGTTGGGGACTTACTGTAATGAACTCTAATTAATGATATGCATACTGAATCATTTAAACCGTGAAATATGTTGCTATCTAAAATGTCAAGGTGATTCCAAAACAGTCTGGATTAACGGATGGAGGAATAGACAGATGTATGATAAAGCAATTATAGAAAAATATTAACTTTAGGATATAGGGCAAGGGTGGATAAACTTTTTTCTGTAGAGGGTCAAAGAGTAAATGCTTTAGACTTTAAATACTATCTGATCCATCCATTCAGCTCATTCACTGGTGCAAGAGATCCACCATAGAAATGCCTGAGCTTGTGTTTCCATACAGCTTTATTTAGGGATGCTGAAATTTCAATTTCACATGACTTTCATGTGTCACAAGATATTTTTCCTCTTTTGAGTGCTTTTTCACCATTTAAGAATATAAAGACAGCAAAAAATATTGTAATTATCCTCCAATTAAAATAGATAAACCAATTTTAAAAAAAGGAACATAAAGACAGGTATTTTTAGCTCACAGGTCCTACAAAAACCGGCAGTGGTGAGGTGGGGCCCACGGACCACAGGTGGCTGACCCCTGATCTAAGGGCTATATGAGTGTTCAATGCGTAATTCTTTCAATTTTTCTGTGTGTTTGGAACTTTTTCATAGTAAAATATTGGGCAAAATACCAAAAAAGGGTAAAAAATTAACCACAGCAGGTATTTTCTTAAGTCGGCTATTAGCACTATGATCCTATGTGTATGTCAGGGTATCTCCTGTAATTCTTACTCTGTACATGTTGAAACCTGTCCTGTGTGTTCATGCCTGGGACTTGTTGGTTGTGAACCGCATTCTTCATTCATCAAAAGAGCCCTTCTTGGTCTTGCTCAATGCTTTTCTACTTAAACCCATCTGGCCCCACATAACCTACCTGTCTTCACACCTATCTTCTGGGTTAGAAGTGCCCCCTGGATAAGGCACAGAATTGCATTTTTAATTGTTGAGCTTATTCCACTTCTAAAAGACCTACAAGACCTTTTAGAACCAACACCCCAAAAAAGATGTCCTTTTCATTATAGGGGACTGGAATGCAAAAGTAGGAAGTCAAGAAACACCTGGAGTAACAGGCAAATTTGGCCTTGGAGTACAGAATGAAGCAGGGCAAAGGCTAATAGAGTTTTGCCAAGAGAACGCACTGGTCATAGCAAACACCCTCTTTCAACAACACAAGAGAAGACTCTACACATGGACATCACCAGATGGTCAACATCGAAATCAATAGATTATATTCTTTGCAGCCAAAGGTGGAAAAGCTCTATAGAGTCAGCAAAAAAAAGACCAGGAACTGACTGTGGCTCAGATCATGAACTCCTTATTGCCAAATTCAGACTGAAATTGAAGAAAGTAGGGAAAACCACTAGGCCATTCAGGTATGACCTAAATCAAATCCTTATGATTATACAGTGGAAGGGAGAAATAGATTAAGGGACTAGATCTGACAGACAGAGTGTCTGATGAACTATGGATGGAGGTTCATGACGTTATACAGGAGACAGGGATCAAGACCATCCCCAAGAAAAAGAAATGCAAAAAAGCAAAATGGCTCTCTGAGGAGGCCTTACAAATAGCTGTGAAAAGAAGAGAAGTGAAAAGCAAAGGAGAAAAGGAAAGATATACCCATTTGAACTCAGAATTCCAAAGAATAGCAAGGAGAGATAAGAAAGCCTTCCTCAGTGATCAGTGCAAAGAAATAGAGGAAAACAATAAAATGGGAAAGACTAGAGATCTCTTCAAGAAAATTAGAGATACCAAAGGAACATTTCATGCAAAGATGGGCTCGATAAAGGACAGAAATGGTAGGGACCTAACAGAAGCAGAAGATATTAAGCAGAGGTGGCAAGAATACACAGAGGAACAGTACAAAAGGGATCTTCATGACCCAGATAATCATGATGGTGTGATCACTCACCTAGAGCCAGACAACCTGGAATGGGAAGTCAAGTGGGCCTTAGGAAACATCACTACGAACAAAGCTAGTGGAGGTGATGGAATTCCAGTGGAGCTATTTCAAATCCTGGAAGATGATGTTGTCAAAGTGCTGCACTCAATATGCCAGCAAATTTGGAAAACTCATCAGTGGCCACAGGACTGGAAAAGGTCAGTTTTCATTCCAATCCCAAAGAAAGGCAATGCCAAAGAATGCTCAAACTGCTGCACAATTGCACTCATCTCACGCACTAGTAAAGTAATGCTCAAAATTCTCCAAGTCAGGCTTCAACAATGTGTGAACCGTGAACTCTCTGATGTTCAAGCTGGTTTTAGAAAAGGCAGAGGAACCAGAGATCAAACTGCCAACATCCACTGGATCATAGAAAAAGCAAGAGAGTTCCAGGAAAACATCTATTTCTGCTTTATTGACTATGCCAAAGCCTTTGACTGTGTGGATCACAATCAACTGTGGAAAATTCTGAAAGAGATGGAAATACCAGACCACCTGACCTGCCTATTGAGAAATCTGTATGCAGGCCAGGAAGCAACAGTTAGAACTGGACAGGGAACAACAGACTGGTTCCAAATAGGAAAAGGAGTACGTCAAGGCTGTATACTGTCACCCTGCTTATTTAACTTCTATGCAGAGTACATCATGAGAAACGCTGGACTGGAAGAAACACAAGCTGGAATCAAGATTGCCGGGAGAAATATCAATCACCTCAGATATCCAGATGACACCACCCTTATGGCAGAAAGTAAAGAAGAACTAATGAGCCCCTTGATGAAAGTGAAAGAGGAGAGTGAAAAAGTTAGCTTAAAGCTCAATATTCAGAAAACTAAGATCATGGCATCTGGTTCCATCACTTCACGGGAAATAGATGGGGAAGCACTGGAAACAGTGGCAAACTTTTTTGGGGGGGCTCAAAAAAATGCAGTTGGTGATTGCAACCATGAAATTAAAAGATGCTTACTCCTTGGAAGAAAAGTTGTGACTAGCCTAGATAGCATATTAAAAAGCAAACATTACTATGCCAACAAAGATCCATCTAGTCAAGGCTATGGTTTTTCCAGTGGTCATGTATGGATGTGAGAGTTGGACTATAAAGAAAGCTGAGTGCCAAAGAATGGATGCTTTTGAACTGTGGTGTTGGAGAAGACTCGTGAGAGTCCCTTGGACTGCAAGTAGATCCAACCAGTCCATCCTAAAGGAAATCAGTCCTGGGTGTTCATTGGAAGGAATGATGCTAAAGCTGAAACTCCAGTACTTTGGCCCCCTGATGCGAAGAACTGACTCATTGGAAAAGACCCTGATGCTGGGAAAGATTGAAGACGAGAGAAGGGAACGACAGAGGATGAGATTGGTTGGATGGCATTACTGACTCAATGGACATGAGTTTGAGTAAACTCCAGGAATTGGTGTTGAACAGGGAGGCCTGGCATGCTGCAGTCCAGGGGGTCGCAGAGTAGGGCACGACTGAATGACTGAACTGAACTGATTCCACTTGTGTTTAATGACCCAAGGTGTGTGTGATCATCCTCTTGAACTTGTGTAGGGTATGCTTCCTGTTTATATAAGAAGACGGGACACCCACACACAGACTCCTCGCAGTGTGAACTGCTAGGCAATTCCTCATTGATTCAGCCCCACATACTCAGCTTCTCAGAACCAAAGCAGGTTTGGGGACTGCCCCCCATCAGCCCCTCCATCTAGCCCAGCCTCCTGAACCCACCCACCTCAGCTCAAGGCCACTTGCAGGGTGCCACCTTCGGGGAGCTCCCCCTCCTCGCTGCCCCTCCCCTTTCGCCCCACCCCTCCTTGCTTCCCCCCTCCCATCTCCTCTTCCCTCTCCTCTCTGTGCCCACCCTGCCCCTCCCCACATCTCTTCTTCCTACCCTGTTCCCTTTTCACAGGAGTCTCCTGAGTCTTTATTTTCTCATCTGAAAAGCAAATGAGAAAAATAGAAACTTCCTCCTGAGACCTTGGTGTGAGGAGATTAGGACCACAAGTATTTTGAAAACTGAAAGGGGCTACGTTTGGTACTGTTTATACAAATAGGAGCAGCCTTGTGAGCAGGGTCGCAGGTAAACTGATGTGTCCCGGCCACTGGGGGTGGCCACAAGCATGCACCTTTGTGTGTGTGCGTGTGTACATGTGTGTGTGAGCGTGTAACCTGCTGAATAAGCAAACAAGTCGGTTAACATTTGCCTGTGAGCTGCTGCTACCTCAAGCCCATCACATCTGATTGGAAGTGATTCTAACTATGTTTGCAGTCATGGTGAAACCTGGCTCTGTTCCCTGTCGGAGCTTCTCGGAACATCCTTCTTGCCACTGCTTATCATCCTGAGTTTAGCTTCTTTGCACCATAAGAGAATGTATTCATATCCCTTGTGGCCACAGGCACTCGGCCATACCCTGAGATGTACGAGGGCATCTCAGGGAATCCTGCAGCCAGCAGCGCTGGAGCCATCCGCCTGGAGGCCTGTCCTTCTGCCGTCTCCTTGTCTGCATGTCTCCCATCTCTCCCTGCTGTCTACCCCAGGTCAGCAGGCCTTCCTGGAGGAAAGCTGCTTCCCCACCACTTCACAAGTCCAGAAAGAGGCCGCATGTCCTGCTCTTAATTGGTTCCCTGACTCACCACCTGCCTCGATGCCCAATGGCATTTCACAGCTGCTTCCTGACAGGACAGACAGACAGCATGAAGGCCCACAGCTGGGAGGGGCCTCAGGGACCCAGTGGTCCTGCCCTCCCACCCCGCCCTTCCCAGGTGGGTGTGTCCCCCTGGGGATCAGGTAGGGACAGTAGAGGAGCCCCCCAGTGAGTGACGAGCACAGAGGATGTTGCGGGCCCACAGTTCAAGCCAGGCCAGGGACTTGCAAATGGCACCCCGTGTTTGAATATCACGGTCAGAGAGTACTCCGTGGTATTTTGTTCCAGCCTGTGTCTGGGAGGCCATCGTGGTGCTGACGTTCATCAGGGACAAACGTTCAGTATTCCATCTGCAACATGAGTGATCCTGAGAGTCGTCCACGTGGACCTGCACATAAAGAAGGCCCCAGGCCAGCAGGCAGGGTGCCCGCCAGCACAGCCAAGGCACACCGCCCGACTTGGCACCTCTCCTGGGATTCCATGTGGTCTCTCCCCCACCTCCACCCATCACCCTGCCCATCAGTAACTACACAAACATGTGAGGCAGGTGAGGCCTGCAGCCTTCATCAGCGCCTCCACCATGTGCCTGGTGGGGGTGGGCAAGTAGGGAGGTGGGGCAGTGGGGAGAGCCCCCCACCCAGACAGTCCCCCTGCCTCCCCGTCTCACCAGGGCCTCTGGGAGCAGTTTCCTCATTAACCACCTCACTTTTGCTCCTGCTGATCCTCTGAGCACATCCGACCCAGGATCTCAGCCCCCAGGATCCCCCAAGAGGCCACTAATCCGGTCTAGACCCCCAACAGATCCCTAGATCCCTAGATCCCCAACCCCTGCGGGTTTGCATCCAGAAGCCCTTTGTCGGGGATGTTAGGTGTGGAGGCGGAAAAGGGAGGGGCTCCGTCCAAACTCAAGGGGATGGAGTAGGGGGCCATTCTCTCATCCCCTTGACATGCCCTGGAGAGCCTCATAAGCTAGGAACTGGCTCCCTCCACAGCTGTCAATAGCAGGGCTTCCTCCTGGGTCCTCGGAGAGACTCAAAGGCCTTGCCCATTGAAAACAGTCCCAGCTCCTTCCAGGGATGTTTGTCGAGCACCAGCTATGTTGGGGTGGTTTTGGGCTCTGCACAGCCAGGGCCGGTGGCAGAGAGAGAAGTGGCTGGGTTCCGAGTCGGGGGTAGAAGGTGGGGGGCACTGTGAGCTGAGATGGGAGAGGCCAGGGGTGGGGGGCAGTAAGCACCCAGGATGGGCACTCCACCCCACCCAGGGCCAGGAAGTTGGCTCCGGCGTGGTACCTGCAGGGCCAGCTGGACAATGGGACAGGCAGAGTGGGAAGGGGTCATGCCACACTGAGGATTCTGGAAAGTGTAAGAGGTTCAGAGGACAAGGGCACGAAGCAGCGGGACTGGCAGGAGAGTCTGTGGGGGGGAGGAGTAGGTGGGGATGTGCTGGTAAGTGATTAACAACCAGCTGTCTGCAGAGAGAAGCATGGGCCAGCATACAGATGTCAGTTTAGTCTCCATTTTCCTGAGATTAAGAAAGTACAGTATGCCGTTTACACATAATAACAAAAGAGAAAGTACTTTTTGTTATGAAGTCCCTGTGGCCATGATTCACTCAGAATGTTTTGGTTGATTTTTGCCTTTTTTTTTTTTTTCTAATAACTTTATTTTGACCACAGGGCATTTAGAACTTTCCCGATCAGGGATCAAATCCCTGCCCCCTGCATTGGAAGCATGGTGTCCCAACCACTGGACCAGCAGGGGAGTCCTCATTTCTTGTCAAAATCTTGCATCTGTAGCCAATTTGGAGTTGCAGTTCAGCTCTGATGGGACAATTTTCTACGCTATTCACAATGTAATAGTCACAAGCACGACCTACCTTTAGGTCAATCTGCATTACTAATCTTTTCTCCAGCACTTTCTAAAGATTAAACCATCAACGCAAAATATATCAAGCCTGATCTGTAGCCTCTGCTGAATTCTGGGATGTAAACACTGCCCCCGTGGCCAGTTTCAAGCTGCTGCCATGATGTCCCTGAAGACAGAGTCAAGAGCGTTGTGCAGGAGTGAGGGGCTGCGGGGAACCGGGGAATAGCTAGGACTTCTGCCCCTCAGAGGCAACAGAGGTCAATAACCAGAAAGGCAGAGATGACAGCAACCTGCAGTAAAAGGATGAGGAAGTGATGAGCCTTTTTCCTTTAAACTTTTTATTTTATAGTGGGGTACAGCCAATTATCAAGGTTGTGATAGTTTCAGATGGACAGCAAAGGGACTCAGCCACACAAACACATGTAGCCATTCTCTCCCAAACTCCCCTCCCATCCAGGCTGCCCTAGTACACTGAGCAGAGTTCCCTGTGCTAGACAGTAGGTCCTTGTTGGTTATCCATTTTAAACCTAGCAGTGTGTACACGTCCATCTCAAATTCCCTAACTATCCCTTCCCTGTCCCCCACCCCCACCCCAGACAGACAAATTCATTCTCTAAGTCTGTGGGTTTCTTTCTGTCCAATTGCATCATTTCTTTTTCGAGTCCACATATAGGGGATGTCATACAATGTTACTCCTCTGTCTGACTTGAGGAAGTGATGAGCTTTGAGCATTTGTTTCCTCTGTTTTTTAATATATTTCATTGTGCATTTATATCTCCTTCTAATAACAACTGTTTCGTAACACTCAGCTCTCAAAAGCTAATCTGCAGGTAGAGACTGGACCTTGGAGGGGGCGGTCAGTCCAAGCGACAGAGGGGAAGGTGACCGTGGAGACATAGATCCCGCCATGCCTCTCCAGGTCCCCATCCTGGAATTCGCGAATGTATTATTTTACACGCATGAAGGATTAAGGGGAGCAGATGGAACTGAAGTTGGTAATCAGCAGGCCTTAAAATAGGGAGCTTATTCTGGATTATCAGGGTGGACCCAGAATAATCAACCAGATCTGAAAACCTGGCAGAGGGAGGCGGCAGAGAGACTCAGAGTGATGGGACATGAGGAGGCCATGACCTACCATCCTGCCCCTGCAGATGGAGGAAGAGCCACAAGCCAAGAACTGAGGCACCCCTTGAGTTGCAAAGATGAATCTTCCCCTGGAGTGTCCCAGAAGGGCCAGCCTGCCCACACCCTGATTTGAGCCCAGTGAGACTCACGTCAGAGATTTAAGCCCTGACATGTATGATGATCGATTTGTGTAGTTTTAAACCGCCAAGTTTGTGCTGGTGTGTTTCAGCCACAGGACAGGAGTGTACCACCTTCCATATTTCTAGCTCCTGTTCTCTGAGTCCTGTGAACAGCCCAGCGAGGGAGCAGCTGGGGGTCTGTGCTGACCCACCAGGGCCTTGGGCGGGACTTAGCTCCTGAAAGAATACCCGGAAGAGCCGCCTTGATCTTGGTGGGTTGTTATGAGGACTAAAGAAGATCACAAGTGCAGAGGTTTTAGTGCCTGGTGAAGCTCTGAGTGCCCATGGGCCACGATTATCTTCGCATCTGCAGAAACTGGAGGCAGGAAGGGGCCAGTCCTTATGAAGCCAGTTTCTCTGGGAGGCTGGGTCCAGAGTCAGCCACAAATGGAAGCCAGACCTCCAGCTGGCGTTGTTTCCCACAGCTGTGGCTGCAGCAGCTCCCCAATCCTGACCGCAGCGTGGCCCCTGGCCAGCGAGGCCGCTGATGTGTTTGCCTGCCTTTGTCCTTTAATGTCTTGGGCAAAAGCCATCTCTGGGCGACACGTCCTTCAAAAGGATCAACAAAGCAGAAAATGCCCCTTTTCTCTGCCACAGCTGGACGGGTCGGGGTGGTTGGGGAGGGGGAGTGTCAGCCCCTCCCCCCAGCCTCTGGAGCCCACATCCCGGATGCCCAGGGCTCACATGGAGGTGCCCACCTCCAGTCCTGCGTGTGGTCTCACCTGAGAGCAGGTGTTGGAGGCAGAGCAGGTATAAGCGCGGGCAGAGGCCAGGATGTGGGTCAGCAGACTGCACTATCTCAGAAGCACCTGCTGAGAGAATGAGGGATAAAGACCAGAAACCAGGACAACCGGCTCCTGTTTGCAAGGTTCCTCCCACCTGCCAGAGGAGACTGTCTAGATCGGGCCGAGTCAGAGTCCCTCTGAATTCAAAGATACAGGCCAAGGTGGACGTGGACAGGAAGGGACAGACTGAGAGTTTGCGGCTGGGAGGTGCAAACTGTTCCATATAGGATGGATAAGCAGCAAGGCCCCTCTGTAATGCACAGGGGATGAGCGCTTAGTCGTGTCTGACTCTTTGCTACCCACGTGGACTGCAGCCCACCAGGCTCCTCTGTCCCTGGGCTTTCCCAGGCAAGAATCCTGGAATGGGTTGCCATTTCCTCCTCCAGGGGATCTTCCCGACCCAGGGATCAAGCCTGCGTCTCTTGCATTGGCAGGTAGTTCTTCACCGCTGTGTCACTTGGGAAGCCTGTAACACGAAAGGAACTGTATCCAATTTCCTGGGATAAACCATAATGGAAAAGAATATTCAAAAAAGAAGGTCTATATGTAAAACTGAGACCCTGCTCTGGGTCTCCATGTACTGCCGGACTCTTCCCCAGGGAGCCCCGCACAGGTGCCGCCAGTGTGCCACCCCAGACCCACTCTCAGGAAAGGCTTCCTGCCACGTGCCCGCTGGCCCACCTCCAGCACAGCCAGGCTTCCTGCCATGCGCTCTGGTTCAAGTTCACACTCCCCCTGGTGCCTGTACGAGGGCTTCACAGTGGGAGGGGCTGCCAGTGCCCCCACCGGCCCCAAGGACCACCAAGGGTCGCTGATGGTGAGCACCCGGCAGGCTGGCCCTCCCTCAGCTTGGCCGCCGTGGCCACAGCACATATGAGGTCATAGAACTTTCTGGATTGCACTGGAAGGGGAGGGCAAGGCTACAGGAAGGAGGTGTGGGGTCCTATCTGCATTTCCCAAATATTCTGAGATCATTTTCACACAACATTTCTTCTAAGGCTGCCAACCCCAGCTAAGCTCATGCCAAGAATGCACGCATGCCCAGACCTGAACACTCAGACCAGATGCTGGCCGTTCCCAGGCCCCTGTCTCCTCCCAGGATCACAGTCCTTGCTTCCTGGGGGTGTGCTCCCTGCTGGCCCTCTGTCATGTTCCCTGTCCCCTGCCTTCTCTGCCCCACGTTGCCTCCATCTCCTGTTACAGGGTGGAGAGACCTCAACATCACACCTTAGCATAGATGTGGCACCCAAACTCAGAGTCACCCTGCAGGGCTGTCCTCTCGCCTTACCTGGCATGGATGTGATGAGCTAGTTGTAACTTGTACCAGGTGGTTATATTCAGGGCTCCACAATCTGTGGAGAACTTGTCGACGATTTGGGGGTAATTTTCCACTGAAAATTCTGCATGCTAATTATATATATTTTTTTCTCTGTGTCTTAGTCCCTTGGGGTTTGGTTGTTGTTTCTCATTCTCCCTCTCTTTTTTCTTTAATCACAAAATCCACAGAGAGAAGGCTGGAGTTAGCTGGTCAGCTTTGCAATACTTGGGCTTCCTGGCAACAACTTGGTGAAAAAGACACCCAACAGCATTGGGCCACCGGGAAGGAAGCCTGGCTGTGCCGTGTGCAGGACTCTGGCCCCAGGTAGACAGGTCTTCTGCCTGGGGAACTCCTGCCTGTGGCCTCAGGGGACTGGCCCGGGGCTTCAAAGGTTGTGAAACTGGACAGACGCTCTGCAGGAGGATGGAAAATACTGTGAAGATCTTCAATCTGATTGATTCCACCTGGAATCAAACCCCAGGATAACCATTAAACCTTGAGTCCGCCTGCTGTGGTTTCTACCCTGGGCTGAAACACCCCAGTCCCCATGATTACCAGCATGTGTATTTCACTGAGATGATGGCAATTTCAACAACGTTCTAAAACATATTTATAAACACTTGGAGAGATGTGTAAAATACAGTGCTGCCCAAAATGACAGAGGGAATGTCTTCCCCTGGGTACTCTGATCACCCCATCCCCCTAGTGCTGGCTGTTACACATGGCCAGGTCTGGGGCTTTGAGCTGAGGCTGCCCCCACCCTCTTAGCCCAGCTCTGCCTGGGTCATGGGGTGACCTCTCTGCTCTGTAAGGAAATCAGAGCTGGGGCAGAGAGGGGCCAGTCTCCTGGCAGCCTGGGCATCTCTTTAGCCAGATTCGGCTCTCAGAGGGGCCCTCGATGACTTCTGACAGCCATCCCCTTCTGCACCCACCCCCCCACCGCCCCTGTGCAGGAGAGGCTCAGTGGGTCTAGGGTGTTGAATCCCACACATTCCAGTTCCAGCAGGGTCCTAGGAATGTCCATAGTCAAAGCTATGGTTTTCCCAGCAGTTATGTATGGATTTGAGAGTTGGACCACAAAGAAAGCTGAGTGCCAAAGAATTGATGCTTTTGAACTGTGGTGTTGGAGAAGACTCTTGAGAGTCCCTTGGACTGCAAGGAGATCCAACCAGTCAATCCTAAAGGAAATCAACCCTGAATATTCATTGGAGGGACTGATGCTGAAGCTGAAGTTCCAATACTTCGGCCACCTGATGTGAACTGACTCTTTGGAAAAGACCCCAATGCTGAGAAAGATTGAAGGCAGGAGAAGGGGACGACAGAGGATGAGATGGTTGGATGGCATCATCGACTTAATGGACATGAGTTTGAGCAAGTTCAGGGAGCTGGTGATGGACAGGGAAGCCAGGCATGCTGCAGTCTGTGGGGTTGCAAAGAGTTGGATGTGACTGAGCGACTGAACTGAACTAAACTGAGGAATGTCCACCTGATGAGGCTTTGTGTGCACCCAGGGACCCAGGCCCTGCTTGGTATTCCTGCTTATGCTGTGAGTGATGACGGAGCTGTGGGCTGAGGACCTCAGTCTGGCCTGGCGGGGGAAGGGGCTGGGGTCTGAGTAGTTCAGGTCACCAGTGTAGCTGCCCTATGCCTATACAACTGACCAGTAAAACTCTGGACACAGAGGCCTGTGAGCTGCCCTGGTTGGCAGTGACCCACATGGGTCATCACATGCCATTGTCAGAGCTTAGCATCGTCCACAAGACAGGACCTCATGAGCTCAGCCTGCTCTCCCCTGGGCTCCTCTCGTGTGTCCTCTCTCTTGCTGATCCTCATCTGCATCCTCTCACTGTAATACCGGCTTCCCTGGTGACTCAGATGCTGAAGAATCTGCCTGCAATGCGGGAGACCTGGGTTCAGTCCCTGGGTCAGGAATATCCCCTGGAGAAGGGAATGGCTACAGCCATGAAATTAAGACACTAACTCCAAGGAAAGTTATGACCACCTAGATAGCATATTAAAAAGCAGAGATATTACTTTGTCAACAAAGGTCCGTCTAGTCAAGGGGCTATAGTTTTTCCAGTGATCATGTATGGATGTGAGAGTTGGCCTATAAAGAAAGCTGAGCGCAGAAGAATTGATGCTTTTGAACTGTGGTATTGACTCTTGAGAGTCCCTTGGACTGCAAAGAGATCCAGCCAGTCCATCCTAAAGGAGATCAATCCTGAGTGTTCATTGGTAGGACTGATGTTGAAGCTGAAACTCCAATCCTTTGGCTACCTGATGCAAAGAGCTGACTCATTTGAAAAGACCCTGATGCTGGGAAAGATTGAGGGCAGGAGGAGAAGGGGACAACAGAGGATGAGATGGTTGGATGGTATCACCGACTCAATAGACATGGGTTTGGGTGGACTCCGGGAGTTGGTGATGGACAGGGAGGCCTGGTGAGCTAAGGTTCATGGGGTCACAAAGAGTCAAACATGACTGAGCGACTGAACTGAACCCACTCCAGTATTCTTGACCAGAGAATTCCACAGACAGAGGAGCCAGGCCAGCTACAGTCCATGGGGTGATAAACTGTAACTTCTGTGCCTTGAGTCTCTCTAGAGGGTCATCAAACTGAAAGGTGGTCTTGGGAACTCCGGTACACCCTTCTCTGCAACAATGTCCCTGACTGGTTGTGCTGTGCTTAGTCACTCAGTTGTGTCCAGCTCTTTGTGACCCTATGGGCTGTAGCCTGCCAGGCTCCTCTGTCCATGGGATTGTCCAAGCAAGAATACTGGAGCAGGTTGCCATGCCCTCCTCCAGGGAATCTTCCCAACCCAGGGATTGAACCCAGGTTTCCCGCATTGCAGACAGATTTCTTTACCGTAGACTGAGCTACCAGGGAATCCCAAGAATACTGGAGTGGGTGGCCTATCCCTTCTCCAGGAGATCTTCCCAACCCAGGAATCAAACCGGGGTCTCCTGCATTGCAGGTGGATTCTTTACCAGCTGAGCTACAAGGGAAGCCCATCCCTGACTGGAGCCTCCATCAAAACAAGATCAAGACGGTTCCTGCCCTTTATGGGGCCTTCTCACATTCTCATGACAGGAGGAGGGGTGGGCAGTTATGAAGGGGAGGAAAATGACATCACCTCCTTCAGTGCTTCTAAGACTTGAGATCCAGCTGACGTGGCCCAGCCCTCATCTGCAGCACGAAGCCCGGGAGAAGGCACTGGGCCTCTCTTCACGGGTTCTAGGACAGTCAGAACAGCGCGGTGCCCATCCTGATTACAATCGGGGTCTTGCTCCCAAGCTGGGGCTCCTACACTGAAGCCACGCACGGTGGTCAGCCACTCGGAAGCCTGGCCCCACCACCACCCCGGGCCTCAGGCAAGTTCCTTCCTCCCTCTGGGTTCAGTTTCCCCACCTGAAGAATGTGGAGCTGGGTTCCTGCCTCAAAGGGTGGATGAAACTGTAAGATCTGTGTGAAACCTGAGGTCCTGTCAGTGTGAGCACTGGAAAGAGTGCCCATGCCCAAGTCAGAGGCAGAGTCCCAGCCTGGAACTCTGATCAGAGGGTCTGGCAGCCGTCACCCCCCTGCCAGTTTACTCAGCCACAGAGAGCTGAATCTGGTCACTGATGGGGCCTCTGGGAGATGACTGAAGACTAGTCAGAGGGGCGGATGGGAAATGATCTGGGGGAACTCAAGGGCTCAGCCCGGGAGACAGACGCCTGGGAGACACTTCAGCAGGCATCAGGGTGACTCTCACCAGAGGTCTCATCAGTGGCCTGATAGACGCATCTGGAATGTCATAGTCCCTGGTCTCAAGTCCAGACCCAATCCTCTCCCACTGTGACAAGATAACTTGCTTAGAGTGGTAAAATCGTTTCTGAAGTGGAGAAGCCTCTTTTAACTCTAGGGAAGTTTAGAATCACAGGCAGATGATAAAATAAATCAAACCCATTGTATTAATTCTTTCCTGTTACGTTCAGGAAGAGTCTGTATATTTGCTTTAAAATCTACAATATTTAAGAGAATGAGGCACGTTAGAAGCTCCCACAACACAGATTTTTTTTTTCTCTAGTTTATCCCATAAGTGAAAGAAAGTGAAGTCGTTCAGTCGTGTCTGACTCTTTGCGACCCCATGGACTGTAGCCTACCAGGCTCCTCCCTCCATGGGACTCTCCAGGCAAGAGTACTGGAGTGGGTTGCCATTTCCTTCTCCAGGGGATCTTCCCAACCCAGAGATCAAACCTGGGTCTCCTGCTTTCCAGGCAGACACTTTAACCTCTGAGCCACCAGGGAAGCCCACTTTATCCCATAGAATAGCTAAAAACTGGCTTACAGTAAGCCAGTTTTTAGTTTATCCTATAGAATAGCTAAAAACTGGCTTACTGTTCAACATTAAAAAAAGATCATGGCATCCAGTCCCATCACTTCATGGCAAATAGATGAGGAAGAAATGGAAATAGTGAGAGACTTTATTTCCTTGGACTCCAAAATCACTATGGACAGTGACTGCAGCCATGAAATTAAAAGACGCTTGCTCCTTGAAAGAAAAGCTATAACAAACCTAAACAGTGTGAAAAAGCAGAGAGATCATTTTGCCAACAAAGGTCTGTATAGTCAAAGCTATGGTTTTTCCAGTAGTCATGTATGGAGAGTTGAACCATAAGAAAGGCTGAGCACCAAAGAATTGATGCTTTTGAACTGTGCTGTTGGAGAAGACTTTTGAGAGTCTCTTGGACTGCAAGGAGATCCAACCCGTCCATCCTAAAGGAAATCAACTCTGAATATTCATTGGAAGGACTCATGCTGAAGCTTCAATATTCTGGCCACCTGATGTGAAGAGCCAACTCATTAGAAAAACATGTGATGCTGGGAAAGACTGAGGGCAAGTGAAGGGGACGACAGAGGATGGGATGGTTGGATGGCATCACCGACTCAACGGACAAGAGTTTGAGCAAACTCCCGAAGATGGTGAAGGATAGGGAAGCCTGCTGTGCTGCAGTCCATGGGCTTGCAGAGTCGGACACAGCTGAGCTACTGAACAACAAGGAATAGAAGAGCCGAGTCTAGTTTAAAATGCCCTGCTCCAGAAGGGGGTTCAGGATGGCAAACACAAGTACGCCCGGGGTGGATTCACGTCGATGTATGGCAAAACCAACACAACATTGTAAAAAAATAAAAATAAAAAATAAAGGAATGTAGAAAGAAAAAATTTAAAAAAATAAAATGCCCTGCTCCTTATAGGCTTGTACATTCAAGTTGAAAGGCATAAGAGAAACGGACTTGATATGTAAAGAGAATCCGTATGTGCCTCAGACCCTGAGACCAAGCGTCCAGGCTTGGTCTGTTTTCAGCAGCCTCACTGGAGATTTTTAAAGCACATGGGTCATACAGCTGAAGCTCCTTAGAAGGAAAATCAAAGAAATCAAATTTGTAAATACAGTTTTAAATGCCCAAGGGAATTTAGTTAACAGGATTGGTCACGATAGTTCCTGTCACTTTTCATCAGACTCCAAGGTCCCCTTCAAAGTGACTGGTAGAAGTCCCCAGATGCATGCAAAATAAATTTAGAAGATTCACAAGTTGAATTTAATTAAAGAAAATGAATTGTCTTTTAAAAATCAACCTCAGAAATGACATATTAAATTTTCAGTCGCCATGAAGGTGTTTTCTGCACCTAGCAGCCTCCCGGGGCATCAGAGCCCCAGAAGTTGGTCAGCAGCTGGCAGGAGTGGTACCCAGACGTCCTGAGGACTGGAGGAGGGACGTCAAGTGATGAACAAGCCAGGGCAGCAACCTGGATCCTGTGCTGCGTCCCATCCCTCCCCAGCCACAGGAGTGGGCCTGGCTGCAGGCCCGCAGGTAAGGGAGGGGCCCGGTGGAGGCGACCCAGCAGGCGTGGGGGCAGTTGCCCACCCAGCACCTGCCCCCTTCTGGGTGTGGATGGGAAGCGGGTGACGGATCTTCGCTGACCTGAAAAGCAGGCCACCCGGGCACTGGTCTGCCCACGCGGAGTCCCCATCCACTGCTCCGGGCAGGGCTCCAGGATCAGCTTAGTGGTAGCACTTCTGTCCATGACCGAGGTGTCCAGGGGCTCCTGGGGCAGGCGGGGTCCCGTCTGTCCACCCCTAAGGCAGTACATGGCCAGACCTGGTGAAACTCAAGAGTTACAAGAGATTTGCTGGGGAAGAGTGGAGAAGGCAATGGCACCCCACTCCAGTACTCTTGCCTGGAAAATCTCATGGACGGAGGAGCCTGGTGGGCTGCAGTCCATGGGGTCGCTAAGAGTCGGACACAGCTGAGCGACTTCACTTTCACTTTTCACTTGCATGCACTGGAGAAGGAAATGGCAACCCACTCCAGTGTTCTTGCCTGGAGAATCCCAGGGATGGGGGAGCCTGATGGGCTGCCGTCTATGGGGTCACAGAGTCGGACACCACTCAAGTGACTTAGCAGCAGCAGCAGCTGGGAAATAGACGGGACGTCTGGTGAGCTGGACCTCTGTCATGGGGACCAGGCCTCTGGAGAGGGCAGCTCAGGTTAGAAACTGGATTGGGGTGACATGTGGGGTGCTGGGGTGGGGACACCAGGCAAACGATGGCTGCGGTTCCATCTCGGCGAAAGGGGGAACTAAACCTGAGAGAGGCCGGTCCTGGGGACAGAAGTCGACCAGCTCCCAGGAAGGCCGCGCTCCTGAGGCTGGGCCAGCCAGCCCCCTCCCCGAAGGAGTGTGAAGCCCGGTCCAGGGGTGGAAGTGTCTCCTGAGCACAGGGCCACAGCAGGGATGGAGGCCTCCCCGGGCTCCACGGTGACGCGACCTCCTGGACGACGCGAGCACTGAGGTGGCCCGTTCATGCTCAGCCCAGGCTCCACAGCCATTCCTTCCCTGAGCTGTTCTCCTCCACCAGGGCTCCCCGTGGTGACTGGGTTACCGGGGACCCTGGACAGAGACGGGACCCCGGACACAGACGGGACCCCGGACACAGACGGGACCCCTCAGCCGCTTGAGCGGGTGGTGGACTGGGTCTCCATCCCAGGCCTGGCCACGCTGCCACCCTGACCTTCATTCTGTGTCCCTGGGAAGAGACGTGTCCAAGACTCAGGACAACCGCAGAGAGTATTCAAGGTGCACCCCAGGGGCCCGTGCCCACGTGAGGCTGGTGATGCTTAGCCCGTGCCTGCCCGGTTCTAGGGCTCGCCTCCCCATGCCAGCTCCCACTGCCGGCAGTCCCGCTGTGGTCCCGACACCCCAGTTCCGTTCCGGGGAAGTTTACCCCATGTTTTACTGCACAGAGACACCGTTTCCTGCCGTGGCTGCCCTTTTCCTCCCAGAAACAAAGAGGGGTGAGAAGGAAGGCGCCCCTCCCTCGGGAAGTCCAGGCAGGAAGGCAGAGTCCACGCAGAGCCAGCCCCACAGCCGCCCAGGCGGCGCCTCTAAGTCCCCTGCTATGAAGGCACTGGCTCTGCCCACCTTGAAAGACCAGGGATGAAGTAAAAACTCACATCTTAAGGCAAAACAAGGAAACTTTGAATATAAGCCTTTTCCTCTGCTATTGGGCCTGCTTTCCCCCCCGCCTCCCCTCCCTCCGGTGTATTGTGTCTTAACCAGACCTCCCTAGAGCAGAAATTCCTGCTCAACCCTAAACATCAGTTTTTCTTCCCCTGACACCAACCCCATAACTCCTTAGAAGACAGCTTCCCTCTCTCAATCCTGTGAGGGGTCACAACGACCCTGCACTCACCGTGTACGCGCAGACGTCTTCAGTGAACTGGATGTAAAATGCCAATATATCATTCCCCTTAAAGGTAGCCGTTGGAACAGACTGCTGAGATGACCTGCTGAGTGTAGGGCTGCACTTCAGGAAGTTCTCAGCTGAAATACTTCGTGTGTATTTCACAACCCCATGGACTGTAGCCCTCCAGTCTCCTCTGTCCTTGGGATTTTCCCCGCAAGAATACTGGAGTGGGTTGCCATCTCCTCCCCCAGGGACTCTTCCCAACCCAGGGATCAGATCCATGTCTCCAGCTTTGGCAAGTGGATTCTTTACCGCTGAGCCACCTGGGAATCCCTAAATACCTACTTATGACCTTGTTAACTAACGTTACTTGCTGTGTTACTTGTATCCCGTCTATTTTACAAGATAATTGTTTCTTGCATTACCAAATGTGTGACGGAGACTCAGGTAAAATTCATAACATCTGTGTGCTCAGTTGCTCATTCTTGTCCAACTTGACAACCGAATGAACTGTAACCCACCAGGCTCCTCTGCCCCTGGATGTCCCAGGCCAGAGTACTGAAGTGGGTATCTTCCCAACCCAGGGATCCTCCCGACCCAG
Organism: Capricornis sumatraensis; assembly: GCF_032405125.1. Taxonomy (NCBI): domain Eukaryota; kingdom Metazoa; phylum Chordata; class Mammalia; order Artiodactyla; family Bovidae; genus Capricornis; species Capricornis sumatraensis. The sequence goes on along the minus strand of NC_091069.1, from coordinate 248,359,238 downwards.
GGATGGAACCCACATCTGCTGCACCTCTTGCATTCCAGGTGGATTCTTCACCACCGAGCCATCAGGGAAGTCCCAAGAACAACTAGGTGACCTGGAATGGTTGACCAAATATGTAGTCCTATAAGAAAAATGATTGTAATCGTGTAATTAGTCGTAGAAAGAAGCAACAAGAGGGACCCATTTCCTGGGCCAGAACAGACCAGTAGGACAGGCGGCCCAGAAGCTTTGGGCCCCTGTCATCAGGGCCTTGTCCAAGAACAGTGCATGGGGCAGCCTGTCAAGTCCGCATCTGACCCAGGAATGAGCATTCTTAGGGCCTTGGAACAAGCTGGTCATGAAATGCCTGCAAACGTTGGTTGAAATTAAGATCAAAGGGGAAGGGACTGTAAAACAGGAACACTGCCCTCCCTCCAGTTCCACGAGAATCAAGTCAGCAAGCTCTGCATATGCTGACCTACAGGGTGAAGATCCGGATGAGGCCCTCTGTGCCTGGGGAAGACCGGCCCTCAGACAGTCAGAGATTTTCAGGAGAAATTTTGTATGATCCTGGATTCTTGCATCTTTCCATACTCAGGAAAGCACCCAAACCAGATGCTGTTCCTGGTGACAGCAGCAGCCTTCCACTAAGGTGTTTGCTCGACTGCACACCCCCTCCCCCAAACCACACGTATACTAACCCTCCCCCTCTTTGGAACATTCCCTGGAGCTACTGCAAGACATCTCCTGGTGATAATCCTCAGGTTGGCTAGAATAAAAATTTTCATTTCATTCTTAGAGTGACTATTGATTAATTTTTTCCTCACCACCAGCGCGGTTGTCTGACCCAACCCCAGCAGACACGTGCCCCTGAGACCCCGAAGCTCTGTGGAGTGATTTCAGATTTCCTTCCTTCGCAGCCAAGAAGCTCAAACAGGGCGAAAGCGTTCAAACCAGAGAAGCAGGGCGCTGGCGGCTGCAGAAAAACGGGTCTCCCTCCCTGGTCTGCGGCGCCATCTCGTGGTGGCTTAGGGGTAGCGCAGCTTGGGCCGGAGGGTACCGGGCGGATGCGGTGAGTCTCCCCGCCTCCATCAGATCCCTGATTTTCATCAGACTCTCCCTAGCAGAGAGGATCACAGAACTTTACAAGCAGGCAGGCCTGGTTTCAGTTCCAGTGTCTCCACTTACTAGCTGTTTAGGAAAGTTGCAAAACGACTCCATTTCCCCCACTTTCTCCATTTTAAAGTGAGAAGGTGTATAATATCTACAAGGTGTGTGCACAGGCTTCTCTTGTGGCTCAGCTGGTAAAGCATCCGCCTGCAATGCAGGAGACCTGGGTTCAATCCCTGGGTTGGGAAGATCCCCTGGAGAAGGGAAAGGCTACCCACTCCAGTATTCTGGCCTGGAGAATTCCACGGACTGTAGAGTCCATGGAGTCGCAAAGAGTTGGACACGACTGAGCAACTTTCACTTTCACGGGTGTGTCATACAATCCCCGCCCCGGATAGGCAGGACAGCCCACTCTGTCCCGGGAGGGGTCTTCTGGAGGGTCTCCGAGGTTCCCAAGTCTGGCCTCACAGAGTGTGCCTTGCACAACTCTGAGGGTGACCTCTGCATTGAAAAGCAGTGAAAAACCTCTACAGATGTCCAGGGCCGCCCTGGATCCTGCCCTTCCTCCTTCTGTGTCACAATGCTTTGAATTCAGTTCCTGAGACATGTCAGCAGAGTTTTCGATCAGAGGGATTAAACAACAAGCAACATGCAGCCTGAACCTACCTTTACCCAGCAGCACCCCAGACTCTCTTGGAGAAGTAATGTGAGCACACGGGCACACATAAGCATAATTCTGGCTCCCTCCCTCTCTCCTTGACTTCCCTGACTTTACTGCACATAGGGTTCATAGGGGCTTTTCTTTAGCTGGATGTTGAGTTTCTTGGGACATGGACTCTACTTCACTCTGCCTTCCAAATGCCAGTATACGGCTTCCCAGTAGTGCTAGTGGTAAAAGTAGGAGGCATAATAGACACAGGTTCCATATCTGGGTCAGGAAGATCCCCTGGAGGAGGGCATGGCAACCCACTCCAGTATTGTTGCCTGGAGAATCCCATGGACAGAGGAATTTAGCGGGTTACTGTCCATGGGGTCTCAGACTCAGACACGACTAAAGCGGCTTAGCATGCACGCACACAATGTCAGCATAAGAATGGGAACTCAACGATCTTTGCTGGTTGGATGGATGGATGAATGGGAGGAAGGAAGGTTGGAGGGAGGGGGTGAGGGATGGGTGATGAGTGGTTGGGTGGATGGGAAGAGAGGAGAATGGTGGTTGGGTGGATGGGCAGAGGAGAATGGTGGATGGGTGGATGAGTGGATGGGTGGATGGGTGGACCAGGTCAGTGCACCTCACGACACACACGTTTTTGCCCCTCTCAGTACTTGTCATGACCCCATCATCAGTTTTGAGTGTCTCTCCCCAAGACCATGTGCCCTTTGAGGGCAGAACCAAGCCCGCCTCTCACGATCTCCAGCTCTGAGCTCAGGCCTTGGTGCATAGTATACGCTCAGGAAATATTTGTTGAAGAAGGGACTAGGGCAGTGGAAGGAAAAAGAGGGGGTGACCAAAGTTTCATTATTACAGAAAACACTAGTGAATGGACACAGCGGTTGCTGAGATTACATGAACACTGTGGATGAAGCTTAAAGATGGAGTTCTAAAGTCCACGTCAACCACTTCACCTGAGATCCAAACAGCCGCACAGTCACAGGTCTCAAGCCTGGGCTTACTGAACACTAACTGTCTCTTCCTCCAGAAAGGTCAGTGAGAGGTCCTGAGCTGATGTCAGAACAAGTGGACACAGCTCAGGAAGAGCCAGAGATGGGCTCCTGGTGTCCTTGAAGCACAGCACTTGCAGATGCTGAGTGAGCTTGTGAGGCGGATGAAAACAGACAGAGCAGCCAGCACGGGCCTCTTTCAGGGTTGTAGCAATTTATTCCATTCGCTCAGAATCGTTATCCATGGTATCACATATTGTAATTCTATCATGACTCTGAGATTTTCAATAAATCAAAATACATTTCCCTACTGTCCCGTGTTAGTTACACTCAATAAAATTAATCCTATGAGTTAAAAACATTCAATCAAATTAACTCTATGAATTAAAAACTAAGACCATGTTCTAAGTTCAAGGAAAAACACTATACTCTCAGGTGTTAGGTATCAAATACAATTCCTTGTACTTCCAGTAAAGTAAGAAGCATAATCGCTTAGCATGGTGCGATGAAGAAAATTCTAACTAAAACTTAGTTTCTAGACCTATTTCCTCATGAGCTCATTTTGTGAACTTATGTAAATAACTCACCCATTCATTTTATGGTTAACCATTATGCAATGGGTAAATAGTGCCTCACCCCCAGGTAAATTATTTATTTTAGTATCTGTGAAAATGCTTGGAAAAATATAAAATAGGGAGATATATATACATATATAAAATGTTTTCCTACTTGCTATAAAAATTTTCATATTAATAGAGTGCTTTTTGAGTCGCTGTTGTGTAAATAGAAACAACATCTTGGTAATGATGCAGGACTGAAGTCAAAGGGTATATGTGTCTACTAAAAATCACATTAGCAGTATTTTTTTATGACTGACCTAGTTTTAAAAATAGGATTTCAAGTGTGATGTCAAATATTTTTGAGAAAGTGAAATATTGTGTATTTAACAGAGGGGCACAAAGATGGATGGGTGGGTAGTAGGTGGTAGATGTCAACAGTGAGCAAAGCCAAGACAGGGGCTTGGCCCACTTGCGGTGGTGACTGGGCTGGGAGCTCTGGGTGGTGGCGGTGACTGGGTGATGGCAGAGCTGTGTTGGAGCTTGCTTTGAAAATCCCTGTGTCTGGGGCTCCTGGCGTCCGGGTTCCTGCATGCTTCTCCACCAGCTCCTCTCACCCTCCTGGCGCTGCTGCTTGTCTGGGACCCACATGGAGGACGGGCCTCCTGGGGGCAGGCAGAGTCTGTGTGTTCTCCATCTCTGGGGCTCATCGAAGCCTGGATGTAGGACAAAACAGGCTCCCATCAAGGCTCGCGTGCAGACCGGAACTTGATCACAGCTACCTGTGTCGGGAAGTTCATCTGGGTCAGTCTGTGCCAGGAAAGGCAAGGTTTATGCTGGAAACCCCGGGAGGGTGAGGAGGGGAGAGTTTCTGCCAATCCTGAGGACACGACATCTGTGCTTGCTGAATAGGGCCAGGCTGGGCCCAGTAAAAGGGCAGAGACTCCCAGGAGGTATGGGAACATGGTCTCGGGTGAGGCCCACTCCCTCTGGTAGGCAAGCAGGTGTGACGGGTGCACACACCTGAGCCAGACGGCCACGCCCTGGGGACTCTGTGCCTTTGCACAATTTGTGGGCCACCCACCCGGACACAGCACTCATCGCCCAATGGGGCTGTGCCAAGTGTCAACCTCGGGGATGTTTGTTTGATGTTTTCCAAAGAGCAGATTTTTGCAAGAACTTGAGAACTAGTTATAAGTTTCTTCCTTATATACTTTGGAAGACAGGAGTCCCAGGAGCTTAAGAAAAGACCAGGGGCCAATTTTCCCTCCGTGTTTTAATTCTGAGGAGGGGCCAGCCTCCCTGGTCAACTCACCAGATTTCTTTGGAAATCCCCCAGGACAAATACTGGCCTCCTTGTTGTCATTCTTATTTTATATCTGAACTAAGAAACTGAAATTTCCTTGTGATTCTGTGCGGGGTGGTGATGGGCCTGGGCCCAGTCCTGAGAGTAACAAGGGCTGAGAGTAACAACCTGAGAGTAACAAGGGCTCTCAGGTTGGTGGGGGCTGAGACCAGGTGGGATCAGGCGAGGACGTCACGTTCCCAGTGTCTCCAGGACCAGCTCCTGGAGCAGGGGACAATTTCTCTGGTCACAACGAAGTCAACCAGAAGGAGATGCTGCCTCATGGAGAAGTAACCCAGGCTCTGCTGTGTGACCGACCCGGGTGATTGACCTGAGCTCTCTGAGCCCACTGTCTTCATTTAAAGAATGAATCCCGGGTCTACCACACTGTAGAACTGAATTGTGCTGAAGGTCTGTTATCTCGAGAGAATGACAGGCTAAGCATGAGGACGGAAGAAGGGGATGTGGGCTAGCCCCCGCAGTACCCCCAACGAGGACAGTATGGAGCAGGGTCAGTAAGTGGAAGGGTCTGCATGACCACACCTCATGGGTCCCAAACCGGACGAGAAGGTACCCGGCCAAGGCAGCTGTTGTCTTTAATGTTAGAGGAAAGTTGAGCTGAGGTTGAGCTTCCCAGGTAGCACTGGTGGTAAACAACCTGCTTGCCAACACAGAAGATATAAGGGACGTGGGTTTGTCCCTGGGTCGGGAAGATCCCCTGGAGGAGGGCATGGCAACCCACTCCAGTATTCTTGCCTGGAGAATCCCAGGCAAGAGCCTGGGGGGCTACAGTCCATGGGGTCACAAAAGAGTCAGATATGACTTAGCGACCGAGAACACACACGTGTACCAGGAACAGTGGATGAAGGCCAAATATATATTTCTATTAAAAAAAATCACACAGTATTGCAGGCATGAGACACCAACACCCACAAATCTACCCACAGCCAAAACCCCCGGATATGCTGTGTGGTCGCCATCAGTGGTGAAGGCAGGACTCGCACGTCAGAGGGTCTCACTTGGCACCCACCTGCAGGGCAGCCAGGCTCCTTACTCGTGGAACACCTGGTAGCTGAAGTTGTCGGACCGGGCTTTGAAGTCGTATTTTCCAGTCATTCTCTGGTAGTGCCGGACAAGGAGGGCAGCGGCCCCGGCCACCAAGGCACAGGCGGCCCCCACGATGAGGACCAGGTAGCCGGCTCCCAGGCCCGGCCCTGCCGCCAGAAGTGACCCTGTGTTGCACAAAAGAAGCCAGTTTTGACTCCATGTTGGAACTGTTTCTTTAACATTGCTTTTGACTGTTATTACAATCATACACAATGGTCAGCCTCAGAGGACTCTGTCCCTCTGCATGTCTGTCAGCTAGAGTGCCTTTGCTCAGCTCACAGATAATCGGACCCTACCCACATACAGAGTACACCATGTGAAATGCCAGGCTGGATGAAGCACAAGCTGGAGTCAGGATTGCCAGGCGAAATATCAATAACCTCAGATACGCAGATGACACCACCTTTGTGGCAGAAAGTGAGGAAGAACAAAGAGCCTCTCTATAAAAGTGAAAGAGGAGAGTGAAAAAGCTGGCTTACAACTCGACATTCAGAAAATGAAGATCATGGCATCTGGCCCCATCACGTCATAGCAAATAGATGGGGAATCAATGGAAACAGTGAGACTTTATTTTGGTGGGGGGGCTGGCTCACTGCAGATGGTGACTGCAGCCATGAAATTAAAAGACGCTTGCTCCTTGGAAGAAAAGCTATGACAAACCTAAACAGTGTATTAAAAAGCAGAGGCATTGCTTTGCCCACAAAGGTCCGTCTAGTCAAGGCTATGGTGTTTCCAGTAGTTGTGTATGGATGTGAGAGTTGGACTGTGAAGAAAGCTGAGCGCCGAAGAATTGATGCTTTTGAACTGTGGTGTTGGAGAAGACTCTTGAGAGTCCCTTGGACTGCAAGGAGATCAAACCAGTCAATCCTAAAGGAAATCAGTTCTGAATATTCATTGGAAGGACTGATGTTGACGCTGAAGCTCCAATGCTTTAGCCACCTGATCTGAAGAACTGACTCACTGGAAAAGACCCTGATGCTGGGAAAGATTGAAGTCAAGAGAAGAAGGGGACGACAGAGGATGAGATGGTTGGAATGTATCACTGACTCGATGGACTTGAGTTTGAGCAACCTCCAGGAGTTGGTAATGGACAGGGAAGCCTGGCATGCTAACAAAGAGTAGGACACAACTGAGCGACTGAACGGACGCACCTGTGAGCAGAAGTGATTAGCATACCCCTCCACAGGTTGGCCATTCCCGTGGAGATGTTTGGCAAGACCGCAGACCCTTTCGCTTTACTTCCCCAGTGCCTCTCCCTCTCTGTTCTGCCTTTTGCCTTTAGTTCCTCCTCGCTTCTTTCTTTCTGACTCTATAAAGGAACCTGGCACCCAGACCCCAACAAGATGGTTATTTTGAGAAACAAGCCTGCCATCTTCTTGGTCAGTGGGCTGCCTGAATAAAGTTGCTTCTCTTAACCCCTTGTCTCTCAGATTTATTGGCCTATCATGCAGCGAATGGAGCGAGCCCTGACTGGGTAACACCTACAGGGGTGAGACGGTGCGGGTGGGAGGTCCACCCACAGCAGCGGGGCCAGGTCCTGGCTGGGCCCCAGCATCGCCCCTAGAGAGAGGATTCAGGTCAGAGCCCATGATGGAGCAGGCTCTCCCACGGCAGCTGCTCAGTGTGCCAGGTGCCTCAAGCCCAGGAGAGCACAGCAGAGGGGACAGCTCCTGCTGCTCATCCTCTGGATGGTCACTGGCCAAGAAGAGGAGGCCACGTGGGAGCCACTGGCAGTGCAGGTGGGGGCAGAGAGCTCAATGGACTCGGCACAGGGACACGTTGCCTGTACCCACATGCAACTCAGCACCAGGGAGCTGGCCTTCCCCAGACTCAGGGGCAAGAAAGCACATGGAGTCTGGACCCCAAACTGCTGAAAACAGGGATGCAAATACTCATATATGCAGGTTCACAGCAGCGGAAAGGGGAAACAGACCCGAATCCATCAAAGGCTCTGAATGAACAAACAAATGTGGCCATCACCCAGAGGAATGGCGTTCAGCCATGAAAGGGAGGAGGTTCTGCCACACATTACATGGGACCCAGAGGAGTCTTGAAAACATCCACTCCGCTGAGTGACAGGCACGGTTGCTGAAGACCACAGGTAGTCATGTGATCCTGTTTTTAGGGAAACTGGAGTCAGAAAGCCGACCTCATGGTTTCAGGGGTGGGGGTGGGGCTGAGGTTCACTCTCTGTGGGCTTGGAACTGCTTTGGGGGATGAATATGTTTTGGAACTAGAGAAAGGTAATGGTCGTACCACACTGTGAATGTGCTAAATTCTACCCAATAGTTTATTTTAAAAGTTAACTTTATATTAGGTGAATTTTATCTCAATCTTATCACAGGAGCTTATCAGAAAGGTCTGGGTATGAAAGCCTTCCTGGGGAACAAGCGACACTTGAGACCCCGTTTCCCATTTCTGGGGCTGTGGCCTGAAGTGCCTGCTGCTCTGGGCCCCCCAGTTACAGCTCAGGCATGTGCAGCAAAGTGGTCACCTATGGCTTAGAAAAGGCTCCCTTCAGACAGCCTGTATGATGGGTCAGCTGGAAACCGGACAACCCCATCCTCCAGAAGGAGGGCCACACTGGGATGAGGATACTGGGAATGATTGCTGGAGCACCTGCAACCTTCTAAGGAACCTGAGGCCCCAGGACTCTGGGTCACCACCTTCCTAACAACTCATTCACAGCTGGCTCTGAAATCCAGCCTCCAGTGGATGGTACCATGGAGACTCCCCCCTCCTCCTGTATCTCACATCAGGGGCCAACTTGTGACCATAAGGGGGGACTGTCTCCCTTGAGGATCCTACAGCAGAAAAGCAGAAGTTCCCCCCCCATGGTTGGCCCCACGGAGTCTAGCTGCAGCCCCAGACTGCCAGCTCCAGAGACAAGGGAACCTGCTTGGTTGCTGCCTCTCCAGCTGGGTTTCTATTCCCTACAGTCAAGTGCTCTTAACCAGCCACAGACTCAGAGCTGCTCTGAGTGGAGTCCACAGGCCAGCACTGTCCCCTGGTTATCAGGGTCCAGGAATGGTTCCTGGTTCAGGAGAGATGCTTACAAATAGAGAGGGAGCCTGTGCTGCAACGTGACCCGCACCATCAGTGGGAATGTCTCCTTAAACATAACATCCACAGGTCAGCCCTGATGGATGAGACACTTAGAAGACATGGGTCTTCCCCCAGAAGTGTGAGCACCCATGCACAGGGCGGTGGTGACATCATGCTGTGATGTACATGACCATTCCTTCTGCAAAGACACTGACCTGTCACTGCCCCTGTGATGGGGACAGTCTCAGTGAGGGGTAGTGATGGAGGTGCGCAAGAACCCAGGAGCTGGGAACCTAGAGCCCAGGCCCCTTCCAGAGGCTGAGCTCAGCCACCATCCGGGGACCCCCAGACTTCTCACTTCTGAGCCTCCTCCACAATTGTTCCAGACCGTTCCCACTGGTTCATTTCAGGAGCCTATAGGACATTAACCTCAAACTTTCTCAGCTTCTTCTTACACACACACACACACAAAGCTGTAGTGACTGAGAAATTATGTTCTCTGGAAAAGCAAATGGCGATGGATGATTTCCACAAATTAAGTGCAAAAAGTATGATGCTGATAGGTGATCTGTTGGCAGCACAGATTCAGGGATTGCCTGGGTGGATTCTTCCTTTAAAAGGCCAGCAAACAGTGTTACATGTTGAAGCACAATCCTCCAAAAAATATGTGTTGGGTTTGAACCCCCCAGTGCCTCAGAATGCGACCTTATTCAGAAATATGGTCCTTGCAGATGTCATTAATTAAGAAGTTATACTGAAGTGGGAGAGGCCCCTAATTCAATGACCAGTGTCCCCTTAAGAAGACAGAGGTGCTCAGGAGAAGCCACATGATGCCAGAGGCAGAGGCTGGAGGGAGGCAGCCACAGCCAGGTCATCCAGCAGGACCTGCAGAGGCTGGGAGCCAGGCCTGGAACGGAGGCCCTCAGAGACTTTGGAAGGAGCCAGCCCCACCCATTATGTGATCTTGGATTTGTGTCTCCAGATTTCAAGAGTATTTTCTGTTATTTTAACCACTCAGTTTATGGTTCTTAGTGAATGTAATTCACATATATGTTCTCTTTCATATTAGAGCCCCAGATCAACCAGCTCTCGGCAATTTAAGACAATGAAGAGGGCAGGGAAAGCATTGTCCCAGGACCCAGGCCAGTGATCGCCCAAGGACCAATGCAAACGCCAGGGCCTGGAGTCCAGCTTGGGAGACCCTGAGGGGACAGGCCTGGGGCTTGGCTGGGGACCTGTGATCTTTTAAATCTCTGAAATGTTCTGGATGAGAACCAGCAGCTGAATATCATTGGCCAAAAGCCTTCCCTCCCAAGCTCTGGTCAGGACTCCTGTCCTGGTTCACACCCTGCCTCCAGAACCCAGAAGTTCTTGAACAAGAAAATAGAGAGACAAAGAAGGCCATCCAGATTAGGAAGAAACAGAATAAAAAGAGAAAATCAACTAGGATTAGGTTTAGCTGAAAGAAAGAGAAAACCCCAAAATAGCGGTACAAAGAAAATGGAAGTTTCTTTCTTTCTGGCATAAAAATGGGAGGTCAGAGCTCAAGCCTGGCCCCACAGCTTTGCTCCAGGATGTCCTGGGGCACCAGTTCCTTCCAGCTCCTGTCTGGATGGTCCTCATGACCCCAGGTGGTGGCTGGCTGCAGCCACCTCCCCTGTATTTCAGGCAGCAGGGTGCATACCAGGTGTTTATAACGAGGGCATTTGACACTCCCTTTTGCATCTTACTGGGGCTTCCCTAGTAGCTCAGACGGTAAAGCATCTGCCTGCAATGCAGGAGACCTGGGTTTGATTCCTGGGTCGGGAAGATCCCCTGGAGAAAAAAATGGCAGCCCACTCCAGTATTCTTACCTGGAGAATTCCATGGACAGAGGAGCCTGGTAGGCTACAGTCCATGGGATCGCAAAGAGTCAGACACAACTGAGCGACTTCACTTCACTTCACTTTGCATCTTATTAACCGAGTTCACTCATGCAGCCACTCTTGCTGCGAGGTTGGCTGGGAACTATAGTTTTTCCTGGCAGCCACCTGTCCCCTAAAAACTGAGGGTTCTATTACCATTGAAGGAAGGAAGAGCAGATATTTGGGGACAGCTAGCAGTTTCTGAATCCATACCCAGGTTTAGTTGTCTAGCCCGAGTCAACTGCTCACCTTCAGACCGAATCAGGGGTCCCCAGGACATCTGGTGCATCACGGATGCCTCGCTGCTTCTCAGTGACCGAAAGTCATCACAGTTCTGTTGTTTGCATAGGAAAGAAGTGTTCACATTAGTCGAACAATGGTTATGAGAAAGGTACCCACTCTCATGGATGGTACACTGATTCAAACATGCTCTTTCCTGCTAGAAACATCAAGTCACAATGGATGAGTTCAATGAGGGGGGAAGGATGTTGAGGAGGCCAGATCACCTGGACTATGCCAGGCTGCATGCCCAGCAGGATGAAGGAAGGACTAGGCAGCAGGCAGTTTGGAGGAAGTGAGATGTAGCCCCCTGAGCTGTCTCCAGTTACTAGCTCTGGCCTCATCTCAGAGTCGCCTTTGTGTTCTTCACAGCCTGCTGCAGACACCTGCTCCTCTTAATGCCTTTGCCTTACAAAAAGTTTCAGAGACATAGAATCTACTTGCTATACCCCTGTGACGGAGTGCACTGTGCTCAGCCCCCAAAGATGTTACAGTCCTAACCCCAGTACCTGTGGATGTGACCCTAGGTGGAAGCAAAGTCTTTGCAGAGGACCCAGGTAAGATGAGGCCGTTAGGGTGGACCCCAACCCAGTGTGATTGTGTCCTTGAAAACAGGGGGCATTTGCACACGGACACAGGCATGCACAGAGGGAAGATGTGTGAAGACATAGGCAGAAGGTGGCACCAACCAGGCAGAGAGCCAGACCTCAACAGAGTCTCCCCACAGCCTCAGGAGGAATAACCTGGCCGACACCTCGATCTTGGGCTTCCAGCTTCCAGAGCTGTGCAAGGAGAGATTTCTGCTATTTAAGCCTATGGTACTTTGTTACAGCAAGGCTTCCCAGGTGGTGTTAATGGTAAAGAACCCTTCTGCCAATGCAAGAGATGCAAAAGATATGGATTCGATCCCTGGGTTGGGAGGATTCCCCTGGAGGAGGGTATGGCAACCCACTCCAGTATTCTTGCCTGGGAAATCCCATGGACAGAGGAGCCTAGCAGGCTAGAGTCCATACAGTCACAAAGAGTTGGACACAACTGAAGCAATTTCACACGCTCGTATGCACGCACACACTTTGCTACAGCAGCCCTGGGAAGATAATACAACACCTGTCCCAAAGGAAGTTGGAAAGAAATATGAGCAGCCCATGTTATACAGAATTTGAGAACTGGCAGCTCTTTACCCAGGCTGTCATGGCCCTTAACATCCTTAGTGCTGGAACCTCCCTGGCGGGCCAGTGACTAAGACCATTCCATGCTCCCAATGCAGGGTGCCCGGGTTTGATCCCTGGTCAGGAAACTAGATCCCACATGCCCCAACTAAGAGTTCACATGCCACAGCTAAAGATGCCGTGTGCCACAATTAAGACCCAGTGCAGCCAAATAAATACATAATAAGGGTCAGGGCCCCTCCACAGGCAAGCACTGTGTCCTCTCCTCCTGTTGTCCCAGAAGATCTTCTGTTTGAGAAAAAGTAACAACAAAACCAGGAGTCGCTGGGCTTCTCCTGTGCATTCAGACGATGCCCTGCCGCCGATCACCCTGGAGACCACCCAACTTCCATGAAGAGCATAGGAACAAGCGTGACCCCAGAGGAAAGAGAAACAGGTAGTGGCTGACCCAGAGACCAGCAGAGCCCTCAACGCTATCCTTCGCCACAGGCGACATGTGACAGTCACTGCACCTACTCATCTGTAGACAAAGAATAACTCTCCAACCCGGGAACACAAAGCACATCTCAGTTTCAAAGGTCTGAGGAAATGAGAATGTAAAGTTATTCATAATCCCAGCATAAATGCTGAACGGGAAAGAAGAAAAAAGATTAAACAGGGTAATGGCTAGGATTCAACAGCGTTCCGTCGACTTGCTAACAAGAATTCCAAATTAAAACATTTTTACACCTAAATATGTGTTCGATCACCTTGAAGAGAGGCACTACCGCACTATGAGAAGGAAGGTCTGATGTGACGGCCAGTGGAAGCGTATGGCCCCAGGAGGGGCTCCAGTGAACCACCCAGTGACATCGGTCTTCCATCCAAGGCTGTCCACCATCAAGACCTCATTTCATGCCTTTTAAAAGCCAGTTCTGTGGGGCCCAGAACCCTCTCCATGAAGTCGGTTCCCAGAGCTGCCCAAACCCCGGGCTTCTGATCCTGGAGCCTCCCTCCTCATATGCTGAGCGTGAGTCCAGAGGTTTAGAAGAGCAGAACACCTACTATCTTGCATGTGGCTCCGGGGGATTCCATGCAGATGCGGAGTTTGCAGTGCAAATAGACTATGGAGTTGTTGATGAAGGAAAAGATTCTCAGCTTAAACCGGGCCTTGTTGGAACTGCCGTTCTCGATCACGTTCGTGTGTGTGTTGGGGATGGGGCAGCTGGGAAGAGAGAAGGTGACTCATTAGTTCTGCACTGGCCCTCCTGTCCTTGTTGCCGGACGAGTTTCCTTGCATCGCACCTGAGTGCAGCTGGAGCATGCCCGCAAGCCTCCAAGTAGGCAAGGATGGCCAGGTCTCCAGTTCCCAACAGGAAGGTATCCTGAGGGCACTGCCTACACCCAGCTCTGCGTCCACGTGTATCTGGGAATTCTCTGGGAAGTCCTTTTGACTGCAAGGAGATCAAACCAGTCAACCCTAAAGAAAACCAACCCTGAATATTCATTGGAAGGACTGATGCTGAAGCTGAGGTTGCAATACTTTGGCCACCTGATGTGAAGAGTGGACTCAGTGGAAAAGACTTTGATGATAGGAAAGATTGAGGGCAGGAGGAGAAGGGGACAACAGAGGATGAGATGGTTGGATGGCATCACTGACTCAGTGGACATGAGTTTGACCAAACTCCAGAAGACAGTGAAGGACAGAGGACCCTGGTGTGCTGCAGTTCATGGGGTTGCAAAGAGTCAGACATGGCTGAGCAACAACAGCAAAATCAGGCTACACAGCAAGGGGCAGGTGCCCAGTGGCCCCTGAGCCCTCACCTATTGTTAATGAAACCAAACATGATCGGGTCCCTGGCATTGCTGGATGGCGTGGCCCAGCATTCGGTCAGGACCACCTTCAGGTTGCTTTTCTGTTTATAGAGCCCTACTTCGATCTTGACATCATCGCTGGCAGACACGCTGTAATTTTGAGGAATCGGAGAGTCTCCAATAAATAACTGCATTTCAGTGACGAAACTTCCAGCGCCGTGGAGGTCCTCAATGATGGTGTAAACCCTGCAAGACACAGTGTTTGCAGCGGTTGCTTCTTTGACCCACTTGTTCCCATTCCTCCCCAAAATGCAACTCCAAAGAAGGGTGGAAATAAAAGAAGGCCATCCAGTGAGAACAAGCAGAGAAAGGCTATTTTTTTCCCTAAGCTGGCTGGAGCTGGGAGCAGCCCTGGTCACTAGAGCTTGGTGGAGACCTGAAGGCAGGCAGAGGAGGGGTGAGTTTCACAGGGGACAGGGGAGCTCAGGTGTGCCCTGATGGCATCCTATGTGACTGGCTAGGGGAGCAGACCTGACTGTCTCTGGTTGGTTCAAACTGGAAAAGGGGACAAGTCTAGGGAAACTGGCAGTTAATCAGTTCCTGGCCAGTATCCACTTGTATGTTCAGTCTTTCAGAAGGGTCTTCAAGTGACTGAAACCCTAAAGAAGCCCCCAGGTGAAGGCACTGGGAGGAGTATGAGCCCCGGGGAATAGGGGAGAGACCTCTGCACTCACCCCCACTCGGACGTGTAGCCGGATGAGGTCAGGAGGTCATTCTGGAAGGCACAGTGGATGGGGCTCTCAATCTTCATGTGGTGGATGATGCCCTCTGGGGACATGTCGTTCCTCAGCGTGGTCCTCACCACCGTAGTGGTCATGTTCTGAGAACAAACGGGAAGTGAGTGAGCTCCCGGGTCCCGGTCAGCCCCCACCGTGGCTGCCGATCACGGCTCTGGGTGCAGGGGCTGTTTAAAGTTTATCGCCTCCAAGTGTGAAAACGCTGACAACTTTTCCCCAGTATAAACTGCAAAAGATAACATTGGGACACCTGATTTAGCCTATTTCCTGTGCTCCCTTTCTGCATTAAAAGAGAGCCAGAGACAAACTAGATCAGATACCCCAAACAACAGATCAGGCTCCTGCCCAAATAATCCTCAAGGGCATTTCTGAACACGAGAGTGCAGAGCGCTCACCGAAGAAATCGAGTTAAAATAAATCGGTTAAAGTCCGCGACTCAGAAAACTGCATTGTACTTTTGCAGAGAATTTTGCACAGAACCAAAGATCCAGAGGGCAACCTAACGAAAATGAATGTGGTCTGGAAGAAGACTGGGGGATGTGAGGTGATAGCGCAGTTTACGCCTGAGGACACGAGTCCCCAGGGAACCTTGTGATGCCTGTTAGTATTAACGAGGTTAAGCCCATAAACAGAAGTGCAGAGCAAATCGGTTTCATGCTAGGGAAATGACCCCAAGGTCAGCTGGCATTAAGGACTGGCTGCTCAGAATGTGAATGTTTAGCAGAAAAAAAAGAGGTTTAGCAGAGAAAAAAAGAGGTTTTCAGACAGTTGTGTACCAACTAATACAAGGAGATGGGCTTGGCAACATCAAAGAGAGTTCTGAAATTTCTCCAGAATCAAAAGCAGAAATGAAAACCTTGAGATGGGCAGCTTCATCATTTGATTCAGTGGAGAGAGCATTGCAGGAGGAGATTAAGAATTTCTGTGAAAATTGCCATCGTTATGAAAAGTGAAGTCACTCAGCCGTGTCCGACTCTTTGCGACCCCGTAGACTGTAGCCTACCAGGCTCCTCTGTCCATGAGATTTTCCAGGCAATAGTACTGGAGTGGATTACCATTTCCTTCTCCAGGAGATCTTCCCAACCCAGGGCTCGAACCCGGGTCTCCTGCATTGTAGACAGACACTTTACCATCTGAGCCACCAGGGAAGTCCTGCCATCGTTATACTGAAGCCAAAGTCTTTTGTTTGACAAAATACCTGAAGTTGTAATTATCTGTTTGAGTTGCTTTTCTTGCTAGTGGCTTGGAGTTTGATTGTCACGGTAGTGGCTTCCCCAAGATCAATACCCCTTATTGACACCTTCAAAAGTATCACCAGAAGGACAGAGCCCAGGACCAACCAAGAACAGCCTGGGTGACCTGTGCTTGTAATGCTTACTGTGCCTCACGGCCAGCAGTGGGCCTTGTTCTGCTTCTGTTAAAGTCACCAACCTTAACAGTTTAGAACTAGACAAGGGGCATTTTGTGTGAAGAGGAAACAAGAGGCGTGGCTGAAAATTAGGCCAATGAAGAAGCTGGAATTAGAGTCGGTGGAAATACACAGCCGAGTAAAGTAAATGTTATTGGACGGCTTGAAGGACGATAGAGCCAAGCAGAGTATGAGCCATATGACAAATGGCCTATCCTGATAAGGCTGCCAGTAGAGTATCTGCTGAAAATAGAGATCCTGAGATTACCAATACTAATGTGACCTGTGCCTCTAACTGACGAGAAACCCAATGGACAATTAAGCCTTGACTTGAGTGGGTCTGAAAACAAAACTTCATCTGCAGGACTGCTGGGAGCCAGCGTGAGGAACTCCGTCCATGGCAAAGGTCATGAGGAACGAGGCTTGGCATACGCAAAGGCGTGATCAAGCCTCAGGAAACCCCCTGTTCCCGACCATCTAACCCCCAAACCAGAGTCTGTTTTATGCTCACCTACACCTCTGACTTTACGGGGGGCTCTCCCCCATAACCGTTTTTCTCGGAGAAGGAGTAAACGCGCAGCTCCAAGGCAATAAAAATTCCTGGGCGTGACAAGAGTGTTTCAGCTTACGGACTCTGAAGGTTATCTAGCCCGCCTGTATAGGTTCGTCCGGCCACATGTGATTGTTTACAGCCTCCCAATCTGAGAGGCACGAGATGTTTTAGACTTACTAAAGGCAAATTCTTTTGGGGAGTTAGAAATTATTAGTACAGTGGGTTGGTTAGGAATTATATTGGTGAAGGGTTTTTCATTTGTTGTGTCAATAATTGCTCCTAATTCCCTGCTCTGGGTGGGACAAGGATATTTCAGGTCAAACCTCTCTGCTGACAGACTAGCCTGTGTGACAGGATTATCCATATTCCTGCCACTATGCACATGATTGTTTACTACCTCTTAACCATAAACAGCACAGAGAGTTTTGGAGTATTTTGAGAGTCTTAATTAGCATAGGGCTTTTTCTTCTTGAGTCAATGATTGCTGCCAGGCCTCCATATCCTTAGGCACCTGGGAATATATAAATCAATGTATTTGGAATATAGAAAAGGAAATATAATAGTTTTTGATGTTAGCAATACTAGACTTTTTGAGTTAATGGATTTTCTCTTTTGTAATAGATCACTGTACTTTGTTATAAATCACTGTGTCCTTGCTATGTAAAAATGTAACTTTATCATATCTTAAGACTAAATAGATCTTAAAGGGAGCATTGGTGAAAGGATTTTCATTTGTTGGGCTGATGTTTGCTGCTAAATCTCCATGTTCCCTACCCTTATAATGAATATAACTAACATATAGGAAGAATTAAGTATTAACCTTTAAGCATATAGGAGAAATAAGTATTAACCTTTAAGACTAATCATGTTAACTGTGGGTTAAATAAATTCCTTTCTTGATTGTAACTCACTACACCCTCACCCTATAGGAATGCAACTTTATTTGGAGGGTGGTGCCTGGTTTAAGAAGAAACACCCTTGGAAGAAATAAGTTTTTTGGTTATCAGAAAGAAAGGATCATAAAATGTCAGCAGGTCTCACTCATGGCCAGAAGATAATGTAATATCCCTAAGACCTTTTTTTATACATTTATGTGAAGCACCTGATTTTGATAAAGGTCAGGACTGCTGACCCCCGTGTGACTCTGTATTCATCCCTATGTGTAACAAAAGGTATATAAGCAAACCCAAAAATAAAGAAATCGGATCAGTTTCCAGAAAGACTGATTCCCCCATGTCGCTTCTTTCTTGCTCCCGTTTTTCTGGCTGAATTCCCACCTGGAGCATGGATGCTATTCTACGTAATCCAAGTTATTCAGCCTCTTTTTCTCCACTAATCTTCCTACTACACTATCCATTTCTAATCTCTCTATATCTGTGGTTAAATATGTATTTTTCCAAAGATGCCGACTCCGTCCCCACCTTCGAATCACCCTGGATCCACCGGGGCTGGACCCCGGCACAGGACAAAGCTTAGAGGAGTAGGAAGGGAATTGTCTGCTCTCTGATGATCAGAAAGTTCCTGAACAGAATGACATTTTGAATTATCTTTTCTTCTACAGCTACTGCATCTACTCCTTACTTGCTGTTTTATAATAAATTATATAATGAGTATGTTTTACTTGTGTGCATATTAAACAGACCTGGACAAACTGGCAAAGTTGTTCGTATCAAAGAGTCTTCAGCTCTTTAACATCACACTGAAAGCTGAAAGCACTTCCTCTAAGATCAGCAGCAAAACAAGAATGCTCACTGTCACCACTTTTATTCAACAGAGTATTGAAGTCCTAGTCACAGCAATTAGACAAGGAAAAAATAGAAGGAATCCAAATTAGAAAGAAAGAAGTAAAACTGTCACTCTTTGCAGATGACATGATGCTATACATAGAAAATCCTAAAGTGAAAGTCACTCATGCCTGACTCTTTGTGACCCCGTGGACTATGCAGTCCATGGGAATTCTCCAGGCCAGAATACTGGAGTGGGTAGCCTTTCCCTTCTCCAGGGGATCTTCCCAACCCAGGGATCAAACCCAGGTCTCCCACATTGCAAGTGGATTCTTTACCAGCTGAGCCACAAAGGAAGTTCAAGAATACTGGAGTGGGTAGAATAGCCCTTCTCCAGGAGATCTTCCCAATCCAGGAATTGAACCAGCATTTCCTGCATTGCAGATGGATTCTTTACCAACTGAGCTTTCAGGGAAGCCCCCAAATCCTAAAGACATCACCAAAAAAAACCTCATCAATGAAATCAGTAAAGTTGCAGAAACATAATTAGTATATAGAAATCTGCTTCATTTCTGTACACTAACAGGAGCTATCAAACTAACTAATAAGCTATCAGAAAGAGAAAACAATCTCATTTACAATTACATCAAAAAATAAAATTAAAAACCTAGGAATAAATTTAAATAAGGAGGTAAACGACTTGTACTCAGAAAACTGTAAGACACTGATGAAAGCAACTGGAGCCAACAGAGACAGATGGACAGATACGCTGTGGGCGTGGACTGGAAGAATTAATATTGCTAACATGACCTTTCTACCAGGGCAATCTACAGACTCAAGGCATAACCAATGGCATCTTTCACAGATCTAGAACAAAAAAATCTAAAATTTGTGTGGAAACATAAAGACCCCAAGCAACCAAAACAATTCTTAGAAAGAAGAAAAAAAAAAAAAACTGGAAGTATCATACTTCCTGACTTTAGACTCTACTACAAAGCTACAGTAATTAAAATAGCATGGTATTGGCACCTACACTGACACGTAGATCTATGGAACAGAGTAGAGAGCCTAGGAGTTAACCTACACTTACTTGGGAAATTGATCTATGAGAATATACGATGAGGATAAGTCAACCTTTCCAAAAAATGGTTTTGGGAAAACTAGACAGCTACATGCCAGAGAATCAAACTGGTTTACTCTCATGCCATGCAAAAAAAAAAAAGTTCAAAATGGATACAGAGTTAAATGTTAAATCTGAAACCATAAAACGTGTGGAAGAAAACATAGGCAATATGCTCTTTGAAATCAGTCTTATTAGTATTTTTTGATATGTCTTCTCAGGAAACGGAAACAAAAGCAACAATAAACAAATGGGACTATGTAAACTAAAAACTTACATAAGAACGAAAGTATCAACAAAACCAGGCAACCTACTGAATGGGAGAAGATATTTGCAAAGGACACATGGTGGCTCAGTTGGCAAAGAATCCACCCGTAATGCAGGAGACCCAGGTTCAAATCCTGGGTCAGGAAGATCCCCTGGAGAAGGAAATGGCAACCCATTCCAGTATTCTTGCCTGGAAAATCCCATGGACAGAGGAATCTGGTGGGGTGCAGTCCGTGGGATTGCAAGATTCAGACAAAACTTAGCAACTAACCCACCACATATCTGATAAAGGGTTAATATCTAAGACATAAAAAGAACTCACACAACTCAACATCAAAAAAACAAACCCAATTTAAAAATGGGCACAGGACCTGAATAACCCTAAAAGATGATGCTATCAAAATGTTACACTCAATAAGTCAGCAAATCTGAAAGACCCAGTTGTAGTAGTGGCCACAGGACTGGAAAAGGTCAACCCTCAGCCCAATTCCCAAGATGGGCAGTGCTAAAGAATGCGCTGAGCATTAGACAATTGCATTCATCTCCCATGCTAATAAGGTTGTGCCTAAGAACTTGCATGCTAGTCTTCAGCATTATGCGAATCAAGTACTTTGAGTGAGTGAGTGAAGTCACTCAGTCGTGTCCGACTCTTTGTGATCCCATGGACTGTAGCCTACCAGGCTCCTCGGTCCATGGAATTCTCCAGGCAAGAATACTGAAGTGGGTTGCCATTTCCTTCTGCAGGGGATCTTCCCAACTCAGGGATTGAACCCAGGTCTCCTGCTTTGTAGGCAGACGCTTTACCATCTGAGCTACCAGGGAAGTACTTCAAGGTGTACAAATGAGTTTTAAAAAAGGCAGAGGAACCAGAGATTGAATTGCCAACTTTCGCTGGATCATAGAGAAAGCAAGGGAATTCCAGAAAAACACCTACCTCTGTTTCATCAACTACACTAAAGCCTTTGACTTTGTGGATCATAACAAACTGTGGAAAGCTCTTAAAGAGATGGAAATACCATATCATCTTAGCTGTCTTCTGATAAACCTGTATATGGGTCAAAAAGCAACAGTTAGAGCCTTGTATGGAACAACTGACTGGTTCAGGATTGAGAAAGGAGTACCACAGTGCTCTCTGTTGTCACCCTGTTTATTTAATCTATATGCTGAGCACATCATGAGAAACGCTGGGCTGGATGAGTTATAAGCTGGAATCAAGATAGGCAGGAGAAACATCAACAACCTCCGATATGCAGATGATACCACTTCAGTGGCAGAAAGCAAAGAGGAACTAAAGAACCTCTTGATGAAAGTGAAGGAGGAGAGTGAAAAAGCTGGCCTAAAACTAAATATTAAAAAAAAAAAAAAAAAACTAAGATCATGGCATCCAGCCCCATCACTTCATGGCAAATAGAAGGGGAAAAGGTGGAAGCACTGACAGATTTCCTCTTCTTGGGCTCTAAAATCACTGCAGATGGTGACTGCAGCCATGAAATCAGAAGATGATTGCTTCCTAGCAGGAAAGCTATGACAAACCCAGATAATGTGTTGAAAAGCAGAGTCATTATTCTGCCGACAAAGGTCCATATGGTCAAGGATATAGTCTCCCCAGTGGTCACGTATTGTGAGAGTTAGACTGTAAAGAAGGCAGAGTGCCAATAAATTGATGCCTTCGAACTGTGGGGCTGGAAAATACTTCTATGAGTCCCCTGGACAGCAAGAGATCCAACCAGTCAACCTTAAAGGAAATCAATCCTCCAAACTCGTTAGAAAGACTGATGCTGAAGCTGAACCTCCAGTATTTTGATCACCTGATTCGAACAACCAACTAATTGGAAAAGTCCCTGATGCTGGGAAAGACTGAGGGCAGGAGGAGAAGAGGGCATCAGAGGATGAGATGGTTGGATGGCATCACTGATGCAATGGACATGAACTTGGGCAAACTCTGGGAGATGGTGAGGGACAGGAAGGCAGAGGGACAGGGATCGCAAAGAGTCAGTCGTGACAGGACGACTGAACAACATACATAATGGAATACTTCTGAGCCATAAAAAAAAAGAATGGAATTTCGCCATTTGCAACAACATGCATGGACCTAGAGGGTATCATGCTAAAGGATTTAAGTCAGACAGAAAAAGGCAAATACTGTATGTTATCCCTTGTATGTGGAATCTAAAATACAAAACAAATGAACAAATGTAACAAAATAGAAATAGTTATAGATACAGAGAACAAAGAATGGCTCTCCAAAGAGTGGTTCTCCAAAGAGAACCAATACTCTTGGATAGTATTGATCTCTCTAGGTTATTATACAAACACTGAAATTAGAGTGAAAGTCATCATAATTTTTAGGGTTCATTTTCCTTGGTAGAGACTCCAGATGCATTAGCGTCTAGGAACAAAGTCACACAGGTTCTTAAGTAAACGATTCAAAATGAAAACATTTAAACATCTTTGAATTTACACCTATCTCCTATGATTGCTTTTTAAAATAAAGTGCTTGTGTTCATATCTCCAGGCTTCCCAAGTGGAGCTGTGGTAAAGAATCCTCCTGCCAATGCAGGAGACACAGTAGATGTGGGTTCAATCCCTGGGTCAGGAAGATCCCCTGGAAAAGGCAATGGCAACCCACTCCAGTATTCTAGCCTGGCCAATTCCATGGACAGAGGAGACTGGAGGGCTACAGCCCATAGGGTCACAAAGAGTCAGACACAGCTGATCTATGAAGCACGCACACATGTTCATCTTTCCATGTTTCTGAATGATCTGCATGATGTTTATAAGCTCCGTGTTTTTTCAGTTCATTAACAGAATCTCATGGAGCACATCTGGTTTTACAAAGCCATGAAGTCACATCTTGGATGGGCTTTATTAAAGACAACGGATCTGGAACACGTGCCCTCCCAGCGATGGACGTCATGCACCTTGACTCACTTTGAAAACTGCCTCAGAAAACCTGGGCAGTCTCCTTCCATCGTCATACGAATTTTACACAAATTATGAAGATGATTCTGTACTCCAGGAAATCTTTGGAGTGTGGGCTCATTTCTGTCTCTTCCAGTGCTATGCTGTGCTCGGTCACTCAGTCGTGTCTGACTCTTTGAGTCACCATGGACTGTAGCCTACCAGTCTCCTCTGTCCGGGGGATTTTCCAGGCAAGAACACTGGAGTGGGTTGCCATTTACTCCTCCAGAGGATCTTCCCGACCCAGGGATCAAATCCACGTGTTCCGTCTCCTGCATTGGCAAGCGGCTCTTTTGAGAAGCCGCTTGAGACACCAGGGAAGCCCTATCTCTTCCTAGCCAGATCTAAATCATCTGTATAGAGTGAATCAAACTCAGAAGTGAGACCCTAAATTTCACTTTTGTTAAAAACTAGGAAGTCAATAAAATTTTACCAAAAATAAAAGGAGACAGGACCTACTAACAGCATATACTCTGCTGTATTTGTATAAGGAAGCCTTGGGGAGAATCTTAGTTTTTGACAAATTTCAGAACACTTAAGAGCTCCTGTGGCTTCCAGGGCTTGGATATGACTCATAAGACATGAATTTCCTTTTGTTCTGAATGCGCTCCGAGTCTTACTGAATTTAATTGCTCAACCAGGTGTTTGTCCAGCTCAGAAAAACAAGCAAGCAGGAGAGCTGACAAGTGCAGCCTTCTCCTTGTCTCTGGGCCCCCTGTCTGGCCTCCAGTCGTGTGGGCGGCGACGACTCCCCCGCAGGGCAGCCCAGGGCTCCTCCTGCCTGAGCACCACAGGCAGGAGCATCTTATTTCTCGTATCTTTCCCTGGTTCTACAAGCCCCGCACCAAAGCGGCCCCGAGAACCGCGGCAGCAGCTTCGCCTCCCCTCTCTGTGCACCCACCTGCATGTGAGAGTCTTAGGGATCTTTAAGAAAGAGAACCGGAACCCTGGTTGTTTTCTGGTTGTACTGGTTAGAGAGTCGGAGGGGAGCTGAGGAAGGCTGTGGTCACCAGAAGCATCCTAACTGGTCCTTCAACCCAGGGTCCCTGTCTGTAGGTCTGAGACCCCCCAAGGCAGCCAGGCCCACAGGTCCCCGCTGACCTCCAGCTGCCTGGCCCGCCCTTGGCACAGGGTCTGGCATCGAGGTGGGCTGGCACTCTGAGCTGTGTTTGCACCACGTCTCCAACCTCCCCTTCCCCAGCCCATCCTACTCAGGCCCTGGGTCATGTCCGGGCCTCCTGCTTAGCACAACACTGATTCTGACCCTTTCAGCCCGAGATGCCACCTCCCTGTACCCTAGACTTGGGGTCATCAGCAAGCTCAGGCCAGCCTGTGCCCAGGCTCCCCCTCCCCACAAGGGAGCTCACCCAGGGCTCCAGCCAGAGCCTCTGAGGGTCCCACCCTGTGCCACTGAGACCCTTGGAGCGGCAGAGTCACAGAGGCTACAGGGTCCTCGGAGGCCAGGCAACCTCGACCTTGCCCTACCCCTTAGACCTTGGTGAGCTTCCAGGTTCCATTGATTACACATGGCTAATAATACCCAGGGGCTTCCCTAGTGGATCAGAGGGTAAAGCGTCTGCAATGCAGGAGACCTGGGTTCGATCCCTGGGTCAGAAAGATCCCCTGGAGAAGGAAATGGCAACCCACTCTAGTACTCTTGCCTGGAAAATTCCATGACAGAGGAGCCTGGTAGGCTACAGTCCATGGGGTCGCAAAGAGTCAGAAATGACTGAACGACTTCACTTTCTTTCTTTCTAATAATACCCAGCCTGGCGCTGATGAGGGAGCTAAATACCCAGCCAGCAGGTCCCAGCACACTCCCTACCCCTGTTCTAGGAAATGAAGCCAAAGACCCTCAGGGCCCTCCCCACCCAGCAGCGCAGTTAATCCAGCAGTTTCCCTGATAAGGACTACCCTCCCCCAGGGCCATGGCCGACCCCCTGTGAGACCCTCCCCAGCCTACCTCCAAAAGGGGACCCTTCCCCTTGGTGCAGCGCTCCCGCCCAGAGCCCAGCCTTTCCCACTGGCCAGAGCCACTTAGATACCCTCTATCATGTAAATTCCTGGCCTCCCTCATCGGCCACCAGCACTCGTCCTCGGCCACAGGCATGGTCCCCTCCATACATCCCTTGGGACCATTTCAGCCTCCTTGCACAGGCTCCCTGCAGAGGCCTCTCCCCACCCTGGGGCACGAGCCAGGTGCTGGGCTGAGTGCTGGGCTGGCCCCACCCAGCTTTACTGGGTGATGGCCCCCATTCCATGCCAGGACCAAACGTTTCTCCAAGGACAACCTGCTCGGGGCTGCTTCTTCTCCCCAAGTCCCGGCGCTGGCTGAACCCACAGAATGCGTTGCTACTGCCTGGTGTGGCCCTGAAAGCAGAGCCCTTGTGCTCAGGGGCCAAATGTGGGGAGCGGGGATGGGGGTAAGCAGGAGTGTAACCGTGGCTTAGAGACAGCCTTCAGAGACTCAGGACCTGGAGCCGTCAGTCCGCCATATGAGGATGCTGCAAACCAGAGATGCGGAGGGGGGCCTGGGAGCCTGGCCCAGAGTCACCCCAGCAGTCGGTGGTGGGGGGAGGCCAAGAGCCCCTCTCTGCACGTGAGATGTAAATGCCTTCTGGCCAGGACAAGCCCACTCCCCACACTGCACCGCAGAGGAAAGACCCTCAAATATGATTTTGGATGCCCCTCCAGCCAGGTAACCCCCACCAATGCACGCACACACACAATTATTCATACATTCTTCACAAACATCCCCCCCAACACACATGAACACTGACACACTGTCATACACAAACACACATGCACACGCAGGCTCCCAGCTTTCCTGCCACTTCACACACAACCGCTGACACACATGCACACGGATACATTCTCATACGCAAACACACGTGCACACAGACAGGTTCTCATACACAAACACATGTGCACACAGACACCTCCTCATACTCATGCACACGTGAACACACATGCACACGCAGGCTCCCGGCTTTCCTACCACTTCACACACAACCGCTGACACACATGCACACGGATACATTCTCATACACAAACGTGCACACAGACACCTCCTCATACTCATGCACACGTGAACATAACATGCACATGCAGGCTCCTGGCTTTCCTACCACTTCACACACAACCGCTGACACATGTGCACATGGACACGTTCTCATACACAAACACACGTGCACAAAGACACCTCCTCATACACAAACACACATGAACATACATGTACACGCAGGCTCCCGGCTTTCCTGCCCCTTCTTCTCCTTCACTACCTATCCTTCTGGCCCGTGCATCCAAATCACTGGGAGGATTTTATAAACACTGACTTCACACCTGTTGCC
This sequence comes from Capricornis sumatraensis, assembly GCF_032405125.1. NCBI lineage: Eukaryota > Metazoa > Chordata > Mammalia > Artiodactyla > Bovidae > Capricornis > Capricornis sumatraensis. The sequence goes on along the minus strand of NC_091069.1, from coordinate 248,333,110 downwards.
CGATGAGAACTCCACCCTGTTCTAACCCCTGGCTCTGTTCTGCACTCAGAGTCAGAGACTCCAGAATGCAGCGTCTTCCCAGTCCCCCAGGCCAGACGCTGACCCTCCCCACCCCGAGATCAGATGCCCGGAGCCTTCTCCCCAGCCTCACACTCTGCAGGGCGGTCCCGCACTCGCTCCACGCGGCTGCCAGGGTCACGTGTGTACTGTTTCGGTCGCTGATGTTGCAGGACGGCTGCCCCAGGTAGAGCGAGGACTCGGGGATGCCCTCCTGCTGCAGAAAGCGCCTCTGGATGACAATAGCCACCTTCTCGATCTCACAGAGCACCCTGACCGCCCCAGTCAGGTTCAGCCGTGGGGAGAGGCCCTGGGCGGCAGGGCGGGCACCTTGCACAGAGGCAGCTTCAGCTCCCGTTGGGGTTGGGGGCTGTTCTGGGTCAGGGGCCTGGGTTGTGTTGCCAGGAGAGTCACCTGTAAGACAGGAGGAGACAGAAGCATAGAGTGGGTTTGTGTTTAGCGTCAGCCATGGGAGCCTGGCCAGCGGGTGGCACAGGGTGGGAGGGTGGACAGAAGCATAGAGTGGGTCTGTGTTTAGGGTCAGCCACGGGAGCCTGGCCAGCCGGGGTGGCACAGGGCGGGAGGCTGTGGGCAGAAGGTGGACAGCAGATGGGAAGCACTCACAGCCTGCAGCCATGCATGATGAGGCTACACATGCCAGCACGGCTGCACACACACACGTGTTGCATGTTCCCACCAGCCCACGCAGCTGGGCATGCCCTGGCTCACTTTTGCCGCCTTGGCCGGGGAACTGTAGGGCCCTCTGCCCACCCAGGCTGATGTTGGGCGTGTGATGAGCCCATGGACTTGGGACCAGCCATCACCCCCGGGGACCCTGAGTCTTCTCTGTAAAATGGGTTATGGAAGACTTTTATGGTGGTCCAGTGGTTAAGAATCTGTCTGCCAATGCAGGGGACACAGGTTTGATCCCTGGTGCAGGGAAGATCCCGCATGCCACAGAGCAACTAAGACCTTGTGCCTCAACTAGAGAGTAGCCCCTGCTCGCTGTAACCATAGAAACCCACACGCAGCACCAAAGACCCAGTGCAGCCAAAAATAAAGTAAATAAGTAAGTAAAACGGGTTAATGAAGTTTACTCTGGATCCTCAGATTCTTCACTCCTGCTCAGCTTCCCGCTCCCCTCGAAGCACGCTCAGTTTCAACCTCTGGGAGAGCACGAGGCTCTGTAAGAACATCCCCCATCCTCTGAGGGCAGACCCAGGACACGCTCAGCCCTCCCGGGGCCTCTGCCACAGCCCAGCTCCACCACCTGCCCCTCAACCCTCGCCATCCCATCTCAAGGCGCTCACCAGCTGCCCAGCCCCAGGCGGCAGTCCAAATCCCTGTTCCCAGTGCTCACAGCCTTCTCAGCTGGCTGCATCTGGCCTCGCTGAGCAGCCTGCTCCGGCTCTCCCACCCACCTCCTGCAGGCACCAGCTGCAGCCAGCCCAGGTGATGTGCCTGGACCCTGCCCACCCTCAACAGCTCTGTTCTCACTGCTGCACCCACCACCACACCCCGCCCCGCAGCAGCCCTCTCTACCAGATGACGACTGCTGCTACTGCTGCTAAGTCGCTTCAGTCATGTCCGACTCTGGGCAACCCCATAGACAGCAGCCCACCAGGCTCCCCCGTCCCTGGGATTCTCCAGGCAAGAACACTGGAGTGGGTTGCCATTTCCTTCTCCAATGCATGAAAGTGAAAAGTGAAAGTGAAGTCGCTCAGTGGTGTCCGACTCTTAGCGACCCCATGGACTGCAGCCTACCAGGCTCCTCTGTCCATGGGATTTTCCAGGCAAGAGTACTGGAGTGGGGTGCCATTGCCTTCTCCCAGACAACTAAGCCATCCTTTAAGACGGGTGCTAAGACAGCTCTTTCCTGACCACACCCTAACCACACCCATGGGACTGAAGCAACTTAGTGTCCTCTGGGCCTCCTGCTTCTACCTCAGGTAGCCCGCATCTCGCATCCCCTGAGGCATCGTGTTCACTCCTATAAACATCTGTCTCCTCCATTTGACCACAGATCCCTAGAGGGCAGGGGTCATCTCAAGGTCAACAGTGAACCCACAAAGATCCCATTTAGTGGAAGAAGTGCTGCATGGACAGTGGGGCTGAGCAGAAAGATTTCCTTGCATCGTTTGTCACACAGACTTGGGTTTTGAATGATCATCTTTTAGCATCTGAGAGGACACACCTGAGTGGTTGTGTGTGTTTTCTCATCACGGGCATCAGAAGAAGCACTTAAGAGATGAGGTGCCTCCAGAAGGCTGGAGGCGTGTGGAAGGATGGGGAGGTACCAGAACATATACACGTGCACACACAGGCACACCCATGCACAAGTACACACATATGTATCTACACATGCACATGTGTGGCACACGCATGCACATGCACACTCCGGAAACTTGCCCAGGACTTACAAATATGTTGACCTTATTTAGAAAAGACACATTTTGGGGATGAGTGTCCTTAAAAGAACAGACTATCTGATGGTATTCCAGACAAAGGATCCTGATAATATTACCTTCGCAGGGTCTTCCAGAAAATTCCACTAGGAGGTCAGGGGCGCCTCCCTCGCAGCTGCAGGTGAAGGAGCCCAGTGTGTTGCGGCAGGCAGAGCCCGGGGCACAGTCATCCTCCCGGCTTGCACACTCATCAAAATCTGCAGCATGCAGAAAGCAAGATGGGAAACCCTTGTGGGGACCTGAGCATCGCGGCTGCACCGTGGTTCACAGCAGCTTGATGGGGAAGGTGCATCTTGGGGAGTAAAGTTAAAATTATCAAGTGACAGCAAAGATGACCAGTTCTGGAGGGCTCAAGAGCAGGGTGGCACCTTGAATTTCTACAGGATTGGGGTGGGAGCAGGTGGCAGACAGTCTGCTAAGATTGTTCTGGAAGGAGGATTCCTGGACCCGGGGATGCTGGGGTGGAGAGGGGCACAGCAGCATCCCGTCAGCTCCCTAGAGACAAGGAGACAAGGAGGACCCCACCCCCACCCTGGTCTCAGGCAGAGGGACCCCGCCACCCACCCACTCTCATCTCGACACTCAGTTACTCATCTTACTAGCAATAATGCAGCTTTACTAAAAAAAACGGATAAAAACTCAAAGGGCTTGGCAAAGCCTTCCATCTTGGTGTTTCATCTTTCACATACCGTCTATTTGGATCTTTTGTACCTGTGTCTATTGCGTTTAGTATTTTCTTACCAATGCAAGTGATCACTCTATATTTGGGATATAACTCTTCACCAGATTGTTGAAACTATTTTTTGGTCTGTTGCTTGTTTTACAATGGTGGTGACTATTTTGTTTGATATGAGAGCTTGAATTTTTTGTAGAGGTAGCTATTCCAGTCTTTTTCTGCATAGGCTTAACCCTTCTCATTCCAAAAATCAGAAAAATATTCATCTACATGGTCTTTGATTTTACCCATACATGTAACTCTAAGCCTTTTATCATGTATTCTTGGGCCTGATATGTGCTAAGGATGGAATCTTATCAAAATCTATATGTTGAAGCCTTGACACCCAGTAGGACTGCAATTCGAGATGGGCCCTTCAGAAGATAATTAAGGTTAGCTGAGATCATAAGAGAGGGGCGCTGATCAGATTAGGACTGATGGCCTTATATAAGAGACACCAGAGCCCTCTCTCCACACACAGAGAGGAAAGGCCACTCAAGGACACAGCCGCAGGAGAGGGCCCTCACCAAAATCAGCTGGCATCCAGCGTCTAGAATTGTGAGACAATAAATGTCGGTTGTTTAAGTCACTCCATCCATGGTTTTTCTTTTTTTTTTTTTTTAACGACAGCTTGAGCTGATCAATACAATATGAGAAGAGACTCTAAACGGCCTCTACTCCCTGCTTTTGTCTTCAATTATTCTTCCTAGGATCTCCTTGGCAACTGTGCTGGGGAGGAAGTCTGGCTGCAGAGAGGGGCCTGTCTGCCCTCTGTCCAGCCCGCTGAAGAGCAGCAGAGGAGGAAGGAGCGGGGTGCAGAAGGGAGGCAGTGTCCCTGGGCACCCTGGCAGGTTCACCAGAAGATGTTTTCAGCCCTTACACCTTTTCAAAAAAACCATAGTACCAATAAGAGAGACAAGGGTCCTATAGGTTTCCATTTTCATCCCATGCAGGGAAGCCCTTACGAGGAGGCCCATCTTTCAGAAATGAAGCCAGTGGGGGGGATTTCACTGCCTCCTTTGGAGAGTAAGTCTCCGTCGGGCCTGGCCTTCACTTACCCCCTATGAAGGTGTCGCCCCTGACCACCTCCAGCAGAGAGGTGTTCTGAAAGGCGGCCAGGAATGCAGCAGACACCTCCCGGACATCCATGTCTGTGATGACCAGCAAGGTGAACTCCACCACGACGCTGCCGTTGGAGATGCGAGTCACTTCTATGCGCACCCCGCCTGTGTCCAGGTGCTGAAGCATGAAGGCTGGCAAGGAATTCCGCACCTTCAGAGAAACAGGGCTGGTGAGAAGAGCTGCCCACTGAGAGAGAAGACAGGGTACTTGTTCTAAAGTGGTTCCTCTGGGGACTGTGGCCAGCAGCAGGGCTGGCCTTGGGAAAGGCGTCAAAGCCGCAGGTCAGCTCTGGCCTGGTCCCCAGGCCCAGCACAAATACCAGTGGAGTCTGAGACAATGAGCCCTGTCCTCCCCACCGACCAGCCGGTCAACACGGGACTGAGTGCCAAAGCCCCACCCTATGGGGCTTGTAATCTGGTAGGGGGCTCACGAGGGCAGTTAGGATCTGCTGATCACTCTTGGCTCAGAGCCCGTGGGGGTGGGGGACAGCTGAACGAGTGGTCAAAGGGAGGGACCCCACGTCCCCTGCTTGGTTTGCTCCAGAACAGTCCTTGTGATTCTCACGCTGCAAGACTTTCCCCTTTCTTTTTCGCTGCCTGCCTTCCCAAAGACCACTTCCCTTGAGCATCCCAGCTATTGTTGCTGTTCAGTTGCTCAGTCGTGTCCGACTGTTCATGACCCCATGGACTGCAGCACACCAGGCTTCCCTGTCCTTCACTATCTTCTGGAGCTTACTCAAACTCATGTCCATTGAGTTCGTGAGACCATCCAACCATTTCATCCTCTGTCGTCCCCTTCTCCTCCTGCTTTCAATCTTTCCCAGCATCAGGTTCTTTTCCAGTGAGGCAGCTCTTAGCATCAGGTGACCTAAGTATTGGAGCTTCATCATCAGTCCTTCCAATGAAGATTCAGGACTGATTTCCTTTAGGATTGACTAATTGGATCTCCTTACTGTCGAAGGGACTCTCAAGAGTCCTGCCCTTATAAGCTTTGCTTATTATTCTATCAGTTTGGACAGAACTCTGTATGTAATAATAACCATATTATTCCATTCTAACCTATCATGGCCTAATGCCTAGAAAACTACCCCCATCATATGATGAGCTTCGAGTGGTCCATATAGTGTAAATCTGCCATGGAAAAGCCCACCTCCATGGTTTGCCCTCATAAGAATACCTCATCTGCGTCTAAACTGCATGAGGTTCAGGCACAGGCTTGTGGATTCCCAGCCTTGGGACAGCCAGTGTGAGCATATCACCCACGAGAGACTGTGGATGCTCAGGAGACCCCAAAGCCACCTGCAGTCACGTGGCTGCCACCATTGTCGCTGGAAGAGCTGGTCTTCTCTCTGTCTCTCTTTCTTTCTCTCTGGGATTTCCAGAGACGGCTCTGTCAGAGCCTTGGGTTAAAGTCACTCTTGTCTGCATTACAAGCCAGTCTCAAAGCAAAGGTCCAAGCCCCTTGCTAGGAAGTGACAAAGAAAAAAGCAACACCATTATCCCACAACATCCCAAAATGTGTCCTAATGTCCTATGTAGGTGTTAAGTTGCACAATTATTTGCTATCCAGAAATTCCAGATAGCAAACTGTCCCCCCAAATAGGCAAAAATATGAAATGCTTTTAAAAAGAAAGGTTAATCAAGGAACTTGAGTGGTAATGAAGCTGTCTCGTGAGGCCACTAGAGCCGTGTGATCTGATCTCAGTGACTGTTGCTCAATGTGATATGTGTTGTTGTTAGGGGCCTCCCAGGTGGCTCAGTGGTAAAGAATCCACCTGCCAATGCAGGAGACACAGGCTCAATTCCTGGTTCAGCAAGATCCCCTGCAGGAGAGCATGCCAACCCATGCCAGTATGCTTGCCGGGAGAATCCCATGGGCGGAGGAGCCTGGTGGCCGGGCTACAGTCCGTTTCCAGCCACTAAGTTGTCTCTGACTCTGCAACTCCATGGACTAGGGCACACCAGGCTCCCCCGTCCTTCACTATCTCCTGGAGTTTGTTCAAATTCGTGTCTGTCTAGTCAGTGATGCTATCTCAACATCCTCTGCCGTTTTCTTCTCCTTTTGCCTTCAGTCTTTCCCAGCATCAGGGTCTTTTCCAATGAGTTGACTCTTTGCATCTGATGGCTAAATTGGTAGAGCTTCAGCTTCAGCATCAGTCCTCCAAGGAATATTCAGGGTTGATATTGTTTAAGATTGACTGGTTTTATCTCCTTGCAGTCCAAGGGACCCTCAAGAGTCTTCTCCAGCACCACAATTTGAAAGCATCAATTCTTTGGCTCTCAGCCTTCTATATGGTCCAACTCGTGATGTGCAACTATCGTTTAACCCAAGGAAGCTGGTGATACACACGTGAATCAGACCATCAACAGCTCTTGAATCCATCCACACACTGGGCCAGGAGCTGGGGACCTCAAGATAAATAAAGCAGGATCCCAGACCCCAAAGGTCACCAATGGGACGGTTCCTGGAGGCAGTATGCCTGTTTTATCAGTGACGCTGATGGGGTTGAAAAGAATCACCAACCATTGCAGAGCCACCTGCATTGCAGCCACCAGCATTGCTGAGGCTTCGTCCTGCTACGACTCCACCAATAGGTGGCGCAGCCGAGCTCTCTCAGTTCTGCATCTTAAACTCCCAGAGCAAGGAAAAGCTAAAATACCTCAGATGTCCTCTATGCCAGCGGTCTCCAACCTTTTTGGCACCAGGGACCGGTTCTGTGGGAGACAAATGTTCCACAGACCCACGGGAGATGGTTTGGGATGATTCAAGCACATTACATTTACTGTGCTCGCTATCTCTATTTATTACTACTCCAGCTCCATCTCAGATCTCCAGGCATTAGATCCTGGAGGGTGGGGACTCCTGCTCTATGCAAACAAGATCTCAACTAGTGCATTCTCTATTCAAACGGTAATCTAACCACCAGCAAAAATAACATATTACTACTCTAAATAAATTCTAACAATATACATTCTTTGGGATGAAAAAATGCCAAAGGGGTTGCAGAGTGCACTGCAACAAAGAGAAAGGAAAGGAATTTTTTAAGGCTGGAATCACAGCAGCATTATTCCCAATAGCCAAAAAGCGGAAGCAACCCAAATGTTCATCAGTGGATGATGGATAAACAGAACGTAGTTTGTCTTTACAGAGGACTATTACCCGGCCATAAAAAGGAATGAAGTTCTGATATTGGTACAACAGGGATGAACCTTGAAGATATTATACCCAGTAAAATAAGCCAGACACAAAAGTGATGTATTGTATGATTCCATTTCTGTGAAATATCCAGAACAGGCAAATCCATAGAGACGGAAAGCACACATCTGGTCCCAGGGGCAGAGAGAAGGGGAGATGAAGAGCTAAACTGGTTTCTTTCTCAGAGGATGAAAACGTTCTGGAATTAGATGGTGGTGATGGCTGTACAATTTTGCAAACTGTCTAAATCGCTGGATCCCGCACTTTAAAAGAGTGAGTTTTATAGTGCGTGAAATAGATCTCAATTTGTAAATGCTTTTCCTTTTTAAGGCACAGGGGAGGCTTTCTTCTCCACAGGGTCCCACATCAATAGAGACTGAACTGAAAACAACGTGAAGCAGAGGAAAAGACGTGTCCCTCACCGGCTGGTGTGTCTATTTAATGACAGATCGGAACACACAGGCCCTTCAGCAGAGCTGGATGCCCCAGCTTCCCCCAGAAACGAGGAGTCTGTGGCCCTCCTCAGTCAAGCCTGAATCCCCATTGGCTGTTCAGGATGCTACCACCTCCCTCCTTCACATCCCAGGAGAAAATAAGGACCAATTCCACCAACGTACCGTCCTCAAGAAGAGCTCTAGGAAGGCCTGGGACTGCTCACTGCTGGTGTTGCTGAAGGATTCGAAATACCTGACGTTCACTATTCTGACTTTCCCACTGAGCTTCTGAGCCGCTGCAGGGTGGAGAATAAACATGTTTGCCATGGTAAGTGTCGGATAACAGGTTATCATCTCTGTCTTAATAGTAGTATTTTCCCATCAGTCAGGAAGAACATCAAAGGGAGGCTGGTTTGCACTCTGTAAAGAAGGAACAGCACCCGGTATGTATAGATACAGCCCCTTGGGTCCAGAGGACAGTGGGACAAAGCCTGGAAACAGGCAGATGCCTTTCTGGAGCCACAGAACCAGATCAGCCCTTGCACCCTGGACTCGTCCCGCCAGCAGTGACCTCCCCTCCTCCAGCTCACCGAGAACTTGCACTTAGCACCCTCATCCACCGTCTCCTTTCTATATCCCAGTCCACAGTGAAGTCCTGCTTTAAAGCATATAAGCAAAATTCTAGACATTTCTGACTGCACCCTAATGGGACATCTTAGGTATCACCTAAGATGTCCCACCTTGGAGATGACTGTTACCAATTCTTGGATGGATGCCCAAGGTTTGATAACTAATCTGCAACACCAGGGCTGCCCTTGGCTGCTCAGGCAAGTTAGATATTCAAGAAAATATGTGGATGACAAATGCTAATGAGGAGAAAGGAGGAATATTGTCGGAATATATACCTATCGACAAGAATCACCTTCACCTTGGGATTGCCCTGGTGGTCCAGTGGTTAAGAATCCTCCCTCTTACACAGGGGACTAACACAGGTTTGTGTTAGTGGTTAAGAATCCTCCTTCTAACACAGGGGACTCAGGTTTGATCCCTGGTCGGGGAACTAAGATCTCACATGCCTTGCGGCAACTAACAGGCGTGCTGTACCTACTGAGCCCACACTCTGCAACTTGAGACGCCCTCATGAGCCACAAGCTCCCACAAACTTGTACAGAACATGAGCACCACAACGAAGACCCAGCCCCCGCCCCCACCAAAAAAAAAAATCAGCTCCACCTTATCAGAGTCTATTAATACATTTGACTTGCTTAATTCTACTCCCCTCTCTTTTACGCTGCAGCCCTAGGCTCAGGGTGGGGCACCCTCAGAGATCTATCCATCGTCATCTTTCCTGAAGGCTATGTCCACTAGGAGTGAGAGAGGTCAGAGAAATCGCACAACCAGCACTGCACAAGTGCCGCAGTAGCTCTAGTGGGTGAAGAACCTGTCTGCTGATGCAGGAAATGAAGGAGACCCTGGGCCAGGAAGATCCCCTGGAGAAGGGCATGACTAGCCACTCCAGTGTTCTTGCCTGGAAAATCCCATAGACAGATGAGCCTGGTGGGCTACAGTCCACGGAGTCGTAGAGTCGGACACGACTGAGCACCCAGCACAGCACTGTATCCATTTCCCTGCTGCATACCCGTGAGGACACAGGTGATCGAGGGCCTGCAGCCTCTGCAGAGTCTGGACATCGTGCAAAGCAGCCTCTTTGCCCACCACCTGTCCCTGAAACGGGGCTTCCTTGGTGGCTCAGATGGTACACAGTCTGCCTGCAGTGAACGAAACCTGGGTTTGATTCCTGGGTCGGGAAGATCCCCTGGAGAAGGAAATGGCAACCCATTCCAGTATCCTTGCCAGGAAAATTCCATGGACAGAGGAGCCACAGTCTATGGGGTCCCAAAGAGTTGGACGTGACTGAGCAACTTCACTCATTCATTCATTTGTCCCTGAAATAAGCCCCCTCACATATGGCCTTTGAACCCCAGCTGAGGAAGAAGCGAGCCAGGTGTTCATATACTGAGAAGAACGGAAAGCCAACATCCATACATAAATGCAGCTGTTTTAAGCCTTCACCCATTGAAAACTTCTTTCCTACTTTTTCTCCTCCCTTTAAGAACCCATGGTGACATTGTTTCTAGAGCCTCTTACCTGTCCTCACTTTCAGCTGGGCTTTGGCACTTTCTCGCCCACATGCTCTGGCCACGATCTCCACCAGGTACAGGACGCCGGGCTCCAGGCCTGACACCATCAGGCTTGCTTTCTGGGTCTGCAGGTGCACGGTGGAGCTCCGAGCAGAAACCAGGCTGAGCTGGAAAGTGGGGCGCAGGGTGGGATCCGCCACCCAGGCCACATGAAAGCCCGTGCTCGTCACATTGGAGACAGTGACCCTTCCGATAGGGATGGGAGCTGAGAAATGGAATATAAATGCCCCTGATTAAAATCAATCCAATGTTCCCAGTAACAGGAAGGATAGCTTCACCCCACCATGCGGGGACACAAGCATCCTCAGGGGACGTCAAGTTCACTTGCTGCCAGCTGCACGCTTGGGTGCAGGGTCACTGGATTGCCCCCTGAGCCCTGGGCTCCCGGGCATGGCTTCCCTGCCCTCAAGTTGGCTCTGTGGCCACCTTGAGGTCCCAGGACCTCCAGAAACAAAGTTTTCTTGAGGAGGTTCTGGGCAGCTCCTCCAGGGGTCCCCCTCCTCAACCCCCAGGCAGACTTCCCAAGGAATCAGCCAGGTGGCTATTGCTGGTCACACACCATTCCTGCAGGTGACTTGGGGCTGTTTATGTAGGCTCAAGAGTTTAGTCTGGAATCCAGCCTTGGGCAGCAGACATGCATCAACGGAGCCACAGCTGACAGTGGGTTCCACGTGGACGCAGTCCAGGGTCAGACTGGCTCAGGGAACTCACACAAGGGGGCCAGGGCTATCTCCTTCCATGGGAGCCGCATCACCAGGCCTGTTTCCTTCTCAGAGTGGCCACCCGGCTCCTGGGGTATCACCCTGGACTACTGATGATGGCCAAACCTCCACAGGTAGTGGGTGATGTGGAGCTGCTGGGGGCGGTGTGGCTGCGGGTGGCGGGCGGAACACAGAACCGCTGGGACTGCAGCGGGCTTGAGGGTGCAGCACTGCTGGGGTCTGTACCTGGATGAGGGGTGCAGTACTGTTGGAGAGGTGCAGAAAGGTTGGCGCCCAACACTACTGGGGGGAAGCGCCCCCGTGCTCAGGGCCCTTAATGCGACACCTGCTCGGTTTCCTGCTCCTGCTGTTGGCCAACAGGGAAGCAGGAAGGGGAGGACAGGGCTGGAGAGGAAGAGGGGACACCAAGTTCTCACCCTAACTAGACTGGGAGCTGGCCTCTCGGGGACTGGGTGTGCTGCAGTGGGTCTACACAGCATAAAATGAGGGCCCGCCCGGTGCTGCTGATGGCCCTGGACTGTGTGAGCCTTTGCTTACGGGAGCTCACACACCACATGGCTCCACACAGCCCCAGGACACACTCTCCGTGCCACTCACCGCAGGCCGCGGTCTTCAGAGATGCAGGCGTGGGGGCCAAGGGCTGGTCTGGGGAGCTGAAGGGCCCAGGGTCCAAGTTCTGCACCCACATGGGATCCAGAGGTGCTGGGGGTGTGTCCCTCATGGGGAGGCTGGAGTGCCACTCAATGTGGCCTGTGGGATCCGGGGCAGGAGTGGGCCAAAAGGGCAGCTCCACAGTAGAGTTAGGGGGTGACTGTCCAGGGGCATCTGGCAGGCTGTCCGTGGCCCCAAGAGAGGAGCTGTGGGTTGGCCCAGGAACCCTGGGGGAGAAGGCCACCCTGCTGGCTGTCCACTGGCTGGTCCCCAGGCCTGGGGCCACGCTGGCCTTCTCCATGCCATGCCCAGTGCTGTTACCACTGTGGCTGCCCAAGCTGCTGACTCCTCTCCTGGGTGGGAGCCCTAGGGTCCAGGCCTCGCCTGCTGCAGGGGTACTCCATAGGTGTACAGGGCCAGCGGACAAGGCAGGGGTCTCCAGACTGAAGGATGTTGTTTCTGTGCTGGGAGCTGAGGCTGTGACCTCTGACACTGGAGACGGCACACCCGTGGGACTCTCCATGTCACCTGCCAAGACACAGCCAGGCTCAGACAGGGCATCTGGTCTACCCTGACCAAGCGCGCCCACCCCCCAAGGGAACTCAAGGGGGACACAGGCTGTCCCAGTGGGTGATTCAGAGTGTTTAACAGGACCCATGGTTTTGGTTTCCTAAGAGCTCTCTTTAAAGGCCAGGGGGCTTCTTCATTTGACAAGTGAGGATGCCCCTACCGTGAGTAAGGGGTCCACCCAGTGACTGCAGAACCAGAACATAAATGCAGGGCTTGGTTCCTGCAGGCCTCAGATGGGTGCATCTGACCCTTAAGAAACTTGGACAGTTTCCCCCAAATGTGTGCTCAGTGTGGGGGTTGGTGCTGGTCACTCTTACCAGCCTGCTGGGCATTACACATGTAAGAAAAAGGATGGGACGGCAGGACAGTATACACAGTAGGTAAGGACTAGAGGCTTGCTCCCAAGGGAAAAATTCTCTGCTGCTGCTTCCAACCAGAAGGCTTTAGCAGGGATGGCAGAGCAGACAGGTGGCTGAGCATCTCCACTGCCCACCTGCCCCCAAAGCAGACATTGCTAGTCAATCACAGCACTGCAAATCTGTACATGACCTCCTCCTGCTTCTTAGCTCAGCACTCCAGGTATCCCCAACCAGCTGGTCAGAACTGCACCCTATCCCCAGAATCTTGGGGCCGAAATGTGCCTAGAATGGGGCTCAGAGGCCTCACCTCGAGGCCTTCTCCATGCTTACCTGGGCTCCTACCCCTCTCAAGATCTGGGCCACCCAGGAAGGGGTCATCCTCTCCCTCCATGGGTTTCATCAGGACCTTCTCAGGCCTTTTCATTCAAAAATAATAATAATTTAAAATCGTACTTTAAAACTGTATTGGTCCAGGGGCTTCCCTGGTGGCTCAGTGGAAAAGAATCCGCCTGCTAATGCAGGAGATACAAGTTTGATCCCTGATCCGGGAAGTTCCCACATGCCACAGAGCAACTGAGCCCGTGCACCAACACTGCTGAGCCAGTGCTCTAGAGCCCAGACGGCTGCAACTACTGAGCCCGAGTGCCCTAGAGCCCATGCTCTGAAACAAGAGAAGCCAAACAATGAGGAGCTTGTGTACTGCAAACAGTGTGCACGGCAGCAGAGACCCAGCACAGCCAAAAATAAATAAATAAAATTTCTGTAAACTGCCTTGGTATAAACTAGGTTCATAATTGATATTTAAACTGTGGAAAATTCTGAAAGAGATGGGAATACCAGACCACCTAACCTGCCTCTTGAGAAATCTGTATGCAGGTCAGGAAGCAACAGTTAGAACTGGACGTGGAACAACAGACTGGTTCCAAATAGGAAAAGGAGTACGTCAAGGCTGTATATTGTCACCCTGCTTATTTAACTTCTATGCAGAGTACATTATGAGAAACTCTGGACTGGAAGAAACACAAGCTGGAATCAAGATTGCCGGGAGAAATATCAATAACCTCAGATATGCAGATGACAACACCCTTATGGCAGAAAGTGAAGAGGAGCTAAAAAGCCTCTTGATGGAAGTGAAAGAGGAGAGTGAAAAAGTTGGCTTAAAGCTCAACATTCAGAAAACGAAGATCATGGCATCTGGTTCCATCACTTCATGGGAAATAGATGGGGAAACAGTGGAAACAGCATCAGACTTTGTATTTTTGGGCTCCAAAATCACTGCAGATGGTGACTGCAGCCATGAAATGAAAAGACACTTACTCCTTGGAAGAAAAATTATGACCAACCTAGATAGTATATTCAAAAGCAGAGACATTGCTTTGCCGGCCAAGGTCCATCTAGTCAAGGCTATGTTTTTTCCTGTGGTCATGTATGGATGTGAGAGTTGGACTGTGAAGAAGGCTGAGCGCCGAAGAATGGATGCTTTTGAACTGTGGTGTTGGAGAAGACTCTTGAGAGTCCCTTGGACTGCAAGGAGATCCAACCAGTCCATTCTGAAGATCAGTCCTGGGTGTTCTTTGGAAGGAATGATGCTAAAGCTGAAACTCCAGTACTTTGGCCACCTCATGAGAAGAGCTGACTCATTGGAAAAGACTCTGATGCTGGGAGGGATTGGGTGCAGGAGGAGAAGGGGACGGCCGAGGATGAGATGGCTGGCATCATGGACTCGATGCACGTGAATCTGAGTGAACTCCGGGAGATGGTGATGGACAGGGAGGCCTGGTGTGCTGTGATTCATGGGGTCGCAAAGAGTCGGACACGACTGAGCGACTGAACTGAACTGAACTGATTACTATATTAATTTTTTCTTTTGGTTTTAAAAGGAATTAAATCATTCTCATGGGTCCCTAACAGTATGGTGGGCCCCAGGCACTGTTCCCACCCTGCTGGATGGAGGTCGGCCCTGCTCCAGCCCAGGCCCTAGGGGCAAGGGCTCAGCCCAGAGCTGGGGGTGGGGAAGGTGCGCACCGTGGCAGACCCGGCCCGGTCTGGAGGGGTTGGCGTCCCTGGCTGTCCGGCAGCGGCAGGTGTAGGAGCCTTCGAGGTTGATGCACTGGGCCACGGGCGAGCAGTCGTGCTCCAGGCTGTCTGCACACTCGTTCCAGTCTGCGGGCAGGAGGGAGCAAGGACGTGAGTGAACACGGCTATGTGGTAAGAACATGGCAGAGGCTGCTCAGAGAACAGGATAGTCATGGCATCGAGTTCTCCGTGACCGTCCTTTCAGCGAACACACAGAGGGCTGGGTCAGGGCATCAGTGAGGCCCGGGAATCCAGCCCCTGGTGTAGGGATGGGGACCCTGCACAGAGCCCTCCAAGAAGCTTCCATCTGAACCAGGGACCACCTGAACGGAGTGTCTGCCTGCCTCCACCGCTGTCTGATCTGGAGGCAGAGACTAGGCAACGTCGGTTCCTTTGGGGGTACTAGTGCCCACGGGCTTCCCTCATAGCTCAGTTGGTAAAGAATCTGCCTGCAATTCAGGAGACCCAGGTTCGTTTCCTGGGTTGGGAAAATCCCCTGGAGAAGGAAAGGGTAATCCATTCCAGTATTCTTGCCTGGAACATCCCATGGACAGAGGAACCTTGTGGGCTACAGTCCATGGGGTCACAAGAGTCAGACACGACTTGGCGACTAAACCACCAAACCACCGCCACCAGCACCAACAGGTGTGAATATAGTCCTGTCTTGTTTGTTCTTTGCTCCCAAGGGGCTGTCTCTTCTCTCTGATGCATCCCTTAATATTTAGTGTCTCAAGAAAGAAACAGGAAAATAACTGAGCCAGGAGGTGTCCAGTCACTACAGCATGAACCTTCTGAGACCCAGGGCGGCCCTTGCACACCTCCTCTCTGGGTCTGGGAAATGACCAAGAGAGACTCAAAGGCCTCGAGCCACCAGAAGCCCTGAACCTTCTGATCTGGACAAAGTAGGCTGTTAAGTGAGCCCTGTAAGTACCCCCTGCCCCCAGCCCTGTAAATCCCCACAAATCCTCCCGTCCTTTCTCAGCCAGGGCCAGCTTTAGGGAAAACTCATCAGGAGCATCCCACCCGCCTCCTTCTCCCGCCACCCCCTCCCCTCCCCTCTTCTGGGCCCCCTGGTCACCCCCAGCCCCACGTGTGGCCCTGCTGGAGGAAAGAATCTGATAGCTTTGGGCATGTTGACTCATGACTGATCAATAAGGTGCTACAGGAGAGATAGCAGGATAAAACCTTAAGGAAAAAAGACAAACATATGTCACTTATACGGAAAACCTGAAAAAAAACAAGGGGGGTACAAATGAACTTATTCACAAAACAGAGAGAGAGTCTGTAGAAATGTAGGGAGATGTAGAAAACCACCTTTTGGTTACAAGGGGAAAGAGGGAAGGGATAGACTGGGATTGACATGTACAGTACACACAGTAGGGTGTGTAATAAAATAGATAACTAATAAGGACCTACCGTATTGCACAGAGAAATCTGTGCAATCTATGTATATGTATTTCCAGCAGTTTTTCCAGTAGTCAGGTACGGATGTAATAGTTGGACCATAAAGAAGGCTGAGCCACGAAGACTTGATCCCTTTGAACTACAGCGCTGGAAAAGACTCTTGAGAGTCCCTTGGACAGTAAGATCAAACCAGTCAGTCCTAAAGGAAATCAACCCTGAATCTCATTATAAGGACTGATGTCGAAGGTGAAGCTCCAATACTTTGGTCACCTGATGTGAACAGCCGATCCATTAGAAAAGCCCCTGATGCTGCGAAAGATTGAGGGCAGGAGGAGAAGGGGACAACAGAGGATAAGATGGTTGGATGGCGTCACCGACTCAATGGACATGGGTTTGAGCAAACTCTGGGAAAGAGTAAAGACAGGGAAGCCTGGCCAAGAGAGGTCGCAAAAGTTGGACACGACTTAGCTACTGAAGAACAACAAATGTATATGGAAAACTGATTCACTTTGCTGTATACCGGAAACTAAGACAATATTGTGAATCAACTATACTCCAATTTAAAAGTAAACAAAAGTAAAATACTCAAGCTCTATCTCCTGGGAGGAGCCAGGTGGGGGAGCAGTCTTCCCCCAGCCCTGGAAATCCATCCTTCCGGTCTGGCTCTGTGGGTCACTGCCTGTCCCACCCCTACTCCAAGAGAACAAGTGGCTCTGAGCAGAGTCACCCTCTGTCATCAGAGGAAGCTGGGTACCTGGAGGGGGCTGAGGGTCCCCATGAGGGATGGTCACCAGCCCTCTGCATAGGTTCCCCAAGAGCTGCAGGGCAGGTTCCCTGGCCAGGCTCAGGGTACCTGAGGAGCCTGGACTTAGCTGGGCTTTGAGTGAAAATAAGGCAGAAAAGGTTCAGTTTTGTGCAGAAAAAGCTCTGCAGCCGGGTGCTCAGAGGCCTGTTTGCTGGTTTTCAGTTTTGCTTCATCTGATCTTCACAGAAGACCAGCAGACTCATCAGCTGATGCAACAGTTACATGCCGACCCTGGGCTCCCCACTGGCCCAGATCCCCTGGAGTGCTGCCCAGCCTCCAGCCTGCAGGGGCTCAAAGGTGCTGATGGTTCAGGCCAGGGCCAGAGCCAGGCCAGCCGGGGCAGACGACCACGAGGAGAGTGGAGGCCCCACTGAGACCTGAGTTCAATCCGCAGAGCTTCGGAGGTTATCGTGGGGAGGTGGTTCCCTGTTCACTCAGCCAGCACAGGGCTCAGGAGCAAGCCAGAGCAACTCTGTCTTATGCCAAAGCCTGGGGCCGTGCAGGTCTCGGCTTCAGGCCTGTGAGCCGTGGGAGCTGCCGAGCAGCCTTCGTGCCTCCCGGACCACCAGACGAGGATGCAGACAGGATCCCCTATGGGGCCTGCGCTCTGCTCCTGCCGGCAGGAAGCTGGGACGAGGGTGTGGCCCCCTGACTAGAGGAGGGGGAGGCCACGGGAGAGCTGCAACTCCCCAGGTAACCCTCAGGAATGCAGCAGGGAGGCCCAAGGACAAGCCACCCCATCCCTGCAAAGGCAGGCTCCTCGGGAGGCTCCCAGCTGTCTTGGAGGTCCGGGTGGCCTTTGGGGGTGAAGCCTGCCTGGCCAGAGCCCTCAGCCCTTCCTGGGGGCGGGCATCAGAGTCTCACTCAAGGAGGCAAGTAGCCACAGAGAACTGGGTTCTAACAGCAGCTGGTGCCAAAGGCAGCACCACCGATGGTGGAGAAAGAGCCCCATCAGCAGGTCAGGGGGATGGTGACAGTCCCGGGGCCAGGCTTCCCTGCCCATGCCTTCTCCCACTGCCCGCAGGGGTGACAGGAAGGGCCCCTGCATCTGAGAGGCTGTCAGGAGCCTGTGGCCAATGGGAAGTTTTGGGGAGCGTGGCTAGGCCTGTCCTGAGCTCACAGGAGGAGGCGTTGCTGCCCGGGTACTGCGGTGACCCAGGCGACCCCTCACACTGAACGGTGCCACCATCAGGGCCTTGTTGGGCCGAGGTCTGCACACAGCATGATGGCATGAAGGGGCCACGTGGACACACGTGGAGGCCTGGTGGGTCGTCTGCACTTGGAGCAGGTGCGCAGCACAGCCCTTTCTGAGCAGAGTTTTAGGAAGGGGTGGGGGGCGAAGGCTGCAGAGACAAGGGGAACAAGGGGAAGGAGGAGTGAGGAGGACTGATGGGGGACCGTCCAGGCCCGAGAACTCTTCCAAAGTACGGACGTAGGTCCTAGAGCAGCATTGCCCCGACGTGTTGGGTGATGCTGTCAGACATGTGCCAGGCACGCGCTAACTGCCCCCCATCCCCCTCAGCACTCCCTCATTTACCCACGAGGTGGGATGTGTCCTCGCCTTCCCATCTCCCAGATGAGTACACTGAGGCCCAGGAGGCAAAGTCCCTTGTACAGTGGTCCACGGCAAGCCAGCATCAGAGCTGGGATTCCACCACAGCCAGCCTCCCTTGCTGGGTAGAGTGGACAGGATCTGAGAACCAGGGTGCTGCTCAACACTGGGCCTCCCCACACATGTACACCACCCCAGAGGAAGACCAGGGCACGCGGCCACCCAGTGTCTTGGGGGAAATGGGCCTCAGGGAAGACATGAGGTCATAACAATATGACGGCAACGCTGCTGGGACCTGGTCATCTGGAAAAACCCTTCTTCCAAATACAGTCACATCTGAAGTTCTGTGTTCTCTTATCTTGCAGGATCACCATTGAACCCACAGCCTCACTTGACAAGGATATGGAGTAACCTAAGCCTTGATGCTGGGAGGTATGGCTGGGAGGCACCTCGAGGAGGGCTGGATCTTCCAAAGACGGTGCAGATCTGCCTCAGGTGGGCCCTGGGGGATCTACGCACAGGCTGCCTGGCGTCTGCCCGGCACTTGGCCTCTGAGCCCAGGCAGGCAGAGCTCATCATGTTAGAGAGGGCCGCCACCATGTCCATTCCCGTGGGGGTGAGTGACAAAGAGATGGCAGGCTAAGCAGGCAGTGTGCTCCAGGTGTGACACTCCAGCGGCACCTTCCCTGCCTTCTTGGGTTGGGGGAGGTTGAGACAGCAAGCCGGAAGGGACTGAGCTCACAGGAGCTGGCAGCACCCACTCCACTGAGGGGTCAGCCATGCCCAGACTGACCCGCACACAGGCTTTTTGATGTAGAGACTGTGGTGCCCTCACATGCGAGGGAACTGCGTCCCCAAGCAGACGGCAAAACCTTGCTGACATGACAGCTCACTGTCTCTGTCGCCTCTGTAGCTCTGTCTCTCCAAGTCCCTGTCTCTCCCCACCCAGGCCACCCTGGATCCCCTGAACCTCTCTCTCTGTCTCTCGGTTTCTCCGTCTCTGTCTTATCCCTGACTCTGAGCCCCCTGCTTCCCCATCTCTCACTGCTCCTGCCCCCGCCCTCCCCCCACCGTCTGCTTCTCCATCTCCCCCTCTTCCCTGATCTGTGACTTCCTGCGTCACCAAGTCAAATTACAGGTGTTTGGGTTAATGACATAGCCCCCCATACTGGCGAGTCACACAGCGGCCAGCTGGCACTGGGCCCCTACGCAGACCCAGGAAGCCCCCACTCTTGTGCCCCTTATGATTCCTCCAGCCTGGTTCTGCCCTGGGTTCCGGGCCCACTGAAGATGAGAGGCTCCATCCAAGGGAGTGAGTGTCTCCAGACCCCGCAGGTCACTTCTCCTGTCAGAAACAGGAGGTGTGGGATGCACGTGGGCTCCATGGTTTCGGGGGCCTGGCCCCAGGCCCCAGTTCCCAAGGAGGAACACAGAATAAGGACTCACATTTCATTTGCTTTATCTACCTTTTGGGCTCCCCAGGTGGCGCTAGTGATTAAAAACTCACCTGCCACTGCAGGAGACACAAGAGACCCAGGTTCTGTCCCTGGGTGGGGAAGATCCCCTGGAAGGGCATGGCAACCCACTCCAGTATTCTCACCTGGAGAATCCCATGAGCTGAACAGCCTGGTGAGCTTTGCCCATAGGGTCCCAAAGAGTCAGACACGACTGAAGTGATTTACCACCACCACCATCTACCTTTTGGAATAAAGTGAATGTTGACCAGAACTGATGCAGCCTAGACTCAAGGGCATGAGGGTGGCATTCCCAGGGTGTGGGGAGGGGGACCCACCTTGCACATGTGTCCCTTGCTGGTCAACCTGGAACACGGTGCTTGCCCACAGAGCCGGGAGCAGGGGGGCCAGCGTGGACACACCCACTGGGAACTCAGGGTCCCACACAGTCAGCCTGAGCTTCACCACCACGCTTCCAGTCTGGAGAGACACGACCTGCAGCCTCAGCTTCCCTCTTCGGTACAAGTCAGAAACGGCTGGCGGCAAGGAGGCGGTGACCTGGCCCGGGAGAGGCGACAGATGCTCGGATGGAGCGGACTTTTCCATCAAGGTCTTCATTGCTCATTGGGGCCCCCGGAGTGGCACATGGATGGTGCACAGAATCCACGGGTCCCCTTCATGACCAAGAGGAGGCTCCCACTCACCCACCTCTTGGGGCAACAGTGTCACCCCCGGGATGACTGGAGCCCTGGGAGAGTGGGCCGGGCCTCATCAGCCTTTCTGAGGATGCTGAGACCACAACAGTCAACTCCCCGTCCTGCAGCCCTAGATGCACGGCCCACTCCCTGTGCCCCGGAAACCAGTGTGAAGGTTAACATGTGTGTGAGAGGCAAACAGAGAGCTGGGTTGACTGGCGGACTGGTGGAATGACCAAGAGGAGCAATCACCTGGCTCTTTGGCACTGTCCCCTCTCCCTAGGCTGAATCCTCAGGAAATGCAGGCACAAACAGCTGCTCAGGGCAGCCTGTGCCAGAGCAAGGAGACCCCAACCCCTCCCCACCACTCCTGCCCCCCCAGGCCAATCACTGCAAAAAAGCAGGAAGACTTCTCCAAGAAAGGTAAAAGACTGACCCCTACCCCCCCAGATGAACGTAGAGAGGCAACCCTCCTTCAGGGTGTCCCATTTCCACACATCCTGCAAGTGGAGCTTGCAGAACTTCTTTCTTGCTCCAGAATATCTTTCCAAGACACGTGTGTGATGAACGCCTTGGGAGAGAGAGAGGATGGCCCGATCCAGAGCAAGGGCAGATCTGTCTGTCTGATGTCGCAAAGATAACATCTCTTGGGAGCTCCCTGGTGGTCCAGTGGCTAAGACTCCAGGCTCCCAATGTAGGGGGCCTGTGTGTGATCCCTGATCAGGGAACTACAAGCCACATGTCATAGCAAAGTAGACATAAAAATAAAAAAATAAAAACAGATATATTCATTGGAAGGACTGATTCTGAAGCTGAAGCGCCAATACTTTGGCCATCTGATGCGGCAAGCCTATTCATTGGAAAAGACCCTGATGATGGGAAAGATTGAGGGCAGGAGGAGAAGGGAGTGACAGAGGATGAGGTGGTTGGATGGCATCATTGACTGAATAGACATGAGTCTGAGAAAACTGTGGGAGATGATGAAAGACAGGGAAGCTTGGCTTGCTGCAGTTTATGGGGTTGCAAAGAGCTGGACACGACTCAGCAACTGAGCAATAGCAACAAATATTTTTAAAAAAATAAGATAAGGTCTCTTTCTGCAAGGTTCAGGCAGGTTTGCATGGGGATCGTCAGCAGCGGTCAGAGGTCCTGCCTGTGCGTCAACCACACGCAGAGGGAACCGGGTTCCCTCTGTGTCACCCGCTCGGGACTTGGGGGCCAGCAGGGGACCTGGCACCCCTCTGATGCTCATGCTGCCTGCTCTGCCATGAGCAATGAAGTCCTTATCTCCGATCCAGGCATCTCGTGTCCTCTGCCAGCGTCCATCCAATAGTCTAACTTACTAGCTTGCAGGCAGGACGAAATCCTAGACCTTTCATAGTTTCTGACAGTTCAGCATTTTGTTCTTTTCTCCTATTCAGCTTATGAGGATAGATGGTAGTTGCTACTGGCCCTGTTCTCCCAGGCCGTGTGCTGGTGACTCCCCTCAACCCCAGGGAGGGACGGATGCTGTGATCCCTGGTAAATACTTCTTCAGTGAAGCTGCCCCTAAGCAGGAGGGCAGCAGCCCCAGAACCCCAGATGGAAAGTTCAACAGAAAACCTAGCTAAGCCATCAAGTGGTCCAGCCCATTTGAATCCAAGATGCTTTGGCCCCAAATCTAGGTAAGTTATCCATAAAAGGGGTATTTTGAGTAATTACCATGGGTTTTGAGACTGCCCCCTCCCCAGCCCTGGTGACTGGTGCCCGTCCCACACCCGCACTGACCTCCCATTTGGTTTCTGGCTCGGACCCTCGGAAGCCCCTCTCCCAGGCTTTACCTCATGCATCAGTTGCTGGGAGAAGTCCTGGAACTCAGGGCTCCCGCGGTTCCGCAGCCCCTCCGTCACGCTGCGGTTTAGGATCCTGACCGTGATTTCAAACACTCGGGCATCTGAGACAGACAATAATGTGAGTTAGCTGAAATCCGTGAGCTTTTCTGTTAACGTTTTCCAATGTCCCTTACTCTTTGGAGGGGGAGGCTTTAGAAAACAGATTGAGGCATGAGTCTCAGGTTGGTGGTCACATTAGGAGAAACCAACATAAGGAATATGATCCGTCTGCACTGGCATGATGGAAACTCAGACGCAAACACACGCCTTTAGAGCCAGAGCAGGGGAACGAGGTATAAATGTCACATAGTCCTTAGCAGCAGGAACTGGTCAACCAGCCACGTGGGCTATGAAGACCCCTCCCTCCAGCAATTCTTCACGAGGTGTGGCCGCTGCTTTCCTTGTCCTGGATCACAAGTGCATGTCCCACCCTCTCAGGTGACCAGTTCATCCTGATTTGCCCAGGAGTTTCTGGCTTTCCCAAAATAAAATTCCCACCTCTCCAGGGCCCACTCCAGGGCAATATGATAGGGTTGGTCACCCTACAAGGAAAGTTTGGTTTCCTGTGGACATAAGCGAAGCTGGAAGCATCAAGGTGGGATGTGGGAGTTTACGTACGTCTCTTTCATTATCAAAAATGATGCCCACACCCACAGCAGATGCTGCAGCAGCTCTAATGACCTACAGGCCACTCACACTTCTTTCCCACCCTGGCTCTCTCCACTAGCCAGCAAGGGCAGAATTTATCACTGCTGCACACACACAGCCCCAGAAATGTCCCCAAGGTTGAATAGTGCCCATTTCTAGACCAGGGCTCCTCTGAACCTTCTCCCACCTCAGCAAGAGAAACAAATGAACCTTGAGGCCCAGGATTCCCAAGCCCCAGCCCTGCCCACATCACAGAGCCTCCTGAGTAGTCAGTATCCCCCAGTGCTTGGGGAACCCGGATTTACCATGAGGCCCTGGGTCTCCATTGCTACAATAATCTCCACTGCCTCCAACATTGCAGGCTTGTACCAGTGTCAAATTAATTAGATAAGACCTCTAAAGCCAATCAAGCTTCTTTAAAAAAAAAAAAAAAGGCTCTGCAAATAGAAGGCATTTTTGCAATATAGAGAAGGAAAGAGAATCAGCTGGGGAATGAATAAGCTGATAATCAGGAGTCTTCTGGAATCTTCCAAATTATCTATCCTGCATTGGAAGAGAGGGTAGGGGGCACAGAGTCAGTAGGAGTCGGGGGGAGCTACGTGTTCCTACTACAGGTCCTAGCAGAGATGAATTTGCGCTGGAATGTTGGCTCCATAAATGGTCATGTCTGAGGCAAGCTGGGGGCAGGTAGAGGGCAGAGGGCGGAAGACAGAAGCCAGCAGGGACTCAGAAGGGCTGGGCCACCCCCAGGATGACCCACAGGGATGAGCCCCATCCATCCCTGTCTCCTCAAAGGAAAGCGAGTACCCCCCTCATTTTCTTCATGGAACAATTTGAAAATAGAACAAGAAGAGAAGACGGCACCAGTTTGGAAATTGGAGGCTTGTGCAAAGTCAAGGGCTTACATTTTTTGCATGGCTAGGGCTCCAGGGGCCCTCTGGGTAGGGACCTGTGCTGTGTGCTTTGACGATTTCGCGTGGGGAAGCCCTGAATTGGTTCATAAAGGGTGTAACACTGCTCCTTTCATACCTCACTCATTCAGTCATGGGCATTATCCCTGTGCATGAAACTGACCCCAGAGGCTGTTTTTCTTTTCACCTTTTTATTTATTTATTTTTTTTTTGTATTTTAAATACTATATATATATATTTACATACTGTACATATATTTTATTATATGTATGTGTACCTTTTGTTTTACTTGTGATGTACCCTACATTTTTTTTTATCGTATATATGTGTTTATTTCTGTGCTATCTATCCTCTTCCATTAGTCTATGTGTCTTTTTTTTATGCCAGTTCCATACCGTTTTGACTATTATTATTTTTTTTTGTTTTGTTTTGTTTTGTTTTTTAATTTTTTTTTTCTTTTTTTTTTCCATTCTCTTTTTTTTTTATTAAATTTTAAAATCTTTAATTCTTACATGTGTTCCCAAACATGAGTTTTATACTCTAGTAAAGTTGATTAACAATGTTATGTTAGTTTCAGGTATAGAGCAAAGTGGTTCAGTTATGCGTATACATGTATCTATTCTTTCTCAAATTATTGCAGCATTTAGGTTGTTACCTAATATTGAGCAGAGTTCCCTATGCTCTGCAGAAGGTCCTTATTGGTTATCCATTTTAAATATAGTAGTGTGTACATGTTGATCCCAAGCTCCCAGTATACCCCTCCCCCCACGCTTTCCTCATAGGGCCTTTCACCCAGGGATTTCTGCGCTTTGCCTGCTCAGCACCCCTAGGCTGGGGCTCCCCCCTTCTCTGGTCCCCAGAACGTCTCAGAGCCCACTGTCCCCCAGTGCACCCTTCCTTGTCCTGTTGCCGGGGGCCAGCCTAGGAGGGAACTCCCCACCCCGGGGGGGCCAAATCTGACAGAAGTCTCTAGAAGCCAGCTCCACTGAGAGCAGGCAGAGGGGAGGTGGCCAGTGTCAGCCACCAGTCAGAGTCACACGGAGACTGGAATCCCCAGTTCATGAATATGTTGTGTTTTTGTTGGGGGGGAAAGTCTCTTCAGCTCTAGGTCACTTGGGGCCTCGCTCTATCTGACCGCTTCATGCATCCCTCAAACTCCAGAAAGATGAGGTCTCCATAGAGCCCTCCTCACCCCGTGTCAGGAGAGCCCTCAGTCAGGATGAGGTGCTGGGGAGCGAGGGAGCCTGTGCAGGCAAGGAGTGCCGTGGCACTGCTCCAGGACACGGAGCGCGCCCACTGTCCCCCTCCCAGGAGGGGTGGGGTCCGGCCAGTGACGGCCCCCGCTCTGCCCACGGGAAGCACAATGATTTGAATCACTAGGGCCAACAGAACTGGACTAGACTGAGACACTCCCAGGGGATGAGGATTTTGGATGTGGCCTTACCGGTCCTGGCAGCAACCATGGCAGTGATGTGGGCCCTGCATGCCTGGTAGCCGGTCTTCACCCCATACCTCACTCCAGCCTGCAGCCCGGCCACCTCCAGACTCGTTCCAGAGGTGCTGGCACTCCTGAACAACTCTTCGCCCTGGTAAACCTGCACCCAGAAAGTGTGGTTCTGGGTGGAGTTTAAGCTCCAGGACACTTGAAAGCTGCTGCTGGTGACATTGAAGATCACGAGGTCTCTGATGGGAGGGTAATCTACAAAAGGGTAGAACAAGAAAGATGCAGAAAACATCAGAGGGAAGCAAAAGAAGCGAAAGTCAACAAGTGAACCAACATCAAACTGAGCAGCTGCTCCCCAGCAAAGGAAACCAGCCACAAAATGAAAAGGTAACCTACAGGCTGGGGGAAGATATCTGCAAATCATTCAATGATCAGGGGCTAAAATCCAAAATATATATGAAATCATGCAACTCAATAGCAAGAAAAAATAATACTCCAATTTATAAACGGACGGAAGATCTGAATAGACATTTTTCCAAAGAAGACATACAGATGGTCAACAGGTTCAAGAAAAGATGCTCAGTGTCACTAATCATCAGGAAATGGAAATGAAAACCATCCTGAGGTAGCAATTCATAAGTGTTAGAATGGCTATTATTAAAAGGGTAAGAGAGAATAAATATTGGCGAGGATATGGAAAAATGGGAAACCTCTGATGGTTTCAAGAGTGTATACTTATCTTCAAACTCATCAAGTCATGTGTGTTAAATACGTGCAACTTTTTATATGCCAATCACACCTCAATAAAGTGATTTTAAAATGTGAAAAAAAAAAGAAAAATGAGAACCCCCATGCACTGCTGGTGGGAATATAAACTGGTGCAGCCACCATGGAAAACAGCCTGGAGTATCCTCAAGAAAAGAAAAATAGAACTACCATGCTGCTGCTAAGTCGCTTAAGTCGTGTCCGACTCTGTGAGACCCCATAGATGGCAGCCCACCAGGCTCCCCTGTCCCTGGGATTCTCCAGGCAAGAACACTGGAGTGGGTTGCCATTTCCCTCTCCAATGCATGAAAGTGAAAAGTGAAAGGGAAGTCGCTCAGTCGTGTCCAACTTTTAGCGACCCCATGGACTGCAGCCCACCAGGCTCCTCCGTCCATGGGATTTTCCAGGCAAGAGTACTGGAGTGGGGTGCCATTGCCATGCAATCCAGTAATTCCATTCCTGGATATTGATCTAAAGGAAACTAAATCACTAGCTCAAAGAGACACCCGCACCCCCATGTTCATTGCAGCATTATGTACAATAACAAACCCATGGAAATAATCAAGCTGTTTTTGTAGCTGCGGTCGAAAACACATTATGGTGTGTGATGGACAGAATTGTATTCCCCTAAAATTCATGTGTTGGGGTCCTAACTCGAAATGCCTCAAGATGTGGCTGTATTTGAAGACAGAGTCTTTAAGAAGTTATTATGTTAAAGTGAGGTCATTAGGCTAGATCCTAACCCACTGTGACTGGTGTCCTTATAGGAAGGGGCAACCAGGATGCAGAGAGATGGCCCTGTGAGGATGCGGGGAGAAGACAGCTATCTACATGCCAAGAGGCCTCAGAAGGCACCGGCCTGACCACACCTTGATCTTGGACTTACAGCCTCCAGACAGAGAAGGTAAATGTCTGCTGTTCGTTGTGGTTGTTCAGTCATTCAGTCGTGTCTGACTCTTTGGGATCCCATGGATTGTATGGCTCCTCTGTCCATGGGATTCTCCAGGCAAGAATACTGGAGTGGGTCGCCATGCCCTCCTCCAGGAGATCTTCCCACATGGAGACTGAACCCAGGTCTCCTGCGTCTCCTGCATTGGCTGGCGGATTCTTTATCACTGAGCCACCAGAAAAGCCTGACTGCTGTTTAAGCTCCCAGTTCGTGATGCGTGTCATGGCAGCCTGAGCAGGTTAACACACGGTGTGAGCTTTCTGTGCTACGTTTATCTCAACACAAAATCAAAGGGCCCGCTCTTCTGATTCACAAACACTTCATCACTTGCCTTTGGACTTCTGCTTGGCTAATTCATCCCCAAAACAATGGCCCGGTAGGGAAGCAAGACCAGACAGAGTCAGGCTGAGGTGCTCTGTGTTCTCAGATCGAAATTCATGTTTTAAAGAGCAACACTTGAATATAACAACCAAAATATATTTTAATGCTCACATGGAATTAAATCCCTTTAGTGCGAGAAAAATTCTGGTTTTACAGCAAGCAACTGGGCAACATGAATTATACAAAAAGTAGGGTGGCAGAACGTCTAGGCACCATCATTTTTATAGCAGAATTTGAGTTCAATAAGAAACAAGCAAGAAGGCAATTTTTAAAAATCTTTTGTAAAACCATACTAGAGAATAAAGAATTAAAATATGCGTTGTTTCCAAAGCCCTTCTTATAAGGATTCATAGGATATATGTTTTCAAATATTATGAAAAAATGTCTTTTCAGACAAAGGTGTATGCTTCCTTTTAGTAAAAAGTATCACTGGCACAAGTCAACCATCTCCCTTTTTGCCCTGGCTGCCAAGAGGCTCAGGATTGGATTGGAGTCCCTCCCTTCCCCTGCAGCCCGGCCCTGTGTGTCCTCCCTGAGCTGCCCTTTAGAAATGGCAGTGCCCAGTGACTGTGCTTCCCCACCAGAAGCCCTTGCAAGTCTCCTCAAAGCAGAGGGCATAAACTAGTGGATGCTGGAGAGACATGTGAGCCCAGCTTCCCTCCATCTAAATTCTTGCAGCTTTCTGAGACCTCTCCTTGCAGGAGGAGGGAGCCTGTACACGTCAGTCCTTTCACTGAATCATCCAGTGTTTTTCTGTGCCTTTGTCAAACAGTTTTCATTCTTTACAATACCATCTTTTGTTTCAGCTGAAGATTGGCCAACAGCTCAGACCCTGAGACCACAGGTCTCATTCCCACGTCCCCACCCACTGGGACCCTGAATCAAGACGGTCACCTGCTGCAGGTCTAACAACCAAAGAGCTTTTAGGTCTGTCCCTGGGAACGTGTCTCACTGAAAAAGTAAGGAAAAGCTACAACTTTCCTAAAAAGCTGTAAAAGCACTGCATGATCTGATTCATGCGGTCACACCACACGACACCAAATGCGTTTTCAGTCCCACAGGTGGCAACTCAACACACACCAAACAGGACAGTGGGGCTGAGAATGAGACGCGAGGCCTGGGCGGCAGCAGCCAGCCCTCATCAGGCTCCGACCCCACTTCCTGGCTGTCATTCAGGCATCACTGGACATGGAACTGCAAACAAATTCATGTTAAGGGCTTGTGTGTGGCCCTTTACAAGCACGTGCTACAGACAGTGTCTCCAGGGCTGAGGGAAATTAAAACGGAAAGTGGTCCCTAGTTCTTGGAGAGAACTCCCAGGGGCTGACAGTATCAGGCTGGCTGGAGACACATTCACTGGTGGGGGTTATTTTTAAGAATTTTTTTTTTTTTCTGGCCTTGCTGTGTAGCCTTCGGAGTCTTAGGGATTGACCCAGGGATTGAATTCATGACCCCTGCAGA
Source organism: Capricornis sumatraensis (assembly GCF_032405125.1). Lineage (NCBI taxonomy): Eukaryota > Metazoa > Chordata > Mammalia > Artiodactyla > Bovidae > Capricornis > Capricornis sumatraensis. Next base: position 248,304,203 of record NC_091069.1, on the reverse strand, counting down.
AAGTGCAAAGTCTTAAGCACTGGACCACCAGAGAAATTCCCATCTTCACTGTTTAAATTAAGATACCATGGGTCCCTGGGTCACTGGGCTGAGGAGCCATCAACGGCCATTTTGATGACTGTCAACCCTAAAAAGCTGTCGTCTATCCATGGTTCCCGCAGTGAAGATGCTGTGGATACATGGCCCTCTCATCCACAGACATAAATCCCCCCGCAGACGATCCTACCTCATTTGTTTTGTTGTTGCTCAGTCGCCCAGGCATGTCCAACTCTGCGGGCCCCAAGGACTGCAGCATGGCAGGCTTCTCTGTCTCTCTGCTGCGGCTGCTGCTAAGTCACTTCAGTCGTGTCCAACTCTGTGCAACCCCATAGACGGCAGCCCACGAGGCTCCCCCGTCCCTAGGATTCTCCAAGCAAGAACCCTGTCCCTCACCGTCTCCCAGATGGTGAGGTGTAGCTTTCTCCAGTGGAGACATTTGCCACTGTCCAGATTCCACTGTGTTTGACCAAGTGCAGTGGCAATTTCATATGGTTTGATGTTTCTTGAGTACCTACTGTGCCTCCAGGCAGTGATGGAAATAAAGATGAGTTAATGTCCACAGCAATACCAGACACATGCGCGGGATGTGCAAGCCAGTGTGGCTGGCATCGTATCAGCAGAGGGGATGCCGAGTTTGGGAGCACCCCCTCCCGTGACTCCATCACACTGCTGGCCACGCTATCAGTGACACACTTAGAGATGGCAGTGGCTGAGTGCTGTTGCACAGGACATGTCATACCGCACAGCCTTGCCAACAATACCATATACTACTATGAACCCATTTTACAGAGGACAAAACTGAGGCCTAGAAAGATCAAGGAGAAAGTAAGTGGCAAAGCTACCTAATAACTAATGACAAAGCTCCCCCTTGTCCTGTGCTGCACTCCTAAACGATCCCATCACCAGGAACAGACTGACCTCCAAAGACAGCAGCTCCTGATCCCTAGAACATGAAAATGTGACCTTATTTGGAAAAGGAGTCTTTTCAGGATGATGAAGTTAAGGGTCTTGAGAAGAGACGGCCCCGGATTGTCTGGGTGGGCCCTCGGTGCCATCACAGGACGGGAGAGTGGGCACACGTACAGAGGAGGAGACCACGTGAAGGAGCAGAGGAACTGAAGATGCCGTGTCGGCCTCGGAGGTGGGGGTGATGTGGCCACAAGCCAAGGACTTCGCGCTCCCCCGGAAAGAGGGACGTACAAAGCAGGGGTGTCCCTAGAGCCTCCGAAGTGGACCTGCCCTGCCAGCACCTCGACCTGGACCCAGGGACGAGGATGACAGGTTTCTGCCCTTCAGAACTGTGGGAGAATGAATCTCTGTGCCTTTAAACCCCTAGGTTTGTGGCGCTTTATGATAGCAGCCCCAGAAAATGAATCCACCGCCCCAGTCTAAGTAGTTCTCAAGGCAGCTGTTGGCGAGACAGCACAGCTGGTTGGAAAGTTCCCCATGTTGCTGCAAAACCAGCCAACTTCTGACACGCTAAGGCTACTCCCTCCCTCCTCTTAGGACAGACCTTGAGACACTGTAAACTGGAAATAATCTGTCGTTTCTGACCCTGCCACCTTCCCTCTGACTTGGATTTCAGTTCATCGGCCAGGACACTTTCTGTCATTGCCCCCGTCTTGGCAATGCCCCCTCCTTTTAAAATGTGGTCCCAGAAAATAAATCAGTTGATTTTCGACTGTGAGTGATCCCCGGGTACCCCTGCCCTGTGGCCCTCCTCAGGCTACAGCTGTGAACCTGAATTCAAGAGTCGACGTTGATCTCAGTGAAGCACGTTAGATTCTCTGTGTCCACGGGTCTCAGCCCTTGTTTTTTCCAGGCAGCCCTGACCCATGTCTGGAGGGGCAGGAAGGTTGATGCCCACGCCATGGCCTCTCCCACATCTCCCGTGTCAGGCTCCGCTCCTCTCTAACCCCTGGACCTCTCAGCTGGACCCCTGAACCTTGTAAACACTGAGGACTAGAGCCAAGGTGTTGAGCCTTCAATTGTCAAAAACCTGGTTGCAGATCAGGCTTGTGAACTTGAGTGGCTGTCTTTGGCAGCCTGCCTTCCTCAAGCAGCAGACCCAGAACAGTTATTTACCAAGAGGCACACCATCGTCAGGCCCCAGCTGGGAAAGGACCATGTTGAAGGGAGTTAGGATGACCCTTGAATCCAGTTCCATCCATCCTAAACGCAGAACACGTTCCTGGAACATTCAGTGCAAACTGGGCAATATCTCTTACAGTTTTTGTTTTGTGCAAGAATCCAGCTGCCCCGTGTGTCATTAATTGGGTGACTAATTTCACAAGAAAAGCATCTGAGATTTGTGCTGTATTTTCCATGGATTTGTACCTCTAACTCATTCCAGCAGATAGCTCATTTATTATATTAGCTTCTAAATTTAAAACATGTGCTGTTTCCCTTAGCCATATACAATTGGAATTCACTCTAAATTTCTGATCTGGAGACACTAGCTATGTCTTTCCTGCCCTGTTGGAAGTGAATCTGGGGCGGTGCACTTTCTCTGTTTATTTATGTTCAGCTGTCAGGTGGCCCTTTATCTTGAGGGAAACTTACAATGCAGCAGCATGGCAGTTTGGCAGTATTTCTCTCTGTAAATGGAGCCTGATGTTTTTGCAGATGCCTGAGCAGATGACTATTCCAACCTTCTATGTTCATGGGTCATCCCCAGGTGGCACTTGTTGTTGTTGAGTCTCTCAGCCGTGTCTGACTCTGTGACCCCCATGGACTACAGCACACCAGGCCTCCCTGTCCTTCACCATCTTTCAGAGTTTGCTCAAAATCATGTCCATTGAGTCAGTGAAGCTCTCTAACCATCTCATCCTCTGTCACCCCCTTCTCCTTTTGCCTTCAATCTTTCCCAGCATCAGGGTCTTTTCCCATCAGTCACCTCTTCACATCAGGTGGCCAAAGTGTTGGAGCTTCAGCTTCAGTCTTTCCAATAAATACTCAGGGTTGATTTCCTTCAGGATTTAAAGAATCTCCTGCCAATGCAGGAGACATAAGAGATTCGGATACAACCCCTGGCTGGAAAGATCCCCTGGAGGAAAGCATGGCATCCACTCCAGTATTCTTGCCTGGAGAATCCTGTGGACAGAGCAGACTGGTGAGCTGCAGTCTATAGGGCTGCGAAGAGTCGGACACGACTGAAGCCACTGAGCACTCCTCATGCTCACTGGGGATCAGTCCAGGTGATCTGGGCTGGTCTGTAGGGGTTCTGTGAAAAGCTCGTGGGTGCATTTGTGCACAGAAGAGGCACAGGTTCTAACTAGACAAAGCCCCAGGGCACAAGAGAGGAGTGTTTTGTTGCAGAAGTGGGGCTGACAGGTGCTTTTTTAAAAGAGAAAAAGACAATGTGGTCTGTACACACACACACACACACACACACACACACACACACAACAGAATATTACTCCGTCATTAAGAAATGAAATAATGTTGTTTGCAGAAACATGGATGGACCTAGAGAAAGAAGTGTTGTGTGACATTCCTTGTATGTGGAATCTAAAAAGAGAGGATACCAATGAACTTATTTACAAAACAGATGGTGATGAAATTAAAAGATGCTTACTCCTTGGAAGGAAAGTTATGACCAACCTAGACAGCAACGACCAACCTAGACAGCATATTAAAAAGCAGAGACATTATTTTGCCAACAAAGGTCCATCTAGTCAAGGTTATGGTTTTTCCAGTAGTCATGTATGGATGTGAGAGTTGGACTATAAAGAAAGCTGAGCATCAAAGAATTGATGCTTTTGAACTATGGTACTGGAGAAGACTCTTGAGAGTCCCTTGGACTGCAAGAAGATCCAACCAATCCATCCTCAAGGAAATCAGTACTAGGTATTCATTGGAAGGACTGATGTTGAAGCTGAAACTCTAATACTTTGGCCACCTAATGTGAAGAGCTGACTCATTTGAAAAGACCCTGATGTTGGGAAAGATTGAAGGCAGGAGAAGGGGATGACAGAGGATGAGATGGTTGGATGGCATCACCAACTCAATGGACATGAGTTTGGGTGAACTCCGGGAGTTTGTGGTGGACAGGGAGGCCTGGCGTGCTGTAGTTCATGGGGTCGCAGAGTCGGACACGACTGAGTGACTGAACTGAACTGAACTTAGCAAACAGAAACAGACTCATATACTTAGAGAAAGAACTTATTTAGAGTTGTCAGGTGGGTAAGAAGGTGGGGTAAGGAAGTTAGGGAGTTTGGGATGGTCACGAGTATACTGCTTTGTTTAAATGAATAACCAACAAGGACCTACTGTATAGGACATGGAACCCTGCTCTATATTATGAGGCAGCCTGGATGGGAGGGAAGTTTGGGAAAGAATGGATACATGTATATGCATGTCCGAGTCCCTTCACTGTCCACTATAGCAACATTGTTAATCGGCTATGAGTATGAAAGTTGCTCAGTGGTATCCAACTCTTTGTGATCCCATGGACTGTAGCCTGTCGGGTTCCTCTGTCCACGGAATTCTCCAGGCAAAAATACTGGAGTGGGTAGCCATTCCCTTCTCCAAGGGATCTTCCTGACCCAAGGATTAAACCCAGCTCTCCTGCATTGCAGACAGATTCTTTATAGTCTGAGCCACCAGATACTCCAATATAAAATAAAAAGTTTAAAAAAACCCAGAGACTTTAGGAATAGCCAACCCCTCCCTTCAAAGGGAAAGAACATGTGGATTAAATTATTAATTCAAACTCAATTGTAACAATATTCTCCATAACCACTTCACAACATTAGCAAGAACGTTCTAGTCTTCAGAGCAGAATGTTGGAGGTGACCTAAAAGCCGCCCCTGAGGGAAATAGCTAAGCGCATTTTATCACTGCTGTAGCATACCACTGTTACTCAACCATCGAAAATCGTAATCACAAAGACCAGGTTGCTTCTCAGAAATCTTTACACGACATAATGGGAAGTAAAGAAGCCAGATATAAAATTGCATATGTAGCAGAATTTAAATAAGGTTTAAAAAAAATTACTGGAAGGAAACAGGGGAAAATAAAAATAATTTGCTGGGATGCTAAGACTAGGGGTGACTTATCCTTCCACTGCTGTTAGCATGTTATTAAAGTAATAGGTCAGATCCCAGAATGATAACAGGAAGTTCTGGAGGCCAGATTGAATCAGGTGTACCCGCATTTCTGCTGAACTGCTTGAGAGGAGATACTAAGGCCATCAGACCTACCCAACAGCATCCTCTTCTGTCCCCCTGCTACTGACCAGGGTTCTTGGCCTCTTTAATAGTAGAAATTCAGGCGAGGCTTCATAGGGGCCCCTGCTGCAGTGGGGGTGGGGTGGGTGGGGCAAGAACAAGGAACAGTTTCCCTTGCTCACTCCCAAGGTGTGGGGTGGGGGACGTGAGCTGGTTCTTCACACGGGGCTCTGCTCCTCCATCCTTGGTATCTGGGGCTTATCCACAGGCCCCTGCATGACTCTGATGGCCGATGGGATTCGGCCTTCACAGTCCCCTGCCCAGCAGGCTCATGACCTTCACCATGACTGGCATCAGTAGACTGGCTTTGTAACACAGGAGCAAATGGACCCAAGTTTGGTTCGGTAGCACTCAGGTCCAAAATTCAGATGAGAAAAAAAATCCTTATCTTCACTGACCTCTGTCTAGAACCTCACATTTCCTTTCGTTGTGACGTTGGTGCGCACACACATCCCAGGAGGTCTCACGTCGCAGGACCATGTGGCCCGTCTTAGTGGCCCCTGCGCTTCTCACCCCCACGGCCAGGCATCGAGGTTTGATAAATGAGTGAAGATGGGTTTGCATTACTACTTAGTGTGAGTTCTCTGGGGAGCTGGCCCGGAGACAGGGATGCCACAGCCCACGGTTTGTTGGGGACATTGGGGCATAATGTGGTCACAGGAGGAAGGAAGGTGGCAGTGAGATGTATGTCATTCAGGCAGCAAGCAGAGTGGGACCCTTCAGGAAAGTCCGGAACAGGGTGCAGCATACATACCCCATCCCCTGAAGAGCAAGGGCGTGTAGGGTGTCCTTAAATCACTCCAGAGCCGTTGGTGAGGGCTTCGGAGTGAGGGGCAAGGCCCACAAGCTGCTGAGTGCAGCCCGTTCTGAATCCAACAGGTGGGAAGGGACAGCTCTGTCACCCGGTCGGGGTTGTAAGATTTTGACAGTTGTGTCTCAGTAGAGCAGGTTTGCTCTGCCACCCTATATATTCAATGCACTAGTAAGCACTCATTAACTTCACCTGATACAAAGCAGGCCTGAGTACCACTGAAAAGGCCTGCCCCAGAGCCAGCTGCAGTCTACAGAAATTCCAGCAGGGGTCATGGTGATGGGGAGCCCCAGGGATGCAAACTGGCAGACCCCAGTCAGTGGGAAACTCTGCCAGGCTAAGGGAGCAGGATCCTCCAGCGACTACAAGGAAACAGAGATGGAGGGGGAAACTTCTAGTTTAAAAAATGACGTAAGAGATCCCATTACTAATGGGTGAGCATGCATGCTTGTGTGCTCAGTTGGGTCCAACTGTTTTGTGGGGATGGACTCTAGCCCGCCAGGCTCCTCTGTTGTGGAATTTTTCAGGCAAGAATACAGGAGTGGGTTGCCATTTCCTCTTCTAGGAGAATCTCCCCGATCAGAGATCAAACTTGAAGCCTACTAATGGGTAGACCTGATTTAAATTGTAACTCAAACTGAAAAATTATGAAAATGAGATCACTAGGTGAGACCACTAGAAATTTCAACACACTGTTCAATGATATTAAGGAATTATTGCTTTGTTTTTTTTAAGTGTTTTAAAAATCTCATTCTTCTGTCCTAGGAATTCATTCTGACGTAGTAACAGATGAAGTGGTTTGAGGAAAGAGACTTCAGCATAATGGGGATGGGGGAGGAGGGGGTGGATGGACGAGGGGATATGAAACCAGGATCCTCCGAGTATCATCAGATTACCTGTTATACTCTTCTCTCTGTGTGTATACTTGTCTACAATTTTCTAGAGTAAAACGTTACAATTTCCCATGGTCTTGCCGTGTCTACACCATGTGGGCCCTACCTGGCTCTGCCTCCTGTCCGCAACCCTCCTGCCTGGCTCCACCCCCACCGGCCTCCTTGTTCTTGAATTCCGTGCTGCTGGGCCCTGATTCCTTGCATTAGTTCCCTGTGGCTGCTGGGAAGAATTACCACACACTTTGGGTTTCCCTGGTGACTCAGACAGTAAAGAATCTGCCTGCAATGCAGGAAACCCAGGTTTGATTCCTGGGTTGGGAAGATCCCCCGGAGAAGGAAATGGCAAACCACTCCAGTATTCTTGCCTGGAGAATCCCATGGACAGAGGAGCCTGGCGGGCTACATAGTCCATGGGGGCGTAGAGCCAGACACGACTGAGTGACTAACACTTTCACTTTGTTGTTGTTGTCCAGTCGCGAAGTTTTATCTGGCTCTTTGAGGGTCTCCTGTGGACGCGTGAGTCAGCAGTGACCTGCTGACGGGGCACTGCCAGCAGCGGCCCTGGGAAATGTGTGTTTGCATAAGCCCTCGTGGGGGTCACCATTAGCCCGATCATAGAGTTTGTAGACCCCAGGACTGAGTTGCCTCAGGGCAACCAAACAACTAACAGGGAGGGAGCGCAGCCCCACTCATTAGCAGAAAATCAAAGATTTACTGAGAATGGCTTTGCCAACCAGAGCAGGACCCGGTTTTCCCCCACGGCCAGTCTCTCCCATTAGGAAGTGTGCACAAGGCTCTTATCCTCATCCATCAGAGGGCAGATAGAACAAACAAGAACGACAATCCCACAGTCTCCAGAATCAAAACCACAGTCCAGAAAACTAACCAAAATGACCACATGGATCACAGCCTTGTGTAGCTCAATGAAACTATGAGCCAAGCCGTGTAGGGCCACCCAAGACGGATGGGTCATGGTGGAGAGTCTGACAAAACATGGAGAAGGGAATGGCAAACCACTCCAGCATTCTTGCCTTGAGACCCCATAAACAGTATGTAGAGAAGATGAGCCCCCAGGCTGGTAGGTGTCCAATATGCCACTGGGGAAGAATGGAGAAATGGCCCCAGAGAGAGAGAAGGGGTGCACCAAAGTGGAAACAATGCCAGGTTGTGGATGCGTCTGGTGGTGAAAGTAAAGCCCATGCCGTAAAGAACTTTCATTCAGAGGCTGAAGACAAGAGGAATGGTCTCTCACAGCCCTGGAGGCCGGAAGTCTAACATCGAGGTGTGGCTGCAATTCTTCCGGAGGCTCCAGCGAGAACCATCTCTTTCTGCCCTAGTCCCTGGAGGGCCACACACGCTGAGGCTGGTGGTCCCGTCCCGCCTCCGAGGCCAGCGAGGCGGCTCCTCTCCCCTCTCTGCCTCCCTCATCATATCTGCTCTCTCTGGCTCTGACCCTCAGCCTCTCTGTCCTGAGGAGTCTCTGATGACATTGGACCCACCCAGATTATCCAGGTCACCTCCGTGGCAAGGTTCTCAGCCTAATCCCACCTGCAGAGCCCGCCCCCCGCCCCATGGTGTGAGATGTCCTGCTCACAGGTACTGGGCTAGGGAGCGGTCATTTGGGGATCATGGCTCAGCCCACCACATCCTCCTTGTCCCTTGTCGGTCTCAGGACCCCCTCACACTCACAAAGCTCAGCCCACCCCAGGGGCAGCCCCAGCCCCTCCACCTGAGACAGCGCACCTGCCCATCTCTTCCCTACATCATTTTCCTCCATAGCAGAACTGTCGCACCATAATTTGTATCATATCTGTCCACATCTTTTTCATCTTCCCCGCTGAAACATGAGTTCCAAGGGAACAAGGGAATCTCGGACTCTGAGGAACCCAGCTAGAGCAGTCAGTGACTGGCATACAATAGGTGCTCTTTACAATGTATCCGGTAAGTGAATGGATGTGCCCCTGACCCTCAGCGCCCTGTCGCTGCCAGCTGAACCCTCTACCTGTTCATCTCCAACCCACTATTTGAAGCTGTGAGAATCAGTGTGTCTCTTGCACTGCACACAGATATGTTTTGGCATCACCGTCTTTAAATAAGACCCTCCTGAAAGCTCAAAGAGTCAGACACGACTGAGTGACTGAACTGAACTGGAAGCCCATATCTCCTCTAAATTCTGCTTGATCTCTCTGAGCCCCTTCTTGGTAAATGTCTGTAAAGCATCATCCATTCTTGACTTCTGGGCATCATCTTTCCTGCTTTTCTTTCCACCTCACTTCACTTCTGCAAGCCCCTCCTCCTGGTGTCGTTTAGTCACTCAGCATCTGACTCTTTGTGACCCCAGGGACTGTAGCTCACCAGGCTCTCTGTCCCTGGGATTCTCCAGGCAAGAATACTGGAGCAGGTTGCCATTTCCTCCTCCAGGGGATTTTCCCAACTCAGCGATCAAACCTATGTCTTCTGTATTAGCAGGCAGGTGCCTTACCACTGCGCCACGTGGGAAGATGTTTAAATACAGGGTTCCTTCCCTTCTCCCAACCAGCCCAGAGTTCAAACGCCACTTGCACATGGACAACCCAGGTTTACTGCATCCCAGGCCCTGCTCTGAGCTCCAGCCCCAATGATCCAACACAGTCAGCACCTGGCATCTCCACCTGCTTTCATCTCCACCTCAGTCTAAACTGTCAAACATGATTATAATAACCCCAGCCTTCCTAGTTCATCTGCCATCTATTCGCGGTTACACCAGGACACGCTGCCTTGTTCCTCTTTTCCTCTTCTACATTTCATTAATCAGTAAGTGCCAAAGCTTCAGTCTCTAAAATATTCCTTGACTCCGTCTCTCCTTGCTGGCTTTCACCTCCTAGACGCAGCTCTTTGCGAAATACAGTGATTTCTTACAGGGGCCAGTCACATACACCAGCAGCTTGTTCACACCTGGCTTCCACAAGAGATGGCCCCCTGGCCAGACCCCCACACAGTAGGACTTCCTTTCAGGTGTGTCCGCCAGCACCCGGCACTTCCGTTTGCCGTCCAGTTGGTTGCTTTCAACTGCTTTTTTAACCAGTTTAAACTGGTGTGTTAGTTCTAAAAGGTCTTGTAGGTCTTCATAAAACCGTTCAACTTCAGCTTCTTCAGCATTACTGGTTGGGGCATAGACTTGGATAACTGTGGTATTGAATGGTTTGCCTTGGAGATGAACAGAGATCATTGTCATTTTTGAGATTTTTGAGATTGCATCCAAGTACTTCTTTTTATGAAGACCTACAAGACCTTTTAGAACTAACACCCCCAAAAGATGTCCTTTTCATTACAGGGGACTGGAATGCAAAAGCAGGAAGTCAAGAAAAACCTAGAGTAACAGGAAAATTTGCCCTTGGAATGAGGAATGAAGCAGGCCAAAGACTAATAGAGTTTTGCCAAGAAAATGCACTGGTCATAGCAAACATCCTCTTCCAACAACACAAGAGAAGACTCTACACATGGACATCACCAGATGGTCAACACTGAAATCAGACTGATTATATTCTATGCAGCCAAAGATGGAGAAGCTCTATACAGTCAGCAAAAACAAGACCAGGAGCTGACTATGCCTCAGATCATGAACACCTTATTACCAAATTCAGACTCAAATTGAAGAAAGTAGGGGAAACCACTAGACCATTCAGGTATGACCTAAATCAAATCCCACATGATTATACAGTGGAAGTGAGAAATAGATTTAAGGGCCTAGATCTGATAGAAAAAGAGCCTGATGAACTATGGAATGAGGTTGGTGATATTGTGTAGGAGACAGGGATCAAGATGATCCCCATGGAAAAGAAATGCAAAAAAGCAAAATGGCTGTCTGGGGAGGCCTTACAAATAGCTGTGAAGAGAAGAGAGGCGAAAAGCAAAGGAGAAAAGGAAAGATATAAGCATCTGAATGCAGAGTTCCAAAGAATAGCAAGAAGAAATAAGAAAGTCTTCTTCAGCAATCAATGCAAAGAAATAGAGGGAAACAACAGATTGGGAAAGACTACAGATCTCTTCAAGAAAATTAGAGATACCAAGGGAACATTTCATGCAAAGATGGGCTCGATAAAGGACAGAAATGGTATGGACTTAACAGAAGCAGAAGATATTAAGAGGTGGCAAGAATACATGGAAGAACTGTACAAAATAGATCTTCATGACCCAGATAGTCATGATGATGTGAGCACTAATCTAGAACCAGACATCTTGGAAAGTGAAGTCAAGTGGGCCTTAGAAAGCATCACTACGAACAAAGCTAGTGGAGGTGATGGAATTCCAATTGAGTTGTTTCAAATCCTGAAAGATGATGCTGTGAAAGTGCTGCATTCAATATGCCAGCAAATTTGGAAAACTCAGCAGTGGCCACAGGACTGGAAAAAGTCAGTTTTCATTTCAATTCCAAAGAAAGGCAATGCCAAAGAATGTTCAAACTACCGCACAATTGCACTCATCTCACATGCTAGTAAAGTAATCCTCAAAATTCTCCAAGCCAGGCTTCAGCAATATGTGAACCGTGAACTTCCAGATGTTCAAGCTGGTTTTAGAAAAGGCAGAGGAACCAGAGATCAAATTGCCAACATCCGCTGGATCATGGAAAAAGCAAGAGAGTTCCAGAAAAACATCTATTTCTGCTTTATTGACTATGCCAAAGCCTTTGACTGTATGGATCACAATAAACTGTGGAAAATTCTTCAAGAGATGGGAATACCAGACCACCTAACCTGCCTCTTGAGAAATCTGTATGCAGGTCACGAAGCAACAGTTAGAACTGGACGTGGAACAACAGACTGGTTCCAAATAGGGAAAGGAGTACGTCAAGGCTGTATATTGTCACCCTGCTTATTTAACTTATATGCAGAGTACATCATGAGAAACGCTGGACTGAAAGAAACACAAGCTGGAATCAAGATTGCCAGGAGAAATATCAATAACCTCAGATATGCAGATGACACCACCCTTATGGCAGAAAGTGAAGAGGAGCTAAAAAGCCTCTTGATGAAAGTGAAATGGAGAGCGAAAAAGTTGGCTTAAAGCTCAACATTCAGAAAACGAAGATCATGGCATCCGGTCCCATCACTTCATGGGAAATAGATGGGGAAACAGAGGAAACAGTGTCAGACTTTATATTTTTGGGCTCAGAATCACTGCAGATGGTGACTGCAGCCATGAAATTAAAAGATGCTTACTCCTTGGAAGAAAAGTTATGACCAACCTAGACAGCATATTCAAAAGCAGAGACATTACTTTGCTGACTAAGGTCCATCTAGTCAAGGCTATGGTTTTTCCTGTGGTCATGTGTGCATGTGAGTTGGACTGTGAAGAAAGCTGAGTGCTGAAGAATTGATGCTTTTGAACTGTGGTGTTGGAGAAGACTTTTGAGAGTCCCTTGGACTGCAAGGAGATCCAACCAGTCCATTCTGAAGGAGATCGACCCTGGGATTTCTTTGGAAGGAATGATGCTAAAGCTGAAACTCCAGTACTTTGGCCACCTCATGAGAAGAGTTGACTCATTGGAAAAGACTCTGATGCTGGGAGGGATTGGGGGCAGGAGGAGAAGGGAATGACCGAGGATGAGATGGCTGGATGGCATCGTGGACCTGATGCACGTGAGTCTGAGTGAACTCCGGGAGATGGTGATGAACACGGAGGCCTGGCGTGCTGTGATTCATGGGGTCGCAAAGAGTCGGACACGACTGAGCGACTAAACTGAACTGAAACTGGTGTGGAGTTGCCCACACCAACCCATGGAGAGTCCAGGTTACTCCTGGGGACCCAGTGTAAGTAGTAATCATGCCACCTTCACTCTTAAAGAGTCCCAGTTTAAACAATAAATTATACTGGCATCCTGTATACATACCAGCCAGTCGAGTATCTGGCATGTTCTCTACTGAGTTCCCCGAGAGCAAAGATTATGACCTGTTCATGTATCTGTGCCACCATAGTCATAAATGTTTACCAGCATCTAGCATGGTGAATTGAAGAAGGCAATGGCACCTCACTCCAGTACTCTTGCCTGGAAAACCCCATGGACAGAGAAGCCTGGTGGGCTGCAGTTCATGGGGTCGCAAAGAGTCAGACACGACTGAGCAACTTCACTTTCACTTTTCACTTGCACGCAATGGAGAAGGAAATGGCAACCCACTCCAGCGTTCTTGCCTGGAGAATCCCAGGGACAAGGGAGCCTTGTGGACTGCCGTCTATGGGGTCGCACAGAGTCAGACACGACTGAAGTGACTTAGCAGCAGCAGCAGCATGGTGAATGGCACATAAACAAACATTTGTTAACTCAGAGAGGATAAAAATAGCCCACTCTTTTCACAGGGATCTCTACTCAATATTTTGTAATATCTATAAGGCAAAAAATCTGAAAAATCATATAAATACACACACACACATATATAACTGAGTCACTTTGCTATACACCTGAAACTAACACAACATGGTAAATCACTACAATTAATAAAAAGAAAAGAATATCCAGCTATGAGGTCGAGAACGCTCAAAAGAACTAAGTGAGCCTTCTCTTCTGTAAGCCCCTCTTTCCCTCTTTGCAGAAGAGAGGGTCTTGCGGTCAGAGGACTGTCCAGCCTGGAAGATTCCTTAAAGCCCTTCTTCCCCACCCGGAAAGCCCAGTCGCTCACCTGCACACATGCCATCCAGCCCCGGGGGAGACGAGCGGGGGGACTTCAGGTAACCCACACACTGGTGCGAGCCCTCCACGTTCAGGCACAGTTCCTTCCCGGAGCAGGTGTTGAGTTCACCATAGGAACATTCATTCACATCTACGGAGGAGGAGAACAGGTAAGGACGCTCATCGGAGCCATCCCCGTCAACCTCGAGACATGTGTCACATGAGCTGAGGAAGTGGGTGAGGCTGCGGTCTTGGGGGCCCTCTTGACGCCCTGCCCCAGAGGCCTCATTGGCCACAGCCTCCTCCACCGGAGCAGCCAGCCCACAGCTCAGTGCATGGTTGTGGCCTGAGCGAATCACCCTGGGGCTGTGTTGAGTCTGATTTCATGGGGTCCGGGCATCCTCCCCAAGCATCAGCCCTGTGAACAGTAGTGTGTGGACGAGGAAAGAGGACAGAGCAGCCCCTGCTGTGCAGAAGGGGCCTGGTCCTCCCCTATCTGGTGGGAGCACAGCTCAGAACAGGCAACCAGGCTTCTCCATGACCAGGACAGAGTGACACAAGGCAAGACCATTTATCTAAGCCATACGGAAAAAGACCAGCATCGTCCACTAAATACCAACCCCCTCTCTTGGCCACAGTGATGGGCTATTCATTCTTCACCAACCCTCGCACATCTTCATGCTGGCTTCCCCTTCCTGTGGGTAAGATTTGTTGAGACCCCAATCACAGAATTGCCTCTGCTTTGGGACAGCATCCAGGCTAGAACAAGCCCCACATCCTCACCCCTTCTTCTCCCAAACCACCCACTTCAAGCTGTACCCATAATGGATGCTCTCCGATGCCCTCCCCCATGAGATGCAAGTGATCGAGACACAATCCCTCCTTGTTCACCTACAGGGGAGTTCTCAGGGTCCCCCTGTGGAAACCTGGCAGAACAGACAAGACAAGTGCTTGGCTTACAGGCACTGCTCAGTCTGGTTTTCAAGAACATTTGTGGAATTTGAAGATAATTAAATGCCATCATTAGAGCTTTCCCCAGGCTTCCCAGGTGGCTCAGTGGTAAAGAATTCACCCGCCAATGCAGGAGATGTGGGTTCCATCCCTGGGTTGGAAAGACCCCCTGGAGACGAAAGTGGCAAGCCAGTCCAGGATTCTTGCCTGGGAAATCCCATGGACGGAGGAGTCTGGTGGGCTACAGTCCATGGGCCCTCAAAGAGTCAGACACGACCTAGTGACTGAACAACAGGAGCAAAAGAGCTTTCCCCAGGCTGCAGACCCTGGCCTCTTGGTGTGTGACCTTCAGCGTCCTGGAATGAGCTGTCTCACAAGAGCAGCCACCCTCCCAGGGGCACAGCAATCTTCAGCTGCCTCCTGTCGCTCAAAAGAACCTTCTACTGAAGTCCACCCATCTGCTTATGGACTGGCCACAGCTGCTTTCATGCCACGTGGCAAAGCTAAGCAGCTGAAACAGCCCATGAGACCCACAGCCAAAAAAAAATCTACTATCTGACCTTTTTCAGAAAGTTTGCTGACCCCTGACATAGACACACACACACACACACACACACACACACACACACACAAATACCAGGTAATTTCTTCCAGAAACACATTGGTGTACTTCACCAAATTCAGCTCTGGCTCAAGACTCTTTGGGGACTTGCCTGATGGTGGACTTGCCAGTGGTTACGTATCTGCTTTCCAATGCAGGGGACTCAGGTTCAATTCCTGGTCAGGGAAGTAAGATCCCACACGCTATGTAGCATGTCCAAAGGAAATCTTAAAAAAGAGCCTTCTAGATACAAGGATGTTCTTGGCAAGGGTGGGAAAGAGACTAGAGGGCAATTTGGGACCCCAAGAACAGATGACACGGATTACTTGAGGGGTATTCTGGGACTCAGCGTCCAGTTCTATCTGGATGGAAGGAGAAACCCGTCATGAGAGGTGGACAAGGTGGGGCGAGGGGAGAGGAAGGCGATGCTGGTACAGAATCAGTTCTCAAAGTCTTGGCTTCGGCATCTAGAGTTTAACTTTGAGCTGGGGTGAGCCAGAGATGAGTCTGCCCTACCCCCCCAACTGGATGATTCTCCCAGCAGTCCTGCGGCCCCTGAGCCAAGGGGACCACCGAGGGGAGCCCCACCTTGCACTTGGACATCGATCACTTCATAGATGCGCTTCACCATGCCGTCCAGCACTGCAGAGACGCGGGCCACGGGCATCGGCCTTGGCAGGCCCAGCAGCAGCCAGGACACTGTGGTCGAGGTGTCCCCCCCGGCCGAGTGCAGGTGGTGGACAGTGGTGTCCAGTGGCTGCAGAGCACTGGTGACCTGTGAAACCAGGGTCAGAGCATCAGGTGGTAGAAGGGCACCCCCTCAGGTAGACTGGGAGAGGATGAGGTCCAGAGAGGTTATAAGCTATACACGTACACGGTACACGCACACACGCACTGTCCTCCTGTGCAAAAAAGAGAATTCTCTACAATATTTTTACTTCTGCCTTCATTCCAATAAAGTCCTGCAAACCAGATTATAAATACTTTGGGGCTGAATCGTGTCCCCCCTACCAAAAAACAATCCCCACATTGGAGTCCTAGCACCTCAGAAGGTGACCTCATTTGGAGACAAGGCTGATGCAGATGTAATTATTAAGATGAGCTCTTTAGGATGGGCCTTGCTCTAATGTGACTAGCGTCCTTCCACCAAGGAATTTGGACACAGACACTGGCAGGAGGGAATGGTGTGAAGACAAGGAGAAGCCAAGGAGAGTTCTGACACGTACCCCTGCCTGTGTGCTCTGCCATGGCAGCCCCGAAAAGAGACACGGGTCAGTGCGGGACCCCCGACCCCTTGCAGCTGACAGCAGAGAATCAGGTCTGGAATTAGGTGTCACGTCCGATATTTTCTGAAGTTTAATGATCTCTTTTCTTATTCCACTTGACTTCCTTTTGCTCCAGTCTAGTATCTTGACATCTCAAGGTACTATTTGCCTTGGGAAGCCAGGCAAAGCAGCATGACCACCAGGAGAGCCTCACTGAAGTGGGCTTTGCCAAGAAGCTCCCGAGTCTCCCCAGGGAACCAGAAGGTGTCTGGGGCAGGGGCATCAAAGCCTGTACCCTCCTCAGCAGGCTTGAAACCCTTCACATTGGTCGGCAGAGCAGAAAGCCAACACTGGCCTCTTGCGAACCCCTTAGTCAAAGTGCCTAACATTTGCTACAGTCAGGAGCCCGTGTGGACAGGCTCCTCCAGCAGGGAGGAACAAAGCCTGCACATACGAAGAGATAAAGGGTGACAGGAGAAACTGACATACAAAACCCAGCAACCACAACAGCTCAGAACCTACCCAGATCAGCATCATCGTAAGCTCTTTACATGGACTGTCTCAGCCTCACAGCCACTGTCTCAGGTAGGATTATGATTTTTTCTGTTTAACAGACTCTAAGGCACAGAGAGGTTAAGTAACTTGCCCAGGGTCACACAGCTGATGAGTGACAGTGCTGGGATTTGAATCCAGGTAATCTGGCTGCAGACTGGCCATGTTCCTACTGGCCTACTGTGCATCCCAAACTCTGCAACAAGCTAAGGAGAGACAGAAATCTCTTCCAGTGGGGGCACTTCCAGTTAAGGACACTTCTGGGTCAAGGTGATGACTGAGAATACCTCTCAAACCAGCTACTGCACAGCCCAGAGCAAGGGGAGGGAGTGTGCCCTCTGTAAACTGGGCTCACCCCAGCCAACTCTGGGTCTGATGTCATGGCACATGAGACACATCTGCGGGGCCTGATGCTCAGGCGGGACCAGCCACACCGTGTGGAGCCCAGTGCACAAGGAAAACATGCAGCCCCTTGTTCAGGAATCATCAAGCATTTCAAGAGGCAATGGCCGAGCATCTCACCAGGCACAGGGCCCTTCAGAGCATGTGGGGGATTGTGTGGGTCATTCGCCTGAGGTCAGACCACCATATAGGGCAGGCTCCTCACAGTGGGTGACAAGCAGTGCCTGCCCCTGCCAGCTGGGTTCCTAGGACCTGGGTGGGGGGCGTGGGGGACATCCAGCAGGTGGAGATATCCTGCTGGTTGGAGGCGTTGCTGAGGCGCCAGAAAGTTGGAGCTGTGTCTAGGCTGGGGCTCCCCAGGGGGCCAGTGTCACCCCTCAGGGGACCTGTGGCTACGCCTGGAGACAGTTTTGGTTGTCACAGCTGTGCACGTTTTGTGCTTAGAGCCAGGCCTGCTGCAAAATCCTATGGGACAGGCAGCCCCACAGCAAAGACCCATCCAGTCCCAATCGTGGATGGTGCTGTGGGGGTGGAGCCCTACCTAGAGGCCCCATCCAGCACCTTCCAAACTTCTGAGATACTCCCTCAACTGGGAGCCAGAACTTGGGATCCCTAAGGGAGGTACTCGAGGGCACAGCTCCAGGGCCTGGGTCGGCTGCACCCAGCACCCTTGTGTTTAAGCAACAGACCCTGGAGAGAGACAGGGTTCCCTGCTCCACGCCATGAGGGTGCAGGGCTTGTATACTGAGTACCTCAAAACACGCCAAACTGCATGCTTGCAAGAGTACACTTTGTTGCATGAAAATCATACCTCTTTCAAACCATTTTTAAGGAAGATCTCACGTTTGGTTCAGAGGCTGTCACTTAGGGTCCCTCATGGAGCCCCTTCCTCCCCCCACCTACCATGGAGTGCAAAAGCCTCATGTGATCCAGAAGCCGTGGGTCCACCTGCTGGAGCTCCTTGAAGTCCATCTTCACCACAACGGTCACGTTGTACCAGCAACCCTCCCGGTTGCTCTCTGGAGCTGCAGGAGGGAACATGGGTGAGCTACAGGCCCAGGACAGGGTGGGGCCGCCAGAGGTCACTGGGGCGGTGTGGCACAGTCCCGCACCTCCCGTCCCCTCTCCTCTCATATTACAGATAATCCTATGTGTACTGTATAATATATTATTACATACAATGGATACTAGCTGGGCTTCCCTGGTAGCTCAGGTGGCAAAGTATCTGCTTGCAATGCAGGAGACCTGAGTTCAATCCTGGGTCAGGAAGATCTTCGGAGCAGGGAATGGCAACCCCTCTTGTATTCTTGCCTGGACAATCCCATTGACAAGGGAGCCCAGCAGATAACAGTCCATGTGATCACAAAGAGTCAGACACAACTGAGAGACTAACACTTTAACTTCACTTTGATACTAGAAAATACTGTCTATATTATTTATAGTATATATATATATATATATATATATATATGTAATATAATACCCCATGGACTATACGGTCCATGGAATTCTCCAGGTCAAAATCTGGTGTGGGTGGCCTTTCCTATCTCCAGGGGATCTTCCCAACCCAGGGATTGGACCCAGGTCTCTCACATTGCAGGCAGATTTTTTACCAGCTGGGCCACAGGGAAGCCCGAGAATACTGGAATGGGTAGTCTATCCCTTCTCCAAAGAATCTTCCCAACCCAGGAATCAAACTGGGGTCTCTTGCATTGCAGCCAGATTTTTTTTACCAGCTGAACTACCAGGGAAGCCCTGTAGTATAATACAGTTAACTATATATGCTATTACTTTATACTACAGCATATTGGAAAGCAGAGACATTACTTTGCCAACAAAGGTCCGTCTAGTCAAGGCTATGGTTTTTCCTATGGTCATGTATGGATGCGAGAGTTGGACTGTGAAGAAAGCTAAGTGCCAAAGAATTGATGCTTTTGAACTGTGGTACTGGAGAAGACTCTTGAGAGTCCTTTGGACTGCAAGGAGATCCAACCAGTCCATTCTGAAGGAGATCAACCCTGGGATTTCTTTGGAAGGAATGATGCTAAAGCTGAAACTCCAGTACTTTGGCCACCTCACGAGAAGAGTTGACTCATTGGAAAAGACTCTGATGCTGGGAGGGATTGGGGGCAGGAGGAGAAGGGGACGACCGAGGAGGAGATGGCTGGATGGCATCACTGACTCGATGGATGTGAGTCTGAGTGAACTCCGGGAGTTGGTGATGGATAGGGAGGCCTGGCGTGCTGTGATTCATGGGGTTGCAGAGAATCGGACATGACTGAGCGACTGAACTGAACTGATGCTAGGTTATGTGCCACACCAATAAATAATGAATTATAACGTATATTGCACCATATATAATATGATGCGTGCATGCTCAGTTATTCCGACTGTTTCCATGGACCATAGCCCACCAGGCTCCTCTGTTCATGGGGTTTCCCAAACAAGAATACTAGAGTGGCTTCCCATTTCTTTCTCCAGTGGATCTTCCCAAACCAGGGACTGAACCCGAGTCTCCTCTGGCTCCTGCATTGGCTGGCAGATTCTTTACCTCCTAATGCCACTTGGGAAGCCTACATAAAACGTATACAATCATATGTTTCCCTAGCTCTGAACCTTGATGAACGCCTTCTCCTAGGGGCCGGCACTGAGAACCAGGCCATGGACCTGCCCGACAGGGGGGCCCCCACGGGGCTGCACCAGCTGACAGCCCGACACCACCCAGCTCTGACACAGCTCAACTCCCAGCAAACTCATGGGGCCCCAATGGCTTCCCCTGGCAATGTGGGGAAACTGGGGCCCCTGCTCTTCCGGGGAACGTCTTCCCCACTTCGGGCATCTGTGAGCACACGTTCCCCCCAGAGGTCAGTGGCTGGATATTGATGAGTGAAACAGGCCAGATACAGGCTGTAGGCTCCCCGTAAAACCCAGGCTGCTGCTTCTGGAAACCCACTCCCCGCTCCTCCCAGATCAGGCCCCTGCCCTACCTGGGGCTGTGGGGGCTGAGCAGTGGTGGCCCCCTGATGAGGGGCAGCACTTCTGAAGACCAGGACAGTCAGCGTCCAGGGTGCACGGCAAGGCAGACGCTTCCAGCCCCACCGCCGGGCAGCTCCCAGGTCTGGATGCAAACTCCTGAGACCGGTTCAGGGCTGGGGGGACAGGTGATGAGGTGATGAGTGATGAGTGGTATTGGCTGTAGAATCCCAGTGGGCCATTTGGTGCTGCATCTGGATGTCTCTGGGCAGAGGGATCCGTCTGCGGCTCCGAGCCATGCAGAGCAACCTGCCAAGGGCCTCGCCATGCCCTGCAGAGCAGCCATTAAGACCATTTGCTCTGACTCTAACGTAGCCCGACCAACTTTTCTAGGAGGAGGGCAGCTTTGGCTGGAGGCCTGGGTGTCCTCTCTCTTGGCCTTAGGAGTCCGTGTACAGGGGGCCTCCACCACCCCCTGAGAGGCCCCCTTGTTACTTTGCATCTTAACAGCTCACTCACTCATCCAGTATTTACTGAGCACTTACTCTGTGCCAGGCTCAGCACAAGGTGCCCAGGACCCAGCAGAAGGCCAGAGGCAAAGTCTTTCTCTGCCTTCAGGATACTTAGAGTCCAGTGGATGGGGGCCAGTGTACAAACAGAACTATGGGAGTTCGAGCAGATGAACACTGCAGAGAGGAAGGCAGGGCCCAGGAGCAGGTGGGCAGAGAAGACGGCACTGAAGACGAGCTTCTGTAGGGCCAGGGAGGTGGGGGAGCCTGCAAACCGTCAGCCTTTATGCCTGGGCAGGGGCAGCAGTGTGCAGAGTGAGGGGTAAAGGCAAGCATGAGGAGCTGGCCTGCTGATGGCATGGTGGGCAAGCAGGTGGGCTGGGTCACAGAAAACCGTCTGGTGTTGAGACAGGGGGCCTGGAGGGTCAGGGCAGTCCTGCAATGAAGGGGATGCTGTGGCTGCCCTGCCCAGATTCTCATGTTATTCTGACCCCATCTCACGTTATTCTGCGTCCCCATCTTCCAGGACCCTCAGGTGGCTCTTGGGGTCTGGATCTGCCGCACACCATATGTAGAGCCTCCAGTACCTGCCGTTCGACAAACCACCTTTCCACCCCTCAGCCAACGCCATGAAATCAACCCATCCTCTGCTCCTTCCCTCCCCTAGCCTGCTTCGCTGACCTCCACGAGGGCAGTCTGACCTCCTCGTCTGAGCTGTGTCCCGGCTGCCGGGAAGGCAAGGGCCTGTCTGAGAGCCCATTGTGATGGTCCAGGTGAGAAATGGTGCAGGCTGGACCAGGGTGATGGGTGGAGACAGAGGGAAGCCTCCGATCCTGGGAATATGCAGCTGCAACTGTCTGCAGGACGTACTGACAGACAGGACAGGATGTGAAAGAAGGAGAAGCTTCAGGAAGGCTTCAGGCCTGGTCATCCACTTGGCCCCATTCCTGGGAGAAGCTGCAGGAAGAACAGGCTCAGGCGCAGCCAGGGTTTGGGTGTGCAGATGGGAAGCTTGGCATGCCTTCAGAACCTGCACATGGAAATGTGGGCAGCGTGGGCTGTGCCCTCCCCTGGTCAGTTCCCGGGAGGTCCACCAAGGTCAGGCGGCAGGGCTGTGGGCTGCACGTCTCCAGGGCCACCACTCACAACGTGCTCTGCCTGGAGTAATACAGCTCCAGGTAGACAATGCAGATGTGCAGGCAAGAGCCCACAGGAAGTGAAAATGATGGGGGGTGAGGTGGGGCGTGCGGCCAGATGTGACTGGAGCCGCCATGTGAGACTCGGGGGACCCGGTGCCCTGACCCTTAGCCAGGGGTCTGGGGGAGTCATGAGTGGGCTTTTAAAGAAAAAGGGCTTTTAGAGATCTAAGAAAGGCAGGAACTATCTAAGAATCTGCAGTCTCCTAGGGGATCTAGCCAGGAGCCAGGGTGCCCATATTCCGGGATAGAAAAGCACAGAGGATGGATAGAGCGGGAACCTGGGGGAAGCTGGCTGGAGGCAGGTGGCCAGGTATGAGCCAATGCTATGAGACACTCAGTATCTAGGCATTGGGGGCAGCGGGACTGACCCCCCGGAGAATCTGTGGGTCTGTGCAAGCCCAGCAGTGGATGGAGCTGAGGGCAGCACAGGACACCAAAGGCTTCACAGCCCTGAGCTCAGGGGGCTAAGAGCAGCAGGGAGAAAAGTACAAGGAAGGTGAGACCCCAGCACCAGCATCTGAGAAAGGGCCTGCATGAGGTCCGGCTACCCACCCTGGGATAAGTGCCCCATGCCAGCACGAATGTCACTCAAACCCATCCAGCTCCCGCCCAGATCTACATAAGGCTCTGTGTCCCACATGACATTCAGAAGCACAGCTCCAGGCCCCTCAAACCCCTGGAAAGTCAGAGGAGGCGTGACAACCACGCTCTGGAAGGACGCCTACAGAGCTGGGGAGGACCCGCCCCTGGGGGAACTTGTGGGCTCGCCTGGTGGAAGGGAAGTGCTGAGTACTGACGGTGGTCCTCTGGGGGTCCCCTGGGCTCTCTGCAGGATGCTCCACACACAGAGAAAAGGGGGTGGCCCTTCCTGCTGGGAACACATCACCAGGGTGGCTGCATCGGCCAAGGAGAAGATTTAGCTGCTGAAACACATGCAGAGAGGATCCCCATCAGTTCTTTCCTTGTGGAAGCTGAGTCCGGGCTTGGCGGCCACTCTCAGGAGTATTCTCACCACGCTGCCCTTGGCTCCTTCCTCACTTCCTAGTTGTCTTGGTGGCTAGTCCAATGTCTGAAGTCCTGGAGAAACGGCCGCTCAGGGAGGGTTTTGGGAGTGTGAAGAACAGACGTGCAGGGCAGCCCGAGAGGTGGGGCTGGGATGGAAATGCGGGAATCCCTGGAGGGCCACCAACCAGGGATCCGGAGCTCTGTGCTTTCTCGCCCATCATAAAAACCGACCACCTCAGCACTGAAGATATGTGATACATGAATCTAAATGTATTAATAACCTGAGCTCCTGGGACAGAAAAGTGATGTTACGGGGGGAACGGAAATCCAAATAAAGCATGGAGCAGAGGTAACAGTAAGGCACCAGGGTTGTTACTTGCTGGCACGTGCACCCTGGAAATGTCAGAGCTAACATTAGGGACTCCGGGAGAGGAGGCGAGGGACTTTCTTTACTGTCTTTACAAATCTTTGTCTGGAAATCTAAAACTATTCTTAACCAAGAAGGATGAGCACCAAAGAATTGAAGCTTTTGACCTGTGGTGCTGAAGAAGACTCTTGACAGTCCCTTGGACAGCAAGGCAATCAAACCAGTCAATCTTAAAGGAAATCAACCCTGAATATTCACTGGAAGGTCTGATGCTGAAGCTGAAACCCCAATACTTTGGCCACCTGAGGCGAAGAGCAGACTCATTGGAAAAGACCCTGATGCTGGGAAAGATTGAGGGCAGGAGGAGAAGGGGACAACAGAGGATGAGAGGGTTGAATGGCATCGTCGACTCAATGGATGTAAGTTTGAGCAAAGTCCGGGAGTTGGTGATGGACATGGAGGCCTGGTGTGCTGCAGTCCGTGGGGTCACAAAGAGCTGGACATGAGTGAGGAACTGAGCAGCAAGAGGCTTATCTAAATGAAAGGAAAATACAGGACACGGAGAAAAACTGACTTCCCAGAATGGTTGCTTGCTCACGATAGAAGTGCTTTCAAGTTACAGTTCGTCTTAATTTGAAGGCTGCTGGTAGTCTCTCTCTGTCCCTTAGGGCTGGCCAGCCTACGGAGAGCCCAAGAGAACGGTCAACAGTTCCGACTTGGTAGAAAGTTAAAAATCTGCTTCTCCTTCCCTAACTCAACACAAGCAATGCCTCCGGACTGCCCAGCACCTGGCCATCCCACGTTAGTCACATTTCAATGAGATAAGGCAGAGCTTTCTATCTGAGCCCTGAGGACTCTCCAGGGCTGGGGAATCTGATCCACTCTGGAATAATCAGATTATAATCCACCTCAGAATCCTCTTTCCTCAAAGGGACCCTGGCCATCAGCCCAGGAGATGGGAAGTTTGGGGTAGGCTCCCAGTCCAGCGGGGTCCTAGGCGTGTCGTGTGAAGGAGGCCAGCCAGGCAGGAACTTCAGGTATTGAGCGTCCACTGTGATGCTTGGTCCTCCTCTGAGGAATCCATCCTGGGTCAATATTCCAACTTGTGTGCAGCCGTGTTTGCACCATACATTACTCATTGCAGCATTATTTATAACGAAAAGCAATTGGAAACTACGAGATGTTAAGCGGTAGGAGATTGCTTAGTGCTGATCCATCCCTATGAGGTAATGCCTTGTGGGCATTAAATCATGCTGGAGAATGCGATCCTTTGACACAGAAGATGTTCCAGATAAATTGCCAAGGGGTGAAGCGTGCTACAAAATGTCTTCAACAGGGTGACCATGCTTTTGTAAAATGTCTGCCCTGAAGGAAACTAGAAGAAAATGTTAACAGTAGTTATTCTTGTGGGGCAAGGAAGGGGGTGATTATGGGAAATTTCCCTTTTTTTCTCTCTCTCTCTTCTTTGTTTCCAAATTTTCTCCATGGCTTGTGTATTCTTTTTTGTATTTTAAGTAGACATTTAAATAAAACCATGTATGGCTTATCATTGCTTTCAAAATGTGGGACTTAAAAAATTGAAAAGGTCATCTAGACTGAAAAACATACCACGTGTTCTCATAATGCCCTTCCCTTTTTTAGGTCCTTGGCTATTGAGTGGGAGGAGAAAGAAGAGAGCAAGGCTGAGGTTTTGGTGCTGCTGAGGATGAGACCTCTGAGCTGAGGTTGCTGAGATGTGAGAAGCCCCACACACAGGTGAGCTGCTTTTTGCCCTCCTCCTTTCCCAGACACCCTGGCTCCTCCTATGGCCACCACGTTCGGGGGCTGGCCTCTGCCTGGTTCCCTGACGGTCAGCCCCAGCACAGGCCTCAGTGCATCGCTTCCAGAGACTTCTCACTTCTGGTTCCAAACAGCCAGGCTGTCAGGAGGCATCACAGAGCCAACTTTGGTCCAACATTCAGGCTTTGATCAGAGAAGCCAGGCAGGCGTGGAGAGAATTGAGCTGCCGGTACCCATGGTATAAACTCTTCCGACCGGGTGCTTTCCAGCTGCCCACGTGGTGCCCCTGAGCTTGGAGTTGGGGGGAATCAAATGCTCACCGGGGGCCTCACAAGCCATAGCGAATGAGCGCTGCAGGTCCCCACCCCAGCTCTGTGCTCACACACCAGCCCCCTCAGCAGCTGCGGTGCCCAGCCGGGTCTAGACACCAAACCAAGACTTTCCCAATGGGCTCTGGGCCCAACACCACACACTGAGCCCGACGGGGGTCAGGGAGACTCAGGCCCGAGTCTGCCCCGACTTGGTCAAGGCACTCGCCTTCCCCGGTCTGCCTCCCCATCAGCTCCTGTCCAGTAATGACCAGAAATCTCCACTGAACGTTATAGGATGCCCTCAGTCGAGCCCCCTTTTCCTCTCTCTTCTCCATCCTTTGGGGCTCCTGACTGGGTTCTCTCCATATTGCTTCTAGAGTGACCCTTCTAAGGTCCGGGAGGATTGTGGACCCCCCACCCCATTTCAGCCCCCTTTGTGGGGCTTGGGGGGCCTTCTGGGTGAATGCTCCTTCCGTCACTCCCAGCGCCTCCACCTGGTCCCCACCTCAAACATCAGTCACACCACCGTCTGTAGTTCCCAGAGCAGATCTGCCCACAGGACTCTAGTTAGAATGTTCTGGGCCTCTCCTGCCTGGTGAGTTTCTATTTAAAGGCGCTCACACTTTAAAAGTGGGGCTGAGTCCCCAAGAGGCTGGTCTGCTGGGAAGAAACATGTGCGGCAGGTGCCTCCCTGCCTTCTATCTGGGAGAATTCGCTTGTCAGTGCTGCAGGGCAGCAGAGTGCAGAGAAAGGTGACCGCTGGGGCTGGGTGGGGCCGAGGATGCCTCTGGCCTTCTGGACTTGTGACCCCATCAGCCCCACGACCGCCAGCAGGTGGGAAGCGTGGTCTCCATAGGTGAAGGTGGGCAGGGCAGGGTGGCCCCTCCATCAACCAGAATCTGATGCTCCAAGCCAAGTGCCGTGAGCCCCATCCAAGGCCTCCCTAACCTGGCACACCCCTCCAGGAATAGGGTGCTCCCAGGGCAGGGGCACCACCCTTTGTACATGTGGCCCTTAGAGACAGGGAGAGTGGAGAGGGGTCCCACAGTCAGCACAGGAAGAGACACCTCGAACCCAGCACCAAGGGACAGCCCCCCCATCAATGCCCACAAATTTCCCTTTAGGGAACCAGCATGAACGCACAGCAGCCGCACAGCTCCAGACCTGACGCCCCCGACCCTTCCTGGCTTTGCTGGTGGTGGCAGTGGTGTCATTTGAAAATTCCAGGGAGAGTTTCGCTCCTTGGACCTGCTCACTCTGAGCTGTCCCGTCGTCTCTGAGTCTGGCCTCTGAGCAGGGTTGGTGCAGATGTCAGCTCTCCTGACCTCCGCAGGCTCCAGGGGCCTGAGGGAGGGCAACCTCAGAAGGACCCTGTGTTCCACCCACACAACCATCTGCAGGGTCTGGCTGATTCCTGACTCTACATCTTATAGCCCCCGAGGTTGGGGGTATGGGGTCCACACCTAGCCTGCTGCCTGTCCTGGCCTCCGGCCCCGGCGATGGCACACATGGGACCCTCCCTGCACCCTCCCAAGCTGGCACTTTCTGCTTTTGGAGGTGATGGCCCTCACGTCTCAGGGTGCCCCATGGCCACCCACAGAGCCCCACCCTTCTCGCTTCCCCTCCATCACGGGTGTGAGGACAGGGCGACCTCCTGACTGCTCAGAAACCCATCTTAGCTCTGGAACTGACTCAAAGTAATGATCACACCTCCCCCACATTCACACATGCACCCGCCTGCACCCTCACCCTGGAAGAAGTCTTCTGGGAAGTTCCCTTTGGGCCGAGAGGCTGAGCTCCAAACCCCCACACAGCATGGTCCCCTCAATCTCAGACATGGCCCGGACCAGCCACACCAGTGCTGGTCACCACCCCAAGCATCTTTAAATCACCCCTGGAGGCCTCTGGACAGTTAGGGGCCCCTTTCCATCTCTTACAGATTGGAGTTCAGATACGGATTTCACAGTCTGTTGAATGAAAAACCTGGCTGCCAACATAGAGGAGATACAAATGCTGGTTCTCAGACTTAGCTGCTGGTTAGAATTCCTGGTGAATGTTTATGCCTGTTAAGCGCTAAGTCACGTCTGACTCTGTGACCCCACCGACTGTAGCCTACCATGCTCCTCTGTCCTCGGGACTCTCCAGGCAAGAATACTGGAGTGGGTTGCCGTTTCCTCCTCCAGGGGATCTTCCCGACCCAGGGATCGAACCCGGGTCTATTGTGTCTCCTGCATTGGCAGGTGGGTTGTTTACCATTAGTGCCACTGGGGAAGCACAAAAATTGGAGCCTTAAAAAAAAGATCTCAGCACCCAAGCTCTGCCCCAGATGGAATCCATCGCAGCCTCTGAGAAGAGAGCCAGCCGTCGGCATTTTTAAAACTCTGGGGACTTTAATGTGCAACCATGTCTGAGAGCTGACACCCACGACAGGTTCTCAAAGTGGGGCCTCATGCCAGCAGCATTAGCACCCGTGAGAACGCGTACTCCATGCCTGACCCACTGGATGTGAAACCTTGGGCTGAGGCAAGTGCCCTGCGCTTGGGCCAGCCCTCTGAATGACCCAGCTGCACACGGGAGGCCAAGAAGCAGCGTTCTGAAAGGATCTAGTCAGTTCGGGGCTAAGGGCGTGAACAGTGGCTATCCCAAGACTGGACAGGACTCACGCAGGACACAGTAGAGGCCCAGCTGCTCGTAGCCCTCGCAGCAGTCGGTCACATTCCTGGGCTCCGGAACCTCCACCGCCAGGTACCGGGTCTGGTAGACGGTCTTCAGGCAGCGCCGCCAGGGGATCCAGCCGCCGCAGGGAACACGGGTCAGGCGGGACATCTGCATAGCCTTCACGCTCTGCACGCTCTGGGTCACGCTGTAGTTGCACAGCCGGAAGCCCAGCAGAGAGAGGCCTTTTTCTAGAAGGGAGGGAAGAGGATGGAGAAACAAGAGAAGAAAATGCTAGGATCAAACAATATGAAGGGTCCTTCTGCAAGTCCCCAGCTTCTGCAAGAGCAGGTGAAACAAAACCCCTGCACAGGGCAGACCCCAGGGCATCTGCCCACTGGCCTGTATCTGAGAAGGCAACGCAGACATGGAGACTCAAAGGATAAAGCATGATACCTGTGCTGCGCAATCCTCCTCTGCAAGACAGAGACGCCTCCCAGCCTGACCCTTGCTCCTCATCCCAGCAGTGCTGACTCTATATTGAAAGGAGGGATACAGAGGAACCAAGCATCTGGGGCTCACGTCCTGGGCTCTGCTGCGCATCCTCAGACTCTCCGGGCCAGAGAGACTGCGCACACCTCTCATCTCCACAGTAAGGGTTGTTGTCACATGCAACATGAATACGCAGCAGTTCCCTCGATGAATACACCAGCCCCACATGTGCTGGGCACACTGGCAGTGACACCGGAATGAGATGAAATACAAACACACATGTCAAGCTCATGTGAGACGTGCATGGATGGTCAAGTGCAATCTGACTGCTGCTATCATCAGCAGGAGATGAGGGCATGGCACCTGCAGTGAAACATCCAGGTTGCCTTATCTGGCCCTGAATGTCTTTCACCTGGAGCTTGGCTCCTGGGCACAGATGCCCATGGCCTTCGTCAGCATCATTACTTGGTTCTCGAGACCCTGTGGCACCTGCTCTCACCAGCCCTGTGTCTCAATGTCATGGACCAGCTCACCTGGGGCCCTGGGGTGTTCTATCTGCCCAGAGAGCCTCTCCTGCCTCATGGGGCAAGGACCATTATTATGGGCTGAAGGATGGCGGCTGTTGTTCAGTCGCTCAGTCATAGCCAACTCTTTGCGATCCCATGGACTGCAGCGTGCAGACTTCCCTGCCCTTCACTATCTCCCAGAGTTTGCTCAGATTCATGTCCGTTGATTCAGTGAAGCTATTTAACCATCTTGTCCTTTGTCGTCCCCTTCTCCTGCCCTCAACCTTTCCCAGCATCAGGGCCTTTTCCAATGAGTCAGCTCTTTGCATCCAGGCTAAAGTGTGTCCCACCCCAAATTCACACACTGAAGTTCTAAGGCCCAGGACCTCAAAATGTGACCTTACTTGGAAGTAGGGCTTCTGCAGACATAACTGGTTGAGATGAGTTTATACTGGAGCAGAGTGGCCTCTAAAGCAACATGACCAGTGTCCTTATGAGAGGGGAAATAGACACAGAGACAGGAATGCACCCAGGGAGATAAGATGTGAGGTGAGGCAGAGATCAGATTGTTGCTCCTACAGGCCAAGGTCACTCAAATCCCAAGCAGACCCAAGCCCCCGGAAGCTGGGGAGACGTGTGTCTGGGACAGACCCTCCCTCCCAGACTCAGGAGGAATCCACCATGCCCACACCTTGATCTTGAACTTCTGGCCTCCAGATTGAGGGGAAATAAATCTCAACTGTTAAGTCCCCCAGGAATCCCTGGTGGCTCAGTGGTAAATTATCCACCTGCAATGCAGGAGACCCGGGTTCAATCCCTGGGTCAGGGAGATTCCCTGGAGAAGGAAATGGCAACCCATTCTAGTATTCTTGACTGGAAAATCCCATGGACGGAGGAGCTTGGCAGGCTGCAGCCCTTGGGGTCGCAAAGAGTCAGACACAACTCAGTGACCAAACTAACACCACCAAGGCCCCCAGTCTGCAGTGCTTTGCCAAGGCAGACCCCAGGGCTGACACGGGGACCATGGGGTGCCCTCCACATTTGAGGCTAGTGTGAGACTCGCTGCATTCATGGGCTGTCAGTGAAGGACGAATGAATGACTTGAATATATCTTAGGTTTTCATATACTCAACCTTATATAGAGCTCTAAGCTCTATGAGACTGTATATCCACTGGATAGGGGCTCTATGTTATAGTGTAAACCTTCAGGGAGAAGTTGGATTTCTGGGGCAGAGCTCACAGGGGGACATCAGAAATCACCTTCATCCCCACGCCAGGACAACACGCCTGGAGACTCCCACCTTTGTCCTCTACGTGCTCAAGTGTGCACGTGCTAAGTCACTTCAGTCGTGTCCGACTCTTTGCGACCCCATGGACTGTAGCCCGCCAGCTCCTCTGTCCATGGGATTCTCCAGGCAAGAATACTGGAGTGGGTTGCTATGCCTTCCTCCAGAGGATCTTGCTGATCCAGGAACTGAGCCCACATGTCTTACATCTCCTGCATTGGCAGGCAGGCTCATTACCACTAGTGCCACCTGGGAAGCCCATGGGTGCCCACAAACATGCAGAAAGCGAGGCTTGGGGGTTGGTGACCCCAAAAGAAATGAGGCCAAGCCAGCCCTCATGCTCAGGCGGGCGGGAGAGCCTGCAGCCTTCCTCCGGACAGAGTCAGGTGCTGAATCCCACCACCCCAGAGCGAGTCTACTCCCAAGCCACATGGTGGCCTCCCTGGGAATGGCCAGGGCTCTGGGGGAGGACACAACCTGCACCCACAGAGACCAGGTCCCAGGAAGCCTTGGGAGGGACCAGGAGGCCCCAGACTGGGTGGGGTGAGGCAGGAGCAGGCGGCTTCCGAAGCCAGAGCTTAGAGGTGACTGAGGGGGCTGGAGAAGATGTGCAGTGAGCAGGGTCTCCATGGAGCAATGGGGTGAACAGGACAAAGCTTCCTGCGTGGAGAAGTCGGTGAGGCCGACCTAGACCTTGTTTTTCATCTGAACTGAAGGCAAGATGCAACCACTGATGAAGATTACTCCTCTGCCTCCAGAAAGCCTCCGGGCCTGATCATGACAAGGTCCCAGCTGATCCTCAGCAGAGCCCTCCTGCACACAGGCATGTGCACACACACACACACACACACACACACACACACACACAAACACACAGACACAGATACAAACAGACACACAAAGAGACACACAGACACACACACAGACACACACACAGACACAACACAGAGACACACATGCACACAGACACAAACACACACAGCAGACACACACACACACACACACACACAGGCACAAAAACAGACACAAACAAACACAGACACACACACACAAACCTTCCAAACTTCACTTGCCTCTCCTTGTTTTGTCTTTTACATTGTGCTGGAGGCCACCAAGTCCTCCCAGGCCTGGCTTCTTGCCAGAGCCCACCGCAGAAACCATTGGGCATATTCGGCTGTTCAACAAATCCTTTCAGCAGCACAGAAAGCGGGGTTCCTGGGTTCTAATCCCAGAGGGAGAAAACCTAAGTGCTCTGGTGGGTGCTGAGGTCAGCACTCACCCTAGCTCCACAAATACCAGCCGTGTGATTCTGACCTCATTTCATGTCCTCTCGGCGCCCTGGTCTTGCCTCTTGTAAAATCATAGCTGCGCCTGGGATTGTAGGAGGATTGAATGACATCACGGTCGTCGCCTCAGTATGTGGAACCTGGGAGCAGACAGACCTGCAGCCCTGATGGGCCATTGAGCTGCCACCACCCAAGTCCTCACGTGCATGAAACACCCTCTGAGATCTCCTCTGGCTTCCCGACATTCCCATTGTCCTGCCACTGACCTGAATGATGTGCACATTACTCATTCCGGAGGAAATACCATGTTTTCTTACAAAATCACAGTTCATATAAAAAGAAATAACAAAATTCTGCCTATTTGTGAAGAAATTTTAAACCAGTTCAAAACCGAAACTGAGAGCAGGAACAGAAGGGCTCTGTTTGAATTCCCAATAGAATAAGACGGATGTGCAGGAGAAAATGACTGAAAAGCTTCGCAATCTCAGCGCTCTGAAATCTGGGGCTTGAGAATCCCAGTGTGTTTGGCTGCTGACACGTGCCTCTCAAAGACCCTGGATGTGCTCCTGGCCCTTCTCATCCCCCTGAGCCACAAGCACCCTCATCTAATGTCGAGGAAATGGCGTTGGCAAAGCCCCAGGTGAGCGGGAAGACACACATCCTGAACCCCCCTCCCTGGTGGGGGAAAGGAGGTCAGAGTCAGGATCTAGGGCAGGGTTGTCCAGGTGGAAATCTTGCCCTTGGCCAGCTGTGTGGCCCTGTGTGAGTCCCTGGCCACTCTGGGTCTCCCTCCCCTTATCTATAAATTGAAGACTGATGGGCCAAGGCTCCTGAGAGTTCGATTCTCCATCTCTAGGCATGTGCTACCCTCGGCAGGCCTATAGCATCTGTACCACTGGCAGAAATGCAGAGTTCTGGGTCCCACCCCAGACCCGATGACTTAGAACCGGCCCTTGAACAACGCTGAGCCCTAGCTGATTCTGAAGCATTCCCGTCACCTCTTTTGGGGTTACAGAAAGTTTGCCCAAAAAGGAGCCATCCCTGACTCTCCCAGCAGGTGCATCTTTGCTGCCCCACTCTTGGCAGGGCTGTTGTCCTCAGGAGACCCTCTCCTGGGAGCCCTTGCCCCTCCAGCATCGCCCACACGGAGCCCAGACCCCTCACCTGTGAAGCTGCTGGCCTGGCTTGGGTTCATGATGATGACCAGGGCCAGCAGGCCCAGCCCAAGGGTTCTGAGCATGGCTGGGCCGTGGTGGTGACTCTGGGTCTCTCCTGAGTGGCAGCACGAAGGGGCCTGGGCTGCCTGGACCCAGAGAGAGGGCCCGTCTCTCCCCTGCACCACTGACTGTCGCAGTGGCTTCAGACTGTGTGCTTGCCGGGAACAGTCCCTTATGCCTGCTCATAAACACCAGCCACCACTGTGGCCGTGTCCCCCGGGGCACCTTTGTGTCATGGCCCATTCTCCATCCAGGCAGATGGCATCTCTCAGGAAAGGTAAGTACCCACCTGCCAGACTACATCTCAGGGTCCCATCTCGTTGTTACGCAGAAAACACATTTCAGACCCGAATCTGACTCCCTCCATCAAGTCCAAAGTATTCTCTTACCTTATCGTAGCGAACTGGCAGCAGAAAACAGCAGCAAATCAAAGTGGTACATCAGATTCAGAGAGCATCCTTCGCACAATTGGACAAATAGATCAAAAGCCATAAACCTACCCCTGTGACCCAGTGATCCCTGCCTGAAGCTGGGTCTGAGGGCCATGAAGCTGCGTTCTCAGAGCTGTTCATCACTTGCCAGAATTTAAAGCCGCAGGGTGTAGAAGTGAGCCTTAGGGATGAAGGGGGTTAGTAAGCTAGTAGAGAACATTTGAATGTAACATTGCCCAGACATGCACCCCAGGAGGACACTTAGCAGCTTGGAAACAGCTTCTCATCTTGTGACATCAAAGCAGAACCTCAAACAGTTCTGTCTCCAAAAAAAATAACAACTCCATGATTCTATAAAAGTGGCCCCGGCCCAGGAAGGGCCAGAGGAATAAAACATGGTAAGGATGAACTGATGCTTTCAAACTGTGGTGCTGGAGAAGACTCTTGAGAGTCCTTTGGACTGTAAGGAGATCAAACTAGTCAATCCTAAAAGAAATCAACCCTGAATATTCATTGGAAGGACTGATGCTGAAGCTGAAGCTCCAATACTTTGGCCACCCGATGCAAAGAGACAACTCACTGGAAAATACCCTGGTGCTGGGAAAGAATGAGGGTGGGAGGGGAAGGGGGCAAGAGAGAATGAGAAGGTTGAATGGCATCATCGACTTAATGGACATGAGTTTGAGCAAACTCTGGGAGATAGTGAAGGACAGAGAAGTCTGGTGTGCTGCCGTTCGTGGGGTCGCAAAGAGTCAGACATGACTGAGAGATGGAACAACAACGAACGATGAGAGGATGACGGCTGATTTATGTTTTATTTCAGTAGCCATCATGGGCTGTGTGAACTGAATTTGTAAATGTCATATTGAATACTTCCTGCTGCTGCTAATTCGCTTCAATCGTGTCCGACTCTGTGCGACCCCGTAGACGGCAGCCCACCAGGCTCCCCCGTCCCTGGGATTCTCTAGGCGAAAACACTGGAGTGGGTTGCCATTTCCTTCTCCAATGCATAAATGTGAAAAGTCAAAGTGAAGTCGCTCAGTCGTGTCCAACTCTTAGTGGCCCCATGGACTGCAGCCTACCAGGCTCCTCCGTCCATGGGATTTTCCAGGCAAGAGTACTGGAGTGGGGTGCCATTATGCCATCTTCTTATTCCCCTATTGGGTCATCTTTCGTTGCATGGTACAATTTTTAATATTAAACTAGGCACAACTGTGAACATTATACAAAGATTCTATACATTGGTTCTACTGAGAAAACTTTCAAATAGGATAATAAAGATCCAGCTCAGATCCATGGTTTAGATGTAGAATTCCCTTGTGCTCAGCATACAAAACAGTTGTGCCAGGAGGGCCCTTCTGGCCTAATTCCCAAAGAACATGACTACATCTTTAATTCTCCAGAGATTAACCCCTGAGATGATTAACTGCTTGTTTGCATGGTTAATGACTAGATCACAGATGCCAGGATGAGAGGAAAAAAACTGGAAATAATCGTGCAGTTAAGGGGCTCAGAGCGAGTCTCCTGGGAGCCAGTACCCTTTATAGAAAAACAGTACTCCAGGGCTAACTCACAAATCCTGCTGCTCTAACAGAGGTTTTTAAAAAAAAGTGTCAATAAAAGGATGCAGGCTAAAGTTGTAATAGAACATTTAAGAGAATAAAGTTCAATTAGCACTGACAGAATAAATATGTGTGTGTGTGTTAGTAGCTCAGGCATGCCTGACTCTTTGCAATCCCATGGACTGCCAGGGTCCTCTCTCCATGGGATTCTCCAGGCAAGAGTACTGGAGTGGGTTGCCATTCCCTTCTCCAGGGGATCTTCCTGACCCAGGGATTGAACCTGGATCTTCAGAGTTGCATGCAGATTCTTTACCAGCTGAGCCACCAATAGGAAAAGTATTATAATGAAGCTAAATACGAACATTTAAAATATGAGTTGAACCTGTATTCCAGTATTCTATCACCCCTTAGAACTTTAGATGCTATAAGATATGAGCACTTCTCTAAAAGATGAGGTGGAATCAAAGATAATCTTGTATTTTCAAACTGGAAATTGGCCTCAGGCACCACTTTTTCTCACCTTCAGAACCACCCTATGAAGTAGGTCCCTTATCTTCCTGTACAAATAAAAAGACTGAGGGTCCAAGAGGCCCTCGGCAAATGGGATTCAGTTCTGAAGCCCACGTTCTTCACACTGCACCCCTGTCTGGACACAGTTCAACCAGGAGAGAACCCAGCCTCAGACTCAAGAGAGGGCAGCAAAATCAAGACATTCTGTCTGCTGAGCACTTCCTGCTAATTAGCAATTGTCCATGAAATATTGTCACAGTATGCTTTCTCTTCATATCGAAACCATGGGATTAAAAAATCCCTCAATCTCAGCAGCCTGGGCCAGCTCTGTCCTCTCTCACCCTGCATTTGCACCCTCCAGGCACAGGCAGGGTGAGCGTGTAGGCTGTGTGCTTCCGGTTCATCTACAGCAATGTTTCCCACCTGTGTGCTCTTCTGCCTGATGCCGCAGGGATTTCCCACATTTGACTTTCCCCTGTAAACACGCTGAGGAAAAAGAACCATGCCCTGTAACCAGCAGCGCGAGGGATGGCCCTCCAGGATGTCACATCTGGGTGCATCTGGCCACCAATGTAACCAGCAAAGGGCCCCCAGGTGCCCCTCCTGGTGTACAAACTCCAGCATCCTGCCGATGCCGTGTCCAAGACCTAGGGGACTGGGGGAAGCCAGCAGGGTGCAGGCTGGATCCAAGGACCTGCACACACGCTCGTTCACACTCACACCACAGGTATCCACACATGTAGGCACATTCACACAGTCACCTATGACACACTCACACATACTCAGTGTCACACAAGCAGGCTCACCCACACATGTCCACATTCACACCCACATGTGTGTGTGTCTGTGAGCACACATGCATGCTGGCACACACATGGGTATGTGTGCAGTCTCACAATGCTCGCAGGTACACTGCACAAGCATGCTTGCACACTCACAAGCTCATATGTGTGCCCGTATGTGCAGACACACACCCTTGCACTCTCTCACACACATACAAACACACAGGATGAGGGTGAGTTCCCTGACCCTGCAACACTCATCTTCAAGGACGGAGCGGTGCCTGCTGCCATCGGTGAGAGAGCCTGGGCTGAGCCTTCTGGAGGAGGAGGGGTTGAGTTATGAGACCTCCAGAGGCCTTTCTCGTCCCTGCTTCCGAGTTCTGCGGCCCTAATGCGCGGTGCCGCTGACTCCACTACAGAATCACACCTGCCATTACCCTGCAGGCCAGAATGCATACGTGTCGACCTGGGATGGGGCATCATGTGCGCGTGCATGTGCAGGGCCATTATGGGCTCCAGATGTCATCTGGGGCGGGGAGCGCATGAGCGGCTTTACTCACAGCCTCCTTCCTAGAATCCTGCTCCACACGCAGCCCAAGTGACCACTGTCCACCAGGAAGGGCGGGCAGGTCGGGCCATGGGGTACCAGGTGCCCTCCTGCTCTATCTGACCCAGGTAGGGGCAGGATGCACAGAAGAGGCATGGGTGGCAGAGGTGGGGACCGAGGGTGAGAGCTGCATGTGGGACCTGGGGATAGGGTGGGGTCTGGAGACAGCTCTGCTTGTTGTCCATTGGTGAGGTTGGTGCTGGAGATGGGGAGGCACCCCCATCTCTAAAGGGTCATTTCCAGGGACACCAGCCATGATGGACGAAATCCTGAATGGACGAAGTCCACTGGACACTAGCCCTGATGGACGGAGAGCTGAAGAGGAGCTTCATTAAGATGGGAAAACGTCAGATTTCAAAGACCTCCTGGGATCCTGGCTCAGCACCTGACCCACTCCAGGCCACTCTCTGCCACCCTGATCACTTAGAGCCATGTTTCCCAGGGCACAGTGAGGACCTCCACATC
Source organism: Capricornis sumatraensis (assembly GCF_032405125.1). NCBI lineage: Eukaryota > Metazoa > Chordata > Mammalia > Artiodactyla > Bovidae > Capricornis > Capricornis sumatraensis. Next base: position 248,266,873 of record NC_091069.1, on the reverse strand, counting down.
AGAATTATGTGGATGAGCCTGCTGGAAGTGCAGGAGCCCCCAGCCTCACCCCAAACTTCTCAGGCTCTACAGGGGCCCGAGGGGCTGAAGTCCCACAGGAGCACACAGAAGCTTGAGCACACCCACCAACCCTGAGGACACAGCCCTGTGTGGAGCAGCCCCTCCCATGAAGAGTGGTTCTGCCGGAAAATTCCTCTCGACGCGCATCAAAGTTGACCTCCACTCTGGAGCCATCATTCATGGGGGTTCTGGTCCTCCCTGCAACCAGATGGCAAAACCACATCAGCCTGCCCCACGGCGGCTGACATCTCTTCTGGAGGGTTCTCAGAGCATCCTCATTTTTAGTGTGGTTGCTCTTATGGTCCCTCCCCACACACTCATCTCTTCTCCACCACAAACACATAGACACACAGATAGACACACAAACACAAGAGACACGCACAGACACACACACAGAGACACATACACAAACATACAGGCACACACACAGACACACAAACACACAGTCACACAGACACACAAATACACAGTCACACACACAGATACACAGAGACACACAGATACAAGAGATACACACAGACACAGAGACACACAAACATACAGGCACACAGACACACAAACACACAGTCACACACAGAGACACACAGAGACACACACACAGAGACACACACACAGACACACAAACATACAGACACACACACACAGACCCACACACAGAGACATACAGATACACAGAGAGACACACAGACACACACAGAGACACACACAGAGAAACACACAGGCACACACAGAGAGACACACATAGACACACAAACACTCAGACACAGAGAGACACACACACAGAGACAGACGCACAGAAGGGGCCCAGATACAAGGAAGTGAGGTGCAGAAGGATGGCCTGGGAACAGGGGCCCATACCCAAGGCAAGCTCTGCTCCGGCTGCGCTGCCTCTGGATGGACATCCGACTCTACCTGTGGTGCCTGGAGGCTACACCACCTGCTCTGGGCAAAGCCATCTCTGGGGCAAGCCAGTGGTAGGTGGGGTGACACTCCTGGTGGCTGCCTCACTGCCACTCCTCCCGGCCAGAGGCCCACCCCAGGATGTCAAGCTGGAGGTTTTCATTCCTGCCTGCCCTAAGGATGGGGTAACAAACCTTCCTGGTTTGCCAAGGCTGAGGCATTTCTCAGGGTGTGGGACTTTCACTACAAACCCCAGGAAAGTCCCATGAAAACCAGGATGAGTTTGTCAACTACTGGGAATCTTGTTAAGAAACACCAGTTCCTTCTCCCCATCCCCAGCCCAGGAAATGGCTTAGAATCTCTCGGAGAAGAGCAGTTACTTCTTTCCCTTTTTTAAAACATTTTCTTTCATACTGGAGTGTAGCCAGTTAGTGATGTAGACAGTGAAGGGACTCAGCCATACGTATACATATGTCCATTCTCCCCCAGACTCCCCTCCCATCCTGGCTCCCACATAACATTGAGCAGAGTTCCCTGTGCTGTGCAGTGGGACCTCATTGATTAAGGATCCTCTCCCTTTAAGGCATTTTGAGGGGGGTGGTTTCAGGGAGACAGCAAGGTGGACAACCCCTTGTCCAATCCAGACCCAGGGCAGTTTGCCAACGAAAAGACAGAAGTGAGATGCCCTGGGACAATGTGCCCCCGTGTCCCCGCTGAACAGCGGCCCTCCCAAAAGATACGTCCAGGTCCCAACTCCTGGTCTCTGTGAACATGCCTTTATCTGGAAATAGAGTCTTGCATATGTAACCAAGACAGAGACAGGAGAGATGCGTCCACAGCTGAGGGACACCAGAAACTGGAAGAGGTGAGGAAGGAGCCTTGAGAAGCACCCGCACTGCTGACACCTTGGTTTCAGCCTTCCGGCCTCCAGGATGGTCAGAGACTGAAGCTCTGTTGTTTCAGGGGGCCCTGCCTGCCAGGCTGTGTTACCGTCACCCCCAGGACACTAACGCACCGCACTGGCCAGACGTGTAGTCTCAGCCATATTTCATTGGGCCCCCGACAGTGGTGGTACTCTTCCCATCATCCCCGCCCTTTGCCCACCTCCCCTCTTCACTCCACAGGTCGGCCCCACTTCCAGCAGAGTTTATTGTATTGAACGGTGAGAAACATTTGAAGATTATAGGGTCTGGAGGTGACTTGTACATTCATCCTTTCAGGCAGCGTAGGCATCAACCTAAAATAACCCGGCCGGTTTCCATGGCTTCCAGGTGTGGGGGGCTTTCTGCAGCCTGCAGAGCCGGGAGAAGACCTTCAGGAGGTTTCTCCAGAGATGACTGAGAAGTCACCGTCCGGGGCATTTCCCATTCACCACCCAGCCCACGGCCCTGCACTGTAAGCCATGTCCAGGAAGGTCCCTCCCTTTGACCGAATGGGTCTATAACAGCTTCGTCCCACTAGGAAAGCACCTTTTCCATCCTCTGGTGGGTGGAGGTGTGCTTGGGGTTTGGCTGTGTTGTCTCAACCACGTCTGGGTGATTCCCCTGCAGAGGCGACTCACCAGTGGCCCACCCTCAGCTGCTCACGCTTGGCGTTGGCCCTGCCTGGCTTCTCTGCAAACCCTCACTCACTCTCACTTAGAGATTCTCTCACATTGTTTCTCATACTGCCCACAGTAGGCGGTTTACAGTGAGTGCTGTTTTGTCCTGAGCCTTTATCCCTCTGTATAGTCCTGGGGGTCAGCACTGGGGCCTTAGCAGAGCCAGCGGTGGTGCCAGAACACCCAGCACCCAGCACTGGGTGCCAGGGGCCCAGCCCAGACCCCAGCTCTGTCTCCGTGCCCGTCATGGCTTCAACCAGTAGTACCGGGCAGCATTCCTTGTGTGCTTCACAAGAAAATAGATTTGTGTTGAAAAAGTTGGCAAGTACGTTGTGGACTGAATGTTCATCTCCTCAAAATTCATAGACGGAATCTTGCATTCCATTGTGGCTGTATTTGGAGTAAGGGATTAATTAAGGTTTGTGCTTGTTCAGTCACTAAGTCGTGTCCAATTCTTTGCAACCCCATGGACTGCAGCACGCCAGGCTTCCCTGTCCTTCACTATCTCGCAGAGATTACTCAAACTCATCTCCATTGAGTCCGTGATACCATCCAACCATCTCATCCTCTGTCATCCCCTTCTCCTCCTGCCCTCAGTCTTTCCCAGCATCAGGGTCTTTTTCCAATGAGTCAGCTCTTTGCATCAGGTGGCCAAAGTATTGGAGCTTCAACTTCAGCATCAGTCCTTCCAGTGAATATTCAGGGCTGATTTCCTTTAAGATTGACTGGTTTGATCTCTTTGCAGTACAAGGGACTCTCAAGAGTCTTCTCCAGGATTGCAGATCAACAGCACCAGTTCCTCAGCACTCAGCCTTCTTTATGGTCCAACACTCACATCTGTACATTACTCTAACTGTATGGTCCATAGCTTTGACTATAATGACCTTTGTCATCAAAGTGATGTCTCTGCTTTTTAATATGCTGTGAAAAGTCAGCAGTGGCCACAGGACTGGAAAACGTCAATTTTCATTCCAACCCCTAAGAAAGGCAATGCCAAAGAATGCTCAAACTACCACACAACTGCACTCATCTCACACGCTAGTAAAGTAATGCTCAAAATTCTCCAAGCCAGGCTTCAACAATACGTAAACCGTGAACTTCCAGTTGTTCAAGCTGGTTTTAGAAAAGGCAGAGGAACCAGAGATCAAATTGCCAACAGCTGCTGGATCATCAAAATAGCAAGAGAGTTCCAGAAAAACATCTATTTCTGCTTTATTTACTATGCCAAAGATTTCGACTGTGTGGATCACAATTAACCACGAAAAATTCTGAAAGAGATGGGAATACCAAGCCACCTGACCTGTCTCTTAAGAAATCTGTATGTAGGTCAGGAAGCAACAGTTAGAACTGGATATGGAACAACAGACTGGTTCCATATAGGAAAAGGAGTACATCAAGGCTGTATATTGTCACCCTGCTTATTTAACTTATATGCAGAGTACATCATGAGAAACACTGGGCTGCATGAAGCTCAAGCTGGAATCAAGATTGCTGGGAGAAATATCAATAACCTCAGATATGCAGATGACACCACCCTTATGGCAGAAAGTGAAGAGGAACTAAAGAGCCCTTTGATGAAAGTGAAAGAGGAGAGTGAAAAAGTTGGCTTAAAGCTCAACATTCAGAAAGCAAAGATCATGGCATCTGGTCCCATCACTTCATGGTAAATAGATGGAGAAACAGTGGCAGACTTTATTTGGGGGGGGACACTCCAAAATCACTGAAGATTGAGACTTCAGCCATGAAATAAAAAGACGCTTACTCCTTGGAAGAAAAGTTATGACCAAATTAGACAGCATATTAAAAAGCAGAGACATTACTTTGCCAACAAAGTTCCATCTAGTCAAGGCTATGGTTTTTCCAGTAGTCATGTGTGGATGTGAAAGTTGGACTATAAAGAAAGCTGAGCACTGAAGAATTGATGCTTTTGAACTGTGGTGTTGGAGAAGACTCTTGAGAGTCCCTTGGACTGCAAGGAAGTCCAAACAGTCCATCCTAAAGGAGATCAGTCCTGGGTGTTCATCGGAAGGACTGATGTTGAAGCTTAAACTCCAGTACTTTGGTCACCTCATGTGAAGAGCTGACTCATTGGAAAAGACCTTGATGCTGGGAGAGACTGAGGGCAGGAAGAGAAGGGGATAACAGAGGATGAAATGGTTGGATGACATTGCCAGCTCGATGGACATGGGTTTGGGTAGATTTTGGGAGTTGGTGATGGACAGGGAGGCCTGGTGTGCTGCAGTTCATGGGGTCGCAAAGAGTCGGACACAACTGAGTGACTGAACTGAACTGAACAGAACTGAGGTTTGTCATAGCTTTTCTTCCACAAATGAGGTCCAAAAAGTGGGGCCTGATCTGATAGGATTCGTGCCCTTATCAGAGGAAACTCCAGAACCCTCTCTCTCTCTCTCTCTCTCTCAGCCGCGTGAGGACCCAGCGAGAAGGCACCAGTCTGCAAGCTAAAAGGAGTCCTCACCAGCAAGGCCCACCTACCCTGCTGGCCCCTGATGGTGGACGCCCAGCCTCTGGAAATGTGAGAAAGTTAGTGTGTATTGTTGGAGTCACACAGTCTGTGGCCCCCGCTGTCTAAGTGCTAGCAGCAGTGGTAATGACAGTGAGCATTCAGCACTGCGGATCTTGCAGGTTTTCTGAGATTGGGTCAGAGATAAGGCCCGTGCCTCCTGGTGGCAGAGCAAGTTCCCAAGATCACAGCCCAAGCTGGGCTCTTGAGGCAACCTGGGTGGGATTTTGCCAGCAGACAAGCGGAAACAGGAGGCACGGAAGGTGCTGCCCGGCCTCCGAGGGAGCAAGGGGGTCCACATCACAGCCTAGGGTGCTCTCATTTCCAAGGTGACAGGGGAAGCTGCTGGGGATGGACGGATGTGGGCCAGAGCCCAGGAGAAAGCGCCTTCTCTGTTCCTCCTCCGTGGGCACACCCAGCTCTGATAGCTTCATTCTGAAACAGCTCTGAGGAGGGGCAGGAAATGGGAAGTGAGAAAGGAGGGAGAAGGGAAGCCTTGACACAGAGGATTCAAGTCAGAAAGAATCAAAGGTACAAGAAAGGAGAAGACAGAGAGCTCACTAGCATGCATCAGACTCCTCCGAGATGTCCAACCTTCTCATCCCTAACATGTTTGCTGCCTGTCTGTCTATTCATCCCGTAGACATCGCTGAATGCATTCTGGGGCCACCTGGGGACTCAACAGTCTGGGCTGCTGTGGGTTAAATCATATCCCCCTCCTGGAAAGATATATTCAAGCCATACCCCCAGTATATGGGAAATAAGGTCTCTGCAGCTGTAATTTAGTTACAGTGAGGTTGTCTTGGCTTAGGGTGGACCCTAAATCCAATGAGCTTCTTTTCCTCCCAAGAAGGAAGTTTAGATACAGACTTACAGAAGCCGGGAGATGACAGAGCCAGAGGTGGGGTCAGCTGCCAGCCAAAGGGTGCTGGGGACTGCCCGCCACCACCAAAGGGGCACAGCCCTGCCAGCACCTCAGGTTTGGACTTCCAGCTCTGGGCTATGAAAGAACACATTTCTATAGTTTTAAGACCCCCAGTTTGTGGTGCTTGTTACGGTGGCCCTAGAAATCTATTACAGAGTGGACTTTGTTGTTGCTTAGCCCCCAAGTCGTGTCCGACTCTTTGCAACCCCATGGACTGTAGCCCACCAGGCTCCTCTGTCCAGGGGATTCTCCAGGCAAGAACACTGGAGTGGGTTGCCATTTCCTTTTCCAAGGGATCTTCCCAACACAGGGATCAAACCCAAATCTCATGTCTCCTGCATTGGCAGGTGGGTTCTTTACCGCTGTGCCAAGAAGCGCAGAGAAGACTCTGCAGAGAAGACTCTTCAGGAAGCTGGAGAAGCCTAAAACTGAAGTGAATATTTCACAACTATTTCTGACCTAGGGTGAAAGCTGGACTTGGATGGGGAGGCACTGGCTACAAAGGCCTTGGGCCAGGAGCTCAGCTCCTCCAAGGAACTGATGAAGGAGAGGGCCCTGAGGCTCAGAGGGGCCAGACACAGCCCCAGCCCTCACAAAATGGTATCCTTCCAGCAACAGCTGAGAACAACATGGCATCTGAGAGCCGAGCCTCTCTTGAAGTGGGCACCGAGGCAGAGAGCCAGGGAACGCATCGCTGGGTCACCTCCACCCGGGAGCAAGGTGCCAGCCTCCACAAGGTGTGTGACGCGGCCTCCAGGTCACTCAGGGCCAAGTCACAGGAGGTCGAGGTTAGTTTCAGCAGGAGGTATGTGGGTCAGATAATGAGGGCTGTTAAGCCCTGGAATGCAGTGTCCAGACTGCTGTGACAAGGAAAACCTGGTGCTATTGAACCTGCCGAGGCCGCTGGGGCTCTCCCACCCCACAGCATCCACCGCACCAGGTCACATCCAGGAGCCCCACCTCCATGCCTCCAGCCTCCACGTCTGAGATTACAGCACAGGGCAAGGCTCACTTCCCAAGGGGGTGACTTCAGCTGGGGGTGAATAGGAGCTCAGCTCCAGGGAGCAGGATACAGAGCGAGAAGGGCCCACGGGCCACTGGGCAGAAGAGGATGAGGAGCCTGCCCTGGGCCTTTGGCCTCAAGGATCCGGCTCCATCGCCCGGTCCTCATGGCTTTCTGAGAAGCCTTGGAAGGCACCTGGGCACAGCCTTGTCTGCAGACAGGGACAGTGCACCTCCTCACGGGTGGTCCAATGAGCTGGAGACCCTTACATGTGACCATTGCTTCATCAAGGCTGGCCTCCTGGCTCCCCCCTCGTGAAGACAGAGGACAAGAGTGACCATGAGATGACCTTGTGCAGGAAAAGGCTGTGCAGTGTCATGTCCATGTGTGGGACCCACTGGACACGTAGACTCCTCGCCTCTGGTGGTCAGGGGCAGATAGACAGGCAGCAAGGGACCCCTTGGAAGCTGGCGGTGCTGGGGGAGCTGCTCTCACTCGTGGGGTGGGGTTGAGGGGCACTCAGCCGGGGCCACGTCAGTTGTGGGCCGACCCACAGCGTGGATCACGGACACATAGGTACCACAGACAGTGAACCAGGGCAGGGGTGAGCCAGCCAGCTTCAGGGAGATCCACTGGGGTGGCAGAGCCAGAAACTCCTGACCCCAGAAGGACAGTCCTCAGGGTCATCTCAAGACCAGGAGGGCCCCTGAACAGACCACAGGACCAGGGCACAGACAGAGGCAAAGCTGTGCAGGAGGAAATGGTCCAAGGTCCAAGTCAGCCTGGGCTCGGAGGCCAAGGTCAGGCATCACAGTTAGAGCTCGGCCTAAGGGGCCGATGCTCAGGAAGGACCCCAGGCCCATCAGATCATGGTTGGCCCAACAAGGAAACAAATATGAGTCTGATCAGCACCTGCTCAAATACTAATTCCTCCTTTCGACCTCCTGTCCTTTCCCTCTCCCATCTATTTTCCTTCTGATGTTTTTGACCCCTTGGCCACCTGTAGCCATGGCAATAAATGTGTCTTCCCCTGATGGATGATGGGCAACCCAACAGGAGGAATCATGGCTAAGGCCACCTCTGCCTGGTACCTAGCCCAGTGCCTGGCATACAGGAGGTGCTCAATAAGTGCTTATTACATGAATGGCTTTGGGTCGGCCCACATGCACATTAGAGGATCACCAAGGCAAGCACATGGAAGAGAGGTCCCCGTGGCTGGCTTCCCCCACACTCTGCCCTGAGGGCACCTTGTTCTGGGGTAAACATACCCTAACAGAACCACAGACTTGCATCCCCAAGTAACCAAGACCACGCTGGTGTTCAGACCTTCCGGAAAATGCTTCCTTTTTGTGATCAGGGCTCAGACCCGTTGGGCCTCCTTTCCCCTTGGAGACTGAAAATGAGGAAACGTAATTTTTGGCAGCTTTCTTCATCTACTTCCTGAAGAAGGTATCCAAGAGTGAGATGAAGACATTCCCAGGAGAGAAACTGATGCCCAATAGTGCATGTGGTCTTGGAAATACATCTAAATTTTCTATTAATTGAAATTTAATATGCAGTCACTAACTTATGCCCAACTCCTTGTGACCCCTATGGACAGTAGTACGTGAGGTTTCTTGGTCCTCCACTATCTCTCGGAGTTTGCTCAAACTCATGTCCATTGAGTCAGTGATGCTATCTAACTAACTCATCCTCTATTACCCCCTTCTACTTTTGCCTTCAGTCTTTCCCAGCATCAGGGTCTTTTCCAGTGAGGAGGCTCTTTGCACCAGGTGGCCAAACTATTGGAGCTTTAGCTTCAGCATCAGTCCCTCCAATGAACATTCAGGGTTGATTTCCTTTAGGGTTGACTGGTTTGATCTCTTTGCAGCCCAGGGGACTCTCAGGAGTCTTCTCCAGTACCACAATTCCAAGGCATCAATTCTTTGATTCTCAACCTTTTTTATGGTCCAACTCTCACATCCATACATGACTACTGGAAAAACCATAGCTTTGACTTTATGGACCATTGTCGGCAAAGTAATGTCTCTGCTTTTTAATATTCTATCTAGATTTGTCATAGCTTTTCTTCCAAGGAGCAAGCATCTTTTAATTTCATGGTTGTCATCACAATCTGTAGTGATTTTGGAGCACAAGAAAACAAAATCTGTCACTGCTTCCACTTTTTCCCTCTTCTATTTCCCATGAAGTGATGGAACTGGATGCCACCATCTTAGTTTTTTGAATGTTGAATTTCAAACCAGCTTTTTCACTCTCCTTTCACCCTCACCAAGAGGCTCTTTAGTTCCTCTTTGCTTTCTACCACCAGAGTGGTACCATCTGCACATCTGAGATTGTTGCTATTTCTCCCAGCAATCTTGATCTTAGCTTGGGATTCATCCACCCCGGCATTTTGCGTGATGTTCTCTGCATAGAAGTTAAATAACCAGGGTGACAATCTAGGTACTTCTAAACAGGACCGTATTACAAATCATTAACCAAGAAAAGACTCAAAAAGAGTATCACACCACAGGACAAGGAAGACCCTCTGGGAAATCTTGGCCAGTATTTGAACCTGGAAGAGATGCCCGGTATAACACAGAAATCTCTGCTGAACAGTGCCTTCTGGGGGGCTGGACAGCCAGGCCATCACAATCACCTGAGGGTTTGGTAATGGGTTCTTAAAACTGTGAGCTTCCTTCCAGATGAGATGAGTAAACCCTTTTCCATTTTCTGAAGCTTAGGAGATTTTTTGTTTTTTTTGGTTAAGAAATACATTGGAAGTGATGTTAGGAAAAACATACCCTTTCAGAAAACCTCAAAGTATGTGAAGAAAGTCCCCTGGTGTCCCAGTGCTTTGCTGAGGCTTCCCCAGGGGAGGGAGGGCCTGGGATTCCAAGCCCAGCATTGACAGAGTAAATGAGTGAGTGTTTACCACGCAGCGTTCGGTGGTTCGGGGCTTATGTAAATAAAAGGCAGACAGATGAGAAAGCCCAAATGGAAAGACTGGACTGGAATGTCTCACTGCCTGGCGGGGCCGTGGAGAACAGTTTTCCATCCCAGAAGGAAACAGGGCATGCAGCATTTCCAGAACAACACCCAGGGAATTTGCTGAAGAGTTTTGGAGAAATGATACATGCACTGTTTGGAGGCAACCGTCTTACAGATCTCAGCAGCACTGGAAGGAAAAAGAAAGGGCACCTGACCCTACTCAGCGCCCTGTGGTGACCCAAACAGGAAGGAAATCCAAAAAAAGAGGGGATATGTGTGTATATGCAACTGATTCACTTTGCGGTACAGAAACTAACACAACATTGTAAAGCAGCTATACTCCAAAAAAATTAAATTTGAAAAACAAAAAGAATTTTGACTAGAAGAAGAAAGAAGAAAGAAAGTGCATCTGAGAAGGAAAAGATGACAAGGGTGTTAAATGTCGTGGGCTGAACAGTGCCCATTGCTATTGTTCAGTCACTAAGTCGTGTCGACTCTTTGTGACCCTAGGACTGCAGCACGCCAGGCTCCTCTGTCCTCTACAATCTCGCAGGGTTTGCTCAAATTCATGTACATTGAGTCGGTGATGCTATCCAGCCCTTCTCACCCCCAAAAAAGGTGTCCACTCAGAACCTCAGAATGTGACTCTTAGAAGTAGGGCCTTTGCAGATGTAATTAAGGTAAAGACAGAGAGTGAGATCACCCTGGATCTGGGTGGGCCCTGAATGGAATGAGCCTGTCCTTCTAAGAGGACATCCAGAGGAGCAGAGACTGCAGTGATCCATCTCCAGGCCCAGGACAGAAGGACAGACACCACGGTTGGGGACACTGCAAGAGTCGGAAGAGGCAGTGGTTCATTCATCCCAGGAGCCGGCTGAGAGAGCACGGCCCAGTGGACAGCCTCCACAATTCCGGATGATAAATTTCTGTTGTTTTAAGCCACAGACATTGTGGTAATTTGTTGCAACAGCCCCAGGACATTATTACAATGGAAAGGGATTAGAGCAACCCACAGGTCTCAGGCGGGTCCCACCCCTGAGTCTTTGCCGGGGCATCCACAGACGTCTTTAGGTAGAAGCATGTGTTAATGCTCACTCCGAGGAAAACCACAGGAAGGGGCTGGCTCTCCTGCTGAGATATGTTTGCACACAGTTACTAAGGCCTCTGGACACAGAACTAGTGCAAAGTTTTTAAGCGGTTTGCCCTCAGGATTTCCCAAACTATTTTGAGAAAATTAGACAAGGAAACTGTTGAGCAGGCAGGGGTGGAAGCAGAGGATAGAGCGAGGAATTCTGAAACTGAGCTCGGACTCTGCTTCGAGGCTGAGGAATCTCCTCTCCCCCAGCCAATGAGCCAAGGGAAGAACGTTGTAGTCACTAAGCGCCCAAGGGGTGGGGGCGTGGAGTGGGGGGTGGTGCGGCAGAGGCAGGACCAACTGGGCTAGGTCCGGCCTTGCATGGCCAAAGGGGCTTAAACCGGAGACGTGGCCACCTGTCAACCACACCTTGCCTTGGGCCCTGCAGAGCTGAAACCCAGGGATGCACAATAATTTTGAATTCTTTTCTCAATTTTTATAAAATAGAAATAGAAAGGCCTTGTGATCATCCAATTTATTCTCCTGGAGGTACTTTCTTAGAAGAATGGAAGGAAAGAAAGAAGACTGGATGCGAGGGAAGGAGGCAGGGAGAGGGAGAAGCTCCCAGAGAGATGGCTGTTCCCTGGGGGTCAGGACCACCTTCCCGCATGGTTACTCTGTGCCCCGCGGTGCCACCCCCACTGCCCTGGGCTAGTGAGTCCAGCCCCGGCCTTGGATTTGGCATCATGTGCTTGGAGTTCCAGCAGAGGTCCACCTGTGACTTTGCCTTTGGGCCTCATCTCTGCGGGAAGGATGAGACCCAACACCCCAGAGGCGAAGGGTGGGGGGACACCAGGAGAGGCCCCTTCCCTGTGGTGTCAGCCCCTGTGCGCTGTGCCCTGTGTTCCCCGCACAGAAGGTCCCAAGTAAGGAGATGTCCTACCCAGCTGAGTTCCAAGTCATTCATCTGCGCCAGGCTGGCTCCACAATGCCCAGGGCAGGGCTGGGAGGCAGGTTCTAAGTCTCACTCTACCCTTTCTTGGGGGTCTTCCTCCCATTCCTGAGCCTCAGCACCTTCCTGCTGGCCCAGGCTCACAACACCTGCCCCCCCAACTCATTCCACTCCAGTCACATGGTATGGGGCAAGGGCACAGCCAGGCTAGGCCCACCTTCCACAGCCTGCCACACTGACCCCACTTCACTCTGGACACCCAGTCCTGGTCTGTACACCCCTCTGCCAACACCAGCTGGAATCCAGATCTTCCTGGAAGCACAGGGTCAACTTCTAGTTAACTGATGTCTATGCCAGAGGAGAAAAGATTGATGGAATCTGGGCTCGCTAGAAGAGGGTCACAAGAGGGCAGAATAGGTATGGTGCCTACGTATGCAAATAGCTCTCTCAGAAAAGATCAAAAGCAGGCCTAGTGGCTGATGTCAAATATTTGGACATCTGTCATGGAGAAGCAACGCATATTTATTTGGTCGAAAGCCAAAAAGTAAGACAAGAAATGATGGCTGGAGGTTATCCCCAGGTGGGTTTCGGCTTAGCTCAGGAAGAGGTTTCTCATGCTTGTGTGTGTGCTAAATCGCTTCAGTCTCGTCCAGCTCTCTGCAACCCCATGGACTGTAGCCCTCCAGACTTCTCTGTCCATGGGATTTCCCAGGCAAGAATACTGGAGTGGGTTGCCATGCCCTCCTTTTAGGGGATCTTCCCAACCCAGGGATTGAACCCACGTTTCTCATGTATACTGCATTAGCAGGCGGGCTCTTTACCAATAGTGCCACCTAGGGAGACCCGAAGTGAAAGTGTTAGTCGATCAGTTGTGTCCAAATCTTTGCAACCCCATGGACTATAGCCCAGCAGGCTCATCTGTCCATGGAATTCTCCTTCTCGTGTTTAGATCAGGGTAGATGGCTGCCAAGGGTGGTAATGAGCTCCCCGACACTGGGAGTATTCAAGAAGACTAAAGACCATGTATGGTCATAAGAGCTGGAGGATTGCAGGCTGGCTTCATGCTGCCGGGACAGGCTGAGCCCTTGCCTGGGGCAACAGTCTTAGACACTGATTCACAGGAAAGTCCCTAAAGGGGAAAGGGTTTGTCCAGTGAGTGGGAGGGAGCTTTGGGAAGAGAGCACAGCAGCAGAACCACAGTGTGAACTTGGATCATGTAAGGACATTCAGAGGCCAGAGACATCCTCAGGAGCCGCTAATGTTGACAATTCATCAAGATTCAGTGACTGTACATGTAACATTTGCACATATCAATGTATATAAATTTTATTTTTAAAAAATGAAAAGCTGTAAACAAATGTTGGACTCTAATGTTACCCACAGTGAAGTATTCAGGGTGCAGCGCTTTCATATCTGCAAGTCACTTTGTATCAAAAACAAGACAGCACAGTCTGAAGGATGAAGGGAAATAGATACTAGAGATGTAAGATGGTGAGTGGAGCACGTGTTAATTGTAGAATCTACAGTACTCACCGTCACAATGTGTGCCAACCTTTCTGTATGTCTGAACATTTTCAAAATAAAATGCTTAGGATTAAAAAGCTGGCTTCCGGGGAAAGGATATATGTATACTTATAGCTGATTCATGTTGTTGTATGGCAGAAGCCAATACAATATTGTAAAGCAATTGTCTCCCAATTAAAAATAAATTTTTTAAAAATTTGGAAAAAAACAAAAATACTGGTTCCCAAAAGCCCTAATCCCTCAAAAGGTGTATAGACAGCAATTGCAAAAGCCTGGCCAGGTTCCTTCTGTGTATCTGATCATGCTGTTAAGATGCAGCCCATGGGCTTGTCCCTTTCGTGTGCATGGATTCCTTAAAACAGCTGAGAGAGTGGACAGGAAACGTGCTAGTGTGCTCCTTTCCAGACAGAAAACAAGGGTTCAGACTCAGACCGTCTGATTCCACCCCCATCCTGCCTCAACAGGGAACTGGGTGCTTTGGGCAGAAGAGCAGATGCATGGGAGCGGCCTTTGGGGATCTCTTGGCTGTTGATCATCAAAGGGAACACAGCAGGACACGCCTGGCAGATCAGGGCTGAGGCGCGGCCGGCCAGGTGCAGAGGCCGTGCCCGGCCAGGTGCAGAGGCCGTGCCCAAGCGCACCTGCCAGATGACTGCTTCTGGTTCACACAGCATCTCCACAACCTCTGGCACCAGGCCGTACCCTGGCCACATCTGGGATGATGACCTCTGAACTGGTGGCCTCAAAAATGATGATACTGCAGGTGATGACCTCTGAGGTACTGGTGACCTCTGAAAATGTTAGCCTCTGAAACAGCCTGGCTCTGCCCTACACTAACTGGGTCACCTTGGACAAACTTCCTGCACGCTGTGAGGCCCTGCTTCCTCACCTGCAACAGGGGACAGGTGTCATGGGAATTTTTTTTGCTACCACTATCAAAGCACAGTTAGGAAGGTGAGACCACCTCAAAACCCCACATGGAGAAATCCAGTGTATGATTTGAGCCAGGTTTAGTTACCTTGTAGGTATCCTCTGTTCACCCATGAAGCATCCTGGACATTTTGCTGTTAGGTAAAACACTTAATAAACATTACAAAGGTTTGGTTGCTTTTTTTTTTTTTTTTTTTAAGATAAAAGACAGGCTAAAAACACATCTTAATTTTCCAGGTGGTACTTCACAGTCTCTCCTGCTGGAGGCTGGAATGCAAGAGGTCCCAACCCGGGGTTGCTCAGAGACTCCGATCTCTATCCTGCCCTGGCTTACGGCTGGAAGAGTGTGGCCAAGAACCATCTCACTGTCGCCTCTCTTGTCCCTTAAGCCACTCAGGACCTCGGTGATAACGCCACCCCACAGAGGGACAGGACTTTGAGGTTGGGGTGACCGACATCACTCTGGACAAAGAATTATTATTCATTTATGGGCTTTCCTGATGGCTCAGCTGGTAAAGAGTCCGCCTGCAGTGAAGGAGACCCCAGTTCAATTCCTGGGTCGGGGATATCCGCTGGAGAAGGGATAGGCTACCCACTCCAATAGTCTGGCCTGGAGAATTCCATGGATGATATAGTTGATGGGGTCGCAAAGAATCAGATATGACTGAGTGACTTTTTCACTTTCACTTTTTGGGAAGATGGCTGATCTTGTTGAAACCCAGTGACTTGTGGCTTAAACTTAGCTGGGGAGCTTTCCTTCCTTCATGGCTAGGGAGAACTTTGTAATCAACCTCATGATGGAAGAATGGGGTCAGAAATCTGCCTTTTTACACAAGAGCAGAGTCTCAAACCAGGTTCAAGGGCAGAGAACTAGGCACTACCTCCCAGACCCAGGCCAGGCCGGGGTCAGGACGGCATGCACTGTAAGCACACCTGAAATAGGGCCTTATACCCCTGCTCCCCAGTGTCAGTCACTGGAGGTTTGCCCAGGTTGATTGTTTCAGATTTTTGCTGATCTATAGAAAGAATTTGTGGATTCCAAGCATTTAAATAAAGCAATATTTATACCATTGACTCTAATTTTGCATTTTCCTTTACTAAAGAAAGTGAAGATATTTTTCCTCAATATCATTATGATCATAAAACTAAAAGTAACACGTGATTCTGAAAAGGATTCTGGACCCCAAAAAAGTAGTTGTAAAGGGCATACTTATTTTTTAACTGGGATTCCCTGGTGGCTCAGTGTTAAAGATTCTGCCTGCCAGTGCAGAGATGTGGATTCAACCCCTGGGTTGGAAAGGTCTCCTGAAGAAGAATATGGCAACCCACTCCAGTATTCATGGACAGAGGAGCCTGGTGGGCTACAATCTATGAGGTCACAAAAGAGTCAGACTCTACTTAGTGACTAAACAACAGCAATATGTTTATTAATTTCTAACGAAGTGCAGTCAATTTAAAATGTTGTATTAGTTTCAGGTGTACTAATTAGTTTTCAGCATGGTGAATCAGCCATACATTTACATATATCCACTCTTTTTCAGATTCTTATCCCATATAGGTGATTCCAGAGGACTGAGTAGATTTCCCTGTGCTACACAGTAGGTCCTTGGTGGAGGTTTAGTCACTAAGTCATGTTCGACTCTCTGTGACCCCCATGGACTATAGCCTGCCAGGCTCCTCTGCCAATGGGATTTCCCAGGCAAGAATACTAGAGTGGGTTGTCATTCCCTTCTCCCAGGCATCTTCCCAACCCAGAGACTGAACCTTGGTCTCCTGCATTGCAGGAAGATTCTTAACTACCTGAGCTACCAGGGAAGCCCCAATAGGTCCTTATAAGTTATCTATTTCATATGTAATAGTGTGTATATGTTCATCCCAATTTCCCAATTTATTCCTCTCCACCTTCCCCCTTAGAAACCATAAGTCTGCTTTCTACATCTGTGACTCTATTCTGTTCTGTAATTTTGTATTTTCTATGCTACAAAAATGTTTGGATCATTTGTAAGACTTCTTTACTTCCACTCGTCGCCAGTGACAATATCTTTCCCGCAGAGAGGATCCCTCTATTTTCCAAAAGAAGTAATCTCGGAACACTTAATTATCTGAATGTTTGTCAAACTCTCTAAACCTTTTCAAAGGAATAGAATCAGGCAAGAGTACCTCCCATACTCGTCCTGGTGAGGGAACTTGTGAGGATGATAAGGGACCAGCCAACCAGCAGCTTTGACCCACCAGGAAGAGGTCACAGCAAAGTTGTTTCATTTAAAGTCATCCTGTTCACAGGAACAAGCCACCATCATTTTAATTTGCTCTATTGCATTGATGGTGGAAGTGGTAACTGATCAGTATCAGATAATCATGCTATTAACCAGATTTACATGTTTTAACATAAAAAAAGACATTACCTTTGAATATGGATGACAGATGAGAGACTAGAATGTAACAATGTTGTCTCCTGATTTTAACAAATGTACTATGGTGATACAAGAGGATGTCTTTGGTACAAACACACAGATGAAAACACAGATGAAACAGATGTTATATGTACATATGAAAAGACATGTACATACAGATTACAATATATATATGAAAAGATACATGTTTAGACAAAGTGTCTTAGTCCATCCAGGCTGCTAAAACAGAATACCTAGACTTAGTTGAAAAAGTGAAAGTGTTAGTTGCTCAGTGGTGTCCAGTTCTTTTGAGACCCCATGGACTGTAGCTTGTCAGGCTCCTCTGTCCATGGGATTCTCCAGGCAAGAATACTGGAGTGGGTTGCCATTTCCTTCTCCAGGGGATCTTCCTGATGTAAGCCTGAGTCTTCTTCATCCCAGGCAGGTGTCTGAGCCACCAGAAACTAGGTGGGTGACTTATAAACCATAGACATTTATATCTCACAGTTCTGGAGGCTTGGAAAGTCCAGATCAAGACTCCAGCAGATTCAGTGTCTGATGAAGACCAACTTTCTGGTTTGTAGGGGACATTTTTTCATTGTATTCTCACATGGTAGAGAGTGAGAAACCTCTGTGGGACGTCTTCCTATAAAGCACTGATCCCATTCATGAGGGCTCCATCCTCATGACCTCATTACCTCCCAAAGGCCCCACCTCCTAAGACCATCACATTGGCAATTAAATTTCAACATAGGAATTTTGGGAGGACAAAAAAACATTCAGACCATAGCATAGAGTTTATACTATATATACTCATATACGTATATGTATATAGCATAACATAAAGGTTATATTATATATTTTTTGCTTCTTCAGTTGCTAAGTTGTGTCCGACTCTTAGTGATCCCATGGACTGCAGCACACCAGGCTTCACTGTCTTCCAAAGTTTGCTCAAACTCATGCCCATTGAGTCGGTGATGCCATCCAACCATCTCATCCTCTGCCACCTCTTCCCCTTTGGCCTTTATTTTTCCCCAGCATCAGGGTCTTCTCCAGTGAGTCAGCTCTTCACATCAGGTGGCCAAAGTATTGGAGCTTCAGCTTCAGCATCTATCCTTCCAATGAATATTCAGGACTGATTTCCTTTAGGATTGACTGGTTTGACCTCCTTGCAGTTCAAGGGACTCTCAAGAGTCTTCTCCAGCACAGTTCAAAGGCATCAGTTCTTCACCTCTCTGCCTTTTTTATGGTCCAACTCTCATGTCAGTACATGCCTCCTGGAAAAACCATAGCTTTGACTACACAGACCTTTGTCAGCAAAGTTATGTCTTTACTTTTTGGTATGCTGTCTAGGTTTGTCACAGCTTTCCTTCCAAGAGGCAAGCATCTTCTAATTTCATGGCTGTGGTCACTGTCCACAGTGATTTTTGGAGCCCAAGAAAAGAAAATCCATCACTGTCTCCATTGTTTCCCCATCTATTTGCCATGAAGTGATGTGACCGGATGCCATGATCTTCATTTTCTTGAATGTTGAATTTTAAGCCAGCTTTTGCACTTTTTCACTCTCTTCTTTCACCATCCTCAAGAGGCTCTTTAGTTCTTTTTCACTTTCTGCCATATATATATATGTAACAGATTATAATGTATATATATGAAAAGTATATACATAAACAGACTATTCTATATGTATATATAACAGGAAATATATAGAGAGACAGATTATACTATAAATATCTAAGAAAAGATATCCATGTGCAGATGGAGATTATACTATACACATGAAAAGATACAGACATAGATTATGCTCAGTTCAGTTCAGTTGCTCAGTCGTGTCCGACGCTTTGCAATCCCATGAATCGCAGCACACCAGGCCTCCCTGTCCATTGCCAGCTCCCGGAGTTCACTCAAACTCATGTCCATCGTGTCAGTGATGCCATCCAGCCATCTCATCCTCTGTCGTCCCCTTCTCCTCCTGCCCCCAATCCCTCCCAGCATCAGAATCTTTTCCAATGAGTCGACTCTTCACATGAGGTGGCCAAAGTATTGGAGTTTCAGCTTCAACATCAGTCCTTCCAATGAACACCCAGGACTGATCTCCTTTAGGATGGACTGGTTGGATCTCCTTGCAGTCCAAGGGACTCTCAAGAGTCTTCTCCAACACCACAGTTCAAAAGCATCAATTCTTCAGCACTCACCTTTCTTCACAGTCCAGCTCTCACATCCATACATGACCACTGGAATAAACCATAGCCTTGAGTAGACGGACCTTTGTTGGCAAAGTAATGTCTCTGCTTTTGAATATGCTGTCTAGGTTGGACATAACTTTCCTTCCACAGAGTAAGCGTCTTTTAATTTCATGGCTGCAGTCACCATCTGCAGTGACTTTGGAGCCCAAAAAAATAGTCTGACACTGTTTCCACTGTTTCCCCATCTATTTCCCATGAAGTGATGGGAGAGATTATGCTATATAAATATTTTAAAAAGATATATACATAGAAATTAAACTAGAGAGAGAGAGAGTGGAGCAAAATTCCACCAGCTCGTAAATCAGTTGAAAGTACAGGAATTTTTTGTCCTATTCTTACAACTTTTTTCTAAGGCTGAAATTATATATCACAATGAGAAATTTTTAAATCATCAAAATGGCAGCACACTACCTTGACCCCTTGACCCCTTGGATGAGCCCCTATGTGGGAACATAGAAAGGTAGTCTCTCATTGGGCAGTACTTGTCCAGGCCATCTGCCCTGAAGACTCCTACAAGTCGAGACACCTGCTTGGCGTCTATAGGCATGAAGGGTTTAAAGGGCAGTTATGCTGAATCTGAAGCTCCTATACTCTGGCCATCTGATATGAAGAGCCAACTCATTGGAAAAGACCCTGATGCTGGGGAAAATTGAAGGCAGGAGGAGAAGGGAGTGAAAGAGGATGAGAGAGTTGGATGACATCACCAACTTGATGAGCATGAGTTTGAGCAAACTCTGGGAAATGGTAAAGGACAGGAAGGCCTGGTGTGCTGCAGTCCATGGGGTCGCAAAGAGTTAGACACAAGTTAGCAAGTGAACAACAGCAACAGCAATAGAGTCAAAAGCCTGCAATAAGGTCTCATGGGCTGCTGTGTGCTGGGCTTTGTGACCATGATGAGTGGGGACATGCAGGCCACGTACCTTGGGAGCAGAGGGTCCCTGGACAGTGAGGCCAGTGCAAGTTCCCTCTTGGGTTCTGGGCTGAAGCCATCACTGGCTGCACGTGGTGCTCTGACAGGTGAGCCCCTGGCTGCCGTCTTCCGGGGTCCCCTGAGGTCTCTTTGAGGGTGACCAGGTCCTGCTCAGTTCCCCTACACCATCTGTCCTCTCTCCTCCTTTCCAAGATGGAGCCTGCTGACCTCCGCCCTCTGTGCAAGAGCCCCTCTGCCTTCTGAGTCTCAGGCCCCATGGCTTTCTCTCACCCCGATCTCAGGGTCTCCCATCCATGCCTTCCCAGCTGACAGGTAAATCTGTCTTTCCCTTGCTTCTCGCCAACGGGAACTCACTGTCCGTCCACATTTGTGCCATCAGCTGGGCCACGGAGACTCTGTCTGTTCACTCACCTGTCAGGACTGTGGACCTCAGGTGCTATGGAGGAAACCACATTAGAAGCAGTCTAGAAGTCTCCTGGGGCCCAAGGCGGTTTCGGGTTTGGCTACTCAAAGTGTGGTCCCCAGACCATTGGCAGCAGCATCACAGTTAGTCTACACTGACCCAGGCTGGCCTCACACCCAGTACATCAGAAGCTGCCATTTCATAAATCCTCCAGATCACTCATGGGCACATCAGTGTTTGAGTAGCAGCTCATTTAGAGGATGCTTGCTATGGGGAAAAAAGAAAAAAGAAAGGTGATGGAGTTTTAATCAAGGACGTCCACCCACGAGCAATGAATTCAGCTACAGGTGTAAATGCCAAAGTTGCAGCACAAATTCCCACCACTTCCGGCTGACCTGTCCCTGGCATCAGACAAGTAACTAACAGATAGTTACAAAAGAGGTCAGTTGGATGCAAGCGAGTCTCCAGAGAACCTGATCCTCCCCCGCCTTGTTGAGCGATAGTCGCTCAGTCATGTCCATTCTTTGCGACCCCATGGACTGTGTAGCCTCCCAGGCTCCTCTGTCCATGGGATTCTCCAGGCAAGAATACTAGAGTGGGTTGCCATTTCCTTCTCCAGGGGTTCTTCCCAACCCAAGGATGGAACACAGGTCTCCTGCATTGCAGGCAGATTCCTTGCCATCTGAGCCAACAGGGAAGACTAATATTAAGAGACATTTCCAAGTAGAAAGACCTTGTTACTGCGGAGGAAAGGAAATAAGCGGATATTTCCCTGCGCTCCCACAGGACAGAAGCATCCGCCAGCTCCCTGTGTTTGTGCAGCTCTGTTCCCCTGGACCTCACCTCCTCACAGCCCAGCACCTCGTGTGCCAAAAAGTACCAGCTAGAATCAGTAACAGCAATAAAGCGTCAGAGATGGCGGCTGCCCCACTAAGTGGTCCACACCTCGGCTGTAAATGTGGACTCAGTAGCAGCCAGCCAGTGACCTCATACCTGGCTTTCATCTGGGGGCTGTGGTAATGACCTAACGCTGTAGTGAGGTGTCCGTGTCTCCAAGACAAGGCGCATTGCTCAGAAAATAAACTGCCGAGGTTATGACATCAGAATCTTAAAATAAATTCCTTTTGGCCACACTGAAGTTCTGAAGGCCTGGAGTGACAGCTTGCTATAGCTTTACTTACACCTTCTAACTTCTGATATGCACAGTGGGTACCTTTCCCTATAGATAAGAAACGGCAATCACTTCTCCCCAGCACACAGCCTCTTTTGCAGCAGCAAGGTCAGGCCACATGCATCAGGATGAGGTCACCCTGTTCCCCAACAGACATGGAAACCAACGGCTCCCCAAATGTTTGGACTGGAGATGCTGAAACCCAATTTTGGTTTCCTGGAATTCCCCCCTCCCCTCCCCCAGCACAGGCTCCAAGGAGCCAAAATCTTTTTTCCCACTGAGCCAGGTTTTGAGTAAATGGTGCTGTCAAAGATTCCATCCTGTTTCAACCAAACATAGAATAGTCAGTTGCCAATGTCTAAATCCTGCCTTATTGTTTTAAAAACAAAATGTAAAAGCCACGATGCCCTGACCCTCCCTTGTGCTGGAGTCTGCTGAAATGGCCCGACTTTTTCTTCTGCATTTTGGGACACGGGGAGAGGATGAGTCATGGATGATGACCCTTGTCCGAAAATCGTGCTGAATCGAGGAGGCAGCATCTTCTCCTGGAGCCCCCCCTCCTTCCTATACCTGCTAGGAGGGTGGGGTAGATGCTGGGCAGGAGTCAGGCTCAGTCCAGGGGAGCCAGCAGGAACCTGCTAAGGCTTCCAGACATGCGGGGCGGCTGGCCTTTCAGCTGTTTAGGCAAAGGTGGTGGTGGAGACTGCAGTCATGGAGGAATGAAATGTCCCCACACCCTAAAGTCACCTAACAGGTGACTGTAATAATGGAGCCACCTCGGAACCCTCTGGGAAGCTAGGGCAGAGGAGGGCAACATTCCCTAAATGCAGTTAAGTTGTACATAGAAAGCACATACTTCTGATTCTATTTGATGTCTTCTAACTTATTTACCCTTTAACTTCCCTGCCGGCCTTGTCAATAGGGCCACTCTGATTTGCATGAAAACCAGCGGTTCCTACATTCACTCACTCACATCTAGGGGAAGGACTCTCCCCCATCAGCTCGCTCTGCCCTGCATCTCCAAGGCCACATCCTGCCCCACCTTTGCCTCCCTACACTTTCATGCCTCCTTTCAGGGATGTTTGAGGATAGATAGGAGCTAACCTCAGCCCAGGTCACACACAGAAATGCAGAACCACTGGAAAAAAGACTGCCTTCCAACAAATCATTATTTTATTGTGGGCCCCTCTCTGCCATGGATTCCAGTGATGAGAAGACCTGCCTGCATTTGAATTCCATGTTCAGCACCGAAAGAGCAGATTTGAATTCTCCATTCTTCTACCTGTTCGGGTCTGTGCTCCTATGAGGTACATCCTGCACCCTGACAGATGCCAGCCCTTGTTGGCAGATTCCAGGGACCACAAGGACCTAGTTGCCCTGAAATAAGCAGGAAGGGAAGGGGAATTGACCAAGGAAGGTGGAGGGGGCGGGGTGAGGGGTGGGGAGGTGGGGGGGAAGGTGGATGAGTCTTGGGGAGGGGAAGGATAGTGAAAACAAGAATGCTTCAGATCCTGGGTCTTGAAAATCTTTTTTATTTTTTTTTTAATTTTGCTGTGAGGGCTCAGCAGTTGCAGGGTGAGACCTTAGTCACCCTGGGGACCATGGGCTCTTAGTTCTCCCACCAGGGGTCAAACCTGAATCCCCTGCACTGGCAGGTGGATTCTTAACCACTGGGCGACCAGGAAAGCCCTTTGAAAGTCTTCAGGTGGAAAATGCATAGTAATACTGCACAGAGAGACACAAACACATACCTACACCATTTAGATGGAATCTCCCGCATGAGATTTAGCTAAGGGTCTAAGTGCAGTTGGCAAGTGACTGACTGGCCAGTCCCAGGACCTGGAGGACTGAGGAGTCAAGGTCAAGGCATCTGCGCTCAGGGCATTTTCTTCACCCTGTCCACAGCCCCCTCTCATTGCCCCTGGCCACCCAGCCCCAAAGGGGGCCTGTGCACTCACAAACACTGAATCAAGCAAGGCCAAGACCTCAGAAGCCCCGGGGAAGCCTGGTGACTACCCAAAGTGGACAGAAGAGGGGTCTGCTCTCTCCTGCCCCGTGGTCACCTGGCTGACAAGACGAGACCAGAACTGAACGGAACCAGAGGTGCTGGGTGGGGCCAATGCTGGGGATGATAGCTCTTGATGGCAGTGAAAGCTGGTGGCTGAGCCAGAGAAAGGCTGGGCTCAGATGTGTTTATACAAATCCCAAGCCCCATACCCAAGAGGAGCTCCGCACCATCAGAAAGAGGGAAATAAGAAAATAGCACTGCTTTATGCAATAGACTGTCAACCTGTGAAATTAATGTCTTCTCCCTCCCACCGAGAAGTGGCCCAGGCTGGAAATATATACAATATAAATAGATAACTTCTTAGTTCAGGCAACTGAAAATGCCTGAGACCAGGCAGCTAAGATACAGCATTCATTCATTTCTCATGCTTCTGGAGGCTGGAAGTCCAAGATCAAGGCTGTGGGAGGTTCGGTGTCTGCTGAGAGTCTCTTCCTGGTTCACAGACAGTGCCTTCTTGCTGGGTCCTCACATGGAAAAAGGGGCAGGGAGCTCTCTGGGGTCTCTTTTATAAGGGCCCTGATCCTGCTTATGAGGACTTCACCCTCATGACCTAATCAATTATCCAAGTCCCCACCTTCCAAGACCATCATTACATCAGGCATTAAGATTTCAACATGTGAACTTGAGGGGTGGGGGACTCAAACGTTCAAGCCACAGCAGGTACACAGAATCTGTGTGATGATGGAATTTTGTCCATTTCTTCATGGATACCTCCCATGCAGTGGCCTGCAAGATCTTGAAGAAGTCTATTCCGGGAATCAAAACCACAGCCCAGGGGCATGTGGGGCGAGCCGAGACTGGAACCAGATGCCCAGAAAAACCCCCAGGCTGAGGCAGACTGGGTAGGGTGGGGAATGGAACAGGCTACAAAAGGTGGACTGGGAGTCCTTGACAAAAGGAATTAATTATATGGAACTTAATATGTTTGAGCCTTAGCCAAATGGATTCCAAGGCAACACATGGCCCTTGCTGGCCATCTGACAAATGATGTTCTTGGTTCTTAGGGGCAGGACAAGAGCTCACGGAGGGAACTGTGGGCCTGGCCAGGGCACCTACCCTCCTACAAGTGCCCAGTTGTCCCGAGAAGAGCCATTGTCCCCAAACAGAACCAGAGCCAGGTCTTGAGGCTCCAAGTTCCCACAGGGTCCGGCTTCAGCAGTTACCACCTACTTGGCTGCAGCTTGCTTACCTGAGTCTCTGCTTCCTCGAGTCTCTGCTTCCTTGTGGGTAAAATGAGGAGGAGGTTCGTACCTGGCCCTCAAGTCCTTGTCAGCATCAAATGAAACCATGGAGGCAGAAGCCTTTGTAAAACTGTAAAGCGGTTTGAGTTGTCATGTTAGTGCTGTCACAAATACGGGTGATGGTATTAAACTAGCCGCCAAGGTGACAACACTTGGCCCTGTGTACCCTGTGCTCAGCATGACAGGGTTGTGCTCTCTCATTCCGCCCAAGAGACCGCGAGGTTTGAGGTCTCAAGCATGTGTCAGTCTTTGCCCTGGTCTCCTGACTCCTTAGATGGAGAGGTAAGGAGCCCCTGAAGGAGGGACTCTGTCCTGGAGGGGAACAGGGAACAAGAGCCCTAACAAAGGGGTAAACAGATGCTCTGAAATAGGATATCACCTTTTAGAACCTGTGTCCCCAGCCCCACCACCGCCTCACGCAGCCCACCTAGGACCCCTCATGGAGGGATCCCCTCCTCAGCCTCAGGCATCATAGGCAGCTTTGAGGGGCCAGCAGGACCCACCTGCCACCACCAGGGCTTGCCAGGCAAGCCTGCACCCCTGAACTACTGGAGAGGAGACACAATGAATGAGGGCACCCCCAGAAGCTGAGCTTCCTTCTGCCTTTGGCTGCAACTACCCCACAGCCAGCAGTGCCAGAAGGAAGGTCAACGAGGACTGCAGTCTCTGCCCATCCTTGACTCTGGTTCAAGTCATAGCAAAGCATCTACCTTTGTGATTCACCACTGCTGTCAATTAAAAGTCTCTGAGGCCCATCACATATGGATTCAACATGCTGGCAGCCACCTGTTCTCCAACACCCAAAGCCCCCACCGTGTTTTCATCTGTTTCAGATCTCACCCTGCAGGAGATACCAGCTGGGTGAAATTGAGGGAAGACACCAGCTGGGTGTAATTCATGGCAGGAAGATCAGGACTGACATCCCCTTCAGGCCCAGCTGACCAGATGGTTCCTCCGCAGTGCGATTCCAGGCTCATTAGGACGGTCACCTCGCCCCAGAAACACACCACTGGGCTGAATTCCCTCCTCCCCTTCACGCTTAATCAGAGTGGGATGGCAGTTGGCAGCTAAGCATCAATTTTGTAGGACAAATTAATTTAGAAGCAAGTTTCTAAATGTCAGAAAATCCTAGCTCCAGATGTTTTGTTGTTACCTAAAGATCATGATGGATAATTTGGACTTGTTGTGATGGAATGAAATGGATCACAGAGCATTACTCCTAGAATAATATTTTCTCATTCTAAAACATGATGCGCCCTTATCCATTTTCAATTAAACGGACATCAGTTCAGTTCAGTTCTGTCGCTCAGTCATGTCCGACCATTTGCAACCCCATGAATCGCAGCACACCAGGCCTCCCTGTCCATCACCAACTCCTGGAGTTCACTCAAACTCATGTCCATCGACTCCGTAATGCCATCCAGCCATCTCATCCTCTGTCGTCCCCTTCTCCTCCTGCCCCCAATCCCTCCCAGCATCAGAGTCTTTTCCAATGAGTCAACTCTTCGCATGAGGTGGTCAGAGTACTGGAGTTTCAGCTTCAGCATCAGTCCTTCCAAAGAACACCCAGGACTGATCTCCTTTAGGATGGACTGGTTCGATCTCCTTGCAGTCCCAGGGACTCTCAAGAGTCTTCTCCAATACCACAGTTCAAAAGCATCAATTCTTCAGCGCTCAGCTTTCTTCACAGTCCAACTCTCATATCCATACATGACCACTGGATAAACCATAGCCTTGACTAGACAGACTTTGTTGGCAAAGTAATGTCTCTGCTTTTCAATATGCTATCTAGGTTGGTCATAACTTTCCTTCCAAGGAGGAAGCGTCTTTTCATTTCATGGCTGCAATCACCATCTGCAGTGATTTTGGAGCCCCCCAAAAAAATAAAGTCTGACACCGTTTCCACTGTTTCCCCATCTATTTGCCACGAAGTGATGGGACCAGATGCCATGATCTTCGTTTTCTGAATGTTGAGCTTTAAGCCAACTTTTTCACTCTCCTCTTTCACTTTCATCAAGAGGCCCTTTAGTTCCTCTTCACTTTCTGCCATAAGGGTGGTATCATCTGCATATCTGAGGTTATTGATATTTCTCCCAGTAATCTTGATTCCAGCTTGTGCTTCTTCCAGCCCAGCATTTCTCATGATGTACTCTGCATAGAAGTTAAATAAGCAGGGTGACAATATACAGCCTTGATGTACTCCTTTTCTTATTTGGAACCAGTCTGTTGTTCCATGTCCAGTTCTAACTATTGCTTCCTGACCTGCATATAAGTTTCTCAAGAGGCAGGTCAGGTGGTCTGGTATTCCCATCTCTTTCAGAATTTTCTACAGTTTATTGCGATCCACACAGTCGAAAGCTTTGGCATAGTCGATATATAACACACCCTTATTCAGTTTCCAAATAAATGAATGTAATTGACCATAGTATTCCACCTGATGTGAAGAGCTGACTCATTGGAAAAGACCCTAATGCTGGGAAGGATTGAGGGCAGGAGGAGAAGGGGACAACAGAGGATGAGATGGTTGGATAGCATCATCGACTCGATGGACATGGGTTTGGGTGGACTCTGGGAGTTGGTGATGGACAGGGAGGCCTGGCGTGCTGTGGTTCATGGGGTTGCAGAGAATCAGACACGACTGAGCGACTGAACTGACTGAACTGACTGACTGATGTAAGGAGAATTTGCACCAAAGCCTGGATTTCACTTTCCTCATAACAAACTCCAAGGTGAGGATCAGCGTGCAAATAGTTGGTTTGGGGGTGATCCTGGGAACTATCTTCTGAAAGGCACTCTAATGGCAGAAAGCTAAGAAGAACTAAAGAGCCTCTTGTTGAAAGTGAAAGAAGAGAGCAAAAAAGCTGGCTTAAAGTCCAACATTCAAAAAATGAAGATCATGGCATCTGGTCCCATCACTTCATGGCAAATAGATGGAGGAAAAGTGGAAGCAGTGACAGATTTTATTTTCTTGGGCTCCAAAATCACTGTGGACAATGCCTGCAGCCATGAAATTCAAAGACGCTTGCTCCTTGAAAGAAAAGCTATGACAACACTAGACAGTTTATTAAAAAGCAGAGACATTACTTTGCTGAAAAAGATCTGGTTAGTCAAAGCTATGGTTTTTCCAGTAGACATGTATGGATGTGAGAGTTGGACCATAAAGAAGTCTGAGTGCAAAGAACTGATGCTTTTGAACTGTGCTGCTGGAGAAGACTCTTGAGAGTCCTTTGGACTTCTCAAACCAGTCAATCCTTAAGGAAATCAGTTCTTAAGGGATTGATTTCAATCATCCATTTGTTGGAAGGATGGATGCCAAAACTGAAGCTCCAATATTTTGGCTACCTGATTCAAAGAGCTGCCTCATTGGAAAGGACTTTGATGCTGGGAAAGATTGACGGCAGGAGAAGGGGGCGAGAGAGGACAGATGGTTGGATGGCATCACTGACTTAATAGACATGAGTTTGAGCAAACTCCAGGTTTGGTAGAGGACAGAAGAGCCTGGTGTACTCCAGTCGATGGGGTCACAATGACTCAGAAACGGCTTAGTGTCTGAACAAAAACAACAATCTTGGAAAGCCATCACAGCCATTTCAGTTCTCTGAGATCCAGACCACATGGCTCCAAATGGAATGAGTGAGACCCATGCCAAGAATGGCAGCAACTGACAAAACTTCATGTCAATTCAAGATGAGACATGCTGACATGTAAATCTGTGTTCCTAGCCAACCTGAATGCTGAAATACTCCCATCACTCATTTATATAGTTGTGCAACACCTGAGTCCCTGGCAGCAACTCTGCTCAGACTTTGATCTGCTTCTGGTGACTCGGGCCTCCCTTACCACCACTAGGAAGTGCCCTTGCAGTTGGGCATCATGACTGACTCTCTGGAGCGATAGAAGGAGAATTTAACTGGTAGGGTCCAGGTGTCCACATAGAATAAGAACACGGTGGCAGATCCAAGAAGTAGGAGGGCTCCAGGTCAGCCTTGGTGACAGCTGAACAGTCCATAGCTGCTGGCCCACTTCAGTTTCTTTTCTCTTTTTGTCACGACAGCCTTATGTGGGATACAATTCATATGCCATACAATTCACCCATTTAGAATGCAAAATTCAATCATTTTTAGTATAAGCACAGAATTGTGCAACTGTTACCACAGTCCTCTTTAGAATACTTTCATCATCTCAGGAAGACACCCTCTAGTGATCACCTCCCCAATCCTCCCAGCCTCTCCCGCCCCCGCCCAGCCCTGGGCAACCACTTATCTATTTTCTGGGTCTGTGGATTTGCCTGTTCTGGACATTTCCTATGCAGGCATGTTCAGTCTCTATGTTGTGTCTGACTTTTTGTGACCCCATGAACTGTAGCCCACCAGGCTCATTCTGTCCATGGGATTTCCCAGGAAGAATACTGGAGTGGGTTGCCATTTCCTTCTTCTGGGGATCTTCCTGATCCAGGGGTCAAATCTGTGTTTCCTGCATTGGCAGGCAAATTCTGTATCACTGAGCCCCCTGGGTTCTTATAAATAGAATAATACAAAATGTGGCCTCATGTATAACAGAATGTTTCCAAGTTTCAGCCATGTTGTTATAGGAATCTGCTTTTTGTTCTTATTTATAGCTGAACAAGACGCCGCTGCATGGACAGAGCACATCTTGCTGGACAGAGTCATCTGCTGATGGATATGTGAGCTGTCTCTACCTCTTGGCAGTTATGAAGAACGCCGCAGCCCTCATTTCGTGGGTTCTTTCTCGCAAAAGAATTGTGTTTGCAGCTCTAGGCTGGGGCCTTTGGTGACCCCTTCTCTGCCTCCCTAGGCAGGAGATGGAAGGAGTACCCAGTTCCCTCGGAACTATCCCAAGTCTTTCATCACTTAGAATTTATGGCCAGCACTGCCTTGCTCGGTGTATGGCCTACTTCCTGGTGGGGTTCCAGGTGATGCAGTGGTAAAGAATCCACCTGCCAATGAAGGAGACTTGGGTTTGATCCCTGAGTTGGGAGTGGGAAATGGCAACCCACTCCAGTATTCTTTCCTGGAAAATCCCATGGACAGAGGAGCCTGGTGGTCTATAGTCCATGGGGTAGCAAAGAGTTAGACAGGACTGAGTAACTAGGCATGAACACACAGACACCACTTCCTGCCTCCAAGAGTCTGTGCATCAGGTCAAGCCAGGTGTACGGATTTTCAGCGGGTTCCTTCATCCTGGGGGGCCCAACCATGAACCCTGAGGATCCCAGGGTGAGTCCATCTGCCCCTTTCACGGTCAGCCCCAGCCCAGGGGCCACAGGAGGCTTGGTGAGGCCAACAGCCTCCACAGAGCCATGACTGTCTCATCTAAACTGCAGACTTTAGGCTCTGGGAGCCTGGTGCCCTGGAATTCAATCATTCACGAGTGCTAGCAACTATAAACTCAGGAGTCAGTTTTCATAACCCTGATCAAAACACCATGACGTATGTTGCTGCCCACGCCCCGACACTATCCTTATAACACCCTCAGGGTGAAACCTTTCCCAGTAGAGTAATGTAAACTCCTATGCTTTCCTCACTTGGATCAAATCCCACTGAAATCAACATTTCACTTCTTCTGTTCTTGCTGGAAGATTGATGGGAATCTCACTGAAAACTGTATCATACTCCGCCCACTGGGAATGAAACACTGCCAGATGGAAGGAGAGAAATGGCTCACTGTGTGCAGATTACAGACTCCTACACACCTACCCCCCATGAACATGCACACACATGCACACATGTACACATGCACACACATGTGGTCTTGACTTGTCCATCTGGACCCCTAAGGGTCCCTCTAGCTTATGAAGAAAGGGAGGTACAATGAGCCAAAGGTCCAGAGGACCATTCAGCGAACTCATCCAACCAAGGTGTGGTCACATGGAAGGTGCTTAAGCCCTACAAAAGGAGCCACGTGGGAAGAACACCAAAATCCAACTTTCCAGAGGTCTGGACCTGGGGAAAAGGCTCTGGTGACTATAGGACCCCATGAAAGGAAAGAGCGAAAAAGCTGGAAATGATAGAAAGGAATGGGCAACTTCACCTGGACAAGGGCACTGACTCAGAGGCGGGGGCTGAAAGTTCAGGAGATTTGAGATGTTTGTGGGGGGAAAGGCCAAGGAAAGAGAAAGCAAAAGACATCTGCTATGATATCTCCTGAGAGGAGCTGCAGGTGAGGAAATGGACATGAAGCGAACAGGGACTGGGAAAGAGAAAAGAGAGAGAATGCTTAGAAGAAAAAAGTCAGTGCTGTAAGGAGCAGGGAGAGTGTGTGAAAACACTGAGACCGGAGGAAGGGGAGCAGCCTGGGAGCTTCACCCTCGGGGGCTGTCTGATTTCTACCCAGAAGTGAGGTTAAGGTGTTAATGGAAGGGTGTCTGTGCTGCATCCCGCAGGGCCGCCCAGCTGATCTCACACCTGGTTTTCACAGTACACCTGCAGAGGAGGTCCTGCCATCCCCGGGTAGAGGTTGGGACCAAAGCTTGCCTGAGCTTGCCCACAAGACCTCAGATCAGCTCAGATCAGTTGCAGACCCTGGTCCATAGTCAGGGTCCTTGAGGGGAGGGCTTGGTGAACCGACAGCAGCAACACCCACCTGTATCACCATCTAGCCAGGGCCCCCCTCTCGAGTGAAGATTGGGCTGGGGTGCAGCCTAGGCATTAGGTTTTTGGAAAACTCCCCAGCCAAGTCTGATCACTGCCAAGATAAGGCTGAATACTGCTGCCGGGGCCACTTCCATCAGGCAAGGGAGGTTCCATCTTCATTCTAGAGGCTGCCCAGCAGGCCAGTCACCAGTTATGCACAATGTAAAAACGTCTAATGTCTGCAAGCCATGATATCTGGTCATTTGTGAGACACTCTGTTTTAAGATGGGCTTCAAACCAAAGGCCCAGCAGGATGGATGAGCACCCAGGTGTGAGAATAGGGCTGGGTGAGGGTGGTTCCCCACCAGTCGCTCTCCTGGAGGGGCAAGTTCAAGGTGAACCACTCCCATGAAGGCACAGTACCTGCCTGTCAGGTTAGGCCAGTCCTGGGAACACCCGGCAGCCGGAGAGCATCTCACCTGGATCAGCTTAGGCTGGATGGGTGCCAGTGCCCCCAGGGCTGAGCCTCAACTGTCAGGACCCCCAGAGGAAAGCCTGACACCAAGGACTATCTTCTAGGCCCTCACCTTTTAAATCCTTATCCCTGGGGCGTGACTAGGCCACAGCAGCCTCTGGATGTAACTGGGTCTCCTGGTCTTGCCAGGTGACGCTAGTAGTAAAGAATCCCCCTGCCAGTGTGGAAGACGTAGGAGATGCAGGTTCAGTCCCTCAGTCAGGAAGATCCCCGGGAGAAGGAAATGGCAAGCCACCCCAGTGTTCTTGCCCAGGAAATCCCATGGACAGAAGGGCATTCTGGGCTACAGTCCACAGGGTTGCAAAGAGTAGGACACAACTGAGCATGCACACACACACACACACACACACACACACACACACCCAGGCCCTCACAGCATCTGTAAGAATTCTAACCCCTTAGAGACAGGGAAAGAGAGCCTCTTTGAGTGTGAAGATCCCAGCTGTGCCTGGTCTGGCTGCTGTTTTGAAATAAGTCATCTGGTTTGACCACAGATACCTTCCATCAGTCAGCAGCAATTACTGAGTGTCTTCCGGGCTCATGGCTCTGGCCCTGCCCTTATTAGTAGCCACTCTACTTGCAGCTGGCCCAGAGTCCCGCTGTCGCCTGGGGCGAGTCCCTGCACCATGGCCATGGGAAACTTGGCCCCCTGTGCTGACCTTCTGGGATGCCTTTGGGGGTCTCTTTCACACACACCCCACCGTCCTGACTGGCATCTGCCTGGAGACAGACAGTGGGCGCTGAGGGCCTGGGCCACTCTCAGGGCTGATCCCACCCAGGTCTTACCCTTCCTTCACCCCACTTCTTTTTCCAAACTGTGAAGCTCCAACTGACTTCCAAAGTCACTCATTTTACAGAGAAAAACACATGGAAATGCTAACATGGATTAAGATCATGCAAAAGCCAAGAAAACAAGGAAAGGAAAAAGTTGTTCAGTTTCTCCATCAGCAGCTCCCCATACTCACTGCTGCGTGGCACAGCTGCCTGGGTCCCAAAGGGCTTCCTCTGTGGGGCAAGTGGGCTGCTGATGCATGAGTTTCTGGGGGCTTTCATTTCCATCATGAACTGAAAGTGGTAAACATGGGAACCAGAAGGACATCCCACTCTTCAGAGTTCACCAGCCCCATTTAACTCAGTGATTTTCAGACCACATGGGGCAGCAGAAAAGAAGGTGGAATTTCTAGTTACCAAGTGTGTGCTCATGTACTTTTTTAAACCTCTTTGTACTAAAGATTCTTCATTTGATCTCAGTTCATGGAAAACTTTAGGATTCAGTTCAGCTGAGTATAGCAAAGATCTGGCGACAGTGTCTTAAAGGCACAAAGGTTTAATTCTCTGACGTAAAAGAAGTCTAAAGCAAACACTACAGGGCAGATAGAACAGTTTCATGAAGTCAGTGGACCCCCATGTTGCGTCTGTTTTTCTGTTCTGCCATATGTGGTTTCTCAGAGTCAACTCATGGAACAGATGCCTGCTGGACCTCCAGTCATGGCACCCACATTCCAGGCAGTGGAAAGAAAGAAGCAGGGGGATGTGAGAGAAGTGCCTCCTCCCTTTGGAGGAGACTGAACAGAATTCCCACATTTTCATGGACATTTCTTTGGCAGAACATCATACGAGGGCCAAGAGGCTGGAAAAAGCTGAGCACACCCACACCTCAAATGAAACTGGTATTCTATTGCTCCGAAGGAAGGGGAGGGTGGATGCAGGAGTGGGTACCGGCAACCTCTCACAGATGTCCAAAAGACATGAAGGTGATGCTCACTACCGGTCTCCTCCTTCCGTCCACAGTTAACACGTGACGAGGATCAAAGTTGCACATTATGAGGCCACAGTCTTCCTATTAAGGTGTACGGAAACAAAAGTGGTAGTCGTTCAGTCTCACCCCAACCCTGGTCCTAGAGTTTGCAGCATCCGTGGAACCCTTAACTGATGTCAGACACTGCTTCTGAATGTCTATCCCCAGCCTGTTAGTCAGCTGTGGCTGCTGACTAATACCGCAGAACTGCTTCGACAAGAGGACCTCATTCTCTCACAGCTCTGGAGGCTGGAAATCCTAGATCGAGGTACCAGCCAGGGTGGCTCCTCTGAGACCCATCTCGTCCACATGTATGGTCATCCTCTCCCAGGGTCCTTACCTGGTGATCCCCTATGTGCCACTGTGTGCTGACCTCCTCTTCTTAGAAGGACACCAATCAGATTGGACCTAATTTCAGCTTAATCATCTCTTCAAAGACTTTATTTCCAATAAGGTCATATTCTGAGATATTAGGGGTGAAGATTTTCAATATATAAATTATCTGGGGACACAATTCAGCCCATAACACCTCTCGAAGCAGGACTCTTGTCACCATTCTCTATTTAAGACCCTGCTAATAATTTAATGGAACTACACTTCAATATTTCTCAGAATGTTTCTCCCACTCCTCTGTATTTCATCAGAGCAGAGGGACATTAATATCTAGTTCAGATGACTGGTTCCTGGAAGCCATAATAAACAGAGCTTCAGTGGCTCAAAGGGCCAAGTTTTTGGTGTTTCTGGGGGAAAAAACTAAACTAATTTTAGGGACACTGTCATTTTTCTAGTTAAGTGCAGGAACTCTCATTTTGGACCATTTAGCCTAAAATAAGTTCACCACTAATCTTGAGTTTCTTGAGCCCTCTTAAGCCTCTCAAATCAGTCCCAGCCACAGGTCTGCTTCAGTGTGACTGCATCCTGACGGCTTTTTTTAAGCAAGCCCCCCCTCGGCGGACTCTAGGTTTACGGGAATCGGGACATGGCTCAACTGTGCAGGCCCAGGAGGCCTGAAGTCAAAGGGGAGCCGCAGAGTCATGCTACTGTGCTATGCATCACAAATGCTGGGGAGGGAGTGGGCGGCCGCCATACTGCAGAGTTAAGGGAGAATGTCCCATACTCCACAACTCTGGGGCTGAGGACACCAACACCAGGATCTGCAAAGACATTCAGAGCTGGGGAAGGAAAAGCCAAGGGCAGGACGAGGCCAGTCCAGTCCCGGACACCAGGCGCCATGGCCTCTTCTGGCAAGTTCACCCTCCCATGGGAGGCCTGGCTTTACCTTGACACCGAGGCTTCATCACAGGATAAGCCAAGACTCCTCTTGCAGGCTGGAGAGGCTCTCTGCAGCCTTCTTGCCCTTGGAGAAAGAGCCCTGGAGTCAAGGTCTGAATTCTGGTCTTGATGCTGCCCCTAGGCTGGACTGCTTAGCTCCCCATCCAAAAAGGTGAGCCAGTGGAACTAGAGACCTCCAGGCTCCCGTCCATCTCCAAAGTCTTTCAACTTTTTCTCGGGAATCAAGAGGAACTGATTTGTGAACCAGCCTTGTGGGGTGCAACTGTGCCCTGCTAATCTAGGAGTCCAAACATGCCGTGTTCTCTGGGGCCCTGTCTCCCACCTTGCCCACAGGGAAAGTGGAGACATGCACTCTGTCAAGGCTCAGCTGGACTCAGGTCACCTTCTATCTCCCAGGGCCACCTGCAAACCACTCTTTATCGAGTACGAGCTATGAGGCCAGCTCTCTGCCTCTGAGGATGCAGAACCCATGGATTCTGAGGGGCAACTGTGAGACTCGAGTTGGATTTGGGCATCTGAGGAAGGTCTTGAGATGAATCCCGGAGGTTACCCAGGGACGCCTGTATTAGAGTGTGTGTGCGCCTGCTCAGCCATGTCTGCCTCTTTGTGACTCCATGGACTGTGGCCTGCCAGTCTCCTCTGTCTATGGAATTTTTTTCCAGGCAAGAATACTGCAGTGGGTTGCCATTCCTTTCTCCAGGGTATCTTCCCAACCCGGGGATTGAACCCAAATCTCCTGTGTCTCCTGCATAGGCAGGTGGATATTTTTTAACCACTGAGTCATCTGGGAAGCCCCCTGTATTAGAAACAAACACATTTCTTTCCTCTTCTTAAAACAGATAAACATTCATAGATGATTAAAAAAAAAAAAAACAACCTTCCTTTCTCTCACTTTGAAAGAGACTAAATCATACGCATGTCCTGCACTTTCTGGTGATTAAAGAACAGCTTGACCCGATAAATGGAAATTTTAAGGCACTAACAGGGCCTGGAAAGAAGTGCAGAAGCCAATTTGAGCATAGAATAAAAATACCATCTGGGTTTTGGTGACAATGAGTAACACTGTTGGCTCTTCTGAGCTCAGACAATTATAATATGAAAAAGAATTTTTTTAAGCCTGCACAGTTAAAATGGTAAAAAGATGGTTCATGGTGAAAAAAAGACAAAAATAATTCCTGTATTCGTGTGCTGCACACCCTGGTACCAAGCGCATTCATCGTGTCTGGAAAAAGAGGCGGAGGATGGAGAATGTCATCAGGGGCACCTTCAACCTCAGTGAGTGTGAGATGGTGTCACCGTGTGTCCAGAGTTTAAGGTTGCCCCATACACCCAGGAACAGAGAAGGCGAGGGTGGGTGTGGAAACGAGGAAGTTGATAAGCTAGGACTACGAACCCTCTCTCAAAATATTTAGACTCAACTGAAGCCCGTGCGCATCAGTGGAGGACGCCCTCATCTCCTTGTCTTGCCGGAAGACTTTGTTCTAGACTTGAATCAGGACTAGACATCACTGCCCCCCATTTTGCATCGCAGTCCAGACAGCCTGAGTGCTCAGGCTGCCCACCTTCCCCTGGTTCTAGGACCACTATGCCCCTCAGTTCATACCTAGACCAGCCCAGGAAGCACAAAGATTTCTCTCTTTAAGGCTAAAAGGCACAGCCATGTCTGTGGGCAGGGAGGGGACGCCCGCCCTGAAGTTGGGGAGCAGAGATGAGCGGGAAGGAGGGAGACACAGGGCTCTGAGTTCCCCATGGCCCGGGAGCAGGAGGAAGAGGCAAACGCTCCTAGCAGTGAGGTGACAGCCATCACAGCTCACATGGACGGAGCCTTCACATGTGTCAGGCTCAGTCCAAAGTGTTTTTCACGTGTACTTTCATCTAAAAATAGTCACCCAGCAGTTAGACTCTTTCCTATATGGAAACCCACAGAACCCGTGACCTTCACATACGGTCTGGACACCATCCTGCCTTCTCTGTTCCCCAACCCCGTGACACACACATACACTCACACACACACACACTCACACACAACATTCACACATGACACACATACACACAGACTCATACACACACTCATACACACTCACACGCACAATACATACAGTCACACACACACATACTCATACATGCACACACATGACACGCACTCTCACACACATTCACACATGACACACACATGACACACAGAGAGACTCATACACACACACTCATACACACTCAATACACACACAATACACACAATACACGCAGTCACACACACACATACTCATACACGCACACACACATGACACACACATACACACACAGAGAGACTCATACACACACACTCATATACACACACAATACACAGTCACACACACACATACTCATACACGCACACACATGACACACATTCTCACACACATAATACACACATACACACACATACACATACATTCATACACACACAACACAGTCATACACACACATACTCATACACGCACACACACATGACACGCACTCACACACATTCACACATGACACACACACAACACACACATACACACAGAGAGACTCATACACACACACTCAATACACACACAATACACACAATACACACAGTCACACACACATACTCATACATGCACACATACAACACACACTGTCACACATGACACACACATACACATACATTCATACACACACACACATACTCATACATGCACACACACACGACACACACAACACACACTCAAACAGACACACACACTTGCTGTCTTAATACAAGTGTGTCCTAGTGCCTTGCCTTGCATTCTTGAACCAACTTTAATCAGCCTGTCCCCTCCACTACTGCCCCCAAGTAAATCTCAAGGTCACAGTGATGACCTCATTGCTCAATGCAACTTTTTGTTAAAAAAATGTTTATAACAGTCTTAAAGGCTCCTTTCCAGTGTGGCCCCTAATGTAAACTATGGACCTTGGATGATAATGGTGTGTCAATGCAGGCTCATTGGTGGTGACAAATATACCATCTGGGGGCGGGGGTGCCAATACTGGAGGTGCCTAAGTAGAGAAAGGGGGTTTACGGGAAGTCTCTCAATATTGCTGTGAACTTGAACCCATTCCAGAAAAATCGTGTCTTCTTTTATTTTTAATTTTTATTTTAGTTGTCCATGCTACGTGGCTTGTAGGACCTTAGTTCCCCAACCAGCCAGGAATTGAACCTGGGCCCTCAGCAATGAAAGTGCAGAGTCCTAACCACTAGACCACCAGGGAATCCCCCAGATGTCTTTAAAATTTTTAAAAAGTAGCAGCTGCTGAGCCTGTATGACACCAAGTAACAAAGTGCAGAGCCCACCTTCAGGCAACCCCAGACAGACGGTGATCCAGACTGTGTTCTCTGGAGGTCCTGCAGCCTCAGATCAGCTTCTCAGAGGCCCAGGTTGTTGTTGTTCAGTTGGTCTGTCATGTCCGACTCTTTCTGACCCCACAGACACACAAGGCTTCCCTGTCCTTCACCATCTCCTGAGCTTGCTCAAACTCAAGTCCATTGAGTCGGTGATGCCATCCACCCATCTCATCCTCTGTCATCCCCTTCTCCTTCTGCCCTCAATCTTTCCCAACCCAGGAATCCCCTACAAGCTCCATCTCAGGCCTCCTCTAGCACAGGGCCCATGGGACGAAGCTGTGGTTGGGGAGATGCTGTGTGGATGGGAACCTGGAAATGCCCGTGTGAGTGGGAGCTATATGAGAACAAAGGTCAGATGCTGCCATGTCACCACTTTCACATCCAGGAAAGGCACTGCTGGCTCCAGGCCCCAGATGCAGGCGTCTGGAGAAAGCTGGTCCAGAGGCCGCAACTGAGATCTGGAGGCAGGACTGAGACTGGCTTCTGCCCAGACCCACGCCCCGGATTCAGTTTGTTCAAGCCCAGCTGCAGAGAGAAGGAGCCGACTAGCCCCAGCACAGCATCTCCTGACCTGACCCTGCCTCCCAAAGAAAGATCCAGAAAGTGGCAGGAACAGTGTCTGGGCCAGGATGAGGGGGCAGACCCACAACCTGAGCTCCTCCCAGAACAGGCCCAAGGCTCCCAGGCTGACCTTCAGGGCCCTCTGCCCTGCCCTCCCACAAGACGTGCCAGGGACCCATGGGATGCAGTTCTTCCCGTGTGTGGTGGGCCTGGGGCAGGTGGAAGTGTGCAGAGGGGTGGGGGAGAAGTAGGGGGCAAACCCAGGAGTGGGGAGCGGGAGGCCGAGCCCTGCCCAGCACAATCACAACCATCTCGCTTTTCCCTTTTCTGAGGTTCAGGGTCCAACGTGGGCTCCCAACAGATGCAGTTTTCCCACTAATGTTTTATTTCAAGGTGTACAAACATCATAGCATTGGTTTTGATGCTTCACTTCAAAAATATTCACCAAAACGAGTGATCTCACCATCCACGTATCCTCATATAGAAATATCCAAAGAGAACAAGTCTTCATAAAGCAGTGCTTGCCAAAAATATTGTTTCCTAATACCCTTGCTTATGGAAAAATTAAGTGTCTATACTAAAGTTTCAGCAAGGAGTTGGAAGAAGGATCCTTGCATGATGGAGGCTAGAACAGTCCCAGAAAGCCTCCCTACGTCTTATGTTTAAATAGATAAGGCAGCTCAGGCCCCAGACCTAAAATCTAAGGAATTCCCTGGTGGTCCAGTGGCTCAGACTCCACGCTTCCAATGCAGGGCACCAGGATTCCATCCCCGGTCAGGGAACTAGGTCCCCCATGATACAAATAAGACTCAGCATAGCCAAATAAACAAATAAATATTTAAACAAACAAACGAAAAACCTAAAACCCAGAAACAAAAAGATTCCTGAGGTTTTTGCTCTGAAACTCTGTCTTCCTCTGGGTTTCTCCAGGGCATGTAGTACAGGGGAAGAAAGTTTTTCCTACCACTCATTCAGGTTCTTTGGCTGGTTTGATCATTAAATCCATTAATGCACAGGAAAAGAGGCAAACAAAATGACTTACGTACAGAAGCCCCAGAAAGACACAAAGACTCAAAAAGCAACCAGGTAACTGAAGCTTGTAGAACATCCTGAGCTAAGGCAAGTGGTGGGGAGGCCAGGGGGAGAGGGACCCTTCGCATGAAGGCAGAGGAGATACTTGGAAAACAGGAGCTGCCCTATTAGGCAGGTAAGCTTTAAGAAAAAAGTTTCCATGGTGTTTACTCTCTTTCTGGTATAAGCTCCCTCTCCAATGTAAGCAGGCAAAGGAGGAGGTACAGAGTCTTTCCTGAATCTGCTGGAGGCTGATTGCATTTAGCTCAAAATAATCATTTACAAGTGGCATATTTGGGGATGGCAAAACCTGCTCCCCTTCCATGGTGACACTTCAGAGGATTTTCTAAGTATTTATTTTTTGGCTGTGCCAGGTCTTAGTCGTGGCAAGTGGGATCTTTACTCACAGCATGGGAACTCTCAGTTGCATCATGTGGAATCTAATTCCCCACCCAGGGATCAAGCCCAGGTCCCCTGCATTAAGAGTGCAGAGTCCCAGCCACTGAGCCACCAGGGAAGTCCCAAGGTTTCAGAAGATTTCAGGATTCTGTGACCTTGAGTCTTCACATCTTCTGAAGAAGAGCTTGCTTTGCATTCTTTATGTTTTCCTCTCTAAGATGGATTTATTGAGATAAAATGTATAGCTGATAAAATTTACTCGTTTCGCAGTATATACAGAAACAGTTATGTTGCACACCTGAAACTAACTCACAGACTTAGAGAACGAACTTATGTCTGCTCGAGGTTGAGGGAAAAGATGGGAGGAAGGGATAGTTAGGGAGTTTGAGATGGACATATACACACTGTTAAATTTTAAATGGATAACCAACAGGACCTACTGTATAGCACAGGGCATATGCTATACATAGCTCGGCACTTTCTTGCTCAATATTATGTGGCAGCTTGTATGGGAGGGGAGTTTGGGGGGAGAATGGATACCTGTTGGGATTCCTAAGTGGCTCAGTGGTAAAGAATCCACCTGCAATGCAGATGTGGGTTCAATCCCTGAGCTGGGAAGATCCCCTGTAGAAGGAAATGGCAACCCATCCAGTATTCTTGCCTGGGAAATCTCATGGACAGAGGAGCCTGGTGGGCTACAGCCCATGGGATCGAAAAAGAGTCAGACACAACTTAGAGATATAACAATAGAAACGTAGTGGCATCTCATGATCATGTTACTGTTCATTTCCCTGATGACAGATGAGGTTGAGCATCTTTTCATGTGTTCATTTGGGGTCTGTATCTCTTCTCTGGAGTCTGCTCAGCCTATTTTTGAAAATGGAAGCTCTGCATTTCCTTATCCGGGCTGCTCACGAGTAGTGGGGTGGGACAGCACCTCAGTCTGTTGGTGCTCATTTCCTGCATGTCACCTCTATGATGCCCTGAGC
Source organism: Capricornis sumatraensis (assembly GCF_032405125.1). Lineage (NCBI taxonomy): Eukaryota > Metazoa > Chordata > Mammalia > Artiodactyla > Bovidae > Capricornis > Capricornis sumatraensis. Next base: position 248,225,336 of record NC_091069.1, on the reverse strand, counting down.
ACCCTTGAGGTTCTGTAAGACACATGCAGCCGTCTGGGACGGCTCCTCAGGGGAAAGTCCCGGTACCCAGGCACGTGGATCACTTGTGAGTCCGGAAGTTCTCCATGGGCCCTGTACTGAACCAGGGATGGTCCAGTAAGGTGCCTCTCCAGTTACGCATTCACATGCTCTCCTGAGAGGGAGACAGTGAGGACCACACCGCTGGTGCTGAATCCCCAGAGCCTGAAGCCTGCCTGGGGCTGGGTCTCCAGGGATGGTGGCATTTCAGCTTGTCTTAGTCAAGTACTTACGGTGGTGAAGGCCGCAGGTTTCCTGCAGCAAGCCCACCCTGAGGCTCTGGATGGGAAGGAAAGGTCTAGACCCAGAACGGACTGCTGCTGACCTCTGGATCTGCATACCAACTCCCAACATGAGAGCTCCAAACCCTGCAGTGCCTGGGCTCCTGTCCACATTTGAACTACCTCTACCTTCCACCGAGGTCATTGACTGCCCTGTGCACAGTCTGTGCGGCCTCATAGCTTCAGCCTGCAGTGACCCCTGGGATCCTCCCACCCCCTACACACCCTGAATCCTGCTGCCCACATCTGATGCTCTGGGGCCCCCTCCAGCCAGGGGACACTGGGCAACAGCTGGAGATGTTTTTGGTTGTCAAAACTAAGAGGGTTGCTACTGACATCTCACAGGTTGTGGGGCCAGTGATGCTGCACAGGATGGCTCCCACACCCAGCAATGATTCAACAGCCCCTAGCACTTCCTGATCCATATCTGTCAGGCATCGGCCCATCATTGACAACCTGCGGTACTTTTAGCCATGGCAATGCTTATGAATTGCCACGTTCTCATGAATTATCATTAATTCCACTGTATTTTCATCCTTATAAGGGAAAAAAGCAATAAGAAAAACAGGAGAAGACTCTTGAGAGTCTCTTGGATTCCAAGGAGATCAAACCAGTCAATCCTAAAGGAAATCAGTATTCATAGGAAGGACTGATGCTAAAGCGGAAGCTCCAATACTTTGGCCACCTAACGGGAAGAGCCAACTCATTAGAAAAGACCCTGATACTGGGATAGATTGAAGGCAAGAGGAGAAGGGGATGACAGAGGATGAGTGGTTGGATGGCATCACCAACTCAATGGACATGAGTTTGAGAAAGCTCCAGGAGATGGTGAAGGACAGGGAAGCTTTCCATGCCGCAGTCCATGGGGTCTCAAAGAATCAGACACGACTCAGCGACTGAAAAACACCAACAGCAAAATGAAGAGGGCATGAGTAACATACTTGCCCGATCACTTTCCGTAGGCGGGACTGAAGACAGGAGTGTCTGCTGATGACGCAGAGTTACAGCTGCACATCCGTCCTGCACAGATATCGCGTCCAAGATCTGAGAAACCCACGTGTCATCATCTTCAGTGATGAGCCTTCCTTATTGTCATTCTTGCATTGTTCATTTCCACTGGGAGGCTTACAAAAACTTAACTCATTTTTAAAAATAAAGCTGAATTTAAAATCTGATTAGTCATAGTGTTACATGTCAGCTTGGCTTAGGCTGTGGTATCCAGATTTTAGTCAAATATGATTTTGGATGTTTATTTGAAGGTATTTTTTACATGAGATTAACTTTTAATCAGTAGACTTTGTAAAGCAAATTGCTATCTGTACTGGGGGATGGGGGGTCTCATCTATTCAGCTTCCCAGGTGGTACTAGTGGTAAAGATCCCACCTGCCAATGCAGGAGACACAGGAGACGTGGGTTTGATCCCTGGGCTGGGAAGATCCCCTGGAGAAGGGCATGGCAACCCACACCAGTATTCTTGCCTGAAAAATCCCTTGGACAGAGGAGCCTCATGGGTTACAGTCCATGGAGTCGCAAAGAACTGGACAAGGCTGAGCGACTGAGCACACACACACAGCACACTCATCCAATCAGTGGAGGACAAAGAGAAAGGAACGCCCTCCCCCAAGGAAGAGGGAATTCTGCCAAGAGAGACTTTGGGCTCAAAATGCAACTCTTCTGAGCCACCAGTCGGTCAGCCCACCCTGAAAATTTTGGATTGGCCAGTCCCCTTAAATGTGTAAGATAACTCCTTAAATATTTATTTCTCTTCATCTAGACATAGATACACACACACACACACAAACCCTGTTACCCTGTTTGTTATCTGTTATGTTTCTCTGGAGAACCCAAATACACTGTATGTATTATTTTTCCTGTAAAATGGCACTCATTTGAGATTTTAAGTGGCCGACACCGCATTATTCATATGACATTGGCTTTTTTCTTTTTTCAGAATATTGAATATAGTTCCCCATGCTATACCGTAGGTCCTTATTTTCTATTTTATATCTAGAAGTTTGTATTTGCTAATTCCAGACTCCTAATTTATCCCTCTTTCCACCCTTCCCCTTGAAAACCTTAAGTTTGTTATCTATGTCTGTGAGTCTGTTTCTGTTTCCTAAGTTCTTTCGTATCATATTTTAGATTCTGTAAGTGATTTCTTTCTCCTTCTTACGGCACTTGGTATGCTAATCTCTAGGTCCAGCCTCATTGCTGCAAATGGCATTGTCTCATTCCTTTTCTTGCCGAGTAGTACTCCCCTGCACATATGCACCATCTCTCCTTTATCCGTTCGTCTGTCGATGACATGTAGGTTGTCTCCACGCCTTGGCCGTTGTGAATAGTGATGCTGTGAACCTAGGGGAGCGTGGATTTTTGTGGACTAGAGTTTCGTCTGGATATATGCCCAGGAGTGGGATTGCTGGATCATATGGCAACTCTATTTTTAGCTTTTTAAGAAACTGCCATACTGTTCTCCATAGTGGCTACACCAACTTACATTCTTACCAATAGAAGGGCCCCTTTTCTACACACTCTCTCCAGCATTTACTGTTGTAGACTTTTTAAATGATGGCCATTCTGGCTGTATGAGGTGATACCTCACTGTAGTTTTGATTTGCATTTTTCTAACAATTAATGATGTCTGGCACTTTTTCATGTGCCTAGTCACCATCTGTGTGTCTTCTTTGGAGAAACGCCCACTCTTTTATTGAGCCATTTGCTTTTAGTATTGAGTTGTATGTGCTATTTGTATATTTTAGAGATTAAGCCCTTGTCAGTTGCATTGTTTTTTCTCCCACTCTGTAGGTTGTCTTTTTGTTTTATTCATGGTCCCCTTCACCGTGCAAAAGTTTGTTCTTCACAGAGATTTTGAATTCCATCGATGCCTGGGTCACCATGCACATGTGTAGCTTGTGAAATCACAGTGGTGAGTAAAGTAGCTGTCCCATCCACCCGCAGCAGAGATCCTCAGGAATGAGGGTTCCACCAGATCCAGCTGCAAGCAAGACACAAACAGAAGCTTGTGTGTCTCCCACCTGCGTATGGGGAGAAGGGCATGGGAAATCAGCTTGATTCGGAACAGAAAACGAAACTCTCAAAAATTGGAAAAAGATGCTCAGGACAAGTTCAAGCCAGAAAAAGCTGGACCAGAGCTAGAGGACCAAGGCCTCATATTCCATTGTATCTTCCATGGATGCTAGAATGCAAAGGATGCGACATTCGCTGAATGAACAAAGGAACGAGTGAATCCCACAGTCAAAAGCTAGGAAGTTTCTGGGTGTGTGTGTGAGATAGCTGCTCAGTCGTGTCTGACTCTGCAGCCCCATGGACTGTAGCTGGCCAGGCTCTTCTGTTCATGGAATTCTCCGGGCAAGAAGATGGCACATGCAGATAGGTCAATTTCTGATCCTCTGGAGAAGGAAATGGCAACCACACTCCAGTATCCTTGCTTGGAGAATCCCATGGACAGAGGAGCCTGATGGGCTACAGTCCAAGGAGCCACAAAGAGTCAGACGCAACTGAGTGTCTGAGCCAACTCTTCATGAAACCTCACACAGTAGCGATCTACACTCAGCACCTGTTTCAACACACGTTCCACTGCCTGTCCAATGCTCACGCGTAAAATACACTTAAAAAAAAAATCTATTAAGTGCCTGAAGTGAAAATACCTCCCCACAATTTTTAGAAGTTTTCACAAGAAGCAGTGCTGTGGGGCAAATCGTGTCCTCCACGAGACACACTGAAGTCCTGACCACAACACCGACAACTGTGGCCGCCGTGGGAAACTGGCTCTTCGTAGATGTCATCAGGTTAACATGAGGTCACTGAGGAGCTGGTCTCTGATCTGACCACTGGGGTCACGAGGAAAGAGAGATGGAGACACCGAGGACACACAGGGAAGGTGGAGGGTGGAGTGATGTGTCTGTAAACTGAGGAAAGCCAGGCTCCCATGGAAGCTAGAAAAGGTCAGGGAGGACCTTCTAGCTCCCCTAGACGCCTTAGTGACACCACGGCCCTGCTGACTCCTTGATCCTGGACTTTTGGCCCCCAGAACTCTGAGAGCATAAAGCTCTGTTGTTTAAGCTGCCTGGTCTGTGGTGCATAGAATTAGCCCCCATACAATGGCACAGAACAAGTGTGTGTCCTGAGAGCCCATGCCAGCGCTGAAGTGAACGGGAAACTTAGATTCTGAAACGTGGAACTAGCACTCTAAGGGGCTTACATCATGCTGGGCACCTGTCCACTGTCTAACACTGGAGACTCACTAACTCAGCCCTTCCACAACTCAGGGGGAGACCAAGGCACAGAGAGGTTAAGTAACTCATTCAAGGTCACACAGCTCAACCCTGGCAAGGTGGGGTTGTGACTCAGGTTGGACTCACAGCCTCCTCCTTCAACACTAAGTGGATCAGCCTGTGTTCTTGTTGGGGCTGCCATAACAAAGGATCGCAACTTGGTGGCTTAAAACAATAAGAATATATTTTCTCTCAGTTCAAGTGCCAGAAGTGCAAGATTCAGGTGTGGTCAAGACTGCGCTTTCTCCGAAGACTCCAGGGAGGAGCCCCTCTGTGCCACTCCCAGCTTCTGGGAGCCACCAGCAGTCCTTGGCTTTCCCAGGCTTTCCTTGGCTTTCCCAGGCTTGTGGCCACCTCACTCGACTCTCCGCCTGCGTCTTTACATGGCCTGCTCCAGGTGTATCTGTGTGTCTCCAAGACACGGCTCTCTCCTCCTAAAGACATGGGTCTCTGATCTAGGGCCCTCCTCACTCCATGATGACCTCATCTCAACCAGATTACATCTGCGAAGACTCCATTTCCGAATAAGGTCACCTTCACAAGTTTGGGGCTTAGGAAGCGGACATACTTGGGGAAACATTTCCACCCACCATGTGCTAAGACCTGCCCCGGGGAATGCGGGGTCCTCAGGCATGGCAGCGAGGAGGAGGCAGAAAACAGGGCAGTGTCCCAGGGCTACCCCAGGGCTGAGCCTTGCACTCAGGGGGATGGAAAAAACCACCTGAATGCACACGCTGTGGGAAAACAGAGATCTGGGCACCCACGGGCCTCAGGAGGCAGGATACTTGCCTCTACTGCCCTGGACAGGGCTCTTCCATGCCTTCCACCAGGCCTCTGGATCAGGCCAACCCTTCTTTTCCACTCTGCCTCCTGCTCCATCCCGCCTTCCAGAGGCTCTGCCTCTCCCATCTTCAGCCCTCACCCCCTCCCCAGGCTCCTACTCCATCCCATCCCTGCTCTCCCCCTCTCAGCCACCTTGTACCTGGGACCAGACACCCCTTCTAAATCTCTGACCATGTGACCTAGTCCCACCTGGCCCCGCCCACCACCACCAGAGCTTATGGCCATCTCCCAAGTTCCATCCATGGCCCCCCAAGCCCATCCAAGCGTGTCCTCCCCACTCCCAGCCCCATGTTCCTTCCCACCCTCATCTCTGAATCCTCCTCCTTCATCTTCTTCCCCCATCTGGTCTCTAAGATCATGGAGCTCCTCCATGTGTCAGACACAACACTAAAGCCCAGGACTGTATGCAGGAAGAAAAGGTGCAGGGAGAGGTGAGACGACACCTGTGATTGCATCCAACTGACAAGCAGTGTACCTGGAATGCACCTGAATCCCAATGGGACAGCAAGGAATAACTACTTAGCTCTGTGCGGAGGTCAAGGAGGGCTCCCCAGAGGAGGCGACACCAGGTTGAGTCTGGGAGGATGAGGAGGAGCTGGCTAAGAATTAGGTGTGAGAGGGACGTTCCCGAGAGGATGAGGGTGGAGAGAGAAGCTGTGTGAGCTACCTGAATTGAAGTCACGTCTGCATGCATCTGTGCTCAGTAGCTATGTTACTTCCGACTCTTCTGTGACTCCATGGACAGTAGCCCTTCAGGCTCCTCCGTCCATGGGATTGCCCAGGCAAGAATACTGGAGTGGGTTGCCATTTCCTTCTCCAAGGGATCTTCCTGAACCAGAGATCAAACTCGTGTCTCCTGCATTGGCAGGCAGATTCTTTACCACTGAGCCACCTGGGAAGCCCTCAGTTCAGTTCAGTCGCTCAGTCGTGTCTGACTCTTTGTGACGCCATGAATTGCAGCACACCAGGCCTCCCTGTCCATCACCATCTCCTGGAGTTCACTCAAACTCAGGTCCATCGAGTTGGTGATGCCATCCAGCCATCTCATCCTCTGTCGTCCCCTTCTCCTCCTGCCCCCAATCCCTCCCAGCATTAAAGTCTTTTCCAATGAGTCAACTCTTCGCATGAGGTGGCCAAAGTATTGGAGTTTCAGCTTTAGCATCATTCCTTCCAAAGAAATCCCAGGGCTGATCTCCCTCAGAATGGACTGGTTGGATCTTCTTGCAGTCCAAGGGACTCGCAAGAGTCTTCTCCAACACCACAGTTCAAAAGCATCAGTTCTTCTGCGCTCAGCCTTCTTCACAGTTCAACTCTCACATCCATACACAACTACTGAAAAAACCATAGCCTTGACTAGATGGACCTTAGTTGGCAAAGTAATGTCTCTGCTTTTGAATATGCTGTCTAGGTTGGTCATAACTTTTCTTCCAAGGAGTAAGCGTCTTTTAATTTCATGGCTGCAGTCACCATCTGCAGTGATTTTGGAGCCCAAAAAAGCCCTAGCTGGTGGCAATTCAGCATGCCTGCGGGCTTCAGAGAGCCAGAGAAGTGGGCGTGAGCTACATCAGCTCAGCCTCACATGCCTCCCTAAGGTCTAGAGATAATAGAACTTCCCTAACCGCTACTGCTGAAATTCTACCCGCTCCCGCTTTCGGTTGTATTTGTCCATAGGCTTCTTGTTCCTCATTCTCTCTTCCCGGATAGTGTGGGCCTGCTCTGTTGGAATGAGCCTCCAAAATCCGTTTGGGGTTCAAAGCCAAGTAGCATGGAGGCCTGAGGCCCACTGTGGCAGTCCCACGCGGTGCTGGGCATGTGTCAAGGCGTGGGACCCAGCTTGGGGGCAGGGAAGGTCGGTCACAGGGACCCACGATGGAAACAATACTCTGCCCTTCCCCAGCCCAGACAGACCTGGTAGTGCCAGCTTTCCTCTGACTTCCTGCAGAACGACTGCACTTGGTTGTTATAATCTGCCCTACCAAAGATGCTGGGGTGGAGCCTTCACTCCGCTCTGTCCCTGGTCTGGCGCCATGCCCCCCAGTGGTGGAAGACCCTGGAGGACTTCTCCACCCCTGGAAGAGTCAGTTCCCAACCCCAGGGTTGCAAAATCTGACTCCTGCCTCCTTATCCCCAAGGCCTCAAGTCCCATCTACCTGATTGCCAGCCTGTTCTGTTTCACCCCTTTTGCAGGCTTTGGCTTGGTTCTCTGGTCCTCTGATTGTGTGCGTGTGTGTCCCCAGTCATGTCCGACTCTGTGCAACCCCACAGACTGTAGCCCGCCAGGCTCCTCTGTCCATGGGATTCTCCAGGCGAGGATACTGGAGTGAGTAGCCATTCCCTTCTCCAGAGGAATCCTCCCAACTCAGGGATCAAACTCACATCTCCTGTGTCTCCTGCATTGGCAGGTGGATTCTTTACCACTGTGCCACCCGAAAGCCCAAAATTTAACAGCCATTTTTAAACAGCTCCATATAATTGGCATGCTCTAAGGAGAAGGCAATGGCACCCCACTCCAGTACTCTTATCTGGAAAATACCATGGATGGAGGAGCCTGGTGGGCTGCAGTCCATGGGGTCGCTTGGAGTCGGACACGACTGAGCCACTTCACTTTCACTTTTCACTTTCATGCATTGGAAAAGGAAATGGCAACCCACTCCAGTGTTCTTGCCTGGAGGATCCCAGGGACGGGGGAGCCTGGTGGGCTGCCGTCTATGGGGTAGCACAGAGTCGGACATGACTGAAGCAACTTAGCAGCAGTAGCAGTAGCAGAAGGACCTAACATATCAAGTTCAGAAGGGAGCCTCATGAACGGGGCTGCATCGGGAGTAGGGAGATTCTAGGGTCACAATTAGGGTCTCTACCTGTTCTTCCCTATTTCCCTGTTCCCTGTGTGTGCTCAGTCATGTCTGACTCTTTTGCGACCATACGGACTGTAGCCTTCCAGGCTCCTCTGTCCATGGGATTCTCCAGGCAAGAATACTGGAGTGGGTTGCCATTTCATCCTCCAGGGGATCTTCCCCACCCAGGGACTGAACCTGCATCTCCTGTATCTCCCTGCACTGGCAGGCGAATTCTTTATCACTGAGTGACCCAGGAAGCCTCCAAATAAATCCTTACTCAAACCCAAGGCCTTCCCAGTCCTAGCTACACCCACTGACGCTGTCAGGGCATGACCCGGAACCTCAGTATACTCAGGACTTCACACGGTCACCCTCCGATTTCAGAAGTCACATTTCCCGTGAGTGGCCTTCAAAGTGCATCTTCTGGATTTCCACGGGCTCTGGGAAGCTGCCCACCCAGACCATAGCAGGGATGTATCTACAGAACAGGTTCAAACAGCACCATTAACAGCTGACTAACCACTGTTCAGTTCAGTTCAGTTCAGTCGCTCAGTCCTGTCCAACTCTTTGCAACCCCATGAATTGCAGCACGCCAGGCCTCCCTGTCCATCACCAACTCCCGGAGTTCACTCAAACTCATGTTCACTGAGTCAGTGATGCCATCCAACCATCTCATCCTCTGTTGTCCCCTTCTCCTCCTGCCTTCAAACTTTCCCAGTATCAGGGTCTTTTCCAATGAGTCAGGTATTTGCCTCAGGAGGCCAAAGTACTGGAGTTTCAACTTTAACATCAGTCCTTCCAATAAACACCCAGGACTGATCTCCTTTAGGATGGATGGATTGGATCTCCTTGCAGTCCAAGGGACTCTTAAGAATCTTCTCCAACACCACAGTTCAAAAGCATCAATTCTTCAGTGCTCAGCTTTCTTTATAGTCCAAATTTCACATCCACGCATGACTACTGGAAAAACCATAGCCTTGACTAGACGGAGCTTAGTTGGCAAAGTAATGTCTCTGCTTTTGAATATGTTATCTAGGTTGGTCATAACTTTCCTTCTAAGGAGTAAGAGACTTTTAATTTCATGGCTGCAATCAACATCTGCAGTGATTTTGGAGCCCAGAAAAATAAAGTCTGACACTGTTTCCACTGTTTCCCCATCTATTTCCCATGAAGTGATGGGACCAGATGCCATGATCTTCGTTTTCTGAATGTTGAGCTTTAAGCCAACTTTTTCACTCTCCTCTTTCACTTGCATCAAGAGGCTTTTTAGTTCCTCTTCGCATTCTGCCATAAGGGTGGTGTCATCTGCATATCTGAGGTTATTGATATTTCTCCCGACAATCTTGATTCCAGCTTGTGCTTCTTCCAGCCCAGCATTTCTCATGATGTACTCTGCATATAACTTAAATAAGCAGGGTGACAATATACAGCCTTGACGTACTCCTTTTCCTATTTGGAACCAGTCTGTTGTTCCATGTCCAGTTCTAACTGTTGCTTCTGGACCTGCATACAGATTTCTCAAGAGGCAGGTATGGTGGTCTGGTATTCCCATCTCTTTCAGAATTCTCCACAGCTTATTGTGATCCACACAGTGAAAAGCTTTGGCATAGTCAATAAAGCAGATATAGATGTTTTTCTGGAACTCTCTTGCTTTTTCGATGATCCAGCAATTTGATCTCTGGTTCCTCTGCCTTTTCTAAAACCAGCTAGAACATCTGGAAGTTCACAGTTCAATTATTGCTTAAGCCTGGCTTGGAGAATTTTGAGCATTACTCAAATGAGCCTTAGAAAGCATCACTACGAACAAAGCTAGTGGAGGTGATGGAATTCCAATTCAAATCCTAAAAGGTGAGGCTGTGAAAGTGCTGCACTCAATACGCCAGCAAATTTGGAAAACTCAACAGTGGCCACAGGACTGGAAAAGGTCAGTTTTCATTCCAATCCCAAACAAAGTCAATGCCAAAGAATGCTCAAACTACCGCACAATTGCACTCATCTCACACGCTAGTAAAGTAATGCTTAAAATTCTCCAAGCCAGGCTTAAGCAATAATTGAACTGTGAACTTCCAGATGTTCTAGCTGGTTTTAGAAAAGGCAGAGGAACCAGAGCTCAAATTGCCAACATCTGCTGGATCATCGAAAAAGCAAGAGAGTTCCAGAAAAACATCTATTTCTGCCTTATTGACTATGCCAAAGCCTTTGACTCTGTGGATCACAAGAAACTGTGGAAAATTCTTCAAGAGATGGGAATACCAGACCACCTGACCTGCCTCTTGAGAAATCTGTATGCAGGTCCAGAAGCAACAGTTAGAACTGGACATGGAACAACAGACTGGTTCCAAATAGGAAAAGGAGTACGTCAAGGCTGTATATTGTCACCCTGCTTATTTAAGTTATATGCAGAGTACATCATGAGAAATGCTGGGCTGGAAGAAGCACAAGCTGGAATCAAGATTGTGGGCAGAAACATCAATAACCTCAGATAAGAAGTTGACACCACCCTTATGGCAGAAAGTGAAGAGGAACTAAAAAGCCTCTTGATGCAAGTGAAAGAGGAGAGTGAAAAAGTTGGCTTAAAGCTTAACATTCAGAAAACGAAGATCATGGCATCTGGTTCCATCACTTCATGGGAAATAGATGGGGAAACAGTGGAAACAGTGTCAGACTTTATTATTTTGGGCTTCAAAATCACTGTGGATGGTGATTGCAGCCACGAAATTAAAAGACGCTTACTCCTTAGAAGGAAAGTTATGACCAACCTAGATAACATAGTCAAAAGCAGAGACATTACATTGCCAACAAAGGTCTGTCTAGTCAAGGCTATGGTTTTTCCAGTGGTCATGTATGGATGTGAGAGTTGGACTGTGAAGAAAACTGAGCGCCAAAGAACTGATGCTTTTGAACTGTGGTGTTGGAGAAGACTCTTGAGAGTCCCTTGAACTCCAAGGAGATCCAACCCGTCCATCCTAAAGGAGATCAGTCCTGAATGTTCATTGGCAGGACTGATGCTAAAGTACAAACTCCAGTACTTTGGCCACCTCATGTGAAGAGTTGACTCATTGGAAAAGACCCTGATGCTGGGAGGGATTGGGGGCAGGAGGAGAAGGGGACGACAGAGGATGAGATGGCTGGATGGCATCACTGACTCGATGGACATGAGTTTGGGTAAACTCCAGGAGATGGTGATGGACAGGGAGGCCTGGTGTTCTGCGATTCTGGGGTCACAAAGAGTCAGACACGATTGAGTGACTGAACTGAGCTGAACTTACTAGCTGTGTGAGATGAGTGCAATTGTGCAGTAGTTTGAGCATTCTTTGGCATTACCTTTCTTTGGGATTGGAATGAAAACTGACCTTTTCCAGTCCTGTGGCTACTGCTGAGTTTTCCAAATTTTTTGGCATATTGAGTACAGTACTTTCACAGCATCATCTTTTAGGATTTGAAATAGCTCAGTTGGAATTGCATCACCTCCACTAGCTTTGTTCATAGTGATGCTTCCCACTTGACTTCACATTCCAGGATGTCCGGCTCTAGGTCAGTGATCACACCATTGTGATTATCTGGGTCATGAAGATCTTTTTTGTACAGTTCTTCTTGTATTCTTGTCACCTCTTCTTAATATCTTCTGCTTCTGTTAGGTCCATACCATTTCTGTCCTTTATTGTGCCCATCCTTGCATGAAATGTTCCGTTGGTATCTCTAATTTTCTTGAATAGATCTCTGGCCTTTCCCATTCTATTGTTTTCCTCTATTTCTTTGCACTGGTCACTGAGGAAGGCTTTCTTATTTCTTCTTGCTATTCTTTGGAACTCTGCATTTAAATGGGTTTCTCTTTCCTGTTCTCCTTTTCTCCTTATTAGCATATGTGTAATGCAGTTGAAGTCTTTCCCATCCAAGATAAAAGCTACTTATTTTGATGAACTCTGGCATGTTTGGCAGTGTTAATTAATTAATCTGGAATTGATTAATGCAACCGCCTGCAAAGATTCAACAGGCAGGGACAGTAGGCTGGGGCAGTGTGTCCAGAGTTGACTGCATGCACAAGGGCATGAGAAGGAAAGTGAGAGGGGAAGCAGCAGTCATGGGCTAGGCCCTGGGGTACATCTCCCTCCCTCTTCAACTGGCAAACCCTTGGAGTCATAGCACCCTAGAATCTCCCTCCTGGTTGTTTGCATCAGTGTCGACGACTGCTGTCTTGTTTCAGGCCCTTTCCATTCCTCGTCGTAAACATTGCAGTTGACTCATCACTACCAGGCTCTTTGCTCTCCTCCAGTCCTCTACAGAACACCAAGGCTCACAAGTTGGATGTGTCTCTCCTGACAGGAAAACCTCACCGTGTCCTGATCACCCAAGGGAAGACCAGGCCTGGTCACGTGCTCACAGATCCTCCACCCGTCCAGGCTCAGCCCTCATCCTCATGGGTGCCAGATGGGCCCACACTTGTCCAATGTGCACTCCATGAGGGCGGGAGATTTGCTTTGCCTATTGATCCATCCTAAAGGCTGGAACCGGAGAAGGCACTGGCAACCCACTCCAGTACTCTTGCCTGGAAAATCCCATGGACAGAGGAGCCTGGTAGGTTGCAGTCCATGGGGTCACGAAGAGTCGGACATGACTGAGCAACTTCACTTTCAGTTTTCACTTTCATGCACTGGAGAAGGAAATGGCAACCCACTCCAGTGTTCTAGCCTGGAGAATTCCCGGGACAGTGGAGCCTGGTGGGCTGCCGTCTAGGGGGTCGCACAGAGTCGGACACAACTGAAGCAACCTAGCAGCAGCAGCAGCAAGGGCTGGAACAGTGCTCAGCATGTAGTAGTGGCAGAAGAATGAATGAATTAAGACAAGTGACCACTTGGTTTGGGCACAGGGAGGCTATCAGTGACCTTGGCAAGGGGTGGAGACTCAGAAAGACTGGAGTGAAGTAAGGAGAACCCGAGGGGCATGTGAACAGAAATAGGGACACAGACACTTTACACACTGATTTTATGTTGATGACTTCCTGTGCGCCACTGACTAGTTGAGCTCCTTCGGGGCAGGGTCTGAGCCTTGCACATCTCTGCACCCCACCAGCAGCGAAAGCACACTTCCTCACTGGCACTTGCTCAGTAAGTACTCATCAAACACCTTCCTAAAGCTGTAGATAACAAACATCACTTTTTCTCACAACTCACCAGCCATAACTGCTCATTGGTCCTCTCCAATAGCAGAGGGCAGGACATGTAATTACTGTGAGCACCCTAGGTTGAAGGGGAAGGACACTCAGAGAAAAGCGTTCTAGAGCCCGTGCTCTGCAACAAAAGAAGCCAGTGCAATGAGAAGCCAGCTCGCCAAAACCAGAGAAAGTCCACACACAGCAGTGGAGAGCCAGAGCAGCCAAAGAAATAAACTTTAATAAAAAATAAAAGAAAAAAAAGGGAGGAAGGAAGGGACAGGGCATCTATTTTAGGAGGAGTAATTTTACAGGTATCAAGGAACCAGACAGTGCACCAAATCAACTGGGTCACACATTGGGGTGCTCGCTAATTGGAGAAAGGCCTTCCCAGGTGGCGCCAGTGGTAAAGAACACACTTGCCAATGCAGGAGACATAAGAGACACATGTTCGAGCCCTGGGTCCAGAAGATCCCCTGGAGGAGAAAATGGCAACCCACTCCAGTATTCTTGCCTGGAAAATCCCACACACAGAGGAGCCTGATGGGCTACAGTCCATGTGATCACAAAAGGAGCACGCACGCGCTAATGGAGAAAGCAGATTAAATCATCTGGCCACGTTTTTATGAGAGTGCTTCATAAGAAAACTACAACTTTTATAATGTTTTATTGAGTCTAGGTCTATAGTTGCTACTTTAATATTAATTGGGGGGAACTATTAAAGGTGTTTAAATGTGTCAAATGGATGGCATAAGACATGCCCAATAGCAAAAGGAATCTTGGAAATGATTAAGTACAGTAAGTAGTTTTAAAATCGAAATTCAATGCATGTTCATATTCCTTGTTTCAATAGAGTGACTCACGTTCTGGACAAGGGTCAACAAGGCTGACTCTTACTAGAAGAAAAGGGATGAAGCTCTAGAGTCTCCAAGATTTTTTTAAAGGGACAAAAAGAGACAACAAAAAATAGTGACATCTCTGATCTTTTACAAGTGGCTTCAAGATCAAATCAATTTAGTCGGCAGTTTTATTTTATTTTATTTTAATTTTCTGGCTGCAGTGAATGGCATTCATGATCCTAGTTTCCTGATCAAGGATCGAACCTATACTCCCTGCAACGGAAGTGTGATTCTTAACCACTGACTGCCAGGGAAGTGCCTAGTCAGCATTTTCAGCCCTCGGTTTACTATGTACTTGGAAACACATGAAGCTTGAGCTCCAAATGGGACAAAAGTGCTCATTCATGGGCGTGTCCAGGTGAGAGACACCACCATCCCACCTGTGGATACCCATAATGCACTGCTGACTGGAAACTGCCACCTGACCAATGCCTTTCAGTGAGTTCTTTTCCCCTCTACAATTTTCTGTCTTGGTCTAAAAGTCCAGAAGGACCATCAGCTCTCGTGTCTGCCCTGGCCCCATCTTCCTTTACCAAAGACATCAGCTTTTAAAAGGATTGCATTGGTGTTGTTCAGTCGCTCAGTCCTGTCCTACTCTGTGACCTCATGGACTGCAGCACACCAGGCTTCCCTGTCCTTCACTATCTCCCGGAGTTTGCCCAAACTCATGTTCATTGAGTCGGTGATGCCATTCAACCATTTCATCCTCTGCCACCCTCTTCTCCCCCCATCTTCGATCTTTCCCAGCATCAGGGTCTTCTCTAATGAATCGACTCTTAGCATGAGGTGGCCAAAGGATTGTAGCTTCAGCTTCAGCATCAGTCCTTCCAATGAATACTCAGGGTTGATTTCCTTTAAGATCGATTGGTTTTGAAGAGCCTAAGCTATTCCATCTTGTAAAAGAACTCCATTTTGTAAAGGTTCCGGGCAAACAGACTTAGACTTTGGATATTGCCTAAACTTGCTCCACTGTGCACGAGCCAATCAGCCCTTAGGTTAAACCTCCTGACTTTAAGTTCAAGACTTTGTGATTAATGATTTACCTTTGTGATTTACCTTGGAAGTAATGAGTTACATTTGTGATTTACCTTGGAAGTAATGATTTACCGTGGAAATGGGAACCAATCAGAACCCAATACCTAGCCCTTCCACAGAAGGTGACCAATTTAGACATCTTCCAACCCGGAAACTCCTGTTTTTCGAATTTTTCACACAAGAATATCCTGTATAAGCAATGTAACCCAGAGTTCGGGGCTCCTCTCCTTAGCCACTGTGTTGGTAACGGTGGGAGCCCCAGCTCGAGCTTGGTAATAAAAACTCTCTTGCTTTTGCATCGGATATCGGCTCCCTGGTGGTCATTGGGAGATTTCGCGACTTGGACATAACAGTTTGATCTCCTTGCTATCCAAGGGACTCTCAAGAGTCTCCTCCAGGACCACAGTTCGAAAGCATCAATTCTTTGGTGCTCAGCCTTTTTTGTGGTCCAACTCTCACATCCGTACATGACTGCTGGAAAAACCACAGAGTTTTGACTATATGGACCTTTGTCGGCAGAGTGATGCCTCTGCCTTTTAATATGATGTCTAGGTTTGTTAGAGCTTTTCTTCCAAGGAGCAAGTGCCTTTTAATTTCATGGGCTATATTGCCCCCATCTTTCATGAGAGCAGCTTATAGAATGGCACACATGGCACACATATAGATGATAAATCTCATCTAAATCCATGCTTATTACATAGTTCATAATCAATACTGAGAACTACAACTGCTATTACACACACACACACACACACACACACACACACACAGGAGTCCTCTCCCAATCTTGCTGAAGACAAAAGGGCTGCTAGGAACAGCTGTTGAGGTGTTGATGTGATCTGGTTCCTCGGGAGCAACTTCGGCTGAACTGGGGGACCTTGAGGTGTCTGTGTCTTTAAGGACCAGGGTGGTGAGAAGAGGGGGCAGGAAATCAGGTCCTGCCTAGAAGGGGAAGAGCACAGAGGACTGATGCTTCTGCTGGGGGAGGTTCTTCAGTTTGGTCCCCAACCTCTTCTTACCATGATGTGTAAAGACCGGCCTTCTCAGCAGTAAGAATGTAGTGGAACTGACACTCAGCCTAAGAGAGAGAGAGAGCTGGGGCCCACCCAGTTCTGAGGCTCACTGAGCATTTGACATGACTTACACTGTGCAGGTAATTGTTCTAATGAATTCACACAGAAGCTAACATTTCACTTCTCTTTCCCTTCCTTTTTTTCTATATCATCATATGCTTTTCAAAGACCTTTCCCTACCTCTAATATGCAAACAACAACACTAGCCTCATGTGTAGTAGGTTTAATAGTAGCCTCAAGATGTGTGTGTGTGTACACATGTGTGTGTACACAGTGTGTACACTTGGTGATGTCCAACTATTTTGCGACCCTATAGACTATAGCCCACCAGGCTCCTCTGTCCATGGAATTTTCCAGGCAAGAATGTTGAAGTGTGTTGCTATTTCCTACTCCAAGAGATCTTCCTGATCCAGGGATCAAACCTGCATCTCTTGCATCTCCTACATTGGCAGGTGGACTCTTGACCACTGTCAGTTCAGTTCAGTCACTCAGTCCTGTCTGACTCTTTTCGACACCATGGACTGCAGCACTCCAGGCCTCCCTGTCCATCACAACTCCTGGAGTTTACTCAAACTCATGTCCATTGAGTCGCTGATGCCATCCAACCATCTCATCTTCTATCGTCCCCTTCTCCTGCCCTCAATCTTGTCCAGCATCAGGGTCTTTTCCATAGAGTCAGCTCTTTGCATCAGGTGGCCAAAGTATTGGAGTTTCAGCTTCAACATCAGTCCTTCCAATGAACATTCAGGACTGATCTCTTTTAGAATGGACTGGTTGGATCTCCTTGCAGTCCAAGAGACTTCTCCGACCACAGTTCAAAAGCATCAATTCTTCAGCTCTCAGCTTTCTTTATATTCCAACTCTCACAACCATACATGACTACTGGAAAAACCAAAGCCTTGATTAGACAG
This sequence comes from Capricornis sumatraensis, assembly GCF_032405125.1. Classification (NCBI taxonomy): domain Eukaryota; kingdom Metazoa; phylum Chordata; class Mammalia; order Artiodactyla; family Bovidae; genus Capricornis; species Capricornis sumatraensis. The sequence continues at coordinate 248,207,956 of NC_091069.1, read as the reverse complement.
ATCTTTGTTGGCAAAGTAATGTCTCTGCTTTTTAACATGCTGTCTAGGTTGGTCATAACTTTTGTTCCAAGGAGTAAGCTTTTTATTTCATGGCTGCAATCACGCTCTACAATGATTTTGGAGTCCCCAATCTGAATGCAGAGTTCCAAAGAATAGCAAGAAGAGATAAGAAAGCCTTCTTCAGCGATCAATGTAAAGAAATAGAGGAAAAGAACAGAATGGGAAAGACTAGAGATCTCTTCAAGAAAATTAGATACCAAGGGAACATTTCATGCAAAGATGGGCTCGATAACGGACAGAAATGGTATGAACCTAACAGAAGCAGAAGATATTAAGAAGCGGTGGCAAGAATACACGGAAGAACTGTACAAAAAAGATCTTCATGACCCAGATAATCAGGATGATGTGACCACTAATCTAGAGCCAGACATCCTGGAATGTGAAGTCAAGTGGGCCTTAGAAAGCATCACTACGAACAAAGCTATTAGAGGTGATGGAATTCCAGTTGAGCTGTTTCAAATCCTGAAAGATGATGCTGTGAAAGTGCTGCACTCAATATGCCAGCAAATTTGGAAAACTCAGCAGTAGCCACAGCACTGGGAAAGGTCAGTTTTCATTCCAATTCCAAAGAAAGGCAATGCCAAAGAATGCTCAAACTACCGCACAATTGCAGTCATCTCACATGCTACTAAAGTAATGCTCAAAATTCTCCAAGCCAGGCTTCAGTAATACGTGAACCATGAACTTCCTGATGTTCAAGCTGGTTTTAGAAAAGGCAGAGGAACCAGAGATCAAATTGCCAACATCTGCTGGATCATCGAAAAAGCAAGAGAGTTCCAGAAAAACATCTATTTCTGCTTTATTGACTATGCCAAAGCTTTTCACTGTGTGGATCACAATAAGCTGTGGAAAATTCTGAAAGAGATGAGAATACCAGACCACCATACCTGCCTCTTGAGAAATCTGCATGCAGGACCAGAAACAACAGTTGGAACTGGACATGGAACAACAGACTGGTTCCAAATAGGAAAAGGAGTACGTCAAGGCTGTATATTGTCACCCTGCTTATTTAATTTATATGCATAGTACATCATGAGAAACTTTGGACTGGAAGAAACACAAGCTGGAATCAAGATTGTCGGGAGAAATATCAATAACCTCAGATATGCAGATGATACCACCCTTATGGCAGAAAGTGAAGAGGAACTAAAAAGCCTCTTGATGAAAGTGAAAGAGGAGAGTGAAAAAGTTGTCTTAAAGCTCAACATTCAGAAAACGAAGATCATGGCATCTGGTCCCATCACTTCATGGGAAATAGATGGGGAAACAGTGGAAACAGTGTCAGACTTTATTTTTCTGGGCTCCAAAATCACTGCAGATGGTGATTGCAGCCATGAAATTAAAAGTCTCTTACTCCTTGGAAGAAAAGTTATGACCAAAACCAGAGACATTACTTTGCCAACTAAGGTCCATCTAGTCAAGGCTATGGTTTTTCCTGTGGTCATGTATGGATGTGAGAGTTGGACTGTGAAGAAGGCTGAGCACTGAAGAATTGATGCTTTTGAACTGCGGTGTCAGAGAAGACTCTTGAGAGTCCCTTAGACTGCAAGGAGATCCAACCAGTCCATTCTGAAGGAGATCAACCCTGGGATTTCTTTGGAAGGAATGATGCTAAAGCTGAAGCTCCAGTACTTTGGCCACCTCATGCGAAGAGTTGACTCATTGGAAATGACTCTGATGCTGGGAGGGATTGGGGACAGGAGGAGAAGGGGACGACTGAGGATGAGATGGCTGGATGGCATCACGGACTTGTTGGATGTGAGTCTGAGTGAACTCCGGGAGATGGTGATGGACAGGGAGGCCTGGCGTGCTGCGATTCATGGGGTGGCAAAGAGTCAGACACGACTGAGCGACTAAACTGAACTGAACTGAAAAATAAAGTCTGACACTGTTTCCACTGTTTCTCCATCTATTTGCCATGAAGTGATGGGACCAGATGCCATGATCTTCGTTTTCTGAATGTTGAGCATCAAGCCAACTTTTTCACTCTCCTCTTTCACTTTCATCAAGAGGCTCTTTTGTTCCTCTTCACTTTCTGCCATAGGGGTGGTATCATCTGCATACCTGAGGTTATTGATATTTCTCCTGGCAATTTTGATTCCAGCTTGTGCTTCATCCAGCCCAGTGTTTCTCATAATGTAGTATGCATATAAATTAAATAAGCAGGGTGACAATATACAGCCTTGACGTACTCCTTTTCCTATTTGGAACCAGTCTGTTGTTCCATGTCCAGTTCCAACTGTTGTTTCTGGTCCTGCATACAGATTTCTCAAGAGGCAGGTCTGGTGTTCCCATCTCTTCCAGAATTCTCCACAGTTTATTGTGATCCACACAGTCAAAAGCTTTGGCATAGTCAATAAAGCAGAAATAGGTGTTTTTCTGGAACTCTCTTGCTTTTTCCATGATCCAGTGGATGTTGGCAATTTAATATCTGGTTCCTCTGCCTTTTCTAAAACCAGCTTGAACGTCTGGAATTTCACAGTTCACGTATTGTTGAAGCCTGGCTTGGAGAATTTTGAGCATTACTTTACTAGCATGTGAGATGACTGCAATTGTGCAGTAGTTGGAGCATTCTTTGGCATTGCTTTTCTTTGGGATTGGAATGAAAACTGACATTTTCCAGTGCTGTGGCCACTGCTGAGTTTTCCAAATTTGCTGGCATATTGAGTGCAGCACTTTCACAGCATCATCTTTCAGGATTTGAAATAGCTCAACTGGAATTCCATCACCTCCACTAGCTTTGTTCATAGTGATGCTTCTTAAAGCCCACTTGACTTCACATTCCAGGATGTCTGACTCTAGGTCAGTGATCACACCATGGTGATTATCTGGGTCATGAACATCTTTTTTGTACAGTTCTTCTGTGTATTTTTGCCACCTCTTTTTAATATCTTCTGCTTCTGTTAGGTCCATCCCTTTTCTGTCCATTATCGAGCCCATCTTTGCATGAAATGTTCCCTTGGTATCTCTAATTTTCTTGAAGAGATCTCTAGTCTTTCCCATTCTATTGTTTTCCTCTATTTCTTTGCACTGATCACCGAGGGAGGCTTTCTTATCTCTCCATGCTATTCTTTGGAACTCTGCATTCAGATGCTTATATCTTTCCTTTTCTCCTTGGCTTCTTGCCTCTCTTCTTTTCACAGCTATTTGTAAGGCCTCCCCCAGACAGCCATTTTGCTTTTTTGCATTTCTTTTTCTTGGGGATGATCTTGTTTTCTGTCTCCTGTACAGTGTTACCAATCTCCATTCATAGTTCATGAGGCACTCTATCAGATCTAGTCCCTTTAATCTATTTCTCACTTCCACTGTATAATCATAAGGGATTTGATTTAGGTCATACCTGAATGGTCTAGTGGTTTTCCCTACTTTCTTCAATTTAAGTCTGAATTTAGCAATAAGGAGTTCATGATCTGAGCCACAGTCAGCTCCAGGTCTTGTTTTTGTTGACTGTATAGAGCTTCTCCATCTTTGCAAAGAATATAATCAATTTGATCTCAGTTTTGACCATCTGGTGATGTCCTTGTGTAGAGTCTTCTTTTGTGTTGTTGGACGAGGGTGTTTGCTATGACCAGTGCATTCTCTTGGCAGAACTCTATTAGCCTTTGCCCTGATTCATTCTGTACTCCAAGGCCAAATTTGCCTGTTACTCCAGGTGTTTCTTGACTTCTTACTTTTGCATTCCAGTCCCCTTTAATGAAAAGGACATCTTCTTTGGGTTGTAATTCTAGAAGGTCTTGTAGGTCTTCAGCATTACTGGTTTGGGCATAGACTTGGATTACCATGATATTGAATGGTTTGCCTTGGAAATGAACAGAGATCATTCTGTCATTTCTGAGACTGCATCCAAGTACTGCATTTCAGACTCTTTTGTTGGTTATGATGACTACTCCATTTCTCCTAAGGAATTCTTGCCCACAGTAGTAGATATAATGGTCATCTGAGTTAAATTCACCCATTTTAGTCCATTTTAGTTCACTGATTCCTAAACTGTCAACATTCACTCTTGCCATCTTCTGTTTGATCACTTCCAATATGCCTTGATTCATGGACCTAGCATTCCAGGTTCCTATGCAATATTGCTCTTTACAGCATCAGACCTTGCTTCCATCACCAGTCATATTCATAACTGGGTGTTGTTTTTGCTCTGGCTCCATCTCTTCATTCTTTCTGGTTTATTTCTCACTGATCTCCAGTAGCATATTGGGCACCTAGCTGGGGGTTCATCCTTCAGTGTCCTATCTTTTTGCCTTTTCATACTGTTCATGGGGTTCTCAAGGCAGGAATACTGAAGTGGTTTGCCATTCCCTTCCCCAGTGGACCACATTTTTTCAGAACTCTCCACCATGACCCACCGGTCTTGGGTGGCCCTACATAGCATGGCTCATAGTTTCATTGAGTTAGACAAGGCTGTGGTCCATGTGATTAGATTGGTTAGTTTTCTGTGAGTGTGGTTTTCACTCTGCCTGCCCTCTGATGGAGAAGGATAAGAGGCTTATGAAAGCTTCCTGATGGGATAGACTGACTAGGGGGGAAACTGGGTCTTGTTCTGATGGGCGGGGCCATGATCAGTAAATCTTTAATCCAATTTTCTGTTGATGGGTGGAGCTGTGTTCCCTCCCTGCTATTTGCTGCTAAGTCACTTCAGTCAGTGTCTGACTCTGTGCAACCCCATAGACGGCAGCCCACCAGGCTCCCCCGTCCCTGGGATTCTCCAGGCAAGAACACTGGAGTGGGTTGCCATTTCCTTCTCTAATCCATGAAAGTGAAAAGTGAAAGTGAAGTCGCTCAGTTATGTCCAACCCTCAGTGACCCCATGGACTGCAGCCTTCCAGGCTCCTCCGTTCATGGGATTTTCCAGGCAAGAGTACTGGAGTGGGGTGCCATTGCCTTCTGGGGTCAAACTATGGTGGAGTAATGAAGCAGTGGTAGGCACTGGAGTGGCTGTGAGGAGAAGCCCCAGCAAAACGGTAGGAGGGGCGAATTGACGTTTAGAATCAAACCCTGTTCCTGCCAGAGACACTCAGAGGGCTCAAACAAACCTTGTGGGCACCAGGACCTAGGGACCCCACTGAGACTGAGACAGAACTGTGTTTGAGCATCATCTCCTGTGGAGGTACAGGTTGGCAGTGGTCTGCCACAGGGACAGGGGCTCTGGGTATGGCATAAGTCCTCTTGGAGGAGGTCGCCATTAACCCCACTATAGAGCTACCAGAATTTACATAGGACTGAGAAATAGACTCTTAGAGAGCACAACAGAACCGTGTGCACCAGGACCCGGGAGAAAGAACAGCGACCCCACAGGAGACTTGCCTGTGGGTGTCCGGGAGTCTCCAGTGAAGGCATGGGTCAGTGGTGGCCTGCTGCAGGGTTGGGGGCATGGACTGTAGCAGTACATGCCTGGGATCTTTCGAGGGAGGTCACCATTATCTTCATTACCTCCACCATAGTTTTTGACCACTGCGCCACCTGGGAAATCCAATATCCGGTCCTAAATATTTATTCCACTGATATGAGGTCCCTAGAACAGTCAAGTTCATACAGTCAGAAAGTACATTGCACTAATAGATGCCAGGGGCCAGGGCTGGTTGTGGGGAAAGGGGGAAGGAGGCGGGTAGGGAGGGGGGGATGGGAGTTAGTGTTTAATGGGGACAGAGTGCAGTTTATGAAGGTGAAAAATTTGGGAGATGAATGATGGTGGGAGCTGCACAACAGTATCAGTGTACTGAGTGCTACTGAACTCTACAGTTATATGTGGTTAAAATAGTATGCTTTATATTATGTGACTTTTACCACAATAAAAAAAAAGTTTAAAAAATGATATCAGATCCTAATCTCTGGAACCTATGATGTGGCTGTATATGGAAAAGAGGTCTTTCGCATATATGATGTGATTAAGTTCAAGGTCTTGAGATGGAGAGACTGTTGCTATTGTTCAGTTGCTCAGTCATGTCTGACTCTTTGCAACCCCATTGACTGCACATGCCAGGCTTCCCTGTCCTCCACCATCTCGCAGAGCTTGCTCAAATTCATGTCCATTGAGTCCGTGATGCCATCTAACCGTCTCGTCCTCTGTCATCCCCTTCTCCTCCTGCTGAGATGATCATCCTCAATTACTCAGGTGATGTCTAAATGCCATCCCGAGGGTCCTGATAAGAGAGGCCAAAAGCCAAGGAATGCCAGCAGACAGCAGCTCATAGGCACCCCAGCATCCTCCCCACATCCTCGATGGGGAGAATGATCCTGCCAGCACCCTCATTTCAGCCCAGTGACACTCATTTCAGATTTCTGACCTCTGGAACCGTGAAAGAATACATCTCTGTTGTTTTAAGTCACTCAGACTGTGGTAATTTGTTTTTAAAAAAAAAAAAAAGCCACAGAAAATAAAACCACCACCCTCCACCCTAACGTTAGTGTTTAAAGGGACAACCCCTCAACCTACGGGTTGGGAAAATTTGCACGTTTAGATGCAAGTTCAAAATGAAATGGAAAATCACAGCGGGTTAAACCTTCCCACTTCCAGGACTTTCCTGGTGGTCCAGTGGTTAAGAGCTCATCTGCCAACGCAGCGGACGTGGGTTAACCCCTGGCCCAGGAAGATCCCGCGTGCCTCAGAGCAACTAAGCCCTTGCACCGAAACTGTTGAGTCCTCGCACCCTAGAGCTTGTGCTCCACAACAAAGGAAGCCACCCGAACGAGAAGCCCAAGCACCTGCTCACCTCAACTAGAGAAAGCCTGTGTGCAGCAACAAAGACCCAGCACAAAATAAATAAATAAAAACTAAAAAAAAAAAAACAACTTCCCATTTCAAAGTATGGAGAGGCTTATATTTTTAAACCTCAATTAATGAAAGAGGTGTTTAGTACAAGAAATGCAAACAAGTCAACTTATAAAATTACTGACTCAGACTCGGACATCACAGTGACAGTTTCTGAGGGAAAACTGGTCATCAAAGGCAGATGGCCCAGGATGCCAGCCACAGGCCGGTAGCTGGGGGCACACAGGTTAATGGGCGCAGTGTCTGCACCAAGAGCCCACAGGCTAGTGGAGTGGCTGGCCCATGAGCAGCCAGCAACGGATGGACAGGTGCCCCAGCAGAGCAAGTGCAGCACAGCAACAGGAGGCCTGAAGTGATGACTGGAGGAGAAACGGGGTCTGCCAACAGACTGAAAAAGAAAAGGGGATCTGGGAGGTGTCTGTCCCAGCTGCACATGCTGGAGGCTGCGTGCAGTAGGGACACCTCCACTCTACTTTGCAGGCCTTGTCAGCACTGAGGGTGCAGACATCAGATCTGCACTCATATTGGACTGAAAACGAACTGGACTGGGAAAGGACGGTGCAAACCCAGAGCAGGAACTTGGTTGAGTGGCTACAATGACTGGCCGGAGGCCCTGGAGGCAGGGAGCAACAGCAGGAGGGCAGCTGAGGACAGATCGGGTGTTCAGAGGTAGGCTGATAGGCCTGGGTGATGGCTGAATGCAGACACTGAGACAGGAGAGTAAAATTACCATCAGGTTTCTGGCCAGGATTACAGGGCAGCCCCACTGGGTAGGACAGGGTTAGGGGTGGAGCAACAGGTTTAAGGGAAGAGAGAAAGCACCTAGAAGCTAAACTATGAGCCGGCTGAGCGCAGAGCTGTAGGTTATCTGAATGGTGATAGCTAACAAGAAGTTGGCCAGATAAATGATGTTAACTGTGTCTAAATATTGATGCTTTTGAATTGTGTCCAAATAATTAATGCTTTTGAACTGTGGTGTTGGAGAATGAAATGGTTGGATGGCATCACCAACTCAATGGACATGAGTTTGAGCAAACTACGGGAGTTGGTGATGGATAGGAAAGCCTGGAGTGCTGCAGTCCATGTGGTCGCAAAGAGTCAGACACGACTGAGTGATTGAACTGAACTGAACTGTCTAAATAAATATATAATTATATGGAGCTAGAAATCCCACTGGGAGGCATCTGTGTATGGATAACATGCAATAAAAAGATGTTAGGGACTTTCCTGGTGGCCCAGTGCCTAAGACTGTGCTCCCAATGCAGCGGGGCTCGGTTCAATCCCAGGTCAGGGCACTAGATCTCACATGCTACAATTAAGAGTTCGAGTGCCACAGGTAAAGATTCTACATGCTGCAACTACGACCTGGTAGTTGCTGTTGTTCAGTTGATCCATTATGTCCAATTCTTCGTGACCCCATGGACTGCAGCACACCAGGCTTCCCTGTCCTTCACTATCTCCCAGAGTTTGCTCAGACTTATGTCCATTGAGTTGGTAAGGCTATCTAACCATCTCATCCTCTGCCACCCTTCTCCTTTTGCCTTCAGTCTTTCTCAGCATTATGGTCTCTTCCAATAATTCAGCTCTTCCCATCAGGTGGCCAAAGGGTGCAGCATCAGCACCCTGCTGGGCACTAGGCAGGCAGAGGGGGGACAGGAAGCCTACTTCGGGGGAGAGGTTACTGGCAGGCAAATCCAACAGCATGTGCCTGAGTGCAGAACAAGCTTCTCTAGCAACCATGGGAGCACGAGGCAAGAGCACCAAACCCAGAATGAGGCTGAGTGATGACAGGGGAGGAAGGGGGAATGTGAACCAGGAAGATAAAATTACCAAGGGGAGACTGAATGTGCACAGGGCTGGGGGAGGAACTTCTCAGGGAAAGAAACACACACACATAAGGACACTCAGAGGCAAGAGACAGAGCGTGACTTGTTCAGAGAAAGTGTGCGTCCATGTGGGTGCCAGGGACATGGGATTAATTAGAAGTGGGCTGTCACTAGGCTGGTCAGCCACACTATGAAATTTGAAAGTTATCCTTAAAGCAGTGGACAGCCATCAGTAACTTGAGCAAGGGGGCGGTGTGATACTTCTGGCTTTTAAAAAAGATCATGTGGACTGCAGAATGACTATGGGTTGAAAGAATACCTCTTGGCAGCTGGGGGACAGTTAGAAAGTTCCTGGACTGGCCGTGGTTACATTATCAGAGTAACAGTCAGGAGGTGGTTGGCGTGGACTTGGTGATGGGCCGAACACTGGCAATGAGGGAGAGCCTCTGGCTCAACCAGCTGGGCTCACGTCCCAGGGATGGACAGGACTGCATGGGGTGAATGGAACAAGAGGGCCAAGGTCAGAACATCAGGAGACCCAAAGTGTGAGCAGGGTCTGGGCAGAGGAGCTGACAGGGAAGGCCGAGGGCCAGAGGTCAGATTAACGGGTAGGAAATTCAGGGGGAGGAGGCACCACTGAAACAAGTAGGCAGAAAGTCCAGAGCAGGGGATTCCCTGGTCCTCCAGTAGTTAGGATGTCGCACTTCCACTGCTGAGGGGCCAGGTTCAATCCTTGGTTGGGGAGCTAAGATCCTGCAAGTCGTGTGGCACGGCCCAAAAAAGAAAAAGAAAATCCAGGGGAACAAGGAGGCATCGCCAAAACAAGTAGGTTTCAAGATGAAATTGGTAGAGCCACAAACCAACAGGGCCAGCTGAAGAGACTGAAAGATTCTGCTGGATTTAGCAGTCAGTGCCCCCGTTTTTATTGGGGTCTGTCTGAAAGTCACTCAGTTGTGTACGACTCTTCGCAACCCCATGGACTGCAGCCTGCCAGGCTCCTCTGTTCATGGAATTCTTCAGGCCAGAATGCTGGAGTGGGTTGCCATTTCCTCCTCCAGGAGATCTTTCCAACCCAGGGAGGGAACCCAGGTCTCCTGCATTGCAGGCAGATTCTTTATTGTCTGAGCCATCAGAGAAGCCCGATTTTTATTGGTCATTGTTATTTTCATTTATTGATGTTGTATTTTTGGCTGAGGTGGGTCTTTGTCCCTTTGCTGGGGCCTTCTCTAGCGGCAGCAAGTGGGGGGTACTCTTCATTGTGGTGCACACACTTCTCACTGCGATGGCATCTCTTGTAGCAGAGCACAAGCTTTAGGCACAGTGTTCCGTAGCTGCAGCACGCAGGCTCAGGAGTTGTGGTGCACTGGCTTAACTGCTCAGGGGCATGTGCAATCTTCCAGGACCAGGGATCAAACCCAGGTCCCCTGCACTGGCAGGCAGATTCTCACCCACAGCACCAGTCCTATCACTCAGACCCCTTTCCTTGAAATGTTCTTAAACAGGAGACACCAACATGGCTCCTGCTGAAGCAACTAGAAGGGATGCAGGCAGAGAACTGCTTCTGGCATCTGGTGTCGTACACTAAAAACCAGACAACTGAGCTTCTAGCTCTAGCTACACATGATGGTATAGGTTTTCTTACCTGTAAAGCACGCTCACCCAGCCTAACCACACAGAACCGTAAAACTCAAGGCCCTTTGAAAGACTTACAATCACTGTTCTTTTACGTTCAAAGCCATTTTTTGCTCAACCATGATTCAGCTCAAAATACAAAAAAAACTTTTATAAAGTTTTTAAATAGTTGCAGCAAAGACTTTGAGGTGCAAGATTCTTCCTTTGAGACTGAGTCTTCTTAAAACGAGAGGAATGAAAACAATTCACAATAGAGCTGTTCATGTGGGACACGTTTTTCATTTTAGCCAACCTAAGGCAAGATTATTTCTTACACATATTCTTCAAACATTTCATAAATTATTTTATCTTAGGTCATGTGCATAAATTCAACTTTAAAAAACATTTTATCTGAAAAATAAGACTTTTGAAAAGTGTTAAACAACATGGGTTTAAAATCCAGAAATTAAGACATCAGTCCTAAAAATTATCGCTTTAAAAGGCAGTCTCCTGAACTCCCTGAGGGTCCAGAGGTTAGGACTCTGACTTTCCACCACAGGGGGAATAGACTGGACCCCTGGTAGGGGAACTAAAATCCGGCATGTCCTACTCAAACAAAACGCAGTCTCCTCACCCTTCCAATCTGATCTGTTCTGGCTTTGGGGAACACATCTAGATGTATGTTTATCTTGCCCAACAGAACCTTTCTTTAGTGTTTACAGTTTGGCATTTCTGTCACACTAATTTTCCGGTTCTGAGTGAGCGAAGTGAGTTTTCTAATTGACGAGCAAGAGAGGGGGAAAAAAGTTAGCTGCCCAGTGATCTTTGAATCAATGACTATAAAAGTGAAGGCGTTTGGGAACGCGCAGCTGACAAGCGGATGCCGCGGGAGGCTGAAACACAGAGCAGCCACCCCCACCTGTTCAAGTGGAAGGAACCTGGGGGCCGGTCCACCTCAAGTCAGCCCTGAGTGGTACCCAAGACCGGACCGCCCAGGTCGGTTCTTCTCGGCAGGTCGCAGCCCGCGTGCCTCCACGGGCATCTGTGCCACCGGAGGCACCTGGACCTGGAGGTACCTGGACCTGGAGGTACCTGGGGTACCGCGCCGCCGCCGTCGGAGAAGCATCCTTCGAGGGGGCGAGCGGAGGCGCGGGCGCACCGCGCCGGGCCCGGGGCACCAGCCGGCAAGCCCACCGACGCGTGACCCCGCGGCGCCAAGCCCACAGGGGCTGCCTCTTGTGCGCCCTCGCGATGCGCGCCCCTCTAGCCTTCGCTGCCGCCTCCCCTCAGGGCCGCCCGTGGGGCACGCGCACCCCGCCTAGGGCCGGGAGAGGACGCGGGCGCGGGCGGCGCGGGCGGCGCGGGAGGAGGAAGAACCTCGAGCGGAAGGCGCGCGCGGGACGACGCGGCAGCGGCAGCAGCGGTGGCGGTGACCCGGCTGCCGTCAGGCCCGCCCTCGCCCAGCCCCCGGCGCTGCGCACCTCCCTCGCCCCACCCCACCGCGGCCCGGTGGCCAATCATAGCGCCGCGCACGTGACGAGCGCTGCCTGCGATGACCTCATCCCTGGTGTGGGATGACGTCAAATTCAAGATGGATGGAATCACAGCGGCAGCGGCGGCTGCGGCGCGCGCGAGCCGAGTGTGAGCGGAAAGGGGCCTGACGTCTGCCTCGGGGCTGAAAACCGGTGAGTAACTGTCACGCCCCTCGCCCCAGGGGAACTGCGGGGCCCGTGGGAGGCCATAGCCTCCCCGCAAAACGCGGCCTTTCCTGACGTAACTCTGAGGTGATCTCTCTCCTCCTTTTTCTCTCCGCCGGCGGGTTGCGGGTTCTGAGCGCTTCTGCGCGTGCGCCGGGCCCGGCTCTCACCGAGCATGCCCCAGGCTCCCACGTAGCCGATTGTGCCTTCACACTGCGCATGCTCTTTGCCCGCACTTGGCCTCGCCCTCGCCACTGCGCACGCTCCATCCCTCACTGGGCTTCCCCCGCCGGGCCGGGCTCCCCTCCGTCGGGCGGTTGGGGTACCTTCCGGCCGAGGGCGCGTGCTCCATGCCGGGCAGGCGTGGAAGCCGGCCTGTGTTCGCCAGGGTGCGCGAGCGTACGCGGAAGCTGGGATGCGGGAGAACCCGCACCTGCCGCGGCCCGCACCCCCGCCCCACCACCCCCTCGAGCCCCGCCTGGCGGCCAGCGGCATATTCAACCATTGACCCAAGTAGACTGCTCTCCCCGCCGCTTCCCCCGACCGACCCCTCCGGGAGGACCTGGTTCCCCGACTTTCCACCGCTGGTCGCGAGCGTCCCTGCTGGAATGTGGATCCCCCCCGCCCCCAATTGAGAAAACTCTGGTCCGCAACCTGCGGGGTTGGGGTGGGGAAGGGGGAGTTGAGTCCCGACTGTCGCGCTGGAGACCCCGCCCCAGAGACCTCCTCTGCCGGAGTCCCCGACATATTTTCTCTCATCGCCCAGACCCCTCACTTGCAGCAAGTTCACTGACCCACTACAGAAGAGCATTCCCTTGACCGCAGGAACGCTCCGCGGTCCTGGCCCTTCACCCCGGTTGGTGCGCACTCAGTCCGCAGCAGTTTTGCTGCTGGAAGAAGCCCCTCGAGCAGCACGTTAGCGGGCGGGGTGATTTTAGAGACAGGTTCCCCGGCGGGATGGCCTGGCAGTGGGAGGTGGGGGAAGCGTTAACCAGACGCTGCATGGTCTAGCAGCCTAGGGGTCTTGGTGCCGAAGGTCAGGAGCGGCTCACGACTAGCATCTGAGGGCACCAGCATGTTCAGCAGAACCCATGAGTGTTCATAACGCTGACCCTGAGTCATCCAGACGGAGCCTGCGTTGTGTACTGGTTCCTTGTTTGGAAGAAAGTGGGTTAATCCATTTTAGATTTCTCCTTGACGGTTATTTTCGAGACCTTTTACCCTCCGATGCTTGGAGTTAAATCCTTCATCTACTTTAATGAGTAATAGCCATTACATTGATAATCACTAAATAAAAGTAGAAATTTGGGGCCCTGGTTTACTTAAAAATAACTTGAGGTTTCATTCATTCTTCCTGTTAACACTATCCGGCGTTTAATGTGCTTCATTCTGTGGAAATAGAAGTTGGAAAAGCTATGACCCCCACCTTAGAGGAACTTAAGCTAGTTTACGGCAGGGCATACTAGGTGTTTAACAGAAGAGGGGCCAAGTTATTGAGAGAGTGTCTGGGTTAGCAGGAGATGACTGAGGGACCATTTCAGTTGGCCCCAATGTCAGTGGGGTTGAGGAGAGCAGACTCTAGAGCTGTTTATGAGCAGGGCTTGACAGGCTGGGTCACTGGCCTGTCAGAAAGGAAAGAGAAGAGGTTTCTAGTTTGAGAGACTTGCTGGTTGGCAGCATACCAAACTTAATGGAATATGTGAAGACCAGCAGATGTGGAGGTCAGAGTCAGGGTACTGGACAAGGGGCATATCCTGTAATGGAAGAGTCCTGAGAAGTCTAAGCAGGAGTACAGAGTTGGGAGTCATTGGCCAGTGGGATTTAAGGCCACAACCACTCATACCAAAAGCAAAGATAGCTGCCACCTGCAACTCTCCCAGCCCAGCCCAGATCTCGAGCCTTCCTGATGGTTTGGCCCTTTGTCCAGGAGGCACCTGATGGACCTGCATGAAGCATTAGGAATACACAGCTAAAAACAAGTGTTCTTCCTTTCATGGACTCTCATGAGAGGGTTAGGGTTAGATGTGGAGGCAGGTAACTTAAAATAGCTATGTTACTGAAGAAATGAGGTGCTGTGGTGGCTTAGGTGGCTGAGCTCCTCCTGGCCAGGAGCCGTCTGTGGAGCTTTGCAGAGGCAATGACATTTGGGTCTGTAGAAGTTCTACCAGTGAAGGAAAGGTAAGAAAGACGGTGGGTAGGGTAAATGCTCATCTGCATGCTGTCCAGGAGGGGTGGGGAGGTGAACTGTGATCAGAATATGAAGACTCTGGTGTGCCAGTCTGGAGAGTTTGGTTGGGTTTTATCTAGGGAGCAATAGGAAAATCGATACAGTATTCTAAAGGGCACTGATGGGACTAGCTCTGCTTTAGGAAAACAAATAAAAGGCACAGTTTCCACTCCTGCATCTAATTGGAGTGTCAGAGTCCAGAAAAATCAACAAATATTTATTGCTGTGTAAGATATCGTGTTGGGCATTGTGAAGAGTGTCAAAAGACATTAAATAGAGTCTTAGCCCTTAAATAGCTTCCAGTTCTGCTGGGGAACAGACAGCTAACAGTACGCGGCACTGAAGAAACACTGTGGGATAATAGTGGAGTTGAAAGGTGTTTGCTCAATGCAGACAGCAGTGGTCCAGGAAGGTGTGTAATAGAGTAGTGATCTAGGGTGGCCATAACAGAGCACCACAGATCAGGGGCCTTGAACCCCATTCTGGAGCCATTCAAGACGAAGGCTTTGGCAGGGTCGATTTCTCCTGAGGCCTCTCTGCTCAGCTTGTGGATGGTCGTCTTCTCTGTATTTACAAAGTCTCTGTGTCTGTGTCCTTATCCCCACCTCTTACAGAAACACCACCCCATTTGGGGGGACCTTAGGGCCCACCCTTAAGGATTTGTTGTAACTTCTGATCTCTTAAGGGACCCTGTCCCCATATCCACTTACATTCTGAGGTGCTGGGGTTAGACCTTGTGGGACAGTCCAGCCCGTGACTGAAGGCTTAATGGAAGAAATGGGCCTTGAGCTGAGCTTGGAAGAGTGAGTGAGCTTCAGCTGAGCAGTGTCAGGGGAGGGGTCAGAGGAGGGCTGGGACACTGTAAATTGGATAATAGAAGAGGTGAGACCTGCAGGTCATGTCTTAGAGACAAAGTATCTGAAGCAGGAAGTTATCACAAGGCAATAACTAAAGCAAAGAGAATTTTAAAAGTAGTTTGAAACCAGATTGATAGAATCCTGAAGTCCATGTTTTTAAAATTTTGCGTTTTAACCTATGGAGAGCCATTGTTTTCATCGTTTTACTTTTTACCGAGGTCTTAGGGGTCAGGTAAACCACAACATCAAGGCATTTACCGACCATCTTCTGCGAACCCTGGTTACTCCCCCAAGTCCTAGCACCCTGTTTATTTCCTTGTAGCTCTTAACAAAGTCAGAGTTACCTTGTTTCCTTGTTCACTGTCTGATTTACCCCACAAGAAAATGGGGGCCTTATCTGTCTTATGCACCTCTGTATTCCTAATGTCTAATTACGCCTTGCACATAATAGGAGCTGAGTAAATAAGCTGAATTAATGATAGTAATACTTAATGTGCACATCCAGAGAATGATCAGAGCTGTGTTTTAAGAAGCCAGTCTGGCAGCAGTATTAATAAAAGGTGGATTTGGAGAGCATGATGGGAAGAACCTAATACCACTTGAAAATATGTTAGGGTCCTTTTGTAGCAAGAGCAGAAACTGACAGACCAGCTTAAATAGAAAAAGAAATTGACTTTAAAAGTGGAGGGTTGCTCTTGATAGTGAAGGAAAAAACGAAGAATGGGGCCAGGAAGGATGAAACCAGGGTAACTGCAGGAGTCTGGATCGTGGGCGCCGCAGGCTGCATTTTCAGGCTGTGACTGAGATGCACCGGCTCCACTCAGTTCTGCCTTTGTTCTGAGCCCACTTTCCAAAAGAGAGTTTCCTACCAGGCTTAGCCAGCCCTGAGCAAGGCCTGACAGACCACTCAGGACGGCGTGCTCCAGTGCAAGGAGGACTGGCTGCCCAGCGGCCAGCACCAAGCAGGAGGCTGCTTTAGTCGCCAAGGTGCCTCCTCCTGGTCGTGGCCAAGCGCACACCTTTAGACCAGATCAGACCCTCTCTAGGGGGACTGAGCATGTGGGAAATGGGACCCAAGGCAGTGACATCATTGCTCTCCAAGGGTCAGATCAGCCAGGCCCGCTTTGAAATCCGAGGAGCTGTCAATGGTGTCTGGATGTCTGCGTTATCTCCAAGTGAGCCATGATTAGACCTCACCTCAGAGCCACTTCCTGTCACCATCTCACAGTGAAATCAAGGAGAGTCAAGGCTGAACCCAGAGGTAAGGCTGTGGGGTGAACAGTGTGTGTGTTTATATTCCAGAGTCAAATGTAGGTGCTTTGTTTTTCTGTTTGCTTTGTAGGACTATATAAGCAATCTCCAACATCCCGAAGCATCGTGTGCCGGAGTTCAGTTTCACAGTAATGTTTTGGATGTAAAGAGATATTTCCCTACAGAACTGGTAGCAAGGGTTTTATGGGCTAGTCTAGGAGTAAATTTGATTTGCAGTGTACCTTTAGCTCTGATGCCAGTCTGGTGTTAGTCTCCAGAACTCGGAAGCTGGTTGGTGTAAGGTTATGTGGCCCCTCCTCATCTCCCGGCCCTTATCTACTCCTAGTTTCCTTTTATCTGAGTGTTAGCTCTGCTTTGCTTTCTTTTGTTTATAGCCCCAGAATGTTCTATAGTCCAAAAGTGCCTACCCTTCCTCCATCTCCTTAAAAATCTTAGCTTCCTGCAGTTGGTATAAAGAGGGAATTATTTGCATTGAATCAACTTATATTAAGATATGGATTCTCTGTCTTAGCACACGGTCCCTGAGGACTTTGAGGTGATGGTATGAAGTAGTTTTCTGGAATCCAGTTGTGAAGGGCATTGAAGCTTTTCTAGGGAATTGGAACTTCAGCCCAGGGGCTTCTGGGGTTTTGAAGCCCTGGCACTTGTTAGATGCATGTTTCTGGAAAATGTCTACAATACAGTGAAGAGTGGAGTCTGTGGTAACATAACCATCCAGTGAGCACGGAGTCCCCATCTTTACTCACATCCCCAGCATTCACTCATGGACCCTCCCACCCCTGGGCCAAGTCGACTGCTTGCTGAAATCATTCTTCTCATAGCACTTTTTGTATCCTTATGTGTCTTTCCTACTGTGGAAACTTTCAGGAAAGGAAGAGAAGGATGAAGTCAAGTGCCAGCTTGCAAACAGGAAACACTGTATGCACCGGAAACTCGCAGACATACTGCGTTTGTTGACCTTCATAAGGATCCCATAGGGTGGGCAGCTGCTAGTCTCATTGAACAAGTTAAGGAAACTTGTACTCAGGTCAAGTGATCTTTACAAGGTTAGATACCTAATAGGTGGCAAAGCCAGGATTTGAGACAAGTAGATGACTTTGAAAGTCTTTCCCATGGAGCTGTAGTGACTGCCATGGAGTGTTAACTGTAAAGATTCCCTCATTTTGAAATACCAGGAAACAACATGAAATAGAAACAATTCAGGCAGAGTTTGGTAAGATTTCTGTTCAAGGATCCAAGTGGTAAGCAAGCCAGCCCTGCGTTAGAATCTGGTTTTCCTGGGGGATTTCCCCCCAGCTTTTTCCATAGGGGAGGGACCTTTTCTTCCCTGTTTCACCCACTTTTCTTGTAACAGTGCCAAGGTTTCCACCGTGACTGCAGCAGTGGCTGGCGCTCCTGCACTGGGGACTCCAGAGATGAGCAGTGGAGGGAGGGGCTGAGTTACAGCGCATGTCTACATCAGAGTCATCAGACCCAGGATGCCCTGTGTGTCCACAGTTAAAACATACTGAGAGATTAGGGCTTGATAAGTCAGCAGAGTTACGAAGGAGGAAGTACCTCTGGCACCAAAACTAGCCTTATCTGAGGCCAAAGAGCTGAAAAGGCAGGTGGTTTTGAGAGTTCAGCCTGCATATCCACCAGCCACCAAGGGTGTGATTGTCACCCTCATCTTGATTATCTCATGACACTCAGTGGTCATGATCCCTGTTGTTGCCTGCATTCTTAGTGTAGCATTTTATATTTTTAATAAAATTCTAGGCTCAATGAGTATACCTACCATGCCATGAAAGCACTATTCCACAATGATCACTGTTTGCCTCTAGACCAGGAAGGGGCTCCATTGTTAAGCTTTGGTGATTGAATGGAAAGGTGACAGCAAGGGCTTCTGCAAGACGGTGAGGAGTCTGTGCTGCTGTGCCTGCGTGCCCCTCTCACCCCAGCACCCAGAACCCTTGGTCTGTTGCCTGAAGAGGATGGGAGGGGTCACTGTCCTCCAGTGACCCTGGAGGGGCCTTATTGATGCGCCCAGGGCCTCATGCCTCCACCCGCTCCGCAGCCTCATCACCTGCACTCCCCTACATGTGTCTTTTGCTCCCCCAGGCACTTGGTCTTGTCTCTGTATATTGGACACACTGCTCCTGTCCTTGATATGTCCTCCACCCATTCTTCCTGCCTCCTACGTTTTCTGACGTCAGCTTCTCCAGGAAACTTCTACTGTGGAATGCCCCCCCGACCTTCCTCTCACCTGGACCCAGTGCCTCACCTCTGCTCCCATGTGTACCTCTGCACCCTGCTGCCTGCGCTTACACACTGGAGTGTGTGAGGGATCGACTTGTCCTGTTCCCACGCAAGGCTGAGAGGCAGGCAGGACTATGCTTGCCAGACTGACAGCCTCCCCGTCTGGCCAGTTCTAGCACACACTAGACAGGCACCCAGCCATGAGGAGCGTGCAGCGTGATGACTAAGTGCAGGCTCTGGGGCCAGGCTCCCAGCCCACTGTCAGCTGAGTGGGTGACCTTCGGCACACTGCCCCCGACTCTTGGTGTCTGGGTTCCCTGCTTGGTGAGACAGGGATGATGGCAGTGCCTATTTCAGATGTTTATGTGAGAACTAAGAGAGGGAACTAGAGGTAGGGTGGTATGTGGGTGGAGATCTTGCATGGCCTCTGGAGCCAGGTCATCTGGTGAGAGTTCTGCTCTGCTCCTCACTGTCTGTGCAGACTGGAGCAAGATACCTAACCTCATGTGTCTTGGTTTTCTCAGCTGTAAAATGGTGATCAAATAGTACAACCTCCTCAGGTTGGTGTAAATAATAAGTTTAATAATGTAAACACAAAAGATGTTCACAGTAGTATGTTTCAGTTCAGTTCAGTCGCTCAGTCGTGTCTGACTCTTTGCGACCACATGAATCGCAGCACGCCAGGCCTCCCTGTCCATCACCAACTCCCAGAGTTCACTCAGACTCACATCCATCGAGTCAGTGATGCCATCCAGCCATCTCATCCTCTCTTGTCCCCTTCTCCTCCTGCCCCCAATCCCTCCCAGCATCAGAGTCTCTTCCAATGAGTCAACTCTTCGCATGAGGTGGCCAAAGTACTGAAGTTTCAGCTTCAGCATCATTCCTTCCAAAGAAATCCCAGGGCTGATCTTCAGAATGGACTGGTTGGATCTCCTTGCAGTCCAAGGGACTCTCAAGAGTCTTCTCCAACACCACAGTTCAAAAGCATCAATTCTTCGGCGCTCAGCCTCACATCCATACATGACTACTGGAAAAACCATAGCCTTGACTAGACGGACCTTTGTTGGCAAAGTAATGTCTCTGCTTTTCAATATGCTGTCTAGGTTGGCCGTAACTTTTCTTCCAAGGAGTAAGCGTCTTTTAATGTCATGGCTGCAGTCACCATCTGCAGTGATACTTTTCCCTAATTCCTTATTTCATCCAAGGAGTATAGAAGCCTGTGGTTTAGGGATTAGAAGCAGTTACTTAGAACAGAAATACAGGTCATGATAATTGGAAAGGAGAAAAAGAAGGAAACTTTTCTGAACAATTAAAAGTGAGAAAATGTAGGAGTAGGGAGCAGATGGTGTGTGGGTCAGCACTGCTTCCGTCCAGGGACGCAGAACATCTCACTTGGTTTCATCTTCACATAGTCCCTTGATTTCTTCATTTGGGTTCCCCCAGAAGCAGACCCTGAGACATGGATTCAGATGTAGGTGTTTATCTGGGAAGCGATCCCGGAAAGCACAGGAAAGGTTGTAGGGAAAGTGGAGCAGGAAAGGGTGTCCCCAAAGGGTCCATTAAACGACCAGGTTCCTGTGCATGTTTAGAATATCTAAATGAATTCCAAAAAAAATTCTGCACCCATTTTTCGGTCAAACTTTCTCTCAGGTAAGGACATCCTTCCAGTTCTGGCAGAAACCTTGGAGACATCTTTACCTCCTCCCCTTCCCATCCTCTGCAGTCAGTCCTGCAGAAATTTTAATGGTTATCTTTACATCCACTCCTGCCACCCCAGTCCAGGCACCATCCGGTCTGGCATGTGTCCCTGCAGTGGACTCTCAGCTGGCTTCCCAGCTTGCAGCCTCTCCTGTGCTCCATTCTTTGCAGCATAACCAGTGGAATCTTTTTGAAACAAAATTCAGGTGGTTGTCATTCCTCTGCTCAGAATCTTCCAGCAGCTGCCCTAGTAAAGAGTGCAGTCCTCCCAGTGGTCCAGCCAGCCCTGCACGATGCCTCCCCGTACTCCTTCAGCATCCTCGTCCACAGCTCCCTCAGCTCTGCCGCAGCCCGACTGTCACCTTGTCTTCCCTCTGACTGTGTGCTCGGCCCTTGCTGATCTCATGGCCCACCTATGTGTCTTCCAGGCCTCCTCAATGCTGTTTTGTTGAGGGAGTGAATAAGTGGATGATATGTGAAGTTCCTGGTGCCATCTGTAGTGTGTTATAAGTGCTGAATAAATGGTAGCAATTATGGTTTTCTCCTTTAATTCTCACAGTAACATTATTAATACTATCGTTGTTTTAGGTGGGAAAACTGAGGCTCAGAGAGCTCTAGAGCATTAGCCTAGAGCTGTGCTGTGCTTAGTTGCTCAGTCATGACCAACTCTTTGCAACCCCATGGACTGTAGCCCACCAGGCTCTGCTGTCCCTGGGGATTCTCCAGGCAGGAACACTGGAGTAAGTTGCCATGCCCTCCTCTAGGGGATCTAGAGCACTGACATTTAAACTGTATTAACTCTGAGCCACAGGAAGGAATGTATTGTACAGTAAGTCCTCCATATTGATGGGGTTCACATCCATGGACTCAATCAACTGCAGATGGAAAATATTCAAAAAGAAAAATATCCAGGTAGTTCCAAAGTGCAAAACTTGTGTTTGCTGCTCACTAGCAACTATCTAAGTATCATTTACATCATGTTACGTATCACTGATGTAAGTATCTAGGGATGATTTAAAGTGTTATGTGCTTAGGTTATATGCAAATACTGCACCATTTTATAGGAACTTGAGCGCCTGTGGATTTTGGTGTCCATAGGGCCTGGAACCAGTCCTCTGTGGATACTGAGGGACGACTGCATCAATTTTAAATTGGTTTTAAGCAACCCTTTTGGAAAGTACTTTTCCAGACTTTTGATTTTGCATCTCCTGAGCCTCTCGGTCCCTGGGGCAACATCTGAACTAGCTGTCTCAAAAATTATTTGCACTAAAAATAGTGCTCAGAATGCAGCTGAGTTATGAGTGTGGCATTTATAAGCTTATTTTTTTTTCTCTGCTGACCTCTGTAAATGATGGTGGGTTTCTTTGCAGATAATTAGATGTGTGAGTACAGTGTAGTAGGATTAAGGAAGAAATTTAAATGGCTATCAGAAAAAAAGAAGGGAAAGTGTCTCTCTTGGGTGCTCACCATCAAGATGAAACGATGCCAGGCAAGACTGAACGGCAGCTCAGCACAGGTTGACCGAGGGAGTTATCTGTGTACAAGCTACAGGCTCCGAGCTTCGTCCCTGGAAGCAGAGCCTTGCCTCTGACAGTCAAGTTAAGTCAGCACCATAGCAGGGAGGGAGACCTGGGGCCGCCAGACACTGGTCACTCCAGGTGGCAGCCTCTGTGGCTTCTGCCGAAAACCACAGAGCCTGTCAATTTGGTCACTTAGTTGTGTCCGACTCTTTGGGACCCCCATGCACAACAGCACACCAGGCTTCCATGTCCATCACCAACTCCGGGATCTTGCTCAAACTCATGTCCATCAACTCAGTGATGCCATCCAACAGTCTCATCCTCTGTCGTCCCCTCCTCCTGCCTTCAATCTTTCCCAGCATCAGGGTCTTTTCCAATGAGTCAGTTCTTCACATCAGGTGGTCAGAGTATTGGAGCTTCAGCTTCAGTATCAGTCCTTCCAGTGAATATTCAGGACTGATTTCCTTTAGGTTTGACTGGTTTGGTTTCCTTGCAGTCCAAGGGACTCTTAAGAGTCTTCTCCAACACCACAGTTCAAAAGCATCAGTTCTGCGGCCCTCAGCTTTCTTTATATTTCAACTCTCACAACCATACATGACTACTGGAAAAACCATAGCTTTGACTAGATGAACCTTTGTGGGCAAAGTAATGTCTCTGTTTTTTAATACATTGTCTAGGTTTGTCATAGCTTTTCTTCCAAGGAGCAAGTGTCTTTTAATTTCATGGCTGCAGTTACCACCTGCAGTGATTTTGGAGCCCAAGAAAATAAAGTTTGTCACTGTTTCCATTGTTTCCCCATCTGTTTGCCATGAAGTGATGGGACCAGATGTTATGATCTTAGTTTTTTGAATGTTGAGCTTTAAACCAACTTTGTCACTCTCCTCTTTTGCTTTCATCAGGAGGCTCTTTGGTTCTTCTTTGCTTTCTGCCATAAGGGTGGTGTCATCTGCATATCTGCTGCTGCTGCTGCTAAGTCACTTCAGTCGTGTCCGACTCTGTGCAACCCCATAGATGGCAGCCCATCAGGCTCCGCTGTCCCTGGGATTCTCCAGGCAAGAACACTGGAGTGGGTGGGTTATGGATATTTCTGCCCGCAATCTTAATTCCAGCTTGTGCTTCATCCAGCCTAGCATTTCTCATGATGTACTATGCATATAAGTTAAATAAGCAGGGTGACAATATACAGCCTTGATGCACTCCTTTTCCTATTGGGAACCAGTCTGTTGTTCCATGTCCAGTTCTAACTGTTGCTTCTGGACCTGCATACAGATTTCTCAAAGGCAGGTATGGTGGTCTGGTATTCCCATCTCTTTCAGAATTTTCCACAGTTTGTTGTGATCCTCACAGTCAAAGGCTTTGGTGTAGTCAATAAAGCAGAAGTAGATTTTTTTTTGGAACTCCCTTGCTTTTTCAATGATCCAATGGATGTTGGCTATTTGATCTCTGGTTCCTCTGCCTTTTCTAAATCCAGCTTGAACATCTGGAAGTCCTCTGTTCACGTACTGTTGAAGCCTGGCTTGGAGAATTTTGAGCATTACTTTGCTAGCCGTGTGAGATGAGTGCAATTATGTGGTAGTTTGAGCATTCTTTGGCATTGCCTTTCTTTGGGATTGGAATAAAAACTAATTTTTTCCAGTCCTGTAGCCACGGCTGAGTTTTCCAAATTTACTGGCATATTGAGTGCAGCACTTTAACAGCATTATCTTTCAGATCTGAAATAGCTCAACTGGAATTCCATCACCTCCACTAGCTTTGTTCATAATGATTCTTCCTAAGGCCCACTTGACTTTGCATTCCAGGATGTCTGGCTCTAGGTGAGTGATCACACCATCGTAGTTATCTGGGTCATGAAGATCTTTTTTATGTAGTTCTTCTGTGTATTTTTGCCATCTCTTCTTAATATCTTCACCTTCTGTTAGGTCCCCACCATTTCTGTTCTTTATTGAGCCCGTCTTTGCATGAAATGTTCCCTTGGTGTCTCTAGAGGGATACCAAGAGGCTGTTGACCAACTGTTGACCAGAGGCTGGGTGGCCAGCAAAAGCTGACCCTTTGAGGCTGGAGGAGAACCTGCCGGTGTGCTGGGTGCCATGTCTGCGTATCGATAGTTTGCCCTCTAGAGAATGGTAAGACTCTCTGAACAATCTTAGTTACTCTGAATCCATTTTATATTAAAAATACATGTCTTAAGTATTTTAAAGAAGAGATGGCATTGTAAAACCAGCCCAAAGAGATGAGATGTTATAGCAGCAGCTGCCTGAGAGAAAGATTTGGAGAGTCAAGCATCGTCTCTGTGTGAAATGGCTTCATCTTCATCAGGAGTTAATCTAGACGCTTTTATTCTGAATTAAATGTCTAGTAACCCTGCAATTTGTGAAAATTAATGGTACGTTTGCAGGTTGAGGTACAGGCTCATCTAATTTTCTGAGCAGCCCTAAAGGAGGGCACGGCTGTTACCGTCCCATGTGAGGGACCTGATGATTCCAGAGACTAGTTGACCACGAGGGCAGAGCCAGCACCCAGCCACTAGGCCTTGAGATCTCACCTACAGGCTTGAAGAGTCTTGGTGAAATCTCAAGTCAGACCCCTTAGGTTTAGAATCAGTATAATTCAGTTTAGTTCCAGGCTAAAGTTTCCACTGTGTTATTGTTGAAAGTGTAATTTGGTAAGAATTAGTATTCGGATTAAATGGTGTTCAGCATAAGAAACTAAAGAAACTTTTCTGTATAATATTTCTAACTTTTTAAAAACACTTTGATGCAGTAGTAATTAGTTAAATGATTTCTGTCTTTCTAAATTCTTATCTGTTTTTTGCAATCTCTATAGCCTATTGTTAATTCACATTGTGTTTA
Source organism: Capricornis sumatraensis (assembly GCF_032405125.1). NCBI lineage: Eukaryota > Metazoa > Chordata > Mammalia > Artiodactyla > Bovidae > Capricornis > Capricornis sumatraensis. Next base: position 248,183,325 of record NC_091069.1, on the reverse strand, counting down.
TTCATCTCGAGTAATAAAACTGTTTCCTTCAAGAATTGTGGACTTTATAGGGTTTGGTACTACATACTTACTCTCTGATCTAATAAGGAATAGAATTAAGCATCAAATGCATAAGGGCCCTAAATAATAAACCTTGTTTTCAAGTATTGCTTCTCTACATACCTGCCAAGTTCTAGGTGCCTTTTCGATGGTATGAAATGGGTTGTTACAGAGACTTAGTTCCTCAAGTTTGTCAGTTTTAATGATCGGTGACCTATTTAAGCTGTGATACTTGTTTCTTTGTATTTTCTGTGTTATTTAAATAAGATTGTTCATCCAGAAAGTTTTTGTCAGACCACAGTCTGCTAAATATTGACACCGGTGAGAAGACAGCTGCTGTTCCCTGCCCTTGAGGAGCCCTCCCCTGGGGGAGCGTCGCCCGGCCTTGTTCACAGTGACTTTATCTGTCTTTCAGATAAGGCCGAGCATGGAGGGGCTGCTGCACTACATCAACCCAGCACACGCCATCTCTCTCCTCAGCGCCCTCAATGAGGAGCGGCTCAAGGGGCAGCTGTGTGACGCACTCCTGATCGTCGGTGACCAGAAGTTCCGAGCTCATAAGAACGTCCTGGCTGCCAGCAGTGAGTACTTCCAGAGCTTGTTCACCAACAAGGAGAACGAGGCACAGACTGTATTCCAGCTGGACTTCTGTGAGCCAGATGCTTTCGACAATGTGCTCAACTACATCTATTCTTCGTCTCTGTTCGTGGAGAAGAGCAGCCTGGCTGCCGTGCAGGAGCTGGGCTACAGCCTGGGCATCTCCTTCCTGACCAACATTGCCTCCAAGACACCCCAGGCCCCCTTTCCCACGTGTCCCAACAGAAAGAAGACTATCACTGAGGACGAGGAGAACAGTTCTCAAAAGAGAAGTGTCATCGTTTGTCAGAGCAGAAACGAAGCCCCTGGGAAAGCCGGGAGTCAGAACACCTCTGAGCTGAGCCACCCTCCCCGGCCCTCCCCCAGCATCGCGGTCAAGGCAAACGCCAGTAAGCCCCCCGGCCCCAAACCCACGGAGCCCCCGCACCACGTGGCGCCAGCTGAAAAAAGCTGGCCGAAAGATGGCCCCGCGGTTCTGGCGAGGCCGCCCGAGCTCGCCGGGCCTTCGGAGGAGCCAAGCCGGAGCGGCCTGGCCAAGCGGGCCGCGGCAGCGCCTTCGAAGCCCCCGCTGGACCGGGCGGCTGTGGACGAAAGGCCAGGCGCCAGCGCCCTGCTCCCCAAAGGTGTGGCCGTGGAGCTGGCGCTGCGGAGCCCGCGGCCGCCCGTCCTGTCCCTGCGGGGCTCGCCCGAGACGCCCTTCCTGCTGAAGGAGGCGGGCCAGGGCAGTGGGCCGGGTGAGGACCGGAACCTGCTGTATTACTCTAGGCTAGGGCTGGTCATCCCAGCCGGGGCACCGGCGCCGGGGGCCCAGGGTGTGGACCGCAGCGGCCCGCTTGTCAAGAGCCTCCTGCGCCGGTCGCTGTCCATGGACAGCCAAGTCCCCGTGTACACGCCCACCGCTGAGCTGCAGCCTACCCCAGGTGCGGGCTCGGGCGATGTGGCGGGCAGCGTGCTCTGCGCCTTCTCTTCTCAGAGGCCGCCCTCCAAGGACGGGGGCGAAACGGCGGCCCCCGATGCCCGGGCCCCTGCCCCTCAGCCTCACCGCCTCAGGTCCTTCAGCGCCTCTCAGCCGGCTGAGCGGCCGGGGGCGCCCCCGGGGCCGGAGGTGCGGGTCAAGGCCGAGCCGCGCAGCCCCCCAGAGCCATGCGACATCATTCGCGTCACTGTGGGGGATGCCGCGGCCGCCACGAGAGACCTGGCCCTACAGACAGAAGATGACCGGAAAGACCCCAGCAGACTCCCGGCTAAGAGGCGGTTCCAGACCGACAGGAGGCTGCCGGCCAAGCAGCCCAAAGCTGAGAGCCCAGGCTCCCCGGGTTCGGGAGACCCCCGCGAGGAGGGCTTGAGCCCATCTGCCCTCCAGGCCGACTTCCCAGGCTCTGACTTGAACAAAGACGAATTCGGTGAGTTGGAGGGCACGAGACCAAACAAAAAGTTTAAATGCAAACATTGCCTTAAAATCTTTAGATCCACGGCGGGCCTGCACCGGCACGTGAACATGTACCACAACCCCGAGAAGCCGTACGCCTGTGACATCTGCCACAAGCGCTTTCACACCAACTTCAAAGTGTGGACGCACTGCCAGACGCAGCACGGTGTGGTGAAAAATCCGGCTCCGGCCGCCAGCTCCCACGCTGTTCTGGACGAGAAGTTCCAGAGGAAGCTCATTGATATTGTGCGAGAGCGGGAGATCAAGAAGGCGCTGATCCTGAAGCTGCGGCGCGGCCGGCCGGGCTTCCAGGGCCCTGGCGGCTCCCCAGCGCAGGTCCTCAAGCGGGGCCTGCGCTCCCGGGCCAAGGGCGCATATGTGTGCACGGCCTGCGGGAAGGCCTACCGCTTCCTCTCCCAGCTCAAGCAGCATGTGAAGATGCACCCGGGGGAGAAGGCCCTTGGGGCTGCCAGGGCCACACGGGCCAGGGAGCGCGTGGCCCCCGGGGGCGCAGCGGGCGGCCCGGAGCTCTATCTGTGCCGCCTCTGTAACGCCAAGCTCTCTTCTCTCCTAGAGCAAGGCAACCACGAGCGCCTGTGCCGCACTGCTACCGTGTGCCCCTACTGCAGCCTCAGGTTCTTCTCGCCCGAGCTCAAGCGCGAGCACGAGGGCAAGTGCGAGTTCCGCAAGCTCACGTGCCTGGAGTGCATGCGCACCTTCAAGTCGGCCTTCAGCATCTGGCGGCACCAGGTGGAAGTGCACAATCAGAACAGCATGGCCCCGGCCGCCGGCACCTCCCCACCCCGGCCTGACCTCAACGGCGAGGCCACCGGCCCTGCCCGGCCCCCTGTCCTGCCCGAGCCTGGGCGAGCCGACCCTGCGGCCACTGCCGCCAAAGATGACCCCTCGGGGGGCAGCCGCGGCCCTGAGCCTGTGAACTTTGACTCCGAAGATTCCACCTGCCTCCCCGAGGACCTCAGCCTCTCCAAGCCGCTGAAGATCCAGGTCAAAGAGGAGCCGCCGGAGGAGGCCGAGGAGGAGGCGCCCGAGGCCGGCGCGGCCCCCAAGGACCTGTGGCCCTGCGAGAAGTGCGGCAAGACCTTCCCGGCACCAAAGCAGCTGGAGCGGCACCAGGAGCTGCTGTGCTCCGTGAAGCCCTTCATCTGCCACGTCTGCAACAAGGCTTTCCGCACCAACTTCCGGCTCTGGAGCCACTTCCAGTCCCACATGGCCCAGGCCTCTGAGGACCCTGCGCACCGGGAACCCGAGGCTGGCCCGGGCCCCGCCGGCTCCCCGTCGCCGCCCCCGCTGCCCCCACCGCTGCCCAAGATCCAGCCCCTGGAGCCCGACAGCCCCACAGGCCTGCCCGAAACCCCCACTCCCACCGCCGACAAGCTGTTCGCGCCCCGAGAGTCAGACACGCTGTTCTACCACGCGCCCCCCCTCTCCGCCATCACTTTTAAAAGACAGTTCATGTGTAAGCTCTGCCACAGAACATTCAAGACGGCCTTCAGCCTCTGGAGCCACGAGCAGACGCACAACTGAAACACTTCTCAGCCCTGGAGACAAGCGCTGGTCTCCAGACTTCAGCCCGAATCGTGAACTGTGTCATAAGAAACAACTTATTTTTTAAAAAAGAATAATAAAGGTTGCAAATTATGCTTGAATATAAGTTTGAGGTAAACTGATATTAATGAGAAATGTCCTTACTCAACCTAGGAAAACTCCCCAAAGCCTGTGCTTCTGGACCTTACAGTAATGCCTTTATTACTGTGGAAGTTCGTTCTTGGTTGTTTGCATGGTTCCTCATCCCATGGTATCAGTATAATCTACTTGAGGTGGTTTGGTTTTTTCTTACTGATTTTCAGTTATTGAAACACTATGAAAGTATTTCTTCTTTAGATTCTATGAAGAAACCTAAGTTTGTACATCTTAGCCACGTTCTCAAGTCCAAACATATCAGAACAAAGTGGAGTAGTTTGCAGTATTAAGATCCTAGAGTACTTCAGCAATAAAATTAAAAAAAGATAAACCTCAACTTTTAATAAGATATCCTGACACTTGATAAAAAATAAATATTTGGTATTTTGTGGTTATTTAGAACCTTTTTTGTATGAAAAGCGTGAGAAATTTAAATCAGCAATAGTAATACTTAGGTTTATATAAAATAACAAAAAACTTGCTCTTGGGTCATTTCATATAATTAGTGATGGAAGACTCAGGAAAGGAAAGCATGGAGATTTCTGGAAGCCCTCCACCTTTGCTTCTAAAGCTTTGGTGGTGGTGGGCGTGGTGGTCAGAGCACCCACCAGGGCCCTGAATTCAGACCAGCATTGAGGGGCTGTGCAGGTTTGCTTCCCCTGGTTTGTGCCATCACAGATTGAAACTGCGTATATTGGGGCCAGAAAACAGCATACGACACAAATTTTGAATTTAATGTTAGTATAACAGGTAAGGTCAGGACATGTACTTACACAGCACCCCCCAGAGTGAGTGCAGCTGCTCTAAATCCCGAATTACTGTTCACTTTCAGAGACTTGAAGCAGAGGGAGGAGCCACACCGCAGTCTCCACACCCTTTTCAAGAACAACCTGTACAGTCATCAGTTTTCCTGCCTCTTTGTGTTGTGATTTCTGTTAAGATTTTTTGGAGTTTACAGTGGTAAAATGTCCATAGTGAAACCATCCTTCTTTAAGGCACTGCTGAATATTTCATAAATACGTATGAAAGTACTCTCAAGGGTCCACAATTAGTTATTACTTATTTTGCTACTTATTTTGGCCCATAGCACTTGGGCTTTTTTTGTTTTCCTATTTTGTGTAAGTTGTAATTTAAAGCCTTTGAGTTGGTATAGTCCAGAATTCGTTGGGATGTTTAAAAAGGAAAAGAATTTAATTTCATTGGCAGGGGTGGGGAAGTGAGATACATAAAAGTAGGAATATTGTCAAACCCCCTAAATTCTTTCAAAGTAATGATGGACCTTGATGGTAAAGCCTCCAAGTTTATTAATTTTTTTGCAAGCTCTTCTTTCAGATAAGAAAATCAACTACTGTGACTGAGAAATACTCTACCAAGTACTTAAACTGGTCCTCTGGCAGAAGTCTATTCATAGTCTCATAACCGCATTCCATACCAATAGTAGGAAAGAGATCCTTACTTTTTTATTGAAACACAAGCATTTTTATAAAGTTCTAATTGACTTTGTACATTGTAGAAACTACATGTGAAATTTTGCCTTTTATTCTTTCATTTGGAAATTATCAAAAGTCCCCTTCCTATTTTGGTTCTTAAATTTGATGGAGAAAATAAAATTAAGTTGCCATTACTGATTATTGCCATCTTTAGATTTCCTTGAACAAACCTATGCGTTTTAAAGACAAAGCAAGAGCATGTGGTTTTCTGTGAAACATTAGGATAGATATATTGTTCGTTGAATTCATTCCCTGCATAATGTGGTATTTCTTACTCTGAACACCCTGGTAGCTATCACTTCAAAAGAAGACAGTTCCGTTCAGAGTAATGCTTACTTATGGCTGCTGGAGGCTGGGTGGATAATTCCCTGATACATGGGATCTTGACATTGTAAACTCAGTATCCCAGGACTTGAACCTTTATGCTACATTTTTGAAGATTTTTTAATAACATTAATTAGTAAAAAAAAATATTTTTGATCTAAATATAGGCTCTGCATATCTGTTAGATTTTAAAAATTGCCAGTGTTTTGTCTTGTCCACATTTTTGTCTAGGCAAGGAACATAAGTTTTCAAATAAAATTTTGAACCAAAAACATTTATAATGCAGTTCTGGTTTTTCTATTACTTTTTATACTGTACCTTAAAAGCATTAGGCTTGGAAGAGTTTATTTTGGTGGTCAAAAAAATAGGCTTCCTCTCATTTGACTATTTTAAATGTTAAGATGTAAAATAATGAAAGACAGATAAATTGCTTTATGCAGTAAAATGTTTTTTTAAGAATGTTTAACTCAGCCAGTGGGCAAATACTTGGTATAAGACAAATTGGTCTTTTCATACTGAAATGCGTTAGCTAGGAAAGATATTCTTGAAAATCTTTTTTTTTTTTCTGATTGTAATTCATTTTGGGAAGTGTAGAAAGCTCCTTACTCCTTTGTATGTATTCAGGATGCCTGCCTTTTTATGCAATTGTGGAAAGAATGTCAGATGTTTTAATATATTCTTTGTTAATCTGAAAACTTGTTATCTGATCATTTTCTTCATTTGGGGGGTGGGAGGAACACCACAAAAAGGGCATTTTTATCAAAATAAGTAATGGAGGTAACAAATCTTGTACATTTTTTATAGTAAAAATATTTAAAGAGTAAGAGACTATTCACTTTTAGAACTGGTTATGGTTAATATGCGTTTATAACTTTGTCAAAATATACAACCAACAGTTTGACAGTGATGTTGTCTGCATCTGTAGTGAGATGGATGTGGTTCCTGGTTTTCTGTTTGGGAACAGATCATCCCAGCCTTCCCTTAAAAAATATAACCCCAGCACTTAATCCGTGATCATCTGGTCCACACACAGCACCCATGGGTGCTAAGAGTAGTAACTGAGACCGGAATAAAATGTGCCCTTCGGTGGAGAAAAGAGGTGTGTTCAAGCCAACTCTGTGGTCGGATGAGGGAGTGACAGGAATGGACTGGTCCAAGTCGGCCTTTGTTCCCTCAAACTGTGTGTGTGTGTGTCTGTGTCTGTGTGTGTGTCTGTGTGTGTGTGTGTATCTGTGTGTGTGTGTGTGTCTGTGTGTGTGTGTACAACCATAATCTGGAACTTCAGAAAGTAAAATTATTTTCATTTCTTACTGCAAAAATAATTACATGTCATTTGTAACAGGTTTCTTTATAAATTGCACTAATTAATATTGGAATGTTACAAGTCAGTTTATCAATTTCTGAAGTCTCTTTGATGTTTTTTGCAATAATTGTGAAAAGCATTATTGATTTCAATAATGCTAGCACATATTCTTTAATAAGTTCTTTAACACTGGCTTTTTTTTAAGTTTTACACATAGTTTTTTCTCTTGTGGCTTTAGCACTTTAAGGAGTTTGGCGTTTGCATAGTTTTTGGTGTGCTTCCCGGGTATGCGCCAGGGCGTCACGTTGCCACGTGACTGGAGAAAACTCATGGTCTGTCTTTAGATTCTAGAGGAGAAAAAATGAGTCAATGTCAGGTTTTTAAAAAATTCCATTTAGAGGCAGTCATTTGGGAACCAAAGTATTTTACTATATATCTTTAAAAGCATTGAATTCAGTGCTCTTTAGTCATTTATTCGTGCTGTCCAGATTTTCCACAAAGTTGTACTTGGTTAATTTGCAAAAGTGATAATTTCTTCTTGACATTAATCCTAGACTGTTTCAAAATTTTCATTGAATAAATGCTTATTGCTAAAAGAACAACAAATGTGGTTTTATAACTGTGTATTTTGTTTCATATGCCTCAGCAGAGAAATCATTGTTCAATTTTATTTAGGAATAAGCTTTTTTGGACTGAAAATTCATAGTAAAATAGGATTCTACCTAATGTTAAGCCATCGCTTCTTTGTATCCAGTTGTCTGTTTACTTTGCTTAAATCTCAACTAAGATTGAGTGGAGTCAATAAATTTGTACTGTATTTTGTTTTGAGTTGTGGTCTCATTGGTATGTTTTGGACTTGAAGGATACAGTAGTTTATGGAAGCTGAGATAAAGCCCTTCCTTCTGCTTGGGGAGTGTGAGTAGGCACCCACGTAAGAGCTGTGAGAGAGATTTCATCTCCCCACTGCTCCAGGTGGCTCGTAAAGCTTAAGTTATTCGGGCACCACAGATGCATAATAAAACCCCATAAGCGGAAGTCTTTGCCTGTCCACCTTTTTCTTTACGGTCCAGATGGGTAGTTTTTAATGTGATTGTGGGGATAAATGCATTAAAAAGGACGTGTTTAGCACCCTAGTTTTGTTTCACGTTTTAAGGGATTCCACATAGCGTCCTTTGTCATTCTAATCAGGCTCTTCCAGAACATCCAAGGTGTGCTCACTCTAAAATGTTAGCTTAAGTGAAGAACTGGGATGATCAAGGCTAGTTCCCCTCACCTGGGCTTGCCCTCATGTCTTCTCAAGTTTTCGTTTTCCCTGCCTGATACCCTAGACTAGCTTTTCTAGGGAACCTCTGCCTAAAAGTTATGAACATACTGCACCAGGTGTAAGTGGTTTTAATCTTTATTTTAATCCACTTTAGCCCTGCTGTTCAATTTGCCTCCGAATATTGTTTCCTAAAAAAAAAAAAAAAGCTTAGGTTTGCCCTTTGTTCTTAGTAATCACAGGCTTCCTGATGTTGGCACAGTGACACTCCCGTTGCATCCTTGGTCTTGGGCACACACTCAACAGACGCTTGTGGTGGCAAAACCATGACATTACATGTCTCCAACATGTAACATTTTCCTGGCTGGAGGCCCAAATCTTGGCTCTGTGAACCATGGAAATGGAGTGGCAGGTATACCTCCTACAAGGCAATTGTCTGGAGAAAATGATTCCCCATGTTGTCACAGAACCACTTTAAATAGAAAGCCTGCTGTAGCATGAACTTGGCTACCATCAGCCCCCAACCTTGGGGTAGAGCCCCTGGGCCCCTTTATTGACGTAATGAAAGCCACCATCAGCCCCCAAGCTTGGGGTAGAGCCCCTGGGCCCCTTTATTGACATAATGAAACAGGAGGGAGGGGGGCAGGGCACAACTTCAGGACACAACATAAACCCATTAGAATCAAATGGGCCCAAGATGGCAGACAAGTCCACTTCGACTAGACCTTGATCCTCAGCAAGCTAAATGGCACACCCAGAGGCACCGTGACAGTTCCAAGGTAAAGACCAAAAAGTGGGCAGTGGCCCAACTCTTGGAAATCTCCACCCCTTCCCCAAAATAAAGACCATAAGGAAAGCTGAGTGCCAAAGAATTGATGCTTTTGAACTGTGGTGTTGGAGAAGACTTAAGAGTCCCTTGGACTACAAGGAGATCAAACCAGTTAATCCTAAAGGAAATCAATCCTGAATAATCACTGGAAGGACTGATGCTGAAGCTGAAGCTACAACACTTTGACCACATGGTGGGAAGAACTGACTCATTGGAAAAGACCTTGATGCTGGGAAAGATTGAAGGCAGGAGGAGAAGGGGACAATCAAGGGTGAGATGGTTGGATGGCATCACCGACTTGATGGACAAGAGTTTCAGCAAGCTCTGGGAGTTGGTGATAGACAGGGAAGCCTGGCGTGCTGCAGTCCATGGAGTTGCAAAGAGTCAGACACGACTGAGCAACCGAACTCCCCAAAATACTTGGAATGATCCTATGAAGTTACCCAGGCCGTAAAAACTAACCATGCCACGTTTCAAAGCCACTGCAACTTACTGTCTGTGGTGAACCACAATCTATCTGTGGAGTGTGTTTCTCTCTGAATAAATCCACTTTTTACCTATCACTTTGTCTCCCACTGAATTCTTTCTGTGATGAGACATCAAGAACCTGAGCTTCATTAGGTCCTGAAACCAGATTTGTGATCTCAGTTGGGAGACCATGGGTTTTGGCTGAGATTGAGTCCCAGTCATGTGAGTTCAAGTCCCAAGAAGGGTTTTGGCCAGATTGGAATCCTGGCCATGTGGTTTTGAGTCCCAAACTGCGTTTTAGCTGGGTTCAAGCCCCAGCATGTGGGTTCAAGACCCAATCTGAGGTAAATGGTTTCAACAATGTAAATCTGCTTTTCACCCAGCTGAATATCTCAGATCCCACTTGTGGTTGACAACATTTCCTCCAGGAAGTACTTCCCTTCCTCTGTCTGGCTACTCCTCCCACTCCAACCCAAAGCAGCTGTCCTCCAACGTGTTCTCATAAAACTCTGACATGACCCTGCCATCCCTCTAACACCTCTGTCCCACGAGGTATGGTTCCTCAGGAAAGGCCCAAGGGTGGGGGCTGTTATTACCCATCTCTGTTTCCGGGGCCAGGCAAGGGAAGGGTTAACTATTTGATAACTACAGCAAAAATCTTGCCCAAGATGAGAGACAACCAGACCATTGGTTTTCAGCTAATATTAGAAGGAAACTTCCTGAATACCTCTGCATATATTCCCCCAATTTTGATTCAACTACTCAATAAAAGACCCAGCATGCATGCGTGTGTGCTAAGTCACTTCTGCTATGTCCAGCTCTGTGCGACCATAGGGACTGTATCCCACCAGACCCCCCGTCCATGGGATTCTCCAGGCAAGAAATCTGGAGTGGGTTGTCTTGCCCTACTCCAGGGGATCTTCCTGACCCGGGGTTGAACTCGAGTCAATGACTCGAGTCATTGGCAGGCTGGTTCTTTACCACTAGTGCCAACTGGGAAGCCCAAGAGACCCAGAATGTATTTTCATTTTCCTGTTCTCAGTTAGCCTGAGTAGGAATGGAAATGCTCAAATAAGAAGTCTTAGGAGGAGGAATGGAAATGCTCAAGTAACAAGTCTGAGGTTGATGAGTCCCTTCAACTGTACATACGTATCATCCTTGCACTGCTAACCATTCTGTATGCATCCCAGCACTCACTGCCAAAGGGCCCAGTTGGTCAACACCAGTGTGGCCAATTGCCCAGATAAACTCATCATTAAACCCAGGAGTAGCAGTAGCTAATTGATAGTGGTTCCTAGTGTTGTTACAGAAAGGGGGGCCCCTTACAGGGCCTGATAGTGGGCTCCTGTCTAACACTCAGAAAAAAATTGTCTAAGGAGACACGTGTGCTGACAAAGCAAGAGACTTTATTGGGAAAGGGAGCCTGGGTGGAGAGCAGGAGTATAAGGGAACCCTGGAGAACTGCTCTGCCACATGGCTGGCAGTCTCGGGTTTTATGGTGATGGGATTAGTTTCTAGCCAATGGGTTGTCCTTAGCCAATCATTCTGACTCAGGGTCCTTCCTGGTGGCGCATGCATTGCTCAGCCAAGAAGGATGCCAGTTCACACAAATGGTTACTATGGTGCCTGGTCAGGGTGGGCGGTTTTGGTCAGTGTGCTTCCCCTAACAATATTGTGCTCACTGTGTGTGAAGCAAGACGCATGTGTGTCTGAGAGTTTGTAAAACAGCAGCAGCAGAGCTTGTTTTCCTCACATATTACTTTTGACTTTCCCTTCCTGACCCCTGCACCCCCGCACCACCCCCTTCTCAGATAGCCCAGTGCTCTCTGTTCTCCTTCAATCTGTAACATTCCTCAGTCTGTCTTTGACTTTTATGGCCTTGATGATTATGAAGACTGTGGACCAACCATCTAGCAGATTCCCTCAAACGCTGGAGTTTGTCCAGTGTTTTCTCATGACGAAGCCATGTCATGAATTTTTTGTACCAGGATGTCACAGTCTGTGTTCATTTCAGCCAATGGGTGGCACACGATGCCTGTGTGTCCTATTACTGAGAGTATTAATTTCAATCATTTGACTGAGATCTTTTCTGCCACATTTCCTCATTAGGTTTTTCCCCCTTTGGTGTCACTAAATACTTAGCAGGGAGACATTCTGAGACTGCACAAAATTACCTTCTTCATCTCAGTTTTACTCACTAATTGTAGCAACTGTTGATATTTCTGTGTCTTGCCTGAATTATTTGTATAGTTGTTGCCAAGTGGAGATTTTCTCAAACTTTCATTCTTCCTTCGTTTATCTGTGGGCTTTCTGCTGCAAGGAAAAAATGTTCTGTTTCTCCCATTAATTTGTTCATTTACTTATTATGTGTTGCAGATTCGTGGATTCATGTTCTATTCAATAGATTACAATCAGTTGCCATCATTTTTTGTTTGTTTGTTTTCATGCTCAGATTACCCTGGATTTGGCCAGTGGGGCCATCACCCTGTCTTCTCTGACCTTTGGCATGTCCCCTTTATTCCTTGAGTATTTTCTTGCTTGCTGACACATCAAGATGTTCCAGACCCGTCTTATCTCTTCTCTGCTATAGCCCTGAAATAAGCCATTTCCCTAAAGAATCTGATTCCTTTTAGTGGAGAATGGGGAGAAGGCAATGGCACCCCACTCCAGTACTCTTGCCTGGAAAATCCCATGGATGGAGGAGCCTGGTAGGCTGCAGTCCATGGGGTCACTGAGAGTTGGACACAACTCAGTGACTTCACTTTCAGTTTTCACTTTCATGCATTGGAGAAGGAAATGGCAACCCACTCCAGTATTCTTGCCTGGAGAATCCCAGGGATGGCGGAGCCTGGTGGGCTGCCGTCTATGGGATTGCACAGAGTCGGACACGACTGAAGCGACTTAGCAGCAGCAGCAGCAGCAGCAACAGTGGAGAATGGTTTTTGGAGACCAGCATGTGGGTGTTAAGCATGCTTACTGATTGTGACCAAAGTGTAGGTGCTCCCGGGCCCTTCTGTGGACAGGCTTAAAGGGGAAGCAGACACACACACTTGAATTTATTTCTGGATCTTCTAGACTTATTGACACACTCAGAAATCTGTGAGCTCACACACACAGCTTCAGTTACAGTCCAACACCACACAATTTATTCTCTGGCTGCCCCTCTCCAGGTTTCTATCTCTCCTCTCTGATGGTAAGGAACTTAGCTCCCTGCATCTTCAGCCCCCTTGGGTCTCCCTTCCACACTCAGGCTGACTGCTGTCCACATGAGGCTCTATCTATTGGCTTTTAACAAAGGAAAGAAGGCTGGAGGAAGAGAGGAGGGAAGGAACAGAGGAAGGAAGGGAGGGAGGGAGGAGGGACAGAGGATCATAATGGTCTATTTCTTTTTCCCTTTCAGTTCTCTCAGGTTTTATATATGTAGTTTAACACTCTGATATTAGGTCCATAAATGTACAAGGTTGATTAACTGACCCCTTTTTAAGCTTCCCTGGTGACTCAGATAGTAAAGAATCCTCCTCCAATGCAGGAGACCTGGGTTGGGAAGATTCCCCTGGGGGAGGGCATGGGAACCCACTCCAGTATTCTTGCCTGGAGAATCCCATGGACAGAGGCACCTGGCAGGCTACAGTCCATGGGGTTGCGAACAGTTGGACATGACTGAAGTGACTTAGCATCAATAATATTATAGATTAAATCTTCAAATAATTAAATGTTGCATTTAAATCTACCATCTTGTTCATTTTTTACTTATTCCAACTATTCTGTGTTCCCTGTTTTCTTTCTTTTTGCAGGGGAGAGGAAGATGAATTGAGTTGTTTATGATTTCATTAATGATTTTTTAATGATTTTTTGATCTTTTTTGTTGGCTTGTTACCTATAACTTTATTGTTTTAGGGTTTACAAGATGCATCTTTACCTCATCATAATCCCCTCTTAGTAATGTCATGCCACCTTATGGATTTTATAAAAATTGACAGCATAAGCTTCTCAGTCTCTATGCTTGGTGGTCATACATTTCATGTATGCATGCCTGTGTATAGCATAAGCCCCACAATACATTGTCATTATTTTTGCTTTAAATAATTAAAATTTAAAAAGAATTTAATTAGTAAAAAATAAAGTCTTTATATTTACCCATATAGGTTTCCATTTCTGGATCTCTTCATTTCACCTGCAGATCCAGGTTTTCACATGATGTCATTATCCATCTGCCTGAAGCACATTAACGTTTCTTTCTCTTTTTTTTTTAACATTTCTTACAGAGAAAGTATACTGGTACTGAATTATTTCAGCTGTGTATGTTCAGAAAAGGTTTTTTTTCCCCCCAATTTTGTTTACTTTTTATTTAAATATATTTGGTTTACAATGTTGTGTTAGTTTCAGGTGTACAGCAAAGTGACTCTGTTATATAATTATATATATATTATATGTGTATAAGTCTATATTCTTCTGTTATTCTTTTCCATTATGAGTTTTATTTTGCCAATTTTAAATGATAGTTTTGCTGGGTATAGAATTCTAGAATGAATAGTTTTGTTTTTTTCTTTCCAGTATTTTAAAGATATTGCTTTACTGTTTCTATCTTGAATTATTTCCAGTGAGAAATCTGCTCTCATCTTTGTTACCCTATACATAATATACCAATTTTCCTTTAAATGTTTCTCTTTATCACAAATATTATGCAATCTGATTACGACATACTATGGTATACTCTTATGGGGTGTGTGTGTGTTTGTGTGTGTGTGCGTGTGTGCCCATGTACACTTGGGCTTATTTACTTTCTTAAATGTTTGAGTTTATAGTTCTTACCAGATTTGGAAGATTTGCACCCATATTTCTTCAAATATTTTTTGCTTTTCTGCCCTCTCTCCTTCAATATTCCAATTACACATTTATTAGGCCACTTGAAATTGTCCCAGAGATCACTGTTGCTTTGTTAAGATTTTCCCTTTCTTCCTTTCTGTTTCATTTTGGATGGTACTAATCTTTATTTATTTATTTATTTTTCCTGGAGTGTATAATCTGCCATTAACCATCTGGTATAGTTTTCATCTCTAGAAATTTGATTTGGATCTTATATTTATCTTGTGTGTCTCTACTTAATGTGTTTGATCTTTCCTCTAGTTTCTTGAACATATGGAATACAGTTATAATTACTTTGTAATGTCCCTGTATACTAATTCTATCATCTGTTCCATTTCTAGGTTGGTTTCAACTTGCTTCTTTCTCTTCTCATCCTGGGTAACATCTGCCTCTTGGCATATCTGGTAATTTTTTGTTGGATGGTAGACATTGTGGATTTTATGTTGTTGGATGCTGGGTATTTTTGTATTTCTATAAATATTCTAGAGCTTTTTTGGGGGGGACATAATTAACTTACTTGGAAACAGCTCTAGCCTTTTAGGTTTTGTTTTCAAGCCATGTTAAGTGAGATTCCAGCAGCATTTTATCTGGACTAATTTTGCTCCACTGCTGAGGCAAATACACTCCTGTCCAATGTCCCATGAGTTATTTAAAGCAGTGTGAGTTCCAGGGTTTTCCTTCTGATTCACTCTGGTGGTTCTTTTCTTGGCCTCAGAGGTTTCCTCACTTGCACGTGTTGATTAGGATGGGCCTGAAGAGTCAAGTCCTTGCTGTGCAGGATTCTCCTCTCTGGTCCCCTCAGAATCCCAGCCACCATGTCTTCCCTGGACTCCCAGCTCCAGTCCTCCATCATGGAGATGCTGCTCTCCTTCATTTCTTTCTCACCCCTCAGTGGCTACTGTTCCTCATTGCCTGGGTGTTCGTTGTTTTAAACCTCATCCTTGCATATGTGTTGTCTGGAATTCAGTTGTCTCAAGAAGGATGGAGAATGTAGTCCCTACTACTGCATGTTGGTCAAAAGGGAAACTGAGACTAGTTATTTTATTATCAGTAGGTCAGCAAACATGTCCTAACACTGTGCATCTGTAGACGCTACACCAAAAACCTGCCTATGGAGGAGTCCTGCAAGTTCCAAGCAACTCATAAGTGAAAGAATTCAGTAAGGATTTTCCCTGACTTGAGCAGAAAATCACGTCTCACTAAACCCAAACTAAACTTGTCCCCTCCCCAGCTTATCCATAAGCAGACCTCATGAAGCCTATGTTCACCTCCACACCAACCATCGAGAAGGAAATGATGGCAGGGGGGAGGCAGTATGGGAACAGACAGACCTCTCTCTCATGTTCAGTGTGTGCCTGGTCACTCTGTGATACAAGTTGCCACAGTTGGATAATTTAGGAAGTGGCCTGCACAGGTGAGGGGTCCTGGAGCCTAGCTTCATTAGCTGCAAGGTAGATCGGCCTTTGTTTTATTCATTCACTATTAAACAAACAATACCTCAATCATAACCCATTACATGAATTTCCTGATCTGGTAATGGGTCACAGCCCACAGTCAGACAGTTTATCCTGCCCAGGTATGTGGATAACTGGGTGGCAAGGGTGTCCTCCAGAAGGTAGCTAGGGGCCCTGTGACTTGCTACTGCGTGAAGAGCTGTCACCTTTGATACTCGGTGTTTTGATGGCAGAGATGAGAAGTAGTTACAATGGCAGGCTCGCCAAACCTATTTTTCTCCCTCATGTGATAAGCACATCAGGTTGTTCTTGTTTCTTGTTGTTTAGTCACTAAGCCACGTCTGACATTTTGAGATCCCATGGACCGTAGTCCACCAGCCTCCTCTGTCCGTGGGATTCTCCAGGCAAGAATACTGGAGTGCACTGCCATTTCCTCCTCCAGGGGATCTTCCTGACCCAGGGGTGGACTGCATCTCCTGTGTCTCCCACACTGGCAGGTAGATTCTTTACCACTGCACCACCAAGGAAGCACAAACACATTAGGATGGAACCTTAACTTGTTCCTTTCAAAATGGAAATCTGGTAGAAGCAGGGATTTAGTTCTAATGATCTCAGTGAAGAAAAGTAGGTGCTCATAGGCATTAAACTTGGGTCTCCAAGTTGAACTCAAAGAGCTTATTAAGAACCCCTTTCTGTTCACAAAAGCAAAGACAACAGATGGGTTACTGAATAGTTTGTAACATCTGAGGTTATTTTTTTGAGTTTCTAACACCTAATACCCAACTTGTTCAGTTGCTAAGTCAAGTCTAACTCTGTGACCCCATGGACTACAGCACACCAGGCCTCCCTGTCCTTCACTATTTCACAGAGTTTGCACAAACTCATGTCCATTGTGTCAATGGTACCTTCCAACCATCTCATCTTCTGTTGCCCCATTCTCCTCCAGCCCTTAATCTTTCCCAGCATCAGGGTCTTTTCCAGAGAGTTAACTCTTCACATCGGGTGGCCAAAGTATTGGAGCTTCAGCTTCAGCATCATTCCTTCCAATCAATATTCAGGGTTGATTTCATTTAGGATTGTCTGGTTTGATCTTCTAGCTTCCAAGGGAATCTCAAGTGTCATTTCCAGCACCACAGTTCAAAAGCATCAATTCTTCGGTGCTCAGCCTTCTTTATGGTCCAGCTTTCACATCTGTACATGACTAATGGAAAAACCATAGCTTTGGCTATACAGACCTTCATCAGCAAAGTGATGTCTCTGCTTTTTAACTCACTGTCTAGGTTTGCCATAGCTTTCCTTCCAGGGAGCAAGTCTCTGGTTTCATGGCTGCAGTCAATGTCTACAGTGATTTTGGAGCCTATGAAAATAAACTCTGTCACTGTTTCCATTGTTTCCCCATCTATTTGCCATGAAGTAATGGGACCAGATGCCATGATCTTTGTTTTTTGAATGTCGAGTTTTAAAGCAGCTTTTTCACTCTTCTCTTTCACTTGCATCAAGAGACTCTTTAGTTCTTCTTTGCTTTGTGCCATAAGGGTGGTGTTATCTGCATATCTGAGGTTATTGATATTTCTCCCAGCAATCTTGATTCCAGCGTGTGCTTTATCCAGTCCAGCATTTCGTATGATGTACTCTGCATAGAAATTAAATAAGTAGGATGACAATATACAGCCTTGACGTACTGCTTTCCCAATTTGGAACCAGTCCTTTGTTCCATGTCCAGTTCTAACTGTTGCTTCTTGACCTGCATACAGATTTGTCAGGAGGCAGGTAAGATGGTCTGGTATCCCCATCTCTTTCAGAATTTTCCACAATTTGTTATGAGCCACACAGTCAAAGGCTTTGGCATAATCAATAAAGCAGACGTAGATGTTTTTCTGGAATTCCTTTGGTTTTTCTATGATCCAACGAATGTTGGCAATTTGACCTCTGGCTCCTCTGCCTTTTCTAAATCCAGAGAAGGGAATGACAAACCACTTCAGTATTCCTGCCTTGAGAACCCCGTGAACAGTATGAAAAGGGCCATGCTCAGTAAACCCAGTTTTCTGTTGATGGGTGGGGCTATGTTCTCTCCCTGTAGTTTGACCTGAGGCCAAACTATGGTAGGGGTAATGGCGGTAATGGAGACCTCCTTCTAAAGGACTTATGCCAAGACTGTTGTATTCAGTGCCCCTGACCCCACAGCAGGCCACTGTCGACCCATGCCTCTGCCAGAGGCTCCTGGACACTCACAGGCAAATCTGGCTCAGGCTCTTGTGGGGTCACTGCTCCTTTCTCCTGGGTCCTATGTACAAGCTTTTGTTTGTGCCCTGCAAGAGTCTGTTTCCCTAGTCCTGTGGAAGTTCTGTAATCAAATCCCACTGGCCTTCACAGTCAAATTCCATGGGGGTTCTCAGTCCCTTGCCAGATCCCCAGCTTGGGAAATCTCTTGTGGGCCCTAGAGCTTTCGCAACAATGCAAGAACTTCTTTGGTATAATTGTTCTCCATTCTGTGGGTTGTCTGCTGGGTGGCTCTGTGGTGGGGCTCACATGCCTTGGCTCCCAGGTCTGCTGCAGCCAGAGCCCCTGTCCCCGCGGCAGGCCACTGCTGCCCTGGGCCTCCGCAGGAGACACCCAAACACTTAAAGGCAGGTCTGGCTCAGTCTCCTGTGGGATCCCTAGGTCCTGGTGCACACAAGGTTTTATTTGTACCCTCCGAGTGTCTCTGGTGGGCATGGTGTTTGATTTAAATGCGATTTTGCCGTCCACCCCCACACACCCTCAAGCCACTGTCTTGTTTGCACTTCTCCTTTGCCCTTGGGCATAGGGTATCTCTTTTTGGTGGGATCCAACACTCTCCTGTCGATGGTTAGTTGCAGTTTTGGCATTCTCACAGAAGATGAGCACACGTCCTTCTCCAGGTCCCACAGACCCAACCAGGCTGGAGATATAATGGTTATCTGAATTAAACTGGCCAATTCCAGTCCATTTTGGTTCATGGATTCCTAAGATGTCAATATTCACTCTTGCCATCTCTTGCTTGACCACTCCAATTTACCTTGATTCATAGACCCGACACTCCAGATCCCTATGCAATATTGTCCTTTTGTAAATCACTGTACTTTAACCATCAGAAATAGCCACAACTGAGGGTTGTTTCTGCTTTGGCCCAGCTGCTTCATTCTTTCTGGAGCTGTTAGTAATTGCTCTCTACTCTTCCCCAGTAGCATATTTCACCTTCTGACCTGGGTGTCATATTTTTTTGCTTTTTCATACTGTTCATGGGGTTTTCATAGCAAGAATACTGGAGTGGGTTGCCATTCCTTTCTCCAGTGGACCACACATTTCGTCAGAACTCTTTACTATGACCCATCCATCTTGAATGAGCCTGCACAGCATGGCCCATAGCTTCATTGAGTTACACAAGCCCCTTCACCATGAAAAGGCTGTGATCCATGAAGGGGAAGACTGTGTATGTAGGGTGCACATTGTTTTGCTGGTGATCCAGTATGGCTCAGCTCAACACTGGCCTTTGTTTAAAATGTTGGTAATTTGTTCATCATGGATTTTATGCATTCATCTTGATTTTTTTTAAATATTGCATAAAAATGGTGATTATCTTGATTTCTGAGGTGTTGAGTCTCCTTAAACTTTGCACCCAGACAAGTGCCTTCCTCACCTTACACTCACCCTGGCACTGGGCCCCCTTGCCCCCCACCTTGAGCCATCTACCCACCAGGAGCAGGGAGAGCGGGCAGAAATGGAGCTTCCGCCTTCTCCCTGGCTGGACACTGGAAGACTCGTGGATGTGGGTATAGGTCACATTCTTGCTCATCAGAGCTCCTGACTCGAAGAAAGTAAGGTTGGACTTGAAAATTTATCACAGCTGCCGCTGTCCTGGAGGAACACAGAGGCTCCTGGAAATGGCCATTTGTTATCCTAGGGCAGCTGGACAAAAGATAGAGAGGGCCTCTGCCAGTGCCATTCAGTGGGCGCTGAAGATGGAGGGGCTGGGGCATGGGTGGGCCTTGTCCTGGCAGAGGTCCCAGAGGGATTGAAGCATTGCGTGGGCCCGTGGCTCTGCCCTGGTTCTGCGCTGAAGTCAGCACGGTAACCATGAAGAGAAACGGGCGCCTCATCCACAGCAGTCCAAACGGGAGGTGACCGGTGCCCCCCACATCGAGGGTAGCATGGATGGAGCATTGAGTCTTCATGATGGGCTTGTGCGCAGGCTAACAACGAAGCAGCTAAGCTTCCCATGGCAGCTTCTGGGAGAACCACAGCCGTGACCCTGGGCTGGCAGCACCATCACCAGGTTATCTCTGGAGGTGGTAAGGGGGCGTGACCGGGAGGGAGTCCGTCTGTCTGTCCGCAGGGCCCCAGGCGCTGGTCCCATTTAGATTCCTCACCTGGGTTATGTGGGGACGGCCCATTAGTGACAACTCACAGAGCTAAACACAGGTGCGTGCACTTTTTGAGATACGATACATTGCAGTAAATGCTCACAAAGTAGCTGGAAGGTGCACAGTGCCGGGCCCACTGCAGGCCGACCAGAGGGCCGGGGAGGCAGGGGAGCCCCAGGCCTGAGGCAGGCATACTCACCCTCCAAGAGCCCCCGGTAGACTGTAGTGTAGGCACCGAGTGCAGGGCCTCTCAGGCGTCAATGGGCCTGGCACCTCACTAACTGCAGTTCCTGCTCACCCAGGCCCAGGCAGCCCAGGACTCTGCATTCATACTTGTGTTAGAACAAACCCAGTGGGGGCAAGGCTGCCCGACCCAGCACCATCCAGGAGCGCAAGTGCACTGTCTGTCCGGGCCTGGGGAGCCTGAGGACCTGCATTTTAAACAAGCACCGTGGTTCTTAGGCAGGTTTGGGAAACACCCATCAAGTTCCCAATTGCTTCACTGGATGGTGAGAATTTCCTTAGAATTATCTGTTTCCCTGCAAATAAGAAAGTTGGCTTAAGAGATTTCAGAAGCTACTTTCAACAATGATTTTAACCGGCCAAAGGCAGGAGGCACATTCCAGGCTGGGAAGAGGCTCAGGGAGGGCACTGCACAGGTGGGGAAGGAAAACGGGCCCCAGAGACGCCCCTTCATCTCGAGGGAGGCTTCACAGAGTGCCCACGATGACCGCGCCCTGGCCGCCAGCTGGAGGCTAAAGTTGAGTCCTCCTGGGTGACCCTGAGCGAGGCGAGGCTGGCAGCTCGGGACCCCGCACCCCTCCACCACAGGGGCCCTCAGTCTGTTCTGACTTCCTGTGATCCCTCACCCACCACAGCTGTCCGCAGTCTGAACATCATCAGCGGGACTGGGCGGGTGTTGCAGCCGGAGAAGGAGACAGTTCGGGTCAGGTCCGCAGGCCCAGGTAGGTCAACACAAGGACGCCCAGCTGCAGGTGTGGCCGTAGGATCCCTGTCCTTGGAACTGGGTGAGCAGACAGGTGTGCTGGGGGAGCATCCCAACCTCCCAGGGACCCCCTTCATGTGACCCCCCCTGCAGTCCTTGGACATGCTATCCAAGCTGCCTGCAGGGCACAGGTGTGCCCAGCCCTCCCAGTGCCCGGGCACCTGCACCTAGCTGATATGGGGGCTCAGCTAAGACACCCAGCCAAGTGTCCACTGGGCTCACCAGCACCAGTGATGCCAGTCTCCCTCCTTGTTAACTGGTCACTTCACTACCAGCTTATTTAGAACCTCAGTGAGGAAGCAAGGTGTAACTTTGGAGGGACCCCATTCAGAGATTCTACTATGAGGTGCAATGAAGGGGAATGGAAACATCCCGGTTTTTTCAAGGCGGCTCCCATAAATTTCAGTCTGTCCGTGTTGGCAGTGATCCCTGACAGCGTGTCAGATGGATCATCGAGCATACAGTCTGCAAAGATTTAGAAAACAGGAGACTCAAAACCAGCCAGGTTGCTACCACCGCTCCCCGTGCATGTCTCTGGTTTCTAAATTCTGGACCCGCAGCCACAGACGCCTAACAGGTAACATCCCCTACACGGAGCCCACCAGCCACCTCCCTCTTCTCTCAACCCGCTCTCAGCCCCGCAGCTCCATGAAGGATTTCAGCCCACCCATGAACGAGAGTCGCTGCCTCGGCCCTACCCTCCAGGTTCTTCTGTAGGTGCCCCTGACCACCCACCCCTCAACCTCGCCACAGGACGCGGTGCCCACCCTACCCACCCCACCAAGAGCCTCCTGGGACGGGACTTCTCAAATTTTAAAGTGAAACGCCTGGGCTCTTCTTAAAGGGTCAGGGCCTGAGAGTCTGGTTGCCTACAGGCTCCCAGGTGACACTGCTGCAGCGGGGCCCAGGCCACGCTCCACACGGTGAGGTTCTGGGGGCCTCCTGCACAAGGTCTTCGCTGCTCAGGCCTTGGCTGGTCCCGCATCCCTCTAGGGCCACGGCCCGACTCTCCGCACGGCCACGTGTGGCTAGGCCCTGCCTTCACCCCCAGCCTCACCGCAGCACTACTCTCACTTCCTGGCCTTTGAACCTGCTCTGCCTCTCCTCTCTGTGCCTGGCCCTCCCACCCCCACTTCCTCCCCCGGCTTGTTGATTTCTGCTGGCATTCAAAACCCAGTTCAGACTTTCTCACATCCACGGCTGCCCCTGGCAGCCTGGTATGCTTATCCTGTGTCCCCCAGGCCCACTGTTCTGTAACTAATGGTTTCAGGGGTGCTTTCTCCATCTCTGTGGACCCGGAGCCCCTTGTGCAGGCCATCACCAGGCTTCCCCAGGGGTAAGAGCCTGCCCCCTGGTGGTTTACTTTTGGAAGTGATTCTTGGGGGCTGGGGAGAAGGGGCCTGCCAGAAGATACAGAATCAAGCTATTTATGCTGTGGGCATGGGGGCGCCAAATTCCTTAACCTGCTGTGTCTGGGTTTCTTTAATTAACAGTTAATGTTTTAACTACCTGGTCTTTGTTGCAAAAACTCCTGTATATCCTGGCTCCCCGCTGACCTCAGAGATGCTGTGTCCCAGGCTCATGTCCTCAGTTTTGTCTGCCAGATAAAACAACTCTCAGCTTTCAGGCTGCGCATTTTCTTTCAGTCGACACAGTCAGAATGCAACCATCAGCAACCACCTGTCGAGTCTATGCCCTCTGACCTGTCTGCTATTCCGTGTGGGGATACAGCTTACAGCACAGCAGAGAACAGGAATTCCTGGTCTTGTGAGGGAAAGAGACACAGAAAATGGGATTGCCACATCTGCACATCACCAGAGAGGAGCTAAGAGGGCCTGGGAGCTGGGCCGCTGCCAGCACTGTGCTGTTACACGTATGCGTTAGCATGTCCAGTCCTCTTGGCGATGAGAAAAATAACCTCATTTTACAGAGGAGGAAACTGAGGCATGGAGCAATGAGACGACTTGCCTTAAATCACAGGGACCCAGATTTGAACCCAGGGGATCTGACCTGGAGCCTGAGGTCATAACTCCCGTGTGACAGTTCCTGTTAGGGGGTGACTTTGACCTGATCTTGGAGGTAGGAGAGATGTTTGCAGCTGGAGGAGGAGGGAGGGGAAGGAGAGGAAAAGGGAGGAAAGTGGAAGGAGAGGGAGGGGGAGGGAAGGGAGGAAGTGGAGGGGGAGGCCCAGAGGGATGCTGAGAAAGGGACAGTTTGGCATTGATTGCTTCCAGGCTGAGGGGAAGCAGCTCCGCCCTCCTGTCTGCATCACCGAAAGACACCCCTGGCCACAATGGGAAGGACCAAGCCTGAGGTGGACGCAGGGCCTCTGGTCGCCCAGAGCAGACCCAGCCCAGCCCCGGAGGGCACTGCTGGAGCAGCGCCTGTGCGCACCTGGGCTGAGGTGCAGACTGCAGCCCTACACCAGACTGGCCTCTGGGACTCAAGCTACAAACCTCTACGCCAGACCAACAGACAGTTCCTGAAAACCTGCAAATTCTTGCAGAGAATCCAAAGGACTGCAGTCTCAGTCCTGAAGGAACCCAGAGTCTAGTGAGGTCACAGGCATGTGCACGCGCGCGCGCACACACACAGAAATGTGAAGATCCCTCTGACGTCCACACAGTGGAGGAGATATGACAGCGGAGGGCGTGCAGGCTCAGGTTGGGGTTGGGGGGGAGAGGCCATGGCAGGGGGCACAGGCCCAGTGCTGTAACCTGGGGGAGCATCGGTCTGGGGAATGGGCAGTGGAGGGTGGCTGAGGCTGGGGGAGCCTCAGTGCCAGGAAGTAATCCTGGGAGCACTGGGGAGCCATGGGTGACACCAGACCCTCTCAACTTGCACCTGGCACTGGGCAAGAGCTCAACAGCTGCTGGGGTCGCTAGGCCGCCCAGTGGCCAGGTGAGCTCAGCATTCTTGTGCCCGTTTTGCGAGAGGAGGTGAGCTTGAGGAAAGTCAGGTGAATATGAAGGTCACTCAGCCTGAAAGGTACAGGACTGAGCGGGAGTAGCCACCCACCCCAGGTGGTGGGAAGTTGGGAGCAGGTGGCGTGGAGGAGAAAGTGACCCAGTCACGGGAGGATTGACGGGAGAGCCCTGCAGACAGGACCTGGGAGGAAGGAAGCAAGAAACTGCATTTAGACTGAGAAGGACAGGCTTGGGGTTCCGACCTATCAGAGGGGATGGGACCAGAGTTGGAGACACGAGGCAGGTAAAATGATTTGGGTGTGTTTGTGAGAGAAAATGATGCCACTGGGGCACAGAGAGAGAAGTAGAGAGGCAGGAATATTTCTGTGGTTGCGAAAACATTTCAAACTGTTTTGTCTGTTGCCGCTCCAGCGAAGCACTGAATGAATGAATGAATGAATGAGAGGCTCTTCGCTTTGTGCTTTCTTTGATTGTGTTTAAGGGAGAGAAGCATCACTGCCTTGGGTGAGGTACTGTGTCCTCTTTTAATAAAGTAAAAAATAAATAAAGTAAATCTTACTTTAATAAAGGTAACATTACATGACCCCAAAGTCACCATTTTACAATGAACAATTTGGTGGCATTTGGCATTATTTACAATGTTGGGGAGCCTGGTGGGCTGCCGTCTATGGGGTCATACAGAGTCAGACACGACTGAAGCGACTTAGCAGCAGCAGCAGCACAATTTTGTGCAACCATCACCCTAACTAATCAGGATGTCTTGATGGTTGCAAAAGGAAACCCGTAACCATTGAGAGCCAGTTTCCATCCCTCCCCACCCCCAGCCCCTGGCATGCATGGAAATCCACTTTCTCTCTGCATCCATTCACCCGTCTGGACAGTTCATATAAATTCGGTCACACTCTACATGGCCTTTCATTTCTGGCTTCTTTCGCTTGGCATCATGGGTCGAGTTCCATCCACTCTGTAGCCTGCATCACTACTTTGTTCCTTTTCATGGCTGAACTGTTCCACAGTATGGAATCAAAAGAAACAGGAAAAGAGGAGAAGGCAGATGTGGTCCACCTGAAGCTCTGCCGCTGCCAGAGGTGTGTTTAGTGTGGAACCGTGCCCCCCTGAGCGACAGACTGGTGCGAAGTGGTGACATTGGGAACATCCTTTTTTGTTGAGGACAGCTGGCCTGCCCATGAGTGAATGCGGTTAGTGAGAGCCCTGGACCAGGGGGACATCCAAGAAGGCCATTAGAGGAATTGTCCTTGTGAAGGAGGCCAAGTGGTGCGCTCGGCTGACCACTCATCTGTCGATGGACGTCTGAGTCTCCATGCTCGTTTCTGCTGACTCGAGCCCTGGCTTCCCTGAGGCTGATCCCAGAGCCACAGAATGGAGGATAGGCTGCCTCCGGGCTCATCTGGCACCATCTCTCCCCGCTGGCTCCCTCTTCCCTTGGTCTTCTCAGGACAGAGCTCACTCAATACGATGGATGGACCAGCTCTGCCCCTTGGCCTCGTGCGTGAGGACAATTCCTCTAGTGGCCTTCTTGAACATCCCTCTGGTCCAGGACTCTCACTAACCACATCCACCCATGGCCAGAGCGGCTCTCCCCAACAGAAAGTTTCCAGCTCACGCCAGAATCGTTAAATCCTACACAACCACCATCAGGAAGCAGTTTCCATCATCTATTCCCTGCCTCTTCCTGGGAGGGAGGTGAAACTTTGGTCGGCATGCCTACTGACACGTATCTGGGTGGCTCTCGCCCGTCATTTCTGGACCACAGAGCCTGATAGCCCCCCACAGTCTGCCCCTCAGAGGGGCACAGTTCCACACTAAACACACCTCTGGCAGTGACAGAACTCGACATAGACCACAATTTTTTTTCTGTTCTTTCAATTTTGCATAACCTCTCAGACAAACTTAAAAAGACAATCCCCCAGTCAAGGTGCATTTGAACAGCGATGCACAACTCCATCATCGGCAGCCTGCCCACTGATGCCTGTGCACTTTCTCACGTGAGGGCAGCTCTGATGATATTTCCTTAAAGGATATTCAGGGCCTTATTACTGGAGCAAATAATGCCAACCAGCCCTTTGTAATGGCTCGAGCTAAAGACCAAGAGGTCCCAAGGGCTCATCCAGGGTGGAGGGCGAGTAAGGTTCACGGCCCCTGGTCCCTTCTCTTCCCCAAGGCTGTTCTCAGTGACCAGGGGGAGCGCATGGGAGCAGCAGTGCCCTGGACACATGCATGACCCCTCAGGTGTGTTGGTAGTAAATGCAGACTCTCTGGACTGCAGGCTCCTGCCACAAAACAGGGATGTCCTCATCAGAGCACTGTGATAAAATCAAACCATGTCTCATTCCTCGTTCATGTTTTCAACTCCCTTTAAAGAATCTCTGATCATTTTTACTCTGGGTTAGTCTATGCTCAATCATATTGGCTAAGATTCTGGGTGGTTTCAGCTGCCAACTTTCCCCAAAGATTTTGTAACTTGGCATCTATGTTACATGAAGCAGTTTAGCCAAGGGTCTTCAGAGTCACGATGAAAGATATCACTCTCCAGAGGGACTTCTGCAGGTGCCCTGGGCGTTCCCTTTTGTATAAATATTTGCATGGATTTCTCAGATGGCTCAATTAATGTAAATGTAAACTATCTTCCTTGACATCATTCTTTTCTCCCAGAAAATTGTTTTTCCTTCCAAGGGGTGTGTTCAACTTGAGAGAGGGGGGTCTCACTTCCACCTGCTCTTATTCATCTGCTTCCTAGTGTTCTTAAACCCCCAGCTCCTTGATGACAAAGACCACCGAGCCTTCCCTGCCTGCCCTGTCCTGTTGCATGGGAAGCCACCCTAGCTTCTTTCTGTTCCTTTGGGGAGGCCTTGAAGTCCAGGCTGTTTTCCAGTCAAACTCAACAATGCATGTGAAAGGCTGCTGGTGTCACTCCCCAAAGGATTCCTGCTTGTGTGGGGACAGGGTGATTCTCAGGGTATTTTTGCACCCCCTCATCTTGCTGGACACAGAGCATGGAGCTAAAACCCATGTTATGTATGAAGATGGCCAACAGATACATCAAAAGATGCTCAATATTGCTAATTATTAGAGAAATGCAAATCAAGAGCACAATGAAGTGTCACTTCACACCAGTCAGAATGGCCATCATTAAAAAGTCTACAAACAGTAAACACTGGAGAGGGTGTGTAGAAAAGGGAACCCTCCTACACTGTTGATGGGAACACAAACTGGTACAACCACTGTGGAGAACAGTGTGGAGATTCCTTAAAAAACTAGAAATAGAGCAAGCTTATGATCCAACAATCCCTCTCTTGGGCATATATATGGAAAAGTTCAAAACTCTAATTTAAAAAAAACGTGCACGCCTATAGTCACAGCAGCACTATTTACAGTAGCCGAAACATGGAAGCAACCCAAGTGTCCATCGATGGATGAAAGGGTAAAGATGTGATGCATAATATGTATATTATGCATCACATCAACATATCGATATTATATATATGTTATATATAATATTATATATCACATCCTCTTTATATATATGTACATCCCTGGAGGAGAAATGGCAACCCACTCCAGTATTCTTGCCCGAAAATCCCATGTACAGAGGAGCCTGACGGGCTACAGTTCAGTGGGGTCACAAAGAGTCGGACATGACTGAGCACCTGCTACATACATACATATATATATATGACATATTTATATGACAGAATATTACTCAGCCATAAAAAGAATGAAATAGCGCCATTTGCAGCAACATGGTTGGACACAGAGATTATCATACCAAGCAAAGTTAAGGCAGAGAAAGATAAGTATCATATGATATCACTTATATGTGGAATCTAAGAAAAAAAGATACAAATGAACTTATTTATAGATATAGACTCACAAACATAGAAAACAAACTTACGATTACCAAAGGGGAAAGGGGGGCTGGAGGGAAAACTTAGAGGGGTTTGAGATGAACAGATGCACACCACTATATATAAAATAGATGCACAACAAGGAAGGACCTACTATGCAGCGCAGGGAACTATATTCAATATCTTGTAATAACCTATAATAGAAAAGAATCTGAAAGAGAATTATACATACATATATATATATATATATATATAACTGAATCACTTGTTGTATACCTGAAACATTATAAATCAACAATACTTCAGTAAAAAAAAGAAATATTTATAGGCTCAAAATGGGTTAAAGACCTAAATGTAAGACCAGACACTATAAAACTCCTAGAGAAAAATATTGGCAGAACACTTTCTGACATGAACTGTGGCAGTATCTTTTCTGAACCGTCTACCAGAATAATGGAAATAGAAACAAAGATAAACAAATGGGACCTACTTAAACTCTAAAGCTTTTGCACAGCAAAGGAAACAATAAACAAAACAGAAAGACAATCCACAGGTTGGGAAAAAAATATTTGCAAATAATGTGACCTGCAAGGGATTAGTCTTCAAAATTTACAAACAGTCCATGAAGCTTAATAGCATCCAAACAAACAACCCAATCCAAAATGAGCAAAAGACCTAAACAGATGTTCTCCAGAGAAGATATACAGATGGCCAAGAGGCACGTGAAAAGATGTTCAACATCACTTATTATTAAAGAAACGCAAGTCAAAACCACAGTGATATATTACCTCACACCAGTCAAAAAAGTCCAGAAACAGTAAATGCTGGAGAGGGTTTGGAGAAAAGGGAACCTTTCTCCACTGTTGGTGGGAGTGCAAACTGTACAGCCACTATGGAGAACAGCTTGGAGGCTCCTTGAAAACTAAAAATAGAGCTACCATATGACCCTACAATCGCACTCCTGGTCACATACCCAGAGGAAAGCGTGGTCTGAAAGAGTACATCACCCTAATGTCCATTGCAGTGCTGCTTACAATAGCCAAAACATGGCAGCAACCTAAATGCCCATCAGCAGAGGGATGGATAAAGAAAATGTGGTATATATACACAATGGAGTACTACTCAGCCGAAAAAGAATGAAATAATATCATTTCCAGCAAACGGATGGACCTAGAGATTGTCATACTGAGTGAAGTAAGTCAGACAGAGGAAGAGAGATGTCATATGACATCCCATATATGTGGAATCTAAAAAGAAATGATGCAAATGAACTTACTTACAAAACAGAAAAAGACTCACAGGCTTAGGAAATGAACTTACGGTTGCCAGGGGGAAGGGATAGTCAGGGACTTTGCAAAGGTCATGTACACACTGCTGTATTTAAAACGGATAACCAGCAAAGACCTACTGTACAGCACATGGAACTCTGCTCAATGTTGTGTGGCAGCCTGGATGGGAGGGGGGTTGGGGGGAGAATGGATGCATGTATATGTATGCCTGAGTCTCTTCGTTATTCACCTGAAACTACCACAACATTGTTAACAGGCTATACCCCAATACAGAATAAAAACTTCAAAGTTAAAACCAACAACAATAACAAAATGAACTTATTTACAAAACAGACTCACAGAGAATGAAATTATGGTTACCAGCGGGTAAAGACAGGGGAAAGGATAGTTAAGGAGTTTGGATGGACATGTGCTCACTGTTATATTTTAAATGGATGACTTTTTAGCATGGTTTTAATTTTTAGATTTTTAAACATTTTACTGAAGATAGTTGATTTATAGTGTTAATTTCCGCTGTACAGCAGTGATTCAGTTATGTGTGTGTATATATATATATATACATATTCTTTGCCATATTCTTTTCCATAATGGAATATGGACATTGAATACAGTTCCTTGTACTAAACAGTAGGACCTTGTTGTTTATCCATCCTATACATATACTTGTTTGCATCTGCTAATCCCAAATTTCCGATACATTCCTCGCCATCCTCCTCTCCTCCATAGCAACGGCAAGCCTGTCCTCTATGTCTGTGAGTCTGTTTCTGTTTTGTAGATAGGTTCATTTGTGTTCTATTTTAGATTCCACGTATAAACGATGTCATGTTATATTTGTCTTTCTCTTTCTGGCTTACTTCACTTAGTATGGTAATCCCTAGATCTATCCACATTGCTCCAAATGGCACTATTTCATTCTTTTCATGGCTGAGTAACATTCAAAAAAATAAAGTGGATGACAAACAAGGTCCTACTGTACAGCACAGGGGACTCTGCTCAGTGTTATGTGGCAGACTGGATGGGAGGGGTGTTTGCGGGAGAATGGATACATGTATATGTGTGGCTGAGTCCCTTTGCTGTCCACCTGAAACTAGCACAACATTGTTTATTAGCTCCGGGTGGTGGCACTGTTTTGTCCAACTCTTTTCAACCCCATGGACTGTAGCCCACCAAGCTCCTCTGTCCATGGAATTTTCCAGGCAAGAATACTGGAGCTGGCTGCCATCTCTTCCTGACCCAGGGATCATACCTGCATCTCCGGCATTGGCAGATGGATTCTTTACCACTATACCACCTGGGGAAGCCCCTATACTCCAATATAAAATTTTTAAAAATTTAAAGACATATTAAAAAAAAAACAGAATATGTATTGAATAATAGTTTATTGAATAATCAGGAATTGCAGTACTGCTAACAGACTCCAGGCAGGATTATTATGTTTGCACAAACTGAAAGGGTGAGGCCAAGGCGGGACCTTTTTCTCCCACTGGGATCATCAGCTGCCGTCTTCCTGTCGCCTGGGGAAGAGCCTGGAGAGTGAGGGCTCAGTTGCTCCCCTTGCTGGAGTTTCTGCTTCGTCTTTGTACCCCCACTTAACTCAAGGAGAGCCAGACCTGTTTGGGCAGAGAGGGAAGCTGGAGGCACAGGGGTGTCCCTCTCCCATGGTCTGCTGGCTGCCTGGTCCCTGGGCTCAGTGGGGGCCCTGAGAGGGAGCTGGCAGACTTTCTAGAAGGTGATTCTGCCAGAAATGATGCACCAGAAGATGCACGTGACGACCTCGGATGTTCACAGGTACAGTCGAACCTCCCACTTGAGTGTCGTGGGGAGATGACAACTGCATCACAGTCAGTGAAAAATGAGACTCTGTGATAAGTCGTTGTGAAGAATCTCTCATCAGTTGCAAAAGGATGGTCCGCAGGTGCAGCAGGAAGGGTCCCACAGAGAGCACCCGGATTCTGGGTCTAGGTCCACTCAAGCCACGTGGTCCCTGCTGAGCTACCTGTTGTGGGAATCACTGCAGTGTGCCAGGCAAACAGCAGGCATTTGTGTTTCCCTCTTTTAAGCACTAGATCAGTCGTTTCCAGACTCCAGACTTTTCCAGACCAGCAAAATTGTTCACTTTGTCTTACTGGACTGCTCCGCTTGCCACTGCAATAGATAATTGTGTCCAGTCCCTCAGTTGTGTCTAACTCTTGGCAACCTCATGGCCTGTAGACCACCAGGCTCCTCTGTCCATGGAATCTTCTAAGCAAGAATACCGGGAGTGGGTTGCCCTTTCCTCCTCCAGGGGATCTTCCCAACCCAGGAATCAAACCCGAGTCTCCTGCCTCTCCTGCATTTGCAGGCATGTTCTTTACCACTGAGCCACCAGGGAAGCAACAGATAATAACCATATGTAATTACTACATTCATTCTCTGTAGGTAAACAAGTGTCTTTGGTTTTTTTTTTTTTTTTTAAGGTGTCTTTGAGTTGTTTTTAAAACCCTTTAATAGTACTTTAACTCTCAAAGAGACTAAATATTCCTCCAGATAATCAGTTGATCCTAACCTTGTGCCCAGCAAGGCTTTTTCAGAAAATCACATTGCACAAAGGAAAATTTGGGGCTAGAATAAAAGCAAAATAGTAATTATATGGCCTGTACCTCGATGGGGGATGGGAGAAGCTTTCCGAGGCTGCAGGTGGGCTAAGTGTGGCCCTCCCTCCAGTTTGCACCTTGTGCAGCTGCCCCATCCCATGCATCAAATCCATGTTATTCTGAAGTCCGCCTTGGGAATGGTCAGGTCAGGGGGAGGCCAGAGGCAGATCCCAAGGGTTCTGAGAAAGAAGGGGCCGTGCCCCTCCGTGCCCAGGAGTCTGTATCCAGCAAGAAGGCCCCAAGGTGGCCACACAGCTGTCCCCCTTGGAGCCTCTGATGTAGCCAAGCAAAGTTCCAACAAGGTGAGGGAGGGGCGACATCTGTCTTCAGCACCTTCATCTCTCTCTTCCTTGGTGTGCACTTCCGCCAGGCTGCCACGGCCACCCTGCCAATGTGACCTCTACCCAGGAGACACATCTGATTCTCTGACAGCGTGACTTCAGACTCCAGTGGACAGGTGAGGGGCCACATTCTTCTGAGAGCATAGGGTGTAGGCAACTGGCTCCTCAGGACAGTTTCACAGTATGAAAACCAACGAGCTCAAATATTTATTCCTATGGTAGATCCTAGTCTTGGGTGCCAGCGAGCTTGCCCAGCCCCCTTGCTCTTGGGCAGTCACACATGGGAAGCTGAACCGAGCCACCTGGATGGGCTGGATTCCATTCCTCTGCCCCACCTCTGTCCCCCGCCACCCACTGTGGGTGCTGTGCACAGGAACTGTGTCATCGGGGTGGCCCAGGCAGGCTCTAGGCTGGCTGGCCGGCCTGCAGCAGGCTGCCAGGCCCTGCCTCTGGCCCTGAAACACCAGTGACTCAGGCTCCTCAGCAGCCATTGCCAGGGAATGAGGGCACATCCTGGTGGCTGCTGGCTCTGGGTGAGAGGTGGACGGCCTGGGCACTCTGCAGGGGTGCAGGGGGTGGGGCTTGGTGCTTCTCGCTGTGCGCCTGCACGAGAGCTGTCTGACTGCCCTGCAGTCTTCCCAGGAACGGGCTTGGATCCCAGGAGAAGCACCACACAAGCCCCTCTTGTATGAATGACCCCTGAATGAACTTCCTTCCCCTCTGGGTCTGAAGGAATCTGCCTCTCCTGGACTTCAGAACACAAAAGGCAATTCATCTTCTTTCGACAGACCTTCAAGGGAGCACAGGAGAAACGGGACCCCTTCATTTCCAGCTTTGAACAGGTTTCTAATTTTAGCAGAATGTGTTTACTTTATGATACTTGACGGAAAGAACAGGGGCTTGGGGGTCGACAACACCTGGGGGCCGACTCCGGCTCAGTCATTTTCTCACTGTGTGGCCTTGAGCCAGTGACCCAGCCTCTCTGAACTCTGATTCCACACCTTTAACACTGGATGGTGACATCTGACACAGTGCCATGAAAATTAAGTGAGTCCCTTAAGGGCAGGGGCTCCTCAGTGTTGCCAGCACCCAGCTGTGCCTGCTGTGAGCACCTGCAGTCACCCACCCACACCGGGTGCCTCTGTGGGGGCCCACCCCCAGGTGCAGTGGTGGCCTCCGGGACGGGGCATGCAGAACAGATGGGATCTCCATCTCACGCAGCCAGGGACAACCTGTGTGTGGTATGATCTTCAGCCTCAGACATTTTCTCACGGCCCTCCTGACACCGGTACTTGGGATTTAGGCAGTTATGCAGAGATGCAGCCTTTCTCCCAGGGATGGCATCACAAAACCACAAACATCACCAGCAGGAGGATCTGAGGCCTCTAATGCCACCGGGCTGCAGGCTCCCTGCATCCCTGCCCACCCCCACCTCCTGCCATAGGCACAACAGGAAACGGCCCCCAGCCCCCAGCCTCCGACTGTGGAAATGACTAAGTCCTGCCAACGGAGCCTAGGAGATGGGGTCAAATGTCCCCGCGGACCCCCACAGCTGAGGGCACAGAGCCAAGTCTTAAAAGCATTTCGCTAAGAAGGAATTCTCGGAATGTCTTCTGTCAAACACAGAGGAAGAAGCTGCACGTTTGCATTTCCAAGTGGCCCATCACAGCCCTACTGGGGCCCAGGGTGCCCATGCGTCAGTAGTCTGTCCATCGGGGAGTGCGAGCACAAGTTGATACTTTAAGCCATTGTCATTGTCACCCTCAAGCAAACTGCTACAGGGTGAAGGAGAAGCGTCCCCACCAAGTCAGAGACAAACTAGAAGCTTACTAAATTTGTCCCTTTCCTCTTCTGGAAACTTAAGATAATTAGGCGGAAATTTAGTGACATTTTTAGTAAGTACTTAATCCCACTTTTTTCTTAAGTGTTTTTAAAAGACCGTAAGAATATCTGGTTCAATGGTAATGAGTACTTTCCAGTGCTAATAACTTTGTGTGTAGTTATGAAACATATATGACACTAGACATACTATTTTAAAAAGTAACATCATCCTCACAAAGCCTCCTGGGCTTGGTAGAGGGAGACATTAGAACAGCAGCATGGAAACACAGATGAGCCGCCAAAGGGGACAACGAAGCCTCTCCTCCGCTTCTTGTGCGCAAGCTCACAGCCAGTGGCTGCAGAGCATTGTCTGAGGAGGCCTTCGAAACACAGTGTCTGCTGTTTCCTCTCTGCTGCTCTGGGACCCACATGGTCCAAGGCTCAGAGTCAGGCCTTTCTGGAGAATTCCAGGCAGGTGGCTGCCTCTGGCGGCCCAGTAGGTTGAGGTGTAGATGGTTTTCCTTGGGCCTACTGGGTTGGGGACAATGGCCAGCAAGCACCCATGAGCCCCTCCCCTGCACCCAGACCCCTAGACCCCCCACCCCACCTGCTCACAGAAACTCAGTTCTGGGGCTCGGAGGATTCAAAGCACAGTGGTTTCCTTTGAGGTGGGGTTAACAGCAGCAAGCCACTGCTGCAGAGTGTTATGGTCCCTGACCCATCGGGAGGTTTGAGGGGGTGACAGCAAAGTTCCTTCCTGGGTAGAGCTATGGCCTGGTCCCTTGGGTTGAAGGGCTACAGGATTAAGGACTGTCATCACACGTCAGGGGAATGCTGCTCTCCCTAGAGACTGAGCCTCCGGTGTCCTCCACACACTGGATGGACGGGACCAGGTGACAGAGCAGAAGTGAAGGGAGTCTGCTCTCTTTCCTCGGTTTACAAGAAGAGTTTAGTTCCTATTACACATTTTGGCCAGCTGTGGGTTCCTGTGAGCCCATGATATCCCTTCTTTGCTTCACTTTGCTTCTACACAGAAGCAATTCAATATTTATATGTTTATCTTCCCTTTGAAAAAACTTAGAGCATGTGATGAATTCCACACCGGGGTGGTTGTTAGTTTACAGTGTGTGACAAGCCTCTAAATGAGCCAGTAGGGGTAGCGTGCCCCAGAGATATGGCAGCAGAGGAATGAGACTGGTTCCACCAGTCACACGGGGTGGGGACGGCTGTCTCCTACCTGCCACCCAGCCAGTGCACAAGTGCACACCTGTACTCTTCATGGAACAGGGAGACGGAGAGCCCGGGGTACCCAGTTGTCCCAGTTATTCTGGTAAGGGGGCCAGCCTGACTTGGATTATTGAACTGCATAGGTCTGGCTACAGATCAGAAAGTAATTAGACATTTCTGCCAAATAAGAAGAGATTTCTGAGAAAAGAAAAGCAATTCTCAACCCTTTCCTATGTGGGGGTGAGGGGTGAGCTACGGTTTAAGGGATTGATAACTTGCTGGAAACTGATAGGATCACGGCATTTCCGCTTTTAGAAGGTCAGACCTGATATCAGACCAACTGAGGAAGGGCTGGTTCTCCTTGGCTCCTGCTCACCTGGGCCATTTGATGAATTCCCTTACCTGCCAGCTTCCAGTCCTGTCTCCCACTAGGGCTCAGCCCACCTACCTCCCAATTCCTACCTCCTTCTCAAAGAAAGGGGCTTCCCTGATGGCTCAGACGGTAAAGAGTTTGCCTGCAGTGTGGGAGACTTGGGTTCGATCCCTGGGTGGGGAAGATCTGGAGAAGGAAATGGCAACCCCACTCCAGTATTCTTGCCTGGAAAACCCCAGGGATGGAGGAGTCTGGCAGGCGCAGTCCATGGGGTCACAAAGAGTTGGACACGACTGAGTGACTTTACACTCAAAGAAAATCAGGCCCTTGAGTGTAAACTCCTTGGCTGCTCTCACCACATCAAACTTACTCTATAAACAACGAGGTTCTACTCTATAGCACAGGGATCTATATTCATGATCCTGAAATACTGCAATGGAAAAGGATATGAAAAAGAATGTATATATAGATGAGTCACTTTGCTGTACAGCAGACATTAACACAACCTTGTAGATCAACTGTACTTCAATTTTGTTGTTGTTGTTGAGTCGCTAAGTCATGTCAGACTCTTTGCAATCCCATGGACTGTAGCCCACCAGGCTCCTCTGACTACGGGATTCTCCAGGCACGAATACTGGAGTGGGTTGCCATTTCTTCCTCCAGGGGATCTTCCCTACCCAAGGATTAAACTCAGGTCTCCTGTGTCTCCTGCATTGGCAGGTGGGTTCTTTACCACTGAGCCACCTGGGAAGCCCGTACTTCAGTAAAATTAAAACAAAAAAAACAAAGAAACCTCATCCACCCTCATCTCTTTGCCTCCAGTCTCTAAGCCAGAAATGTCCTCTTCTGTGGCGGCCCATTCTCCCCCATGCCATGCCCCAGGCCTGTGTTAAACCCTTCTTGTAGACCCTTGGGATCCTCTTCTAGTTGGTCTCTCTGCCTTCTCCCACTTTCTTTCAGTCTAGTCCCACGTGTTGCTAGGCGTGATCTTTGTAAAATTCAGTTTTTCCACTCTGCTTAAGACAGGTTGTTGCTTCTCCTTTTCTGTGGCACAATCTATTATCCATAACTCAGGTGCTCCAGGTGCAGCCTCTGCCCCACCTCCTACCCCCCTGCAACCCTCACACCATCCCACTCACATTCTATGCCTTGGGGTACTGAGCCACATGCGGGCCTCAGGGCCTTTGCACATGCACACTTCTTCAACTACCATTACACCAAGTTCGCCCTTTCCAGCCGGCACCTCGGCCTTGTCTCTAATATTTGGCGTCCAGGGCAGATCTGTCATAGCACCTGTCTGTGGTTCTCTTTGCTCTACTGTTTCCAGGATTTGTGCATAATAGTTGTCAATAAATGCCACCAACCTCCCAGCCGGATCTAGATCCTTATGTCCTTTGGCCAGACACTAGTCTGTCTTAGCAATCTCTCCCTGAGCCAGGTTGGAAAGGAGGGGTTGGGGGGGGAATCAGTGAGGAACCTCTGCTGCAGTGGTGGGGCCAGGACCCATACTGATGGTATCAGACAGGCAGACCCAGCCAGAGAGACTGCCCAGGTTCAGTCAACCCAATTCAAGGTCAAATCCCCTTCATACAGCTGCAGAAAGTGAAAGTGAAAGTGAAGTCACTCAGTCGTGTCCGACTCTTTGCGACCCAGTGGACTGTAGCCCACCAGGCTCCTGTGTCCATGGGATTCTCCAGGCAAGAATACTGGAGTGGGTTGCCATTTCCTTCTCCAGGGGATCTTCCCAACCCAGGGATCAAACCCAGGTCTCCTGCATTGCAGGCAGACGCTTTAACCTCTGAGCCACTACGGAAGGACAAGCAAATCACTATCTTACGGGTTCAGGTTTGTCTTTAGGACTTTGAGAGTCTCAGGCTACTGCCTTGAGACATTCCCTAATGAGGGGGGCTGACTCTGCCAGGTGAAGGGCGCCAGGAGGTGTCACACGCTTCCATGCGCACGAGCTTCTTAGTGAGCCTTCTTTCTGACGCTCCTGGGAGATATCACGGCAGCTCTGCAAGGGAGGGTCCAGACTTCAGGGTGCGAATGGTGGGTTTCCAGGGACTTTCCAAGGATGTGAAAACCAGATTCAGTATTCTGCTGGCGGGCAGACCGCAACCCTAGAAATCACCCTTCCACACGCACGCACACACATATGCACACACACACACACGTGCACACACGTGTGCACAGACGCTTATGGAAGTCCAGCCAGACCGCCCCACTGTAGCCTCGGCGTCGGGCTAATTGGAAAGTCCCGCGCTTTCGCGTCGCCACGCTGTGGACAGGTCAGGTCCGGAAGACGCCGCGCCGCCGCCGCCCTGGGGAGGCCCCGAAGCGGGCGGGCGGCGCGCGCACGTGGCGGGCCAGGCCGGAGGCCGCGGGGGAGGCGGGGCCGACAGCGGAGCCGGACGCCGGGCCTTTAAGAGGGCGGCGGGCGGGTGGCGTGGGCGGGGACGGACGCGACAACCCAGGCACAAGGGAGGCACAGGCCCCGCCCCGACCCCGGCCCGGCCCCGCCCCGCAGGCCGCGCCCCCTCCCCCGCCCCGCGGCCCAAACCTTCTCCGGCCGCCACTGGGCCGCGGGCGGGACGCCTGGGGCGGCGCGCGCAGGAGGAAGCGCGGCCGGCCGCGGCCCGGGAACAGCCCAGACGCCCGAGTCGGGAACGCGGGCCGCGTCTCTATCTGCCAGGTGCGCGGGGTTGGAGGCGCAGTCCTGGGCCGTGGCCGTGGCGCGCCGGCCGGCTTTTCCTCCCGCTCACGCCGTCCGCCCGGCCTCTCGGCGCCCGGGGCCCGCACCGCCAGCTGCCCTGATCGGCCCGCCGCGCCCCCGTCCCGCCCCCCGCGAGTCCCGGCCGGCGGCGAGCTGATGTCCTGAGCTTGCCGCCCGCGGGCTGTGCGCCCGGCCGGGGGCTGCCTGGGAAGTTGGGGCGAGGCGTGCCGGGTATGCGCCATCACCATGTCCCGCCTGGGCTCGTGGCTCGATGAGGTCCAGTGGCTGGTCTTGGTGGCTCTCTTCGTCGTGGCCCTGGGCACGGTGGGCCTGTACCTGGCTCAGTGGGCGCTGGCCAGGGCGCTACCCCGCTCCCGGAGGCGGGCGGCGGAGCCTGGCGACTGCCAGCGCCCAGAGTCGGATGCGCTGCTCGCCTGGATCCTCACTCTGAGCAGCTGGAGGAGCCAGTGGCAGGCCGCCTGGGTGACCGCCCTGAACGATGAGGCCAAACGGAAGGGGGTGAGTTTCTGTGAGGGCGGCCGTGCTGCGGGGTCGGGCGCGGCGATCGCGGGGTGTCTTCAGGCTCTTATTCCCTGGAGCCTCGCCACAGCCCTTGACTGCTTCAAGGGGCAGAGCATCCTTGAAAGTTAGAAAGACCGTGGAGCCGGAGGACCCTCGGTGGGGAATGAAGGCGGAGTGATTAGGTCTCATTAGCCTGACCTGAAGTGTGCCAGGGGGACAGCTTGGCTGCTGGAGGGACTTGTTCAGGGGCCACTTCCCCGCTGGCTCTTACCTGTCCTTCCTGGCCGGCGTCCCAGGTGGCTTCCCGTATTCGCCTGGACACTGGACCGCTTTTGCACCTGATTTATGAATCACTCTGAACCAAACATGCTTCCATCTATGGAGCTGAATTTTACCCAGAATGTATAACCTAAAGGTTTGCACTTAAAATTAGTGACCATTGAGGGCCAGCTACTGGCCAGACGTGTGTTGGGGGCTTTAGGTACATGTGATCGTCTCTGAATCCTCACAGTTCCTGGAGCAAAGGCATCCTCAGCATTTTAGAGGTGGGGGAAACTGAGGCCTGGAGAGGTTAAGTAGCCTGCCTAAGGTTACACAGCCCATGGGTGGCAGAGCTGGGATTTGAACCCAGCTACCTGCCTGTTGGGATAGTCCTTCTTAAACCATTCTGCCTGGCTCCCTGACATTTCCTGATTGGCTCAGAACCTGTGTTCTGAATGAGAACTTCCTGAAAACTCTTAGGGGCTTAGTCTGAACTCTGTTGCCTTGGGCACCTGTGGTTGTGTTCCTGGTCTAGTTAATGGCTGGGTGGCTTATTGGTACTTTTAAGGCATCTTGGTTTAATGATGCACTCCTCTTGTCTGCTGTTTCTAAATATTCCATAGAAGGAATGAAGGCCTGGTGAGTCTGGGGCACTAAGTCTTCGCCAGTCCTCCTTGCTCCTTGCTCCCAGGTGTACACACTCCTCCACCTGCTTGGGAACTTAGTGGAGAAGCCCATGGCCTTTTGCTTTGGAAACAGCAAATGCTGCGTGCCTAAACTATACGCCTTCCGAATGCTGCATGGCGAGCCCTCTGTCTGGCTCTTGTGCCGTGGCCTTGGCTCATGTAGCCATGGGCCTGAAAAACAGAAAAGCTTTGAGCGAATGAGCATAAATCCAACAAAAGACTATGTTCTGAACTCTGGGGAAAAATAACCATGCCTTTTCGATGCAAAAAGCCTTCAAGGTCATTTGACTTCCGACTGCCCGGGTGCCTGGAGTCTGTGACCTCGCTGCGAGAACTGGACAGCTCTTCAGAGGAACCACCCCACTTCTTGTGGGAACCCTGAAGCCCCGTGACCTCACCTGGACAAGCAAACACAAATTTGTTTCCCCACGAAGCTGCTGTCATTGACCCCTGGTTGACCGGGTGTCCTGGGCCTGGGTTCCGGGGCTGAGTACACTGCAGGCTGGAGTTGTGAGCGGGTGAAAGTCTTGTCTCAGCTGGAAGAGACGGGGGCATGATGTGGGCCACTGATTCTGCCTCTCAGCCTTTTCTGAGCTGATCTGTAGGGTCCTGTTGTCACCCTGGGGCCCTTGAGAGAGTAAGGCAGAGGCACAAGCCTCCCTTCTGTAAGTCTGGGACAGTCCTGCTTAAACCATTCTGCCTGGCTCCCTGACATTTCCTGATTGGCTCAGAACCTGCAATTGCCTTGATTGGAAGCTTCCAGATTATCTGTGTGCCTGGAGGGCTGAGAAAGGAGGAAATCTCTGCCCTGGAATTTGTGGGCAGCCTTTTGAGTAACTGGAGAAAATACCTGAAGGTTTCGGATGAAGACCTTTCTTCCTGCTCGATCGCATCTGTGTGGGTGGAGGCCTCGGCTGAGGGATTGAGTTGGAGGAGGTTTGGCTTATTTGCCTGTCCTCTGCTATTCACCATGCACTGCAGA
Organism: Capricornis sumatraensis; assembly: GCF_032405125.1. Taxonomy (NCBI): domain Eukaryota; kingdom Metazoa; phylum Chordata; class Mammalia; order Artiodactyla; family Bovidae; genus Capricornis; species Capricornis sumatraensis. The sequence goes on along the minus strand of NC_091069.1, from coordinate 248,142,535 downwards.
ATCTTAGACACTAGTTTTTCCAGAACTCCTGCCTGGAAGGGGCAATGATGTACTGAGTATAAGCTCAAGGCAGCTCTAAGTCTTCTCTGACAGCAGTTGGGTCTGAGTGTGGTATCCGGTGGCTTAGTGTGTGTGTGTGTGTGTGTGTGTGTGTGTGACTTTGCTCTCCCTGGTACCTGGATGTGTTGCTTGATTTGAATTCAGATGGAAGGTTCTGCAGGCTGATAGGATCTGGGTAACTGCTGCTATGGCCTTGGCACACCCCCTCCCCTGTCCTGGGCCATCCGATTGCAGCACTAATGACAGAGTGGGTGAGCAGGCCCTGGTGTCTTCCTAGCGGGTGTCCTGACCTGGCAGCCAGCCCTGCGGGACTCTCCCTCTGTCCTCCCTTCAGCTCGATTCCCACTAATCCCCGATTAGGGTTGACAAGTCCAAGTCCGCATTCGGCGCAGCGAGCCAGCTTAGCGGCCCCCTCCTGCCCCCACCCTGTGCTGTTGTCTGTTTGCCCTGGCCCAAGAGGAGAGCACTCCTGTCCCTGGGGGATTGGCAGTAACTGTCATCTCCAGCATCTTCTGTGCAAGGTGGAGTTCTCTCCTGAGTGGAGCAACTCCTCTCATCCTGTTTTACCCCAGTTCCTATCTTAGGACTGCAAGGAACCCTAAACCCTTCCAGCAGCACCTCTTCCTTCTCCAAAAGGGGAGACAGAGGAGTATGAACTGGAGAGACTTGCCAGTGTTGAGCTAGACCCAGGGCCAGGGGTCTTCATGGTTCATCTACATCTGCAAGGGTCCATGGTCCCCCATGGGCAGCAAATTTGACTTTGAGACTCAAATATTTCCTTCAGTTGAGGTCCAGCAAGAAAGGATCAAAGGGTACGATTGTTTAACACGTCATCCCCAACAATGGGGCTCCTGTCTCCAGGGAGTTAAAGATGCTTACTAACTTGTGGAGCCTCCTTTGACCCTGGATGACCAGTGACTGAGGCAGGGCAGGCTCCTTGTATCAGGGGGTCCTGCAGGGTTTTGACCCTTACTCCTTATGATTAGACAGGATGCTGAGTTGGAGAGACAGATGAGGGCATGGCTGCTCTGGCAGCACATACCTGGTATTTGGGGAACGCTGGCAAATTGCCTAGAGACCTCTGAAAGAATATACATGTCTGCCACCTCCCCTACTTCAGACTCAGGGAGTCACCGGGGGTACAGGGAGCCTACTGTATGTTTCACAAGTTCCCAAAGCTAGCTCTTCACTAGAGAGAAGCTGCTGGACACACACAGTGTCCATAAGCCAGCCAGCATTCTGTCAGTCAAAGTCCCCCCATCCAACAACACCTCTCCACGCTGGCATTGCAAACACCTGATATCAGCTGCTCTGATCGCAGCTCGGTCCATGAGAACAGGAAGATCCCAGGATTGGTTCAGTCACCAACCTGAGAACTAATGCCCTGTTATCTGAGGGCAACAGTGGAGGTTTTCCCTTTGCATTTATGAGAATATTTACAAAGTTGTTTGGGGTGACATCACCTCAGCAGCAGTCCACACCCTTGACACCCACCGCTGACTCTGGGGCTGCTCTTTCCACAGCAGGTCACCAGCTCTGAAAGCCAGAGCCCATGGTCCTGAGACCCCTACCCACAGGCTGGATAGAGCCCCCTCCCAAGGCTGATGCTGTCGGGACTACGTGCGGGGAGCAGCGGTCTGAGAGCAAGCACCATGTTCTGGACTTGTCTGGGAATGGGTTGCTTGAGTAGGCCCAGGCCCTGGTGGAGAGGGTCATGAAGCTGTTTGTTTCTTTAGTCCTTTGCCCCAGGATTCTTTTCAGAGGAATGTTCTAAATGTAGATGACCAAGACTGTAGGACAATTTGTGGTCTTCATAAAAAAAAAAAGAAAAGAAGATGCCGTGTGAACTTAAAACATGGTATTAATAGCTCTGACTTGTATATGAGCTGCAGCAATTTTAGGAGTAAACAAAGTGACAAGACTTGGAGGTTTCTTGTTCTGTAATGAGCTTCCTTCAAGTGCTCCTCACAAAAATTCAAGGTCCTTGAGCACCGATGGTGCCCACAGTGTAAGAGGTCAGCTGGTAAGAATGGGAAGGTGACCTTGAGTCAGTCACCCTTTACCTGACCGTCAAATTAACTCTCCTTGCTGTTGCTCAAACATTCAGGGTTCTTTCCTGTGTGGGGTCTTCCCACAGGGCATTCCTTCTGTCCCCAGCACTTATTCAGGCTTTGTCCTGACGCTTTCGAACTGTGGTGCTGGAGAAGATTCTTGAGAGTCCCTGGGACAACAAGGAGATCAGACCAGTCAATCCTAAAAGAAATCAACCCTGAATATTCATTGAAAGTACTGATGCTGAAGCTGAAGCTCCAATACTTTGGCCAACTGATGGCGAAGAACCGACTTACTAGAAAAGACCCTGATGCTGGGAAAGACTGAAAACAACAGGAGGAGGGGGTGGCAGAGGATGAGATGGTTCGATAGCATTGCTGACTCCGTGGACTTGGATTTGAGCAGACTCTGGGAGATGTTGAAGGACAGGGGAGCCTGGTGTGCTGCAGTTCATGGGGTTGCAAAGAGTCAGATGTGAATGAGCGACTGAAAAACAACAGCAGTATTTCAGGTCTCAGAACAAAAATCCCTCCTCCCCACTTTTTGGCAACAGCTGGCCCACTCCCACCCCAGCAGCACTGTGTGGTCACCGGTGCCCTCATCAGCTCCCAGGATCATGAGGGAGGCCAGAGCTCTGTCCATCCAGGTGCAGCCCACCCGGCGCCGAGTGCTCAGCTGTCTCAGGGCATGAATAACAGCCCCTGTTAGAAACTTGTCACTGAAGGGGAGAAACGGTGGTGATGTACCTCGGCCTGTCTGGACTCAGGCCTCCCCTGCTTGGGAGCTGGCCAAGCCTGGGCTAAGCAAACTGTTTAATGTGCTTTGTTTTTCACTTCTAAAGCATCAACCTAAAGGAGGCTCACTGATGACTCTGCAGATTGTCAGGAGAAACGAGGAAGAGATGCCAGTTCAGGTTGTTCCTTGTGTTCACCCATTCTCTCAGCAACATGGGAATTCAGGGGAAGGAAGAGTGGGTGTAGTGTTAATGTCAACTAAAATGCAGCCAAAGCTAACTTCCACTCCCGCCAGCCCCCCTGGGTTGTTGAGGGAGGGGACCTCTTGAGCTACTTGGAAGAGCTGTGTGTTCTCTGCTTAGGTTGGGAGGCAGCTCTGGGGCTGGGTGACCTTGGGCAAGCCCTGACCTCTCTGTACTTCATCCCTGGAAGACGATAGCTTGGGGTTCAGCCTGGGAAACAGCATCTAGTCCAGATGAGATGAGATCTGTGTGAAGCCTTTAGCCAATAGGGTCAAGATGGGCTGCTTTCTTGTAACATCCCCTTAAAAAAAAACTTTAAAAATGTTTACTGCTTTTAGATTTAGAGAAAAGTTGTAAAAACAATTGAGTTTCTATCCTTTCCTTATCCAGCCTACATAACCATCAGTCAGTTCAGTTCAGTTCAGTCACTCAGTCGTGTCCAACTCGTTGCGACCCCATGAATTGCAGCACGCCAGGCCTCCCTGTCCATCACCAACTCCCGGAGTTCACTCAGACTCACGTCCATCAAGTCAGTGATGCCATCTAGCCATCTCATCCTCTGCCGTCCCTTTCTCCTCCTGCCCCCAATCCCTCCCAGCATCAGAGTCTTTTCCAATGAGTCAGCTCTTCTCATGAGGTGGCCAAAGTACTGGAGTTTCAGCTTTAGCATCATTCCTTCCAAAGAACACCCAGGACTGATCTTCAGAATGGACTGGTTGGATCTCCTTGCAGTCCAAGGGACTCTCAAGAGTCTTCTCCAACACCACACAGGGCTGCAATAATCAGAAACAAGAAATTACATTGGTACAATGTTACTATAATTCATAGTACAATGATATTAACATTGTAACAGTATAAAAAATTAACATTGGTACAGTGTTACTATAGTTCATAGTACAACATTAAAATTGTAACAGTATAAGAAATTAACATTGGTACAATATTAGTATAATTCATAGTATAATGATATTCACATTGTAACAGTATAAAAAATTAACATTGGTACAATGTTACTATGATTAAAATTTTTTAATTTATTTTTGGCTGCGCTGGGCTGGGGCTACCCTCTAGTTGCAGCACATGGGCTCTAGAGAGCGTGGGCTTCAGGAGCTGCAGTACAGAGGCTCAGTAGTTGAGGGTTCCGGGCTCTGGAGAACAGGCTCAATAGTTGTGGCCCACGGGCTTAGTTACTTTGAAGCACGTGGAATCTTCCCAGATTAGGGATGAAACCTGTGTCTGCTGCATTGGTAGGTGGATTCTTCACCACAGTGCCAATTCATAGTACAATGATATTCAGTTCAGTCGCTCAGTCGTGTCTGACTCTGCAACCCCATGAATCACAGCACTCCAGGCCTCCCTGTCCATCACCAACTCCTGGAGTTCACTCAAACTCATGTCCATCGAGTTGGTGATGCCATCCAGCCATCTCATCCTCTGTTGTCCCCTTCTCCTCCTGCTCCCAAATCCCTTCCACCATCAGAGTCTTTTCCAATGAGTCAACTCTTCACATGAGATGGCCAAAGTATTGGAGTTTCAGCTTTAGCATCATTCCTTCCAAAGAACACCCAGGACTGATCTCCTTTAGAAAGGACTGGTTGGATCTCCTTGCAGTCCAAGAGACTCTCAAGAGTCTTCTCCAACACCACATTTCAGAAGCATCAATTCTTTGGTGCTCAGCTTTCTTTACAGTCCAACTCTCACAACCATACATGACCACAGGAAAAACCATAGCCTTGACTAGACGGACCTTTGTTTGCAAGGTAATGTCTCTGCTTTTGAATATGCTATCTAGGTTGGTCATAACTTTCCTTCCAAGGAGTAAGCATCTTTTCATTTCATGGCTGCAATCACCATCTGCAGTGATTTTTGGAGCCCCCCAAAATAAAGTCTGACACTGTTTCCACGGTTTCCCCATATATTTCTCATGAAGTGATGGAACCAGATGCCATGATCTCAGTTTTCTGAATGTTGAGCTTTAAGCCAACTTTTTCATTCTCCTCTTTCACTTTCAACAAGAGGCTTTTTAGTTCCTCTTCACTTTCTGCCATAAGGGTGGTGTTATCTGCATATCTGAGGTTATTGATATTTCTCCCGGCAATCTTGATTCCAGCTTGTGCTTCTTCCAGCCCAGAGTTTCTCATGATGTACTCTGCATGTAAATTAAATAAGCAGGGTGACAATATACAGCCTTGACTTACTCCTTTTCCTATTTGGAACCAGTCTGTTGTTCCATGTCCAGTTCTAACTGTTGCTTCCTGACCTGCACAATGATATTAATGATATTCTAATATAAGAAATTAATGTTGGCAGAATGTTACCGTATTTCATGGTACAATGATATTAGCATTGTAACAATATAAGAAATTAACAAAACATTTTAACTAAACTGAAGACCCTGCTTGGTTTCCCTTGTCTTCCACCAGTGTCCTTTTCTTGTTCCAGGGTCTCATTCAGGTCCTGCCTTTGTTGAGTTGTTGCTTTGTGCTTGTCTCCAGCAGTCTGTGAGTTTCCCAGTCTTCCCTTGTTTTGATCATGACCTTGACAACTCTGAAGAGTATTGATTGCTGTTTTGCCAGCTATCCCTCAGTTCAGTGTTTTGCACAATTGGGCTGCAGTTCCACAAACCGCAGAAGGGATGTGCCCCTTTGAGTGTACTATTTCATGGGTTTATGATGTCAGCATGGCTTACCAATGGGGACTGTGGCCTTGATCCCTGTGTTAAGGTGATTTCCACCCATTTCTCCTCTTACATCTTATGTCTCCCTTATCGTTTCTCCCTATAGTTAGCAGATAGCTCGGGGAGGTACTTTGAGACTGCACAAATCCTGTTACTCTTCACACTTCTGCACGCTGATTTTGGCATCCACGTATCTAGTCTGCGACACTTCTGTGGAGTTTGCCTAATGTTGACTTTCTCTTTTTCTCTCTTTCCTTCTGCATTTATTCCTTGGAATTCTGTTGCAAGAGAGAGCTGACACTTCTCTTCCATCTATACATTTTATTGAGTATTTACATAAGTGTGTATTCATGGATATTTGCTTTATTCCATGGGTTACAACCCAGCATGATGTGCTCAGTCATGTCCAACTCTTTGCAGCGCCAGTGACTATAGCCTGCCAGGCTCCTAGTCCATAGAATTTTCCAGGCAAGAATACTGGTGTGGAATGCCGATTCCTACTCCAGGGAATCTTCCCAACCCAGGGATCAAAACTTCGTCTCTTGAGTCTGTTGCCTCTCCTGCATTGGCAGGCGGGTTCTTACCACTGTGCCACTTGGGAAGCCTCTATAATCCAGCACCATCACTATTTGTTTTGTTGTTTAAACTGTTCTTGTTTGGGCCATTAGAAGCTCTTTTGTGTTCTTACACACACACACACACACACACACACACACACATATATTAGCATTTCCTTGATGGTTCTGCAAGATCTTGTATTTTCTTCTTCTCTGGCCCTGGATTTGACCACTTCTCCAAGCAGCTGTGATTCCTTTTACTGAAGAATTATTTAGAATACAAGATTTGGGCATCAGGGGTGTTCATTACTGCTGGGGCTCATTGCTTCTAGACCCTCTTAGTGAACAGACCTAGGAAAAGATATGTGTGAATGGCACATATTCATCTAACACATCTCTCTGCCTCTATCTTCAAAATCATGACTATGTTGACACTCCTTTTCATACTGTTGGAGAAAGGAATGGCAAACCATTCCAAGTATCCTGGCTTAAAGCTCAACATTCAAAAAACTAAGATCGTGGCATCTTGTCCCATCACTTCATGGCAAATAGATGAGGGAAAAATGGAAACAGTGACAGATTTTATTTTTCTTGGGCTACAAAATCACTGCAGATGATGACTGCAGCCATGAAATTAAAAGACACTTGCTCCTTGGAAGGAAAGCTATGACAGATCTAGACAGTGTGTTAAAAAGCAGAGACATCACCTTGCTGACAAAGGTCCATCTAGTCAAAGCTATGGATTTTCCAGTAGTCATGTACGTATATGAGAGTTGGACCATAAAGAAGGCTAAGCACCAAAGAATTGATGCTTTCAAATTGTGTTGCTGGAAGAGACCCTTGAAAGTCCCTTGGATGACAAGGGGATCAAACCAGTCAATCCTGAAGGAAATCAACCCTGAATATTCATTGGAAGAACTGATGCTGAAGCTCCAATACTTTGGCCACCTGGTGCCAAGAGCCAGCTCATTGGAAAAGACCTTGATCCTGGGAAGGACTGAAGGCAGGAGGAGAAAGGGGCAACAGAAGATGAGATGGTTGGATGGCATCACCGACTTAATGGACACGAGTGTGAGCAAACTCTGGGAAATGATGAAGGACAGGGAAGCCGGGTGTGCTGCAGTCCATGGGGTCACAAGAAGTCGGACATGACTGAGCCACTGAACAACAAATGCTGATAACCCAGATTCCAGGCCAGTGGCACAGAGTTCATTTTCATCTTCCCCTTTCCTTATCTCTAACTTCCTCCTCCAAGAGCGAGACATCTGGGACTCTCTGTCTGTGACATACTTATGTGGTCAACTCCAGCGTACACATAACGTGCTTTCTGCATTGCTGACCTGTGCCCCCATGAGAATCACATTTCCTGGCTAGATTCTCGCATTTATGTGCAGCCAGGATCCTGTTTGCCACAGTTTCTCCGGTTCAATCTGTTTCCTGCCCCTTGTGGCGGTTGTGTTCTTTGGTTGCGCAGTTACGTTTGTGTTCTATCTGGGGCTCCTCCCACATCCAGATTTTTCACAACTCCATCTTTAGCTGGTGATTTGGGATGCCGCTCTCGTCACTGACTCTTTCCATACATGCTGGGGTCTATTCTGGTTGCCCGGTGTTAGCCCCACTGGTCGTCTGTGTGTTTGTGTGCTGGTACCACACGCTCGGAATCATTGAGGTTCTGTACGTGCGTGCATGCTGTCACTTCAGCGGTTTCTGACTCTTTGTGACCCTATGGACTGTAACCCACCAGGCTCCTCTGTCCATGGGATTATCCAGGCAAGAATACTGGAGTGGGTTTCCATTTCCTACTGCAGGGGATCATCCCGACCCGGGGATCAAACCCACATCTCTTCCATCTCCCGCATTGCAGGCAGATTCTTTATCACTGTGCCACCTGCGAAGCCCACAGAGGTTCTGTAGTGTGTCTTAATGTCTGGGAGAGCCAGTGGCTTGTGTTTCTTTCTCAGTTGTTCTCCTGGCAGTTGCTGCTGGTTGCTTTTCCTTGTAGATGTAAAGTCTTTCTTTGGTCTGAGTGGGGTTGAGTCTAGAACGATGCTACCTGCCCATGGACAGAGTGCAGAGATGCAGGGATTTTGCTGCACACAGGCTGGGCTCTCTGAAACTCCAGGATCAATCAGAAAGGGAAGGGGAACTTTGGGGTCCTCCTTTTAACTGAATCACATATTTTCTTTGTGAGCCTGCCTCTTGACATTAACTTTCCTAGCAGACTGTCTACACGGTTTTCATTCAGAAGGTGCCATGGGTAAGAGGGTGTAGATGGCACCACCTGATGGGCACGGGCAGGAGGTGACATCCAGGCTGCTTAAGTCTACGTGGTCTCTTCAGGCTGGTGTAGAAGGTACATTGTTTCACACGCAGTCCCAGCAGCTGTGGGGCTTCCCAAGTGGTGCAGTGATAAAGAATCTGCCTGCGATGCAGGAGACACAAGAGGCATGGGTTCTAGCCCTGGGTGGGGAAGATCCCCTGGAGGAGGAAATGCAACCCACTCCAGTGTTCTTGCCTGGAGAATCCCATGGACAGAGGAGGCTGGTGGGCTCTAGTCCATGGGGTCACAAAGAGCTGGTGGTGGTCTAGCAGCTGCAAGGGGTCAGTCTCCTGCCGAGTACTGCACTCTGTGCTGGGGCTGCTCTTTCAGTAGGAGGCCTGGCACACAGGGCGATGTCATCCCCAAGCCACTGGCCAGCAGGTCGCACCAAAACAAGCTCTAGCCATGGAGAACATCCGTAGAGCAGCCCCGAGTCATGACTTCATCGCTCTTGAGAAGTAGATTTAACTCTCCCCTGATGGTTTGTAGAGGTGAGATTGATGTCGCTAAGACAAGATGAGGTTAGAGAAACATCAGTGACAATGTTCTGTGCCTGTAGGTGTGCGCTGCATCACTGGGGATTCTTAAGAAACAGCCCTGGGCTGACTTCATTCTTGCTCATCCGCCCTGCACTTGCCAGGAGAGCTTTGCTGCCATTTGTACCATTTCTATCCCCCACCCTTAATCTTGCCTTGCAGTTGGAACCAGCTCATCACAGCCGGGAGTCTCAGAAATAGATGAGATGTGGTGGGGAGCTGCCGGGCTGAGTCTGGTTTTAAATCCATGATCAGAACTCATTTGATAATGATGGGCTTTCTGGAGCATGTCAGGAAGAGAGTTGAAGGAGAGTTTGTTCTAGGGTCGTATTGTTGGCGTACGTGTCCAGCAGCACAAGAGAACTTTTTAAAAAATATACATAAATTTATTTAAATTGGAGGTTAATTACTTTACAATATTAAATTGGTTTTCCATACATCAACATGAATCCGCCACAGGTATACACGTGTTCCCCATCCTGAACCCCACTCCCTCCTCCCTCCCCGTACCATCCCTCTGGGTCGTCCCAGTGCACCAGCCCCGAGCATCCAGTATCATGCATCGAACCTGGACTGGCAATTCATTTCATATATGATATTATACATGTTTCAGTGCCATTCTCCCAAAACATCCCACGCTCTCCCTCTCCCACAGAGTCCAAAAAACCGAGACCTGGTTGGTAATCCAAGTCCTGATGTATTCTTTCATAAAGCATTAGTCTTATTGCCTTGTGTTTATAATAATTGATTTGCATGTCTTGCATTGAAGATTTTAATTGCAAAAAAACAAAATTTAATGCAGAATTTTCATGAAAGATTTTAATTGCAAGAACTTGTCACCTGCCAGAGTGACAAGCCGTGGAGGACATTTCTGGGAGGGTATGAGAGGATGTGGAGAGCTGAAGGTGGAGTTAAACCAGGAGACCACGGAGGGCAGGAGCCTGGCAGCTCTGGGCGTCCTCAAAGCAGGGATTCAGGGACCTGATCCTTGAGCAGTACTGCCGGCTGCCTCATTTCCAGGCAAAGAATCCTAAATTCCATGGAGAAGCACCTGTCTGCTCCCCACGGGTTCCTGCCCACCTGCCACTTGGGCAGTGGGAGACAAGAAGAGGGTAACCTAAGGAGAGTGCCCGCACCCCCGTGGGGCAGGGAGAGGTGATTCTCTGAAACTAGGGAGAGAGCTTTCCTAGAGAAAGGGGAGAACACAGCCCATGTACCTGCTGTGCCCCACCTGCAGGCCAGCCGCGCACCCACCCTCCTGGGAGCCTGGGCTTCTCCGCTCTCACTGTGAACCTGAGCTCTCAAAACCCCCTCTGCCGTCTTCATTGCCACATTTTTTATTTTGTCCCGGAGTTTCTTACTGATATTTGTCCCGGGCTGCTCTTCAGAAGCACCTATTGAACTAAATGAAGTCATATCACATCTTCTTAGAAATGCAGAGCTTTGTAGCAAGTACATCATCTCCTTTAGAAAGTAGCTCCCCCCGGCCCCCACCCTCCCAGGGCACCGTCTCCTCACTCTGCTCTTCTGTTCCAGGGCCCGCTGCTCCTCTGCTTCCAGGAGGACCTGCTGCAGCCACCCCTGGAGCTGACCGTGCAGCAAGTCTCCAGCGTGGCCCGGTCGGCCCAGGAGAAGGTGAGCCAGGTGCTGTCACCTGCTGGAGGCCTTTCCTCACCCAGGAAGCCAATTTTAAACTGGGATGTATAACTGGGTCACTTGGCTATGCACCAGAGATTGACACAACATTATAATCAACTATACTTCAATTTTTTTTTTTTAACTGGGGTGGGGGAATTTATTCTTCGAATTATTGAAAATGCCAGACATCTTACACCAAAAAAATAAATAAAATATGGCCCATCATTGATGAATGGATGAATAAAATATGGCATTCCCACATGATGGAGTATTATTTGGCCTCATGAAGGAATGTGATTCTGACACGTGCTCCCACGTGGATGAGCCTTGAAGACATTCCACTAAGCGAAAGAAGCCAGACATGACACATATTACGAGATTCCAGTCACATGAAATATTCAGAATAGATAAATCAGTGGAGACAGAAAGTAGACAAGTGGTGTCCAGGGCGTGGGAGTGGGCTGTGAACAGTCACTGCTGATGGGGCTGGGATTTTAGGGGGTGACGAAACGTTCTAAACGTGGTGCTGGGGATGCTCATACAACAATGTGAACTATATCTAACATATATTTAATATATTTAAAAGCCATTTGATTGTATAGTTTAAATGATCAGATTATTTGTATATTTATATATATATCAGTTCAGTTCAGTTGCTCAGTCGTGTCCGACTCTTTGCAGCCCCATGTACTGCTGCAGCACACCAGGCCTCCCTGTTCATCACCAACTCCCAGAGTCCACCCAACCCCATGTCCATTGAGTCAGTGATGCCATCCAGCCATCTCATCCTCTGTCGTCCCCTTCTCCTCCTGCCCTCAATCTTTCCCAGCATCAAGGTCTTTTCAAATGAGTCAGCTCTTTGCATCAGGTGGCCAAAGTATTGGAGTTTCAGCTTCAACATCAATCCTTTCAATGAACACCCAGGACTGACCTATAAATTTTATTAAATTATAACCATACATTTTATAATTTATAAAATGTTGTTTAGTTGCTAAGTCATTTCCGACTCTTTGTGACCCCAAGGACTGGAACCCGCCAGGCTCCCCTGTCCAGCGGATTTCCCAGGCAAGAATACTGGAGTGGGTTGCCATTTCCTTCTCCAGCGGATCTTCCTGACCCGGGGATGGAACTCATGTTTCCTGTATTGGCAGGCGGGTTCCTTACCACTGGGCCACCAGGGAAGCTCTAGATTTATACGAGTACAGTTATAAATAATATGTGAATAATTCTGTGGCATAATATATAGATTTTAGCCATTTAGCTATTACACAGAGTTTATTTTATAGTTGCTAACAGTTTACAGGCTGAAATTACTTGTTACACTGGTCAACTATCATAAAAAAATGGGAAAAATTTTTTGTAATAAAAAGTCTCTGCGAAGTGCTGAGAGACTCTTAAGTATAAGCCCCCCCTTGTTCTTGATTTTTTATTGTCAAGTTAAATGCATACCATTTAGCAGACTGTGAGGAGGAGATACCCGGGTGGCGCCTGGGCCCAGAAGGAGCTCCCACCCAGCCGCTGGAACCCCGTCCTTGTGTATCCTCGCCCACCCCCACCCTGGGTCAGCTAGAACATCATTTGTGCATTTCAAATGTTTATTGTTTTATGTGTACATTTTCACAACAAGCTTTCTCTTTACAAGAGCATGGCAGTTTGGATGTTCACCCAGGTTGGTTTTGGGGGCTGTAGTTCATTAGCTGGAACTGCAGTTCACGACTCTGGGTGGACACAGGAAGCTTTGTCCACCTTCTGCAGATGGACAATGAGACAGTTTTCTCTTTTTCACAAGTGCAGCAAGGCTGCCCTGAACTGTCTCCTGAGTCCTCAGACTCAAGCCTGGGAGTATCTCTGGGGCAGGTGTGAGGTTCCTGGGTTGTAGGTTCACACAATCAGCTCCAGAATTGGTCACCCAGGCACTGACCCAGCGTCCCTTGCCCTGGCAATGCAGAAGGGCTGTCTCTCCCCGTGCCCTGGTGGATCCTGGAGCCTCAGAGCTCCATAACCCCTGCAGCAAGCATGGGAAATCCCTGGGAGATGCTGGGAGGAAACCGGTGGCAACAAGGCAGGATGGCACCAGCATAGCCCTGAGAGCCGGAAGGGGCCCTGTGAGCAGGTGGTGCGGTGCCCAGGTTTCAGAAGCCAGGGGTCTGAGGGCAGCTTGCTGTAGGCCTGACCTACCCGAGTTCCCTGCTTGGAATGTGCCCCTGTGCATTGATTGAGTGCTCTATTATTGACAAATAAGCCTCAAGCCCCTTTGTGGTGGACAGTTTCTGTTTTCCTGTTTTCTGACACTGTCAGTATTAAAAGAACAGAGCTCAGAGACTGGCCTGGAGGTGCTGGGGAGGGAGCAGGGATTAGAAATGGCCATAGACCATTTTTAAAGGTCTTGATATATAGAGAGTACCAGAAACGCAGCGTTTGGAAAGTGGATGGTTAAACTGTGTTTGTTTTAAGACCATGGCAGAAATATTGCACACCCATCAAAAAGTTGAGAACAATGTATAGAAGTGCACAGGCTTTTTTTTTTTTTTTTTAAAGCCTGTCATTAACGCTTTTTTAAACATTCCGTTAATTAATTTTTTATCTTGGTTGTGTTGGGTCTCTGTTGCTGCCTCCGGGCTTTCTCTAGCTGGGGCAAGTGGGAGGCTGCTCTTGGTTGCGGTGTGTGGGCTTCTCACTGTGGTGGCTTCTGCTGTTGCAGTTCACGGGCTCTCGGTGCCCAGGCTTCAGTAGTTGCAGCCCCTGGGCTCAGTAGTTGTGGTACTTGGGCTTAGTTGCTCCCCAGCATGTGGGATCTTCTCAAACCAGGGATCAAACAGGTGTCCCTTGTGTCGCAAGGTGGATTCTTAACCATGGGACCGCCAGGGAAGCCCTGCATCAAGTTTTTTAAGTCTGCCCTCTTCCTCCTTGCTCTCAGCCCTCCTTCCTTTGCTCCCTGCAGATGGGACCATGGGCAGAGCTGTCCGCACTCTGTGCTAGGAAGCTTTTCACCCAGTAAACTACTAGAAAGTGCACACGATTTTGTTTTCTTTTACAAGTTTCTTCATAGTTCTTGTCTCCAATGTTTTCTTGGCCAGAGAGGACCTGAGCGCCTGCCAGTGCCTTTGTGCGGGCATCAGGGCCCTCCCCTTGGGCAGGAGCCCAGCCCCCTGAGCAATGCAGGAAAGTGGGTTGAGTGTCGTGGTCCCAGGGAACCAGCTCAGGCGCCCTGTGGGGATCCACCTGGCCCGTGGGAGGTGGGGAGCAGGATACCCCCAGGTGCTTGGATCCTGTACACAACCTCTTCCTCTCTTGGACATGCGTCTTGACTGATCACAGCCCATTTCAGGGTACCCACTTGCAAAGCAATCGAGGCTGACTAGTCAATTTCTCTTGTAACGTGTCCCCATGGGAGGTTCCCAAATATCCACAGGTTAAATGAAGGACAGACATCGTCCCAGGAGCTGATGACAGTGCCTTCCTTTTTTCAGGGTCTGGGCCACCCGCAGGGTCTCCAAACGTAGATCAAATCCTGTACCAGCATTGTCACATGCTCCCTCTGCGCAGTGTAATTCCTGAGAAGAGGAATCCACAGCAGAACCTCAGGATACAAACAGATCGTGTCCAGGGAATACAGACCGGAGATTCTAGGATATCCACCACCCCCTCCCCCACCCCGCCCTTTCTCTGCTCCCCTCAGAGCGTCAGGGCCCATGTTTCTCATCCTCCTGTCTCAGCCCTGACAAGGGACGTGTGGATGGCATTTGAGGTAACGAAGAGGAGGAATCTGCCTGGACAAGGGGGCTGGTACATAGTCCCGTCTTGGATCAAGACTTGAACGGGGCTTGGGTCAGATGAGAATGGGGCTCTAGTCTCCCTTTGTGGGTATCTTCCCGACTTGGGTTTGAACTTGAGTCTCCCTGCAGGACCCCCCCAGAACAGAACTGGGCCTCCCCGCGCCCTCCAAGTGCTCTGTGCTCCAACTTTCTCCTGCAGCCCCTGAAGACCCCTGTGTGCCAAAGTAACCACCGTTGCAAAAATCTGTTCATCAGCAAGCCCCCTGCCCTGGGCCTGCACAGAGAGTGGGGTCTTGCATAGATCAGAGCGTCAGAGTCGTCTTGCAGGACCCGTGGGAGCTACGCTTTCCGCACCCTGCAGCCAGGGCTGAAAGGGGGCCTCTCAGCGGTTTGCTTATGACTCTTGACACCAAATGTGTGCACTTGTTCTCTCACCCAGCAAGCAGTCCTCCAGTCCTCCGAACACCAGCTGGGTGTCCTACAGTTCAGTTCAATTCTGGCACTAAGTGCAGTGCAGACCCCTCAGATCAAGGGCTCCGTCCCACAAGACTGCTCCCTATTTCAGATGCCAACCATAGGTCTGGGCTTCCTGTACCCACCATCTGGCTATAAAGTTGAAGGTTCCCACAACCCCTCCTCATGCTAGAACAGCTCACAGAACTTGGGAAAGCAGTTTCCTTACTATTGTTGTTGTTTACTTGCGCAGTCATGTCTGACTTGTGACCTCATGGTAGCTCTCAGGCTCCCCTGTCCATGGGATTTCCCAGGCAAGAATACTGGAGTGTGTAACCATCCAAGGGATCTTCCCCACACAAGGATTAAACCTGGGTCTCCTGGACTGCAGGAGGATTCTTTACCACAGAGCCACCTGGAAAGCCCTTCCTTACTATTGAAAGTGAAATTGAAGTCGTGTCTGACTCTTTGTGACCCCGTGGACTATAGCCTACAAGGCTTCTCAGTCCGTGGGATTTTCCAGGCAAGAGTACTGGAGTGGGTTGCCATTTCCTTCTCCAGGGGATCTTCCCAACCCAGGGATCGAACCCGGGTCTCCCGCGTTGTAGGCAAACGCTTTACCCTCTGAGCCATTACCAGTGTCTTATAAAGAACACAGCTCAGGGACCGCCAAATGGCAGAGGTGTCTGGAGCAGGGAAGGGAGATGGGATGGGAACTTCCGTGGCCTCTAATGTGCCACCCTTCCAGGACCAGATGCTCTCTGAACCCCACTGTTAAAGGGTTTTGTGGAGGTTCCACTACAGAGGACGTCTGATTAAACCACAGGCCATGGGTCTGTGGTCCCATCTCTAGTCCCTGTCCATTCCCCTGGGCTCCAGGTGGCAAAGCTTCTCCCCTCTCATGACGCCTTGATTGTGCGGACCTCCTGCCTACCTCCTGTTGTTAACTAGGTCCCCAGCCACCAGTCATCTCCTTAGCATCTAAAAGACATTCTAATCACTCCGGAGATTCCAAGGGTTTTAGAAGCTGTGTGCCATGAGCTGAGGACACCACCAAATATTTATCCCAAGAGACAAGCCTACCAGGGGCTGGGGCATTTCTTTAAGGGAGTGCTCATGGGACAGGGCATCTGCGTTCCTTTGGAAGGGCATCTTTTTGGGTGGCGACTGGAAGCACCCCTGTCTGCAGCACTCGTGGAGCAAGGCATCACCCTTTAACTTCTCTGCAGGGCTCTCTGTGTCCTCCCTTCCAGTCCCAACACGCCCCCAGCACATTTCTCTCTCCCCGAGTGTAATTACACTCTTACACAAGAGCAACAAGTTTCAGCTGCATTCTCTTTGCTCATGTCCTGGAAGAGCTTTGCTCCAGAATATTTGACCCAGAAGATGGAGACTTAATTTCCGTCTTGCAAGTAGCCTGAGAGCAGCTCCTCGTCCTCAGGTGGCAGCAGCGGCCCCTCCTGGTGCACCTGTGGAGGCATGAGGTCTACACGGGCAGCATTTGAGCTCCCTGAACATGATCCGGGGTTAGGCAGATTGTGCGGGACAGGCACTTGCTGCAAAGGCCACATAGTTCCTTAGCAAGTGTGGTGAGTGTCCCTGTAAACGGGATTCGTATGTTGAAGGCTCGCCAGGGAAAGCAACAAACATTGGTCCTGAGGGACTGCAGTGCTGTTTACCTTGGTAGGTGGCCCTACCCTGTAAAAAAATATGAATTAGCTTTGTTGTCTGTGTCATTTGTAAATAAATAGAGGCTTCTAATGGTGCATCGATCAGCTGCAGGTTAAAGTTTTAAATAAACAATCCACCCAGACTGGAGTAAGATCTAGAAGTCAGAGAGATCCAGGCTGGCTGCGAGCTTGTCTTGGGTATTTCCTTCTCCCTCTGAGCCATGGGCTGTGTCTGTAAAGGTGAACCCCTGCCTGGCCCTGGCCTGTGCATTACCTGCAGGGACCTGCTCCTGATGTCGTTGGGCTATACAGATTCTGTCTGTTCTCCTTAGCACCCGCAGCTCTCCTCCACCCAAGGAAGCATCGTGACCTTTGTATAGAGGAGGAAGCCAGGCAGAGAGAGGCTGGTAAGGGAACTAAGAATCACTGAATAAGCAGAGACTATAATTGAACCCCAGTCAGCCTCCAGAAACAGGCTTTGACTGTGATACACCATAAATGGAGCTGTTAATGATTATTCTTTCCTTTCTATTATTATCATTTTATGTTTATCATTTCACTTAAGCTCCCACCCTCCCCAGGAAAGAGGGAAGATGGAAAAAGGGGAACTGAAAGGCACTAACCAACCTTTGCTTCCATGAAACCATAGCAACAAACAGATTGAGGCATTTGCTTGGAATTTCCCCCAGAATCTTATTCCACGTGATATGTCGGGGAACCCTGCAACCCTCCCTGGATATGAATTGTGTATTCTAAGCACATGGACTTTTTCGATCTAAAGGCTGTCTGTTATACATTTATACACTAAAATACACTCTGAAAGATTCCGGGGTCTCCTCTGCTCTCTCCAAACCTTGGTGAACCCCGTGCTTTGCAAGTGTATTCTTCAGTCACTAAGTCACGTCCGACTTTGCAACCCCATGGACTGCAGCACGCCAGTCCTCCCTGTCCCTCACCATCTCCCAGAGTTTGCCCAAGTTCATGTCCATCCAACCATCTTATCCTCTGTCACCCCCTTCTCCTTTGCCAGGGTAATGGAACACAAAGTTGTAGTTGCAAATAGGAAATTTGGTTGACTTTTCTTTTTTTTCTGGATGAGTGAATATTTATTTACTTTTGATTGTGCTGGGTCTTCATTGCCGTGCAGGGACTTTTATCTAGTTGTAGCGAGCGGGGACTACTCTCTAGTCATGATGCAACAGCTGCTTGTCACAGCGGCTTCTCTTGTTGTAGAGCAGAGGCTATAGGCACACGGGCTTCCGTAGTTGCAGCCCCTGGGCTCTAAAGCACAGGCTCAGTAGTTCCGCACAGGCTTAATTGCCCCGCAGCGTGTAGGATCTTCTCCACCCAGGAATGGAACTGGTGTCTCCTGCATTGACAGGCAGATTCTTTACCACTGAGCCAGCATGAACTGGTTGACTTTTTTTTTTTTTTGGTTTTGTGTGACTTGAAATTCCAGGTACCCTATTAGCCTGGTATTTATGCTAAAGTTCTAGCAACTTGTGAAACTGTTTTGAAGCAGGGTCTTTTCAAAGGCAGGTGAGAGATTCCTCCCTGGGGGCCCCACCCTTTGAGGCCGGAATGGGAGCAGAGCCTCTGGGAGAGTCACCTGTTTATTTGAAAGGAGGCAGATGGAATCTGGGCTGAGTCAGCCCTCAGGTACTTTGCCTGGTGTAGACTGCTGAAAGGACCCTCGGGCAAGCTGGGGGTTCGTTAGCTGGAACACGAGGCAGTGGCTAATGATGAAGATATGACTGAGCAGAACTCTAGAACACTAACAGCCAGCCTGGAAAAGACCCAGCTCTCTCCTGCCCTCATTTGAAAGGCAGTGTCTTATATGTGTCTTTTAATGCATAGAGACCGTGGAGGAGAACGCATTCTCAGGTTTTTAAGCCAAGGAAAGCCCACATTAAGCTGCATTATGTAGTAACAATACCTCCTGGTAGTGTTCTTGTTCAGTCACTCAGTCGTATTTGACTCTTTGCGACCCCATGGACTGCAAACTCATGTCCATTGAGTCGATGATGCCATCCAACCATCTCATCCTCTGTCACCCTCTTCTCTTCTTGCCTTCAATCTTTCCCAGCATCGGGGTCTTTCCCAGTGAGTCGACTCTTTGCATCAGGTGGCCAAAGTATTGGAGCTTCAGCATCAGTCCTTCCAATGAATATTCAGTGTTGACTTCCTTTAGGATTGACTGGTTTGATCTCCTTGCCATCCAAGGGACTCCCAAGAGTCTTCTCCAGCACCACAGTCTCAAAGCCTTATTGTTCATTTTAAAGAATCCAAACAAGAGAAGGGATGGTGAGTATGGGTGGGGGTGGGGTGTCGGAGCCCGTGTGGCCCAAGGCACACCCCTCGAGGGGATGAAATAGAGCATCCACCCAGCATTCTTTGGGGCTGGCTGCCATCTTGTTTCCAGTGTTTTCCACCTCAGTCCACTGGGAAGTGAAGTGAAGTGAAATTCTCTTAGTTGTGTCCGACTCTTTTCGACCTCATGGACAATACAGTCCTGGACATTGTCCAGGCCAGAATACTGGAGTGGGTAGCCGTTCCCTTCTCCAAGCAGATCTTCTCAACCCAGGGATTGAACCTGAGTCTCCTGCATTGCAGGCGGATTCTTTACCAGCTGAGCCACAAGGGAAGCCCCTAGCCCACTGGGAGACAGCGTATAAAAATATATCTTCAACCATGTGTTGTGAACAAGCAGCCAATAGGGTTAGCTTTATAGATGTTTTGAGAATTTTCAGCCAATGACACTTTACTTTTTAAAATGAGTTTCTGTTCCAGAGTAGAAGTAATATTTTATATCAGACTCATGCCATCTCAGTGGCTCAGTGGTAAAGAATCTGCTTGCGATGCCGGAGACAAAGGAGACGATCGTTCGACCCTGGGGTTGGGAAGAGCCCTTGGAGGAGGGCATGGCAACCCACTCCAGTATTCTTGCCTGAAGAATTGCATCCTACAGTCCATAGGATCACAAGGGAGTCGGACACAGCTTATTGACTGAGCATACACACACGCATGCCATCTTACAGAATAATTATCTGACCAAGGCTGGATGCAGAGCTGGGGCAGAGACCTGGCTGGGAATTCTGAATGATTAGTGAAAGGTCATTTCTTCCATCTTATTTTGAAGTTCTTTCTTCATGATGTCATGTAGTGTGATTAAAGCAAAAACTATTCAGTGACATGAACCTTTTAGGTCCTTTTTATCAGCTGTGTTTCTAGTTCTTTTGAAGACAAAAGTAATGAAATTACTTCCAGTTCTCTGGAGTGTTCTCAGAGAAGGAGGAGCTGGAGCACTTGTTGTTGTTCAGTCCCTCAGTCGTGTCTGACTCTCTGAGACCCCATGGACTGCAGCAGGTCAGGCTTCCCTGTCCTTCACCATCTCCTGAACTTTGCTGGGAGACTCATATCCATTGAGTCGATGATGCTATCTAACCATCTCATCCTCTACTGCCCTCTTCTCCTTTTGCCTTCAATATTTCCCAGCATCAAGGTCTTTTCCAATGAGTTGGCTCTTCACATCAGGCCAAATTATTGGAGCTTCAGCTTTAGCATCATCATTCCTTCCAATGAATATTCAGGCTTGATTTCCTTTCAGATTGACTGGTTTGATCTCCTTGCAGTCCAAGGGACTTTCAAGAGTCTTCTCCAGCACCATAGTTTGAAAGCATCAGTTCTTCATCCTTCACCCTTCTTCATGGTCCTGCAGATCAAACCCATGTTTCCTGCATCTCCTGCATTGGTAGGCAGATTCTTTATCACTGATTCAATCCCTGGGTCGGGAAGATCCCCTGTAGGAGGGCATGGCAACCCACTCCAGTATCCTTGCCTGGAGAATCCCATGGACAGAGGAGCCTGGCAGGCTACAGTCCCCAGGGTCGCAAAAGAGTTGGACATGACTGAGCGACTAAACAACAACAGAGAATCGGACGTGAGTAAAGTAACTTAGCACACGTGCACCTGGGAAGCCCAAGTCATATCAAACGGCTCAGTGTGATTGGGATGCTCTGAGGACCTAATGTATAAACTCCAGAAGGGAGCCTCATGAACAGGTCTGTGTTTGCGGCAGGGAGACTCTAGGGTCAAGATCGGGGTCTCTACCTGTTTGTCCGTATTTGATAGACATCAACCTTGATCACTCTGGCCCTGGGTGGAAGGGTCTGTTTGACCTAGCATCGGGTGATCCTGCTTTCTGCCATTACAAGAGGGGACCCCGTGGTTACAGGGACAGCCTGGCCACTATTTGCCTGGGTTGAGATCATTTAATCTCCATTGTGTATAAAACACCATAATGCCCTGAAAGAAGATTACTTATATTTAAAATCTCTTTTCCATTTTGTTCTGGTCCATTTGACAAATGGGACTTTTACTCTCAGGGTGGAGGAGCAGAGGCTGGCCCTGGTCATTATCCCTCCCCACTGGACCTGTAGGAACGGTGGGGGCATTTTGTTTGCCCGTCTGGAAACTGATCAGATAGTTGTTTTAATTAGGTTTCTCAGGCGAACACTGAAGAGAGGCCGAGAAACGGTCGGTCCATATGACAGGTGTTACTGAGAGCATTGGCATAGGGCTGGGAAGACCTTCCAGGGATCTCTGCAAAAGGTGTCCCAGTTTTAATGATTGCACCTAGTTTCCAGATGTGACGTGAATGGTAATTGTGACCTTTGAGGCTTGCATTCTAGAAGTTTTAAAGTCTTAAAATCTATGCTGGATTATTGGTTTAATTGCTTTTAACTGGGCGCTTCAGCTGTCCATGTATCAGAAACGAAGCAGTGGGGTAGCTTTTTAAAAAAAAATTTCATTCTTTTTTATTTTTTTATTTTTTATTTTTTTTTATTTTTTTTTTAAATTTTAAAATCTTTAATTCTTACATGTGTTCCCAAACATGAACCCCCCTCCAATTAATGGATTTATTTTTGACTGCACTGCAGCACGCAGGCTTTCTCTGGTTGTGGTTTGCAGCTTCTCATAACAGTGGCTCCTCTTGTTGCAGAGCGTGAGCTCAGAAGCTGTGGTGCACGAGCTTAGTTGCCCTGAGCCATCTGGAATCTTCCCTGAGCCATCTGGAATCTTCCCTGACCAGGGGTGGAACCCATGTCCCCTGCATTGACAGGCAGATTCTTTTCTTTTCTTATAGTTACTTTTAACTTTGTATCGGTGTATAGTCAATTAACAAACAATATTGTGATAGTCTCAGGTAAACAGCGAAGGGACTCAGCCATATATATATATATATATATTCTCCATTTTCCCCCAAATTCACCCCCATCTAGGCTGCCCCCTCGGATTCTTAACCACTGGATCAGCAGAGGAGTCCAGCTTTTTGTAGAACTGAATACAAACAGAAACCAAACTCTTCCTTGAGTTAGGGTGCTAATGAATCTGTCAGGGTTCTCAGTGACGTTCTAATTAGCTTCGTATAGAAAGTTCCATAGAAATAACAGAAGTCAACCAATCACTGACTGTTTGTTTTTTTTTTTTTTTTTTTTTTTTTTTACTTTAAGGAGTAAAACGACCTCAGCTCTTGAGACAAAGGACAGAATTTTCTATCATGTCACTTGTGTGTGTGTAACTCATCCGGCATCAAAATACATTCCTCCTACAAGGAATGTTTACAGAGCATTTATTTTTAAAGTGAATAGGCGACATTTCTTATACAAACATTTTTTTGTTCCAACCTTTGATGAACTCTGGAGATACAATAACATGATGAAGATGTAACTAATCCACATAAGTCAGTCCTCAGAGAGGGCCTTTACAGCAACGGATGAAAATAAGGGTTGTGCAATTTTCTGCCAGTATTTAGAAAAGGCAGGGTTTTCTCTTTCTACCCTGTGCTGCCAAAAGCTTTTATAGTGGACCCTGGAAATGGACCCCTTGCTGGGGGGTCCCTGTGTAGTACAGATCATGTCATTTTTGGAGGGGCAGGTGGGCTCTGAATGGAGCTACGCCTGTGAGGGGGCCAGTGAGCCAGGGATCAGGACGGGGGGAGGGAGACAGGTTTTCAGCCTGAACTTTGTGAAATAGCAGTTGCCCCGGCAAAGTAATTATTTTGTTAATCTTTCTACTTGGTATTTTAGGTTCTAAATCCACCAGAGAATTAAAGAATTTTTCCTTCCTTCCCAAGTGACACCATCCAATGTGGGGGTCAGCTTGTTCCCTTGGGAGTGTGGGGGTCCGTCTGGTCTTCCTCTCAGACTCTGAGGCCTTGGCTTTGCCCAGACATGCTGGCCCCCTGCCAGACACCCCTCATCCTCCCCAGCACCCCTCTACCAGGCACAGCTGGTACCTGGCCTCATAGTCAGCCTGCTCTGGGCTCGCTTGGCATGCTGCCAGGAGTGTGGCCAGTCCCTCCTTCTGGAAGGTCTGCTCCTGTAGGGGATTTGCTGGAAGGGACTGAGTGCTTCCCTTTGCAGTAACAGCATTCACAGTCCTCTCTCAAAATGCTTTGTGATTTATGTCAGGAATATGGTCTGGTTTGTTCCTGATGTAATTGCTTTGTCTCATAGGTTTTAAAATGAGCTCATTTTAACAACTCTATTTTTGTTAAGACTGTATCATTTTATAACCGTTCAATATTTCACAGTTCTTTGAATTATCCCCCACATCTTTTTAAACCACAATAGGTTACAATATATTTAAATAGAAACAATTTCTTATGTTCTGGGTACTTAAAATTTTTTTTTTACCTGTAAACATCCATAACTAATTTTCTTTTTAAGGCTCATTTTTTTTTTTTTACTGAGAGATGGTGGCTAATGGCTTTCACACCGTATGAATCAATTGCCCAGGAAATTTAAAAATCAGCTGCATGAAGAAATAGAAAAAAGAAATATTTAAAGGACAAAAAAAGTTGTGTGGAAAGATTCTAACTAGATTTGGGCGAGTCCTGAGAATACATCAGGAAGAAAAGATTGGAAATATTGTTTCCAGTCTTTAAGCTCTGGTGTAATAGAAAAGATAGGCATCTAGAGAGTGACCCACATTTGAAGCTGAGTTCTCGTTCTTGCTGACCTGCAGAGTCCAGGTTGTTTTGTTCGGTGAACTGAAGATGGGTAAGGTGGACACTCTCCTCTCTCGGGTGTAAAGTTTGCGTGCTTTCTGGCCCCTCCTCCAGGTGGTATTTTGTCACGTGGTGGGCGAGACCATCCAGTTCCTGGTCAGCGCGGGGCCACCCTCGTCTGAGGACACGGGGCGCTCGCTGTATGGCGTGCGGCTCTCTCCGCTCCATCTACAGGTAAAACTGGGAGACTTGAGTGTGTCCTAGGAAAACAGTGTCCGTAAATCTGTCGGGTGAGTGGGGGTGCTGTCACAGACGTGAATGCTCCTATTTTCATTAATTACTGCTCATTTGTTTCAGACTGTTACCTTCATATTATATTGTCTTTGTGGGACATACAAAAGTGTGCATGTAATACGTTTATGTACAAATACACACAGGCTTCCCTGATAGCTCAGTTGGTAAAGAATCTGCCTGCAGTGCAGGAGACCCTCGTTCGATTCCTGGGTCGGGAAGATCCACTGGAGAAGGGATAGGTACCCACTCCAGTATTCTTGGGCTTCCCTGGTTGCTCAACTGGTAAAGAATCCACCTGCAATGCAGGAGACCTGGGTTTGATCCCTGGGTGCGGAAGTTCCCCTGGAGAACGGAAAGGCTACCCACTCCAAATAAATAAATAAATACACACATGTGTATACATGCATCGGTATATATACACATGGATACACACACAGGTATTTGCACACACATACATATACACACCTGGAGAAGGAAATGGCAATCCACTTCAGTATTTTCTCCTGGAGAATCGCCATGGACAGAGGAGCCTGGCGGGCTACAGTCCATGGGGTTGCCAGAGTCAGACACAACTTAGTGACTAAATCACCAAAACCACCATATGTACACACATATGTATACATATATATAATGAATTCAGAGTTTCCATCTATCAAATATGGGAGATATGGTATTTTTCAAGGCACATGTCCAAGATGTTGTTGACTGTTGGATTGAGGATGATGGCATCTGAGATGAGGAAGGTGGTTCTGTTAATAATTTAGAATCAGGTGCTGGCCCTCAAAAGTCCCCTGCAGCTTGGAAAAACAGCTCAAGGTCTGGACTTAGCATTCTTCCTTTTAGTGTTTGAAAAAATCAACTTTAAAAGGCTCATTATTTTTATGTTAGCAAATGAATATCACCATTATTTTTGGATAGTCAACATTATTATAATAATTGTAATAGACACATAATATGTAACTTTTATAACTGATATATTTTTATACATTGAACAATGATAAATAGAGATAATAATTATAATAGACTTAGTGACTAACCCACCAGATAACTGTGTATGTCACGCATGGAGCAGAAGTTCACTGATGCTCTTTGTTTAGAGCAATGTAGAAATTGTTAATTTCTGGGTCTATTTTAGGGGTCACTGCCAATTCAACTTGTGCTTGGCTGCTAATTTGGGGGTGATCCCAAATCTTTCAAGATTCTCAACCACAAGAAGAGATTGTATTCCATTTGGTTTCCTTAAAAGACATGGTTTTAAACAACCAGGACAAACAATTTCCGGCTACCTAAATGGCTTTTTTTTCTGAAACCCATCCCCCACCCCCATCCATTTTCAAGAGTCAGGGAAGTTAAGTCGACCTCATGGACTTGTCCGATGATAAAGCCCTTCTGCTTCCCCTAGTTTTTTGGACAGTGTGGTTAGAAGATAATTGTAAAGTCTGGGATGTGTTCAGGATGGGGTGAGTTCAGCAAGGACCACAGACATTCACCAAGGAAACACGTTTGCTGAGATGCTGTTGCTATGCCACTGTACACAGCTCAGACACAGGTAATTCAATTGTGTCTTTGATCTCTTAACACAGTTTAAAGGCAGCCTGTCGGTTACATCTCAAAGCAGAAGCAGCTGCTAGAGGTTGGTGAATTATTAATGCTCATGGCAGGAGACATTCCCTCCTCTGTTCTTCAGATAAAAACTGCATAGAGACCAGCAGCTACACCCTCTCCCCCACCTGGTGGAACAACTCAGGGACTGTGGCAATGAAATTAAAGCACGATCTTGCTAGAGTCGCCCAGAATTACAGGGCAACAGGAGCATCCTTTGTCTTACCTGGCTGCTAGCATGAGTGGGAGTACCCAGTATTGAGAAAACAATTCTACAGCCATCCTTTCCTTCCCTTTTCCTGGGTGGTGGGAGGAAGCATGGAGATGGGAAGGGTCTAAACTTTGGCTTTAGAGGGAGTCTCCTGCTGAAGAAGGAGGGATGGCAGCTTAGCTTGCTGTGGCTGCTGAAGCAAATCACCACATCTTAGCTGAAAATGGCACACATTTATCAATCACCATTCTGGAGGTGTGATGTCCAACATGGGCTAAAATCCTGGTGCTGGTGGGCTGTCTTCTTTTCTGGGAGCTCTGGAGGGAATCTGTTTCCTTGCTTACCCGTTGTTGGCAGAATTCAGCTCCTTATGGTTGTTGGACTGAGGGTCCAATTTCTGGCTGGCTGTCAGCTGAGGGCAGGTCCCAGCTTCTAGAGGCAACCTTACTCTTGGGCTTCTGACATCCTCCTTTGTCTTCAAGTCACCTCTCTCTGCATGCTCTTCTGTCTCCCTCTTCCATCTTTCAGGGCTCCTATGCCTCTGTGGGCTCACTGGAATCATGTAGGATTGTTTCCGCACCTCAGTGTCCTTACCCTGATCACACGTGCAGAGTCCCTTTTGCCATGTGAGGAAATCTATTCACAAGTTCCAAGGAGCATGCTTGTCTTTGCGGGGAGTACGGGGGGTGCATGGTTCTGCCATGACTTACAGGCAGGGCTGGATGGGGCCCTGGGAGAGATTGGAGTCCGTGTGGAGGTTGTGCAGTGGCCCAGGCAAGAGAGGCTAAGAGTGCTGATGCGCCCCTGCATACCATCAGGGCGGGGTGAGGGAGGGGCACGTGTGAGTGTGTGGGAGCGGACAAGGCATCCCGGCTCCCTTCTCTGTGCCTCCGGCTCCAGTATGTCTTGGTGATGCTCTCAGAAGAGCGCTGCACAGCAGAGGTTGCAGGGTTTTCATGACATCTGGTGTTCAGCCCCAACCCTGATGTTCCTCTCTGAGTGGTTGGTTGAGGTAGAGGAAGGTGCTTGTGGGGATGGGATAGGCTACATGACAGGGGAGGGGCAGTCAGGAACTGGGGACTCTCCTTGCAATTTTGAAAGCACACAGAATGCCAAGGCAGGGGATAAACCACTGTCTAAGAAAAGAACACACAGACATACATCGAGGCTCCGGTGGAGAAAGCAGCCCTCCAATAATCTTTTTTTTTTTCTTTTTTTTTTTGAACAGCTGGAGCTCCACATGAAGGAGAAGAGGGAAGACATTCAGATCAAGTGGTCCTTCATCAGCGCCCCAGAGATGGCCATCACAGTCCAGCCCAAAGTCCTAGGGGAGGTCAGTTTGTGAGGTTTGGTGATTCCCCCATCATGAATATGCGAACATGGGCGTGTTGTGACTACCAGCTCTGGGAGACGGAGCCTCTGATCAGTGGGGTCTCAGGTGTGTGATCCTGGGGGATGGCAGGCAGGGCAGAGGCAGGGCAGCATGGTGGGTGGGGGGTAGCTTCCCTGCATTTAATGCCAGGCTCTCACCTGGGCTGCACCTGTAATCACCTAGCAGTTTTTAAAAATTCCCAAAGACTGCCCCGCCTCCCCAGGCAGGTTTGATTGGCCCGGAAAGCTTTTAAAGCCCGCTTGTGCGGTGGCGGCTGAGAGCCTCTGTGGTGGTAGCATCTAGGTTTTCCTCGCCCTTCTGTGACACTGCCCCTCCGTTGCCCTCCTTCCCTGTAAGGGCACGTCACTCACCTCCGTCTCGGGCTGGGTCCAAGACCTGGCTCCCAAGGCCACCACCTCCCTTCTCTCCCAGCTCTTTCCAAGCTGCATCTCCAATCTGAAGGGCACCCCCCTGCTCCCACAGCCTTGGGTGTGTGAGGAAGTGACTTGGGAAGTGGGGCTGGGGGTGTAGGGCAGGCTGCTAAGTCACGTAGGGGCTGTTACTTTTAGTTACTGGAAAGATCATTCAAAATCATGTACACTGAAGGCTGAGGTCGTGACGTTATTCCTTTGCGGTGGCTTTTATGATATTTTCTTGAAATTTCACTCTATTTCAGACTCTTATTCTGTTACAAAACTATCACCACAGCTGAAATATGTGTATTTAAAAATTCTTCCAGGGGCTTCCCCAGCGGTCCAGTGGTTAAGACTCTGAACATCCGATGCAGGGGGCACGGGTTTGCTCTCTGGTAATTCTGTTTTTAGTTTGTGTGAACATTCTAGAACATAGATACATTTCTTTTGAGTATTAATTATTATAATCTAATAGAGCTTGCCATCTGGTGGTGCATGTCATCCTGCTTTGTTCTTCTACAAACTTCTTTTCATTCTTGGGCTTTTCAAACTTTTTGGATTAAAAATTTTTTTTTTAATACCAAAGTTTATTTCTCAGAAGCAGGGAGATCAGGGCTTATGCAGTGGTTCCTCTGTATCATCTGGGATCCAGGACCCTAACCTTTTTTATTCCACTATTGTGAGCACGTGATTTCTATCCTTTTTTTTTTTTTTGGCCACGTACAGCGTGTGGGATCCTAGTTCCCCAACCAGGGATTGAACCTGTATCCTCTATAGTGGAAGCACAGAGTCCTAACTGCTGGACCGCCAGGGAAGCCCCTTGAATACTTTTTAACTTAAAAAAATAAAATCAGATGTCAGTGAAGAAAGAAAAAACACACGTCTATATGTTTGGGGAAAGAGACTGAAAGAATATACACAGAAATGTTGACATATTTCTATGTTGTATGTGTCTTATTTTTAACCACTTTAAAGAGTAAGGAGCATGAGTGACTTCTGAGGTCAGTAAAGATGAGAACGAGTGAGTCTTTCCTAGCCTGAACCTTGCAGAGCCCCAGCAACAGGGAGTTTGTTTCATGTTGAGGGCATCAGGAAAGCCATGTGTTGGCCTGCCCTCTGCCCGGTTTGGAGATGATCTGGTGACAACCTCCTCTTTCGACAGGACCTGGTAGCTGGGACAGAGGCAGTCTCTGAGAGCCTCAAGGACATTCTGAAGCACCTGGTTAGCTCTGCCTCCCCATCAGTGGTTCTGAGCACCACGCCTGCGGACCTGAAAGAAGTTCAGGTAAACCGGCTCTCGGTTTGTGGTGCTTCACAACCCCACGACGGACCATGGTCATCCTCTCTTGGGGGATCAGTGGCACCTCCCATCCCTCTGCCCCGCCCCAGGGCAGAGCAAGATTGCACGGCTGCTGGTGGGTGACGACTGCAGTCTGGGGCGAAGCTTTGTGTTCAGGGCACAGGGTTCCAAGGCCCCGTGGGAGGGAAGGAGGAGGTGTCTGGACCACTCAGCATAGTCCACGTCTAAGTAGCCCAGAAACTGTCATTTTCAGGGACCAGTACGTGACTTTTCACTGTCCATCCAGAGCCTATTGTTGGAGACCTTATCCTTCCAGGATCAAAGTACCTGGGAACTTGCCCTGAGACAGACAGAGCCAGCGCACTGTAGCCACAGACTTTGAGCCCAGGCCCGGGACAGCCTGGTGACCAGGCCCTGCCTCCAACAGCACCACCTCTTGGAGGTCTGCCTCTCTTGGGCAGTGCAGACACACGAGGCTGTCTCCTCTCTGTGGGTCCCTGCCCATGCTGCCTGCCCTCCCTCCCCATTCTGGGATCCTCACCACTGCCTGATTAGGTGCTAATAACTCTTTGGCTAAATTTACATTCATGAAATTTACCCAGGCCAGCCCCTGGGCTTGGCCTCTCACATCTTTACTGGCAGCGCATCTGAAAACCTTTGCTTGTGATGAATTAATTCTCCCAATTATGAGCAGATCTTCTTATGCTGGTTACGCAAAACAGGCATGTACAGTCCCTAAAGTGGTTTTTCATTCGCGTTTCCAGTATTTTTATGTGGCATGGTAGAATAGCCACCATTATTATATGATGTGAAAAAGATGTTCGGTCCCAGTCACGTCCGACTCTTCTCGACCTCATGGACTGCAGCACGCCAGGCCTCCCTATCCCTCACCATCTAATGGAGTTTGCCCAAGTTCATCTCCATTAAATCAGTGATCCAAACATTCTCTGTCACCCCCTTCTCCTCCTGCCTTCAATCTTTCCCAGCATCAGGGTCTTTTCCACTGAGTCAGTTCTTCAATCAGGTGGCCAAAGTATTGGAGTTTCAGCTTCAGCATCGGAGGGAATGCTGAAGGAGGAGGGAATGGCAAGCCATTGCAGTATTCTTGCTGAGGACCCCATGAACTGTATTTTAAAAAAAGGCAGTATGATAGTATAACCTTAATTTGACTTTGATGCAGGCTCTTGGGCTCTGGTTCCTCTTAGGGCATCAGCAGCCGTGAGTGTGTAGAGTCTGGAGACAAAATCTCTCTGATTCCCTGGACACATACCAATGGATCACACTGTTCTGTCACTCCCTCTGGGCACTGAGGGTTATCAGAATATAAGAAGTAGGCTTCACCCTCCTGACGAAGCAGAAGGAGCCGCTGAGTAAGCAGACAGGCAGAGTGAGGGTTTTGTGGGTGTTTGTGCAGGGTTCCCAGTTCATCAAAGCTGCCTGTTTGGAATATGACTATACATGCTTCCCTGGTGGCTCAGAAGGTAAAGAATCAGCAATGCAGGAGACCCGGGTTTGCTCCCTGGATCAGGAAGATCCTCTGGAGAAGGGAAAGGCAGCCCACTCCAGTATTCTTGCCTGCTTCTGTAATGCATTCTATAATGCTTTTAAATACATTTGCAGAGTTTATGTATCAAAATAGCATGCATACTATATTAGGGTTCTGTAGAGAAGCAGAACCAAGGGATGTGTGTGTGCATATATTTATGTACACGAGCATCTCTGTAACTGTGTGAGCCAGCTATATACATATAATTGCATAATGTGTATGCGTGCTTATCTGCTTAGTCAAGAGCTGCATGCCCGGGCACCCCACGGTCCAGTCAGGTTGACACAGAAAATTAGCCATCACACACACAGAACTGAGAAAACATTGCATCTCCACCCCAGACATGTGGGTTACTCTGTCCCCAGAGCTCAGGGACCTGGATCTTAAGGATTCTATGACGACTTCTTGGCCACCCCGCCCCTTCAGCTCACAGTCGGCAATAGTGTTTTCTAGGTAGTGACCTAAAGGAGACTGCGGTCCTTGAGATGTTGGTAAGTGTTCCCCCCGGAAAGCGCTGTGAGGTCAAGTCAGCTTTAAGGATCGATCCTTCCTGGAAGACCTCACTGTGCAGAGGCCCGTGATGTCTCTGAGAAGCCTCTCAGGACTCCCAAACATTTGTGTCTAAAGAGCTCCTCTTAAAAAATACTCAGAGCCGTGAGTGGGAGGCGGAAGTTAGCTTGGAAAGGTTGGTCTGAAGGTGGGGTCCCCCAGGCTCTGGGAGGCTCTCCATTGGAGATACCTCGATGCTGATTTGAGGATGAGGTGACTAAGCTGCTCCAGGGCCACCTGCCTCTGCTGTGTCCC
This sequence comes from Capricornis sumatraensis, assembly GCF_032405125.1. Taxonomy (NCBI): domain Eukaryota; kingdom Metazoa; phylum Chordata; class Mammalia; order Artiodactyla; family Bovidae; genus Capricornis; species Capricornis sumatraensis. The sequence goes on along the minus strand of NC_091069.1, from coordinate 248,111,266 downwards.
CAGCGTGACACCTGGAGGACGCTTAGCTCCTCCCCATGTGGATGGCGGGTGCGCCCCGAGGTGCGAAGCAGCCTTTCGTGTCCTGGTTGGTGTCCCGCTCGCTGCTGGTGGGCAGTGCGTGCCTGCAGCCCATGGGGCATGTCCCATTCTGTTGTTAGCTCCTGGACTGGCTTGGGCTTGACCCCATCTCCAACCGCAGTGGGCCTCTGGGGCGCCCCCTCTGGGCGAACACTTTGCTCCTCCACTTGCTTTCTGTGGGAAGCGGCTGTGAGTGAGTGACTGGTACCCTCCACCCTCCTGAGAAGGGAGCATTGTTCCAGAGCTGGCGTGAGGGCCAGGCTCCCTCTACAGGTCTCCTTGAAGATCCCTTCCCTGGAACAGGTGCCCGGTGGCCACTGCCTCTTCCCCAGGAGTCACTGCTCTCTGTTTTCCTTTCTGTAGCATCTGCAGCGCACTTCAGCCACTCAGGAATCCTGCCCTCCCAAACCTCCAAGGGCTCATGACCTCAAACTGTTGGTGAAGAACATCCGAGTCTCGCTCCTGAGCCATCCTGGTGCTTCAGGTGGGTGATGGGGCTGCAGAAAGCACCCTGGTGAGGGCATGGTGCCGGCTGGCTGTGGATGGGACTGTCTGCAGTATGAGCAGAGGGACCAGGTAGCCTCATGAGTTGTTTGTGCTGTTTGCTTCCTTCTGTGGCTCCCTGCAATCTGGTATGCAGTGTGATCTCTGCCTTTCAGCAGAGAGCACCTCCTGAACACTGTAGTCATGATGCAAGACGGTGAAAACACAGTCCTGATTTTGCACACATGAGGCTGAAGGAAGAAGGAAGGAAGGAAGGAAGATACTTTTTTTGTTTTGTCCTTTTCTCTAGCCTGGAAGCCATCTTTCTATTTTTATCTTTTCCTAGTGACGCTGTAAATACATGTTAAGCATCCCTGACCAGCGCACTCCTTGCTTCCTGGGAGAGGAGGTGCCGCATGGAATTATGGGTGTCACGACATGTTAAGCATCCCTGACCAGTGCACTCCTTGCTTCCTGGGAGAAGAGGTGCCACATGGGATTATGGGTGTCACGCAGGTGTCGGGCCCCTGGGGGCCCCTGTGTTGCCAGGAGAGGCCGCTATGGAGGAGGACAGAAACACTGCAGAACGGGTGACTCTGAATCACTGCCGAGACTCCAGGTGCCGAGGAGCCCGGGAGTGGACACGTCTTTCCACTGCGATGTGGGTTTTGCCCAGAATAGCAATGAGTTCTTTTTTATTGTCTGAGAACGTCAGGGGTTACTTGTGTTTATTTGTGAGGCGATTCATCCAGTTCCAGAAGTGCAGGCAGAGCACATTTGACAGCCACCGCTCTGTGAAGCTGGGCATAGGTGGCTGTTTTGTTGATTCAGAGGTCGCCTCTGGAGGCCACACCGCTTAGCAGGTGGGAGGGGCCGTCCGGGACGCATTTCTCACCTCTGCCAGGAGGTCCCCATCTGGGTTTGAGTCTCTTCTTGAAGGTGATTGTGGTGATTAGTAAGGTGATGTGCTGGTGCTGCTGCTGCTAAGTCGCCTCAGTCGTGTCCGACTCTGTGCGACCCCATGGACTGCAGCCCACCAGGCTCCTCCGTCCATGGGATTTTCCAGGCAAGAACACTGGAGTGGGTTACCATTGCCTTTTCCAATGCATGGAAGTTAAAAATGAAAGTGAAGTTGCTCAGTCATGTCCGACTCTATGCGACCTCATAGACGGCAGCCCACCAGGCTCCTCCATCCATGGGATTTTCCAGGCAAGAGTACTAGAGTGGGGTGCCATCGCCTTCTCCAAAGTGATGTGCATGGAACACTGAATACCACCTGTTAAAGGGTCAACACAATCCGGTCCTTCACCATTGACTTTTTATATACACAGATGACTTCATTTATTTATTTGATTTTGGCTGTGCTGGGCTGTTGCTGTGCAGGCTTTCCTCTGGTTGCGGGGAGCGGGGGCTGCCCTCCAGCTGTGCTGTGCAGTGGCTTCTCTTGTTGTGGAGCACGGGCTCTAGGGTGTCCAGGCTCAGCAGCTACAGCTTCCAGGCTCTAGAGCAGGAGCTCACTAGTTGTTGGCACATGGGCTTTGTTGCTCTGCAGCATGTGGAATCTTCCCAGACCAGGGATCAAACCTGCATCCCCTACATTGACAAGTAGATTCTTTACCAGTGAGCCACCAAGGAAGCTCTACCATTGATCACTGATTACACGATATAGTCACAGCTTTATGTCATATGGCAAGCATAGCCTTGAAGCAGACACAAATCTTCACTAGTGAAATGTCCTGTTACCTGGATCAAACACCTCAAAAATTTTTGGCTGAGCTGAGTCAACTGTAAAAACATACATCTTTGTAAGAGGGAAGCAGGTTCTATGTGAGGTACCCCCAAATTTAGCTGTTAACCCCAGATGCCCTGACTTTTCCAAGCAGTTAGTTTTATCCAAAGTGGGGCCCACATCTCTGCTGTAATGTCACCCCAGGGAGGGCACCCCCCCCCCGGGGGGCAGTGCCTACAGTCAGAGCTGAGCGGGGAGGAGTGTGACTTGGAGGCAGTCTAGAGCTGTGGACATCCAGCGAGTATAGAATCTGCCACCCCAGAGTATGTGCTTTGAGAGGTTGTAAATGGACACTCAGAAGTAGGAAAGCCAAGACCACAGACATCGAATTCAGCCTTTCTCTTATATGCAAAATGTCTTGATCCAACTAGAAGAGAGAAATAAAGGCTAATACAGTGGCCTTCTGTCTGATTACAGGCAATGCTAACCCAGTGTGTATAGTTCGGCTGAATGATCCTGTGCAGAAGTTCTCCAGCACCCTCGCAAGAAACACTACTGCCCTCACTTGGGAAGAAGAATTCACCTTGTGAGTACGGCTGGCTGTCATGGACTTGGGTTTCCATGGCCTCGCCCACTCGATACTGCCAATTCTGAAACCATCCCGTAGCACAAAAGGAGGGAAGAAAGGAAAGGAAGAGAGAAAGCGTGGCTTTAAGTCAGACATGGATTTCTTTTCGAAGGCAGCTCTTAAGTATCGGTTCACGCCTCACCTACTCCCATGCCCCGCTGTGACGAGAGATGTGTTGTTGGGCCTCCCACTTGCTTTAGAAACACACGCCATCCAGAGCAGAATGGAAGGAAACTTCTGATTGATAGTGATAGCTTACCGTGAACAATGCTGGATTCGTGATCTCTGAAGAAGATTTAGCTTCAGGACCAGAGACCAGGCTTGATCACTCAAGAGCTTTTGTGCAGCAGAGTTTTATTAAAGTAAGAAAAGGGACAAGAGAAAGCTTCTGACATAGACATCAGAAGAGGGAAAAAGAATACCACACTTGCTAGTCTTATCAAGGCCTCATATACTTTTACCCACTCCTACAACATAAATCTTAAATTAACAAGATTAGAACTAACAATTGAGAGGTCTTACCAGACCCACTCTTACAACATACATCTTACGATAACAAGATTAGTCAGAATGTTCTTGTTAAGAAGAAACATGTCCTCGAGCAAGATACATTGTTGATATATAATCATTAGTACAGAACTTAAGGAAAAACATATCCTTGAGCAAGATGAGTTTGTGTCATCATTGGCTCTGGGCTTGAAGAAAATAACCTCTTAAGTGACTAAGACAAAGCAATGTAGAAAAAAGTTTGTCCTTTTCTCCTCCTTGAGGGCTCCAGACTCCTTTTCAACCCACCAAAGAATTAATTCTTTCAATACCAAAATCTGACAAAGAGAATGGGAAAGGGGAAAAGTGTAGACCACTTATAAGTTATGATGTAGGAATTACATCATAATTATGATGTAAGAACTAATATATTATCAAATAGAATCCAGTCGCACATTAAGAATAATATACCAAGGACTTTCCTGGTGGTGCAGAGGGTAGGAGTCTTCCTGCAAATACAGGGACATGGGTTCATCCCTGGTCTGGGAAGATTCCATATGCCATGGAGCAGCTAAGCCTGTGAGCCACAACTACTGAGCCTCGCACTGTAACTACTGAATTAAAAAAAAAGAGAGAGAGAGAATAATCCACTGAGGCTGAGTTCATACCAAAAGCGCAAGTATGGTTTAATGTGAGATCTATTAATGAAATCCATTATGTCACTAGGTCAAAGGAGAACACAAAGTAATTATCTCTATATAGGCCCCAAAGATAGTCAGTGACATTTAATACCCATTTCTAAGTTTTAACACTTAATTAGAATAAGATTTATGTTCCCTTTTTTTCAAAAGATTTAAAAAAAATTACATTAGTGATAAGTATTGGAAGCAGTCCCACTGAAGTCAAGAGAAGGAGCCCCATTGTTTTGTTCTAGAAGTACTGATTAATGCGATTAGATAAGAAAAAGAAACAGTATCCAAGTAGTAGAGAGGGAGAGGCAGAACCAGTCATTACTTGGAGGTGATATGATTGCATATTTCGTCTACTCAGGGTTTCCCGGGTGGCTCAGGCGGTAAAGAATCTGCCCGCCAATGCAGGAGGCCAGGGTTTGATCCCGGGGTAGGGTCGGGAAGATCCCCCTGGAGAAGGAAATGGCAACCCACTTCAGTATTCTTGCCTGGGAAATCCCATGGACAGAGGAACCTGGCAGGCTACAGTCCATGGGGTCACAAAGAATTGGACATAACTGAGCAACTAACACGCACAGACTGCTCAAGAAAATCATTTGAAACTATTAGAACTAATGGATGTAGGATAGAAACAATAATACAAAAATTAATATAAATTATATTTTGGTAAAGTAGCTGACTATAAAAATATAGAAATCACTTTCTGGTGTTAAATAGTAAATAATTAGAAAAGTAATGGAAGAAGGTGTCCCAAGTATAACATAAAGGGGTTTTTATAAATTATTAATACAAATATGAGATTCTCATAGAAAATTGGGCAAAATATCTCAACTAGAAATAAAAAAGTAAGAATTATAGATAGCTAGAAACATCTGAAGACATATTCAATCTCAGAAATAGCTAAAGTAATGCAAACTTAAGCAAAATTATTTTTCCCCTTACAAGTGGGTAGAGAAAAACTAAAAGTGGCCAGTGGATACAGATATTGGAATAATTATTCTGAAAGTCATCAATATATATAAAAAAACAAAATCTTTTATATGCATATACCTTTTGATTGGCAATTGCTCTTTTTCTAAGGAAGTAATCACACATGTGTGCCAAGATATACATATGAGGATGTTGATCTCAGCTTGTTTATAATTATGAAATATTGGAGGCAAACCATTATTAAGGCTTGGTTATTAAGGAGTTGGCTGAATAAAATCTCATAGGGCCAGATACTGGAGTACTAGATGCCTATGAAAAAGGATGTTGCTCTATAGCTATTGACATGGGAAGATGTCCATGAAATCTTCAGTGAAAACACTATATTATAAAGGAGTGGGGAGGTATATTATGTCCTGAATAGTTACACAGCTCTACCTTTTAATACAGGAACTACTAACTACGTGTAGCTCTTTAAATTTCAATGAATTAAAATTAACAAAATGAAACCCAGTTCCTCAGTTTACGCTGGCCACATTTAAAGTTCTCAATAGCTGGGATTCCCTGGTGGTCCAGTGGTTAAGAATTTGCCTCGCAGTGCAAGGGAACACAGGTTCGATCCCTGGTCCAGGAAAATTCCACCTCCCATAGAGCTGCTTAGGCATGAGCCACAACTACTGAGCCTGTGTGCCTGAGCCCATGTGCCTAGAACCCATGCTCTGCAACAAGAGAGGCCACTGCAATGAGAAGCCTGCTCACCACAACAAAGAGTAGCCTCCACTGTTTGCAACTAGAGAAAGTCCATGCGCAACAATGAAGACCCAGTGCAGCCAAAAATAAAATAAATGTCTCAATAGCCAAATGTAGCTGGTGGCCACCAAATTTGATGGCAGTTTTACAGAACCTTTCCATCATCATTCATTAAGTTCCATTGGCTAATCCTAGGAATGTCCATGTGGGCTCAGTCGCTAAGTCATGTCTTATTCTGCAGCCCCATCGACTGTAGCCCACCAGGCTCTGTGCATGGGATTTTCCAGGCAAGAATACTGGAGTGGGTTGCCATTTCCTACTCCAGGGAATATGCCCTGCCCAGGGACTGAACCTGCATCTCCTGCATTGGCAAGCGAATTCTTTACCACTGAGTCACCTGGGAATCCTAACACCAAATATTAACTATTTCTGGATAGTGAAGTTGCTGATAATCTTTGTATTTATTTGGCTTATATGTCTCTGTAGTGTCTTGAATATTGATGGCAACTTGCATTCCTTTCTGTAAAATCAGAAAAAAAATACTGTTTCAAGAAAATAGTAAAGCATTTTTAAGGACTCACAGACCTTCTTTCCACAGTGAGTTGAATGCCAAGTCGAGGGAGTTGCACCTGCAGATTTCAGATGACGGGCAGTCCTCAGAAGGTGGGTGTTCAGCAGACAGAAGGAGGCTTGCTCTCTGGGAGGGTCATACAGCAGCCCTGACCAGGGCCTTGGGGCAGGGAGGGTGGGAGATTCGGCAGAAGGACTGGCCGTGCCCACTCAGCCACTCCAGGTCTTCCCAAGGGAATGTTTAGTCAAAAGTCCATTCCGATTATTGTTGCTGTTGCTAAGTCACCAAGTCCTGTCCCACTCTTTGTGACCCCATGGACCGCAGCACACCAGGCTCCTCTGTCCTCCACTATCCCCTGGAGTTTGCTCAAACTCATGTCCCTCAAGTCAATGATGACCTCCCACCATCTCATCCTCTGTCGCCCCTTTATCCTCCTGCTCTCAATCTTTCCCAACATCAGGGTCTTTTCCAGTGAGTCAGCTCTTTCCATCAGGTGGCCTGATGGAAATCCTAAAGAGTTCCTTTAGGGTTGATTGGCTTGATCTCCTTGCAGTCCAAGGGACTCTCAAGAGTCTTCTCCAGCACCACAGTTCGAAAGCACGAATTTTTCGGTGCTCAGCCTTCCTTATGGTCTGACTCTCGTATCCATACATGACTACTGGAAAAACCATAGCTTTGACTATATGGACCTTTGTCAGCAGTTACTCTAGTTATTAGCAAGGTCAACCATTCTGAGAAACATTATATTCAACTGGTTCTTTTCATTTTTTAAAACAAATGTCCAAAATCTTTTATTCAACAATTTTTGGCTTGAGAAGCAGTTCTCAGCCTTCTTGGGCTTAGTAAACCTTCTTTCTTAACATTTTATCTCAGTTTTTAATTGTGGTAAAACATATATAAACGTTACCATCTTAACCATCTTTGAGTGTGAAGTTCAGTAGCATCAAGTGCATTCACATGGTTGCACAGCCATCACCACCATCCAACTCCAAAATTCATCTTTGTGGCGGTTCATTCACTCAGTCTTGTCCAACTGTTTGCGACCCCATGGACTGCAGCACACCAGGCTTCCCTGTCCTTCAGCATCTCCCAGAGTTTGCTCAAACTCATGTCCATTGAGTCAGTGATACCATCCAATCATCTCATCCTCCGTCGCCCCCTTCTCCTGTGCTCAGTCTTTCCCAGCATCAGGGTCTCTTCCAGTGAGTCCACTCTTTGCATCAGGTGGCCAAAGTATTGGAGCCTCAGCTTCAATATCAGTCCTTCGTCTTACAAAACTTACACTCACTCCCCATGCCTCTCCCATAGTCTCTGGCACACACCCTTCTGCTTTCTGTCTCCACGAATTACAACTGGCTTTTCCTTGTAAAAGAAGCCCCAGCAGCTTCAGCTGAGCACATGCTTTGAAGTAAACTGTTAGCTGGCTCAGTGGTGTCCGAGTCTTTGTGACCCCCTGGACGGTAGCCCTCCAGACTCCTCTGTCCATTGAATTCTCCAGGCAAGAATATTGGAGTGGGTTGCCATTTCCTTCTGCAAAATTGGGCACATGCTTTAGATACAAGAAAACAATAATCAGAAGTAAAACTCCCTAGACTGAGCGTGGACCTGTGTATGCATGTGTGTAAATCCATAGTTTCAGTATTTATTAGGTTTCTTAAAATCTTTGTGAACAAAATGGAGAGGTGACCCTTGCCTGGCTAATTAAGCTGTGAAACTAAGCCATCTGTTTATCTCCTAAAGTTACCAAGACATAGGAAAAAGCAATTCAAGCTCCCTAGTTAATTAGCCATAATTTTGAGGCAGTTTCCTCAGCTCTGTAGTCTGGAGATAACTGGGATGCTCCTGAGATAAGAACTAACATTCCAAGAGAGGGTGTGTGGTCTGAACGCAGGGTGGAACTGCTGTTTGCTAATCCATGCCCAGGGCACCGCCCCTGCTGGCCATGTGGGAATTCCATTCCAGTCCAGCCTGATGGGATTTGTGAAATTTCTAACTTAAGTAAAAACAAAAAGCAGAACAAAGAGCAACCATATAACCTTTACTCGAACTCAGATATTTTTAACATTTTGCCCGTTTCCTTCATTGTTTGTGCTCATACATGGTGGTTGCTGTCAGTTGGTCTTTCTCTCTCGCCACACACACACACACACACACTCATACACACACACACTCACACACTCAGGGTAAACCATGTGCATTTAAGTATGGAACATCCTGGCCCTTGGCTCCTAAATTCTTTAGTATGTGCTTCCTAAGAATAGGGGCATTCTCTTATTTGTCCACAGTGTAGTTATCAGCTTCCTGAGTCACACTGATTCACTTTGTTAATCTACCGACCAGATTTTTCTGTTCCCATCAGCCGATCCCCTAAGGTCCTTCCTAGCAGTATTTCCCAGTCCAGGATAGGATCACATACCGCCTCTGATCTCCATAACTCTGTAGCCCCCTTGGTTTGTGGCTTTTCCACAGCCCGCTTGTACCTTTTACAACACTAACTTTTCTAAAATGTTCTGAAATGGGAGCGTTTCCCAGTGAGCAAGGCAGGAGGGTGGGGAGGGGGGAGGGGTGGGGGGGGCACGTCCAGGGTTGCTTCGGGGTGCAGCTGCTCTGGGGCCATCCTGCTCCCGTGCAGACACTCATGGTTCTCCCCATTCATCCCCTATCTCTTTAGCTCTGTTGGCGATGACGACTGTCCCCTTGGATTTGTTCAAGAAGCAGCCTTCCGGGCCTCAGAGCTTTACGCTAACCAGCGGGGCCTCCTCGGGCAGCTCGGCGTTGGGTTCAGTTACTGCAGAGGTATGACGTCCTCTATGAGGCCAACGTCCTGCTCCAGCCACTTGAGCAAAGGGACATCTTTGTTGATGTCATGGTCTGAGCACAAGTTGAAAAAGAATTTCCAGACATGAGGCAGAATGAGAGAAGAGAATTTATTAGAGTGGGAGACACTGTTAGAACAGCGGACAGGCTCAAGGAAGAGCCAACCCCTTTCGAGGACTATTGGCCAATTTTTACAGCCTTGAGATAGAGGAAATTCATGCTAGAATGGTGGTATTAAGTGATTGGTTAGGATGCTGTAGAGTGGGTAAAAGGGTGGGTATTTTACCTAATATGTCAGGGAACTGGCAGGTTTAGATCCAGAGATTCATGGTAAACAGTTGCTGTGGGGCTTGGTTAATTCTGGAAATTTTTGTCCTGTGACCTCGGTGTAGGATGCCACAACTGTGACCACAATGTAGGACTCCACACCTGTGACCTCGGTACAGGGCACACACCTGTGACCTCGGTGTAGGGCTCCACGCCTGTGACCTCGGTGTAGGGTACATGCCTGTGACCTCGGTGTAGGGCTCCACGCCTGTGACCTCGGTGTATGGCACACGCCTGTGACCTCGGTGCAGGGCACACGCCTGTGACCTGGGTATAGGGCTCCACACCTGTGACTTGGTGTAGGACTGCACACCTGTGACCAAGGTGTAGGGTGCACACCTGTGACCAAGGTGTAGGACTCCATGCCAGTAACCTCAGTGTAGGGCTCCACACCTGTATCTCAGTGTAGGGCTCCACGCCTGTGACCTGGGTGTAGAACTCCACACCTGTGACCTTGGTGTAGGATTCCACACCTGTGACCTTGGTGTAGGACTCCACGCCTGTGACCTTGGTGTAGGACTCCACGCCTGTGACCTTGGTGTAGGATTCCACACCTGTGACCTTGGTGTAGGACTCCACGCCTGTGACCTTGGTGTAGGGCTCCACACCTGTGACCAAGGTGTAGGACTCCACACCTGTGACCTTGGTGTAGGACTCCACGCCTGTGACCTGGGTGTGGGGCTCCACACCTGTGACCTTGGTGTAGGACTCCACACCTGTAATGTTGTAGGGCTCCACACCTGTGAACTCGGTGCAGGGCACACACCTGTGACCTCGGTGTAGGGCTCCACGCCTGTGACCTCGGTGTAGGGCTCCACGCCTGTGACCTCGGTGTAGGGCTCCACGCCTGTGACCTTGGTATAGGACTCCATGCCTGTGACCTTGGTGTAGGACTGCGCACCTGTGACCTTGGTGTAGGACTCCACACCTGTGACCTTGGTGTAGGACTCCACACCTGTGACCTCGGTGTAGGCGCCACAATTTATGTCTGTCAGACTCCTGCTCTCATTCACCTTGAAACAAGAAGCTCGTCCAGGAAGAGCTGATGTTTCCTCCCACACATTTCTAGACATGAGTGGGATGCTTCCTGCCCAGGGTTACATTGCGTCGTCTGCCTGACATAACTGCCCGTGATATCCTTTCACTCAGGCCTGACTCAGAAAGGGCCATCTTATTTTGTTTGGTTCTCCATCCTGTGTTCCCGTCTTTACAAGCTGAGTGGCTGGGTCTGAGCCTGGGTCTCATCCTCCCATGTCACTTCTGGGAAAATCAGAATTCTTACCCATTAATTATGGTACTAAGTGACAGGTAAAGATATCAGAGGTTATTGCAAAGGCAGGCAGTATGCCATGGCGAAGTGTCCATCGGCACGGACTACAAGCAGGTAACCAGCCTTCTCTGCAGTTTTCTTACATAGAACCCGGTGAGGGAAAACCCTGGCAAATGCCTGCACCTGCTCCTGCTGCAAAGATAGAGAAAGACCGCACTGTGATGCCATGCGGGACCGTGGTTACTACTGTCACTGCCGTGAAGACCAAGCCTCGCTTCGACGCAGGGAGGGCGTCCCCGCTGGGCTCTGGTGAGGCTCCTCCCCACAGAAAGTCTGCAGTCGTGCTCCCCGGTAAATGTCTTGCACCTATAAACTGCAGAGCACCGCAGACCGCAGGATCATTCGTGAGAAAAATCTCCTGGCACAGGAAGAAGGGTGACTGGCAAGCCTTCTGCATAGCTTTTTTTCTTTTAAGACAATTATCTTTCTATCTTTTCAGACGCAGGACAAGACAAAGCAAGGTTCAACCCTGCAGTGTATTCTGATACCAAAGTCAAGATATTAGATGAAATATCTCATTAAATTAAGTACGCCATGACATTTACATGGGGCAGCACTTTATCTTTAAACTTTAGATGTGAGTGGCCAGTGGGTAGTCTCATGTTAAAAATCGTTCATTCGGAGGCTTGACGCATAGTGGTTTCGGATCTAGCCAAATTCTGTACCTGTCCCCACATCCACCACCTTGGAGACAACTTCTGTAGAAGTGTATGATTTATTATTACTTTTTAATTTGTACTGTGTTCCTGCCTATACAGAAGTATTATCATGCCAGAATAAATCACTTGGCTCAGTTCTTGAATGAAAATCAGAACGTGAAATTCTGGCTTAATTCAAAGGTTTCTGAAATTTAAACCTAGGTTTCCAATGCCCCTTTGGGGGCATTCCTCCCCTCCCCCACAAAAAGAATAAGAGTGTGTTAAAAATATTTTAAGGTTTTCCTCTTACCTTTTCCAGCTGCATGAATATTTGGTTAGTAATAGATTTTTTAAGTTTATTTATTTTTTAATTGAAGGGTAATTGCTTTACAGAATTGTGTTGGTTTCTGCCAAACATCAACATGAATCAGCCATAGATATACACATGTCCCCTTGCTCTTGAACCTCCCTCCCACCTCCCTCCCCATCCCACCCCTCTAGGTTGTTACTGTTAGTTATATTTACGTATTTGGCTGTGCTGGGTCCTAGTTGTGGTATGGGGAATCTTTTGTTGCGGCATGTGGCATCTAGTTCCCTAACCAAGGCTCGATCCAGGGCCTCCTGCTTTGGGAGTGTAGAGCCTTAGCTGCTGGACCACCAGGGAAGCCCCCCAGGCTGCTTGAAGTAGAGCTGAAATGAGACATGATTTCACTTTCTGGTGACTGCAGAGTCAGACAGCTTTTGAAGGGCCGCTATAACCAGGATTTCTCCCGGCAGAGTCTCCCCTGAGGACACCTGTCAAGGTGAAGGTCATCGAGAAGGACATCTCGGTCCAGGCCATCTCCTGCCACGGTGCCCCCGTCAGCAAAACATTCTCTTCCTCAGACACAGGTAACGTGAGACCACTCGAGATGGTCCCCAGTCGGCTCCTTCAGGCTCTGCTTGCGAGCTCTCATCTGGTGAGAAGACGCATTTCCTTGTTAGAGTTTGGGGAAGAGTTGTTTTTTTTCAAGGATAAGTGAGGAGCCAGAAGAGCACGAGGGAAGTGGAAGTCAGTGGAAGACTGAGAGTGCCATTGGCATCCCTGCCCTAAGTTTTAGGGAGCTTGGACAGAAAAAGCAGAAAACCCAGCTCATGCCTCACTACGAAAAATGTATGACTGTTATTTTTCCTCTTGTTCAATGTGCCAGTTACCTGGATACCACAAAACAAGCAGGATTCAGGGATGTAACTGTAAAGACTTCTTTATTTTTTGTCTCTGGAAACCTCTGTAATAAGGTGGCATAAGTCACTCAGTCATGTCCAACTCTTTGCAACCCCTTGGACTGTAGCCCACCATGCTCCTCTGTCCATGGGGATTCTCCAGACAAGAATACTGGAGTGGGTTGCCATGCCCTCCTCCAGGGGATCTCCCCGACCAGGGATGGAACGTGGGTCTCTTACATCGCCTGCACTGGCAGGTGGGTTCTTTATCACTAACACCACCTGGGAAGCCCCTGTAACTGGGTTAGTGTCCCCAGAACTCGGGATGCAGGTTCTCACTTCCTGGTCGCTTGTGTCACTGCCATTGGGGTTAAATTTCCTCCCTTTGATCATCACACGTGACCAGCACTTTGAGAGGGAGCAGGCAGCTTCTCTCCAGCTCGCCCACAAGCCCCCGTGCACCGAGTCCTGTTTTTCTTTCCTTGTTAAGGTCGAGGATGGGATGGGAGGGGTGGGCAGGGGTCAGGCAGTGCTCCTTTGGTGGCTGCTATCTTGGGATGGCTGTGTGTTCTCAGAGCCTAGCAGGAGTGGAAAACTGCCTCTTCCCCGTGGGAGTTTCCCTGGCTCTATGGGAGCTGCAGGGTTCCCCCCGCAACAACAACTGCAGAATCCTCGGCAGAAGCAATACCCCTCCTTTGGCTGCTCCCGAGAGTCCTTGCTCAGCTCTGCCTTGTAGCATGGGGGCACCTTCACCCTGAGCGGGGTGCCTCTGCTATGGTTCCCCCGCTGGCCTAAGGGTGGTATCCCCAGCCCGCTCTGTGCAGCCAGGGACCCTGGAAGCTTTCTCAAGCATAGCTGACACCCAGATGGGCTCTCTGAGGATGGACGGAAGCTCTGGGCTTGGTACCACCACCCCCGTCCTGAGACTTGGGACTGACAGCGCAGCCATCTCCCGGGAGCCCTCGCCATGTTCCACTCTTCCCCTGGGGTGGGGGGTGGGGGGGCCGTCAGTGGCCACATAGGTCTCCACTGCTTGGTCCTTCACGACTGCATGGAAGTGGAGCATCTGTGGTCCACAGACTAAGGCCAAACTGAGAAAAAGCTCCTGCTGACATCCTGCCCCTTCACCCCATGTCCTTTTAATTGCCCCACAGCAGCGATTACCTGTGAGGTCCAGCAGCATCTCTGAGTGAGAGAGACCTGGCCGGGGGCTGCCTCCTGTCTTCCCCATTCCTCAAATGGAGACTGAAAAAGCAGCCCCCAGCTGAGACCTTGGGGGTATTTACCTGAAATAACACACACTGAGCTCTTTGCAGGGCTTGGGTCCGAGTTAAGCATTCCCTGGATGTTGGCCGGGGTGCAGGTAATTCTGGGGAGGAGCAGCCTCCGTGAACGGTCCCTCGACACCCTGAACAATAGCTTGTGTGTCCAAACCTCTTGGGAGGGCCAGGGAGTAGCTGCACTGCCCTTCAGAGTTCACATCTCCCCAGAGCTCCGAGGTTTCTGTTATCACCTCCACTGAGGCATCACTTCCATGCATTAAAATGCATGATGTGAGGGCCTCCTTGGTGGCTCAGTGGTAAAGAATCCCCCTGCCAATCAGGAGATGCTGGTTTGATCCCTGATCTGGAAAGATCCCACATGCTCCAGAGCCTGTGCGCTGCAGCTACAGAGCCTGTGCTGGAGACTAGCCCCCACTTGCCGCACCTGGAGAAAAGCCCAAGCAGCAGCAAAGCCAAAAATAAATAAACAAAATTATCGTTATTTTTTAGGTGCATGATGTGAAGCGTACACCTTGGTGAGTGTGTGTAAGCGCAGAGCCTCAGCTATAGACCAGAAACATTGCCTGTCCTGCGCATGAAGTTTCCCCAGAACCTGCCATGCCCATTGTAAAAAAAATTATTTATAAATTTTTAAATTATTATTTATTTTATTGACACACTGGGTCTTCGTTGCTACCCACGGGCTTTCTGTAGTTGCATTGCACAGGCTTCTTACTGCCGTGGCTTCTCTTGGTGCAGAGCACGGGCTCTAGAATCTGGGCTCAATAGTTGTGGCACACAAGCTCAGTTGGCCCGAGGCATGTGGAATCTTCCCAGACCAAGGATCAAACTGATGTCCCCTGCCTTGACAGGCAGCTTCTTATCCACTGGACCACATTCAGGGGTGAAGTCCCCTGTGCGCACTCTTACCTCCAGCCTTGCTTACCCACTTCTGAGACAGTGTGGAGTACTTGTGACAGGCCAGCTGCCCACAAAGCCCAAGCTAGTCACTCTCTGGCCCTTTACAGAAAACGTCTGCCAACCCCTCCTTAACGACCAGATCTGTTGCCCAGTCTTTGAAGTTCCTGTCGAAGTTCCAGGTTTTGCTAATGTGCCCGACCCTGCTCTTCCCCCGGCAGAGCTGCTGGTGCTGAACGGGGCTGACCCGGTGGCCGAAGTCGCCATCCGACAGCTCAGCGAGTCCTCGAAGCTGAAGCTCAAGTCCCCGAGGAAGAAGAGCACGATCATCATATCCGGGGTCTCCAAGGTGAGCCTCTCCTCCTCCCACGCCCGCCCCGCCCCGCCCCGCCCTCCACTTAACTCCAGAAAGTTCCACCCCCGGGAATGTCAGGTTGCCTGTGGGCTTGCTAGGTGGCTTCAGTCGTGTCCAACTCCTTGCACCCCCATGAACTGTAGCCCGCCAGGCTCCTCTCTCCTTGGGATTCTCCAGGGAAGAATACTGGAGTGGGTTGCATGTCCTCCCCCAAGCCATCTTCCTGATCCAGGGATCAAACCTGCATCTCTCAGGTCTCCTGCGTTGCAGGCAGGTTCTTTACCACTGAGCCACCCGGGAAATGTCAGATTGTGTTCCCCCAACAAGGGATTACTTGCGGTATTTTTGTTTACGCAGCTTATCCTGTTGAGGAAGGAACTTGACGGTTTCTGACCTGGGATGCTTTGGGTGTTGAGAGGTTGGTGAATCATTTGAAGAAAAATTACTGAAAGAGAAAGACCGAGATGAGGTCAGCTCCCCTTCGGGACAGGACCTCCACCCCCATCACCAAGCCGTCTTGGGGAACTTTCACTTTACACATGACTCATTTCCAAACGCTTCCTTTTGCAATGAATGTTTATGCCTCCTGCAGTCAGAGAAATGAAGCTTGTTTTAAAACACACCCCCGCCCCATGCCTTCCTTGTGCTGCTCTGTGACCTTAGTCCAGAGTGGATGGCAGGCTCGAGGCATCCCATGTGGACATCCCCTGGCAGGCCAGGCTACGGGAGAGGCCAGCCCCTCTGGGCAAGGGCCAGGTGACAGTCCCTTACTCTTTTTAACCTTTCAGAATGAGCAAAGAAAATGTGAGTGATGGAGGGGCAGGTGGGGAATTTAGTAGTTGGAAGGGGACAAGGAGGAAGATGAATTTTTGGACACGGCAGGTGGCTTGATTTCATGAGGGCATAAGAGGGTGGCCAAGAGGGCATGCTGAGAACTGAGCCCCTGGCTCTTGGGAAAGGGGCCATAACAGGTCCTGGGAGGTGCTAGGGGCGAGTCACCAATGTGGCAATTACACCCAGGGTGTGGGTGGCCTTGGAAACCGTCTTCCAAGAGCCCGGTGATGCCTCTGGGTTTCCTGCACGCACTTCCAGAAGCAGCCAGGAGGGGGCGATAGCATCTCTGGAAGCACCTGGCTCAGTTCAGTAGTTGGGTTTTCTTTAGGATTAATAAATGAGTGAACGTACTTCCCTGGTGGCCCAGTGGTTAGGACTCCGAGTTTCCACTGCAGGGGGGAGGGGTTCCATCCCCGGGGCAGGGGTTCCATCCCTGGGGCAGAGGTTCCATCCCTGGGGCAGGGAACTGAGATCCCACATGCCAAGCGGTGTGACCAAAAGCAAAACTATACCAGCCTAAAAACCAAAAAATAAGAATGAGGGTGGAAGTGTTAGTCACTCAGTCATGTCTGACCCTCTGTGACCCCATGGACTATAGCCTGCCAGGGTCCTCTGTCCATGGGATTCTCCAGGCAAGAATACTGGAGTGGGTTGCCATTTCTTCCTCTAGAGGATGTTTGCAACCCAGGGATTGAACTCACATCTCCATCACCGGCAGGCGGATTCTTTACTGCTGAGCCGCCAAGAAAGCCCCATTTTTTACTGAAGGTCAAATTGTCCCAGATTAAATCAGTGGGCATTTCTGACTTGGGTCAGAAAAGGCAGTTGTCAGCGGTCACTAAACAGACTGTGTGCCACCTCTGCACCCACACAGGGTGCTTTTTCCCAGATTCCCCCAGCCTGGCACTTCAGGCTGACCCTCTGCCTTGGGAGACCTGTGTCCACTGATTCTCAGCTTCCTTAGCTGTTTCCTTGGAGGGCCGGGCACCTTCGGACGCTGAAACTACCCCCACGGCTGTGTGTGTGGGGCTGCCAAGGCTCCTCCAGCTCACTGCTCCTCTCGAGTATCCTGGCATCTTCCTCACCCTGACTTTGTCTCTTATCCCCGGACAGACCTCACTATCTCAGGACAGTGACGCAGCCCTGATGCTGGACTACGCAGCCTCCATGGATGGTGCCCACCAAGAGGATGCCCCCCAGGACCAGCCGAAGGGGCCTGTGACCTCTGCCCCACCCGAGGAGGAGGCCCCAGTGGGGACCCTACCGGTTCTGGAGCCCCAGGAGATAGAGCTAGACTCCTGGGACTTGGAGAAGGAGCCACCGGCTGGGGCGTGGGGTGGCCAGGCCCTGCAGGACCCCGAAGGGGACGAGTTGTCTGAGAGCTCCCTGAGTGTGTCGGAGTTGGAGCCAGCCGCTGCCAAGAAGCATAAAGGTACCCGCCCCTCCCCACCCCTCCCTGCCCACCTCGGCCCTGCTCCCTGCCACTCCCCTCCGCCAGTCCGTGGCTTTGGTCTCCTGCTGGTTTCCAGACTGAAATTCGGTTCTCAGCCTCTGCTCTCTTTCCCTTCTCCTCTACAAGGGCACCCTACCCCTGCACCCCCACGCCTACAAAAACACCTGCACTCAATGTTTGAGCCCCTTTCGAGCCCATGGGCAGGGCTGGGGGCACGTTCAGGACCCTTCTGAGTGTGAGCGGCCAGGTCATCTCTCTGTGTTCTTGGGGCCACTTGGTGTTCATGGCTAGAGGCACCCTGTTCTCTGTCTGTGCACCCTCCTCCTGGGGGTAGAACCATCCAGAGCATGGAGAGGGGCCTCCAGGAGCCACACACCACGATGGAGCCAAGGAGACCAGCCGGGTCAAGACTGGGGTCCCCTCAGCTGCACAGAAGGGCTCCTCTGCACTTGCATGCCTCTCAGACGCTTCCCTCCAACTGAAACCAAACCAGACCTCCCCACTCAGCCCTGGCAGGACCCACGGGGAGAGAGCTCTCTAGAAAATTAGCCAATTCGCTTAACACATGTGTGGAGGTGAGGTAATCACTGTATGAGAATAAGCGACTGTTTCGCATTAGCACTAAAAGAGGGCTTTAAATCTGTACATTTCTTCAGTGTGCAGTTTAACCCAGACAGCGCTTTGGCACGATGGTGACCTGAAGATACTTGGCAAGAGAATTTAGCCCAGAGGTTCGGCCAGCTCTAGATGTGAGGCTTCAAGACTCGCTGAGTCTCAGCTCCCTCCTGTATGCACAGGGATGTACCTACTGCAGGTGGCCGCCTCCCGAGAACCCCACCGGCCGGGCGGTTATAGGAGGTCCCGGTGCGGAGCATGGGACAGGAGAGCCGAGGCAGGGGCTGGGGCCAATCCGGGAGTCCTGGGTGCAGCTCGGTCCCGGCTCCTCGGTGAGGGTAGATATTAGGGATCTCACGGGTTGAGAACCGTGGTCAGGGGCTCTGCCTTCTGCTCCTTTGTTCTTGGTGCCATGGACCAGTGCAGTGATCCCTGCTTGGGGCAATCGTGTCCCCTCCCCAGGGGATGCCGGATGTAGCTGGAGAATTTCAATTGTCATAGCTGGGAGTTGGGGGCGCTGCTGGCTTCAGCCAGGTCGAGGCCAGGGGTGCCGCTCATCACACCTTGGGGCACAGGACAGCCCCGGTATCCTTGGGATGGAGCTGGAGAGCCCTCCCCATTCGATTCCTGTCTCTCCCCCTTGACCCACTGCCGCAGATCAGATCGGGATAGATGGGGGAGGAGGCAGAAGTGAGAAGAGGAGGGGAGAGAAAGGAGAGGATTCCTGGGTGTGGTTCCAGACCCTGAGATGAAGATCAGACTCCATCTGCCCCCTGCCCAGTGTTGAGACCTTATCCCCAGGGCCCTGTCGGGTGACCAGGAGTGGCATGGGGAGCGGTGACCTGAGCACTGGCTCTGTGGTGGCTTCCTGGCTTCTGTTGTGGAAAAGGTGGCCTGGTTGTTGGTCCACAGCCCGGCATGCACCAGCCCCCGCCCCCCGTCCCCGGCGTCTTGGGGCCAGAGCCGCCCAAGGGGGCTCACCTGGACCTAAGGCAGGCAGGTGGGCGCTGGGCAGTGGACACACGGGGAACAGGTGGGTGCCCAACAGACCAGCAGCCGTCCGTCTGCTCTTCTCACAGAAGCTGACCCTGCCTCCTGCCCTCAGTCCATTCTGAAAGGCTGAGCCTCGCCAACCCAGGTGCATTAGGAGACCGCTGTTCCCTCCTCCCTCCCTCCCTCTGCCGGTCCTCCCAGGGAGCGCTCTCCCTACAGTGTGTGTGTCCTTGCTGTGTCCTGGCTCCCTGCTTCTCTCCCGTGACTGGCGGGATGGGTGACACCCTCATCCCTGGGGACCTGGAGCCCACAGATGTGCTGGCCCTGCACTCTGAGCCCTGGCGGGTGGCGCTGGGCTCACAGGACGCACCTCACTCCTAGGGCTTCACAGACCCAGGATGTTTTAAAGGGACCCATTTGGTAGCACTTAAGGAAAGTACTTTATATTCCAGTGTTATCTGAGAGATCTGTTGTCAGAACCTTAGATGATTCTGCGTTGTGCAGATAGTTGCTGTCTTCCACCAAAACTGGTGACAAGGAGGCAGCTCTCCTTTTTAAACTAAAAACCAGTTTTCAGATTAAGAACCGCCTATGTCTCCTGGCATGGGAGGAAGTTAGCTTTCCGAGACCTGCCTGCCTGTTAGAATTCCCCTGGAATTCTGCTGATTGGAAATCTGCTTACTGTGATGATGCAGCCAAGACAGGAAGTGCATTCCTCAAACTAGTTTTATTTTTAGCGTAACAAAGCCCTGGTGTGCTTATACCACACTGCGAACACGCTTAAGACAAACCAGACTTAGAAGTGGCTAAGATGGTACATTTTATGTCTGTTTTACCACAAGTCAGAACAAAAGCATTGGTGGAGACTTTGAAAAATATTCGAAAGTAAGACAAACCAACCAACGTCCTGCTCAGTAACGTCCTATGTTGTGTGATGTAAATGCTTCAAACTCTTACCGTCTCGCATTCTGATTTTGCTGTTGCAAACTTTTCTTTTCACTTCTTCCTTTTCTCCATCTCCTGCTCATCCCCTTTAACTTAAGAGGATCGCTATGCCAACCAGAGTTAATTGCCTACACAGTAAGTTATTTTTGTTTTATATATATTTTTTAAATTAAGAATAGTCTTGCTATGAGGAAAGCAGATAATCCTAACTGAGCTGGAAGTTAAATAACCTCCCCACTTCCTTATTCCTCCCATCCCTTCCCAGTTTGACCTTCCCAGGATGCTAGTTTCCCCCCCTTCCTCCTTCAAAGTGCCCTGGTCAGGTGGTAGAAGACCAGCATCTCAGGGAAAGACAGAACTGTGTTAGCTGATGTGACGACACCACCTCGCCGAGAAATACAGACAGACCAGCTTCCATAACTGTCCTTGGTTCTAAAAGGTAGTCATTCCTATGAATGGGCTGTCTATGGTTCCCCTCAAAATCTAGAGCTGTCCTTTGGGTAGCAAACTGCAACTTACAAGTTTACTTTTGGTCACTGTTCCCCTGTCTGTAAGATGTTGGGACACATTTTTCCGTGAATGATTTATGTCAGTTAAACTGTGGAAACAACCAGGAATAAAGTGGGGAGTATCTGCAACATTAAATAGAATAATTATTTTTAATTCCTTCATATATGAGTTTATGGGGTTTCTCGGGAGGGGGTGCCAGTGGTAAAGAATACACCTGTCAATACACCTGCCAATGTAGGAGACACAGGTTCAATCCCTGGGAGAAGGGAATGGCAACCCATTCCAGTATTCTTGCATGGGAAATCCCATGAACAGAGGAGCCTGGCAGGCTACAGTCCATAGGGTCGCAAAAGAGTTGGACACAACTGAGCAACTGAACAGCGTGTTTATACTTGAGCCTTATGTGTATATATATATATATTTTTTTTTTTTTTTTATTAACCTTGCTGGTGGAGAAGGCAATGGCATCCCACTCCAGTACTCTTGTCTGGAAGATCCCATAGACGGAGGAGCCTGGTAGGCTGCAGTCCATGGGGTCCTGAAGAATCGGACACGACTGAGCGATTTCACTTTCACTTTTCACTTTCATGCATTGGAGAAGGAAATGGCAACCCACTCCAGTGTTCTTGCCTGGAGAATCCCAGGGACGGGAGCCTGGTGGGCTGTCATTTATGCGGTCTCACAGAGGCAGACATGACTGAAGCAACTTAGCAGCAGCAACCTTGCTGGAACCAGGGAAAGATTTTTTTTTTCTCTTCTTGGTGCCATCTAAGATTTTGGTTATTTGCCTTAAATTTCTTGTAACCCATTTTCACATTTGACCTTCAGGCATCTTTAAGATCAGGAGTGAGGTCTGAGCCGTGCTTCCTGCCCGTCAGGTGAATGAGGTGGGCTTGTTAAATCCGAACAGCCCCACTCCATTGCCCCATGGTTGTGAGTTCCCCCATCAGCAAAGAGTGACAGATTCTGGGGCCCGGGGAAAGTGTGACCTTCCAAACTAGAGTTCTTGTGTCATCGGGGTTCTCCAGGGAAACAGAATCTATTGGTTCTAGGTTTCAAGGATCTAGTTTGTGTGGGTGAGTCTGGAACCTGCAGGGCAGACAGGAGCTGATGCCGCAGTCTTGAGGCAGAATCTCTGCCCAGGGATCCCTCCTCTTTGTTCTCAGTTGATTGGATGAAGGCCATGCACGTCACCTGGGGTATCTCCTAGGGCTCAGGCACAGATGGGAGACTTGGACCACACGGACAGGGGCTTCCCAGCAACACTCAGCTCAGTGCCGGATGGAGTCGCTGGGCACGCTGGGCAAACTGACACAGAACACTGGGTGCCAGTGTGCTGATCATGGTGGCTCTGAATGGTCCTGCCTCCCTGCAAAGAAGAGTCACTTGCCCGCCCGAGCTACGACCTACCGTGCTGCGGCCGCATCAGCATCCACCAAGCGCACCCGTGGCTGTGTCCATCCCCAGTTATTTTCCCCGCAGGTCACTGTGCTTGAGTGACCAAGTTTCGACAGACAATCACATGGAATAACCTCGGCTTGTACTGGTCCTTCTTCACATGTGATGAGTTAAACTGCGGAGCCTGGAGAAGGGCTCACAGTGCTGGAATATTCTGTGCTCCTCAGGCCACCGGCATGCCTTTCATCACGCCCGGAAGCCTATCCAAGTCCCTGCCAAAGAACTGCTCAATTCCACCCTCCAGAGGACTCCCCGGTGGCAGTGTGGGAGACCAGCCCTCCAGATGCCCGCCGGCCACCTCCAGTTCAGATGCATCCTCAGCAGCACAGAGGAGCCAAGCTTTGCAGGACAGAGCATGTCCCTCTCTGAGTCTTTACTTCCTTATTTGTAAGCAAGAGATGAGAGCGCCCTCAGAGGTGGCTGGGAAACGTAACCTGGGCTGCAGCTTGTAGAGGTGCAAACCTCAGTCTCGCCCCTCATGAGACCATCCTCTGTCCAAAAAGCTGATGTCCCCAGAGAAGCCATGACAAGTCATGTCAAGTTAGGGGTTGATCTGCACCAGAGCATATGTGGCAGCATCCGGTTCTGCACTGACGCCGAGCAGGCAAAGTTAACAACAGAGCCCACCTGCTCCAGAGGGTGGAGGATGAGGACCAGAAACCGCGCGTGTGCCTGGCAGGGAGAGCAGTGTGATCTTCCACCCGGTGTCCAGGGTTCAAGGATACAGGAGGACGCGGCTGCCGTTTCAGGATCCTCCTCCTAAGTCAGATCTTCCGCTTTCCCGTCTCGTCTGTGTTAGATCCTGGGGGTGGCTGAAACAGAGCTCCAGAGGTGAGGTACTTTAAACAACAGAGACTGCTTCTCTGAGTTCCAGAGGCTGGAAGTCCAAGATCAAGGTGTGGGCAGGGCTGGTTGCTCCTGTGGCTGGGAAGGAGGGTCTGTCCCAGCCACTCCCCCAGCTTTGGGGTGGGGGGGATTGCTGACAACATAGCATATTGCCTCTTGGCTCGTAGATTGCACCTTGAGCTCTGCCTTCACCTTCACGTGGCGTTTCCCAGGGTGCCTCTGTTCAAACTTCTGCTTCTTATAAGGAGCCCAGTCATACTTGATTAGCACCTGTCCTAATGACCTTGCTATAACTGAATCACCAATGTCATGACCATCTCTCTAAATAAGGTCACATTCTGAGGACCTGGGTTTAGGACCGCAGCATAAGAATTCTGGATGGACAAGAAGCAAACCGTGACACCGCCCCCACTCACACCTCAGACCCTGGCTCCAAACCCCGGATGGGATTTCAGCACAGGGACACGTGTGAAATGGGCTTTGTGGATGGAGTGTTCGAGGGGAGGTTCTCTTACTGCTGGCTTCCACATCGCTAGGTCTGCAGCTGGCCTGGGGGACAGACCAGTCTGCTCCCCTCCCCACACCTCCATTCCCTGTCCACCACCCCAGGGAGATGGGAATGGGAAGTGGGATTAGAGTCTAGATTAACCAGATGGGTCCCTCGGACCTCCCTCCCTCTCCTCTGTTCTGATGTGACAGCCCCACATTTACATGCTATTTGAGGAGCTGAAGCCTGTGTGCTGCGGTCCATGGGGTCGCAAAAAGTCGGACATGACTGAGTGACTGTAAGCTTAACCCAGAGCAGCTACCTGTAGACCGGAAACACCTCCTAAGTGCCTCCCACCCCAACCCAAGGGAACCTGGCCAGGCTGGGAGCCTCCGGGACATTTCAATCCCTAGGTCATTAGCCATCAGGCGTCACTGTATCCACCCCACTGGCCACACTCCAGAGTCAGGCCCCAGGGCTGGTGGTGACTCCTGCCATCACGCACCCTGCCTGGTGGCTTCTTTGAGATACGCTGCATCTTCCAGGGATTAGAATGGATCCGGGAATGGACCGCTGAGGTCCAGGGAGCAGCCAGTCAGGCCCGTTGACTTGGAGTAAAGCCACTGAGACTTACATTCACCTTTCTGCTTTGTCCCCCTTCCAGCCTTCCTCAAGCCCCCACACACCACCTCCCAACTTTGGTGGTGGTGGTGGTTTAGTCACTAAGTCATGTCTGACTCTTGCGACCCATGGACTGTAGCCCGCCAGGCTCCTCTGTCCGTGGGATTTTCCAGGCAAGAATACTGGAGTGGATTGCCATTTCTCAAACTCATGTCCATTGAGTCGGTGATGCCATCCAACCTTCTCATCCTCTGTGTATATATATATTTACAAGTATATAGATATTTTTATATATTTGCAATTATATATACTTGTAATAATTGTAAATATATACATATAATACATATAATTATGAATATATATAACTATAAATATATATATATATATATACACACACACACAGAGGATGAAATGGTTGGATGGCATCACCAACTCAATGGACATGAGTTTGAGGAAACTCTGGGAGTTGGTGATAGACAGGGAGGCCTGGCGTGCTACAATCCATGGCGTCTCAAAGAGTCAGATACGACTGAGGGACTGAACTGAACTGACTGATGTATATATGTATATCCTATTCAGCCTTCTTGGAAGGTGATTGTATCCAAAGAGAAAATCAAAACAAGTCTTTGGGGGCAGCTTTGACCGAATGAAATACAGCCCATTTCTCTTGAGCTTCCGCACAGAAGCTCCTAAGTTTTCAAGTTATATGGCTAATATCAAAATCAAATGTCTTCCTACATTTATCATAGTGTTTCAGTTCCCGTGGTGGTTTCTCTGTCTCTCTGTCCCACCTCTCAGTCCGCAGGAATGGCTGCACTTTTTATTTGGAGCAGCCAGTCAGGAGAGGAGACCCATCCATTCTGGGCAGAGCAAGTAGGACAGGCATCCTTAAGTTCAGGTCCAGGGTGTGGCCTCTGAAATTCACGGGATTGCTGCCTTCCCCACAGTCAGTGCTGATCCTGCAAAGGTCTGCGGACAAGACTGGGTCAGATTTCACAACTGGCTGAACGTTTCAGCGAGAAGAGCAAAGTGTTGCTCTCGGGCCTCCCGTTTGGATAAAGCCAGATGGTTTCTGCATATGTTACAGCTTTTGAAGTACTCGCTGGATCTGTCATGAAAAGAATGAATTGCCAGATTAGCTATAAAGCTCCTCACTGGGAACGTCAAGCCATTCCTCTTTCAAAGTCCTTAACTCCTACATGCAAATGGTCATGGGTTTCACAGCCTGACTGGAAAGGACCCTGTTGGGCCTTGTTCACAGGGTGTTAAACTAGTTTGTGGAAGTGAAAGCAGGTTAGTGGGCTCTGTCCCGTTGCTGTGGTAGCTGGCCTTTGACCTTTAAGGAACCATCGCCGTTGAAATCATTGCTGCTGCTATCTTTTTTCTATTTCACGTTCCATCATTTTACGTCGAATACGCATAGGTTGGAACAGGCAAAATTGAGGTTCTGTAGATCAAAAGTGATCAAGTAACAGACATTTCATGTGACTTAGCTTGATAGACGCATACTGGATCTGGAATTATAAAAGCTCTTCCTCCCCCAAAGAATAAGTGTTATTTAACTTTCCTAAGGGGCTTCCCAGCTGGCTCAGCAGTAAAGAATCCACCTGCCCCAGTGCAGGAGATGCAGGTTTGATCCCTGGGTCGGGAAGATCCCCTGGAGAAGGAAATGGCAACCCACTGCAGTATTCTTGCCTGGGAAATCCCATGGACAGAGGAGCCTGTCGGGCTACAGTCGACAGGGTCGCAAAGAGTCGGACACGACTCGGGGACTAAACAACTTTCCTAAGAAGGTGAAAATCATTTCTGTCAGAGTCCTTAATTTGGTTTTAATATCGGAGCACCCTTCCCTGCTCTGCTACTTATACTGTTCCTCATGACAAGGAGTGGGTAGGGCTGGGGGACCCCTTAAAGTCAGAGATCTGAGTGCCTTCCCTGGGAATGGATTCCAAGGGACAGTCCAGCCCGCTGCCCCTACTCTCATGTTTTAAGCTGCTCTGCTCACTACGGCTTGGGAGCTCTTGTGTGGCCTGACCCAGCTACCTTTCTGCGCTTGCAGTCACAGGCTGCCTGTGTTAGTCACTGGAGCTGCCTTCTCTCCTTCCCTCCCGGGCACGTCCCAGCCTCTCGCCACAGCCCTCTGACCCTGTGCCTTGCTCTTTCAGGAGGAATTTTAAGGAAGGGTGCCAAGCTCTTCTTCCGCCGGCGGCACCAGCAGAAAGACCCCGGCCTGAGCCAGTCGCACAACGACCTTGTGTTCCTGCAGCAGCCTGATGGGGCGCGGAGGAAGGGGGTGACGCTCTCCCGGATCCTGAACAAGAAGCTGCTCTCCAGGCACCGGGGCCAGAGCACCCTGAATGGCGCCCCCTCGGACCCCTGCCCGTAGGCCGGTGCCCCCTCTCTGGGTAAGCTGCAGGTGTGGATCCACCATCACCACCTGCCGGGATACGGCCACAGGGCCAGCGAGCTGCTGGACGGCCGCCCTGTCCACCATCTAGCTGGGGTTTTCCCAACCATTTTGTCTTTTAAAGGGGAAAAAAAAAAAAAAAAACAGTCTCTATCCAGGAGGTTTCCCTGAAGAGAACCTGCAAAGCCCAGTTTGCCACCAGAAGCCAGGGGACCCGAAGACTCCACCGTTTGTGCTCACAGCTGAGAACTGAAGTTAAATGGGACGATACTTCCTGTGCGAGCTGTGGAACTCACTGTAAGGGGCTGTGGATGGGCAGCTGGGGAAACGAGCTCGGTCCTCCGCGCTCTAACCTTGGTTGGTGCCTGGACCACGTAGCAAAGGGGGCGGTCCCTCCATGCTGTCACTGTGAATGGAATGGATGGGTCACCTCTCCTGATTGGCTACTCAGAGTAAAAAGTGCGGGTGCCCCTGAGGACTGATAGGAGGGACACGGGCAAACAGAGAAATCACCGCAGTAACGGAAACACTGACAAATGTAGGAAGACACTTGCCTTTGGTATTAGCCATATAACTTGAAAAATTATGCAAATACTAAATATATCCTATGCATATTATGCTGAACACTTTTCTAAGTTTACTTTGAGCCTATTTGCAAGTAGGAGATATGTAAATCCTTACATGGTTTTACATTTTCCTGAATAGCGTCGGAAGCTATAATAATACCAACAGAGCAGTCAACACACGGAATGTTTTCCCTGCCGTCTGCTGTCCGGGCTCACAGGAGAGCAGCCAGCCCGTCAGATGAAGTCAGGAGCAATAAGCCACAGACACAAGGTTGTGTTCACCATACATACGTGGTTTTTCTTTAGTTCAAGGTTTTGCCAAATATTGCCAACAGCTGAAACAAAGTACTATCAGGGCAAAGGAGGAAATCATTTTATGTCTCAGGTGTGAGTCTTAGGGATGGAAGTTTAATAACAAATGAGCCAAACATACGTCAGATTTCTTTTATGAGCTTTTCAGAATGCTACTGTGAACGGTGCTCAGCTGCTCTTGGGAGGCCCTTGTTTTAATTTCCAGTGGAAAAAAAGAGTGAGCTTGGCACGCGATGTTAGTACCCTATGGATCTTCCAAACTACCTTCCTCATCAATTCGCCTTTCCCCTGGGGGGAACCACGTTCCTCATCCGTGAGCCCATCCCCTGGGGTCCAGTCACAGGTTTTCACTCCTTCTGGATGAGGCACTTTTAGGAGAAAAGGAGCACCTGTCATCCTGATGACAGGTTTTGCATAAGATCCATTTTTGTTCGTAAGACTCGAAGGCGATTATGAACACCTGGCTTCTGTCACAGATAGGAAATTGGGTGAGTCCCTATCCAGAGGTGCTTTTGTGACTCCTTCAACATATGCGTCACGGGTAAGGGAGCCAGGGATGAGCAGAAACCTTTATAAAGATCATGTTTATAGAATTCTTTCCTACTTTTTTTCTTTTTGAGGATGAAATTAGAAAATAACATTAAGAATTTTATTATAGGGACTTCCCTGATGGTCCAGTGGTTAAGGCTTTACCTGCTAGTGTAGGGGGTATGGGTTCAATCCCTGGCCAGAGAGCTAAGATCCCACATGCCTCGTGGCCAAAATCTAGAATATAAACATCAGAACCAATACTGAAACAGGTTCAATAAAGACTTTAAAAATGGCCCACATCAAAAAACGTAAAAACTAAGAATTTTGTTTTAAAACGCACTATTCAAAATCCTTAGGTGTCCCAAGAGTTATCAACTGCCTGTAAAATGACTTTTTTTTTTTTTTTAGCATACATTGCTTTTAAAGATTATACTCCAATTGTTATCACTGTAAATTAGCACCTGGCATTCCAAAATCTTGTATGTTCATACCAAGTTAGTCCCCACAGACTAGAAATCACTACTAGTCTTTTGGAACCAACGGTCTCATTAATGTTCTGTTTCACTTGAGGGTTTCTTGTCCTTTCTCATGTGATCGGCAGAACCTGTGACATTTCACAATTAATTCTAAGAGGGTATTGTGTATGTAAGAATGTCAGGCACTGATCAGAAGTTGTCAGTGCAATTTTTTATTTGATTCGAACTCAACTTTTTAGTTTCAGCTTTCTCGCCCTAAAAGAAGTCATAGCCATTCCCATACCTGAACAACCCCATGAGCGTCCTGCTCACTGCTCCATACCTTCCTCCAGGGCTCTGCTTCTCAACTTTCTCAAGACCTGACACCTCTTCAGGGTCCTGGGGAAGTGTCAGGGGCTCTCCTTCCAACCTTTGAGGGAGGGAGAAGCACATGGGCTGGGGCGAGAGGGAGTGTGTACTGACGACATGTGTGTCTGCTGGTGTCTGTATTAGATGCACATCAAGAACCTGTACATTTAAGTCACTCCAGGAGCCCACCTTCCAGACGCACATACATTAGTCTCCGGCAAATGGGTTTTTCAGAAGTGACAGAGGACACTGACATAGGAATAAGACAAGAAAAACGAGAGGTAGGGTCAGGGTAGTGCCGTGAGAACACGGGCTGTATTGATACTGTGAATGTTTCATTTCCAAGTTGTTTATCCAGGTGTATTAATAGTGTAGGGTATTTATGTTAAATGTCATTGACACCAAACATCAATTAAGATTATACACCAAATGCAAAACCTACTTATTGTAAATCACTTCATTCCCTTTACCTTTTCCACACGTGAGAGTGGTTTGGGGGCTTTTAATATTGTTTTGATGAAATTTCTTGCAGAGTGGTGCTTTGAAAGCAATTTCTCATGAACACTAATATTAATGTGTATCTGTATGTCTGGAACCAGCTGCTCATGTCTGTTTTAGTAAGTTGTCGATACTTCTATTGGATTTGTTTAAGGATGAGCTTGTGTTATTTCCTGAGGAATGAAATGGACCTTTAGGTGTGTGTCTGATTTCACGTAGCATCGACAGAAGTACCCATCTCATCATTCTGGCTGAACACCTGCTGTGAGGAAGAAGGTTTAGACCAAGCACTTTATTTCCATCAGGTCTCAAGTTTAAGTCCACAAGCATCCTGGGATTTCTAGAGATAACTACCCGGCCTGCCGCTGCCAGCCAGTCACAAGCTGGGTGCCTGTCCAGACGTTTGATTGGTCTTACTGGCCACATCTATAGAAGAATGCTGTACGTTTTCTTCTTGAACAGAAAGGGAAAGGTTAATTTACACTGCTGCCACTCAGTTCAAATGTTTTCTGAGTAATGTTCTCATGGCCCTCAGTCTTGAAACTTGAAATATAAATTGGTGGCTGTTGGAAGCCAGAACATTTAACTCCATCAGATGAAAAACAGGTCTCAGCACCAGCCTAGACCCTGTTGCCAGGTCCTGCCACCACCATCCCAAACCTGTGAAGGCGTGATGACCAAAGCAAGCAGCCCGGGGACATCAGCACTGCTAGTCCTACGAAGCAAACTCAGGTTACACCTCTCTGCTTCCTCCTTCTTCTATTTTTTTTTTTTTTGGCATTCCTTCCTTCCAGATGAGGAAGCAGTCAAAATGCAACAAACTGCCCCATTCACCCTGGAGGAGGAAATGGCAACCCACTCCAGTGTTCTTGCCTGGGAAATCCCATGGACAGAGGAGCCTGGCAGGCTACAGTCCATGGGGTTGCAAAGGGTTGGACATGCCTGGGCACAGCACAGCCCCATTCCCCCAGCTTCCAAATGACCAGTAATGTGCCATTTATAATTTAGGCTTATAGGTCCCCCCTCCCCAGTGTTGTATCAAAGCTACAATTTTTTTTTTTTTTAAGGAAGAAAACAGAAGGGTTTCCAGGTATGCGGAGAGGTTTGGCTTGATGACCAAGCGTGGTGATGAATTTACCCGACCGTGATTGTATTCCTGGGTAGCACTTTAAAAACAGACTGCGGTCTCGTACTGACCTTGTGTGGTTGGGTTCATTCCGGGAAGATGTGGCTGGAATGCAAATGGTCTTGGAAGGAAATAAATGGCCCACAGAGCACTAAACACTGAGTTGCCTTTGCTGAGTCCTGTGTTGCCCCCGTGTCCCTCAGCTTCTCCGAGGGTCTGGGAATCTTGGTCTTTCTCTCATCAGGTGTGACCCTGGTCAGGTGGTTGGAGGAGGAGCTGTCCTAACATTCTTCCTAAATGATTCATAGGCCACTAAGCACCTGCTTTAAGCCTGGGGCTAAAGTCATTTACTGGAACGACAGTGTCTTCAGTGAACTTCAGGGCACCGGTGAATTGTAGGTGCTGCCTGCCACTCAGGGTCTCTTGGCCTGGGTCCCCCGGTGGTTATGTGACCCTGTGTGATCCCCAGGGCCTTTTGGGGAGCACTGTTCCCCTTGGGGTGAAACCGCTATCCATCCACCACGCCGCCATCATCACCCTACCCCAGCTGCCTGAGAGTTGGAGGGGTAGATGCCAGGTGGGGCCCCAGGATGGCTGGGACCCAGGCTGCAGGTTCTGGGGGTAGGGGTGGGCAGGGGCCAGGAGGGGCGCGCAGACAGAGTATCCGGTGCCAGCCCTCAAGGCCTCACATCTTGGCTGCTTATCAGCTTCCCTGCTTGTGTCAGATTCCCGGCCCCCTGCTCTGCCCAAGCCCTAAGAAAACTGGTCCCCAGTCCAACCCCCATCCCCATCCTGCACCCTTCCTCTCAGCTGTCCTAACCCTGAACATCCACTAGGGTATGGAGTGGTCACTCGAGGGCCAAGACTGACTCACAGCCCTGCATTTCAGAGGAAGGGTCCACCTGCATAAAGCCCCAGCATTGCAGGCTCGGCTCTGGGTTCTCTGCTCTGGACACAGCAGGTGGTGATGGCACCGAGTCTGGTTTGGGATCAAGGCATCTCAGGCCCTCTGTTGAACAGCTGCTTCCTGCATGGCTAGAGGTCCGTTCTGCTCTGACAGTCCGGGAGGAGTCTGGATGGAGGTGCTGGATAGCCAGCTGTCCTAACCTGACCTCCTGGCGGTCACTTGCAGGTGCCCACCGTGTTCTTGCCAATCCCATCTACACAGCATAGATGGATCGAGTTCAGCCACTTCAGCACATTCATTGTGGTGCGCGCACCCCTCAGCCCCAGGACACACCTCTTCTGTTCTTACGGTCTAACCAAACAAGTCCTGCATTCTATGTGAAGTGCCTGCCCCGGAGCACTTCTGTCAGCATCCTTCAGCCCTGTCACTCGGCCCCTTCTCACCCTGTCCTAGACTTGAAGCCCAGCAAGTATGTGGGTGCCCGCATCCCCTGGGTTTAGAATGGTGCCCATGAAGAGTGATGATGGACATCAGTTGACAGCTTTGTATCAGCTCATACAGGAATTCTGCTTACCCACTCCTACCGCACTCACCGGGGTCTGGGGACGGAGTGGGCATGGAGGGGATGTGCGTGACAAAGAGTGCTGCCCTTGACCTTGGTCCCTCACAAATGTAGGGTGCTGTGTGTGTCAGTAAATCGTTTATCGAAAGAAAGGCAGCTCGCTCGCCATAGAGGGCTGGATACCAGCATGAATGGCCTAGCACAGTGCCCGGCCCCAAGAGAAAGCTGCCAGGCCAGGCCCCCTTCCCAAGGTGAGCCAGGGGCATCCCCCTCCACAGCTGTGCACAGCTCACCTCCGCTCTGAACCGTAACGTCTGTAATGCAAATGGCCAAGCTGTGCCTTGCATGTGCCAGGCATTCAGAACTATTCATGATATTGATGCTGTCAATATTCATCAAATTGGATGCTTGTACAGGTGCACTGGGTTGCTTCATATTTTAGAGAAATACCAGGGGAGGACTCGCGATCACAGTAATTATTGCTAAAACTAACTGAGCGCTTGCTATGTGCCAGGATTTTGCAAAGTATTTACTAAGACACTGACGTCTATGCTCTTTGAAGCAACCCTGTGAGTTATGATCTCAGGAAACTGAGGCATCAAGAGGTTTAGTCGCTTGCTCAAGATCACACAGCTGGCAGGTAACTGGCAGAATTTAAACCCAGGCTGCCTGGCTGCATAACCCGTTTTTATGACCACTAGTCTCTACTACCTCATGTCAACTGAAGAGACCAAGGACTTATGGCCTCACGTGGTCTTTCCTGGACTTTATGTGATGGGTGAGAACGATGGAACATGAGATGCACTGCTTGGCACACAGTAGGCATGACACTATTTGCTGGTTAGTTCTCTTTATCTGGATGGGAAGAATTAGCCAGATTGAAAGCAGAAGCCAAAGGTGGGGTGGAGAAGTGAAGCTGAGGATACGTATGTCCACAGTATCCCCTAGCAAAGGAGCTTTATGTTTAAATTAACAAAAACCAGCGCTATGAGACATGTATCAGGCAGGCCAATGTCAGGGCTGGTAGCAAGAGCCCCAGTCTGGGGCTGCACACTAAAGCAATGGCATCCTGACGTCACAGCAGCTCTCTGAGAAGGAAAGCCCACTGATAGTATGGGAAGCACTTCTCTGTTTATGTGGGGTTTCACACATATTTAGTTATTTGGCTGTTCCTGGCACACAGGATCTTAAATCTTCTTTGTGGCATGTGGGATTCAGTTCCCACCAGGGAACTAACCTCGGCCCCCTACATGGGGAGCGTGGAGACTTAGCCACTGAAACACACAAGGGAAAGCCAATTTTTTTTTTAAATTCCAACCTAGAGAATAACCTATGTATCCTTCACATAGACTCACTGGTTTCGCTCCATTTGTTCAGTCCAGGATCTAGTGCTCAACTGATCAATTATTGTTTGAGGACATCATATTTCACCCTAAATTCTTCAGAAAGCACTTTCTAAGAACATGTTCTGTCGCTCAGTTGTGTCCAACTCTTTGCGACCCCATAGACTGCAGCACTCTGGGCTTCCCTGTCCTTCACCATCTCCTGGAGCTTGCTTGTCCATTGAGTTGGTGATGCCATCCAAACATCTCATCCTCTGTCGTCCCCTTCTCCTTTTGCCTTCAATCTTTCCCAGCATCAGGGTCTTTTACCAATGAGTTGGCTCTTCACATCAGATGGCCAAAGTATTGGAGTTTCAGCTTTAGCAACAGTCCTTCCAATGAATGTTCAGGACTGATTTCCTTTAGGATTGACTGGTTTGATCTCCTTGGTGTCCAAGGGACCCTCAAGAGTCTTCTCCAACACCACGGTTCAAAAGCTCAGCTTTCTGTACAGTCCCAACTCTCACTTCCATACATGACTACTGGAAAAACCATAGCTTTGACTAGATAGACTTTGTCGGCATAGTAATGTCTCTGCTTTTTAATATGCTATGTAGGTTGGTCATAGCTTTTCTTCCAAGGAGCAAGCGTCTTTTAATTTCATGGCTGAGGTCACCATCTGCAGTGATTTTGGAGCCCCAAAAATTAAGTCTCTCACTGTTTCCATTGTTTTCCCATCTATTTGCCATGAAGTTATGGGACCAGATGCCATGATCTTAGTTTATTGAATGAGACCTGGGAGTGATGTTTCAAGAGGGGTGGGTTTGTTGGTGGGGGTTACTCATTAGCTGCTGTGGTCAGTTTGGGGATCTTGGGAGTTAGGGCGCACCTGGGCAAAGACCTGAATGATGGGGAGAACCTGGGAACATGTTCCAAGATACAGAGGTGAGTGTGGACCTTGGCAATGTGTTCAAGGAACAGAAGGCTGGAATCTCACCACTGGATGGGGCTCAGCAGGCTGGAGCTGAGGAGACACAGGTGAGGTGATCCAGGTGTGGGAGGCCGTGATGCGGACCTACTGAGAGTGCCACCAGGCAGCCACTGGGGAAGCCTGTCCATCAAGGTTGGGGATAAGCAGAGAAAGGAGCCCCAGCAGCACTTCCTCCCCAGTCCCTATGGACACACCCTACTGATGGGAAATTAAGATCAACTTCACTGCCCAGGGCGTGGTTTCAATTCCTAGTCAGGGAATTAAGTCCCACAAGCCTCAAGGTGTGGCCAAAGAAAAAAAAGATCAACTTCATACACAGATCAATTTGTACAAGTGAGTCCGGCTGAAAGATAAATTCCTGCAGGTGGGACTGCTAGGCCAAAGGTTCTGTGCATCGAGGATTTCTGTGGATATTAACAGATGGCCCAGATGGAGGCTGTGCTGATTACATCTGAACCTGGAAAGGATGAGACCGTTTGTTTCTCTACAGGCTCTTCACAATCATGCTATTAAACTTTGAAAATCTTTGCTAATCTAAGAGATAAAAATGATCTCACTGTAATATTGCTTACATACATAGCTGCAATAATACAGTTGGTTAGCATTTCCTATGGGTTTCCCTGGTGGCTCAGACAGTAAAGAATCTGCCTGTAATGTGGGAGACTTGGGTTCGATCCCTGGGTTGAGAAGATTCCCTGGAGGAGGGCATGGCAACCCACTCCAGTATTCTTACCTGGAGAATCCCATGGACAGGGGAGCCTGGAGGGCTACAGTCATGTGGTTGAAAAAGAGTTGGACATGACTGAGTGACTAACATACATAGGAGTCACTGTATTTTCTGTGAACTGTCCGTAGACTGTTCATTTTTTGTTGGGTTCTTTATCTTTTTCCTATTGGTTCTTAAGAGCTTTATATATATATTAGGGGAAGGAGCCCTTTCTAATATCAATTTCAAATCATTGCTCTCAGTTCAGTCCCTCTCTTTGATTTTATTAATGAGTTTTTGGCAGGCAGAAATGTACAAGGCAGCTACATTGTCAGACCTGAGCGCCCAGGACTAGATGAAGGATCCTTCTGGCCTCTTCTGCTTTTATTCCTCTGTGACTATTTGTTCAGTGAATAAGGGCTGAGACCATACAAGCCCCATTCCTCCCCCACGTTTGGGTGGAAGGCAGAGGGGACAGAGTTAGTGCCAGGCAGTGGCACTCTGGCCTCAAGTTCGCAGCATCCGGGGTGCCTGTAGGTACTTGGCACAGCGCAGTGTGGGGCAGTGGTTAAGGCAGAACTCTGGGGACTCCCAGGGCCTGGACTGAAAAGGCAGGATCTCCACTCACCAGTGAGCTGCTCTAATTTAGGAGCTTGGCAGGCAGGTCAAGAGCCTCTAAGCCTTTACCAAGTGGAGAGAAAGGTGACCAAGGGTAGCAAGCAGCTCCGTGGGCTAAATCCAGACATCGTTATAAATGGGCAGCAAACAGACATGGGCACCGGCGGGGTGGGGTGGGGGGGGGAGGGGGGAGGTTGAGCTGTATGGAGAGAGTAACATGGAAATTTACAATACCATATGTAAACTAAATAGCCAGTGGGGATTTGCTGTATGACCAGGGAACTCAAACAGGGGCTGTATAACAACCTAGAAGAGTGGGATGGGGAAGGAGATGGGAGGGAGGTTCTGGAGGGAGGGGACACGGGTGCACCCATGGCTGATTCTTGCCGATGTTTGGCAGAAAACAAAACTCTGTAGAGCAATTATCCTTCAATTAAAAAATAAATAAATTAGAAAAAAATAGAGTTCGACTCTCTTTCACCTCCCCTCCCCCCACCCCCAGGAAATTAAGTCTCGAGGGAGCCATCAGAAGAAAGGTCCGCGCGGGGTGGGGGGTGTGCGAGCTGCCAACGCGAACCCGTCGCGGGTATCTGGACCCGCCACGCCACCGGGGAAGGGGCGCGCGCGGCCGCTTGACGCCCCCTCCGGCCCCGGGGAAAGGGTAGCCGGAATCCGCCACGCGTGTCCCGGCCGATCCGGATCCACACCGCCCGTTCACCCAACGACCGGTCCACGCCTCGCCCGCACCCTGCCAGTCCAGTCCACGCCGCTCCGGTCCCCCTTGTCCATGAGGTCCGCAATCCCGGACTGCCCCGTCCACCACGTCAAGCTGCTCTCTGGTCCATGCCGCCCGCTTCCGCGTCCACACCGCCTACTCCCAGGATCTCCAGTTCACGCCGCCCGCTGCCCCGTCCACACCACCCGCTCCCGGTCCACCGTGCCCGCTCCCCAGTCCAGACCGCCCGCTCCGCGGCCACACCGCCCAGTCCAGGCCCAGGCCGCCGGCTCCCGCTCTCCTGTCCAGGCTCTCGCCTCCAAGCCGCCCGCGCCCCCCAAGGACTACAACTCCCACAATACCCCGCTGCCGCCCCCCGGCTTCCGGTGCTGCGCAGTTTCCGGAGCGGATCGCAACCCGGAGTCCGGATCCGATCCCGCTCTGCACATTCCAAAGGCAGGTAAAGCCCGGGCCCCGCGCCCGCCGCCCGCCCCCGCGCGCGCCGCCTCGGCCAGCCACCCCCGGCCGGCCGCCCCCGCGCGTCTCGGCCCGGCCTGCCGCCCCCGGCCCCGCCCGGCCCGCCGCCCGCCCCGGTCCATCCGCCATGCCGCCTGTTCTTTGTTACATTCGCCGGCTGCGGGCACCGTGGGCGATCGGAGTCAAAACCCGGCTGGATTTCCCGGAGCCGCTCCGGGATCGCCCTGCGCGCCGCCTGCCCGCCCGCCCGTCGCCGCCGGCCCCGCCGCGGGCCCCGCCGCCCGCCGCCCCCCGCACCCCGGCCGGCCGGCCGGCTCCCGGCGCGGGGCCGGGGCCGCGCTCGCCCGTGGGCGCGGCGCGGGTGGTCCGCCGCCCCCCCGGCCCCCGGCCCGCTGTCCCGCCCCCGGGCGCCCTCGTCGCCGACGGTCCCTCGTGATGTAACGCTACCCCGTCCTGGGGCCCAGCCTCCGGGGGCGCACGGGGAGGGTCCCTGGACCCCTGGCTCCTGAGATTACAAAGGCAGACCCCTGAATTTGGGCGATGGGGCTGCCCACCCCACCCCCACCCTCAAGAGCACCCTGCATCCCGTTTATGTAAACCCTTGCGTGGAAGAGGCATGATAGTGAAACCCATGGACAGGTGACATGTGCCTACTCTCCGGGTGGGTGGCCGTGCTGGGAAGGGGTGCGCTGGCCCCGCCCTGGCGCGGACAGGTGGACCAGCAAGCCATGTGGGCCTCTGGAGAGGATGTCGGGGACGGGTGAGGGTCAGCTTTGAGGGGACAAGTGGAAACGCCCTATGGAAATATCCACCTACCTGATAGTTACAGTTATTTCGTGTTTATTAAGCTCTTAATGTAGTGGGTGAGATTTTTTTAAATCCACAAACGCTCAGAAATTGCCTCCTCCCCACCACTGGGTACACCATGGGTAGATTAAAATGGTAGAAAAAAGTGTGTGATCAGAGACACGTGGACCCGTGTACATAGTTAAAGCTGCCAGCCCACAAATACCACGTTTGCCTAAGCCACTCTCATAAAATCTGGACTCACCAGATCAATTTGGAGAACACTGTTAGGTTCCTGGAAGTATTTTTAAGGATGAAAAGTAAATGAGCAACTGGTTTTGTGACAAATATTTGGAGGCAACAGTGTGAACTCTCCCTGGAACCTGTAATGATTGTGGACACTTTGTTTTTATAAGTCAGCCTCCCTCTTCTCTCTCCGCCCCACTACACACACACCACTACCATATTTTGTTTCAAACCTGGATATTTTCACATTTTCCACATTTTCACTGCTTCACTCTGCTTCTCTGCATTTCCTTGACATCACTACCTTATGGGAATGGTTAAGAAAACAACTGTAGTTTGAATTTTGAAGAGGAAAAATAGTAGGACTTATCCTATGCAGTTTTTTCCTCCTATATCTTTGATTCATATTTTTGCAAGAAAGTTGCCAGCAAAGAATGCAGTAGTAATATGTTCTATTTTATAAACAGAAAAAAAATTTATATTTTTCCAGAACACCCATTAAAAAAAAAAACCCTCAACTACAAGGCTAATAGCTTTTCTGGGAATGATTGTATCTGAGAAAGAGCTCCATTAGCTTGGCATATATGTCTCACATACCATTGTCTGTGTAGAAGGCCAGGAGAACACTGCACCCATTCTGCAGATTTAAGAGAGATTGAAGGCAGCTGTTTCTCGGACATGGGATTTGAGAGGTTGAGATTGTGAGCAGGGACTCAAATGCTTTCTCAGCCTCCTTTTCACAGTTGTGACCCATGACAGTACTTGCTGAGTTCATCTCACACAGTTCATGTATGCCTGCATTCAAGCAGCTGTCCCTTGCCGGGTGCTGCAGAGGAGAAGAGAGAAGGCCCTGCCCCATAGATTGAATGTTCTGGAGGGGAGGAGATGGATAGTGGTTGGAGCCTGGCGGAGAAGGCAGGAAGAGTAGCAGGTGGAGGTGGGGGTTTGGGCAGGGGTGGGCGCACTTGGGCAGTGGGGACCCAGAAGGTCTGTCTGGGGAGGGGATGGCTGAATGGAAACCAGTGTTCCTCAGTGGAGATCTGGGGTGAGGGCAAGTGCAAAGGCCCTGGGGTGGCAGCAAGCTTTGTGTGGCCAAGTCAGGGTAGCACAGGCTGTACTCTACTCAGAGTTCACCCTGAGAGCCAGACACCCCTGGGGGCTTTGGGCAGGGGTCCAGCAAATCTGTGTCTTCCCCTAGAAACAGGGTGGAGGCAGAGGGGAAATGAGTCAGGACGGGACAAGGAGTGTTTCTAGAGTGAGGCAGGCCTTGCTGCTGGACTGGTGGGGAATGTGCAGGGGGTGTCAGCTGACAGGTGTGCAGGTTGGGGCGTGGTCGGGGAATCAGGGCCCAGGAGACCAGCAGCATTTTTAAACTGCCCCTCAGGGTGAGAGAGACCTTTGCCCTGCACTCACGGCCCTGGTCCTCACCTCCCTGAAGTGCTCCTGGCTTAAGAAAGAAAGGCCCCTCCCGTCATCCAGGACATGGCGACCCCCAGACCTCGGGCAGTGGCTTTCACTAAGTAGTGACAGAGCTCCTCCCCCGCAAAGTTGCTTGTCTGTGGAGCAGAGCCTTCGGCACTTACATCTGTGAGAGCCGAGGATAGGAGCAGAGCTGAATCAACTTCCACCATACGTGAGTGGACTGGGGAGAAAGCCCCGTTTACCTCATTAAACCGAGCTTGTGTGTCAGGTCACCGGTCGCCAGTGTGGGCAGCATTTCCATTTTGATCAGTGGTGTCCCAGTTATTGCAATGATAGCTCAGTCCAGGAGAAGTTACCACATACTCAGGGTCCTAGAAAATCAAGACTGGTTTGATCTATATGCATAAAAGATCCGTGTAAGCACCAGTGTAACACGTGGGGTTTAACACCTGCAGTGATGGAAACAAACGCTGGTAGAGACAGAAGCGCCTCCTGAAGGGGGAGAAGAGCTTGTCCACATACCCTGTGACTGGATGGCACACTCTGGTGCTTCGATTCCAATAGACCTGCTTAAAGAGCCACAGAACTATTTTTTAAGAAGTCAATATTTATAATATGCTGGAAATTACATCCCTCACAGCTGTTTCAGATGGTGATTGCAGCCATGAAATGAAAAGATGCTTACTCCTTGGAAGGAAAGTTATGACCAACCTAGATGGCATATTCAAAAGCAGAGACATTACTTTGCCAACAAAGATCCGTCTAGTCAAGGCTCTGGTTTCCAGTGGTCATGTATGGATGTGAGAGTTGGACTGTGAAGAAAGCTGAGCACCGAAGAGTTGATGGTTTTGAACTGTGGTGTTGGAGAACTCTTGAGAGTCCCTTGGGCTGCAAGGAGATCCAGCCAGTCCATCCTAAAGGAGATCAGTCCTGGGTGTTCATTGGAAGGACTGATGCTGAAGCTGAAACTCCAATACTTTGGCCACCTCATGCGAAGAGCTGACTCACTGGAAAAGACCGTGGTGCTGGGAGGGATTGGGGGCAGGAGGAGAAGGGGACGACAGAGGATGAGATGGCTGGATGGCATCACCGATTCGATGGACATGAGTTTGAATGAACTCCTGGAATTGGTAATGGACAGGGAGGCCTGGCATGCTGCGATTCATGGGGTCGCAAAGAGTTGGACACGACTGAGTGACTGAACTGAGCTGAACTGAACAGCTGTTTCAAGTAAGGCTGAGCCACTTAATACTCTCAGGTGAAGGGCAGGAAATAGCGTTTCGCACAACACTTTTGTGGGACCGTCAGCAAAGAGGTCGGTCATGCCTGGACCTAAGCGTCAGGTGGGGTCAGGGCCTGGGTGGACTCAGGCGTGTGAGGTGATGGCAAGTGAGTGTGGGGAGAGGAAGAAGGTCAACCACGTCTGGAGTGACCCAGAGGTCAAGTGAGGTGAAGAAAAAGATGTTTAGTGGAGTTGACGTGTGTCTTCAGTCAGCTCTGGGGGCAGGACTCAAAAAACGTCAATGGAAGCAGAGGACAGAGGACACGTGTACGGGTGCCACTCACAAGGAGTTTTCATACGAAAACCTGGACACAGGAAACAGGCTGGCAACAGTCACGAGTCCATCACCACCCCAGCCACTGCTGCCCGGGACCTGACCGCCCCCTCCACCCCGGCCAGGACTTGCCACTGGTCAGACCCAGAGACACACCCTGGTCACGTCACTGCATCTGTGAACATTTCGATCTGTGTCTCTCCAGGAGAAGGACCCTAAAAATAAACACCATACGTGAGCCCACCTAAAACGTTTAATGCTGGCACCTTGATGTGGTCAAAATCTGGCCAGATGCCCAGCCAGTGTTCAGATATCCAAGTGTCCAGTCAAGGTCCGATGTGCTTTATTTCCACCAGGATCCAGACCATTCCCACCCGTTGTGCTGGACGTCGCTTTTAAACTGCTGTGATTTGGAGATCACTGTGGCTACCCCGGTGGTTGTGAAAAAGAACGCAGAGATCCATGTTCGCTTCATCCACTTCCCACCAGTGGTACCACCATGCACAGCTCCGGTACTGGGTGACTGGAGGATTGGTGACCTTGATGGGGTCCAGATACAGGACATGCCAGCCTGGTTGGAGCCCTCTTATAGCCTCATGCCCTCTGTCTTTCCACCCCAACCCCTCCTTGACCCCCACCAAACACTCACTGCTCTAGTTCCCGTCTCACTAATTTTGCCATTTCAAGAACGTGAACAGGAACACACACTATGTCACTGCTGGGGACTGGCTTTTTTCACCCAGTAGCATTCTGGAGACTCACCAGGGTCTGTCGTGTGTCAGGAGTTCAGTGTTTTCAGTACTGACTGGTATTCCAGACTGTAGATGGGTTACAGAAACAGTCACTCAGTGAGGCACACTGGGTTATCTCCAGCTGGGGCTGTTAGGAATCAAGCTGCCCCCAACAGTCATGTACAGGCTTTTATATGGATGTAACTTTCTATTTCTCTGGGATGACCATCCAGCCAGTACTATTGCTGGGTCATAGGCCATGTTGATTTATCAGAAATTGTCGAATGGATCCATTCCCACCAGGGCACACGGGTGCCCCAGTCCCCGCTGTTCTGAGAGGTATGTAGTGGTGTCTCATTGTGCTTTGTACTTGGAGGCTCATGATGTTGGACATCTTTTCATGTGCTTGTTTGTCATTCCAGTGTTTTTGTTGGTGAAATGTCTGTTTATCTCTTTTGCCCACTTTATAAATGGGTTGCTTGCATTTTTATCCTTGGGTTTTAAGAGTTCTTTGCGTATCTTATATATGGATGCATGGTTTGTTAAAATGTCTCCAGATCTTTACTTTGTTCGTCCTCTTAACAGTGAATTCTGTAAAGCAAAATCTTTAAATTTTGGTGAAGTCCCATTTATCAGTTTTCCTTTAGTAAACTATGCTTTTGGTAACAAATCTAAAAGCTGGCTATCCCTAGTTTCTAAAGATTTTCTATTTTTCTAAAAAAAAAATTTTATCCTTTTAAGTTTCTTATCTGTTAGGAATTAATCCTTGTGTAAGATGTGAGGTCACAGTGCTTTTTTTTCCTTTTTTTTTTTTTTTTTGCCTCTGCATGTCCAGTTGCTCCAGCACTGTTGAAAAGACCATGTTTCTTTAGTTGAGCTGCTTCTACCCTTTGTTCAAAATCAGTTGAGCATATTTGTGTGAATATGTTCTCCATTTCCATTGACCTATGCTTCTGTCCCTCCAACTAAACCGGAGTACTCATTGCTGTGGCTTTATAATTAAGTTTGAGTCAGGTAGGGTGATTCCTCCC
The DNA here is from genome assembly GCF_032405125.1 of Capricornis sumatraensis. Lineage (NCBI taxonomy): Eukaryota > Metazoa > Chordata > Mammalia > Artiodactyla > Bovidae > Capricornis > Capricornis sumatraensis. The sequence goes on along the minus strand of NC_091069.1, from coordinate 248,068,979 downwards.
ACTTTAATCTTCCTTTGCAGAATCATTTTCTAACAGTTGTCATTACGGGGGCTGCCTTGTAAACCTCAGTTGTCACAGAGAACATCTGCTCCACATCACCCTTCTTTTCAAACCGTTTCTCACCAAGTTGCACACAGGTCATCCTGACCTGAGCCTAAATGACGTTCAGGATGAATCTGGTTTCCTGACACTATTACTGTGGCCCTCCAGTGATCACAGTTGTTGTTTGTTTTCTTTTGGCAGCCGTGTAAGTTTTAAAAAGATTTAAGGTTAAGCAGCTGTTCTCAGACTTGAGCTGCCTCAGAATAACCTAAAGGTTAGCAGAGTAGGGAGATCCCAGCCCAGAGAGGCTGCTCCAGCAGGTCTGGGGAGGGATCCAAGAATTTGCCTTTTCAAGAAATTCCCAGGTGCTGCTGGTGTTACTCTTTGCTAGTCCAGGGACCACACTTTGAGAACCACTGGTGTAAGGTACGTATCTCCAGGATCAGTAGTTAAAATGGCTAAATCTCACACTCTGTGAATTTTTCTGTCATTTTCCCCTACAACACTACTATCTACAGTCCCTTGTTCTAGGATTTCTTACATGCTGGAAAAGTCTAGAGACTGAACTTCCCTTCTACAAAGGAGCATTCCACACACCAAAGGGATTTTTCCAGGATAGCACAGACTTCAGGAGGCTTCTTTATAAAACCTATTATGACATACACATCACTAATGTAATATGCAACAGTGAAAAGCTGAAAGCCTCCTTGCTAAAATCTGGAACAAGTGTGTCCACTCTCACCACTTCAGTTCAACATAGTTATTAGAAGTGCAGACCACAGCAATCAGACAAGAAAAAGAAAAGGTATCCAAACTGGAAGGAAGAGGTAAAATTGTCTTTATTTGCAAGTGACATGATACTATATATAGAAAAACCTAAAGATGCCACTTCTTCATGGATCATAGCCTTGTCATGGCAAAGGGGCTTGTGTAACTCAGTGACGCTATGAGCCATGCCATGCAGGGCCACCCAGAATGGACAGGTCACAGTGAAGAGTTCTGACAAAACATGGGCCACTGGAGGAGGGAATGGCAGCCCACTCCAGTATTTTTGAACTCAGATCATGGCATCTGGTGCCATCACTTCCTGGCAAATAGAGGAAGAAAATGTGGAAGCAGTGAAAGACTTTATTTTCTTGGGCTCCAAAATCACAACAAACCTTGGTTGCAATGTGATGTCTCTGCCTTTTTTTTTTTTTTTAAATGACAAACCTAGATAGCAGATTAAAAAGCAGAGACATCTCATTGCCAACAAAGGTACATATATAGTCAAAGCTATGGTTTTTCCAGTAGTCATGTACGGATGTAAGTACTGAACCATAAAGAAGGCTGAGTGCTGAAGAATTGATGCTTTCAAATTGTGGTGGTGAAGAAGACTCTTGAGAGTCCCTTGGACTGCAAGAAGATCAAAGCAGTCAATCTTAAAGAAAATCAACCCTGAATATTCACTGGAAGGGCTGATGCTGAAGCTCCAGTACTTTGGCCACCTGATGGGAAGAGCTGATTCACTAGAAAAGACCCTAATGCTGGAAAAGATGGAGGGCAGGAGAAGGGGCAACAAAGGATGATATGATTGGATGGCATCACCAACCCAATGGACATGAGTTTGGGCAAACTCCAGGAAATAGTGAAGAACAGGGAAGCCTGGTGGGCTGTAGTCCTTGAGGTCATGAAGAGCTAGACGCAACTTAGCCACTTGAACAACAACAAAAAAGATGCCACACAAAAACTATAAGAACCGATAAATGAATTCAGAAAGTAGCAGGGTACAGGATTAACATGCGTAAATCTGTTGCACTTACTTTACACTAAGAGTGAAATACCAGAAAGGGAAAGTTAAAAAAAAAATCCTGTTTAAAATTGTATAAAAAATACTTAGAAATAAAGCTGATCGAGGAAATGAATGACTTATATGCTGAGAACTATAAAACACTGATAAAGGAAATTAAATATTGTTTAAAGAAATGGAAAGATAGCCCATGCTCTTTGATTAGAAGAAATAATATTGTTAAAATGGCCATAATACTCAAAGCAGTCTACAAATTGATTCAATCCATATCAAATAACTGGAGACATAATTCATAGAAAAATAATCCTAAAATTTATATGGAACCATAAGAGACACAGAATTGCCAAATCAGTCCTGAGCAAGAAAAACAAAGCTGGAGGCATCACAACTCAGGCTTCAGATAATATTACGAAGGTATACTAATCAAAACAGCTTGGTATGGCACAGAAACAGACCTGTGGATCAATGGAACAGAGTAGAAAGCCCAGAAATAAACCCAAGCATCTACGGTCAATTAACTTTCAACAAAGGAGGCAAGAATGTATAATGGAGAAAAGACAGTCTCTTTAGCAACTGACATTGGGAAAGCTGGATGGCAATGAAGTTAGACCATGGTCTCTCACTGCACATGAAAATAAACTCAAAATGGCATAAAGACAAGACACCAGAAAACTCCTAGAAGAGAATATAGCCCAAACATTCTCTGACATAAATCGTACTGATGTTTTCTTAGTTTCCCAAGGCAATAGAAATAAAAGCAAAACTGAACCAATGGGATCTAATCAAAGTCATAAGCTTTTGCATAGCAAAAGAAACCACAATGAAAAGACAACCTATGGAATGGGGGAAAATATTTGCAAATGATGCAGTTGACAAGGGCAGAATTTCCAAAATGTACAGATAGCTTGTATAACTCAGTAACAGAAAAACAAACAAGTCAAAAAGGGGGCAGAAGACCTAAATAGACATTTTGCCAAAGGAAGTCATAGGGATGCCAAGTGTTAGTTGCTCAGTCGTGTCTGACTCTTTGTGACCCCTTGGACTGCAGCAGACCAGGCTCCTCTGTCCATGGGATTTTCCACGCCAGAATACTGGAGTGGGTAGCCATTCCCTTCTCCAGGGAATCTTCCTGACCCAGGGATCAAACCCAGGTCTTCTGCACTGCAGGCAGATTCTTTACCATCTGAGCCCCCAGGGAAGCCCAGGGATGCCAGATGGGCATGTGAAAGGATGCTCAGCATCACTAATTGTTAGAGAAATGCAGGTCAAAACTACAGTGAGGTATCACTTCACACTGGTCAGTATGGCCATCACTGAGAAGTCTACAGATAACAAGTGATGGAGAGGGTGTAGAGAAAAGGGAACCCTTCTACACCGTTGGAGGGAATGTCAATTGGTACAACCACTGTGGAAAGAACTATGGAGGTTCCCTAAAAAACTAAGAACTAGCGTATGATCCAGCAATCCCTGGGTATATCCCTGAGAGAAAACTGTAATTCAGAAAGATTCTGGCACCCCAGTGTTCACAGAATAGCCAGGAAGTGGACTCCTTGAGAGGCCAGACCAGAGGCAGGTGGCCACATCAGGCCTCGAGAAAGGCCAGAATGGTTCCCGTCGTTTGCACTCTCTGATGCTGCCAGCTTTGTGGGAACCCTGTATTCTGCCATGAGCTGGCAGAATCATGCAGGAAGTTCAAGGAAGTTCTTGAGAACTTCCTTGAACATGACCGGGTATTGACCAGTGGAGGGGGTTCCTGCCAGTGGGCAGACGGTTCTAGGCCCCTGGGGGCACCTCAGCAGCTCACGAAAGTGGGTTTCCACATGTTTCTTCCTGTTTGTCCTTCCTCTTTTGCTCTGTGACCAGCTGCTACCCACATTCCAGACTGACCTCTGACCCTGCCCGTGCAGGCCATCAGGCAGGAAGCCCCAAGTTAAACATGCTGAGCCACCTGAGACATCTTGTAATGTAAAGGAGTGTTCCTAGGAACAGAAACTATTGTGCTGTGTTTGGGGGAAAATATGATCCTTGGCATTTTAAGGGCAAATTGGAAATCCCGTCTCTCTGCCTTGTTTCCTTGTAACTAATTGACTTCCGTGGTGGAATTTTCAACTCTGTCCTCTACTCTGCTCATGAAATTATGTGCTCAGCAAATCTGTATTTTCATTTGGACTTTGCATTGTCTGCTGTTCATCCTTTAATAGCTCCTGGGGATGGAAATGGGGCAGAGGGCATATGGAATCAGCATTCAGGAAGTATGCCAGCCTACATACTTCCCCAAAATGGTACCACAGATGGTCTTAGCCAGGAGTGGGATACAGGAAGGATGTACTGGGTTGACTTAATTGGGGATGGAGGGGTGGGATGGAAGAGGAACTGTTAGTGAGTGGCACACACCAGGTGTATCTCACTTTATACTCACCCCAAAACTATATGGGGTGGGCATCTTAATTTCCCTTTTATGGGTCAGGAGTCTGAGACCCCAGAATGAACATGTTCAGATTGCCCACAAATATATAGGTAGTGGGGCTGGGCGTGGCTGCCTGCTGTGGAGGTGAACCTCAAGGCTGAACCGGAAATAGAAGTGACCGGATGTGACAAAGGTTTTGTGGAGAGCGGGAGGGCTCCCCTCCATGATGTTAGGTGGTGCCTTAGTCCCCGAGAGAAATGTGGTGTTTCGCAGAGGTTAGCAGGTGGAGAAAAATAGAGGTCATGTGAGACAAGGCTGCCCTGGAGGCATTCACAGTCCTGTGAGGGAGGGAGAATAGAAGTGGCCACGTGAAAACTGGCTTTCTTTAAATGGCAGTATATTAAAAAAAAACTAAGATCATGGCATCTGGTCCCATCACTTCATGGCAAATAGATGGGGAAACAATGGAAACAGTGACAGAGTATTTCCTTAGGCTCCGAAATCACTGTGGAGAGTGACTACAGCCATGAAATTAAAAGACACTTGCTCCTTGGAAGAAAAGCTATGACAAGCTTAATGTATGAAAAAGCGGAAACATCACTTTGCTGACAAAGGTCCATATAGTCAAGGATGTGGTTTTACCAGTAGTCATGTATGGATGTGAGAGTTGGACCGTAAAGAAAGCTGTTCAGTCGCTCAGTCATGTCCGACTCTTTCCAACCCCATGAATTGCAGCACACCAGGCCTCCCTGTCCACCACCAACTCCCAGAGTCCACCCTAACCCATGTCCCTTGAGTTGGTGATGCCATCCAACTATCTTATCTTCTGTCGTCCTCTTCTCCTCCTGCCGTCAATCTTTCCCAGCATCAGGGTCTTTTCCAATGAGTCAGCTCTTCGCATGAGGTGGCCAAAGTATTGGAGTTTCAGCTTCAGCATCAGTCCTTCCAATGAACACCCAGGACTGATGTTTGGGATGGACTGGTTAGATCTCCTTCTGTCCAAGGGACTCTCAAGAGTCTTCTCCAACACCACAGTTCAAAAGCATTGTTCTTCAGCACTCAGCTTTCTTTATAGTCCAACTCTCACATCCATACATGACTACTGGAAAAACCATAGCCTTGACTAGACGGACCTTTGTTGACAAAGTAATATCTCTGCTTTTTAATATGCTGTCTAGCTTGGTCATAACTTTCCTTCCAAGGAGTAAGCGTCTTTTAATTTCATGGCTGCAGTCACCATCTGCAGTGATTTTGGAGCCTCTCAAAATAAAGTCAGCCACTGTTTCCACTGTTTCCCCATCTATTTGCCATGAAGTGATGGAACTGGATGCCGTGATCTTAGTTTTCTGAATGTTGAGCTTTAAGCCAACTTTTTCACTCTCCTCTTTCACTTTCATCTGAGTGCTGAAGAATTGATGCTTTTGAACTGTGGTTTTGGAGAAGACTCTTGGGAGTCCCTTGGACTGCAAGGAGATAAGTCCATCCTAAAGGAAATCAGTCCTGGGTGTTCATTGGAAGAACTGTGCTGAAGCTGAAACTCCAGTACTTTGGCCACCTGATGTGAAGAGTAGACTCATTGGAAAAGACCCTGATGCTGGGAAAGATTGAAAGCAGGAGAAGAAGGGGGCAACAGAGGTTGAGATGGTTGGATGGCATCACTGACTCAGTGGACTTGAATTTGAGCAAGCTCAGAGATGGTGACGCACAGGGAAGGCTGGCGTGCTGCAGTCCACAGAGTCGCAAGAGTCAGATACAACTGAGCGATTGAAGAAGAACAACAACATTTATTTTACAAATGGAAACGGATGGCCACTAGGGAAAGGTGAAAGTCAGCGTTCACGACAGTGTCCTGAATCCAGAGGCATGCACATGCATGGCTTGCTAAAAGCAACATTGTTCTGAGTGAGGAAACATTTCAAGGCCCAAACCCATCCCACAATAAAGAGGACCGTACTGCATGTTGCCTTTAGAGCACAAAGTCAGGGAATTCCCTGGCTGTGCAGTGGTTAGGGCTCTGTGCTTCTACTGCGAGAGCCCAGGTTCTATCCCTGGTCAGGGAACTAAGATTCTGCAAGCCACATGGTGTGACCGAAAAAACAAAATGGAAAAATAATTTTTCTTCTAATCACAAAGTCAGTTTCTATATATGATTTAGGGGGCCATTAGCTGCTGCTGCTGCTGCTGCTAAATCGCACCAGTCATGTCCGACTCTGTGCGACCCCATAGACGGCAGCCCACCAGGCTCCCCCGTCCCTGGGATTCTCCAGGCAAGAACACTGGGGAGGGTTGCCATTTCCTTCTCCAATACATGAAAGTGAAAAGTCAAAAGTGAAGTCACTCAGTCGTGTCAGACTGTTAGCGACCCCATGGACTTCAGCCTACCAGGCTCCTCTGTCCATGGGAGCAGGAACGGTCTTTAAAAATGCCAATGGAGGGGGACCTCTCTGGCGGTCCAGTGGCTAAGACTCCATGCTCCCAATGCAGGGGGCCTGTGTTAGATCCGTGGTCAGGGAACTACCACATGCCTGGTGCAACCAAATAAATAAATACTAAAAAAAAAAAAAAAATGCCAGTGGAGCACTGAGCTGAGCTTCCTGTCTTTATAGCAGCTTCCCACTAGGTAGCTATTTTACACACAGTAATGTATAAATGTCCATCCCAATCTCCCAATACGTCCCACCCTCCCCTTCCCCCACTGTGTTCACATGTCTCGACATCTGTGTCTCTATTCCTCCCTTGGAAATAGGTTCATTTGTATCCCTTTTTCTGGATTTCACATATATGCATTCATATGTGAAATTTTTCTCTTCCTAACTTTACTCTGTATGACAGACTCTGGGTGCAGAAGCAGAGGGAGCTCAGCTCGGTGCTCCGTGGTGATGTCCAGGTGTGAGAGGGGGGTGGGAGGGAGGTCCGCAAGGGAGGGGATATATGTATACATTGTAGCTGATTCCCTTCATCGTACAGCAGAAACTAACACAGCCTCGTAAAGTAATTATCCTCCAGTTAAAAAATATTAATCGTCAAAAATGCCAGTGGGAAAGAATGTAAGGAAGAACTGTATATATAACTGATGGAGAAGGGCACGGCAGCCCACTCCAGTGCTCTTGCCTGGAGACTCCCATGGACAGAGGAGCCTGGTGGGTACAGTCCACAGGGTCACAAAGAGCTGGACACGACTGAAGTGACTCGGCACGCATGCATATGTAACGGAATCACTTCGCCGTGTAGCAGAAATTAACACCACATTGTAAATCAAGTTTACTCAATAAATTAAAAAAAAAAAATGCCTTGGGCCCAAAGCTGCTCACTAATGCGGCGCTGTGTCCTGACAGGTGGCGGCGATGGCTGAGGACGGGAATGAAGAGATCATGTTCATCTGTGAGTGTTCCGGGGCCTGGGGCCCACCTTCACCAGCAGGCAGAGTCACGTGCACGTCTGGTCTTTGTGTAGAGAAAAGCTGTCTCCTTTTAGATGGGATTTTCCCTGTTACTAAGAACCACGGTGTATGACACGAAATGTGCTACCAGGACTGATTTTAGAAGAATCTTCTTTCCCAGAACTCCCTGCAAAGGGCACTGGGGCAGGGGTGGCAGCAGACTCAGAAACGTAATCCCGGGTTTTAGAAAGGTTTCTGACATGTTCAATTTATGAGAAACAGGTTACGTTGGTAAATTTTCATTTACTCTCATTTACAGAGACCCTGTCCTGCATCCCCATAGAGCTGACTCGGGCAGCCTTGCCGTGTGCCGTGGAGCTGGGTTTTTCTCCTAGGGGCACGTGTCCTGTGTTGCTCTCTTTTTGTACTTGTGGGGAGTACTGTGGGTCACCCCCAGGCTGCGGGATGCTCTGTGGGCATCTCCCTCCCCTCTTGATGCCCCCCGCTGATGCCAGGATGTCTGTTTTCAGGGTGTGAGGACTGCAGCCAGTACCACGACTCTGAATGTCCTGAGCTGGGCCCGGTGGTCATGGTCAAAGACTCCTTCGTGTTAAGCAGGGCCAGGTGAGTGACCCCCTCCAGCTATCTTTACCATCCTGCCTTTCAAACAGGGTTGTCTGTTTGTCACCTGTAGCAAGAGCCTGGCCACCTCGGTGTCTACACAAAGGGAGGAGACAGCAAATGAGGAGAGGGACCGCCCTCTCGTTTGAGGCCATCCGAGATCTCCACCCACTGCAAGCTGGTTACCTGCCCCTGGGATGAGCCAGGGTGTGTCGAGGAGGCATCTGGGTTAATGTCTTTTATCTAGTTCCTGGTTCAGCTTGGGCGCTGAGTTGATTTATACACCAAACAACCACAGCCGAGGTTGCAGGTCTGCTCATTCAGTCTCCTCTGTGGTTCAAACCCAGGCTCGCTGTCTAACCCATGCCTGGTTGGGGGCTGGAGCCGTGGGCAGTGAGTGCAGGTGGCCAGGCAAAGGGGGAATAGCTGCTGGATGAGTCCCTAGATCTGGAGCCGGGGCTCCGTGGCTCTGCCAGCCCAGATTTCCCTGGGGTCGGGGGACCGTGTCCCCTATGGAGCCCCAGGTTGCAGCCCTGTTGCCAGGTAGTAGCTGTTTGGACTTGGACGAGACGTGCCTCTCTTGCATCTCGGTTGTCTCATCTGTAAAGAGGAGAGGATGGCCCCTCGGACGTGGCTGTCATCACGACATCTGCTTTAGGAATGGGCTGGCACTCAAGCTGTCCTCTTATCACTGCTGTTCCTAGAAGCCTCCCAACTGGTTTGACTTTGACTTACCTGTGCAGAGCAAAGAGATTCCTATTTTGGCCCGGAGCACAGATCTGACCAGCTCTCTTCCAGACCCTTCAGTGGTTGCCCATTGCCCACAAAGCTCCACTGGGAGCCATCGGTCCTTCCCGGATGGGTTCCTCGTCTCAACTGGCCTGCCGCTTCTGTGAGGGGTCCATGCACCACCCCAGACGTGGGTCAGGCGTGCCCTGGTCTTGGCTCGCGTTAGGTCCCCACCTACATGCCTCCCTTCCTCTTCCCCCGGGATACACGTGTCCTCTCCCTAACATTGCCTGAGTTGACTTAAAAAGGCCACATTCGTGATGAACCCAGCCCAGCGCAGCCTTGCGGGAATCCCTCTTTGTGGTCCTCCCTCCCTCTCTATGGGCCCACTTGGGGGGGGGGGGGGGTGTGTGTGTGTAGGTGCGTGTGTGTGTGTGCGTGCGCGCGTGCGCGCATGCACGTAAGCATTGGCTCTGTCGCCTGGGTAGGGAGTATAAACACATCTTCAAGTCAGTGCCTCTCCATCAGCTGCTCTGGGGCCAGCGGGAGCGACCTTCTCCATCATCCTAACCCTCTGTCTCTGGTGGCACCCTGGCCAGAGTGGGCACTCGGGGCAGAGACTCTCTTGCTTTGTTTTATCTCTAGGTCATCCCTTCCCTCCAACCTGGAGATCAGACGCCTGGAAGACGGAGCTGAGGGGGTGTTTGCCGTGACCCAGCTCGTCAAGCGCACACAGTTCGGCCCATTTGAGTCACGACGCGTCGCCAAATGGGAGAAGGAGTCTGCGTTTCCACTGAAGGTACACGCTGGGCTGGTGGGGGCTGCAGCATCCTTGTTTGTGACCTTCCTCGCGTGCAGGTGGGCGAGGGCAATGCTCACTGAACAGTTCAGTGATTTATAAACATCATAGAGACAGCTCTAGGTGTTGTAGTCCTGCTGAATTTCCAAGACAGTGTTTCTTTTTATTTTGTTTTTAGTTTATTTTTATATCACAGGAGCATGAGTTAAGTTAGTATTTTGCAAAACTCAGAAGAGTGTATTTAAAACATAGGCAAGAGTGGACCTCTCCCCCGCTGCCCACCAGTGCAGGCTATAGGAGGGGCCTTCTGTGGAATTTGCAGGACCGCGTGGGGATTTCACACCTGCATGGAGTGTAGGGAACTTTGCAAGGCTCTTTCAAAAGGAAGGTGTTTTGTGTTGATTAGAGACCAGTGCAAAATTTGGCAGCTCTGAAAACACATCAGACAGGGAGGTGATGGCTTCTCTGTGACACTGAGAAAAAGGAAATGGAAGGAAATTACAGGGAGGACTTGATCACTTAAAGTGAGACCCCCCAGACGTGCCGCGAGGCTGGGATTCTGAGTATGGGTCACAGCTCTGGCCCTAGGCCCAGAGGGCTCAGCCGCAGCCAGCCTTCAGAAACACCCATGAAGTAAACTGAGAGGAACAGGCACTGGTCAGACAGCAGTGTGCCCCAGAGGGGAGCTTTCCTGGAGACCCTTAGCAGAGACCCACGTGTTTTCGGACAGAGATGATCCAGCTGACCGTGGGGACTCTCAGTCCTCGGAGAACTGAGTTTACAAGGCAGATTTCAGCATGGTGGAGAGAAGGGAAAGGGACTTGATTTGTTTACAAAGAAAGGAAAGAAAGAAAGGCTGTTTTATGTGCAGGAGTGATGTCAAGAGACCCAGGGCTGATGGGCGTAATCACTGTGGGCCCGTGGTTGGCCAAGGCCTCTTTGAAAAAGCCCTTTGTGCCTGTTTTGGTTTCTTTCGGTGACTAAAGATTCCGAAGGTCTGTGTCTGGTATTGAGTTGTTCCAGCACAGGCTCAGTGTTGGGTATCTGGGTGCTGGGGGCACCTTTATGCCCGCAGAAGGAAGCTAAGGCCAACTGGGAGTAGCCCCTGTACCGACTGGGGGGCATTAGGCACCTGGTAGCCCCCTCCACCCGCTCCCCTTCTCAGAGGGGGTACTCTAGCTCTTAGCAGTGGGGAGCCCCTACAGGAAAAGCCAGAAGAGGAAGGAAATTTCTTTCTATAATGAGGAAGCAACAATTGCATCAGAAAATAGGGGACAGGAGCCCCCTATTCCATGTGGTTACTTTGAACTTCAAAATATTCAAGCTTCTCCCCCTTGTCCCTGCCTGCATTCCATCCGTAAAGTGATAGTGCTGCTTTTTAGATGAGGGCACAGCTTATAAAGATCAAGGAATGGGACTTCATGGTCCAGTGGTTAAGACTCCACAGTTCCACTGAAGGGTGCACGGGTCCAATCGCTGGTCTGGGAACTAAGATCCCGCATGCCACCTGGAAAGGTTAAAAAGTCAATAAATAAACGAATATATAACTAAAACTTAAAAAAAAGGATTGAGGAACTTTGCCAAAGTCATTGAACATACTTGCAAAAGAACTGGAAAAAGAACTCAGGTGACCTGATACACCTGTCCAGGTATAGAGTTCAGGTGTTCCACTGACACCCTGGGCCAGGAGTAGAACTCAGGTGTCTTCATGCCCACTTGAAAACTGACTAGAGCTGAGCGTCCAGGTTCTACATCTGGACCGCAGGTAGACCTTAGGTGTCCTCATTCCCAGCAGGACCATGTGTAGCACTCAGGGCTCCTAAGAACTCCTGACCTGGAAGTAGAGCTCAGGCTTCCTCGTGCATCCTGGAACAAGAGCAGAGCACACGTGACCAGGTACCCGCCTGGACCACAGATGGAGATGAGGCATCCCAGTACCCACCTGAGAACTCAGGCCTCCCGTGACACCTGACCTTTAGCTGTGCCTCCTGCTTCCCCTTTGCCTGTGACCAGCCTGACCTGTTTTGGGGGTCTTCCCCTGCCCTCCCATCAATGTGGTCACCCGTCAATGTAGATCAGGCCCGTGGCCACTGACTGATGTGGCAGTGTCTAGACTGGTCACTTGGTAGCCCCATGTGTGCACGCATGCCCACACACACACACCTGTGTGCACGCTAACACACACTGGTGGATAACCAGCCACCCCCCGGCCCTGCGGTGGTCTGCACTCCCCCCACCTCCAGGTATTCCAGAAGGATGGGCACCCCGTGTGCTTCGACACCTCCAACGAGGACGACTGCAACTGGATGATGCTGGTGCGGCCGGCAGCTGAGCCGGGACACCAGAACCTGACGGCCTTCCAGCACGGCAGCGACGTGTACTTCACCACCTCCCGGGACATTCCTCCGGGCACCGAGCTGCGTGTGTGGTACGCAGCCTTCTACGCCAAGAGGATGGACAAGCCCATGCTGAGGCAGGCCTGCCCCGGGCTCCAGGGTATGTGCTGGCCCCTGCCTCACACAGCAGCCTGATGTTAGTGGGAGGCGTCTGGCTGGGCAGGCCTGCGGGGGTGGGGAATGTGGCTGGGTTGGTTGGTCTGCATGTTGATTGCCCAGCCTGAGAGGCTATTAGAAGAGCTCGCCCCAGGGCAGGCTTGCTGGTAGCAGCTCCATTCCCAGCTTGGTCCTGTGGCTTCCCACATCACTCACCTGCCCGTCCTCTGGGGTCAGGTTATGGTCCCAGGGTTCGGGCAGAGGGAATGGAGCACAGAGAGGTTAAGAAACCTGCCTTGAGTCACAGAGCAGAGAGTGAAGGAATCAGGGTTTGAACCTGGATTCTGGCTCCAGCAGCCTTCTCCTAGAGGTGTGTGTGTGTGTACATCCATGCATGTGTACACACACGTGTATGTGTGTGTGTGGGGTCAGAGAAAGAGCTAGTGGACACCTGTGATCCACCTGCATCGTACCAGAGAAGCAAATCAGATGCAGGGCTTGCCACCCCGAACTGGGGCATCTGACCTTGTGAGGGGGCCGGTGGACTTAAGTCTTTTCCGCCCCCATTGTAGGTCCTTTGGTTGCATGTCCTCCCCACCTGACCTTGTGGATGGCTTGCATGTGGGGCTGTGACCTGGGTGAATGGGATTTCACACACCCCACCTGGAACTGCCTGGGGCAGACACGCTCGTGGCTGCCTCTAAGATGAATTCCTCTTGGGGAGAAGCAGACACTGGCGTTCCTCCTGACCCCAAACCACAGGATTCTGACAAGGAAATGATCTCTTTTGTTTTGAGCACTGTGGGTTACAGATGGCTCAGTAGGGCAAGAGGAGTAACAGGTTTGGAGGGCTCTGGGCTGTCCCATGACCCCTCCATCGTAGCTGAGGTTTGGGAGCCACTCCAGGTGGGCTTGCCCAGTGGTATCAAGGAAGGATACTGGAGGTCCGTGAGGTGGCCCATACAGTTTGTCAGAGCGCCACAGACCAGGGCTTAAATGAGAGAAATGTACTGCCTCACAGTCTGGAAGCCTGAAGTCCAGGATCTAGCTGTGGGTAGGGCTGGTTCCTCCCGAGGTTGGGAGGGAGGGTCCTTTCCGGGCCCCTGTTCCAGCTCTGGTGTTGCTGATGGCCTTTGGGGATCCTTGGCTGGTCGCTGCATCATCTTATCCCTGCCAGGATCTCTCCCTGGGTCTCTGGATCCTCTCCCTATGAGGATACCAGTCAGTGGATTTAGGACCACCTGAATCCAGTCTCACCTGCCTTGCCTTGGTTACTTCTTCAAAGCCCCTACCCAGAGCCTCTGGGTAGACGTGAATTTCCAGAGCATTTCTTCAGTCACTATAGGCTGGGTGCAGGTGGCAGTGTGCTGAGCTTCTGGGGGGGTCCCCCAGGAAAGACAGACGGCTGCACATGGTGCCTGATGGCAGCAGAGGGTTTACATCTTCCCAGGGATACTGCAAAGGGACACTGGCCTTGATGGGCCTTTCTTTATTTTGATAGGAAAGGGGACAGAAGGAATTTGGAGAGACCCTTGGTTTTTCACCAGACTGCTCCTAGACCCACCCTCTGGATTTGCTAAAACTGGGTACCTGGCCCTGCCCCTCAGAGGCACCCGCAGTGGGTGGGATGAAGCCAGCTCCCCCACTGCTTCCAGGCTCACCAGCATCTTGCTGACCTGGTTTCCTCGTGTCCTGGATTCCGTATTCCATGTGACCAGCCTAGACTGCACGTCAGGGTTTGGTTGTTAGGGTCTGACCTTATCAGTTGTGTGTGGCACATGCCTCATGACTCTCAAGGTCAAAGCCGGCACAGAGGTTATCTCCCCATATTGGAGTTTCTCCTTCATGGATCACAGACTTGTCAGTGCAAAGGAGCACATGTAACTCATTGGAGCTATGAGCCATGCTGGGCAGGGCCACCCAAGACGGATGGGTTATAGTAAAGAGTTCTGGCAGAAACGTGGTCCACTGGAGGAGGGAATGGCAAACCACTCCAGTATTCTTGGCGCGAGAACCCTATGAACAGTATGGCAAGGCAAAAGGATATGACACTGGAAGATGAGACCCCAGGTCGGAAGGTGTCCAGTATGGTACTGAGAAAGAGTGGAGGGTAATTACTAATAGCTCCAGAAAGAATGAAGCGGCTAGGCCAAGTGGAAATAACGCTCAGCTGTGGATATGTCTCATGGTGAAAGTAAAGTCCAGTGCTGTAAAGAACAATATTGCATAGGAACCTGCAATGTTAGAGCCATCAGTTCAGTTCAGTTCAGTCGCTCAGTTGTGTCTGACTCTTTGCAACCCCATGAATCACAGCACGCCAGGCCTCCCTGTCCATCACCAACTCCCAGAGTTCACTCAGACTCACGTCCATCGAGTCGGTGATGCCATCCAGCCATCTCATCCTCTGTCATCCCCTTCTCCTCCTGCCCCCAATCCCTCCCAGCATCAGAGTCTTTTCCAGTGAGTCAACTCTTCCCATGAGGTGGCCAAAGTACTGGAGTTTCAGCTTTAGCATCATTCCTTCCAAAGAACACCCAGGACTGATCTCCTTCAGAATGGACTGGTTGGATCTCCTTGCAGTCCAAGGGACCCTCCAGAGTCTTCTCCAACACCACAGTTCAAAAGCATCAGTTCTTCAGTGGTCAGCTTTCTTCACAGTCCAAATCTCACATCCATACATCACCACTGGAAAAACCATAGCCTTGACTAGATGGACCTTTGTTGGCAAAGTAATGTCTCTGCTTTTTAATATGCTTTCTAGCTTGGTCATAACTTTCCTTCCAAGGAGTAAGCGTCTTTTAATTTCATGGCTGCAGTCACCATCTGCAGTGATTTTGGATCCCAAAAAAATAAAGTCTGACACCGTTTCCACTGTCTCCCCATCTGTTTCCCATGAAGTGATGGAACCAGATGCCATGATCTTAGTTTTCTGAATGTTGAGCTTTAAGCCAGGTTTTTCATTCTCCTCTTTCACTTTCAAGAGGCTCTTTAGTTCCTCTTCACTTTCTGCCATAAGGGTGGTATCATCTGCATATCTGAGGTTATTGATATTTCTCCTAGCAGTCTTGATTGCAGCTTGTGTTTCTTCCATCCCAGCATTTCTCATGATGTACTCTGCATATAAGTTAAATAAACAGGGTGACAATATACAGCCTTGATGTACTCCTTTTCCTATTTGGAACCAGTCTGTTGTTCCATGTCCAGTTCTAACTGTTGCTTCCTGACCTGCATATAGGTTTCTCAAGAGGCAGGTCAGGTGGTCTGGTATTTCCATTTCTTTCAGAATTTTCCAGTTTCTTGTGATCCACACAGTCAAAGGCTTTGGCATAGTCAATAAAGCAGAAATAGATGTTTTTCTGGAATTCTCTTGCTTTCTCCATGATCCAGCAGATGTTGGCAATTTGATCTGTGGTTCCTCTGCCTTTTCTAAAACCAGCTTGAACATCAGGAAGTTCACGGTTCACGTATTGCTGAAGCCTGGCTTGGAGAATTTTGAGCATTACTTTACTAGCGTGTGAGATGAGTGCAATTGTGTGGTAGTTTGAGCATTCTTTGGCATTGCCTTTCTTTGGGATTGGAATGAAAACTGACCTTTTCCAGTGCTGTGGCCACTGCTGAGTTTTCCAAATTTTCTGGCATATTGAGTGCAGCACTTTCACAGCATCATCTCTTAGGATTTGAAATAGCTCAACTGGACTTCCATCATCTCCACTAGCTTTGTTCATAGCAATGCTTTCTAAGGCCCACTTGACTTCACATTCGAGGATGTCTGGCTCTAGGTGAGTGATCCTACCATCATGATTGTCTTGGTCGTGAAGATATTTTTTGTACAGTTCCTCTGTGTATTCTTGCCACCTCTTCTTAATATCCATGGATAAATGTAAATTAGATGTGGTCAAACAGGAGATGGCAAGAGTGATCATTAACATCTTTGGAATCAGTAAAACTGAAATGGATGGGAATGGGTGAATTTAATTCAGATGACCATTATATATATCTACTGCTGTGGGCAACAGTCTCTTAGAAGAAGTGGAGTAGCCTTCATAATCAACAAGAGTCTGAAATGCAGTACTTGGGTGTAGTCGCAAAAACTACAGAATGATCTCTGTTCTTTTCCATGGCAAACCATTCAATATCACAGTAATCCAAGTCTATGCCCCAACCACTAATGCTGAAGAAGCTGAACAGTTCTATGGAGACCTACAATGTCTTCTAGAACTAACACCAAAAAAAAGGGTACCTTTTTCATCATAGAGGATTGGAATGCTGAAGTAGGAAGTCATGAGATACCTGGAGCACAGGGAAATTTGGCCTTGGAAGAATATAAAATGAAGCAGGGCAAAGGCTAACAGAGTTTTGCCAAGAGAACACACTGGTCATAGCAAACACCCTTTTCCAGCAACACAAGAGACGGTTCTAAACATAGACGATACCAAATGGTCAATGCCAAAGTCAGATTGATTATGTTCTTTGCCTCCAAAGATGGAAAAGCTTTGTACGGTCAGCAAAACAAGACCAGGAGCTGACTGTGGCTCAGATCATGAGCTCCTTACTGCAAAATTCAGGTTTAAAGTGAAGAAAGTAGGGAAAACCACTAGACCTTTCAGATATGACCTAAATTAAATCTCTCATGATTATACAGTAGAAGTGACAAATGGATTCATGGGATTAGATCTGGTAGATGGAGTGCCAGTGCTAGTGAAGAACTGTGGACAGAGGTTGGTAACACTGTACAGGAGGCAGTGACCAAAACCATCCCCAAGAAAAAGAAATGCAAGAATGCCAGGTGGTTGTCTGAAGAGCCTTTACAAGTAGCTGAGAAAAGAGAAGCAAAAAGCAAGGGAGAAAGGGAAAGATATACCCAACTGAATGCAGAGTTCCAGAGAATAGCAAGGAGAGATAAGGAGGCCTTCTTAAATGAACAGTGCAGAGAACTAGTAGTAAATAACAGAATGGGACAGACTAGAGATTTCTTTAAGAAAACTGGAGAGATCAAGGGAATAGTTCATGCATAAAGGACAGAAATACTGAGGACCTTACAGAAGCAGAAGAGATTAAGAAGAGGTGGCAAAAATACACTCAAGAACTGTACAAAAAAGGTCTTAATGACCCAGATAACCATGATGGTATGGTCACTTACCTAGAGCCAGACATACTGGAGTGTGAAGTCAAGTGGGCCTTAGGAAGCATGACTACAAACAAAGCTAGTGTGGGTGATGGAATTCCAGCTGAGCTATTTCAAATCCTAAAAGATGACGCTGTGAAAGTGCTGGACTCAATATGCCAGCAAATTTGGAAAACTCAGCAGTGGCCACAGAACTGGAAGAGGTCAGTTTTCATTCCAATCCCAAAGAAGGGTGGTGCCAAAGAATGTTCTAACTACCGCACAATTGCACTAATTTCACATGCTAGCAAATAATGCTCAAATTCCTTCAAGCTAAGCTTCAGCAGTACATGAACCAAGAACTTCCAGATGTACAAGCTGGATTTAGAAAAGGCAGAGGAACCAGAGATCAAATTGCCAATATATGCTGGATCATAGAAAAAGGAAGGAAGTTCCAGAAAAACATCTGCTTCTGCTTCATTGACTGTGCTCAAGCTTTTGACTGTGTGGATCACAGTAAACTGGAAAATTCCTCAAGAGATGGGAATACCAGACCACCTTACCTGTCTCCTGAGAAACCTGTATGCAGGTCAAGAAGCAGCAGTTAGAACCAGACGTGGAACAACAGATTGGTTCAAAATTGGGAAATGAGTGTGACAAGGCTGTATATTGTCACCCTGCTTATTTGACTTCTGTGCAGAATGCATCATGTGAAATGGCGGGCTGGATGAAGCACAAGCTGGAATCAAGATTGCCGGGAGAAATATCAACAACCATAGATATGCAGATGATACCACTCTAATGGCAGAAAGTGAAGAAGAACTAAAGAGCCTCTTGGTGAAGGTGAACGGGGAGAATGAAAAAGCTGGCTTAAAATTCAACATTCAAAAGACTTAAGATCATGACATTTGGTCCCATCACTTCCTGGCAAATAGAAATGGGAAATGTGGAAGCAGTGACAGATTTTATATTTTGGGGCTCTAAAATCACTGCAGATGGTGATTGCAGCCATGAAATTAAAAGGTGCTTGCTCCTTGGAAGAAAGCTATGACAAACCTAGACAGCGTATTAATAAGCAGAGACATCACTTTGCTGACGAAGGTCTGTATGGTCAAAGCTATGGTATTTGCAGCCTGGATGTGAGAGTTGAACCATAAAGAAGACTGAGTGCCGAAGAATTGATTCTTTAAAACTATGCTGCTGGAGAAGATTCTTGAGAGTCCCTTGGACTGCAAGGAGATCAAATCAGTCAATCCTGAAGAAAATCAGCCCTGTATATTCATTGGAAGGAGTGATGCTGAAGCTGAAGCCCCAGTACTTTGACCACCTGATGCAAAGAATCACCTCATTGGGAAAAATGCTGATACTGGAAAAGATTGAGGGCAAAAGGAGAAGAGGGCGGCAGAGGATGAGATGGTTAGGTAGTATCACTGACTCATTGGACATGAATTTGAGCAAATTCCAGGAGATAGTGAAGGACACGGAAGCCTGACGTGCTGCAGTCCATGGGGTTGCAGAGAGTCAGACCCAACTTAGCAACTGAACAGCAACAATCCGAGTGACAGTTGTCCTGTTGGCTTTTTTTTTTTTTTTAACCTGTAGGAGAGCTCCTTAATCGGGGCTGAGTTTGATAGAACAGATCTTAATGAAATCACCCTCGAACCGTGTCATCCAGACCATCTGCCTCTCCACCCTGTCCTACTACTCTCGTTCAGGAACAGCAGGGTAGCCATGACTCCACCTCTGGGCTTCTAAGAACATTGGGCGCTGTTAATAATTAACAGATTTTATGCCTGTTTGCAGTTGGCCAGAATAGATATTGAAATACGGAAGGAAGTATTTCTCCTTCCACCTGAAGGAGCGGTGACACACACTTCTTTCAAAACTTAATCTATAAATTTTTTTTCTCTGGTATTGGATTTACTTTCCTCATCACATGTTTTCACTGAATGTCCATGAAGGTTAATTTCTCTTCTTTACACACATCTGGGCCCGTTGGCCGATGAAGGAGGTGGCCCAGGAAGCCTCGTGGTCTCAGCCAGCAGGTGTGTAGGGTT
The DNA here is from genome assembly GCF_032405125.1 of Capricornis sumatraensis. Classification (NCBI taxonomy): domain Eukaryota; kingdom Metazoa; phylum Chordata; class Mammalia; order Artiodactyla; family Bovidae; genus Capricornis; species Capricornis sumatraensis. The sequence goes on along the minus strand of NC_091069.1, from coordinate 248,049,560 downwards.
TAGAGTCAGCTGTCAGCGTCAGATTTTCAAAATCACTTTCCTAGTGAAAGAGATGAGCTATAAATACATTTCCTAACACTTGAGGAACTTCTTGATTACATATAACATCACCATCTTAACGATTTATGGCATTTTTTGCGTGGCATTTTCTCTCAGTTTTTAAAAACCAGCACAGTGGGCATATAGTTTTCAAACGATAAAACAGTGATTTTAGTGGGCAGTATCAGAGTTTGAACAAATGTCCACAGTTGCGTGAGCTCCATCGCAATCAAGATAGAGAATGGTCTGGGACTTTCCTGATGGTCCAGCAGTTAAGCTTCCTTGCTTCCAGTGCAGGGGGCCTGGGTTTGATCCCTGGTCAGGAAACTAGATCCCACATGCTGCAATTAAGAGTTTGCATGCCACAACTAAAGATCCCGCATGCCGCAACTAAGACCTGGCACAGCCAAAGAAATTAAAAGATAAACATTCAAACTTATTTTTTTTTTTAAAGATATAGAATGTTCTCATCACCCCAGAAGGTTCCCTTGTATAACTCTGTACCCCATCCCCTGGTGACCAGCATCCGTCCTCTGTCCTTGTACTTACGCCATTTCTCTTCCATTGTTTAAGCAGCTGTCCGTTTCTGCGTGGCTGAGGTCCTGCCTAGCGTGCTGACACACTGCGTGCTCGATCTTCATCACTTGTTTTGGTGACTGTCTGCTGGGAGCCTTCCGTGTCATCACTGCCTCTCCCCCACAGCACCGTTTCATTTTGCATAGATGCGTCTCTCTTACTGGACGTGCGTGATTGTGATCAGGAGTTGCCTCTTGATCTTCGGCTAATTTTTTTTTTCTTAGAATTTTTACCTTTTAAGATAGTTTTTGTGAAATAGAACACTGCCCTCAGTGAGAGGACAGCAGTCATGACTGGTTCTTCTAGTTGGTCCTGTCAGCCCCACTTCTGGACATCAGGCTAAAGAGAAAGGTTTCCTGCCCCAGGTCAGATCAGCGTGAATTCCACCCCTGGGCGGGGACCTCGTGGTGCAGTGACCGCAACTCATTTGGTTTAGAAGGAGCTGCCCATTCACCCCTTCCCAGCCTCCTCCTCTGAAACTCTCCTGTGCAAGAGTACTCTGCCCTCTTTAGACCATGTGTGTTGGGGAAGGTGAGTGAGATACAGGATTTTGGTTTCAGTTGTCCCCATCTTTTCCTGATGCTCTTCCACGGATTCCCCAGAGAGCAGGTGCGGGTAAGAGCAGAGGCTGAGCCGGAGGGCACGTCCTGAGACCATACCCTGCTTCCATGCTGCCCGCGGCTCCGCTCTTTCTGTTCCAGTTTTGGTATAACTGAAAATTCCACATCCACTTACATTTCTAATCTGTTGTTATCTGACGAAGACTCAGAAGATGCAGGCAAATATTTGTAGCGGTGGTCTCCATTTTTCCTTCCATCTTTTGCAGCCTTATTGCTGATTTTTGATACAGAAAGAGGTGTGCTTTTTCCTAGTAACAGTCCTGGAGGGTCTTGCTTTGTGGGTGGCCCCAGCGTGTTTTGGTGGGTGTTGTGATGGGTCCTGAGTGTCAACACAAGCTGCACAGAGACAGGAGTGGAGGTGGTGGTGAGAGCTGGTGGCCCCTGTCCAGCCCTGACAGGCTGCCACGTGGGGTTTAGAGAAATCAGTCTCCTGCACCAGGATATCATGAACATACATTCGCTTGGAACATCCCTGTTACAGAATCCAAGCTCATACTGCTCACTGCATGAGCAGCCAGTCAATCGAGAGACAGCTGTTGGAGCAGGAATAGCCACTTTATTTGGAAAGCCAGTGGGTTGAGAAGATAGTGGACCAGTGTCCCAAAGAACCATCTTCTCTGAGTTAGAATTCAGGCCTTTTTTGTACTAAAAGGGAAGGGAATGAAGGCAAGCATTTCCTGGCTCCAGTCAGCCTCCAGAGGGGATGTGTTAATTTCTTCCTTCCTGCAGCCATTCACAGGCGAGCTGGTCAGGATGTTTCCTGTGAGCTAAACAAAGGTATTTCAGCTTAATGTTCATTACCTGAGAGGCAGGGTTCCTGGGGATGGGCCATGATGTGTAATTTAAGCTTGTAGGCAGCATCCCTTTAGTGATTAACTTGTGGGTGCTTGTGTGCTAAGTCGCTTTAGTCATGTCTGACTGTGCAACCCAGTGGACTGCAGCCCCCAGGCTCCTCTGTCCATGGGATTTTCCAGGCAAGAATACTGGAGTGGGTTGCCATTTCCTACTCCAGGGTATCTTCCTGACCCAGGGATCGGACCCGTGTCTCTTCACGTCTCCTGCATTGCGGGCGGATTCTTGACCACTAGTACCACCTGTAATAGAAAACAAAGGTTTTTCTCGATTATATCCCTAACTCAGGACTCACAAGAGCATCAGTAATTTTTTTTTAAAGAATCTACACAGCCAGGATCTCCCTCTGCGTTCCATGGACCCTGGTCATCCTCTTCCGCCCCAGACTCCGGTGGGGGTACCAGGAGGGCTAGAGGCACTGCCCCCCAAAGCAAGCACCTGCCCCGGGGTGGCTATTTAAACCTAAATTCAAATGCAGTAAAAGCAGAAGTCCAGTTCCTGAGAGGCACTAGGCACACGTGGCTGCCATCTGGAAGGCAGTTACAGAACATTTCTGTCATTGCAAAAGTTTTGTTGACAGTGCTTGGGCAGGAGCAATGGCGAAACTGGGCTCAGGGCATGGGGCCTGACTGTCGTGGCTTCGCCCCTTGTCACGTGAGCCAGTGAGAGAGTGGAGAATTCGCTGTGGGCTCTAGGATGCCTTTTTCCCTTGAAGTCATCAGTGTGTGTGGAGGGGTGTGCGTGTGTTCCCACTGGACTGGCTTCTGTGAAGAGGACACATTTCCTTGACTGGTGCCAGCCCTGTGTCAGACTGGTTCCAGTTTTCCATGCCCGGTTTCCTCATCTGTGAAATGGGGATGCTCACAGGCATGAATGAGTCCCTGTGGATAAAACTCTGAGAACAGTGTTTGGAGGGTTGGATTTGCTCCCAAGAGATGGCAGTTGTCAGCACTGTCATTGTCACCTCCTATGGGGCAGGTGCGCCCTCCACTGGGCTGGGCAGCACAGAGAGGAGCTTCTGGACCTTCTCCCCCACCCTGTCTTTTGAAGCCACAGGCGCCCCAGAGAACAGCACCCCGGTGGAGGCAGAGCCCAGCCAGTGGGCGTGCAAGGTGTGTTCAGCCACCTTCCTGGAGCTGCAGCTGCTGAATGGTAAGGGCCAGGCGCCTGCTGGGCCAGACGCCAGGGAGTCCCCGGCTGCGTTCACCCAGATGCGCACTGTCACTTCCATCGGGGAGGATGTCGGGATTCCCCTGGCTTCGCTCCTGGCCTGTGTCCTGCAGGCCTCCTCCCAGGGATCTGTGCTTTGCCTTGAAGTCTTCTGCGTGTGTGGCGCTGAGGGATCTTGTTTTCTTTCCGCCAACTCAGCAGAGTAGTTCATTTGGGGAGGAGGGTAGTGGGGGTTGTCTCTGTTTTTGTGGCCTAAGTGTTTTCAGACTGGTGGATTCATCATAAGCATCTTCTGCAGAGCACCTGTTGGGCCACTTGGAACAATCCAAGAGTGGCGCCCCAGCCGGCCAGCAGGAGTCGGCCCCGGAGAAGGAAGCAGATGTGCCCCGGGGGGAACCTGCTGAGGTTCCCAAGACTGTCAGTGCCACCAAAGAGCAGAAGAAAAAGCCTCGAAGGGGAAGAAAACCCAAAACCTCCAAACCAGAGCAGCCTCTAGTCATTGTTGAAGGCAAGGAGCCAGCAGGTGAGGGCGGTCCTGGGGGAGGAGCCAGCTTGGGGGCGTGGTCCTGGGAGGAGCCAGCTTGGGGCGTGGTCCTGGGGGAGGAGTGATGATAGCAGGGAGGGGCCTGAGGCCATATTGCCTCCTTGCCAGGCAGGAAAACTTGGTCCAGAGTCTTCATGGGGGTGCTGTCTAAGCCCTGCTCTTGCTGTGAACCAGCTCTTTCGAGTACAGCTTACTCCCAGTGCGGTTGGTAGAATGCGTGGGCTGTGAACTTTGATAGGCGGGTTTGCCAGTGTAGGCGGTTGTCTGGACAGAACATTTCGATCTCCTCAGCCACCCATCCCGGGAGCTCTGTGCTCAGCATCTTCCAGGCCACATGTGGAAAAGACTCGCCCACGTTGGGCTTCCTTCGGTGCCGAGCCATGTCGGTCCATCCTGTGGGTGCTCCAGCGTCTGCTCCCTGTCTCCCGTGAACAGGCATGCAGCTGCGCTCTGGGCCATGGCTAAAGGTGTTACTCTGACTCTATAGTAGCCTCAGTTGAGTTTGGAGGGAACTGGGTCTCTCGGGTGAGGGGTCCCCACGAGGCCATGTCCCCTCAGCCCTCATGGCCTCACCAGAAGTGCCACCAGATTCCTGGCGGGTCTGGCATGTAAGGACCAGACTTGATGCTCAGACACTCGTGAGTCCCCTCACTGCCTTCCTCATTGACCACCCACTGGGCAGTTTTTCTTCTTGCTGTCTGCTGTAGCCTAGGATTTCTTTGTGAGTGACAAGAAGTTCTTGTTCTCTCTCAGAATTAAAGAGAATTCAGAGGAGCAGCCCTCAGATAATATTCTCAGGAGAAGTGGTTTAAGCTTCCCCTGGACAGTCTCCATACTTCTCTACAAGAAGAAAAGACAGAAAGAAGTGATTTTTTCACTAATTATTAGTTGCATTAGGAAGACACATCATAGTAGGTGAAGTAGATACATCTTTTTGTGTAATCTTCCCATATTTCATTTGTCTAGAGGGTCAGTCCTGGGTGCCTATTACTGTGGCCATTTGATATTTAGCTCTTACAGAAAGTGATTATTTGCTTTTGAACATACGGTGACTTGTGTAATTAGAGAAATTAATATTCCTAAATCTCTGTCAGGATGAATTTAATAAGTCATAAGACCCTACTGTACATCAAAGTGTTTCGTTTTAGGTGGTATGAAAAGGGATTGAAATAGAGTCATGACTCCTGTGGTTTTAAAAAGAATCACAGATTCCAACTCCAGTTTTGAGTTAAGAATAACATTTTGCTCTTTTCAATCCGCAGGCAAAGGTGTGGATTCTAAAGTATTGCTGTTTTTTTTCCTCTGTCAATCTTGTGACCCGTGTCTACGGCATCGGCCTAGCTGCGGCCCCTTGGGCCTGTCGTCTGGGTTCAGCTGTGTTCTGTCCACGGCTCCGGCAGTGACACAGCTTGTCTCATCCCCTCCTTGCAGAGCAAGTGACTGAGATCATGACTGAGGTCGAGCCTGTGACTGCAACGCCAGATGAGCGGATCATGGAGCTTGTTCTGGGAAAGCTGGCTGCCACCCCCAGCGACACCAGCTCAGTGCCAAAGTAAGTCCCAGCATGGCACTCGGCCTGGCTTCACGGGCAACAGTATGTGGCGGCTAATCCATTTCAGAGGGAAAGCCTGACAAGAGGGAATGGTTTACTTCTTATGGGAAATGCACGTGTATGGGGAGCAGCAGGAATGTCCTGGAGCTCAGGGAGTTAATAGTGCAGCTTCTGTGAAAATAGATGAAAAAGCCTTTTTATTGTAGTAAAATACACATAGTATACAATTTATCATCTTAGCCATTTTTAAGTGTATGGTTCAGTGGTTTCAAATACATTCACGTCTTTGTGCAACCTTCCATCCATCTCCAGAATTTTTTCATCTTCCCCAAGATGAAACTCCATCCTTATGAAATACTAACTCCCCATCTCCCCCTCTCCGGCCCCTGGCACCCACTATTCTGCTTTCTGTCTCTGCGAAGACCTTACAGGAGGTACTCGTGTCTCTCAGGACCTCGTATAAATGGATCGCACATGTTTGTCCTTTTGTGACTGGTTTACTTCACTTAGCGTAATGCCCTCGAGGTCCATCCATGTTGCAGCAGGTATTGGAGTGTCCTTCTGGTTTAAGTCGGAATACTACTCCATCATGCGGGAGGACCACACTTGGTTCATCCACTCCTCCACCAGCTGATACTTGTGTTGTGCCTAACAAGGCTGCTATGATGGAACAGTTTGTATCTGAACTTCTGTAAATCTAACATTCTGCATTTCTCTTTTTATGAATGAGGAAAATGTTTATATTTTAGCTATTATTCTTGGTAATTTTTTGCCCTGAAGTTGAATAAGCCTGTGACAGTTTTTCAGGTCCTTTTTGGAGTGCAGCCTTCAGTGTCAAAGCATGCCTGGTCCTAGACAGTCCAGGAAGCTGTGCAAAAACAGAGCAGAGCAGAGCAGTATCAGAAATGGTGAGCGTGACCTACTTATTCATGCTCCATCTTATTGCCCAGAGGCTTTCAGTAACTTACTGCTAGAAACACATTTAATAGGGAGAAGAAGTTTGAAAAAATCAGGTTCAGGGAAGATATGAAACAGGGTAGAGGCAAGTGAAGAAAGCAGAAGAGATGGGGTCACTCTGGCCAACACACTAACTGAGGTCCAGGCTTCTGGTGACCAGAGTTAATGCCGAAGGAGATGAGTGGCTGGTGTGGAAAAAGTTGAGTGATGCCACTGAACATTCAGGGTGTCTGCCTTCCAGAGACATTCAGGGTATCTCCCTTATCCAGAAGCCCCAAAGCTGGGGGGCACCTGAGCCCAACACTCCCCTCCGGTGTCGAGCTAGGAAGATTCGACAGGCTCTCTTTCCAGGACAACTAACCTTGAACTTCTCTCCCCAACGACCCTGCCTCCCACCCGCCTCACCAGCCTGTGCGTCTCTCCCGCAGGTTCCCGCATCACCAGAGCAGCACCATCACCCTCAAGAGGAGCCTAATCCTCTCGAGCCGGCACGGCATCCGGCGGAAGGTGGTGCGGCAGCTGGGCGAGCATAGGCGGGTATACCAGTGTAGTATCTGCAGCAAGGTCTTCCAAAACAGCAGCAACCTGAGCAGGCACGTGCGCTCGCACGGTGAGTCCCTGCCGCCGCCACGTCCGCCCTGGGGGCCAGGCGGCGGCCCCAGGTGGGCACCGTGGTCTCGGTGCGCCTGGAGGAGTGACATGCTCATCACTGGCTGGTCCTTAGGTGACAAGCTGTTTAAATGCGAGGAATGTGCCAAGTTATTCAGCCGCAAGGAGAGCCTGAAGCAGCACGTCTCGTACAAGCACAGCAGGAACGAGGTGGGTGACGGAGGAAAGCAGAGCAATGATGACTGGAGAGTCCCAGGCAAGGAGAGTGGGGAGAGGGAGCCGGAGGGGGCCGAGATAGGCCGGGGCCTGGCGGGGTGCTGCCGGGGATCGGGGAGGGGCCGGAGGCCAACGTGGGCACCGAGGTCACCGGATGCTTCTCTTTCCTGGGCAGTGGGTCAGCCAGGCACGGTTCGTGTTTCTAAGCTGGGCGGGCGGGTAGCAGAGGGAGGGGCTGTGAGAAATGACATTGCTGGAGCAGCTCCCTTGAGGAGAGGGTGTCCCAGCTGCCCCACCGCTGCCTCCGCTCCCCCGCCTCCTCCCACCAGGTCGACAGTGAGTACAGGTACAGATGTGGCACCTGCGAGAAGACCTTCCGCATCCAGAGCGCGCTGGAGTTTCACAACTGCCGCACAGGTGAGCGGCCCCGCCCAGCGCTCAGGCGCAGGTACCTGGCGGGGCGGGAACCAGGTGCTCCAGCAGCGGGTGACGGTGAATTTAACTGGTAACCTCACCTTTAAGATTCTGCTCCATTTGGTTTGCTTTCAAGCAGCTGCTATGCTAAGACATGCAGGTGGAGAGTTCCCATTTAAAAGAGAATTTACTTTATTTCCTACTATTCATCAAAATCAGCTGCGTGTGGTTGCATTTGCGGCTTCCCTGGTGGCGCTAGTGGTAGAGAATCCTCCTGCCAGTGCAGGAGATGCAGTTTCCATCCACGGGTCGGGAAGATCCACTGGAAGAGGGCCTGGCAACCCACTCCAGTATTCTTGCCTGGAGAATCCTATGGACAGAGGAGCCTGATGGGCTACAGTCCATGGGGCCGCAAAGAGCTGGACACAATTGAGCGACTGAGCATGCACATGGCTGCATTTGAGACTGGGGAGGTTTCATCCTCACCAAGAATGTTGAGCGGCCGAGGAGGGTTTGTTCGGGGATCAAGGGAGAAGTACGTGCCGAGGTGGGGTCACGGCTGGAGGAGTGGGCGTCTGCCTCCTTATCAGTAGGACCTTCCTCAACTGTCCACCCTCCTCCCTCCATGGACCCACCCGTGTCCAGCAAAGGCCTGGCTGCTCCCTCTGACCAACTGGTTTTGCTCTGAGCCTGCCTCTGTCCCTGGTCTCCACTCATGACCTGGACCTTTGTCTGCTTGTGTGTGGCTGATGCCATATGCTCAGATCAGCCTGTGGCCAGGATGGGTTGCTGGGCCTATCCAAGCAACCTGAGCTCAGTGTCTGGCCAGCTCACAGCTGGTGAGCGCACATGATGTACATAAATCCCTGAGGATGGCCAGGAGACAGCTGTGTGGGACTCAGCCGGTCGGGGTGGCCTCTGTCTGGCGCCCCCGTGGGTGAAGGCTCGCTGCCTCCATCCCCACCCTGGGAGAATGGACACCGGGGAGGGTCACTGTTGTTCTTTTCGGCCTCTCTTCTCGGAATCATGGCACCTGGGCAGGGGTGGGGTGGGAGGGGGTACTGGGGGCAGCCAGCTTAGACACTTCCCAAGTTAGCACTTAATTCCGAATCCCCTTCCATTGACCCTGCATATGGGTCCCTGTTCACTGTGACTGTGCTGGTTCTTGTTAAGGTGCTGGCCAGTCCTCCTCTTGGGGCATCCTTACCCACCCATCATATCCACCATCGCTGCTCTCCCTGCCGGCGCCTGCTCCTGCAGGCTCTGCTCTGTCCCTTTGTTTGATTCATGTGCTTGTTCCGCTCTGCGGGCTTCTGTTGGAAACCAAGGCTGTTTCCTCCACCGGCGGTGGGGCTTTTCTGAAGTGGCAGGTGAGTCTTGTCTCACTTAAGCTCAGGCTGCTCTGCAGTGTCAGTCACGGGGTGAAGTGGACTTGGAAGCTTCCAGGTGGATCCATATAATGCACCCTGCCACCTGCAGTCTGCAGTCCAGTGTGCCCCAAACCTGGGGAAACCCACCAATTTTTGATGTCATATCAGTCAAATTGTTCACTTAGGATGGCTTTGTTACTATTCTCTGGAACTCTGCATTCACTTAGGAATATCTTTCCCTTTCTCCTTTGCCTTTCACTGTTCTTCCTTTCTCAGATATTTGTAAGGCCTTCTCAGACAACCACTCTGCCTTCTTGCATCTTTTTCCTGGGGATGGTTTTGGTCACCACCTCCTGCACAATGTTACAAACTGTCCATCGTTCTGTCTACCTATTACTATCTATCTGTAGTTCTATCTGTCACTCTGTCTACCAGATCTAGTCCCTTCAGTCTATTCGTCACCTCCACTGTATAATCATAAGGGATTTGATTTAGGTCATACCTGAATGGCCTACTGGTTTTCCCCACTTTGTTCAATTTGAGCCTGAATTTTGTAGTAAGGAGCTGATGATCTGAGCCACAGTCAATTCCAGGTCTTGTTTTTGCTGACTATATGAACAATGCAAAGAAATAGGGGGAAACGATAGAATGGGAAAGACTAGACATCTCTTTAAGAAAATTGGAGAGATCAAGGGAGCATTTCATGCAAAGATGGGCACAATAAAGGACAAAAACAGCAAGAACCTAACAGGAGCAGAAGATATTAAGAAGAGGTGGCAAGAATATACAGAAGAACTATACAAAAAAGGTCTTAACGACCCAGATAACCATGATGGTGTGATCACTTACACATCCAGACATCCTAGAATGTGAAGTCAAGTGGGCGTTAGGAAGCATCACTTCGAACAAAGCTAGTAGAGGTGATGGAATTCCAGCTAAGCTGTTTAAATCCTAAAAGATGATGCTGTGAAAGTGCTGGACTCAATATGCCAGCAAATTTGGAAAACTCAGCAGTGGCCACAGCACTGGAAAACATCAGTTTTCATTCCAATGCCAAAGAAGAACAATGCCAAAGAAAGTTCAAACTACCACACAGTTGTACTCATTTCACATGCCAGCAAGATTATGCTCAAAATCCTTCAAGTGATGCTTGTACAGTATGTGAACCGAGAACTTCCAGATGTACAAGCTAGATTTAGAAAAGGCAGAGGAACCAGAGATCAAATTGCCAACATATGCTGGATCATAGAAAGAGCAAGGTAATTAAAAAAAAAAAATCTACTTCTGCTTCATTGCCTAAGCTAAAGCCTTTGACTGTGTGGATCACAACAAACTGAAGAATATTCTTAATGAGATGGGAGTACCAGACTATCTTACCTGTCTCTTATGAAACCTGTATGCAGGTCAAGAAGCAACAGTTAAAACTGGACATGGAGCCACGGACTGGTTCCAAATTGGGAAAGGTGTACATGAAGGCTGTATACTGTCACCCTGCATATTTAACTTCTATGCAGGGTACATCATGTGAAATGCAGGGCTGGATGAAGCACAAGCTGGAATCAAGATTTCCAGGAGAAATATCAATAACCTCAGATATGAAGATGTTACCAGTCTAAAGGCAGAAAGTGAAGAGGAATTAAAAAGCCTCTTGATGTAGGTCAAAGAGGAGATTGAAAAAAGCTGGCTTAAAACTCAGCATTCAAGAAACTAAGATCTTGGCATTCAGTCCTGTCACATGACAAGTAGATGGGGAAACCGTGGAAACAGTGTCAGATTTAATTTTCTTGGGCTCCAGAATCTATGCGGATGGTGATTGCAGCCATGAAATTAAAAGACACTTGCTCCTTGGAAGAATAGCTATGACAAACCTAGACAATGTATTAAAAAGCAGAGAGATTACTTTGCTTACAAAGGTCTGTCTAGTCAAAGCTGTGGTTTTTCCAGTGGTCATGTCTGAATGTGAGAGTTGGAGTATAGAGAAGACTGAGCACCAAAGAATGGATGCATTCAAACCGTGGTGCTGGAGAAGACTCTTGAGACTCTCTTGGACTGCAAGGAGATCCAACTAGTCTATTCCTAAAGGAAATCAGTCCTGAATATTCACTGAAAGAACTGATGCTGAAGCTGAAGCTCCAGTACTTTGGCCACCTGATGTGAAGAACTGACTCATTGGAAGAGACCCTGATGCTGGGAAAGATTGAAGCTGGAAGCAGAAGGGGACGACAGAGGATGAGATGGTTGGATGGCATCACTGACTCAACCGACATGAGTTCGCGCAAACTCTGGGAGATAGTGAAGGACAGGGAAGTCTGGTGTGCTGCAGTTCATAGGGTCGCAAAGAGTAGGACACGTTAGCCTTAGCAACCAAGCAACAGTCATTTGGGCCTCAGCTGACCTTGGTGCCCAGTGGGACGATGGCGCCCCATGTGGCCACGCTCGGTTCTGCACAAGCACACTGAGTGAGTGGAGGGTGACACAGGTCCTGTTTGGTGAGACTGGCTCAAAGCCAAGGAAGAGAAGTTGTCCTTTTTTTATCTTTATTTCTCTGGACACAAATGAAACACAATGTTTGAAGAGAAAGCAGCAGTTGCTACACGTCAGCAGAAAATTCTGTTAAGAGAGACGCTTGTGGTTCTTTGTTATATAGAAGTACCAGAGCAGCAGTGGGTTGAAATGTAATTTCAAACGTTAGAAGTTTTGAATGGAAAACAAAGGATAAACCAGGAACTGAGCTGATTTGTGTAATATATATTTGCACCATTATACTTTTGTATAGTACTCACATTGGGAGAATGTATCTTCCATAGGCTGTTAGGTCAGGGATTTGTGTGAGCTTTGAAATGATGATTTCTTGGGCTTTTCTCAAGGTTTTGCTTGGCGGAGCCTGTCCTGGGTGTGAGGAGGCGTAAGTCTAACTCCTGTAAATGGCCCTCATCTGCTCTCAGCCTTTCTGAGAGAGCTAGAGAAGAGCTGAGGTTCACGTCTAGGCCATCGGGCAAGACAGAGCCACCTGGGCTCCTGTGCAGCCAGGCCCCTGGAAATCCTCCGTCCTGTCTCCTGCACACCTACCCTTCACCAGAGCCTGCATGTCAAGCTGCACTCCCAGGTTTGCAAGCCTTGGAGTTGCCTGTCCTTGAGACCAAAGAAAGTCCAGAGACAGCGACAGAGACATTACCTTACACGTCAGGTTGGCTTGTCAGTTACCAGGGAGTCCAGCAGCTGGGCACATCCCTTCCAGCCCCTCAGGTTAACGGCCAGGACCAGCACGAGGGCAGGTGTTTCCCTTGAATGAACTAGCAGGTGGAGTCTTTCTGGCCTAAGGATTAGGACAGTCCCTAGCTGAGGCAGAGGGCAAGCGGTTCATGTGAATGGAGGAGGGACAGATGCTGGTTAAGCAGGAGGTGGACAGAGAGCCGGAGGACGGCCGTCCCGCGTAGCCTGACCACACACCACGTAATAGGTATTTGTTCTCAGTAGTCTGCATTTCGTCAAAAGACCAGTGTAGACCTCGAGGGCAGCAGGATTATGGGTGGGAAAAGGTTGTCTTCGAGCGCCTGTCTGGATTCCTGAGCTGGTGACAGGTGGATGCCACACCAGGAAAAGCCGCCCGAGCTGACAGCCTGGCCCGACAGCTGCTCCAGCTCCACTATCGCTGGGCAGAGGCCACTTCCGTGGGTTGGGAAAGGTTGGAAGTGGGTCATCTCCATTGGCTGGGAGGGACTCGTTAGGGAGAGAGGGAGCTGAAGTCCAAGGGCTGCACTGCACTTTCCATCTGTCGGGTTCCATCTGGGGCTCATGGGGCCAACCTGCCCAGGAGGGACACTCACCTGTGTGGTTTGGGAGGCCCAGGATGGCTGGGGCCTCCAGTAATCTGATGGGATAGCTCTGTAAGGTGTTGTTCAGTCGTTCACTTGTGTTTGACTCTGCGACCCCATGGACTGCAGCACACTAGGCCTTCCTGTCCTTCACTATTTCCCAGGGTTTGCTCAGACTCATGTACACTGAGTCGGTGATGCCATCCAGCCATCTCATCCTCTTTCATCCCCTTCTCCTCCTGCCCTCAATCTTTCCCAGCATCAAGGTCTTTTCCAGTGAGTTGGCTCTTCACATCAGGTGGCCAAAGTGTTGGAGCGTCGGCTTCAGCATGCTGGAAGGTGTGGCCCTTCACTAAGCAGGATGGCAGATGCCCTGGTCTCTGGTCTTGTTCCTAAGAATCAACGCTAGGGAAATCTAGTTGGGAAAAAAAAAAGTTACCAAGAACTACTAAATTGTCTGCAATATCAAAAATAATGAAGAAAAATTGTGATACATGAACTGAGTAGACTATTATGCTTCCATTAAAATAAGTCTGAAAGTCTTTGCCTGCTGAGTGCATGTGCTGCACACACTTGCACAAACCCGTGTACAGGGCATTGTGTGGACACGCCTGGGCCTCACGGGGCTGCACACTGGGGTCAGGAGAGAAGTTAACTGCTGAGTCTGGAGCTGACTGGGTTGTAACAGTTGGGGGTGCTGCTGGCATCTGGGGCAGGGGAACCAGGGATGCAGCTCAGCACGCAGACCATGGGACAGCCGCCCCCCCCCGACCCCCCGCCCATCCCCTTCCACTGTGATCCAGCTCAAGTGTCTGCAGCGCACAGGCTGAGATTCTGGGATGGGGGTCCATTGTGAAGCAGAACGAGAACCCCAGTCAGAATCAATGTAAAAAATGAAACTTTAACTCTGGGATTGGTGCACTCAGCACACACTGACTGACCACAGGAAGTGGTCAGTGGGCTGTAACCAAGGGCCCAGAAATGAATGAGATGCAGAGCATCCTCTGGCCCTCGCTCCGGGGCAGGAAGCACACTGTCGTGCCCACCCACGCAGGTGACACGGGACAGGGCTTCTGGACTGCAGGAGGGCCAGTGGGTAGCGGGGGACTCCCTTCTGGGGCTGGCTTAGGTGACAAGACTGGGAGGTACGTGTCCTCGCAGGAGCAGGGTGGGTATGGGGGTTAGGGGATGGCATGAGAGGGGGGATCAGGGGACCAGTCTGAGAGGAGAGTGCTGGCCAAGACCTCCTGGCGGAGGCCCGGTGGGCAGGACCAAGGTGGACAGCTGAAGAGAGGCCAGGGCCTTGCAGGTCCCCAGATGGCCCCTCTGCTTGCGCTCTTGGGGAGCAGATCCTCAGGGCTAGGGGCCTAGGCAGAAGGGCTGAGGGGATGCCCTGCTTGCCTGGAAGGAGAGAGCAGGGTAGGAACTGTCAGAGGCCCTGGTGGGCAGTTTGGCCACCTTTGGGGAGGAACTGGGGGCAAGGCTGGGATACTGGCTGTCAGTATTTCCAGAGGCTTCATTAGGGAAATGGAAGGTATATGTCTCCTAAAGGGGCCCTAGGAAGAAGGCAGTTTCTTTACAGATGGGAGAAATGGGGGATGTCTCTGTGCGATGGGGGAGGAGCCCGTGGAGGGCCAGGTGGGAGAGAAGGGGCAGGTAATAGCTGGGCTCTGGGGGAGCAGCGGGGGGCTGAGCCTGGGGTGGGGTGGGAGGCAGCTTGTCCGAGGTGGGTGGGGGGAAAGCGGGGGTGGGGGCTGCGGTCAGGTTAGCGGCCTCTTGCCTCACTAGGAATCCCCAGATGCTGTAGATGTGTGTCCTGGGGCTGAGGGGATGGGCTGGGTAGTAGCTCTTGTCTGCTCTGCACATGGCTCAGGCCTGGCTGGGCGGGGTGTCTTCTCAGTTCAGGTGGTGGCAGCGGTGCCTTTTCCTGGCTCTGCCCTTCCCCTGGGCATCGCTGCTGGCCCCAGGGGAATGCGTGCTCAGTGTCACACACCTAAAAGCTGCTTCCTTTTCCTACCTCCTCGACAGACGACAAGACGTTCCAGTGTGAGATGTGCTTCCGGTTCTTCTCCACCAATAGCAACCTCTCCAAGCACAAGAAGAAGCACGGGGACAAGAAGTTTGCCTGTGAGGTCTGCAACAAGATGTTCTACCGCAAGGACGTCATGCTCGACCACCAGAGGCGGCACCTGGAAGGTGAGCGCACCTGTGGGCATGGGGTGACGCCACTCCGCCCCCGTGGGTGCCTGCTGTAAGGCGCTGCCTGACGGGAACTGGCACAGCCTCAGAGGTCCTGCTGGGAACTGTTGCGTTATGTGTTGGGGGGAACTGGAGCCATCCCGAACACTCCACAGGGTGCTGAACATTCCACAGGGTGCGGGGAGGATATCAGGGAAACTGGACTCTGTGGGACTGAACGTTCTCAGTCACCCCAAAGAGCTTTTCCAAGGAGTTTAATGCTGAGGAAATGCTTCCGATATAAGTTGGGAAAGGACGGGGTATGAAGTGCCACATGGGGTATGCTTGCAGCCATGTGGGTGGAGCAGAGCGCTGCAGGAGGATGCTGTTGGGGCCACGGGTGACTCCCCCTCATCCACCTCTGTTTGTTGAGGGGTCCTGATGACCCTTGCCAAGTGCGGCGGGCCTGGTGCTGCCCTTCCTGTGGGGGGCTCACGAGAGGCCAGCACAAGACAAAGGTGCACTTAAGTGGGGTCAGTAACGGGGTGGGATGTGGCAGGGCGATTGAGGGAAGGAGGTAAGACAGGAAGTGAGGTGTGTGTGCGGGGGATCCCGCAGGGCAGACCCGACGGGAAGGCCAGGGCACCAAAGAGAAGAAGACCTGGTTACCTGGGCCACAGGTGTGTTCTGAGCACACACCTCACCTGAGGCTTTCTCCAAGAACCTGCTCTGACAGACCCTCTTTTTAAGTGGCATTTCAACTTTAGTGGCTCAGATGTAAAGAATCCACCTGCGATGCGGGAGACCCAAGTTTGATCCCTGTTTTGGGAAGATCCCTTGGAGGAGGGCATGGCAACCCACTCCAGTATTCTTGCCTGGAGAATCCCCATGGGCAGAGGAGCCTGGTGGGCTACAGTCAGTCCATGGGACACAGAGAGTCGGGCATGACTGAGTAACTAAGCACAGCACAGCACAATCCTAATTTTTATTCTACAGGCCATTGCTCTCTTGCCAACTGGCCTCTGTAAGCAGCACTCACTGAACAGAGCACCTTCTTATTTAAAAAAAAAATCACTTTATAAAGAATTATGAATGGAGTATATGCCTGTTGGGGGAAAAAGTCAGATAACAAACTCGTACGTGAAGTCTGACCACTGCACACAGCTGTGTCATCGTGGCTTTTAATACATGCCTGATCACGTCCTGCCTCACATTTGCATCCTGCCTTTTTACCTGGCCCTTCCTTACCTGGTTCATAAGCTCCACCACTCCCTCTGTGATCTGGGGCTGCTCCAAGGGCCTGGTGTCCACTTAATGACTAGGTGGCCTTGGGCACGCCCCTGGGGCTGTCCCCTCACCATCTGTGGTGGGGATGACCACTGCGCTGACCCGCTGGCCTCGTTGAACTGGAACCCTGATTATCAAGCCCCAGGTGGGCCCCTAAGAGCCGATATTACCTGGAGAAGTCAGATGTTTCCTGACTGATAGATGTGTGGATTGCATTGTACAACTTTTATCTCACAACGTTTTACAGCTGACACAGCTCAGATCATTTTCCTTGGGAATGAGCGAATACTGTGTGGCTGTTCATGGCCTTCCCTTCTATATGGAAGCGTAAACCACACCTGCTTCATACCCGCATGCTTTACCCGCTGGGAACTATTGGTCTCCAGGTCACCTTGCCAGCCAAGTTTGAGCCTGGCTCTGTGTTCACATGGTTTATGCAAGAATGCCCCAGAAAGAGGTCAGTGGTTAGTAAGAGACCTTGAGAAGGAACTTCTTTCTTGTTTGTATCCAAAAATTCCTTGTTTCCTGAGAACTCAGTCTGTTTTGATCCCAATTATGAACACTTGGGCTTCCCCGGTAGTGCTAGTGGTAGAGAACCTGCCTGCTAATGCAGGAGGTGTAAGAGGCCAGGGTTTGACCCCTGAGTGGGGAAGATTGCTTGGAGGATAGCAAGCCAACCCACTCCAGTATTTTTGCCTGGAGAATCCCATGGACAGAGGATCCTAGCAGGCTACAGTCCATGGGGTTGAAGAGGCAGACACTGAAGTGACTGAGCATGCACACGTGAACACTTATGCCTTAATTTTTTTTTTTCTTACTGTTTACCTTGATCCTGATTGGGCTGATTTAACGTGAAGTATGAATATTACTATCTTTTTAATGTTTTTTTTTTAATAAGTATGCCCGCCTCCTCTCAGCTGCCTCAAAGAATCCCACAATTGTCTTGAGCCTTTAGGTTGAGCACAAATGCCTTCCTTACCAGTAACGCATTCTGACTCCTCTGCGTTGTAAAACTCGCTGCCCTTGGATTTGCAAGTTTCAGGTGCGGCAGGCATTAAGGAGCTTGTGGCGTGGGCTCCTGCTGCATCGCCCGGGCTCCGTCTCCGAGTGGCAGGTGGCACTAGTGCGTCATGGACAAGAGACCCTGCTGGTTCCTTGGACCCACCCGTGGGCAGCCCTGACCTCCGCTGGCTGGGCAAGCCCCTGGCGAATGGCGGATGTCGGAAGGGACCAGGGCTCCCGTGTGCGATGCGCGCTGACTCTGACTCTCGCGGGCGGGGGTTTCAGGAGTGCGGCGGGTGAAGAGGGAAGACGTGGAGGCCGGCGGCGGTGAGAACCTGGTGCGCTACAGGAAGGAGCCGTCTGGATGCCCGGTGTGCGGCAAGGTAACACGGGTCGATGCGGGACCCGGGACCCAGCTCACCTTTTCCTATGGGAAACCTCAGAGCGCTACCCACTGCACGCGGGGACGGGTTGAGGGAGAAGGTTTAGGGTCGAGTGGATGCTCGGGTGTCCTGACCCACGGGGTCCTCTCACTCGGTGCTCCGGTCATCTGCTCTCTTCGCGTCGGGGTGGGTCTCCAGTGAAGGAGCTCAGCCTTGTCTCCGCTCGGCTAGGATTTTCCACTGATGCCGCCAGAGTGCGCATGCTCCATCTCCAGTGCGCGGAGCCGGGCGCGTCTAGTGGAGGGGGCTGGACATTCTAGGTTTACATGTTGGTCAGTGGTGATCCTCCCGCACTATTTCCAAGTGAGACACTGACCCAGCCACGGCCACACACGCCATGCATGTCCATGGATGCTTGTGCCCCAAGTAAGCAAATCAATGCTGGGGTGTCTGAAATGGCTGTCAGAGAGGCCCAACTGCTCGACAGACCCTAAGCTTCCAGAGTGCACTGACCATCTGAACAGCCCCGGGCCACGTCCAGCAGGGGCATTGATTATCCCTGTGTGGGGAACCCTGTCCAGGTGCTGCCGTCCAGGCCACGTCAGCTTACCAAGGGAAATGGTGGTGGTCTTTGTGCATGCACCCCTTGCAGTTGCTCCACCCTTAGACTTGCTCCCACCGCTTGGGAGGCCCAGGCTCTCAGTCCCATAAGCCCACGGGAGCCACGTGGCCCTGGAGCATCGGTGCACCGTCAGCAGACACCAGGTCCAGACGGTGGAAAAGTGACACCCCAGGCCACTGGGCAGCTGTGATTTGGCCCAGCCTGCTGGCATGTGGCCACATTGCCAGATCTCTTGACCTTTTCAAGAGAAAACGGAAATCCATGTTTTTATGGGAAATTTCCTGATTTTTTTTTTTCTTTTCAAACCACAAAGCAAACAGGTCAGCTGGGTTGTGTGGCCCGTGGACCCACGGTGCAGGCCCTGACTCATTGTGGGTTTAGGGGCTGGAGGGGCAGGGGCAGCTGGTGCCACAGAATACACACCTGAGCCCAAGTGTCCAGGCAGGGGTGGGTGAGGCTGCCCTGTGTCCACGGAGCCTGCCGACCACTGGCTCTGAGGAGTGACAACACCGTGTCCCTCCTGTGTCCTTGGGAGACCCTGTGCACGAACCAGCCAGCTATGTGACTCACACTCAGACACGTTTTATTCTGTGAGATGTTCACTGGATGCTCCCAGAGGGACACCGGCAACAAAGGAACCTGAATGTCTCCAGAACTGACTTCTTCACTGCCTCCAACTATACCTTGTCTCCAGACCTGCCTGCTTGGAGAGGACAGGTGCTGGGGGACACCCAGGGCCTCTGTCCCTCCCCAGAGATGCTTGTCTTCCTGCTCTGCTGACTCGACTTCCCGCCTGGCCTCCCTGGGCTGGGGTCTCAGGGCTGTCAGCCCCAAGTCACCTGCAGATCTTGAACGGAGATGTCCCTCAAAAACATTTGCCTCTGTTCCTTGTGAACTGTTTTCCCTTTCATTGAAGTTTCGGTCTCTTTCTGAGAACAGCTCTAAGGAGACCTGCTCCTCTGGTTACTTGACCATTAGGGGGAAAGCCATGTGGCCTGAGACTTCAGATCAGGGGGCTCATGGGGGTGGGCTCTGCAGCCACATCTGGATTAGTATTGATTGGGTGAATGGCTGAGTCCCCACACTCATCACTTTAGACAGGAAATACAGAGAAATTGAGGGAGGTGATAATTATGCATGAAACAGGGGACACAAACTGTAACTCTGATACCCACTTTGAGAAGACTGCAGCTGTTTGTGTGACTTACTCTTCTTGGTAGGCCCCATTCCAATGAAATATTTGAGTAAAATTGTGAGCAGAGTAGTTTATGGTGAAGACTAGAGAACGGTTAGTTCTATATTATAATGTAAGCACCAGTTTAAATGGTTAAATGATCATGATTGCAGCCCCACGCGATTATTTCTCTCGAACACTGAGGATTTGTTGCAACTTATAATTGGGGAGGAAAATACTGCATTTTTGTGCCCGATTATGTTCTCTCAGTGAGGTACTACGTGCGTGGTAACAAGCATCTCTGCCCCCGCTCTCCTGCCCACAGGTGTTCTCCTGCAGGAGCAACATGAACAAGCACCTGCTGACCCATGGTGACAAGAAGTACACCTGTGAGATCTGCGGGCGCAAGTTCTTCCGTGTGGACGTGCTCAGGGACCACATCCACGTCCACTTCAAGGTGAGTCATGCGCCTGGCGCGGGGCGCACGGGGAGGCGGGGCGCACGGGGAGGCGGGGCGCACGGGGAGGCGGGGCGCACGGGGAGGCGGGGCGCACGGGGAGGCGGGGCGCACGGGGAGGCGGGGCGCACGGGGAGGCGGGGCGCACGGGGAGGCGGGGCGCACGGGGAGGCGGGGCGCACGGGGAGGCGGGGCGCACGGGGAGGCGGGGCGCACGGGGAGGCGGGGCGCACGGGGAGGCGGGGCGCGGCCGGCCCTCGGGGTTTGAGAGATCTTTTTGCTGCTCTCCAGGTGAGCTCTCTTGAGTGTTTGCTGCCTTTCACGCCCACCTAAAGGGCTCATGTTAAAAACCTTCCACGCTAGGTTACTCCTGGGAGAAGACCAAGGATCAGGCCAGGGGCTTTTGCTTCCCTCCCTACCTTTGAGGAACGTGAGATGAGATCTTCCCAGTGTGCAGGGTAGTGAGGATTAGGGGTCGCTCTCGGGGGAGAAGTGCCGATCCAGGAAAAAGGAAAGAGTGGTAGGGGCCCAAGTGAGAATGGAGAACATGCCCTCCAGGCGTCGTCCGGCTCAGGCACTGGTCTTGGGAGCTCCAGCTCTGGCATGCAGAGTCGTCTGAACGCAAGCAGGACCTAATGGTGGGGTGTTCCAGGTGACCCGAGGATAGTTTCTGCACCTAGTGTACAGGCCACCGGTTAAAGCTTCTGCCAAGCACGTTAGAAGCAGAGCACGGTGATTGTCTTGCAGGACATCGCGCTGATGGATGACCACCAGAGAGAGGAGTTTATTGGCAAGATTGGGATCTCCTCAGAAGAAAACGATGACCATTCAGACGAGAGTGCAGACTCAGAGCCTCACAAGTACAGCTGCAAAAGGTGTCAGGTAACCGGACCACGGCTGCCGAGTGCTCGGGGTAGCGGGGCTGCTGGCCCACAGAGGCTCAGGCATGGGTGGGGGCCCTCACAGACGTCCTGGAGGGCGCCCTGGGGCTCGTTGCTTCTCCAGGATGATGGTTGTGGGCCTTATCACCACCACAGGGACCACCGTGTCAGAACCAGTCTGGTCCACACGGTGCCTGTGTGGCTGACCAGCATGGGCCTGCGTGCCGGGGCTTCTCTCCTTGGCTGTGCCCTCGCACACAGCAGAGGGCCTTGCTTAGAAGCTGGGAGTGCGGGGGGAGGTTTCTATATCCAGCAATTGGTAGACCCTGCGGTTTCACGAAGTAGGTCCCTGTTCCTCCGGGGCACCCGCACCTGGCCCTGTACTTGTCAGGACCTTTGGGCGTGGGGGAGATGGGGTCGGTTGAACGTAGAGGAGAGGATTTCTGGAAGCTGCCTTGGGGGGCGGGGGACGGGACCTGCTGTAAGAGTTACAGGAGGACCTGAGGTCCGCCTCTTACGGGCCCCCATGCTTCGCGGGTTTGCCCGGCACCGGCCCTGCCCCTTGGAATTCTGCTCTGCTGCATGGAGGCGGGTTCTCCCCCTGTGCCCGGGGCGCCTGCGTGGAGGCGGCGCATCGTTAGCCGGGGAGGGGTGGGCTGCGTGCGCAGGTAAACAGCGTGTGCGTCCGCAGCTCACCTTCGGCCGCGGGAAGGAGTACCTGAAGCACATCATGGAGGTGCACAAGGAGAAGGGCTACGGCTGCAGCATCTGCCACCGGCGTTTCGCCCTGAAGGCCACCTACCACGCCCACATGGTCATCCACCGCGAGAACCTGCCCGACCCCAACGTGCAGAAGTGAGGATCCCGGGACTCTAGGGTGGAGGGAGGGCTGGCTTCCTGCAGAGGGGTGATGAGCACGGAGCAACTTGTCTCCTCGGAGAGCCCTGGGCCGGCCTGGGGGATGCCCTGGCCTTGCTCCTTCCTTGGTCATCAGCTCGCACAGTCTCTGGGACCCACAGCAGTGGGCGGCATTGCAGACCTGCCTACATAAAACCAGAGACCCTTTTCCCCAGAGTAATTAGGTTTTGAGAACATCAGCTCCCCCATCTGGCTGCAGCCGGTAATCAGTACTGTGTGTCCGGGTGACTCGGTCTACAGCCTTGTTTAGAGCCAAGTCCTCCACTGGGGCTGTGACGCGGTGGCCTGAACAACAGTGGTGTGTTATGTTGATGCTGAGGCCGAGCTCTGGGTCCCCCTGTGGCCATGGGAGAGGGTCAGCCCCAGCTCTCTCCTTGGCGTCAGGGTGTGTCTTCGTGGCCTTCCTGCTACGCTTGTCTCTGTGTCCCTGCTTGAAAGGACACCAGTTACTGGGTTAGGGCCCTTCCCGTGACCTCATCTTTAATTTGAGGACCTCTGCAGAGACCCCCATCTCCAGGCTCAGCCGTGTTCTGAGGTGCAGAGTCAGGATGCCAGCGTGTGAACTTCAAGGGGTACAACTCAGCCCAGATGTAGGCTGAAGTCTCGGGCCCGTTGTCACCCCCACAGCACCTTTTTTTTTTCACCCCACCTGCTGATAAAGGCGCTTATGCAAGTGCACTCTGAGTGCCGGTCCACCGAGGCTGTGTGCCGTCCTGAGCCTGTGTCTCCTTTCAGGTATATCCACCCCTGTGAGATCTGCGGGCGGATCTTCAACAGCATTGGGAACCTGGAGCGGCACAAACTGATCCACACAGGTAGCCAGGCCTGAGAGGACACAGTGTCGGAGGGCCAGGCCCCTTTGCGTGCTTCCTGCCCCAGGGGGTCATCCTCGTCTCCAGGCTGGTCCTTCTCCATCCATACTTGCTGCTCCTCCCAGCTCAGCCCCTCCTTGCCCAGTTCCCCTCTGGGTCCTTGCAGAGGCCAAGGAAGGAGGGCTCCAGCTGCAAGGTGTGGGTGGGGGGGATGTGCTTCTTCCCAGTGCTGCCCTCATGCAGTGACCTTGGGTCAGGATTCCCTGCGGTGACAGCCTGCCGTGTGTTTGCTTGTAGGTGTGAAAAGCCACGCCTGTGAGCAGTGTGGGAAGTCCTTTGCCAGGAAGGACATGCTGAAGGAGCACATGCGTGTCCATGACAACATTCGGGAGTATCTGTGTGCGGAGTGTGGGAAAGGTGAGGGCAGGTGCGGGCCTGGCCGTCATCCAGAAGGGGCAGCAGGCCAAGTGGGAGTTGGGGGTTGCCCAGACCTGAGTCATCTACTCAAGAAAGATAAGACCTGGAGTATTTAAATGCGGGTCAAGAAGAAAAATCAGTCAAAGGCGGGGGATAAAACCAAAGCATAGGTAAGCTGTTTTAAGAGCAGGGAGATGGTGCAGCGTGACTGTGTGATGTATAGAATACCCTCAGAATCACCATGTGGCCTCAGTGGAGGTGCAGAACCCTCAGCTGCTTACAAGGACCAGCTGTGTATTAAGACTGACTTTCTGTGGCCAGTGATGACGATGACCTTTATTTTAATCGGGTGAAATTAGTTAAATGAACCTGTTAGTAAAATAGCTCATATCGCTAAGTATAACCAGAAAGAGATAATCCCAGTCCATGGTAAAATTTTAACCCATTTCTGTTTGAAAAGAAACCGAAACTTGGGGAAGGCTTGGAGCTGTGGCTCCTTGGTGGTTTCAAATGGCTGCCAGTACTATGTATGGTGGAAGAGCGGCAGGGCCACCCTCCTTCAGATACAGGACAAATCAAGTTTGTCTTAATTTAAAAGTTTGTCTTGATGCCATTAGCATCTTTTAAAAATTTAATATTTCATGACGTTTTTATTTTTCCTTGATTTTTAAAATTAGGAAAATATAAAGCAAACACAAATGTTCCATAATTCTACTCACTGGATCAACCCCTATTAGCCTCGTAAAATAACCAGAGAAGAGCAGAAAGTGAGAAGTTGCTCACCCCAGGCAGTTCCAGTCCCCCTCCCCAGAGGCGAGAGTTTCTTGTCTGTTCTCGAGTAACCATGTGCAGCAGTGTAGATTGTTCTATTGAAAAAGTAACACAAGCACCTAACCAAAAAAAGTTTATTTTTAAATAACTGGAATGGTTATGCAAAATAGTTTTTCCCACCTCAGACCGTAGTTACATGCTTTAAAAGCAGCATGTAAATATTGCACAAAGTCATTTCTAGAAGTTTCTGCCCATGTCTTAGCCCTGGCTGTAGTGGGTGGAGCCCCAGCCCCATCTTTGCCCCAGCTCTTCCAGCCCCATTCCCACCGGCCTGGAGGGGACAGGTGTGGTGGGCCCTGCCCCCAGGTGAGCAGGGACAAACACAGCTGAACCCTGAGTGCTGCTCAGTGGGCCTGGCTGGATGGAGAGGGGGGTGCCCAGGGCAGGTACTATGGTCTGTTCTCCCATCTTGTACTGCATACATTTCCTCGGGGTGGGCATGAGAAGGGCATAGGTGCTTGTGGGTGGGCATGGGCACTCAGAGTGGGGCATGGGCTCTCGGGGTGGAGTGGGGGTGGGACATGGGCACTGGAGGTGGGGCGTGGGGGCAGGGAAGGACATGGAGATGGGGACAAGGACCCTTGGGGCAGGACATGGGCATTGGGGGCAGGGGGTGAGCGGGATATGGGGGGCAGGGCACGGGCACTGGGTGGGGGGGTCGGCAGGCATGGGTGCTGGGGGCAAGGTGTGGGGTGTGGGCATGGGCGGCTCCCGAGGTGGGGCGCCAGCCCGCTCTGTCCTGCAGGCATGAAGACCAAGCACGCGCTGCGCCACCACATGAAGCTGCACAAGGGCATCAAGGAGTACGAGTGCAGGGAGTGCCACCGCAAGTTCGCGCAGAAGGTCAACATGCTCAAGCACTACAAGAGGCACACCGGTGAGTCCGTGGTGCTCTCGTTTAGAGAGACCAGCCCGCTGGTGAGAGACGGCTTGAGCAGAGCCACCGCTGCTTGGGTCTTTAGCTCCCAACAGGCCCCAGGCTTTCTGGTCGAGCTTTGCTGCTGCTGCTGCCAAGTCGCTTCAGTCATGTCCGACTCCGTGGGACCCCATAGACTGTAGCCCACTAGGCTCCCCCGTCCCTGGAATTCTCAAAGCAAGAACACTGGAGTGGGTTGCCATTTCCTTCTCCAATGCATGAAAGTGAAACTGAAGTAGCTCGGTCGTGTCCAACTCTTAGCGACCCCATGGACTGTAGCCTACCAGGCTCCTCCATCCCATGGGATATTCCAGGCAAGAGTATTGGAGTGGGGTGCCATTGCCTTCTCTGCTGGTCAAGCTTTAGGAAGCTGGATAAGTAGCCGATTTCCCAGAAGCTCCCCCATCCCGGCAACAAGCCCCCTGCGTCCTGCTTGCCGCCCTCAATGCCTTTGGTGCCCTTCCCTCCCACTCAGCTAGGAGAAAGCATCAGACAAGGACCTGACGTGTGTGTGCATGGTCGTCATGTCATCTGGACAGGAAACTGGACCACCTTAAGTGTCTATCAGCAGGGCAGAGGCTGAATTGTGGTGTGTCCACCTTAAAGGACAGTGCATCCTTCAAATGATGAGATACGCATGTTAACTTTCATCAGTGTTCGTGAGCTCATTTCTTATAAACAGTTGTCTATCGGTAAGCATGTTTAAGACAGAATCAGATCGACAGCAGAATGAGAGACAGTCCTCCCTGGGTGGTGGAGCTATGTGTGACGTTTCTAGTAGGAGCATCTGGTTGGTTCATATCTTTTCTAAAATGGACTTGAGTCTTGCCACTGCTTGGCCCAGCTGTGTGCCCACCTGTGTGCCCACCTGTCTCACTGCCCCCAGACCTGGCCAGGCCACCACACAGGTCTGCTTTGGGTCCCCCTGGAATGCCAGCCCGCAGGGCGCTGGGCTTTCACAAAAGCATGCCGCTCTCCTTTTCCTGGAAAGTCCATCCATTTCTTGCTTCTCCTTTTCTGGGAAGCATTCGCCTCCTGGGACTGGGTCCTGCTCCTCCTTGAGGGTCTCACAACTCTCCACCCACTGGGGTATAGTGGCCTCTGTCCCTCTTGCCTCCAGGAGCCACGTGAACATGGGGTCCCAAGTACCAGGGGCCCAGCAAATACAGGACCGAGATAAGCAGGCTTGAAAGTCACTTGCCTTGCTTTACATTTAGGGCAAATGTTTATTTAAGAGGCAGAGGGCCCACCTTTTTTGTCAGCTTGGGGAGTGCAACAGTCTTGACGGCTCGACGCTTCCATATTACCAGGTTCCAGGCGGGCAGGGTGACTACCCCAGACCGAGTCACTGATCTGAACACTCAGACACCTGCAGTAGGATGGTTTTCAAGCCGCAGTTTGCTGGTTGAGTGGGGGAATGAAGGTTTACTGTCTGTCATCTCCGGGTAACTTACAGCCCCCACAGTCTTTACAAATACAGAAACGTGTCATGGACAAGACCGATGCTGTATACAGTTAAAACACTCGTGAAACGTGAAGTTAAATGTGCCTTTTCCTGCAGGGATTAAAGATTTCATGTGCGAACTGTGCGGAAAAACATTCAGTGAGAGAAACACAATGGAGACGCACAAGCTCATCCACACGGGTAAGCAGGGGCGCCTGGGGACCGGCCGGCTGGCCGCTGTGGTCTCTGCTGGGGCCATCTGGGTGTGCAGGGTGTGAAGAGCTTGGCTATGAGGCTCTATGTGAATTTTTTCAGAATATCTGGCACTATTGTGCCTTAATGCTGGCCCCTTGCCCCCTAAAATTCAGCCACAAAACTTTCAAATATTCATGCTCGCCTTGTCAGATGGTGATTGAAACATTCCTGGGTGGGAGGAGGGTCTTTCCAAGGCCTGACCTCAGGGTGGGTGACTCAGTCCTCAACCTAGAGGCTGACCCCCTCACCACCCGCGCTCGTCTCTCCCCGTGCGCGCGGGCAGTGGGCAAGCAGTGGACGTGCTCCGTGTGCGACAAGAAGTACGTCACTGAGTACATGCTGCAGAAGCACGTGCAGCTCACCCACGACAAGGTGGAGGCGCAGAGCTGCCAGCTGTGTGGGACCAAGGTGTCCACCAGGGCCTCTATGAGCAGACACATGCGGCGCAAGCACCCTGAGGTGAGCGCGCACCGGGCGGGGCTGCCCTCTCCCGTGCGGGCCCGGCGCCTCTGTCCTCGGTCCCCCGGCTTCCCCCGCTCCGAGACCCCACCACACAGGGTCACCACCCCTGGCATTCCCCTGGGCTCCCCTCTGCCTGCGGGTAGGAGGCACCGAATGGATGCGTGAATAGAAGAGCCCCAAATGGGTTTCTTCTGAAGTAATCAATTACTCCCTCCCTGGGATTATAGCAGGACAGGGGTGCTACCCTTCCTCTCCCCCATTCCTCCCTTTAGAGTAGCCAGAAAATGTGCAGAACCAGGGGCTCCGCGTGGTGTTGGGGGCTGCTTAGAAAGTGGGCCTGAGGACTGAGACGGAGAAAGTATATCCAGGAAGGTAGGTGGACCCTGACACCCCGGTGCTAAAGGCAGGTCCAGGGCATTGAGTAAGTCATTGTGTTTGAAAAAGCAGTAAACTGAAAACAAAACTAGAGGCTTTATAAGCGCAAAAGCGGTGAAAATTTTGAATGAACGATTTGACTCAGTAAGCAACCTAACATTTAGAGTTTCTGGGGGTCAAGAGAACACGCAAAGGGAAAACTGAAAAATGTGTCAGTATCGTTAACAGATACTGGCTGTTAATAGTAAAGATAGCACGCCTTCCACGAGAATAACAGAGAACCCCCTGTGTCTGGGGAGAGGAGATTCACAAAAGGAAGTACATGTGGTTGAGACACGAGAGAAAGCCTTTAATAGTAGAAGCTGCCATCCTTCCTCCATTGAATTAGGGGAGGTTCTGGGATTCAGAATGACTGGAATTGCACCCAATTCCAGGACTGGAAGCTCAGAGGTTAAAGCGTCTGCCTGCAATGCAAGAGACCAGGGTTCGATCCCTGGGTTGGGAAGATCCTCTGGAGAAGGAAATGGCAACCCACTCCAGTACTCTTGCCTGGAAAATCCCATAGACGGAGCAGCCTGGTAGGCTACAGACCATGGGGTCGCAAAGAGTCGGACACGACTGAGCGACTTCACTTTCACTTTTCCACGATGTGCACAATTGCATGTCCTCCTGAGGGTCGTGTGACCATCTCCCAGTGTTTTAATAAATGACTCTTTGGACCGCTGGGTGTCCAGCAAGAGGAATGCCACTGTGTTAGTGGTAGTTCAGTGATGTGTGTGACTGTAACGTATTTGCAGAGAGTTCTGAGTAAGATTGTGAGTGTTCATTGTAAGAAGGCAGTATACACCTTAGACTACAGGTGCACCCACAGCATGTCATGCACATTGTGTGTTTGCAGGATGCTCACCTGTGTAACATAGACAAGGTGGTGAAGCAGGAAAGGGAGAAAGCATTGCACTGTGGTCTTCTGGCACCGAAGTTTTGGTTCTTTCTTATCTGTATGTTTTTCTCTGTTTTAAATAGTTGCCTCTGAGGAACATGGGTTACTTTTGCAATTACAAAAGCACCTTCTGCTTCATTTGGGTGATAAGTTCATCTTTTTCTCCCATCACCTCGCCATGTCCTCCACAGCCGGTGCAGGTCCCTGACCCGCGGACCCCTGGCTCTTTCCGCTTAGCACGAGGAACTGGGATTCCACCAGCTTTGCTCCTTTCACTCCAGCCTTTCCACCTAGTGGCCTGCTGGCATCTCCACCTAGAGAAACAAAGTCGGGAGCAGGAGCCTGACGTGTCAGCATCTGTCTGGCTGCCCAGTGTCAGTGGGGCCCCCTTTAGGTGTTGGGGCCCAGGGCAGGCACTGCAGGCTCCCCCGGGGGCTCATGGTGGGTGGGAGCGAGTGATTTCCCGGCACGTGGGTGTCTGTAGCTCCGTACACTAATGGTGTGCACGGCGGTTTTTGCCCATGGCACTTGTGATGCGTGCTGCTGGGTTGCAGGGGCCTTGCGGACACGGAGTGGCTCGACAGACGTTTTCCTCTGGTTAACGATCACTTGCCTCATGTGTCCATCTGCACGGCCACCTCTTGGCACCTCTTCCTCTCAAGCCCACGTCGCTGGGCTGCAGAGTGCTCTGGAGGGGCCCCCAGCAGGCTCGCGCTGCTCTGTCGGGGCTCTCTTCTCAGTCCCTTCTGTCTCAGGCACTTTAGCTTCTCTCCCCTGGGCTGCTTTCCTTGGATCCTTTGATGTTTCTCTGTTGTGTGTTCAAACAAATAGTTAAGTGCCTGCGGGGATGAGCGCTGTTGACCAGCTGGAACGGGGGCGCCCTGTCCTCTTGGACCTGACGGTGGTCCAAGAGGTGGGAGATGGAAGGAGGGGAAGGATGCAGACACGTCATATAGACAAGAGCAGAGGGAACGGAGGAAACGTCTGCAGACTGCAGGAGTGGGGCAGGGGAGGCTCTGCTGTGGTGAGGGCACCGCCCGCGGCCAGGCTGTGCAGGTGTGCTGGGCACAGACTCGGGCGTGGGGGTCTGGTGAAGGCTGGCCAGCGTGTTAGGGTGTTAAGCATAAACTGCTTTCACATATTCAGGATCTTTCAGAATTGATGCTATTTTGTGACTTCACTTACAATCTTTCCCTTTGAATGAATGTTACATTGAGGAAAATGCAAACACAAAAAGTGCTTTTCACCTGTGGTCTAATCTCCTAACGAGAGTAAAGTCAGTAAGTGCTGCTGTGGTGGTTCTCTGTGGCTTCCAGATGGTGTGACGAGGACACTGATGATGCCGTTGGTGATGATGGAGATGGTGGTGGCGGTGACGGGGTGGTGGTGGTGACTGACAGCCGTGGAGGTCGTGTGGTGGGAGAGAACAGTCAGTGGCCTCCAGCTGCGCTGACTCAGCTTTGCAGCCTCAGTCACGCTTGGGTTCTCGCCACCACGTCACAGATGACTGCCTTGCTGGCCACCCTCTCAGAGGGTGCCCTGTCCTGGATGGTCTTGGATCCTAAGCCCAGAAATACAGTGGTCGGTCATCTTTCTTAAATAAGCCACACCCATGATATATAGCCTGTAGTTTTATTCTTAATTTATTTTGGAACAAAAATGGGAAGATGCTTGCAAAGCCTTTTGACTGCAGAGCCGTTTGGACAGACTGCCATGCTCTCCCTGGTTGTGTTTAGTTTTCCCACGGCCGCCTCCGTCCCTTAGCGGCTCCCCGTCACAGCCTCCCTCCCAGGTGTCCTTCGTGCTCTCTGCACCACCTGTGACTTGTTCACGTAGGTGACCACAGTCACCTGTATCGCCAGCGTCAGTGGGGTGTGGACCAGGTTCGGGGTGAGGGAGGAGCCGTGTAAACCTCGAGTGTGTGTCCCGGTGTGAGAGTCTGCCTCCTGCTGAGGACAGGCTGGTGAGGCTCGTGGGGGCGCGCAGGTAGGAAAGTAAGGTGTGTTACGTGTACACGTCTCTCTCTTGGTAGCTCATTGTAGGATGGGTTTGCCATACTGTGTCTCTTCTGCTCTGCTCTTAGTGAGAGATACTGAGATTGAGTGAGGACACACTTCCTGAGAGAGTGGACAGCGTGGACAGGAAGGGGAGCAGAGTCTCCACCTGGGGCAGTGGACAGTGCGGTGATGCACAGACGGGCGAGGGGACACCCCCGTGTGTGGGAACGCAGCAGACACTTGAGAAGGGGACCTGGGAGGAGGGAAGGAGAGGCGGGCAGGACTCTGGATCCCAGGCTTCTGAGTGCCGAGCAGGGCCGGTGGGCACGCGGGGGCCTGTGAAGGAGATGGCTCAGCAGCCGTGTGTCTGGCCCCACCCGCCCTGGGCTGGCCTTCAGGCGCCGTGTCCTGGGCTCACGGCCCTGCACCCCCTCCTAGGTCCTGGCCGTGAGGATTGACGACCTGGACCACCTCCCGGAGACCACCACCATCGACGCCTCCTCCATCGGCATCGTCCAGGTGAGCCCGGAGCACACGGGGCAGGTCGTCTCACCTAAGGAGCCCAGCAGGTGTCAGGAGCGGCCTTTGGGGAAACCCCCATGTGTACTCTCATTTCCCTCTGTTTTGTTAATTGGTCGTCAAGGTAGCTCAGACAGTAAAGCGTCTGTCTGCCTACAATGCAGGAGACCCGGGTTCGATCCCTGGGTCGGGAAGATCCCCTGGAGAAGGAAATGGCACCCCACTCCAGTATTCTTGCCTGGAAAATCCCATGGACTGAGAAGCCTGGTAGGCTACAGTCCATGGGTCTCTAAGAGTCAGACACGACTGAGTGACTTTACTTTCCAGGAGCCTTCTAGTTTCTGTGAACGTTTCTAGAATTTAAGTTTTCTGAAAATAGATGTGTGTCTTTTTAGAGAATAGATTGTTTATTAAGACTGAGTTCCCCCAGAGAAAACAGTAAAGTGTGTGTGTGCACGCACGTGCAGAGAGAGTTAGATTTATTTAAGGAGTTGGCTCACTCAGCTGTGGGTCTGGCAGGTCCAGAGTCTGCCGGGAGGGCTGGAGGCTGGACGCCTAGGAGGAGCCGATGCTGGAGGCAGAATTCCCTCATCTTCTGGGAACTTTGTCGGCTCTCAAGGCCTTTACCTGATTGGTCCAGGCCCATCCCCATTTCAGAAGGTGCTGTTTTATTCACCACCTACTGGCTTCAGTGTTAATAATATCTGGAAAACACCTTCAGGACAGCATCTGGACTGGTGTTTGACCACATGACTGAGCGCCCCAACCTAGCAAAGATGATGCTTTAGTTAATCATCACAAGTATCACCCAGAAGAGCTTAGTGTGACTAGACTGTTATAAGCAAAATAACCTTAAACGTATTAGGTGAACTTTCAAAAGGAATTTGTAGTCAGTACCTCTATATAAAGGTTTTCTCTTATTTTGAAGGGAACACTTCATGCTCAGTTACTTTAAAATCTCATTTTCCCATCTCTGTTTTGCAGTAGAGCTTTGAGCGCAGTGCTCAGTGGCTGGGTTGCGCTGAACAGCCAGACCCGAGGCCCAGGACCACATCCACCCCTGACATGGGCAGTCCCTTGTGGCCATGGGGTCTGTCTGTCACTGGGTGGGACCACACCTCATGGGATGGCACCGAGGACAGGACGGGTGGTGGGTGACCGGGGCAGAGAGCCCTTCGGGCCACCACTGCCCAGAGGCCTCTGTGATCCTGGGCTGGGCCAGCTGTGGGTCAGCAGGAGGGAAAGAAGTATGCCGGGCACCCATCTGCAGTCACCGTTACCGCTGGGCCCTTATTTGCTGTCCCTAAAAACCACGACCACACGGTTCTTGCAGTCAGACTCATCCTTGATCCAAGATTATGTCCACAGTGAACCTATGTCAGCCTGGGGCAGAGAGCCCAATGTGAAAGCCTTTGCAGCCTCAGGCAGAGCTCAACAGGGCTGAAACAGGGGCTCAAAACCTCTGTTTTCAGAGATATTTCTATTTCAGCACAAAGTATGATTTGTACCCAACTTCCCTCACTTTAAAGAAAAGCAGCGGAAACCAGCAGGAACTTGTTCCCATCCCTAGACGTGCACATTAGCAGATGGGCCTGGTAACCTGGTGTCTGGAGATGGTGCCAGCCTCGGGGGCACGACGCACTGACCTGTCATTGTCTCACCTTCTGCTCGTTCAGCCTGAGCTGAGTCTGGAGCAGGAGGAGCTGGCCGAAGGGAAGCACGTGAAAGCCACCAGAAGAGCTCCCAAGAGGAAGCAGAAGCCGGAGGAGGAGGCCGGGGCCACGGGGCCTGAGGACGCCACCTTCAGCGAGTTCTCAGAGAAGGAGGGCACGTTCTCGGGCGCTGTTGGGGATGAGACAGACTCGGCCGTGCAGAGCATCCAGCAGGTGATGCTTGTGTGGAGTCCGGCCCGGGTGCGGGGGGCTGGCCTGTTACCCTTCCCCCCGTGGGGACTTGGACCCTGACCGCTGTCAGCCTGTGCCCTGTTTCCCCGTGAGTGTTTCCCAGTGGAGACCCAGAGGTCACCACCATCGTGGTGAAAAGCAGCTGAACCCCCACAGTTGGGAACTGGCTGGGACCAGTTTGGGAGGTTCTCAGGGGCCTGAGTGTGCTGGTCAGGCGGGGGGACCCGACCCTGCAAAGCAGGGGGTGTGTCCAGCCACTGCTCTTAGCCAGAACTTCCCCTTTGCCGACCCTTCCCTGCCTGGGTTTCAAGGCCCCCAGCTCTCTGTCTGCATGTGTTGGACACCGCACCTCTCTTGAGTGGCCCTGGTCATCCTGGTTGCAAGGGTTCCTGTGTTTCTCTGGCCTTTTGTCCCTCTTCGTGGGGAGAGCGCTGCTGTCTTTTTTGTTTGTTAGCTCTTGGCACCGCACTCGGGTTTGTTGTCCTTCTGAGCTTTGCAGTGTGTTAAGAGACAACGAAGAATGTTCTCGTGATCGTTGTTGGTCAGTTGCTGAGTCATATCTGATTCATTGTGAATCAGATATGACTTCCCTGTTCTTCACTGTCTCCCAGAGTTTGCTCAAACTCATGTTGCTTGAATCGGTGATGCCATCCAACTATCTCATTCCCATTGTTGTCCCATTCTTCTCCTGCCCTCAATCTTTCCCAGCATCAGGGTCTTTTCCAATGAGTCAGCTCTTCACATCAGACGGCCAAAATATTGAAGCTTCCGCTATTTAGCCTCAGTCCTTCCAGTGACTAGTCAGGGTTGATTTCCTTTAGGATTGACTGGTTTGCTCTTGCAGTCCAAGGGACTCTCAAGAGTCTTATCCAACACCACAATTCAAAAGCATCAATTCTTTAGCGCTCAGCCTTCTTTATGATCCACCTCTCACATCCATACTACAGGAAACACCATAGCTTTGACTAGATGGACCTTTGTTGGCAAAGTAACATCTCTGCTTTTTAACACACTGTCTAGACTTGTCACGGCTTTTCTTCCAAGGAGCAAGCATCTTTTAGTTTCACCTTCTGCAGTCACCATCCACAGTGATTTTGGAGCCCAAGAAAATAAAATCTGTCACCGCTTCCACTTTTTCCCTATCTGTTTGCCATGAAGTGATGGGATCAGATGCCATGATCTTAGTATTGAATGCTGAGTTTAAGCCAGCTTTTTCACTCTCTTTCACCCTCATCAAGAGGCTCTTGAGTCCCTCTTCACTTCAGCTTCTCTCGTGATTACTGTTGTTTTTTTTCTCGACACTGAAATCATTTATTGCTCAGTTCCAACTGATGGTCTCAGTGATCACATCTGTATCTCGTTTTTCTTTTTCCCTGGAATTGTTTCCAGGAAACACTAGCGTGGTTTAGTCTTTCACCAGCACGTTTCACCTCCTTCCTTTGGGCCGAGCGTGAGATGATCCCCGCGTCACGGGGGATCCTCTGCAAAGCACAGCACAGGAAGCTGCTCTTGTTCTCAGTTCTTGAGAAACTAAAGGACTCGTGTCGTGCGTGACTCTTCCAGGTGGTGGTGACTCTGGGCGACCCCAACGTGACCACCCCGTCCAGCTCCGTTGGCCTGACCAACATCACCGTGACCCCCATCACCACCACGGCCGGGACCCAATTTACCAACCTCCAGCCGGTGGCCGTCGGGCACCTGACCACTCCGGAACGCCAGCTCCAGCTGGACAACTCCATCCTGACTGTGACCTTTGACACCGTCAGCGGCTCCGCCATGCTGCACAACCGCCAGAACGACCTCCAGATCCACCCGCAGCCGGAAGCCTCGAACCCTCAATCTGTGGCCCACTTCATCAACCTGACCACCCTGGTCAACTCCATCACGCCCCTGGGGAGCCAGCTGGGCGAGCAGCACCCACTCACGTGGCGGGCGGTGCCCCAGACGGACGGGCCGCCCCCACCGCCGCCGGCCCCCGCCCCGCAGGCCACCCAGCCCTCAGTGCCGGCCGAGCAGCAGCCACAGATGTACAGCTACTGAGGCGACTTGCAGAGACCAGGGAGAGAGCCACAGATGGGGGTTTGTTTTCACTTGAGATTTGCTGGCTGGATACCAAACAGAGAAAAGCAAACACATTATTGCAGTGTAAGTGAGGTTGACTTAGTTTTTGCAGAAGTCTCTCCAAATGCCCCCAGAACCATGGCAGTATGGCAGCTGAACTCAGAAGTGAGCCTGGGCAGGCCAGTTGTCCGCGGGAGCAGCCCCCTGCCTTCCCTCCCAGAGCTGGAGGGACTCAAGGTTTGGAAAAGGGAAGTGGTTTGTTTGCTTGCTTGTTCCCTTTAGGGCTCAGCTGCTGAGTTAAAATGTAGCAACGTGCTGGGCAGGAACAGAGTTTTCTCCTGGCTCCCGGACTTTGAACAGATAGAAGTTCAAGTCACATTTACCTTCTTTGAAATTCCAGTTGAGTTGTCCTTGGCTGAAACCACGTGGGAAGCTGCCCTGTGGGGTGACGCCCCTCCTCTTGCCTTCCGTTGGTCACAGGCAAGCGGTCACATGAGGTCACTCAGCAAGGCATCTTAGTAAGGGTTCCTGAATGGATTTTCAGTATGGTTCTTTTTTTAAACTTTACCTAGAGCATATCTCGCGTGTTCAAAACTGCAGAGACCACGTTCTTCTCTGTTTTCCTTTGACACGCGATGTCATTTGCACTGTAGGCCTATGTCCAGCTTACATAGCTGCCCCAACGCTGGAGTCGCTGTTAACGTGCATCAGGAGGGCCTCCTGCTGGCCCTTCTGGAGGCTCCCTGGAGCCGTCTCAGGACTCTGCCATCCAAATGTATTTATTGTGGCTGAGACTCAGCTAGAGTCCCCTGAACTGGAGAACAGGGAAGAAATTCATGTCTTTTTTCTGTTTAAACTCTAATTCCAAAGGTTGATGTGTTTCAAGACCAGTTTTCTATAAAAATGTTGAATGAACTTTGCTCCTTACGGGGAAAAGGGGTAGGTTTTTTCTGAAATACAGAGATAGTGCTGTCCTGCCAAGTAGTGTGAAAGCAGAAAAGGTCATTAGCTGAGCAGTAGAAGCATCAGCGCCCCGAATGAATGAATGAATGAATGAATGAATGTATGTGCTGAGTGACAGCTCACACGTGTGCGCCCATTTCAGGGGTGGTGGGTGAGGCTCAGGGCCACTGAGGTGGTGGCCAGCAGCCAGTCCTCTGGCTGCCCAGCCAGGGAGACAAAGAGGCAGGTGAAGAAGCTTGAGTGAGGCCTTTGCCCTGTCCAGAAAGAAAAGATAACAGTTGCTTTGCTTGGTCTCGATCGCTGTTTGTGCTCCTGTGTTAGTTGGGAGACCTTCAGTAAAGAGGGAGTAAATGAGACAGACTCACCTGATGGCTGCCAGTGAGGCTGCGGGTGATCAGTCACGCCAAAGGCAGCGTTCTCAGCACTTCATGTAGTTCTCAGTCACAGGATGTTGAGGAGAGGGCTAGGTTTTGATGTGTGCAATACAGGCCTTCATGAACTAAGCTCATCACCCATGCAGCATGTGAAAGGGGGCTGCAGAATTCACCCTCCACACCCAGCTCGTCCCTAACTCCCAGCTTGCACCTCTCCGTTGAATTTGTCGTGGGCGATTATTTGACTTTTAATTTATGATAATTATTTTTATGTTATTTATGTATATAATTAACTGCTTTATACGTAATAGTTTCATCAAATGAACTTGGGCTAGGGGTGATAATATTTTCTAAGCATTCTCTCTGTTCTCCAAATGTAAGTGGTCCGGGTGTCTGTGGAGTCATCAAGCACGCCAAGGTCCCTAAGTTATTTTTTTAAACATCACTGACCATTTCCTTTTGCACTTGCAGAAGATAAAGGACAAATGACCAAGAAAAAAAACCCAGATGGGATTGAACACCTGCTATCATTTATCTTTTATTCCTCTTCCCTATGAAATAAAGGCCTTTTAAATCACAATTTTATTTTTTTAAGAAAAGTTGTTTTTGTGACTAGGATAAGAATGCGTCGTATGTTTTTAAAGAACCTAATTTAGGTTGTGTGGCCCCGGTGTACTTACCATTGTTCATTTAAATACACAGATGTGTAATAATACTTCTTGTTACAATAAGTGAAAACTCGAAATAAAAATCAGATTTACTCCTGAGTTTCCTGTAGAAATACTTGTTCCAATAGGATCATTGTCTGAGGCAAAATAGATTTGTGCTGTTGTAAAATAGTTGCTATGAGTTTCTATATAAAAAACTGGGGAGCAAAAAACCTACTCGGCCCAAAGAGTCATCAGCTCTAGACTATTGTGTACAAACGGAGAAGGCAATGGCACCCACTCCAGTGCTCTTGCCTGGAAAATCCCGTGGACGGAGGAGCCTGGTAGGCTGCAGTCCATGGGGTGGCTAAGAGTCGGACACGACTGAGCAACTTCACTTTCACTTTTCACTTTCATGCACTGGAGAAGGAAATGGCAACCCACTCCAGTGTTCTTGCCTGGAGAATCCCAGGGACGGCAGAGGCTGGTGGGCTGCCATCTATGGGGTCGCACAGAGTTGGACACGACTGAAGCGACTTAGCAGCAGCAGCAGAGGGGTTCACAGAGGGCCACAGTGATTTCATCCCATTTCCTCCTACAGTTGTGCACCTGGGATCTATTAAAACACTAAATCCTTTCTACCAGGAAACGGGGGTGCTGCTGCTGCTGCTAAGTCGCTTCAGTCGTGTCCGACTCTGTGTGACCTCATAGACGGCAGCCCACCAGCCTCCGCTGTCCCTGGGATTCTCCAGGCAAGAACACGAGTGGGTTGCCATTTCCTTCTCCAATGCATGAAAGTGAAAAGTGAAAGTGAAATACTCAGTCATATCTGACTCTTAGCGACCCCGTGGACTGCAGCCTACCAGGCTCCTCCGTCCATGGAATTTTTCAGACAAGAGTACTGGAGTGGGATGCCATTGCCTTCTCTGGAATCCCTCTGAGTTACGCTAAATCAGTAAACAGAAGACGCTTGATCTAGGCCCGTAAACTTGTGAAGTTGTGTCGTTCCGAGCCACCCAACGCTGTGAGCCTCGCAGAGCTGGCCCCCAGGGTACACTGCCTAACGTGGACTGTGAGGCAAGGATGGGAGGGGGCCCGCAGGGGGCTGTGTTCCCATGCTGGGTGCTGCTCCACTGTGACCATGTGACCAAGAGTGACTGCCTTGGAGGATTCCAGGCTCTGGAGGCAGATGGGTGGGCCTGACTGCCACGGCACCCAGAACTCATGGCTCCCAACTTAGGGCCGTGTGAGTCACTTTCCTATTGGGTTTTGAAAGGTGTCAAGGCTGAGAAGTCACGTGTCCTTCAAATCCCATCAATTTGTTTAAAGACAAGATTTGCCAGGAGCTGTGCTTTTCCATGGCTCATGGTCTGCTCAGATCACTCATCCCGAGTGGGGGACACACTTGTGGTGTATTTTGAGAACGATTGTAATTCCTGTGTGGTTCAGACCCTGTGAAATGTTTGGATTATTTTAAATGACCCAAACGTTGAAAATAAGATATTAAAATATTAGAAGCTTTCACAGGTTTGGTTTGGTTTTGTTTTTTAAGGAACAGAGCCAATCCCTGGTCAGAGAACTAATATCCTGCATGTCCCACAGTGCAGCCATCAATTTTTTGAAAAAGCGGGTGGTAGCAGCAATTTTCGTAAAGCTTAAGTGGAGACATTTGTGTTAGTTACTTAGTCATGTCCGACTCTTTGTGACCCCATGGACTGTAGCCTACCAGGTTCCTCTGTCCATGGAGTTCTCAACGCATGAATACTGGAGTGGGTTGCCATTCTCTTCTCCAGGGGATCTTCCCCACCCAGGAATCAAAGCTGGGTCTCCTGCATCACAGGCAGATTCTTTACGGTCACCAGGATAAGCCCTTAAACGGAGAGAATCAGTCCAGTTCATTTGCTCAGTTGTGTCCGGCTCTGCGACCCCATGGACTGTAGCATGCTATGCTTCCTGTCCATCACCAACTCCCAGAGCTTGCTCAAACCCATATCCATTGAGTTGGTGATACCACCCAACCATCTCATCCTCTGTCACCCCCTTCTCCTCCTGCCTTCAATCTTTCCCAGTGTCAGGGTCTATTCCAGTGAGTCGGCTCTTCACATCAGGTGGCCAAAATATTAGAGTTTCAGCATCAGTCCTTCCAGTGAATATTCAGGGTTGATTTCCTTTAGGATTGACTGGTTTTATCTCCTTGCCATTCAAGGGACTCTCAAGAGTCTTCTTTGGCACCACAGTTCAAACGGAGAGAATAGATCCAAAAAAGATGAGTAGCCAGAGAAGGGAGAACATAACAAGCAAGGTGTTTCTTTGGGCAGGTGGTCTGGAACAATCTCTTAAATTGTATTGATCAAATTGTCCTGATTTGTTAGGAGTGGTCATTTTAAACTTACAAAACACCTGGTGTGCCATCAGACCTTCCAAGGATTTGAATTAGGAGATCCTTGTTTTGGATGCTTCGGTTCTGTCTTAGAGGACAGCTGATAGCAGCTAACCCTCCTGCCAGCGAGTGGGATTCACCTGCTCAGCCTGCAGCAGGCTGTCAGCACATTCTTGTATGTCCAACAAATTCCAGTAGAAAGAGGGAGACAGTTAGGCCTCTGGCTGCTTTTCTTGTCACTGTTTTCATCCGGCTTGAGCGCCTCTGCATCAGAAGTGCCCTGGTTCTGGAATGACAGCGAATGATCTGACTTGCCTGATAGTGGAGGCAACAGAATTGTCTGGAAGCCGCTCTGGGTTACCCATACAACCAGCTGACTGGGATCACCCCACCCACCTAGCCCCAGTGCCCCAGGATCGGAGGCTTTCCTCCCTCCCCACGGTCCCAGGTGCAGGCAGCTGGCATCCAGACAACACCTGAGGGTTGGCACCTGCCTGCAGACTGCCTTGGATCCAAGCTGTCTGCTCTTCCCCGTAGACAGGTGTGTCTGCCCACATTTGCTCCAGAAGGAGGGAGACAGACCGTCTCTGTGGGAAGATGGCCCATCGATGGGACACAGACCTACCTGAGTCTTCACAGGGAGCCTGGCCTAGCACACCTCCCTGGAAGAGCAAGGATGCAGGACCCGGGACTCAGTACCCAGTTATCCCTGTCTGTTCCACTTGGGACTTTCAACTCCTCCTGGGCACTAGTGTGTCATGCCCTTGCACGACCATCTGGAGCTTGCCTCCTACCCTAGAAATTCTCTC
Organism: Capricornis sumatraensis; assembly: GCF_032405125.1. Lineage (NCBI taxonomy): Eukaryota > Metazoa > Chordata > Mammalia > Artiodactyla > Bovidae > Capricornis > Capricornis sumatraensis. Next base: position 248,009,818 of record NC_091069.1, on the reverse strand, counting down.
TTCCAAGCTTTAGCCACGAATCAGGGAAGCAAGATCATCAAGAAAAGAGAGGGAGTTGGCGCTGCGTTGCAGGAGCCGTTTTAGAAGTCCTCAGGTGTCGCCGTCTGCTTTTCCTAGACGATCTAGGGTGGGGGCAGGGGGCTGGCTGCAGGTGGGGGAACGGCGCTGTGTGGCTCCTGCATCGCCGTCCTTTGTTCCCAGGAAGTCCACGGACTCATCTCCACTTAGATGTCCCCGAGGGTTGTCAGGCTTGCACGTCTGACCCTGGAATCTACGACCCCCGACCCCAAACCTGGTGCCTCCCCTACACTGTCACCTCTCACAGCCGATAGCCTGGCCCGCCACCTACTCACACAGGCAAGAACCCAGAGCCGCATTTAGACCCCCAACGCCTTTGGATCTGTCTGGGTGTCACCATCTCCGTGACTGTCCCCCCAGGTTTCCAGTGGACAACCCCATGGGGCCGGTCAGCCCCCCTCGTTCCCCTGTTCCACACGGCGGCCTCAGTGGCCCTTGTGGAGGTGTTACGCTATGGTCACCCATGCATCGATGCTCGTGTCCTCCAACAGACTCTGTCTCTGGACACACCCTGATCATTTCTGCGGCCTCGAGCCTGCAGCGGCTGTCCTGCCTCCCTCCTCCACCGCCTCCCAAGGAAGGTCTCCACCCACCTAGCACCCAACCCTCACTTGGTTAAATCTGCGTGTCCTTCAGATCTCGCCTCAAACTCCACCTCCTCAGAGACGCCTCTTGGAGTCACCTTCATATCACATCTGAAAGCAAGCACAGCACTGATCAGTTGGCAATTCCACTATTTACTCATTATATGACTTTGTTCATACTTGAGCCTCCCTGCCGTTCAGTAAGCTCCAAAAGGCTGTGTGTGCTTAGTTGCTCAGTTGAGACTGCTTTTTCTCATCATTTCATCATTTTCCTCTGAGCCACCCCCAGCCCCATGCAGTGAGCCTGACCCGCAGTAGAGATTAATAGGCAAGTATTTTTCCTAAGCATCGAGGGAGACAACGTACTTCCTTGAACACCAAAGCTTTGAAGCACTAAGCCCCCAAAATAGAAATTTATTTTATCTAGTTGGAATTATCACTTGAAACTTCGGAGTCTTTGAGGGACTTGGAAATCCTAGTCTCCAATGACTCAATCTTATTGATGAGATGACTCATTAGTTCTTCAACTTTGTTTTATTAAGATAGTCCATCTCTGTGTCATAGATAGGTTTATTTCTGTCATATCTTAGATCCCACGTACAAGCAATACCGTATGATACTTGTCTTTCTCCTTCTGACTTATTTTGTTTAGTACGATAATCTCCAGGTCCACCCACATTTCTGCAGATGGCATTATTTCATTTTTCCAAGGCTGATATCCCTCTGTATATCTGCACCACATCTTCTTAATCCATTCATCTGTCAGTGGTGCCATGCTTGCTTTCGTGTCTTGGCTATCGTGAATAGTGCTGCTATGAAGCCTGGTGGGCTGCCGTCTGCGGGGTCGCATAGAGTCGGACATGACTGAAGCAACTTAACAGCAGCAGCAGCAGCAGCTATGAATGTTGGGGTGATGTATCTTTTCAAATTCTAGTTTTGTCTGGATAAATGCCCAAGAATGGGATTGCTGGATCATATGGCAACTTCATTTTTAGTTTTTTGAGGAACCTCCATACTATGTTTTTCCCTGTTTAACTGCAAAGGCAACAATAAAAAAAAAGTTAAATGACTTTACTGGCTCCCTTCCAACAGTTTGTCAGACAGGGCTCAGCTTTCCCACTCAGGCTGTAATTACCCCTCACCCCTACCCCACACCTGCCTTCAAGTAGAGTCACAGCCTAAATGTTTCAACTGCTTAGTCACCAGCCACAGTCAGACTTGTGACACCCCAGAGCTTACCGTCACCTCTGGCTTGCCGTGTGAATCGCTGTGAGAACTTCCCTGGCTCTGGTGACTCACACCCAGCGGAGCAGCTTTTCTGCAGCTTGCTACAACTCAGATTTTAATAGCCCTGAGCTGCTGCTCGGCATCAGTATTTCAAACCAAGAATAGAAACACAACTAAACTCCCCCAGACGTGATTTATTTTACTGCTAATGAGGCGAGTGGAAGAGATTTCATCACACAGTTGTTTCTGTGCAAAAAACATCCCTGTGTCAGATAATGGAGGATATGTCTCCTTGTTCTGTTCGTGATAAAGATCAAGAAGAGCCAATCACAGGATTTTGTCCAATAACCTTTCACTTCTTAAACCCACAAACTAACTCCATAACCTGCCCTAACTCTTCAGACTTTTGTTCTTGATGTTTTCTCCTCTTCGATTTACCCTTGAACCTTGAAGGGTTCCAATTTTTTTAAATTAACTTATAGTTGATTTACAATATGTTAATTACTGCCGTACAGAAAGTGATTCAGTTATAAAAATATATACACACATTCTTTTTAAATAGTTATTCTTTTCTCTTATGATTCATCACAGGATGCTGAGTATGGTTCTCTGTGCTGCACAGTAGGAGCTTGTTGTTGCCCCTTGTGTTTATAAAGCTTGCATCTGCTAACCTCAACCTCTCCCTCCAACCTTTGCCCAACCTCTTGCCCCTTGGCAACCACCAGTCTGTTCCCCATGATTCTGTCTCATAGATAGGTTTATTTGTGCCATAGTTTAGGTTCCACATATGAATGGTACGATCTGATATTTGTATTTCTCTTCCTGACTTCACTTAGTATGGATAATTTCAAGGTCCATCCATGTTGCTACAAATGGCCTTATTTGGTTCTTTTTTATGACTGAGTAATGCTTCATGGGCTTCCCTGGTGGCTCAGAGGTTAAAGCGTCTGCCTGGAATGCAGGAGACCTGGGTTCCATCCCTGAGTCGGGAAGATCCCCTGGAAAAGGAAATGGCTGCTGAGCGCCGAAGAATTGATGCTTTTGAACTGCGGTGTTGGAGAAGACTCTTGAGAGTCCCTTGGACTGCAAGGAGATCCAACCAGTCCATTCTGAAGAAGATCAATCCTGGGATGTCTTTGGAAGGAATGATGCTAAAGCTGAAACTCCAGTACTTTGGCCACCTCATGAGAAGAGTTGACTCATTGGAAAAGACTCTGATGCTGGGAAGGATTGAGGGCAGGAGGAGAAGGGGACGACAGAGGATGAGTTGGCTGGATGGCATCACTGACTTGATGGATGTGAGTCTGAGTGAACTCCGGGAGTTGGTGATGGACAGGGAGGCCTGGTGTGCTGCGATTCATGGGGTCGTGAAGAGTCGGACACGACTGAGAGACTGAACTGAACTGAAATGAACTGACCCACTCCAGTACACTTGCTTGGAGAATCCCATGGGGGAGGAGCCTGGTGGGCTACAGTCCATGGGGTCGCAAAGAGTCGGACACGACTGAGCGACTTCACTCACTTCACTAATGCTTCATGGTATATATACAGTATATATACCATTCATTGGTCAATAGACATTTAGGTTGCTTCCATGTCTGGGCTATTGTGAACAGTATTGCTGTGAAAATAGGGAAGTATGTATCTTTTCGGTCAGAGTTTCATCTGGATATGCCCAGGAGTGGAAATGCAGGATCATATGGTAACTCTATTTCTAGTTTTTTAAGGAACCTCCATACTATTCACCATAACGGTTGCACCAACTTACATTCTCACCAACACTGTAGGAGGGTTCCCTTTTCTACACACTCTCTCCAGGATTTATTGTGTGTAGACTTCTTCATGATGGCCATTCTGCTGATGTGAGGTGATATTTCCATGTAGTTTTGATTTACATTTTTCTAATAATTAGGCATATTGAGCGTCTTCTCATGTGCCTGCTGGCCATCTATATGTCTCCTTTGGAGAAATGTCTGTTTGGGTCTTCTGCCCATTTTTGATTAGGGTTTTTTTGGTTTTTTTTGGGTGTTGCATTGTATGAGCTGTTTGTGATTTTGGAAATTAAGCCCTTTTTGGTCACATAGTTTGCAAATATTTTCTCCCAGTCTGTGGGTTGTCTTTTCATTTTGCTTATGGTTTCCTTTGCTGTACAAAAGCTTGTAAGTTTGAATGGGTCCCATTTGTTTATTTTTGTTTTATCTCTATTGTTTTGGGGGACTGACTTAAAAAAAAATTGGTACAATTTATGTCAAAGAATGTTTTGCCTATATTCTCTTCAAGGGTTCCAAATACTTTTGACTGTAAACCCAAAAGTATTATTTTGCATATTCTAGTTAAGGATCTTCCTGACAAGGGTTGTATCTAGTGAATTAGCAACTCCGAATCATCTTACTTCAATTAAACCTGACTTAAGTACTCAGCAGTAAAGAATCTGCCTGCCGATTCAGGAGATGCAAGAGATGGAGGTTCCATCCCTGGGTCGGGAAGATCCCCTGGAGATCGAAACAGCAGTCCACTCCACTGTTCTTGCTTGGGAAATCCCATGGGTGGAGAAGCTTGGCTGGCTACAGTCCAGGGGGTCACAAAGAGTCGGACATGACTTAGCAACTAAACAACAGCAAAGTACATAGATAGTTTGTAGAATGGACTGACTGTTCTGTCTTTGGTGATGAAATTTGCAGGACATTCCTGAGATGATAGCCTTTTTAAAATCCTCGCTTTCCTCGGGGGTTGAAACAATGATGAGTCTAGACCCCTTTTCTGTGACCTGAAGAAGCAAAACTGAACATGTTGACCCTCCCTGGGGGCTTGAGTCTAGCTCAGGTGATAAAGAGTAACTGTCGGGAGAGCCCAGCTGGTCTTGGAAAGGTCTTGCACAAAGAACGTTGCTCAAAAATAGATCCCTTAACACAACATTGTAGTAAGATAAAATAAGAAATGGAGTCCTTGCATGGTTCTTAATAAAACGGACAATGATGAAGCCAAGCGGAAAGCTGCCTGTTTCTCTATTTGTTCATGGACAGCAAGCTTATGCTCATTTTTGTGCAATTCTGATTTTCATTTCTTGAACAGAAGCAATTCATTATTGTGCATTCCTGCGGCTTTGCTTTCTGTAATCTGTCTCTTTTTGTGTTTTGTTTTTTGGCCACACCCCATGGCACATGAGATCCTTGTACCCCAACCAGGGATCGAATCCAGTCCCCCTGCATCGGAAGCATCGAGTCTTAACCACTGGACTGCTAGGGAAGTCCTCTGAGGTTTTGTTTTCATCCAAACATGTACTCCATATAAACTTTGAACTTAACTTCTTTGGACCGAGGTATGCAGCATTCAGGATTGAACCCATGGGCCCTGCAGAAGAAGCACAGAGTCTTAACCACTGGGCCACCAGGAAAGTCCCTGAACCTAACTTCATTGATGATCTATTTTTCAGGTTTTTGGGGGAATTTAGCTTTTTAATGTACCCCTCATCCCCTAAGCATTGTGGTTACATCTGGATGGACTTCCGAATCATGTCTTAAACTGAGCTGGCCCACACTGAGGCCTGGCGTGCCCCTGGGCTACACACTTTTCCTAGTCTCTGCTTGTTCTTTGAAAGAGCGTGCGCTAGTAGTGAAAATCCAGTTCCGTATGTCCCATCTTGACTAGACGGGGAATAAAGCTTTCAGGATCCGTAACTTGAATCACATTACTTTGTATGTGTGCTTTGTAATTGTCTTCCTTTTCAAGTGGATGTAAATAGAGCTCTCCCCTAGACAATGGCTGAAAATATTGCTTAAGTTAATCATCTCCCTTTCACTTTTAGAATGCCTTGCAAAAAATAATGTTACTTTTATCACATGACCCAGCTGAAGGGGATCTCTTAATAACCTGCAAGGACATACCTTTAAGACAGGGGCCAGGAGAACAGGAGGCACCAACCCAGCGGGCACTCAGAACACACCCTCAGGAGGAAGTTCTGGCTTGTCCTGCTCGTCCAGGAATGTTCTCCCCAAATGTAAACTTTTGATCTTGTGAAATCCCAGGTTCCAGAAGACAGTAAGTCCATGGCTGTTTTTTTGATGACAAAGTAAATATTCTTGCCATATATTTTATTTTCCGAAAGTCAGATTCAATCCAGAGGTTAAAAGTATGATGTTTTGAAGGCTTTTGAATCATAGTTACATGCTTTTAAAAAATTGATTATTTAATTTTTTATATTTGGCTGCACCAGGTCTTAGTTGCAGCAATAGGGATCTTTGATCTTTGTTTCAGCACGCAAACCCTTAGATGTGGCATGTGGGATCTAGTTCTCTGAACAGGAGTCGAACTTGGGTCTCCTGAATTCAGAGCATGGAGTTGTAGCCAGTGGACCACCACAGTAATATGCTTTAACTTGGCACTTCCTTTTGGATCTGAAGTAAAGGAGACTGTGTACATATGATACACAGCTCTTCTGGACAGCTGGAGAGACTGTTCCTCGGTTGATCACCGCAGTTCAGTAGGTCTTTAACAACTTCTTTTAGAGTTAAACTGAATTGACAAGACAGTGACATCAACTTCACTGTGTTGTTATTGTACAGTGAAGTTGTAGGCTATGGTCAGTAATGGTAATATCAGATGAGCTCAGGGTCCAGGCAAACGCCTACATAGGTAAAATGTGTAACACTGGCCTTTCTCTTAACCTGTCACTGTGAACACACTGTGTGTGACTCTGTACAAGGGCTTTCTTCAAGTTCATTTTATGTGTGTGTGTGTGTATTTTATTTACTTGTCTGTGGCAGGTCTTGGTTGTAGCAGGCGGAGTCTTCTAGATGTGGCATGTGGAATTCGGTTCCCTGAACAAGGATGGAACCTCCAGCCTGCTGTGTTGAAAGAGTGGAGTTTTGGCCGACGAACCACCAAGGAAGTGCCTCAGGTTCATTATATTTAGATTTGAAGTTCTTTTAAGAAAGGTTTAGAAAGTGTATCACTTATTGTTAAGACGGGAAAATGAATGTTTAGAAATTGGAGGTTTTGGAAAAGTTTAGAATTTGTTTTTAAAAGAGAATGGCATATTTTTCTGTGGTTATTGTTCTTCATTTATTAAAAAAAAAAGAGAGACTTTTTTTGCAATTGAATGCATTTGCTTTTGGAGGTCATCTAATTGTAGCTTCAGCCTATCTGAAAAACTCCTTGATATCTTCTTATCATAACTGTGGGTGACCTACAAGTGACATAAACTTTTGTGTTGACAAATTGGGTGCAGTCTCAGATTAAGTAAGGGATCAGGGTCATATTGTGCCCTCTGGGTTCACTAGCAAGAAAAGAATTTAGCACTTTTCTAGAGCATTAACTCTTGGGACCTCCCTGGTGGTCCAATGGTTAAGACTCTGAGCTTCCACTGCAGGGGAGGCAGGTTCCATTCCTTCTTGGGGAACTAAGATCCCACATGCTGCACTCAAGTGGCCTAAAAAAGAAGAAAGAAAGAAAAAAAAAATAGATAAAGCATTAGCTCTTAGGAACCTTCCTTCTTGATTTTGTACGGATTGGGGCAGCTTGAGGTCCTTGTAAACTGCTTGGGTCCCAAATATCTCTACTGAATTAGAGTGGGCTGGAGTGTCCTGATACGTCCATTTCTAAATGGGAAGTCTCTTGGACTGCCAGGATATCAAATCAGTCAATATCAAGGGAAAGTAACCCTGAATATTCACTGGAAGGACTGATGCTGAAGCTGAAGCTCCAGTATTTTAGTCATCTGATGTGAACAGACAACTCACTGGAAAAGTCTCTGACGCTGGGAAAGATCAAGGGCAGAAGGAGAAGAGGGCATCAGAGGATGAGATGGCTGGATGGCATCACCGATGCAATGAACATGAACTTGGGCAATCTCAAGAAGATGATGAGGGACAGGGAGGCCTGGCGTGCTGCAGCCTATGGGGTCACAAAGAGTCGGACACGACTGGAAAATGAACAACAAATGGAAAGCAAGCATATGGAGCACATTGTAAGATCAGCAATCTACAGCTAGGCTCTCATGACCCCTAATGAAACCTGTTGCTGGCATCAGTTCAGTTCAGTCGCTCAGTCATGTCTGACTCTTTGCGACCCCATGAATTGCAGTACGCCAGGCCTCCCTGTCCATCACACTCACGTCCATCGAGCCAACTCTTTGCAAGAGGTGGCCAAAGTACTGGAGTTTCAGCTTCAGCATCATTCCTTCCAATGAACACCCAGGACTGGTCTCCTTTAGAATGGACTGGTTGGATCTCCTTGCAGTCCAAGGGACTCTCAAAAGTCTTCTCCAACACCACAGTTCAAAAGCATCAATTCTTTTGTGCTCAGCCTTCTTCACAGTCCAACTCTCACATCCATACATGACCACTGGAAAAACCATAGCAGTTCTAGTCTATTCTGAAAAGGGTAAAATATCAAGTTGGGGAGTTTGATTAATTAGAATCTACCCAAGCTGAGGAAAGAAAAATGGAGATGAATCCCTAGAGATTCATATGACAAATTCATCTTTAAAAAAACAAAGAAACAAGTGGAACTTTTATATTCTGAATTTCCTTGTAATGAGGTTTTTTTTTTTCTGGTGATTCTCATTTTTGGGCACCTGGCCATGATTTGATGCTGAGCAGTTTAGCATAGCAAACTGTATGGTTTCCATAGCAACTACAATTTCTCTCAATCCCTACCTCTGACCAAGACCATCTGCAATCTTTTACAATGTGTGGGACTCTTCATTCTCCCTGTAGCTTTGAGTGGCCAGGGAGAGCCCCTGGCAGCTAGCAGGACCTATCGAGTCCAGCCTTCCCTTGTCAATGTGAGGAAGGGAACAGGAAGCCAGCTTGGGGTCGTTGAGGGCAGAAGGGATGTACGGAGCCCACCCCTTCTCATTGTTGAAGAGACCGTCTTGGAAATGGCTGGTCCACTGGGGCTGTGGGTTAAAGTATTTTAAACCACTGCTAAGAAACATGCCAAATAGTTGGGGTTTGTTGGATACAGAACATATATTTATTCAAGACAGTTGACATTATTTTCAACATCTTTGCTAACAAATTACCTTTTAATAAGTAAGGCAAACATCATGGCGGGTGCTTGCAAAGCCTTTTGCTTTGTTTTGCAAATCGAAGAATTAAGGTGTTGACTCACATTAACTGGATTGTTTTAACCTTCCTACTGATTTCTTTTTCATTAGCTACTCAGTCTGACCATTGTGCCCTGTGGTTTGTGTCGATGTCTCATCTCTGAGACAAATGATTCTTGAATTCTCGTTTCTGTGATAGCAAGACAGGATCAAGGAGAAGACAACTGGACAAAAGTAACTGAGGGCTTCCCAGGTGGTGCCAGTGGTAAAGAACCTGCCTGACAATACATGTTAGACGAAAGAGATGCCAGTTCAATCCCTGGGTAGGGAAGATCCCCTGGAGGAGATCAGGGCAAACCAGTCCAGTATTCTTGCCTGGAGAATCCCATGGACAGAGGAGCCTGGTGGGCTATAGTCCATGAAATCACACAGAGTTGGACACGACTGAGCAACTTAGCACCCATGTACGTACTCAGGGAACATGAGTAGCAAGCCAGGAAAACATACACGTGGGAGGTGTTATCTGCTCAATTATAACACAACTTCTTACCAGCTTGAAAAAAAGTAAATGAGATAGTTTTTTTTTTTTTAATTCAATAAGACTTTATTGAATGAAGAAAAGAATGATCTTCAGCACTTCAAGTTTCCAATATGATGGAAAGGTTTAAAAGTGTTTCTGATTTATATTGTGCAATCTTAAAGTACGAAAATGATCATATGAATCTGAATTAACAAAATATTAAGTTTTTGCTTAACATCTAACATTGATATGGAACAAAACCAACAGAAGAGAGAAAGGCAAAGGGCTGTGTAATTTAATATTTTTTCCATTAACATTCCTAATGAGGATTTATTTTAGATGCCATACCTCTTTTTATTTAATTTTTATTTTATATTGGAGTATAGTTGATTTACAATGTGGTGTTAGTTTCGGGTGTACTGCACAGTGATTCAGTTACATATAAGAAGTAGGCATTCTTTTTGAGATTCAGTTCTCTTATAGATTAGTGAAGAATATTGAGTTTAGTTTCCTGTGCTATTCAGTAGGTCCTTGTTGATGATCTATCTTATATATTGTTGCTGTTGTCGTTTACTTGCCAAGTTGTGTCTGACTCTTTTGGGACCCCATGGACGGTAGCCCATGGGGTTGCTCTGTCCATGGGATTTCCCAGGCAAGAATACTGAAGTGGTTTGCTATTTCCTTCTCCAGGGGATCTTTTCTACCCAGGGATCAAACCCGCATTTCCTGCATTGGCAGGCAGATTCTTTACCACCGAGACAGCTGGGAAGCACCTATCATATGTTGTAGTAGGTATATGTTAATGCCAGATACCTTAAAGAAAAATGAGTATTTTTTAATGTAATACACTCAAAGTTATCTCCAAGGAGAGCTTACAGGTGCCTTCGGCATGAAAGGCAGGAACCTGTCCTTGAACCCTAAACCTAAGGTGTATCAGGGCTCTCAGGGAATGGCAGCCAATCTTGCCGTCCCTTCTAGGCACCAGCCTGTCAATATTTACTGAGTTAAGGTGCCCCTGGCTCCCATCCATGCACTCACCTCTTGGCCTTCTGCATGCTGTTGACTTGTACATGGAGACTAGCTGGTTGCAGAAAAAACAATTTCCACAGAAAGTGAAAGTACTTAGAAATGGATCCTAAAATGAAACAATCTATCTTCAGTGTGTAGTTAGTAGTCACTCAATTCAAACGTTAATTTTAGATTATTAGGTAAGACTAACTCATTGGCTGTTGCTGTTGTTCAGTTGCTAGGCTGTGTCCAACTCTTTCTGACTCCGTCTTCCTGATGCCAGTCTCGCCCGTCCCTCACCATCTTCCAGAGTTCGCTCAAATTCATGTCCATTGAGTCCTGGCCGTTCTCTGTGTTATCTGACAACCTTTCTGTCCGTCCATTTCTCTCTCCTCCTGTTTTGGAATTCCTGTGAGTTAGACATTGGACCTAAGGCTACGTGCAAGCCTCCTGTTTTAAGCCATGTCCCCCTCCCCGCCCCAGGCTTCACATAGTTGTCTCTGAACCATTTCTTCTGAGTTCCCTTTTTAAAATTGTTTACTGCTTTCACGTTGGAGGCTTTTCTCAAATCTCTGCCAGTCTGGAATGTTCTTTGGGTGTGAGCTTGGCCTCTTCCCTTAGTCCCTTCCCAGAGGCCCTCAAGTGCTGTGTGTAGAATGTGGGGTCATCTGTGTGATGGGAGTGGGTTATGGGGGCATGTCTGGGTGACAGTGTCCTAGGGAGGGGGTCCTGGGGAAGCTGAGAGGGGAGACCTTGGTTCAGGTTCACACACACAAACACACATGTGTACACACAGGGGAAAGACAAGTGCTCCAGACCTTAGGAAGGAATGCAGCTTAAGGATAAAGTCTGATAAAAGTTAACTAATTTTGTCATGTACTCTGGAGTCACACATTTGATGTTTTCTCTTTCCCACTAGACAGGACTTGTATCTCAGCCACATCTTTAGTAATTAATATTGACTTTTCTTTCTGCAAATCAAAAAGGAGCATTTAAATCAGGCAGCATTTGTTTAATCTTTAAATCACAAATGAAATGACTTGTCATAAAGCAGAGGTGGGTCTGAGAATCATTTAAGGGTGGCATTAATGACCTTCATCTGAGTTCACTCCAGTTTTACAACGGCACATGCTGCCCTAGGTAAGCATGTGGGAAAGTTACGTGACCCGCCTTCTTGAATCAGCAGCAGAGTTTCACCCCAGTCCCCTCCCAGAAATTCGGATCCAAAGGGGAGTCAGTTACTGAAAGCATGAAAACCCTGATTTCTGCAGAATGATTTTACTGGTTGCATGTAACCTACTGTTGTTTGATAGCTTTCAAATGCTATGTTATTCTAGAGAGTGAACGTTTTGCTGACTTTTACAATTAATAGTGAAAAATTAAAAATTACGATAATCTCATCATCAATCACGGATAGAAGTAACCGATCAGGTGGGGAGGGTTTTGGCATTTTGAGACTGTAAGCAAACTCTGAATAATCTATTTCACCTTTTATTCTTAGGATGGCCTGAAGATTCACTGCAGTAAACAGTGCCTCTCATTTTGGTAGAAATGGGAGTCTTATATAAATGGGAGACTATATAAACATAGTCAACACAAGGAGCAGAGGAGGAGAGCCCTTCGCTATTTGAAGGAACGATTCCCCAATACACTACTTTATGATGGCTAACCAGCCTGATTTAGAGCTTGTTTCTGTTATCCATTCTGATTAATTTTGCTGATGACTCTGTGCTAATATTCCTTTTAAGTTCAGAGCTCCTTAACTTCCACCCTCTCAAAACAAAAACCTCCACATCACAGGTATTGATAGAATCTGAATATCTCATTTGCTTTATCCCTTGACATATATCAGTCCCAGAATAATAACACCAGAATAATATCAATAACAAGTTGATAAATACTTGACAGATTATGATAGATAGCTGAGAGCTGGTAGACAGTTGATAAATCTTGATGGGTAGATGATAAATAATTGAGGCATAGTTGATTGATTGGAGAAGGAAATGGCAACCCACTCTAGTATTCTTGCCTGGGAAATCCCATGGACAGAGGAGCCTGCTGGGCTATAGTCCATGGGGTCATAAAGAGTGGGACGTGACTTAAGGACTAAATAACAACAACATAGCTGATTGAAATGATTATGATTATATGAAATGATTATATGATTTATGCTGAAGCTGAAGCTGAAACACTTTGGTCACTTGATGCGAAATGCTGACTCACCGGAAAAGACCCTGACGCTGGGGAAGACTGAAGGCAAGAGGAAAAGGGGACGACAGATGACAATACGGTTGGATGACATCACCGACTCAAAGGACATGAATTTGAGCAAACTCAGGGCGGTAGTGAAGGACAGAGAAGCTTGGCATGCTGCAGTTCATGGGGTCACAAAGAGTTGGACACGACTTAGCCACTGAACAAAAGATATGATCAATATATTGATTATGATGATAGACAGGTATTATGATGATAGCTGACTGCCTTCCCGTTCCCCACCTGTCCTGGAAAAACTGTGATATACACTTTGGGCTTCATTAGCTCCTTCCCCTTGTTCTGTTTACAGATCTCTGTGATCACCCCAGGGCCACCGCTCAGAACTGACTTCCTCTCTCTTCCCCACTGCCTGCTGCTCCTCCACAGGGATAACTAAGTGTTCAGTTCAGTTCAGTTGCTCAGTCGTGTCCGACTCTTTGCAACTCCATGGACTGCAGCACACCAGGCTCCCTGTCCATCGCCAACTCCTAGAATTTACTCAAACTCATGTCCATTGAGTCAGTGATGCCATCCAGCCATCCCATACTCTGTCGTCCCCCTCTCCTCCTGTCTTCAATCTTTCCCAGCATCAGGGTCTTTTCCAATGAGTCAGTTATTCACATCAGGTGGCCAAAGTGTTGGAGTTTCGGCTTCAGAACCAGTCCTCCCAATGAGTATTCAGGACTGATTTCCTTTTGGATAGTCCGGTTGGATCTCCTAGCTACCCAAGGTACGCTCAGGAGTCTTCTCCAACACCACAATTCAAAAGCATCAATTCTTCAGCGCTCAGCTTTCTTTATAGTCCAACTCTCACATCCATACATGACTACTGGAAAAACCATAGCCTTGACTAGATGGACCTTTCTTGGCAAAGTAATGTCTCTGCTTTTCAATATGCTGTGTAGGTTGGTCATAACTTTCCTTCCAAGGAGTAAGTGTCTTTTAATTTTGTGGCTTCAATCACCATCTGCAGTGGTTTTGGAGCCCCCCCAAAATAAAGTTTGCCACTGTTTCCACTGTTTCCCCATCTATTTCCCATGAAGTGATGGGACCTGATGCCATGATCGTAGTTTTCTGACTGTTGAGCTTTAAGCCAACTTTTTTGCTCTCCTCTTTCACTTTCATCAAGAAATTCTTCCTTTCTGCCATAAGGGTTGTGTCATCTGCCTATCTGATGTTATTGATATTTCTCCTGGCAATCTTGATTCCTGCTTGTGCTTCATCCAGCCCGTTTCTCATGATGTACTCTGCATAAAAGTTAAATAAGCAGTGTGACAATATACAGCCTTGACGTACTCCTTTTCCTATTTGGAACCAGTCTGTTGTTCCATGTCCAGTTCTAACTGTTGCTTCCTGACCTGCATACAGGTTTCTCAAGAGGCAGGTCAGGTGGTCTGGTATTCCCACCTCCTTCAGAATTTTCCACAGTTTATTGTGATCCACACAGTCAAAGGCTTTGGCATAGTCAATAAAGTGGAAGTAGATGTTTTTCCAGAACTCTCTTGCTTTTTCAATGATCCAGAGGATGTTGGCAATTTGATCTCTGGTTCCTCGGCCTTTTTAAACCCAGCTTGAACATCTGGAAGTTCATAGTTCATGTGCTGTGGAAGCCTGGCCTGGAGAATTTTGAGCATTACTTTACTAGCTTGTGAGATGAGTGCAATTGTGTGGTAGTTTGAACATTCTTTGGCATTGCTTTTCTTTGGGATTGGAATGAAAACTAATGTTTTCCAGTCCTGTGGCTACTGCTGAGTTTTTCAAATTTTCTGGCATATTGAGTACAGCACTTTCACAGCATCATCTCTTAGGATCTGAAATAGCTCGACTGGAATTCCATCACCTCCACTAGCTTTGTTCATAGTGATGCTTACTAAGGCCCACTTGACTTCACATTCCAAGATATCTGGCTCTAGGTGAGTGATCACACCATCGTGATTATCTGGGTCATGAAGATCCTTTTTGTACAGTTCTTCTGTGTATTCTTGCCACCTCTTCTTAATATCTTCTGCTTCTGTTAGGTCCATGCCATTTCTGTCCTTTATTGTGCCCATCTTTGCATGAAATGTTCCCTTGGTATCTCTAATTTTCTTGAAGAGATCTCTGCTGCTACTGCTAAGTCACTTCAGTTGTGTCCGACTCTGTGCGACCCCATAGACTACAGCTCACCAGGCTCCCCCGTCCCTGGGATTCTCCAGGCAAGAACACTGGGGTGGGTTGCGATTTCCTTCTCCAATGCATGAAAGTGAAAAGTGAAAGTGAAGTCATTCAGTTGTGTCCGACCCTCAGTGACCCTATGGACTGCAGCCCACCAGGCTCCTCCGCCCATGGGATTTTCCAGGCAAGAGTACTGGAGTCGGGTGCCATTGCCTTCTCCTGAAGAGATCTCTAGTCTTTCCCATTCTATTGTTTTCCTCTATTTCTTTGCACTGATCACTGAGGAGGGCTTTCTTATCTCTTCTTGCTATTCTTTGGAACTCTGCATTCAGATGCTTATATCTTTCCTTTTCTCCTTTGCTTTGGCTTCTCTTCTTTTCACAGCTATTTATAAGGCCCCCTCAGACAGCCACTTTGTTTTTTTGCATTTCTTTTCTTGGGGATGGTCTTGATCCCTGTCTCCTGTACAGTGTCACATACCTCCACCCATTGTTCATCAGACACTTTATCAGATCTAGTCCCTTAAATCTATTTCTCACTTCCAGTGTATAAATCATAAGGGATTTTATTTTATTTTATTTGAATGGTCTAGTAGTTTTCCCTAATTTCTTCAATTTAAGCCTGAATTTGGCAATAAGGAGTTCATGATCTGAGCCACAGTCAGCTCCCGATCTTGTTTTTGCTGACTGTATAGAGCTTCTCCATCTTTGGCTGCAAGGATATAATCAATCTGATTTCCGTGTTGACCATCTGGTGATGTCCATGTGTAGAGTCTTCTCTTGTGTTGTTGGAAGAGGGTGTTTATGACCAGTGGGTGTTAGTCCCTCAGTTGTGTCTGACTCTTTGTGACCCCAAGGACTATAGCCTGCCAGGCTCCTCTGTCCATGTGATTTTCCAGGCAAGAGTACTAGAGAGTGTTGCCATTCCCTTCTCCAGGGTTTCAGTCCCTCCAGACCCAGGGATTGAACCCAGGTCCCCTGCATTGAAGGAGGATTCTTTACTGTCTGAGCCACCAGGGAAGCCCAAGAATACTGAAGTGGGTAGCCTCTCCCTTCTCCTGGGGATCTTCCTGACCCAGGTCCCCTGCATTGCAGACAGACCCTTTACTGTTTGAGCCTCCAGGGAAGCCCCACCCAAGGGGATGAATGACAGTAATTCACCGAGTGCCCAACAGTGGGGACTTGGGTTGCTTCCAACATTTTGCTTTTGCAAATAGTATCATATTTTAACAGAAACCTAAATCAATGGGAAGACACACCAGATGGAATTAACAGCAGCAGTTTTCAGTGCATCACTGAAAGCCCTTGAAAGCACCCCAGACTGAAAGAAAAAAGACAATCAGAGCCCACACTCTTGCTGACACTGTCCTGGGGTCACGTCTGTTGAATTCTCAGTCCTGAGCGGTCGGAAGCCGCAGTTCCACCTTCCTCCTATAGAGGGAGAAACTGTCACCTGCTGGGTGGTGGCAAGGCAGGCAGGCCAGACACCACGAAGCAGCCCTTGCGGCCCACTGGAGCCCAGGCTGAGAGATCCAGAGGGCCAAAGCGGGGCCGCGGCCACCCGTGCCCACAGCGGAGCCCGGCACACAGCCGCGCAACACGTGGATGTCCCAAGCGGCCGCCGCTGCAGTTCCCGCGCTCGGCCCACAGGTGGCAGACGTCCACCTTGTGGGACGCTCCTTGAAGAACTTGGCGAAGCCACCTGGGCCTGTGTGAGAAGCAGGACCCAAGGAGAGCTCCTTTCCACACAGATAGCTTGGAGAGGAAAGCCTTGACTGGTGAGGTCTGATCTGGAGCAGCGATAGGAGAGACCCCGGTGCAACGCAAATAGCGGGATGTGGGCCCTTGGGCCGAGGGAGTGTGTGTGTGTGTGTGTGTGTGTGTGTGTGTGTGTGTGTGTGTTGGGAGGGGGGTGGTGGTGGAGACAGGAGGGCCTCCTCCTGGCTAGGATCCTTTGTACAAGTTTTGTTCCAATTCCTATCTTCAATTCTTATGGGTATATACCTAGGAGTGAAGTTGCTAGATTATATGATTTTCCCATAAATACTTTTCAGGTTGTTTGATGCAAGCTTAATACACGAAACTTCAGGGCATTTCTTTGGGGCTCACTGAGATATTAAGAAGTTTGGGAGCCTCTGACTTAGGGAGCTGTATCATCCAGGCACTAGAGGCTTGGAGACCAGGTAAGCAGGACTCACTCCTGAGTAACTGAACTCATTAAGGGCAAGAGAGATAACAAAGTCACCAGCATCCCCTGTGGCTCTGAGGGTGTGCCATCCAGGTAGAGTGGGTCAGCACTTTCGTAGACAGGAAGGCCTCAGTGAGGTGGTGATACTGAACAGAAAGAGGTGAAGGAAGGTGAGGCCCACTGAGGATTAGGGCCAGAGCAGCCTAGAACCTGGAGCCCCACCTGCCAATGGGCTGAGGGGGAAAGGCCAGTGGCTATGACAGAGAGTGGTTGGGGGCCAGTGATGAACCCACACAAGTGCCTGGGGTGGCGTTAGACATGGGCCTCTGCCAGGGAAGAGGGAGGGGCTTCCCTGTCCCCATGGGGCCCAGAGTGGAAGAGCCAGGTATTAATCAGCAGCCCCCCAATAAACACAATGATACACCCAGCCACATGCCCCATGAGCTTGTAACAGAAGCATGTGACCGAGTCTGGGACTTGGGGAAAACAGAGAGATGTGCTGAGTGGGAGTTAAGCAGGCATCAGCTGAACTTTCCAGACAGACAGGACAACTTGTGCAAAGGCCCTGGGGAGACTGGGTCAGAGGACCTGGGTGATGCAGGGTTGGGGAGGGGCCACCAAGGACAAGAGCAGGGGAACTAGAGGGTGAAGCTAGAAGGGCAGGCTCATTTCCATCCTCAGTCAGTGAGATTGGGGTTTGAGTCTTTTTTTAAGATTTTTTTTTTTTGGATGTGGACTATTTTAAAAGTCTTCGTTGAATTTGCTACAATATTGCTTCGATTGCTTTTTATGTTTTGGATTTTTGATTGCAAGGCATGTGGGATCTTAGTCCCCAACCGAGGGTCAAACCTGAACCACCTGGATTGAAGGCTTGGTTTTAACCACTGGCTGCCAGGGAAGTCCTGGATTTGTGTTTTCAAAACATCAGCTACAGTGTGAAGATGGGAAGGGGCTGTAATGACCCTGCTGGGAAATAACCAAATAGCTCAGGGGCTGGTATGGAAGGAGTTCTCTTGGGAGATTCTCAGGAGGGAAGAGCTACTGTCAGTGATCAGACTACGCTGACATTTCTGCGAGGGACAGGTTCAGATCAAAATCTACATGCTAATTGTCTAAACTGGTGAAGATGATAAACCAAGCTACCAAAATACTAAATAAAATATATCCTGGGGCTTCCTTGAATAGGTTGAGAATCTGCCTTGCAATGCGGGAGATGTGGGTTTGATCCCTGGTCCGGGAAGATCCCACAGGCCTTGGGACAACTAAGCGCATGTGCCACAACTATGGAGCCCTTATGCCCTAGAGCTGTGCTCCACAGTAAGAAAAGCCACCCCGCTAAGAAAAGCCACTGCGGTAAGAAGCCCATGCGCCACAACCAGAGTAACCCTCACTTGTTGCAGCTAGAGAAAGGCCCACACAGCAGCGAAGACCCAGCACAGCCAAAAATAAATAAATAAAATAATTTTTTAAAATGTATTCTGTCCTTCTGCTCTGAAAAACCCACATTCACAAGGCCCTGGAGAGCCCAAGTCCAGGCAAATCTCAGCAGCGGGGTCATTCTCTGGAAGACAGCCCCATGCAGGGGCTGATGGGTGGGCATGGGGACATTTGGGCTGGGAATTCTCAGGTCACAGGTGCCCAGAGCTTGATGTCAATGGGTGAGCCTCTCCTGGCCCTGGGCAGGCCTAAGAAGGGCAGACAGGAGCCCTTTGGAGCAGCTCTGTGGTCCATGTGTAGGGTGGGGCTGTTGGCGGTGGACTGGATCTTGTAGGATGGAGGGTGTGTGAGACTCTCACACACTTCTTTGTTCCTGGCCTTCAGAACACAAGGCATTTTATTCACAGAGATGGGTGGATAAACCAGTCTGAGGGTGAAAATTATAAGCTCATCTTAAATGTGTTGAGGTGGCTTAAAGATATTCCAGTGTGGGTGCCATGCTGGATATGGGGGTCTGAGGCTCAGAGGAGAGGTCTGGCCTGAAGTTAGACATACAGGAATCTTTGTTGAGTAGATGGAAACTGAGGCCTGGATGACTAGGGATGAAGAGAGGAATATCCAGTGAGGGAGAAGAGGGCCTGGATGGGGCTTGACGGAGCCCAGCACTTAAATACCAGCGGGCAGAGCACTACCACGAGTGTAATTCAACAAACAAGGGCTTAATGTTGCACTCCACCTGAGTGTCAACCAGGGCATTGACCCTGACCTCACAGGAAGACCCAAGGGAGGACATATACAGGACCTCTAGGGTCAGAGGAGGTGGTCTCTGAAAAGGGAGTTTGGGTAAAAAGGACACAGTAGTCCTGAGAAAAGCTAGAAATTGGGAGTCAGTTCTCCCTCCTTCCTTTCTAACACAACCCCTGGGGCAGCTGCGGAAATCCTTGCCAGGAATCTGGCTCCTGGTGCCCCGTTCTTCCAAATCACTTTTTTTCAGAATTCAGGGAGGCAGTATCGCCAGCAGTGAACAAGTTATGTTCTATTTGCAAATAACTTTCAAATCATGCAGGGAATTCTCAAAAGTGGCCACGCAGGTTGCTGCAGGAGTTGCAGCTCCAGGTGAACAAGGACACCTTCCTAGGGAGGAGCCTGCAGGGCAGAGAAGGGGCAGGCCTGAGAGGAGCCCCTGGGAGGGCAGGGAGGATGGGGAAGTGGGGAGAGGGATGGGGAGGGGCAGGGGGAGGGCGGGGACGGGGTGTGGAGGATGCCCTGGCTTGGCAGGGGATCCACTTCCTAACTCTCCATGTGGGCCGGTCCAGCGGGAGGATATTAGCGGCTCTGGCTTCCTTCTGGGCCCGGGGACCACGGTGGCTCCAGGACCTAAGTGAGCCATTTGCCTGGGAAGTCTGTGTCAGGGGGCGCACTGCTCCGGGGACCCTAAGGAGGACAAAGACAGGTGTACGTTCTCAGAGCTGACACAGTTTATCCATCACCGGATATCTGCCAGGTGCACTGCCTGGAGACTCGCCAACCTGAGGCAGGGACCCACACTTCAGGAGCCGGCAAACTCATCCACAGTAGTGGCGCTGGGACCCTGCCCCGGGAGAATCTTCGCAGCTGCTTGTCCTTTGCCTGCAGGGTCGGCCTGTCCCCACAGTGGGACAGAGGCAGTTCCCAGCCCCAGGCTGACCCACAGGGTCAGCGCATGGTGCTAAATGGCTACGTGGAGAAGGGGACATCTCCTCGCAGCTCAGCACAACCTGAGGGACCGCCTATTGAGATGCACCAGCCGAGGACCCAAGAAGGAGGGAGCAGACTTAGGAATTCTTAGCGAGAAGGACCAGCAGCCTCCCTGAGGGTTTCCTCCTCACTGTCCCTCCCCTGCTCACCCGTGCTCGGCTCCCAGGCAGGTCAGCTGTTTCTTATCTGAGCATCAAGCCCTCGGGGCTCTGCTAACAAAAAACTTTCTTCCTGGAACCCCTGCGATGTGCCCAGCGCAGTGCCCTCGTGGGGCGGCCCCCGTTTGGGCTGACCGATTCCCTACCGCATCGGGGCGCCCAGGCACTGTGAAGATGCGGTGGCAGGGACTCTCACGATCACCACTTGCCAACTGTGAGATGCAAGGCTTGCACTGTTATCCACCTAATATTTTTCTTTAAATCAATCCACTTCTACTTTTACCTTAAATGTATTAAAAGTGATAGTTGATGCTTTGATTAAAAGTTCCCAGTGATATAAAAAGTATTGAAGCTGGAGTCAGTTCAATCATTTCCTTGAATATGAATGCTTACAAAATACAGATAAGGTTTCTCTGTTTACTAAGAAACTCGCTACAGCTCTTTTAAGATGGAAAATTCACTTCAGTATGCATTTCTTCTGTAATATTCTAATAAGGTTTATTGTATTTTAAAGCTAGCATTAAACATTTTGCATTTCACTTGTATATGCTTAACTCATACAGGGGCTTCCCTGGTGGCTCAGACAGTAAAGAATCTGCTTGCAATGCAGGAGACTGGGGTTCGATCCCTGGGTCACGAAGATGCCCTGGAGAAGAAAGTGGCTACCCATTCCAGTATTCTTGCCTGGAGAATTCCATGGACAGAGGAGCCAGTCAGGCTATATATAGCCCATGGGGTCGCAAAGAGTTGGACAAGACTGAGAGACTAATCACCTAACCCATACTGCCTCTCTCCCTACTGGTAACCACTAGTTGGTTCTCTCTCTATATATATACATGAGTCTGTTTTTGATTGTAAGTTACTTTTGTGTTTGGAAATATCAGCCTTACCTTCCATTAACATAAATACTATAAATGACATAAATAACATAAATACCATTAACATAAATAATGATTACTCTCCTATATTCCCCAAAAGTCTAGAACCCACCTGTCTTCACAGTTCATGTAAAGGAAACTGTTTCCCTTTTACAGATGAAAACCCTGACCCTCAGAGAGGGATGAGCAGCAGGCTTGAGGACCCCAGTATAGCTAGCTGGAGGAGCAGCCGGGCCAGTCCAGCCAGCCCTGGCCTGAATCTTTGGCTCCATCTACTTGCAGCTGGGGGCTTGCTCTGCAGGGCCCTGTGGGCTCTGGATCCCCAGTTCAGGAGGCCAACACTGAGCCTGCGGCAGACACTCCATAAATATTTGTCAAGTGAAGCAAGCGGGTGATTAAAGAAATGAAATTGGTGTGTTTTATTACTAGACTGGTGTGGACTGTTAGTCACCAAGCCTGCTGAACTTCCTGTAGCTGAGACTCCAGAGTTGATAGGAAGTTGAGAGAAAGGTGGCAGAAGGAGCCCAAGAGACTCATTTTCTACTCAATTTTGTTTTTTTCCCCCTCAAAACAATGACCATGTTGTACGTTTCAACTTGTCTTTATATATCTTAAATCCCAATTATTTTTAAAATGTTAGTTACATTTGCCATGAGCAAGCTTGAGATAACTATTTGCCATGCTAGTCTCAGGGAGATCAGTGTTGATTTCAAGATTATATGGAAAAGGATACAGCCTCCTGGTCTTCCCAAGAGGCCCCGGAACCAGTACTGCCCTGTTTCAGTATGTGAGTACTCACCAAAGAGAAGATGAAATGGGGATCAGGTACTGGCTGTGAACTAAGATTATGTGCCTGTGGGCAGGTAAGGTCTGTGAGAGCTAAGGCTTCCATATGTTGCCCAAAATCAACCTCTCCTTTTTGGTGACTAACA
This sequence comes from Capricornis sumatraensis, assembly GCF_032405125.1. NCBI lineage: Eukaryota > Metazoa > Chordata > Mammalia > Artiodactyla > Bovidae > Capricornis > Capricornis sumatraensis. The sequence goes on along the minus strand of NC_091069.1, from coordinate 247,987,617 downwards.
CAAAAATACAGTTGATGTCATTAAAATGCTCCTTCTCATCTCCCCCATCCTACCCCCATTATTCATCTCTTTGGCCAAAAAATAAATTTCTCACTGCTCAGCCATACACTCGATGAGTGGTATTTTAAGCATGAAGTTCGCAATCACGCTTCTTGACCTCTGATCCAGATATCTTTCCAAGAGCAGGGAGCATTCAGGAGGGGAATTTTTTTTTTTCTCTCCCAAAGGTGGAAAAGCATCTTTTCAAATGGTCGCCTCTATATGTAAAAAGATGCTGCTCTCTAGGAAAAGATGGGAACCTCTGCTGTCTTAGGAATGCACTTTAGATTTTCTGCTGGGGTAACTGAAAAACAAAAAAAGGTACTTTCAAAGTGGAAACTTCGGTGTGAAAAAGCGAGACATGAATCTCCAGAGAATTATGCTGAGTGCAAAAAGCCAATTCCAAAAGTTCCCACGCTGTGATTCCTGTGTGGGAACATAAGGTAGTTTGAGATAACAGGATTTTAGAAATAGAAGAAAATTAGTGGTGAAAAGGGCTTGGGAGTTCGGTTATAAAAGGGCCACAGAAGGGGTTCTTGCGTGATGTAATGTCCCAAATGTTGACTGTCCTGGTGGATACACGAATCTACACAAGTGGTAACATTGTATAGGACTTCTTACTAACAAAGAATATAGGAGAAATCTGAATAAGATGGGCGGACTGTATCAAAGTCAATATCTACTTTTTTCTATTTTTGCAAAATTTTGTAAAGTGATAGCACTTTGGCAGAGTGAATTATTTTTTACAACTGCGTATGGCTCTACGATGATCTAAACACACACATACACGCACACTCGCAGGCCCGCAGCACACACGCGGGAGCCGCCAGGTCCTTCTTACGCTGGGCGCCCTGCGACCTCACCTGTCCGGTGGGTCGTTCTGCCCAACCTGGTGCTCGGGGGGCGGGGCCGGAGGGGGGCGGGGCCGATGGCGGACGTGATGTCAGCGGGCGGGGCGCGGGGCGCGCACCTGGCACCTGGGCGGCCGCGGCGGCGCGGGGCGGCGGCTAGACGCGCGCGATGGAGGGCGAGAGCCGGGGCCCGTGGGCCCTGGGGCTGCTGCGCACCTTCGACGCGGGCGAGTTCGCGGGCTGGGAGAAGGTCGGCTCGGGCGGCTTCGGGCAGGTGTACAAGGTGCGCCACGTCCACTGGAAGACGTGGCTCGCCATAAAGTGCTCGCCGAGTCTGCACGTCGACGACAGGTCAGCGGCCCGGGCGGGGGCGGCTGCGCTGGGCAGGCGGTGGGGAGCTTGGGTTCCCGGCGTTCCCGTTCTCTCCACCCGAATGGCCTCCGGAGCAGCCTCGGCAGGAAAACCCAGCGCCGGGAGAGGCCGTGAGCCCCCGGCGGGGTCGGCGCCGCTGGCCGGGTGGGAGGGACGCGAGAGGCGGCTTGGCGAGCTCCGGGTGTATTTGCTCCCGCTGGGGTCCCGGGATGCGGCTCCTACGGGAGAACCTCGGGGAGCTGCGTTCGCCTAAGGAGCTGTTAAGTGCTTTGTATTGTTACCCGGCTTCCGGTGAGCCCCGGATTTTCAAGGTACCGGGCTCGCCTTGCTTTCGACCCTCGGTGGCGTGTCCGGTCCACCCAGGTCCCACCCTGGCGCTGCGGTTTGCGCCCGGCTTAGAAAAATTGCCGTGTGGGGATCTGGGCTTTGTGAGTGAGTTAGACTCCGTTCGACTTACTTAGTAATTTACTTTGGAGCACAAATTGGTGTAAGACTGTAATTATTTCGGTCGGAAGCCCTGGACTTGGCTTGGCCAGGCTTCCTCGGCGCCCTAGCACTTGAGAGTCGCTGCCTGGCTTGGGCTTGGCGGTGGGTCCGGCAAGTGACCCGGGAGCATTGTTACAACACTCGGTGCCTTCTGGTCGCACACTGTCTTTTAGGCTGATTTCATTTCCAGACAAGGCCTCTGGGGAGCGGCCTTGCACTTACCCACTTTGTGGCGGGGCCACGGCGCCCTCCTAGACCCCGGTTTCCCCATCCAAAGCTGGGCGGATATCTGCTTGTCCCTCGGTAACAGGGGCGCTCCAATAAAGACAGTCGGAAAGGACCAGAGCTGCCCCAGTTAAATTCAGCCGGTGGATTATGGTCTGTGTGTAATTTTAGGGGAGAGGGAGGTGGGAGGAGAGTCTTGAGAAGCAGCTCTTTTTGGTTGGGTGTTGTTCACTCTTTATGGTTGCATTTTAATAATTTATAAGCTTTAATTGAGTGCATCTAAATTACTTAGCCTTTGGTGAAGTTTGCATTCAACTTGGAAGTTGAGTGGCATTTGTGTTTCGTATGGAGCCATGCCACACAATGCTTGTTGCAAAGTTGGGGCTCTTTGCAACCCTATGGGCTATAGTCTACCAGACTCCTCTGTCCATGGAACTTCCCAGGTAAGAATACTGGAACAGGGTGTCATTTCCTGCTCCAGGGGATCTTCCCCACTCAGGGCTCGAACCCAGTGATTCTTGGGTCTCCTGCATTGACAGGCGGATTCTTGGAGAGCTGTCGCTATAATCAGCCCTGAACAGACACAGACTAGAAAGGTGACTCCTTTGCCATCTCAGAGACCTGGTTTCTAATCCTCGGCTTATTGAGTGATGGGGTCTACAAACTCCAGCTCCTCTCCCCCTCCACTCATCCATCACCCCCCCTCCCCAGTGGTGGCAATGCTCATTTCCAGGGTGGCCATGTGCGTCCCCTGGACTGAGGTACACAGAATCACAGTGCGTGCTGCCACAGCCCATGGTCCTGGATAGGAGGAAGCCCTGGGCATCTTTTGCGTTTTCATCCTGGCCTAAGAGATTATACATACAGCAGAGCTATTGGTGGCTTTTTGCTCTAAGCCTCAAATTTCAGTAGAGTGGTGACAAGTGTCATGCAAATATCATCAGCTCAAAGGTGAGCTGCCTGAGAAGCTGCGCCTCGGATCCTGGGAGCTTCTCAGTCTGGGAGGGGCGCTGTGGTTATTTTGATGAAATCTGAATCACTTTGAATGCCAGCCAGTAGTTAGATCCTGAAAGGCAAGACTCTTGCCGCTGTGTAGATATTTTTACGCTTTCGGGGGCATTTATTTGTCTGCTGGAGTCTTCTGGCCGAGATTTCTTCATCAGCAAAGGCTTTTAACATCACCTTATTGTGTTGGAAAAGCAGAGTAAACAAGCAGGTCCCCAGGCTGACTCATCAAGCCCTCCCTAGGATCTGTTATTTCCAGCGTCCAGGCCCTTGTTTCTTGGGTGGCCCATTTGGAGGTCGGGTTTCTCCATGTGAGGCAGGCCACTTAGGATCTTGCATGGCCTGGTTGAAAAGTGTTTTGTCCTGTAACTGGAAGGCTTTCCTGCCCTGCCTGAAATAGGCAGGTGGAGGCATGTGCTGGGCAGCTGGGTCGAGGTCAGCATTGCCCAGCAGGAAGAATTCACCTCTTGCGCTTTGCCAGGCTGAGTGGACCAGGCTGGTTTCTGCATTAGCAGCGGATTCCTCTGATTGAGAAGATGGTCAAACCCCTGCTCTTTGTAAAGAAAACTCTTCAGAGTTAATTATTGACGCTTTGGATTGAGAGTTCATGCCCCTCCCTCAGTGGTGCAGGGGGAGCAGGCTTGCATCCCTATCTTGGAATGGTGGAGGGTCTGGCCAGATTTCCACAGGTTGGCTCCATGCTCTTTTGATGAGCTAGCTGCGCACCATCCTGACTCTTCTGTTTGCAAGATGTTTCCTGGAGTGGGGAATTGATTTGACTGAAGTTCCTGGGTGCAGCCCCCAGGCCCGTGCCCTTCCTGGCCAAGTCTTGTCTCACCTGTTTTTAGGCTGGTACTTCTCACCCCTGCCACGAGAGCCTGACTTTTCCTTCCAAGGGCCTCTTCCACTGGTTACATTGGGACCCACTCATCAGCTGCTTCTCCCTCTAGGGAGGCTGGGGTCTCCTGGCCCCAGTCTTCATGCCACGCCTTGGCCACAGTGGGGCCTAATCCCCAGCACCCAACGAGGGCTCCTCAGAGTATCAGGCTGCCCCAGACCATGTGAGCAGGTACTTTTCTGGGAGAAAGTCAGAGGCTGCCTGGTCCCAGACACCCCTTGAAGTTTGCAGCAGGCAGAGGAACACCTGCCACGTAGCTTCCAAGGGGAACCTGGGAGAAATGCATCTCCTCCTCTCATGGGGACGTCTGGTAGGCTGGTAGCTTAGGGGAGACGTGTGTCCTCCCAGCTGACCCTCATTAGGGGATCTTGAGGTTTGGGGCAGAGTTTAGTTGCGGGGGGCATTCCCATTTAGGTGAGAACTAGCCCTGCAGGCCCATTCCTCTGGCCCCCACCCCTGGCTAAGAGGAAGCCCGGGATAGCTGAGCACCAGCAGCTGCTGGGTGATTGGCTGAGGCTCGTTGGGGCGAGCCTGAGCAAACCCCAGGTTTGTACATACAGAGCCGACAATCTGACAAGCCCGGTTCTTGTCAGTTTTAAAAATAGCAGTGTGGGAACCCCTTGCAGGCTCCCTGGGAACGTAATTGGGTTGGTGCACAGAGAGGAGGCCCGGCCGGGAGGCTCAGGAATGATTAAACGGTGCTCCTGCTGCCTCTTCCCATAGGTGCTTCCCAGCGCTCTCCCTCTGAGGAGCTCTTTGTTACCAGGTGCCTTCCCTGCACCTCCACCCTTCCTCCTCTGCCTGCAGTGTCCTGCGGCTCCTTTTTCAGAAGCCTGAGTCCCAGGACCCATTTTCTCCCCTCCTCCCCACAAAGTACTTGCCTCCAGATATGGCTGGATGTCTTTGGAATTTCTGCCTGAGACTGGAGGAGAACCCCACAGCTTCTCCTAAAAAGGTCCTTTGGAAATAATCAGTTTGGGACTTCCCTGGTGGTCCAGTGGCCAAGACTCCTTCCTATGCAGGGATGCAGGGAACTGTGATCCCACTAGCTGAAAGGCAGCTCAGCTCAGGCTGCAACAAAAGATCCCACATGCCTCAACTAAGACCCGACACTGTCAAATGAATATCAAAAGAAAGAAAGAAATGATCAGTCTGGTGAGATTTCTCATCTCTCCCCACCCCACGTCTTCTCTGGGGTGGGGGAAATGGGTTTCAGCCAGAAGAAAGATTGTACTGACCTAAATGCTGCTGAGTAAGTGACTTTAACAAATTGGACCCCGGCTTGGTGTTCCCTCTTGGAGCAAGAGGGGTGGCGCGGAGGTGCTTTCCCCCATTCCTGCTGGGGAACAGCAACCCTTCCCCAAATGGAAGAAAGGAGATGTGATTGAAATGATTACAGAAGAGAAACATGATGCCAGCCCTACTGAATTATGCCTAATTGTAGACACGCTTTTAGCACGTCACCATTTTAGGGTTTAATGAAGACTGATGTCGATGTTCTTTGAAAGGAATGATGCTAAAGCTGAAACTCCAGTACTTTGGCCACCTCTTGCGAAGAGTTGACTCGTTGGAAAAGACTTTGATGCTGAGAGGGATTGGGGGCAGGAGGAGAAGGGGACGACAGAGGATGAGATGGCTGGATGGCATCCCCGACTCGATGGACGTGAGTTTGAGTGAACTCCAGGAGTTGGTGATGGACAGGGAGGCCTGGCGTGCTGTGATTCATGGGGTCGCAAAGAGCTGGACACGACTGAGCGACTGAACTGAACTGATGTCAGTGGACTCTGGTGGCTGGAGCTTCACCCCTCACTGGGTGAAATGGGATTTGATGGTGAGGAGTCTGGGCACCTGTAGGCCCCTGGCCCGGTCCTGCACCTGGGCTCTGGGATGGGTTTGACAGTCTCTCCTGGTCTTTAAGTAATAGCAGCCATCACAATATCCAATCTCCATCCTTTGTGTGTTGTCAACATAAACTGGAAACACTGCTTCGAGGAAAAGTGCATTTAAATTGATGAAAACACACTGGTGGTTTCATTCTGTGTAAGAAGCACTTTTCTGTCTTTTCCAGCAGCTCCCAGCCCAGCCCCGACTTATTGAACTGCGGATACTGCCAGGTGTGGGGTGGGTATAAGGGGTCCTGGCATTGTTCCAGAGGCCCGGGGAAGAAAGACCTAGAGGATAAGTGGGATGGACACCTTTTGTGCAGACCTTCCTGGACCTGAACAATGCGGGTGGTTAGGGGGCTCGGCCAGCCCGCCCCAGGCCCATGTGAGGGGCTCTTTCCGAGTTCCCTTGATTCCCCTGCTGTGTGGTCCTGGAACCCCCTTCCCCTCCCTGGTGGGTGCAGGTGCCAGGGTAGGGTCCTCGCTTTAAGGCATTTCTGATTGAGCTGTCATGGAGAAGGTGATTTGTTCCTTGAAATGCAGACTTCATTTCCAAGATATCTCACCTTCCTCCTCCAACTGTCCTGGGATGTGTGGTCAGTGGTCACACTGACCTGTGTCAGTCAAAAAGCCTGCCTGGTGTTGCTTCCCGCATGGGTACAGGCTGTCTCAGAACATTCCAGCCACAGTCAACTTTCTGGAGCAGACAGCTGCAGGGCCACCCCCCCTCCCCCGCCCCAACCCCACTTAAACAAAGTCAGGTTAATGGGGTCTCAGTTTGGCAGGAAGGGCCCGGGGCAGGGGAATGAGCTGGGGACCTGGGACCTGCTGACCTCGGCTGGTGGGGCCCCGCGCGAGTTATCTGCCACCAGCGGCTCCTCTGAGCCTCACGAACTCCGCCATCAGAAGTCACCTGGGTCTTATGTATCCAGCCCTTTGGGCAAAAGGAAGCAAACGCTTTTGCTGAGAGGCACAGAGCCGCTCTTCTCAAGACCTTCAGCCTCAGTGTAATTGACAGCCTCCTTGGCTGTTGTCAGGCTGGCAGGGGGGTGGGGCTGGGGCTGGCTCTCAGAATGTCCTCTGAGTGACTGGCCTGTAAACTCTGGAGCCAGCAGTGCCGGGAAGCCTGCGGGCCTGGGGGGCACTCCCGGAGGAAGTGTGTCTCTGTCCATCCCGTGGCCAAACATACGTCAGGACCACGTGAGCGCTGCGTGCTGGACTCGTGCGGGTGGGGAGCAATGGCACACCAGTCACTTTAAAAGAATATGAAGGAAGGCGGGAGGACCAGACAAGTCACAAACCCAATTCTTCAGTGGGAAACAGGAGCGGCCCCAGTCCTGATCCCCACCACTGGGTAGTGAGTGTCCGAGGAGGGTGCTTGAACTGGTTAGTGTAGGTGACGTGAGGTCTCCCCGGAGGAGGAGGAAGGGGATGGGCCCAGGGTGCCATTGCTGATCCTTAAGTGACTTGTGTTGTTCAGTCGCTAAGAAGTGTCCAACTCTTTGTGACCCCATGGACTGCAGCACATCAGGCTTCCCTGTCCTTTACTACCTTTATTTTAAATGATGCTTGATCCAGCCCTTTTTCAGTATAGATGTCCCTCGAGATTGGGTACAGGGCTGGGGTCTGCCTGCAGGTCATCCTGGAGCCCAACGAGCAGCGTGGCTGCAGGGAGGGGCTGGCTGGGGCCAGGCATCTGAACCCAAGCTTCAGCCCAGCCTGGGGCCCCCACAGGGGCTCTCACGGGCATCCTGCTGTCTGTCCATTCGTTGGCTCTTTAACCAGAGTGCTAAGGAAGCGCATCAAACTAAGGCGACTTAGCTCAGTTTTGTTTTGTAGTTGTGTCTTTATTTACTCCTGATGCCTGTCACACTTCTGTTTGAGGCCAGTGGGGTTCTCTTGCTCCTCGAACCTGTTTAGAACTAACCCACCCCAACCCCTCCTACCTCCCACCTCCTGCTGCTTCCCTGAATGGGGAGCTGCCTAGTGATTCCCAGTAGCATTCTAGGGCCATCCTTGTTCCCTCCCTCTTCACATCTAGTCTGTCACCAAGCCTTAATGATTCTCATTCAGAAATGAGCCCCACGTCGACCAGCCTGCTCCCCCTCTACTTCTGGCAGCCAGGGCCCCGGTGACCTCCCTGAGTGGGTCACCCACCCTGAGTGTGTGTAGCCCCTCTGCTCCGGTGGTTCCTAGCCCGGGACCCCCTGCAGAAGTGGGGGTGTGACCTCCTCATAAGCCCTTACTGCTGCCTGCCCTCTGCCCACCCAAGTTAGGGACCCGCCTATTAAACCTCCCCAGGTCTCTGTTCTTTCCCTTCAAAGATCTCGGATTTTTCAACAACACCTCTTTTTTGGGGGTAATTTTCCATCTTCTCTAGAAGGTAAATATCCTGAAGGCAGGGAAGGGTCTTCTTGTCATCAGTTCTAACATGTAGAGGATGTGCAGTAAATATATGTCAGTAAATGAATTTTAATTGGATACAGATTAAAATTAAAGCAAATGCTGGGAGTACTGAAGTGGGTGATTCCAGGCTGTAGTGGTTTATTTTAAATTTGGCTAAAAATTTAGCTCTGTTGCAGGGGTTGTCAAGCTTAAACCTTGGCTTTTGGGGCTGGATAAGTCTTGGCCTTGGGGGCTGTCCTGTGCAATGCAGGGTAGTGGGGTGGGCGGTGTACCTGGCTTCTCCCCACTGGATGCCAGCAGCCCCCAGCTGTGACAACCCACATGTCTCCAGGCAGTGCCCAGCATCCCCAGAGGCAAAGTTGCCCCTGGGTGAGAACCACTGGTCTACACCCAGAGATCCTCTCCCTGAGACGCCCACCTTGGTGAGTGTTTATGGGGCGGGGGGCTCCCCTCCCAAATGCAGGGGCTGGACAGGTAGGCAGAGGTGCTGAGATGCTGTCCAGCCGAGCCCACTGAGGGCAGAGCCAGAGCTGGTGTCAGCGTGTCACAGCTCCTCCTTGCTGGTGGCCCCACCCTGGGAAGTGCTTTCGTGCCTGTGAGGGGAGCCTGGGAGTGAGCTGTGGTCACAGAGGGGAGGCTGCTCAGTGAGAAACAGACTCGTTTTTCTTGGTAGTTTCTGATTCTGCAGCAGGCTGAGAAGCGGGACCAGGGACAGGTGGGGTGGGCAGGTGCACCCAGACTCTGGAAGAGCCCCTGTGGTGGGAACCAGCCATCCTGGGTCTGGGTGCGGTGGCTGGTGTGGCAGTCTGCCTTCTTGGGGGGGGGGGGGTGGGGTGTCCCTGCGGCCTCTTGCACTGCTTCTGCTTCAGTTCCCAGCCCTCCGTGGGCTGTGTGCTTCTGAACTGTCCCTTAAGGAGCTTCGGAGAAAACAGGTTCCTGGCACCCACCTGGAGCCCATTCCCCAGGAGCAGGGCTGAGGAATCTGCATTTCAGCCAGCCCCCAGGTCCTTTCTGCGGTGGCCAGACGCTGTCCTTTTGGGCCTCAGCCTCGTCTCCTGAGACTTTGACCCGTCACACTAACCCTGACCGAGGCCCTGGGTGCTAGGCTGTAAGGCCATGGGCTGCACCAGGAAGTGACCTAGAGCGGGATTGGCCGATTTTCTGTGACAGGAGAGAGCGAATGTTTCAGGCTCTGCAGTCCATGGAGTCTGGCCGCGCATCTCTGCCTTGAGTGTGGAGGCTGCCCTGCCCCTGAGGACATGAATGGATGGGCAAGACTCCCAGCCAGTCAGAGTTCCTTTACAAAATAGGAACTGGCTGTGGACAGCAGTTCTGCAGTTTCTCAAAAGGTTAGACGTAGAAATACCAAATGACCGGGCAACTCTCCTTCTCAGAGTACATCCAAGAGGTAGAAGCGGGGACTTGAACCACCTGTGTGTATAAATGTACAGCATTAGTCCCAGTAACTGAAAGGTGCAGACCAGCCGAGTGCCCATCGGCAGATGAACAGATAAACACAGCATGTTGGTTCCTACGGTGGAATGTTACTCAGCTCTGAGAAGAGTGACCTTCTGGTGTGTGCTCCAGCATGCGTGGACGGGGAAAGCATGATGAGTGAAATAAGCAAGTTACTAAAGGACAAGTATTATGTGATCCACTTATGTGAAGTCCATAGAGGTCCTGGAAAGTGGAAAAGAGGTTGGGGGCTGTGAGGAGGGTTCCGGTTGGGGTGGGCACAGGGGTTTTTGTTGGGATGATGACAGAGTTTGGGTGGAGAGAGTAGTGTTGACTGTACAACCTCGTGAATGGATATTGATGCCTGTGAATTGCACACTTGTGAATGGTCACAGTGATAAATACTGTGTTACGTGTAGTTTACTTACAGTGGCTTTAAAGAGAAGGAGGCTTTTGGACAGTGGTCTCTGCAGACCCTGCTCGAGACCAGTGCTCTCTCTGTGGATTTCAGTGTGGGGTTACGGTCAGGAATGATGAGGCCAGCTGGAGTGATGGGCTTCAAAAAGAAGAGGGCTGAGCTCCTTGGGTTTTAACCTGAACATCCCTTCTGTCATTCCAAGAGAAGGGTTTGTCAGCATCGGCTGCCGCCTCTGAAGCCCAGAGCCTGCACTGGCTCAGTGCTGCCTGAGAGTTTTCAGATCATAATCAGTCTCTGTTTTCACCTCTGATAACCCCAAAACATGTAGCTGTGTTTGAATGACCATGGAACTGAAGGCCTCGGAGGGCCCAGAAAGTCCCCTACACACGAACCTTTAAGTTGCCGACTTTCAACGATGTGAATGTGCCCTTGTGTGCCAGCTGTTCTGTGCACTGTAGCTTTCAAGGTCCTGTACTGTAAGGTCAGAAGGTGTTTTCTTTCTTATTTGTGTTTGTTTTTTAATATATTATTTCTGAAAAGTATTTATAAACCTATGACAGGATAGTACTGTATAGCCGATTGTGTTAGTTGGGTACCTAGGCTCACTTTGTTGGACTTACGAACACGCTCTCGAAAGGAACTCTATTGTAAGTAGGGGTCTCACTGTATTTGACACTAAAGTGAGCCCTGTGTGTATGTGTGCACACACATCCATGCATTTGTACATATGTGTACGTGCATTTTAGCAATTTAGTCAGCCATATGGAGCTGATTGTCTCCTGGCTGCGGTGCCCGTGTTTGCGGCCAGGCGACTGCTGCCTGCCATGTTCCTCATGTCTTTGAACTTTTCCAGGGAGCGCATGGAACTTCTGGAAGAAGCCAAAAAGATGGAGATGGCCAAGTTCCGTTACATCCTGCCCGTGTATGGCATCTGCCGGGAGCCAGTGGGCCTGGTCATGGAGTACATGGAGACTGGCTCCCTGGAGAAGCTGCTGGCCTCCGAGCCGCTGCCCTGGGACCTGCGCTTCCGCATCATCCATGAGACGGCCGTGGGCATGAACTTCCTGCACTGCATGGCCCCGCCGCTCCTGCACCTGGACCTCAAGCCCGCCAACATCCTGCTGGACGCCCACTACCATGTCAAGGTAGGGGTGCGTGGGCAGGGCTCGTGCTCTGGGGGTGCAGTAGGGGAGGCTGGACCTCAGGCCCTCCAACATCCTGCTGGACGCCCACTACACATCAACGTGGGGGTGCCCAGGGAGGGCTGGGTGCTCTGGGGGTGGGGTGGGGAAGGTGGTGGAACCTCAGGGCCAGCAAGAAGGCGGAAGAGGAGGTGGTTCTCCTGCAGGAAAGAGCTCGAAGCAGAGGCTCTCTCAGCATCAGGATCCCCACTGTTGTCGTGTGTGGCTGGTCCGAATGCCCCGATGGTGTAGCTGGAAAATGGGCTTTTAGGAATACAGGTTACCCTGCCCCACATTTTGGATCAGGACTCTAGGAGTCCGGGCTTATTGGCCATCTGACAAAATCAGGTTAGAAAGTGGACCACAGATTGGCTGACTCTGTGTGAGGCCTGTTGGGGCTGTGTTTCCCCTTGGTGGTTCCTGGGATGATGAGTCTCGGGGTGTCATAGAGAGAAGCCCTGGAGGGACTCCTGTAGGCTTCACCCAAGGCCTGTTAGTTCTGATCTTTTTCTCGGTAAGTTTATAAAGGAGAAAAGCATGAGGTATAATATGACTAAAAACCAGGGGCCGCCTGCTGGGATTGGCCATTGTTAGTGTGGTCAGGATTGCATTTCTTTGGGTGTCTCTGTCCATGGAGGGCACGAGGTGATCTGGGTCCTAGGGCTCACCCAGCCGCCACGGTCTCCCCATGCCTCAGGAAGGCAAGTTGGCAGGAAGACCCGCACACCATGGCCTGGGTCCCCTCTGGCTCCTCAGCATCCTCGCTCACCCTTGGAAGGGAGGCTGGACCCCCGCATGCCGCGCCCACCTCCCGCATCCTGACTCTGCAACAGGCACAGAGCTCCGGCCAAGTCCACCTGTGGCCGGTGGGGAAATCGGTTTTCACATCAGATGTTTAGTTACAATGTGTCCTTAAGGAGATGTTGCTCAATGATCAGATTTTAATAGAAATTGGAAGTACGCTCCTGCTAAAGTGAAGCAGGGAATTGAGAAAACAGAAATCAGGTGGGTGGTTCCTGATCTGCCCAGCTCTCGCACCCCTGCAGTCCTGCTTCCTTCTGGTTGGGGTGCTGGCTTCACGTGTGGACCCTCTGTCCCTCATGAACATTACAGGGTTGTGACTGGGAGCCTGGGGTCGGTGGGCACCCAATCAGTGTGAGACCTTGGATCTCAAACTTGCATATGCCCAAGAATGGGGAGGTGAGGACAGGTCCCTGCTGTGTGCAGAGGACCCGACTTGCAGGAGCTATCGCATCTCCCAGGGGAAGCACAACGTGGACGGTGGCTCCTGCCAAGCTGGGGCTCGGAGGGTTGAGTCAAGGGCCCGTGTTGTCCCACTGTACATGGTTGAGCAGAGGTTAGAACCAGATTCGGGGGCCCTGGAGCCCTTGGACCCTCACCCTACCCGCTGCCACACATGGGATGTTCACAGACATAATGGGTGGCAGGCATTGTCACGTAGGGGTGGAGGGGGTAGTGCTGGTAGGTGTCCAGGCAGCCCCTGGGGTGCAGTGTGAGGAGACACTGTAACTCCAGCGCAGGGTGGGGGTGTTCCTGGATGGGGCTGGTCTCCAGAGAGGACCAGTCAGGATTGGGGGCCACACAGAACAGCTCAGGGTGGAGGTGTCGCTGGGTGGGACTGGTCTCCAGAGGGGACCAGTCAGGATTGGGGAGCATACACGGAACAGCCTTTTGGTGGAGGGAATCATCGGAAATTCTGGGTTTTAGGGGCAGGGGAAACAGACATAGTCGGATTAGGGTACAGGATGTGGGAAGGTTGCTGAGACATCGCTGGAATAAAATGCGCCTTTCTTAGGGAGTCCCCAGTGGGCACAGCCCGGCCTTCAGAGCTGTCTTTTCAGCATCATGGACCACAGTGGGCCCGGCGGGGCTTGTATTTCAGCTCATTCCCTCCCCATGGTGCAGGTTGCTCTGCTGATAGCCGCGTTTGGGGCGCGACGCCACGCCCTGTAGGACCGCGGTGACCTTCCTCCCAGCACCCTCCTCGGCAGCACAGCCCTCCCGTGCTCTGCCCTTGGTGGGTGGGATGATAGCCCTGTTGTTGGGGGGTCCCTGCGCCTTGTCCTTGGGAGTTGGAATGGCCAGGACACAGTCCCTCTGTTCTGTCCATACCGGATGTTGACCCATGCAGGGATGGTCCCGATGATGCTGGGCGCAGAGAAGGACCAAACACTCACCCAGCAGGGTGGAGAGTGCCACTCGCCGGCACCTGGGGCTGGTGCCCCTGTGGTCTGTTTCCATGTCGGCTCTGAGGCTCCTCGGTTTGAGCACTTTCTCCCTCCGCTTTCTTCTTCCTGCACTTGGCAGCCCTTGGCTTGGCAGGCCTGGTGCTTTGTGACAGTTTTAGGAAGTGGTTGGACATTCCATAAAGGACCATGTGGCTTGTCATGGAGGACCTGCGATAGCTGGGAACAGGTGGGGAGGGGATGCTGCCACTTTGAGGACGTGGCCAGGGCACCACCCGACTTCCCCGGAGAGGTCAGGAACGGACTTCTCCGTGACTCCCTTCTCAAGCAGGGGGGCAGCCACCACGCATAGCCCCAGACCAGCAGAAAATCTATTTATGGGCTGGGCTTCTTCCATCCTCAGGAGTGGCTCAGCGGGAGCTTGGTCTGAGGTTCTAAGTCATCCGCTGGATTTCTGGGCAGCTCTTGGTTAATGGTCATTTGCAGAATATAGCTGGAATCTGCAATCTTGAAATAAGATGATAAATTGTCACTCCACCCCCTTCCCTTGATCCCTCCAGACTACATTTATGTCCATAGATAGGAGGATTGGAACTGAAAATTTCACAGCAACCACTGTGTTTTGGAATGAGTATTCAAGGCGCTTAATATTAAATGAATACTTGATATTAAGTATACGAAGTGTCACTACTAAAATATTAATTTTAGTATAAGCCGTAAACCCATTTCAATTTCATAATGAAATAACTCGGTTTAAAACCTCAGGCTATGCTTGAGGCCCAGGTTGCTCAGCCCAGACTGTGTTCAGAGGGACAGCCACATTGTAGTCCACAATGGCCTTCTCCCCAAGGTGGCGCAGCCCTGCCCCTGGCCTCGGTTACTCTCTGTTAGTCTCATCCAGCTGGGCCTAGCAGGGAAGGGCTGTGTCTCGGGGCCTGTGTGAACACTGGCTCTGGGCAGTACCAAGGTGGACACTAAGTGTCAATTCATTTGTGAATTGTAGACGCTTGCTTTTCACCGGGATTGCCACACTGTCCCTCTCTCCAGGAACCTGGGGATGGACGGGGAGATGAGAAAGGTCAGGTGGAGAAGTCTGGGGGGCCGGGGGGGTCAGTGGGCATCAGAGGATTCTCATTCCTGAGTTTGATTTTGACGCCAGGGCTTTCACATAGAATTGTGGTTCTTGTCTTTTCACCACGTATATCGTGAAGCAGCTGGCTGTGCCTGAAAACAGCAGAAATGAAAAGAAAGGGCAGCCAGCAGGCTTCTGAGAGTCTGGTCCTGACACTTTCCACTTGTCCAGCTGTTACCTTGTGTTGCTCCCTCCTCCCAAGCTGCGGGGTTGGGTCATGGGTCTGGTGCTTTGCTCTCCAGAGTGGAAAGTGTCTTGGAGGCCAGAGAACAGACAGCTGCTGGAAGCCCAGAAATGGCCAGACTGGCCTCCTTCGCATGGACCCACACCCACCCTGGCACAGCCTGGCCACAGAAATAGGGGGCCAGGTCCAGTCTTGCAGGCTTTCTTCCCATCACCCTCCCCACCCCCTGCAGATGTGAGGACCGGGTCCCCAGTCATGAACTTCCCTTGCTCAGCAGTGATGACACCAGGCCCCTGGCTCACCTTGTAGGCAGGTGAGCCCAGGACTAAAGGTCTGACTCAGCCGCATTTCCGATCACTCCAGGGGTGTGTTTGAGGAGGAGCCCAGAATTAATTAGAAGGCTTAGAAAATCCATGAGCCTCAGAGAAGAATTTATTAAGGGGCCATTTTCCACCTGCCGGCAAGTGTGGCTTAACTGCAAAGGGCGTTTAACACCACCAAGGGCTCTAATTGACAGCTGGGGTGGGGGGCTGGAGGGCGGTGGGTCCCTGTAGTGACTTCCCCCTTGTGGCCTCCCCAGACCTTCAGGGTGGGCACCTTTGTCCCAGGAGCCGAGGAGGCAGAGGGGTGTGAGAGCCACCTAGGAACAGGTGGCCTTGGACTGGTGGGCTTTGCGGTGTACAAGCCAGGTGCAGGATGCTGGGATGCTGTGTGTTTGCAGCCAGCAAGTGTCTGTCCCCAGAACGTTCTGCGTGGAGGACAGATTGGCTGTGTGTGTTCTGCTCGCTTTAAAGGGCTTCTGAAGACATATTTCCCTTTAAAGGACGTGCCGCCACTTGCCCGCTTCCCCAGCTGTGAGATTGCATAACTGCTTTGCCCCAACACCTGAAAACAGAGGGCCGCTTCCTCCCTTTGTGTGACGGGGCAGACGCAACGCCCCACAGACAAGCTGTAATTCTTCAGTTCCCTCTCCCAGTGAATTCCTTCCTGATAGTGTAATCTTTTCCCTGCCCGTCAAGCTCTTAATGTCTTCAGGCTTGGCTCTTCCCTGGCCGGCCGGGCTTTCCCGCCTGCTCGGGGAGCGCAGCTGATGTGAGAGCTGTGATCTTGATTGGTCAAGGGGCCTGCACAGCCAGGCTGGGGGACCGCACCCCCCCAACACTGCTGAGGGACATGATGATAAACGTCATCAAGCGGCAGCTGGGCCGCCTCGCTCGGCACGCTGCCAGCCAAGCCTGACCAGCTCCCTCCTCGCCACTCTGTTCCAGATTTCCGACTTCGGGCTGGCCAAGTGCAATGGGCTGTCCCACTCGCATGACCTCAGCATGGACGGCCTGTTCGGCACCATTGCCTACCTCCCTCCGGAGCGCATCCGGGAGAAGAGCCGGCTCTTCGACACCAAGCATGATGTGTACAGGTGGGCGACAGGTGTACAGCCCCGGCTGGCCCTGCACCTCCATTCCTCGGGTTTGGATGAGGCTTTCCCAAGGGCTCCTGGGTGCCGTCAGATAAGAGGCTCAGTCCAGATGAGAGGGCGTTTAGTCGGTGGGCACAAGCCACCACAGAACTTTCTTTTTTTCTTCTCTCTTTCCTTGCTGCACTGTGCAGCATGTGGAGGTCTTAGTTCCCTGACCAGGGATCGAACCCGTGCCTCCTGCATGGGGAGCTCAGAGTCTTAACCAGGGACCGTTAGGGAAGTCCCAACCCCAGAACTTTCTTACAAGAGGAACTTCTCTGCTGTGGGTGATGCCACTCAGGATGGAGGTTGGGAATGGCTGGTGTCAGTCAGGGCTGGTTACGTAACAGATGGGCAGCTCCCGCCTGGTGAGAGCTTCAGTGTTTGTAGGAAAGGTGGGCTTTCTCACTTGTCTGTTGAGAGCACCTGCTTTCAGTGGCCTGTGCGGCTGTCTGCATGTGAATTCAGGCTTCCAAATCCAGTCCCTCTGGCTCAGAACTTACCCTTCCTAGCATCACTGACCTGTGACAGGAACATGGACACCTGGAGGCTGTTCACAAGCCAGCATCGGGGATTTCTGAGCCAGAGAACAATCAGGAATCACGTGGTAGCATCATTTCCCTAATTGTCATGGTCTTAATCCCTCAGACTTCTCGAAGAAGAAAAGCAGGCGGGCGGGTGCGAGCGGCACTTAAGCCCCGTCATTGTGGTTCTTGTCCACACGGATGACTGTCACCCCGAGCCCTGCCTTTGTGTCATCGCTGCTGCCTGGAGTCCCAGCCAACTGGTTTGACCACAGCCGCCCTATCTGTGCTCTGCTGGGCTTCTCCATGTCCATCTGTAGTCAGCAGTACAGGGGGCACTGGGCCCGGCTTGTAGGGTTTAGGGAGAATAAGATTCTCTCTTTATTCAGAGTTCAGAGTTTCAGTTTTTGAACTGGCAGATTTCAATTAATTTTCACTGAGGACTTTTGGGTCTCTATAAACAGGTGCTGTTAACCCAGTGCAGCTGATAGCCCAAGTTTGGACTTCTTTTTTTTTTTTTTTCAATTTACCAGATTGAGCTCTTTGGGGGGGTATATCCAGAGCAATTATATAGATAGATTGTGTGTGTGTGTGTGTGTATATTATATATATAGATAAATATGTGTGCATATATAAAAATATGTGCGTACGCACACACACACATTTATGTATGTATATTTATATGGTTGGACAAAATGTTCGTTCACGTATTCTGTAAGATGTTACAGAAAAACCCAAATGAACTTTTTGGCCAACCCAATTTGTATCTGTATTACCACACAAGTATATATAGCTTCTCATCACCACAAAGGGCTGTGGAAAGTTCAGCTGGCCTTCTGCTCATCTTTTCCGTGCACTTGGATGACATCAGTGGGCAGGTTACTCAAGTCACCGAGAGCTGTAGTCAGCATCTTGTGGACGTGTCTGCAAGAACACGGCGCGAATGAAGCAGTCACGGTGTTCTTCTCACAAGCTGATGGTCCAGGGACAGGGTGGCTCCCTCTCAGGGACCCCTTCCTACTGTTTGGACCGGCAGTTCAGTTGATGGAGTTTTGTCTGTTGTTTGACATCTGAGCTTCCAGCATGCCTTGTTCCGCAATGAGAGTATTTCCCCATTTAAGACATTCATGAAAAATACCTCCATGTCTTCTCTCTCTCTCTTCCCCTGTCTCTTGAAGACCCTGGTTGAGGGGGTGGTTTTCCTGAGCTTGTTGCAGTGTCAGGGGAGGGGGTTCTGGCTTTGTTTGAGAATCTGACTTGCAGGCACTGATGTGCTCGTCTCCTTGCAGCTTTGCCATCGTGATCTGGGGCGTGCTCACGCAGAAGAAGCCGTTTGCAGGTGAGTGGACGTGTTGGGGGTGGTGCAGCCGTCTCTCCTGGCACCGTGAAGGGCGCACTTTGTGGTCCTTTCTGTGTAAGGAGGGCCTGCCAATTGCAGAGGGGCTGCCCAGGCTCGTGGAGCTGGTGGGCTGTCCAGGCAGGTGGGGTGGTGAGGCTGCTCTGTCCAGCCCAGCAGGTCAGCACAGAGACCCATGGCCCACCTCATTGTGGGCTTTCATATATGCCAGAAAGGTGATCTCTCCATGCAGTTCACATACAGGGAAAGGCACAGATCTGATGGGGTCCAGTCAGTGGATCTTGTTAGGTACCAGCTCATTCTTTTATGTTGTGTGATGTAATATACATAGCATATAATTCCCATTGCAATTTTTAAGAAGTGATTCTTGTTAGCATTTAGTTGCTAAAATTCCCATTTTTAATCGCTTAAGCTATACACTGTGGTGTTAAGCTCACAGTATCGTACGATCGTCACCACCTGGACCCCCTGGCGATTAGGCAAGTCATTCCCAACCCCCTGCCCCCAACCCTTGATCACCACTCATCTGTTTTCTGTTTCTATGGGTTTGTCTGTTGTATGTATTTCCAGCTAGTTTTATTTATTTTTTTAATTTTGTAATTTTTGGTTGTAAAACACATGTCTAACAGAAATGACTACTGGAACTGTGCTGAAGTGTATTGTGTAGTCGTGTGAAGGTGTTCTTCTTGTGGGGCAGCCAGTCTCCAGAATCACTGTGTAGATGCTGCCGCAGAGGGGTGCCCCCTGATCAGAGTCCCTGGGTCAGCCTGCCCAGCCTGAGAGCTGGGGGTTTCCTCCTTCCCCCCACCCTACCCACAAGGCACCCACCATGTGGATTTCTGGCCTTGAGATTTCAGTACCTTGACTTGGTTTACTGGAAAAGTCAAGTACTTTTTCTCTTTATTTGGAAAGCTTTCCTCTTCCTCTCCAAGCCTATCTGGGCTACTTCATCTTTTCTGGTTTGACCATTAAGTTCTAAAAATGCAGATCAGAGTCAGCGTGCAGCCCTAGGTCTGCTGGTTGAGAAGCAGAGTAGGATCCTTGTAGGGTTTTGTCCGTAGTTGTTACCGTGTCTCCATGATACTGCCTCATCTGCAGAGGTCCAGGGTCTGGGTTCTTTACAGTGTGGCCGTGTGCCCGTCTGACCGCAGCCATCTGCTGGACACGGCTCCTGGGGTCAGACACACGATGGGAAGGAATGTGGGAGCTGAGGTGCCCCTGCTTTATTGATTGGTCGATGGGCTACCCAGGGTGTGCAGAGGCAGCTTATGAACCTGTTCCATCTGTGTTTGGCAGCAGAAACCCTTCCACGATGACTAACGTTTTATCCAGAGGACCTGCTGGGTTTTGGAAGTCTGAGTTATTGTGGAGATAACATGTAGATACCTGAGCTCGTTATTGCATAAGATTTAACGGGAAAGTGGAACAAAACATCAGAGCAGACTCCTGGCAGCCATCAGTGACTTTGGGCCAGTTTTCCACCCCTGTGGCTCGGCATCTCGGGAGTCCCCTGGTGTGGGCGTGGTGGGAACCAAAAGCTTGCACTCCTGCTTGGTCGCTGGTGTGGTTTTAGGCTGATTGAGGAAATCTGGGCCCTGAGGGTCACCTTGGGCCCCTCATTCTCTGACCAGGATGATGATGGTGAGGGGTCTGTGCCTGCTTCTGAAGGGGGTTAGGAAGGAGGCCAGGTGGGGCCCCACATTACAAACTGCAGGAGAAGGGTCCCCGTTTACACAGCCCATGTGTGAAGGGACTGAGAGCCATGTACCATCACTGGAGCTGGCTCATTGCCAGGCACCTGCGCTTTGGGGTAGGAATTCAGAAAGACTTTTTCGTCGTTGCGGGGAGCTATGGGCCACTTGGGGGCTGGGCAGTGTGACTCCACAGTTCATCAGTTTTCCTCTGTTTGGGCCCCTTTGGAATCTGCCCCATTAGATATTTTTCTCCTTTAAACTTGATTTTTCTTTGAGTTCGCTGCACAGAAAGATCTCTGTAATACAAGAAAGTGATTCTGCTCAGTAGATCACAGGTGGTTTCCAACATCTGGAGAATAGAGGACAGGTGTGTCCGGCAAGGTTAAGGATTTCAGAAACCTCTGTGCTTTAAAGAGGAAATAATACCGTGTCTCCCAGGCGGGCGCCCAAACTTTCCCACGGTCGTCATTGCTCCTCCTAAGGATAAGAAATCCAACCTCAGCCCCTAGGAGCTGCCCTGACTCGTGCGCCTTCCCTTTGCAGATGAGAAAAACATCCTGCACATCATGGTGAAAGTGGTGAAGGGCCACAGGCCGGAGCTGCCGCCTGTCTGCAGACCCCGGCCGCGTGCCTGCGGGAGCCTCCTTCGCCTCATGCAGCGCTGCTGGCATGGGGACCCCCGGGAGCGGCCCAGCTTCCAAGGTGAGCACCTGCCCTGGGCTCCGGGAGCCCTGCTGCCCGACACTCATGCTGTTGTCCCAGGGGACGGATTTGACGGCCAGGAGGGGGACAGGCGGCAGCCGGGACGAAGAGGCTGTCCAGAGACAGGAGTGCCAGAGTGAGCTCGCCTCCTGCAGGCTGTGCCCGCCCAGGGCCAGGGAGGGGCGGCTGGAGCCACTTGGTCATCTCCAGCTGTCTACCCCCGGCTGCGGCCTGGTGCTCCGGGTGCAGATACAGTAGCGCATCTTTTGGGGACCACGTGACCGCTGGCCTGTGGCCTTTGCATTTCTCGTGGGGCCTCATCCCCAGGGAACAGCTGTGTCCTTTGGTTAGGAAAGTGATCCTGATGCCTTTGGAACTGATCATGACATTTCAAACATACAAGGAAAATGAGTATGAACAAGGTGGGGGCTTTCTAGCCTGGTGCTGGCAGCCCAGGCCGTCAGGGTACGAGCTCTGGCTGGGCTGGCTAGCGGGGCTCCCTGGATGAAGGCTTCTTGGGGAAACAGTGACACGGTGGCTCCTTTTAGAGCCTGGCCAGACGCCACATGTGGTTGCTGATGGGGATGCCGGGGGTCCGCCGTGAGCTCAGCCAGGGGCCAGCAGCGTGAACAGCGCTGACTGGTCAGACTGAACACCGCAGGTGCTGGTCCCCTCCAAGGCCACAGGCTTAAATAGCTCATTTGCTAATTCATTGTCTGAGTGACACACCCGTTTGTGTTTTCCTCCAAAGAAATCACTTCTGAAACCGAAGACCTGTGTGAAAAACCTGATGAGGAGGTGAAAGAGACAACTCAAGACCCAGATGTGAGAGAACCGCCTGAGGCCGAGGCCGAGGTAATGAGGGCCCTCCCGGGGCCTGGTTTCTGCCACATCAACTTCAGGGATTGAGTCTCTGCTTCCTGCAGACGCCCTGCCATCCTGGACCACCTGCCCGGTTCTGAGGCTTGGGCCGGCTGCAGAATTCCATCTCAGGGCAGGGGTAGGCCCATGGTGTGCTGGCCCCAGGTTGATTTCCTGCCTGATAGTATCCCATCCCCACCTGCTGTCTGTGCTTAGGGAAGGGCAATGTGGGCCCATGGCTGACATTAAGTAGCCGCCGCCTGGATACTGTGTGTGTGTGTGTTTTCTGACTGCACTGCACAGCACATAGGATTTTAGTTCCTTGACCAGCGACAGAACCCACATCCCCTGTATTGAAAGGGCACAGTCTTAACTATTGGACCGCCAGGGAAGGCTGGGCCAGATGCTCTTTGAACCAGGGTAGCTGCTTGAAGCCCCTGCTGGGCCACATTGGGGAGAGAGGTCTGGGCTCCAGGGGTCTGGGTGTCTTTCTGCACATTGAGGTTGGGGATTGGCGCCTTTCTCAGTTCAGTTCAGTTCAGTCGCTTAGTCATGTCCGACTCTTTGCGACCCCATGAATCACAGTATGCCAGGCCTCCCTGTCCATCACCATCTCCCGGAGTTCACTCAGACTCATGTCCATCGAGTCCGTGATGCCATCCAGCCATCTCATCCTCAGTTGTCCCCTTCTCCTTCTGCCCCCAATCCCTCCCAGCATCAGTCTTTTCCAATGAGTCAACTCTTCGCATGAGATGGCCAAAGTACTGGAGTTTCAGCTTCAGCATCATTCCCTCCAAAGAAATCCCAGGGTTGATCTCCTTCAAAATGGACTGGTTGGATCTCCTTGGAGTCCAAGGGACTCTCAAGAGTCTTCTCCAACACCACAGTTCAAAAGCATCAATTCTTCAGCGCTCAGCCTTCTTCACAGTCCAACTCTCACATCCATACATGACCACAGGAAAAACCATAGCCTTGACTAGACGGACCTTAGTTGGCAAAGTAATGTCCCTGCTTTTGAATATGCTATCTAGGTTGGTCATACTGCCCATAAATGTTTTTCCTCTACGAGTGCCACACGGGTTATGTAAGATGTGATAAGAAATTCTAACTATGCTAACTAAATAAATACCTTTAAGGCAGTAGGACTTGTAAAGAGGAGGCTGATAAACTGACTTTATAAGGTGTTATCTGGTGTTATCATCCCTGGCTGGGGTGTAAGGCCGGCAGATAAGTAACCGTTTATGGTATGTCTGCTGTCTAGGCACGAAGGCCGTGTGTGTCAGGTCAGGGGGCAAAGCGACGGTGGAGGGGACCTGGCCCCCGATAAGAAAAAGCAGCCCAGCACATGGGCGTGACTCGGCACACCAGGCCACTGGGTCGGAGGATTTGGGGAAGGGCTGTGAATCCTTCGCAGGCTCTGATCCCTCACCAGGACCTGCCTTTCTCCCTGCTGTCAGGACAGAGCCTGCGAAGGGCCTATTAGCACGGGTTGAGCTGGAACGCCGTGCCCTCCCCAGGGCTGGGCCCCACACCTCACCTGTGCACCCGCAGCCCCCAAGCCAGCCTTGCATGGCCCCAAGGAAGGTTCAGGGTGTTAGGACCCTACCCAAAGCCATCTCCTTCCTCCATTTCCTGTTGGCACTGACCTGTCCTGGGTGGACCTGGCCAGCATGCAGGCTTCACCTCCTGCAGCTTACTCACCTTCCGTCTGGATGGCGGTGCACTGGGGCTCAGCATGGTGACGGACATCTGTTCCCACCATCTTGTCTTACGATGTCCTCCTGCTGGAGTCTTTGGGCACTGTGCAGCCGTGGTGCATGCTGCGTGCTAAGTTGCTTCAGTTGTGTCCAACTCTTTGTGACCCTGTGGACTGTAGCCTGCCAGGCTCCTGTGTCTGTGGGATGCTCTAGGTAAGAATACTGGAGTGGGTTGCCATTTCCTTCTCCAGGGGATCTTCCTGACCCGGGGGTTGAACCCATGTCTCCTACGTCTTCTGCATTAGCAGGTGTGTTCTTTACCACAAAGAGTTGGATTCGACTGAGTGACTAACACTTTCACTTTCTTTAGCACCAGCACCATCTGGGAACAGGAGTTAAATTCTCTGTGTGGCTCACGGGGGACCCACGTGTTCCCCTGATCCTGCCCCATCCGGTCATGGACGGAGCCTCATCTCTTCTGTCTTCTTGTCTCCACAGGCCCCTGTGCCCACCCCGCTGAAGCGTGCCTCTGCCCCCACCTTCGACAACGATTACAGCCTCTCCGAGCTGCTGTCCCAGCTGGACTCGGGCATCTCCCAGACCCTTGAGGGCCCGGAAGAGCTCAGCCGCAGCTCCTCCGAGTCCAAACTTCCGTCGGCAAGCAGCGGCAAGAGGCTCTCGGGGGTGTCCTCTGTGGATTCTGCTTTCTCCTCGAGAGGGTCACTGTCCTTGTCTTTCGAGCGGGAGCCTTCAACGAGTGGTGAGCAGGGGCCCCCACACCGGGGAAATAATGGGTTTAATTGGGCGGGGGGTCAGGCACGGTGTGAGCAACAGAAAAGGATCAGGCGTCTTGTTTCTTGGCCCGGCTGTAGTTCTTCTGTGTTTTCTGCAGCCCTTTGCTTATTGGATTTGGGTGTCAGTGCACAGTGGAGGGGCACACGGGCTGAGCAGGTGTCACTTAAGTGTAAGGGGAGTGGGTCCTGCCCCTGGCTGTGGGGAGGGTCTCGCCTGTGCCAACACTGGGTGCAGGGACTGACAGGTTGAAGAAGCTGGATTGTACCAGGTAGTCCCGTGAATGGATGGACCCCCTCTTCCTGGAGAGCTCTCTCTCTTTTTAATGTCAGCCCTGCACCCCCTTTCTCAGGCAACGCTGGGTACACACCCCATTCTTTCCTATTTGTGGGCTCCCGTTTCCTGGGCCTGTGTGTGTTGATGGGTGCACTGTCGCTGGCGGTCATAACTGCCTGGTCCTGACTATACACTTTGAGTTTTCTCTCTGGAAGGCACTTTTCCCTGCTCCGGCTCTGTCCCAGTTGCTGGCCCTCGGGCCTGGGGGCCCTCCTGTGAGGGCCTCACTGTGTCTCCTGTGAGGACAACATGTGAGGTTTCCTTTCCATGAGGAAAAAACGGATGTTCATGCGTAGGGCTGCAGCACAGGGGTGGCCGGAGGGTTGTGGGGTGGGTGCAGACCTCAGGAGGAAGGGGAGCTTGCTCTTCCTGGGGAATCGGGAATTCCTCCTGGAATGAGCTCCTTGCCTAAATGCCTTGGCCCTCCTGGGTTTTTAGAGTGGTGTGTTTGGAATTAAAGAGAGCATTTTGAGTAAGGAGACACCTTGCAAAGATGCAGAGGTAGGGAAGGCCTGGCTGCATTGGAGGTGAGCAGTCAGCACTGAGGTTGGAAAGAAGGAAGCACCTGTTTCCCATGGAGAAAGTCATTAGAACTCTCTCTTCTCAGGGCCTGATACCTTCAGGTGACGTGTTCATGCTTAGATCAGTCACTGGCCCGTCTCAGGAGCCTGTGCTGAAACACCAAGTCCCAGCTGCATTTACTCTGTTTTCTTGGTACACCCGGCACCCCCTCCTCCTGTGCAAGGCCTTGAGCATGTTTCCCTTAAAGGCGTCTTGTTTCATGCACATCAGAACCCTAGACAGCATAGTGCGGTTTTTCTGTAAATCAAACATTTACATGTTTACATCATGAGTAACAGTCCTTCTAAAGTGGGAGTCTCAGTCCTTGGAGGACTTTTCTAGAAAGCGTCCTAGGTGGTGGTACCGGGACAAGAGGCATCGTTTGGAAGTTGGGCTGCAGGCAGCTGCTTGGCCCTGGAGGGGTGCCCCAGGGTGGGAGCTGCCAGCTCTCCGGTGGCTTGGGGGCTCCTGCCTGCTCTATTCACCGCCCTCTCCCCCTTGTGAGCAGTCACTGCCACTGCTGAGCACCAGCAAGGGCCTGAATTTTATATCCTTTATTTAATCACAACTTTATCGGATAGCTGGAAAGATTTCCATTTTGCAATTTGACAAAAGAGCACCTTGGGGATATTCATTGACCTGCCTGAGGTCTCCCCACTAGATCTTAAACTGCATGGACAAACACTTAAGTGATTTCAGGTAAACAGTAGCTACGTTCAAACACCGGCCAGACCTCGGGAGCTGCCCCGTCTGACCCCTGCATCTGCTCTCCCCGCAGACCTTGGCACCACCGACATCCAGAAGAAGAAGCTGGTGGACGCCATCGTGAGTGGGGACACCAGCAGGCTGATGAAGATCCTGCAGCCCCAGGATGTGGACCTGGTCCTGGATGGGGGTGCCAGCCTGCTGCACCTGGCTGTGGAGGCCGGGCAGGAGGACTGTGTCAAGTGGCTGCTGCTCAACAATGCCAACCCCAACCTCACCAACAGGAGGGGCTCCACCCCACTGCACGTGGCCGTGGAGAAGCGGGTGCGGGGCATCGTGGAGCTCCTGCTGGCCCGGAAGATCAGTGTCAACGCCGCGGATGAGGACCAGTGGACGGCCCTGCACTTCGCGGCCCAGAACGGGGATGAGGGCAGCACGCGGCTGCTGCTGGAGAAGAATGCCTCCGTGTGCGAGGCAGACTGCGAGGGCCGGACGCCCATGCACGTGGCCTGCCAGCACGGCCAGGAGGGCGTCGTGCGGATCCTGCTGCGCCGTGGCGTGGATGCAGGCCTGCCGGGGAAGGACGCCTGGGTGCCGCTGCACTACGCCGCCTGGCAGGGCCACCTGCCCATTGTCAAGCTGCTGGCCAAGCAGCCAGGGGTGAGTGTGGATGCCCAGACGCTGGACGGAAGGACACCCCTGCACCTGGCTGCCCAGCGCGGGCACTACCGCGTGGCCCGCGTCCTCATTGACCTACACTCCGATGTCAACGTGTGCAACCTGCTGGCACAGACGCCACTGCATGTGGCCGCAGAGACGGGCCACACGAGCACGGCCAGGCTGCTCCTCCACCGGGGCGCCCACAAAGAGGCGGTGACTGCAGAGGGCTGCACTGCTCTGCACCTGGCCGCCCGCAATGGGCACCTGGCAACTGTCAAGCTGCTGGTGGAGGAGCGGGCCAACTTGCTGGCCCGGGGCCCCCGCAACCAGACGGCGCTGCACCTGGCCGCTGCCGGCGGGCACTCAGAGGTGGTAGAGGAGCTGGTCAGCGCCGATGTGCTCAACCTGTCTGATGAGCAGGGCCTCAGCGCGCTGCACCTGGCCGCCCGGGGCCGACATGCCAAAACGGTGGAGACTCTGCTCAGACACGGAGCCCACGTCAACCTACAGAGCCTCAAATTCCAGGGCGGCCCCAGTCCTGCCGCCACGCTCCTCCGGCGGAGCAAGACCTAGCCTGCTGACCCAGGAGACGGGGCCCAGCAGGGTTCCTGTCCCAGTGTAGTGCTCTGCTCGTCCCATCCGTGGCCTGCGGGACACTGACCGAGCTTAGGCGTTACCCGCCCTCCCGATGAGGTTGATCAGAGAGTGCTTGGCCACTGATGGTGGGCACCCTGTGTCGGAGGGATGGTGGGCCGGAGGCATTTGGTTGTGTCCCTCACTCCTGATATTGGTCCCTCGTTGACAGAACCGTGAGCCCACCTGTCCTGAGCGGCTGCCCGGAGTGCACGGGAACACAGGTGTGGGAGGAGCTGAATCTTTTGTTTCCGTTTGCAGCAGTGAAGAAGCTTGCTCCACAAAGTTTGAGTGGGATTCTTGTTTTATAGAATATCATTAATGGATGAAGAGTGTCAGCTGTCGCTTGAAATCTGTTAAAAGCACTCACTTCGGGGACCACCCTGGTGGTCCAGTGGCTAAGACTCCATGCTCACAATACAAGGGGCCTGCGTTTGAGCCCTGGTCAGGGAAGTGGATCCCGCACGCCACGACTGAAGATCTGCATGCATGGCTAAGACATTGCGCCTCCAAGTGGACAATGAAAATTTAAATAAAAAGTAGGTAATCTAGTTTGTGGGCAACGAGCATAAACTGATAAAGTTGGGTTTTTAAAACAAAAGCAGTCGTCTTACCGGCCCTTTTACACCCAAGCTTGATTGTCCGTCACTCTGTCCTTGTGGGCGGCCACACATGGATGCCAGCCGTGCTACCTGCCTTTGTTCATTTCATGTTGCATAAAATATTTGAACTCTAAAGTCAGCTGTCCAAAAGTCAAGAAAAATGAACTGACAGCCTCAGTTCTGGATTCAGAACAGTGTTACTGAGTTCAGTGACCCACCTTTCATGTCATTTTCTCTCCGGTTCTTGTTTTTTGAGAGACGGTGGTTTGTGACGAGTGATGCTGTGTTGGGGTCTCCCAGGGGGCTCCTGACTTGCTTTACAAGCAGCTACACTGTGCAGGGGCCTCAGCTTTCGGGGTGTGACCCCCGAGATGACTCCAGGAGACAGCCTCATGGTCTTGGCTATAAAAGCACTGTTCTTTCATTGTCAGGTGTGTCTCACGCCTCCCGCTGATGCTGTTGTGAGAGTCAGCTTGCTGAAGGACCCCAGCCTGTGTGTACACATGCCCCTTGGCCTGGTGTATGAAGCAGAGGTTGATATTAATGTACTGTGTATGTTAATGTGAATCTGTGGGCAGGTTACTTCTTTTCTATAACAGGAAATATCCCAACTGCTTAGAACTGGCTATGTTTTAATATGCCTTGTGCTTCACTATGTTGTATTACTGTTGGATGTAGAACGCGTGGAAGAAAGTCTGCTTGATGTCAATAAAGCTGAGTTCTCTTCCTACTTCTCTGAAGCCCATGAGACTACATCTTTTTATACATGAGCTCAGATAATCAGATTTCTACAGACCAGAGGTGGAGGCGGTCACACGTGGTGTGGAGACGCCCTTTAGAAGGGCAGCCTGGAGTTGAGGTCAGAACCAGGGGTGGCCTGGCGGCAAACATTCCCTTGTTACCGACCAGGATAGCCAGGGCGGGGACCACCCAGCACACAGTATCCTCTGGCTGTGTCTGCTGCGTCTCAGCCCCAGCCCTGGAGATGTGGTCCCGTGGGCTCAGGTGTCTCGTGACCTGGTTGTCACTGTGTCCCCCCTAGAGGCCTGCCTGCTGCCTCACTCTGAGCAGAGAGGTCAGACCCCTGACCATGACTGGCGTAGCCCTGTCATTTCTGTGGTTTCCCAACTCCATGTCCAACAACTGTGAGGACATTCTGAGCCGGGTGCAAATTTCTTCTGGATCCCCATTGGGCTGAGGGCACCGCCCTTCAGCTCCTGGTGCTCTTCCCACTGCACGTGGGCCTGGGCACCATGGGCTCCTGGTTTTCCACTTGAGCGCTCCACACCCAAGTGCTGACTCACCCAGAGTTGCCGTCTTCTTCCAGGTCACTGTGCCTGGTGCCGGTTCTTCGGGGCCTTGGCTGGAGGCATTTCACCGCCCAGCCTCAGCTACTTGGGTGTGGTGGGCAGTTTGATTCAGGCCTCCTGTTGACGCAGCAGCAGAGCGGAAACCGGTATTGGAGAAGCTGACATTCAGCAGGGTCCTTTCCCTGAGCTTTCACTTCGCTGGCCAGCTTATGGAAAACTGATCTTAACCCTGGGCAAGGGTCCCTCCCCACTCAGCCACCCCTCTCCCCCTCCCACTTTCCTCAGTCTTTTCCCCCCACCCACCTCTCCCTCCCATCCTTATCCCCCTCTTTCCCTCTCTTCTCTTGCCTTCCTTTACAATTATCCTATGAAGTCAGGGGGTTAGGATCTGCCATTCCAGCACCGGCACGACCTTCCCAGGTGCTGGAGCTCCAGGCTTCCTGTTGTATCCACACATTGACGTCGTGATCAGGGACATGTGGCTCTGGTGGGGACTGTTGAATCAGGAGAGGCACCACACGGGCAGTGTACCATGCAGGGGTGTTAGTCATCACTCTGGGCCCAATTGGCAAAGAAAAATACACTGTACCATGATCCAGTGTGAGCAATGGCTGGATCCAGTGCTCACAAGTGTCACCCTTCCCCACTGGTGGTTTCATTAAGGTGCAAGCAGGTTCCATGCACAAAAACACAAATGGCTCTGGCATCTCCAAGGTTAACCTCAGCCTGAGGATCCCAGTAGAAAGAGTGTTCTCATCGCCACTGCCCCTTCTCAAACCCCAAATTCAATGTCATTCATAGAAACTTGGGCTTTCCTGGTGGCTCAGGCGGTAAAGGATCTGCCTGCAAAGCAGGAGATGTGAGTTTGATCCCTGGGTCATAAAAATCTCCTAGAGAAGGAAATGGCAATCCACTCCAGTTTTCTTGCCTAGGAAATCCCATGGACAGAGGAGCCTGGTGGGCTACAGTCCGTGGGGTTGTAAAGAGTCAGACACGACTAAGCGACTAACACACACATACACAGAAACTTACTTTTTTCCCTCCTCACATTTTAACAGCTCTTGCGAGAGTGGATGGCATCTTACAGTTGAACTTGGCAACATTTTTTTCTCTTTTGGAGGTGCTCTAGATAGGGTACATTTTATCATTCACGGCATCTCAGAATTGATGTAGTACAGTGGCCATTCCCCTTAGGAACGGCCTGGCTGTGCCCATTCCTAAGACCAGCTGTGGTGGCCAGGGCAAGCGAATGCTCTGGACCCCAGGCTGGGTCAGGTGGTTGATCTCACCCCAAGCTTGAGGGTGGTAGTTTGCTAAAGGAAAACCAGGACACTCCTGCTGGAAAGGTGGATTAGAGGCTGAGTAGTGATGATTGCTTCTGGGCAGGAAAGCTATGACAAAGCTAGACAGTGTCTTAAAAAGCAAAGTCATCACTTTGCTAACAAAGGTCTGTACAGTCAAGGCCATGGTCTTTCCAGTAGTCATGTACGGATGTGAGTTGGACAGTAAAGAAAGCTGAACACCAAAGAATTGATGCATTTGAACTGCGGTGCTGGAGAAGACTCTTGAGAGTCCCTTGGAAAACAAGGAGATCAAACAATCAATCTTAAAGGAAATCAGTCCTGAATATTCATTGGAAGGACTGATGCTGAAGCTGAAGCTCCAATAATTTGGCCACTTGATGCAAAGAACTGATTCATTGGAAAAGACCCTGATGCTGGGAAAGATTGAAGGCAGGAGGAGAAGGGGATGACAGAGGATGAGATGGCTGGATGCCATCACCGATTAAATGGAAATGAACTTGGGCAAACTCCGGGAGATAGTGAGGGACAGGGAGGTCTGGTGTGCTGCAGTCCATGGGGTCACAAAGAGTCTGACACGACTTGGAAGCTGAACAACTAACAGTCACAGGTTTCCCCACACAGTGAAAGTGAAGTCTCTCAGTCGTGTCCGACTCTTTGCGACCCATGGACTGTAGCCTATCAGGCTCCTCTGTCCATGGGATTTTCCAGGCAAGAGTGCTGGAGTGGATTGCCATTTCCTTCTCCAGGGGGCCTTCCCGACCCAGGAATCGAAGCCGGTCTCCCGCATTGTAGGCAGACGCTTTACCATCTGAGCCACTAGGGAAGCCCCTATAAAGAGCCCTCAGAAGAGCTGGAGCCACCTGGGGGCCTGAGATGTCTGTGGAATGTGTGTCTGGGCATCTCAGGAGTTGGACAGAAGTCTCCCTGATCCAGGCCCTTCTTGAAACCCCAGGAAAATAGCAGGGATGTTCTGGAAGGCACTGGCCTGGTCTTTGGACAGGTACCCAGTGGCTTCCAAGCCACAGCCACTGGGTCAGAGAGAGTATCTTGGGGCCACCCACTCGACGCATCAGAGGTGGGGGAGGAACCCCTGTTCCCAGGCTCTGTGAACTCCCAGCATAGCTAGAGGGAAGAAGAGTCATTCCTAGTTACCGAGCCCCTGCCCTCCCTAAGCCAAGCTGGATCCAAGAGAGTGCCCACCCGATTGAAAGGGACGAAGCAACCGAGTAGCCGAAGGGTGGCTCAGGTGGCCGCCTCTACAGGCTGCGGGAGGGAAGAACAATCCAGAACCTCCCAGGTGGCTGTGGGCCATGATGATGAAGGGGTTTCACAAAGAATAAGTGTCCTCTGTGACTACTGGAAAGTGCTAATATCCATAATAAAAATGTTTGCACTTAAAGAAGTAACGTATGTGTGTGTGCATGCTTAGTCGTGCCTGACTCTCTGTGACCCCATGGACTGTGACTCCTCTGTCTATGGAATTATCCTGGCAAGAATATTGGAGTGAGTTGCCATTTTCTTTATCGAGGGATCTTCCCAACCCAGGGATTGAACCTGTATCTCTTATGCCTCCTGCATTGGCAGGCGGATTTTTTACCAGCTGACCCACATTTTTCAAAAAAGCATTTAGCTGCTGGATGAGGATGAGAAAACATGCGGTAGGAGACAAGCCTGCCTAGGGCAGGAGGCAGCCCTGCTGGCCATTTCACACCCACAAGCACGTGTAGGGAAAAAATGACTGTAGAGTTGTTTGTGGGCTTCCCAGGTGGTTCAGTGGTAAAGAATCTGCCTGCCAATGCAGGAGACCCAAGAGACGCAGGTTCAATCCCTGGGTTGGGAAGATCCCGTGGAAAAGGAAATGGCAACCCACTCCAGTATTCTTGCCAGGATAATCCCAGGGACAGAGGAGCCTGACAGGCTATAGTCCATGGGGTTGCAAAAGAGTGCATACAACAAAAGTTAGTGACTAGAGAGCAATAGTTGCATGTAGCTCCAGATGGATGCTCCCAGAGTCTGTGGGGCGCTGCCCCAGAGAGTGAGGGTCCAGGGGGCTGGGGGAGGACACTCAATTTTTGAGACTCGTGTCTGAGTTAGATGCTGCTGCCACTTGGCTCACAGCCTGAAGGTTTCATCAAGCCTGGGCGCCTCTGTGGCAACCAAAGGGAATGAGGTCTCCTTCCTTGCTTCCTCCCTCCTGAGTCACTGCCTGGGCCGGCTGGGCCACCGGAAAGATGAGCCCCAGGTGAAGTGGCACCTGTTGGGGACAGTGAGTGTGGTTGGTGGGGAGGTGGCCCCTGCTTAAGAGGAAACTGGCTCTTGGGCAGGCCACTGCCTCCTCCGTGGGCTGTGGTGGGCTGTGGCCACAGAAACTCCTTTTTCTTTGGTCTTTTCTGGGCAGCTGTGTGTGCGTGCATGTTAAGTCACTTCAGTTGTGTCTGACTCTGTGACCCCATGGACTGTAGCCCGTCAGGTTCCTCTGTCATGGGATTCTCCAGATAAGAATACTGACGTGGGTTGCCATGCTCTCCTCCAGGGGATCTTCCTGACCCAGGGATTGAACCTGTGTCCCTTGCATCTCCTGCATTGGCAGGTGGATTCTTGACCTCTAGAGCCACCTGAAAGAGCCCTGCTGATTAACCAGCCACCTCCCCAGGAGGCAGGGCATCTCCCTGCCCGTCCACCTCTCCCTGTGCCTCCAGGAACAAAGCCAACTGGATGCGTTGAATCTGACATTAAAAATGTCAGTCTTCAGAGGTGAAGGTACCAGACTCTGAAAGGCAGAGACAGACTCGTGGACTGCTCAACGCTCTTGCCAGGAGCCCTTAGACCCAGACCTCTCCCTGCCCTGCCCCCTGCTCCATCAAAGACGGGACATGGGACACGTTTGAACCAGTTTTGCCTGGACTCTGTGACTCTCTATACTCACAAATAGGAACTGTGCCTCCCCTGCCCCCTCCCCCAGGCCTCCCTCCCTTCTCTCAGCACTCAGCACCTCTAGCCAGGAAAAGCTCTCTGGCCCTGACAGTTAAAGGTCCCCACCCTCTGTCATCCTGCAGAGACACCTGCTCATTGGTAAGCCCTGCCCCTGCACACAGGGCTTCCAGACTTCAGTTACTAACTCACATTGGGAAGATAAACAGTGAGCCTCTCAGAAGAAAGACAAAGAAAGACACTACCCTCCACCAAAAAAAAAAAAAAAAGAAAGAAAAAGAAAAACATCACCCTCAGCTAGCCCAACAAGCAGAGAAAACAAAGTATGGAGCAGGGGAAAACTTTACAAGCTACAATTACCTCCGAGAGAAAGCAGAAGACTTCAAACAAACGGCAACCAGAACAGGAGTGTGTGCGTGAACATTTCGAGAACAGAAATTGAAAATTTTTTAAATGTGGTGGGAAAGATGAAACTCTTAACAGAAGGAGAGAAGGTCAGAATCATTCCAGGAGGCCCAATATCCCAATGAGAGAATGTCCAGAAGCAGAGAAGGAAGCCAAGACACCCAAAGTAAGGACAGGTGCCTCAGCTACGGAAGGGCCATCACTTGGTGCAGGGCAACGTCTGGGTGGACAGCTAGTCAAAGCATGGCACCCTGCAAGGTCAGGGTGGGGATGGAGAGGTGGTGCTGGAAACTTCCGGGGGGTTGCCAGGGCATCGGGGTGGGGGATTCTGAGTCAGGTGGCATCAGACTGCTAGACAACAAAGGGCAAACTGAAGACAAGAGAGCAATGCCGTCAGCATTCTAAGGAAAGTGTTTTTCTTCCTTCCTTTCTTTTTTTGACTGCCCAGCAGCATTTGATCTTACTTCTCCAACCAGGGATCAAACCCATACCCG
Source organism: Capricornis sumatraensis (assembly GCF_032405125.1). NCBI lineage: Eukaryota > Metazoa > Chordata > Mammalia > Artiodactyla > Bovidae > Capricornis > Capricornis sumatraensis. The sequence continues at coordinate 247,953,851 of NC_091069.1, read as the reverse complement.
CTGCAGTGGAAGCGCAGAGTCTTAACCCCTGGACTGCCAGAGAAGTGCCCTGGAAGGTGGTTTTTCAGTCTAGCACGCCTGTGAATTTTCTCCTTTAACTGTCAGCTTTGTTTGTCTCTCCACCTTTTTCTCTCCCTTTGCTATGGTCTACATCTTTGGCCCCTATATAGGAGCTGTGCCTTCTAGTTGCAGAGTTGAGCTGACTTTGTGAGAATGGGGCTGTGCCTAACCTGTCATTAACTTATCCGTTGATATTTTTATTCCATTCACTGTATTTTTTATTTCTAAATGTTCTATTCCACTCGTTCTGAATATGATTTTTTTTTTCCCAGCAGTACCTGGGTTCAGTTCCTTGTTTTCACATCTATAATCGCTTTAAACATGTTTGTTTAAAGCTATTATCTGATAGTCCTATTACCTGAGGTTCTGAGGAATCTCATTTCCCTGTTTATGGGGTCTGCTGGTGGATTGTCTTCTCGTGTCTTACGTTTTTGGGCTGTGAGCTCATTTTCAGTAGGGCTTTGCCTGTGGGAATAGTTTGTGCGTAAGCTGAGGATGCGTTTTTCCTGAGAGATTTTGTGTTTGCAAGATTCTCATTTGTACTGGCAGTCAGTGATTATTTTCATGCTAAGCTCAGGGCTTTGTGAGTCCTAGACTATGCAGGTAGTACACATTTGACTCTCACACCTGAAAAGGACAGGCTGACCACTACAAGTTCTCAAGACTGGTTTTGTTTTTGCTTTCTTTGCTTGGTTGTTTAAACCACCCATGGCACAGGCTGACTTCCCTCATGGCTCAGCTGGTAAGGAGTCTGCATGCAGTGCAGGAGATGTGGGTTTGATAACAGGGTTGAGAAGATCTCCTGGAGAAGGAAATGGCAACCTCCTCCAGTATTCTTGCCTAGAAAATCCCATGGACAGAGGAGCCTGGCAGACTACAGTTCATGGGGTTGCAAAGAGTCAGACACGACTGAGTGACTTCACTTCTCTCTTCTCTGGCTCAGGCTGAGATAGACATGTTTCCAGGTCTTCTCTCTTTGTTGGCGGGTAGACATATTCCTTTGGAGGGAGCTGTCAAGGGTCTCACTTGCAACAGCTGCCTTGCATGGGCCCCAGCCTTATCTTGTGTCCTGGGATGTTTGACCCAACTCCCCAGGCATGGAGACTGGCAGCTACATTTACCAGGTTGCTCTTCATTTCTCTCTTCTCCTTTGGTGCCTAGAAATTTTTCTCCCTTTTTTTCTGGTACATTTAGATAGCCATGTAAAGGATTCTCACATTTTATGCAATATTTCTAGCTGTGTATTAGGCAAGTCTTCATGTCTGGTCCACACAGGATAGGGGCAGGTCCAAGCCTATTGGCCTAGGCATAGTGATGTACAAACAGTGAATTTTAATTTCATGGTGGCTGGTGACATAACCACCCTGGGTGACTGTGGGTGTGGGTGGGGCTGTTAGTTCAGTTCAGTCACTCAGTTGTGTCCGACTCTTTGCGACCCCATGAATTGCAACCCTCCAGGCCTCCCTGTCCATCACCAACTCCCAGAGTTCACTCAAACTCATATCCATCGAGTCAGTGATGCCATCCAGCTATCTCATCCTCTGTTGTCCCCTATTCCTCCTGCCCTCAATCCCTCCCAGCATCAGAGTCTTTTCCAATGAGTCAACTCTTCGCATAAGGTGGCCAAAGTACTGGAGTTTCAGCTTTAGCATCATTCCTTCCAAAGAACACCCAGGACTGATTTCATTTAGAATGGACTGGTTGGATCTCCTTGCAGTCCAAGGGACTCTCAAGAGTCTTCTCCAACACCACAGTTCAAAAGCATCAATTCTTCATCACTCAGCTTTCTTCACAGTCCAACTCTCACATCCATACATGACCACTGGAAAAACCATAGCCTTGACTAGATGGACCTTTGTTGGAAAAGCAATGTCCCTGCTTTTGAATATGCTATCTAGGTTGGTCATAACTTTTCTTCCAAGGAATAAGCATCTTTTAATTTCATGGGTGCAATCACCATCTGCAGTGATTTTAGAGCCCCCCAAAATAAAATCTGACACTGTTTCCATTGTTTCCCCATCTATCTGCCATGAAGTGATGGGACCAGATGCCATGATCTTCATTTTCTGAATGTTGAGCTTTAAGCCAACTTTTTCACTCTCCTCTTTCACTTTCATCAAGAGGCTTTTTAGTTCCTCTTCACTTTCTGCCATAAGGGTGGTGTCATCTGCATATCTGAGGTTATTGATATTTCTCCCAGCAATCTTGATTCCAGCTTGTGCTTCTTCCAGCCCAGCATTTCTCATAATGTACTCTGCATGGAAGTTAAATAAGCAGGGTGACAATATACAGCCTTGACTTACTCCTTTTCCTACTTGGAACCAGTCTGTTCCATGTTCAATTGGAACTGTTGCTTCCTGACCTGCATATAGGTTTCTCAAAAGGCAGGTCAGGTGGTCTGGTATTCCCATCTCTTGAAGAATTTTCCACAGTTTATTGTGATCCACACAGTCAAAGGCTTTGGCATAGTCAATAAAGCAGAAGTAGATGTTTTTCTGGAACTTTCTTGCTTTTTCCATGATCCAGCAAATGTTGGGAATTTCATCCCTGATTCCTCTGCCTTTTCTAAAACCAGCTTGGACATCTGGAAGTTCAGGGTTCACGTATTGCTGAAGCCTGGCTTGGAGAATTTTGAGCATTACTTTACTAGCTTGTGAGATGAGTGCAATTGTGTGGTAGTTTGAGCATTTTTTGGCATTGCCTTTCTTTGGGATTGGAATGAAAACTGACCTTTTCCAGTCCTGTGGCCACTGCTGAGTTGTCCAAATTTGCTGGCATATTGAGTGCAGCACTTTCACAGCACCATCTTTCAGGATTTGAAATAGCTCAACTGGAATTCCATCACCTCCACTAGCTTTGTTGGTAGTGATGCTATCTAAGGCCCACTTGACTTCACATTCCAAAATGTCTGGCTCTAGGTGAATGATCACACCACCATGATTATCTTGGTCATGAAGATCTTTTTTGTACAGTTCTTCTGTGTATTCTTGCCACCTCTTCTTAATATCTTCTGCTTCTGTTAGGTCCATACCATTTCTGTCCTTTATTGAGCCCATCTTTGCATGAAATATTCCCCTGGTAACTCCAATTTTCTTGAAGAGATCTCTAGTCTTTCCCATTCTGTTGTTTTCCTCTATTTCTTTGCATTGATCACTGAGGAAGGCTTTCTTATCTCTTCTTGCTGTTCTTTGGAACTCTGCATTCAGATGCTTATCTCTTTCCTTTTCTCCTTTGCTTTTCGTTTCTCTTCTTTTCACAGCTATTTGTAAGGCCTCCCCAGACATCTCAAAAATGACAGAATGATTTCTGTTCATTTCCAAAGCAAACCATTCAGTATCACAGTAATCCAAGTCTATGCCCCAACCAGTAAGGCTGAAGTTGAACAGTTTTATGAAGACCTACAAGACCTTTTAGAACTAACGCCCCCAAAAGATGTCCTTTTCATTACAGAGGACTGGAATGCAAAAGTAAGAAGTCAAGAAACACCTGGAGTAACAGGCAACTTTGGCCTTGGAATATGGAATGAAGCAGGGCAAAGGCTAATAGAGTTTTGCCAAGAAAATGCACTGGTCGTAGCAAACACCCTCTTCCAACAACACAAGAGAAGACTCTACACATGGACATCAGCAGATGGGCAACACCAAAATCAGATTGATTATATTCTTTGCAGCCAAAGATGGAGAAGCTCTATACAGTCAACAAAAACAAGACCAGGAGCTGACTGTGGCTCAGATCATGAACTCCTTATTGCCAAATTCAGACTTAAACTGAAGAAAGTAGGGAAAACCACTAGACCATTCAGGTATGACCTAAATCAAATCCCTTATGATTATACAGTGGAAGTGAGAAATAGATTTAAGGGACTAGATCTGATAGATAGAGTACCTGATGAACTATGGATGGAGGTTCGTGACATTGTACAGGAGACAGGGATCAAGACCATCCCCATGGAAAAGAAATGCAAAAAAGCAAAATGGGTGGGGCTGTTACGAAAGGGCTAAACCTTCATCTTTTGTAGTCAGGAATGAAGACTTAAACAGAAAACACAAATGAACAGCAGTGATCACTTAGGACAGGATGAACACTAAAGATTTGAACTTCAAGTTAAAAAAAATTTTTTTAAATTTATTTGGCTGCCTCCGTCTTAGTCTCTGCATGTAGGATCTTTGTTGCAGTACGTGGACTCTCTAGTTGTGGTGTTCGGGCTTCAGAGCATGTGGGCTTAGTAGTTTTGATGCACAGTCTCAGGTGTTCTATAGGACCTTAGTTCCCCAGTCATGGATTGAACACATGTCCCCTGCACTGCAAGGTGGATTCTTAACCACTAGATCACTAGGAAGTCACGAACTTCAGGACTTGAATGTGGCTGCCACACTGTGTGAGAGCTGGAGTTTGGCAGTGGGCGACCAGTAAGGCAGGGGACAGCTGTGCTCCGCTCCCTTGTCTGGGCCTCTTTACTTTATGCACTGTGTATTTTTACTGATCTGATTAAAAAACACACAAGGAATACTGTGGCCACCTGATGTGAAGAGCCAATTCACTGGAAAAGACCCTGATGCTGGGAAAGGTTGAGGGCAGGAGAAGAGGGTGACAGGATAAGATGGTTGGATGGGACCACTGACCCAGTGAACAAGAGTTTGAGAAACTCTAGGAGATGGTGAAGGGGAGGGAAGCCTGGTGTGCTACGGTCCATAGGGTCGCAAAGTAGTCCATAGGGTCGCAAAGAGTCAGACATAACTTAGTGACTGAACAGCAACATGAACATGCCTACACATGTTGATTTGCTGATGAGAGGGCCCCAGGGGGCTTGGGAATGAACAAGGCCGGGTATCTTGGCAGAGACCCATCTCTCTGAAAGATCCCAAGTGCAGGATTCTGAGGGCTCTGCTTTCACTTTTTAAGGCAGCTGCCTGGAGTTTCAACATCCACCCAACAAGCATTCTTCAGCCCTTCCCAAGTGCCAGCGCCTGAGCTAGGAGCTGAGAACCTCTGGGCTTTCCTGAGGGAGAATGGAAAAGGTACACCAGTGATGTCCATGAAATCGACCCTGAAGACTTCTCTATTGACTTAAGATCTGACCCACTGACTTTGTAATTAACCCACTCAGATTTTTCTGTCCACGCAAACCCACCTTCAGAGGCTGATGGTGGCTTCTTGGGATGGTGGCATCATCAGGGAACTTTCCTTCTCGTTCTTTTAGCCCCGAGTGGGAATAACAAACTTTACCTGCCACTGACTAACTGGGTGAGGCTTCATTCATGAGCCTGCTCCTCCTGGCTCCCCTCCCTCCCTCCACCCAGACTCGGGCTTTGCCTCTCTCCGTGAGACGCCGAACCTTGATCTCTGTCTGAGGCTAACCAGGTTTCCTCTAGCTGCCCCGGCATGTGGACCAACCTGGTTATTTCATGTGGCACGGGTGGGCGGTGGCAGGCTATGTGGGCTCCACCTCCAACAACATTGCCTGCGGCCTGGCCTGGTGGGTGTTGCCCACCTGCTAAGGCAAGCAGATACACCTTCTGTTCCCTTTCTTCACCTTCAGAGCAGCCTCAACATGGAGGGAGAATGACATGCAGTCTGGAGACCTGGATACAAAGCCGGCCCTCTGCTCCTGACTGTGGGTGGTGAAGGTATGATGCCTGAAAACTGGATATCCACAGTCCTGTGAACTGTGAACTGTTGGTGGTCTACACCCCAAGAGTTGCAAACAGAGACTCAGAGAAGAGCAAATGCACCTGTGCTCAGAGCAGCTCGTTCACAACCAGCAAAGGGGAAAGAGTGCAGGGTCTATCTGTGGGCACCTGAATCAACCCAGTGTATCATCTCCACACAGTAGCGTGTTATCCAGGAAGGAAGGACGGATGGATGCCCACTACCGCGTGAGTGAGCCTCTAAGTCACTACGTCCAGAGAAAGACAACAGACATGAAGGTCACATACTGTAGATTCCATGGATAGGAAATGTCCTGGATGTGGTGGCCAGGCCTCGGGGGAGGGCTGGGAAGAAACTGCTGAGAGTTCCAGGGTTTTCCTTTGGAGGGAAGGAAACACGGGGTTGAAACAACATTGTGAATGTGTTAGATGTTTGCTCAACTGCCTCTAACATGACTAATCTTATGTTGTGTGTATTCATCTCAATACATTAAAAAAAAAAAAAAAACAAGGTCCCTCAACAGAAGCAAGTCCTGCAGCTGCCAGGCCCTGAGCTAAGGCCAGCAAGGGGCCACTTGCTTGCGTTTTCCTCTTCTGGTCCTGCTAAGGACCTGGGCGGTGCCTGGTGCGTCCTTATTTTACACTGACTTCTGTCTTGTTTTATGATTCACTGCGTCTCTTTTGTAGATGTACTGAAGCTGTGCAGCATGGACATGTCAGACTAAGGCATCCGTTCAGTCCACCTTTTGCTCCTTCACTTCCTCCATCGTTTGCACAGACCAAGCTCCCACCCAGCAGTGTGGGTCACCTCCTGCTCTCCTGGTCACAAAGGGCACCAAGCCCTCTAGCATCTCTGACACTTGCTCACCTTCTAGAGGACAGTGGGAGATAGAGGGAGCCGGCCCAGAGGAGAAGGGGAGGGAGGAGGCCTGGAAGTTCCTTGCCTGGGGAGTCAGCCCTCAGGTGGCTAGGTGATGGTGTTGGGAGGTCAGGGAGACCAGGAAACCCCTTGCAGGTGGGAACAATGGACTGAGGTGTGTCATGGGCTGGTGTGCTGGGAGTGATCTGGATGCTGGTCAGAAACAGGGGGTGTGGAGACATGGGGAGCAGCCCATGCTGCCCCTTTTTGGAGTCAGCTAGGCAGTAGCTTAGAATACTGTGGCCCCAGCATGGTAATGAGCCATCCTGGGCTCCTCCCAACAAGTTGGACGAGCTCCTAGGACCAGGCCTCACAGGCTAGAGAGTCTGTCCAGGGGCCCCCACCCCCGCCCTGCCCTCCACCGTTTCCATCTTGGCTGGCAGGGCTCTGTCCCCAGGGAAATCGCTACAATAGGACCCGTGCATGACCATCCACTCACAGGACACATCTTCCTGAGGCAGAGGCGTCTCAGGCTGTGGGCCCCCAGAGCTGCACTTTGGAGCAACTCTGAAACAGCAAAACAGAGATGCTCCCAAGGAGTCAGAGGAGGCCTGGCTGTTGTGGAACCCTGTGTGGGTGCCGGGGTGGGTGGAGTTTCCTGGGGATTATTGGTGGTGGCAGTAATGATCTCCACGCCCTGGCCGTAGCCATGTCAGGGATGGAGGGGTGGGGCTGGCCCATGACGGAGGAGCTGGGGGAGATCTGCCAGTTATTTGGCCCAAATCTGGCCCCTCCAGAAGGCTTCTCCCAGCCCTGGTCGAGCCTGGGAGCTGTGTGTCTGATGCTTGTCGGCTTCTCTTGGTCTTGGGGGAGGGAGCAGGCCTGATGCGCCCCATGTTCGTCGCATCTGTCCAGAGAAACAGAACAGTGGATGTGGAAATGTGGAAATTAAGAGATTTATCATGAGGAATTTGCTCATGAGATTATGGAGGCTGGCAAGTCCCAAATCCTATGGGGTAGACCAGGTGGCTGGAGACCCAGCTGAAGTCCAAAGCTCATATGTTGCTGCTGCTGCTGCTGCTAAGTCGCTTCAGTCGTGTCCGACTCTGTGCAACCCCATAGATGGCAACCCACCAGGCTCCCCTGTCTCTGGGATTCTCCAGGCAAGAATACTGGAGTGGGGTGCCATCACCTTCTCCAATGCATGAAAGTGAAAAGCCAAAGTGAAGCTGCTCAGTCGTGCTGACTCTTAGCGACCCCATGGACTGCAGCCTACCAGGCTCCTCCGTCCATGGGACTTTCCAGGCAAGAGTACTGGAATGGGGTGCCATTGCCTTCTCCTCATCTGTTGCAGCAGCCCTCTTCTTCTTGGGAATGTAATCTTTTGTGTTATTGGGTTCTTTGACTGATGGGGTGAGGCCCACCCACACCACAAAGGGCAATCTGCTTTACTCCAAGTCCACCAATTTACATGCTGATCTCATCCAAAAGCATTCTCACAGTAACATCTAGAAAAATGTTGGCCATATGTCTGGGCACCATGGTCCAGCCCAGCTGATGCATAGAATGAAACATCACATTCTCCTCACCCTTACCAGCAGCCCTGAGTGCTGGAGCCCCCTCAGCATCACCAGGTTCCCATGGAACCCTGTTCATTTGGGTGAATGTCACTGTCCCCATCTGTATCCAGGTAAACTAATAAGACTGAAGGTATTGGCTTCCCCAGGGATGCAGGGTGGCCTGGCAGTCCCACTAGAGACCTGGACCACGCATCCTCTCTGGAGATGAAACAACAGGAGGGAAAAGGTTAATGTAGACAACCACAGCGCCGCCGAGGAGGCCAAGTCACAGGAAACCGCTTCTGCTGATCTGGCCACATTCTTCCTTCATTCATCAAAGGCAGCAACGGCCTGCCAGGACCTGCCACAGGAAATCATCACTTCTACCTACCTGAACACACCTTCCTGGGGTGGCCTCCCCATCGTCCTCTCTCACAACCCAGTTCTCCCTTGACCTTCAGCCCTGGGAATGACTCCCTGTGGTCCCAAGTCCCCTTAGAAGGGGGCTTCCAGGATGACCTGAGTCAGAGCATCACAGCCAGGGGCCAACTTCCCTGACCATGTTGGTTAAAACCAAGGTCAGTGTCATCACTCCCAGGGGACAAGAAGAATCCTGATTAAGTGGGGATGGGAGTGTGTATGCTGGACTGCGACCTTGGATATAAAACGATTGAGGCCCCAGAGTGGTGGAGCTATTGCCCAAGATCACTTTTTAATACCCCAATATTGCACAAGACATACTTACAATAAAAAGTTGGCCATAATATCGTTTATTAATTTTTTATTAAAATGTACAATTCTCAATTTTACTAATGTTCTATTTGAAATTTTTAAAATGATTCATAATATTTAGCACAAGTATACCCTAAATATTGCATGGGACTTACAAAAAATGACGAATAGCTCAAAAATGTTTATAATTTTATACTTTATTACTTATGACTGTGTGTATGTGTGAAAGTCACTCAGTCATGTCCAACTCTTTGTGACCCCATATACTATACAGTCCATGGAATTCGCCAGGCCAGAATACTGGAGTGGGTAGCCTTTCCCTTCTCAAGGGGATCTTCCCAACCCAGGGATCGAACCCAGATCTCCCACATGGCAGGCAGATTCTTTACCACTTGAGCCACCAGGGAAGCCCAAGAATACTGGAGTGGGTAAGCCTATCCCTTCTCCAGTGAATCTTCCCGACTCAGGAATCGAACTGGGGTCTCCTGCATTGCAGGTGGATTCTTTACCAACTGAGCTATCAGGGACTAGTCATACTAAAAAATTGTTGCTGATCTGAATTTCACATTTAACTGGGTGCCCTGCATTTTATCTGGCAACCTTACTTACATAACATCCTCTTAGTAATTCTTGGTTCTTTAAAGAGTATAAAATTTTGTTTCTATCTTTTAAATTTTGAATTTTTTCTTGTTTTTTGTTTTATTCAAGTATAGTTGATTTACAATGTGTTAGTTTCAGGTGTATAGCACAGCGATTCAGTTTTATATTATATATAAATTTTTTCTTGTATATATATATATTTCTTTTTCAGATTCTTTTCCATTAAAGGTTATTATAGGATATTGAATATAGTTTCCTGTGCTGTACAGTTGTTGTTTTTCTATTTTGTATATTGTAATTTATATATTAGCATACATATATTTCTGCTAATTTCAAACTCTTAACTTATCCCCCCCAAAAGGTTTGTTTTTAAATAGTTCAATTTTTGAATTTCTCTCCAGTAAGTTTACTGTATAGGTTTTACTGCAACCCACAGATGTCATTATTGTTGTTCAGTTGCTCAGTTGTGTCTGACTCTTTGGGACCCCATGGATTGCAGTCTGTCAGGCTTCCCTGTCCTTCACTGTCTCCTGGAGTTTGCTCAGACTCGTGTCCATTGAGTTGGTGATGCCATCCAACCATCTCATCTTCTGTTGCCCCTTCTCCTCCTGCCCTCGATCTTTCCCAGCATCAGGGTCATGACCATTAACAAAGAGCTGACGTTTCTTTCATTACAAAGACAATGTGCTTTGCTATCTTGTTCTTGTCTCTGGGCACCACTTCGGGACCAAGGATGTTGGGGGAGGTGTGGGGGCTCCTGGGTCCATCTGCAGGTACCCCCAGTGGGTGCGGCACTCAGTGGTAAAGCACCTGGGGTGGAGCCAGAACCCAGAAAGCGCCCAGGAGGGAGCTGGGAGAGTGTGGGCTGCCGGGGGTGTGCTGGCTGGAGTCCCTGAGGTCCCGGGTGCAAAGTGCAGAGGACTCTGTGAGGTGGCTGTGAGTGCTCACCAGGGCACCTGACAGGAACTTTGGCCTCTTCCGTGCTCTGAGCATGAATTAACTCATGAGGTTAATTCAGGACAGCAGCCAGGAATGTCCCTCTGGGAGGCTCCCGGCCTCCTTCCATCTTACCTTCTGTCTTCTCTCCCTTCAGGGGCCAGCGGCCTCTAAAGGAACCTGACTCTCCTTCCCAGGCCTGACGCCCCCAGGCCCTTCAGTGCTCCTTTTGCCCCCATGAAGGCCGCTCCCTCTAGCCTGTGTCCAGCCCCACTTCCAGTTACCATTCTGGGCCTCCGTCCTGCCCCCTGAAGGGCTGGCACCCCCTCTTACACATCCGTGCCCCTCCTCCTGGAGCTTCCTGGCTGGCCTGCTCCCCCCCCTCCTCCACACAGTCCTGGCCACATTCTCCAGGAAGTCCTCCCCACATGCAGGTGTGACTGGGGCCAATAGGACAATGCCCTGCCTCACTTGTGGGACTCTCCCGAGTGTCTGGATTGAAGGAAACGGTGAAAGTATCTCCCCAACACCTCTCCCTTAACCACCAAAACAGGCAACAATAACACTCATAACAGGTGACACGCCCTCCCCCCACTGCCCCATCGAGAGAAGACAGTGCCAGGCAGGTGGGTGCAGGAAGTGGTGGGGGGTTGGAGGTGGCGAGGAGGAAAAGGAAGGGTGAGAACATGTGTTACACGACTCCACTCATATGAAATGTCCAGAACAGGCACAGACATAGAAAAACAGTAAGTGTTTTGCTTTCCAGGGCCTGGGGGCTGAGGGGAATTGCAGGGTGTTACTGAAAGGGTAGAGTGTTTCTTTTGAAGGTGATGAAGGTTCTAAAATTGACCGTGGAGATGGCTGGGAGATGGTTGTACAACTCTGTGAATGTACTGAAAGCCATTGCATTGAACACCTTAAACGAGTGAATTATGTGGTATTTGAGTTGTTGTTCAGTTGCTAAGTCATGTCCAGCTCTTTGTGACCCTAGGGACTGCAGCACGCCAGGCTTCCCTGTCCTTCACCATCTCCTGGAGTTTGCTCAAACTCATGTCCATTGAGTCCATGATACCACCCAACCATCTCATCCTCTGTCTCCCCCTTCTCCTCCTGCCCTCAGTCTTTCCCAGCATCAGGGTCTTTTCCAATGAGTCAGCTCTTCACATCAGGTGGCCAAAGTACTGGAGCTTCAGCATCAGTCCTTCCAATAAATATTCAGGGTTGATTTCCTTTAGGACTGGTTTGATCAGAGGCTGTATTGGGAGAGAAAAGTCTGGATTTAAAGGTGGCAGGAGGAAGGTGTGAAGCACAGGGAGGAAGTGGGGTCTGGGGTTGGAGGTCAATGAGAGGCCACTGGGCTGGTTCCCCGCGGCTGCTGTTACACTTGGCTTAAGACAGCTTGCATTTATCAGCTCTCAGTGCTGGAGGTCAGAGGTCTGATGGGGGCCTGGCTGAGATAAAGTCAAGTGGCAGCAGGGAGGTTCCTTCTGTAAATCCTGGGGAAGAATCCTTTCCCAGCTTCTAGAAGCTGCTCACCTTCCTGGCTCTCTGGCCCCTTCCTCTAGCCTCAAAGCCAGCCATCACATCCCTCCCTCTCTGCTTCCCTGAAGGTCTCCTTCACTGACTCTCTTCCCCTGGGATGACGTTGGGCCCACGTGGATAATCCAGAATAATCTCCCAGCTCACAATCCTTACCTGAACCACAGCTGCAGGGTCCCTGCTGCCAGAAGAAATGACACAGGTCTCAGGGCCAGGATCATCATCAACCCTGGGTGGAGAGGGGTGGAGGAGGGGTTTATTCTGCCCACCATAGGCATCCCCACCTGAAAGCCGAGAAATATGCTCCATAAATATATGCTGAATGAAAGAATAGGGGTCAGATGAAACCAAATCAGGCTTGATTGTTGGTCCTGGAAGTGTTATAAGAGCCTTTCCTGCTTTGAGAGCAGTGGGGTGGACGATGAAGTCAGTGGGCATCTCCTAAGTGTTCTTGCCCACTTGCCTGCCTGCCTACAGTGAGACCTGGAGGTTGGCAGGCAGGTTGCAGAGTTCTAGAAATAGAACCTTTACACCTCCAGCCATGCTGCCCAGGTCCAGTCCTGTGGAGGGTGAGATCAAGGGCAGCTTCCCCTTTGGCCCCCCTTGCTGTTCCAGGGGTGCTAAGCCAGCGTCCACCTCTGCTATGGGGGCTGCCAGCCCCTGCTAGGCACAGTAGGAGTCCGAAGGACGGGACCTGTGTGACAGCTCAGCAAGTCGTTCCAGGCAAGCCCTTGTCCCCAACCTTAGGGAAATAAGTAGACTATTGTGTGCGAAATAACAATTAGGCCATTAAAGAGAAGGGCCAGGAGAATCTGCCTTCCCACGCCCTACTCCTAGACTGACCTTCAACCCTACTGTGCAGTCTGTTTCCATTGCAGGTGTCCCGGTCCCCATGGCAACCGGGAATCATTTCACACACAGAAGGTTATCGTCGTGTGATAACGGGGAGCTGGGGAGATGTCAAGGGGCAAAGTTTTCATTTATAGTACCTGAGTAGAAAGGTGTCAGAACAGGTCTCAGCCAAATTCTACGCAGATGACTAAGCTGGCCTCCTGACCATTTATTTGTCTGTCAACAGAATGGCTGTAGTTATAGGGTGCTTTTGGTCATAAATAATAGAATCTCTAACTCTCAGAAGCTAAAGCAAAACTTTCTTTAAAAAATTTCTTTCTTTTTTTTGCATTTTATTTATTTTTTTTAATTTTAAAAAATATTGGTTTTGCATTTTTTGCTTTTTTGCATTTTAAAAATGGAAGTGTAGTTGATAGCAATGCCTTCGATCATTTCATGAGCTATGGAGGGAGGGCACTGGGTTGGTGAGATTTTCTTGGCTTTCCCCACAGTGGCAAGATGGCTGCAGGGGTTCCAGGAATCACATACTCCTAGGGCAACACCCAGTGCAGGGAGGGGCAAGTGGCAAAGGGCTTCTATTCTCACAGCTCTTGTATCGCCTTGCCCAGAAGCCATGGGTGACTTCACCTTCCTGATCACTGACAAAACAGAGTCACACAGCCACTGTCTGACACTCACTCAAGCACTTTAAAGAAAAGAAACAGGCTCAGGGAGCTTCCTGAAGTGTCTTCTTTCTGCGGTGGATGGCCTGCCTCCCCTACCACACTCACGTGCATACATACACACTCACATTTGGCCCAAGCAGTTCTGAAGGGGTGAGGTTAACCCCTTCTCAGGAGTGGACACCCCAGCAAGAACTGAATCAATCAGGGCTTCCTCTTCCCCAGGCCCTGGGGAATGAGCGAGGGGTGGGCTCTGCGATCCTGCCCCACACTTTTCTTTTAAAAATATTTATTTATTCAGCTGTGCCAGGTCTTAGTTTTGGCACATGGCATCTTCGATCTTCGTTGAGGCATGTGAGATATTTAGTTGTGGCGTGCGGGATCTAGTTCCCTGATCAGGGAAGAACCCAGGCCCCCTGTACTGGGAGCGTGGAGGCTTTGCCACCAGACCACCTGGCACAATCTGGAAGGAGGTGCCCACTGCATTTAGCCAGGGGCCAGGACCTAGCTGGAGCTTCAGGATACCCACTCTGAAGTCTTTTATTGAATTATATCACAAGTACAGAGAGTTAATGTTTTGTTTGTAATTTTAAGGTTAACATGGAAATAAGTGAAAAACGAACTCTATGATGCCTGGATCAACTACCTGAATTTGTGAAGTGAATAACAAACGAGCAATTTTCATTTTATTGGCTGACTTTGGCCAACAAGCGAAAAATACATCATTGTTTTAGATGACTGCTATGGGATGTGTGTAGGCAATAAAGAATGTATCAGATTACAGACTGACAGATTTACAGCAGAAGCACTGATTACAATGATGGATGTCTCAAATGGCAGAAGGAGTATTTTGCCAGGAGATGCAGAGGGATGGGCTTTGCATGAAGACAGCCCCCTAGAAGGATGCCTACCCCCGCCCCCCAACCCCGTGGCTTGCGTGTGGGACCTCTCAGCTCCTGATTTCCTGCAGACAGTCTGCAGAGGCACCCAGAGAGGACAAGTTCTCATTTTGCTTATAGCCTTGCGACTCTTTTCTAAGGGGATGGATGCACGCCCTTTCCTTAAAAAAAAAAAAAAGAGGTTGTAATCCACACCTGGTCTTGTGATCTTCGTTTTTCTTTTAGGAAGAAGTGGAAGTTTTGTCAGGGAGTATGCTTCTGTAGCCGATGTTAGTGGCGTTCCTACTGCACGTGTGCCCCTTGTTGGGTGCAGTTCAGCTTCTCCACCAGAGAGCATCCTGAATCTTCCTTGTTTCCAGGTGGGTAGCAGCCTTTGCACCTGGCAGGGCGGCCCCCTGTACAGTCCTCTCATCCAAAGTGGCCAATTCGTGAACTGCCTTTGAACCACTCTTTCCAATCACTGCTCTCATCACAGCCCCATTTCTCCAGGCACTCAGACCCTCATCAGCTCCTCAAGACTCCCTCTTGAGGGTCAATTATTCACATGGCCTGGGACCCACAGCTGCCAAAGTCCACTCCGTCCCCTCCTCCATGCTGGCAGAAGCTGCCCTTTGGACTCAGGTGCCAAGGAGGAGAGAGTAATTGTTACTGGAGTCATTAAAATATTTTCTGTGAAGTAGATGTGAGCTGAAAAATTTAGAAAACATAGAAAAGTATAAATAAGGAAATAAAACCATCTGTAAGCCCACTAACCAGAGACAAGGGCTATTAACAATTTAGTGTATTTCTGTCCAGATTATTTTCCCTGAGTATAACTCAGCAACCCACTAGGTATACAGAAACCCCTCTAAATGTTTAAAACATGGTATTTAATGGTATTTAATGCAAGGAATAGACCAGCTGACAGCCCATGAGAGCCAGTGGTAAGATTCAGAACACCCAGTTAAATGTGAATTCGAGATAAACACAAATAATTTATTGGTTTAAGTATATTGTATGCAGTATCTGTTTATCTGACATCCAAATGCAAGTTTAACTGGGCATCCTGGTTTTGTTTTTTCCCCTGCGTAGGTTTGAATGAAAACCAAAGCAGGCAGTTCTGAGGGTGTGTGGCTCTTCCTCGTCCCACTGTGTGCATATGCACATGTGCACACACTCGCACACCATGGCAGGGCCCCCTGCAAGTCTTCCTGAAGGGCACTCCCTCTCCTGGGGTCCTGGCCAGGTGTCGACAGAGCAAGGTGACCTAGGCCTGGCTAACGAGGGTGTGGACAGCCCTGCATTCCGACCCTCACGCCTGCTGTGTGGATTTTGCTGATGCCAACCCCCCTGAGCCCTGGGGTCCTCCTCAAAAATGGGGCCCACACATGCTTGCCCTGCAAGATCCCAGACAGTCAATAAAATACTACAGAAGGAGTCCCAGCCTCGTAACAGGTATGGAATAAATGGATGTTTTCATCATCTCACACCCAGTTTGCACTCATTTGGGAGGGCCGGTCAGGAAGCCCTCCACCACCAGCTGGGGGTCAGCTGGTGATGTAGGGCACAGATCTGGGGCCTTCCATGGCTTCAGAGAGGAGTGTTTCCTGCCTCCGTGAGTCAGTGGAGGCAAGGTGGCCTCCCCCATCCCCACCCTGCCTCCAACTGCTCTCCATGGCCTCCCCTGCTGGCTGAGGCCCGGTTCCCAGGACCCAGACTCAACTGCAGGGCCTGCCCACTCGCTTATTACCATCTCTGCCCCTGCAGGGAAGGAATGTCATGGGGGACTGGTATGTCCAACGCCTCCTGTGCCCTGTGCCCCAGGTCCCAGCTGCCGCTGTGGGAGCAGGTCTGGGGGAACCCTGTTCACTTCCTGCCCCTGGCTTCTCCACATGGAGCCCACCTGGCATGCAGGTGGTGCCAGGAGATGCGGAAGTGACTGCTTGACTATGGGAGCCAGGGGTGGACGGGCAAGTCTGCTCCCTGTCTGGCCTCACCTGACAACTCTGATGCCCAGGGGACCCGCGTCCTCGTGACCCACCTCCGCTGTGTCTTGCAGTGTGTTTCCTCCTACAGTTTCACCCTCTTCCTCCCCTTGCTGGGGCTCTCTGGGGCCTTCTCCTAACAACGCCTGCCCACGGGCCCTCTTTCAGGCCCTGCACGGGTGAGCCAGGGGCTGATGACTGCTCCTGGTGAGGCTGGGGGGTGCCTTCCCAGAGGACACAAGTGGAAGCCAGAGAGAAACCTGGGAGATGGACTGCGAGGATGGATCAGCCGTGATCCTGCTGAGCCCGATTTTGGGAACAGATGGTATTGCTTTGACACTCAGATGTCACCATTTCTAACCAGAGTCTAGCAGGCTGAGACCGCTGCCATCCCCAGGCTGCTCCTGAACAAAGGCACCCAAAGCATCATGTGATTCTTGAGTCGTGTCAGCACAGGGAGGACAGACGGGCCCCAACAGACAGCCTTGTACGTGTTTTCTCCAGTACCAGGTTTTAAGGTTGAGGCTTCCTAGCCTCACGGCAGCTGATACCTCCAAAGCCTGAGACCTGGCTGGCAGCCTCATGGGCTGTGAAACGTAGATGGTGCTGCTGAAAGGACCCACTCACTGCATCACAGACGGTAACAGTGTGCTCCATCCACAGAGTCAGAAACAGGCCACGTGTAACTTTGAACCATGCTTCTTTTCTCCTGGGAAAGTCACTAGGGTCCACCTGCCAAGGGGTAGGTCTCCCCAGGCCTGTGCCCTGGGAGCCAGATGCTCTTTCAGGGCCCATGACCTACTGCCCCACCTGAAACTTGACCCAGACTGGATGGACTTCAGACCCCAAACACTTTCGAGACAAATCACAAAAAGCCATCAGCCAACAAAGGTCCATATAGTCAAAGCTATGGTTTTCCCAGTAGCCATGTATGGACTTGACAGTTGGACTGTAAGAAGGCTGAATGACAAAGCATTGATGCTTTTGAACTGTGGTGTTGGAGAAGACTCTTGAGAGTCCCGTGGACAGCAAGGAGATCAAACCAGTCAATCCTAAAGGAAATCAACCCTGAATATTCACTGGAATGACTGATGCTGGAGCTGAAGCTCCAATATTTTGGCCACCTGATGGGAAGAGCCGACTTATTGAAAAAGACCCTGATGCTGGGAAAGATTGAAGACAAAAAGAGAAGGCAGAGGATAAGATGGTTAGATAGTATCACTGACTCAATAGACCTGAGTTTGAGCAAACTCTGGGAGATAGTGAAGGACAGAGAAGCCTGGCATGCTGCAATTCACAGAGTCACGAAGAGCTGGACACAACTTAGCAACAGGACAACAACAAAAAAACCAACTTCTTCAGGTAATATTCTCACCACTGCGTCTTTGGCACCATCAGGGTCTGTGCTCTGGTTTTGCGTTTTAATTCTTTTGTTCTGTCTGCGCTGCATGTCTTATGGGTGCAAACCACGAAAGTGAAGTGGGCGTGCCTAGAGCAGGTTAGGCTTCTCCCCACATCTTCCCACATGTCTCTCCTCCCTCTCCCAGCTCTGCTCCTCCAGGAGAAGCTAGGCAGTGCTATGGATTATTTATGTGATCCCCAAAGAACATGTTGGGGTTCTTATCCCCTATATCTCAGAACATGACCTTATTGGGATTCAGGGTCTTTATAGAGGGGATCAAAAGAAAATGAGGCATGGCAGGTGCCATGTCGGGCCCCGAAGGAGGCAAGAAGAAGCCCCTGAAGCAGCCCAAGAAGAAAGCCAAGAAGATGGACGAGATAAGGAGTTCAAGCAGATACAGAAGGAGGAGCGGAAGAAACTCTAGGAGCTAAAAGCAAAAGCTGTGGGGAAAGGCCGCTTGACCACAGGTGGAATTATGAAATCTGGCAAAAAGTAAGCTGTTCCTTGTGCCTAAGG